>NC_071573.1:65284784-68220055 GCF_024509145.1 Vidua macroura | reverse complement strand
TCTCTTCTCTCTCTCCTCTCTCTTCCTCTCCTCTCCTCTCCCTCTCCTCTCTTCTCTCCTCTCCTCTCCTCTCCTCTCCTCTCCTCTCCTCCTCCTCTCCTCTCCTCTCCTCTCCTCTCCTCTCCTCTCCTCTCCTCTCCTCTCCCTCTCCTCTCCTCTCCTCTCCTCTCTCCTCTCCTCTCCTCTCCTCTCCTCTCCTCTCCTCTCTCCTCTCCTCTCCTCTCCCTCTCCTCTCCTCTCCTCTCCTCTCCTCTCCTCTCCTCTCCTCTCCTCTCCTCTCCTCTCCTCTCCTCTCCTCTCCTCTCCTCTCCTCTCCTCTCCTCTCCTCTCCTCTCCTCTCTCCTCTCCTCTCCTCTCCTCTCCTCTCCTCTCCTCTCCTCTCCTCTCCTCTCCTCTCCTCTCCTCTCCTCTCCTCTCCTCTCCTCTCCTTTTTTATAATAGCAGTGAGAGAATTAGCTTCTACACCCAATCCTCATATAGGAAATTGTGCTCCTATGTGATGATTAGGATCAAATGTTCATATCTGAAAGCTCAATAAAGAACATGATGTTGCATCCCTGAAATGCTTTAATTATTTAATTATTTGTAAGCATGATCTTACAAATCTATCTTACTGGATAGTAACAAATCTACTGGATTTAGGCAATCAGATCAAGGCTTTAGGCCTTGATCATCCAGGCTTTAGGCAGCTAGCATACTTACTCTCTATTCATAATTGAATAAAGTATATATTAATTGCCTCTTAATAGCAAATCAATTTAATAAAAATGCACTTCTTACACTAAAATGTTACCAAAATATAAAGGAATATAATTACTTACTGCTATAAATAACTAGGTTCTTTCTCATTTTGTCTATTAAATGGAATAGGAGATGCTAGTAAGAGGCAGAGAACTTCCTCATGTCTTAAGTCCCATTTTTCAGTTGCGATTATTGGAATAATAGCATTAAATATACCACAATACCATAGGTGCTATTGCAAGATATTCTGAATATTTATAAAGTAGAATCTGAAGAGTTTTTTCATGAAAAGAGCAGGAATTTGATTTAGTGCTGCAATACTTTGAAATATAACAGTATGCCTCTCTTTCTTACTGTTCTCCGGCATACTTTTCCAGGTTATTCAGCTAATCACAGTGAATTGTTCTATTACACCTCCCTAGGCTGCAAAAAGACATGTAAAAATCTGTTTCAAGAAACCCTGGCTCTGTCCTTTTTAGTGTTCTTCAAGGTGACTGCCTTCCTCATGCCATCCCCCACACAACATAGCCATTAAGGAATCAGCACAGCAGAGAAAGCAGTCAACAGCAATGAGCACTAACCTGTTCTTGCACTGATTTCAGTCCAAGAAGTGGCTGGTAACAAGATCATAAGTTAATGCAAACAGGCCTTGAGAGCTAAGAGCTCTGGGGAATAGCTCCCTGCATCTGTGGTTCCATCAAAAGAAATCAGGCTGCACTCTAGGAGTAAGTGCAAGATCAAAAAAATGCCAGACTAGGGACTAAGAAATTATGGTGCCAAGGAAAAATTGTAATATATGTAAAGAAATATACATAATATAATTTTAAAAAAATCAAAACCTCTCAATAGCATTTATCTATTTTGAATCACAGATAATGATGTCAGTAAAAACAATAAGTGTGAATGGTTAAAATAATGATTAACTAAACCATTTAGACTAAGATATAGCTCAAGTTTAAATGGATATTGGTCATCAACAATACAAAAAAAAAAAAAAAATTGCTAATGCCAGCGAGCAAGAAGAAAATTCCAGCCTAGTAAGGAAAATCGCATGAGGTGGGGCACACTAAATAACAGAAAAACATCCAGAGTGTGCTGTATTGTTTCCATGCATCCTTAGCTAAGTATCTTAAAAGTGGTAGTACACCTTAGTGTTAGAATACATGAGAATGAAACGACTAGTGCCTAACAAGAGCATGATGCCTTGATTTTGCTGCTGTGACATTATCAGTGAAACTGAGGTTCACGATCTGAACTTTTTCCCCCTGTTCTCAAGAAAAAGGTTTAATTAGTTTTTAGAACTTGGTAGACCAGTCATCCAAAATGTAGGGCCTGACTGGAGAGCAGCTGAGTCCTCATGGTCTAGTCTAGACAGGGATTATTTCTCAACCTTTTGTTTTGCAGAACAAAATGTGATGCTAATTGGGTTATCAGTAGAAAAACATAAGTAAGCCTTGCTCTATAGTCTGAGGGGTATTAATAAAAGGTTCAGTTTCCTTTACTCACACTGGCATTACATTTTATGTTAAAGACTCATCAGATAAGGTACTGAATTCAACGGTCCTTTTTTCATTTATAAATTCATTTTCAGAAATCCCAATTACTTGAATAACAAAAACTGAAAGGAAGAACTAATAACTGCTTTAAAAGTAGGTGTTGCTGCAATCTTGTATGTTTTCCTTCTGATTTTTGTTTTATTGGCATCAACAGTTTCTATGTTTGCATTTGACGAAATTTTATGGAGATATGGGATTTTTCCTTTTGGTGTAATATGCAAGAACACAAGAGAGAAGAAAAGGGAGGAAGACCTGTAAAAGAGGTGGGAGGTAGCTGAAAGTCCCTGGAGATTCCCTGTGCTTTTGGAGTACAGAAAATTATGGCACTGAGTGGCAGAGAGTTTGAAAGAAATAACAATTTTACTATTATTAAACAGACTAGATATCCTGTATTCTGAATCTAAAAAGAATGACACGAGTAACACTGCCAAAGAAAGGAGCTGCTGGACATCATGGCAGCTGTTTCAGAGAGAACATCTCTGATATGACCTGAGATCATAACAAGAAATAATTTATGAAGTACATTCCACTTCTCACATTATCAACAATTAAACTACAAGGAAAAGATATGAATTTGCAGCAGCTCAGTAAAAGGCCCAGTATAAGCAAGGTAATTTCTAAATAAGTTCCACAAATATCTATGCAGGAAAGCATTAAGTGTGGAATCAAATTGTATTGAGAAGTGCATAATTTGGGCAGTAATAATTTTTAAAAACTCATCATTCATTGGTCAAAATCTATGCTTGTTACTACACTGTTTGAAGATGATTTCACGGAAAACACTTTGTTTTTTAAAGAGCATTTTACAGAAAGATTAGCAATTAGCCTAAATAAACATATTTTTAATATTTAACTTTGTTTGAATATTTTTTAGATAAATTTAAAATTTTAACTGTTAGTTTACTGAAGATATTGATTTAGCAACAGACCTGAATTTTTGTTAGTTCTGATTTTCACTTGTCTTTTCGGCTTGTCACTTTACACTGCTGTTCAATAAATCGTGAACAGAAGTAACATTCTAATAATTACTAATTGTGAATTTAAAGTTCAAAATGAGCAGTTAAAATTAATTTGTTAGGATGCAAAATGGATAGAAACTTGCAAATAATTTCTTGTAGGGAATACTTAAGAGAACCTTGTAATCTGCTTTTGAATATTTCATGCAGAAAAAAAAAAAAAAAAAGAAAAAAAAAAAGGCAGCAAAATCGAGTGCATAAATTATTCATTTTGAATTATTCACTCATCTGTATCCTGGTAAAAGCTTAAATATAGTTTCACCATGTTGGACCATGATGTGATGACATCTAGTGTTGCAATATTGAAATAATCTACTCTATCAGAATATGAAAAGAAACCCCAGCAATCTGGTGTTTGAGATGAAGTCTCCCTTCTGACTCATTTAATATCTAAGCCTGAGA
This sequence comes from Vidua macroura, assembly GCF_024509145.1. NCBI lineage: Eukaryota > Metazoa > Chordata > Aves > Passeriformes > Viduidae > Vidua > Vidua macroura. Next base: position 68,216,340 of record NC_071573.1, on the reverse strand, counting down.
CCAATTTGGTATGTTTTGTAACTCTTCTTAATGTTACAAAATACAAAAGTATAATTGAATTCTTCCAGAGGGTAAAAAAAAAAAAAAAAAAAAGAAAGATTAAAAAAAGGAAAAAAAAAAAAAAAAGAAAGAAACATGATTAAATCTGGAAATGTTTCCGGGTCTGCTCAATTCAGTTTTCAGAAATATTTTATATAGAAGAAACAAAACTGCACCAAGTTTTCTGAAAGGATAAAAGCAGCACTAGGGGTTAGCAAAAATTATATGGTACTATACTAGACCAGAGCAGGTCACCAAGATGATCAGAGGGCTGGAGCTGGGGTTCTTCAGCCTGGACAAGAAAAGGCTCCTGGGAGACCCTACAGCACTTTCCAGTACCTAAAGACCTAAAAGGAGCTGCAAGAAATCCGGGGAGGGACTTTTTACAAGGGTCTGTAGTGACAGGACAAAAGAGATTGGCTTTAAACTGAAAGAGAGTGGATTTAGATTAGATGTTGGGAACAAATTCTTTACTGTGAGGGTGGTGAGGCACTGGAATAAGCTGCCCAGAGAAGTTGTGGATGCTCCATCCCTGGAAGTGTTCAAGGCCAGACTGGATGGATCATTTAGATAATACTCTCAGGCACATGGTGTGATTCTGGGAGTGTTCTGTGCAGGGCCAGGAGTTGGACTCAATGATCCTGATGGGTTCCTTCAAACTCAGCATATTCTATGATTCTATGATTCTGTGATTTAAGCACTCTGGTCTAATAGAAGGTGTTTTTCCCAATGGCAGGGAAGTGGGAGATAGATGACCTTTAAGGTCCCCTCCAACCAAAAAATTCCATGACTCTATAGAATCATAGACTGTTTTGAGCAGTCAATGGCACAGAAGATCTATTGAAATAAAACTGGTTGTACAAAAGGTGACAAAAATTTTAAATCCTTTTAAATGAATGTTCATCATCTTAACTGGCAACAGCTATTGAAGTCAAAAGGAAATTTTCCACTGATGTGGCTGGATTCTAACACATTCCAAGTGTATTGATTTTGAAAATGCTAAGAATTCATGATTCCTTGTCAGTATATAGACTTTTCTGTTCTCAGTAAAACTTCAACAGATTTTGATTCTGACAGCTGTGTTGCATAAAGTCAATGCACAATTCCAATATTAAAATCTGAAAATACTTAGTGTTTTTTCATAAGGCTGGTCAGTATAATGGAGATTTAAACAAGTCCAGAATGCAAATACAGAAATCCATAGGTTTTTAAGAAAATAATTTCTAAAAACTACTTTCAGATGTACCAGTGAAACCTAGTTTTACAATGGCCAAATTATTCTGTAATTCTGCTGAATTGAAACTTGATCATGGAAAATTTGGAACCATTCAGCAAAGCTAAGCAGAAAACAATTTAAGTTTTAAAGATTCATATACTACTTTTAATATCATGAATGGCAGTACCCCAGTGCTTACTGCTAAGTGAACACTTAAGTCCTTTGTTAAATTGAGCTTTAGTTAGCAATGAAATTAATACCTACTCACCCAGTCAGAAAATCAGAAATGTGTAAAAATAAATACTGAAACTTAGACAAAACCAGTACAACTACAGAAACACCTACCCATGTATTCAGAAAGAGTCAAATGACTTCCAGACCATTAAATATATCTGACAATATATTGTCTTTTTCTTTCAACCAGTTTTAGTTTTGTTTTGCTTTGTAATGGCTCTCTTGAACTCCTGGTCACTTATCCATGTTTTAAAAATAGAAATTTAAAAAAAGAATAAATGAAAAACCGATTTTGCCTCTGGAAACCTTGAGTTGTAGAGGGTGGAAAGACACTAAACACAAAGTTCAATTTGAAGACACAAAGGAAACCACTGTAAATATAAGGTTGAATTTGAAATAAATATGCTTTTCCAAAGCAGAATAGGTCTCACATGCTATGTCTTGACATGACAGACAGCACCATTTGTCACCCTTTGCAAGTATAACAGGTTCTTAGCACAGATACCAAGTGGTGCTCTGGTTGTGTCTGACACCTTGCATAATACAGACCTACTGAGTCAGGCTTATCATCCTTATCATCTCTAAAAATCCCTCACAATGGATTTCAAAACCTAGTCCTACTTTCCCACAAAACTTTGGCTTAGACTGGAAGTTCTTCAAATGTGTGGAGACAGGAAAAAAAAATTAAAAAAAAATATATATATCCCCCTTGTAACTTAGATTTTGTGCTTGGTCCTGTAGAATTCACAAAGGGATGCATTTGTCCAGATACTCAATGTGTCAGTCAGTACAATGAGACACCTCAGACTGCCTCTGTAATTCACAGAGCAGAGCAAGGCAGCTATGTGAATAGAACTTCTCCATGGGCTGCTTGATGCCCAGCATATGAAGAGAGATAAGCCTAAGATGGCCAAGAAGCATGTTTTGGGATGCTTCCTCAGACTAAAGCACCAGCTTGTGGCTTTGTCACTCTTTAGAGCTGGAATTGATAGACAGAAATTCCTTTATGTGTTTAAGAGCCTGGAGAAAAGCTACATGATTGTCATCACTGCCTGGTGATAGAAAGTGTTGACTGCGGTCTTTGGTCCTACTTTTCTGGGCAATAATACCACCCAGAAATGGATGCATAGTGACATCACTGAGTTGCATTTTCTTTCTATTCCTCCTTCTAAAGAATAGACAGATTTTAGGGCCTAATGGAAAGCAAAAAGTCTTGCATTTGGGTTGTGGAAATGAGCACATTCTCCTGGAATGACAAGTCCTGGATTCAGTTCCTCCTGTCAATGCAGTTTTTGCCAAAGACTTTTTAATTCCAAAAATATAAACATCTTCTAAAGTAAAGAACATGGACCATGACTCTGGTACAATCCAACTGTTTTGTCCTTACCACTCTGTGGATATTGTGCAAAGATTTTTCTTTGTATTTTCTATTTTGTCTGTAGAGTGAAATAGTTGGCAAAAAGATCTCAGACTAGTTAGAACTTCTTGGTGATAGAAAAAACATTAATTTCTTATATTTATGACATTTCCCCCAATGCTATTAGGAAAGTACATAAATCAGAGTTGCTTATGTCAAAACTGATCAAGGTGCTTTTGTTTTTAATTCCATATTTATTTCAGCTTCTCTTCCTAAAGTCAGCATTTATAACATGAATTGATCATATATGCAGACAAGCCCTGATTGAAAAATTGGTCCAGGAATTGTCTTTAAGTTCAAAGCACAAAGTTCACAGCTTCTTTTCTGGAAATGTCTTCAATTAAAATGCTACAATTATCAGCAATAAAAAAGACTAAGTTTTGAGAACTTATGTGCAATCTCAAGGACAAGACTTTTATGATTATAAAAGCTAAGCAAAACACTTAAGATTATATTTCCTGAAGTTATGACATATATCAGCACCTAAGTAACGTCTTATTTAAAAAAAAAAAAAATACTAACACACTTATTTATACACACCATTAGGCTTATATTTGTATGGCTTCAGTAGTTTGAGATATGACAACATGATAATTAATGTTGTGTAAAATTAAATAAGTCATTAACACTTCTAATGTATTGCATAAATTTACTTTTATCATACCAGTTCACTCACAAGCTGATATAGAAATTGTTGTGTTTTGCATTATCTGGAGAAGCACAATAGCATTTGCAAGGACTTGCTTGTGCTGTACAAGTGCAAGAAGATGTAGTAATGTTAAGGATACTACTGCTCAAGGTGTGTTTTGGACACACTTTCTGCTCTAAGTTGCTTGTGATACTTATTCAATAAAGCGAGCTTTTTTAGTTTGTTGTTTTTTTGTTTGGGGTTTGGTTTTTATTTTTGCTATTTAATTTTTATTTTGGTGTGCTTTGTCTCTTGAAGATGTACCCCAGGCATCTGTGTCTGGCAATCACTTCACAAGCTCAATTTGCCAAAAAGTTTAATACTGATTCGCTAGTACCTGCCACCTTCGAGGAATCATTTGCTATGCAAGTGGTGAAACATTATCTTACTGATTGAGTCAAGCCCAGTTCATTTCCACTCTGATTTTTATCTTGATAACAGTGTATAGAAATGCAAGTTAAACCCTTCAGGGGGTTAACCAGCTTGATAGTCCAGACAGTAACACTCTGCCAGTTATTTCCTTAATCTTATTTCTATATTTTTTTTCTGCTTTTAATGGCAGGCAGATCTCTTAACCTTGAAAAATAGGAATGAAGGCTGAACAGTCATACATTATGAAACTGAATGCTTGAACTTGCTTAAACAGCAAGATACTTTTTAAAAAATCTTTAAAGTTTTGCAAATGTGCATACTTTTGGGTATATTTTCCTTAGTGCTTCTATGAAGCATTTATATGATGAAGATGGGAAAATAATATTATCATTTGCAGCATTTATTTTCTATGTCTTTATTTCTACCAGCAAAAGAAATTCTGAAAAAGGGAAAAAAAAAAAAAGGCAAAACAATAAAGCAATGAAACAGGGCTATCCCCTGCCCACTAGTGCACTCCAAAGAGGGTACTGGTTCACTCTCAGAGTCTTACTTGGCAAGGATTGAAATTTCAAACTGTAGTCTTAAGAGTTTGAAAGCAGATATGAGAACAGCTTTTCATGACCTGGTTTGCTATACAGAAGCTTTCACTACAAGCTAGTTCAAATTATGTCAAATTTTCCTACAGCTGGAATTACAAAACTGCCATCAAATGGTGGAAGTTGCAGGATTCCTAATAGTGTCATATCAGGGGAATTTTTGGAGGAAAAGTCAAACTTTTTTCTCATGTGATGTGTTGACCCTGGCCAGCAACTAAGCACCAATCAGTCAGTTGCTCACCCCATATAGTAGGATGCAGGAGAGAATTGGAATAGGAAAAGTGAGAAAAACTCATGGGTCAAGATAAAGACACTTGAATACATGGAGGAAAAACTAAGTAAAAAAATCCAAGTGATTCAAAGGTAAGCATTCAATGCCTCCCACTAGCAGACTGATGCCCAGCCAGTCTCCGAGCAACCACTTCTTTGGAAGGACTAGAGAGAGATAGAATCTGCATCCAGAGTCTTAAATGAAAAATAAGGTTTCAATGAAGATGCAGGTAGAACCTTCTGAAAGGAAGACAAGCAGATTGAGTTTGATAAGGAAGAAGAGTTAGCAAGCAGAAGAATATACAGAGATATGTGACATGATCATTGCAGAAAATGTCTTTTATTGCAGCATTCAGAATGGATCTGACATAATATGCATCAGGGAGAAGAAGAAAAGGTGCAAGATGGCTTGAATTTTAAGGAATTTCATTCTTTAGTTGCACACTTTAGTTTAATTTAGTTTAGACAGGAATGTTCTTAAGCATATTTGTCTGACAGAGACTAATATTTGGGCAAAGCCTAGGCAGAGAGACCTACAGGAGGGTCTGAGTTAGCGTGGACTAGCAAGATACAGATCAGAAAAAATAAGCAGTGGAAATATTGTCGAATGAAGGTATGGGGAGGGAAATGATGAAACTACTTTAGCTTTCTCCTTGAGTGACTCTTGGTCCAGAGAGAAGCAGATCAGTCTAGAATACACATCTGGGAGTCAGTAAGAAAATAATTGTATTTGGTTTTGTGATGAGGTTGCAGAGAAATGAATCACAAGGGAGGATAAACAGAGAAGCTGGTCAAAGGAGATGCAGCAGAAGTACTGGTTCTGAGATTGGCTAACAGCCATTAATGGCTGTAATAAGAGCAGCTTTATTTTGTGTAAAAGATAAAAGCAGATTTAGGAGGGATGTAGTGCATGTCTACCAGAGAAACTGTCAGCAATTATAAACAACATGTTGAGTTGACTTAGAAAGGCAAACAATAAAAGAAGAAAGACAAATAGCTGAAGTATTAGCAGATGATGAGATCTGGAAATGTGTATCAAGTACAAAAGTATTTCACAATAAACTGTTCATCAGATAATGACAATTTCTAGTTTTCTCAAACTTATTTAAGCCTTGTAATACTCTGAAAAATTCTTCAGGCTGTATATCCTTCATAACCTATGCCCCTCTGCAACTTTCAACTCTTCAAGCTCTTGAGTGCTTTCACATCTGGCCAACACTTTTTACAATGAATCTGTGCAAAAGTAAAATTTTCAGTATGTCTATTGAACATATTCATGCATGGAACTATGTCTCACAACTCTAATATCACTCTCTTAATTATGAAAACATTAGCTTCATAGCTAGAAAATTGAGTTACTCAGGGAGAAGTTTTCTGCTTTCACAGTGAAATCTGAACTTTGTGAAAGATGTTTGCCACTGAAAATGAATAAAATGTTATTTACAAATTAAGCAAAAAATAAATTATTAGTAAGTATCCCCCATAATCACTTAGTCAACCAATAATATGCCCATTCATTTAGTACTGTCTTCCAGAATAATATGGAAAATGGTGAAATTTCAAAATTTGTAATTACTTTAGACTTTTGGGATTTCTTTTTAAAATACTTCTATTGTTTCTCATTGAGAAAGTATTTAGACACAGATTTATTTTTTTTTTTGTTAATCACTTGAAGCATTATTATTCCTAGCTATAGTTTTAGTCATATAAAGATATCACAAAACTGTTCCTTCTAAGACATATAGTTGTTACTGGCCTGTAATGGGAGAGGTTTAAACAACAATTCTTCATACCCCTTCCCTATTTTTTCTTTTCACATTTGATAGTGATCATGTTGCAGGAATGATTTTGCCTGTGGATTTCTTTATTTTGGTGCCAGTATATGTGCCTCTGAATTTGAGCCAAATGGAACAACTCTGCAGTACATCTTCTGTGCTGGGTGAATCTGGGACAATCGTTGTCAGTGGTTGTTCTATAACACAGTCCTCCTGAAAAAATCTGGAGAAGGAGAGGAATGACAAACAAGCCTGAGAAACCGCAAAACCATTCACAAAAATTAAGTTACCACCCCCAAAAACCAAGTTCACATTTGAGCCAGTCAAGCAAACTTGTATGCTCTTTTGAGAAAAAAAAAATTGACATCTATCAGCACATCATTGGCTCTGTCTTTTGTGGTACCTTCTTTAGATATAGGAACATATCAGGCCACATCCATTCATCTTATGAACACAGGAGTTTGAGGATATGCTACTCTAACTCTGGTCAAAAGCGCATGTGTCTCCATGCCTGTCACCTTTCTAGGAAGCAAGGAACAATAAATTAGGTGTGGTTTGATTTATTTTCCAACAAACACAGTTATGCTAACCCAGCTGCAGTCCCTACTTCTCCTGGGGCAGACATGGAAGGTGTCAATGAAGCTCTGCTTAAGTTAGCATTCTGGAGTTAGCTGGATTGACGGCCTCCTAGAAAACCATCTGCATAAAGAATAAATTCTTATTTTTTAAAAAACAATCTGAAATTGTTATGAACCTAAAAATAGGATTAGGTCACAACCAGAGAAATTCCGAATCTGAAGGGGAAATGGCTGAAAATTAGAGGGTGGGTGAATAAAATCATAATTCTGCAGAAGTACACACCTCTGTCTACTCCAATCAAAATATTTTTGCAAAAAGAGATGTCTTTTCTCCATCACATCTTGGTAAGTATATGGGTACAACCTTTCATTATCATGAAAGATTCTGAATATAGCAAATCATAGTAACATGAGGCCCTGCCAGTTTATTTGCATTAATTACATGAAGAAATTGGTACTGGAAGGAAGAAACAAACCCATTTCTGAGGCCTCATTCAGCAAATAAATTACAGAAACCTTCTTCTTCTAGAGCAATGCAGTTGAACTGTAATTTATGTCACATGCTTTGAACAAATTGCATGCTAGAATAATTTCACAAAATTGCAATGTACATTTAACTGTGAGGGAATTTAAAATTATAACAATAGAAGAGAAATTAGGAGGTACTATTAAAACTTTCAATAAAAAAATCCTAACTGGAATATACTGAATTAAAAACCACAATTGATGAGGGTGTTTCCAGGAAGCTTATATAAACCCAATATATCTAACAGACTAATCTTCAATAGATGTTGGTGCTATTGGGCAGTTATACTCTTAAATGGAATTCTTTGGATTCATTTAGCAGCAATCCAAATGTACTATGTCTTCATTTTCATACAGGATACATCTTCCTCTTAACCCAAGTCCTATTGTCCTGAAGTTGCAAAATGCATGAAATATTATACTAATGCTTCAATTACAGAGTGAATTGGATATTATGCCAGGGAGTTTATGACAAAGTGTCTGAAAGTGCTTGTCAAAGTGCAGGTTGAATCACCAAATGCTTCCTTCCAGCCCTGCTTAGATGACTGGCTTATGAAGTATCTCCCTGACTGGAGGTTGCCCTCAGTGCAACAGCTCTTAGCATAACAAAAGGATTTGTGTAGCAGCCAACATGGATTTGTCAAGAACAGATTTCGTCAAACTAACCCAGTCTAAGGATAACAGGACAGAGCAGCAGAGAAGCAGAAGTATCATACATCCTTACTTTAATGGGGATTTTGATACTCTCTCAGGTGTCATTCTTACAGCCATGCCAGGGAGCTATGGTCTTGATAAAACTCCTGTTGGATACAATCGTGCTGGATAAGTGTACCCAAAGAGTATCTGGGAATGACTCTTTGCCGGGATGGAGGGATGTAACAGGTGGAGTTCACTAAGGTTTTCCTTGGGCCACAGGCCAGGCCTGCTCGATGTATTAAGTGCTATAACAAGGGCCAAGTGTATTAAATATACAGACTATGAAGCTGAAACTGCATTGGGAAATATTAAATATCACCAGGATGGCAACAGCACTCTGGAGAGAACCATACATTTTTCCAGTAAATCACAGCAGTCTTTGTGTACTTGCTTAAATTGCATTGGTCTCCAAATGAAGTCTGTCATCCCTTGACGTTCTCTAGTAGAGAAGAAAAATGTAGAGATGAAATTATCTGTATTCGTGTCTATAGCTGTTGGACAGGAAACAGTAATCTTAAATTGAAGATAGATGTCAAGAAAACACTCTAAAATTAGAGACATTAAAGATCTGGAGGAGATTGTCTAGAGCTTGCATCTCCTTCATTGGTTTCAGATGGCTGACTCTGTCAGGGTGGAGGTCCCAGCTAATCCCCCCTGCTCTGGCCCCACAGAGGTAAGGATGCTCCAAGTCCCTTCCCTGACCCCAGCCATCCATCTGGCTGGTGAGTGTTCCTGGTAGGTGTACACACACACCTACATGCAGAGTACAGACATGCCTGTCCACATGGATCCACTGCAGTCAGAGCATGCTGCTGGTACCAGTGCCTGTAAAGGGCTCAGATGATCCCATCCTGCTCCTTCTCTCCTTCCTGGAGAGGACTGAAACTTGCAACAATTAAATATATAGACAAAAAATACATGTCTCTTTAGCAACTAACCTTCAATGCCCAGTCTATCTGGTTTCTGGCCCATGGACCTATGAGTCCTTAAGAGCCCAGTCCAGCCACTGGCACTCAGATCTCTTTGCCAATGAAGTTTGCTAACATTTTCACATGCACAGAATAGAGAGTACATCCACATGAAAAATAAGGAAAATCTGATAAATGTCAAGAATTGTCAGCTGCTGTACAGGAGCACTAGACATTATCCTGGAGTCCACTTAAGGCCTCTTTATAGGCAATGTTATCAAACAACATTACTAGGCAAGAAAATACAATTGTATCTTATCTCTAAGTTTTTCCTTTCAAACTTTATAAAGAAAGCAATACATTATTAAAAGCCCAGTCAATGTGGGTTTGGTTTTTTGTTTTTTTTTTTGGTTGTTTATCTTTTTGTGTGTTTACTTGTTTGTTAGCCTTTTCCCCTGGTAAAAATGTTCCCTAAACTAAGTATATAGACAAATCATAGATCTGTGACAGTAATATCCTGATTCCCACATGCTGAATACATATATGGCAGACTGAACTAATGAAAAGTGTCCCTGCCCACAACAGGTGTGTTTGAAGTAGATGATCTCTAAGGTCCCTTCCAAAACAGTCTAGGATTCTATAAAAGGTTGAAAGGCTCCTGTCATTGCAGAGATTTTGTCTTCTGTGTCCTAAGAGTCAGAAAAAGTGAGAGCAGAATGAAAACTTACAGCAGGAATCTGCAACTTAATGCCTCAATATTTGGTTTAGTTCCTTAAAATGTCAGTGAAAAAAACATTTACAGTGAATTAAATAATCAGAACCGACTTGGTGGAATAAATACAGGAAAAGCAAACCCATCCTAAGTTTCAGACATTTACCCTCAGCCATAGCCTTTCCAAGTTAAAGGAAAAGCAATTATTTAAGCACTTTTTTCCCCCATTTTGGAGTTTACTTATGCTTTTCAACCAGTGTCATGGTCTACTATTATTTTATTTACTAGATACTTTGCCTTTCTTTGCTAACATCCTACCACAGAGAAACAAAGGATTTATTTCCTTTATCCATTTTCTAAGAATCTGTGTTTACATACATTTCAGTCCCTTCATCCAGAATTTACTCGCTCATTCTGGGTGTGGAGAATTTCAGGACAGACACATTTTGCTGAAAGGACAGTGGTGAATTCCTGAATTAATGCTGCTGTGGCCATATTCCCCTCTGCAGTATTTGGGTGAGATGGACAGAATTCAGCTAGCTAGGCTGCTTACTAGCACAAAGTGTGTGACAACCTGCACAAAGCTCAGTGGAGTTAGATCAGAGTTGATCTGAAAACTTCCAAATAAAGCTTTTTGCTCAATATTTAAAAGTGACCTTTAAAAGGGAATTTCAAACGTGTGGTTTAGTTCAGGTAATACTATAATAAGCACTATACTTCATTTCTGGAAATCCCAACCAACACTAGTACTTAAACATCCTATTTTAATCCCCACAGAAATAATTTCTATGCTCCTAAGTTACTACTTGCTGCAGACAGGAATGGTTTTCCAGTGAGACCTGGCAGGATTTCAGAATCCTTCTCAGTTTGTGTCACCTTTCAGACACTGCTGGGTTACAGACTCAGGGGCAGTGACAGCTCAGGCTGCCCAGCATGGATACACTCTGAGCACCTCTTACACTGATGTGATCTTTAATCAGAAAAGGCTTTGGCAAAAGCAACCACAGCAATTACCTGTGGTCAAAAGCCAAGCTGAGGCCCTGCTAAGGAATTTTAGGTACTGGAGCAAGTAATTGCAACATGCCGATGAGGGCATGTGTTACCCCCACCTGCCTTAGTTCCACCCAGGGTGCTCATGGATCCACTGGTAGTTCAACTTCTGACTCTTTAAGCAATCTAAATACCAACCTGCACATGAGTGGCTTTTAATTTTTCTCAGAGAAGAGTAGAAAATCAAAGTGTTGTCTCATGCACTGACCCTGCAGTTCAGGACGGGATCTTTGATAATAAATATGCAACATAAATATGACTTTCACCTCCCTTCAAACAGTAGTTCAGGGACCACCTACCACACAGCCAATGCCCTGGATAAATGAGATTCCTTCATCATTCCATATTGCAATCTGAGCTCTACTGGGAGAGCAGCTGAAAGAGCTTCTTGCTCTCTTGCTCCCACCCCTCCTCCACATCTATCAAACAGTCATATGGTTCCTGGTAGAAACCCAAAAGGAAATAAAGTCATATTTTTGATCAGAGCCAAAACATTGTTTTAGAATAACAGCTGTCAAAACCTGGCCAAAAATCTTGACTTTAACGGTGTATAAAATTTCAGTCTTCAGTGTGTACAATGATTTGTAAAAGGGTCAGTGGCATTGTCTAGGATTATAAGGAAGCACTGCTGAAAGCATTTAAAAGATCAGGGAAAAAAAAAGTTCCTTGTCAATCAGCTTCTCAAAAATTCAACATTTTTTTTCTCCTTTCAGTAGTAAACTGCACTCAGCACAAGTCTTCAGTCTACATGCAATTAAGGACAGGGCAAAACTAGGGAAACATGCTGTGCATCAGGCCTGAACTGGAAAGAAAAAAGATTTCAAGCTATGAGTTTTACTAAGGTACATTTCAGAATTGTTTTTGTTAAAAGACAATAAGGGCATTGTCTCTTCCTCCTCCCCCTCTGCAGGTACTCTACCCTAGTCTCTTCTACTTTGTTCAAAAACATTACCAATCCACAGCATATTAAAGGAATCATTGTTAGGTTGCGGACTCTTAATTCTCTTTCCAGACTGATTTTCCCAACCATCACATGTGCCTGGCATTTTTTTCCTGATGTGATCTATATGAGTCCTTCCAAGGCTCCTAGCCAAATGGACAGCCTTCATTGGGGAGAGGCCACAGCTGCCTGGCCCTCACTGCAGAGACGTGCACTGGAGCATGCCTGGCACAGCTGTGCTGAGTTTATTCACTGGCAGACAGAGAAAGGAACCTTTCTGGCTGCAAAAGGGGAGGGAGGGGTCTATCAATGGATAGAGGTTAACAGCCAGAGAAAGCTGGGATTACCTCCATGTTTTGTTGGCTTGATTAGAGTCAGTGTGGCTTTTTATTTGTTAAAGATTGGAAGTGACTGGAAGAAGCTGGGGAATATATGTACCCCAGCTTTGACAAGAACAAGGTTTAAACCATTGTTTCCATAGTCTGCACCCACAAGGTCTTCAGACTTATGAGTAAGTTTTCTACTGACCCACTTGGGCTGCATATGATACACCATCAACATTTTTTTCACTGTCCAAAGCAAAAGGTTTGCCTTTTTATTATTATGCACTTGTTTTGGCTGGGGTGGGTTTAATCTTCACAGGGCTGTGTTTTGGATTTGTGCTGAGTACACTATAGATAATACAGAGATGTTTCTGTAATTGCTGAGCAGGGCTTACACAGAGCCAAGGCCTTTCCTGCTGTTTGTACTGCCATGTTGGCAGGGAGGCTGGGGATGCATGGGAGGTTGGGAGGAGACACAGCTGGGACAAGTGACCCCAACTGACCACAGGGATATTCCAGACCATGAGCTATCATGCTCAATGTATAAAGTGAGAAGAAGAAAGAGGAAGTGAGGGATATTTGGGGCCATGGGTTTTGCCTTCTCAAGCCCCTACTATGTGTGATGGGACCCTGCTCTCTTTGGAGGTAGCTGAACACCTGCCTACCCATGGAAGCAGTGAATTAATTCCTTATTTTTCTTTGCTTTCTGCGCAGCTTTTGCTTTCCGTATTAAAGTGTCTTTATCTCACCCACAAGTTTTCCCTTCTGATTCTCCCCCTGATTTTGCTGGTGAAGATGAGAGTGAGTGAGTGCCTGTGTGAAGGTTGGTTGTTGGCTAGGGTTAAACTACAGCGCAGTATCGCAAAGCTATATGAACCACCCACGAAAGACCTGTCTTTGTTAAGTTCTTGTGTCTCATCTATATCACTGTAGATTTTCTGCAGTTATACTTGGCAAAACACTTCAAATGACTTGTTTTGTGATAGCAGTGTTGAGGCATTTTCCTAAATTGCCTCAGTCATATTATGAAATGAACTCTATTTGCAGTATGATTTTTTTTCTTAAAAAAAGTGTTTTGCAGTGTAATTTGGTTCACAAATGCAAGTGAAAAATTTATACTGGCAGCATTTTATAATGCAGACCTGTCTGTGGCCATTTTCCCTCAAAAGGGACAAACTGCAAGTTAATGTAGAAACTGCTTTTGCTGCAATCTCAGATTTAAGAACTTGAAAGTGAGGTTGAACTCATGTTTTCTAGTGCTTAATCATCCACTTAGAATTGGAAGAAAAAAGCTCCAAACACAAACCACTTAATCTCTCGAACAGTAAAGTAAATGTGGTTGTCTTAAGTGGACTTTCTCAGCACGTAATTGCTCAAAATTTGTAAACAAGCCAGTTGTTGTCATACAAGATGGAAGAGGCTGCAGCTCTGTTAAATTCTTTCTGCTGTGATAAAAGGTTTTAACAAGGCAGTAAATTTGTTTATTTCAGCTAATAATCCTAACTAGATACAATTTTTAATACACAGTTTTATTATATGTAAAGGATAGACCTCTTAAATTAGAAGGTGCCACTTTTACAGCCAATTATTAAAGGCAGTGTGATGTCTTTATTTCTTTGGAAGAGAGTGATTGGCTGTGTTAACTGATAATATGTTTTTTATATTTCTCATCTTTTATATAAGTTTAGAAAGTCAAACTTTCTCAGACAGCAATATGCAACAAAATGAAATATGATTAGAAGTTATTACAGAAGACCTAGCTGGACAGAAAAGCATTTCTTTTTCCCAATAAAATAATGGGATTAAAAATCCCCTCAACTTTTCCACCCCAATTTTCCATCCCAGTTCTTCATTAAAGATGATCTCTTTTCCTTTGAAGAAAAAAAATACTTCAGAAGCAAAGAAAATTGTACAGATGTATTAATATCTGGTGCAAAAAAAGTTTTTTTAAAAAATTCAGTCTAAATTTAAAAAAAACCCAAAACATGGGTCTGATAAATAAATAACTGTTAAATAACAGCTACATAAGTCATTTGGTGGATAAACTCTTTTTGACACATCTAGCTTAAATTAAGAATATGAGGTCTTAGTCCCTGTAAAATTAATCTACAACCACCTTTTTTTTCTTGTTTTTGGTTTGGTTTTCTTTCACTTTGATGGACTTTGCTTAAACAATCATGTTTAAAAAGTGGAGTAATCTTTTTGGCATAGCAAATAATTTCAACAGTCTTCTTGCAAATTGCCTGAATGAACTAAATCCAAGTTAAGTTCACAGAAATAAAACATTGTGATAAAAGTTTGCCAATGACTTTATTGCCCAAAGGCTGGTTGTACAGGACACAGGCTGTTATTGCAAATGCTTCCCTGAAGATTCAGGTGTGATTCCAACATCTGTGGCCAAACTCCTCTGGGGTAGACAGGACATACAGGGAATTCATGAAAACTCTTGGATTTCTCTCTGTTGTGGTCAGTGATTAATTGGGTGACACCATCAGTGTCAAAGCCCAGGAACTGGGAAAAGGCTGTGAGGTGAGGAGAACATTGTATGCTCTTAGTACCTACATGGAGTGAAACACTCCCTATCTGTCCAACTACGTGTTATTTTTCAGACTACTTGTCATCTAATATTCTACCTTCTTTGTTATGTCAATAACACATTTCAAGAGGAGTAATACAAAGCAAAACAAACAAAAAAAAAGAGAAACTACACTATTCCAGCATAAAAACATTAAGGCAAATGTTAGAAGGTCAGGGGGACAATATCTTCTTCAGATGGGTTTGGTGACATAAAACTAAGTATTAAAAGTAAGTATTAAGAATAAGTTGAAGGGGAAAAAAACCTCTTTTTGGCTTATAAAATTTCATTGAATTTATGTGTGATGCTGAAAAAGAAGCAAAAATGATGATAGGAAACCAAAGAGGGAGAAAAGAAGAGGAATGTAGGGACAGACCTTACTCAAGCTCTGCCTGTTCTGCCATGGAGTGAAAACCTCTAAGATCCCTGACAACAGTATTGGCAGTAATACCTGAAATCAGGTAAAAGAGGTGTTTTTAAAATGTTAGCTAGATTGAATTTACCTATATCTCTGTGAATCTAACAGGAACAGTTTAAGACCTTTGAAATATTATTACTTACTGAAATATATTTAAAACTCAATATGCAGCATAAAAGGGCTTTCTTTCTCAAGATTAGGTGCCCTAATACAACCAATTTTAAATCACCTGTAATTCAGCGGACTGAATACCTTGTGTAGCTTTCAAAGGTCTTGAATTTATTGTCAACTCTTTGGATTAAAGTCTACAAAGCACAGTAAACCACTGGGAAATATTGTTAATATTTTACATCTGGGGTAACACAGTTCAGTTGTTCGTCCTCTCTGAAACAAGGGCAAATAAAAATGTGTTTCCTTGTGGCTCCCCCTATATTTGAACAATAAAACCAAGGTCTCAGAGACACTATTAATCATATGATTATTGTCTCAACACAGTTCTTTGTAAATCTTAAAATATAGTTCAGTCAAATATACTTAAATTGACTTCCATACAACAGAAAAGGTATGGCTGATATAGAAAAATGTTGATGTGTATTCTTTTAGTGAATTTATTTGTTTATTTCCAAACCCACATGTTTATATAAAGGCTATGAACAGATAGCCTTTGTATGTTCATGCTTCAGATGAACTCATTACTCACAGAAAAAAAAAAAAAAAAAACACAGATGAATTGCTCTACAAAACAATAAATATTATAAAAGATAGGATTCCTAAAGTTTCACCCTCAATCCAGGTAAGTGGTCAGGTTTGCAACAGAAGGTTTTGAGTGTTAAGTAGTGTTTTATTTTCTAATCATGGGCTGAATTTATTTCTGAAGCTGTGTGAACAATTAAGCTTGATTTTTATCGTGGTTTTTTTTTTTTTTCAAGTTGAAAAAAACCAATTTTTTTTTCCATTTGCCTCAAAAGCCTCATAAAGAAGAAACTGGTCTGCTCTCACAAAAAAAAAAAAAAAATCTGTTTGGATTGATTTTAAAGGCCTTGATCAGTACAACAAGTAGGATCTGAAAATCAAGAGAAAATTAAATACAACCTTCACACCAGGTTCCAGCATTTTGTTTCTACTCACAGAGTGCATGAATTTAATTATTAGAGATTTTGCTACAAGTAGCATAGTTTTGGTAGGCCTAATGGAGTTGCTTACATTTTCTAGTATATTGTAGTAAACTGCAGATTCTTATTAGAATCAAAGAATCAAATAATTTAGAAAACACCTGTCCTAGGGTGACTTTATGATGCTTGTATCCCCAATCATGTGTTTTGCTTATGTTGGATATTGAGTTCTGTGCTTTTAAAACTAGATCTAAGAGCAAAGGAGGGGGAGAAGGAGAAGTGGTGGAATGTCTGAGGCAGCTATATTTAAAAACACAGAGATAAGAGCTTCAGCTTTCCTTCTCATGGACTGTGTTGTCTGCAGCATGGACAGACAGTGGGAGAAAGCTCTCCTTTGCTTTTGGTTAGTTTTTTAGCTAGCTGAGGCAGAAAAGTTCCCCAGATAGTGGCTTTTCTTCTTCTTATTGGAACTGATCAGCCTTGCTCTGGACGAAAAACCCAGAAGAACACCTGTGGCCATGCCTGTGGCCCATCAGGGCCTGGGACGTGTCATTTTCCACTGTAGGAGGGGCTGATAAGAGACTGAATGAACTGAAACACACTCCACGAAAAGGACTCTGAATTTGCCATCTCTTCAGAACAATGAGAGGTTCCAATGTTTAATATTATTCATTTTCTCATGTTCATGAAAACTTTGCTTGTTAAATAAATAGTTTTTTCCACTTTTCTGGAAGGAAATTTTTCCCAAACTTGCTGGGGGAGGGGCCGCTTGAATTTGGTTTCTAGAGGGGACCGCTTTGGAGATTTCCTCCCTAAATTTGCCCTAAACCAAGACAACACTTTAATGACCATTGAGTCCAACCATTAACCCAACACCACCAAGTCCAACATTAAGCCATGTCCCTAAGAACCACATCTGCTTGTCTTTTAAATACCTCCAGGGATCATGACTCCACCACTTCCTGGGTGACCTGTTCCAGTGCTTGACAAACATGTTGTTGAATTATAGGACAGTAGCACACAGCTGTAGAATTCAGGCTCTGGTTTCAGAGAACTTTTTGTACATTATGAATTTTCAAGATTGGAAAAAAGGAAGATTACCTCTATATCGAGTAAACAGGCTTCCTCTGTGCTTTAGGTCAAATTTCAGCTAAGGTATTGATAATTTCCAAGGCGGATGATCACAAGTAGCCACGAAATATACCCACTTACTGGCAAATATCAAGTGCTAGAGAACCCACTCCTCTTTTGTGAGGTTCTAGCCCTCACCCAAAAGCAAGATGAGTATCAGCACCACTGCTTCCTGATAAAGGTTGGTCTAGGCTCAAGAGATGTACAAGCATTCTCTTCAGTTGTTCTAGGTGATTATGTTCCAAGGAATCCAGATCAATTCAAGGGAAATAAAGAAGACAGAAGAATAGGGTTATGTAGAGGTAAAATATAAAGAGATAATCTGATTAAAAAAAAAATCAAAATCCTATCTCCTCTAAGAAAATAGCATAAATAGTGATTTGGTGTTCGTCATTTGTGAAAAAAAGACCCGTGCATCAGACCAAGGGCATGTTTTGCTTTGTACACAGTGAAATGGAGAAGTCAGAATACAGGGACTTGGGAAGATGTGGGGAACTGCCAGTGACTGCAGGCAAAGAACAAGGAGTGCCCTGGCAGAGAAGATTATTGTTTGCTTCCTTGCCTGCTACAAATGAGCTTCTGAAACAAAACATGAGCTGTCTGAAAACATGATGCCAACATGATCTAAGTAGAATATCAAATTGAGGAGAGGTGGAGAAAAAGTCTCATGAGATACCATGCTTCTAGCACTTGAGAACTTTTCTTTTTGGTTTGGAATTTGGTTTTAAGAAGTTCCATAGACGAGTGTAAAGTAAAACAGGTTTCTGAAATGTATTGTATTTTCCTTTGATTCATATGAAAGACCATTGCCTGTGGGTTTCTGGTCTCCTAAGGAACTGGGACAAATCTCACTTTAGAAGGAATTTCTAATTCTAAGAAAGGGAATCCTTAAAAACTTTGCCTGGCTACTCGGGCCCCTTAAGAGTAGACTAGACAGACTGTTGATTTTACAGCTTCAGTTTCAGGTCAGATGCCTGGGTTTGAACGGGGTCATTAAAAAGCTACACCACACCATTTGCAGGATCAAAAAAGAATGACTCCCAGAAGCAACACCTAAAGGGCCACATGGGGCAAGGCTAGTACATGTTGGTTTGGGATCCTGGTAGGTGCCTATACTCCAGCTTCATCCCACATTCTGACTGCATACTTCAACATCTATTTCACAGAATATGGAAAAGGGACATTTTAAAAGTTATCTAGTCTTCCCTGCAATGAGTGTGGCTTATGCTTTTTATCCAAAGACTGCTTAATGAAAAATCCATGGGAACAGGGATGATGATGCAGTCCCAGGAGAGTGCCTTTCACACTAGAGAATAAGAGACAGGCCCCTGCTCACTTTGCTAGCTCACTCTGTATCCCCATGAATCTTACATTTCTGATTGCAGAATGGTCTAGACTCTTTTTTTTTTTTGGTAACATCCCCTGCAGATTTCCAGTGTGATCTTAAATGGAGTTGAAAGAGAGAATCAGGACTACCTCTTAAATGTCCTGTGGCTTTCTTGTCCATTTTCTGGAGTACAACTAAGCCAATTTATTGCTACCCAAAGCTAAAGATTGTATTTTTTTTCTCTCAGCTGTACTTTATTTCCAGCTCCAATCATCACATAGTACATATTCAGAACAAATTTAACTGATGCCCTGCGTGTACACAGTACCTTCCTCTGAGATGTTGTTGAACTTGAGCTTTTATCTGTCAGTTTTCATCTATTATTTGGTAGTTAGGAGAGATACATGCAGGATTTCTTGTATAAATTATTGAATTTGTATTGGGTGAGTCTTAGAACTGCAGGTTGGAGATGTTAAATAGGCTAGAGTTATCACTGCTGGCTTTCCTCAGCAGATGTGCAGTCTCATAACAGGTATATTTAGATTTTGACACACAGCTTCAGCCAAATTTATTGCTCTTTTATGGGGTTTAGCAACTATTATTTGGTTTCTAAAATGATGAGAAGCTCCCATAGTGTGTTGACGGTGGGGGCCCTTCTCTCTGAAATTAAACAGCCATAAAATCTAAAATCAGGGAGATTTTTGGGCCTGGAAATGAATCGATATTTCGTCAAGCCTTTTTACAAGGAAGAACAGGAAAAGAAAACTCTTGCTTTTCAATTTTCTTTTCTATCCCAAGTCCTCATTACCTGCAGAGCAATACTGCTTAAGCTTCTGAGCTCAAAGAGAGTTTCCAGTCTGGTTTTGGCAGATCTGGCATAAAATACTCTGTATATTATTCCCTGATCATGCTTGGAAAGGGTAGGTGAATACTTTGTAAACTGAGAAGCCAGGAAAGCTGATATAACAGAATCCTTCTGTCATTTCCTGGCACTATGTGGCAATACTGATGAAAACAGGTTTTGCCTCAGAGGTTCATAGAAGTTGGTGCCATGCACAAAACAAACCCACTGCCATAGAGCTTGTGGGGATGCGTGAATCTCCACAGTGCCATACAAACATGGTTGTGTGTCTTCTGGCAGAGAGCTGTTCTAAACCAAATCAGTTCAGAAAGCTCCTCAAGTGAGACGTGACATGTCTACTTCAGTGCAGACATGCCCTCAAGTAAAAGGTGCTGAACTAGAAAGATTAAAATGTGGAAGCAGAAGAAGACTAGAGTTCTTGGGTTCAATGCTCTCTTAACCACCAGTGGAGTCTCTTCAAGGGCCAGACATCCCTAAGATTCAACATATTCCTGTACAGTATGATCATTTCATTCCATTGCTATTACTAATACAAATGTTTTCATGAGGTCTACTAATGTACTTTATTTATTTATTTATTTATTTTTTTTTTTATTTTATTTTATTTTTAAAAGGTTTTTTAGACTGGGACAGTTCAGGTACTAGAGCTGTGCTGTGCTATATGAAAACAAATTATAGACTATTCCTATGAAGTAAAAGGATTTCTTTTGAGGAATTAATAGCTGGCAATCAGATGATTAAGATGATTGCTCCAGTCACAGCAGGACCAGATGTGTCTTCATCAGCACTTCTTTGACACTTGCATTTTATTGAGTATTTTTTGTTTTTTCTTTGTAAATATGGGCATGGCTCCTTGTCATCCCACTGAGGAATGAAAATGAACTTTGAAACCTTAAAATTTTCAGGAAATGAATGTCTTGATTTTGGCTTCCTTCTTTCTTCCAGTCTCTGTGGGAAAGCTATACCTATCTTTTCCTATTAACAATGCCATCAATACCAAAAAAAGTCTAGAAAACTGCATTCTAATTCGAGCTGATATTTTTGCATATATATATTTATATTCTGCATATATTTTCTGTCTCTTCCAGTCATAGGGGCCCAAGATTGGTTCTAGAGAAAAGGTAATGAAAAGCTTATGGACTGAGTGAACAGTCCTTCAACAGAGATATCAGTAGAGAGAGAAAACACATATGTTTAAAATGTTTTCCTGGACATTGATACAGCTACACATAACTGAAAGGAGGAATTTCATGATGCTAGGGGAATTTATACAAGTTCTAGTCCCAGTATAGATGAAAAAAGGCTATTACTGCTCAAAAGTATATTCTCTTAATTAATGTGCATTTCAAGAGAGACAAGTTTGAATCCTATTTGATACTATTATGATTACTTTGAAAACTTTCAGGCCAGACTACAAGGAAAAAAGTGACTACTTGGATTCCAAAGGCCTCCTTAAAAACTGCTCCTTCAGGATACACACTTGAACTAAGGGAGAACACTTAATGAAAATAAGACAAAAAGTCACAATTTCACCACAAAGGGATAGCTTCTTCTGATCTGCTCTGTGTACTGAATCATTTCATGGCATCTACTGTTGCCAGGTTTTGCTCACATGCTCATTAAATGAATATGTTTTGTCTTGCATTAATATTTTAAGGTAACATTTGCTCTGCTGCGAGGGCCATGCAGTCAGTGTTGCTTTCTTGTAGCCTAACCTCAGGCTGCCTAACCAATACTACTATTGGATTGGATCTCCAATTTTTTTCCTGACTGAAATTCATGGGATGGGATTTTGGGAGCCATAATAGACTGTGCAGTAATGCTCTGGTCTTTTGCTTAGCAGGAATAATATGTAGCAATTTTTTTATAGCTGGAACCTGTCACTATTGAGAAGGGAAATCTGCTCTTATGCATTAGCAGTGATTTTGAAAAAAACATGATTTTTATGAGATGTATTTGATCTTTGTGTGTGTGTATCTACTACAGCTGCAGCATTTTATTCAGGCTCAAAGAAATAATTCTGACCTATTTTTTTCCCAACCTGTGAAATTTTTTTTTCATAACATTCAGCTTGGAAATAAAAGCTTTATGATAGTTAAAAACCAAGTTCAAAGTTGAAACAGCCTTATACCTGGACCTATCAACTCTAATATGTAGGGGGAAAAAAATATTCCAGCTGTCTAACAGATTTTGGGGGGAAAAAGGATAATGAGAGCTACTGTGGCACTGAGAGATAATCTGGAGCATTGGTTTATCTTTCAATGAAGAACAAGATTTCAATCTAGCCAATAGGATACTTCTGAGACATTTTGACATATAGTTAGGTAAGTAACACAAAATAATAATAGTAGCAAATTCATTAATAAATAGTAAAACGCCATCATATTCTCCAGGGGTTGCTTTGCAGCTCCCAATTACCAGTGCACATACAGTAATGGTATCTCTAATCTGTGGTTGTCTCTGAGTACTTTGTCACCATCATGGGCTGGTGTTCTGTTTTCTTCTTTGTACTGTAATCAGACATAAGGGTAGAAATTATTCTTATCAGCTGTAAGACTTGTAAAATAAACAGTATTAACACCTAGGTAAAGTTCACAGCAAAGCTGGGCTTACACATATAATTCCAGGGTGGGCTTAACATCTGGGGCTCTCCAAAGAAGAAAATCAGTTTTCAATAAAAGGACAAATGACTCAACAGAACTAAGATTATAATTTTTACTTTAACAGTGAATAAGAAAAGAGAAAAGGAGCAAAAAAAATAAGCATTCCTCTAAACCACCAGAGCTTGTGTACGTGAGCATGTCATGATTCTAAAGACCCTTTCTTTTTACTGTGTTTGGCAGAAATGCTGTGGAAACATGACCTTTTACATACTCATATGGAGAAAGATGAGTTCCTGCAAACAAAACAAAGGCATTCTCAATGAAATTAAAAGAGAGACCGTCAATTCTGAGAAATTCCAGTCCAATGTTTGCTCATCTGGAAAAGATCTAGACATCAAATTTTTTTATTAATAGTATTTTTAATATATATTAGAAAAATTAATATTTTTCATGTTATAGGAGAAAGCAGTTGTTACTTAAAACAAGACTTAATTCTATTTTACTGCAGAAAGTGAAGCAGGCCAAGTGGTACTCTGGGATTAGCACACAACATTTTCCATGAAAGTTCATCTGAATTTTTTAATAAAATCATGTTAGAGATATCGGTTAGCCTTTTTGTTTTTTCTGTCACTTGTGTGGTCAAATGCAACCCTGGCATAAGTCCAGTTAATTTAAAGGTGTTCCATTAGGATGGACTGCTTTGCTTTTAGCTAATTTGGGGTTTATGAAAGAGGGATGAGACAAAGGACTGAACAATCAGTGTTAAATTTCCTGAATTACAGTTGGGTTCAAGATTTGTTTTGATCACAAATTATTCAGATACACCATTCTTTCTTTCAAGTCGATTCAACTACTTGTCTGGTTTAGTGAATCTTAGAGATTTTTTTCTTTTAGAAAGAGTGAGTATAGTTTCTTCAATGCCCTTTCATTATTAAGAAAGGATGTGCCTAGTCTTAAGATATTGACAAAGGTGGGCCCCAAAAAGAGCTAATTTCTGTGCTCATGTCTCTGAATCTCTTTTCAGAGGACACCGAGTCAACACTTTTATTGGGTCCCTTTATCTCTGAACACATTTACTACATATGAGCTTTGTTTCATTCTGCTTGAATAAATAGGACCCTTCTCTCTCACCCTCAAACACAATAATCTGTAATTGAACACCCATAACTGCTACATCAGCCTTGAAAGAAACCTCTGGCACAATGGTATAGCTCATATATTACTGTATGGGCTGTGGGCCCTGTTCTTGGAGCTATTAGTTCTGAAAAACTTTTCTTAATTTATGTTAAGTCCTTGAAGTTTGTCAGCTTCAGAGACACCAAACAACCTCATAGTTAGTATTTCACATAGGCAGAAACATGTAAGAAACGTCTGTATACGTTTGCTGCAGTTTCATCAGTGCACAACAATAAGTGCATTTAAGGAAGTTTTTGTGCTTAAACTTGCAAAGCTACCTTCCCAAAACATAGGCATTGCAAGTGATCATATTAACAGGTTTCTCTCCTAAACTTAGATTTTATGTTCATTTAAATGAATTTCACTATTCTTTCAGAAACATCACATGAGTTAGCAAGATTCACTAAAACTCAGTTCCTAGGGGCTTCCTGTAGAAAAGGTGAATGCATCTCTAGTACAGAAGTGTTTTACTAGTCCGTGCTGGTTTGGTTACCAGCTGGAATTAAGTCTGAGTGACAGTCTGCCCATTCATTCAACTTTTAAACTCCCAGGAATCCTATGTTTTATTTAACTTACCTATATAAAAATATAGGACTACAACAGAAACAAGCAAGACAGTCTGTACATTGCAGGGCAAGATTTGGTGATTCAAAGAGAATAATTGTAAAACACTTACCCAAATGTATAATGTAATGATCCTTATCTTCCTTTCAGTCAAATTGTTTAGACCCTGGGTTACATGGAATACCTTTACCTGTATAAAGTCACTAAAAATAAATCTAACATGATCTAAAGCTGTGATTCATGTGTAGATTTTCCAGACCTTGTTTTAATATCCACTTCTTCCTCTGTCCCATGTTTCTGGAGAGGAAATCACATGCTCCAATTTTACTTTCACTGCACAAAGGAGTGGAGTAGGGCCAAAACTGAGGTTCTTTCATTGACATTCTTGTTTGAACCAATTTGGATTTTACATCTGAAGGTTGGAATTTTGTGGCTAGTTTTGATGTTTGCTCATTTCAGTTGCTCTCCCCCAACAGTTAGCTACTCAATAGTTTGCTGAGGATCTGGAACCACAGCTGAGATTAAATATCTTTGTATCTTGTTGCATGCCCTCGTCCACACACATGAATATATCTTGAAAACCAAATGCATTATTTGCAGTGTGCCAAAAAGAATCGGTGCTTGGCAAGCTTCAGCATCCTTTTTTATTCATACCTGATCCTGGCATGCTTAAAACCCTGGAAAGTCACAATTTACATTCCACATAGGAGTCCTGGATGACTGAGCAGCCGAGCCATACAACAGGATATCCAGCTATTGAGTGCTGCTGTCACAGGTGGCCAGCAGTGCAGCTGCAAAGAGCTTCCTGCCAGGAGGGCAGAGTGGGTCCACAGGAAGAAATGTTCCTTTCCTCTTCCAATCTGTTTTCAACTATAGAGGAAAGCCAAGGCTCACACTCCTACAGTGGATGTGCCTACGCAGCATTTTTCAGCCAGAGCAGAATCTCAGCTAACTTTTCTAACAATAACTGCCCAAAGTGGAGGAGACCATTCACAGCGTTTCAAACGGTGGGGAGCCCTACCTTTATCACATAGAGGCTCTTGAGAAACATTTCATCTTGATTCTATTACTGCTGTGCATAATCATATCATTGTTTCATAGCTCACTTAGGAGCAGTCAGTGATGTGCAAAAACAGGACAACAAAAGGAGAAACTACCTTCCTCTGGAGATACCACAAGCAGGCAATTCATATATTTCCTCTTTCATCCCACAATCAGCCATAAAAATACTTAAAAGAGCAAAATTGCTTCCAATCAATTGTGGATTTTTACTGTAAAAAAGGAAGGAGGCAGATGACTTCTGCCTGTGAATTTTACAAGCTAACACTGCAAATCCTACACACTAAAATCCTGGTTAACTAAAGGCAATGAAAGAGTGTGTTTGTTCATAGCAGTGTTAACAGAAACATGCATAAATAAGTTCACTGTGTTCTGAGGAAACCTGAGCTTCTTCCTAAGGAGCTCTTGTGCTGGGGAAGCACCAAGAACAGAGATTGTGTAAGGAAAGGCTGGTTTCTGAATACTGTTAGTAAAGTAAAACTTTTATTAGACTAAAACAGAACAGACAATTAAACAAACGTCAGACAAGAAGTTGAATGTTTTCAGTGAATATATGTAGGGCTTATCTATCTAAAATGAAGAGTAAATTTCTTCAAAACTGGGACATTGATGCCAGTCTGAAAGACCAGTGAGATTACAGAAAAAAATTTGACTGATGTCAGGAGATTTCCTAGCTCCCATCCTACAAGCTCATGTGCTGCTGAAGACATGAACTCTTATCCCTAATAGGTCCTGTAGTCTACTGTACTCATAAGTGCCTACTCTGTTTTAGACTAAACTTCAATTTTTAGGCTGTAGATCTGTGACTCTTAAACTTATACTGCAAAAAATTTTTGTTCTCCAAAAGGTGAATTATCTATACCCCAGAATAGCTCATATTAATCTGCCAGGGTACTTGGAAAAGTGACACACAGTCATTGTTTCTAAAAAGGATGTAATTAAGACCAGTTATTCCAAGACACCATCTGGGAACACAAAAAATCTTAATGGACTTACTGAGCACAATCAATTTCTTTCCTGATTAAAGGGCTCCCTTCTCAACATTTATCACATTCATCATTGGAAAATTCAAAATATGCCTACTGGTGAGGGCAGATTCTTAAAGCACTCATGGAACTGAAAATGACAAAAACCAGGATGGTCTTACCTTACTATACTGGAACAATGTCTGTTAAAAAACTGATTTAAATAATTAAATTGCTGGCTATTTTGACATGGTTGCTCTGAAAATTGTATTTTTTAACGGTAGATGCCAAGAACCCAAGTATAAGATGAAATACACTAAGCAATTTACTGTGTAAACACTACTGAAAGCATAGGAATTACTTTTCAATTGATATTAATGTACCTGAGAGAAAGATCTAAACTTTAGAAGTCCAGCTTAAGGTAACAGTGTCCATTAATAAAATGAATAAGACTAGTTCCTACATTCTTCAGTGCTCTCTCTACTGCAATTTTACAGAACAATGTTCCCTGATGATGATTATTAACTTGAAACTCCTTTAAAATACAGTCTCCTACTTCCTCTGAGATATAGGTAGCTACTGGCTTTCCCTTTGATTTGATAGCTACTAGGTACCTTCCAGTTAGCTTTAGCTTGTCATATACAAATTAGCACTGTAAGTCTGAGAGTTAGCTGTTCCTTTTCTCATATTCACATCTTAGATATCAGACAAGTAGATGAGGAAAACAGGCTACTACTATGAATTTTAGGCTATTTCAGTACTATTTCAAATTGCATGTCTTAAAAGCAGTTGGGTTATAGCTGACCTTTTTTAGCACTGGAAGTCTATGCAAATCTCAAAATACAATGAAACTCAGTTATGCAAATAATGTTGAAATTGTGAGACAGAACCTGTCTGCAAAGACCCAGGCTGGTGACAGGTCTGTGGCTATTCACTGAGTTAGCACTCAGTTCAGCCTAGCACTAAAGCGTGTGCTTCAGTTCCACTGACATCAGATGGTATTACACTGGGTTTAAAGCACCCTTCAGAGGTGGAAAAGCTTTCTCTGAAATGAACCACAATTATCAGGTTGGATATTCATAATCCACTTTGATTTAATTATGAAGCTGTTGAAATTGGTGGATCCACATACCCACGTGTTTTTCAGATTTGCAGCCTTGCTGTTTCCTTAGTGATGTAAAATGACAATGAACAGACAACACCTGAGTGTCTGGCGTAGCCAGTTTTGTCCTCGTTGTTTCTTTATGACCAAGGACAGATTTTAAAAACAGCTAGGTTTAAAATCAGTCTTCAGTAGACATTGGATTATATTTTTGTATTGGGAAAAGAAGGTATCCACTTCACAGTGTTCTTTATTCTTTTACCTTTTTCTTTTACCTCTTTTTTCTTCTAGAAACCAACAGTATTTTAGTAGAACTACTATTTAGTAGATAATTCTTGCTCAATAAGGGAAATAAAGAGGACTGATAAGGATGTTTTCTTTTGTATGAAAAACTGGTAATGGTAATTAGTTTATTCAATGCGCACTGAGCACAGTAGAGCATGAAAAATGCAAACATATGCAACCTAGTTCACCATTCTGTGACTCTTAGTCATCACATAAATTATTTGGAGAAAAAGGTTTCACAGATATCCAATGGATTTCGTACTAAGACACTGGATCAACAAACACACAAAACATTTTAAGTCTAGCATCTCAAAGCTCCCCAGATTTTGTAAGCCAAATTAATCCACTCCATAAATACTATTAAATGATTCTGGTATATCCCCATAAAAATAATCTTCCTTATAATTTTTTGCAGATTTTATTCTCTTGGTACAAATCAAAAAAAACAAACTAGTGTGGTAATTATTCATATTCTCTAAGACATAACCATGAACCTCTTTTGCAGATTTAATTAACCTTCAGTATCACTTTGGAAAGATAGGAGAATATAATGACTCCCTGAAATGATCTTCTCAGTAAGTCTACTGGGAATTAACAAAGCCTGCTCGTCTGAAAATATTAGAGTTGGCAGCCTATCAGCACTGCTTAATCTTAAGGTTGCTGGACAATTTGCCTTATAAAGCCATTTGTTTCATTTCAGAAAAAAATATGGAAATTTGATTGAAGACATTTTCTTATCTACGTGCAAGTTATGAGTTCAACATATAGACTGAGAGAGTGAATATCGTCCCTTGACCCCTATGCCTATCAACTATGGAAACTCATATTGATGCAAGCTACTAAAAACACACTAATAATGCCCATCAAAGATGTGAAAACCTGATGATTTTTCATTTTTTGATGAGCCTCAAAATACAGATAAATTAATCAAAGAATTTAATTACTTTTTTTCCTTGGTACTCCAAATTTAACCCTTATACTTCTGGACACACTGCACTTAACTGAATCACAATTACAAGATTATCTCTGGTAACATGTTCTGGGCCAGTGGGAGCTGAGTTTTGCCAGCTGGCTTTACTGTTAGGATTACTTCCTATCCTTAACGACATGTTTTGCATGTATTTAGAAAAGTCTGACTAAAAAGCCTTCTTAAACTGGTAGTTCACACAGACTAGATAATGGCCCATGATGTTGAAAGATATTACTTGCCCATGAACTCTATGATTTATTTTCTCTCAGTGTGGAAACTGTAATGAAAAGCAACATGCAGTAAAATATGCCCTGCAGAAATAGAGTTTCTCCAAAATTTTTTGTACCCACACTTCTGAATAGTCTTTTAGAGTCACCTTACATTGTTCAATAGTCTTTGGAATGTCAGATGGATATAATTTTCCCATGATGGAAAGAGGGCTATTATAATTTATCTTAACAGGTTTCAATTATTTTGATTTTTCTGCATTGCTGTGCCCTAAGAACATTACCTTGAAAAGTGTCCAGATTTGGCTCTTTCAGTATGTATTTAACTATTCTTAACTTTCCAGATTGCCTGACATTTTTCATCAAGGGTTGCAAAAACCTGCAGTCAGTATCATTATGTTACTTTTTATTAGTTTTATTCACCAAATTTTAGCAGGGAAACAGGCACCATGTATCACTTCCAGTAACTAAATGACAATCAAATGAATGATCAGCTTAGTACTGGAACACAATATGACCAGGTCCAATTGAGTTTTTAAATTCCTGAGAACAGTGTAAGTCAATTCTCCCCCTGAGGGTCTAAGAAAATAAAATGTGTGTGAGGAAATGCTGTAATAAACTGGTAATATATTTCCATAGGGGATACATAGGAATTTTCCATACATCCTCCTAGGATGGCAGTAAACCAAACTCAAGAGCAGAATGCAAGACATTTCCATAGTGAAAAAAAAAAATTAGCTGCAGAGCAAGGACAGGAGCCCAAACTCCTGGCTTGATTTTCTGTTGAGAGATGCTGTCAGTTGTGCCCAGGGAGCTGCCCAGGTTGAATGACTGGTGTTGCTACAGAAGGAAGTTTAAAACTGTACCAGTCTGGTGGCTAATTGATGGGCATTTACTACATTTCTGTCATCAAAAAAAAGTGAGTTATGTTTTCCTTTCCTTTCCTTTCCTTTCCTTTCCTTTCCTTTCCTTTCCTTTCCTTTCCTTTCCTTTCCTTTCCTTTCCTTCTCCTTCTCCTTCTCCTTCTCCTTCTCCTTCTCCTTCTCCTTCTCCTTCTCCTTCTCCTTCTCCTTCTCCTTCTCCTTCTCCTTCTCCTTCTCCTTCTCCTTCTCCTTCTCCTTCTCCTTCTCCTTCTCCTTCTCCTTCTCCTTCTCCTTCTCCTTCTTTCTCCTTCTCCTTCTCCTTCTCCTTCTCCTTCTCCTTCTCCTTCTCCTTCTCCTTCTCCTTCTCCTTCTCCTTTTTTCTTTTTCTTTTTCTTTTTCTTTTTCTTTTTCTTTTTCTTTTTCTTTTTCTTTTTCTTTTTCTTTTTCTTTTTCTTTTTCTTTTTCTTTTTCTTTTTCTTTTTCTTCTCCTCTCCCCTCCTCTCCCTTCCCCTCATCTCTCCTCCTCTCCTCACTGATGTCTCCACATATAAGATAAATTTTAGCTAAGATTCATATGTCAGTGCATACATGCAAAAAAAATAAAAGAAAATTCTTATTCTGCTGTTGTGGTTTCTCATCTTCAATTGGCCTGACACTCAGCTGTCAACAACACATATTATATCTACATCTCTGCCACTAGAAAACCTGCCAATTATGACTGTTCCCACATGGTTGTAAATTTGGGTCACATCAGTGACCAAAGAAATATTCACCCCTTGCTTGAGAATACCAAATAAACATTGGAAAAAGAGAAATCTTTAAGCATTTCACAGCATTTCTTTTCCATTTCATAAACTGTTTCTAGAAAAGCTCTTACTTATTGCCTGTATTTTATTTCTTCTGATATATGAGATTCTTCCACCATGGTAGAACTGTAAATAAGGCATAGTTAACACCATGATAATGGTTCTCCTCTCCCCCCATAGCCTCCTGACTGGACCATCTGGGATGCAGGAAATATCTACTCAGATTCCCTCTTTCCTGGAGGGGATTTGGACACTCAGACCTCATCTCAGTCTCCAGAACTAGTACACTCCGAAGAGGTGAGAGAAGGGAAGCATCCTTCCTTATACTTTTGCATGCTTTTTACTCTTATAGTTTCCATTCCTATTTTGCTTAGTGTTTTGAGGCAAGTGATTCTCCTTACATACTGTATATAAGTGCTACTATGCTGGAAATGCAGTTCTTAGCTGGATTTAATGCCAAATACCACCATGGAGTGCAGAAGAAAGTAAAACAGAGAAATTTTATTTCCTTCAGCATATGTTCATTCAGATTTACAAACACTGAGACATAGGTAATCACTGCAAAACTAAGTGTATGTTAGTAACAATGACAGCACAATACTTGTTCAGATGTGCTTCAAGGATTTGCCAATGAAGTTGCCATATATTGAACCATGTCTATCTTTGCAGTTGATTACCAGTGCTATTTAGCTAATTTAGAAAGCAAAAAACTCCACAAACTCAAGGATTTTTACAGAAAGCCCTGGGATATCAGCTCAGGGATTGGCTGGAAGGTTGAAAATGCTCTACAGCATGTAAAGGGGAAATGGTCCATTAGCTTTGAGACCTTTCTATTCAAAGGGAGAGAGCAGAGGAATGTTTGAGTTATATAAAAATTTAAAACTGTTGAAGAAAAAAACATGATGTTTATTTTTAACTAAGTAGCAATTATAACTAACATGAATAGAAATTAAAATAATACCACTTGCTACTAGCTGAGATCCTTTGAATTTGCAATTAACATATTGGTAGATGTGATGATAGTTATAATGTCTACCAGTATATACAGCTGCAAAAGTATTTATGAATTAAAAGCTTTTCACTACTGTTGAAGTGAAAGACAACATTATTTACTGGTTAAAAACACATCTTCAGTTGTTATGTTCTTGTGGCTTTTGGTTCTTTTATATCCTTTAATTCTGTCATTATATTGTCCCATATATTAAGTAAAGAATTTATTTTCATGATTACATTATTTTAAAAGAACAAGAAAAATGCCACTTCACATGCTTAAACAAGGTGCACAGACATTATGTTAATAAGACACTGAGCCAGAAGTTATTAATATTGCTTTTCCTGAGATTGAAAATTGGATGAAATAATCAAAGCAACAAATCACTGGGGAATAATAAAATATGTGCTTAACTAACAGCTACTAGAATTATATGCTATAAACCTATCCAAGTCAGGAATTTCCAGAAGAAATTCCCAACCCATCTATCTCCTCCAAAAGCTGGAGGTCAATTGCATTAAGAGATGTGAGCAGACCAAATTAATCACCTTTACATGTACCACTTTTAAACTATAAACAAATTATTTTCCTGTACCTCAGTAGCATTGTTCGGTTTATAATTTCTTGCAAATTATCACCCCAAAGCTTCCTAAAATTGTTGAATCACTCTGGCTGAGATCCTTGAACTGTGACATGACGTGGATTAATTCCAGCTAGTGATATGTAACTATAGTGGCATCTTTACACATGATCTTCAAAGAGGCAAGTAAGTTATTTGCACTACTATTTTTTCCATGTCGGGCTTTATGTTAAAATTTCTAAAATTAAATATGCACATTATTACCTTTAAAAACACAAATGACCCTTAGATGATTTTCATCAAAGTGCTTGCTTTCAAGGAGATATAGAGATTTTCCCTTGAACCTACTGTCAAGCTTCCAGTATTTTCTTATTGCTTGTATGAACACTTGTACACAGCAGACTGCGATATCATTATGGATGGAAATTTACATGAGACTTAAAGGAAGAATTTGAAAAATAGATATATGACTCTGATAATGTAACTGACTTTGTAAACAAATTTGTAAAATAACATTAGAGCCCCATTGAAAGAGAGGTTTTAACTTTCTCAAACTCTATTATTTAATCCCATCAGTATATGCTAAACATACTCTGTGAGAAACTTTGAAGAGGTGGCACATGCCAAAAAGACAAAGTATTTTCTCTAAAATATTTTCTATAATTGATATTTATATTGTGAGAATATTTTTTGAAGCAATCATTGTTTTATGGTTTTTCATGTTTTATATCCTTCTAAAAGAAGATAAATGGAGCCAGAATCCACCAACATGATCAATAGGAATGTGAATTAATATTTGCAGAAAAAGTAAAGTAATTTCACAGATTGTTTCTATTTCTCCATTGCTGACTTCCATACATACCCTCTGAGGGAGGTATGGAGAGCAATTCTTACAAAGACAATAGAGAATGCTTGACAAGATACTTGTTCCTTCATCTGTATTCATATTTGATTATGATAGATTTGAAAAGAAATATCATGATGATATCTTACCTCTGGTTAATTCTAATATGATGAAAGTCTGCATTGGTTTTTTTTCTTAAATACTTTTATCAACAATTCTATTATTTTTAGAAAGAGTACGCACAAATGTAAGGAAACTCTACCATATTTACTACCATAAATTCTCTTGACAAAAGAAAGTTAGGAAGAAATCCAACCACATTCAATTAGCATTTCTATGCAAATCAACAATGACAGACACTGATTTTTTTTTTTTTTTTTGTATATGACATCATGCAGAAAGATTAATTTTACCTGGAATACAACCAAAAGCCCCTGGGATGCTTATCAGCAGTCTTCAGTGGAGGAAATGATAATATCTTTTTATGCAAAACAAGCAAATATCAGTTGTTTTCACAGCTCTGACCTAAGGTCTCTCCTGCTGTATCTTACAGTGTTTTTCATCTGTTTTACTAGACCCAACAGCAGGTGTGAGGCAATTGAAAACAATGTAAAACTGAATTGTTTCTTTCACTTCCATGAGAATTTCTGTGATGTGTGTTCTTGGAGAGGAATTAGTTCAAGGTCAGCATTACTGTCATGTTAAGAGGCTGTTTGCCGCAGATGAACATTTGTCAAGGTTGTGCAAATCCTAAACTGCCAAAGGATGTGCACAAACTTTAGAAAGGATAAAAGAGAAGCAACAAACAGATCATTATACAGAGCTGATAATTTTGAAATTAAACTTTTACATCTTTATTGCTAGGAGGTAGGAAATCATGGTTGCTAAAATATTCGAGACAATCTTGCATGTTTTGAAGATGCAATGCAACTCGCTGTGCATTCACAATGCTATTGGTGAACAGGCTGCAAAAGCATGAAAAGTTTCAAGCTGTGCAAGGAGGAACCTAGCCACACAGCATTCTGCTTTTTGAAGGGCTCTGAATGGCTCAAAAACATAGAGGATCTCTTATGAGGGAAAGCAGGAAGGTGACACTCTTGACCACAGGGTCCACAGGTGGTTGAGCTCTTTGGCCTTGTGTTCTGCCCATTCCACTCTCCATGTGTGACTGCACAAGGAGGATGGGATGTGTACAGTTGGGAGTGTTACTCAAAAGCCTAGTGAGGTGCCTGGTCTAATCAACATGGATGTTCTTGGGCTGGATCTCAGCTCATTCATGTCTAAATTGTGAGTCAGAGAGCTAGAATAGTGTTAAATCATGTGGATATCTACAGGTAAAATGAGCCAGGCTAGGGATGTCCCAGATCAGAACGAGTGGCAAGAACAAAGGGAAAAAAAAAAAAAAGAGCAAAACACCCCCCCATTCTTGCAAATTGCAATGCAGATCTAACACGCTTGCTGACCAAAAAAACTTGTTTGTGCTGCACTACATGTAGATACATTAAATGTATTACGGGTTTATTACCTTCTGCCTGAGTCCCAATCTTCTTCTATGTTGCACATGATATTCTCATCCTGTCTTTTTGGATCCAATGGAGTTGCAGGCAAAGTAAATTTTCAGACCATTTTTGGACCTCTAGAAAAATGTATGAGAGATTTTCATCTGTTAGAGGAAGTAGAGTGGGAGTAAAACATACAGGTTCCCACAGATTAAGATGTCAGATGTACCCATCACAGAAAAGAAATACTGGGCACAGAGGGTTGGAGCAAATATTTCCATGCTTGAGGAACAGAAAATGTTCCTCAGTTTTGGTTTGTTTTGATTTTCAGGCATTATTTAACTAATTTATAAAACAGTCAGTGGGTGCTGAGTGCACTAACTGCTCTGTGCCCTGCTTTGCAACATTTACTTTTTAGCCTGTGGGTTTTCATTTAGCTAGGGTTCCATTCAGCTGTATTTCAAATGTAGTCCAGATGACTGTCCACTGCAGACTGTTAACTAAAGAGCCAATAAAACACAGTGTTTAGTCAAGTTGGGCCGTTTCCATTAATCAGACTGCATAATCTTCCACTAACAAAGTAATGCTGATTTTATAGACTACTTACATAAAGCCTAATAATTCCCCATTCAGCTTAAGCTAACATATACATTAGAATGGATTATGTTCTCATAGTTAAAAAGAGAAAATGGTGGTATTTTCAACATAATTGATACTGACAAGAATTAACAGTTCCTTTCCATTTGCCTTTATTCCAAAGATTACTGTATAAATGAATTGCTTTCATATTATATAGCTGAGTTGGCTCAAACATTCTGACTCAAGAAACCCATTTGTGCTAGTCTTGAATCTGTTCCTCATAGACAGAAAGACAGAAAGACACTGAAATTTCTATCTGGCTGTGTCTGGCTAAAGCAATTCAGTACTGTTCATCTGTCATATTTCTCATAAAGTTTTGGCAAGTTCTTTGTTATTATCTACTCTTTTATCTTTCTTTCATTATTTTTCAATAAATGATTTTGAAAAAACAATATTTTGCTCTCCATCTCTCCAGCGATTTTCTATTAGATGATATCAAGATATATTTACAAACTGAAAAAAAGAATTTCCCTAGCTATCATCCATATGTGTTGCACTACATGCATCAAAATAGCCAGAAAGTTCAGAAGGATTTAGTAGGCGTAAGTTCTAAATTTTAATAATAAAAATGTTGATAAGAATAATATCTGCAAACTTAAACCCTCTCAGTTACAGAATGTCTTATGTTTGCATTTACAAACCTATATATACTTTGGCCTGAGATCTCATAGGCAAGAAATAGAATGTACCAATTTCATTTTCTCACCATTTTCTTTACAAATACATGTATACAGTTATATCATGAACATATGTATTATTTACATGTAATTTTAATTTCTTAACTTTCATTGCAGTGGCATTTGAAAATAACCATGGATCAATTGACTATTTTTCCAGATGTCATGTGAAGTTAGGATACCTTTTTGTATTTACAGACTAAATTTCTCATATGTGTCTTCAAGCACAGAGACTTATTCTGACATTATGTTAGGCATCTCCATGGGATTGCTGGATTTCTTCTCAGGGATCTGTGAAATGCTGCTAAAGAAAACAGGTTTATTACCAATACATTTTATCCCTACAGGGAGCCATAACTTGATCGAGAAACTAAAAAATATTGAAATAGGCAATAGCTCTGCAATGGCTGACAGAATGGCATATACAAAAAATTTCTCATTATCTTCCTCAGACTTTACCCATCTCTTGTGTATCCACAGACTACTTTCTTGTTCACATTTCCCTGAGAAGTAGATTGAAATTGTTTTCACACTCTCTCTCTCCCTCTATATATATTTATTATATTTGTCCAAATAATACGACTGAGTAGTGAAGGATGCTCTTATCTTAAAAAAAAAAAAAAAAGAAAAAAGAAAAAAAAAAAGAAAAAAAAAAGAAAAAAAAAAAGAAAAAAAGAATTTGTAAAAAATCAAATATTGCCCTTTAGTTTTTCTTTGCTAGGTGAAATCTCAGCTTCCTTAACCTTCCTCTCCCAAAGCTGGGTATAGTATTTTAGACATGGCTTCACCAGTTTCACGTATGATTAGCTACAGGGCAGGGAAAATAATTTCTAAAAGTTATTCTTATACTAGAGAAATATTAGTAGTAGTGTAAAAGTTGGGAACTTATTATCTTATAAAAGACTTAATGATGAGTGATGAAACACAGTTCTTTCAGCTTGCACTTGCAATAAACTTTTCCCCCCAGTAATCCAGGCAATTTAAAATCTAAATATTTCATTTCACAAGCAATACAAGAACTGCTGTAGAAATTGTATGGGACACGTGAAGTTCAAAGGGGTAAGGAGTAATTTCCATGTTCTCCCCACCATACTCCAGGCTACCTCAGGCTGTGTTGGCTGAACATGCCAGTAGACCATTCTTGAGATTTAGGCAGATTAGGCTTTGCTCCACACAGGTTTAAAAACTCAAGTATATTAGGCCAATCTTGGCTTTGAGATTTGATGCAAGTTTAAAAGATTGAACCTACTGAATAATTCAAGTGTTATTATAGTATATATGGATCTTCGGACAGCGAACATTATCTGTGCCCTCTTTGTTCATTTTAGAACTGTGGTCACTTGCTGTGCTCTTCCAAAGCTTCTTTTGTCTCATCCCAATATGAGAGATTGCATTCTTTACAACTGGGATGTTTTTTTGTTATGCCAGATTAGGTTTTGACCCATTTAGAAACATTTTTACATGTGTTAAATACATTTCTTGTGGCTTAACTTTTACTCAGAGATGTCTTTCAGAAGAAAGACTTAATCCATTACCTTAGATTGACTGCTGTGTTCAGTACATGATATTTTAGTACAGTGTGTTCAAACCTAATGCTTAGCTGTATGCTGTTTTAATGAAAGCTTTGAGGTTCTTTGGATAAAGAATCTACAATACTGTGTACAAAATAAATCTGTTCTTGACATATTTCAGAATTATGTGAATATGTACTTGATCTCAGGAAGGTGAAAAGGAAAACTCCAATATTACACAGACAGTTGAATAGTTATGCAACTGTTGAAATAGGTGCAAAGAAAAAAAATCTCGAGAAAGTCTTAATGATAACATTGAAATATTAAACCACGACTTATCACTAATATTCCACTGCTTTTGAACATTGTTTATCACTTCCATTCATGCTCTTCTGAGACTTCATAGTTCAGGTTTATTTTTCTGTGTTATTTTGTTTATCTTCAAGTTACTGATATCTAGATAACTCGTTTGGACTGTATTAGTAGGAAAGAGAAGACTGATTTTTTTTTTTCCTTGAGAAGAAGAGAAATAAGATAAATAAGAAGAGTAGGAAGACAGGTGTCCTCTTTCTCCTCAACTCCCCATCCTTTCTCTCCATTAAGGAAAAAAAATCTACTTCATATTTCTGAAAAAGTCGTACAAGTAATATTTCTCTTCCACACTGTTCTGAAAGCAAAATGAGAAAGTTACAGGACTGCTAGCTTTTTATAGCAACATTAGATGGTGTGTACATCTGAACCTCTAGCAATTATTTCATGACTTTTAGACTCCACTATGTTTAACTGAGAATATAGTCATTCTACTGAACAAGTGCTCTAAATTGTCTTTCCTTTAGGTGATACATCACCCATAGATTAATACCTGTTACATATCTTGGTGGGGTAGAAAAGGCTGAATAAAAGTCTGTCATCTGCTGAGTTGGATTATTCCAAAGGAATTGCTCATAACGGTGAAAGCACAGTAAATAAGGAGTGAGAGGTTTGGTTTATTTCTGTTCTTTTTTTTAATTTTATTTCTGTTTTGTTTGTTTTGTTGGGTTTTTTGTTGTTTATTTGTTTGCTTCTCCTTTAGTCTAAAAAACTTAGACTTGCTTTCTACTTTTTTTAATGGGGAAGAAATCCAGTTTGTGACTTCCTTGTAAAAGATGTGGTAAGGTCCCTTGACACTTATGAAAAAACATCTACTGATGCTGGAAAGTGAAAACACTGTAAAGAGAATCTAGAAGAGAAAAAATCATTTAAAATCAATAGCCTTTACAAAATCCAATCCAGCATGAGAAAAGTATCGAATTAGCTTGGAAGAAACTCTATAAAATCCTGGTATGAACTGTAAGTTCTCCTTATTGAGCAATAAATTGGTACAATGCTCAGAACTGAGACAAAACAAGCAACTATATCAATCTACTACATTCATTTGTAAACTAATCTACCAATACTGCTCCTGGCTATCTGTTGATATG
Organism: Vidua macroura; assembly: GCF_024509145.1. NCBI lineage: Eukaryota > Metazoa > Chordata > Aves > Passeriformes > Viduidae > Vidua > Vidua macroura. The sequence goes on along the minus strand of NC_071573.1, from coordinate 68,177,755 downwards.
AGAAAATGTGACAACAGAATGCAGACAGAATACTTTGACATTGGTAGCTAAGTATGTCAAATTTTATACTACAAGATACCATAGATGTGCTATGGATGTGCTTTGAGCTGTGCATGACCCAGAGACTGAACTTAAGAGTTTGTCTCAACAGTTGTGTTTATTAGTAGTAGTATTAATATTGATATTAATTATTTTAACAAAGAAATGAAGATTGCAACAAAGCTTTTTTTTTTTTTTTTTTTTTTCCCAACCTGTAGCTATCTCCATTTTCAGCTTGCTTTGAATTAGGTCCATTTTGCCCAGGAGAATTAATCACATGTCAGGAATACTTAATATATGTACTGTTGATGCTTTACTTTCTTACTGGACTTTTGATTTGCTGCTGAAAAAAACAGAGTCATAGGAGCAGCAGGAGCTTCTGCCTGTGCCTCTACAGTTTCTAGTCTTTTTCCATGGTAAAAATATATACAACATCAGTTTATCTATCAAAACTGCAGGAAAAAATATGATAGTCCAGCCATGACTGGATGTTTAATTTCACCGTTTTCTAAGCTGCAGCAAGGAGCTCCCACTTTTCTGTCAGGAGACATATTCAAAAGCCATGGAATCAAAATAAGATCATCTTCCAAAATCCACATTTCCTTTTGGAAATGGCCAGGACATTCTTAACAAGCAATCATTACTTAGGCATGATGGTTTTTAAATGATCATGCTTAAAATATACAGGGAACACCCTCACACATGGAGTGTAATCTTCCTCCTGTCAATGCTACCTAGCCAGAAATGGACTTCTTCCCTGCAGCCAATTCAAACAGTCATCACAGAGCTGGTGGTTGTGTTTTCAGCCAAGATTAAATTGACCAAAGTGTTTAAAGAAAGCTAAGCTTGTATACAAAAGCATTTGGACAGAGTGTCAGCAAAGTCAAATGCTGACATAAGCAGACTGCTGGCTACCCAAAGGCTGTCTCTGAAGTTCAGTTCTATCTTATTTAAAACAGCTCCTATTTTGAAATTGAAGCATTCACAGAACAATACTTATTAGATGCTAATTTTAATTAATTTAGAGCAAAAGGAAAGCTCTTGGTCTACATGTGAGGAAAAGCTATGTCCCATATTTGACTTCCTACCTACCATGTACATTGGAATTTTCTTTGGTTGACCAACACAACCATAGTTAAAATCACAGTCAGTATCAGATTTTTAGCCTTAAACATTTTGCTACTGAAGAAGAAACTAGAAGAACATTTGTCTCTCCCTGATAAATTGCTTTTGAATTTTATGCATAGCTTATTTTTAACAGTTTTATTTTAGCAGATAAATAATAGCTGAGTTCTATGGCAATTAAATTCTACTCTTCAAATAAAACAAGTTTAATAATAGCTCTCTGCAAGCAGTGATTTAGGCACTGTGTTTTGGTGGGGTGAGGGGAGGGAAGGCATACCTCTATGTGTTGAAAACAAAGGCATGCAATCGGTGGAGTAATATTATCTAGCATGTATCTCATGTAAAGCCAGACCTAAGGTCACACCTAAAGTCTCTTCATAGCCACTGTGACTTTGGTGTGCCAGCATACAGGTAAGGCTATGCCCCCTATAACGGGATGGTGGCATGGAGTCAGTACAAAAAGTGAGAGAAGGGATAAAATATTCTGCCCAGTAACAGAAAATGACAGGGTGGAACTGGAGTGAACAAGGTCATCTCACAGGGGCAATTGATGAGGAAACTTAAAAGCTTTATAAGCATCCTGAGACTATGTGGCTAGTGGACAGGCAGTTTGTCCAGAACTAAAAATCCCTGAGATCTCAGGGGGATGGAGCTACACACTTGAAATTCATACTTACAGCATTCATATTCAGCTGTAGTCTTAGAGCTTTAAATTCAGCTGGAGAAAGGCAAATTTCCTCATAGCCTTACCTTCCCCGTTACAGCATAAATGAGGCAATAAAGATTTAACACATTCCATAATTAACTCAGAGGCCAGTAGCAGTCTGAAATGAGTGAAGTGAGATGGTCACTAAATGATGGGGTTTTATAGTTATTACTAACTTGATTTGTAAGAAATGACTAAACATGATTCAGGACCATGAAAGTGATCTATAGCTTCATAAAGCGGTGTATTGACACAAGGGAACAATAAAAGTCTTTCCACATGAAAGATGACACCTAATGAATATGATGACCGGTGTTTCTTCTACAAGTCCTGCAGCTTCAGTGAATATACTTTGTTTATAACACAGGTAAATGGAGATACATATTGGTAAAAGGGTAAATAAAATTATATCTTTTAAAATGCTGCAGTGATGTATGTGCAGGTTTATCATTCTGCACAACTCCTGTACAGTGTCCAGGACTGGAGAGAAGCAAGACCCCTCCATACAGCAACCTGTAGCTACTTTTTGGTAGATTTTATGGTTTTATTGCTCAAATAAAAAAAATGAAAGATTTTTTTTTTATATAAGAAGGTACTAAGAGACCACAGAATATCTGAAAAAAATTATTAGAGCACAAAGTCTGTTCTTTATTTAGCGGGACAAAGAAAGGATGATCATATTTATAAGAAATTCTAGATGTACACATGTTTAAATTTTCTAGATGTGAGACAGCATTATATTATTCTGACAATGTAGACACGATGGGGAAGAATCAGTGTGAAAGAGCACAAAAAATAAGTGTATATAGGGTGTTGCTCTCTTTCAACATAACAGAGATATTAAGGCTTTTAAGGGGAAAAAACCCCCACAATATTTTTCAACATTTTAGTTATTTAAATAAATACAATTTATTTAAAACATTGATTTTTTTGTTTTGTTAATATCTACTCTAAGGATTAACATCAGCCACAAAATTTTGTTGGTGAATGGCGCTTAAAATATTCTAAATACAGTAGTACCTCAAAAAAAGACAGCCCACACACTGAAACCACATAATTTGTCCCCTAAATATAACAATACATTAAAGAAATCTATGAAATACTGACCATGCCTCTGGTGTGCTTGAATTCACAAATCAGAAAAATGGTAACAAGCTGAATCCTATGTTGCTTTTACTCACTTTCTCTCCAGAGACTGCAAATCTAGTACAGCCACTATTTCAGCACTTCTAGACTGTTCCTTTTGCTAGGCTTCTGTGCCTGTTTTTTGTAATATGTGATTATATTACTCTGTAATATAGGGTGTGAAATTGGATATGAGTGTCCCACTTTTTAGACTGTAATGCTACATGTATGTGTCTGGAATGATTTCCTCTGTCTTACTTTCTGTGTCCCTATACACGCTTTCTGACGCTCTCCTGTTTGACTGCAGAAATACATTTTGCTGACAGTTTTGTGGATCTGCTTATTGTGCTTGTGATCCCAGGTCCTTTCCCTGTTCTCTGCCAAATATGCCCATTTAATATACACTGTCTCTGACTGCTTTTAACCCCAATGCTCTTAATCTTGCACTTACATATTTTTAAAAAGACAAAAACATGGAGATCTCCCTCCTTCTGTCAAGCTAAATACACAGTGTAGGTTTTCACATGATAGTAATAATAGTAATTATATTTAGCAGTCATCAAAGACCACTGCAGATCTGATCAAATCAGTGTAATACCGCACACAGCAAGGACTTGTTTTGGGGTAAAAAAAATCAAGGCATTATAATAACTTTGATAGCATTTATACATCATTTAATGGTGTACACACAGCTATTCAATGGGTTAAATGACATTGAGCATACACAGAACAGAGGAGTATCTTTAGATCCTGAGAGGATTAACTGTAGGCTGTGCTTATCCAAAACTGCAGATCACCTCTCTAAAATTTTACATTATTTGCTACCCTGTACATAGGGTATTACCCTTTGTATTATCTGGAATCAGCTGTCCTGTTGCTCTCACTTTTCTTCTTTCTCCTTGCTCATAAACACCATGATTCTGTTGTAGGATCTCCCCAGTAAAGCAAAGGAGGAAGGGATACAATCCCAGTACGTGTATCAGGGGTGTGAAACTGAAGAAACAACACATTCAAGAAGGTGCTTTTGTATTTTTGAAATAAATATGGTGTTATAAAAAAAAAAAAGATAACTGATTTGCAAGAAAAGGAGAGTAGACAAGCTGTTTCTCTGGGTTTTGGAAACACCTTTACATCATATCCTCATTCACACAAAATTACAAAATCCTATTCTTCTGGTCACAGATGCCAAACTTTCTCTAGATAAAGTATATATGAATATTCTCCATGCTTTTTTTTCATCTATCAGCATTGTAAACTGTGGAAAGATTGAACCAATGGTTACAATAGTAATGCAATGAATGAACTTAGGTTACTCTCCATCTACAGTTGTCCTGAAGATCTCCATATTTCAATGCAAAAGACTGTAACAGACCCCTCTGCATTTGATGTAGTCTCTGCTTTTAGAGTATCTCATTACCTCACAGATTTTGTCCAAGACACTGACCATCCTCCTTCACTCCCCTTGATCTGCTTCAGCCTCCAAAACTGTTGGCTGGGTTGGCAGCAAGCTCTGCTAATTTTGAAAGATGATGTAGCTGTGATCTGCACCACATTGCACTGCTCATTGGACAAGTCAGTTTTCCTACAGACCCTTTAAATCAGATCCAAGTCACTCTGTGAAGCCTAAAGGATACCTGTGAGCTTGAGGGGCCGGTTTAGCTCACTGTGACATCCACAGGGAGTGATGTGTGGTGACAGAAAAGCGGTCACAGCACTGGTCTCATGCAGTTTCAGAAGAGAGGCTCCCCAGCAAGGAGAGAGAAACAAGAGAGGCACTGGAGACCAGTTTGATGTCAGGGAGAAGCACAGACCAGTTTCAGAAGAGAGAGAAAAGCTATCAGACACCATGGCCTGTAACTATGCACATTCACAGGCTTTTTAAGTAGAATGACTAACTGATGTTTAAAGCACAGGGTGCCTCAGGAAACACTGTATGTCTGAAAAACTACAAAACCAACAGAAACCCATATATGTAATGACATCAGAGAAATACTCAATCCCATCTCAGTCATACAGCTTTTTAGGCCAATTTTACAAAAGGTAATGCACTGGACGGGGGAAGTTGGCTGCATAATTGCTATTAATTATTTGGGAAATGGATGGAAGTTCAGCTTAGTTTCACCTCTCTAAACACACTGTTGATTGGAATAAATTAGCACCATTGCTGCTTGTGCCTACAGCTTGTTTTTAAAAATCACTGCCAAGTGGCAGTAGGAAGAAAACATGTAATGTTTCTGTCAACATTGAAGGAAGGGCACTTTACTCAGAAATAAAGACTGCTTGCCTCAGGGCAGCTTCTGGGGTGGAAAGAAATCATGAAAATAGATGTAGACCTGATCAAAAGTCTTAGCCTCCAAAGTGAGTATCTTGCACTCTTTTTTTACTCTGAAAAGTCATATTTGCTGGGCCAAGTCATGGTGAGCCCTTATCCTTCCCCATGTATCTACACAGGTACAATCCATAGCTGCCCAATAGCAAATTCAGGTCACTTAAAATCCAAGCTACATTGGTGACCAAGCTACATTCAGGTCAAATCAAGGCCTTGAAGAAGTTTAAACAAACACAGCCAGCTCAAGTCCCAAGCTGTGTATCTGTTTTGGACAGGTTCTTCATAAATTTGGCAGGAATTTCAGGTAAAGTGATGTGGCATGACTGTGTGTCTTCAGGAGAGAAGCTAAAGGCTAGGACAGACCTAGCATACAGCATACAGCAACCCATCCCTAAAACAGACACAACTTAGAAGGGTCACACTGCAGCAGTGGATTTCCTTGTCTGTTTCCTCCATGGAAATATGAGAGATGAGTCTTGATCAAAGGCTCACTCATGCAGGATTCCTTCACAGACCAAGCCAATGGCTGTGGAACTGAAGAAGTTCAGTGTAAGTCTTCTGTCCCTTATCCCTCTGACCCCATGTGTGCTCAGAGAGGTCTCAAGAACACAGCTCCCTGGCATCAATATTTTGTGCTGTACCCAACCATTTATTCCTAAATCAGAAAGTAGCCCTGAGGCTGACTTCATGTCTGCTTTCTTATTTAGCAAATGAGACTGTGCATCACTGGCAGGATTCACTTTAGGATCCAGTCATGAACAACCAATGCAGATAAAATCACATCAGATATCTCATCAGTTCAGTATTAGACTCAGGATGGATTTTGTTTCTGCTTGCAGTTAGAATTTTCTTTTTTTAAAAAATTTCGGAGATGAGCAGAAAATGGAAAACACATTTTAGAGTCATGTTTTGTCAAAAATGTTTTCTTCATTTTTTTAATCAAATTTCTTCTTGGTCAAGATTTTCCAAGTAAACATGAGAAATTATGTGGCCAAATTAATCCCGAGTGTATCTTAGCCTCTTGCACTGAAGGATTTAGCACAGAGCCAAGAAGTTCAGGATGTTGGAAGAAAATGTTTTTGGAGTTACTAAATTACAGTCTCCATAGTGATTTTCTTGCCATATGTTAAACAAGCAAGAAGAAAAAACACACTGGGGAAGATTCTCCTCTTGCAAAAATAAGCAGAATTATAATGGAACAAACTTTCACTCACTTGTGTGTAGACATTGTTTCAGTGAAGAATAGATTATACCCTGACAAAATAGCTTCAGTTTTCTGTGGTGAGGCATCTCACAGTAATTGTGAGAGGGGATGTAAGGAAAGGTGTCTAGAGAAAGGGACAGGAGAAGTAGGAGATTGGGGGAGGGAGAGCCAAGGAAGGGGTAGAGAGAAGGAGGTTTTTTATGCTGTTTTTTTCTATGGGACATAAAATTGTTTAAAGCTGGAGTTCAAAAGTGCATAAGGTTTCAAATAAAGCCTTGCTGCTGACATTTTAAAGGACTTGGCTTAAATTATGGCAACTGCAAGCACCACCTGCCTCCCTTGTATAACAGAAATACTAACATTTATGTAGCTTACTGGAATATTTTGAAGGTCAATTACTTGCTATTAGCATAGAATTTTAAATGTCCAGGCAATGATAGAGTTATATATGCTTATATTTATTTCACAAGTCAATAATAGTGTTTTATATGGACTACTAATAGTAGTCCAAAACTACTAATAGCCCAAATAGTCCAGTTTACAGATATATTTCATACTAACTATATATTTAAACATAGTTTTTATGTTGAAGAAAATAGGATTAGGATGCTTTGAAAAGTTCTTCTTTAGAGATCTGCAGCTGGGAAGAAATAGAGAGGTGATGCTTTTACATGTGTACTTTATTTTATGTGATGTATTTTAATTGTATGTGCATTAACATGTATTGCATTTGCTGCAGTGGACTCCAGGGTACCTCACAATACTTTGAGAATTCCTAAAGAAAGCTTGAAGAAACTTTCAATCTTTTAGTCATCATACTGAAAGTTATATAGAATACTTAAGATGACTTCACAAAGTATTCAGGCACTAGAAAACAGGCATCTATTTTCAGAAAAGCCTGGCAGGAAGTTGGTGTCCTTTTTATTTTCTGTTTTGTATTGTTGTAATATGATTAATTAATTATTTGGGTTGGTGAGTTATTTGCAGAAGACCGAAATTTTACTTGGGTAGTAAATAATGAGTGAAGAACAAAAACAAGAAAAAGAATAGAAAACATCATTAATTTTCTGAGAGCATACATATAGGGATTTCATCCTAACACCTGTTGGAGGGAAAAAAATGTCTGTGCACATTCAAGACATGGCCTAAAACACTACTGAGACCCTCAAAATATTAATCAGGATTTTTCTTTTGCTATTATTTTCTTTCTAAGACAGCATTTTTTTTCCAGTTCCCCTTTACCTCATAATGCATACCTCCTGGAAGGAAGAAAGGAAGGAAGGAAGGGAGGGGGAGCAGAAGGAAGGGTTTGCATTATTTTTCATGAATACTAGTGCAAAGGAGAAGAAACTTCTCAGAAGTCATTGCAGCTATGCTGCAATAAGCAGTTTTGAGGTCATGATCACTTTAAGGAAATATCTGGCTTGAACTCATATAAAATGTGTTTGGATGGATTGGGAAAACTAGAGTCTGATTAGGTTTTTGCCTTGGTTGTAGGAACTGTCTGGCTAGATCTGGCTGTGTTATAGCTGAGGTAAGGACATGCGTGTACTCAGAAAGCCAATTCAAGAGAACAGCATCTCAGGCAGCCTCTCAAACTGCTGCCTCCCTGGATTTTGAACAGTTTTGCTAATTTGTGGTAGATTTGTGTTGTCGTCAACCTCTCCAAAAATTTGAACTATCTGTACTGCAAACTAAACAGCTAATATATGCATTTAAATTTTGCACTAGATTAGTACAATGGATGCTGGGCACATGGATTGGCAGTGTGGGGAGGGGATACTGAGTTTTAGGCTGCACTAAGCTCTTCCAACTAATATGCAGAAAAGAGTTTAGAAAGTCAATTGTGAAGACACAGGTTTGGGTCTTGGGGTACAGAATGCTCTTCAAATGGCTTGGTTTACAACTTTCAGAGAAAAATCTCTGGAATTTTCCAGCTTCTGGAAATGTTGAAAAGCCTGTGAATGGCTTTGCTTACAGTATATCACAACTTTTCATCCTCTCCAAACTGCAGATATAAAGTCACAATGGGGTGACAGTAAAAGAAATAGCATTGGTATGGTATTTAGAGCCTCATCTAGGTACAGCTAGCAGAAATAATTAAAATATATCTATATTTAATGTTATGATATTCAAGCCAAGTAATCAGGGTTCTGATTACAGCTCTATCACAGCTCTAGGAATACCACAAAACTGGTTAGAGTTCATGTCCAAAATGAACTCTACTACAGTACAATACTAATTGGAAGCATATCACACATTGGGAGTATGCAGGAGAAATATGAACAACAGTAATGAAAAAATACCATGTTTAGCCTAGTTGTTATATGGGCATAAAGTTTTGTAACACTGCAAGATATTATCCCACTTTCATGTCTTAATAGCTAAACATAGACAGCTGTTACTGACAAAACCAATGTTCTTCAGAAACATTATTGTGTCTTCGTTCATGTATTTTTTAACCAAGTTATTTACATCCTGAAAGAATTATTTTGCAAAGTCCAATTTATGCTTGCATAGGCATGCTGATGAAAAGCACTCACATGATGATATAGGGCAAATGTTTATTTAGAGTTAGTTAGACTAGAGAAAGCATGACCTACTCAGAGCAGAGGATGGTGGGAGTAACAGAATTACTACAGACATCAAATTGCTTCTGCCTGTACTAGAAAAGGCAGAGTGCAGACATTCAGCAGTACTTTTTACCATAGTAATCAGTCTCTGCATCCTCCTTTTTTCCTGCCATGGTAATGTAAACGAGACTCCAGCTCCCATTGCAGGAGGAGGTGGGTGGGAGCATGCAGAGCTCACCCTCTGGATTCTAGACATGGGTCTCTAGCAACATTGCAGCGGGTATGGGAGAAAGGTGCTGTTGGTTGCAAAGGATAGCTTAAAGGAGGAAACTTTCTGCCTCTCACAAGATCGTACAGCCATGTCCAACCCTTGTAAGCCCTCTAAGCCTGTTCCTTGGGTTACAAAACCCAGGTTCTCTAGTGAGCAAATATTCTCTATAATATTTGCTGAGTCTGTGCTTATTTTTCCTTTCAATGTTATTATTTTTTACATTTACAATGAGAAGTAAAGGTGGAGAGCATAGCCATATCGGATTCGCTTTAGCTGGGTCCCAGAGTGTTTTTTTTCAAAAATGATGAAAATTTAGGTTAAATACTATTACCAATAACCTTGTTGTCTTTGAGTTCACAGGTTTGCAAACTGGTGCCCATGTTTCAGAGCAATCATGACCTACAAAATAGTTTAGCCAAGCCCACTGAAACTGACAAGATAAACAGAAAGAAGACTTAAATTATCTGATTCATAAGTCTTTAAGCATATTAATTCACCCATTGGCTCAGATATATTAATAATATTCTATGTACTCCTAGATTTAGAACACCTTATCCCAGAAAAAAAAATCTCACTGAAAAGCAGTAATAGATTTTGCAGCTTTTAAAATTATTGCATTTTTTTAAAAAGCGTTCAATCCCTAATTTAATGGTTGCAATGTCATCAAAATTGATTACCAAAAAAAATCACAGACACAGTCACAGCAAAAACATTACTTGCAGTATGAATTTACTCATGACTGAAGAAGTAAAGTAACTGAGCCACAAACTGATGGTGTTCAAATCCAAATGGAGCAGACTATGTGATTTTACAAGAATTTTGAATATTGTCACCTAATTTTGGCCCAGGTCTTCCTTTTAATTCCTATGCAAAAGTTTCAGCTCCAGAATTGTCTGTGCCAGTTAATACCTGTAATATTTTTTCTAGCAGAGGTCACCTAGGGTTTGGATGAAGTCAGATGACTGCATACTTCCTACACAGGCTGTGAGATTGCTAGATTAGAGCTTGTTCATAGACCAGAGTGTATGCACAAACATAACTTGCAAAAAGACCCAGGAAGACCTTTCCCCATCATTGTGCTACTCTTTGGTTAACAATACATCTGTGAAAACAATTTAACTTAACTTGTCCAGGGATCACCATTTTAAAACAACTGCACAGTGCAGATAACCTCCTATGTGAGTGCAAGGTAACCTAAAAGGGGCTTAAAATAAGCTGTGGCCTTGCTCACATCTTATTCACACTGTAAAAAGTCAGTTTAGGAATCAGGACTAGCTTCCCTTGCAGTTTCTGCCTTCTCAATATTCCGTTCACAGTTCACACAACTACTTCCAGGATCCCAGCAAATGTATAGCTGAGCCAGTTCAGACACAATTGCCCCTTGCAAACTGGAATAGTTCTCATGAGCTTTGGATAGTTGACTAATTCCTGCTGAGAATAACACTGCTTACCCTTTCTTTACAGTCTATTTATACTCCCACTTTTTTTTTTTTTTAAGTTTAAGAGACTTCTACTCCCTAGCACTCCCAAAGACAGATGCCCTGCAATATTCAGCGCAATATGTTTCTGATTTAACTTTGCCTTCCTTTATTTTCAAAATGAATAGTTTCATCTGCTTTTCACCCATGAGAACATTTTTGCAGTCATTTCTCACTTCATTTTGTTCAGCTAAGGGGCTCAGTGCTCTCAGGTTAAAACAAAAGGTGAATGGGTTCATTTGAAAGATTGTTTAAATGCTGCCTTCTTGTATCTCACATTCTAAAGTGACCTTCTGCATTGTTTACAAAGATAATTATGTGAAAGAAAGTAGAAACAACATTTTAATTAACACACTTCAGTAAGATAACTACAGCTTGTTTCTGTGGTTTGTCTATTATAATTTGTCATGTGGTGCCTCTTTGCCACTTGTGTTAAAACACAACAGAAAAAAAAAAGCTTCCTAATTTGCAGTGCTGGAATGATAGGGTGATATCCTATATAGAGATTATTTTTTAACTCCTGTTAGGTCTTACAGTTGCAAGGTGAGTGTATCTGTTTTCGTATTTTGCTCTGCACTCAAATAGATGTTAGAAGCATTTATCAGAAACAAAATCACTAGATTTATCACCAGGACCTTCTTTCCCCACTGAGTACATATTTCTGTAGAAGTATTGTTAGAGACTTACATTACTATATTTCTTGCTACATTGGGAGTCCAAAAGCAAGAACACATTAGTCTGATGAGCTCGGGTATAGTTTCCTGAATCAATAGTACTTCTTCAGCAGAGACCTAGTAACAGACAATTGCATAATGAAGCTGTCTGTCTTTATTTACACAATGTATTACTGTATTCAGCAGGCCAGAAAGAATAGTTCTGTGTAGCAGCTGTCATTGTGTTTTTTTGCTTATCTCTGTCCTGTCTGCCAATGTTATAATTCACCAGCTGACACCCGTCTTGGCAGAGACTGAGCGTGGTGACTCGGTGCCAGAGCGACAACAGTGCTCTGAACTATGACACGATTCATCCCCAGCCCAGTCAGCAGCAGCATGCTCTTCTGGCATTTCCACTTTTTTCACTTTTTTTTTTTCTTTTTAAATTCTGCACCCATGGGGGTGCAAAGCAAGCAAACTCTGGGGGAGCAGTTATGGTTCTGTCACACACCGTGCTGGGGTGCAACAGGAAAGAAGGCAGGGTCAGTTGTGAAGAGTGATGGATACCCAGCAGACACTCTGAATGGTCTGGTTTTGAGGAATCAGAAGGGGAGGAGGTCAGACTGCAAAGGCAGCATTCAAGGCACTCTGTCACAAGTCTTAAGGTACAATGTTGGGTGTTTCTGACCCTGCCGTTGCTCAGAGGGGCAGAAGCTCATTGACTCCAGTGAGAGTGTTGGCTGCGTCAGGGGTGAAGACGGGGAAGAAAGCACCAAGTAAAAATTCTTGCACACTTTTGGAAATGAAACATGGAAATCTGATGCTTTTTTTTTTAAAATCAAAATTTCCATGAACACTATTCCCTAACATTCTAGTTCTGTTCTTTGAATATTCATAGGAAATAAAAATACATTATTACACTGATGAAAAAAAATACTTTTTTCCCCTTGTTTGGGGTATGTTATGCCAAAATTTCTTTCTGTATCTGTTTCTCAAAGGATGTAATGCTACAACAACTGTCAATTGTATATTCATAGACTTGTCTGAGTGAGAAAGTTGCACTTCAACCAATATATAATTCATATGGAATGTTATTTCAGTTTAAGAAGGAATGTTATTTCAGTTTAAGAAGCAGATTTGTTAATCAACTGAAGTCAATCAGAAACATAAAAGCTTGAAACTGAAAATTCACCTCCAGGCAGGTCTGTGATTCAAAATTTAAGATAAGATTTTCTCATTCAAGCAGCACCCTGGTTTAGTGAAAGAATCTGAGGTGGATCATGCTTTCATTGTCAGAAATCCTATGATGAATCATAATAGTGACCAAAGTAACTGTGTTTTTTTTCCTCTGGGCATTCTAACTCCTTTATGTGAAGGAGGAGCAGGAAAGAAAGGAGATAGAGAAAAAAGAAATTGGAGAAGGAGAAGGAGAAGGAGAAGGAGAAGGAGAAGGAGAAGGAGAAGGAGAAGGAGAAGGAGAAGGAGAAGGAGAAGGAGGAGAAGGAGAAGGAGAAGGAGGAGAAGAAGGGGAAAAGTTAATTAAATTAGAGTGAGCAGGACAGTCAGAAGAGTGGTAGCCCTAATCTTAGAGGTACTTTTTGCACCAGGACATGTTCAATCACATTTAGAACTGTGCTAAAAATATGTTAAGAGAGGAGGGAAGTAAATGGAGCAGGATGTCATTACCCTGGAGAACGTCCATTGTGTTGCATCCTGATAAGCTTCCACTGCCAAGTGCACAACAGCATCCAGGTAGCCAAGCATGGTTCAGGGGAAAAAGGTTACAATGAAAGGGCTGACATAAGACTGGTGACCCGTTAATAGTGGGGTTCCACAGGGCTCCATCCTGTGCTCTTCAACCTCTTCATAAATGACTTGGATGCAGGGCTGGAAGGACACTGAGCAAGTTCACAGATAATACAAGAACAGAAATATCAAAGAAAGGGGTATGGTCCACATGGATGTGAAACAGTGATTGTGGAGGATCTGTCTTATGCCTTTCATAAACATTTCCTACAACTAACTCCTGGGAAAAGAAATGCTTCTTAAATACGGGAAAAGGTATTAGATGGAAGCTTACCTGCAAGTGAGAAGAGTTTGCTAATTTAAATGTGAATTGGCTCTGCATGCAAATATGTTTTAGGGAGGATGAGGGGTGGCAAGATCATAGCTGACTAACCCTAATCATTGACACTTTCCCTGGCAGTGGATTTAAATGACTGAATTAATCTAAACCTTTAAAGCAAGCTATGGCTTGGTCAGAACCTATTAATATTAAATGATTAAATATTATGTTCTCCAGAACTGACCCTTTTTGTATAAATGCTGTGAGACTTCTTCAGTCTAAGTGCTCCTTTCTGAGGATATCAGTTAAACTGTGTAGCCTGGACATCAAAGTTCGATGAAACCAGAATTATCCTATCACCTGGAGAAAGCATAGAGATCTGTGAGAACACTGCATCTAGAATCTGGTTCCCTTGAGACAAATTAATAATATCCTTAAATGTGTTGAATGCCCTGGTTCCCCTTCCCAGGATCAAATCTCAGGATTTTATTTACTGTAGCATTTGGTATTGATTTATTTTGTCCAGAACAAATTCTGACATCTCAGTTAAGTGAAAAAGGTGGCTTAGTTTCCTTGTCAGAACATTATTTTTTTAGAGTTTGATGGAAAGTGATATTGCTGATGTGCTGGTATATTCAGGGCAGTGCCACCAAGACCTCTAACCTGAGGTTAGAATGTAACAATTAATAATAACCTCTAACTTGAGGTTAGAATGTAACAATTATATGACACAACACCTGCAGTAAAAACAACACAAACAGAAAGATGTAAGCACAAAACTGTAATGAATGGGACCATAAAGTGACTGCATTGAAAATTATCATATAGCCTTGCTTGTCATCTTAACAGTCCTGTATTCACATAGTCTAACGTGCTTAGTAATGGAAGAATAAACTGGAGAAAAGCAACACAAGAATCAAATAATTGCACCAGTTGGCAACATATTATCAAAACTGCTCTTTTAGATTTAAAAATTGCTCTTTATGATTTAAAAAAATACCCCCCCTACATCTTTTATTTTCAGCATTAGAGGATTTTTATGTCAATTTAACCACTGTCTAGTTATAATTAAACTTCACACTTATTAGACGTCTTTGCTACTCATTCTCATTAGTAATCAAGTTGAAGTGAACCAAAAATTATTGGGAAAATTCTTTTCCTTCTCCATTTTGGTGATACTTCCTAGTAGTAACAGCAAATAAAACAGTTAAATGCCAGAAGAGAGACCTGGAAACCATCAAAGAATCTAGAGGGGAAAAAATAACAGTGGAACAGGAACATTTGAAATAGAGGGTTTCCCTGGCATACACAGCTTCTCAGTGACTCCCAACATTGTTTCACTCTCCCAAAGGCACGGAGCCAGTGTCTGTGCCAGGCTTTGTAGAAATAATGACTCCTACCAAGCCAAGGAGAGGAAAGAAAGAAAGAAAGAAAGAAAGAAAGAAAGAAAGAAAGAAAGAAAGAAAGAAAGAAAGAAAAGAAAGAAAGAAAGAAAGAGAGAAAGAGAGAAAGAGAGAAAGAGAGAAGAGAGAAAGAGAGAAAGAGAGAAAGAGAGAAGAGAGAAAGAAGAGAAAGAGAGAAAGAGAGAAAGAGAGATAGAGAGAAAGAGAGAAAGAGAGAAAGAGAGAAAGAGAGAGAAGAGAGAAAGAGAGAAAGAGAGAAAGAGAGAAAGAGAGAAAGAAAGAAAGAAAGAAAGAAAGAAGAGAAAGGAAAGAAAGAAAGAAAGAAAGAAAGAAAGAAAGAAAGAAAAGAAAAAGAAGAAAGAAAGAAAGAAGAAGAAAGAAAGAAAGAAAGAAAGAAAGAAAGAAAGAAAGAAAGAAAGAAAGAAAGAAAGAAAGAAAGAAAGAAAGAAAGAAAGAAACTATCCTGATGGTGTTTGCATTATAGGCCACATTGGAAATTTTAATTATTGAAATGAAATATTGAAGGACGTATGGAAATGCTTGGGAAAATGAAGATGAAAGGAAACAGTCATGAAGAATTAATCATTCTGGCACTATATATACATACATACATACATATATATATATATATATATATATATATATATATAAAACTCTTATTGTTGCCAACAGAAAATGACCAGGGAGTCAGCAACTCAAGTGGAGGATGAAGAATGGAAAGAGAGAAGAAAGGAAAGCTTAAAATGATGCCATTGGAATGAACACAAGTATGTGGTTTAAAAGCCTGTTTGGGAGAGGAACAAAAAGACCCCGCATAGGATGCTCTTGGTGTGAAGAGAAAGACACTTCCACACTGGAATTGAACAACAAAATCTTGCAGGAGGTAAGTGAAACAAGTTCAGATGCCAGACTTTTTCTTTCTTCTATTCCTATTCCTAAGGTAAGAGGAAATAGTTAATAATTAGCATGCAAGGGCTATGGCTTTCTGTGCTCAGGGAACTGCACAAAGCCGAGACACATACATGGGAGGAGATGGCATGACAGAATACAAGCCAAAGAATTTAGTCAAAAGCAAATTGCATGGTAAAAGGGTTGAGTCAATGAAACTTTAGGTTTATTTTAATTACTTTACATTCATAAGGACAGACCTTGGGACTAAGCAGAGACCTGAACAAGGGCTGATATGCAAACTACACAATCCCAGATCCAGAGATATTGTGATTCAGTGTTACTGAGATACTGGGGCACTGAGTCATGCTGCAGCCCAGCTGAACAAGCCCTTGCTTGTGTAAGCCCTAGGTTAAATATTTCAATTTCACTCTGCAGTAGTCCAGTTATTCACTCAGGCAACTTCACTCAAGCAGCTGAATTGACTAAAATCAAGAAGTATCAGTCATTTCCTTCTGATCTGCTCTGAAAAGTAACAGTACAGATGATTAAATATCCTCATATCCAGGGCTAAAAGCTGAATAATCTAGATGTATATTTTCTCTCATGTTCCCTTGCAACAGACCAGTGATTTTTGCCTTTAAAGATTGTTGAAAAAGGATTTCAAATAATTCAATATCCAAAGAAGTTTTTCTGCATCTGCACTCCAAGATCTCGTGAGACAAAAAAAACTTGTATGGACATTTTCTCATATGTTATGTTTTGTCTGATGAATTCTTAGACATCCAAGTATGGAAATGTCTTTCATGTTAGTCTAATTTCCCTCCTCATGGGCTATAATTTCATAATCCTATATCGCTATTGATGATGTGGATATGCTTCTGAAAGTGGATTCCTGGACCTTAGTGAGAGGTGATAAGGCAGAAAGAAATGTGTCAGATTCTCAGTAGATGAAAAAGAGTGCAATTTGCTTATTTTAGCTAACTATCGGGCTCAGATAATGTAAAAGTAACACAGGGACTGAGACCAGAGCTGTGGTCTGAGGCTCAGGCTCAGATGTCCATCTGTATTTAGGTGATTCATTGACCAACTCAGTTATATAATTTCCCCAGGCAAGGTGTCCAGGCAATCAGCCAGTATAGCCAAGAGTCTTAAACTCTAGACTACTGATTAACTATTCATTTACAGCTATTTAGGTTGAGAGTGATCTTGGACATGAGTGCAGAATGAAGTTTAATTTCAAGTATGCAGAGCTGTAGTGAGATGTCTAACTGTTCTTTCCCCAAACCTTGTAGGTGTTCCCCAAACCTTGTAGGTGAGCCAAAAATACACTGTTCCCTGTGGATGGGGTTGCTATGCTATTGTATTCTGTTCAGCTTCATTTTGTTCTGTGATTATTACCTTAATACTTGAAACCATCCAGCTGCTCTATATGACAGCCATACCTATAATTTCTCTTGTCTTCCCAAGGGAAGAAGGACAGATAAGGTTATTTTGGTTTTGGGATGTGAGCTTATAGTAAACACAGAGGTTAGAAGGAGAAAGAGGTTATTGAAAGCAGTTTTTAAAAGCCTTATGTTCCCCAGGGAGTATATTCTAGTCTCTGAGATTTTTTTTTTTTTTTTGCCTTGGAAAAGTGTGTTTTACTATGGCTTTTGCTCTTTCAAAAGAGTGAAAATCTACATATTCTAATTTTAGTGAATTTTAGTATGACTTGGACATCTTGAATGCTTAAAAGACAGCAGTGTGCACTTTGAACTTGATTCAGTACCTTCTTTGAAGCCAATATAAACAAGAGAGGATGCAACTGATTACATCCTGCTTCTGAGTCTTGAGAAATGCATGTTGCATTCTGTACTCCTTAGCATAGTGGCACAGATTCGTTCCCAGATCTGTCTTGCTTTTGCTAAGATGAGAAATCATAAAGAAAGCTGGAAATGAAGTAATAATTTATAAAACTGCAGATGATAAGCAGTATTAGTTGCATAAACAAAGAGTTTAGCTGAACATAAAAAGCATTACAAAATATATGTGAATATGAGTTTTTCACCAAATTAAGCTATAATATGGATACATATTCCTTCTGCAGGACTTCACATACTCCCTTCTAAAGACCTGAAAAAAGGCAAAGCATGACTGTTGAGAGCAAGTGTCTGGAATCCAGCCTCCTTTACTTGCTCACTTTCTCCCTCCAAATCCCAAAACTTCAGCGGGCCTGGCTGCAATCTGTCCTGTGCCAATGACAAAAATTATGAAAATCGGAAACACAGTTCAATTCCTCTCTACAGGCGCTACCAGGCTGCCATGAGTTCAGTCTATGAAGGGTATGTGCTCCCTGCACCATGCTAGGAATACAATACTCACCCTGTTCATGCGCACAATTGTTGTGGATAAACAAGGTTTAAAGACTTACAGACAAAGACATGATGTCTGTCAACAACCCAGCTCTAGAAAGCATTAAAAATACTGGCAAAGACTTTCTTGTGAAGCCCTATAAGCAATCTTCCTACAGAAACCTTCCATAAATATAGCAAGTATATCAACAAAAAAAAGAAAAGAAAAGAAAAAAAAAAAAAAACAAAAAAAACCACCAAAAAACCAAAAAACAAACAAACAAACAACCCCCTAAAATTCACATATTTAGCTCATGCTACGTAATACTTGGCTAAAAATTTACTCTTCTTTCTTTGACCTCATAATGTGTTAAATGCTTTCTCCTATACAAGTAGTTGACTCTGAAGTATTTGCATGTAGAAAACTTTCCTAAGTCAGATGGGTTTAAAAATATAAACTGGAAGTTCTTGATAAATTTCATCAAGCTTAGCCCCTAGTATTTGTTGTTTTACTGAAATATTTACACGATAAATTAATGTTTAAAAAGTTTGAACATCTGCAAAAACAAACTGAACATTGTTTTTAGATTTTCTTCTGAATGATTCTTTGATTAGCTTTCCAATGAAGAACCTCGCTGGGAGAATAAGTAGGTATCTTTCTCTTTCCATCAAGCTCTTTATGTTTGGTTATTTACTTCTGCAGCTGTTCATGTTAAGAACTGCAAAGTTTCACAGGGATCTGTGAGTGTGTGGTAGGTAATAAATCTGCCAAAGATTATCAAGGTTTGTGTATTTTAACATACTGTGATGTGACCTTAATCTCTCTAAGTCTTAAGAAAAAGAAATTCTGTCTTTTTATAAAAGATCAATTATGTACATGAAGATAATGCTGTTTTCAACTTAATTCTTATGTCTAACCTTATTTTTGCTGATGAATTCTTGGCATGGACTACAGAAAGGTCAAACAGGAGATATGTCTGCATTGTACAATCAGACAAAACCAGATATTTTCAATGTTGCAGAACTGCCTCTTGAGATTCCTTTTCAAGCTGAAATTCTAAAATGATAACTAACACATGTAAATGAAAAGTATAATTTTCAAAATTACTAACACTTGCCACAAGCAAAAATATTTGGGTTTGTTTGCATTATTGAAAGGATACTCAGATATGCATTATTTTGTTCTTTTCTGATCCTAGGCTTAGTGTAATAGTAGAGATTTTACTGCCTTCACGTTTTACAAGATAGTGATGATAAGCTTTAAATCCCTGCATAGTGCTAAAAAACAGGGAAAACAATCCTTCAGGAGATTAAAAAGAAATGAGACAATTTCTCCATGGCTCCATATAGTGTCTTTTGAAGTTTAAAGGCAACGTGGTCCAAGATTAATTTAGGATATGGCTCCACTCATCTTCACTGTAAATTCTGACTATATCATGGCTTTCATCATGGTAGTTAATCTACTAGAAAAATAGTTAGAAAATCACATTAATTGTACTAGAAATATGTTGTTCTGTTGTTCAATATTATGAGATACTGATTCTTCTCTTTGTATGAACTAGCTCTTTTCCAAGTGCACAGTCAAATCTGATCTGTGTCATATCACGTGACAGAAACATCATAGGTGTCTCATGGGACATGACAAAATTACTCTGCCAATTGGGGTTTTTCTCCTTTCTGTGAAGGAGATGAATATTGGAACTTCTGTCTCTGCATCTCCCTTTTTTCCAGACTTTTATTTGCATCTCATGATTTTAAGTCAATAATTGTCACTTTCATTTTTAAACATTTACAAATGTGCATTTATTTTTGTGGTATTTTTGTGCAGTATTAAGCATTATCCCACATCTTATTGGAAATATGATAAATTCTTATTTAAAAATTACTTCTATCTCTATTAGCTTCTTAATAATGTATATCTAATATAGCCTGTCCTTGAAATCTACTGAATTTGTTATGTCATGTCTTTAATTAAGCTAAGAAATTCAAATGCAAACAGATATTTCTCCTTTATTTATGGTTCACTTATGAAAAAAGGAAAAATATTTCCCAGTAATGTGCAGGACAAAATGGAAGATTCTTATTTCTGCTAAGGCTTTGCTGGTACTCAGCCACTGTTGCTACAAAGACACCATGAGAGTTTGATATCAGATTACCACTGCATTTTATTCATATAATATTTCAAGTATGAACTGTATCCATTTCAAGGATAGAGGGTTTGTGCTTAAAATTCACAATTTCAATATAATCAAGTCTTTTGTTTCAGTCATGGTTTACATTAGAAAAGTAGTTTCCAGATCCACATGCTTCCAAAGATTTTCAACCATTTTGTTCCCTTTCTTTTTATTTTTTTCTGCAGGCTTCCCTATAGCCCAAACACCTCCTGTTTCTTACCTCTGATTACTGCTGAGGATGACTCCTAAGTCAAAACTGACTGTATTTCTTTCTTTTGTTTTGGTAGGACTATTCAGATCAAAACACCTGTTCTCCATTTCACCAAGAAGTTTGACTTTACAAGACGGACAATGTTATAAGGAAGACAAGCCTTAGGTAAAACTCATAATGCATTCCACTTCTTGCTGAATTAGGCACACCAATCTTGCATCTGAAGACACACAACTTACATGTAGAAATCAGTAAGCATATGGGATCTTACTCGTTTTCAAGCCTACTCCTCAGGTTAATACTTTGACATAAATGGCCTCTATATGTTAATCAAGTACTATTTTTTCTGATTTATTCCATAAAGATGGATGAAATAAAGATAAAAGGGAAATATTCTCATACCACTGTTTATATCCCACAAAACTACCCTTGAAGCAGAACTTGTAGATGTATGTGTCTCTTCATATTTCACCTCTGTGCATCTCTGTATTTTACTCCTGAAATTCAAAAGAATACCATGCCCTTTAACACTAAATATTTCTTGTGTTGTACAACTGGTTGAACATTTTTCTGTTGAACTCTTAGTGAACTATTCCACTGAAGCTGCCCAAAGCTGAACAGAATTCAGAACTGAGTGCACCTTTAGTCTACAGATCTTCTGCCTAATGGGATGGAAATAGAAATCAAAGACTATTCCACTGTTTGCAAATAAGTGGGGGTTCATATGGAGAGAGTTCATTGCATCTGTTGCAGGAAGAGTGAAAGAGATCTCACAGGAGAGACTTGAAAAAGACACAGAGGAATATTTAATGTTCAGAATCAAAGGACTTAGGTGATGCTCTATTCCACAGAAATATAGATAGTGAAATGGACATGGTCCTCAAGTGAGTTTCTGAATCTTAAATCAGGTGTGTGAATCAATGACATATCCTATATCTGAGGCAAATAAGCAATATAAGCAAATAAGGCACCACTAGTGTTTAGAATAGTCAGCTAAAGTCAGTCTTAATGCAGAAAAACAAAAGTTTGAGGTATAAGTTCTACAGGTATTTGCCTCAGGAGTACTCTGACATACCCCTATGAAGTTAGAATTTGTCACTTACTTCTTGTGCCTACAAGGTATTATTTCATACTAAAATGGCAATTGCCATCTTCTGATTCATAAAAGCAGTTAAAGTCCTTTTCCAGGGAGTAAGAGATCATATTCCCACAACTCCTTTGTCCACCAAAAGACTAAAGGGAGTTTTCAGCATTCCTATCTTGAAGTTGTGCCTTACTTGCCACCAGGGAATTAGGAGCTGTCTCTAGTTGATGTTTAAGAAAAGTAAACTTCAGTTAACTCTTACAACTTGAGGGATCATTTCACTGTTTGTGAAAAGCGTGGTTGGATTGTTTCTATCGGTGAATGATAAGCAAATCTGCTATTGCTTAATCTGCGAGGAAATGTGTCAACTGAGTAGCATGAAGGCTTCTGCACAACACTGAGCAGTGTAGCTGCTACTACATCCTAGTACCTTAGCAGTTTCTTTAGTGAAGTAAAAAAGGCATTAGAAAACAGACAAAAATCATTCAATTTAAGCTCTCTATAAAATAGTTGTTCTTTGTTCACTGGAAGCCAATGTTTCTCATTGTTTGATGGTAAGAAGTGGGGCTTTTTCATGTATAATGCTTTTCTCATGATAGCTTCAGCACTAGAAGTGTCTGCAACTTATCGCTCTAACTCATATTTGTGTGAATATCCAGAAGAAATTGCACAGAATCTCTTGGACAGCCTGCAGGCAATTGATCCTGTTTCAAAACAATTGATGTGTGTAACAGATATCTATTACAGACTAGGAGCTTAATCTTGACTTTTCACAACCTCTTGTAAATCAGAAAGAATGCTGTTTTGACATTTAACGCATCTAGCTACTATATTATTGTCGTATTTTTACTTAGCATTTGTAATCCAGTAGTCCTAGAGGCACTGTGGGGATCTGAATTGCACTAAACTAAACATTCTGCAAACAGAATTATGGTCTTTACTGAAACAGCATATAGTTAGAATACTTGTCTCCCAGGAGACACTGGAAAACTAAACTGAATGAACTCAATGTGTGAAATTAAACCATGTTTATTAAAATATACCAACTCCTGCAGGTTCCCCCTTAGAAAAAAAGTCTGCTACTGTTCGCTACCATTTAAATAATGAAGGAGTTAAGCGCAACATTTTTGGGTGTTCCTTTTACAATATCCAGATGAATGCAGGTGAATGCAAATTCGTCTAGAATCCCACCGAAAAGATAAAGCAAGTCACTGTTTGCATTGTGAGACTGCAAAACCTGAACTTGGAAAGATATGTGAGAAGACTATAACAAGAGGTAAACAATTAAAAACAGAGCCTTCTGCCTTCAGTATGTTGACTCCCCTGCTTATTTTCTGGATGGGATCTTTGCATGTGTATAACATTTTTGGGATAATCTGGTATGGATTTACTGACAGAGTCAAGATGTGTGAGAGCCTCTTACTAGCAGCCCCCAGCAGGACAACCTGCTCAGAGGTGCTGATCATCCATGGGTCCCAGCCAAACAGCCTCAGGGAATGCTCAGAACACATGAGCCCTCTCCGTGTGGTTAGAGGAAGCCAGACATATACAAAGTGCAGGTGATTAATGCTATGCTCAATATGCACTTCACATAAAAGAAGTCCAGTGCATCCCAAAGGTGTTAGACTCTCAGATCTGCAGAGTCTCATTTTCTTCCCAGATATACTGAATGAAGTAGGGGAACCACATTAGTGTGAATGTGGTTATAGCCTGGCGTAGAATCCTGGCCTGCATCCAAAGCAGCTTGGCCAGCACGGTGAGGGAGGGCATTCTGCCCCTCTGCTCTGCTCTTCGGACACCCCACCTGGAGCACTGCATCCAGTTCTGGAGCCACTAAGCTAAGAAAGACATGGAACTGTTGGAGCAAGTCCAGAGGGGTTGATAAGAGGACTGGAGCACCTCCTCTAGGAAGACAGGCTGAGGATGTTGGAGCTGGAGAAGAGAATGTTGTGTGGAGTCTTCATAACAATCTTCCAGTATCTGAAGGAGACCAACAGGGAAGCCAGAGACAGACTCTTTGTTAGAAATTGTAGTGATAGGACAAGGAGTAACAGGTAAAAATTGAAAGAGGAGAAATTTAGGTTAGATATACAGAAGAAATTCTTTCTGTGAAGGTGGTGAAGCACAGGAACAGGTTCCCCAAAGAGGCTGTGGGCACCTCAACCCTGGCAGTTTTCAGACCCTGGGACTAGATGATCTTTAAGGTCCCCTCCAATCCCTTAACATTCTATGAGTCTATGGGTCCCCCATCGACTGTGTTGTGTCTATTCCTGCTAATGTCTTTACAAGAAGATTTACCTTGTTCTAAGCTGCCAAAACAGTCCTCCAAGCATCCTTACAGAGTCCTCTGTATATTTTCAAACATTCAGATGTTGTTCACACAGGTGATAGTAGGACTACCAGATGTCTAGATTTGTATGCCAAATTGTGGGTACATTTGCCATGGGTGTAATCGATAGATAGATAGATAGATAGATAGATAGATAGATAGATAGATAGATGATAGATTTAGAATTGCAATGGTAGTCAGGCAAGTGGGGTGCTTGAAAATATTACTTTTATGAGAAACTATGATAAGCCTGCATTAAAAGGTGGTCCAGAGTAATAAAAGGCCTTAACAGATATGATATAATGAAGAGAAACAGAGCCTAATGAGGTACTTGAAGAATTCAATGGAAGCCCTTTGGCTCATTTCAGTGTGATGTGGAACAATCCCAAAATACAGATCACCAAAGATAATAATGCCTATATTTATTTCATATGGGAAAAAAACAATCCAACAAAAACCAAAAAACCAACCAGCAGCAAAGAAAGAGGGAAAACAGGAGAAATCAAAGCTGCAGGAAATCTCATAAAAGCACTGGAGATGTGTTCAGAGAGTCTTATCACTAAGTAACCATGTAACACTGCATAAATACATCTCCTGGTATTTGTTGGATCTGGGGATGTATGTACTTTGCATATATACTGCAAAGTCTTTTCTGAAATAGCCGAAGTTTTTCCCATCTGCAATCTATGAACTTTTCCCAGCTTTCATATCTCAGTTCATAGAAGATTGAGACAGTAATATTTATTTTCTTTTTTTTTTTTTTTTATGTCCATATTGTGCTGAAGTTAATCTTAGATCACAGAGTTGCCTGATAGCCTTAAAAACCTAGTCAAATACATTCCAAAAAACAAGATAGCAAATGACAGTTACTCAGATATCACTGAGTTAGATATTGCTACGGACTGAGATCACTGCCTGGATAACCCAGGATAATCAGGCTGGAGCACGATTTTTTAGGATTCATAAAACTTAGGGCATGGTCAAAGAGACTAAATACATGTGCGTGTGTGATACGTATGCCTTGACACATGTACAAGGGCTTATTCCCACTTGATATCTGTAGGATGAGTTTCTCTCATGGTTTAAGTAGACTTCTCCTATTTTAAGTCTAATAAACCATCTTCCTCATCTTCCTCATCTTCCTCATCTTCCTCATCTTCCTCATCCTCATCTTCCTCATCTTCCTCATCCTATGGCTTTTTCTGTTTTACCCAATTACCAAAGGGAGATATTGATTTCTGAATGCCTAGGAAAAAAAGAATAGCATGGAAAAGGAGATTTTGTAAAACATGAGAGTAATGCTCTAACTGGAGATACTTTTCAAGAGAAAAAGATGTTGACAGCTTTAACTTCTATTAATGGAAAGAAATCAAATCCTTGTCAGTGTGGTATGAAATCATGTGCATGTTTCTGTTTCAGTGACTGAGATTTTTAAAATCTTATGTTTGGAAGAAGTGAAGGCAGTGAGGAAGATTCTACATACTTCCATGAGACAAAGCTAATATCTAGTCATCCTATAAACACTCAGCATAAAACTGTTTGTTTATTTAATTGTCTGACAGTCTCCCCAACAATAATCTGGGGCCTAAATCAATTTTTATAGTCTCAAAGCAACAGTTTCTTGTATAGGTCAAAGATTAAATGTACTCTTACATCAGTTTCAGTACTCTGTAATTTTACATCTTATATTACGTGCATTATGGAAACCTAATTTCAAAACAAAGACCAACACCTTACCACTGGTAGTAAGTAATTATGGGAAAGCATACATGCACTGCGGTGTGAGGCATCTGCCAAAGCAAAGTGGAAAAATCATAGTTCATCTGACTAAGCAAAATGGTAGGTTTTCCACCAAATCCACAATCATGTATTCAAACAGTTCACAACTTCAGCTCAACACACTTCAAACACACTTTGAGTATGATGAACTCATCGGCTAAAGGAAAAAGTGTTAAATTAAAAAAGAAAATAAATTTGCTTTGTAGGCGGAGACAAAGTGCTTCTCTTTTATAAATAGAAAGCAGCAGAAGAGTAGAACCATATGCATGAAAATTATTAACTAAAAAACAAAGGGTGTCAGACAACTAGTGATTTGCTTATAGCTAGCTTATATAATTAAACCTATGCCCCAGTAAGATTTGTACAATAAGAAAGACATTTTTATATGCATGAGTAGAGCTTTCTATCTGTTGTAACTTTTTCATATGTTCAGAGAAATTAAATAGTTAGTCAAAATATCACTTATCAGAGTGAATCCTGGCTAAAATTTGCACCACCCAGGAAAATAATTTGGATCTTTTCTACCAAAGTGACAGAACTGTGAGGGTGTTGCTGTGCAAGGAGAAAGGCCATGACAGTCAACTTTCCTTGTCTTTGAGCTTCCTTGTGGCTGAAGTGTACAGTGTATGTATAAATACACTTATATATATAAGTGAAATTCCATCCCTAAACTGATCGCATGCCTACATGACCAGAGTCATAATATCAGAACTTAGATGGATTTAAAATTAAAATAATTATTTGAACATAGATGCTCTTAGTGTATACAGAGGAAAAGAAAATCAATCCAGGGATCAGTTCATAAATGAAACCCCTTAAATATCTCATAAAATTATGTGGGAAAAGCCCTAAAACTTTGCTCATTTTAAAATGGTTTTGGTTCTACATCGTTTGCACAGCACACGTGTCTTTCTGTTTAAGCATGAGCTGATCTCCCTGGTGAAATTAAAAGGAATCACAATCTACAGGCATTGCCTGGTTAAGGATCAAAACTGCCAGGAATCAGTTTCTCTTTGAGAAACTCTTACAGATTCCAGTCTGAATGCTGGAAAACTCATGCTTCAATTCAGATGAGTTGATATGTCATGAACCCTGCTGAAGAATCTGTCAATTTTGGACTGTAATAGAAATAAGCACAAGGGAAATTTTATCCAGAGTTGTGGGGCTTTTCTCACTTTCTGTATATTCTGTCATTTGACTCATTCTAAAGGCTATCTGTTGATTGACATACACAGATGTACTCCTCTCCTCCATGTTTTTACTTATCATGTTCCAAGCTTCAAATAAGCATCCATTTTGTCCTGCAAAATTTGGGTTTCTCCTCACTACAATAAAAGCAAAGCAAAGAGAAAAATTTTCTGGCTTCTATCTTTTCCAAAGTCTTGAAAAAATGACACTTAAAAGATAGAATGGTATACATGACACAAAGAGCAAAAAACATTTCTCACTTTTAGTCATTTCACTTCTTCAACACTCCAAAAGGGTGAGTTTTCACCTTGGACTTCCATTTACATAATGAACCTTTTTCACTTACAATATTTTCTCTTGCATCTGGTGTCTGTGCCTATGCCAGCCTTAAAAAACATGCATGTCATTAGTGATTTAAGCATTCAGTTTATTACTGGTTTGTAATTTTGGGGGAAAATGGTTTCTACTTAGGTACCATTATTGAATTCATGCCTTAACAGCACTTTTTTTTTCATCTTCTTTTAACTCTAGATTCTGCAAAAGCCAAAATTTCTCAAAGAATTCCTGCTTATATTGTATCTTTTCTAGAAGACTCAAGCAGCATGTATCGCTAGTAGACAGTAAGGAATCCTTTGTCTAGTTCATTAACATGAAATGGAGATTATCTCTCTAAATTACAGTGATCGATGTTTGTTACAATTTCTTTAAGCACAGCCAAGATGTTTATGGCACTTTTACAATTTTTTAGTAACTTGACTAAGATGTGTTTTGCATTTAAAAAGTCTTTAAAAGCTGCAACGCTTCATCATTTAACATTTTTTTCATGCTACGTAGAGCTACTAGGATAAATGTTCCATGTTGCAAACAGGGATTTGGCCATGTGTTCCTCATTATCTTCAATGAGATTCAGACTTTGAATATTTATATATATGTGTACACCTACTGCTGTGTTTCACTGGAGCTGATACTCTCTGAGGATCAAGAATACTTATTTCTACCTGGAAATCTGCTAGCACTTCTTGATTTTTCTGAACAACATGAGGCAAATTTTGATCCACCAGCGATTTCGCTGCACATGTCCTTCTTATTCACTCTTCATGAGTACTTCTCTAAGGAAGTTTATTTTGAGCATTTTGGGAATGAATGCTCATTCTTCAAGCAAACAACTTGTTAAAATAATAATCATTCACATGTATTAATAGTTATGACCTTTTAAAAAAAGGAGGTATACAAACACTGCTATTTGAGCCAGGAGATTAATCAAGCACCGTGAACAAAGAATAGTGGATTTTCACGCAAAGTCACTATCAAAGAATTTGTGGAGAAGTTTCTTTGCTGCCTGTGAAATTATACAGCAAAATAATTATGAAGATGAAGACTAATTTTGCACAAACTGAAAGCAGAACAAGCTGCCTTCTGCTACCTCTTCCAAGAAGGCTGACAGGTGAAGTGCAGAGTGTGCTGAGGGATAATTGTGTTAAATCTTTCTGCATTTGCTAAGAAACATCAGAGTTCTTCATTATATGACTTTGTACTACTATTTAGTGGATAGAAAGGTGATTCAAGAATAAAAACCACTGCATTTTATCATCACTGGTAGTCAATAAAAATTGACGTCTCAGATTGATGTCAAGTACCTCAAGTCTACATACCTGGAGATGGGCCGAAAACTCTACCTTGACTAATTTGATGAAAATGCACTTAATTTTTTAAAATTGCTTAGGTTTCAAAAACTACAGCAAAGTCAACATGAATCATAAGTACATTGGAACATGTAAATGTCAGAAAACTTTCATTGAGATGTGATGGTGTTCTATAGTGACCAGGGTGGAATTACATATTCCCTGCTTTTCTTTTGAAATTATTGCACCTGTTGATACTGACACTGTTTGGTATCTAAAAACATCCTTGTTTAAATTAAAAAAAAAACAAACTAAAAAATTCCAAACAACTTCCCATTCCCTAAATTTAAGCAGAAAATAGAGAATACAGAAATACAGAAATATATGCAGAAAGTTCAGTGCTTCCAGCACAATAAATTAAATAATTGAAGAAACACTGTCTCTTACTTTATAACAGTATCTTTGTAAGGTAAGCTCTTTCCTTTCCTTCTATTTTCCAAGTGTCTAACTTCCTTGTTATGAGTAAGGCTCAGCTATGAGCCTGTTCTTTGTTCTTACAGATACTTACAGAGTATCTTACACACCTCCCTGATGTTAACCCTGACCCTTCCAGCAGCAGCCAGGCCAAGGCTCATGAGTAGCTCTCCTCTCAGCTGCTCACTTTCATGTATGACCATCCTTTCAGGGAAGATGCTTTTCCTGATATCCTCCATTGGCACAACTTGAAGCCCTTTCCAGTCATCCTGTCACTTGTTACCTAATTCCTTCCTCACTACAGCCTCCTTTCAAGAAGCTATCAGAGCAATAAGGTGTCCCCTGAGCCTCCTTTTCTCCAGGCTAAAACAACCCAGCTCCCACAGCTGCTCCTCACAGGACTTGTGCTCCAGACTTTTCACCAGCTTCATTGCCCTTCTCCAGACTCACTCCAGTGCCTCATTGTCCTTCTTGTATGGGACCCAGAACCAAACACAGGATTCAAGGTGTGGCGTCACCAGTGCCAAGGACAGAGGAAGAGTCAAAGGAAATGAATGACACTGTAAATGCTGCCAGCAATGTATTTTGCCTCTGAAGTTTCTTCAGCAATGCTCACAGAACATGCTGGGCAGTGATGAATCACATATTTTAGTACGGGGAAGCCAAGGTACTCCCTTCACCCTCAGGTGAAACCACAACCTTTTCCTGTTTATTTGAGGAATTTGCCCTCACTGGCTGCATTTCTCCCCCTCCTCCTCGTCTCAGATATACAAACTACCATGCGTATCTACAACGTAAACCAGACATGTTATTTGGTTTTCATTTGTGTTTTTCCCATCCTGTTTTCTGCAGCAGAACCATCTATGGCTGCATCTACTACACAGTCTTGCATCAATCACACAAACATTTAGATTATTTACTACACTGACTAAATACTAAGTCAGGAAGGGAAACAGTCTCCCTGTAATACTGACAGCAGACATTCTTGACAAAGCTCAAGTTTTAAAAGGAATTTTTCTTCACACAAACCCAGACATCTATAATGAATAAGGAATATTTATTTGTTAATTCTCTATTCAGTGCAAGGACTGCCATTCACCACAAAGACACCAGAGTTGCAGACAATTTAATTTTAAATGTTCCCAAGGGAGTTTTCTTGAAAACAGTTATTTTTATTACTATATCCACATTTTCCTGTAGAGTGTGCTAGGCTTTATAAATAGATACTTGATCAGAGTCCTTACACCTTCAGACACTATTAAACCACCAACTGGTTGTTTCTGCCAATTTTCCCCTAATTTTCTGACCTAATTTCCCTGTTTTCTTATCTGTTCTTTAATCCAAATCCTAACCTTCTTATTTAATCAGCATAATCTCATTTTTGGATGTTGATGCAACCTTAGTATTTCCAGTATGTCATCATGTCTATTCCCACCAGAGCAATGGATAATCACCTCAATAAAGTAAGTTTATGGGAGTCTCTCGGGACTTTCTGCTTCAAGGTACTAAGCATTCAAATAATTTTTTTTTGTTCAGAGGACAGACACAGAGAAAATAAAAATGGCAACTAAAAAGACTAATTTCTAAACATGGGTTTATTTGTTTGCACATTCCTATTTCTGTGCCATATTTCTCTCACTACAAACACATAATGATAAGTTAAAATTTTCATTTTTCATATATTTCTCAAAAATGCTATCATTCTCTATTGAAAATGTTTCTAGAAAATAAAATCTCAACCACAAAATTTCGTCCACATCTAGAAATGAATATAGGACTTTAAGAGTTTTTAAAGTGAGTTAATAGTGTCATTGTATTAAATGTTATTTATTGCGTCTTTCAAGTTAATCAGTTAGCTTTCTTTCTAACTGCCTTTTTTCTTGTTTGTTTGTTTGCTTAAAATCTCTGTAAACAGCCCAGTTACAATTTATTTATTTTTTATTGATAACACAGTTTCAAATTTTAACTAACTATCCAAAATATATATGCTGCAGGATAAGGTAAATAGGTATTATATTCCTCTTCCATGGCATAATTCCTCTACAGAGACATTTTAAAATAGCATTGATGATTTTCCTCCATATCGTGATGCAAAATCCTACTATACCTTGTTTGCTGTCTAGTATAATCTCAGAACTTCTTTTGGCATTCCTGTTTTCCAATTTCTCTTCTGCAGTTGTGCAGGGCTTCTAATTATGTCTTTACATCTCTCAACTTATACTTTACTAATGTTGTTCTCTATGTACTTGCATCACTGGGACTTTGTAATCTTCTGTGTTGTCTGTTTTTTTTGCAAACTGATATTGTATGGAAATTCACTATAAATTCAGTGACATGTTTTTACTTTTTCTTTTAGATCTCTCACGAGTTTGAAAGTTAAAACTACAACACACTGATGGAATTTCTCAATATGTAACAAATCCCAGTGGGAATCAGTTTTTGGTGATCATCATTGCATCTTTTGATCACTATGTCGACCTTCAGATTATTTCTCATACTGATATTTTGGGATTTTGCCCTTAAATTAGTACTGTGAAGATCAACAATGTTCACATACACATGCAATACTTATGAAATCACAATCATATGCCAGGAAAGTGTGAGAACTGCAGTCTACTGGGTTGTAATTTGTGTTTTCTTTCCAACTTTCAAGTGTCAAACATATAATGCAAAATTCCAATGTGTTGAAGAATTGGAGAGTACAAAAATATCAGGGAAAGAGAATCGCATAATATGCTGATTTTGAAGGGACCCACAGAATAAAACATTAAAATTCCAGATAGCTTTACAACAATGAGAAAGGGACTGGGTCAATGACTGAACAACAGTTTCTAGTAGATATGGAAGGATTTTTGGGCATCTGTGGGAATAAGGTTGATCTTGTTAGCTTACCTGAAAGTTATATTTTCACTTTGTAAGTCAGATTTTTACTTTTGATGTTTGATTTTATCTTTAACTATTCTGTATTGCTTCATGTTGGACTTCTTTCTGTAAAAAGTTATACTTCTCTGGAGTTAGAACATAATTAACCTTTTGTAAAATCTGTATCAGACCTTTTCTGATGTAATGAAGGTAGAAACATAATTAAACAATAAAGTAGTGATTTAAGCAATCAGGTCAAGCAAGTTAATGCTTGCTTACCTAAGTAAGATTGCTTTTTAAATTGACAGAGGAAAATTGTTATTTTTTATATATATATATATTTAATCAGTTTCTTGTATCGAATCTGTGCAGGTCTTTTTATTTTACAAAACAATTAATAAATGCTCAGCAATAGGTTTAGAGTAACCTTATATACTTCTGTATTCACAACTCACAAACTTACTTGAAAATATTCCCCAGGTTTTGATAATAAATTCTATAAATTTTATTAGGATTCTTAATGCAATCACCATGTTTACATATTGCATATCAAAATTAAATAAGACAGTTAAACTACTTTTGGCCTTACTACAAACACATGATACTAAAAATTAGCCATAAATGTTTAAGTCTTGGATAGATTAAAGCAGTTAATCACATGAATAATCTCATGAAATTTATCAATTCAACACATAATTAAGACCTTTACTGGACCAGATCTTCAGATTGTAATCAGAAAAAGATGAAGAAATTTAAATAGGCTTTGTTGGTTTTGGGTTTGTTTTGGGGTCGTTTTGGGGTTTGTTTGCTTTTTTTTTGCTGGATTTTGTTGTTGTTCATTACTTTCAGGAGCAGTTTCTGGAGAAAGTTGTTTGGTTGGATTTTTTTGGTTTGGTTTGGTTTGATTTAGTTTATATTTAGGATGAGTATGACTCATCCTTTTTAACACTATATTTTAATGTCTTTCTGTCTTGTATCTTGTACTCTTTGTAGTCATGTTGTACTTAAAGGCGTACCTTAAAAACTGAGAACTATCATATGCATTCTATAAAAACAAGTGGACTGATCAGAGAAACCATGAACTGGGGCATTGTAGAGCCTATTCAGATTGATTTCTTCACCACTTGAAAGTCATAAACTTCCTCTATTAAAAATGTCAGTATTTTGTGAAATTTGTAAAGAGAGGAAAATTTGAAAAGCTGAATGTATAATTTTTAAGGAAGATTCATTTTCGTCTTAGTTTCCACTATTTAAGTGAATAACTTCCACATAAATTTACACTATGTCTTGAAAACACTAAAAACTGTTAAGTGACTTTCTTCACAGTTGGCTGTTTTATATGTATTAAAAGGGGTACACCAACACTGAGGCTGCAAAATGACAAATCACTCAAGAACAAGTACTCTGAGACTTTCACATCAGCAAAATTTGTCCTAATTTTCTTATGATAATCACTAATTGATATCAACATCACAGTTTGAGCTAAAAAATGTATATCTTCTATTACTTCAATATATTTCATATATCCAGGCACTTTTAACAAAAAAAAACCCCAAGCAACATTTTAAAAATTCAGTAGGGGTAAAAGGTTTCTAAGTGTTTTCACTTCTTGGAAATTTAAGTTAATATAAAGCATATTTCCATGCCCATGACTGTCATCACAGCCAAGATTTAAGTATATTCTTTGTAAAAGAACCCAATCTGATTAACTTGAACTTTTATTAGTGGAAAACTTGTAGCTGAAGTCAAATGATTGAATGCCAACTCAGATTGCAGAGACATTCCAACTGCATGTGACTTCCCTCCACATGTTTAAGAAATGCCATCAAAGTTATCTCTACTAATTTGGTGGCCATAATATCACCTGGACTAAAATTACCAGGGCAGCTTGGTCCTTTTTCATTGCAGAATGGTTGCTTTACTTATTTATTAAAAATGTTCTAAAAAAGTTACCATTACCTTTAAACAAACAAAAAATATAAAAAGCATGGAGATAAGCACTTCTTGTTTTTATCCGTTTTCCAGCTCAGGATTTTACTTGTGCTTCAAAAACAGGAGGAAGCATCTGTCCTAGCATACTGTAAATTCAATCATTAATAAACTTGTACAAATTCAAGCATTCTATTTCTGATCTACTACGGAAATGTGTTTTGGAATTAAGTTGCCAACAGTCAGCTCCACGTATTGGCTTTGGATGACATTCAAATCTTCCCAAGAATACCAGAGTCCTTTCTTCATTGGCCAATATTTTATTATTTAATATAACATACAGCCATTTATTTTTATGTATAAATCATTCAGTAGCAATGAAGATTTTTAAGATCATTTTACCCAGATTTTATCTTCTGAAACCTTCATCATACAGTAGCTTCCACCAGTTGCTACCAATTAAACACAGGGAAACTCTTACAGTAGACAGGCTGTGCAGAGGAATGTCCTTCCTAACGGAGAAACCCTGCTTTGCAGAAATTTCTTTGATTATGCATAATTAGACCCGTATGACTGAACAAACACTGTGTGGCCATTTCTAACATCTTTTGCAACAAGGGGCAATTTTTTGCAGCTTTGTTACGTCAGTCATAAACTGATCTTTTTTGGGTCATTTTTCTACTTCACTAAAATGAGTGAGAGAAGACACTTTCATTTAGAGATTATACTATACAACATGTCAAATATATTTAAAACTTCTTCCCAACATGGAATTGAATCTGGAATTGAAGCCAGGTAAAAGAGAAAAAATCCTGGATGATAAATATATGTCTTTATGTCTAAACAAATAACAATTCCAAAAAAAACATAGCTATTATCAACAGTAGTGTGGCCAGCAAAGCTATGGTAATGATTAGCCATCTGTACTCAGTGCTGGTGAGGCCACACCTTGGCTCATGTGCTCATTTCTGGGTCCCTCACTAGACTGAGGTGCTGGACTGAGTCCAGAGGACGGCAATGAAGCTGGTGAAGGGTCTGGATTACAAGTCTTATAAGACACGTCTAAGGGAGCTGAGCTTAAGTCTGAAGAAAAGGAGGTTCAGGGAGAACCTTTCTTCTCTCTACAACTACCTGAAAGGAGATTGTGGCAAGGTGGGGGTCAATTCCTTGTCCCAGGTAAGAAGTGATAGGATGAGGTGAAATGGCCTTACATTGTGCCTGTGGAGGTTTATATTGGATATTAGGAAAGATTTCTCCCCTAAAATTTGACAAGTCATTGGAATGGGCTGCTCAGGGAAGTGGTGAAACTGCCATCCCTGGGGGCATTTGAAAGACATGTAGATAGAATGCTTAGGGACAAGGTTTATTGGTGGATTTTCAGTGCTGGGTAAACGGTTGGACTCAATGATCCTAATTAGATCCTAATTAGAGGTATTTTCCAAATGGAAAAAATCATATGATTGTCTTACTGTGACAGTGGAACAGAAAAAATAACACAGTTACTATATGGATTGCTTTGCAGGATGGAGATTGCTTAGTGGAGGTTAGATGCTTTATTTAGCTGTTGAGTAAGCAGGGTGTGGTAACTTCTCCAGTATTTGAAAAATATTTGATACATAAAATAGAGGTATCTTTTTCAATCAATGCAATATATTCATTACAAGATGCATAAAGGCAAAAATCAATAAAATGACTGATGTATCTGCCTGTAGGTAAGCAAAGGAAAAAGGATTAACTGACCAAACAAATTCGTCTGACATGAAAACATGTACAGCAGAGTGGTCACAACTTTTTACTCAGTGGAAAGAAATGAACACACCTAGAATTTGTTTCACCCTATTGTAAAACAGATGTCAGAAATAGGCCACATGTTCTGAAAATTCCTTTTAAGCCTTGGATAGCAAGATTTTGTACAGAAATATAAATCTAAATCGATGAAATGACCATCTCATTTTCCCTTAGAGTGCAACAGTTAGGTTTGTCGACTTGTGCTTTTCCTGGCTCTGGCTGAGATCAGAATTTAAAAGTGCACAAATAGTAGGAGAAATGTCATGTTTACAATTCTTTTCAGCATGGTGAGAAGCAGGAAGTGACAGAAATAGTATTCTGGGATGATATTGTAGCAAAGGGTTCTCAGACATTATTCCTCACGCTTTGTCACAAATGCATTATATTATGGTTTTTTGAGTTTGCAGAGTGGGTGAAATGAAAATCTGTGGAATCCATCCATTTTATTTTTTCCATTAAAACAATAAAGATTTCCTATGACAGGAACAAGATCCAGAAAGGAAGAAACACACTTAGAAAACAAAACTTACATTAAGAATGCTTTGCTAGAAATATTTATACTTTACTCCTGGAAATTATACAAAATACAACTTCACAGTGGTATCACTTGAATCAAAGGGTCTCTGCATGTTGATATTGAATGGAGGTCTAAGGTTATCCTTTCTGATAAATTTTGTTTAAAAGTACTTGACACATGTTGAAATCTGTTTCTTCCAAAAGTCAAACAAAAACTGGCCTTTCTAAAAATTGCATGAAGTTCAGAAAACCAATATTTTATAAGGCTGAAGCAATACGCAAAAGGCACAAGGAGGATATCTTGCTAATTCTCCAAAAATTGTTTTATCTTTTCATCATGTAGCCTAGTATAATTCTCTCTGTCTTCAATGAGGGTGTGTGAAACATGCTTTCAGTCACTTTGGTTAAGTGAAAACCTTATGGCACGGTTAGGAGTATCAGACAACCTGTAACCTGGGTTCTTCTAGCAAGACTTTGTGATGCTGGATGGGCATGCTGGGATCACTTAGCTCAAGTGGGGGTTGAAATTGGCTGGATGCCAGGTACCCACATAGGCCACTCTATCAATCCACTCCACAAGTAGGCAGAGGAGAGAAAATATAATGAAGACTTCATGGGTTGAGATGAAGACCAGCAGAGATCACTCACCAGTTACCATCGTGGACAAAATAGACTTGAAGATATTAACTGAATTTATTACTAACATAATCTGAGGAGGTTAATGAGAAGTAAAGTAAGTCTTAACAAACATCTCCCCTCCTCCTCAACCCTTTCACAGCTCTGCATCTTTCACCCCAGCAGCACAAGAAAACAGGGAAGGGAGGCTATGGTCAGTTCATCACATGTTCCTGCTGCAACTCAGGGACAAGAGTCCGTCCTCTACTCCAGTGTGGGGTCTCTACTACAGGAGACAATCTCCCATGAACTGTTCCAACATGAGCCCATACCATGGCCAGTGTTTCTCCACAAACTGCTGCAGTGTGGGTCACTCTTTCCTGGGGTGCAGTCCTTCAAGGACAGGCTACTTCAATGTGAGTCCCCCATAAGGTCACAAATCCTACCAGGAAACCTGTTCCAGCATGGACTCCTCTCTCCATGGCTCTGCAGGTCCCTGCCAGGACTTTGCTCTAACTTGGGCAACCCATGAGGTCACAGCCTCCTCTCAGGCATCCACCTGCTCCAGTGTGGATCTCCTCCAGGGGTTGAGGATGGATTTTTGCAGCACTGTGGTCCTCCATGGGCTGCAGGGGCATAGCTGCTTCACCATGGGCTGCACCACGGGATGTGGAGGAACCTCAGCTCTGGTGCTCAAAGCACTTCCTCCCACTTCTTCTCCATTGACCTTGGTGTCTGCAGAGTAATTCCTCCCATATATTTGCACTACACTCTTCCCTTGCTGCAATTAAAACTATGCAATAACTTTTTTTTTTTTACCTTCTTAAATATGTATAGGTATAACACCTATCACAAAGGTGTTACCAGCATTTCTAAGTGGCACAACCTTGGCACACCTGTCTTGGAGCTGCAAGGGATTGGCTCTGCTGGACATGGAGGAAACTTCAAGCAACTTCTCACAGAAGTCACCCCTGTAGCCACCCTCCACTACCAAAACCTGGTCATGCATTTCTTGCTTTCATGAATGTTTGGTTTTGATTCTGATGTAGTAAACAAAATTATGCCTTAAGCTGTTATGTCAGAGAAAAAAAAACAACCGACATCTAAAGCTGCTCTCTTGTCACCTGCTGGGAAAATTGCCTCTTTTCCACTATACCTACTGAACTCCTTCTGGGAAAATGCCTTAATATGCTGAAGTAAAAGTAGTCATTTTTTCCTATTTAAACTTTTGAGGCTAACCTGTTGTGCCCTCAGAGTGGGTTTGAGAGCTAATGTAGTCAGCCAGACAGTGTAGGGCAGCAATAGCCTCAGGGGATGCATGGTGACAAGTAGCAGGAGTGGAAAACTCTCCAGCAAAACTGAGCCTGGAAGAGGATAGCTGTTCTCAACCCCCCCAGGCAGGGGGTCTGCTAACAGCAGGCAGACAGACTGAACCTGGGTGGGATGTTTGTCTCTTCAACAACACACACTCTAACCTGTGAATTTCTAAGTCAATGGGAACACCACAAGGCACCCTGCATGAAGAAA
Organism: Vidua macroura; assembly: GCF_024509145.1. Lineage (NCBI taxonomy): Eukaryota > Metazoa > Chordata > Aves > Passeriformes > Viduidae > Vidua > Vidua macroura. The sequence goes on along the minus strand of NC_071573.1, from coordinate 68,139,465 downwards.
AGTCTTATTTATTTAGCTAAAAGTGCAAGGTCCCTTCTTGTTCCCTTTCGTCTTCTTCCCCCACTAAAATTTTGACTGATTGACAGAGTTTGTGCAATTAAAAAGTATTTGGGAAACAGAAATGCTGATTTTTGTGGATGGATTTTAAATGAAAAGTCTTTATTTTGTTATTATTTTTTTCTATTTTGCATTTTCATGTTAACAGCTGAAACAGCATTCACACTGGAAGATCTAAATACTGTTGGGATGGGTTCTGGCACTCAAGTTCATAACATTCTTTTGGCTCTCTGTGTCTGTCATTGCTTATGAGATGGCCATCAGTAACCTCAGAAATAGGTCTGCACAACCAGGCCAACCAAGTCAGATAAAGCTTTGACAACTCTCCCAGGTCTCCCTTCTCAAGAAACAAAGCTGGTGTGTTTCAGAACCACAGCAAGGAAAACTATCTACACCCAATTTTATAGTGAATTAAGTGACTGAAGAAAGAAAAAAAGTAAGTATATAAATTAATTTCATTAGATTTTCCCCTGTGTCCCTGATTATCCACTCAAATCTCTTCTACTGTTGCTTGTTAAAACTCATAACATACAAAACCAAAGTTAATTTCTCGCTACTCAGCTTCTCTTTCCACATCACTCATGACACAGATACTGTTTAAGTGATTCCTGACTTCAGCTCTTTTTTATTTTTTTCTGACAGCCTGTTCTTTTTTTCATCAAACATTAGAAAGACTGATGCTCTTTCTGTGAAGAACAGACTTCTGGTTTAGCTTTCATGGCCCACAGTGAGAACTACCTCATCACTGGAGTTTGTTCACAGAAATGTTATACTCCAAAGTGATGATACTTTTTAGAAATGATTTTAAGCTGATGGGTCTAGTAATTAAGACATGCATGATGTCCCACAAGTCATTATTTTGCTTCTGAAGCAGAATCCAAGTAAATTAATGTTACTTTATTTATGTGGCTTTGTGGGCATTGTATGAATGACAGGCATTTGAATCTCTGAAACCACTATATTTAATTAACACATCTGTTGGGAAGTTTGGAAGGGGTTGGAAGCTGAAGGATTAATGTTTTACCACTAAAAAAGATTATGATTGATGAAAATTAGCAAACTTTGGCTGCAGAGGTTTTCAACAGATTTCTGCTCTCCAATTGAATTGAGCAGTTTGGGTTTAAGGTGTAGCATTTCAGTACATATGTCACAGGCACAGATAATTTTTTGAAGGTATGATTCCACCACTTCCTATGGGCAGGCCGGAGTTCAGCCATTCCTAGGAAAGCAAAGATCAATTGTGCACAACAGTGACTTGGGAAAACAAATGACACCACTCTGAATATTCAGCTATTCCTTCTTCTTCCCCAGCTTTATATGCTGGCATGATATATTTATGTATATGTGTATGTATATGCACACACATATACATACATATATATGTATATATCTATGTCCTGTTTGTCTGTTTGCTTGTTTTCTCTTTGTGGTCCTCTGCTTTGGAAATGATCTTTTTTTTTAAGATGGGCTATGCTTTTCCTTTTTTAACATTAAAATTAGTCTTACAAAAAAAAACCTTCAAACCCAAACCAAGTATTTTTCAGGACTTATTTGCCTGTGATAAAGATTCTATGCTTGAATGAATATAATTCCAGGCCTATAGAGCAACAAAGAAAAAATAAACAGAGACAAATTAAATAAAATCTTTTCACTCTGCAGACTTAATATTTCAAGAGTCTGAAGTTCCACTTGATAAAGCTGGAGTGTCTCTTTTTCTTTTTCTCCCAAAGCCTTGGGTCACAGTGCTGTTGGCTCTTGGAAATCAAAGCAGGTCTCACATCCACTTCTCTATGCTAAGCCAGCTCAATTACAACCCTGAACAACAATCACAACTGAGTATCTGACAAGTAGAACACAAGCAGATTATTTTGAAAATAGCAATTAGACAAACCTCTTTTTTTTTTTTTTTTTTTCTTTTTTTGCCAAGTGGTGTTCACAGTTTCTCACAAACATTCTTCTTTTACTTCCCCCAAACATCTATGCTTTGGTGCACATATAAGGAGAGAGGAAACTGTTTTTTCCTTTTTGATATTCTACCATTTTTTCAGACAGAGACCTATGTATGATCACAGGTACACTAGGAAAACCCTAGAAAGTCAGCAAATAGAATGTAAATGGCTGACCTTCAAGATCATAAAGCAAACCAAGCAGCTCTTTTTGCATCAATTAGATTCTGTTTTCTCAAGAAAATCTTGAGGTTTATTTATCCTGGGATCAATGCACTTATGGTTAAGCATGAGGAGAGAGGAATTATCATTTGTCCTCATTCAGGAGTCTCTCAGATTAGAATTTTTTTTTTTTTTTTCCTTGATGTCTTCATTATAATCTTTGGCAAACTAATACTCTTCCAACTTGCCTTTGTTGTTGTGGTATTTGTGCAATTGATACCTTCTTCTGTACACAGCTACAACTAGGCAATATTTGCCCCTTGACAGATGGTGAACTGAGATGCTGAAAGAAGCCTTAGTGCTACAGTGCTGTGCACTGGGACAACCAGCAAGGTGACTTACCTCCCTAGACCTGGGCATGTCTGAGGAGGAACTCCATCAGCACACAGTGGCTGTTAAAAGATCCTGGGTATGGGCAGGACCTGAACCCTGCTCCCCACTGTGGGGTGTGAGCGTTAGTCCGCAAAGTAGTCTTATGTCATGTCCTGAAGGAGAATATCTGAACATTAAATTTGAGAAAAACCCAGCACAGGGTACAGAAAAGCAGAAAATGAACAGAGGACAGAACAAAAGGAATATTTTTTTTTTAAAAGCAACCATGGGGGAAGTGTTATGCCACAGATTTATGAGAAAATACAATCCACAAGCATGTTTCCAGAGCTCATTCTGTGACTGAGGGATTTCTGACCCACATTTCCCAACTTTTTAAAATGTTAAGGCATAGATTCAACAATGAGACCACATGTCCCAGCTGAACAGCTAGATTACAAAATAATTTGTGACAAGACAGATCCAGGAATGCCTTTCTGAAACTGTCATAAAAAAATGGATGAATAATGGGAAAATGTATTCAAGTGCCTCATTCAATCTTTACAAACAATATAATTTTGACATGATAAGAAAGTTCATGCAAATGGTCAAACTATAATAGAATCTACTCAAAGCAAGTGGTTGAATTGGTAGCATACTGAATGTCAGTATGTACATCATACTGTACATCAATGTACTTCATACTCTATATTGATATAACTAGAATTAGTATGAAAGACAGTGAACATTTCTCTCTTAAAAGGGTTTTTCACCACTTTCTGTAACAGTACCTTGTTATATTAGGCCTCAAATTAAGACACAGAATAAGTTGTAATTATTTCACCCTGCAAAGCCACCCAGAGATGTTTTTGTTTTCTGAGTCTTCATACTTAGACACGTTTATGGAAATTATGTAACTCTTAAATGAAATTATATGTGTGTGTACAGAGGAAGTGTTCAGGCTGCTATAACAAAGTGGATTGTTGCTTCATTTTATGATGCTATTGAAGCAGACAGTTTTAAGTAGTACTTCTTGTACAATAATAATAAGAAAGTCACAGAATTGTAAATGACTGAGAAAACTATCATCTCCAGAAAGCCACATAATATTAGTCCCACAATTATGTACCTTCTCTAAGTCGTCACTCTAGAAAAAATTCCTTCAAAGATAACACTTAGAGACTTCTAGGAGAATTTAAATATGTTAGGAGTACCTAATTTGTTTTCTCAAACTGTACTTGCCCTTTTCAGGATGTGAAAATTGACACTAAATGTGAGATTGACAATAATTCTTGGTAATTAAATGAGCTACAGAAAGTACAGAATAGATTAAGTGGAGAATAACAGTTTGTGATTTGTTTTCAAAAAACAGTGTGCCTTCAATTTCTTTTCTGCACCCTATAAATCCCCCATATAAATTATGTCATGTTGTGGCTCCCACATAAGAATAAGAATGCGTGACACTACAATGACACCACCTAGTATCACTGCATTTATAGTGACTTGCAGATTTTTTATTATAAGATCCATTTTAAACTTCTCATATATTTCCCACTAAAATACATTCACCTCAAGATCTGGAACTCTGATTTTTTAAGGAACCCTTTATAACCCAGATAATTCTGATTAAAGCAAAAATGCATGTATTTGGCAAGCCAGTATATTTTTAATGGACTTGGTTGTGGCCTTGTTACAAGTTTTGTGGAGGAGCTGATTATGTAGCCCTAGAAGCCAAGAACCTAAAGGGAAGGGACTCTATGGAGAAAATATAAAAGTACAGCCAGCTTCTTAGCTCCTCATAACTGAGTTGGGAAAAAAGAAAAATTAGACTTTTCCATGTATGAAGCCAGCATAAAATTGCAGCATTCTTCCCTTGGCTCAGGGAATGCTGGTCCCTGGCTGGAAGGCACTCAGTCATCTCTGTGCGGAACCTCTCTTCTTGCTCCAAGAGCCCAGGGAAGTCTTCCTATTGTGTTTCCAGCTTAGGGCAGGAGGAGCAGGAGAGTAGGAAGAGATGAAGGAAGAAAGAAGAAAAAGTCGAAAGGATGAAAGGACAGAAGGAAGGGAAAGAGGCCCTGACATTCCTAGCCATCTGCTCTGCAAGGAAAACACAGCCATTTCCAGAAGCTGAGTGAGGCAAAGATAGAGTAACTATGACTATTGCTTTCTTTAAAACTCCCACTCTCTTTATTTTGTCAAGTACTTTACAAAGTGTTCCCTGGATATTACACTCAAGGATTTTTAATATCAGAATCTTTCTGATAATTACAAACATTGTCTACTAAGTCATCCAGATGTCTCCAGAAGTATCATTTTTAGAATGAGAAGAAAAAAAATATAACAACTGTTAGCTCCATCACTATATGCACAAGCTATATTCACATAAGCTGTGAGAGTCTTCATCAGCAAAAGCTCACAAGCCAGCATTATTTCTTGAAGAGATCCTTCTAGCTGCACAGCTGATGTCCTTCGGGTCACAGATTGGGACAGGTATAATCTAGGCTCTCCTCTAAATTTATAACTGTCTGCATTGCATTTGGTAGAATACCATCCCTGAGGAATAATAAAAAAAAATAATTCTTAAGATTGAATATGAAAATAATAATAATGTCAATTAAGATCCAAGCGTTCTATACAGGTGATTTAACCTTTTGGATTTTGTGCCAGCTGTGACTATGCCTCTGTACGGAATATGGCCACTGAAATTTAAATCCTGTTGTACAAATTACAGATGATTCCTGGCGGCATGGCTACTGATAAGGCTGATAGTTTCTCCTTTGTTTTCTAAATCATGTATAAGGACAGCAGAACCAACTAGTTAATAACGTCTCCTCAGTTACATCAGATATATTCTGTATTCAAAACCATCTCTAAGTACTCTTGATTTTAAAGCAGTTCATTATACACTAAACAAGCTGAGTCAACAGAAGCCAAGTCAGCAAATACAGCTTTAGTGTCTATTTGTAATTACTTTAGACATTCAGACAGCAAAGGATGCTAAATTATTTCTCTTTGACTGTATCTTAAAAAAGAGAGAGTCAAAAGAAGCCAGAGCAGGTTAGTGTACTACATTGAATGATTTCCATGGGGAGAAACAGCCATTGTGCAACTGAGACATCTGCATGTCAAAAATTCATTGCTGAACACGTACTCTTTCTCAGTGAAGCCTCTGCTAACCTTTTCTTTGCCTGAGCTGTTATGACATGTCTCCAAGCTAAAAAAAGCTCTTCCTTTGGCATGCAGAAGCTTGGGTACCTCAATATTAGCTTTCAAATGTAAGTAAATGAGTTAGCTTGTTTACTTAGCTATTCCCAGGCTGTGTTCACTGGAATAGGTGAGAAAGATGTGCAGCTACCTCCTTCATCATCCATGCATTCTCAGCTTCACAGGTACCTAGTAATTAGTACCCGTAGAGCTTGCTGATTAATATCTAATTTGAAAGCTTCTCATGATGACTTTCCTCACACTCAGCATAATGCAAGTATTCCTGTGTAAATAACAGGGCTTGGCATAGACAAATTTATGTGAACTGATCTAAAGGATACTGAATGTTCCATGTTTATGGATTTCCACTTAAACAAAGGACAAAAGTACAAACTGAGGAATAACTTTGAGATCTTAGGGCCACACCAGTAGAATTGAGGGGGTTTAGTCTAAAAATCATGATCTCTTTATCCCTCCCTGACCCTTATGTTCCAGATGCTTAAGATCAACACATACCATCAGTATTTAACACTTTAATCACTCAAGAACACAGGTTCTGCAGATCCTTAGCAGCTCAGTGGTAAGTGTACCAATGGCTAGCTCATGTTTAACTACTACTTTGTATGCACAAAGAAGTAATTTCACTGCCAGACTTATCTGAGAAGCTTGTTCTAGTAACTGCTGGGAGTCCACTGAGTAAAAACACCCTGAGTGAAAGCTGGTGGTGGTTAGCCCTTTTTTTTTTTTTTTTAAGTGGAATACTGGTGTTTTTCTATCAGTGCCTGCTTCAGGTGTCTGGTTAGCCCTACAGCTGAGGGGTTAGGGATCTGATGTAGGGAAAGGGTTGTCTGTTTATGGCCTCTCCCTCAATGTGCATTTTCTTGCAGGTGCCCTTGTGTGGCTCCACACTCAGTGTATTGGCTGTTAAGCATCTTGTTAAGGGGTGTATAATACCCCTGGAAGTTGTTCAGAAAGCCCTCATAATGGTATTTCAGGGACACAGACTCTACTCAAAGATCAAATTCTAAAAGCCAAAATGCAAGAACATTCTTGGGTTTTTTCTTAGATCTGGGACAAAGTTTCTGTTTATTTCAGCGGCAGTGCATAAGATCTCCGGGGAATAAGGACCAAAGTAACTGCACCCCCACCACCACAGGCCAATGAAAATACACATGCCCTGTGGATCACTGTAAGCACAGATCTGGTTTCTCTGAGCACAATGCTACTACTGTCATCTGGACACACAGGGATCTAGACAATCCTGTTTGCATCTGCTGTGCAAACACAGATCCTCAGCAAAATCACCAAAAGTTAGCCAATTCTAACTACTCGACAAGAAAATAACAATTTTTTTTTGAGATTATTTCAGTGTGCTTACTACCTCATTTAATACAATCAAGTAGAATGTTTAGTTGATATATAAAGCTTATTTCCTGTATACCCAAATCTGATACTGGATTGTTGTGAGCAACAGCCATAGATGTCAGAGATAGAGGATTTTCAAAATTTCTTTTGCAATTAATATAAAAAAAAAAGAAGCAGGAAAACAAAAATAAAACTAAAGAGAAAAATATAAGAATGAGAAATTAAGAAAAATAAATATGAAAAATAAAGGTGTGTTGTTCTTTTATTACTTGTAAAGAAAAAGTTTTGAGAAGAATGCCTTGCAAGTGAGACTGAGGGAAAAAAATAAAACAAATTATTATGGTTTGGTATAAATTATCAAAATTTTGCGGGCAGGAATAAGGCTGTTTAAAAATTAACTAAGGGATATTTGTCTAGTTCAGATGACTGTGCTGTTTGGGACATAGGAAGCAGGCTTTTCAATTCTGCTATATCTGAATCTGCTATTTAAGGGGGCAGGGATTGTGTCTCCTGTAGAAGAAGGTGTCAACCCACATTTTATCAGAGAATTCCAAAGGACTTTTATTAAAGATTTCATTGAGGGCATATTCAAGAAATATCCCTATTTAAGAAATACGTCAGTGTACCGTTTTCATCATTAGTTCCCATGTTGTATCCAGACCCTTAGGTGTTACAGCTTTCCATGTACAAAATAGTAAGGATTATTTTGGTAAGTCTTGTAGTCACCATTGACTCTATTGGTTACAAACTCATGCAGGAAAAATACTTGTTCTGGCTTAAGGAATTTACACCTGCTTCCTGAGCAGAATCTGGGGACAGTCATTTTGTCAAGTCTTGGATAGACTTTTCACACTCCTACCTTGTGATTCACCCACGCTGAACAATATTTACAGATGGCTAGTACAGAAACTCAGAGAAGATTATGTCTTTCCATGATGGAAAATTTTCTTATTTTCTCATTCTGAATCTGAATCTAAGGATCCTCCATATATATGCAAATTTCAAACCTGTTTCTCAGTGCTGCTGGAATTTAACTGTCCTGAGTACAGTGCCTGTTCCACATTAAACCTGATCCTGCACATATCATATAGGAAAAACTTATATAAAATATCTCCTCCAGTTCTTTTCCTCTCCCTATCCCTTTAGACATTTTTCTCCTTTTTTTTTTCCTTTTCTTTGATATTTCTGTTTCTTTAATCACTTACTAGCATAGTAATGTACTTTGTACATCTCTATTTAAGCTCATTGCAGAATGTTATTTTCCTTAGCTTAACCTAGTCAATAGAATTTCCAGCTATGAAACAATCTTTCATAAAAAATGCATCATTCTGCATGTAATTTTTTGATGTGATGGAAGCAAACACTAAGAGACTCCAAGGGTGATACTCTAATAATGGAAGGGTTTTCCACCTGGCTGAGGGAAATGGGTCTATGGAGTTCAAAGCAGCAACAGATTCCTGCCTCACAGTTCAAACACACTGAATGTTATATTTCTGCTGTTTTGTGGCTGAGCTTTTTCCTCTAATCCACAGTGTATTTAGCACTAAAGAAAGAGACTCTGTATATTGAGTGTTCATGTTTTATTGTTTTATTGCTTTTTGTCCCTACTATTATTAGTTTTTTTCTTTTCTGTGCTCTCAGAGACTGCAAAAATATTACTTTTCTGATATTTACAATCTGGTCTAGTCTTATTTTATTAATTCAAGCTTTATTCCATTCTTAGAAAGTCATTATTCCACTCCTGATTAGAAAATTGAAAGGCATTACAATTATTTTACATCTGAAATATATTTTAGTTAAAAATCTGTACATTTGGAAATAATGTACAGGTTTTGATTTAGTGTTTTAGAGAATGGCATAGTGGTTTTTTCTTGACTTTCAACTAAAATATAATGGAAAAATTTAAAAAGACATTTTCTTTTAGACCAAAAAGAAATTAAGGGCTTTTTTTTTTTCCTAAATACTGCAAAACTGGATTTTGATACTTTAAAGTCATGAGATACTCTACTAAAACATTACTCATCAGAATGTGTTTTTTGCTGATATTGCAAATATAAAGAAACTTCATCTGAATATGAAACTTGTCACAGGGAGTATTCTTTCTTGGACTTAAACAATATTGTTTTAAAGATCTTATTTTAAAACATTTTATTCTCTGCATTTAATTAAAACCAAGTTTTCACCCATTTGAGTTAGAAGCCTAAAGGGAAAACAAATAAAAATCCCATTTCTTATCCCTAGGGCATTTATTTTTGAAGAGAGGTTTATGTAAGATATTTCAGGAAAAGGATCTTGTATTTTAGTGCCTGGATAAGACCAAAGTTTTCATTAATAAAAACAGCAAGAGTAATGATACCCTGTATAAGCAACACTTTATTTACTTGTGTAATGCAGCTGCCCATGGAGTATAGAGCAACAATATACTTGGAGTATAGGGCATCAAGCTCTTAACCAGTGTTAAACAGGCTTTTGGGTGCCTGGTTTAGTTAGGAATGTTATCAAGTTACAGTAAACATGCATTTATGGAGGGATGGGAAAAGCTAAGGAGACAGACAAGCTCTTTTTGTTTCCCCTGCTTTAACACTGCTGGCTGCACAGAGCAAACTGCAGTCCTGACTGCCAGCCTGTTGGAAAAAAGGACTGAACAGCCTCTAAGTCACCAAAGCACACCTTCCAAATGTCCTCTTTTTTACAGAAAATATTGATAATACAAGGCATAGAAATGACAAAGCAGGTTGAACATGCTGTCCACTGGATTTTCAATATTTTTCACTACATCTTTGCTTGTGTTTCCAAGCACTTTTACCAGAGAAAAAGAGAAATATTTACACATTTATCTCAAGATGTATATATTTTCATTCTTGAATAATAACAGCTTTAAGAACTTAGCATCTACAATATCAAACGACAGCAGTTTGTGTTTTGGAGCAAGCTTCACATTTGGCATGGTCTGGTTTATTTGTTTGACAAGAGGAATGTTAAGCACAGTACAATTCCTTCTCCATCCTAACACAATGAATACATCACATTTTACAGCCTCCCAATGCTATCAGAAGCAAACAATACAGGAGTAGTAGCAGCCTGCCTAATGAATAGCTTTATAGTAAATCCACTCTCCACGAAGGGAGCATTGAGGTGTAATACGGTGTCCAGGACTGCCAAGATTTGTTCCAGGACTTCAAGCAACTGTAGTCCTTGCTGCTGTTCCTCTCAGCTGTTTCCTTTCTTCTGCTCTTTATGTGTATTTTCCTGCCAGACTCCACTCTTCCTCCCTCCCAGCAGCCTGCAAGCCATGCCCAGGTGGCAGCAGCCACCAAGGAACAGGAGGGTCAGAAAAAAAAGGCAGAATGGCAGTGCAGATGGGCAGTGACCCAGCACAAGTGGTGAGGCAGAAGCTAACCCAGTCTAAGAGAGTTGCCTTGAATTGTCCTCTTCTCCCCTTGTTTGACTACACTGTCTCACAGGCTGTTGCACTATAAGGTTAATAAAACATAGGGATGTACAATCCTCCCAATAAAATTTTTGATGTCTTGGAGATGACAGGCTGGGTGAGGAGCTTCTTTTCCTCTTCCTTCTGATCTTTTCTCTCTTCTTTTGATCTTTCTTCTATGTTAGTGTTTCTTCACACCCTGCACACATGTTCAGAGTAAGAGCTGAAAAACAAGTTAATAAATAAATTCTGTATATTTCTCTTTTCCTGAAATAGTCTTTGCCATCCATCAAAGATGATGGATTTCTTATACAATGAAACTCTCTAAGCAGCAGCAAGTCTGGCAAGCTGAGAATAGGTGTGCTTTTCCGTTATTTTTTTTCTCATCTAAAATGGATGGATATTTTAGCCTTAAAGTCAACATGAGTCACTTTTGAAATACCCTGGTGACTAGCAAAATGCATACTTGCACTTTCTTCTGCATCACAGTCTTACTATACAGGACACAATACATCCCATCATCTTTCCCTGCTTAGTTTCATAACAAAGAGCTGTCAAAATTGATAAAACCAATCTGAACGATTACACTATCTTGCACCTATTTATAAACTCGCTTAGTTCATCTCCTGGCAGTCAATGACATGATAGTACAGGCTGCTATGAACTTTGAACCACTGTATCAGGCCTGTACCCTTGTGTCTAGAGGGAATGTGAGGGATCAGGGGCAGGGTGATGTTTCTAGACAAAGTCACCCTGGCCTTTGGACTAGTTTAGCTTATTTTGCTTCTTAAAGGCTTAGAATTTGGATTCTCAACAAGTACTGGGAAAGAGAGGAAAACAACTGATACCAGACCAGCACATCCTTCACAGAAATCTCAGTCAGCTTTTAATGTTCATTTGGATTGGCTGTTGCTGTTGCAGGGGAACAGACCTGGCTTTATTTGATGCTGAAAAGAGGGGAGTCTTGCGGATGAGCCTTTCCCCTGTTTTTTTATATTCTTAAAGCATTCACTTTTGGAAGCTGAAGAGTTATCTCTTACAGAAGAAGTACTGGGCCATATGACCTTTGGTCTTGTATATTATTACTGTGTACTTGGAGGCTAGCAGGAGCTCTACAATAAGTCACATGTATTCATGAAAGCAATTATTGTGCAAAACATGGTTTAGAATGATAAAGACTTATTTGTTATAAAAGATCCAACAGTGAAAATTGCTCAGAGAGATGTTTTCAAAATCTATTAGCTCTTCTTTAAGAATAACCTCACTGTTACCACAGGCTTTTAGGCATTTTTAAGGGCAGAAAGCTTACACAGTAGGTTGGATGATGCAGGACAAATAGCACATATAGAGCTAAGTGGGAATTCAGTTGAAGAAATACATATGTGTGCAGTGATAAAAACAAATAATGGATTGACTCCATGTAGGTATATAGCTCCATTAACCTCAGTGAGCTAAAGTGACAGAAACCAGCCAAAGATCTGTGCCATCAGTAGTGTCAGTAATTTTATCTGATTTATATCAGTATGCAATGGGATTAGGAATAATTTTATCCCTACTGTGACTCCAAAGACTTCAAAGAGGTTTTGTGAAATATCCAGGAGAAAATGACATACTCATAAGCATACATTCCTCTCAGAAATTTGCTGGATTATGCTTGAAAAGCACTGCACAGATTTCAATGTCTTTTTAATGGTGCTGTCCTGCAACAAAGTATGCCTGATTAAGTGCCCTAAGAAACATTATCATTAAGGTTCTATGTCTGGTGAATATCACTCTCAAAGCTTTTCTTTCCCTGATTTTGATGAAAGGGACATAATGGTCAGTTTGTGATGAATTCTAAGTAACTGGACTCGATTTACTGTTGAATTGCTGCATTTAATATGAGCACTAAGTCACATTCTATCCTGTTATGTATTTTCTAGCAAGAAAAAAAAAAAAACCTAAGGCTTCTTAATTTTGTTGGAACTTACACCAAAGGAAAAATACAGGCTAAGATATCTGCACCATCTAGTACTTTCTAAATGAAGAGGCTGCTAAAAAAAAAAAGAAGCTGTAGTATTTCTTGCACACCAACTTACTTAGGCAACTAACAGGATGGAAAAAAAAAGAGTTTAATTCATTACTGTAGCTCTTGAAAATATCTTTACACTGCCATCATAAGATACATATAAATTCCAGGATTTCCAGCTTTTCGGTTTCAGATATATACACTAGCTACATCTTGGATAGATGTTGAACAAGGCCCAAAAATTTTCAGCTTCCCATTTCCATTCATGTTGGTTTACACTGAAAAGAAAATTAGTCATGCCAGTGGGAAGGGAACAACAGCCTGTGTCACAAAACCGGGTGGCCTCATCAGACTGATCAGCAAAACTTGGTTTGTCACAAAGCACTGTGCTGCTGAACATGATCAGAAGTAGTCCCAGCCCTTGAATGCCTGTATAGAATATGAAAATCATCAGGAGATGGTTCACTAGAAACAACTCCAGTAAACAATTTTAGGTCTAGGCTTTTAAGTGCAAAACTAATGTTCTTTCTGGCTCCATGTTAAGATCTATGTAAAGGTGGGTCCAGTTTGCAATTTCCAGTCAAAATTTTGAACCTGGAATTAGAGGTGCTTTACTCAAGCCCATGACCAAGATGCTCAGAGTACATTTTAAAATGTACCCAATTAGTAAAGCTTCAGCTCTTGCTGGAGACACACAGTCTCTTCAGAAGTTTGTATGCATACCTGAGCATATCCTATAATCTCTTACAGGATATTGGAGGAGTACTAAGCAGGTAGATAAGCCAACCTTAGGCCTCAGACTTTCAGATAACCACAGTATTAGAAAATCATTATAGACTAATTGGAGGAATAGTTAAGGAAAAAAAAAAAAAAAAAGTAAAATTTAGGGCCTAATTCAACTAATTCTCAAGTAATTTTTTTTTAATTAGATCAGATAGATTATCTCTGTCCATTGACTGTAACAGGGAAGCGTTGAGGACTGTGAAATCCTTCCTCCCACGCCACACTCCAAGCAGCCACAGTGTAACGAATGTGTTCATCTGCTCCAGCAGACTCTGAAGTGGGATATTTTGTAATGAGAAGACATAGCCTTACAGATATCACCAAGGAAAGATGAAGCAGTGTCCCATGATCAGGGATTCACCTTCCCAGACTGACTGTCTCTGTATTAGACAGAAGCATTGCTTGTTTTTCCACAGACACTTGGTGCCCACGCATGTATGTATGTGTGTGTTCATTGTGCCTCCAAAACTTTTCTCAACAGAAGACAAGCGAGAGATAGGAGGATGATTTTAAAGTACTCCATACTTTAAAGTACAAGAGTTCCTCAGATTTGCAGGGGAAAACAATAATTTGGCAAGGATTATGTATAAGAAAAAAACCCCATGGGCTGTTTCTGCCTGACAGAGCAGCACAAAGAAAATTATACATCCAGGTGGTATTCCAGCAGTAGTGCAAGTAATTCCATAAAGCCAAACTAGCTAAAAAAAAGAATAAATTAGTCTGAGGAGAGGCTTAAGCCTGATAACTGAAAATAGGAAAGAGCAAGTGTTCATTATGGTTGCAAAATATGGAGGTGGGGGAGTGGGAGGGTGGTATAATGAGATTTTTTTTGTTTGTGTGATTTAAGGTCTATATTTTCTAAGAGTTATTACCATCAGCACAGAATTTTCAGTCAAAATGCATTTTGTTTATTCCAGTCGAAGAGTAGCTTATCAAAGGAGAATCTCTAGGAAAATATTAGTGCCTGAAAATTTGAAGTTCAGTTTGTATAACATGCAAAGACTGAATGTTTGCCACTGTAAACCATGGGTAAGCTAAAGAACAGCCTAAAATTTATAAGAAACTTTGAGTGTAGCATATTAGTTCTAAAGAAATAATGTAATCCTTGAATTAGAATTATGTGCACAGACACTGATGTAATGACTTATGGGAAATAAAAATAAAAAAATAGTGGCCAATAAATAGTCACCAAATAAAAACTCACCAAATTCACAAAATAATTAATTCATGTGGGAGAAATGGAAGCACCTTAAGCATGCAGTTGGAAATACTGTGTGCAGAAATATTTTCAGAAAAAGAATATCTGAATGTAAGAAAAAATAAAGTAAAAACAGTACTTGCAATGTGCTTGAAATGGAATATTTCTATGAGAGGAAAAGATTGATAATACTATTTGCTTCAGGACTTCTTCAGAAGTGTTAATGCCTTTCTGTAATTCATCAAATTCATCCATAAGGCAATTTTCAACTTTTTTTCTTATTTGACAATCATGTAAAATTTTTTAGCTGATAGTCTAAACCTGCTGGAGAGAATTTAAGCTTATTGATGCTCCTCTTACTTTCCTTAGTTACCTTGCACAAATCCCTTGGAAATAGACCACAAACGTCAAGGTATCCATGGATCCCAGCCTAAAAATTGCTATTCAATATTCAAGGTAAGTTGATTTAGTTTAGAAGGTGTGATGGTGAATGTTTAAAAAAGTTATATTTTACATTATAAATGGAGAAAGCCTGTACAATACCATAATAAAAGTGTGAACATATGTCAATTGTATGTGTATCATGTAGAAATATAGGTTGGGGTAATGATCTAGATAAGGCATCCATACAGGGAGTTGTGTGATCTGTAATAAGCAGTGAACAGCTGTGATTCCTACAATATTAGGTGTTCTATGAAATACAAATAAATAATCATTACACAGCCTAAATATAGTAAATATTTTAATTTTTGTGCTGTAAGAAACAAAATCTCCTTGTTTTCAAGACTTGCACAAACTTCATTTCTTTTGGTTTTTTGTGTCAAACTAAATGGAAATACAGATAATAAGCACAATACTGTCTCATGAATACTTTGGCACTTTTTTGTGCACACAGTTCATTCACACACAAGTGGCTTTAAGATCTAAAACTGACTGTTGGCATAAAACTGCTCTAAATATTCATTATGGTCAAAAGTTGCAAATAAAAGTAGAAATTAAGTGGTTGTGTTAATAAAAAAATTGCTAAAAAGATAACTTATGCATGAGTGTTTTTTCCTGTTTTCTGAAGTCTTTACACTAAGTATAATTCAAAAAATCTTCACAGTCATATAAAACTGGAATTAAAACCTTTTCCTCTTTTATTACATGTATTCACAATAAATAATACCAAATATATAATCATAGGAGGTATGACACCAGGAAATTCCTGACCACCAAAATATCAGCCCAATATGGATCCTATTGTAATAAGGGACTACCACACATTGAGGATTTGTTGTAAAAGGTTAAGGTTACCATCTGGAACAAAGTTCCCCTGAATCTATCTGAAGTAAATTAAAACATGTTCTTCCATGACACTTCAAGTCTCTTTGACCCTATTCTGGTTTGTTAGGAAGGTTAGAAAGTAAGAAAAGGCTCCTTTTGTTTTGTAATTCAATTAAAATAAGTTTGGATAGCGATAATTTTTGTCGTGAATCATAAATAAAACACATGAGAACTGAGATGAGTAATATGACCATATTGACATAATGCTAATGGAATATTGTTTGTTAAAATACTCTAGAAAATAGTAATGTTATTTAAAAATGTAAAAAATGTAGGGTTTGCCTACTTTTTTCTTCTTTTTTTAGCAACACATGACATCCTATGATTACTCCCAACCATTTTGCATTTGACATAAATCTGCCTCTTAAAATATGGCTGAGACTATTATATCTATGAGCATCAGTAAGCAAGACAGCCTTTTATTCAGCATTTTCATTCCATCAAGAGCAGTTTGATCGTTTTTTTTGGATATGGCTGGACCTACTTTCCTCTCATGTTGAAGATTCTTCCTCTCCGATGCTTGGTACACCCACATTCTTTAATAAACAATAAAAATGTGAACTTTCAGACCCTCATAAAATTGTCAGTTTCTGCATTCAGCTTCAACTGATGTCTGCATTCAACATAGAGTTCTGATGATGCATGATTGTCATGGCAGATGATTCCTTAGACCTATATTTTGTAGGTATAGCAATGCTTGGTTAGCTTCTGCTGATGTCTAGCAAAGCAGAAATCATAACAAAGAAAGAAAATAAGGCTGGTATACTAGAAATCAGTTTCAAAAATCCTTCACATCATTCCTAGTAAAGTATGAACTGAACTGTTCAATATGTAAAGATAATATTAACATACCAAATTTAAGTAATGAAAAACCTAAATTTGGAGGCTGGTAGCTCCACAGTCCTTTACCATCAGGGGTGATGGTTGTGGTTTTAAGGACTATTGTGTTGTTAATCCAAGCTGTAAATTAAACACCCCACAGCTGCTCATTCAGCTCCATTTCTCTTTCCCTCACTCTGGTGGAATGGGGAAGAGAATTGAAAAACTTGTATGTTGAGATTAGAACAGTTATTGATAAAAATTGATAAAAATTTAATTGATAAAAAATAAAATCCAATAATCATTGTAAATAATAATAATAACAACAACAACAGCAACAAGTAATGCACAATGCAATTGCTCACTACCAACTGACTGATAGCAGATCTGCTTTCCCAAACCCAGATCAGCTGCCCTTCCCGGTAAGTGACCTCCGTTTATATGCTGGGCTTGGTGTTCTATGGTGTGGAATACCCTTTGGTCATCTCCAGTCACCAGTCCCAGCTATGGTCCCTCCCAGTTTGGTTTTTTGTGTACCTCCTCACTGGCAGAGCATAGGACAAGAATAAAGAAGTCCTTAGGAACTTAGAAGACTTAGGATAAACATGACAGCAAAAAACCAAAACATCTGCGTGTTATTCTTACATCATTCTCATTCCAAATCCAAAACTCAGCACTGTAACAGCTACTGAAATGAAATTAACTCTACCCTAGCTGAAATCAGGACAGGTGCCATATTTTGGGTCTAGGAGGAATAATACCAAAACATTGCCATGGCTTAGAACCATGATGTACATGCAGTATGGATTTTCAGAGGTAAAAAGAGACTATGAACAGTTCATGAGTGGAAAAGGACAAGAAACCATTTCTGTGCATTGCCTGTACTGTCTGCCAGACCCCTGTGATGGGGATTTAATGTAACCAGCATTGCCCTGCTAGCTGTTCATGGACTGCCTGCTCGATGACCCAAGAGCTGGACATCTCTCTGCTACCATCAATGAATACTGAAAATCCTGTCTGAAGTGCACATCACAGAACTGAGAACATCCTCCTGCCCTGCTTTTCCCTCTGGATTATCCAACTTTTTTTCCATTGCCTACAGAGATATATTAGTCAGATGAGACCCCTGATCTTGGCGTGGAGGTTAGGTACCTAATGTTAGTAGCACAAATACCTCACAGAATGTACTTCACCAAAATGATTGCACACATGAACCGCAATAAAAAACAGTTTGCCAGAGCATGCCAGACTGACATGATTATAAGACAGAAAAAACTGAAGGGGAATGGCAGGCAGCTCTTCAGAATGCAGCAGTGGTGCAGTGTTTAAAGGCTTTTAAAAGAAAATACCTCTTTCAATGTCCTCCCTCGGGGCTTTTAATTGAAGCCTTATGAGCAAGATGACTGCAATAGTTCCTTTGGGAATAATAATTGTTGGGAGTGCCCATGACAATGGAGTAGAAATACTAATCCCAAAGGTGGTTAAATGAAGCAGTAAGCATGAGCCTGGGTCATAAGCAGAAAAGCATAATGCCTTTTCCCAAAGGTGCTGCAAAAGGAATGTGGGATAAAAACTTGTGCAATACTGACTGAAATTTAAGCAGTAGTTGCAGTATTTCAAAACATCCCATTATTTAGAATGTGAGATCGGTTTATAGCTAGAGAACAGGTCATAACAATAGGTTCTAGAGTAAATATAATTTAAGAATTTTTTAAATGGTGGCTACAGCCGGTTAAGAAAAACATAATTTATTACTACAGAAAGTTTGGAAGAAGCTGCAAATATTTCCAGTCTGATATATTTTTTCAGAGGGAATTTCCCAAAATGCCACTAAAACCTCAACCTTGAAAAAGTATTGTTTTTTAAAATGAAAATTTGCTTTTCTGATTTTTTTTTATATAAAGGAAATAAATAAACAAACTAAAAGCCCCAAATCTTAGCTATGATTTTGATTTTTTTTTAATCTAAAGGTACTTTAATCTCTTTCTCATATGACAAGAACTTTGTTCAAACTCGCAGGACTGAGCTATTTTCATAGAAGAAAGGAATTGTAGGGGCAAAATGTGCCCTTCCAGAGCATTTTTTTCTGTCTTCCATCCATTCCTATATTAATATCTATTTTTCTTTATCTTGTTATCAAGAACTCCCTTTCCTATCACAGATCTGTTGCTGAGGGAAATTTCTACTACTGCTGCCCACTATCTATTTACTTTGTTTAATTTGCAGGGCCATCCTTCGTGGGCTGCCACAGCTCTAGAAATTGAGATGTTTACTGCTTGTAGAGATCACAACTATTTTCAACTCATTCATTGTAATTCTGAGGCTTTCCTGGCACATAGAAGCAAGCTGGCATGAGCACACACTGTAAATCCCACTCTTTGGAACAGAACCAGATTTATTGTATTGGGATTACATAGTCAATCTTTGCTTGGGCAGTAGATCAGATTCTCCCTAGAAGTTTTGGGCTTGGAGACCATGAGCTAGCCATGCACATACACTGTCATCATCTGTGGATTGAGATTCAGCTGCTTTGAGGAGTGCAAACAGAATTTTACTAATGGAAAGAGGAAGGTGTTGCCTTCCCATTAAGAGCTGAATGGGATGAAAATTTATTTTCTCCCTTGTGATTTCTCCATACATTTACCTTAAAAAATAAAGGCAGATCTTTTAAGTCTCTTATTCTTCGTGATTTTCCTGACCTTCCTGTGGCTGCAACATAAAGCCTGTTACTGATTGCTAGTTAATGATGCCTTGGTTTTTGAAATATAAAGAGCAGTATCTGTAAGAAGTTTTTCTATTAAGTTCAGTATTGACATGTTATGATGTTGGATTTAAAAATACTCTTTGGTTGATAGTAACATTTAGGAACCATCATAGCTTGCAACAGGTGTTGAATGCAGATTAAAGAAGTAAAAGATTAAAAGAGAAATTGTTTTTCACCAGAAATGGTGGCCTAAAGCACTTTCGGTAACCTACTTCAACACCTTATTTCACTTTTGAGACTAAACTGAACTGCATTTGTAAGCCAAGAAACATTTGGCTGAGAAAGCTTCTTGTGATGCTAATGTTATATAAATTCTCTTCTGGACCCTGTTGCTGTATTAAGCAAGGGAGTACTTGCAGAGAGAAGCAAAGTTGTTCATTACATGAGCTGATTTCCATGCTCTCAGAACAAGAAACTGCTGCTGTTGCTACATTAAACCAGCTGTTGCCACCTGCCATTGAAATCTCTATCTGCCTCCCTTATCCTGTGTTTCTGCATCAGTCACAAGGGCAAAAACCCACAATAAAAACATTTCCATTAATTGAAGATTTCTCATTTTCTGGAAAGAAAATATGACTTTTGTAATATTCTAAGTGTTATTTTTTTAATGGGGCATTGATCCATGCCTGTGCAGGTGAACTGCAAAACTGCAGGGAGACAATAGCTATTCTGATAAAATGATACTTTGTCACCTTCATTAAAAACAAACAAACAAACAAACAAGCACCAAAAAACCCTAACTTTAAAATAATAAATATATTCTGCCACCTGTAAAGCTTGTGATATATCTCTTAATGTTAATCTTGTTTCAACTTTGGCCTGCAATACTATTTATTCGATTAGATTGATATGATATTTTGAATTTGTATGTATACAGGAACAGCTTGGAAATGTGTGAAAATTTATAATGGCAAGAGAGTAAGACATAGACACATATAACTGTTCATACAAACATTTAAGACAAATCCATATACGACTATTTGATATGGATTTGAACTGCTTTTTTTATATTATTTCTTCTATGGATTTGTTCTTACTAATTTACCTGAACTCTGTGTAATCCAAGATCAATAACTGTATTCTTAATATTTATGTAATGGTTCCCCTTTTCTCTCTGCCATCTCACAAAAAAGTATCCATGGTATTCTATAGCAAATTTAATAAAAATCTTTTAAAACAGCAACAAATATTGGGGGAAGCATATAGCACAAGACTAAGAGAAGGAAATTGTTGCACTGAATACTTCAGACTTATATCCATTCTCTCAGACTCTGGCACATCCAAAACTTCAAGAAGGCTCAGTTTCACAGACAGAGTTATTGCAATGTCTACTAAATTTTGGCACTGAGTCTGGGAAAATAGCATAAAAAGCAATGGTAAAAAGGCGCAGCAGGTGATGATGCCACTCAAAATTCCAGTCTGGTGCACTGGTCTGTGGCAGACGCTTCTGCCTGAAGCCTTCAAGCTTGGTTGTTACATTTGCAACCTTTTCAGACAAGATAGTTGTGCCAAAATACAGGATAAGGAAGAGACTATTTAGCCCTGGGAGAAGTACTCCAACTGGGCTGTGGCACAAGAGTAAAACCTGGAGGCAAACAAGCAAAAAAAAACCTAGAGATGTGTCTAGAAAACTGGTAAAATAGTCAGAAAATTGGATCTGGGTTTGTGAAACAATTTTAAGAAAAAAAGGATGTGTGATGTGTATATATCTATGGATATGAGGAGGGAGATCTCAGTTACATGACTTTCCTTTGCATTTCTGTCTCTTTCCTCAAAGAATACAGAATAATACATTACAGATTAGGATCCAGATAAGTGGATGTATGAAAGAAAACCTCAGAGATAAATATATCCCCAGTGGAACTCCACTGTGATTACTGGAATTATTCCAAGACATGATCTAGGGTCATAATTTCATATTTATATTAAAACCTTGGAGATTAGTAAAAACTGTTAGACTTGAGTCTTGGAAAATCTGCCAAAATCCTTTCTACAACCCCTTCAAATCCCACACTTGGCATATTGTTTTTGTTTTGGATACTAAAACATAAGTTTAGTCAGCACAAAGCATAGGTGTTTGATGTTAATGTTGTCACTGTACTTATTACTGGAATGTTCTAAAATATTATTATAGTAAAAGTGATATGTAAGTAAAACAGAATAAAATAGACACTACATTATTGAAAAAAACCCTTGGTTTTCTTGCTCTATAACCACAGCATTTGTATAGTTTTAGGAATGGTAAGCCTCTTTTCCTACTAATTTTATTCTTTGTGCAATCTTTTTTTGTTTTGTTTTTCCTAAAAAATTGTCCAATCATTTGCAGATCCAAAACCAGCATACACAATTTCAAGTAATTTCACATCTGTAATTTTGTAATCACTGTAACTCTACACTGAAGGCAAGCAGGAATAATGTGTTTTCCTACCCCTAGCTGGTATCACTGTCGAGTGAATACAGAAATGTCAGGGCCCGCTCATATTTTACTCTTGAAATGGGAATAAAGGAGTTATGTCAAAAGTGAAAGATGAGTATTTAATAGCTGTCCAGGGTTGTGCAAATTAAAGCTGCAGACTAAATAGCAATTTATGGGGCATAAAACCCAGGAAACAATGAGTAGACAGTAGATTCACGGAATTGCTGGACAAGACTGAACTATCAAACATGAGCTCGGCTCCCTGCACCGTAGCTGCAGCTGCATCAAGGAGTGAGCAGACCAGGGTGCCACACAGGGGTCTGCAGACAGGTTTGATGGCTTCAAGGAAAGGACTGAGCTTAGATAAGGGCACTGAAGTCAGGGCCAGAGTTATGATTCTGAGTGCTAGAAACATTAAGTTGCTAACATCTCTGTTGGAGACAACTCCAGATTGACTGCAGATGTGAGGAGCTGTGGGGCTATAGCCCAACAACTCTTCAGTAATCCCATTGCCTCTGACTGACTTCTCAGAGGAGCTGCAGCACACCCCTAAACCTTGTCCTTTCACAATGCAAGGAGTGTTTTATAGCTGAGGCATATTATCTGTCTTAATCATAACAGACTTGCCTTTGAATGGAGGTTTAATTTTTTAAAAAGTAATGAAAAGGAAAGAAAAACCTATGAGTGAGGCCACAAACATGTATTTTGCTTAGGAACCTACTGAGTTTGAAAGCCTGAAAACACCTACCTTTTTTTTTTTTTTTCTTACTGACTGGAAATAGAATCATTCCAGTTTCATTTAGGTTAGTGGAGCACCAGTGATTCATGACATTAGTCAGCCATGTGCATTCCAGTAGAAATCAAACCTAGCAGCCAGAAATAACACCAAAGTTGAGTGGCTTCATAAGATTTGAAGGATTCAATGCATTTTTGTCTCAGCTGAGAACACTATACTCTGGCTTCTCAATTCAGAGGAGTTTTTTCATGAGCTTATAAACCCCCAAAAAGATAGCTAAACTGCAATACAATCTGTGATCACATTTTAACTAAATCCATTGTCCATGTACTAAGTTTCCTCAAAACTGGCTAATAGGCTTAAACTAGAATAGCTTACAAATTGGGAATGGGAATGTTTATGATAGCCAGAGCTAAAGTGTTTTCAGACACTTGAGTACTATTCTGAGCACTTCAGAGACTGATCTAAAAAAGGCTTGAACCTTGATCTTGTTGGCCCATTGAGGCACAGATTCAGGGTCAATGGTGGTGATTCTTTGATGGTACAGCACAGAGGTACCTGCTCTCCCTTCTTAATACAGTACCCAGCGACAGTAGCCTTTTGTGGATGGACCCCTTGGCCCTGAGATGAGCCCAGAGCTCTGATTTGCAACTGCTGGACTTCTAGCTGTGTTGGTGAACGTGTGCATGACTTAGGATGAAAAGCAGCACCCTCTGCACCAGGGATGCTGAGTAAGAACAACTGAGGACATGCATCAGCCACCCCTTTTTCTCTATTGACCCACACAGGGCCAGCCCAGCTGGAGAGACTTTCAACAAAACTCAGTGCCTGTGATTACTAATTACATCCCTAATTGGAGTGGAGGTAATTTTGTGATGATCAAACACCCCAAGCAGCACAGGTGTTATCCCAGCCATCAATTCCCTCCTGAAAGAACAAATCTCTACCAGTCCAACATTTTGGCAGACCTTACAAAACTGGATCTCAGGCTGAGTCTCTTCATTGCCACTTTCATAGCAAGCACTAAATCACTGAAGGACAGTTGTCCCCATTATTTTGTTCTCCCACTCATGCAATGTGTAGCAGCACATAATTTCTCTCAGGATGTATATCATGTTGTGATGTATATCATGTTGAACATTTACTCACACCCATAATTAATATGTATGAAAAATATTTGTGTTAGTTGTTTGTTTGTTTTTTTTTTTGCTTGTTTGTTTGTTTTGTGGGGTTTTTTTTTGTTTGTTTTTACTTTTTTCTGTGCTTTGAGATGAGGGATGCAACAGGAGAATATCTACCTGCTTGGCTTGGGAACTATGCAGCCAAAAAATTCTCCAAAGATGGGAAGAGACTGCAGACATCCAAGAAAGAATGTGTTATTGAGTGTATTACAAATTTTTGCCTCTGAAAGTTACATCGAGGTAAATGGGAAAAAGATGGCCAAAACAACTGAAAGAAAATAAACAGAAAAAAAATCACAGAGTGGCCTGGGTTGGCCTTCAGGGTGAGATGGTAAGTCAGACTTTCTAAAAATGGAAGTCATGGAATCACAGGGTCACAGAATATGCTAGGTTGGAAGGAACCCATCAGGATCATTGAGTCCAACTCCTGGCTCTGCACAGGACACTGCAAGAGTCACACCTTGTGCTGGAGAATGTTGTCCAAATAATTCTTGGACTCTCTCAGACTTGGTCCACAATGTTTCCTCCATGACTGTAAAGGTGTTTTCCCAGGCTAATACTGTTATTTGGTGTCCTTGCCATTTGACATAATTGCCATTCAAACTGGCAAGCTCGAAGTGTGATCATTGTTTTAGAGTCCAAGACACTGCTCAGACTTTCCCCTTAGGATATGAGTGTTTTGGTCCAGGCCTTTCAAGTTCAGAGTTCACAACCTTTGTTCCAGGGTCTTATTTTTTCAGGGATAAACCAGTGATTTTGGAATTGCTGCCAATTGTCGCCAATTGCCTCCTTAATCTTCTTGTTAAGATCTCCTGAGTTCCAGTCTGAACATAGTATCTGGAACATAGTATCTGATCTATTCTTCGTTATGCCAGGAATTTCTAAAAATATTGAGAGATAAAGTAATGCCTTAGTGATCCATTGTGTCCTGGAGTTTTTTGAGTACTGGAGTATCATCAGAGTCTTGTATGTGGCTGTCTTCTACATAATCTCTGAAGCAAAGGTGTGTCAACACAACAAAAACCAAATCAGGTGAACTTCAAGGAACATCACGATAAACATGAAATTTGTTGAGGAATATCTTCTCTCTTTATAAATACAGGACTGAAAAGAAATTAAACAAAATTTTATAAGCTGAAAACCCCAAAATTCTTCTTTCTTGTAATCAAAAGTTGTAATCAAATATATGAGCAAAGTGACAGGAAATTCTTAGAACAATCTGTATCTATTTACTTATTCATACTGACGCAACTCTGGTTTAAGCCTGATTTTTTAAAAATAAACTTCTTTAGCAAATATGAAAAATGTTATTTTCAGTCATAGAATGGAATAGAATAGAATCTAGAATGGAATAGAATCATAGAATGATTTGGATCAGAAATGACCTAAATTGAGATGACCTAAAAGATCATCTCATTTCAATCCTGTACCATGGGCAGGGACACTTTGGCCTAGACCAAGTTGCTCAAAGCCCATCTGTCCTTGAACGCTCCCAAGGGTGGGATAGCCACAACACTGAGTAACTTTTTTTAGTACCTTGCCACCCTCACAGCAAAGGGTGAGGAGGCAAAGCACTAAAATTTATAATTTATAATTTATAAATTTATATTAAAAATTATAAATCTATATGTAAATTTATAATTTAAAATTTATATTTTATAATTTCTTTCTAATTTGTATTCTCAATCTACCCTCTTCCAGTGTAAAGCCATCTCTCCTTGTCTTATTACTACCTGCCTCTGCAAAAAGTCCCTCTCCAGCACTCTTGTAGGCCCCCTTTAGATACTAGAAGGTGATAAAATATCTCCATGGAGCCTTCTCTTCTGCAGCCTGAAAAATTCCAGTTCTCTCAGACTGTCTTCATAGGACAGGTGTTCCAGGTCATCTTTGATGCCCTCCTCTGAACTCACTCCAACAGTTCCTCTTACTTTGAGAGCCCCAGAGCTGGTCACAAGTACTCCAGGTGTTTAGAAGAAGTGTGCTTTAGGAAGAAAACATTTATTTTATACTGTCTATTTCTATCACTCAATGGAAGACTAAAAATGTGAAAGCAATGTAGGCAAAATACATCCTGGAGAGTGATGTTAATAGAAGCTGTGAGTGGAACATCAAATATTTTTGGGGGCTTGTCCTTGTGGTAGATATTCAGATTCATGGAATACGAGTCTTAAGACTTGGCCAAGCTTTGTGCAATGTATTTAATTTGTGAGGTGGTAGTGGCTGATAGGGAAAAAGAAGCCAGGCTCAGGAGGTTATGACATAATTGATGCAATAGAAAATCATTCATTAAATAATTCCATTGAAACATACATGACCAAAACACCGCAAAACATTTTAAAAGATATTCCTTATCTGTGTAACCATGTTGGGTGATTTTTCCCAAGAGAGGTTGATTTGTAAACTAATTCTTTCAGGGTGTGAGTCCAGCTTTTATCACCTTTAGAATTTAAATAACAGCAAATTTATATTTCTTATCTTAGTCTGATCCACAAGCAGTTATACATTTGAGGCTTCCTAAAAATGTAAGAGGACATTTTTGAAATTATATTCTGTCTTTCCCTTCTTTGGTGTTCAGAAAAACTAAACTTTATTGCACTTATGACTTCTGGCCAGGGTATTCATTTTTTTTGTGTTGGATGCTTTTGATTTGTGAACTCTGGAAGAACAAAATAAACCGAGGAAACCAGATACTTTGCCTGGACTGGCAGTCTAAAAGAAAACTTTTGTCTCCTGTTCTTTAAAAGTTTCAATTCTGCAAAGATAAGTTAGCTAATGAATACAAAAATTCCTCCCCACCTCCCCTGACTTTTTGTAAGGCTTAATAAACCCCTCTTTTTCCTTTTTCTTCTTTTTTTTTTTTTCCCCTTCTATGACTTCATTTGTATTAACATGTGAGTTTTTGGACTTTTTAACGTTTATATTCTATTAAATGGCACTCGATAACAAATTTTGTTCACACAAAAATAGCACTTCAGCTGTAATCAGTGCTTAAAAATTATGAGCAGTTTGTGTAAACCTCTCTTTTTTGGCACTGCTAGAAGTCAGCTGTGATTTCAGAGTATAATAAATGCATTTGGTTGAATTCCCCTGTTGTGCTGTGAGGAGAGCTTGTCTTTGGCTCATTTAGATTCTGAAGACTTTGTCCAGTGTCCAGATGCACTTTTAAAATGTAGTTAGGAGAATAATTACTGAATATATTGAAGAGCCATTCCTATTTCTTCCAGTTTATGCTCAGTAGATTTCACAATTGACATAATTACTGCAAACTCAATTGGCAAAGAGCTGTTATCTTCAATGGGAATAATGCCTACTACGCTACTCAGTCTTATCCATTATTAATAAAGTGCATTTAATAACTTGCAACTACTGGCCTTCAAAGCAGTCCCAAAATTGCTTAAGCTGCTTCTCACAGTGCTTGAAGCAAGTTAACAGATTCTGTAGTATGAAAAGGCAGAAATGCAACAATCAGTTCTGTAACATTCATGGCTTTTGCTGTAGTTGTTCAAGGAAAATCATGGTTGAATTAAGTTGTAGCAAGAAGAAATAAGTTGATCAAATTCTTCCTTCAAGTTACTGACTGTCTGAGACAAAACTCTGCTGGGACACTGAATTTAATATGTGATGGATGGTATAGAAAATCCTTCTTCTCACCAATAAATTACTTTGCAATAGTATTGCTAGGGAATTCTAAGATGGTGGGGGGTTGGTAGGTAAGATGTGGATGCTTGCTTTAAAGCTTGATTTAAAGCTTGCTTTAAAACTTAAAGAGAGTTTTGGATATTTTTCTCAATGTAAAAGTAATCGAGATTGCTGCAGAACAGATACATTTGCATGGAAACTGTGAAAAAATTATTTGAATTTTAACTGCAGATTGTTGATATATTTCCAAATTGGGGTAAAGGTGAATTACAGTTTCACAACCAATCAAAAACTCAATAAAATGCTCTTTGCCACGTTCTTTTGTTAAAAACATATTGTAATCCTCCCCCCATGTTACTCATTAGTCTTTTCGTTAAATTAAAGCCATTTGATCTCTCTGACCTTTGACCAATGTGACTTCTTGACTAATTCTTAGTATTTTTTATGAAAGCAATATGACCAAAACATTTCTATGGAAATTCCTTTGGCAGAAAATAAAATGGCTTATTGCATTATTGAAAATAGAAGGAAGTCATTCACTAAGTTCAAAGACCTTTATCCCTGTGAAAATTGCCTGCCAGCACATGAGAATCCATGAAAATTGAAAGCAACATGCCAACTTCTTGTTTGCATGGCAAGTCTGTCTCAAATGTATTTCCTTGGGTTTTAACAAAGAGTAAGAATTTTCTTCACAATTATATATTAGTAAGTAAGGGAGTGGAAGATTGCAGGTGAGTATTCTGTATAGTGTGTGCAAATTATGACTCAGTCTATTTTCTACCTCCAAAGCAAAGCAGGAGAGTTCATGACAATTTTCAAAATGTTTATGCAAAACTCTGGACTAAAGCAAAGCTATTCCTGAACCATTGCTGATTGTTAAACAGACATTGTAGAGTATGTTGGTAAATTCTGATAGATATAATGGGTGCAGCAAACCCAAGATTGTAAATAGTCACCTTTTTCTTCTTGGATTGTTCCATTTGTGTATGGGGTTTGCCTTCTCTTCTAGAGTAAGTGCTGCACCCTCTATCAATGTAGGATAAGAATACGGAAGTCCTGACATCAAGGTTTCCCTGAAAATCAGAAAATTTCTTCTTAAATACTCAAGAATCTTCACCAAAAGATACAAAACCAAACACAGACAAGTTGCCACCTCCTACAATTGGTGTAGTCTCTTATTTTAAATAGAGTCCCGAAGGAATGTCTAACAAATAACATCCCAATTGCTGCCATTCTCATCAGAAAATTGGTCTTCAGTACTTAGAATGAATACAAATACTAGCTCTTTGCAAAATATTATAATTTTCAGGCAATCATACTAGTGCACTGCACTCTGATGCTGCCACTATTCTAATTATCTTGGCTGGTGACTACACTGTTGTTTCTATTATGTCCTGCCTGAATTTGTACTGAAGGGCAGCCAACAAGGTCACTAAATGATCAGTTTTGTAACTCCTATTCTAGTGCTAAGGGAGGAACTGTATGTTCTAGATAATTGTGTCTCGGGGATGCTTTTAAGGAGAGAAGTATATTCTCTCCTTACTCTCTGGCTAACCCTTCTATCTCCGTTACCTTTACAAGCATAACTCAACTCTGCATTTGCTCAAAGGCATTATCCTGGACATTCCAGGTATAATTTTGCCCTCCAGAGTGTCTGATACAATTTTCCCAGCTCTGGGTGGTGGGTAATGTTCTACAGATGTGTGCTTCATGGACTAAACATGATCATGCACCTGGTCCCTAGGTACAAAGATATGTACAGACCTGTTAAAACTTCCTTTCTGAGTTTTGAGAACATTCCGCTGTTTTTTTTTTTTTGTACTTATTTTTCCAGCTTGGACCATATCTCTTTTTCTCTGCCACACACAAGCCAGGTCCAGGCTGGCAGCCTTGCACAGCATCTACCCAGAAGGTTTTCCTTTAACTTGAGGCACTAAATGGGGAAATTCTGCAACATCAAGCTTCAGCTGAAGTCCCTGGAGGGAGCAGCTTCCTCTCATCTGCAGCTGCTCACATACCTACAGCAGGGCAAGAGTCTATACTATCCTTTCACCATCAGACAGCTTGCAGAGATGCATAGCAAACCATCCCTTCTACCCAAGAACCTGCCTTAAACTTCACCACTCCAACAGACTTAGGGGCATAAATCATGCTGGGAAAAAAAAAAAAAAAAAAAGAAAAAGAAAAAAAGAAGACAAGAAAAATGTGGTCCTCTATGTTTGGTTGGCCAGACCAGGCCACTCAACATCACTTCATTGTTTCACAGCTGACAAGATGCAAAAAACAGGAACCATATATTTTCCGTATATTCATTTCCCAGCAAATTTGCTAATTAGTGTGATGCAGTACAGAGATGCCAACATAATAATTCAGGCAGAATACTGGTTATTAGAGGTCTTTTTTTTTTTCCCTTCCAATGTCTCAGTGATTTAAATCTTGGTTCTGAATTTTCCAGGTGTGCTGGACTTCAGTTGATGTATTCTGCTGTATTTCAAAGAACACTATTGCAACTCAGTTTTTCCACTTCCTGAAACTCTGCAATTCTTAAAAAATATTTTAAAAGCATTTTTATCAAGAAACAAAATGGATTACTAATACTTGGGTTACTGGGAAAGCCAAGCCTCTATGGTTCAAGAACTGAAGAGAGAAATAAAAGGAAGTCCAGCTTGTGTCTTTGGTCTTGTTGTTTGCTTGCATTTAATTGTCATGATTCTTAACACAAATTCATGATTTCTGCAGACCAAATTTAAGGGTTTGGGTTCTGTTTCCAGAATTCCAAAGGTCGCTCACATATCCAAGATTGCTAGAACAGATTTGGAGGAGCAGATAACTGTTGACTTGTGGGTTACCTGACATCTGCATCTAAAAGTGTCACCATGTGGTGTCTGAATGGGTTTGTGTTTTTCCATAAATTATTTCTCCTGTTTCTCTGTTTCTGTTTTATTTCCTGGAAAAACATCTTTTTTTTTTTTTTTTTTTTTTTTTTAGTTTTTAGAGATGTAACAGGCTTTTTAGTGGATCGTCATGTCAGTTTCCCCAGGCACAGTGATCCCATAAAGCTAAGAGGCAATGATTAAATTAGGAGCTTAACTACACCTCAGTGTCAGGCTCTGGAAAAAAAGAACAGTAAATTACATAAAATGGTCAATATAATCTATACCACTCAATGCAGGATGTGACATCCTCAAGCAGCATGCATTAACTTTTTAATGCAATCCACTGATTGCATTATAAATCACAGATTTGTGTATCAGGGATGAGAAAAGCCTATCCAAAAGGTCATCTACTCCAGAATTTTTTTAAAGGAATCTCTAATTGGTTTCTGAGAAATTCACTGGCCATTTTGCATGGTGTTTCTAGACTTATTTACAAGCCTGTTAAAATTAGCTACACTTTGTTTTTTCTTCAATTTACCTCATTTTGTCTGTTTAAAAGAATGTCTGAATGAAAGAATGCTTCAATGGGCTTTTGATAAGTATTTTATTATTTCTGCAGTCCTTTTGCACATCACAAAGGGTGCACACACCATACATAGAAATATACCAATTTAGTGTATTTTTCCCATTTTAACATGTTATTTTCATTTATGGTGCTTTCACTGTTTAGTTCTTATTTTGTCCATAATGTTTGATATTTACTGAAGTGCCATAAATAGGATTGCAAAACTCTGGGATGTATCTTTCAACATATACTACTTTCACTCCCTCAAATTCAAGGGAGCGACACTCCTTTCTTCCTGCTGATGGTCTGCAGGAGGTAGAGGGAACAAACCCTGAAAATAGATGAATGGAAAAAGAAATAAGCCACATCATTTTAGTATAAGCAGTTACTAGCTTTTTGTCTGACCATAATCCAATATCATATTAGCAGCTGAACTCCTTTCTTCTCTTTTCCCTCTCATTTTTCAGTCCCCTTGCTGAGCCTATCCTTTCACATCAAAACTTGCAAACAGATGGGCAGCTCCTGAGAAAATTTCCCTGGGACCTCTCTTGGTCCCAGAAGTAGCTGCTTCCACCTGACTCTTCCCACAGACAACAGGGTGCAAAATCTCTGTCTGCACAGAAGCTGTCAGGTGCACTTTAAACCTCCCAAAGCCACATCTCCCAGGTTTGCTCAGTGCTTCATCAACCAGCAGGTACTACCCTTCTTATTCTTCAGTTTGTTTTGCCCTTTCACTCTCAGGGACTTTTACTTCATTGTGTCAGGAGATGCCCAGTAAACCTTTTAAGAGGCTCTCCAAAGTATTGCCTGTGCCTTTGTACTCCTAAGCCTGTGCAGGGGATTGTAAGCTTGTTATTAGTATAATGGTCCCAAGCACAACAAAGGCTCCCACCTGCTCCTCCGTGGAAGGGCGCCTTGGCTCCGTAACAATTAGCATCAATTACGGCAGGACTGGTTGGGAACCGTGTGCCTGGCCCTCTGTGGGCTGCAGGTGCAGGATTATCCCCCTGACCTTTCACTCCCAGAGCCCCCTCTGACGATGGGAGCAGGAGGCAGTCAGAGGAGAGCCACATGCCTTTCAGTGTTTGTGGCGGGCATTAGCAATTCGTGTCATTTCCAGAGCTACAAGCTCAGTTTGTTTCAGGAAACTAAACAGAAAGCAGGCTCCCTCTCTTTGGCTCCAGTTTGCCCTGCTAAGTGCTCCCATGCTTGTACATCCTTGTACTCGTGCCTTGGTGTCCACACACTAGCCACAGGAAAAACATATTCATGATAAAATATGTGAAGGAAAGCAGGATGTAATATCAATAATGATGATAATAATAATAGCAGTAGTAGTAATAATAAAAACTAGAGCCCACAGCTGGCTGGCTGAGTGGCAGACAATAGCAGGCATGTAATACGCTTGGATAGACTTCATTTCATTGCCTTGTCTCTTAGGTGCAAATGTGATGCCAGACCCCTCTTTAGTTTCAGTGTACACTGTTACAGCCACTTGCAAAGGCAAGCAGTGCAAAATCAGACATACCTCAGGCAGGTTAGGTAGCACCCTGTCACGACAGATCATTTTAGAGAAATAACAACCAACATTTTTTCTAACAAACTGGTGAATTTACAAGGTAGATTTTATCTGAACACAGAGGTTGCAGTATCTTCTAAGTTGCTAAGATGACCTCTTTTTTATATTTAAACATTGTTTCCTTTTGATATCCCCTCAAAAGAGTAAGGGTAGCTTTCTTTCCAGGGACAAGTAATGTTCTTTATGCGTAGCAAATTCTGCATATAATGATTTTTTAAATTCAGTAATTTTTTTCCATGTACAAGACTACATGTACCACTTGTTGTCTGCTTAAAAATATTCACCAAATAGGGGAAGATGAGCAAGAAATCAAATCAATTACAGAGAAAAAGAAAAGGAAAAGTAAACATGCAAGAAAAGAAATGCAGAATAACAGGAAGGATATTCTACTTGGAAGGGACCCACAAGGGTCATTGAAATCCAAGCCCTGTTCCTGCACAGGACCACCCCAAGAACAGCACCACATGCTTGAGAGCATTGTTTAAGCATTTCTGAAACTCTGTCAGGCTTGGTGCTGTCACCACTTATCTG
The DNA here is from genome assembly GCF_024509145.1 of Vidua macroura. Lineage (NCBI taxonomy): Eukaryota > Metazoa > Chordata > Aves > Passeriformes > Viduidae > Vidua > Vidua macroura. Next base: position 68,106,511 of record NC_071573.1, on the reverse strand, counting down.
GAGAGCCTGTGGCAGTAACCCAATCACCCTCTGGGTGAAGAGCCTTTTCCTGATATCCAGCCTAACTCTCCCCTGACACAGCTTCAGGCCATTCCCTTGGAACCTGTCACTGGTTACAAGAGTGAAGAGACCAGCATTTACCCCTCCTCTTCCCCTCATGAGGAAGTTGTAGACTTTAGTGAGGTCTCCCCTCAGTCTCCTCCAGGCTAAACAGACTAAATTACCTCAGCCACTCTTCATACAGCATCCCCTCATGGCTCTTCACCATCTTTGCTGCCTTCATTTGGACACTTTCTAATAGCTTTATATTTTTCTTATATTGTGGTGCCCAAAACTGTCCCCAGGATGAAAGGAGGGACCACCCCAGTGCAGAGCAGAGCAGGACAATCCCCTCCCTTTGCCTGGCTGCTCATCTGCTCTTGCTAGGTAGTGTTTTAAAAGCGACCAATATTGATGGACCCCATTTCCTTCAAAAGTATTTTCCCAGGAGAAAAGTAAAAGAAAAAGAGTTTTTAAGCCACTGCTTTTCCAGAAGAGCAGCATGAAGCAGAGATGGGAACGATCCCAAAGCAACAGAAGTCAGCTGCCCCTGGGATGGAAGATGCTAAGAGAGAAGAAAACCTATGAGTATCCTATGAGTAAGTAAAAAATATCCCTCAAACTTGTCTTTTTGATCCAAACATAATTAAATATTAGGAGAACAGTGCACAATGTCTGTCTGTTTCTGGCACTTTTTTCCCCCCAAGAAATCTCTAACATTCCACATTGGAAAAATAGATTGCTTTATGAAAACTCTGACCTGAGTCCTAATTAGCATTGCATATCTCGTTGTTCATGGTTTCTTTCTTTTTCAATGTGGAAGTTTTTCAGGGAAAATAGAAAGACTTAAAACTCTGAATAGTGAATTTGGCATCCAGAATCTGAAATTTTTGCATCATTTATTCCAATGATGTTACTTCTTTAGGTTATATGGAGAATGATAGCAGCAAGGGATCAGGACACATTCTCAAAGAAATATTTTTTGGTTTTGCTTTACGCAAAAGACCATAACCCTGAGCCTCTTACATATTTTTGACTTAGATATAAGCCTGACAACATAACAGTGTAAAAATAGAGTAAGAGGAGAACTAATTGTATGGTAATCAAGTCAGCATGCATCACTCTGATGACATGCCATTCTTAAATAAAACAATAACATAAGGGCTGGGAATAGCGTCTACTGTTAATTATGTTCTTTGTTGTGGAGATTTTTCTTTTATATTAGGTTAGAACACACCACCATCGCTCACAGGTGCAAATTCTTCAGTGAAGAGAAGAAGATAGGGTAGATCTCACTAAAGAATATCTATTCAGTCCACCATGTCAATAGCCATAGCATGTTCATGGAGTAAGGGATGATGTGGGATTGCAATCACTTCAGATTTGCAAATGTTTTTGACAGCAGACACCATAAGTGCTTTAGTTTAAAAAACCCTATAAATTTCATGACAGCTGGAGTATTGCACGTTGAAGGAGTGAAACCACATAAGGAAGTTTGCAGTTCAAACTTTCATTGTTAAAAACAGTAAAAAATTACATTATCCTTCCCTCAAGAGAAAGTACATACCAAGTGTCACAAATCCTCATTTTATCTAATACAGTTGGTGAGAAATGAGGTGGAATGTGAGATCTATGAAGGTTTTTTTACTAAAATTTTGGTGGAAGAGAAGAGCAGACCATGTATTTTTGGGAGGAAAGAGGTGATTTTGTTGTATCCCTTATAAGAACTTTCAACAAGAGAGGTGAGAGGTTTTCTACTGCTAGAGAAAGTTTTACACATATGCAGGAGTGGGGAAGTAATTTTTAACTGACTGGGAATAAGTACTAACAAAATAAAAAGGAGGGCTCCTTTTTACAATAAATGATGTAGCCTCACATGTAAAGGCACACTGGCAAATTAAAAATAATTGTATCCTGATGCTTCAGCTGCTGGGAAGCAGTAAAAGTGACTGAAAAAATATCCTCCATTGGAGGGGTTGCTCTCCTCTGCTGCAAGGATTCCAAAAACACTTCTTCTGTGTGGATCTCATCCCCCCAAGCCAAAACAAACAAACAAGTAAATAAATAAATTAGTCACAGAAAAAGAATAGTTGTTGAATTGCCAGTCCAAGCACAAAGAGGGAATTGAAGTGAAGGACAAGGGAGGGGAAATCCCTCGTGTTTATAAGCACACATCAAAGAAACTCTTCCAGAAATCTGAAAACTTGGGAAGGATGGAAGGAAACAATGCCTTGATAGGAAACTTGAAACAATTCAATGAATGCCATTGTGTGCAGCCATTCAGTGGGTTCAAGTTACACATTTACACAAGTGTGGTGTGGTTATGTGCCGATGCCCTGCATGTGTGAATACATGTCTTGGGGACTCAGCAAGCCTGCTAAAACTGTACAAGTGCTACATTGATGTATACATGAAAATTTGTTTTAATGTTTCCAGTTTTGCTAAAGAGAAGTCATGGACCCATCTTTTCCTTCACTAGCACTTTGCTTAATTAATTTTAGATAGAACATAATTTTTATTGATTTTTGGCATTGTGCAAATTGGTTATTATAGGACATTAGCTAATTAAGAGCTACAGCAGGTAGTGTGGTATAAACAGTATGTCTCATGCTACAATATGTCACATAAACTCATGAATAACCATACTAATGGCAAAAGTAAATAATTGACTTAGCATGACAGTCTTGCCTCATGAATATGTATTTATTTACCTGCACATGTCCATATATATATATATATATGTGTGTGTGTGTGTGTGTGTGTGTGTGTGTGTGTGATATTTCTCCAGCATATTTGTAAACATATTTTTAATGCAGCCATTTCTTCCATCGACCTCAATGAATTCAAAATGTCTTAATCACACCTCTCTTCTTAGATTGGAAAAGTAGCAGTGACATTTTTTGTTATTATATGTAATATACCATATGAATATCAAGGTAAACAGTAAACTACAGAAGTTCACGGGACTGTAAGCAAAGACTGGAAATTTATACTGTCTCTTTTTTTGATTTAATTAGTAAAATCTATGAATACAGGAGCAGCTGGATCATATTATCATCTGCAAATATGACACTGGAAGATGTGAGTTTTATTCCTCTCATTAGAGCATTAGGTTTACTCCCACTCATATTCAACTTTATCTTATACAGAATAATAGAAAAATTACACATAACATGTAGTTTACCTCTTTTGCTTACACATCATGATAGTTTAGGATTGAAATAAGACTTTCTGGTTCTAGTTACTGAAATCCACTCTTTAGCTGAGAGGAAGGAAGGAACAAGCTATTCAGCTCAAGAGAGCTGAATTTCATTGTTTTTCTTTGGTCTGGTGTTATGAAACTCTTTCAAGGTTTTATTGTTGTTGCTGATTTTCATCAAATACATCAGCTCCAGAAACAACTTTCATAACTTCTATAGCTCAAGAGCTTAAAAAATACTATTCTTCAATAACATTAGTGGTTTGTAAATATTTCCAAGATATATGTATTGCACATCCTAAAAAATGTCTAGCTGCCCTTATTCAATACAACTTAAATGAGTAGAGATTCAGTCAGAGTTTATGAAAGTAGTAATGATATTGATGCTAGTTTCCTTCTAGTTTCCATGAACACTTCTGAAATTTTTTTACTCTAGGTACTAAATCTAGTCGTTGTGAGATTGTAATTGCTGTCAACAGTTCACAAGTTCACAAAATAACTGTCCTATAGGAGTTGGAATTCCTTTCATCACCAGTGCCAGAGCTGCTTAGAACCATCACTTTTGATTGAAGGAGACTATAGTGACACTTTGCTAACAGCTAATCCTCAAGTTTTGCTTCAAATTCTCAGAGTAGGACTCCATCTGAAACCTCTACATTTTGCCTGACTTTGTTAGAAATGGATGAATCATTCTCCAGTATTGTGAAAATGGGCTTGAGTTCTTTTGAGAACTTGTGACCATTTCAGTCCTTTCCTACAGATGTAGGAAAGCTTGAAAGCTGAATGGAGATAAGTTTTCTCTGAAATGAGATCTCAATAGATATATTAAAATTTGATTCACTGTGGATTTTAGTTCACATGTATCACCTAATAGCTGTGGATTATCCAGTCATACAAAGTGTGATCACTGGGCTCAAATGCTTTATAGTAAAACACACACACACACACATGGGTACACATATGCATACATATATACATGGTTTGGTGGGGTTTCTTTCACTTGCATGTCTGGCTGTTTCCTATGTTACAGGTACTGGAGAAATGTTCCTTGCCCCAGTGCAAAAGATGAAGGTACTGTAGTTGTGTTTGTTTACTTCCTGCAAAAAGCCCTTACAAATTTTGTGACCAGTTTTGGAGATGTGTTACACTCTGTAAGGTTAAACCTGTTATTAAAGAGAATTTCTCTGTGAGAATAAATCATTGCTTGATCTTGCTCTTAAACCAATTTTTCACTTGCTCTTTCACAGTGGTTTATGGTTTGATCCAAACTATTTGTCCAAGCTCCTTTTACAGAGAATGAAGGCCTTGCAGAGGGCAAGTGGTTCACCCTATTTGAGACAGTAATCATAGGCTTGGGATGAAGCAGCTTACAGTGGTATTGATCTGTCCCCATTAACTCTACAGGAAGTTTGCAGGACTGCTAACTGCTAGGGTATTTATATAATACCCTCAGAAATACTGAACATTAGCCATTCATTATCTTTACAAGGGTTGGGGTTAGACTGCCTGTAATATTTTGTTGCTTTTGCCTTACTGAAATGAAAGACCATTAGGAATCTATACACCTCTTTAGAACAGTACCTGGGATTTTAGGCTGTACTTGACACTCTTGAGAAATCAAAGGAGGAGAGATCTTTGATGTCGATTTTTGCCTTTGCTGCTTTGGAGACACATTAGAGAGACTTACACTGCTTAAATTTCCTACATGGCTAGAGCTCATCACCTGTGAAATCATGCCTCCAAAGAGGATTTTCCTTGTTCATGGATGTCATCTCCAAACTGATTATGGCTTCAGGTCTGTCCAATTGCAGCTCCTTTGCTGGGGTTATTACAAGTCAGAATAAACTGTGGTCTGACCTTGCAGTGTACTTCCTCTGACAGAAAGAAAGAAAGAAAAGGAAGGAACATGACCCAGGATGAGAAATGAAACTAAGACAACGAGTAGTCACTTTTGAGCAAGGCAAATTACTGACAGTAGAAACCAAATATTGCATCAATAAATATAGCTGAATTGAATGTGTAGAATAATGTATTAATTTATTTTTTCAACATTCTCAAATTTGTTTTAGAATGGACTTCAGATCTTTCCACTTAATATCAAAATATCAACCTAATATTTAGGAATAGAATTCTGAAACTGTGGCAACATCCAATTTCCAGGCAATATAGTAATTCCTGCTCCTTTAATGATTGTTTATCTCAAGATAATTCCTTTATGAACATACTTGAAATCACAATAAGGTCATAGCCTTTCTGTTTATTTTGATACATAGATTTAGTCTATTCATCCATTTTGAACTAGACTTCTAACACTCAAATAACACTCAAACTCACGTTTTCATTTCCAAACCCTCTCTAACTTATCAGCTCTCTCCTAAAATTATCTTATGCACATCAGAAGTGGAGATAGCAATCTATGAATGGCCTTAGTGTGTGGGGAAATGGTTGTCAGAAGTTTAAGTCTGTTCTGTGTTATTCTAGATGGAGCCTGGCAACTTTTCCATGAATATTCATCCACGTTGTATCATAAATTTAATCCTGACCATGCTAACAATTCTGTCTTTCTAAAATTTGCCCAAAATAAGAGTGCACATTCAGATGGAAACTTTGATTTATGATTGCAGTTTGTAAAACTTATTTGTTTATAATTGTATGCTTGGCTGAATTGAAGTGCAAATCAATATAGTTTCCATTGCATTAAGAGTTTCCATTGCAAAGGAGTTTTTAATGGTCTGAAGAGGCTTGTGTTGGAGACATCTTGTGTTTAAATACACTGTTCAAAAAGAGATGACACAGAACACTGACTTTTCACATCTTGAAAAATTATTAATGATAACGGGAAAGAAAAAAAAGAAGGATTAGGAGGCTTGAGATGATAAGTTAAATAATTGATATATGAAATATGTGGTGGCCGCAAGGTGTCCACTGCAAATGTCACTGTAAGAAAGATTTGTTTGATTTGAAAGTGAGAGACTAACAAGGGAAAAGGGAGTTTTGGTTTTAACAGCTTTAAAGAAATACTTGAAACAATGGCAATAAATGAAACCTGCATAAAATTGTTGCCCATTTAAAGGATCTAGTCAAATAGATGAGCTCAGAGACTATGTCTGTTTTGATAGAAGTGATAGAATGATGAAAAACTCAAATACATCAAAGTCCAGAAAGGGACTTGATTCCACATTCACATCACTGACCTGGATGGAGGTAGCTTACGTAAGTATAAAGCAAGTGCAGGGTGAGTGGACTGCCACATTGTCAGTAAAGGGCAATTGGTTCATTTGTTACAGCATTGTTTGAGAAATTAGTCCTTAAATATTTACAGCATTGATGGTGATCTGACTCTAATCTCTCTGTGCAAATATCTGGTGATAAAAGCAGGTTCATGTTTATCAGTCAGAGCTGTTGTTTTTCCATGGCACTACTGCTCACTTTGGGGTTAGATTCATCTCACTGTACAAAGAATGCTGCTATACGTTTTAAGACAGAGATGTTTCAAGCCAACTTTCATGTTTCTGGTTTGGATATCAGATTTCTACTACATGCTGTACGTGCTGTAATAGGAAAGAAATGCCTTACAATGACATATTACTGCAATTTAGTGCTCTAAGTTAAAGGTAATGACAATGTGTTTATGAAAGTATGATTTCATTGTCCTTAATCCCTGTACCATACCAGACAACTTTATTTCAGAGTCAGTTCAAATAGCTGCATGAACACTACCAATTCCTCTCTGTGAGCTATTGTTTGGTTGAGTAATAAATAGTGAAGATGATTGGGAAGCATAGATGCCAGAAGAAGGCTGGACTGGTGCCCTGGGCTGATGAAGTTAGGTTGTTGCATATGCGTTGCCGGTATGCCCAGGAAAGGGCTGGGATGCCAAAAGGGAACACTTGTCGACATGAACCAGGACAACCTTCTAAAAAATCTTGGAAGCATTTAAGGCTCAGTAATTGGGTGTATTCTAACTTGGTTTCCTTCCAAGTGGGTTCTTCTCCAAATCTTCCTAGCTTGGAAATATTAATGAATTGTCCTTATTGCTGAGCAACGCATTTTCCGCAGAGAGCTGTTCCAGTTGTTTTAACACATTTGCTTCACATGCATCCACATAGGGTTGTTTTGGGGGGTTTTTACCCACTTTTTGTGGCGAGTCTAACAAACAAGCATAGTGTCTGCAAAAAAAGAGGAGTGTTAACCTCATACATTTTATGAAAGCACTATTTAGATTGTAGACTTAATTAAACTTAGACAGCTTAATTGATTTTTTTTGTATAATAAAACTGTTTGTATAATAAAACTGTATTTTGGTTGTTTGTAGCTACATAAACTTTAAAATTAACAGCAGGATAAACATGTGATAATTCCTCTTCTCTGATCCTTGACCCTTGAGAATGAAACTTGTATAAATAGATTCAATTTTGTTCTGTTTTCAGGATTCCTGTGTCAGATGTTATGCCCATGAAATATATGACATATATCAGAAATATTTCTGTATAGCTAAGGCTAATAAACCATCACAGCTTTTAGATAGTGGGAAGTGAAGAAGCTTAGCATGAAAGAAATACAGACCAAACAGGAATCTCTGAGGAAACACCAGGGCACTTGGAACAGATCAGAAGAAGAATTTAACTTTTCAGGAAAGTGTATCTTATAAAATTATTGTTGACAAATTAATCATTATCTCCATTCAGTATCTACTGAGTGCTACTTTTCTCCTTTGACCTGCCCCCTTAGTCTTTGCCACTCCATCCGGACAGATTGCCCATTGGGGGACACAGAAGTTATTTCACACCATCCCTAACACATTTGTGATTATTATAGTAACAGTGAATCCACCAGACAACTATTTTATCAAATCCACCAGACAAATATTTTATCAAATTATACACCAAATAAAGCCTGAATTTTGTTGCTCAGGTTTTCAAAATTAACTAATTATTGTCTAATTTTAGGATTTAATTCAGGACCCCCATTTTAAAGGAGCCCAAATTAGGGAAAATATAGTCGTGCAAAAGTCTGGTATTTTACAATGCAGAATGTTTACAGCATCACTAAAAATGGAACAACCTTTAGCTGTCTAATTACATACAGTGGTTTTGTTGTGATAACATTTAGGAACCCAAACCACATGAAAAAAACTCCACAATGCTTAGCTAGTTATACTAGCTAAAATTAATTATACTAGATAAAAGTAAGTACCTGACTTTATTACCATGCCTTACAGCCTGTAGGTTTTCTGGAAAGCTGGAGAAAATTTGTACACGTGAAAGCCTATATGCTAAGGGTGCCAGTAGGAAACCTTATGCAGGACTGCATCTGAATTACTTCCTCCTGACAGGTATTAGGCAGACAAATAATTAGGTGAGTTATCCATTGGGAAGGCCCATGGCACTGAAAATTCTCCTGTGGTGCCAGACTGAGTAGTGCTAAGCAATAGCCTAGTTATTGGTTCACTTGTAGTAAAAAATGAAGTATCTTTTTCCACTTTCTTTCTCACCCCAAAGCATTTGAAACATAGCTTTTTTCCACCAAAGAAGTTGGCATGGTGACTTGCAGTATTTTGTGAGGGATAATCAGCATTGTAACAGATGCAGGGACATTAACTAAGACAGTGCCAGCATTCTTGGACTTAAACTTGTGCAAATGTGGAATATAAGAGCAAGCTGTATTTTATAGAAGGAGCAAAAACTGCAGATTGTAATTTGGGTTTTTTTTGTCGTTGTTTTTTTTTTTTTTTTTTTTTTGTTTTTTTTTTTTTTTTTTTTTTTTTCAGAATAGGAAAAGGGTTTAAAAACAGATTAATCATTTTCTTAGCAAAAAAGAAAAAAGTGATGTGTGTCAGCATCATGTGGTAGGAAACTTTTAGGCAAAAAAAGGTGGCAAGTTTTTGCCCATCTGGGAAGGAGAAGGAAAAGAAGTACTGTCATATCAGCAATTGCCAGTGGTATTTTTAAAATGCCATTATGGCAACATTTTTCTTCTGCAAACTCTTCTGTTGAAAGACTGGTTAATTTTTTTTTTTAAGACAAATAATAAAAAAAAAGATGTTGCCAACTAGTCTGAGGGAGAAAGTGGAAGCAGAAAAGCTTGACTGACATGCAGCCATCAAAAGGTCAGAAGTTCAGACCTTGCTCTTGTTTTTATTATTTCTAATCCATCCTTACACAGAATGAATGGCAGATTTCAAAGGGGAAATGAGTGAACTGAAGATTGATATTTCCCAACATATATTCCAAGTTGGAGAGCAAATAATTCCATCAGATAAATATAATTTCACAATAACAATATTGTTATTACTTTTAAGGGCTCCAGACTCTGTTAACAGGACCTTTTCTCTCCTGCTTTCCTTTTCCTTTGAACTGTTAATTAATCATTTTGAGCTCTCCTGCATTTAATGTCCATCTTTGAAGCATGTGGCCTAACACAAGTCTCTTTCAATTAGGTGAGAGAGGAAGGCAGGCTTGAAATAAAAACATGAAATCAGCTAAAAGCAGCACTGTAATTAGCAATGGAGCTGGACTGCTCACTACAGCCCCTTGCCTCTCCACATTGAAGCTGTGCCTGATATAAGATATAAAGATTAAAAGTAGGTCATACAAGTAACTCATGAATAGTTAATAGCTATTTAGCTACTGCCTTGAGAAGCTGTTGGGAAAAGGGTTGGGGGGAACAAACACAAACATTAATCAAAAGCAGCAAATAATCAATTGTCTCAAATGGTTCCAAATGGGCCACTGGACAGCAGTCCACTTAAAAGGGTAATTTTTAAAGGAGTGCATTTCTGAAAAATGCAAGAGGAAACTTCCTTGACTGAATAGTTGCTAAGAAAAATAGTTTTTATATGTGCAAACCCAGGAAAAAAAGAGCAGTAGTACACTTGATTTCTGGAAAAGGCAGTTTACATTGAATCCATTAATGTTCCAGACTTCTTATTTAGTGGTCTGTTCAATTAATGAGTAACACAGAGAATGAAATGAGAAATATGACTGCCCTACTGTTCTGCAAGAAAGTTAAAAGATAATCTGTCATGAGCCATAAACATTCATTACAATTTCCTTCACCTATTGAATTTTAAATTTGTGATTAATAATACTAATACTACTGAACATATGTCCAATACATGTAGGTGTACTGCATGAAGGATGGACTAGAAACTAAATACTCCAATCTACTCCTGCCTCTACTACAGATTTCTCAGTCCTCTAACAAGACACACTAGATGTGAAGGAATTTTACTGCCAAATATGCAGAGGAGAAACATGTAATATGTATAATCATGCACAAGCAAGATATGTTATAATTTTTGAAAGAGTTGATTACCTAGCTCTTACTGAAATTACAAGTTGGAAAATGTCTGTAAAGCAAAACCGGACATTTGCTACAGTGAGACTGAAATAACTACTGAATTGTGCAGCTAAGTATCTTCAAAATTTTTGCCTGATATCCAGAAATTATCAAGTAGTAGGGCATGGGGTAATTTAAAGCCAAGTTTACTCTGCAGTAATGTCCTTGATTACCTATGTCCTGAGCTTCTCCATCTGTAAAGTCAGTATTGCAAAACATAACTCCCTCCCTCACAAGTTTTCCTGAGGATTACTTAACTCTGAAGACATTAAATGCTGAATCAATCCAAGTGGAAACTCTCCCCCTAACATTTGTTAAGAGCTGCAAAAGCATTTGTACTTCCACCCCTCCCAAGCATAACTCATATGTATTTGTCCTGGAAAGCTATACTAAGGGGAAAGATTCTTCATGAAACTATAGGGACACAACAGGCTTAATCTATAACCCCCACTCAGCTCCAGAGAATGAAACAGAAAATCTGTAGCTGATTAGAAGTTTTTTGGTTTTTTTACACACATTCTGGCCAGAGCCAGTATCTTATCCAGCTTTTCCTCTAAGCAGTCTTCCATCTTAAACAAAGGAAAGAAGACTCTGATGAGAATCAGATTCTGTTGCAACAAATTCTTCTATTTTATTCCAATGAATATCACATTGATTTTATTGTCTTATGTCTCTGCCCTTAGAGAAAGAGAAATTTCCCCCAGGTATTCTTGTTATCATCCTCTCTTATGAAGTCTTTGTCAATAATTGCACCATATTTTTCCTAATGTAACATGACACTATTAACTTTTTAGGATGAAATGAAGAGAATGCCCGAAGAGATACTGTATGTTTCTAAAAGATATTAAAATTGCTGCTGAATTACAGATATAACTATTTAGTTAATTATCTTGGTTAAAAGAACAGCTCTGAAATTCTATCTTTTAGACAAGACAAAAACCAGCTGTTGCTATATGAAATCAAGGAAATTGCACATTTCTAAAACCACTGTGAGATAAGTGCCACTTAGAACAGGCGTAAAAGACTATTGTTTCTGGGTTTTGGGAGCTTGGGTTGGGCTTCGGGTTTTTATTTTTTATTTTGTATGGGTTTTGTTTTTTTTCTGAGAACAGGGATTTTTCAAGTTTGGAGAAGAGACAGATGAGGGAGGATATGACACATGTTTTGAAGCTGTGAAGGTGGTTGATAAGTCTCACAAAGTAAGACGTGGAAGGTTCTTTCACAGCGCAAGGGAGCTGAGAGAAGTAAGAGCAGTCCCTCTTCCAGCTGTGGGCAGGGAACCTCTGGGAGTGAGATCTGCCACAGATAGGTGAGGGAGACAGGCAGGACAAATACATTCAAACAGGGGCCTTCAAGCACAGACATTAAAGAGATGAAGCAGGGGAATATGTTCCTTAACACAGCAGACACGGATGGTGAGAGTGTCAGACAGCAGATTTCAGGGAGCAACCAGGCTCCTGTTGAATGCTCAACAACATTGCTGGAGACAGCAGTGTGCTAAAGACATGCAGATCAGTTCTGGTGGAGATTTCTTAAGCTCTTCTGTTCTTAAAAACATTTCACTTCATCCTTTAATAAACAAGAGTCTGTGAAAATGGTGAAAACACATAGTTATATTTAGATATGGTGAGATGTGACAAACAAGATCAAGGGAAGCAGAGTATTAGAAAACATCACATGCATTTCTGATTTAGCTTCACTCTATAATAGATGTCTGGCTTTTGACCACAAAATTACAGCACAACCCTGTGGCATGGTAAGAATTTTTGCTCCTTGTCCAATATTACCTGCTAATATGCAGAAGGTGTTAGGTACAGCATACTCTTAATTTTATAGAGAGGGAAGGACAGAGGCCAGACTACAGAAACAGCTGCTGCAGAAGCAGCCTAAACCCAGTGTGCTGTGTGGTATTTGTAACATAGCAGCCACCCAGGTCACTTTCCTTCCAGTCAGCCTCACACACAGAGCTTCCCTCAATGGTTCTGGAAGCACTCAAACCTCAAGAATGCTTTATTGTTCCCAGTCACATAAATTTGATGACCAGCCAGTAGATGCATATTCAACAAGCAAATTTGTCCAAATTCGGGTGTTGTCTGTGCTGGCATTTTGTATCAATGTTTCATTTCAGGACTTTGATTAGTCCTTTGATTATCTACTGCCAAAGGAGCCCTGCATAGGTGGTATGGCAAATTCACATTCCATATGAGCATAAATGAATCTTCCCTTCCCTTCCCTTCCCTTCCCTTCCCTTCCCTTCCCTTCCCTTCCCTTCCCTTCCCTTCCCTTCCCTTCCCTTCCCTTCCCTTCCCTTCCCTTCCCTTCCCTTCCCTTCCCTTCCCTTCCCTTCCCTTCCCTTCCCTTCCCTTCCCTTCCCTTCCCTTCCCTTCCCTTCCCTTCCCTTCCCTTCCCTTCCCTTCCCTTCCCTTCCCTTCCCTTCCCTTCCCTTCCCTTCCCTTCCCTTCCCTTCCCTTCCCTTCCCTTCCCTTCCCTTCCCTTCCCTTCCCTTCCCTTCCCTCTTCTCACATATAAAACAGGAAATTTAGCCTGCAAGGATTCAGTCTCTTGCCTCCATACATGCCAGAATACACTCACGTGTTGACTTGGAGCTCTGAAGACTGCCAAGTTCAACCTTGTCAATGCTAACAGACAAAAATCTTACACTTACCAGAATTCAGAGTGAATTTCCAGAGTGAAATTTCAGCATTTTCATCAACAAGCACCCATCTAGCCATAAAAATGATAAAATCCACAATAAAGATTTTGGTTTTAAATAGATTTGTCCCAGGCTGGACAGTTTCCAGAAAACTAAAGGATTTTGGAAGGGAAGAGCATTGGATGTTAATAGAGCATGACCAGACAGGAAAAGAGGACTTCAGCAAAATAGATTACCTCCCTGACCATATTAATATACTTGATGTTTAAAATATTTTATTGCCTAGTTTCAGAGCTGATAACCTTCATGCAATTGACTTGATAAGATATGCATTCTCCAGGTAGATGAATAGAGGGAACAGGGATTCAGCTTGTTCTTCAATGGTTTGGAATAGCATAGCAAAAGCTGATCTGCCTCCCCAGAACTTTTTATGAGTCATGTTCTGCCATCTATCCTGACATTTCATTCTTATTGCAACTGGACGGAAGGAGGGGATTGAGAAATCCATCGCCACCAAGGGACTGTCTTGAACTTTTTCATATAATATGGGAAACTCCCCACTCTTTCCTTTGTGTAGAAAAGAGGAATAAAAAATAACCTGAGCAGAAGTGCTGGAGCATGTGATATCCTACACAAGAGTAAAATGTGTAATAACCAATTTGCTATTTTCTTCAGAAAAAAAAATCTGGCTAACATCAGCACAGAAGAAATTCACAACAAAAATGAATAGCAGAATTTCAAATAGTGTTTCAGTGCTTAGGAGTGTGGTAATTTTTTTGTTAGAGGTGTCTGTGTATCCCAAAGACTGAAGATCTTCCCAGTGACCTAGCTCTCATGTGTCTATGATGGCTCTCCAGTTGGCCAGGTACAATGGAAAGACCAGTCAATCAGTACTCTGCAGTGTGTTGCTACTGCCATTTCAGACTTCTAAAATTTATGTTAAAGGATGCCTTACTTTATTAATTTTTCTATACAGTGGTCATAGATGAAGAAATGACATATCCCTTGGTCACAATGAGTTATCATCCCACTTTTCTGCCATGGTAGATCATGCTGTTTCAAGGATCATATGAACCCGAGTTCCCATCTCAATAAAGAGATCTCCTAGAAGACTGTTGGATTGCAGGATTAAAAAACTACTGATTAAAATGATACCTCTATTAAGGAAACTTCCCTGCACTCAGCTTGAGCTGTTGTTATGTTGTTGCAGGATGATTAAATTATTTCAAATATTGAGATGTTTGAGACTCTGCTATGGGAAACCAAGGGTTAAACCAGTAACTTGTTGGCCTGTGTGAGTGTAGTGAGGTTGGAGCCTGTGTAGGCTCCCTGGAGCTGCCTGCTGCAAAGAGCCTTTGGTCCCATCTCAGGTGGTGCACATGTGACTGCCAGAGTTACTCCTGGTCAGACAGGAAAGTTTCTTTGACACCTCTGCAAAACAAGAAAAAGTGCTTTCTTGCATAATTTGAAATTTTTAATAGTGGGCTGGAGAGGATGTCAGTTCAAAGAAGACAGGTAGCAAGAATGCCGTAATTTACTAGATAACTGAGGGATCAAACATGTATTGACATATAAACTACGTCAAAATTAATTTCAACTTCTAAAAAAAACTCAACATATAAGAAAACTATTCTACCATCTTGTCTTCATAATTTTTGTGGAAGATATACACTCAATATTTCATACTGCAAAATACTTTCTGAAAGTCATCAACTACTCTCAATTTCTACAGAGTGAGATAGAACTTTTTGTCCCTTGCAAACTTCAGCACCTCACAGGGTCAGAACCTTTATTCCAAAAATAAAAATTACCCAGAAGTTCAGCTTTTTGCTATGGAGACAGAATTATCACAGTTTTAGAATTATAGGCAATATTTCATTAAGAAAGAAATGCTGGGTTTTGTTGTAACTGATTTTTTTATCTTTCTTTTAAAAATTCCAAAGCTCTGTCTTGAGGCATGTGAGATCCCATGAGTGGAAGCTCTGCATGATGAGAAGTAGAAAGTTCCTCGAATAACTATCTGATAAGCTCTAAAGTAAAATTGAGTTCTGTTCACTTAGAGGTTATCTGCAGAGATTCCACTACTGAACAGCAAGTTCTCAGGAAATTGTAAATATAAAAGCCAGGCATTTGTGATGATTTTAAGAATGTGTGCTGTCATGAAAGAGAATCATTCCATCTTCATGGAGTCATAGACTTTAAAGGCTAGAATTTACTTCCTGAAAGATACAAGCCAGAAAACTTCACTCAATACATTTTGTGCATGGTATTTCCTTTCTTTAAATGAATTTCCAGTAGTATTAGCAACTATTAGTTGCTAGGGTGATTAAAATATTTTCCATAGACAGTTTTAGGGAATGTAATTCTTTGGATGAATACACACACAATTGGTCAAACTCCTCTGTGGTGGACCTACACTGAATTAGAATTACAAATGCCACACAAGCTACCTCAATGGTATGTGCTGGGGAAAAGGACACAGAGCAGTATGATTTGTTAGTGCCTATATCCAGTAAACACAGGGCTTGCTGTAAAGAAGCATCAGCTCATACCAGCAGGAATGTGTCTTTTTCGTTAACCTTATCTTCCCCATCAGTGAGGAATTACCAGATTTACATCAAGGGCTTGGAAAGAAAACAAGGCACTACATGCAAACAAACCAACACCATGTATTTGTGAGTCAGTGGTCAGCATATGAAACAGTGGCCAGGTGAGGAAGATAGCATGTCATCCAACAGGCTGAACAAGTAGAGTAGTGAAAAAGAAGTAGGGCTGTTTGTCTTAAAATCTTATCTTTTCTGTCTTAGAAGATTCTCTGGCTCTTATTCTCCAAAGCAGATTTTTTTCCCCTCAGACTATTCTCTGTCAGTTTTCTAGTATTTTTTTTTTTCAAGGCAGTTTACATTTTTCAAATTGTAACATCTCCAGTACAGTGTCACTTGGAATACATCCTCCCTTTGCTCCCTTACTGCTCTGCTTTAATTACCAGTCTCCTTGTAAGATGGGAAGATCCTTTCCTCAACTGTCAACAGACTGAATTGGTACAGTCTAATGCTCAGAATTTCCCAGCTTTTCAGCATGTACAGCCTGTGATACAGCTGAGTAGTTGCCTGCAGAAGGATTTAAATCTGCATTTTTTTTCAAGACCTGATGTAAATCTCATCTAGACCGGATCCAGGAAAAAAGTCACTGTACAATCACAAAAAGGCTGCACACTATACATTTTATCAGTGCACTATCTGTGGGCCTGATGTTGTACCCTCAAAATCCAATGTTTTAGTTCCATGCTAGTGCAAACAGAGCCGCCTTCTTTGCATGAGCTGGATTTCTTCTGCCTTGCCAGAGCCTGGCACAGCGTGATGCTGAGTGCCCTGGGCACAGGCAGAGCCGAGAGATGAGCAAGCAGACAGGGAAGCTGCTCCATCCCTGTCAGTGCCTTTGCACATGCTCAGAGCACAGAAGTCATCTCCCCCAGACATCTGTGCTCCCTCCTGTAAAAGGCTTATCAACTCACCACTGTCCCAAGAAAAAGAGGAAGAAATGAAGGAAAAAAGGGCTCTAATTAGTTAGACATTTATGTTAACTACCACATGAGGTAGGATCAAAGGTTTATGACTTTTATGCAGGGAAAAGGGAGTCAAAGTGTGCTGTGAGAAGCGGTTGTGAGTACCTCAAAAGGAAGGCACAAGAAAGATCATCATGAGTCTTAATTTCCATGTTGTCTCAGAGAAAGATCAAATGTTATTTATTTTGAGTCAACAAACCTACAGGGAGGTGAATAAATGTTTGTTACTTTCTCTCTCCTTGTTCTCATTTCCTGTCCAAGAATGGAGGCGGATCAGCTGAGCCATAGCACACCCAGGACAGACACTACAACATTCATCTTAGTGTGGATGAGATGCTTATATTAAGGCAAAAAAAATGCTGTTTATTTAATTCAAACACAGCCATATGACCTTCAGATGGGAACATCATGATCAGCTTTGACACAGGAACAGAAATGATCAAACAGATGTAAAAAGTCCAGCAAAGTTCTTGTAATGGAGATTATTCCTTCAGTAGTCTACAGTTTGAGGCTGCAAAGTAGTTCAGTATCAAAATGTTCCTGACAGCTGTAGGTGGAATGCCTTCCAACCAGTATCTGATTTTAAGACACATTTTTAAGAGTACTAAAATCCACTGTAACAGAGAAGTATAAAATCTTTGTTATTTGTAAAAAAAAAAAAAAAAAAGTTAATTAAATGTCTGTATTAGTTAATTAAATGTCTGTATTCATTTCTATCTGACCCCCCAAGAGTGCTAAGAGGTCTCCTTATAAATCAGAATATTTTCTAAAATCAGAAAAAATATTAGCCATCTATGGAAAATGGGACCTAGTAATGATTATAATTATCTTGTAGTGCAGTGCTTTCATGCTTTTCCAGTACACATTAGCAGGATATTCTGAAATGCAACTGATCATTCTGAAATGGAACAGGAAAATGCAGCAGCAAATAGCCTAAGCATGTTTAAGTCAACACCCATCTAGTCATATATATATATATATATATATATATATATATATATATGTGTGTGTGTGTGTGTGTGTGTGTGTGTGTGTATGTTATATAATTGTACAATCACTGTATAGAGAAAGTATACATGCAAGTATTAAAAGGTTCAAGTGGAAAAAAATATGGGTGAAAGCTCAGCATCCATTATGTGCCTCATTTGTTTTACTTATCTGGAATGGGTGAACAGAAATAAGGGTACTTCACATTGTAATAGTTTTTGCAAATAAATTTCCTAGGAATAGGAAGATATATGGAGGATTTCAGAATTCTTACCTTTGCTTTTTACTGGATTCGCACTCATGTCTGCATGTCATGACTGCATGTCTAATTTTCTGCTTTGAAAGTCAGGTAACACTGTAGACTTAGAAGCTGCTATAATTTCTGCCTGAAGGGAACTGGCCCTTTCCTGACAGCTCTTGATCATCTTCATTTAAGCTCTCAGTTGCCAATGTTTTGAAATTGAAACCCCTGCCTCAAATCATGTCAACTGCACTCTCCCCAACCTTAGTACTTAACATTCCAGACTCAGGTTTTTAATTTTTCTTCTTTTTTCCTCAGCTTGAATACAAAGAAAATAATGATTTTTTTTTTCTGTTATGACTACATTTTTCTCTTTCTCAGGGTACATTCAGAGGTGAAGGACATCTGGAGGAGGTGAGCAGAACTCAGTTCTGATTTCAGGCTCTCTGTAAACACAGGCAGGACATTGCAGTTTTGGCAACAGACAGTTTGTAGCTGAAAGCATAAACAAAGCTTTCTTTATTAAGTGAAAATCAAGGAAAACAACAGTGAGCCCTAATATATCCTTGTGTTTTTTATACATGTCCTCAGAAACTGCACCTTAAATACAGGGCTATTAACATAACTGTTATATATTTATGTGCGTATGTGTGTGTGAAAATGTATATATGCATGCATATATTTAGCCTAGCAGTTGAATGTCAGAAAGGGAGTCTGACTGCAGTCAGCTGAAGTCCCAAGTGACAAGGATGACAGAATTAAGTGAAACCTAAAAGTTATTGGGGCAGAAAGTGCTGCCCAAAGTACTTTGAGGGAGCAGTCTCTCCTGAAAGACAGGCTGCCCTCTGTGTGCACCAAGAACTCCTGACAGCTCCTACCTTAAAGTCTGCAACAAAGGGAATGAAAAAAGGCTTTGCTCGAGGTAACACTTTCACTCACCATCAATGTTGTTTCCTCACTCAAAACACCTGACTTCCAGGCAGGCTGGATGTTTAAAGCTTTTCTTGCCGCTCTTGATATTAATTTTTATTAACTGCCAAAAAGCAAAGGTGTCCTTTACTTACATGAATTCAGGTGCAGCACAGTCTCAGAAGTGTGAAAGGACCATGCAGGTGGCAGCCCTGGTCACAGATTTTGCCTCATGTTTCTTATTGTCCATTAGACACAGTGACAGTAATGTCTGCACATCCCTATTGGGTACAGCCTGATGGCTGCCAGGTGTCAAAGAAAATAGCAGGTTTACTTTTCTATTTGCTCTGCTAAAGCAACCCTACTGTAGCTATCAGCTGTCTCATACTAAGAGGAAAAATTTCAGCACTGATGAGTTAAAAACCAGGAAGCTATTCATGCCTGAGCATTTTAAGTAGTCCACTGCTGTCTTTGTAGACCACCAAATAATTTTGTATAGTATAATACAGAGAAAATGTAGTTGTGGTCAGACTAATTCCATTTCCATTAAAATTACAAGTGTGTTACACATTTCTTTGGATTAGAGAGATTCTCTTTTTATTGGACAAGCAGTGCTCTCAGCTGAGGTGCAGCAGCAGCACTACCATCATCCTAAATTATGGACCTGGAGTCCCTGAATTCTTATTAGGTGTGACACTGGCTGCACAATCCCTAGCTAGACCCTCTATTCCTGTCAGAAATTTATTCCTTTCCTCTGCAATAGACAAGTGAGGGCAGAGGCTTCAAATAATTAACCGAAAACAGAACTGTAACTAATCTGTTTGTCTAATTTTTACCAGATGTTCTAAGGTAATCTTGCAGAAGGAATGAAATGAAATCAGCACAAGCACCACTGCTTCAGTGAACTTTGGGGACTGCTGAACACAGAGGTGCATGTTCAGAGACTGGAAAAAAGGGTAGTAAATTGCAAACCTTTTTCCCTGTTATGATCAGGGCAGTGAAGTGACACTACTTAGTTTTTCCCACACTGTTCATTTTTCACTTACCTTGCTAGGCAATCTTGCAGTATGAGAGATCAGGCCACATGTTCCATGCTGTACAGGGCAATTTGCTGGATGCATGAAGTAAAAATGCACATTTCAGGTTATGAAATTAAGTATGCAACAAAATATCGTAGCCCACTGCACTGAGAACTAAGAGAGTGCTGCATGGTCACAGGTAATGGCGGTGACAGATTGAAAAATCCAATTAATCACAACTTGTATTGAGTTCTTCAGCTCCTAAATCTTATGGAAAATCTTCCCAAACTAAAATCTCCAGGATATTTTTTTTTTTTTTGAAGACAAAGAAGTCTAGTAGAGAGAATAGTTATCTGTCATACTTTTATTCTGAAAAAAGTTCCCCTCCCCAGATCCTTTGCAAAGAATGTAAAATGCCTCACCCTAATGCTGAATTTGAACAACATGTTCTGATTGCATGTTGCTCTTCAATATTAAATCAACACAATCATTTTCAGTTTCTGTGTCCTCTCCTTTACCCTTTAGTCTTCTAGAAGTTTGTTGTCAAACTTCATATTCCCTCGTGTCCTGCCATAAACTGGCCATACTTGATACTGTAAAATTGGAACAGAATACAGATACAAATGTTTGGTTGATAGACAGGGTAGATATTCTGGAGTCTGCAAAATCAACTCCTACAGATTGGTTACTCTGGACAAGGAATTTTATTTCATCCCAGTTATCAAAATATTAATTAAATATTAATAAGTCCCTGCTAATCAAACATTCCTATTTGTTCAGGGTTTCTTAACTATTTTGAGATAACAAAATATGCATGAGCAGTTCAGATCCATATTCCAAATCACTTTAAATATATAAATAAACTCAATGTGGATTTTTACAAATTTTTGCTTTTGCTTTTCTTGCTTATATCATCATCTGTCACATCTTTCTGCCACCTTGCCAACATAAAATATTGCTGACAGAGGTGTACCAAACAAGGGTTATAAATATGTGTAAAGACAGAAGATGACTTCTTTATAAAAAATGCAAAATGGGATTAATCTGTAAAAGGATTTGATTCATCTATGAGTAAATCCATGGAATGCTATTAAAGTCTGCTTGATCTGGTGCAGTAGCATCCTTTTCCGCAACTTCACTCACACAAATTCCAATATTCTATATTTAAGTATTTTTTCCAAGTAGTCAGTAACAAATAAAACAAAATTGCACCTTAAAGTACAACTATGTAATTTTTGTTGCAAGAAATTTCCTGTTTCACATGTGGGAAAAAATAACTTGAAGCATGGTGTTTTATTTGCACAATTAGGCAATTCTGGGACTAAACAAAATATATATAAAATATATAATTTAAAATAAAATTTTGGATTGGAATAATATTTGAAAGACAAATTAATAGTTAATTTTAGCAGTAAGGGAAAAAGAAAATAAGGTCATTAAGTGTGTTGAAACTTGACAGGGTAACAAGCAGTTTAAGTTAGAAAATGCTGACACCCTTATTTTCATTATACAATTTAACAAGTACACGTTTTGAAGGATTTTTCATTTTCATTTAAAATCAACCTACACTATGTAGGAGTGGGACAAGAAAAGGGACAAAACGCAAAGTTCTTATTGTTGTCTTACAGGAAATTCCTCAGGTATTTTTCTTGAAAACTTGAATTTTCTATTTCACTAGGGAATTGCTAGTTACCCACCTTAACTGCACAAAAATAAATACACTGTACTGTGCATTATATAGTGTTTTTCACAATACAATGTCTTTTCAGTAGTTCCATGAATTTCTGAAGATGCTTTGGCTGTATTGACTTGGTTTGCTATGTGGATTATTGTGTCTGTGATATGGATGTTACATATGTAGCATACTGGTGCAATAGAATTAGTGAATAGCCTATTTTCCCAGTGGAAATGTAACTAAATTGGAAAGAGTGGTGTCTGTCTTTTGCATCAGATGTAGGAAAACAAATCAGGAATTTTCCCTCAGGAACAGCAACACAAAAGAGGAACTTTGTCACTACAGAGTGGTAATTATTGTATATTTTATTTACAGATAATGTATCTATTTGCAGTAGGAGTTTTTGTTTGTGTGAGAGTTAAAAAGAGGCTCTTCCAGAGTAGTTTTAGGCTTTATTTTGGCCTTGGAATTTCTTACCTTCCCCACAGTTTTTCTGCTTTGTGATATGTATAACAGGGAATCGGCTAAAACTTTTAACTCAAAAGGATTAATGTATGATAATTATGAGTGATGTAAAAAGTTATCCAGCACTTTTTTTTTTTTACCTGCATCATTATACAGATGAAAATAAGTGATGTTTGATCAAATGTTTCTTTTTGCCTGTGAAGCTGCAGCATACAACATTTGGGCTCTCATTAACTAAACTATAACCTGAGATAAAAGCAATTCTTTTTTAAGTGACTTTTCCCTAGCTGTCATTTTTTTTAATTATACAAGCATGTTTCTTTTATATCAGATACAAATAGAGTCAAAAAAAAAGAAGGCATCACTTGGTCAGCCTTAACTGCAATAACTTGATTTTTTTCAACTGTGGAATAATTTTATTGCCAGTAACAACATTAGTGATTATTCATGCTAAGATAAGAGCAATAATAAATCTAATGATCCATAGTGAATGATTGACAAAAAGACCACAGAGGAATTTTCCTCTTGCTTACTTATATTTCACATTACATAAATGGGCAGATATACTATAGGATTTTGGAAGCTGTTTCTGAAATGCTGAGTATGATTTATTGCCAGAGGCAAGATGCCAGACTGGATGCATCAGGGATTCTGTCTGCTAAGAAATGCTTCAGTTTCTTTCAAGAGACTGTCCATATGTGCCTTCATACCATAAGCATATGTCTGCTTCTCTGAGTTGAAGATTACTCCATTTTAGCAGCATCCACATGGTCACTATCATGTCCTGTCCCCTACCTGACATAAACTGACTGCCCCTGCTTGCTCAGAGTAGGTTCTGAAGAGCCACTTCAGCAATTTAGCCTTCCCTTGCAATCTAAGTTTTTCCTTTTGTGATTTGTTTTTCCTGTTTTCTTTTCAGAATGCATTTGACTTTTTATATATTGAATTTACCTTGCCTCCTTTCTCTACCCACCTGCAGGCAGAAGTTTTCTTTACTTTTTTTATTACCAACAGTGTTGCAGCTTGTTCACAGTTATGAGGAGATGTGTGTTCTTCCCTGAAGCCAGTTATGGTCCTTTTTCCAATGGACATACAAACACAGGCCAGGCAGATGTCTGTACCTGTGATTTCTCCACATCTCTAAAGACGATTCGAACTGCATGTTCCATTCTTCTTTTAAAATGTGGACGTCTTACAGGCTGCCATATGTAGACAAATACATTTATGTGTATCCCATAAAATACACATAAAATACACTCTGGCTATCACTGGGACTCCCCTTTTAAAAAAGCAGCAAGCAAGCAAACAGACTGTATGTGTATATGTGTGTGTGTGTGTGTGTGTGTGTATGTGTGTGTGTGTGTGGAGATGCCAGTGATTCTCTGATCCCATTTCTTCAGACTGTTCCTATCTATTTCTGGGGTTTCAAACTATTGTCTTTAAATTGAAAAAATAAAGTTTCCAAAGTCAGTGTGGATTGGATTAAAAACTGAGAAAAAGATCTCATTTATGCTCCTCAGAGTTCTTACTCAACAAGATGAAGGAAGAAGTGGCACTTTAATCAACATTACTGCCACTTCTGAAAGCAAGGGACAAAGGTGGCAAGGTTGTGCCTCAGTGTACTGTTGAATCCTAATTGCAAATACAGCTGCTAGGTTTCTGTAACATTTGCATATGCTGTGTACATGTTCACGTCCAGGAAATGATTTCCAGCATTTATGGTATGTTCTGTTCATCTACAAATTAATTACACAATCCTATTTTTCTTCCCAGATTGGGTTTTTTTTGTGCTAATAAAGAGATGTGTCAAGGGCAGCCTAGACATATGGTAACAGCTCTCAGGGATGCTGTATTCCAGTGAGACCAAGACTGGCTGTTGTGTAGATTTTATTTTTTCTTTCACTTCTAATATAAAGCCAATATTATTGTTTAGCCACTTAATAATTGTCCAGTTAATAATCTAGAATTTTTGTCCATAACCCATACTTATTTCTAGTTTTCTTTTTCTTCTAGTCAAATCCCCAGGCAATGCATTTTGAATAATGCATAAGCCAAATTGCACAAATATCCAAGAATATTTAGCTACAGTCCCTGGATGCGTAAATTGGTTAAATGTTGCGTTTTCGTTTTTTTAATCACAGCCAATCTCAAAGGTGAAATGACCTCTAATTTGTAACAATTCATTATGGGTGTTAAGGAGGAATGCTAATGTGATTTAATTTAGTTACTTAGTGAGAATTGGAAATCTCTAAACAATCTTCATTTTCCTTTGGCCTTCCAAAATGCATTATACAAGGATGCTTTCCAAAAATTCATTATGGTTTTAATCCAGTTATCCCAGATCTGCACATTTCTTAGATAAAATCTTGATTCCATTAACTGGCAAAGCAGAGTCATTCTTCATGCAGTTGTTGAAATCCTTTTCACAGTCAGAACATACTGTCAATACACATTAAATGTGAATCTGTAGGAAGAGGATCCCAAGCAAATGTTCCTGTGATGGCACTTGCTTTTTAAACCAGGACAGAAAGAAACAATTCACAGTACTTCTTCTTCATATGCTTGCATAGGAATCTAGTGGTCAGGTTATTTTCCCATGGATTTGAAAAATCCATGTTAAATTCTCTCTGCATTTGAGAATTTGCATCTTTTATATTCCAGGTGACTGTGCAAGCTATTAGAGTATATTCTGGCTTGATACCAGAACATAAATATATTTGCAAGTTCCTACACTGCATAGAAAATAATTCTGAAGTAATTAGGGCAGGACTAAAGAGCACAAGTTGAAGCAAAACATCCTAGTTGAATAATTAGAAGAACTTGCTTGGAAGAAAGAAAAATCTCATCTCCCATCTCCGTTAAAGCCAAGGTAAGGTGTCCTAAGGGCTCTTTAATATGAGCTACATAAAGTATTTTGAAGCAGAGACTGGTGTTTAAGATACTCCTATCAGAACTTCCACTCCTTTATAAAAGGAAGTTACTACAGATAGCAAGCATTTTTTTAGAGGAGCTGGCTCCCTGCCATTTTTCCCAGTTCACACAGCATACTCCCAAAAGGAAACCAGCACACACTACTGCATGGCTCAGTCACCACTCAGATAAGCCTGAAAAAGTAACCCAGCTTGGCTTATTGAAAGTTATTAATTCAAGGCAACTTCCAAAAGATAGTGAAGATAGTTTTCTGAGTCTCCGTGACCAATAGCTGGAGACATGTTCCCCCACAGCATTCCACACCAAGACATTGACTTCAATGTCCCTCCCACAAGAAATCTATCGGCTTATGTGGGCTACAGGGCAACACCAGCTTTCTTCAGCTAAAATTTTCTGTTAATACTGTCCCTCAACACCCTAGTCCTTTTTTTGGATTTAGTTTCTCCACAGTTTTGCAGGGTTACCAATGCAAAAAGGTTCTTCCTTACAGAGGAAGATTACTGTAAAGTAAGGAAGTAAAAACATTTTGCTCAGACCACTTTTAGACCACTCACTCAGGTCATTATAGCTCTCACCAGGCCAGCTTCTAACATGACTTTGCTTAGTGAACATACTGCAGCTGCATGTGTAGATCTGTCATTTACAACCTGATTAGAAAGGGGTCTGGGGCAAGCAAAGCATGTCCCAGTGAAAATAAAGATATTTTTTCCTGCACCACCCACACATTTGGAATGGGGATACAGGTCATTTTTTTATTTCACTCTCAGGCCAAAAAAAGTTAAAACACTTGATTGCAAGATACTGTATGTAACTGGGAAAATTAATCTAAGCCAGAGAACTCTGATATGGCCAAGAAGAATGGAAACAGTTAAGCTAAGTGTATTTAAAGAGTGCACTTATTTCACAGTGTTGTTTCTCAAACTGTGGGACGTGCCTTTCTCAGTGAAGTGGATGGAAATACAAATGAGGCATGTGCTGTGATGAGGCACCAAGGAGATGCTAACTGGTTGTGAGTGAAGCGCAGGATAAATTAGTTGTGAGGTACTGTTTGGCAGTGTTTAAATTCAGGTGGTGCTGAGATTTTTTTTCATTCTGCCATGATCCTGCACAATAAAATTATATTCAGTAACTGCATAAGCATAATATTTTTCATTATACCAAAATATAATAGCTTTTGGAAGGGTTTTTTTTCCTAGTGTCATTTGTCCAGAATTCGAGGAATGTTCTTCTTGGGGCTATACAATAATTTCTTAAAAAAAAAAATAAACAACAAAATTAAGTCTGTTGTTAACATATTATGTTAAGTGCACCCCATTTTCTCTAAAGTTGTAAGCTATGATTACCTCCAGTTCAGCTTAAGCTACAGGTACAAAACTGCTTTGAAATACTGTGTGTTGCACAGGCACAGGCACAAGGGAACTAGCAATGCATGAACCCTCATTTGCAGAAATCAACTTATTTCATCCTTTGTGATAAATAGGGGGAGAAAAGAGGCAAAAGTATAAATTCAAAAATAATAATACCAACATAATACCAAGTTTAAACTCAAAAACCTTGAATCTAAGCACAGGATTAAGGGTTTGGCTCATTCTGACCTGTTTGAAATTTTCTTTAATAGATGGCTTGAATCTAAGTAATCACACTAAAAAACTGGATTGCAAACTCAGATTTTGAATTGTTGAATTTGGAAACACATAGCGCTTTAGTCCTAATTTTGTTCTAAAGTTCATAATTAAGATCAAAAGATCAATGCACAGAGTTTGGGACAAGATGGTGATTTCCTGTCCTAAACATTTCATGTGGAGTAAAGTAAAAGAAATTATTCTTAAAAGATAGTATATCTACATACTACACTTCTCAGTTATATTCCTGCTAAAACATAAAGAGATGTTTTGACTCCTTTCAACCTTCATTTAAAGGTACTATTTGCCTTATTGCTCAATCACATTTCAGGGCATCAATAGTAACCTTGGGAATAGTGCAGAAAAAGTCTGTGTCTTTGTATTGATATGCGTTAGAAGTTACCTGCATTTTCACCCATGCAAAGCAAGGTTCCTTCTGAACAACTAAATCTCTTGTACAACCTAATTAGTAGCAGTTCCCAAAAGGAAGAAAAGGTGCAAAAGCCAAGGTAAGGAATATGGACAAATGCAGAATAAGAATATGTCTTTGCTTTGTGAATGTTATCCAAGTAGTGATATCTCTTTACCCTTGTTCATTTGCCAGTGTAGAATATCAAGCATTGTTTTCTATTACTGATTTGAAATTTCTAGAAAATGCTGCAAATATTAATGTGGCTTTTAAAATTTGATTTATTGCATTTATGAACTGTAGACATCTGTTTTTTTTCAAAGAGTGATATCACTTAATAGAAGAAAGACAACACTAAAGCTGTCTTAGCAATAGTGAGTGACACATCTTTTCTAGAGTACAAAAAACCCTTGAGACCAAAACAGGTCACTGAACCTTAGTCCTGGAAAAATTCAGAACTACAGGAGTTTGTATTTCTTCTGTGCCAAATAGCAGGTATTTGAAATTTCCTTAAAGGCGAATCTCTTTGTGTCTGAAAGTTGAGTTCTGCCTCCTCTCATCACACTGCTGCACAATTTACCAATTAGCTTCATTCAAGCCAAGGTGAGGTTTCACTTTACAGATGAGTTGACGGGTTGTGCAACCAAACCAGCATTCTCTCCAAACCAAGGCCCTTGGCTGTGTGCCTGCCCTTCCCTCACACCAGCTCTGCTCCCAGCTGGCCACACGGTGAGCTGTTCCATGAAGCACAGTCAGCAGAAAATTATTCCACCCCTTTTCTTCTTTTTTTCTTAGCTCAGTTAGGTTTAACCCTAGAAAATGGTTCATCTCTTAATGCCAGGGAGGCAGAGGAGAAGGAGAAGCAGCAGAATGGAGGGAGGCAGGGTGGGTACCTCTTGGAAGAGTACAAGTAAAATTCCACTCTGAAAAGCAGAATAAGGAACTGCTCACAGTAATGTAAAATAGGGCCTCTGACTTGTTTTGTTAATCTTAATGAAAAAGACTCAATAGTGAAGTCTTCACTGGGGCTAAATACAAGAATCCATACACTCTGAAAGGATGCACACATGGGCACAGGGCTGTCACACTGTTTGTGAAGAAGGACCCCACATGAAGGACTGCTAAGTGGTTCCTTTTTGCGGATAATAGTTAGTGAAGCTCTCTAGCCATGCTGTGTTTATGTTGTCAGCTTAAGACAGGCAGACCAAGATTTGGGATACACTGGCTGTGTGCCTGCCCTCCACCGAGGCAGGGGGCTGGAGAGGGAGACTGCAATGCCTGGCAATGCCCTCTGAAACAGTTGCCTTATTGGACAGCAAATGGCAGTCTGCTGTTAAAATCCTCTCTCTTTCACTGAATAACAACTCTCTGCATATAAGGGATGTTTTCATTATTTACTAGCTAAACTATCCCAAGATATAATAACATTCTTATTCTCAGCTACTTGAAGAGTTTATTTCTCCTGTTTGCAGTAGAAAGGAAGAGTTTGCTTCCTTATTTACTAAGCACTGTTGTTTGAAAGAAGAATGAACACTGCTGAATATCACTGCATGGTACTGTCAGATTTAGTATGCCCACATTATACTTCTTGTTATTCTTTTTATTATTCTCCCCGATGTTGCTGAAGCACTTAAAAATCCCAGTAAAAATTATATTCAAGTATTCTGACTGCTACACAAGCAAGACAGTCCCTGTTCATAAGGAATTCTTCTGTAATTTCTTCTGTCTCTGCGTGTTACAATTTATTCATATGCCTACTGAGTTTCAAGTCAGTGACACTTCTAGTCTTCTATTAATACCTCAAGTCTTGCTTGAATATTTATTCAGACTTGCTTTTAGTTCTCTGTACAGAAGCTGCTTTTCACAAATATTAAAGGTATTCATGTATTAATATAAATCTCTAAAATGCGTACTGTTGATACCCTGTCTGGGGAAGTGACCATAATGCAGTAGTTAGAAAGCAGAAATACTGTAGAATCAGGGAAAAAAGGCTCATTTTACAACCTTTCTGATATGTGATGCAGACAAATCAGGAAGCACAGATTTTTCTAAAGAAAGCATGCTGTTGTTAGGCAATCTTCTGCTTGTTTCTAAAACATGTATCTCCTCACTAACCCACAATTCTCACTAGAGAAGAGATCAGAAAAGAAAGATGCTTTCCTTGTTTTCTGACAATGAAAAAGCACAGACAGGTTCATAAAATCAGAGCAAACAGCTGAGAGAGGATGGAAGAGCAATTCAAGTATGTTTTCATAAAATGTCCATATATGATAAACATGAGATATCTTTAACGACCATGACATATATTTTCTAAGCACAACATTCTCTAGTAATTCCTGTTTTGTTATTGGCTTTGTTGTATTTTGAGAAATCTTCTGCCTGTGACACACAGATGAAAGTCAGTGGGAAATATGCTTTTCTGCAGATTTTAAAGTACTTTTTTATACAGAACTCTGTGATTTCCTGTCTATTAACTTTCTCAACAACATCAAAACATTTATAGCATATATTTTAAAGGGTGCAATATCCATCCAATAAACACTAACATTTCATTCAAAGTATACTTGTAATAATTATTTTTTACACATTTTCAGAAATGTGTAAATCAGTCTAAATCAGTTGTCTAACTGCTGCTCCTCCCCATTATATTCTGTTAAGGTTTTGTCATCGGTGTTAATAATATTTGTTTTCAGGAATGCCACAGAAACCACAACTTTCAATTGCATTTGCTCACAGACATGTAAAAGAAACACATGTAAAAGCAATTAATAAAATTATAATGTTCACAGTGCCCTGAAAGTTAGTTCCTGCAGTTTCTCAGTTCAAGAGCCTTGGCTGACCAAAACAATGACCACAAATCAAGCTGCTCACTTCTCCCTCTGTAGAAAGTCACTTGAAAATGTCATAGAACAAGCAGCACATTTTTACAGAGTAATTATTTTCATCCTCCCTCCCCATTTATTTCTTATTCAATGTACAATTTCTCTCCAGGCACTTGGATTCAAAGCTCTTTGGTATCAAAAGATGTCTAGTTGACTTAGCAGAGCTCTGAATGGGCCTGGGCTGCTGTAAGGTGGGAACTAATAAAAACTGTGGTTTGTTCTCCCCTGGTACCCTCTCAATAAAGTTTGCCAAGCTGCATAAAAAGCAGCAGCTTTATTTTTCTGTGCAGGGAAACGAGGCTGTGCAGAGTGCCACTACCAGAATTATCTACCAAAGTTCAGGGCAGGCTGGCCAACACTGAGGCAGGATTTACCTCCTAGTGTGCGATGAGAGATGAGAATTCAATGCTTTGCTTTTTCTGCTTTCCTTGTGTAAAAATAAAAAAAAAAAAAAAAAAAAAAAAAAAAAAGTAAGTTCAAGGCTTTTCACTGAATGAATTGTATTGTGAATGTTTTGGGGGATGAGGGGGGAGGTGAACTAGTCATAAGTACATTCAGTTTTACCTCCTTGAAGTAAAAAAGGCATACTGAGAAGGAATACTGAGCACTACCTTCTCGTATTAAAATACTAGATTACTTTTCAGTAAAAAGATCATATTTCAGACAAATTGAAACATAATGTTAGCATATATTTGTTCTTTTAAGTCCTACAGAATGCATATTTAACAATGATATTTCTGTCTTTGGAGCATGTTTAAAATAATTTATTTCCTAGAGATGGTACAGCTACTCCCTAAAAACCACTAATTTATTCTACTCAGATGTTTTCACATATGAAGGAGACCAAGAGGACACCCTGGGTAGGAAGTGTGCATTTTAAAATGGTTTTCAAAAGAAAAGATTTTTTTTTTCATGTTGTACTAAAAAATTGTCATTTCCTTGTAATAATTGCAAATGTAGTTCCTTTCATTCATGCAGAAAGTACAAAAAAGGGTCAATTCTTTTCTGTGGCTCTGGAGAGCATCTCTAAATAAATATGATATAAATCTGTGCTTTTAAAGCATTAATAGAACCAGTCACCAAATATCTGTGTATTAGAAGTGTGCAACAGCACGTGAAACAAAGTGTGCACACAACAGATCTGTGCTACCACTACAGAGGGCACAAGAGCCCCAGGACTGAGGTGAGGGACGACTCTGCAGTGGAGGAGTGATACGTTGCAGATGAGAAATTGAGGACAACCTACGTCTGCCTCTGCCAGGCATTTTCTTCAGTGTTTTGATGTACCTGTTAATGTGCCTGCTGTTCAGTCACTTTTAATTGAGATGCATGGCCTTGGCACCTCAGGCACCTCAGACATGCCAGAAATGAAAGTGCACACATCCATTGCATGTGTACAGCAAACCTGACATGCCCAGGCAGGACTGAATTAAGAAGGGAACAACACATGTGGTGCTTTGCAGAAGCACTGACATCTCATGTGTGTGCTGTGCAGTCAACAAGGGCACATCTGATCCTTTCCCTACTCCCTGTTCCTTGCTCCCACACTGGCAGCAGGACTGCACTGAATACATATGGCTTTTCCCAGTTGCAGGCATCTTCTGCTGATCTTCTGCTACCAAAGTCATGGACAAGCGTTCGGGAACATCAAATGCCATCCAGGCAATTTTATGTAATGGAAAGGGAGGAGATGGCTGGGGAAACTCTGATTATGGAAATAATCTTAACCTTAGAGGAATACATCAGAGAGAACAATGGCATGTTGCACCAGCAGGAAGAACCCAAGATGGGTAGAAGCAAGCAGTCTGGAAATCAGGCACATGCTGTCAACAGAAATTCTCACTATGTTTAAAGTTAGGAAAATAACTTCTAAATTTTTCTGCACATTTTCAGACAAATATGTAAGCTGTTTTTTTTTTTTTCCCTAGCAAAGAATTTATATGTTAAAAGTCCCCCATGACTACTAAAATATTGGCATGTCAAGCTTTAAAAGAGGTGTTCTCTATCCCATGAAGCTTTTTTATTTTTAATTTAAGGAAAAATAAACTTTCCAAAATACATCTGTATGTAATATTCTCTCTGATAAAGAGCAACTGAGAGAAAGCATCTGCTACATTTTTTTGAATCCAGGACAAAAGTTCCTCTAGTTATACTTGCTTGTTTTCTTATCTTTCAGAATAAAAGAATTTTTTCCTTCTGCCCACTATCAGCATATAAAATAATATTTATACTTGAAAGTGTGATCACAGGAAATGTTACTCAAGGATAAACACTGCTTCATGGGTAAGAGAAATTCTTACCCAAGTTCTGTTTCTATCAGCCATACATTTCTATCAGCCATCTGTCCTTAGGCTATGCTATCTGTAAGCTAGTGTCACTGTTTTACAGTTCTGGGGCCTGTACAGTTGATTTTTTTTTTTTCCTGATAAGGTTTCCATCACATTCTTCTGTTTTCCAAGCCAGTGGGAAAATCTTCCATGTGCTTTTGTACTGACTATTGGAAATATTGAAAAAAACTTAAAAAAAAAAAAGGGGATGACAATAGGGGACAAATGTTAGTGCCTTTCCTCAGCTTGAGAAATCTACTCTCATTTCTGCTACAGTTTTCATGTCCTCACAGAATGGTTGAGGCTAGGAGAGACCAAAGCCAGGAAATCCAGAAGGACATCTGCTCCTGCTCTGGCCAAGCACATATTACTAAATTCTCTCCTGCAAGGAAAGTCATCTCCTGCCTTATTCACTGCCTGATAATCTTCCTTGGAAAGCAAATTAGCATCAATTTGCCTTCATCTGGAGAAATACTTTTTTGGTTATTGGTAAGCCATAGAAGAAAGTCAGTCCCTGTTCATGCTTCTTTTCCTTTTCTCCGCTTACTTGCAGTGAACATCAAATGAGAAAAAAGTAAACAGTATTCATTTTAAATTACAGGCCAGCTTATAGTCACCTATAAAATTTTCTTAAAATATTAGGAAAATAATAGTTATTCTTACCATTATGACTCATCTCCACTCAATCCCAGGCACTGCAAATATGCATTGTCAACAAGTAGAAAGTAATTATGTGAAGCCAGGTGCACTATTCAACAGGACATCGCAGACAGGTGGTGATGTGGTAGAATTCCCTTTTCTGTGCTCTATAAAAAAGTCAAAAGAAGCAAGAACCTGCCAATTATTTCCACCTCAGTGTGTCAGAGCCCACACTCATTACCTCCCCAATGACATTCCGTGACAGTGGAAAGGATGGGAATTTGGCAAGATCCTACAGGGTAACACCATTGCTCCCTCAGACCATGGCTAAAGTCCCTACTGTTTTCACAGGGGCTCCAGTAAGTCACTTACAGGGCTTTCAGTGTTTAGCATTCTTCTGGTTTTGCAGATGAGGAACTTCAGAACGGAGAAATGGAATGAACTGACCAAAGCAATTAAGGAATTGGTGCCAGACTCCAAAACTAAATCCAGATGAGCCCACGAGGCAATAAATCACAGATGATTTTGGCATGTAAAAACCCTTCGTTGTTAAATGCTGGGAATGCACTTGCCATGGCCCGAGGAAAAGATGGCTCATCTGTAATCAAAGCCATAGTACATGGAACATGCTGGAATCAGAACACCAGGCAAAAAAATGTTTAGAAAATGTCAGATTTCCCAGGAATTTGTCTAATGGGTCTGAGGATTTTTTGCCATTGATAAACTTCTACTGTTTTTTTGACTCACCCTTTTTTACCAGCATATTCAATCAGATCCAATTTTTGAAATTGTATTTATATAAGTAAAAGATAATTGAGTTCAAGACAGCACAGCTCATAGATTGAAAGCAGATTAATTGATTACTCTCAGGTTTTTCCCTAGTGCACTGGGTAGTTATTTATTCCCTTCCATCCCCCTCTTCCCCTTCCTTCACTGCTGATGTTAATCAGAGAGAAAGGAAGTGGCTGTTTTCCATAGACAGTGTTGATATTTGGTGAAAAAATAAGGGATGGGGGAATGAAAGGTGCACAGAAAACAAAACAAAAAGTTTACTGATAAATTCCTTTTTATCTTTGCCAAATGCTGCTCTAGTGTGGGAATGGATGGAGCTGGCAGTCACTTGCATTAAACCGGAAATACCATCTTTAATAAATCCAGTTACAGGACTGGATGGACACATAAATCTCTTTGTATGTCTGTGACAGAAGTAATGAAATGTCAGAGGAGAGCTTCAAGAATTTAACAGAGATCCGAGGTCAGCCTGTTTGTTGTCTTTTTCCTTCTGTCTTTCTGACACTCAATGTAAAGCTGAAATATTTATACTTAAATGAGTATTGCAAATGCAGGATATTGAGGTTATCAACCGGAGAACACTGACAACAGGCTGTGTAAAAAATTTTACAAGCTTCTTCAAGATTCTATATTTAATTGCACTGAGATTCCCTTTGCCTTCATTCTACCTCCCAAAGCTAACATTTTATTTGTCTGTACATAATCCACCCTTCAAATGCCGAACACCTCCAAGGCTCAAATTCTGCTTAAATGTTCTCAGAAAATTATCATTATTACTGCATTCTAAGGTTTGTCTGTTTACTAGGAATTTTTACCAGTGTTTTAGATTAAATAAAAAATTGACTTCTGTTTCTATTAAATGTATTAAGCCCTTTCTTGGCACAGCATGATCATTTTTTGCTGTGTCTTCACAGATCATGTATTCTGCAGCTGCTGATGCAGCAAATTGACTCTCCATTTTGCCATCATTTGTGCTGCTGAATTGCTACCAAAAGTGCCGTTGCCATTCATATGACTGTTCCTGGTTAGCATAAAACCTAAGGTGGTTTTCACTGGTAAATGTCTATACACATGGGTTCATCTGAAACCTCTAGATCCTAAGAGGTTTTTTACAATTCTTATGCCTTTCTTCAGCCACAGTACATCAGCCTTGCTCTGCTAAGACACTTGTACATGCTTTTTGTCTCCTCTTCAAGATTGTTGTGGATCCTTTCCTTAAAAGCTCCTGAGAGTTCATCAAAGCCCAGACACACTAATTCCCTTTTCACAAATGCAGGGATGTGTGAGTAGATCATAGCTACTGCTCTTCTCCCATATATCCTCATGTCAGACTTAAACCTTCCCATTTAAAAAAAAACTCCTATGAGCCTGAGGCACCCTGAAGTATCTCAACATAATTTTCTTTCTTTAATATTCAAGTAATGATGGCAGCAAACTGCTGGAACTAATAAACAGATTGTCTTCATAGATTCTGTTATTTGGAATAACAGCATGGCACTCCCTCTCAGCAGTTCCCATTCCAACCTTAGTTATCAGCAAGAGACAAAGTTCCTCCCTACTTTTCTCATGTTTTTCCTTAATTTGTACTTTCTTTGAATTATTTTTGTTTCTACTCAAGACATTTGGGATAGATTTTTAAATTAATCTATTTATTGAGTACGGAAGGATGAAAATAAAGGTAAGTGCAAGGACAGTTCGAAGAATATTTTTGTTGAAAAAATATATTCTGAAAATAATCCATCTGCTTAATCTGAAGTGATTGCTTAGTTCATTGGTGTAAGCCACAAATGGCTTTAAGTAATGAATAATTTTCAATCTCTTAAGTAATGTCCTAAACTCTGTTCCAAATGAATTTTCACACTATAGAGAGTCTCTAAATGCTATTTTTTAGTCAGTTGGAATCTCACTATGGTTTTCATGAAATACACTATTATGTCACGGGTTTTTCAAAAGTGTCACTCAGTAGCAGTGACAATAGGAAACCCCAAAAGCTCTGACAATGAATAATTAAGCTATTATGAAATTGTACTTTGACATGACTAATCAAAATGAATATGTTGCTTCCTTTTCTGGAATGATTTTGTAGATTTTTTTCATCCTACCTTTTTCTTTCCTGATCAAGAAAATGTGGCCAAGACAGTATAAACTGTAAGAATCAATTAGCTCTCGTAGTAAAGAACAGATCACAGGAAAAAAACTCATCCTTATTTTAAATGTTGTGACTGGGGAAAAAGTTGAAGTGATAGAGATGGGGAACTAAATTAGTTCTACTTGTAAATTCTTAGGCATTTTCCAGCAGTGACTTCTTGGTTTTGCAGCAAATGCCTCTGATATTTTCCAATTCAGAGTGCTCCCTTGCTGTGAGCCTTCTTGCTATGAGGCCACCTGGGATCAAAGCTACTTTCCCCCTCCTGTGGTCTCAACTAACTCCATTAACTCTAATTACAAACACTTCTGTTATACCAACCAGATTTTATGGCTTCCAAGGAGTGAGCTACACGGAGAAAGTCCACGTGGTACTACTGTTGGTTCCTTCTTCACATTATTGCTTGCCATACATTACTCTCATTCATGGTTAGCTCAGAGCTAGAACCACTTCATTTTTACTTTGTGTAATTAAAAAGAAGCTTAAATTGTTTCTTGAAGTTCATCATTCTGGCAATTAATGAACTGGACCAAACAAAGATTTTACAGGATTTAATTTTTTGTAAGTACTGAGAGTCCCAGAAAGGGCTTATATTGTATACTAATGCCACTAACACTTTTCCTTATTGCAGAAAGACATGAAACAAATGTGTGTCATTATATATTTATATACATATATACACACATATGCTACATATATATATATATATATATATGTAGCGCACAGAGATACATGCATTGCTTGCTCTCTCAGCTTCTCAGCTTGTTTCTTGACGTCAACATTTTTCAAACTGTTTTTTAAATCTCCAGTAAACTGGAAGGTGAAGAAAACCATCTTTTTATTTTAACAAGGATTGCACATCCTACCTCACAGGGGTTATTTATAGAACCTATATAATTTATTTATGTTCTTTTTCCAGGATATGTATAGGTGGCCTGTCCACCTTGGTCGAAATCAGTAGAATTTTGTCCCAGTTACATGATATGTGACATGTCATGATATAATTCCATTGTCATCCCCACATGGTCATACCATTGTCATACCATTCATACATGGTGTTAACTGGCTTGTGGTCCTATGCCCAAGGTACTCACTGAAACTTTATTGTGAATTAAGAGTAATACAGTTGTGGATTTACACATTAATGGGTGCAGGTGACCATTACCTTCTAGGGACTGTGGCAAGGAAAGCCTAACGCTTTCCAGAGATGCAGAATCAAACACACTCTACAGCTTCCAAAGAGCTTCCTCAGTCTCTGCTACTGCAAGAGATAAAATAAATTTTTTGGTAATTCTTGATGAACTGTCTGTCCACAGCTACCTATGGAAACAGTGTCATAGTTTCTCCAGCATGTTACACTACTGTATTTTCTTACTGTCAAGAAGCCCATTCTTGCTTATCCCTGCCCTCAGTATCTGCCACTCACTTGCTTTTGCCTAAAAGCCCATGGAAGCATCCAGTGTCTTTTTCTTTAGCTCTGAGATCAAGAATCTTTGGGACAGTTTTGCTGATATGCACAGCCAGCTGAAGAAGTCCGAAAAAGAAACTATGCAACAGAAAATTGAAGTGGAAATCCCCTGACTTCAGCCACCCAAAAGTTTTACATCTAATTTAAATGACTTGTGCTCCACCCATAGTCAGTGCAAAAATACAAGCAGTCCTGGAATAGATAATCTCAACTACCTTAGACATCTATTTTAAATTAATATAAACTATTTTGTAAATGTGTCTTTAACGTCAGATTTTATCTTTTTGAAACATAGGTGATTATAGAAATAACTACATCGTAATTTCTTGAAAGCAGTTTTTTTCCAAATTTCACCCAACAGAATTCCTGGCTTTCCATAATTTTGTTGGTGAGTTTTTCCTCCTCTGACTACAGGACTCATTTGCCTCAAAATAAATCTTGAAACTTACAATTGTCATAGATTCCTAAATTTTGAGATGGAAAAAAAAAATGCCATTGTGCTAATTTGTAGTCTACAACATCATGGTTGACAAAACAAGAAATCCTCATTGCTGCAATTTCTCTAAAAATTAGGAGAAATGTTTTTTAGTTGTAAGCAGTTCAAACTTCTACCACAGCAGGAGATGGATCTCAGTTGTTATTTGTGAAAACAGGTGCCTAAATTCAAATTAATCACAATGGACTCTTAACTAGTCAAAGCTGTACCAAAGCAATTAGAGAGTTCAAGATGTGATCCAGTCTTGCTGGGTGTCTCAAACCACTGACCTATTTGCTAAAGAGAAAGCAACCATCAGAGATTATTTTACCAATTAAGTGCCTCAGGAGAAATAAAATATGTTATCATTATCCTTTCAGGAGATAAAAAATATGCAAACCCACTTTTTAAAATTTCATCCTCTATCTACTTTTAAATCTAAAGATGTGAAATTTATTGTTTACTGTTATTATATATATATATAATATATATATAATATAATAAATATAATATAATATAATATAATATAATATAATATAATATAATATAATATAATATAATATAATATAATATAATATAATATAATATAATATAATATGATATAATATAATATAATATACTATAATATATAAGGCATATGTGATATATTATATATTATATACATATTATATATATTTATATATATAATATATATATATATAATATTAATATTTACTGTTATTCTTACTCTGACAAATTTTGGTTGCTGAAGTTTGGACTTTATCTGAGAAAAAACAGTGTTACATCTTACATCCATACCATAGCCTGGCTTCTAGCCATACAGGAAAATTGAGAGTCATAAACTGTCCCCTTATTCTCTAGGCATCTCAGCTTTAAGCTCAAAAGATATAATTTACAGAGAGTAAATACTTCCCATCTGTGTGTTTGCCAGGACTGAGACTGATGGGATAAATAATCCCATCCTCTCTCCCAGTTCTTCCAGAAGAGATCAAAGTGTGTGTGTGCTGACTCAGCCAAGAGATGCTGTTTGAAACACACCTGGTGTCAGATATTTCCCCACTAATAGTAAAGAGCTCACTAAGAAGACACCAGTCTGTCTCTGGGATTGCTATGAGGAAAGTGTGATTGAATGCATCCACCTTATATTTCAGAGTTTAACTTTTAGCACTAGAGTTTATTGCAGTTGTTCTCTGTCTTCACATGTTCAAGAGTTTTACCTGTTTCCATGCAGAGGATGTACCCTGAAGTCTACTTTCAGCATTTAACACTCCTGTTTATACAAGGAGGCTAATTTGTGAAGGACATAGTGTAAGAGGCAGGAACAAGGCAGTCAAGCTGAATTTGACTAGAAGTTTTTTCATCCTACTGCTCAGTTTTAGCAGTGGCTAAAATAGGTACCAAGGGAAGGAGAAAGGAAAGTCTAGTTTTTTAGTCCTGGTTTATTCTCCAAGTAGATTGGATTATTCTCTAGTAGATTGATTTATGGACTTCCTGAGACAGGAATAGCAATGTCTCACAAATTGCACTGTAATTCCCTACCATCATCTTGTTCATCCTGCTTTTTGATATATGTAACATTCTCACAGCATTGGTGCCTCATGGCAATGAGTTCCACTGCTCCACAACTACTGTATGAGGAATTGCCTTTTCATCTGTACTTTGAACTTGCCAGCTGCTATGTGATGGCCACCAACTTATAAAGCAGAGAAGACAAATAAAAATTGATCCCCATTCACCCTTTCAGTGCCCTTCATGTTTCCACAGGCCTGTGTTGTATTCATGCCCTAGCTCTGCGTTGAAGAGCTTATTTACTCATTCCCTGTAGAGAAAGCATAGCTCACCCTTGGTGACCTTCTCTGTATTTTTCTAAGGGTCTTTCCCAGGGAGTAATTCAGAACACTAAAATTAATCCTTGCTCTGAAGCACTCCCTGGTGGGAGCTTCTCTCTTTCTCCATTGACAACATAAAAGGCTTAAGGATACCAAGGGCCTTCACTTACGCACCTGAGCTAAACTCAGGGAAAACTCTGCACCATCCTTTCACTTCTTATATATAAGAGTTAAACACAACAGCTTGATTTTTTTTTAAGAACAGAGTTATTATTCTTGTCCTGTGTAAGAAATAACTTAAGATAAAATTACAATATATATCTTACACAAAGAAATAAAACCACTGCATATAAGGGGAAAGTGTTTGCAGAACTTCTACAGATTTTCCCATTTACTCTTTGTCCACAGGCTGGATACCTTGTGAATTCCTCCCAAAATGAACTGCACAATGGTTGCAGTTAGTAATAACAGGGTTTTTTCTAAGCCTACTTGCATGAATGTTTGATATCAATAGCTGCAATTAAGCCTATTTATTTGATTGTGTCCTAAGTAGGCAAAGTTGTTAATGTTTTATCTGAATTATTGCCA
This sequence comes from Vidua macroura, assembly GCF_024509145.1. Lineage (NCBI taxonomy): Eukaryota > Metazoa > Chordata > Aves > Passeriformes > Viduidae > Vidua > Vidua macroura. The sequence goes on along the minus strand of NC_071573.1, from coordinate 68,066,310 downwards.
GCATTTTTGTATTGATTTTTAATACACAAAAAATGAGAATCAAATATGATAAAGAAACTAGTAGACTAATAATGCATTAAAGTTTCTCTTTTCTGCCCTATGTCATGCTTCTTGTTCAGTATTCCCAAAATTAATCTCAAAAATTTCCTTGACAATTAAAATATATAAAAGGGTGAAAATTAATATGCATGTAATTATACAGTAATTATATAGATCTAACACTGATGGTGAGGCTCGTATAAACGTTGGCCAAATATCACCTCCATCCTCCTTTTCCCTCCTCATGCAAACTCCCATTATGTTTGCACTCACTTTGTAATTTGAGTATGACTTGATCTTTCTGCATGTGCTGTGCTGGTGAACATTAATTTTACTCCAAAGAAAGAGCTGCCATCATTTTTCATTTAGATAGGAATAAAGAATATTCTATTTTGTAGCAATCATCTTGGTATGTTGTGTCTGTCTGAAATGTTTCCAGAAAGCACCAGATAAATGGTGTGATATTTGAAAAGCGGGGCACCATGTATTTTGGATAGTGTCTAGGGAAGTTTGCAGGATGTCCCAGACTGGCTCTGTGAGGTCTGAGACAGCCTTTCTGACAGAATAGAACAGTTACTTATCCAACTTATACAGCTTGTTTCTCCCTCTCGTTTTTGAAGGAAGAATGGAAGCCATATGGCAGCAGGAATAGTAACTCCAGATTCCAGGTGACAGGAGGCTTGATGCAGCAAGGAGCTGCAGCAAGATCTTGGCTTGGAACACAGAGCAGCTCCATGGCTAGTGTTCAGGTACCTTGCTGAATGCCCAAGCATGCTGCTAGCTGATCAAGGATTTATGGGATTAGGAAGAAAAGAAGTGCCCTTTTACCAAATGGGAAGCAGGCACTCTGGACTAATGGAGATCTACCTGTAGATAACTTGGCTTCTTCTTGTTCTTACTGAAGCACGGGAGACAAGTTTTTTCTCCTCATATTATTCCCTGCAGTTTCTGAGTTTGTAATGAGTGAGGCAAGGGTATGCTTCATGTTGCAGTTTGTTTTACCCATTCATAATCTGGCAGCAGCAGGGGTAGCAAAAGAACATAATCATGCACTAGAATGCTTTTCCATCTAGAATTTTTTCCACTAGAATTTTTTCCATCTTTCTAATGCAGGGTTATATTTTTATTCAGAGTCTGGGAGATTTTTCTCAGAATCATAATTTATAGATACTTTTGCTTTACATCCATTTTGTTGTGGAGAAAGGTGGTGTTTAAGTCAGTTTAATACATTAGTTTAAATAGCAGTTGAAGTTTTATTTAAAATCCCTAGAATGATGAAGACATTTTGAGCATAACACTAGAAAATTCCATTACTTGGTAACAGTGGGTAGCTCGAAGGACCATTCAGTTCAAAACTACTTCCTTTTCTGCAGAGAGGAAAAAAATGTTCCTAGACAGCAGAATTTTACATGGGAGCTGTTTCATTAGTAGTCTGAGTCTAATTCTTCCATCATTTAATGGGTTTAATGATTTTGCGGCCTCTGTAAATATACTATGACGAGCCTGTCTGACCGAGTCTAGAAATGGGAAAATCTTCACTGACTGTTGAGAGATTCTTTGTGCCTCAAATGATTAAACGTTTCACTTTCAATTGTCTAAAGACTGTTAGGATGAATTGATTTATTTTCTTTTTTCCCCTAGGTGTGCAGATCAACATATCTGTTAATGATCAGAAAATATGTAATTTCACTGAAAATAGCTGCCAAATATAATCCAACATGACCATAAATTATATGGTATTTTGACAAATAAATAAAAGCAGTGACATCATCAAGAAAATTATTTAAACATTAGAAAGATCCTAGAAACATTTGGAATTGTTTTGCATTTACTCAGTGAAATATTTATAAAGTAAATCTTTGTCCTGTATTAATTTAACACACCAGCAATCAATGATCTATATAATTAGTTTGATCCAATGATCATATTCATTTTTCATAATTATTTTCCCAGAAAAGGCAGGAGTCTTAATCACTGTTATTCCTTATGTAAGTTCTGGAATGGCTGGGAAAGCATTGCTCCTGGACTAATTCAGCAATGCAGGTATTTCATCTTTTTCCAATTCCTGTTGTGCAAAACCCAAGGGCTATCAAATATGACCCATTTTGGCCTCCCTGAGTGTTTGGCCAATGTCAGCATGATGATAGCCAGCTCTACAGAAGCCACTTTGCGTTACATAATTCTGCTCTAAATATGAAGTCACTCCTATCTTACTTAACCAAATCAGCAGCTGGATGAAGAGTAGCTGGGTAACAGGTACAAACTCTTCTCCAGTGTCCTCTGCCATGAAGGGTCATTGCCCTCAGACTGTTAAACTGATTCTCAACATCTTTACTTTTGTTTTATTTTGGTTCTACCTTTGGAAGTTCAAATAGCCTTGTGGGAAAAAAAAAGCAGAACAGCAGCATCACACAACAACCCACCACCCTAATATTGTTTCAGTCACAGAGCAGAAGCCTCTAAGAATGCTGGATATTCACAAATGGTTACCTCAATATTTTTGGCTCTGGGAAAATGTTTCTTGCCCCAACTTGTACACAGGCAGACAGACTCACACACATACACACATACACTGAATTATTTGGAACATTTTTGTGATGCCAGTGAAATCTCCATAGGCCTTTCATAGGCTTTGAAATCTCTTGTTCTGCAAGCTACAAGTGCTTGAAAATCTTCTTTCTGATTCAAATTAAGAGCTAATTTCTTCAACCTTATTGCTCAACAATAAATTGTTCACAGGAAACAACAGATATCCAGACTACATACCAATCAAGTTGTTTCTTCTGAGACAAAGTGGGAAATAAAAAAACAAAAGCATGTGAAATATTCTACTGTGAGAGTGCTGGAGGCAGCATAAGAAAGTAAAAAGACATACTTTTGAATGTAATTGCATTTAGCAACATCTACAGTGCCCTGCATCTTCACATGTATTGCTGTTATTCCACTTTGAAATTTGTGATTTAAACATTTCTCACATCTGTCTGATTTTATGATCTGTGTATAACTGGGTTTTCATGAATTTCATTAACTTCTTGGCTCCTGTTTCTGTAAATAAAAGGTCTCAGGAATTATACTGAGAACCTACATTAGGTAAACATTCTTTCCACTGTATTCAACACTTTTGTGGTTGGAAAATATTTTTTTTCTTAGGAGAAAAAGACCTTTTTAAAACAAAATTCACACCTCTCATTCAAATACATATTTCCTTGCAGGAAAATATATTTGATTTTGAAGAAAAATTATTTTACATTTCATTTTACATCATTTACATTTTACATCAATGTCCTGTTGGAATTTTGAATAGCATCAGACAGTTTGAGGGACAATTTCACATTTACAGTATCAGCCAAGAACAGCTCCCACAAGTATTCTCCTTCAGAGTACCTTGTGTCCTTCCTGTGTGAAGGAACACATCTCACGTGGCTCCCTCAGATATTGCTCCCTTACTGTGTTTTTTTTATCTTGAGGTAAAGTGCATTTTGGAAAACTGAGAGAGAACATTTTTATATTAAGGGAATTCAGGCCCAAAGGGCTTTTCTGGCTCTTCTATGAGCCCTGCTATCAGCTGGGTGGTTTTGTACCTCTCTTCTTAACTTAAAGGTTTTGGCACGTACATTGAAGCAATTAGTCTATCCTGATGTAAAAGGAGCCATGATGTAGTGTTTATTCTTTGGTAGTGAAATTTGTTTGGGTATTTTCAAATACAATAAAAATACTTTATTTTTTAATCCATAAATAATTCTAGCAGCATCCTAGCAGCATCCTGAGGAGAAAGGTGTGGCTTCAAAGTTAACTCGCCTTGAGCCAGATGGCTTCCCAAAGTGCTTTCCTGAGGCCAACCTGAGGGGATTTTCTCCATCATCATATTACATAAGCTATATAATCTAACTTACCTATTTTTTCAAATATGTAGACTCATGGAATCAGAAAGATTAGAGTATACAAATTCTGTAATGAGATAGCAGAGAAAATCACCCATGATCCTCCTTTCCTGCCTCTTCATGTGTGGTGTTTGAGGCAATGAAGAGAATACTGTATGGATGGCTCATATATAAGCTAAGTTACATCTGTACTTCAAAGTGGAATGCACCTTTCTGTCTTTAAGCCAAATTGCACAATAGTCTTGGCATGTACAAGTTTAATTCTTCTCAGTCGGAAAATGGGTAGCCCCCTCCAAAATGCCCACTAGGAATGATCCCAGGCCCCTCCTGTTGTCCAAATGGTGCATGGGTGTCTCTGGGAGAGTGCAAGTTGTGCCTGAACAAGAGGGTGTATTAGTGAGGCCAAAAGCAGAGGTCAAGCCCTTTGACTTTTAACTTTTACCTGCCCCACTTTAATCTAGTTCAGGAAAGGTAATCAACTATGGGAAGCACAATACAGCAGGGATATATGGCACTATCTCTCAGAGGCTTGGCTGAGGAGACAGAGGAAAGCTCTTAAATTTGTTTGGAGTGTATTTAGCTTAGAAACTAGGGGGGGAAGTAATTTCTTGGGGTTTTTGGTTGTTTTTTTTTTTTTTTTTTTTTTTTTTTTTTTTTTTTTTTTTTTGGTTTTTTTTATCTGTGATGTGTTAAAATATCGTTTAGATTATGTGAAATATAAATTTTTCCCATACGGATAAATAAAGTGCAAGCCTACTACAAATATTTCATTTATAGCTTAGAGAAGCATGTCTAGGAATTTGGAAAGGGGGAGGCTGGTTGAGGAACAGAATGGGAATGAGCAAGTTAGTTTACTTTTAATAGTACACATGGCTTAATACACACATGGGACAGCTGGATTAGTACAATAGATTGTATTCAATACAATCAATTAATTCAAGAACTAACTAATATTTTTATAAATAAACCATATTGTGTCCACAGAAACCATTATAAATTGACAAATAATGTAAATACAGAAAGCTTTGACCCTGAACCAAAATGTATAATTGCCTTTTATACATAAGGGAACATAAGAAGCAAATCTCGCAAGTAGCATTTGTATAATAAGTGAACTTACTGGGGGGGTGGAACTGGAAAATTAACATTCTTTTTCAATGACTTGATTTTCTGTTTGTGAAAACAGATTTTTAAATTATTTCAGTCTTAACAAGCAATGTGAGCATGTTTGCTTCATAATGTCTTCTTTCCCTCAAGTTACAGTACAGTGAAGCTTGTGTTTAAATAACATTAAATTTATGATGCAAGCTGACCAAGAGCCAGAAAACTAGGGCTGATTGATACCGTCTTCAGCTCATGCTTTGCTATCTGTTTCCCCTTCTCTTCACAAAGCCATGAGCAAAGTATGAGGTGTCAGTGTATTGATGAATTTTCTGGCTTTTGTCAGCTCATGTCACAATATCAGCAGTGCTTAAGCAGAGAATGGGGGGTTGTATTTAGTAACAATATCAGATTACATCAGAGACACTTTCTTTTTTCCCCCACTTATTGCCGAACAGGCTGTTTTGTGGCTTTTGGAATTCAAATTACATCTAACTTGACCTGTGTTTGGGTGTATTTGGTTTGGAATGTAAATGTCCTGTCCAGTCCCATATTCCCAAAATCTCAAACATAAGTAATTTTAATATTCTTGCTCTCTGTGCATGTATAAATCTTTGATCGGAGGTGTTATGGAAGCACTGAGGCTACTACACATTCTCCTTATAGAAAGAAAAAAAAAGAAATATTCAGGACAGCTGTAATGCTCATGTCTAGAATTCAGACAGAATGATCTGGCCTATAAACAGGGGGTGTGTATATAGAGCACAAAGGTAGTACCTTCTTATTTTTTTCTTTTATGTTTCAGAGTGGACTGTATCGCTGGGAGGATCACAGCATCTTTTTTATCATATTGACCTATTTCTGTAAATTTTTCTGTGCTAAAGCTAAGATAATGCATTGTAGACTTCCCCACCTCACAATTCATGAGGTTGGTAACATTGAACTTTAAACCAAGTTTATCATAGCCCTATTTTGCATTTCAAGAAAAACTGTCTTTAAACATTTGGTTATTTGTCTATTTTTTATGATTGCAGAAGAGCTTCCAGAGATTAACAGGAGTACTGCCAATAAAGAATGAAGAGATTTAATTATGAAGGTACCTGCTGGTACACCACTTAAACATGGATGAGTTTTCAGGATCAATCTCCTTTCCAGAAACATTTGACTGAACAAGAACTTGTTAAGCCTCTAAACTCCAATAACAACATTTTTGTATATGTTTGAAATAATGAGAATAAGCATTTTTGAGACATTTTTGTTAAGAAAATAAGTTATTCGGAACAGTAAATTATATTATGTTTTAATAGTAGATGATGTTGTACAAGCTGCCAGATAACTTCCAGTAGCATGTTTTTAAAGTACTTAGAATTATAGTATAAACCTCACTTAAAAATAGAACTAAGACAGATCTCTTATAGCAAAGATGATATCAAGTATAAACAGCCTTAAAATATCCCACATTTATATTGACTTGACGAACTAAGGCAACCACCCAAAACCCATTTTTTCTTCTGTTTATTGAGGAAATACAGTAACAGGCATGTTATCAATGTAAACAATATGTAAGTAATTGAGTATTAATCTTTGGCAGGCTGAGGTTACTAGGATTGACTGTAATTGAAATAAGTGCAGTAAACTAGAGCCTGGAAATCACTTTGATAAGTAAAATATTAAAACTCTTTGAAGGCTTGAAAGCTGGAAAGGGTGGTTTGTGGTCAATGTACCAATAAAAGACTGCCTAATCTTCATCCTAGATCATGCCCTTGAGTGGATGGTGTGGTAGAGGAATAAAGTATTCAGGAATTTTTTTTTCCTATTTTTTTAAAAATTTATTTTTGATAACTGGGTTGTGGCAGAAGAAACTTTTTCTACAACCTGATAGTTTCCTACAGGGTAAAGATCTGCTCCTGTTACCACCTTCCACTTTTCACATCGCTACTCCCTTTTTCAGGCTTCTTTCTCTCTCTGCCCATGGTTCTCTAACACTCAAATCCTACCTGTAATTCTGCCTTTTGTGACATCTACAGCGCTGGAATAGAGGCAGCAAGGAAAGACCATGTGGAGCTCTGCATATTTTTAGTGGATAGAAGTTATACGGAGAAAGATGAAGCATGACAATAGGGAAGGTTGGTGTCAGAGGAGCAGTTTATGAGGAAAGGAAACTGCTCAAGGCAGAGGGGAAAGGGATATAACTTCAAGTAGAAGGGGAAGGAACTCAGTGGGTGTACAGGAAGGCTTCATGTGGAAATCAGGAGCTTAAAAAAATTGAGACATAAGAAATACTTTCTTTAAACTTAAAAGAAGGAAAAATAACCTTAAGAAACCCCCAAATCTCCCAAAATTCTGCATTTACAGTTAGGTTGCTCAAGTGCACTTCCCATCAGCACAATCATTTCAAATCAAGGAAACCACTTGTGGAGCCAGCATTAACCAACCTCAGTTTACACATCTTACCACCTAAACATTACAGTGCCCATAGCTATTTTCAGCTCCCTCAACTTGATAATAAAAAGCCTTTAATTTCAGCATATAACCTTGTGGAAGCCTCATATCCATTTCCTTTTAAAAAAATGTACACTCTTTGTTCTGACCTCATGTTTATCTTTCTGGTGGCTAAGTTATTAGCTGTCTTCACTTGGCTAGGGCAAACTTCAAAGTGGGTGTTTTTGAATAGCATTTTGAGAAATTTGAGGAAATGCATAGGTATTTCTTGTTAGAGATGAAAGGATGTTTTTAATTAGAACAGATGAGTCTGCAAGTGTATATGTACATTGCAAAGTTTATTTAACAGTCTGCTTCTATTTTTTTCAGTGTTCCAGTGTATTAAGCTTCCTTGATCACCTTGGACATTTCAGAAATAATTTAAATTATGCCAGTAGCTTTGGTGCTGTATAATATTGCTCATATGCTAAGAAATATGTTACCCTTACCTATGTTATTTATGTATTTTCATATTTTCAAAGTATTTCCTTTAATCTTTCTTGTTATTCTTTAGAAAATCACTATGTATTTCTTTTTTCCCAATTTTTCTTTACTTCTTTTTTACTGAATTCAGCTCTTCAGGCACCAGCAGATTCAGAATTTCTTTTACATCTGGAGATAATATCTCTTTGTTGTATTACTTGACCTGGCATTTCTTTCAGTACTTTCTCCTTATCATGTGCTAGTTAAGTATTGTGCCAGAATAGTCCACTGGTGAAGGCTTCACAGGGAATTCCATGAGATGAAGATGGCAGTGCTGAACTAGAAGCCCAAGGAGGTCTGGCTAGTGGAGTGCATACACAGGGTATGCGCGTGCATACGGAAATGAGTGAGCAGTCAGGAGAAACGCTGTTTGCAAAGGGAGAGAAAAAGACGATGAGACAGAGGAATGTTACATGTGGTGTTTGCATACAGAGATTATTGATATCTGATTCTTAGTGGTCAACACTTTTTCCTGGTTCAGCCAGCACTAGATTACTCAGCAGTCACTGCAGAAATTCATATGACTGAGTAAGTAGTCTGGCTATTTTCCACTGAGCCATTCCTTTGTCTGAAGGTGAAATATTAATTCAAAAACCAGAAAATTAGGATTTCTCTCCTTCTATTTTGAATTTGCCAGTTACTTCCCTATATAGAAAAGTAAGCTACTGAGTTCAGTCAGCTTAATTAATTGTTTATGCAAGCTAGTTAAAATGGATCTCAGTGTAAAAGAGAAAAATATTCTGTATTTAATTCACCACCTAAAGTGCTGGAAGGGAGAGGAGAATTCATAAGAACACTCAGAAGAAGCATAAATTGACACCTACCCTTGCTAGATGAGAGGGGGATCTAAACAGCCATTTTATACACTCCTCTTGTAAATCACATACTGATCCTCTGTCACTTGGACTTTGCTTGTGGGTCTCAGTGGAATCGCTCACAAGTGTTAAACAGATGCCTAAGTGTTTACAGAAATGAGCCTAAGAGAATGACATACTAAATCCTGATGCAAGATTGCAGGGAGGAACTGGAGCGAATTCCATGCAAGCATTCCCCAAAATCCAGATCAAACCAGAGAATGAGAAGCTGTCTGCTGCAAATAAGAAGTAGGATGCCAGACTTTGCATAAGCTGCCAACCAGTGCTCCTAGCTTGTAACCTCATGAGTTACTGTTAAGTAGGAAGAAATGGATTTCCACAGGTAAGGAAAGAGCAGTCATTAATTACTAAAAATGACTGTAAATATACCACTTTTATGGTGAGAAACAGAACAGATAAAATAAATATCCTATTAAATACAGCATAGATGAGAACAGAATAGAGTCTGGTGAATCTGGTTTATCAAACAGTTTGACATCAGCCACTCTGATGATAAAACCAAATGTCCTTGTCCTTCTCCTGCTGGTGAAAGATGCTCACTGGGCACTTAATAAGATGCAGCAAAAGAACTGTGTTGAAGATAGGTTCTGACAATGATGAAGAAAGTTTAGAAAGATTGCTTCTAAAATTACTGGATTAGACCTGGTTATCTTAAACTATGACTATATTGCCCTTTCATAAATAAAGCTTTCCTTGTTTGTGTACAGTGCTTACAAGCTGGCATTAAAGAGGGCACGCCTATTTTTCTGTCTTGATAAAGTATATAGGTGCATTAGTCACCTGTATGGACTTTGAAGTATCACAAACCTACCTTGTCTCCAGCCTTTTTCAAATGAATATAACAGGTTATTCTAAGCCAAAAAGAGCAGTATGATTTTTTTCTATCACTCATCTATACTTTGGGATTCATCATGAATCTGTGTTTTCTTGTTTCTTTTTTTCTTTCTCCTGCTGCTTGTGTTTTTTTTAAGATTAAAAATAGCATGCTATTAGTTTTCATGGTAGTTTGTGATTATGATATCTGAAAAGAAATTCAATTTATCCAACCCACCACAAGCAGGTATCTGGTTTTTCAGGCTTATGAAAACTGGCTGAATTTATTTCTAGTCTGTTAGCTCACACTTCTGTAAATGAAAAGGCTCCACAAAAGCAAGAAACTTGTTAAAGTCCTTTATAGTTGATTACTCTTTAAGTAAATTTACCTACATACACATGCAAAAATGAACTCACCTAGTAGGACTTTGTCCTCTTTATGTCTCTCTCATTTTCAACTCACAATCACGAATCACAGCATGGCTAATGTAGGAAGCACCTGTGGAGGTCATCTAATACAATACCTCTCTTCAAGCAAGGTCACCTAGAGCAAGTTGCTCATAGCCAGCCATATTTTTAATGTGTCCTAGGATGAAGGGTCCAGAATATCTTTTGGCAACCTCTTCCAGTATTTGACCAGGTTTTCAGTTAAAAAGAATATAAATATTCCTGTACTTCAGTTTTTATGCATTGCCTCTTGTCCCATAAATGGGTGCCAGTAAGAGGAGTTTGGTTCTTTGTTCTTTATTCCCCACCATCACTCCATCATGACATCCTTCCTGAGCTGTCTCTTCTCTGGGATGAATAGTCCCTCTTTCCTCAGCCTTTCCACACAGAGATGCTTCAATCCTTCCAGGAGTGTAGTGGTCCTTTGCTCTCTCCTGTATGTCCATGTCTCTCTTGTACTGGGAAATCTAGAACTGGGCCCAGTACTCCAGGTGTGTCGCACCAGTGCTGAGCAGAAGGGGAGGTTACCTCCCTCGCCTGCTGGCAACTGCACAGAGCACAGCCCAGGAGCCTGTTTGCCATGAGGCTGCACTACCGTCAAGTGATCACCGCAGGGACTGGCAGAACCCCCAGACCTTTTCTGCAAAGATGCTTTCCAGACAGAAATCTGACACAGCTCCTTTACTGCTCTGTCATTTTAGGCAGACACTCTGTAAAAGTGTCTTCTTGTCTCCTATACTCATCCTTACGTTTATAATATTAGCTTGACCAGGGTGGCTTGCTTTAGTACACTTCCTTCTGGAAAAAAAAAATCCTTAAATTTCCTTATTGATTCTTTACTAGGTGGTTAAATACACAAATATTTCAGGAAAAGGGGATTTCTATAGTAGAACCAGTAATGAAGCTATGAGAACATCTATTGTTAACTTAAAAGTGGAAGTTCTAAATAAAACAAGAAGTTAAGGAGGAAAGTGTGTCCAACTCACCACACATCATTATGGAAACTGCACAGCACATGTTTGAGTTCTTTGTTGCATGCTCTCCTGTCATTTTATGAAATATATCTAAAGCTGTGTTGGTTCATGCTATTACTTCATGTTATTTCTATGAATCTTCCTGGTAATAAAATTTTTATTCTTTTAGTAGATGGAGTTTGTTAAAGTGGGCATTTTTTTGTTGTTGTGTAATTTTTTTCTTTAATTTTCATGATGCATAATTTTTTCTTTAATTTTCTGTTTAATATTTTAATTTGATTTATGTCTTGTCCAATTAATATATTATATGTAACTATATTTTCATTCTTCCTTCTTGTTCTTCTGAAGTTCCTTAAATTAACCAAATAAGTTTTTTATGTTCTTAACATCAGTTTTATTTCCTTTTTTGGGGAAAAAATGTACACTTCCTTTTTCTGCAAATAGAACTTATGAAGAAACTTATTTAGTTTCAGTTGAGTAACTGTTTACAAATTCATGCTAGTAATTTTTCGGTTGACATTTGAACTCATTCATGCATTTTAGTTTCCTATGCCTCCTCCTCCTCTTTTGAAAAGATTATTTAAAACTTTCAGACTTTCTGTGTATGGAATAGACTACTTTAAATGTCCTGGTTTTGATAGGTCTTCCTCAGGTAATTCTTGAAGACGAGATTAAGGAGCTCATAGCACTTGGTTGCTGTCAGGCCATCTGGGAACACTTGACTTTCTGGAAAGTATTTTTTCTTTGCAAAAACAGCTCAGCATCTTCATACACTGACCAGTTCTGTCTAGAAGTCAAAATCATTTTCCTTCTACCAAGAGGATGCAGGAACATTTGCTCTTTCTCGAATATTTAGAGGCACGGTCATATGTCAAGATAGGCTACTTCTTTCTCTTACATGTCTGTAAAGCAGTAGCAACACAGTGTCCTACATTATCAATCCACATAAGAATAGACTGATAATCTAACAACAAACAAACAAACAAAGATAAGTAAAGCAGAAGAGTTTAGCATGTTTTGGAAAACTGCATTGATGTATACAGTGATTTAAAAAGAATAGACACTAAAGATGTCTTAGAGAAGTTCCTGTGCGGGAGGTACAGAAAAGAATTTGGCTGCCAACCATCAGTGATCAGCCCCTTTGGTTTCCAGCAGAGGATTGCAGGGAAATAGGATTCTTTTTTACTGCGCTGCATACAGCCCTGGCAGATCAGGGTGTCTTTTTTCTTGGATATTTAAATCTAGATTAATTATGAGTCTGCTTTTCCCTGTGTTCTCATAGAGAAGAAAGTAATTAATGACTATTAAATGGTTGTAGTATGAGGCCTAAATTAAACAATGTCTTCCCTTCCCATGTTTAGATAAGATAGGTTATGAAAAGTTAAGTACAGATGGAATATGACAAATGCTGTCATCCAATTTCCCATTGCTTTCCTGATGGCATGTCTTCTGAAGTAATTTCTGAGTAGTTTCTACTTTCACTTAAGAAAAAAAAAATTGTTGTAACTTTTTATATAGTAGAAAAGGAGGCACTATTTTTTTTAAATAGTTAAAAAAATTAGGCATTGGCTTGGAAACTCCTCTTAGTAAAACAAAGAATAGAGTTAAAAATTTCCAAGGATTTCTGAATTTCAAAATTTCAGTTGGATAGAGAGCTTGTTGGAAACAAATCGACTTTTTAATGAGCCTTTTGTGGAGGCTGGCAAATCAGCTGTGTGTGAATTCCAGCCTGTCAGATGCTTGCAAAGGGTTCACTTGGAGTTTTTGCAGATCACTCTTCATTACCTGAAAAGAGTTCCAGAAGCCGCATGGCATGTATCCCAACCCCTACTTTGGCCAACCAGATCACCTAATACACCTCAGTGAGTGATTGAAAACAATTCCTGCTTTTTGGAAATTGTCCATAGGAAAACAAAGCAAAACAAAAAATCTGCAAAACCCAAACTGTGCCCCACTGTGTGTTTGCAGAAGAACAATGATATAGACAGCAAAATCTGTCCTCTCCCTCTCTGACATTTATTGCCCAAAATTGCAGACATGCTTGCAGGGCAGGCCATTGATAATTCTACCCTACTGGGAAAATTCTGTAAATTATTTCTTTTTTCCTTAAGTTACATCACATCTTTTACCATAAAAGTATCCAGCCATGTTAAAGAATTGTCACTGTACCTGAAATTTCTGGTTTACCCTGTCGTAGGGATACTCTTTTTTTTAGAGAAAACCAATGTTGTTTTTTTGCTGGATTTTTTTTTTCTTTTTTCAGAGCAGGTAGGTGGTATTTTCATTGCTTGCTTTGGTTTGTTTTTTTCTTTTTTTTAAGTTTTCAAGAGACTGGACACTTTTTTTTTTTTTTTTTTGTGAGCATTTTAGTCTGATAACAGAACTGAGCAAGTCCTTGAGGACTGCCTTGATCCAGGATAACTCAAGAACAAGATACTTAGGCTAAATTGTACCAGAGGTAAACATAAGTAATGAAAATTGAGAGCATGTGAACTTAGAGTTTTAATTCTAGCTGTGTTGCTTTTGCAAAAAATTTCCATCTTTGAGTGCAGATAAAGACCCAAAACTGCCTATGCCAACTGCTGAAAAAAAACAAATTCATTGTGTGCATTTGTAAGACTGGATCCAAGATATGTTCATAGGGAAGCTTTTTCTTGCTGCTTTTCTTGCAAATATAGGATTTGCTAAAGTGGCTGTAGCATCAAACCCTTCAGACAAACCCCTTCTGTCAATTTGATGGAACTGTAAGACAGCACACACTGCAATGTTTAAATAGTTACAGCTTTTAGGACTTCTTTTTACTGACTGAGCAGAGACACACCAGTGAAATTCTCTTCCCGCTTCACTTTTCTGCCCACTCCCCTCCCCCAGCTTATTGAATATGCAAGGAAAAGCTAATTGGCAGAGAGCCATTCTGGCAAGCTGCACAATGTGTTCAGCAGTTTGTTTGATTTATACCGTTGGAAGTTGCCAAACTTTTTGTCATTTGGTTTAATATAATGTTGTGCCTTTAACATTTTTTTCTTCCATAAAGGATTTTTATTTTGCTCAGTAGGATTATAATTTGAAGGTATAATTAGCATCTTGTTAATTGTCAATAATTACACATGTCATTCACAGAGCTCTTGCAAAGGACATGAGATTCATTTAGCAGAACTTCCTCAAGCTGGTGTTCAGAGGTCCCTAATGAGCAAAGAATAGAGCAAGAGTGGATCTAATAATATAAATTGAAAATATGAACACATATAAGCAATCTAAATTTAAATTCAAGACAAGACAGTGACATGAATGAGCCTCTCTGCTATCAAAAAGAGATGCACAACAGTGTGAATTAGCAACCTCTGCGCTCCAAAAATTACAGACACAAAGAAAATAGTGCTCTGATGTTAAGATTGAAATCTAATTTTCCAGCAATATTTGTGCAAATGTAATGTAACATATAAAATATTTCAGCCAATGCAATGATGAAAATTAAGAATTACATCACAATTTTTTTTTACCACTGCAGTGACATTTTTTGATGTGTAACCACAGCGGAATTTGTTTGGTTTTGCTCATATCACAGTAATTGCAAGGTTCTCATTTAGGAAAGTGGTCTCCTTGAGAGAAATCAAGAGTATTTCTGTAGTAAATTTGGCAGCTTTGCATACTCACAACCTGTTTCATATCAAAACAGCATAATGGTGCAGATTCCTATGAAAGAATAACTGGATTTTCTCATTCCTTGGCAGGTAGAACTCTCAGTGGATCAGTGAGTTAGAGGAAATTTTATCCTCTCCTTCAAGCTCATCAGTCTGGATCCTGTAGAGTGGGAATCAAAACCTCATTTTGGAGTGAAGGAATCTTGTCATTTACAATACTGGTAAATTACCCCACCACAGAAACAAGCAGGCAGTATCCTCTGTTGGAGGTTCTTGTTTCTGCTGGGGCTTACCCCAAGGGGGATCATCTCACAGCTTGTTCTCCTCCCTCTCCTCATGCTGTGGGGTTGATACTGTCATCAGGTGTCTAACATGTCCTTGTTTTCCTTTCTGCCAGTGTCATCCCCTTGGACTCAAGAGGGAGAGGACCGCTGTGGTGGAGGAATAGGAGGCACACCCAAAGGCACCATCAGGAGGTGTCGGTGTAGCTTTTAGATAAAGCCTTTGTCTGCTTTCAGCTTACCCAGAGCCAGTAAGAAAGCCTGTGGGATCCAATCTCAGAGAGCTCCATATGATGAAAGACAGGGTCAGCTCACTCGGTCAGCTGAAGACCAAAGCAGTGCAGGGCAGAATCTTTTGCCTCTCTGTGTCCCATGCTGAGCTGCACGCTTCTCAAACACAGGCTGCATCCTGAGACGCTGTGTCCAGGAGTTGCCATAACCTTCACTTGAACTCTTAGGTTTTACCCCACCTCACCAAGGGGACTCATTCTCCTCTCTCCTCAGGAGAGCTCAGCTGACTCCAGCTGCGTTAGCTCCAGCTAGGTTTTTTGTTGGAAAATTTCTTACTCTCTATATTTCCATTTGACTGCAGTTCATTTTCTCCACCCATATGGATGACTTCAGACATTTTCTTACTAGGTCTCCTCTTTGTTGTTACATGACTATGGTGGAGTTTTTCCCTTAACCATCTGTCTTTTTGAGAAGTACTTTGAATATTGTCAGGTGCTCATGCTAGCACGGGTTTCTCCTTGTATTCCTCAGAGCCTTTTCAGCCAGTTCCTTTTCTGCTTGACACAGAGCTACAGCAGCTGGTTGCCAAAGTACTCCATCACCTTTGTTAATAATCAGATTTTACTGCCTCAGTAAAAAATGGACAAGAGTGAAGATTTAAAAGAGATTAGCCTTTAACTGAACTAGAGGGGACTACAAATATCTTTGGTTTATGTGAAAGATTTAAAAGGTTTTTTGTCTTGAGAGTATTAGTGTTTCCTTTTAATGAGTTAAGTGGACAGACATATTTAATTTCTTGTACCATTATTCTGACACTTTTTCTTCATCTCTGGGATTCTATTATACACTATGATTTTCAAAAATTATGTTTGCAGCAACATAACATTTAACTAAGAGCTCTTCATATTGTCAATGGAATTTTCATCTGTTTTACTCTTTTTAGGTAGTCAACCCAGAAAATGTGCACAACTGAGGAAAAAAGAGCAACAAATCAGCATAAAGTATCTGGATTAATAATGTATTAATAATCTATTTGAGTGGAGCGTCACAAATATTACTGCACTTAGAACAAACATGTCTCCTGAACCTCATTTCTTCAAATTTAAACCATCTTCAATGCGGCAAAAGCCAGATAATGAAATAACTCCATCTTCTCCTTCAGAAATGACTTTGAGAGACACAAGCAACTAACTTATTTATTTGCATTGCTTCTTTATTCATTCTCCTGTTGAATAGAAGTTGTTGGTTTGAACCATGCCAGAATAAAAGGTAACTCACACCCTCCTGTTCCAGGCAGTGCCCAAGGCAGAGGGCCATAGCTAAGGAGCTGCTAAACCCATGAAAGTTCATTAGGCTCACTGCTGATGAAGACAGGGCCCAGCTAAGTGCCTGAAGATACTGCTATGGGAAGGAAACAAAGTTTCTCCTGGCCAGAGCAGAGACAAAAGCTAAAACCACTGCTGTCTGACACCTACTGCAGTCTGGTACAGACAGCCCTGCCTGCTCCCACTGTGTGTTCAGGAGGATCCAGCAGCAGGCAGGTAGCTCAGGGTGTGAGCCAGGAGGCTTTGGTTCTCAGGGCCAGCTTGGCTATGGGAGATGAGAGGCTGTCTGGAGTGCTCAGGAGCTGGGTTTGCTCAGTTGTGTAGGATGGTGTTGTGCTCTTACCTCACCGTATGCGATAGCACAAAACCTGCTCCCACTTTTTCACCTTGGTTGCTGTGGGGGACCATGTGTGGAGTGCCTGGTCCTGTTTCTTTATTGGGTAATTAAAGTTTGGGGAAGGGAACAAAGGAAAATACTCCCACAATCCCTCTCCTTACACACATATGGGCTGCCAGAGCGGCCTTGCTTTAGCTTAGTTTCCAGTACCTGTTCCATTTAGTTCAGATTTTTGTTGTTTAATTTCTCCTTTTCCCCACTGAGAGCTTAAACAACTGTACCAGGGAAAGATGTGCAATACCCTGCTAACCCACGTGCTCCAGTTTGTGCAATACCCTGATAACCCATGTGCATCTACTCTGGAAAGCCCTGATTGTGACTTATTCCCCATTTTTGATGAATGCAAATGAAGTTTAGTGTTAAATATTTCAAGTACTATATCAGTGATCTGGATCCTATCTTCCAGGTGAGGTTCTAATTCCTTTTGCATTTAATCCTCCCAAAGAAGCAGAGAGATGCTGGAAACAAACCTTGTCCTGTGCAGGTTGGAAAGTCTAGAAAAGCTGCAGATGCACTTTCTGCAAAGAAATCCCTGTATAGTGCTGCTGAAGGTCTTAAAAGAGAGAAGGATGCTGGCTGCAGTGCCCTGGAGGTGCATCTACAGTAGGACTCACAGTTGTGAACCCCAGCCTCACACACATGCTTAAACTATTCACAACAGCATGTCCATAGAGACAGCACAGTTGTCTTACAATTCATGTTGAAATAAAATTGAGGACTAAACACAGCAGTAGAGGTTTAGCTTCCACCATAGGGTGGGATATTTCCTGTTGTATTAACAAGATCTGAGGCCATGAGAGAACAATTTAAAAGACAGAGTATTAGGTTTGTTTCAAGCTCTTACCACTTCTTCAGATCCTACCTTTGGGTATCTCATATCAAGGATATAATTATTTTCAGAGCTCTATCTGTCATTATCACTATTATGAGACATGATGTGCTTCATATTCTCACTAAAATTAAAGAGAAGATGGAAGGCAGATAGTATAATGCAGTTCAATATCACTAAGAGATGAAATGGTATATATATATGGCTATACAGGGAGAGTTTTAGCTAAATTTGTTTTTTTGTTCATAGTACCCTGTAGGCCCATCAATGAAATTGCATCTTTTACTGGCCCAGCCTAATGCCAAGTAATTCTCTTCTCTTCTCTTTTCTGTTATCTTTATCTCATTTCCTAATGATTCCTCAAGTGCTCTGCTCAAATTAAAGTCTAACACTTATCCTTTTGTTAAATCTTTTCACAAACACATTTGTAATATAAATCAATGCAAAGAAACTACTGAATAATACAGGCATAATATAGACATCTAGATATCTATTTTTAATATCTTCAAACTAAAATAAAGAATTGGAATGCAAATAAGGTCATGAGTAGTCTTGCCTTTTATGTATTTGTGCCTCACATATCTGAAAAAAATAGCTCACAGTGCTGAGGTTTTGGGTTTGTTTGTTTCACACCCTAAATTCAATAAAGCATGTTGTGTTAAGAGCAGGACTATCAGCAGATGATATTAAACTAGATCAGTGAAGATTTCTGATTTTCCCATTCTCCTTGAAGGATTGATAGACTTAACCCAGGGTTTTTTATATGTTAAAAGTGTTATTTTTAAATGCTAAAACAGAGTGCTATAAAATATTCAGCAGAAAATACAACAGAAGAGCAAGCTGATAAACTTGTGCAAGAAACTACAGGTGAAACAAAAAAGTGGAGGCAAAAAGAGTTCTTAATGAAAGAGAAAATACAGCAAGGAAACCATCACAGAAATCTAATGAAAAAAAAAATTAACAAAGGTATCAGCAGACACTCTGTAATCTATCTAGGAAACGAACAATACCTTTTAATTGGCTAGTTTGCAGCTGGAGACTTTTGGAAGCAGAATGTAGATAGTCAGGTTGTTTATTTGAAGATCTAATAATTTTGTGTTCATGTCACTTATCCTCCTCAGATCTATTTTATTTTCATTGGTTGTGGCAAATTCATTGAACTTTGTTACACATCCCATTATAATTAACGTTTTTTCTTAAACCTGATCTTCCTTGACCACCTGAAATATCTCTTAAAAAAAAAAAAGAAAAATATTTCTATCTTAAATGCTTCAAAAGCAGATATATTAAAGTTTCCTAATTGAATCTTATGGCTTTTACTGCAATCTTGTGGGCTTTTTCAAAATTATTTTAGAACATGTGGCTTTGGCCATGCTGTCTGTGCAAAACGTAGAATATGAATCACCAGTGGGGAATATATAAAAGGTTCTGTGGATTTAGATTCTTTGCACAGAATCTTAGCTGTGTTATAACAGCTTTCTGATTGGAGGACATTCTGTTCCAAGCACACCTCAGTCCTACTGAGAGCCTTGTGCTGTAGAGCCCACAGTGCACATGCAATATCTGGAGTGTCCTCACCTCCTCAATTTTCATCCTGATGAAACAGAGAAGAGTTCATAGCAATAAAATATCATTGGATTTCTTTTGGATTCTGATTTTCTGTCTAAGATAAATAATGTTCTTAGATAAAGAAAAGAATTTTTTATGCCTTAAAGCTGCCTTAGTCTCTACAAGTTTTTTCCACAGTGTCACTTGTAACTTACTCTCTTTTCCAGTGCTGTTGAATCATCTTTTCTCTGCTTTATGAATGTGTATCAAGTGTACTGTAGCAGTATTTGTGTACACATTCCCACGTCTCTAAAGGAAAAATGAAAATAACTGTGGTTAAAGCTGTCATATCAGCTACAGAAAATATGTACTTAGAAAGTGAAAGGGATTTATTTCATAAAGCAGATATATGAAAGTCATTGCCTTGTACATATCAGCTGTGACTTCAGTGCAGGCTAATACGTTAATAAGTCTTTCTTGGTGGAGACAAGCTGCCAGGAAGAGCTCAAGTTACCAGACAGTAACAAGTTTGCTTCAGACTGTTACAGCAACAAAATTTTCCACGCTAGTGAGAATGTGTTTACCACTGGACTGTTAAAAATAATCTCCTCATCAATTAAAGCAGATTTCAGAAAGCCCCTGTGCAAGGTGGGGTCACATTTCTGCTGTTTCACCCTCTGTGAGAAGCAAACCCTCCCCAAGGACAATGCTGACTCCCAAATCCCATTATTTCAATCCCGCTGTAAATAATGATGCTGAAAAATTTATTTCTGAAAACAACCTTGTCTACACTGGAAATTTTTCCTTCTTTATTTTTATATCTTAAAATTACTGAAGGATAAATATAGCAGAAAATGTTTCTTTAGGAAATCCCCAAAAGAAAAACATAGTCCAAATCTTTAAAGAATAACTGGTCAAACCATAAGCTGAATATCATTTCCTCTTTACTAATATCAGGTGGACATTAAATTGTTCTGATTCTGATGCATTCCATCCATAACACACACTAATTTGACTTTATGAAATGAATCTGTTAAATATTATTGAAAGTCAGAGAGATAGAGATAGGAATATTAGGAAAGCTACTGATTTTGTATTTTCTCCAGCATCCTGTGGGCAGAAACATTTTGTACCTTTTAACACTCTCTCAACCCTAGCAACACTACTGTCCCAGTAGCTAAGAACCCCCAATTTAAAGTTAAGTTTTGGCAGGTCTTAGCTAGCCACAAAGTTTAGCAAGACACCTGTAGTGAATTTTCATATATTCCATTTATTTTGAGAAAGTCAAGGGACAAGTTTAAACAAAAGGCTTAGCCAAAGGTAGAACACAGTCTTCACTGTGGATAAGACATCATGTATTGGAGGACATAATCTTCATAGTGACTACTTTCCATAGGAAAAGCCAACACAAATCTTTCAAAAGTAGTGTTGAACTCTATTAAATTCACCTGATGGCAAAGGATCAACACATCACAAGCCAGCAAAATCTGTGTTCAACATTACAGCTTCTTAGAAGACCTTTTGTGCCAGAGTGATTCCAGATTTTCATTATCTCAGGCTAATGACTTTTACTCTTGGAATTGTTGCACTTTGTAAATGAAAATGTAAGGCCATATACTAGCCAAACACAGAATAGGAAAGTGAAGATAAGAATAAAATAACATTTTCTCTTCCCCTCTTTTCCTTCCATCACTGCTGTACTGGACTGTACTGTATATGCTAAGCAAATAGAGTTTGAATTCAAAGACAAAAAGATTACCTGAAGTCACTTAAGGTCATACTTTGATCTTGTCTCTAAACAATGAATGAGCCTTTCCATGGAACCTATATCTATGACCTACAATTTTTTTAATAGAAAATTGTTTTTTTTTTGTTTATTCTGCATATGATAAATAGTTCTTATCACTTGCCTCTGTACATATATAGATACCTTTATATATATATGTGGCTTTCTGAAATGCATGTTGATTACTGAGCATTTTCGTGCCTCTCTGAATATATACATAGTAAAGGAGTGAACATGTTGATGCTGATAAGCCAAAGCAAGACTTGAATTCCTGAAAAACTGGAATGAGCACGTGTAGCAAATAACATAGTTGCACAGAAGTGACTCAGATAGGTGTTCAGAGGAAAGCGGCTCTTTTGCATGACAATCAGTTGGACACTTTTATCTAGCTAGCTCACTCTTGAAGGTGAATAGACCAAATAGAATTAACATGAGTTTTCATATGGTTAAAGTGCTACTTTAATCTGCTCAGACTTCTGCTTGGCAATGATTCTAAGAATCAACAATGATTTTAGCAGTGACACAGGATTAGAATGGGCATCTAAAGTCCAGCCCCTTCTTAAAACAGACACAATATTATGTAGTCTTGTTCATAAACCTTTTTTATCATCCTTTTTATCACTGATAATCTCTTGGAAGGCTGTTTCAAAGGTAGTTTAGTACTTTGATGGCTAGATCTATCTTCATTTCACAATTAAATTCATTAACAGGAAGTTTATGCTGAATTATTTGTGACTCAGTGGACAAAAATTTTATCACTCAGATATTTCATCACCCTTCTGTTGCATCTATTGAGCTGTGAAGCATTCACTTAGCCTGAATTTTCTTAGGAGAATAAAGATGACTTTTTGAGGACTTATTTAAGAAATATGCAAGTAGGTGCCTGATGTAGTACTCTACCTGCAGAGCAAGTAGATAGCATTATATTACTTCATTATGCTTTTTGG
Source organism: Vidua macroura (assembly GCF_024509145.1). Lineage (NCBI taxonomy): Eukaryota > Metazoa > Chordata > Aves > Passeriformes > Viduidae > Vidua > Vidua macroura. The sequence goes on along the minus strand of NC_071573.1, from coordinate 68,044,231 downwards.
GTTGATAACTCTGAAAAAAAGAAATAGGAGACATTAAGCATGCTTTGTAGATACCAATGACACCGAAAACTCTGTGTTATCTGTAGAAACTCTTCTCCAGCAGCAGAAAAAGGGCTAGTGATGCTAATATTTATCAGTATTAATCTGAGTGGGCAAGATCTGTATAAGAAATTGATTTGAATGGATCTAGATGTCCTTGGTATAGATATATAGATATGGGCTGGTTATTTAAGTTCCCATCACAGGCCCCCTTGAGAAATAAGGCCTTTAGGGTATAAGCCATCATCTAGCTGTTTCATAAATCAACTAGGGAGGAAATGGTTTGTTCCCTTGAAGGACTTATGTTTCCTTACTGACAGTAGAGGTAACCTTAGAGAGAAGTCATCTGTTAGCTGCATTGGATAATCTTCTGTCTCTATTACATAAGTATGAGTTCAAACAAGGGAATTCCATCATTTCAACCTGATGTTATCCCACAGACCCTTTATGCTCCCAATATAATAAATATATAGGCACTTCCAAAGAGCAATAATTGCACAGAAGATCTGCCTCGGCCTCTCTGAGTGCCAGCTGTTCACCCTCAGTTGAAGAAAGAGCCTATATATGATGCCTATGCATCTCAGGCACCTTAGTTTACTGCCTAGAGTTTCAAGGGATAAGTACAGGCCAGAAAATGTAATCATATATCAGTTCATTTTACAAAGACAATCTCTGTTTTTCATGAATCTCTAGGTTTAGAAATGTCAATCAACCCATCGGTGTACTGAAATACTACCATAAAATTATTTACTATATGGTGTTGCGTTCACACACTGTAAGTCACAAAATATAGCAACGTAAATAATAATGTTCAAGGGATCCAGCAACTCTTGGAACATATAAAAATACATTAATATAAACCACTTGCTAAATACTCACAAAGATGAGGTCTGCATTGCCGACATCCCCTGAAAAGGAGGTGGGGCAGTGGGAGGGTAAATTCGTAACAGAGATTATTCACAATGAATAATTCAACAAGTTCTTTTTACTGCACACTTCCACCAGCTGGCTTTTGTGCAAGAACTTCAAAGTAATTCAGTATGAATTGATTAAGGCTTTACACTACGTTGATCTGGATGTTAGAAAACTTTTCTGTTCTTCTAAAAGCAGTGACATTTAAGCAAGGCAGTTTTGTACTATGTCTCTCGACAAGTTCAAGAGAATATGTCTTTGAAAATTAGGAGATTTTTATTGAACTCAGATGCAGAAATATTTTCATTTTGGCTTTCCTTTACAAGAAAAGTACATGTTGAATCACAGAATTGCTGATATTTCCCTTATAATTGTATCACCTCGGATCACTGAAATCTATCAGTTTTGTTTCTAACTGCAGATGTGGACATTTTACAGCTAATGAAAAAAGTTATGTGTGAGGTAAGTTCAACAAAAGCAGTCTCTTTTCTCCCTCTCTTATTGAAAGCCCTTGCAAAGAAAAGGAAATCCTTTATTTTTTTTTTCCTTGGCAGTAAAATGTTGTAAGCAAGGACTATATTGGTGCTAAATATTAGCAGCTGAGTTCAAGAGTAATGTATAAACAGAGTTCAAAGACAGAAATAAATTCACATGCACATTGCTAGCATAGTTTCTTTTACCACTGCAGTATTCTATACATTAATTTGAGTGCTGGAAAGCTCCTTTCTCTGTGGCTTGTGTTTTACAAACAAACTAAAATAGATGAAATAATTTCTGAGGCCACAAATGGGACTTTGTGGAGACAGCACATATTAAGACTGAGGGCCTGGTAATTGTTTCTTATTTCTTCCCTTATTTATATTGCTTATTTATCCTGTACTTGGAGGTCTAGCAATTTTTTTTCCTCTTGTGAAAGCAGCTGGGGCATTTTGTGATGCGTCAGTGGGTACTTCACTGTACTCCAAAAGAGAAATATTATCTTACCACTGTGGGAAAACTATGTCTTATCCTCACTCATATGAATAAATATCTAGCCAGCTTTATCATAATGGTGACAAAGAATAGTATTCATTTATTTGGATAAATGTATCTAATTTCCATGAATAAAAATAAAGGATACAAGAGATAATCATGATGGACTGAGAAATATCAAACTTTTAATTTAGTTTAGAGCAGCACTTGAAATCTTAGATATAGGGGAAATGTCTAGTTTCAGACATTTCCAAATCCAAATAGTAGAGATATGTGTGAGACCTTTCCACTGTCTTTTACTTCTTCCTAGAAAAAGACTTCTACATATTGGATTTTCAGCTACTGATTTCCTTTGAAACTCTGGTGAATTGTGCCATCACTATATGAATACCCCTCCAAATTTTGAAATTATGGCAACTGCAAGAGGTTGCATTGGTAGCTCCAAGATACAAGAAGATAGGTAAATATTATGTACACAAAATCAAGGTAAAGCTTTGAACATCAAAGGAGTTCCTTTTAGACCTTAAAAAGGCTGATGCATTGCATTCACTCAAGCCTTGTGCCTTCCCTGAAAAAATACAAACAAATCAAACATTTACAGTAGAATCAGTCTGTGCAAATTCTATCTGAGAACTGGCCTGACTTCTGGTCACATGGATTTAGAAAATACCTGCTCAAGTTGGAGCAATTCTTCATCTAATATGTTTGCAATTGTAATTTCCTTAGGAAGTCTTTCAATATAAGAGGCCAATATCTCACTGTCTTTTGGTATAGAGAAGCCTCTTTGGAGCCTTGTTCAGAATATGCAGATTTTTCTGGTGCCAGAGTGATGCTTGGGTTGCTAGTTTATAGTCCTGGAATGGAGGGAATGCTCCTTTCAAATACAAGTGGTAGGGAGGAAGATCCATGTTAGGACTGCTGTGTCTCTGCCTCTCTGCAAAGCCTTGATGCTCAGATTGTGCACAGGTATTGAAGCCTAAGGTCTCTTTCTTAAAGATGTTTTAATAAAAAAAGCAAGAATATGGCAAACTGCCAGCAATAGGGAACTCTTCCATTTTAGAGGAAGATCAGCAAGTAATGGTATTAAGTCTGGTGCAGGCAGCAGGTCCCTGACATTTAATAGAACTTCTCCTCTGTCTGCATGTGATTTCCATGTGCTTCTTTTGTAGGCAGTGGCACAGATTGCTTTAGAAAAGAGTTGAGGAAATTGGAAACTTCCCCACGCCCATGCTCCAGAAGACCTTGGAATGGGTGAACAGACTTGGGGGAAGGGTTTGATTTCAATAGAGGGAAGATTGCAACTTCTTTCAGATTCCTGTTCCAGATTTAAATACCAGTAAGAAACTCCAGCATACACTTGCATACCAAAGATTACTCCTTTGTAGTGGCGCCAAAAAAAATCCTTAAATTGCATTAAATATAAGAGGAGTTAGTTCTCTTCTGCATTTCTTCTCTTGTGAGTTTAGTTCAGTTAAAAATAAAGATTCATCCATATATCATTCAATGTCTCTATGAAAATAACTAATTTGTTCAAAGTTTCTTCTTCTTGATAAGATGTGTCATGCTATAAAAATTTTCAAGTTTTCAAGGTATTTATACTCCTTTGGGAGATTAAAATATACAGAGGCAAGGAATGGTGGGTGTACACACACACAAACAGACTCTGTGGAGTCATTACCCATTATTAGCATGGCATGTTTTAATGACATGCCCTCTTTTCATCTATTGTCCCAGACATTTCCCTCAGACTAAGTCCCAGTGTCACATCTCTGAGAAAGGGCATCTACCAGATTCTGTTGTTTTTCTCCAGATCCAGATTCTACTCTGTTTATTACCATTTCTATAAATGCCTAGTGCCTCTTGATTCAAGATAAACCTTCGCACGTCTAAAAGAGTCTCCACATTATGTTTTAAATTCCAAGTAACAAGAAGAGACAGAGACATAAGATGCATCCTGTTGCAAAAGAGTTTGGATAGCTTTCCCACAGGACTTTTTTCTCCTAGATCTAAAAGCTTCAAGATACCTGACTTAAAGCAAGTTGAGGTCATGCCTTGAAACATTCCGGAGTGCAGTACCAATTCTGCACAGTTGTGTTCACAGGCAGGAGGAAAAATGCACTAGGCCAGTGACCTTCCACAAACTCTCTGAAACATTGCAAAGATAAAAGAGAGAGCTGTCTGGATAGCTCCAGGTGGAGGAAAAGGTGGAGGATAAAGGTGGAGGAAAAGAGATACAAAGGTCTACATTTGGGACCCGCACAGAGTATGTGTTTATGGCTGCTCTAGGAATCACCTTTGCTCTGATCCATGGCTTTTTGGTCAGATTATCCCATTTGAGTCAAACTACATAACACAATCTTTCATTTGCCATCTTCATCGTGTCCTGTATCGTTGGGACCCCCTCACTTCAAGAACGGTATGAAAATGTTCTGAGGCAAGTCCAGAAAAGGACAGTGAAGCTGGTGAAGGGTCTCCAGCACATGCCTGATAAGGAGCAGCTGAAGGGTGTTTAGCCTGAAGAAGAGGAGGCTCAAGAGTGACCTTATCACTCTCTGCAACCACCTGTAAGGAGCTGTAGGCAGGTGGGAGTCATCCTCTTCTCCCAGACAAGTGACAGGGCAAGAGGACAGAGTCTTAAGCTGCACCAGGGGAGATTTATGTTGGACATTAGGAAGAATTTCTTCACAGAAAGGGTGATTAGATATTGGAATTAAATGCTCACGGAGATGGTGAAGTCACCATGCATGGAGGTTGTTGCATCCCGGGTTTGGGTTCAGATTAGGGGTTCTGATCTGTGTTAGCTAGCCGAGTTCTGTGTACCCTCGTGCACCCCCTGTGGTTGTCCGTCCCCCCCCCCCACAGTGGTCGGCTTCAAGTCTCTTAACATTGGAGCTCACTCTGCCAGTCCTGTAACCACTCCCCTGTCCTCTCCTGAGAATTCTGTGTCAGTCACCCTGATCCCACGACCCCATTCGCCCCGGAGCCCCATGTCTGCCCCTGCCACGTTCCCGTTGGTCGCCGTGGTCCACGTCATCGCCACGGCGCCTGTCCCCATTGGGCGGGAGGACTCCTGCCCTCCCTGTCCCACCCCCTATATCATCCTACGCCTCCCTGGTCCGGTCGCCATTTTTGCCCACGCGGAGTTGGGAGCAGTCTGCAGCTTCTCCATCGCGGCTCCCACGGCCATTAAAGCCTTCCAGCCGCCATGCGGACAATTTTGGACAATTCCTTCACCTTTTTATTTCCTCCCTAGCGCCGATGGCAAAGTGCAGCCAGCCCACCCCGGTGCACGGCAGCAGAAGGGCCTGGGAATCGCAACAAGCACCGGCCCCGCCGAGAATCCGAGGCACCCAAGCTGGGCACTTGGGAGCGGACCGGGGCTGAGAAAGATAACGCATTGTCGCAGGAGGTGTTAAGGAAAGAGAGGATGTGACACTTAGTGCCATGGTCTGGTTGACATGGTGGTGTTTGGTCATAGGTTGGACTCAATGATCTCAGAGGTCTTTTCCAACCTAAATAATTCTGTGATTCCGTAACAAATGGGAAATAATTTTTAAAAAACCAAACAATCCATATCTCATATTTTAACACTGAGAATTCAACACCATTTTTCTATATCATCTGCTAATAGCTATCCGATGATGGTTCATTACATTTAATAATTCTGAATTCATATAAAGTAAAGGATTTTAAGGCTCCGAGAAAGAGAGAAACTACACACATATTGCTGAGTAGAACAGCTGTCATGCTGGGGAAGTAAGGAATATTCTGATTTTGTTTTGAGGAACTTCCTTCTATAAATAACACTGCTACAAGGGTATAAATCAGAAGTACCATCATTCTGATGAGACCCCAGGGGACTTAAGCTCTGCTCACAAGAAATTAATCTCAATTAACTCAGATAACTTCTGGATAGGCTACATGCTCGTCATTCACAGAGGTAACCTGACTGCTGCAGGTTGCTGTTCTCTCAGAAACAAGGTTAATTAATGAATGAACTTCTGCTAAAATGCTAGTTGAAATTCAGTTTGCACACCAGAGACTCTAATGTTGTTCACTTATTTTCATCACAAACTTCAGTATCAGTCATTTTTTTCACCAAATATTTATTTCTTTTCTATATCATGTTTCACTTTTTAATCAAATGGAATGTTGGAATAATGGAAAGGCACTATACTTTAATTCTTAAGAATTATAAAATTTTATTTGCGATAAATTGTTATTTTAGAATCTGTAGTTTTTCTTTCCAAATCTAGGGTATGCTTTTGGTGATTTAGGATGGGGTTTTTTTAAGAGCTATTTCAGATAACAAAATAAAAATATTTCTGTGCCTTTTTTTCATTCTCTGAACTCTTTCACAATGGGCTGTGGTTCATGGAAAAGAATGCAATGGTCTTCCCACAGACAGGACTAGACCCAAGCACTAGACAACAACTTTTTCTCTGCACAGAAGAGGATGGTGGAGATTCAATTTATAGACAGGTTCTGTCCCACAGTGGAATCTGAAATGGTGGATCAGAATATCCTGCCCTCCCCTTACTCTCATCAGGAAGGAGAAATTAAAAAAAAAAAAAAAAAAAAAAAGTGAAATAAGAGAAGACAGGGAAGTGGTACATAAGTAATATGTTTTAGAAAGAAACTGTTAAAGGACAGAACTCATGCTGTTAAATATGAGAATATAGTAGAATGATCAGTCTTGTGTTTAGCACTCTGAACAAGAACTTTACAAGCATAAAGGCTTTTTTGTTCAAAAAAAAAGACCCAGTATTAGTTATCTGGTAGAGAGGCTGGGGGTTGGGAATTTACCATCAACTGGAACAACTATTCAAAGCAAAGAAATGAAAAAGGGAAGAGCAGAGGAATGTCTCTCCAAGTTGCCTACTGAAGCAGTTTCGGGTTTAATTTTCATGCTTGTTTTGCAATCCCTTGATAGTCAAAACTGGCTGACACAACACATGAGATATGCCAGTGCCAGTCTTGGGTATTTTGGGTTCCTGGAAACAGCACAAAGATCTGTGTTGACAAAAACTTTACAGATGTGCCAGATTTTTTTATTCAGAGTGAGAAGCAGGGGCCCCTCAAATAGGAATGCAGATGCTGTCTGGGCTGGGCCCTGGGTCACCCAGGCAGGGGGCATCTCTGTGTGGGCATTCAGCATGTCCTGCCCAACTGCAGCTGGGAAAGGGGGGTCAACAGAACAAGCTGACTTGTCGAGTGCAGTACTGCTTTCATGAGCATTCAATAGTACAAATAAAGCTCACATTTCCTAAATATCACTTCAAACCAGTTTTGGTGTGTTTTTTTTGTTTTTGTTTTTTTTTTTTTTTTATCATTTAAATAACAAATGGGACATTCTTTCACCTTTCACTTCCTTCTGTTGTAGACAGGTTTGAGATGCCTGCAATCCTTATTCTCAAGAAGAAGCCTCAAGGAGAATTCAATTTGATTCAATTCACACTGGGATTCATATCCTGAAGCTTGTTCATGGAAGTATGGAAGGGATTTTTATTGGTAATGTGTTTTATTGTAAGTGACTTGACAGTGACCAATGACAACAGTGCAGGACCTGAGAACAAAGCTGAAGTAGGGAAGTAGTAGAATTTGAAGGCTGGGATCCAGGAGAAGGTTGTAAGGAATCTGTGGAACAGCTGGATCTATTCGCTGGGAGAGGAGAGGAGAGGAGAGGAGAGGAGAGGAGAGGAGAGGAGAGGAGAGGAGAGGAGAGGAGAGGAGAGGAGAGGAGAGGAGAGGAGAGGAGAGGAGAGGAGAGGAGAGGAGAGGAGAGGAGAGGAGAGGAGAGGAGAGGAGAGGAGAGGAGAGGAGAGGAGAGGAGAGGAGAGGAGAGGAGAGGAGAGGAGAGGAGAGGAGAGGAGAGGAGAGGAGAGGAGAGGAGAGGAGAGATTTTTAGCTTCACTCTGTAAAATCCTTATACACAAAGCTAATATTTTAATTTCTATGTGTTTCAACTTGTCAATAGTGGTAAGGTTTTAGAGCTATGTAAAACATGTCCAGATGCAACTGAGAAATTTTTCTCATACTGATTGTAAACTTGTGGTCAATTTAAGGTATATATTTTTCAGTCTTGACATTCACAACCAAGGTGATTTTTTTAAAGTCCTCCATGCCGTATTAGCTCTGTAAAGTAAGGAGGAGTATCAGGATGTAGTACAACTGAAGATTTCAAGCCCTTAAATCTAAATAATAAATGCAACTCCACAGAGACAAAATGTATTGTTTATATATCAGAAATTTGTGTCAAAATTTGTGCAAAAGAGATGTAATCTGAAATATGAAGAAATATAATCTTGAGGTAATTTATATTTATTTTGTTGAACCATATTTAACAATACCCCCTGCAAACACATTAAATTAACCAAGAAACTGGTCTCTATTATCTAAAAACTAAAATTAATTTTTGTTTTGATTCTTAATTAATTTTGTCTTGCTCAAAAGAAAGGAAATAAACTTAATTCAATATAAAAGAAACACAAACAAAAGAAAGATGTCTTATATTTCACTGAGTTCATAAACAATTTTCTAAACTTTTGTGAGGAAATCCTCTTATTTGACTGAGAAATTTTGGCACACAAACAACACATTTTGCTATATATGACTGCAGTATTTAAATAAAGATTATTTTACTGTCTACTATAAATGCATTTTGTTCCTAGAGCATTTAACCTAGCAATTCAAATGCTGATATAGTTTTTTTTTTTCTGTCTCTTGAACAAGTTATCACTAAAAATGTCAATCTTTCATAAAGCATTTTTTTAAAGTGCTTCTTTTTTATAGTGTTTATATAAAGATCAATATTTTATGCAACAGTGAAGTCTTCAAATATTACAGTTTCTCTGGATACCAACAGTAAAATGACATCTTAAATATTTATTTTTATTACACCTTATGTATTGACAACAGTAACATTCTCAGAAATCCCATAAGCAAAAGGGCCGCACAAGCTAAAGGAAAATAATTTGCAGATTGAACCAAAATTAGTTGCTACTATTAATATTGCAAGATACTTGTCACCTTTCTCTGTTTCTGGCTTACTTCTGGGACACTGCACACAGGAACAGCAGTTTTTACGGCAAAAGGGAAGACAAATCCTCAAGTCCTTCTCAAGTATGTTCAGTAAAGAAAGCTGATGTTAGATGTTAGGTGACATGTAACCAGCAATCCACAGTCCCAAAGGTAGGCTGTATGTTAAAGCAAATGTCAGCACTCTCAGGATAAGGCACACTTCAAGACCAAGATATTTCTTTCATTCAGATTGAGTGTTTTGAGCAAATTTAGCAACCTTCTGAAGTGTATCTCCAAATCCAAGCACCAAAGTGCTCACTTTGAAGCTAATGTTCTTACAGATTAAAGTACTTAAAAAGCTTGTAGAATCAGCTCTCTTATTGCACAGGTGAAGAGAATGCTTTAGATACTAATATGCATCTGCAGTGCTGAAAGACATCAGGAAGAAAAGACTCTGAGTCCTAGAACAGACCTACACAGGTCTGACACAGGTAGAAAGCTGCACTATTAAGCACTTCTGACTGAGGAGTAAATAAACCAGAATCAAACACAGTTGGCTTCAGGGGAAACAGTGGAGATTGAGTACCTCAGATAGCAGCACACAAATATTATTTTAGTGTTTATATAATGTATTTTATTTATTATCAATTTTATTTTATTTATTTTATTTTTTATTTTCTGCATGGAATTGAGTAAACAGCAGATAGAGCCAGAGAATTTCACCTTGCATTACAGATCCATATTCCGTGGGTCATGTCCCACATTGACCACACTTTGGTGTTCTAGGGATGCTGCCTCATGCTTTAGTGGAGGGAAAGAGAAAGTCTTTCTTCCTTTTTCTTAGAACATAAATTTCTTTTCTTTCTTTCTGTGTATGCTGTCTTTGTACTGCTCAAACGTCCCCATTCAATCTCCATTTATAGTACTGCTTTCACCATCTGGACTTGCATTTGGCAGCTCATACTTTCAGAATACATTGCACCTTGAATGTGTGAATTCCTTGCACACCTTTTCAAAGACGCCTCTTTCAAAAAAATGCCCTTTAAAGAGACTTTGAATCAGTCATAAAAATTGCTCTTCTCAGCTGTTTCCCCTCAGGTTGCCTGACCTAATGAGTTATATTCAAAATTATTTAAGTTTCATGGTCCTAAAAGTAAGAATTTACTTCCTCATTGCAAGATCCTACACCTTTGAAAAGTGCACAAAAATGGTGCTGCCCATCATTAAATTATTCTTGAAGTGGAAAATATGTTAAGCTGGACTTCTTTCTTTAGGTGACATAAAAGTGTTAGTTTGAGTTCCAGTTCAAAATAAAACCTGGATCTCAGAAGAGACATTTGTTTAAAGACTCATCAGTTAACACTGTTTTTTTTCTCAATTTTTCATCACTAAGAAAGCTTTTAAGACTTGTTTCTTTACAAAGCTCTACATTTAAAATAGAACTTGGAAAGTACATCAGGTGGCATAGAAACAGATGTGGCAGAAGAAACAGGTCTCTTCATTTTCTTTGCAGTGGGATAGCCAGAAAGAGCAACAGTCTGTTTGGGACTGTAGTTTCACAACACTGTTTCAGTCAGGCTGGCAATCACTGAAAGAGTGAGAAAGAGAAAGAGAAAGAGAAAGAGAAAGAGAAAGAGAAAGAGAAAGATGAGCAGGATTAAAAGGACATCCAAGTTCCCTGGCACAAAATGGCTATTGAATTTGTGAAGTGAGAAATGCTAAATATGATTACACTCATTAGCCATCTGCTGTGGGTTTTCTTAGCTTTCTTCAGCGCAGAACCTGAAACAGAATCCTTCCAACTATGCCTCATTTCTTTGCAGGTATTCTCCTCCCAAAAAATTGGCTGCATTTCTCAAAATTGTGTTCCGCCTCTGCAGCACCACAGAGAGGTTGCCCGGGCATTGGGGTTCATATTAATAAAATGGATTTACTAAAATAGGTTTTTAACTGAAGAGTCAAATCTTTGGCAGCTGTATTTCCCAGTGCACTTTTTTAAACTCTCTGCATGAAAACCTTGATTTTTCAGTTTTACTTCGTCATTGTACCTACTGCCACACTGTCAAATGCAAATAAAATTCCTCAGTCAGTGACTCATTGCACATAAAAAACAAACAAATAAATATCTACCTCTAAAAGTGTTGTTGTTATTGTTTCCAGATAGTTTAGAAAAAAACATACTTATCATGATGCAAGATGAATATTTTTATACCACTTTTTAACAGTATTTCTGACACATGGAAACAGAAAACAAGTCATTAATTGTATCATTGATATTTTTCTAATTAGCTGAAAAGCAACAATTTTCAAAACTAATCTCAGGTACAATTTTATTTTCCTAGTTCATGTTTGTATTTATATTTACTAGGATATTTTGTCCAGGTCACTTGATTGTTTTTTGTTCCTAAAAGACCTCACTAAATACTGCTTGACAAATAAAAACTGATATCATAGAGTACAGATTGTTCAATTCAATTAATAACATGTTCATAATAAGTTCTCTGATGAAAAGAATGCAAAAGAGCAAGTATTTTCAATGCTGGGAAAAAATGAGACATTCCTCTTAATGTATGCAAAATAAAGAGATATGTCAGTTCTGGCCTGCAATTCAAAGAATAAAAAAAAAACCTTTTAGTATAACATAAATAAAGATTAAGTTACCATACTAAGCAGCCAGGCAAATATTTCTAATAATTACTGTGGGTAAGGAGAGAATATTTGACGAGGAGTTGAAAAATATGAGCTCAAGTACCATCTCCAGCACAGGTCAGTTGAGTTGTTCCCAGAAAAGTCAAGCCATTTCATTGTGAATCTATTTCCTATTCTCTGCCCAATACTATAATTTCAAACTGACCAGGGTTCACTGGGTGAACCTCTACCCAGAACCTCATTATTTAGACTCTTCTCATTATTTGTGCAGAGAAAATGGTAGCTTTTAGAAAATATGATTCATCTGAGTAGTCTATATCTTTCCAGTTGATAAATCATACATTTGCAGTCATTATTTCCTTCTAGCTGCCAGCATCAGTATATCTAAATTTAGGTGAAAAGAGCTACACTCCATTGGGTCCTACAGCAACAAGTGGTATAGTCCAGAAAGTGTAGATCTCTAGAGCAAAGCACTTGTTGCTAAAGGTTCAACATCTGTGCTAAAGGTGTTTCAGGGATTTTAGTTCGGATGTGAAGTAAAAGACATTAGAGGAGCACATCTTTTGGTTTCACTTCACCCCAGAGGAACTAATTTTGCTTTTTCCAAGGCAGTTCCATGGTAAGAGCCTAAGTGCAATAGGTGAGGACAAAGAAAACACGCTCTTCCAAGGTTCATATGTTCTCTGAACTAATAATACTAGTAGAGATGTGCCTATTGATCTTACTTTCTAACTGATACCCAGAAGAATATACAGTCAAGATTCAGAGTAGTTTCACAGCATTGCAATAACAGAAACTAATATTCAAAGTTATCCTACAAAAATTATTTTCCCAGCTTGGGCTTATACTCATGAGGAGTTTAATACTAATAAAACTATCTCCTACTAATAAATCTGTCTCCTATCTATTCTCTCTATATTTTGTCTTTATTTTGTTGAGCCTGCATAGAATCTTCCATATTGTATATTCCTCCACAAAATCATTTGGTTTTTACTAATTGTCTTTCTCAAGGGGAATATGGGAGAAGCATTTGAAGATCACTCTCCAAATAACTCAAACGATCCTGTAATTTTTTGCACTCTTTGATGCTTTTGGTCAGATTCATCATCTTAAGTTCTTTGCTTGTAGCAATAAAAAGGACATGAACTTGATCTTTTATCACCTGTCACTCAACACTGTTTAATATGACAGTGTGAACTCAGCTGTCTTTCAATCAGTGTTTTACTTCGTAACTTTTTACTTACATTTTGTAACTTTTTACTTCATTTTGTCTCTGAATATTTTTCATCATTTTGAATTCTTATTTGAGGTTTACATCTCTCTGTATCATGTTATGGGGTTGGTAAAATTCAGATTTTCTTTTCCTTATTTTTCCTTAGGGCCATAATTCCAAAAGTTCTGAAGTATTTAAGCGTTGCTTATGAATCCAGTGTAGTATTGCCTTACAAGGTGTATATATAAAAAGTTAAAAAAAAAAAAAAATCAACCCCCACCTTCAAAACAGAGCAATTAAGCTTTTTTTTTTTCCCCTGTGTGGACCTAGTTGATGCTAGTTATCTGCATGTCTTTGCCACAACTGTTCCCTGGTTAGAGGTATGAAGTTGTTGAATTCCTGAAGTTGTTTGGATTGTTTGTGATACTATCAACATTTTAAGGTTAATCAGTGAACTCTAGATTCAAGTTGTGGCAAGAATGGTACAAAAGGGATTGATTTTCATGTGTGGTGGGATTTTTTCCCAGCTAATTTTTTTAAAGTTCTCTTCAAGTCTGCACGTAGCCTGAGCTGCAATAACTGCAGCCCAGGGCAGTGTCAGTGAGGCAATCAACACCTTATCTGGGTAGTTTTCATTTCCTGTTGAAAGAGCTTGCTGAGGTATGCACTGAATCCACATCTCCCCCAACAAACTGCTTCATTCTCTGTGCTATCTCCCCAGTGATCTTTCTTCCCACAGCAGAGGAAGAAGGCTGCACCTCCTCACAGTGCTGCAAACACCTTCCTTTTCAATCCCCACTGTTTGGATTCACTGGAAGTGTGAGCCTGAGGGGATCCCGACTTTCCAAAGGGCTTCACACGTTTTGAGGAACCAGGATATGGCCTTCATAACACAGAACAGCACAGGAGTTTCTGATTTTCTTCCACTTTTTCTTAAAAGTTTCAATTCCTACGTCTGCGAACTGATTTGAACTGTATGTTGCAGTCGCCCAAAATCCATGCTTTCCATCACAAAAATATTGACGGGATATGCAAGTAACTTCATTCTTAATAAAATGAAATAACTTAATTTTATGATATCCAACAAGCTTCAGTTTTCCTTCTCTTTTCTTGTTAATAAGATCAAATGCCAAATTGATGGGAGCCAGATTATTTTTAGAAATATAAAAATGTAATTTTAAATTAATAGACCTTGACCCAAAATCAGATTCATATGTAGCTAGAATAGGTTAATAAATGGTTAAAGGTGCCTGCACAGGCTTTTAGACATCCTTGTTTGCTTGGGTTTTTTCTCTTTTGCATACTGCAGACTGGATTTGTCTAGGCCAATAGAAAATAATTTGGTCTATAAAATTTACCCTCCCTGAAGCAATGCAGCAAAGTCAGCAAGATTGTTTTCTCTTAAGTCACTTAGAAAGGGTTGGGTGGGTTGGGAAACCAGCTTACTTACTATTCAAGTAAGGCTGGAAAGCAGCAGAATAATACATTTAGATAATGATCTGAGACCAAATTCATCATTAGTGATATCATCAAGGCCTCTGTGCTATATTTCAGTAGGGGTGAGAGATATGAAACTTACATAATATAGCAAACATTGGAAAATTCTCTTTCCCTCTAAACCTCCCACATCTTTTAACAAAGCCAAGTAGCAGATACTGGCGGGGGGGGGGGGGGGGGGGGGCGGAGAAGGAAAAGGAGGAAAAAAAAATCCTTCCAAATCCATTCCACTCCAAAAGTCAAAGATACCTGAACATATGGAGAAAGTCATAAAGACTACCATGAATTCTGATTTCTTCAACTGAGTTTAACTCAGTATCTTAGAGTGCTACTGAAAATCAAAACCAAAAATAATCCTGAAGCTGGATATGGCAGGGTCTTTTAATTGCAGTGCTGATCCTAACATGGCACTGCCTAATAAGGACACCTGCAAAAAGATGGGAATTTTCATCCCTCCTATCAATTTTGACAAAGAGCAGGCAATCTGAGTGTACATTACCCTTGTTTACAGCTTAGTTTTGCAAAAGTTATTCCTTACTGCTTTTGCCTTCTTGCAAGAATACTTCTACATAAATTATTCACAATTAGCATTAATTCAGACTACAATTGAATGGACTTGGAGGGCACAAGGGGCCATTTTGGCCATGTATCCTGCTTAATAGACACCACAGGACCTTCTCCAAAAAGCAATTTCTGTCTTGAATCCAACACTTCTGGTTTACTAAAGGAACTTTGACAAGAGAAATGTTCTTCATTGCTGCACTCTTTGTGAGCAGCTCTTCTCCAAAGGGCAGATTTTACAGTTTAAACTGTATATAATCAGAGAAAGTTTTAAGTTGGAAAGGGCCTGTGAAGATCATCTAGTTCAATCTCCTTGCCTTGGGCAGGGACACCTACCTCTAGAGCAGGCTGCTCAAACCCCCATTTAACCTGGCCTTGAACATTGCCAACAATGAGGCATCCATAGCGGTTCTGGGCAATCTGTTCCAGTGTCTCACCACCCACACAGTGAAGAACTTCTACCTTTTGTCAAATCTCAACCAACATTCTTACAGCTTATTTGTTCTGGCTGCATAATTAACTCAGCCCCATGCTACTGTTTCCTTGCCTTGGAAGTATGACTTAGGCAAGCAACCAATAAAAGAAAATGCAACTTAATATATAGGTAAGATTCTCTGTTGATATCAGTCACTGAAATCATATTCAAGTAAACAGTTTACCCATGTAGATCACCTGAGAATCTGTCCCCTAGGGAGTACAAATCATATGATACAGAATTTATGATGATAATAAGGAAGTATGTGAAGTAGATTTGTTTGCATTGTCACAAATTCATTTTTTAATAAACCCAGCTAAGCCATTCTATTAGGATTTGCAGTAGGAGAACAAAACACACCATCTTATTAAAAGAATATGATTATTGAAGACTATTTAAGTGGCTAAAACACAACTGACTGTTTTGAAGCACTGAGAAAACTGAGATGGTGATGATAAGAAGCCATAACTTTCTGGTTTGGTGTCAGTTTTGATTTTTCATAGAGCATAAATGACAAATGACGATGTGTAAATTTTGAAGAGGTGTCACAAATAGAATTGGTTTGTTGCCAATGCAATCTGTGAAATAGGATTTGCTGTTGCATTGCAGTCTTTTTGTTGACCAGACAAAGAATAGTCTGATAGGCAAGATACTGTGAGTCTGGCATGAAAAATGGAAATTTACCATAACTTCAAATAAGCTTTGAAATTTTCTGTCCAAGTATTTGTTAAGTACTTGACCATGTGAAGCCTTCAATCTCTGGAGCTACTATTGACACCATGTGTAACCTCCTGCAATTAACATCTCTCCTCTGCATCAGCTGACACCTTTGCAAAGACTGTACCACAAACCATACACCACAAAGCACCATATATGACAAATCTGATGAAGGGCCTAGAGGACAAGCCCTGTGAGAAGCTGCTGAGGGAATTGGGGCTGTGAGTTCTCCAGGCTGAGGGAGCCTGGAGAAAATGAGGCTACGGGGTGTCATTATGCTCTGCAACTACTCAAAAGGAAGTTGAATGCCATTGGGGTTCAGCCTTTTCTCCCAGGCAACAAGTGATGACGGGGTGAAAGCCTGTTTCAAGCTGCATCACGAAAGGTTTAGCTTGGTCATCAGGAGGAACTTCTTCACAGAAAGGGTAGCTACACATAGGAACGGGCTGAGAAGGAAGGTGATGGAGTGACCATCCCGGGAGGTGTTTATGGAAAGACTTTATGTGGCACTTAGTGACATGGTTTAGCTGACAGGTGATATTTGGTCATAGGTGGACTTGATGATTTCTCAAGTCTTTTCCAACCTAACTAATTCTGTGATTCTGTGTGATTTACAGTGACATCAACTAGTCCATGTTGCTCTGGTGCAAGGGCACCACATCCTTTTTTCGACAACCTTATTAGTGCTCATTTTATCAGAGTGAAGGTCCAGACAAATCTTCTCCTTGATTACAGCTGTCACTTCAGAAAGCATCTATTAAGGAAGCAAAACAATATTTAGTATATAGTGTTTAAATAATAGATGTTTAAATAATTTACTGTCCCTGCCGGCAAACAACCAGTATAAAAGGGCAGAACTCTTGGTAAAATTCTGTGGATTATAAAAAGGACAATAATAATGTAGCATGTTGTGTACAATGACAGTCACAGTCACAGCACCAATGCTTTGCTCTTTGTAATATTATGAATAGTCCTATAATTTCTAAAGTGCAAATGTTTTGGGTACATTGTTCCTTAAGTCTGATCCTTGAAATAATAGAAAATAGCTGTTTAAACCTTAGCAAACCTGTTCACAAAACTTGCCACTATTACCAGGAGATTAATAATTTCTTATTTGTTTAGTTCTTATGTTGCCTCTTCTAAATGTTTGTCTTTTAAACAATTTACTTTTGCTTGAAGCTTAACATTCCTAGAGACTGACATAATGTAAACAATTAAATTAGTCTTACGTCTTTCTTCTTCCTTTCTTCCAGGTTTTATCTTAATGGGATTTCTGTAAGCTCGTTTTGAACCTTTTCCCAATATCCAGGTAACTGCCATCATCCATAATTTATCAGATTACACCATTTCACAGCACTGGAAATACTGGATTTCCATAGAGCACACGAGGCTGCATGAATAGTCCTGTGATTTTTCTGGCTAGATGTACCAAGAGGTCTTCTTTCAGTTTATACAGTTTGCACTCGTCAGCCACCTAGATAAAAAAAGAGAGGTATCTCACACTTAAGTGAGATTTGCATTTCTGGAGTCTGGTGCAGACCGTTGCCTACGTTCTCAGTTCTGGATGTGTAACCTGCTCGCACACACCTAGGCTATAACTTAGCTTCATTAACAATTCTCTCACTCTAGGCAAAATTGTGCTGGATACACATGATTGCCTGTAGGTATTCACAATACTAATGAGACAGACCCAGAATGTCAGAAAATAGGGCTGCAAGAAAGGGCCACATGAAAGCTTCATGGTACCTTTTTCACTGAGAGCTGACTGTTGTCCTAAAGAGCCCATTGTGCCTCTAGTAAAGCATCCCCCACTTCCTTGGGATAACCTCCTGCACTGCTGCACAGTCCTGACTGCAAAGAAAATGTAAGGAGTGAGCAATGAGGAATACTGTAAAAGTCAAGGATCTGGAAAAATATGCCTGGTTTTATGTAGCAGCTCCCTGACCACCTTAGCTGTGACATCTACCTTGTCTTAATGCAGGTTTTTCAAGCACCCTTCTGACAAGGTAGATAGCTGACAAAGATTTTTAAAGGCAGCTGGTCCTGGGAGGGAGGTGTTAAATAAGTAAACCCTGCATTGCCTGCACTGAGATTTTTAATGAAAATGAAAAATGAACGAGGATATCAATACAAACTGCCTTGGCTGTGTTGCATGAGAGAAAAAGAGTACTGGGTATAAGTGAGAGATAAATATGTTTTTCTCTAAATGCAGATCTTCTAACCAGAAGATGCAAATTGCTGAACAAGAAATGTAATTTTCCAGGTGCTTTTTGAAATATAATTTAATTAAAAATTGAAACAATAATGAAAATTCTTCCTTCTTTTGCCCTCATTGAATTGAAATAAAGGCATCAACACTGCTGTTCTTTTAAAATAGTATTTTTTTAATTTTCTGTTTTTCATCTCCCATGTGTATGTCAAATCTGCAAAACCTGCAGGATTTTGGTAGCTGTTAAAAGGAATACAGTGGTCGGTATTATTTTTTACTTCATCAGAAACTTGTTATCCAAATATTCTGGCCCTAGATATGAAGGGACAACTTCTATCATACAAAAATATAACACGTCTTTAGAGGGACTTTAATAGAAAACAGAAGAAACCTTAGAAATGCTCTCACTAGTTGTTTTATATGAAAATAAAATGAAATAACATGAAAGTAAATGAAATTATTTCCCTCTTTTTTCTGCTTTTGGGAATATCTTCTTACTATCTTATATGAGACTAAGTGTCCCTCCTGAAGTACATTTCTAGAGTGGAAAGAAAAATGGATCCATTAAAAATAAATAAGAAGGATTGACTAGATTTTTGTCAATGAAAATGTTTCTGCATATTCCACGGAGATTTTGCAAGACATTTTTAGGAGCACGACAAAAATCTGCAGGGTATACTAATAAATATATTAGTATACTTTTTGACTAAATAAAAGTATGCTAATATATTTATGAGTCTTCAGTGACAAATAAAAACATGAGGCAATTTTTTTTTCTACCAAATATTTTACACGTCATAAAATAGATAATGCTTATCTGTAGGTTTTGGGTTTTTTTTCTGAGAAAATATAGTTGCACAAGCCCTGCTTTCTTCCCTTGAGTAATGAGACAGAATTTATTAATGCTTTTAGGCTTTGATTTTATTCACCTCTGTCCCTTAAAGATATAAGCTGTTTTCAAAGCTCTGCAAAAGTTTATTTGCTGCTTTGCAAAGCTGTGTCTACCCTCCTCAGCACCTCATCCTTTAGGGATGTTCATCCTGGCCTTGATAGATTGACAGTTATTTTTTGCACACTGATTTTATTGTGTTACAAGTTATCAAGCTTATCCAGGACTGTGCTGTCAATTAGATACACAACATCACAGGGATCTTGCAATCAGGTGTCAGAAAAAAAGTGAACAAAATACGGTGATTTGTAACTGAAGGAGGAATTTCTCCAATGTCTCTGATATCTCATAGAGGTTATGCAATTGTGGCTTCGGTCAGAATTTTAAAAGGATTTTTTGTGCATGTAGCTCCCTTCTTTCCCTAACCCTCTCCAGCCATTTTTGTGCTGCAATAGCTCAGAATTTAAAATACCCTGGTTTGTTTGCTTATTTATTTTATGGTTTTGTAACAGGATGGTTCCTTGAGATACTGTATCTCCTCATCAGGGCTGTCCTGGGAAGCAGCCAAATCAGTCAAACTATCACTACCCTTACTCCAGAGCCTGCAGAGGAGAGAGGGAGAGCATGCACACCCCACAGACCAGGAGCTCAAAAAGGACACATCTGCCACTGTGCTCACACCACTGCCACACCGTGAGTGTGTGTCCTGGGAATGGTCTCCCGGGGTGGCCACGCTGGCAGGAGATGTTTTTGAGCACTGCTTGGTTTGGCACAAGCTGTAAATAACTTGACGAAGCCGAGAATCCCTCTTCTGCTTTGGAAGTGGGCTGTTACTCATTTTGCAGCATGTCCATGTTTAGGATGATTTTACTGTTTTCCTAACAATCACTTCTATTGCAAGTCTCAAATAACCAAAGCCCAGTGGATGCTGCTGCCAGGGTGGAAGTGGGAGCAGGGACTAGAAGCACGCACAGAGGAGGAAACGCAGCGAGAGTGTGCGTCCACAGTCCTGTCAAGAGTGCTGCAGTCCTCCCCTCTTGAAGCATCTCAGCTATGCCAGCCCTGCTTGTCTCTGCACCAGAGCTGCCAACTGGACTAAATCGCATGGTGACTTTGTGAGGCAAACAAATGTAGGTTAAAATGCACTGGCCAAGCTCATTTCCATTTGGATTTTACCCAAAGTCTCAGATAAAGGGCCTTAGCAATAATTTGATGCACTAATTAGCCCATTAAAAAAGATTGTTATTTTTAGGTGTCTAAAGTTTTGTTTCAGAGGAGAAAAAGTCTTGGTATATTTTGAAGAATTTTGTGAAGAAGCCTGTTGGAAGTAAGAATAAACAAAAAAGCTCTTTCAAATTCCTGGAAATGGCTGAGAGACATGTTGTAAATTCTTTGAATTAGTAAAATAGACTGCAAGTGAGCGAGCATGTAAAAGCAAGGTTAACAGGTCACAGAGAGCTACAGTTGATTGATTACTGCATTTTAATTTCAACTTTTGTTTTCTAAACATATTTTATAATTTATAATTCCATATTTAATTAATAATGCAGTATAAAAAAGGGCTAGTGTACATTTTATTAGAAAAAGCCTACACTGAAATAGTAGCCTACACTAAAACTTCAGAATAAAGTGGGGAAACATAAGAAAACATTAGCTGTGCAGATTTAATTTACTTCTGTTAATACAGGTTTCAGAACATTTAAGAGTATTTTTACAAATACTATCCTTTGAAACTCATTCTGTGCATAATCTCACATAATCTCACATCTTGTTTACTACACATCATCCAAATATGCACCTGAATAGTTGATTGTTAATTCTGAATAATTAATACTGTTACAGGATGTTGTCCAAAATTTTCTGGAATAATTGCCTAGAGTTAGCTTTCCAAGCCCTTATTGCTTAATTTGAAATGAAGCAGCCAATCCTGTTGGAATCATTGACAACATAACACTTTTGAAGCAATAATTGTTTATTTTGATATCTGAATTAAGTCTGCAGCTCAGAAAAACACATGCTCAGGATGAATTGAGGAAATAATCCTCCAAGTTTTCAGGATTTAGCTCAGGTGCACAAGGAACTACTTAGTTGTGTACACCCAGAAGCAGCTATAGGAGTTCCAAGAACTACAGAGAAACTGAAACAATCAGTAGCTATTTACTGTTTATTACTGATTATTCTTCCGCTGTGTCCCTGATTTTGCTCAACTTCTCTCCTTTCCAGAAGGGCGAAAAACCAGTAATTCTGTTTTGACTCTGGTGACTGCAAGGACACACAGTGAGAGTCACAGGGTAGGGTATGGTGTTCCCTGGCTACATAATAACTAATCAGACATTTGTCTTTCCCAGTCTTTGAAAGACTCTAAGAACATACACACATACACACACAAAAGAAAAAAAAAAAAAAAAAAGAGGAACAAAGGAAACAATTTCATTTATCTTTTACTTCATTCTCTTCTCATAAACACAGTGAAACAACACTTTATTAGACATTATTAATTTTGCTGCTACTGCTTGCATGACTGAAGCACCTGCAGATCCCAAGTGAGATAGGAGTCAGCTGTGCTAAGTGCTGTACAGATAAAAATCTCTTGAAGGTGTTTGCTCCAAGCATTCACCAGCTGACTAGATGCGAGAAACTACATGGGAGGGAAGCAGGCAACAAAGAGGCAAAGAGGTGCTTGCTCAGAGTCACTCAACAAAGCAGTGGCACAGCTGGGAATAAACTCCAGGTATCCAGATGCTCAGAACTCTGCTCAGGCCAATACACTAAGCAGCTTTGCCAGCTAAAACAAACATATTTTTTCATCCTTGACAAACTGCCAACTACAGTGAAATGTGCTAAACAAGATGTACAAAAGCAGGTTTCACTTTTCAAATCCTTTTGAAAACAAAGCAAAACACAACACACTTTTTTTTCTAGTTGCTCGTGTCACTCTTAACCTTTTCAGATTTTTAGGACAAATTCATTTGAAAAACAAATAAGAAGGGATTGATTACCTTTTATTTGCAGATGGACACTGGAAACAGAATGCAATTCTCAACGATTGTCTCTGCTACTTCTTTAAAGTGCACGTAAACTTACTTTGCTGGTTAAACGGTAGATTTAAACAATTAGGGTGGATGTTTTGAAAGAACCCTGTACCAAATAAAGTGTTTGTTTGAGGAAAAAGTATCTTGTTCAAATAATATGCTCAACAATACCTAACTAGTTTATCATAGCAGTTCCCTTCTGACATTCACCAAGAAGTTTTACACCAGCTGTAAGGCATATTGCAAAACTTCCTCATATTAAATCCTGTCAGCAAGGCTCTGTTTCAGCTCCAAGTATGCTGCACAGAAAAAAAAAAGTCAACACAGCAGAAAAATACTTCCCTGTGCTTGACCAAAACTGAAAAAAAAAAAAAAAAGGAAAGCAAAAGGGAAGGAAAAAAAAAGAAATCCAGAAAATTTTTTGTAGTATTTCTAGTTGTAGCTTCAAGAATGGAATAGAGAACCACCTTAAGGCTCTGAGTTGGAGTGCAGGGGGTTTTTTATGTCACTTCTTTATAGCCTTAAATCATCATGGTCATTGGATGCTGATTCACAGTCATAAACTACTTCCAGTGTTTACATTAGGATTTCTGAAAGAAATGCATATCTCAGGCCAGCAGATCAAATACATCACTGTCTACAGGAACTGAAGCAAGGCATGTATGCATTGTATCCAAATGAGGCCTGCAGGAATATAAGACAAGCAAAACTTTGATAAATTACACCCAAAAAACCTGCACACAAACAAAAGAGTGAGGATGGAAAAGGGTTGTATCGAGAGGTTTTTTTGTATGCAGCAATGAATGCGATAGGACTAGGTCCCTCTGTCTTTCTGAAAGTAAAGGTCCACTTCTCGGGGGAAAGGAAAGGCATTTTTCTTTTCAGCTCATTAAACTATATAAAGCACAAGTGAGACTCTGCGGTTTATTTCAGAATTGTATGAGCTAGGGCAGGAGGTGAAGTCAGATTTTCCCAAGAGAAATATAACTTTGGGATACTCCTAGTTTCAATGTGATGATCCTCTGCGTGTTACTAAACTGGAACATCAGCCCTTGTGCCCAGGCTCAGCACTTACGGGGACTGCAGGGAAAGAGGGCACAAAGCCAAGAGAAGCGAGCTCCCCTCCCAGGATGGCAGCAAGTGTCCTGCAATTGCCTCCTGTATCCCAGCAGCTGAAACAACCTGCGTGATCTCGTAGGTGGAAATCCTTCTACACCAGTCCTGCTCCCCCACCTCTTGTCTCATTTATGTCGTGCCTCTTGCTCAAATAGCTTCCTGCTTCCACCACCAAATGACACTCATTCCACTGCAAATGGCTCCTTTGAAGTTGCAGAGGAGGGGCCTGGATTTTATCCATGGCACAAAATCCTAGCATAACTTTAACCTTCTCTCTTTTCTTTTTGCTTTTTTTTTTTTTTTTTTTTTTTTTTTTTTTTTTTTTTTTTTGGTGGGGGGAGGAGGGGAGAAGCAGCAGTTACAGAACACAAAAGGAAGAAAAAATACAACATTTCTATCTTCAATTATCACATTAAGAAAGGGCCTCCCAGAAAAAAAAAAGGAACTGCTACTACATCTGCTCATCCTTGTATGCAATTGTCTCACCAGCTTGAGATTTCCACAGCTATGTCACTGCTTAGTCAAAGGCTCTTTCTTTCAAGGTCAATTATCCCATGGTCATGTTGCAGAGAGCTCTGAAGGAACTCCTCTGGTCTGACACCTACATATCATGCCTACCCATGGAGGAAAGGGAAGTGAAACTGTTAATTGGTTGTCAAGAAGGATGAAAACATTATTCCTTTGGCTTACTAGATGTTCGCACATAGAAAACCTTAAATGTTGTTGTTTGGATCTCTTTTTTTTCATTAAACAAATAAAAAAAGTTCTTGTGAAATCCCATGGAGTCAAGAAAATCAGAGTGTCTTGGTTTGAGTTTGAAGCCGTACTTTTTCTCTAATAACCATAAATAAAATTAAGTGTTTTTCTAAAATGTGAAATCATTCCAGTTCTCAACTGGCAACATATAATTTTAAAAAATGTGTCAAAGTCAGTCACAGGGAATTTTTGGAATGTTTACATTTGTCAAGGAAAGATTTGGCAAAACATGTTCTTGAAATGTTTTGATTTCACTAAATCTGCCTTTTTACCCAAAAAAAAAAAAAAAAAAAGGTGAAACTTTCACTGAGCTCAGAATACAGATGGCTCTTGGGCTATGCAGCTTACATTACATCAAAAAAGTCCTTAAACTGTAGTTCAGGTCACAGCTTAGTCTACATGTCTGTCAGTCTCCTTTTAACTCCTGCCATGTTTCTCAGATTCATAAGAGTGGACTCTTCCATTCGAAGCCCAGCACAAATTCTACTGAAGGTACAGGTTTTCAAATGCAAACTGGAATCATATCATATCTGCCTCTGATATGTTTCTTTTAATTTATGTGAAGTGGCTCGATACAAGAAATCTTTACACGGAAAATTGCACACAACCCATAAAGCCATAATTAACAATTAGCACTGAGAAGGCAAAGGTTAGTATATCCTATAAGAGCAGAGATTTTTCTGTTGAAAGATTATTAGAAAAAAAACTAACAAAAACCAAATTAATAAACTCCAAACTGAAAGATTGCAATACATAGCACCAAAGACCTGTTTTTCAATTCATGAAAAAGAGAAATAAAAAGAAAGAAAACCAAATAAAATGTATTATGAGGTCCTTAGGAAAACACATTATGTACACTCATATGTGCACTAAAAGCTACATAAAACAATCTCTCTCCAGTGTGTAACGTGTTGGAAACCGTACAATTTCTCTTATAGCTTCATGCAATTTATGTCTTTTAAACTAATCTTCTACTTCCTCTTCCAGCATGAAAAAGATGTACTGCTAAGTTGTTTGGTTTAGGACTGACAACAAGCCATAGGCAACATCTAGTAATTATACAAAGAAAATTTAATATTTTTGCATCCAAAATATAAAATTGTTCTGGAATGCACACCCTATCTTTTTTCGCATGAAATCACTTTCTTAAATCTCACTCTCCTTTCTCAGTGACATTGTCTCACTGCCTTTAATCAGAAGTAAATCAATTATTTCTTTTTGTTACACAATCAAACATCATGCACTACGTGGTAGGCTATTTACTTATCTACATGGCCTAAGTAAACTATTCCAAGCATGTCAAAAGATCATCAAGAAGCTAGTGACAATGCTAACTATTTTTTTTGTTTGTTTACTCTAACTCTTTGGACTAGATTGGAATGCTAATCCTTTCCTCAGCAGACACTGCGCATGGAGGGGGTTGAGCAAAGGTGGAAACATGTAGTATAGCAAATGGCAATGGCACAAGCATGTAAAAAAGATAAAACCAGAACTGGCAGAAAGAAGGTGGCAGAAAGCTTTTACTTTAGAATTTCATATGAGTAGACAGACTGACATGTGCACAAATTAGGCTCCAGACTGTTTTTGGCACGTATTAGCAAAAAGGCCTAGTGGCTCAAAGGTATTTTTGGAGAGCTCCTAAATCAGTTAGAAACAACTGCAATATTAAAATTCTTCAGTGCACAAGTCTAGGAGGCCTGATGAGATGCATCCCAGAGTCCTGAGATAATTGGCTTATCTAGTTGCCAAGTCACTCTCCGTGATAAGTCATGGCAGTCAGGGGAAAACCCAGGTGACTGGAAAAGGGGAACTATTGTATCCATAGAAAGGGGGAACTACCAACCTGTCAGCCTCCCCTCTGTGTCTGGAAAGATCATGGAACAGATTCTCCTAACAGCTGTTTTAAGGCATGTGAAGGGCAGGGAAGAGATTTGGGACAGCCATCATGGTTTCACCAAGGGCAAGACCTGCCTGACCAGCCTAGAGGCTTTCTGTGCTGGAGGGACTCCAGCAGCAGATAAGAGTTACAGGTGTCATTTGTCTGGACTCCTGTAAAGCCTTTGACACAGTCGTCCACAACATCCTTCTCTACACATTGGAGAGAGATGGATTTGACGAGTGGATGGTTAGATCAATAAAAAAGTCATATCCTTAAGTGCCAGTCTGAGAAACTCAACGCAGAAATTTGAGCCTTTCATTTAAGATCCAGTGGTTTGATAATTTCTCTAAACTGCACAGTTACCAGAGAAATTAACCCTCCTCTTAAAAATTTTTAAAAGTTTTCCAACATTTAGCGGAAAATCAAAGCTTAATATAGTATTTTGACCAATGCTGTGCTAGATAGTAATTTAGTGAATTTCACTGTATATTTATATATTAGTTTATATATTTATATAAACTAATATATATTTTTTATTATATATTTATATAAATTATATATATTAGTTTATATATCAGTTGATATATTAGTTTATATATTAATGTATATTTATATATTAGTTTCACTGTATATATCTCTGGGGCAGAAAACCAAAGTGTTGGTAAGCTGGTATGCAGCTGGTATGATGAGGTACAATAAATCTTGTGATTGCATTTTTCAGTCACCATTTTTCTATTTATTTTTTGGAAGGAACTATAGATGGAAAAATAAAGAAAAGTTACACTCCAGTTTGTGTGTTTTTCATAATATGTTTTTAATTTATTGATGTGGCATCATGTTCTCCTTCTATTAATTGTCTTCTCATTCATTTGGTTAAATGATTTGTCCTGGTACACTGAAATTTGTAGAAATCTTAGTGACTGAGAAAACGCAGATATTACTAAAGAGGAGTTGCTTCAGTTTGCACAAGTACTGATTTTAAAATTTAATAAGAGAGAATGAAACTAATGGCTAAGTTTTGAGTTTATCAGAACTAATGGTCTATCCCTATGCATCAGCAGTGATGAACTCTAATTTCACTAACAAAATACTTTTTTACAGAAAAGCTATTTGCAGGATTTAACATAATTGACCACAGCATTTACAGCAAGGTGAATGTTTATGTTTAATTTGGAAAACTCATGATAGCTTTCTTGGCAACATAGGTAGTTAAGCCTTTAATCTCCAACAAACACGTTTTCAACAGGCTAACCTATAAATGGTGGGGCTTAAGAGCCTTTGTCCAGAACTTTATGTCCAGAACCACACAGTTCTTGCCATGCAAGTCTGTGTGCCCAGGGGGAGTGTCAGCCTGGTGCCAGAGGAAGGCGAAGGTTACAAAATTGGTTTCTATCAGAGGCAGAGGCAGAGAATGCTCATCTTCCCCTGGCCTGCCTGCATGCCTTGTCCTTGCCCTGCAGGGATGGATCATTTCCCTTGCTGCAAGGAGCAATACAGACTGCCCACCCTGTCAGAGTCGTGTAGGTATTCCCACAGATGATGGGTTTTGAGCAGTATGTTAGCAATTTTTTCATTTCCATACCAAGCTAAGGCCTTTCCAAAATGGTAGCCTAGAGAAGCTGGCATCCTTCAACCGAGAAAGTCCTCAGCCCTTCACATCCCCAATTCTCAGTTGTGTTCATCTGTTGAGGAGTTTGTATGAAAGCTTGTACAAAAAAGTGAAATTTTCCTGCCCTGTTATGCACTGTAGTCAGGAATAACCATACAGAATGTGTCAGGTACTAGACTAATGGCTGGACCCAATGACTCAAGAGATTTTCTAATGATTCCATGATATTTTATTTTTTTTTGAGTGATTATTATAACACCATAGAATGGTTTGAGTTGGAAAGGACCTTAAACACCGTCTAGCTCCAGCCCCCTGCCATGGGCACAGATCTTACACTCGACCAGCTTGCTCAAAGCCTCATGCAATCTGGTCTTGAATGCGTATACAGATTTGCTTTAAAATTCAGAACTTGAGTAAGAGGCGGTTTCTCTTTCTTTTTGCCTGATTGCTTCTGTGCTAACTTTCTTGTTTGCCTGATAGGAAATGATTACACAGTCCTCACTGTAAATTGGGATTTAACTCATGTCCTATATCCTTTCTTCTCTGTGCCAAGAATTAAAGGCTTGTGGCATTTTGGTAATATGTGTAAGACAGGAGAACAAAAAACATTTGACTCTGTATTTCCAAGCAATTCATGTCTGTGAATAACCATGCATCTCTAAATTTAATCTTTTGCTACATATTATTCATATAATAGGGTCCTCAACATTAATTTTGTCTACAGCTAATGAAGAAAATACTTCTACTTTATTAAATGGATCAATTACTCTAAATGTGCTTTTATTAATAAAAGCCAGACAAAAACTGTGGCATTCTATAAAACAACTTCTACCCACTTGAGACTCAAAAATGAAAAGCCAGTCAGTACAGATTATGCAATTAGTTCTGGTAAAAGTAGTCTTCTAATTTCTTGTACGCTTAAACTAAAAGAAAATACTTGATGCTCTCTGAGCCGAATGATGCAGAGATGCCCGTAGCCACAAAGTATCTTCTAAGCTTTCAAGAACTTCGTCAGACATCAGCTACATTAAACTCCATCTATAGAGGTGGCTGAGAAAAAAAGGCCATTTTCAGAGATCTTCAGATTTAGGTCTGAAAGTGGAACAATTGCTTTCAATTTGTCCTTATTCAAACTAGTATAATATCCCTTTCATTAGGATTCCAAATAACAAGAGTTCTAATAACTACCCACAAAGCAAAAGGCCACTGAATATTATTTTATTGTTACCTCCTTACTAAAATGTTCACAGAATCTCAGACATTTAGAGATGAAATGCAGCTTTGAAGACCTGCAGCCAGAGAAAGTACCCTTCAGACCCTAACATATTTAGTGTAAAACCTCTGCACAGAGCACAGGACTGATCAGAGGGCATCAGATCCTTTCAAAATGCAGGTGTGAAAACTCACTGCAACACCTCATCATTTCAAGGTGAGTTAAATAAACTGCCTCATGTCAGAAGGTTTGCTGTAACTCAGTGTCACAGGTTTGTTTTAGTTAATTTGCCTGTCTGTGCAGACTGCTAGTTTTTTTTTACCAGGAAATGGGTATGCAGGCCACAGTAACATTTCTAGGGAGCGAAAGCTGTTCACAGCTGTTCCCTCAGCCCACTGTGGCTGGACAATAGAGGAGACCCCACTACTGCACAGAGGTCCACATCTGGTGTGTTAGACAGAGGCATGTCTCAGGCACCATGACCATCTGGCCCCCAGCCCCGCAAAAACCATCCCTCCCTCAGTGTGAGGGGCTGGCACCAAGATTTGGGGGGAATACAGAAAGAAACTGTCTTTCTCATGGCCCTGGGTAAGACCCTGAAATGTTACAAGCAAGGCTAACACTCTGCAATTTAAATCTGGTTCGGAGTGCCAACAGTTGGCGCTGCTCTAAGAGGACAGAAATATTATTTAATGTTTGGGAAAATGCAATCTATGTTTCTTCTTTGTGAGAGTACTTCATTTTAAAATAAACAGATCAGAATGGTTTGAGAAATAAGGTGAGAACATGCTTTCTCAATAAATAAACAGAGCACTGGGGATATGATTTGATGTGACTTTTCCTAATGGAATGAGATTTTGACTCTAAACAGCAAATTGGACTTGTCAGATGATAAAGGTTAGCCTTGCTATTAAATACTATCGCTCTTTTGTCTAATGTTAAATATATCTGCTGCATAAAGCAAACCATAAAAGATGGATAAGAAAAAGCATTGAGAATACTCTAAAGCTATCTTTCATAGTAACCTGAATGCCACCAAGCACTCCACTGAAGAGCCAGTCTTTGTGGCAACATTAAATTCTCGTGAGGGTATGTGAGTCTTGTGAATCTTAAATAAGTTGTTTTATCAAGAAAGAGACTGAACCTCTTCCATGTCAGTGTTTTAAGTAATAGTTCTGAGAGTATTGCCAAACACACCTTTCAACAAATGAGTCACTAAATACACCGGAGGTTGGTTCCTGCAGAACAAAAGGGGAGCTGTGACATTTTAACTAAGTTTTACTTCTTCCTTGGGCTACACCCATGCCTGATCAGAAAACACATTCTCATCTAGCATGCAAATTTTCTTTCTCCATGATTCCAAGCAATATAAATTATAGTTGTTTACATCAAGTTTCCACTCTTTTGAACAGTGAGCTTCTTTTGACTTGGCTAGCAGAGAGCCTACAATGTAACCAATAATCTTCATTCCCTCGGCTGTACTGACATCATCCTGACTAAAAAAAAACAAGGAAGTAAGCTAATCAGAGATCTTCTGATTTATATTCTGTAATGAATACAAAGGGGCAGAAACCAAGGTCTTTTAAATGGAAACTGTCAGCAAAAAATAAAACAGAAGAGAATTATTTTGGGAGGAGCTAAGAAAGAGCACTAGGGTTGTGGGGAAAGAGGGGATACTAGAAAATGAAAGAATTATCTGAGAGGTAATATGTATTGCTGCAATATTTTTCCACCTGGCAATGTTGTGAGCTCAAAATATCATGCCAGTCAGACTTAAGAAAGGAATCATGAAAGAGTATAAATAACTTATTTTTGATTATGGGTCTGAATTTTGTAACATTTTGTTTTGGCCCCAAAGAATATTCACGTAGAGAAAATATTAGCCAAGTTAAAAAGGAAAAAAAAGTACTAGCTTTAGGTTGAAGAAGACTCTTCCATCTATTCGGCATTCTTTTCTAATATCTGTAAATATATTTATGAACTATTTTAATTTTTGAAGCTTTTTTTTGGTTTTGTTTGGTTTTGCTTTTTTTTATTTTTAGAAAAACAATTCAGTTGAATCACTTTGAAAGCTCAGCTCGACAAAAACTTTTTTCTCCATAAAAGAGTCACATCCATAGTCATTAAGGGTAGGATTTACCTAAAGGAAAATTTAAATCCTTTGTTTCTAATGTAGGTTGAAATTCTGAACTCAGGAATAGTCCCACTGTGACTCTGGCACACAACTGAATGCAGGTACACAGCCCAGGAATCTTCTCCCACTAGGACACTTTGTTCCTCACACCTCTCTGCTGGACCATTATCTTTTCCTGTTGAAGTGCAAATCTTGAAGAGGTGTGGTGTACTGTGGCTGAAGCCACCTTTCCTCCATTGTGAAGGAGGACATTAATCTTCAAGAGACGTATCTCCGTATGACCAGAAGTGTGTCTGAGGAGGCATGAAGTGGGAGAGATAAACTTGTTCTTGTGACTCACTGACACAGAAATTTCACTGGCAAGAGAATCACAGGATGGGCCAGGCAGGAAGAGGCCACAGTGAATCATCTGATCCAACCCCCCTGCTCAAGCAGGGTGATCCTAGAGCACACAGCACAGGATTGTGTCCAGGTAATTCTTGGATATCTCCAGTAAGAGAGATTTCACAACCATTTTGGGCAGCATGTTCCAGTCCTCGGTCACCCATGCAGTAAAGAAGTTCTGCTCATGTTCAGGTGGAACTTCCAGTGCATCAGTTTCTGCCCATTGCCTCTTGTCCTGTTGCTTGGCACCACCAAGAAGAGCCTGGCTCCATTCTCTTGACATCCCCCTTCAGATACTGATGGACGTTGATGAGGTCCCCTCTCAGTCACATATTCTTAAGGCCAAACAGACCCAGGTCCCTCACCCTTTCCTGAGGCATCTGTAATCACATGGATCCAGGAGTCAGGATTCTACAAAACTGTTTTAACTCGATAAAATAAAACAGATCTAGTTCTTGATCCTGATGCCTTCTGCAAGGTTTGTCTCCTGATGAAGATCCTCAGCTGTGCTAGTTGACCTGCTGTGAAGTAGTCTCCTATCCTTTTCCTTCATGTCCTTAATAAAGAGGGGAAATACAGCTCTGCTATTCTTCCATAGCGATACTCCTTTCACAGTGATACATCCCAAGATGAAAACAGTGGATCAAACACCATAATTTTCTTTGTAGGTAGTTTATACAGGTCTCAACTGGCCCTTTTGTCAGACTTTTTCTTTGTTACCTTACCTTTGGCATGACATAGGAGGAACAAAACAAATTAAGCACCTCAATACTCCCTTTGGAGAACAACATGTTTTTCAGCAAGGTGAGGGGGTTTACCAGCAGTAAGACCAATTCTGTTGAACCTTCTCATGCCAGTGTTTGGGTTGAGCTGCTGGAAGAAGACTGGCATGCCCAAGGGTACAGACTGGTAAGCACTACTCCTGTGGCCATAAACCCATAAACTACGAGTTTATGGATTGCCACGAGTGAAAGGAAGAATGGGGTATATATGTCCTTAAACACATCACATACACTTTTGGCACTGAATCTGAGAATGAGGGTCCTGGAGAGAACTGCCAGTACAGGAGTACAAAGAACTATACTTTCAAAGGAAAAGGGAAAGGCAGGGGAAGAAAAATGCAAGCTAAATGAGTTGTGGGAAGACACAGAAATATAAATCCTTTTTTTTTTTTTAATCACATTTGAGCCAGAAACTGGCACCAACTGGAAGTGTTCAACCCTATTGGAAATAAAGTATGAAAGAAAATCAGCTGATCCAACAAAAAAGGAGTAAAACAGTTATTTTAGGGAGTTTTAATATATTTTGCTTTGGCCTGAAGTCAATAATCATTTGGAATGGAGGATTATTTCTTACCTGGCTGATAAGGCAGCTCTGCAAACAGTTGCAACAGAAGAAGGGCTAAGCATTTTGCAACATGTTATGGAAGACAGAAATTTATAAATAATCATAGATGTTCAATGACTAGAAATATAGCTTCTGCCCAAACCAGCAATAATGGTGCATTGTAGTAGAGAAACTAACTGCACAGTGAAGTTGGATGTGTTGTAATGTTGCAAAGTGTTAAATGGCTCATTTTTATAATGGTTCTACCCACAGGAGTTACTGATTTAAGCATGATAATAACCCTCTTTCACACTTGTGCTATGTTGCAGTGAGTGCATGGTACGCTCCAGGAAATGCAATCATTGCTAAGATACCCACACACTATCTGCCAAGAAGATATGTGACCTGACTCCCAAAATTGCAAGAAAATTCTAAGTACTGATTTGAGAAGAATTGTGGTAAATCATTGCACATTCATAAGCAACTGTTAATTACATAATGTTTCTGAAAGTGTTTATCCATTTTATTGATGGAAACATTTTTTTAGGTTTTATAGGCAGTCGGTCTTCAATTCGTGTCTCCTGGCATTCCACAGTACCATGCTTGATGCTTATGTCTCTTCAATGTCCTTTTAAAAGTCTCAGGTTCAGCTGCTTACAGCGAGTAGGAAAAAAATGCACCTCATAGTACTGCCTTTTCTGAAATATACAGGCCAGTCAAGCAGTGACTGATAGCAGTTCAAATGTGCTATGAGAGAAGCAGCTTCCTGACTGATTCACTAATACAAAGACAGAAGTAAAACCAGTGATCACTCAGAATTTGAATTATTAGTTTGATATACCCTTTACAACCCCTATAGATTAAACAAATCACCGAACAAAGCTTTTCTCATTATTTGTTTATTTGTCACAAGCAAAATTTTCTTGCAGGCAAAGCCTTTCTGCCTTGCTATAAAGTTGGTTTAATTCATCTGTTAAGGAGAAATAGAAATCTTATTCAGAAGTCTTTAAATATCTTTCCATTTGCATGACCTCTTTTTGCCTTCAAATTTCTTGAGTACTGAAATCTGCAGGTACTGTTATGTTAGACTTGTGAGAGCTTCAGACAGAGTTATGGAAAATTTTTTCTGTACTGTCACTGACACACTTGCTGTCTTGCTCTAGGGAGATTGTGCACAGAGGGCTTCTCGCTCAGCTCACATTTACAGGCACCCTTTCAAGTACTGTGTAAACCCTCTGCACTGCACTGAGTGCAGCTGTTTCATGATTTAAAGGCATGGAATTTTTACTTTCTACTCACAGGAAAGATTATAAAAGCTGCCAAATAAAAATACACAAATGAAGAAAACAAGTCTGTTTTAATAAATAACATCTGGGCAAAGCTGCATTATAGAATTTTCATATTAAAATTTCAGTATTTGCAGCATGTCTTGAATGATGTCAGTCAGACCTCTTTCATCAATCTTTTGAAAAATAAAACAAAGCTAAATCATTAAGCAACATCTTGGGCTAGTTATGGCATTGTTAATTTGCAGTTAATGGAACTTTTCTGTATTACATCAAATCAGACAATGATTTCAGAATGTGAGCTTGCAACATTTTCTTATTAGTGGAAGTCCCTCATTCTGAATAGTTAAAAAGATGTAAGTAGATTCCAGCAACATTTGCTGCGCTAGTGAGTGGTCAGAAGAATAGGTTGGCTGTTATGGGATGTACCAAGGCTGAGATCATCTTTATTTTTCTGATACCATGAATCAGCCTTATTTGCTATTACTGAATCTGTGTTCTCTTAGCTTCACTTCCCTCTGTCCAGTTTGACATCTTGCTTGTCAGTTGGAGATTTCATGCTTCATTGAATGTTAGTTTTAGTCTTCTGTATTGCTGACAACCTTCATTCCATATCAATAGATCATAAATGTGATGATCTATCCAGCTGAAATCTTCAAGGCCTGAACAGTTGGGTGCTTTGGTACTGCAGTACTTAGAATTTGCAAACATGCAGAATTTTTATTGTATTTGTCAAGCTGGACTTGCACCTGCTCTTCTTTGTAAACAAAACTAAAAATGCTGTTGCATAAGTCCTTCTTCCCAAGCTATTTCTTGGGGGAATTTTTTGAATTTACAGCCTCTGTGTATTCCTTTCCTGTTTGATGTAGGTAAGATAATGCTTTTCCCAATCCATTTCATTGTTATCTCAATTGTATCAACAACTCTTTCATGCCATTCAGAAATTATGCCAGTGCAGGAAATATGGTGCTATCTGATTTTGTTTCATTTATGTGGGAAAGAATCTCAGCAATCCCCCTTTCTTTAACTATCATATTGCCCCTGTTCTTCCATGTTATTTATTTGACACTCAGCCATGTGGCGCCATGTTTAGTAAGCTCATCTTTAGATGATCACCTTGAAACTTCATATTATTAATTTTTAAACTGGACCAGGGTAAGAATCATATAGGATAAGCTAATTTAATTTCTTGGAATCTCAGCTGACTCTATCCTGAAGACTCTATCCTCTATCCAAATGCTGATAGAATCCCTTTGCACTTTCTGCTTTTTCATTTACGTCTCATTTTTCTTGTTTGCCTCTTGTTCACATAGGCTTCATAAAAGATGATTATTTTTAAGAGCAATCTGAGACACTTCAATAGTAGGTTCTCAGCAGGGATCAGTGACATCTGAGTAATTCCTTCCAGCTTTGGCTGACATGACAGGGATATGACTGGCAGAGAAATAAAGCAGTTGCTAGATAAGTAAATTACTAGATAAGTGAAAGAAGAGAAGATGGCCTCTATTTGGACTGGAAATTGAAAAGTCTGTAGTTCCGTCACAAAAAACACCAAACAGACAGTCTCATAAGTTCCATTCCACAAGCAAAAATGTGTGCATATCTTATCCTGAGTGATTTAGATGATCAGCTGATTTGCTAGTATGTGTTACTCTTACATCACTGCGTTGCAATTCTAATAAATGTTCCCTCATCTTTCTCTAGCATCTTATCACTTACATCAGTCCTGAGGTACAGGAGGTTCCTGCTGCTCAATATACAGGTTTTCCATCCCTACCACAAATTATTTATGGGTGATCTCTGTTTTTTCCCCTTACATTTAATTCTCATTAATTTTAATTAGACTCAGACTAAGCTCAAACCCTTTAGCACAATTTGTAAGAAAAAGGAAAAGAAACACAGCATGCTTGCCAGATGAATTTTCCCAGAGCTCTCACAGCTCTAATTTACACTACAGACGCACCAGGATGTGGTTGGAAGAAGCCTTGCGTTTCCTGCTTGTGCATGCTTTGGATGAATGACCTCAAGATGTCAAAAAGTCAGTGGGTCATGGGGACAAGTCCAGCTTTGTGGGTTATGCTTTCTGGCTTGCAGATATGAAGCACGTAAACAACTCTGAAGATACAAGATTTAGTTTCAACAGCTCAAGAAGACACTGGGTTTGCTTTTCTGCTCTGAAAAAAATGTACATTTTTCAGCCTAAAACTTTTTGATTGCTTCAGCTTTTCATTATGCAAATATAAAAAACAGGGAAAGTGCATTATGAAATGACACACTAAAATCCAGAAAAATAATTTATCATCATTTAATTTTTTTAAGAATATGCCTGACTGGTGAACACCCCTCATGGCTAGTTTTTTTAGCTTTTCGTCATACACCATGAAAAAGTGAGCTCTGTTCAGTCTCTAGAATGTATTGAGCTGTGTGGGGGTAAGGAACCTTGATCAGATTTACCGTTGGTGGCCTGACGTCAGAATTAGAAAGAACAATCTTAATAGGTTGCAGGTGCAGCTGAACTGCATCATTAATGTGGTGGAAGAGACACTCAGGGGCTCCTAAAAGTTTCCGAGGAAAATCCACCATCACATTAAAGGACTGAGATGGTTTCCTTGCTCTGTGGAATCAGGTTTTTAGTGACTAAAGATGTCTCACAGCAGTACTTCTGGAAATCAGGGTTCTTTGTGCTTATCAATGATCAAAATATCTCATATGCAATTTCTCTGCAGCTGTTGGAATCAAATAATTGTTTCAGTTGGAAAAGACCTTCAAGATCATCTAATCATTATTCAGAGGCATTTCTATAGGGGTATGTCTGCAGTCCAATGAAAAAAAAAAATACACACTCTCCTGCATCTCAGGATGTAAGCAATAAGATGTGAGAGAAAGATGAGGGAACATTTATTAGAATTGCAATTCAATGATGTAAGATTAACACACACTAGCAAATGAGTTTATCATCTTCACAGTTCAGAATACGATAAGCACTTGTTCTTGCTTGCAGAATGGGACTTATGAGAGTGTCTTATTTTGACAGGACTACAGACATCTCCCTATGGAAATGTTCCAATGAACCAGGACATTTCTGTCTTTCCCTGGCCTGCCTTAAAAATTATATCACACTGAAATATGACTCAAAAATAACCCCCCCCCAAAAAAAACCACCCAGCAGGATAAATATATTACAGGAGAAGAAACCTCTGAGGAGATCTAATGGACAAAACATTCCGCTTCTTTGACTGCAAATATAATTCCAAAAGGCCTCTTTTTCTCTTACAGGGAAACCAAAGTAAATGTCTTTCCTATGTTTTCAGCATTCACAATGTCACACTTGCAGTTTGGAAATGAAAATAGAAACTGTCAGAGAGATGCAGTTTTTGAAATGGTGATAGTATGTTGTACTTAATGTCCCAGTCTAAACTTGCAGTGACCTGGCACCTTGTTCTTAGTAAATAGGAAATTACCATATTAAATTTCCAAAAGATTGAGGTCTGCTGAACCTCACAGATTGTTACTCTTCTGTTTGCATCAGTTGTTATTATCAGTAACCTGAAAAATATGCTGAAGACTTGATCATGTTAATTTTCATCTTTCATACACAAATTCCTTTTAGCCATGCCTGACATACACTTGGAATAGGTAAATATTTATCCTGCTATATACTTTTTCATCCAAAGGGGAAGGCCGTTGGCTGCATTCACATTCCACAGCACTTGGTCCTGGGTCTCTCCTGGGCCCTCTTTAGTATCCTCAGGCCATTAGACAGTTATGATTTTCTGTGTATTTTATTCAGTTCAAAGGTTCTGAAACACTGTGAGGACTGTGATGGAGCATATCAGCATTATGATTTTATGTTGTTGAGCCCTGCATGCCCTGCATGTGCTGGAGATGACTGAGTGCAAAGTTTCCTGGAAGATTACAAATGCAGGATTGTGCAGCTTTAGCCACAGTGCTTATTTGTAGTGGTCCCAGGAGTGGGATTCCCCCAGAGCTGCACCTGTGGTTTGTTTCAAAAGAGATGCAGCTGATTGACTCTAAATAGGAGCTCAAGAGTGAGTAAGATTTGTGCAGTGCAGGCAGGCAGCGATCAGGACCAGTAAACAAACTGCAGACCCAAGCACCACCTGCCAGTAATGGGCACACACACACACATTTGATGAAGCCCTGACACTGGCTGGACTTTTTAACGCTCATCAAAGCTATGTGCTGTTTATGCTCTTGCAGGCTAATCAAAAAGTTACAAAGGAAAGCCTTAGGGATGAAATCTGTTCCCTCACAGATCTCAGGGATACTGGATGGCTGCATTGGGACAGCTTTTCAGTGAACAACACTGTCATTGACTTGAATGCAAAGGATAAGCTTGCATCAATTTTTCAGAAAAGGAATTTTTCTTATAGACAGGCTATTCAATGATTAATGCTGACAGTGGACTAAAATGCTTCTTATATTCCTTTTAGATAATACTATGAATGTCAGTACATGCATGGAGGGGGGAAAAAACCAAAAACCCCACCTAGAATCAGCAATTAAGACCACTTGATCCAGCCTTATTTTTTCTTATACTTTTATTGTTTAAACCCAATAAAATTAGAGCTGTTTAAATGACTGCTGGGCTTTTGTTATTAGTTTTCTTTTGTTTTATTTCTAAAATGATCACCTTCATTCTATTTAAAAAGAACAGTGAGAGCAAGATTGCCATTTATTTATCTTTCCATTTAAGCAGCTCCTGGCAGGAAAAAAAACATTGTTTGTTACAGGTATTCTCATAGACAGAGATTTCACCTCCAGCTGTACTCTAATGTTTAGGTTGCTTGGGCAGGCAGAACTTTTATTACTGCATTTGGATATCAGGAACACAAGCATGGATTTTGACAACAGGAGGATATCAACATCAGGAAATGGGACTGTTCAGAGTTAGTACTGCTCCCATCAGAGCAAATTAATTTCCTTCATCACCACTGCCTGGGTTGTCTCATCACTGAGATCTCCAGTGTCTCTGCCACTGACACCAGCAGTAGAGTAAGACCCAATGTAAGCTGCCTGGTTTAGAACACCTTGGAAGTATTATCTTGCAGTACTGGCAGGGCATTAATAACTGTTCTGTTGCTTCAGGGCCTTTCACATCAATGCTACTCCAAAGCCTTTAAGCCATTTGGGCTTTTTATACAATGCCACTGTTACATATGGTTTCACAAAGAGTCACAAACTCTTTATAAGGGAGCCTGGCAGGGTCTACATTGATTCGGGCTCTTCTTTTATTTTTAACTTTCTTTGCTCCAGTTTGGGTTTTACCTGCTTCAAACTGAAGTGGACTGTGATGTGGTAGCCATCCTGACTGCCAAAATCAGAGCATGGGATCTCAACAAATACTCACTCTGGTCAAGGACAAGTTTGGCACTACCTCAACGGGATTTGGACCAGGCAATTTTGAGTTTCCTCTTTCATACTCAAATTTTGCATCCCTGTAATGCCTTTGACTTCTTTGGAAGGTACCCTGATCTTCAGGAGGGAGAAGAGAAAAATGTTTCCTTTTGTATTTGTTTTCTTTAAACATTTTCTCTTGCATTGTTTCAAATCCTTTTGATTTATAGAACAGCACACACCCAAAACCAGTCCCTGGAAGCGACAAGGATTCAGAGGCTTGTTTGCACAGCTTTAGACCAAAGTCTGCTTAACTGTGAAAAATAACATTGTTGTAGGCTGTTACTTCTTAAAGAGCTGCTGGTGCCTTCTGGAAATCTTTGAGGAATAGTTTGTTTAGGAGTGAATCTGATTAGGTCAATATACAATCTTATTTTCCTAGTCTCTATGTGCTAACAGTCTCAAGCAAAACAAGCAGAAAAGGTACAAAAATCCATGAAAAAAGCACAAAGAACAGAAATCTTATTTAATTATTAGAATCCATTCATGGAAAAAAAATCAAATATTCCTGCAAATTATGTAGCCTTAACAATCTGTTTGTAGAAAGAGACCAAATCTCTGAGAGTTTTGCAACTGGAGTGGAGAGCAATTCAAATTACTTTTTCATTGTGAAGAAACAACACTTTTCTGTTGAGGTAAATAGTCTATACAGGCATCAACAAATAGACCAGCAGAAAATTTGGCAAAGAGGTCCTATATCTTCTAATACTGTTCTCCTTAGGAAACTCAGATTTTACATTACTCTTAATTGAAATTAAGATGGAACAGGGGCATAATGTGTGGAACTAATTCTGCAAGCCAGTGAAGAATTTCCCTGCATAAGGAGACTTTTCTTGATGTAAAATCTTGCTGTCAATGTTTTTATTGCTGCCCTGACACTTCTACAAGATGGCTTGGTAGATAGTACAGCAAAATTCATTGCTGTCAGTGGCCATTTGATCAGTTGGGAACATGTGCATGTGGAGTAGAGGAGAATATTCTTGAAATTGCCTTACTTTAAACTTTGAAGGAGTCTGACATTCAGATTCTGCTTCTCATGTTTTTTACTACAGCTAGTCTTATGCTAAGTCCATCTCAGTATAGAAATGGGTCGGTAATTTTAGCAGTGGAATTTCTCCTCCATTTCACTCGCTCTCTACTGAATTTAAAACACAACTGTCTCTAACCTTTCCTAGTTTCCTTCTTCATACTTAATCACTGAAACACAAGTTGCATCAAGATAAAAGGCACGACTCTGAGAATCATATTGATCAACAAGTTTTGTGTTCTTTCACCACCTGCCTAGATCAAGACACTCAGATCACTGAGAGTTTTACAAATGCCATGCCAATAGTTTTTAACCATCACAGTTTTGCAATCATAAGTAATGTCCAAAAGCTACATGGGGAAACAGCCTGCTACCATGCATTGTAGAATTGGAAACAAGTAATCTAATGCATGTATGTTACTCTCCATTTACCATTACCCAATAACACATCAACTTTTAGCATTGCATTTTATGGGAGTTAATGAATTCCAGTATGCTGAGCTCTAAGGACATGAGAGAAGTCAGTATCTTAGCTAGATCCTGATGGTTTTACTTAGTTTAATTCAGCTCTTAGCAAAAATCTCTTGTTGAAATCAATGAATATTTAACAAAAAAACAATTGAATAAGGACAGAGAACTAAATTCAATATTCATTTGGTTAAATGTCTTTTGGCACAAGAACAGCAGAATTGGGCCTTAAGCAACATTTCCAGAAAAATAAAAGACCTGAAAAAAACTCAATAGCAGAATTCACTCGTTTCCTATATTAACCAAACAATGTATTATTACTGATGTCTGTTTCCTATGGGAAAGTTTGCAGTCACTGCTCTGCATGAGATAGAACATGGTACAGAGTCACATTCATGCAATATAATCTACATAAATGTTCCCATTTTTTTCCTTAACCACTGGTAAATTAAGCTGTAAAAGAGAGCAATTTTATAATAACTTTCTATCCATTTTATCAGTTTTGAGAATCCCTTCTCAGAGCACAGCCCTCCCTGACCTTGTGCCAATCAAGCATATCTGCCTCATTTCAACATTCACATCAATATGCTACTATAGGACAAATCTTTAAGTTGATCACTGCCTTCAGGGTCAGCTTAGCCTTCAAATTATATAAATACTTCCTTTTCAAATCCTGTCTTTATTTCCCTGAGAAAAGCTGAAGTTAACAGCAATGATACCTAATCTGTCCTTTTTTCCCAAATGTAAATAACAAAAACGAAATTACTCCACACCCTGAGGAAACAAAATGTCTTGTTTACCTTAAAATAGAGCTGTCATTTTTGTTTCATTTAGATGAACATATTTTGTCTGCTTAATGGGAAACAGTTAACTGAAACATGGGGTCTTCTCACCGAGTTTTTCAGATGAGCAAAACTCAGACCAAAGTCCGTATAGTATTCACCCATAAACACAGACACATGACAAGAAAAATACATTTTAAGTCTGTGTGCTGTGTGCTTTGGAAGAAGCTTGCCAAACAATTATGAAAAGAATTCGGCTTCCTCATAGCACCCTTGGAATGTACTCAGACACTGGATTGGTTCTCATTTGGCTTCAAAGAAACACTTGAATAACCCCATTTTTAA
Organism: Vidua macroura; assembly: GCF_024509145.1. Lineage (NCBI taxonomy): Eukaryota > Metazoa > Chordata > Aves > Passeriformes > Viduidae > Vidua > Vidua macroura. The sequence goes on along the minus strand of NC_071573.1, from coordinate 68,002,303 downwards.
TGGAATAATGTTTATAATGTAATTTTATCTCTTATTAGAGATATCTTTCTTTGCCAATATGACTTTTAAATAGGACAATGAATATTTAAAGTCACTTAATTATCACACGTTAACCCACTTCCAGAATGGGTTACAGCTACCCTTTGATGTATAAAGGAGCTAAACTCACCATTGCAGCATTCTCCTGAAACAAAGATTCTAGGAACATGAAAAGGAAAGTTTTCTTCTCTTTTATTCTCCCCTTTTTGGAATGAGCAACTTAAATTCCTCAGCATTGTTAGATTAATGTCCAAGCATCTAGTGCTTGAAAGACTTCATTTCAGTTTGCCTGTGATACTTTTTTCCAGCAAGGTGACAGTTATGTTAAACTTTCGAATCAGTCATGCCAGTAATTTCCACATGCAGGGAACAATATTGTGCAGAGGCTGCTTGCCATTTGCCAAGCTAAACTTCCAGTTGTTTGCAAAAGTCCTGTTACATAATACTTCCCACTATTAACTTTAGAAAAAATCACTATGCAAACAGGTGTATTTCTCCTCTTGGTTTCACACCTAGCTCCCAAAAGCATTAGCGTATAGGTGAGAAGTTGTCAAATGGAAAGGCTTGTTAGAGGAAGAATGCTTTACAAAGCCCCTCTAGATGAAACAGCAGAATCATCCCATCTCTCTCTGGGTACAAATGGATGGAGTGGCTGTGGATTGCTAGTCCCACCTCTGTCCCTTGCTTCACTGTCATGGAGGATTAAGGAAAAAATTGGGAGTTATGCCCCCCTCGATAGCACTGAAATATAAAATCTGCATGTGATGGGGTGACCAGATTGGATTAAAAGCTATTCAAATTGTCTGCAGGCTATACATCAGAAAAATTCAATTAATTTAGTGGGCAGGGCTAGCTTCAGTTTTCTGAGACTGTCTCTTCTTCCATTCACACATCTACAAAAGACAGTCACAACACAACTTTAAAGAGCATGAAATGCTTTAATTTCAGTGAATGAAAACATCAGAAGAAAAACATTCCTAAAAACATTCTTTGCAAAACTGAGAGATAAGGTTGAAGACTAATCTAGGCCAACCTACCTAAGCTTTCTAAGATAGGCTATAATTTGCTGGTGTTCACATCCTATATTAAAGTGCTTTCATGGACCAAAGTTATACTACCAAAGAATTTTTTAGATACCAAATGCTATCTAAAAATGTGATTTCTATTATGCAGAGTGCATGCTGAATACTGTGATGCATTAGCCACCCAGACAGAAATTTGGGGAAGTGAGTCTCAGAGTCTTTCAGACACATGATCTTTGATGTAAATGTTAAGGAAGCACTTAAGTGCTATTCTTAAATCTGGCACCAGACCCTCCTTCATCTAATATCCATCTCACTTGCTGAGATATAAAATTTTCTATTTATGATTAGGCACTCAGATAATCTCTACTCTGGAAAATTAAGCAAGCCTTGTCCAGTCCTGCTGGTTTGGACACATTCTTGACCACTAGCCCCAAATGCTGTTTTACTGTCAAAAACTTAGAGAGTAGTATGACACAGGGATGAGCTACAGGTCTTCCAGATAGTGCCCAGGTACAATACAGGCAACAGAAATTCTGTAGAATGGACCAGTATGGCATGCCAGACATCCTGCTCTCCTCCAATCCTAACCCAAAGGATTTTCACCTGTTTATTTTCCCCAGTACTCCCACATATCCTACATAACCTCCCACATGACAGGGAGTAGATGCACAGCAGTATCTTGCTACAAAAACATCATTTTCCTGGGATGCAAGACCACACATTTTATTTCAGACACAATAAACTCAAACATGAGATGCCTTGGGTTTATAAGGCCACATGTGGCACAGGGCTGAGTGCTAACTTGTACAAATAGTATTTCATCTTTGTTCAGCAATAGAAATGTAACTCCAGGTCGAGGTGCCCCAAGGACAGAAGGATAAGGTCCTAGATGGTTAGTCCAGACAATGCAACTCTACTTTTTGTAAGAGAGTAATTGTTCTCAAGGAACCTAAAAAGCTTTTTCTACAGATCAGGTTGCTTATTCCATAAAATCTTTATTGTTTGCCTTTATTCAGGTGCCTAAATTTTATGAACAAGACATTTATTTGCCTATGGGTTATTCCATATTCACCCTGCTTCTTGCATTAAACAAATTGTGGTATAGCTGAGAGATATAGTAGAAGGTGAATGAATATGAAAACACATGATAACAGGATGCTTTTATTGCAATGGCAAAGTTAAGAAGCAAAGAGTATTTCTCCAAAAATGCATCTTGATGCTGCAATATGTGTATAATGAATTATTCTAAATAAAATGTTCTCACATGCAATTCATTGGGAAGTTGTCATTCTGAAATGCCACAGTTCCTTCCTTTCATGTAAAAGCAGTACAGAGAAGGCATGGAAAGTACTAATGTTGTTATGTCTGGGCTATGACCTGATTATCACCCATCAAAAATTAAGAGTTTGGAGGAAAATAGGACTGTGTCAAATAAAATTTTCCGAAAAATAGAGACGGAACATTATTACAGTCCCTTGTTTCTCATTCTGTCATCCTTTCTGTAAATTAATAATTACATTTGAAAAAATGCAGTTTGTGTCTTACAACTACTAGTAGAAGACATCCATAGCATACCTGAAACTTTATTAACACAAATGTAAAGGAATAACATCTTTCATGCTTATTTAGAATTTGTTTAGGCTCAATTGCATTTTTCTGGAAAAAAAAAAAATAGAAACATCCAGGAGTATTGGACCACTTTGCTTGTAGACTGACTTTTAATGGCAAATCCAGTTATGTTGATTGCCAAAAAGGAATTCTCTTACACTGCATCAGCGAAAAAGAACGGTATTAGCAAATACCTGCATTCGGTACTTTTGAATGCTGTAGCACCATGAGATGATAAATCAAGTCTGAAAGCATGCAGTGGTTTTTAAAAGCATCTGAAAACTAGCATCAAGCTAAAAACTCTATGGCTGCATAGCACAGAGCATTACACCAGTACAAACACTATGCCACTTCAGCTTGGTTCAGACGATGCTAGATAGGTAATTTTGTCCAAGTAGGCCTCATGTTACCTCCAGTACTGTCTGTATGTGCTGTTCTATCTTCATATTGGGTTAGAAATGGTCTGCTATCCTGAAGCTGGTGCAAACCAGCCTAAAGGAATAAAGTCAGCATCACACACTACAGTTAACTTTGCAGAATTGGGATCATGCATTCATGTCTGATCTGATTAAACCTGCACAATCTGGTGAAATGTATTAAGGAACATAGATTGTTCATCAGGTTAATTTGACTGAAAGACACTATAGCCTGCTCATGGGGCAGCAGACCTGACAGGGCCAGAGCTGTGAGGAGCAGAGAGAAAAAGCTGATGTTTCTCATTTCTCTGTACCTGAACTGCTCTAAAAATCCATCTGCTTCTTTATATTTTGATGTGCTCACTAGAGGCAAGATTCTGATTTATGAGTTACAGTCACGGCTTGGGATCACTGTGAAGTCTTCCCATGCCTATTTATCAGCTTCTCCTTTCCCCATGTGTTTCTTCCTCCCCACACGGATGGCTCAGGTGCTTATAAGGAGCAGCAGCACACAGAAGAATGTTTATCATTCATGACTGAGGGAATACCACAAGATCAGCTAATCTAGATCTGCAGTCAGAAAAAGGTCCATGCAAGTAGTATATGACAAAGAGATATATTTTATAGTTGTCTCATTTTAGCCTTCTTGAGGTTTTGGATCAGGACTCTTAGTGATTCAAATGCATAGCTGTGTCTGGTAAGGATTTCCACCACATGTCCTCCTCCTAAACATACCAAATGGATGTTGAAAATAGATCACAATTGTTTACAAACTTCTATATTTTCCTTTCTCAATGAGTTCCATTGTGTTTCAAGCCCTGAACATTCATCCAGCTCCTAGCATTCACTAACCCTTTTACAGAGATAACGAATAGGGCTCCCAATGAAGAGTGAAGGACTGCAGATAGGAGATCAGTAAGGGCAGTGGCTAAGGAATATGAGGGACACCTTAAGGTCAGTAATGAATTTCTGAAGAATCTCTCTTATGAATCTCCAATATCCTCTCTTTGGTGTTAACATCAGATGGAGCTGGAATGGGAAGAGAGGCCAGCTCTATATGACAGAGTAGCTAGTGACCCTTTCTATACCTCCTTCTTTTGTCTTCCTAACTCTTCAATCTTCTCTTGGATTTGAGCCCTCCTAATATACTTTCTCTCTTCCTGCAAAGAGACACAATATACTCTTTCTAAATCAAAGTAGCAACTTTTCATCTTTGAAAGGAGTAAGAAAGTAAATTAAGGCGAGGAACATCCCTATCTATGATGGAGGCAATGGAGGCTGAATTGTAGGACAAGGCATGAGAACTAGTGAGAACTAGTTCAGTAATCCAGCATCAAGTCAAGGCTGAGAACTGGCTTTGATTTATGAAACAGAAGCAGCCCTAGTCAAGCGGGGGTAATATGGGTGTAGGGCTTAATCTGAAAAACACAGAAGTGTGTAGGGCTCCTGCAGTGATTTGTGGCATAATTTTCATGCCAGATGGGACAGCAAAGAGATTTTTTTTTTAATATACAGTGATTTAATGGGATGAGAATGGAGCTGAAGAGGAAGTCAGTACAAGGTATGTGCTGAGGAGATGGGAAATCCAAAGGTGTGAATACAGAGTAAAATGCTCCCTTTCTCAAAAACATTAAGCTACTGTAGCCACCACAATATAGTAGTAGATTTGGGACAGAGAATGTCTCCATCCCTTACCAACTCTGTAAGCCATCATGCAGTTCAATCCCTCTGATGAGGAGCCTGAAACTGTCCTCCCATAACTCACCATGTATAGAACAGGACCTGATGGCTTCATCCTTTAGAAGCACTCTCTTTCCAGCACAACAGAATTAACAATAAAACTGAAAATAACAAGGTGTTAAAGTCTGTTCTCTTCCTTCTCTTACAGCGTGTTCTGTATGTTCACAACACACATATTTCCACTCTGCCTGCAAACTACACTGAACAGATGGTCCTTATGCCAGCCCAAGAATTAAAACTGCAGCTTAATCTCTAGAAAGAATCTGAGATACCACAATTCAGTGCTGACTGATGTTGTTCTTAGAAAGGAGAAACCACAGAGACAGAAACACTTACAAAAATATCCACAGCAAAAAGAGACAGTATCCAATGGACTGCAAAGCCTTTCTGCTAAAGTTTTTTTCCTCATTTGTCTTTAGCCCTTTCCATTAGCATATGATGTCATCTCATGCCATCCTTCCCTTGCCTAGTATTAAACTAGCAGATCACACTCATCTTCACCTTGCTTCTGACAGTCCTGATGGGAAAAAACCACCACAGCTTTGAAATGAGACTCACTAGAGAAACATACCTCTCACAGCTTCACAGTACTCACATATATTCATGAAAGCATCAGGATGTCTTACCCAGATGACCTCATTTGCAATCAGAGCTCCAGCAGTTTGCTACAATTTAACTGCTCTCTAGAGAGAAGACAGGTAATAGAGCCAGAGGTCTTTGCAAATAGGGCTTTGCTGGCACTACCGGGAGCAGGTAGGCAAGATTAAGGTTAGCTAGAGGCGTCCATAACAACAACATCCTGCTTTGCAGTGAATGTTGGATTGAACCCATGCTATTTTCGTATCTAAAAATGAATAATTTACCTTTAACCAGATTATTTTCAAAGAGAAACCAAGCTGATTTTCTTTGGTTGACAGTTTAAAATTGAGTTTTATTAGGATGAGACAAAACAGTAAGAAAATCTTGAGAACATTAAAAGGCTGAAAAAAGCTGAAGCACTAGCTGAGGTATTTTTAGACTTTAAGCTCTCCAGGGCAGTGATTGTCTCTTGTTGAGTATTGTACAAAGCTGAGCACACTGCTAGTACACTAGTACTAGCACAACATCTCTACCACTGAATGTCTTCACATAAAAGTAGAAAATACTGACACAAATAAATACGAAGACAGAAATGCTTTACTAAGAGACAACAGCTGTAAATCAAAGTACACAAAAGGATTCCCTTCCCAAAATCTGTAATAAGCATGCAGCTTGATCATGCGTTTCCATAACGTTCAGTTTTTCATATGTACTGTCTACTTGCTGCAGAGAAAAACAAGCAAACTTGCAGGAAATAACTGCCCAAGTGTACAAGCTGATAACTGCAATTCCAAAGACAAAGATTTTCTAACACTTCTGACTCGGGTCACGCTACACTAAATTGCGTCAACTAGAGAGTACTGTAATTGAAACAAAAAGAAATTACCAGTTGAAACTTCTTTTGAAAAGGCAAAGAATTCCTAATCAAGAGCATGATTTTACATTCCTTTGCACCTCGGGACATCGTAATTGTGAAAACTGGGCAACATAGAAAATGCTACAATTATATACCATAATTCTCTACTCATTTACATTAAAATTCCATTTTTCATATGCCATACACAAATATAAATAGCTTCACAAGAAGTAATCATGCTCCTGGTGTTTTCCAAAATAATAATAGCCCATTCAATAGTAGTTTTAAACTCCAGGCATTGCAAGACCCAAATGGGTTAAAAGAATGTATTGTTCAAACTAAAAATACCAAAATAAGTTAATCAAAATCCTTATTTAACTACAGCTGTCTTCAGACATCAGCCTTGAGAGGTATTTCTTAACCACTGATTATTGAGTAGACACCTGAAAAAAAAATAATTCCAAATTATGACTTGTTAGCTTAAACAGCACAAAAGTCATTGTAGAAAAAGATATTACCATAGAATTTATGCAAAAAGACAGCTCTTCAAGAGAGCAAAGCTACTTCTATCTTTTAACCTTGCAGACAAGATGATGTCAAAAATATTGTTCAGGAAAAGAATTCAAGGACAATAATGACATGATTTGAGTTCTAAAGGAATCTAAACCACATATTTATACTTTCAGTAATTTGTTCAAGACATTTAAAAAATAATTGCAATGAAATATATAGGCAAGGAAAAAGCAATATCTATGAGGCATAGGTTTCCCAGGAAAAATATGGGGATCATCAGCCAACAGAAATATTCCCTGAAGTAATTGGGAAGATATTAGAAGTATCTCAGTGGACTTAATTGTTTCACTGTGTTCATCCCCCATCGTCTTGTGGAGAAGATGATTTTCTTTAGAAAATGACTAATTTTCTTTAGATGACATTTTCTTTAGAAAATGACTAATTTCTGAGATCTAGCTTATTTCTTTGTGAGTTCATTCCAAAGATTCTGAGGTTTGCTGTGAGGAGAAAAAGGGGAGAAATGGGTGGTTTCATCACTGTCTTCAGACCTTAGATATCATCTGTAGGTTCAGGCTGTATCACATACATGCGTGCACAGACACAAATCTGCTTTGGACAGACACCTGAAGAAGGTCCATTAGCTGCATAAAAACCAGACCAGCTTCATCTGTGCTGTCACAGAGCACAGAAGGGAGCAGACACCCTGTGCTGGAGAGTGCTGCAGAGAGTGAGCAGGCTTGTACATGGTGGCAGGAGGTGCAAGCCTACTGTACTCTCTTGGAGTGTGTTGACAGGTAGCATCACAACAGTGCTCAAATAGGCTGAACAATTACTCCTAGAGCCACTGACTATAGGCAATACAGCCTCAAATAGAAGAAATCAATATTATGTTTGCTACTGGAAGAGGTAGTTTAAAAAAACAAACCAAAACAAAATAAACAAACAAAAAACCAGAAAAACCCAAAACCCCAAATAAACAAAAACATCACAACAACAAAAATAACTAACCACACTACCACTACCCCCAGCAACAACATCCAAAAACACCTGTATTGGGAGCCAGGAGAAAATTGAAGCAATTTGTGTTGCCACAGTTGCTTCTTGTGGTATTCACTACTACTTGGGTATATGTAACCGTGCCTACTAAAAAGAATCTAGCAAGTCTGTGTGAGAAAGAGGAAAAGTGGTGTCACTGATCGTGCAGCAAAAATGCCCTTTGATTGAAATGAGCGAATTCTTTAGATCATAGTCTCACAGTTAATTCTTTGGGGGTTACAGTTTAAATACCTTTCCCTTCACAATCTGTGTGTGCATATTCCTTGGAGAGGAAGTGGCTGATATAAGACAAACTCAGAAACTGTAGCTTAGTGTCACCCGGAGACTCTTCTTCCCTTTTTGCATGCCTGGCCCTTCATTAACTGAAAAGACTGAGAAGCAACCCTTAAAAGCTGGCCAGTGGTGCAAACTTAAGCCTTTTGGACAGAACTGGAAAAAACATGTGATGAAGAATGATAGTGTGGTTATATTAAAAAAAAAAAAAAAAAAAAAAAAAAGGAAAGAAGAACTATCTAGATGAATATGAAAAGGTAAAAAACTGATGTGATGGAGTATAAATTAACTATGAGAAATCATGGTTGAAACAGATGACTGCAAAAGGGTCTCTGTATCTCTATCGTCTGTGTTACGATATAAATATTTTAAGATACTAGAAATGTGGTAGGCTACAATCAGACAGGACATAGAAACAGATTTATTACCCTCTATTATCCTTTCTTCCCTGCTACTTGGGTTTAGATGTGACTGAACAATTAATTACTTTCATTGCTGCCTTGGCAGACAAACCAAGGAGAACAATAAACTTGAAGCTTCTCTAAATCCTTCCATTTAGCATGTAATTATTTGCCAGCGTGAAGAGCCTTTGCCACAAGACTCAGGTATAGTTTTGTTAGGGATGTCACAGTTTGGTTTGTCTGATTTAGCATTTCATGATGTGAAATTTCTTCTACAGATTTAATTATACTTGGCAGCAATACAACAAATGCATGGGAGTTGCACCCAAGCTACAGAATATTTCTAATTCATCCATGAAGCTGAAGATGATTTTACTTCAGTGCTTTCTATCAGATATTGTGAACTGATGTAGCTGTTGCCTGCCGACAGATAGTCCCATATTCTCCCATCTTGCCTATTCCCACCATCATGAGCTGCACCAGAACTAGTATTTGTAGGGTGAGTCACATCACCAAGCAGCTGCACAAATCTCATGCCTACCCTAAAGAGTAAAGAGAACATCCAGTTCGGGGTGGCAGGCCATACTTATGTCAGATTACAGTGACTAGTATCACCACAGGCTAAAAAAATGTGCAGGATATTGCTCTCAGCCTGCAACCAGAAACCTCAAACAATAGAAAAACTCAGCTGAGAGCACTGTGTGACCTTTCAAGTTAGCATGCTGGCAACAAAGTGTTTTGAAATGTGACCATCTGTTTTTGAATAGATAACTGGAAATTCAATTTATCATGCCCCAAGTTCCTTGACCCAATAAGCACCAGTAAGTCATTACTTGCCTGTTCTAAGATCATAAAGCTATATACAGCCAGGTCCCTTGTTTTTTGCCTGTAGCTAAGCACAGCGTCTGAGAGTGAAAGAATGTCTCAGCTGCCACCTGTATTCCTGAACACCTAACCCAGCACATAAGGAAGCACAGCAGACCAAAGGCCCTTATACCAACTTCACTTAACTTTGATTTTCTTTGATTTTTTACCCACAGCAAGATGTGAAGACCACTTATGACCCAACCAGAAATCTGTTTCTGTGTTTATGTTCTTAATTACAGATGTTGATTTTTGTTGATTTTGAAATCTTATTAGTGTCATAACTTCTGTTTATGCAAACAGAAAATTCCCCTTTTTACACAAATACTGAAGTGTTGGGGTGTTTTTTACTACAAATGGAACAGCCATGCCCCATATCTCCCGAAAGAATTACTAACAATAATGCATTAGAAAATAAGCTGAAGCTGAAGAAAAACTTTACAAAAGAGATGAGAGGAAAAAAGGGGCATCACAGCCCAAAAGAGAGAAAAAAAATTAGGAAATAGCAAGATCAGTGTAAGAACTTTGCCTGAGTGAAACCAAAGGGATTTCCACCACGTAATTCAAAATTGCATTTTATATGTAACGATTAAACTTGTCAGAGCATTATTAAAATCTGTAGTTCAGACTCTTGCTGTACCTATCATTTTCAAGTGGAAACTGGAGATTTTCATAATTTCTTAAAATTGCATCTATTGAACATACACTGTGTATGTAGTTTTGCCTATTAATAGCAAGTGACCTTATAAGGAAAAGAATTGAAGTACAAACTTCTATAATTTAAATTTATTCTGTTCCACATAATGATTTTGTCAAATCAAGCCAATTTTTCTGATATTTATCGCGTGAATATGAGTCTTCTTGTGCCCAAAATAGAAATAATGTCAGTTTGTCCAAGTTCCACTCCAATCTACTTCTAAAATCTATCATCTTAGATTTGTCACGTGTTCCTTTTGTTGCTAATAGCCAGTACTCAGCCAGGGCCTGTTTACAAGCTGGAGGATCCTGTACCAGGTTGAATACTGCTGCCAGAGAGCAGGCAGGGAGTCCGAGGGCTAAATTGGGGTGTGCTGAGGAAATATCCAAACATTATGAATCCACAGTAGGCAGAAAGTTTGCAAGTCCTATCCACATCAGCCTGAGTGATGAAAGGGTCGCAAGCAGAGCTCACCCCAGTTTCTTTCCCCTGGAGCCTTCCTTCTGGGTTGTTATTACCAGAGCAGGATAAAGAGCTCTTGGGTACAAAAGATTCAAGACAGAAAGGAAATATGTTTCAGACTTGAAAGGAGACAGTCCAGGCCTAAGGAACTGGCTTTCTATTTTGATTCCTTCTGCCATCTGAAATAGCCATTCCCACTAATTCTCTTCAAATTCCTTCCAGGAGTCATCTGCTCAGTGGGCAGAGCCTCTCCAACTGCCTAAAAAAAGTGTTCATCCCACTGCATGAACTTCCCAGTTTTCTAGCAGTCAATCATTCTCCTGAAACTTGGCCATTGTTTCCATCTTCACCCCTGCCCTGCAACATGTACAGATGCTTCCTGTAAAGCTGAGCACTATAGTTGCACCATTCAGGAATGTGTAGATAAACTGGCTTTGAAGAATTTCATGATAGGCTTGCATGAAAAGTGGTGCGTAAAAATAAAGTGTTTCATTGTCTGACCAACTCAGTCACATCTAGTCTTTTCATTTGTTATCACTGAGTAGACAAAAGCTCCCTATTAGTGGCTGTTGTTCATAAATAAGTGAACACACACCCACATATATTTGTGTGTATCTATGTATGCATTGGTGTGAGCTGAGAAATATTTTACCTGAATAACTTAGTGGTGGCTGTCCTGATACATCAGATAAAGAACCAAGGATTTTATTCCTTCTGTGTTGTTTTTCCCCTGGGGTGAAAAAAAAAAAAAAAGAAGGTAAAGGTGCAACTGCACTGTCATCATTACCTCTTTTCCACAGCTATAGTATCCCTCAGAATGTGTTGAAATTTCAAAATGAGAGATAAACTTGGGGAATATTTGGAAAGTATTATGATTCTCTTCAGCACTGCTGCATATTTTTTCTGGGGTTTCTCACTGATCTTAGGCCTCTGCTCATATGAATTCACCAAAAATGATGCAAATATGTTGAATAGCAAAGAAGAGTTGGTCATGTTTTAGATACATGCCAAATAACCATTTATTTTCCCATGTGAAATATTTAACAACTGATTTTTAATACAAAGTATTGGCTGTTTTGTCAGCTTCAGGATTGTCTCCAACAAACTGAAGAACCATTGTGAAGAAACAATTGAGTGAAAGAATGAAGAAATGGATCATCTGAACTCTTAGACTGCCCTCATTGCAATAACAGGTCCCAGGCCTTGCAACTTTCTTTTTAAACAAACACAGTTCAGCAATGGTTTTTCACTTTTACAGAAGACCACAGTTTTCCTTTCCACATTTTACTGGAAAAGTAATATCAGGCAAGTCTACATTTCATCAAAACAATCATTTTAAGGAGGAATATTCTTGCATATCTAATACAAACAAAGTGTTTATAAAGTAAGAATGATTTTGTACTGGAAAGAAAAAAAAAGCACATTTTGACAGTACATCAAAGTGACAGTGAAATGAGTTTTCTACTCAGTGAAGTAGCTACTGTACTGTAAAACCACTCATGTCTGGGTTAAATAAGTTTATGGAATGCAGAGTTCTCTCCAGGTTAATACAGAGAAGGCTGGTATCTAAAAATTCCCTGCCACCAGTGATATGATACTATTATGGATACACCCACAGCACCTGCATAAGCTCTAGCACAGCAGGATACCCTCTCACAGTGACCTTTTCATAATACTACACTGTATTTGCAGTCATTAACCATGTTAGCGTTGTTATGCAGCTGCTATGCTGCTGTCTTGTGTGGGTGGCTCTCTACGGCTGGATTTTTTTAAGGGTCCTTGAAATCACAACAGGATAAATCTTCTTCAGGGAGAAAGTTCAACCACATCCTTCCAGCGAAAAGAAAGTCTTTCCTATCATGCAGTCCTTGAGCTCACAATTCCCTGTTCTTCTCCTCTCCCCCCAGCCCTAGCTGACCCACAAAAAGCACAAAAAGTGAAATCTCAGGTTTTCAGAACATTTCCTATATGCAACAGGAAGGGTTTTAAACTCCCTTCCACATTCCCTAGTTTCATCACTGCTGCAAAGAGTAGCTGGTTCAGCACAGTCCTGAGCAAACAGACACAGTGAGCCAAGCTGAAGACACCCATTTTATCCTGTGCGAACGGCCTGTGTGGCCAACAGGAATTTTACACCTGAAAAAACATCTGTGACACCACCGCTCCCCAGATTTGGACTGGAGGCAGGCCTGTGAGTCCTTCACAATAACAGGAAACATTGTTGTCAACAGAGAGCAGGCTGTGCCAGAGCAATCTTTTCTATACATGCTCAACAGGGAATGTAAAGACCATTCCCTTGCAATGTTTATTTGGACAGCAAAGGGTGTGGGAGGGCTGTGACAGACTCTCATGAGAAGCAAGGTGTTTTCAGAGATCCCTGTTGAAGCCTGATTTTTTTTTTTGTCTCTTTTCAAATGCTTGGGTAAAAAGAAGAAGGAAAAAAAAAAGCGCTGTGTAGTTTGTTTAGCATTACATCCCTGCTTGCTATTAAGCTGTGCTGGGCCATTATAAAGACTGTATTACACATTCCTTCCCTTCACTTTCCCTTCTTTTATGGAACTTTTATTTTCACTTCTTCCCTCATTCATCTGTCTTTGCATGCTGGGTCTGTAAATCACAGCAAAGTGGGTACAGATCAACCCAGCCTTTCCGCAAATCATCTCTTCCACATTGTCCTTCAGAAAAGAGGTGGTACAAGATATTCCTCAGCATACTCCCAGAGCAACTACACAATTGCCAGAACTGCTTGCCCTAGGAGATTGGACTCTGTGGCCACAAAAATCTCAGTAGATGTCTTTTCACAGGCAACCTAGTTGAAGGTATTCAAAACCATCTTCTCATCATGGAAAGATCAAATCAAGATATTGCTACAAAATATTGATAGAATTAATGTCTCTGAAATCCATGCTTATACACCTGCATTCTTCAATCTTATTGAAGGGAAAAAAATTAAGAGTGTTTCTTCACAAAAATTAGATAAATTTTCTTTCTTGTAGACTTTATTTTATTATTTTTTAATTAAGGTATTTTTTTCAATTATGATTTCTTATTAGTTTCATGTATTTTATGAAGAAGGTAGTTTGGCTACCTTTTCAGCATGTATTTGGGTATTGGCAGTTAGAGGAGAATTATCAATTTGTTATACACATTATTAGTCCAATAAACTCTGGACTAGCATTCTGTACTAACCTTCCATACAGGATTTGGCCATAGAAATTCTCATGAGACAACAATAAAATGCTGTAGGAAATAAAAAAGTTTATTTTTCCACAATCCTTGAAGTGCTATGTCTTTGTTTTGGTGACAAATCAATACAAAACATTCTTTTGGAGTATTCTGGAATAAGTGAATCTCAAATTGCTATTCCCTCCACATCAGACCTCAATTGTGAACAGCTTTTTCTGTGAAGAGCTCTCTATTGTACACGAAAACTCAGATATGTTTTGGACTTTAATGTAGCAGGCTCTGGGCAAAGAAGAGGCGAGGAATTCCTGTAGTGCAACTTCTCTCTTGTTATATTTCCCACCAGGATCACCTTAATTGTCTGCTGTGTGTTGGGGCACCAGAGGCATTACATAAATTTCTAAGTGCACCTTCTCTGAATTAAAAAAAAAAAAAAAAAAAAAAAAAAAATTCTTCCTCTAGAAATTTCTCTGTGGAAACTGAATCTCACCACCCAGACAAATCCAGGTTTTTTTCTTTCTTTCTGTGAATCTGAAATAGTCAACTACCTGAGAAGCCACTGCCTGCAGACAGCAACACAGCTTTTTTTTTTTTTTTTTTTGCAAAACAGTAGGTTTTTGTGTTTCCCTGTGCAGGGCATGACCAAGACACAGACTTGCTCAGATCTTGAGCCACAGCTCCTTTCTTATACACTTTCTTCATCTGGTAACAGAAGCACTGACAAGGCACCCAAATTCATGCTGTGAGGTCTGACTTTCACATACTTAGAAACATTCATATTTCAAAATAAGGCAGTTTAAGGGTTTTTAGGGTTTAGAGTACAATGCTATTTGGTAGGTAAAACACTACTGGGAAGGAGACAATTGGAATGGACTGATCTCTCTTTTCTGTTTAAGTTGTCCCAAGCCCTTCTTGACCTTACAGTACTGGACATGACAACACCATGATCAGAGAAATTACTTCAGGAAAATTCAGAGGCTACTGGCCAGCTTAGGCACCAGAGGAAATCTAAACACAGGAACAAGAAGCCCTGTACCCTCTGGTTAACCACCAAATTTAGGCTACACTTGCACGCAAAAAAATTCACTCTATTGTGAACCCACACACCAGGAAGCCATAACAAAGTAATTTTTTAAAGTGTTTAAAGTAACTTGTTGACAATTGGTTGTCACTCCAGTCTGAGTGTTGACTCAAAAAACTTGGCTAAAAAATGTTAACTATTAGACAATGAAAAGGCCAAATGGGTTATTATTTTTGTGTGCTAGCCAGGAGATATAAGGCTGAGTGCATCATTTCTGTTGGTCAACCCTAGCCTTGTGGAGGACTGTGTACTTAGAACTCAGCTGTGGCTCCAAGACCCAGTCTTTGAGACCAGTTTGAAATTTCATTGATACAGTGAGTTCAGCTCAAGGTCTGCACCAATTTTAAGGAGCATTAACAAGTAATAAAATATGCCATTAAATGGTGTAAAATGTCTCCTCTGGGTGAAGCACAACAACCTTGCATGGTGGAAATAAACATTGGGATATAAAGGAAGAAAAAGATTTTGCTGTTCCTGTCCATCTGTGTTCAAGTGGAGCAGATATAGATCTGGGATATCAGTGAGGGAAAAGCCTTTTTTTATGGGAAATGGAAAAGGTAGCAAGGTTTATCTACAGTCATATAGTGGGAAGCCTTATTCAGATTAGTGGGATTTTTTCATGTGTTACATGTAAGATGGGAAAAATAGCTGGCCTAGAAACAAATATTTTAAACTAAGAGACCAAATGGGTCTAGATTAGCTATGAACAAAGCTAAACTGAAAATTAGGTTAAAGGAAAAAAAAAGAGTTTTTACAGTCACCAGAACTGTGGACCCAGTTGGCCTTTTCCTATCTGGTGATCATAACATCCTCTCCAACTTCACTTTCTATTCTCCACCACAATCTCTCATCTTCATTCACATTTACCAAAACTGAGCAGCCATTAACAGACCAATCTAAAGTCATTTGGGAACAATACAGTGTTTTGCTCAGCTTAAAATTTTTCATGTCAGCATGGCCAAATAATTTCTTTTTCTTTTTTTTTTTTTCTTTTTCATTACAACAAATACTTCAATTTTTCTGCCAAAATAATAATCTCTCCTTGAGGATGGAGGTATGAAGGGTTTTGCTTTCCATAAAATATCTGTTAACCTAGGAAGATTTGTATACTGTAATGCTTCAGGGAGGGCAGTTTAAAATGTTACAGGACATAATCAGAAATGTATACCTCACATCTGCGTGAGCAAAAACCCCAAAGGACGGTGCAGCTTAATGCTAGAGGATAATCCTGAACTCCATCTTCATGGCTGACTAATGAATGCTTTTACAGTCTATCTATCTTGGCCCCTTCATTCTCTATCAACTGCACAAAATGCATTTCAAATCAAAGACAGAAAGCGCTGTTAAAACGCTTGGGGATTTACAGATACTAATTCTGTTTGGATTTTACCTTTCAATTGTGGGGAAAGGTTTGAAGTGTTATTGTCATTCCCAGCTGGCTGCATCTGACATGTTTAACACAGAAGTGTAGGTCTTTGGTAAAAATTTCTAGAGCCAGCAAAATATGGGCAATATTCCCATGCCTACTTCTCATGTATTTCCTTGTTGGCAGCACTGACACATTTTAACCCGTCTCAATTGCTAAGATGTTTCTCAAATGAATTAATATTCATTAATGATGAATTACTTTCCTCTGTATGACTCATCACTGTGGTTGGTGTGTATCTATGACAGACTGTTAGAATACCTAGTCATGTAAACCACAAGACAAAAAAACCCTCTTGTGCGTAGAATTTCAGCCATACTTCATGGATTTGGGAAATCATACTAGAAATCTCTTAGAAAGAGTTTCTAGTGGAATGTCCTGTGCTTCCAACTTCTGTGGAATAAATAAAAACATATACAAGACATTTTGTGATAACTGTCCTGTGTGGGGTTTTTTTGGGGTTTTTTTTGGGTTTTTTTTTTTTTTTTTTTTGGTATTTTTTTTGTTTTGGTTTGGTTTTTGTTTTTTGGTTTTTTGTTTGTTTTTGGTTTTTTGTTTGTTTGTTTGTTTTTCTTTGTTTATTTAGCTCTGGGGAGTGTAGAGGCCATCCAATTTGGTGTTTATGCCTTTTTGTGTCATTTTCTACCATACATCCCTATTAGAATTAGGAGTACAAAACAAATTTGGGGGGTTTAAACCTAGCTAAGTAAATGCCCATGGAATTTATTTGTGCGTATAGAATCCTTTTGTCAATTTTCAATTTTCCATGCTGAGAGTTGCAACATGCAGGCAGACCACCAAAGAAAAGGATACCTGTTTCAGAAATACTTAAATTTTACTTTCACTTTTTTCACTTGAATTTTACTTTCCTGATGGTATCTAACCAGAGGAAAATGTGAGTATTTATACTGCTGTGTTGGAGCATCTACAAAACAAAATATATTGGTTCCAGGAAACAGGCATTTTTAACAGCCTGTTATTCTCTGAAAGTATCTGAACACTGTTTTTCCATACACTTTATCCATTCTTCCATTTCTCCTCAAAGAAGGCTAAAAAGTTGCTTGACTGTTCTCACACCAGGCTAAAGCTAAATTCCTGGGACAGAGCAGCAGCATCATGCTTGTTGAAGGTTGGCAAGAAAACAAATAACCAAGGCCAAAATTTCTCAGTCTGCTCAGACCCTACCAGTTGCCTTTTAGTCCAACTGCCAGCTTTATTTACATCCTGCAGCAGTCCCAGGCTAATCAGTGCGTGTAGCAGGTTAGCACTGGGCTTTACAGGGCCTGAGATCATGATATCATTTTAACACAGTCAGGGTGTAATTTCAGCAATAGATATTGCAACAACATTTGCTCATAAAACTGTTAGCTGGGGAAGAAGGCCAAATAATTGAAGAAACTCATTCCCAGGAGAAGGATCCCTTAGCATTTGCTGAATCTGACCCCAAGACCCATCAATAAAAAGGATTCTAATACCTATGAACTTCTGACTGAGTTTTATAGGTTCTTACTGGGACTTGATATGAAATTCTAGAAGAAAGCTTTCCTGGAGACAATTTATAAACAAAATTGTTCTTTTGGGTCTTCTGTGTTTTTGGAAGCTACACAAAATATAGAACTAAGAAATAAAACATAACAAAAAGACGGATGCATGCATGCATGGATAGACAGATAAAGTAGTTTGCATTTAAAAGGACTGGCAAATCAATTATTACAAATTATAATTTCTTGGGATTTTGCATACTTATGAAATGAGTGATTCATCATTAGTAGGGAAGGGAAAAGCAATATTTCTGCTTTTCAAGTATGACAAAAATGAGATATTAAAATACTACCTTTTCATATTGCTTATATTTTCACAGAAAGAAAGTATTCTCATAACCAGGGTGGAGAATGAGTTTTACTGTTTGTTTGGGTTTTTTTTTAATATTACAATAAAGTTACATTTTAATTGTATATACCAGGAAATATAAAAATATATGCTTAGCTGATTAGATGCATATGTAGTAGAAGTAAACTATGCATATCATACATTCTTTACTTTTTATACGAGGTTTTGTAATTTACTTATAATAACAGTAGAAACAACTTTTGGATCTATGGCCCATGATATACCTCAGGAATGTAGACAAGAACAAAGTCATGGACAGTATGAGAAAAAATAAGTCTTGTGTGCCCTAAGACAACTACAATCCTTATCTGATCTTTTATTTTATATTTAATATGTGAGAGGTAATGGTAAGAATTTTAAAAACTCCTGCTTACTTGAGTCAAAATTAAAATGTATATGATTTATTTTTGCTTTCTTCTAAAGTCAGTATTAATTTTGTCCAAAATTATTTTTTTCTTCTCTCAGGCTGAACTCTGAATGTTATATAAACTATTGTTCCTCCAAAACAGAGAATACAAGGAATAGGGGAGGGAGCAGTAACCATACTTGGTGGAATAAATGAGCTTTCAAAGCTGGGAAAAGCTTTGTCTTTGCTTTCTGATTATCTATCATTGTTTACAAACACCAGATGTCTTAGAAAGGCCTCACTTTTTGCGACATATTTTCTTTCCTGATGAATCATTCCACCCATTCTGACACCAAGAAAATGCCAGTTCCTCTTCTATTGTAAGGTTACCTTTCAGAAAGCCCCGTTTAATGTGTTGCTATAGCTCAGAGAAAAACTGAAGGGAACTTGGGAATCTACTAACTCCCTATTTTTTAAAAACTAAGGTGAAAAAAGTTTCACTGACTTAATACTAAGAACTAGAGAAATCAGTGTGTCTTACCTCTTTCCTTTGCACAGACTATTAAAAGAGCCATTTTGAGGATGCTGACAAAAACTCCAAGGTTTACAGCAGCTGGTATGTTTGGTGACAGTACCCTGGTACCATCTGTGCCTCTCCAGTTTCAGCCAAATTAGTCTCCTGCCCAGTTGCAGAGAGAAGAAGAGGAGCTGAGAGTGACAGGGAGCCTGGGCAGGTGGGGAGCAGGGCACCAAGGGCAGCAATAGAGTCAGATCCGTGCCAAGGCTTTCAGTTTCACTGTGTCCCAGCTGCTTTGATGGACAAAAGGTAATCTCTTCAAATGACCTGATGGTTAGCTCATGCTGAAATCTACACTCTCAGAGTATGCTTTTTCTGCAAATATACTACCAAGCAAAGAGATTGAGGAACTGTTTCCTGGCCCATAGGATTGGTGCCAGGACACAGTTGCCCTGGTCTCACCTGCATCACACTGTCCATTGAAACAACCCTTGATTTATTTCCTGTTCATGACTGAGCACTGCCTGTGGAGTGCTGCTTGATGCAGATCAAAACTGCAGGGGAGGGTGCTAGCAATTAAACAGCGCAGGCAATCAAACCCTTTTCTTGGGCCTGTGTTGACATCATTTGTGCCCACACAAAGTCCACAACTGTTGTAATTCAGAGACAAAGAGAAACAATCTGAGCAATACTTTGGTGAGAAGAAATATTTCATCGATGGCAAACATTGTCAAAGAGGTTCTTGCTTTACCCTAAGTCTTTCAGTGATACTTCAGTAGCAAAGTTTGTCACTGTTTGCACTGAGACAACCAAGCGCTTGAGCATGTGGGTAACTGGGCATGAGGAGTCCTGAGAGATACCTGGTCCATGCATTTGATTTCTCACTAATGTGGTGGTTTGTGGGTTTTTTGTTCGTTTTGTTTTGTTTTTTTTTCTTGGGGGGGTTGGGTTTTTTGGGTGTTTTTTGGTTGCTTGCTTGCTGACTTTTTGGGATTTTTTGGGGGGCTTTTTTGTGTGGTTTTTTTTTTAACAGCAAAATAATCACTGTAGACCACTGTCACATTAACTGGTGATTATAATTTAGTTCATTCCTGTTAGCATCATTGCTCTTTGAGTAACTTCCAACTTGTGGTGAACTTAGCAGTTACGCTGTAGGTAGCTAATGAAGTCATGTTTGAGGGCTAATAATGATCTGTGGCAGACATGTAGTGATCTCCTTGCTTACTGAGGACAGCAGCTTAAAGCTTTGGGGGGCCTAATCTACTTCTCACCACACTTTTAGGGCTAGGATCCTGGTTGAATGGGTCAACAAATCGACACTTTCTGTAGTGACAACAGGGTTATTTCACTTGGCTAATCCAACAAGACTCAGTAAACTGGACAAGGAATTCTAAAAGTAATATGTATCTACTTGCATTGGGAAAGTACACACATGACCACTCATATACTGTTTTCAGTATAGATTTCCAAGCTAAACCTATTTCTTTCAGAGATTAGTTTTATAATTGCTCATGCTGCTTTAGAACATGAATAAAACTAAAAAAAAAAAAAAAAAAAAAAAAAACAAACAAAGAAAACCACACTAATGAAAAGTCCTAATGAAATAATAGGTATCCTTTGAGACTGACTGCTATATATGTTTCTCAAGAATCAAATCTTTTATCTGTGATAATGGGGACTGCAGATTAGTAGAAGGGCAACTTAGAGCCAGAGATACTAGAGATGTGATGGTGCAATAAAATGTCATTGGCATAAAAGGGTGTAAGTACAATTTAGGAAAGTGCTTATAGCTATTTGGACAGGGTAACTTAGTTTCTGGTAACTTTTAATTACTCCTGTGATTATCTGCTGAAAGTGTATGTGTGCCTGTGTGCAAGTGTGGTTTGGGGGACCAGTTGAATCATGGATTGACACATGCAGACATTAATATAAAAATATTGGAGAACTCCTTGAAATCCTCTAGGAAGAAAGGAGAATACCAGATTTGTTTATATTCAAGGGATGAGAAACCATACAATATTCCTGCTAAGAGTGATTAAAGTAGAAACAGATGCACACAAAGAGAGAGGAGGCAGTTTTGCTCTTCTTACTGTGCTGCTTTGTTTAAGGAAAACTCAAAATGAGTTCCTCCCTGCTGAAGTAAACTCTGAAGACTCCCCACTGAGCCAAAAGAGGGAGTTTTACAGTCCCATTCACTTTTCTTCTGCTTTCCCAGCATTGTGTCAACCTTTGCACTGTGCCACACATCCGCAGTGCAAGGCAAAATACAGCTGCCACGCTCAGATTGGAGACAGGAGAGAAGAATCAATTAATTTTTCTCTAAAAACTGTGGACTTGTGCTGCTGCACATCCCTCATTTGGCTGTGCCATCCAGATGCGCTTTGCTGCTAATGTCTGAGTATGGAAGTTTTTTTTTTTTGAAAGCTCTTACATTCTAAATGAGAATCTGGTATGGAAATTAACTGTTCCAAAAATGAACACATTCAGAGAAACAGAGCAGGCTAAAGGAAAAGGAATCACAAGCCAGGGATAGAATGAGGTAATTTATGTTTAAATCTAATAGGTGTGTTTTTCATATTTATATTCAATTTCAGTAGTCATTCTTGAGCCAATGTTGCTAGGAAAATAAAAGGAGGAGGAAGACATTAATAGATACAAAACAAACAAAGGAAAAAGAAACATCAGAGTCTGAGGTCAGTTTCTCAGAGGTGAAATAAATTTAGTGAAAAAAAATGTGACTTTTCATAACATTTTGCTATTTATGAATATCATGCATAATTACTTAATAAGTAAAGCAACTCCTAATTGAATATGAGTCTAATAATGGATGATATTGCAAACAATGTAAAAAAGACACCATCTTGTATTGTACTCTGGAGAGAATACATGATACTCTATGACTGGAAATCAATAAATGTTGAAAAACAAAGAAGAAAAAATGCAATCCATAAGCCCTTCCATTTTGTGATTTGCAGAAACAAACATGGGTGAGGCAGCATGGGACCTGCCTGCAATATATTTTTTTCAAAAGTAATTGTAATGAAAGCTGTCATACAAAAGAAAGAAAATTATTTTATAAGAAAGAACCCAGGAGCAGAGAATATCTTTAAATGGAAGCTCCAATGTTTACTGAAATCTGGACATGTTTATTAAAGTTATTTATTAAGAGAACAATATCATATAATAATTTAGAAATGTAAAAATTTTAAGTAATTGTTCATAAATAAATATATCTGCATTATAATTAAGAAAAAAGATGTTTTCTTGAAATCTTCTGAATAATAATAGGTTTACACACTCAAGATACTAAGTCTTTATCAGAATAGTCAGTAACCATAGTAGCTTGATAAAAAAATATGCTATCTGAAGAACTTCTGTTACAGAAAGTTTACTGATGAAAAAAATCTCCAAAGAAAAGTGAATAGGATTAAACCAGCAAAGTTAAAAGGAGTTGATTATCAAAATCAAAGCCATGTAACAAAACTGTTAATATATGTTTTCAAACATATCTTATGATTCCTGTAATATCAACATGGAGAACAAGTAATAAATGACATCCCACAGTAAAGAAATTCTGCTGCAAGCCTTATGCAATCCATTGGATTCTTGCCCTCAGTCTTGCAATGTCCTCTGAACAGGAACATTCTAGATGCAGTTGGAGTGCAGGCAGGTTTTATCCATCAGCATAAAGGAAGAAGGAGCCTAATGCCAGGGCTGAAGCCTTTCATGCTGCTTGAACACCTCACAGGCTGGGGAGAGTTTTGTATTCCTCGAGGTGCCCTTTCCTCCCAGCCTCAGATCTGGGTCCATGGCTTCCAGGTTTCCTTTTTAGGGAGGACAGGGATCCTGGCATGAAGTCAGGATGCAGCCAGCATGCTCCCTGTTCTCACAGTTCAGCTGTGGGCAAAATTTCACATCTGCTGCCTCAAGCTATTAAAATGGACCTGGGTTTGACAGCAGGCAGTGAAGATATTTTCTCTATCAATAGTGAAAGTCAGCTTAACATGCAGAACTCTAAAGGATTGCAAAGCACAGAAGGGACAAAAGCAATGATAGAAAGAGATGCTGCTGCATTAAGGAAGTGGTGCTATCTGACTTGGACTTGACTCTGTAACTTTTCACACCAGAAATGACTGCAGCTCTAGACAAGACATGATCAGTTTAGGTATAAAAAAAAAATTAACAAAGATGTGAAGGTCAGGGCTCCCTGAGAAGAAATAAAAAGCCTTATGGGAGTGGACAGAGGTTGAGGCAGTGGAGACCAGGGAGACCAGAATTTTCTTCTCCTTAACTCATATAGTGGAATGTGCCCTTGCAACAAGCAGTGAAAAGCATTCATAACTAATAAGCAGTGAGCAAGGTATGGGTAATCTTGCTACACTTTTGTCTAATGTTAATGCAAATATTTTCCAATAAGAAAGAATATTTATTACATAAATAACTAGAATAGCTAAAAATACAGTAGTGAACAGTATTATATAAGTTGCAGAAAAGATTTTTCCAATTACAGAGAGAAAAGAGGACCCTTTTTCTGGAAGCAAGTTGTTCTCCAACTGTTCATGTAAAACTTCTTTTCTCTTTACTTTTTTGGGGTGCAGATAGTATTAGCCAACCACTGCTGGAGCAGAGTACTTGGGAGACAGAAATATGAGTGCCCCACTTTAATGTAGTACAGAAATAAGTACCCTTGCCTTACTAGAATAAAAAAAAAAAAAAAAAAAAAAAAAAAAAAAAAAAAAAAAGTAGACACGGGGAAAAAAAAAAAACAAACCCGCCCCAAAAACTCCTGAAAGATTCAATTCTCTACTCTATTCTTGAACAAGAACTACAGGTTATACAGAAATGGATAGGTATCCCCTAGGGGAGGAGACAAGGAAGATTTGTTACAGAGACTGATCACCTGCTCATGTTACTGAACTGACTTCCAGCTACCCTTTCACATGCACAAATCTCATCCATGAACACACTCAACTGTGGTGTTGCAGCAGTCACTTCTGCAGCAAAGGCACCAAAATAATTTCTGCTACAGCTTTCAATTTTCAGTCCTTGAAAAGTGGCAATTTCATAATACTGCTTCATCTTGTCCTATTCCACTGCATCTCAGAGGCCCTCTGAACTTCTGCTTTCTCAAATGACAAAGCCTACTGCTTTCTGCTCTTCTTATCACATGTTTTAAAACAGCCTATCCTTTCACACTGAAGTCACTGTCTACTATGTTGATGGATACTTCTGTTTTCTCCAGGCTACAGGCAGGAAAGATCATGTCAAAAATCCCATGCATTTATGTTTAGTAGTAAAAAAAAATAGCCTAGGGTGTTATGGATTATTTGGTGGTTTTTTGGGGGGGGGGAAAGATTGACAGAGGGCTAGTGTTAAGTCCATTGTTTCTCTCTTTGATTAGTTTTCTGCTTTATGAGAAAATACTGAAAACACACTGAAAAGTGCAATCAATAATAAATATCCATGGAAGAAAATAACAATGGGATAAGCATGTGGCAACAACCCCTGAGACTTTCATATCTTCTTAGCTCAAGGACTTCCTTACTTGTTCCCAGCTTGTCGACCTCCTCAGCTGAAAGCTGTTTAATAGACCTCACTGGGATTTTTTTCTCCCATGTATTAATTTGATTGATTCTTGCGCTCATGAAAACTGTTTTTTGAGCAGAATATGGGAAGAACTCCCACAGACCCTTGTTGATGTGTTGTGCAGAAATGCTCAAGTTTGGTTTGAGCTCATTTGGTGTGCAGTATTGCTGGGGTCAGTTCAGCTGTTTCTCCACAACACAAGGAATTCTTGCACATTTATACTTACTTTGTCTTGTGCCCACATTGTCATTTACCTTAAATTGTTCTTTCTTCCCTACTTTTTACACACTTTGACCTTCTGATGGGAAGAATTCACTTAGTGAAACTTTGTTACTTTGGACTTTGATTGCACTTGCCTGATACATTATTTCCTCTTTACACACATTCCCATTTCAATTTATTCTGCTGGAGCTTGGCTGACTAAAACCATGTAGAATACTTAGATTATGACTTCCTCAGGGTCCTGCATGGTGTAGTCATACTTTCTTACCTCAAGTGGAAAAATTTTGTCCAGTTTTCATTATACGATTGCCACTGACTCTTTCCAAGGCTGTTTTATAGCCATCCTGCAGCTGACTAATGCACCCATTTTCTCTCCTTCCCTTATTTGACCCTACAGACACACAGAGCTTTAGTAATTCTTCAGTGCATGACCCTGTATACTATAACACAAATTTCTGTCTTACTTGGTATCCAGGTCACCCAAATTTTCCTGCATGACATTCCCATCTCCCCATTATTAAGAAAGTTCCCCAGCTTTCAAGCAGCATCTGAACGACCTAATTGTACATCTTTTAAAAAGTGGCTCTTTCACTAACCCAGGCCTATTACCTAACCCTCCCTGAAGCCTCTCTGGTGGAAGGTGTTTTGCCACGGCAGCTCAATTGGAAGCAAGGCAACAGCAGCAAGCTTCCTTCAGGGCAGCACATCACACCCCCAGGACTGCAGAAATGAAAGTGTTTGAAGGAAATGTGGTCTGTTTACCACAACAAGCCCTATGCCAGGCTCCTGTGAGGCTGAGCTAAGTTAAAGAACAAATGTCAAGACATATTACACTTCTGTCAGGTCCAGTGTCTCTCATGGTCAGAAGGAAGAGTGCTGAAACAGCACCTATGAGTTACTACACCTGTGAGGGATAGGGGCAAATGGTCATCTCAGTTCCCCAGTGAAGAGGATGGGGTTCGTATAAGCTGCCCATGAAGGTTAACACTGGGACCTGGAAGTGCTGAAAACACAGCTACGAGGGCTTCTTTGCCAGACTTCTCTCTTTTGGAGGGATTTGAGCATATCTAGACTTCATGGAAACTTCCCTGGACATGCAAATGTTCACTGAAGTACACGTACATACTCAGACATACACCAGCAGACAAGCAGACATTAATTAGGCTAATACTAGCTGACTGAATCCTGTCAATAAAATTCCCTAATCCAACATCTTCCATTAAAAAAGCATTCATAATAAAAATCCTTCTGAAAAATTGAAATTGTTGTTCTGTATATCCTCACTACCAATACGAAATTATTTCATAGTACCTGGGAAGTGACTAATGACAAATAAGATAAAATTTAACTCAAAACTCTATGTTGCAATCACTGGATTATAATTAGTAGATAATAGCAACCCTTTATGCCCAGGTAAACCAAAGAAATAGACTTACTTCTAGATAAGACAAAATATTTTTGAAAAGTTTCAAAGAGTAATTTTCAATGTATTCCTTGAAGATCTGCCTTCCAATTCATGAGAGCTAAACAGGCCAAAGATGCACCTTGTTAAAACAGAGCCAGTATTATGTTTACATTTTCTGCTCACTATTACTTTGCACTTTAGGGAAGACTCAGGTAACAAAAGACACAGCAATCAATACTTTCTTATCAAGGAATAACTTTCCTGAATATTAGAAATGCCTGGTAATGGAAGCACTTTAATTTAAGCGAGGCAAGTCCCTTAAGGACATATTCAGCATTATTCAGAACAAAATTAGGATTTGTCCACATTGCACTTTCTATACTTGTTTGGCATGCAGGTAAAGTGGAACCTGCCAAAAAATCTCCTGTTCTATCGAGGCAAACTTTCAATAAACTTCTGCAAGTGCTTTGCAGTTCAAGTTTTGCTTCTACTCCTGGCAGTCTGGTCCCTTTCTGTCTTCTAGACACAAAGTCAACCTAACTGGATATGGAAATTATATACAATTGCCTATTACACAACTATGTATCAACCTAATTCAGAATTCTACGTGTTTGCCCTCTGCCATCCAGTCCAAATCTCATTAAAATAAATTTTAAAAACCCTAAAGCTGCTGATGTCAGTGGAGATTGAGTTAGTTATGGCCATGCTTTCACAGTTCTCTTCACTTTCTTTAGAGTTTGTTTCTTTCTTTTCACGTTCAGTTACTGTATTTTGTTGAGGTTTAACCCCAGCTGACAGCTAAGAACCACACAGCTGCTCACTCACACCATCAGCAGTGGGATCAGAGAGAGAACTGGAATAGTAAAAGTGAAAAATATTTGTGTGTTGAGATAAGGACAGTTTGACAGGTGAAGCAAAAGCCACACACACACAAGCAAAACAAAACAAAGAATTCATTCACCACTTCACATGGGCAGGCAGGTGCTCAGTCATCCCCAGGAAAGGAGGGCTCCAACACATGTAGCCAATACTTAGGAAGACAAACATGTAACTCTGCACATCTCCCTTCCTTGCTCTTCCTCCAGCTTTAAATGCTGAGTATGGTGCCATATGGAATGAAATATCCCTGTGGTCAGTTGGGGTCAGCTCTCCCACCTTTGTTCCCCTCCCCCAGCTCCTTGAGCAGCCCCCTCTCAGGTGGGGTGGTGTCTGAAAAGGCCTTGACGCTGTGTAAGCCCTGCTCAGCAGCAATAGGAACATCTCTACATTATCAACACTGTTTTCAGAACAAACCCCAAACATAAACTCATACCAGTTACTACGAAGAAAATTACCCCAGACAAAACTAGCATATATTTTTATTTTTGTTTTGTTTTATATTAATCTCTAGCTCTGGTGCTACAAAGCAGTTTTCACTACACAGAGTCTCCCCACCTACCGACAATCAGAATAATTGATCACATCAAATCTGAAATTTCTCCTGCATTGTCTGTATAACAGTTTCAGTGCCAGGGAATGTGAAAAGAAGTGAATATATTTTAAAAGAGATGAACAGTAAAACCTGGCAACATGTTTCTTCTAACAGAATGCCCCCATTCCAATCTGTATAACAAGATAGGATTGCATTTGTACTATATTTTATAATGGCCATCTTCCAAAACCTCTTTCTCTAAAGGGCTGATCATTAAAAGGTGGTGACGAAATTCAAAGCTTCCATTTCTAAAAAAGGTATGTAATGGCTGGGGGGTGTTTTTCAGGTTCCAGAAATAGATATAAGAGATAAAAAATAATCCACGAGGAACTTATCTGTCATAGCATGTGTACTGGAGACATCAATTACAAAAGCATAAAAATATGAAACCTTGTCATTAGAACAGTGTTATTTGGAGCTGTGAAAACTCTAGGAGGAAAAGGGTCTGCAAAGTATTAACCTGAATTTAAAAAACTAACTGGCTTTTTAATGCTCATGCCTCTTTTTCTAAACACTTTGCTAGCATGAACATTCACAGGAAACAAGTTTTCTCTCACATGCTCTGTGGACAGCGTCAGTGTTACAATATTGCTGTGAGGAGTCAGAGTTACTTTCATAGATTCACATTTTATTCTTAGCAGTAGCCATACCATGTTTGCTGGCAAAGAATTTTTTATACACCAGCACCACAAACTCAAGCAGGGACCTGATACTTAGCCTGTTTTTTTTTTTTCTGATACTTACTGTTATCACCTCTACCTGCAGCACATTTGCTGGTGATACCAGCACCAGTGTGCAAGGTAACAAAATGTTCTGTACGCTTTTCTACAAACGTCTCCTCATACTGATGTTAATGTAATGTGATTTTTGTCAAGAGGGTACATCAGTTTTTACTTACTGATGGGAAGCCAATGAAAAACTAGTGAAATAGTGAAACAGATTCAGACCTTGCAAATATTTATCATGCAATTTCTATTTCTTTCCATTATATAATTAACTTGGATTCACAGGCACAGAGAAATGGGCTAAAGCAGAGCCGTAATATTTCTATTTTCTCTGCTTTGCCTTTTCATCTATTCAGTCCTTGAAATATGAAGTGAAAAACTGAAGCATCTAATATTATAGAATCAGCTGCAATTTTCAATAGGACAGGGATTCATCATGGGAAAGTCAGTGCCATTTGACTGCAGCAGAAAATTTCCCCATTCTTCTTCTAGAATAAGGCGTCTATAATTAAATCTGTGTCAAAAGGTGCTTTCAAGAAAACGTCTTGATGGACCTCATGCAGCAGAGCATTTAAACACATACTTAATATTGAATGACTGAAAATTCCTACCCGAAGAGAAATACTTTCATTCCTGAAGTTAAGCACATGCACACATTTTTATTAAATGATGTATCATGTGAAGACAAAATCCAGTTCCGTGAAAACATAAATCTGAGTCTGTATCTTTGGGCACAAGTTTTTTGCCATTTAGGCATTTTTAAAATATTTTTTTTTTCTTTTTATAATAGACTATGGTTTCACAGAATACAATGCCAATGAAAGTTAGGTATACACATACCAGTACTTTTATTTCAGCCTGTATATCCCTCTGAATGCTGGGAGGAAAAAAAAAAACAAAAACAAAAACAAAAACTCAACACATTAATTTACCTGAGCAATAAATCCTCCCAAAGCTGATGTTTTTAACTTATGGGAATTTTGAATACTCATCCAAGATGCCTATAGACATGGTACATTTTATACATTAAATAAAAACATACAGCTTAAGGGGGAAAAGTGATTTTTTTTATTTTATTTTTTATTAGCGAGAAGATATGATTATCTAATAGGACTTTTTTTTTAAGTCTTTCAGACTAACATTTCTAGGTCAATAGACAGGTTTTGGCTAGAAAGCTTTCATTCAGTAATGGATCAGGGATAGTGTTTCCAACCACATTGCCTGTAAAAAAGATCACAATGCATTTTTATGACCTTCTGCCTCTTTGCTCTGATATCCGAGGTACAGTGATACAGAGGGTCTCAAATGACTCACACAGAAAGGGTCAAAGCCAAAATGTTTTCAACCTTTAAAAAATCATGCCAGAGCACCACGAGTGCCTCTTTCACTCCTTATCTTTCATCTGATCCAAGAGGCATTGTTTTGCTGTTTTAAAAGAAAGCATAAAGCATGTGATAATATGCCACATTTATATACTAGGGGTGTTGTTTTCAGCATTTTTTCAATGTTTTTATGGTGGTTGGTTTATATTGTTTACACTGTCTTTCATTTAAGAAATTACTTTTATGTATCATCATCGTATTATTTTCATTATTTTTATCATCATGAATGCCTTTGAATCAACTCTTGGCCTCTAAACTTCTTATGTGAGCAGAATGGATTTTCTCTTATGAACAGGGATGTTGCTCTCTTGAAGAGTATCAGGTCCTGTTTCTTTAATGTTAGTGTCTTATCTTCCCCCACATAGCAGAATGCCTGAGGGCAATATCTCACATAAAGTAAGCAGAGACTAACCATTATAACACTTGAATAGGGTAGTTTTACTTCTCCTTTTCTCTTCATTATTCTTTTGTCACTTATTGCTAAATAGAAATGCTTCTCAGCTTTGTTATTCCCCTATATGTTGGGTTTTCCCTTCTCTCTCCTCTTCATAGAATCATAGAATCATTGAGGTTGGAAGACCTTTAAGAACCTTGAGTTCAACAATTAACCCAGCACTGACAAGTCCACCATGTCACTAAGAGCCACAGCTATACATCTTTTAAATTCTAACAGGGATGATGATTCCACCACTTCTCTGAACAGAGTTTCAATGCTTGACCACTCTCTTCATGAAAAAAATTTTCCTAATGTCCAATCTAAACCTTCTCTGACACAAACTTGAGTCTGTTTCTTCTTGTCATATCTCTTGTTACATGGGAAAAGTAACATCTGACTACAGCTTTTTCTCAGGTACTTGGGAGAGAGGGATAAAGTTCCCCTGAGCCTCTTTTTTCTCCAGACATACAAATCCAGCTCCACATATGCTTCACGTGAGACTTGTGCTCCCACTTCTTCCCCAGCTCTGTTGCCCTTCTCTGGACACACTCCAACACCTCAATATCTTCCTGGCAATGAGGGGCCCAAAACTGAATACAAGATTCAATAAGCTGCTTCACATATTGTCTCTTCCCAGGAATTTAGGGAATTTAGACCAGCAAAATTCCTTTTCAAATTAAATTAAACCCTATTACCTTCCAAAATAAAGTGATGATGTCCAAACACTTATTGGAATTGCTTTCGGCTGCTACTAATTGCAAAATTATACCCAAGTTTTATTTTGGGAATATTAACAGGCGTGAGCCCAAATCATGCCTTTGCTGTGGCACGATTTTAGCACTACAGAGGACTGAGTTGCAGTTCCCAGGAATGTTCTCTGATAGTTTTTGATCTGTTTCAATATAAGTTACTGAAAAGTAAGGCAACTAGTTCTCTCCGAGACACACTATGCCATTTCCAAGGTGGATTGCCAGAAGCTGCAGACTGGCAAAGAAAACACATGCTTTTGGGCCAAGAAATAGAACCCAAGAAGAATATAATTCCATGCATCCTTGAGCATCCCCAGTGACAGTAGGCACCTTTCTTTGTTCAGGGACTTGAGTTGAGACTTTTATGTTCACATCCAGTTACCACAGACCAGACATGGCATGACTGGTTTTACCATATCCATCATAGTTACATGAAAATTATATCAAATCCACATTGTTTCATAAGCTTCATTTAACTCAGCAGACATGTAATCTACTCCCACTGAACAAAGAGCAAGTCTGGAATTAAAATGTTTTGTGACATGACTGTGTCCACATCAGCTGTTACTGGTTGAGGAGCAGTAGTCTTCTACTAAATTGGAGTGAAATATTTTGGACATTCTAATTCAACTTAGCAGTTTAACAAAGCATTTTAAGTCCAAATCTGTTGGGGAATCACAGGCAGAGGACACACAATATACTCTTTGTTAATAAAGAAGCAACAATATTTTTTCCATATTTGTGTCAGAATTCTTCATAAGCCCTCACTCATCATTTCTGCTTTTGTATTTCAGAAAGTTATTTGGGGAAATCCAGTATCTGACATGAGACAAGGAAGAGAGAAAAAGTGGAATTTCCACAAGCTGCTATTAAAGACTTCTTTGAAGGAAAAAAAAATACAATATTTTACAGCTAGTCATCAGTCTCCATGGTTTTTTGCTCCTTCAGTTTCTATCTGGTGCAATTCTTTTATATTGAATTCTTCAACATCTTCAGATCCTCTGTCATCAGGAAAGGTCAGGAAGAGGGAGAGAATTCAGTGTCTGAAGAAGGCCAGTACGGGAAGAAGAAGATTGAACAGCTAGAGACTTTCCCTAGGTTCAAAGAAAGATTGAGAGTGAGCAGAAAAATTACTCAGGAAAATGTGGGAAGTTTTATGGTTTAACTAAGCCTACACATTTTTTTTTGTGTTAAAAATAGAATTAGAAGCTATTCTGGAAACTTTATAAAACATACATGTTTGTTTGCTTGTTTCCACTACTTTACAAAACAAAACACATCTTGAGGGTAAAGGAGATATTTGGAGTGTGAGCTCAGGGTGTTGAGGCATGCAAAGAAACCTGGGTCACTGGAGCCCTTGTGCATTTAGAGTGCTATGTGATCAACTTTCCATGAAAGTGTAACAGACTGGAGTGAACTTGCATCCAGAACAAAAAAGACACAATCACACAAGCAAGAGCAAAAGAGTGTATGTTATACCTACTTACAGGACTCATATGAAAGTCTAAGAGCATATCAGTATGAGGAAAATAAATATTTCGATAAACTGGTAACATTTGAGAAATAAATCTGTAGTGTGAACCATCCTTCCTTGATAATAGAACCTTGTTATTTACAGAACTGTTCCTTATCATTTCATCCTTTCTTTTCAACTCTTATCTTTTCACCTGGAATCTTTGTAAGTTGGCCTGAAGCTTCCAAAAGAATTTATCAATGAATCTGAAACTAATCCTACACTGTCTTTGATTTGGAAGCCTGGAACTCATTCACTGGGAGTTTATTAATTTATTTGTAAATACAGTAGTTTTGCAAAACCAGTGACAGAAATGTTATCTACACCAACACTTTCCAACAGCTGGCATATCATTCTAAATCTCAAATGAGATATTATGGCTGTTAGTCATCTGGGAGCAAAAATGATGAACTGGGTGTTCAATTTGTAGCACTATTCTGGTAATACAGCATTCTGTTGAAAACTCATGTTAATGAAGTCACAGTATCACTTTAAGCAGAGGATGCATCATCATGTTTATTAGCAAAATTTTTCCTGGTTACAATTTTTTTTTAATTTTATTTGACTTTTAAAATAAATTAATTTACTAAGAAATGTAATATGGTTAAGGAAAAAGAAAATGTTTGAAACAAGAATAGCAAGATCACCTGTAATCATCAGTTCAGTGTATCTCTGCATTGTTATGGTTTCTAAACTAAGTAGCACAAAAATAGTGACATTACAGAGCAAATAGAAAGGTTGTTTTTTCATTTGCTCTTAAAATTATTTTTTACTTTTCATCAGTTCACACTTTAAATATTTCTGCTTTGCTTTATTCCAAAGTCAGGCTTGAATTAAATTATATTCTTCCTGCAGTCAATAATAGCAACACTTATAGTAACTTGTCCTACAGGCTATTTCATGTCTGCACTATCACTTTACATGACACAACATAGATTGATGCTTCATCTTTGTGGGAAAGCACAATCCCCAAAACAGTAATTTGCTGTTCTGCAAACAACTGGGCTTGATATTTCATATCTCCATTTGCTCAGATGACAAACCCTTTTTTGGACCAAAGTATAAGTAATTACTCATAACCTACAATTAAGCATTGATTTCACATTACATCAGTCCTATATAGACTCAATCCTGCTTACACTGTTTATATGTGAATTCTTTTTGAGACTCTAACCAGTCATGAGGAAGTTAGCAGCATTTGGCTGCTAAACCTCTTCTTTTCTGTCTCTCATTTCTGTTGTTCACCCCTAAAATATGATGAGACCAGCATTAACCACTTATTAACTGCACATCTACCATAGATATGGTTTTGTGTGGGAAAAAAAACAACAAAACTAAAACAACCTATAGTGAAACTCGGGAGTAATGGAATCCGGTCAGTAACTGTCGAGTGAGTTAACTGTGCCTGAGTTAAAACAAAGCCATCCCTTTTAGAGGCTGCCATCAGATACCTTTCTGAAGAGGGAGTCTCTGCCTAACGTTATTCCTGCAGACACAGTGAATATGTACTGATCCTCTGCTGCTTCAGCTTTTGTTTCCAGGCCTTCATTTTCAATGGTTGCCATAGAATCTCTCCATTATCATATGAAAAGACACACACACACACACACACACACACACACACACACACACAAAACAACCAAAAGCCTGTTGCTAAAGCCATGAACACTTTTCAATTTTCATGTAAAAGGAAAAAAAAAAAAATGTCTGGAAGGGAAATGGTCGCTGAGGCAGAAGTTGTGTTTAGCTCTCCTCTTATCTTTCTCTTTAGAGATTACTTGATTCCTGTTTCATTTTTAGCTACATAAACTCCTTACTGGATCTTCTTCCTGACTGCCATAACAATTACAGTTTTATTATCCACGAAAGTGGTTTTAATTGCCTCTAAAGGAAAGGGATAGCCATGTATTTTTCATGTCTAATTTGCTATGCAGGCTGTCCTGTTTTAGCATGTGTTTGACTTGAAGATTTCAGTGTCCCATTCCCAGAGTCTGGCTTCAAAACAGATGTGAAGAACTACTGAAAACTGGAGAATAAACACATAGTCCTTGGTATACAAACTTTTTTTTTATTACAGAACTGCTAATTTGCTATAAATGGAAGATGTATTTGCTATTGGGAATGGGATGCCCTGGAAAAAGATACATTTTTCCATATAGCCATTTGAAAAATGAAGCCCAGTCCCATTCATGAAGGCAATATGCTGGAGAAATCCCACTCCAGTTAATGGAGTTACAAAATAATTTCTGCTGTTTCACTGTTTACTTCAGCATAAAAGATGTAAAGAGAAGAATTTTTTTAAATCTCAAGGCTTTGATATAAAACAGAAGCTTCATTTTGAAAGACCACTCATGATGCATATTTATAAGAATATCTCCAAAAACTGCTAAGGCAACATTATATAAACACCTCACTGCATCACCATGTAAATGAATGAATTTCTGATTACTTGAATTCTACTAACTTCAGGAAGATCAGGATTTTTCATAAGAAAACTAGAATTATTCCCCACATCCCTGCAATTTGTTTTGAGCATATATGATACTGTCATGTGTATACAGAATGGATGCAAGAATACTTTTGCACCCTCTTCCCTAATGTCTACCCAGGTAATGGTGATGAAAATTTGGAATAAGAAAAAATTGTTAAGAAAAGTCACACTTTTCTGACAGAACTACTCTGATGAACAGCTATTTACTAATATATAAATTTAGATATTCCATATATATATATATATATATATATATATATTAATCTCCCTGGAATTATCTTTAGAGAGGCACCCAAAATACATAATCTTATTCCCTAAACTTTATTAAGTCCCTTTTCTTCTATTGAAGCCATATTTTATGACTTTGTTTCATTCCTTTCACACTACTTCAAGTAATTCCACAAGTATACAGCAACAAACAGACTTTACTTTCTGGCAAAAAATGGAAAGTTACATTGCATTCTAATTACATATACATCGAGATTTTGTGTTTTCTGATTTTTTTTCTTCTCTGCTGAGAATTTCAACGTCTCTCCTATTTTTCAGTCTCCGAGCATAGCAGAAAAAGAGGGTAATGACTGGGCTTATGTGCATCTCCAGCACACAGTCAGAAGCTCTTTGCTTTTTGCTATCATTGACTATGCCTGCAGTAGTGAAGAGCTGGAGACAAAATGTTTCATAAGAAATGTAAAATGACACTGGCAAATCATGAAACATGAACAGAGAAGTTATTTGAAAAGGCAAAACTATGGAATGGCTGAGGGACAGAGGGCAAAGTCATGAGCTGGGATCAGAGGCAAGGTCAACAAGTGGATATGAGGGTGGGCATCTTCTACAGAGTGCTCAGTAAAGACAAGTAAATGGGAAAATACTTCTTTAATTTCCTAGAGGAAGCCATATGTTTGCATGTGCTAGTTCTCATTGAAGACAGTTGAAGTTAGCCCTGCTTTGAACAAGGTCTAGTCCAGATGGCTTCCTGAGATCCATTCAAACATAAATTATTCTATGATTTCTTTCCCACAAAGTGGAAAAAAAAAATCATCTTTTTATATCCTTTTCTGTGCTAAGTAGAGTTTTGAAGATAACTCACTGGCAACCAAACATCATTAAACTGCAGTCATCTCTAGAGACCAGACCTCTAGCCTCACCATAATTACCACGAAGAACAAACCAGAACACTGTAAATGAGACCAGATTATTCAGAACATGCACATCTTTACCTTTAAGAAGGCATGCCTAGATTTCTTGGGACTGCAGCCATCAATACTATTATCTGGAACTTGTCTTACATGCCCTGTATGCATGACAGCTTTGTTATACCTACAGTGGGATGGAATTTTCTTATCTGAACTTTAAGAATTTAATTGACAGAAATTAAACTTCTTCGACCCTTGTGTCATGTGAAACAAATTTTCTAATGCTCAGTAAAACAGGAGCAATCTACATTAGCATGTTGGTGCATTTTTTAAAGGCATAGCTTGTGCATCCTGAGCTACAATTAATAGTTTTGTTTGTATCACAGTAGACTTGGAGTACCTGAACTAAATTTGGGGTTGGATGAAGCTGAGACAAAAGGTTTTCTTCAGGATTTCCTCTCCTGTTTTGTAAATTACAATGAAAATTGATCCACAGGATTAGACACAGCTAATTCTAAGTAACTCTCACTGCAAAAATGTGTAGCGCAGATGCCTGGTGTTCAGCCCTCTGTTCATTTCATGCACCCATTTGGACAGGACTGCGCACTTGTTAATGTCCACATAAGCTTTAATAAAAATGAAATGTCTATTTATTGTGAACAACTTCATGCACTTTTAAGCACCACACTTATATATCTGCTTGAATTTGAAAACTCTAAAGATGGTGTGATGGGGAAAAATATCCAAAGCAGTTAAATAATATTGTCACAAAATGTTGGAACCTTTGACTGTAGGCGTATGAATATAATTTGCATGTTGATGTTCTTGTATTTCTGTCACATATTAATATTATATTTTTCTTGCAAATATTTCTTCTACTAGAAAGCACTGGACACTATAACTATGACACTAAAATTTTTTTCACTTTTCACGTAGCACAGTTTCATCTGCTTTGCAGGAGTCTAATACCTTTAACATGGTCTTATTTGACTAGACTGCTTATTATACTACATGTACAGAACTATTAAAAATTAAAATTATTATTATTTTTATTTTTCTCTATAAGAATTTTCATATAAGGCTCATATCACAATATCTGAAAAGCTTTAAATGGTATAATACAATTCACTTGTAAAATCAGAAGCGTTTATTTGACCAGAGATAATTTCCTACAACACAAAAAGTAAACTTTAAAGCCGATTATGCTGCTAGTTCACAACCCTATGAATAATATGGCACAACACTGTGAAAATGGGAATCTTCTTCCTAATCAGATGTCAAGACTCATTTTTCACAGGCATTCAGTATTTAGTAGAACACTCAGTGGTGTTGAATCTGGAAAGGTATGCATACCACAAAGGGCTAATCGGTGAGCAGACATTCTTGAACTCTTAAATTCAGTTGCATTTGCTTCATCAACGCAAACTTGACTCCAACAAAAACAAAATCCTTGCTTCCTTTGTGGAGCACACATCCTGGTTCAGTTCTGCCATTCTTCTTTTCTCTTCAGTTGCCTTCTGTATACTCTGTCTCTTGCCTTTAAGTCCATTCTTCTTTTAATCACTGTGATTCAAAGTACCCTTCTTGTTGTTGAACCTATTACACAAAGAACAGAGATACTCAGAAGAGTGCTACTGAGATTTAATCCAAACATTACTAGAGTGTCTGCACAGATCAAAACCTACTCGAAAGAGATGTGAACTTCTGTCTCCTAAGAAAAGCAGAATCAATCTTACTGCCATCAGTAACTCAGAGGTGGGGGAAAAACAGAGCATGTCACAATCTCCATCTTTCACATCCTCTCAGGAGAGGCAACTAAAGCAAACCCAGCACTTCAAGTCTCAGTCTTGCAGACTCCTTTTCTCACCACATTCTCTTCTTTTGGTAAGACCATCCAGGTCCCAAACACCACTATCGGACATCAAAATGAAGTGATCTTTTATCACCTATCCAAAAGCACTGGCTTTGAAAATTACCTTAATTCTTCTTTTTCATCTTTTATTTTAGTTCCTGCTGCATTAGCATTAATCAAGGAAACTCCTGTTTCTATGTGATTTTAAATGTACCTGTTTACAGTCCTACCTACCGTGAAAATATTTTTGGAAAGGTGAGTGAGCACAAATAAAAAAAACTGAGGAATCTTTAATTACTTAAGGAATTATAAAAATACATAATTTAAATTATCGTTCAAGAACAAAATGCTTGTCTTCATCTTGTGTGACAGCACAGTTTAGGATGGAATTAAAGGCTTGCTAGTGCTCCATCTCTTTCCAACACTGATGTGTATCATATGGCCCCAAAGGCAGAGGACATTCCTAAGCAGAGCCAGCAGCTGCAAAAAAGTTTCATCCAAAGCAGAAGCAGCTGCATGGCTTCATAAACACTGGACACTAGCGCTGTCTTCCCAATCTGGCTTCACTATTCCCAGCTGAGGAACTTCCTACCCATGCTCTTGAGACCTGTATTTCCATCCCCTCCCACCTCTCTTGCAAGTTCTTTCGTGCCAGCTTCATTACTTCTGCTTTACATGCTTCCATTTTTCCATAGCTCTCTAGTACTTTCTGGTTTTTTCTAACTAAATAAACTGTTTCCATTCTGTTTCTAGCTACCATTTACTTATCTGTAGCTATGCATTCAGAAAAAATAAAAAAAGGACTGCCTATCTTTCACCAATATATGACAGAGAAATGGAAAACTTCATTTGTACATTCTTGAATCTTAGCTAGAACCTCTACGTGCTTTGGGAGCATGCAAAATAGTAAAATAAACACAATGGCTTCTAAAGATGAGTTGGAATGATGAGTAGGAATATAGAAGTATACACTGATTAAAAGACTGTGCCAGATCAAAGGTGATGTGTACTGGAGAATACAGATTGCTGTTTTTTTCTGTGGTCTGTGAGAACACTAAAATTAGGATCTGTAAAACAGCATCTGCAGTTTGTGGTTGTCATGGTTTCACCCCAGTCAGCAGCCAAGCCCCACACAGGTTCTTACTCATGCCCCCACCAGCAGGATTGGGAATGGAATCAGAAAGGCAAAAGGTAGAGAACTCATGGGTTGAAATGAAGGCAGTTTAATAGCAAAAGCAAAAGTTGCACACATAAGCAAAGCAAACCAAGGAATTAATTCACTGCTTCCCAGGGGCAGGTTTTCAGCCACATCCTGGAGACCAGGGCCCCATCACATGTAACAATGACTTGGGATGACAAATACCATCAGTCCAAATATTCCACTCCTCCTTCTTCCCTC
Organism: Vidua macroura; assembly: GCF_024509145.1. Taxonomy (NCBI): domain Eukaryota; kingdom Metazoa; phylum Chordata; class Aves; order Passeriformes; family Viduidae; genus Vidua; species Vidua macroura. Next base: position 67,962,964 of record NC_071573.1, on the reverse strand, counting down.
TATTTGATATATGGACCATGAGTTCATAGGGTCTAGAATATCCCTTATTCAGCTGGTAACAATTTTACATGAGAAATGACAGAAAAGACAACACTTAGGCCTGTAAAAATCTAAATTTTGGGTGGTTTTCAAGGTTCTGTGACAAAGCCTACAGTGCCAAGGACCATTGTAATTTTGCTCAGGCTACACACCATTTCTTACTTTAATTCCCACATTGGGCAAATTGCACCTCTGATGGATCTTCATCTTGCAAGCAGTCTAATAATCCCCATGATTAGGAACATTAGAGCCTCAGGAAGCAATAAGAAATGATCAGTTCACTAAGGTAAGTCCATCCACAAGACAAGTTAATGACTCCCATGCAGTCTACGAAATAACTGAAGGGCATATAACAGTGGATATATGAGAGTGACTCTCTCTCTCTTTACATATAAAAGTTTTTAAATTCTTCAGGAAGCCCAGAAAATTGTGCTCAGTACCATGTTTAGAAGATAGAATTTATCAGGAAAACTATGGTTTTTTGGGTCTCTGAAACCTTTGAAGAAGGGTAATTTTGTCTTTGAATTTGTCATGTCTTCTGCATTGTAATTACTTCCTTGTTTACTTCCATGTTCACCATGCAGGTTAGGCCAGCCTGGAGGACAAACTTAGAATTACTGTACCATGAGCACAACAATGACTGTCAACACAGTATCTTTTCTATTTATATTGAAACCCTGCTGCCAACTGGCTTCATTAATTTGACTTAATTAAGACTAGTTTTGGAGAATTTCAAGGTTTTTTTTCTAATAAAGGAAGAGAGATATTTACTTGCCTGAAAGCAAGTATTACAATAATGGTAATTACAAGTAGCCTTGCCACACTATTGTGGCAAGGCTAGTCACAATTAGGTCTGTCAAAGGACATGGAAGAGGAGGAAAGTGTACAGCTAGTCTAGGCATAAGTGTTGCCCATCAAAAGCAGTCTTCTGGCCCTGGCATCTGTCAGACCTGTCTGCAGCAAAAGCCAGATCTACAACCTCTTCATAAGGACCAGCAGATGACTTTTAGTCCAAGTGGAAGTCCTGTCAAATACCCAGATGCTGAGGTGAGTAAGTAGCAGCTATTAAGGGTTTTTTTCAACTAATTTTTTTATTTTCTTTGGAGAGGGGTTGTCAATAAGGTAGAAGGTCTGAGGTTCTTGGATGTTTTTGCAGGGTTAAAAGACACCAGAGGTGTGATTTATTAGAAATCTTTTGATAATGAGTCTGAAACTTTCTGTTTCATTCTGAAACAGAATACAATTTCTGTCCCCCACTGAGGATATGGTACAATACACGACTGAGGTAAGCCCAGTTATGGTGTTACAACACACTGGGGAGGAGAGCTATATGGGCAGGCCTCACAAACACACAATATCCCTTAGTCTGTGCTGATTTGCTCTTCTGACCATGTCTTTGAAGATATTTCTTACATGTGGGGTTAGAAGGATCACTGGTTACCAGCTTCTTGCCAGTCACAGTTCAAGCCATTGGCCATCAGCTGCCTCAGAAAGTTCCCACATGTATGAAAACTCAAATGTTTGAAAGAGTGCTCAGCTCAAACTCAAATATCTACATACCTGGAGATAAGGACAATTCTTCTGAAGGAGGAATGTTGAGAGATGTACTTTTCAATTTCATCAGAACCACTTTGGCACCTTGCACTGTTTTTTGAGAGCCTTACATAGTACCACTTTCGTGGCACTTTTTTTACTAGTCAGCTGGGAGAGATATGGAGCTTGAGCCTTTTACAATACTGGTGCTGATTAGCAAAATATGGAGACACTTAACAGATTTTGAAGCTAAAAATAAATGAGACAACACAACCAGGAGTTTGTGTCTACAGCAGAAAGAAATCTAAATCAAAGGCTCATCCAGAGCAGCACTGCCAAAAGCAGACTCCAGAATTTTGTCATTTGTGAATATCTGGGACTCTGTGTGATTTGCAAAACAGATTCCCAAATTATTTTGCAAAATGAAATGTATTTCTGGTGCCTGTCAGCCTGAAAGCCTGGTTGAACCATTCCCAGCACCCATGAGGGCAGAAACAGTCACAGACAGGCTTGGGAGGTGTTGAGCAAAGTTCCTTTGGCTGGCTAGCAAAAATGCTCAGGTACTTCAAGAGCATTTCAGAAATATGTGACACATGGAGGGGAAAGTTAATTTCTTTCATAACACTTGTCTCCTTTTGATTTTCTTGTGATTTTACATATTTTTTGCAATTCTTATATCTATGTGCACATCTCCAAGCTTAGCAAACATAAAGTGTTACCTCAACAACATTAAAAAAAGGACAAAATATTTAAAAATCGTCAGCATCTGATTATCTCAAATCTCACCACTGTTATACATAGCGTTTTGGGTTATCTTTTTTTTTCTTAGTCATTAACAGAATCACAATTCTGATTTGGAAGAGACTCACAAGGATCACCAAGTCCAACACAGGATATCCACCATGTGACTGAAAGTGTTGACCAAATGCTTCTCAAATTCTGTTAGGCTGGTGCTGTGACTATGTCCCTGGGGAGCCTGTTCCAGTGCCAAATCACCCTCTGGGTGAAGAGCCTTTTTCTAATATCCAATCTAAACCTCCCTGACACAACTTCAGGTCCTGTCATTGATCATGACAGAGAAGAGATCAGCGTCTGCCCCTCCTCTTCCCCTCACAAGAAAGTTGCAGACTGTAATGAAACCACCCCTCAGTCTCCTCTTCTCCAGGCTAAACAGATCAAGTGACCTCAGTTGCTCCTTGTATGGCTTCACCTCAAGGCCCTTCACCATCTTTGTAGCCCTGCTTTGGACATTCTCTAATAGCTTTATATCTAATTTATATTGTGGCACCCAAATCTGCACACAGGACTTCAGTTGAGGCCACCACAGTGCAGAGCAGAGAAGGACAATCCCCTCCCTTGCCCAGCTGGTGATGCTGTGCCCGATGCATCCCAGATTATCACATCTGTAAAAGACTAAATTAATGTCTGAGAAGAGCTGCCTTTAAATCACCTCCTCCTGTTTCTAACACACAGACCCTTGTAAAAATGCATGGACAACAGCTAGGATACTGCAGTGAGAACAGCTTTAGTCCTGCACATCTGATTGCACTTATTCCTGTGTTATCAAAAAATCAAAATAATAGGAGAAAATGAAATATATTTATGAAACCAAAGATGGCAGGATATTGGGAGAAAGGGTTGGGGATGAATGAGGGAAAATCAAGAACAAGACATTTGGGGCAAGGGAAACATCTGGTTAATTCTGCCAAGAAAAGCAAAACAAGTCAAAAACATTCATCAGGATAAGCAATGTATTAGAAGTACATAAGTAATACCTCGCCTAAATCTTTTCTTGGCTTCCAGTGCTGCTGGAAAGCATTAGTTCTTCTTTGTCATGTCTGCTAAGCACATTCTTGGGGGGGGAAGGAGGGCAGCGAAGAAAAAAAAAGAGCAGAGAGTGAATTTAATCTTAGAATCCTGAAAAAGTCGCCTGTGTGCTTTTTCTAGCCTCTGGTACAGCAAACCAGGTTGCTATGGTAAAATGGGTCAGAGCAGTAAGCAAGTTAGCTTGTGCAACAAAATCAGACTCCTGGTGCAGTGACGGGAGGCAGAGGCCAAAGCACACAGTAATCTAGAGCTGAATCTAGGTCACTGGGGTGCTTTGTAGCTGCAGCTGTCCGTGTGGGACTGTGATCTCCGGCAGGGCTCGCAAAACCATCCTGACGGCCGGGCTCCTGCTCAACGGCTACGGGTGTACTGGGGGAGCTGTTGCTTTGTCTCCTTCAGAAACAAATTATAATTTTAGATTTTAAATTATGGATGCATATGCAGGCAGCATGTGTCTGTGTGTGTATAATGTATGCACATTTATTTTAAAATAAGACATACTCAGCAGGCACATGGCCCATATTTTGGGAACCCATTACACAAATTAACATTCACACTCCAAATGATCATTATCACATATTTATGGGAGCTGTGCATCCCACTCCATGAAAGCTATAAAGATCTGCAAGCAAACATAAGAAATCTCTTCTCCAGCATACTTAATGAATTCCCCCCCCCTCAGACAAACACCCTCCCAAAAAGCTTGGGAAAAGAAAAAAGGCTTTGGAGAATGTCAGGGAGGTCGTCCCACGGTTCAGTCTCTCACATTCCCCTACAGACATATGCTGATACACCCATCCATGCAGCAATCTATTATTATCACTTACTATTCTGTGACTGTTAAAAAACAATCAAAAAGAAAAAAAAAACCAAAACAACAAACAAACAAACAAAAAAACCCCAACAACCAACAATCAGTTAATAAAAAGCCAGAGAATGGGACCATATCAGGGGCGGAAGTAAACCAGCCTGATGCTGATGGAACTACACAGACTCAGAGTTTAGACTTACATACAGACATGGTCCTTGTCCATGGAAGGATGAAAAATTACCCATAATGGAGATTCATTGTGAGATGAGGTTGGCAGCTCTTTGGAGTATGAGAGCTATTGTGTCACTGGTTTTTTTCTGCCTTTTTCTTTCTTATGTTTAGAACTTCTGCCAAGCAGAGTTTCCTATATTGGCCTGGGATTCTAGGTTATACAGAAGAGATTCTGGATACATCACCTGCACACTGATGCATCAGCTTTCAGTGCATACTGAAGAAGCCTAGAGCTCCACACCAGATGTGTGTGTGCAGTGTACTGTGTGTGCAGTGACTGACTCCACAGCAAGCACACGGAAGTATATAGTTCTTATATACACCAAAGATCTGTCACACTGAATGCCAAATAAGTCACTCTCACGTGTAACATTTTGTCTGTTTTGTGTAAAATTCTGGCGTAAGCACATAATATCACTAGGTAGAGATGTTAATGGAATGATGAAATATGAGCCTTTTCTATTGGATTTGGGACAGCATTGGACAGATGAATTTTCCTTCTCAGAACCACAAGAATTTAGACACTTCTGCTTGAGGCAACTACACTGGACAAAATATCTCTCAATACAATTTGTTTTATTCAGATCACATCTCTCATACTATGTCATGAGATTTTGCCCATTTCCAGTGAGTGTGAGGGCAGAGGAAGGACAAAGGACAACAATAACTTGGAGTTTCAGAAACACCATACACCTACATAAAGCATGTATGACAATGAACTTCCTGCTATCCAAATCCCACATTTTAACAAGGATGACTGAGATTAGAAGTGTATTTGGAATAATTTAAAAATTAGGCCAGTAGTAATCCATTACAAGGTCAGCATCCAAAGACAGATGAGGCACTAGTGCTTATTCAATTAACTAAACAGTTAAAATCAATTAAGTTTTTCCTGAAAAAAATAACAATGTATATTTTTATTGGGGGTGGCATTTCAGTTTTTATGCAGGAGGAAGGTATACAGCTGATGGTCAATGCTTTGAACTGCATTTGACAAGAAGCTGGTAGCCAGAGTGAGCTGCCTGGCCCCCCAGTGTGAGAAATCCCCCAAGGACATGGGGAGAGGAACCAATCAGCACAGACAGTGTGCATTTGCAAACTGTCAAGCATGTGATGGGAATGGCTTCTGTGCACACCTCTACAGATGTCTGAAAAACAAAGATGAAACATGTACAGACCATATGTCAAATGTCAGCTTGTAAGCAAAGTGAAATCTTTCATTTCCTCCTACAGAACTGCTAACATGATGCAAGAGCACTGGGCAACTGCGCATTCTACTGAGCAGCAGCACACATAAATAGCTTGCAAATACCGGAGGTAGAGGTACATATTATACATGAACAATATTATATAGTCCTTCAAGGGGAGAGTAGCAGAAAGCAAAAGGAAAAGAGAAAAATATGTCGAGAGAGGTTCAAGGATGGTCCTCTTTCTTGATAGTCACTGATAAATTCCCATCTCAGCAGGAATGAAGACTCTATACATTAAAAAGGCCTTGACTCATTTCATCACATACAGTTCATGTCTTCTCTAATTTCCACAGCAACTTGTCTTTAATGCTTCAGCATTCTTATCCTTGATTATTCAATGATACTTGAATAGTTCTGATAACTCATCTGATCCAGACAAGAGACAGAAATATTTGTCTATCAATCATTGTCTCTGCAAAGCAAACAAATACCACTTCATTCAAAGGGGACAGTCAAATTCATCACTGGTGAAACATTCTGCATGTAAAGTTTACACGTAATGACCACCAGAACAGACTCTTTTAGAGATATCCCTAGTGATATAAAGATCTGCTATTGTGCTGATAAAATTCTTTTCATGCCACTGATACCTTAATTGTTAGCTACAGAATGATAGGCACAGAGACCAGGCAGGCTTGGAGACTTACCTGGACAGACACGAAGCAAGAGGGTTCTGATTTTGATACTAGAATTATATAACCCATCACAAAATTTGTCATTTGACTTTGATTGTGTATGTTCTTAAGGTATCTTTCCTACAACAGCAAGTCTACGAAAATCTGCACATGAACTAGAGGAAAACAAAGCAACAACAACAACAAAAAAAAAAGGATCTAGAAAAAAAATAAAAGTTCGTCTCCTAACTCTGACACGAATATAATTTTATACTTGAAAATAGATTTAGTCTTCCTGCTTCCAGAAAAGGTAGTAAATCACGGACTCAGGGGACTACAGAGATATGTACCGAGTGGAGGGATGGTAGGGTGTGGGGAGGGAGGATCTGCTTTACAGGCAGAAGAAACATTCCATGGAAGTAGCACTGCCAGATAAATCCCCTGTTGCAGTCTGTCTGCACATTCCTCTGTTAAAGGGCCGTGAGTTGTCGATAAGGGGTCGTTTTCCTACACCTGGACAAACAAGCAATTCACAGAAAAGAGCTAATTAACTCTGCCACATATTGAAGGATCTGAAGTACCTGACACACTTTTGTCAGGGTCCCTTCTCTGGGCAGGGTGGAGTGGGTGTTGACTGACAGAGGGCTATCTGATAAAAATCACTCTTTTTAATTGTTTTTTTTCTTTTTTCCCCCACTTACTTTATTTTTTGGAGAAAGGAAGGAAGGAAGGAAGTTGCGGAAGGAAGGAAGTTGCGGAAGGAAGTTGCGGAAGGAAGTTGCGGAAGGAAGTTGCGGAAGGAAGGAAGGAAGTTGCGGAAGGAAGTTGCGGAAGGAAGTTGCGGAAGGAAGTTGCGGAAGGAAGTTGCGGAAGGAAGGAAGTTGCGGAAGGAAGGAAGGAAGGAAGGAAGGAAGGAAGGAAGGAAGGAAGGAAGGAAGGAAGGAAGGAAGGAAGGAAGGAAGGAAGGAAGGAAGGAAGTTGCGGAAGTTGCGGAAGGAAGTTGCGGAAGGAAGGAAGGAAGGAAGGAAGTTGCGGAAGGAAGGAAGGAAGTTGCGGAAGGAAGTTGCGGAAGGAAGTTGCGGAAGGAAGTTGCGGAAGGAAGGAAGGAAGGAAGGAAGGAAGGAAGGAAGGAAGGAAGGAAGGAAGGAAGGAAGTTGCGGAAGGAAGTTGCGGAAGGAAGTTGCGGAAGGAAGTTGCGGAAGGAAGTTGCGGAAGGAAGGAAGGAAGTTGCGGAAGGAAGTTGCGGAAGGAAGTTGCGGAAGGAAGGAAGTTGCGGAAGTTGCGGAAGTTGCGGAAGTTGCGGAAGTTGCGGAAGTTGCGGAAGTTGCGGAAGGAAGGAAGGAAGGAAGGAAGGAAGGAAGGAAGGAAGGAAGGAAGGAAGGAAGGAAGGAAGGAAATAAATTAGCTGGCTAAATATCTACCTGTGGCAAAGGGTTTTCTCAGGCTTTATTTATTTAAAATACAAGTTAGTCTTGCATAAATGTCTATTGATAACATTTTTAGCAGTGCTCATGTACTGATGAAAACACATCTTGTATGCTGAAAAGATCATCATCACAGCAATATTATATATGTGGTCTTCTTAAATGGAAGAAAAATAAACTCCCAGCTTTTGTAATGCACGAGAAAACTCAAGAGATCATGTCCTGGTCATTTAGTAAATAAAGCATTCCTCCACCCTTGTTGCCCAGAATGAAATAACAAAGAGGTAAATTTTACTACTTTTTTAATTAGTCCCTCTGTGATGGATGCAAGAACATACATCAGTACTTCCCAGATTGAAGTTCGTGCTCATCTGTACAACATATACTGCCTCAACAATGGCCTTATGAATTTCATCAAACAAGTGTTGGCAGCTTCCCATTTAATCACTTAGTGTAACTGTGGACTCTTGTTTACTGACATCAGGGAATGCCTTAACAGAGCAACTATTGCCTCATACCTCTTCAAATACTAATGTGGGTGTAAAAAGCCAAACATCTGATGCACGCTTGTCTCCCTGGAATGTGATAGGGAAAGCCAAGTCCCTCAGTCAGTAGAAAGGATTAAATCCCTTTTCTAAAAAAGGAAGGATTTGGAGGAACTTTAGGACTCTTCACAGCTCAGGCAAAAGCCATTTCAAGAGGTTCTTCAGGAAACAGTCTAGAGGGCTCTTTCTGAGTACATTAAAAACTAATTTGTTTGCTGGGTAAATATGTGCATTATGGGTAGGACAACTGAATCATTTTGACATAGTAAATGAACACAAGGTCTGATGGAGGCAGATAGCTGTTACTTGAGTGTGATTTCCTCAAACATCTTGCTTTGGAACATTTCACAGGCTGTGAACTAAAGCAGTAGTCTGTTGTTAAAACATTTGAAGTAAGAAATCACAAAAGCAAACTGGTCCTGGTACACAGAATTGCAGTTTGAATTGTGCAAGATAAAATAATGAGCATTTTATATAGAAATACCTGAGGTAAAACATAATGTCTGGCAAGGTAACTGGGGAGGAAGTATCTCATAGCATCCATGTGGAAGTCTCCAATTGTAACACAAACTTCCTTAGCCACTCAGTAAGTGACTAAAGTTATAAACATTTATATCACAGTTAATTAAATTTCAACTGTAGTTTGGAAAGCTCTTGCTCTCTTAAATGATGCTGCTAAATGTCAAATTTACAATTTTGGAAAGTCATTGTCAACACTTTGCTATATGCAAATATTAACTAATTCTAAATTGCAATGGCTTCCATAAAACTTCAGTGGATGCCAAAAGAAAAAAAAAATCTTCATATTCTATGCTACTACAATAAATAAAAGGAGAAAAAGAAATGGTTTTCCACTTATAAAACCAAATGTTGCCAAGAGCTACATTCAGCTAGTAGGCATTTGTTTCAAGTGGATGCTGGCTCCTGTCATATGATGAGGGAATATGACATTTGGTAATCTTATTGGCCCATGTCAGGTTAGTGTGGCCAAGAAACACAGAACAGTCTCCTAGCAATAGCCCTTTTCACCATAGCTGTGGTGCCTAAGAAAATTAAATAGCTAAAGAGAACAATCGTAGCAAAAAATCTGACATTTTTATGAGGGAGGAATGTAGTGGAGAGTGATAGAGTTGTCTGTAACACTTCCAAAATTTCCTGGAAACACATTTTATTGATCAGAAGCTGGAGTCAATAAGCTCACTGAAGATCTGAAAGTGCTGAACAAAGTCACTGAAAAAGAATGAAAGCACTACAATCAGCCCTGTGTATTTATTGATTCAAGAAATGGGACTAACATCTGACTACCAAAAGCCAACAGTGACTTTAGCCACTCTTTCATAAAAGCAAATAAGAAAGTGCAAGAAAGCAAGTATTGCAGCATGAAAGAACCACACAAAAGAGGCATGAGTCAATTATAACATAGGATATCAAAGATAGCCAAAATAAAGGCTGGTAGCAGATTAACAAACTTGAAACTTTAAAAGATCATGTTAAAACCAGAGAGACAACTCCCAGAGATAAGATAAGGATAGCTGACGAAGAGACTATAAATATAATTCACAAGGTGATGCGATCAATAGGGTAGGAAAATGACCCAGAGTGAACATGCATCAAAGACCAGATGCCTTCAGAATTTAAGTCAGTTTTCTGGTGAGAGACTTGGTCAAACAAAAACAAGCAAAAAAACCACCCACAAAACAAACAAACAAACAAACAAAAAAAACCTAAAAAAATCCAAAGCTCAACCAAACCAAACCAAACCAAACTAAAAAAGAGCCAAAAGACTCTTAAAAAAAAAGATAGTATTCATATGTCATGGTTGTCGCACTACGACACATGGTAGATGAGATAAAAGGTTTCATAATTGAAAATGCTTTTTGAAAGACAGCTATGTGGGGATAAAAGGTATCAGATTGACAGCAAGAAAAGCTAAAAAATAAAGCTTTTTGTTTCTTAGATTATAATTATGGGGTAATATAATGACTTAGACAAGGACAAAACCAAACAAATGAAAGCACAGTTAATCTTCAGAGAGAGGTTTTATCTGTGAAAGTCTCAGACAATGATAGTACATGGACTATAGTCAAAACGGTCAAGAACATAATATCAAGAACTGTTAATATTCCTCTTGGATATTTATTCATGGAAAGGAAGTAAGCAATGACCTAACACAAAGACTCGAGAAACTAAATAACAGGAGGAAAAAGAGATTTGGAAAAGCTCCAAGAAGAAGAGGATTGTCAGATATCAAATGATTGTAACCTACAAAAACTGATCTTTGATAATCTGTTGACTTAACAAAGTTCACTAGCACTGTGTTAAGAAGTATCAAGAAATACAGATTTTGGAAAATGCTTATAAAATCAAATGCACAGGTTTATATGGAATTTGAAGACCTACGAACTGTTCATCATTATTGATATCATAGATATCAATATATTAAGACTGGGACTATCAAGAAATCTTAGATAACACAACACATTTTTTGAAGCAAGAAATTAAGGTACAGGAGAGATCAGGAAAGCTTGTTACATTTTGATAGGGAGAGTGCCTAACTTAAAAAACTAAGAAATGTTTGGTTTCATAAATACATTTGATCCATCTTCCAATAATTCCCAAGTGTTACAGAGGCAGATTAATGAGTTTGTCACTGGTTTATATCTCCTCCTTTTCCCTGGATCCAGTATTCATCTTGTAATTCAGCAAGTCAATTCAAATCATTAAGATGAAGGAATAGTAAGCTGGAAAAATATGGTTGTTTAGCTTATTTAATCAGTTGAATCCATCGATCAAGTAACAAACTAGAAACAGATGGCACAGACTGTCAAGAGAAGGTAAAGAGAAGTTCTAGATTTTGTTGTTAGGAGCCATATTCTAAGAAAGACCAAAGTATAGAAAATTTGAGACAATAAAAGTATATTATTCTATGCAAACTTGAGAACTGGTTAGAGATTAAAAGAGAAATACACAAAATAAGAATAAAATGGAATAAAATTAATACATTTAAAAGCAAAGTATTATGGGAACACAAAGAACTTAAATAGCATGTTAGATAGCCTAAAAAGAATTTACATGAAATCTATGAGAAATCAAACACAGAGCATAACTGAAAGTCTCAGTGTCTTTATGGTGGGGCTCTGAGTTAAAATGACAGACACCAAATAGGAATCTCTAGAAAAATTATACCTGCAATTTAGTCCTCTTGAATGATTCAAGAGCCAAAGAAGAAATAAAGTGAAGTGTAACCCAATTGCTCTAACCAGGAACTACGAGAAGATTGAAGATGTATCCCCTTGGCCAGAAAAGGTAACAGCAAATTGTGATAGATAATTCATATCTAGGGTCCCCTGTACCAAGAAAGGGCAGAAATAGAAAATCAAAAATGAAAGACATAGCTTTGCTAAAAGCAAAAACAGGAAGCTGCTACTGTTGGTGATTACTCTGCAGAACTAAGCAGTGTTAACAAAATGGTTAACAAAGAGCTTAATTACAGACAGAAGTTCTGTGAGAGCAGCATTGTTGAAGGAAATGTCACCAACATAAATTTACCTGATTTTTTAAAATGATGAGTGCATGTTTCCAGTGAAATTGAACTAGAAATAACCGTGCTTTCAAACATTCAAAGGACTGAGATATATTGATACAAAGTGGATGCAAGGATAAATAAACTGTAGAGACAGCAACAGCAAACACAATAAATGTGGGGGCAGTCACAATTCAAGGGCATCAGGCTGTGAGGTATCATGTCTTATAAAGAAAGCAAATGTCTTGCAGAGTTCATACGATCTTCTGCAAAAATAACAGAGATTAAAATCACAATCTGTCCAAGAACAGAAACTGGAGAATAAAGCTCTGATTGTAAGGCAGAGACAAACCACTATCTCACTTATCTCTTGTAAATGTTCGCAGGAGTCTGTAAAAGTCATTCAGATTTGTTTTTATGTTTTCTTAGTGATGCAACCAATGAAGGAAGAATGAACTTCAAAATAAACAGTGGAACTGATTACAGTGTAAATTCTGGAAGCACATATGAATATATGGTGACACACAAATACACAGCAACTTGCCTGGCTCAAAATCAAAATGAGTCTTAATTTACATAGTAAGCATAAAAGGAGCCCATGTGGTGAAGTCATACAAGCATTCCTGTACAAGAATAAATACAATCAAAACACCTCAGAATAATGAAACAGATTTTTGCTTGCAAGCTTGTTTTGAAGAACAGTTGACAAATACAGAAAATCTAAGCATAATCCAAAAGTAGGAAAGTTCTTCAGGTGCTCAGAGGGACCCTCCTTCAGAGGATGACCTAGAGAAGCTGATGAAGCTTGCTATCCTGAAATACAAGACATAAAATACATCTCATTCCTTCATTGTCTAGAGAACCAAGCCTTTTCAAGAGAAAATTGTCCTTGATGACTAACATTTAAGTCAGATTGTCTTTTCACTACAGCTTTTTATTAGGCATAAACCTAAAATATGGGAATAAAGAAAACAGGAGTTAATAGTCTTTTCTAACAATTAAGGTAGAATTCTCTTCTTGGAGATTTTAAAAACCTGAGTAGATATAGTGGAATGGTATAAGACCTCACCTCCTTGACATAACTTTGAAGTTATGCTTCATGAAAGATATTCATCTAGATGGCCCCCAGAGGTCAATTATTACCTAAATTATTTTGTGATCAAATTATTCCTATTCAGCTAGTAGGCATTTGTTTCAAGTGGATGCTGGCTCCTGTCATATGATGAGGGAATATGACATTTGGTAATCTTATTGGCCCACGTCAGGTTAGTGTGGCCAAGAAACACAGGATAGGAACTAGCAATAGGAACTTGCAAAGAAGAGATTTTAAACTCATTGATCTTAGGAAAATTGAAAGAGAGAATAATGCCATTTGGAAAGAATAAAGAAAAAATGTTCGTTTTTGTAATACATGTTTTATTTACCTTTCCAACTAAGCAAGCTAATACACCACATTTCAGTAAAAAAAAAAAAAAAAAAAAAAAAAAAAAAAACACCAAAACAAAACAACCCAAAAAAATGTAGGGACAAAAAAACTGAAGAAGACATTTTATGGCATCTGGGTCTTATTCATTAACTTTTCTCTTAGGAAAGATTCTTAGCCATTAAGCTGTAAAATATTTGTTGGTGTTTTCTCTTAATTTTCCACTTTCAATAAGTGCATTTTTGATACAGAAACCCACGTGTTACATCAGAAAATAAACTAACCAGCTATTACTTTTATATTTACTACTTTTTTGCTTGGATCTTGAAGAATTTTACAAAGTGGAAGAATGCTATCGCAGGAGCAGGGTAATTACACGATGAGTTTATCACAGTACCTAAGTTCTAGGGCCTGTATTGTGATAGTCCAATGGTTTAGATAGGGGCTAACAGCTCCCTGCCTTATTTTCTTGATTTGAAATTGTGTTGAAAACAGACATGTAATTCATGACTCATTCAGTAAATAGAAGCACTCACTAAAGCATTTTAATTCTGAATTGAATCTAGTCATAAGGAATCTCATTGTATGACCTAATTTCCAGAATGACAGAATTTCCTGTTCTGCTAAGAAAACTTTGTGAGGCATCAGTGTGAAATGAGGTAACTCATGTCACTCACCTCACAAGTAGCAAAGATAATTCCTTATCAAAGATGTATTTGCGCATCTCTATGGTCAGGATGTGCATTAGGGCTGTCAGTCATTGGAACAGGATCCCCAGGGAAGTAGGCACACCTCTAAACTTGTCTGAGTTCAAGAAGTGTCTGGACAATGCTCTTGGTCATATGGTTTAGTTGTAGGTAGTCCTGCGAGGACCAGGAATTGGACTCAATTATTTGTATTAAACCCTTCTAACTTAAGATATTCTTTGATTCTTAGGATTCTATGATTTATTCATGTGAAAATGCCTTGGATGTTATTCTGGAGATTTCTTTAATGACTTTATTTGAACACAGTGCCCTCTTATTTTTGGGTGAAGGAGGGCTACAATTTGTCACGTTCCCTCTTTGATCTTAAATCAACTAGTATGACTGACAGCTCTTTTCCAAACAGTCTTATTTTCCTTTCATTCACTTGGAACCTAATTCAATTTTAGACAACAGTAAAGCACTTACATGTTTTTAACACACATATATTTTCTCAGTGTTGCTCTTCTCAGAAGAATGATTTCTGTCCTTTCCTCAGATTAATTCCTTTCAATACCACAGGAATGCTGACTTTTTAAACTATAGTTTTATGTTGGTGCCTTTGATGCTATGTATACATTATATTTTTCATTCTCAGCATGATTCACAGAGTTGCTTCCTAGGATGTTTAGCCTCAGAAATTATGGTTATTATTCTTGTGAAATTAACCACATGCGAAGTAAAAAACTATGCTTCTTATGGGCAATTTATCACTTCATAATAGAAATACACTGGACCAAAACAATGCTAAAGTTAATTTAATCATATAATGGTTTGGGTTGGAAGGGATCTTAAAGTTCATCTAGTTCCTCTCCTGTAGGCAGAGACATCTTTCACTAGAAAAATTAAATTAAATTTACTGGAGTTACTCCAGGACTGATTTCAGCACACCCTGTAAAACTACAAAGAAAAAAAAGAGCTTAGCAAAGATGTGTTTTCTGCTATGTGAAATGGAGTGATAACAGAACTTAATCAGAAAAAACATATTATTTTGGTTAGGTAAAGGTTGTAGTATATCTGGATCACATTTTCCCATACACAACTGTAGTACAGAAGTGAAAGCATACAAAAAACGGTAAGACAACTTCATATACGAAGCTCCTAAACATAATCTAACTTCTAAACCAAGGATCATACAGGAAATTACATTGGTAATAATCAAACTAGTAAACTAAAAATCAATCCTTGATTAAAGGTAGATGTACATAATGTCTGTCTCTGGCTGTCCTTGATGTTTGAATGAAACAATCACTGGAGAAAATTGCTGGTGTGTGAAATAGAACTCCAGACTCTAGCTTTCCCCAACCCAATGCAGTAATGGGAATGAGTCAAGTTTTCTGCAGACAAGTAATTATTTGTCCAATTGATAAAATGGAATAAAATTAGTCTTTTTCCCCTTCTGCCTTCTCTCTTCTTCATTGAGTGTGGCAATAAAGCATTTCTATCATTCTGATTACAAGGAAATGCACATGCAGGAATGTGATAACAGCTTGAATATCTTCAACACTGAGCCCTCTAAATCCACTGAGGTTTCCTAGTCCAGAAGTGTCCTGATGGTCAGGAAGATTATGGAAGTCAGAGAAAAACAGTAGCACCAAACTGAAGAAGGTATCATATAATTTGAATTTGTGTCAATACTATGACCTTCAAACAGAGAAGGAAGCTTACCTCATTTTTCCACTTCCTTGTTGTGTGCTCTAACTACAATATACTACTGAATTAAGCAAAGGTATATGAAAGTGAAAACATCATTTGAAGCTTGTGATCATTTCTGCCCTTTTAGAGGATGGTTTCTGTGAATGTTTGCCAAAAAAATCTCCAAAGCAAAGCTCAGCAGGAGACTATGGAAAGATGCAAAGAAGAGACAGGTGTCACAAATCAGGCACCCTAGGGGAGAGGCAGTTCTCAGTAATTCCACTTGCAGAACAAAATTGTAGAGATGCCTAAACTTTGAGGCATTCTCATTTGCATTGGTGTCAACGTCAAATACTCAATCCCACCTACCTGTTATTGAAGAACCTCAGTGCACATTTCATAGGAGAAATTAAAGGAGGATTCTGATTCTTAAGGTCATAGAACTGACTTAGTCTAGATTGTGTCCCCCCTGCAGTGAAAATCTGTACATTAAGCAATCTAAATATGCTTACTGAAACTATCAGTGACTAAGCAATACTCTCTAAGGAACTTGAAAATCAGTGTGAGCTCCAACCCCAGCATCAGATTCTCCAGTAGATTTTCTGCTTTATCACACTGTCCTGTGATGTTCAGATTACGTCATTAGTAGTAATTATTTATCATTAGCCAGCTTTAAGCTCTGATGGTGATATCAGCACACCTTTGAACTATCAATCCATAAAAAATAGCTGAATAAAATTTATAATATTCAGTTAATTACTCCTGTAAACATTTCAGTTAATTTACATATATATATATATAATTATTATATTCAATTTCAGTTCATCTATATATTCCCATAAAAAGAACAAGAATGCTATTTCCATTTGAATTAATTGTCCCAAAATACCTGAGCCTTGCTTACATGTGAGTCTAGTGAAAGAACAGTTCTCAAAAGTGTGAAGGAGGAAAAGACCTGTCAGCAATGCAGGCAAAAGTGACAAATGGCAAAGGCAGAGACAGCAGCAGTATCTCTGATGTGAGATATTCCACCAGTGCATCATGATCAGGGGCTTTGCTGCCAGCTCCTACCTCTGACATGCCTCCCTCTCTCATCTACTGCAAGCCATCTCCATGCTGTGTGCTGCAGCCAGGGTGAGGAAAAAGGCAAAACCCAAAAGGAAGAAAAAAGGACTCTTTTGTGACTTTTCCTTTTTCAGCTTTATGGGAGACTGAGACTGAGCTTTGTCACAGACTAGTGGCCTGTGACAGTGGAGCGGGGAGAGGACTGCTCTCCAGGCAACGGAGCACAAAGGGACAGAAAGAGTGGCTGCAATCAAATGCGGAAGGGGATGAAAAATCTGCCTCGACTGTATTATATAAATAACAGGGAAATATGCTTCTTAAGCAGGATAACCATCTGTCTGTGATGGGTGATAAGCCTGTTTTAATGTTTCCTGTAAAAATGACTTTGCAGAATTTTGAAGTTAAGTCGACCCCCTACCTGGATTCTACTTCTGACACTGCAAAGCCTTCCAGCACACTTTGCCTAAACTGTCTCTACACATCACCCACTGCAGAAGTTTCTTAGGTGGAAACCCTGCCACTGTTTACAGTTCACAGAAACACTGTCTGATAGTTTAGGACAGGAAGTGAAAAATGCCACTAAGCCGAATGAAACTAGAAGGGAGTTTATGTGGGAAGAAACTAATGAGTCAGACAGATATTTTGGAAGAGTTACTCATCTAAGAACTGTTAGATCAGTCCCTTAAGAAAGTCCCTTAATACTGCTATGTTTTGACTTAATAAATGTTGACAACAGTGGGTAAATCTGCCAACCTGTTTAGGAGTAAATGTGAGAATCTATTGAAATTTTTCTGGGGGAAAAAGGTGGCTAAAATACCCACATGCATTCCCCAAGAAACAGGAATGGCCAACTGCCCAACAGGAAGACAACATAAGAGCAGGTCTTTTGCTGTAACTACTTTTATGTATGTTCAACTGTCTGTGAAATAAAGGGGAAAGGAGTATAAAAGGCAGCCCAGAAGACGGAGTGGAGCTGGGCTGTGGGAATACCCTGAAGGCACCACCTGAATGTGTCTTACAGGACTGTGGGAGTGTGTGCCAAGAAGCAGCATGCTGTGATGGCCTGCAGCCGGAGAAGCAGAGATGTGTGCTTTCAGTGCAAATATAGCTCCACCAGTGGGGTCTAGTTCCACCATCAATTTTACCTTTTGAGGGAAAAGCCTGAAAAAGTGCAGCGTGTTTAACTACTAGAGTCAAAACAGGACAACAATTCTGCTACAATTAAGAAAGCACCCTGAGGTATTTTTCTTATTTTTAGTATTCAGTGTTTCTATTACATTTACATTATAGTGTTTATATTACATTTGATCCAAAAGATGACAATATGCAGCTGGTATTGAATAATGGTAAGATGTTACATTATGTATGTGAACACCAGAACATGGATTTGTAAAGAGGCTTGAACATACTCTCATTAAATCCATAAATGAAATCACTTCCAGTTTGGTTCCAAATCCAAAATCACACTGAAGCTCCTTAGTAAAAACATGAAAAGATATAATTAATGAATTCTGTGTAAATTAAATTAAACAAAAATGCCATTTGGCCTGGAGATCCTGATCTTACTCTTATCTGCACTTGAAAGTACAATTAAGAAAGGGTAAGAACTCACACAATTGATTTCAAATAATTTTTTTTTCCTAAAATATGGATTGACAAAATCAACCATTCTTCACAAAACTATCTGTCTCTGTTCAGACTTAATTATTTTCTTCCAGGTACCCAGTAGTGATGTGTGACAATCCTTAGGGTATATCTGCAGCTCACAGTACAATTAAAATGAAATGAAAGTGGTTGTTAACTATCTTAACACATTTTCTACTTGAAAATCCTACAATGGTTAGCATATTAACAAACACCATCATTTTGATAAAAAAGTTTTTGCTATGCATAAACTTCACACAATCAAATTATTTTACTCATGGTGGGTGTCCTAAGTCCTAAATGGTTTTATACACAGTGTTACAATACCAATGCTATAGTCCATCACAGTCATGCTAGTGGAACCTACTAAGGAATCCCAGCACAGCTGATGCTATTCTCTTGAGTCTATAGGGTGAGATACGTCTATTGAAGCAAGTCCTCATTTTGTCTTCTTCCAAACCCTTTTTTGATGTCTTGGTATCAAACAATGCAATTTCATAACACTATCAAAGAACACAAAATCCAAAGCTGAGTCAAGTCTCATATGCTAAAAAGCCAAGGGATGTGAATGTCTGGGCTGCTTTTTCAGGAAGATCATTCTGTATGCATTTTGCTATCTAATTTTCACTCTCACATCTGTTTCTCCATTTCAGAACCAGCTTTCTGTTGTTGTTACTACTGTACTATAGTATTGTGGTTTTACATGAGTATTTAGAGAAGTCTTGATAATTTAAAATGACAGATGTGTTAGTATATGATGATAATAATAATAATAATAATAGTAAAAAACAGTAAAAGAAAACTAGCAAATTAGCTTTATAGGTGTTTTTATAGCTAATGGCAGACAGCCATGTCCTGTGATCATATCAACCCAAATGAGTGCTGGTTACCTAAAAGAGGCCATTTGGATATAAGACAGGTAAAACCCTCAAACTCATACTTCACAGCAAGGTACCCTTGCACAACAGCCCTCAGACAGAAAAAGCTGAGAGCCTCAAGGCTGTCAGCAGCATCTTTAAGGGAAACAAAAACGAAAAAAATGAGGACTAATAATTCTGTACTATCTTACTGCTGTTTGTGTACAGAAAAATTGTAAACAGCAGTATGACCAAGGCCACATTATGTAGACAGAGTAACAGCATAAGAAACTTTTTTATTACTGCCTCTGGCACTACTTCAAAACAATAATCCAAAAATCAATTAGCCTCAAGAAATTCTCTGCTGTTTTAGTACTAGTGTTATGAAGATGATGCCATATTAGTGATGTTGTGGAGTGACACATAGCTCAAAAATTACTGTCAATAGAGGCTGCATCTAAGAACATTCCTGCGTGAGCTAATGGGATCCCAGGAGCAGAAAGGCAACATGAAGCTCTTACATTCTCAAAGAAGTTTTGTGTAGCCCATGCAATGACCTTCAGAGAGCTGAATACAAAGGCATGAACAAGTATTAATCACTTTCAGAGAGAAAACTCTTAAAAATCTTTCAAGATGCTTGAATTCCAAGATATTTCTTGAAACTTTTTTGGAACAGTAAATTACAAGTGAATAAATATTATGTCAAGTGTTAGTCATGTAATACTCTGGAGCAATGCGTCTTTAACTGTACACTGTGGTCACTCTGGGTCTTCACTGGTACCATTCCAGTGTAACTATAATTTCAGTGTCTATTAATCATCCAGAAAGACTTGGCTTAAAATGAAGATTGACCTGGTATTTTTCTCTTCACGTCTATAATAAAAATTGTCAGATAGCATTGTCCTAAGATAAAAAAAGATTATTTCAGAAGAAGGTGCCTGTGGAATTATTCCTCCTGCAGTGTAATACAAAACTGACTTATAACCATTTAAACTTAAGTTGATCTAAGGAGTCTTGAAAAACAGGAATGCCTTGGGTTACTCATTTCTGTTAAGGTGATCTCAGTTAAATGCTGAGTCTACATGGAAACAGTTGCTTTACTCTCAATTTATGTTGTGCAATTCAGCATATTTCACAAACTACATTACAATGCAAACTCTGAGGCAGCAATATTACTGCCTATAAACAGCTGTAAGACACTGTACAGGACTAAGAATAACTCCTGTGAATAGCTCGGAATGATAAGTGCAGATAGAGTGAAAGGCATGACTTCAACAGCTGGCTTAAAAAACATAGCTGCCAATATCACCTTGAAGCCTACTGTGGCTGTTTCTTAAAAAAAAAAAAAAAAAAAGCTTTTTGTCACATATTTTTTAACAAAAAGTTATTCTATCTGTCCAAAACGAGGGTCTACAGGACCATCATGGCCCCCCAGAAATACATTTCATAGTAAAAGTTGTTATGTAACCTGATCCCACTTTTCCACACTACCCTCCAGAGGCTCTGTCCCCTAAATCCAGCTGAAGGCCGTGGGGATCCAGTTGCACGGGGCTTGCTTATAGATCATTCAGTCTTTCAGTGCATCTGTAATCCACATTTCACACCTCAGAACACGACTCATGCAAAATCAAGTGTGGAAATGTAACAAACTGCTGTTGAAAATGAGTCTGCAATAGCACTTTCACATTTTTCCATGTCTGCATGCAGCTAGTTTTTCTTCTCTGTGATTAAGGACATGTTATGCCAGGAGCATACCACATTGTTAAAATGTCCATTAGTTTAATCTATGGCTATTATGTGGCCTTCTCAAACCATTAGACTTATTTTAGCTGATTGGTTTTTTCTGATCCATGTGTTTCTAGTCCATTTAATTTAAATAAACCTGCATTTTGGGAAGATACTTAGCCTGAAAATGAGCAGTATCTGATGGGAATGAGAAAAGATAAAAAGAAAAATACAAAGTAATTACAGCTGTAGACAAACAACATTATTGTCACAAACAGATATTCTTATTAAATTTACATCCAAAGAAAAAAATTTGTTCTTATTATAAAAGTTGAGAATTTTGTCATTGACGCCTACAAAACTACAATTCCTCTTCCTAGTATTGTTTTTGCTTCTGCCATGGTATTCACCAAAAACAGACGATAAAAACAAGAAAAGCACTGTATTTACTAATTTTTATTAAATACAGTGTACACATGTTTTTAACTACTAACTTTGGGCCAATTTATATGAATACAAATTGACAAGTTATACTGATGCAGACACAAATTACTGATTATCAGCAGATTACACTGACACAGTAGCATACTATAATTCAGCCACACCTGAATTTGAGTATTGTGAGTTCACATATTTGAACCATGTTGAATTAAGATGGAAGAAAATCATACTGTATGAAGCTGCAACCCACCCAAGCAAATAAAAGGCTCAGAATAAGACAATTCCAAAGCAAATCTGAAGCTACAATATGGACACCTCTTTGCTCAAGCAAAATCTACACCAACCTTATTATTATTTATTTGTTTATAAAGGCGTGTATGCCATTTGGATAACACTGGCTCAGAGTGAGGGAAGAGTGAACCCCAGAAAATATGCACAGACTGCATAGTCTTCCTGCTGCATAAAGAAGGACATGTGTTGCCCTGTTCTTTTAAAAATTTTAAAGTTCTTTTAAAAGTTTCCTATGCCTTCTGATGTTTACATATTTCTACTGGAGTTCTCACACACTGTTCATGTAAATAATTATTGTTTTGTATTCTTTGTGGGAGGAGAGAATTGATAGACTGTTGGTTTGACCAGTGTGGCTGGAGAGGTAACAATTTTATCCTCCAATCCACTGTCACTTTTAGAATTCTATATATTGCGAGGTCAGAAATAAATTTACCTCCTTTTGCTCTTTTGATCTTAGCGTGAGTGCGTGAGTTATTTCTTGTCGTAGTTCAACAGACATTGATAGTTCTTAACATTATAATGTGGCCCCAAGATAAATAAAAAGCAGTGGGAATCCTCCTTGTCCTTTTGTCCTTGAGACAAAACAGGAGCTGCTTTTTAATGTTAGACTCAAGCAAAATTCCCAGGCTTTCAATAGGAGTTTTGTCTGACTGGAATGCACGGCATTGTTCCAAGAAGGATGGGGAGCACAAAGGTGAAGACTACGATGTGATATCACCCTTCTGCAGAATGGCGTGTTCTGTAGAAGACAAAAGGGTATAGATTCAGATTTTACGGTAACCATGTTTTTCCACCAACAGGATTTGTGCTCTAGAGAGGTTGTTCCCATCCTCTATATGCAGAAAAATTAGTAATAGATTTGAGGAGATAAATGACATTGAGCTTTCTGTTACTGCTAGTGTAATAGGGCATCCCAGTCTGCCAGCTGGTGGTTTTGGTGTGTTTGCCGTAGCTTCCCAGTCTGGATAGACTGTCAGCTTTTTTACGTGCATGCCTCTCTGCATCCTCACCTTCCCTTTGCCTCAGGGTATTTCTGTTTACCTTTAAGAGGAGCAGAAAGAAATTGAATACATATCTTTTATGCAGCCTTTGATTGTATTATATGTTTTGTAATTATTATAAAAATAACTCAAAGCTCTGTTTTTCATTTATTATTGGTCATTTGATAAGATAAAGCACGGTGTACTATGAGCTCTTGACTTTTTTGTCATCCGAGATTGAAAATACAATGATAAATGCATTAAATATTCACAAAGGGAGTCAAATAGGGTCATGGAAAGTGCCATACATTAATCATAAATGTGTGGTATTCCCTTGTTAAATGATACAGTTCAGCTCTGCATTTTCTGACAAATGAGGTCAAGATGTTGTTTGCTGTTAGAAACTAATTAGAGGAAATTCTTCACGCTTTTTTAATGAAGAAAAGCAGACTTTTAGAAATGATAATGTGAAGAAAATTCAGACTATGGTGAACAAAAGTAATTTTTTTTTCCCCAGAAGAATGTTTCTAAAGAAAAGGTATGATTAGCTACAAAGTTCACTTGGCTCACATTCTCATCATTTCACCAGTCAGTAAGGTTACATCATGGACAAAAATCAATGTCTTATGGCAATGAGAGATAAGAGGAAAACAATGAGAAACTGATTACTATTGTCAAATTCTGCTGTTATTTGAGCTATTTTACTTTAGCATTGGATATTAATGGGATCAAATGAAAGAAAGACCTTTCAGCACTTAGCTGCCACACCCCTTGAGTACAGTCCAGGCGCGGGAGCTGACTGCCTCTCTCTGTCACCTGGAAGAAGGTGACAGGTTGAAAATGGGTTGGGGGGAAACACCTATGACCCCTCTTGTCCCTACACCTCAGCCTACGGAGACAGCCAACCCTTCTGGAAAGTATTTTAATCTACAACCAGTTACAGTTGAATTTCACAAAACTCCCGTTACAAAGATGCTTCTTTTCACACATGGGGCTTTTTTGTGTGAATTTATTTTATGGACAATCAAAAGGTGCCTCTCATTATCCAAACAACAATTACAGTCCAAAATGGAAGTAGAGGAGTGCCTTCACAGAAACATTACTTGGTTTTCAGTTAGGTTTTTTAATGAAAATAATTGCAAATATTAGCACTTTCTTGCAGAATCCCTTTTTATTTCCTTTTTGTTTCCTTAAAAATATTTAATATGGATGCTTAGAGCAGTCATAAAAATTTTCCTATCCTTTGAAAAAGTTTTGAGTATTTTATAACAATTTAGGATGGTCCTTAGTTATATTTATCCTGAAAAAAGAGGTTTGTTCAGGCAGACTGTGTATGACATGTATGCTCATGCTTCTTATCAACCAGGGCATCTACAATTAAACAAACTCTGTAAGAAAATGGCCACAAAAATAAAATTTTTCTGCTTGCCTTCAAGCTCTGCTGAAAGTCAGGGTAATTCTGGCTCTGAGTCTGAGGATACATTTGACTATAGATGACTGGGGAAACAAAAATCCTGGGCTCTATTCCTGCTAGCTAACCAAGCATGGCCAAGGACACAGGCTAACCGCTACTACAGAAGCTTTTGCATCACAGTCACCCACAAAACTCTCAGGTCATTCTTTGTAGAGAAGCAAAAGGTAACACAGGCTAGGACCATTCCCAATAGGCAGTTTGAATGCAATCACCCTGTTTGGGAAACTGGGAGTGAATATCTATGGTGATTTGAAATGTGTCAAGCCAAGTGACTTTGGAACCGGACAGTGCCTAACTGGTTTCAATACTAGAATGGAGGTAGTTAAACACTCCTATTTACAGGAAAAGAAACCCTCAAAACTCTATTTTTGATTTTAGTTTATTTCACAAGAGAACTTTCTGGTGCATTTTTGACAATAAAGTAGCAGAAAAAGCTGGCAGACAATTTACCACCACTAAGAGAACAGAATCCTGTCAATAGGAGCAGGGATACCTAAAATTCTTAGCAAACTCCTCTCAAATGTGGCTCCCTTTAACTTCTGTATACAGATAGTTAGGCAATATCATGTAGCCAAAATGTATTTCTTTTTCTTTTAAATATATCTCCTCTTGGCTTAGTGCATTTTTCTCCCAAAGCCTGTCCATATGTATGCAATAGTTAATTAAAGCTTTGTCCAGTGAAAAATCTTCCCATGTCCTCAGATACTTATTTCTACTAGTTTGAATAGAAACAAACTGTTCATTGTAGAGTGGACAGAGAATTCTTAGAACCAGCTTCAGTTGATCTAATAGCCTGAGCATGAAAGCATTTGTGAGAGGGCCGAATACTAAATAGTAAGGGTGACAAAGACCATCAGCTTTCAGACCTAACTATCCAGAAGAACGCACAGAATGCAAGAGGTGGAAAATTCAAGAAAGAGAAATTCACAGGACATTTTTGTGACAGTGCCAAGAAACATTTTGACCTTTCTCTGCATTATTTCCTTGGCAAAATAAGTAGCATTTGACAAAATCTGTAGTGCTGTCATACACTACAAACTGTAATTCTGCAGTTTCTAGTGAAACCCCCTGTACTTTTTTACAGTGTCTATTTCAATATTTCATCTGCAGAGAATAAGGTCAACTCTATTCTACTTGCAAGAACTACTTGTGAGGAAAACCACTGAATAAAAAGAAAAAGCAGATTATTAAAAGCATACATTAACACAGTTCTAAGAATATACTAAAACTTCAACTTTGGCAGAGAAGGTGAGTAGGTCTTTGAAAAACCCTGGCACAGCTTTAAAATGGCAGTGGGTAAAATGGTATGTGTTGTGCATCACCCACTCTGTGGTAAGACAAGCAGAGCATTACCCATGGGTAATTATGCTTCATGAATCAGGAAGTCAGTTCATTCTGTTTCATTGAGTTTTGTATGGTCATTACATAAAAGACAAAAAACAGGCGCAGGATCTCATTTTTCCTTCTTTTCTTTCCATTTTCACCAGGGCTTGAGGTTTCTTCCAGGAAAACAAAGGTTTCAGCAGCCAACTCAGCAAAGCATCATCAACACAGATCCCTGTGCCAGCCAGGGCACCCCCTTGAGTGAAGACATGTATGCCCAAAAACCATGATTACACTATGGCTCCAGACAGAAGCTGAGATTAGCCATCTCTTTGTTATGGGGACATGAGTTTCTGTGCTGGGCATGACTTTTTGCCAGACTAATGAGGCTGGCAAATATTCCCTCGAAAAAAAAGAAAGCAGTGCTTGGTGTTGAAATGACATCTTCCCTCTTCCCAGTTGCATGGGCTGGTGATATAGCAAAGAGTTTTATGCACTCTTCCTTGTGGCTAATTCCATTGTACTGCCAAGAGTGGGCTTCATTTTACAACCAGACTTTCCAGATCTGGCAAACCAAACATAAGACTATAACATAAGGAAGCAAAGAAGAGCATAATTCTGTCCTGGAGAAGAGTAGAAACAGGTTTCCATCATACACAATGCCTTTGAATTTTCTGGGGAAAAAAATGTCTCTTCAATCTCTCTTGAATTTGAATTTGAATACATGCATACTAAGTAGAATGGAAAATACTGATGAGGATGGTTTTGGAGTCATGATTTCTAAGACAACGACACATTCTGTATGTTTCCCCCAATTATGTACTGTTTTCCAGCCTTCCTCCAGACTGAACGGGTTTTCTCGAGGGCTGCCTGGACATTGGTCTATGATAGAACTAAGCAGCTTTTCAGGAGACGTATCCTGGGAGAAAGAAAATGTCCTTAGATGTTTGTTCAAAGCAGTAGGTTTATGGTTGAGCAGCAGTTTGAACAGGCTTTAAAAACACAGACATAAAGAAATTTTAATCTTAGAAAGAAACAGTCTTTTTCAACTGAGACAAAAACAGATGTCTTGGAGTTTTTCATAAGAGATGTAATATCAGCCATGGTGTCCTGGACAGTTTCCAAATAAGGTAATTATAAAATACCTAAGTAGACATTTGCTTAGCTTCAGAAGTATTATGGCTAGGATTGCTAAATTTACATTTGTTAGTAGTGTTTTTAAGTCCTTTCATGAAGCTATTAGAGTCTATTTTAGGAATCAACAATGGCTGATACACAATTCAGTTATGTACGATATTTACAAACCATCTTCTTATTTCTTCCAAAAGACATTATAAAAAAGCATCATCATTTTTTTTTTCCCAATAACTCAGCAGTGAGAAAATAAAATATAGTAAGGAAAACAGTGAGAATAATCCTTTAATTCCCTCACACGCCCTCTGGTCAAGGAACATTGCAAAAATATCTGAAAATTAAAGAACAAGATACATATTAAGAACATTGATTTTTTTCTTCTACTAAACTTTATGCATGGACTTAAGTCTGTAGACTTTATGTTAACAGAATTGAGTTCAAAAGCATTCTTAAAATAAGCACTATAACAATAAACTGTACATAGAATATAATTTTGAGTTCCTCAGAGCCAAATCCTGTCTTTCCTTTTCAAGCTTATTTCTGTCCTCAAATGTTGGGACAGTAAAGGCTTTCAATCCATGTCAGACTGAGAGGCTCCAAAGAGAGTAGCTCAAAATCAGAGCTCTTACTTCCCCAATTCCCCCCCCCCCACACCCTTCAAATGCAAACAATTCAAAAGGCCTTTACAGACACACTGATATTTAACAGGAAATTGGGGTCCATGCTCAGAGGAAAATTTTCCTATAATGACACTAAAGAGCTCAAGAAAGATACTCTGCTCTCTCTGTGCTTGAAGACGTACTGAAAAGAACTCAAAACTGAACAAAGATAAGAAGAAAACCTTAACAGGGAAGCAGGAACTGAAGATGATGTAATAAAAAATAATGTAGAAAATGTATTGGATAACACATAAGAACAGTCATGTGGAAAAATAGTCAACGAATATCATACATTGGCTCTTTTTAATATCACATCATCCACAACTGTTATGCTTACTCAGTCTTTCTTTGTCTTGCCCTGCTCTTTGTACTTCTTTCTAGCCATTTTACTGTTCTGAGAAAGCAGATACCGGTAACATAATCAAGGACAAAGAAGATGGTATACCGAGTGACCACAGCACAGGCTTTTAGTCACAATTACATCTCAGCACAGGACACTGTGTTATATCAGAAGGTGCTCACAGGGAAGCTGCTTTGCTCTCTCCTTCAGCAGTCAGCCTACAGCTGAATATGGTCCTAGTGTATCAACCAAATGATTACTGTGAGGAAATCTCCCTTGTGGAACACAAACAAATGCTATGATAAAGAGGGACACAGGGTCTTTGCACAACAACAAGGGGTGAAATCAAACTTTAGCACTGCAGATATATAGATTCCACACCTTGTCAAAGATCCTACAATTTCTATAACACAACCTTACTGCTCCTATTAGAGAGTGCAACCAGTATTCTTTGTCATATTTTGTGCAACAATGTTCATAAGTCATGACACAACAGTTTTTTAGAAAATGCGTGAGCAAAATCATTCATGGTTTTGATATATTTCACATATTCTCATTCATTAATAAATGCATAATGAAGATAAGAGGACCATTTTTCTTTTAATTACAAGTTGTT
The DNA here is from genome assembly GCF_024509145.1 of Vidua macroura. NCBI lineage: Eukaryota > Metazoa > Chordata > Aves > Passeriformes > Viduidae > Vidua > Vidua macroura. Next base: position 67,934,817 of record NC_071573.1, on the reverse strand, counting down.
CATTAATTTGTTTTACAGTGAAACAAGAAAGCCTAGCAAATCAGGGAGAGTGGGAAATAGAGCTTTAGTTCCTATTAGCTAAAATAAACAGAACAGAATTGAAGACTGAATCTCACTTTCTGGCCAGATCCTCTGGTGTAAAACATATGGAAGATTCCTTTGTAGAGACTCATATATGGTGAACATCTTTGACACATTTGTTTGAGGTTTTTATCTCTTCCACGAATGATGGATTACAGTTTTTTATGTGTGTGAGTATATCCAAACTTAAAAATACCCCAGACCTTGGACAATAATAATTGCTTATATAATCATTACCTTTAGTCCTCTTCTGAAATTACTTACCCCTTCAAGCACCACCTAAGGTTCTCAAATGGAGTTAACTGTCTAGAAGAGTTGGTCTGACTTTCCACTGCTTGTGTAGAGGGAACCCAAATGGAAGAGAGTAAAGCATCACTGCGATAACTTTTTGGCACTTTTCGGCACTTTTCCATGTTTTTGTATAATCACATACTGGCAGTAAACAATGCATGGTTCGTTTCTACAAGAAGTAGATGGATCTAAGAGATCATTGGCAAAGAACGTGTAGATCCCACCTCCTCCCACATTTGTGTTCCATGTATGTTCCTGCTAATTTGATACTGCCACTCTACTCATTGCTGACCACAGTGGTCTTCAGATGCCACTGTCAGTCAATTCACCTCCCTGACCTGGAAGAAAATTACCAGAAAATGGATAATTCTCTGAGTTAACTAGTTGAATTAACTTAAGAAAAGAGGCAAAGGGTAAGCCAAAATAGTCAGGACAGGGCTCCGAGAGGGTGGGACAAGAAAGGAAGGCTCAGAGTGGGGAGGAGGGGAGAGTGAGACCTTCTGTGGCAACAGCAAGCTGTTAGATTGGCTTGCAGCCATAAACTACCTTCAAAGCACCAAATAACCAGTTATGCAAAATTGGTAGATGCAAAAGAAAGACAAGGCCAAAATTGTTTTCCCCAGACACTTAGAGAAGTGAGGTCCCCCTGAGAAAGAAAAGGCACATACTTAGTTAATACTTTGAAAAACTGGGGGCTAATTCATTTTTGCTAATGGGGGTGGAGGGGGGCAAATTGTTTCTGCTCTTAGGTTAAGTAACTGTTAACAACATTCCTTCAGTTGAGAGGTCAACATTTAGATGACTTATCATCAGCACATAATGTTAGTATTTGCAAGCATAATCATTTCTAAACTAGAGATTATTAGCCTGATCCAGTATAAGACCATAGCTCTTTTGGAGTTGCACATTCCTAAATATAAGACTTTCCTTTGCAGTTTTATTTTCTTTTTACTTATCCACAGCATTGATCAAAGGAATTAAGTTACTCAAATAAAGGCAGGAGGAGGTTTTGGTAGAATATAATTTTATTACTCATTGTAGCATTTGCTTGAATAAATCATTTGCAAGACAGACCTCTTGATAAAACACTGTTTACTTACCCCTGTGCTGAACGCATCTGGGTACCAATCACTGCAGGGTTAATTCAGCCATTCAGCCTCCAAGGAAAGATAAATTAGCTCTAAGGTAATTTGGAAAAGACCTCCCAAAATAGGAGCTCTTTGGAATTTAGGAATCAACCTTTATGGAGGTAGAGACTTTTGCACTGTGATTTGTCTGCAATTTGAAATCATTGTCAAAATATTGCAGAAATAATTTTACGGGGAGGCACTAGGACGATCCTGGCACTGCCCACTTGTTACTTGTAGACAGGATCAAACATCACTCACTGCTCAGGCTCCCATACATTCAGAGTTAAGGCAGTATGAATTTCTAAAGATATTGTTGAGTTAGCCCCCTCTTAGAACTCATCCATATCTTACCTCTGCATAAGAAATAAGCTTGCCTAAATAATCAGAGTGGTGTTCATTTTCCTTTGGCCCCTGAAGGGACAATCTTTCCAAAGCCCCACTGAACTCCCACTGGTACCACAGAGGCTTCTTAGGTGGAGGCTGTTTACTGGGGGCTTGGGCAATGTGGTGGTGGGCTGCTCAGCCCACCTGAAGTAACTGGGCTGAGGTGGTCAGAACACTGGAAGAGGTGGGAAAGGAGGCAGTAAATGCTGGACAACAGCTCAGAGAAAGTGAGTGTTCAGAGTGGAGCAGCAGAAGAAAAGGGAAGTACACACAGTTACTGTGTGTTCGACTAACATAGTGGAAATTATTCATTTTCTGTTCATTTAAATATGGTAAATCATTCACTGTGTGACTCCAACACACTACTATTACTATTCTATTACTATGGTTACTTCTATTGTTGTTATTATTATTATTTCAATTTTATTGTGGTCATAACTTCTATATTCATTGTCATTTTTATCCCTATGTTTTGAGATGAAATCACAATACCATTGTGCCAGTCAGGTGTGGAACATGACAATTAACTCCAGTCTAGAGAGCTAGAGACACACTGGGTATCACTGTTTCAAGCTGGGATCAAGCACCTAGGGTCAGTCTCTGAGGATATTCTTTTACAGACCTAAAACTTTCAATGAGGTGTTAGAGCCAGCAAAGGAAGAAGGGCAGAGGGCAGGATTTCTCTCCCCCTTCATTCCCCTGACCCACACAGAGAAAGGAGGAGATGCTTCACTTTGATCAGAGAGGAGCAGCGCACCCACAAATTCTTTGTTAGCAGATGCTGTTAAGATTCCTTGTCCATCCCTGAGACCAGGTACCTTCAGCATAAGGCCAGAGGGGTCTGCAATGGCTAAGGCAGCCCCAGACATACATGACACTTTTGAAGTTTTATCTCAGTGGTTTATGCAAAGTTACAATGAATTAGCAGACTACCAATCGTGATTCCCAGGCCAGTTTGCAATATTTGAGGTTAAAGACGGTGATACATGAAAACTCACTGCCAACCAAGAAGTGTGATACAGAGGAGAAAGATAATTGTCAGCTGGGGTTAGCTTTTAGCATGATTTCTCTGAGGCCATTGGCTTGCTTTGGCTCCTTATGCTTGCTCTTTCCACAAACAGAGCAAAAAACAAGCATTCACAGAAATTGTACTGAGATTTTATCACTCTTCTTCTTTGGAGTGATAGCTGGCGAGATGACATATTTCAGTCCCTCCAGACATTTTTCAGATGATATAAATCAGCATCATTCTGTTACACTGATAACGCAGTGAGGATCCTATTGAACAACAGGCTGCAGTCTCCTGTTTGGAATGCTGAAATACTTATGCCTTTTAAAAACATGCTGCTCAGTTTAGTACTTTCCAGGTGACCACATCAGGAGGAGTAAAAGTCTGTGAAGTTTTCTAAGACTGCTTGCATATGGATAGAGCTAATTTTTCCACATCATGTCAGCTGTTAGACATATAATTTGGTAGTTCAGAAGACTTTAGTGTAAAAATGATGTAGCTGTATAGCTACTAAATCATAGCTGAAAGGAGAAAAGGCAAATGTCATGTGAATATTGCAGACTTTAAGTATCAGCCTTCATGACAAAAGGTTTGGCTCATTACTTCTGACTTAGACTTTAGAGATGCTCATGGACACTTCTTTTTATGTATGTATTAAAATCTCACTACAGTGTTCTATCCTAATTCCCTCTATTCCCACTAGGCTCCTGGCAGTAAGTACACCTTAAATAAAATCAGAAAGAAGAATTATTCATTAATCAGAAAGCTCGTTATGTCTAGAGCAAAGAAATATTCAAGTTCGTGTACTGCAACTAATGAGAAAATGAGCAATTTACCTAATTTTCCTGTGGCTTCAGACTGGACAAGCATCCTCACCATGACCAGCAAAGAACACTTAGGGGTGCTGACTGACACTATTAAAATAATTACAAATTGACCATTGTTCTGCGCAGAGAAGGTCTATCCACAAAAGGACCTGATCTTTCATACCATAATTGACATTTGTTAAACCACTCCCAGGGAAAAAACTTTTGAAAGGAACTGTTTCATTTCCTTACTTGAATTTCTATCCAGATATAAAACTGGCCTCCTTCGGTTGATTGGCAGTAGATAAAATCAAGACCTTGCATTCAGAAACACAATGCATACTAAAAGGAATTTTGGAGTGACAGAAAAGTGAATCAACAAGCAAAAAAAAATGCGCTTTCATCTTGACTCTGCTGATATACCATACTGTGTTAGATTAGTCTACATTGTCTGCAATTTAATTACTCCTGAAAAAGACACATTTCCAGTGCAATAGTTTCTATTGAGTGGTAGGCACTACCTACACTATATTTCAACAAAATCAACCTATGCTAAATTTTCAAGTGGATTGTATGCAATTTACAACTACAGCACAATTTATCCCAATTACAAAAAAAAATTTCAGAGAACTTTAAAAAAAATAAAGTCATTTTCAGAGAACTCAGTGTCTTTGGAACATCCAGAGTCAAAGTGGAGCTGTAAACTAAGATGCTTTCTCTGAGGCAACTCAGCTACTCAAAAAATCTTGATGCTTTTACTTTGGGCTAATGGAATTACATAAGCAAAAATACTTAATATCACTACAGGAAAAAGCACATACAGATAAACAGTATTTTCTCGCTGATGATGACACTTTTTGTTTTCAGCCATCTGATTTTCAAAAGGTAGTGTTCCCAAAAATAAGGCTGATGTGTTCAGGTCCAGGCGCTTCTGTTTTCTTGTTTATCAACACAAGGAAATTTCCTTTGAAGTCAGCTGCTCAGTAAACCTGTAGGGCTTACTTTATAAACTGCTCTAATTTTATCTCCTTTCAGAGATATAAAGATTGGGCAATAGCCCCTTCATTTTCAAAGCATTGCCCAAGGCACAGGAACACAGGGTCCCACAATAATCACTGGAAATTATGCAGCTGAAACTCCATGTGGTATTTTCAGCCTTCTTTTAGCTAAGTGACCCATCTTAAAGGAACATAATTTCAATGGGGCCTTTTCAGCTGGGAGAGTACTGTGAAAGCCAATGACAGCAATCAAAAAAATCTGGTACCCAGAGTCATTCTGAGATACACTGTGGGAAGAATGTCACTGAATTACCTCACATTTTTATCTTAAATATATGCAACCAATAAGAGCAAACAGAGCAGGATGCTATCACCTCTTTTGTCATGGTGAGGATATAATTTACCCTAAGAGGTAAGATGCTTAGATCAAAGCCCATTAAAATTTCAATTCCCTAAGTATAACAGGAGCTTCATATTGTTATTCTTCTTCTTTGGGTCTTCTGGAAAAGAGAATGAGAAAGAGATTAAAGAATATCAGAATACGTTTCCTAGATTCATAGATAAATAAAGCAAAAAATGATGTGGCCTGACCTCCTAAGCAACATAAGCCAAAAGACTTCTCTGAATTTTTATTTTTTTATAACTAGAGCATATACTTCAACTAGCCTTGATTCACTCCTTACACATTATGAGTTATATCAGTGCTGTTAAAAAGAGAAGCAGATATCAGGTCTAACTCTAATTAGTTTTAAAGACTAAAAAAAACCTTCTACTCTCAGCTTTTAACCATTCAAAATTTGCAAAGCATAAGGAAGATACTCATAGACTCTTTTGGATATCCTGCTCACAGAAGGCAGTTTTTCCAGTCCTTTTATCACATCTATGGCTTCAATGTACTTCCATACATCTCTCTGTCACTTTAGCATGCAGTTTGGGTGCTTCCCCACTCCAAATCAAAAAACATCCCTTTTATAAATACAGAATTGGCACACAGGTTTTGGATGAAAAATTGTACTGGCACCTTTTGTAAGATAGAAGCTGCATTTTTTTTCAGTACCTCTGCAGCATCACAGGGTCTTTCCGGAAGGCATGTGCTCCTAGGCACTATATTAAACAAAAGTTATAATCATAATACTAGCAAAACCAAAAATATTATTCTGCTCATCATAACTGTTTTGTTAGTTTCAGGTTCTTCTTATAGATGTGATGTATCTGCTTTCTTCCTACCATATTTTTTCCTATTTGACCTACCTAAATCACATACTGGCTTGTTTTTTTCTGTAATGGTGACTGATTCTTTTTTTAATTTATCATTCTTCCCTTGATCTTTGTGCTTTTATAAGCTCAGTCAGTAATTGTTTTTGCACTTCCAGTTTCTTTAAAAAAGCTTTAAATATTGTAGGAAAAACAGTGATTTCTTCAGAACCCAGCAGTTGTTCATTGATGGTTCCCTGTTTACAGTTATATTTTGAGATTCAATATGCCTCAAAAGTTTAGTTTCTGTGATACTGATTTTCTTTTATTTAGGTTTTAAATCAAAAAGCAGTTCATCATCAGTCCAGCATTTTACAAAAATCTATTACATCGATGCTATTATTTATTTCAAGTGAACTAGCCTGAGCAGAAACAATAAGCTTTATTTTCCATATTCCATGTGTCTGTTGGTACTAGTTTAGTTATTCTCTGTTACTTCCTTCTTAATGGTGATTGAAACTGTCTATTTAATTTTTCTGCCCTAGTCTGATAAACATCTAGAGCAGCATAGATTTACTTTTTTAAAGACTTTTGCATTCCTTCCTCAGAAGGTTCCTAGGCCTTTTCCAAATCACACCAAATATGAACAACTATTCCAAGAGTTCCTTTAGGAAAAAAAAAGAAAAAAAAAAATTGTCCGGACATGTGGATTTTAAAAGTCCTGGGTTTCTAATAGCTACAGCTTAACACCTTCTGGTTACTCAAATGGAAACCATTGTATTCGTTTGCCTGGAAGCCACCCAGTGGATACAACATTTGCTTATGAGCAGAGATATCTGTGCTGCAGTTCAGTCTTGGATTTGGGTACCACCCTCTCTGGGCTCCTCCTGACACCACATTCAATAGGTTGCCATATCACTGACCTTCAGCCATGCATTTCAGTAGAAGAAGAGGTCTGAATTGATGAGTGCTTCCAGTGACCAGGTAATTCTGACAGGTCAGAAGCAATAAGCTACAATTAATTGGACTTAATTGGAAACATCTCGTGTCAGCGAATGGGAGAAATGACTAGGAAGGGCAAAATTTCCTGCTGCCAAGACATGACCTAGCACATATACTGAAGATGATAAATAACAGGAAATTGTTGAAATAATAAAGAAAAACAGGAAATTCAGGTTTTTTGCTAGTTGCAAAATCACAGATGTTTAAATGTAGTATTATTCGACAATCTGTCTTTGTGAAAAATGGCACTGTGATGGAAATGCTCAAGGTCACTCCAGTCGCTATTGGTGTCTGCTATAGAGCTCTGCTCTGGTTATCAGGCATGTAAATTACCCACAGGGACTGGATACTGCAAAATGCACCACATTCTTTTAATTGCTGTGAAGTCACTGTGCAAGCTCCACGTGAGCAATTAGCATCTCTATTCCCCAAAAGCACAGCTTGCCAAAAGCATCTTACAACTTGCAATGTGTTGTCTTCTGCATAGGAAGAATCTTTATTACACAGAGTAGCTGCTCTGTATGAGGGTGAGGGATGTATTTTAACAGACGGTGGAGGAGTTCACATTTGTTGCATTTGCAAGCACTTACAAGTGGAAATCACAGAAATTAGTCTCATTTCTCTCAGCGGAGTAGCCTGGCCTGCATGTTCCTATGAGCTCTCTTGCAAGACCTGGTAAAACAACATGGAAAAGCAGTGCTGGTTTCCCTTGCACCATGTGCAATGTATTTAAAATTATGCTTTGGTTTTGTTCCTCCACTACCTATTTATTTAAATTTTTTCCTTATTTTTCTCCTCTCTCTCTTCCTTCCTTGCTTTCTTTCTTTCCCATTTCCTTGCTTGTGTCCTCTCCTCCGAGTAATGACCCAGTGCTTAGCTGGAGAAAGGCAGGAGGTATGGGGGCAGGACTGTGTTAATGCCCTAATTAAGTCTGTAGTTAGCTGATGGGAAAATCGTTGTCAGGAAAGCTGATAACAAGCATAAACATGACAAGCTTGTTTTGAAAAGCCATCCTGTCACTCTGTTTACTTAGGCTACTGCATGCAGCTCCAAGCTACTGTCATAAATGTTTATATTGATCCATCTGCATCACTTCCCTCTTCCTTTTTTTTTTTTTTTCTCTTTAAGGAATATACATAAAAACTTCACACATTCTGCATTTAAAGGGAACAAGATGTCCCCACACTAGACACATCTATTCACTGATTTAACTAATAATAGAGAATATGGAAGAGAAGGACTGAAAAGGTGAGGAACTTCATGCATCAGTTTCAGTTTTCTGAATGGCCTACAGATGCCCTTGTCCATGATAAGTTTTGTTGTGATATTAAAGTAATTAATTAGATTATCATGAAATATGAGATGCTTATTTTACATATATTTTCACTGGAGATCTGAAAACATTACAAAATATAAGGAAGAGTAACAGTGTGTATAAAATATGTCCCAGTCTTTCTGTCACAGCAGACACTGCAAGTGCAGTATTTCTCCCACAGCTGGAATTGCAGCATTGCATAAGCTTCATTCCAGTGACAGCCAATAAGCCTTCATGAACAATTTGAATTATAGTCTGTACAAAAGTGTCCTTCAGGCCATTTAAGCTGTGACATAGAGCTCAAGATTTTTGTTTTGGAAAAACCTGTCTTGGTTTCCCAGAGTGGAAGATTTGCTATAGAGTGAAAATTGAGACAAATGATCAAGCCTTGTGTTCCTGAGGAGTCCAGCATCAACATGAGCCTTTCTGGCTTCGGGTATTAGCAGAAGTGACAATGTGAGGCTGTATGCATGGCTCTGGAACTGGAGAGTGGTTTGCATTATAGAGGCTTCATTTAATTTTGCTTTGGCTTAGGCAAAAGCTTCAAATTACATGCATTACCTTCTTGTTGTTGATGTTTCCTCTCTTTACCACAGATGACTCATTTCAGGTAACATTTCAATCAAACTCTAATTATTTAGCTGATACAGGAAGGGTATGATTTATCACTGTCCATGGACATGAAGCAAGTTCAACCATGTTAGCCTCTCTTTCCTAGTGACTGGGATTTTAACCAATTTAATTCTATTTATGACATGTAAAGAAACAATTCCAAGAACTAAGGAGGAAAGATTTATCACAGACTACATAGTAAGAGTGTTTTATAAAAAGGAATGTTACTATGGCATTAGATTTTTATTATCATTATAGCCTATGAATCAGGAGGAAAGATTAAACACTTGAATTTCTTCAAGGATCTTCTGTCATCTGGAGGGAGTTCACAGTGTGATTCATTTGACTTTATGTAGCCATCAAACAGGTAGATATCCAGAAATCCTCCTCTTTAGCTTGTGAAAAAGACAGACTCCTCAAAAGGGCTTGTCCTCAGCCCCCTCTGTCTTAAACAACCATTTTAAGATGGTATGAGCTGACTGCTGAAGGAGCATGCCCCCTTCTCTGACTACACACAGAATCTGCAGTTTAGAAAGGACAACTTGCATTGTCAGCTGAGTCAAACAAGATAGATGTCATCCTGTTTTCTGGAAGCAGGACTAGGCTTCCATCCTGTATATGGATCAGCTACCAGAAAGTACAAAACATATTTGGTATTAAGGAACGTCCACAACACTAAACAGATTTTCTCTTTGAATCATTGTCTTTATCCACTTCTCTCAAGCACAGTATTTATACAGGTGCCAGGGGTAGCTCTGACCTGTGGCATTTGCTCTTACTACACTTCCTTGGTGGGGAGGGGCTACTTACAGTTTTGCAAGGAGCAGACACTAAGGAGCAGAGAGATTGATGTCCAAGTCTGCAAAGTGTGCTTGAGCACTGCAATAGCTCCATGGCACAGCAAATCATTTTTAGATGTCTGGCTCCTGTCCAAAATCCACATCTTCAAGTTTTAATGTGCTTTGACTGCAGTCACACAAGGAACTTCTGATGCATGACAGAATTTAGGTCTTCCAAGTCTTAACCTCTAAAAACACCCTAATACCCAAGTTTTCAGTGTTTCCTTTTTCAAAGGGAGCATGGTAGCATGCAGTGGTGCTGACTGACTTCACCTCTAAATTCGTGTTACACTTAGCTATGTGCAGATAAATGGCTAAGTCTTGTCATCCCAGGGCAAACCCATCCATACATGAAGCAGCTATACTTCATTTGACAGTTCTTATTTCAGTAATCTCTCCTTTCTTACGTTTAACTGTAGCCCATCCACATTTTAAACTTCTTCAATCAGTGATAAAAAAACCCCAGAGTGACCCATCTCCTCCTTAGCAATGTAGAAATACAGACAAAGCTATATTGCATCATAAGGGAAATGTCAGATGTGCAGTCACCTGCAGCAGTCACTACTGAAACAGCAATTTCTTTATAACAATGAAAGGAAATAAAGGAACATCACTAGTGTATTTTTCAAGTTTTCAAGTGTCGTTAACTTTCATGTCCTTGCCAAATGCCAGCCCAGGCATTCTTAATGACCAAAATTCATTCTGTCTATACTTCCAACTAGATAAGTTATTCTAATGAGAGTAAGTAGAGAAAATTATGTACAGTAGCTGGGGCTGCTGTTGGAGAACAACTTTCATGCAGAAGACTCCCAATGCATTTTGCCAAACACAGAATCAATTCAGCCCTGTGCTGTACCAGCCCTTACAGGCACAGCAGAAGATGTAAGATGTAACAGATGGGTGTGCATCATTCTGTGGTAGAACAAGTACCTCTGAAATCCCTTCTTTGCTAGGAAGCCACAATGAATTAAGGCACCTCAAGTGCTGATTAACCAGGAAAGCTGCCTAATGGAGTCATTCAAGAAGCAAAATTCCTCAGCAGTCCTGAGTAAACATTAAAGTTCTCCTCTTCTGGTACGAAGACCTCATGAAAGATTTTCATGAAACCTAATTGTCATGAGAACAGAGGGTACAGTTATTATACCGGTAGAATCTGTAGCCAGAGGACAGACCATGTTTTTAATAAAAACAAATGTAGTTGAAGGGAAGCATTTTCTTTTTTTAAAAATTTTTATTCAGCAGGAGTACCAAGAAAGTTTTTCTTGACAAAACATATCACAGGTGTTTCAGTATATTTTGGCTGACACCCTACAGAGTGTCTTCCTTCACAAGTCTTTAGTAATACAGAAAAAAAATTCTGCCTCACTTATAAACTCATACTTGCTTAGTGCTGCAGGAAACTGACACCTAGGGCTAAATGAGCAAGACTGTTTTTTTTTAATTTTTTCACTTTCATGTTTGCAAGCTGCACAGAATTATGATACAGAGAAAATGTTCATGAAACTCCTCTGGAGAATGGCCTGTAGATGGCTAAAGTGGCTTACATACAATCTCTAATGCAAACGGGAAAGTGGATGATGAAAAACACCTTCACATATGCATGGAACTACCCATGTCAGTGAAATTTCTGAAGAGACCACATCTATCACAGAAAATGTTTACAACTTCACAGACTGGCAAAGGTCAAAAACCACTGGTTAAATAATACATAGATTTAATTGTACATCTTCCTTCAGTAGAACCCATCATGTGACCAAATTCCCATCCACCTCTTTGAAGAGTTGTCTAGAGATGAAAAAACTGTCTCTTCTGACTGGTCTCCAGTGATTCATGTTGAAACGCAAAACTTCAGAAAAACAAACAGCCTCTCAGAAATATTTCTCAACAATAAATAGTCTTGTTTTTAAAGATCCTTTCCTGCAGACAGACTTACAGACATTACCTCTGGGCAGCTGTCTAATATCTTGTCTAACATTTTACTTCTGAGAAAATCAGGCAGCTCTCCTCTGAACAATTAGGCAGGATGAAGAACTTTGGTAAGGAAGTAACAGAAATATCAAATCTTTTGATGAATTGTTCAAACTCTTCTCTTTTCCAAATCAGTTTAACATGTCTTAACCCCATCAACCTTTTATAACAATTCACACTTATATGGGATCATCCAGATGAGGAGATCAAAATCATTTATATATACACTCTAAGAAATGTTTAAACAGAAAAAAAAAGAAATCCCAGAAAGCTCTGTGACTTGTACTAATTTACTCAGTAAACTTACAGCAACAAAAAGAAAATCCTCAATACCTGTCTTTGAACACATATCTAATAACTACTGCACAATTAAACTACTAATTTAAATTAAAATTATCTGACTGGGAACAGTTTTGAACTAATATACCAAAATAGATGTCTCTCCAAGAACATATTTCAATAAACAAAACAGAGAGTGCAAGAGTCATGACCAAACTGTTTATGTTGGAAAAATAACCTAAAAACTGGCTGAGACTAAAGTACAGTGTGTTTGCAGGCAAAGCAAATACTTGCTGACAATACAGGCAACTGAAACAAACCATGGGGTAGGAATAAAAATTTGTTTCTTTTCCCAGGAGAGAGGAAGAACAGCAGATACAAAGATTATATCAGTCAAATGGTGCTCCCTTACAACATAAAGAAGTAATGTGCTTTTTTACTCTTTTTTTCAGTCTCTGTTTGACTTAAGGCAAGTTTTCAGAATACTACAGACGTTAAACATCTAAGAGCACATCTAAGGATATGGATAATACATCTAAAATAATCAGGTGCCTTTTCACATTGCACTGTTAGAACAATATAATCAGTGTCAGTTAACATCTGCTTTGAATTACTCTTCCTCTGGTTAGTACCCAGTAAACTCATTAGACTCAGGTGCTGTGCATGTGACTGCAATCTTACATTACTAGGCTGGAGAGCAAGGAAGACACATTTAAGGAAAATACAGAAATTAGTACATATTTGCTACTGGAAGACAGGAGTTAGTCCTGTTTTCTTATAATGTGTGTGTACATTCAGAAAAAAAGTATTTTTAATAATCAAGGTTCATTTTTCAGAGTGAGCAACCATTAATTTCAGTGCTATTTCAGTGCTGGTGGTGGAATGGGGGGAAATGATTAATCACTGTAACTACCATAACTTCTCACTATTATGTTATTTTTTATAAAGTTATATCTGTGGGCATTTTTATTTATTGTTCTAGAAACCTGACTTTCTTTTAAAACAGCACTGCCAGATCTTGAGATTTTCATCATAAACCTCACATATGATTTTTGTTATAAACCAATAATTTGAAAATTAGGTACTAGAAACACATGAATAAAAGTTATTCTACATATTTTTCTTTTCTCTTAACTGGTTATTTTTTTTTAGTTTAACATACATCAAAGAGAGTCAAAATTCAAATAAAAAAGGCCTTAATCTCACAATCTGTATCATTGTTGAAGCCTTACAGTTTTAGATGGCCTGGCTCATAATTTTGCTGAATATTTGTGTGGGCCATGTAGTAATAGCTTCCTGGGAGAATGAAATTACTATCTCTTTATATGGGATAGTTCTTCCTCAGAGTACTGTTCCCCTTCAGAAGGCTGATGAATAAAACCAGAAATAAAAATCTCCCAGTCCACTCTAAGCTGTCCAAAGGGTGATGCTGTTATTCCATGACACAGCACCAGAGGAGCAGATCTGCAAAGCCCAAGAGTGGGAGCTGAAGAATTGGTACCCATGACATGCAGATGGGAGGGACTTTCTGGTTTTGTTTAGTGGGAAGATTTTAGACTAAGTCTAGTCACTTATGTCAGCTGACTGTCCTTCCACGGCTGCAGTGCGCTAGGAGTGCAATTTCATCTAACCTGAATGTGGTTTGGGCATGAAGACTTCTCTGCCATGCAAACCAAAGCACAGGGGACAGGGGGAAAGGCAAAGGAAATTGTAATCCAAACTACTGTGATACCCTGAGCACATCCTGAGCCATTAAGAGGTAAATGCTGCAGTTCTCTGGCAATGTAAACCCATCTAAACCATAGCTGTTATACTCCTACTCCACAATGATTTTCTCCATGACCCACTTTTTCCTCCATTATGATGGCAAGTTGCTTACCTGGGAAAACACTATGGTTTCAGAATGTTAAAAGAGATTAAATAAAAAAAAATATTAAAGAGCCCCACCATTTCATTTTTCTACTCCAGTGCTTTTCCGTTTTCTTCCCAAACTCAGTGCAACATGGAGTCAGATGAGCTTCAGTGCTTGAGGTGGAAACACTCAGCTGGTGATAGAACTGGAGATCAATTGAAAGAATTTGAGGACAGGACAATGACAGACCTGACTGTACTACAATCAACATAGAGGACTCTATCTTTAGACTGGAGTTCAAATTCACTACAAAAGCAGCAACAGGACACACTCTGAAAACATCTGTGACTGGTATCTCCATGGTTCAAAACAGCAAAATTTAAATATCAGTTCAGGCCGAAAACCAGACAATATAATTGAACTGCACACTAGCTTAACCTTCTTTATGAAGGTTAAGCACACTCTAGCTGAATCCCCAGTTTCTCCTTTTGTATTCAGGTTTTCTTCTACCTGAGTTATTGCCCTAAACTCCTTTCCATGCCCTGTCCCTGGTGCAGAATCTGACATTTGCCCTTGTTAAACTTCGTACAGCTGCTGATTGCCCATCTCTCTGACTTGTCAAGGTCTCTCTGCAGGGCCTCTCTGTCCTTGTTTGCTTATTTACTTCTCAGTATGGCTTTTCCCCAATCAGTATGGATCTTCACTCATTTGGGTGAATGAGGAGAGACAAGATTTTAACTCTTGTGATGGCTCTCCAGAATGTCATGAGTTGTTTACAAATGTCAGTAGCTGAAGATAAATTACATTTCTAAAGAACATCATGTGGCCTGGAGGATGTGGGAGTCCTTGTGGTCAGCTGTTGCCTTCTCTCTTGCTGTCACATTCAGAGCCCCAGATGAAATCAAGCAACAGTGTAGTGGTTCTTCTGCTTCCCTCACTTGCACAAGCAGCTTGAAATGTTCAGTTTGGCTTTTTGACCAGGACCAGGTCTTGAGCTGATGTTCTTATGATGTTTCTATTTTGGCCTAGGATTTAATTCTTTAGTAGTAATCAGTTAAGAGACAGTTTGCAACAGAGCAGGATTTTTTTTCCCACAAGCATACACCGCCTTTTTATAATCATTTATTTCTTTCTTGAACAACACAGGCCTAAGCAGAGATCTCTGTGGAACTTCAGTGGTGATCCCATTCCACTTAAAATCAAACATATATTTCTATTCTGAATTTCCTTTATTTAACCATTTTAATCCATACCGAAAATCTTCCCTGTTTTCCCATTGCCATTTCTTTATGGGATTTTGGTGAGCTACTATTTTAGATATTTATCTAAACTGACATATAATTCCTTTACTGGAAAATTTTAGATTTTCTTCATACCAATTCAGGATATAGACATACTTGGAAATGCCATAATTCTCATAAGATTTAGAGGAAATTTGAGCTCTTTTTTCTCCCATTTTCTATAATTTATGGCACCCATCGCTAGAAAGATGGTGATCTGGATAACAGTGTCCTTTACTGTTATGGTCTCCTTCCTTCAAACAAGTCAAAGTATGTAAGACACCCAGAAATAAGACAGATGATTGATTATGCTGCATGTTAATTACAGTATGTTAATAGCTTTACAGTACAAACCTACATCATGTTGGTGGGCTAAGCCTGCTAGAAAATATATTCAAAAACCAAATAAATAGTCCATCCCACAGGAGTTAATCCAGTTTCAGAATTCCATTTGAAAATGGGAAAGAAGAACTATGTTAATTCATCTTTATTATATATTTATTGTAAATTACATCTGCTGCTTGCAAAGATACTCATATTAAAAGTCACTTTAATAGTGTTCTGTTTACATCGATATTGGTGGAATAAATTCAGATGAGAGCTTTACTTGGAGCAAATATAAATATATGTTGCCTATTTGTGGGTGGAGGGGAATAAAGCTCAGTTAAAATACCAAGAAGATCTCTACACAAGAAAAAGAAAATAGCAACAGTATACTTTTGTTCATTTCTTTATGCTCTCCCCTGAAATCTCAGTTAAATGGTTTTGCACCTGGACTTTCTAAGTGCCAAGTCCTTTTCAGAAAACAATTGCAAAACTGCTTCTGAAGATGTTCTTTAAAGATAAGGCTGAAAATTGTTAGTGCTTGCTGAACAGATGGAGAGGATACTGCTTCTTGAGAGATAAGAGGAGGAATGGAAGAATAGGCATTCGGAATGACCAGAGCTAAGTAAACAACTAGACTACCAACCCCCAGGGCCTAAAAGAACCAAAAGTAGAGTTGTAAAAACAAAACAGAAAAAAAAAGAAAATGCAAAATCCCCCTTATAATATAAAAAATTAAATTAATCTTCCTGCTGAAGAACTTCCTAAACACTAGCTGCAAATATATCAAAAACTGCTCAGATCACAGATTTCTTTTACCAAGCATTTAAACCAAGCACAAGTAGTAGCCCCTTCACTGAGCCTTTCCAAACATACAAAATCAGTATTAGAGCACATCAAACCATCTGAGACTGACATGAGGTCTGCAGGGTGTAGGACTTGAAAGACTTGAACTTTATATCATCAGATCAGAAAAACTTCTGACAGTATCATGGCCCCATGTCTTTAATACAGTGTGCACAAGAATGTGTACGTACTAAAGGTGGGAAAGACATCACATTAAGATTTCAGTGTTAGGTGAAGTGATACAATAAATTTGATGACAGAGGGTTTTTTCAGTACAGCTTTTGTGGAAAGTTTATAGGGATGGGTTTTCTGGGGGCTTTTTTTATTTGTTTTTTGTTTGGTTTTTTTTGGGATTTTTTGGTTGGTTGCTTGGGGTTTTTTGGTTTGGTTTGGTTTGGGGTTTTTTGTTTGGTTTTGGTTTAGGGGTCTGGGGTTTTTTTGTGGGTTTTTTTTTTGTTTTGTTTTGGTTTTTTTGTTTTGTTTTGTTTTGTTTTGTTTTGTTTTGTTTTAACTTTTGCAAGGATTAGTTTTTACAGCCTTTCTTCCATATATCTATAATTTGGGGCAATTTGGAGAAATTTGTAGAATTATACAGAGGACCTTTCCAATAACACATTTTCTTGAAGTACTTTTTCATTATCACTTCTTTGGAAATTGATACTCTGAAGACAGGTAAAGACATATTCCTAGGAGGATCTTATATGGTACTTAAGAGAGTGACCCTAACTGTATGACCCCACCGCAAGATACACTTTAAAAATAGACATTGCAACCCTATGAATTGGTCTGCACATTGAAAGTGTTCCTTGGATGGAAGGAATAAATAAACCTACCCTTTTCAAGGATGTTTAGATAAGTAATCTGGAAAAGTAATACAGGGGACTGCCTCGAATAAGTCTTTAGAATTCCCCATGGCTGCTCTTTGAATCACCAGCAGAATGTCACCTTGAGAATTTTTATTCTCCACCTCTTGCATGTGAAGACACAACCTTGGTCAGGAAAAGAGGAAATGTGGACCTTGAACTCTCATTTTATTTCCTATCTCCTGCACTGAGTCAATTTACAGAGGTGATTCTGCCCATCTACTTTGCTCTTTTGAGACCCTACTTGGAGTACTGAATCCAGCTCTGGTGGCCCCAGTATAAAAAGAACATGGAGCAAATTCAAAGGAGGCCACAAAGTTTTTAAGGGGACTGGAGCATCTCCACTGTGGAGACAGGCTGAGGAAGTTGGGGCTCTTCAACCTGGAGAAGAGAATATTTTGTGGAGACCTCATAGCAGCCTTCCAGTATCTGAAGGGTGCCCACAGGGAAGAAAAAGAGGGACTTTTTTCAGGAATTGTAGTGATAAGACAAGGAGTAAAAGGTTCAGACTGAAAGAGGGGAAATTTAAGGTAGATATAAGGAAGAAATTCTTTACTCTGAAGGTAATGAGGGACTGGAACAGGCTGCCCAGAGAAGTTGTGGATTCCACAACCCTGGCAGTGCTCAAGGCCAGACTGGATGGGTCTTTGAGCAACCTGATCTAGTGGAAAGTGTCCCTGCCCATAGCAGAGGGGTTGGAACTAGATGATGCTTAAGGTTCCTTCCAACCCAAATAATTTTGATTCTATGATCTACTCAGTGGATTTTGCAGATCCACTGGAGAATGAGAAAAAATAGGGTGATATCCTATGTATATTCCTATAACTGGATACTGAAAATATCCTTTTAGGCCATCTCATTAACTCCTAGTTCTGTGCTTTACTCTGTAAAGTCATATGTAATAAATTGAAGAGGGAACAATGGCATTCAGAGTTTGTGCATATGTTGCTGATTAATACCACAAATTGACAAGCTCATGGGAGAAGATGTTAATGCTCCAGACAACTAGGTTGATTTAACATGTTGCTAGCCCTGGCAGACGAAGCAAGTCTCCCCTGGAAGGAACTAGGGCTGAACTAAATGAATCCTACATGACTTTATCCATTTGCCAGCTCAGCTGTGACCTATGCCTTGGCTTGGGGACCAAAATCAGTTATCATCCTGAACAGACACTCCTTTTCTGTACAGCCTTTGAGTGTCCCATACCAGTTTTAGCTTAATTCACACACTGGACAGGCCAAAATTTATACCCATATGTTGATGTCATGAGCCAGACTGCTCACTCTCTTTCTAAGTGCTAATCAATCAGGAGTATATCCATTGGCACTGAGCAAAATCTGGGTGTGGAATGAACAATTATAGATTTAATGCAAGCCAGCACTTATAAAATCATAGAAAGATTTCTTTTGGAGGGCACTTCTGGAGATCAAAGAGTCCACCCCCTTTTTCAGAGCAGGACCAACTTCAAAATGAGATCATGTTTCTTTATGCCTTGTCCAGCTGAGTTTTGAGCATCACCAGTGACATTCAAGGTATCAGACAAGCTTGGGCTGAGGAAGACACTGAGTTGAAAAACTTGATTTTGATAACCTAAAGTGATTCTGGGCACTCTGTGGCACAAAACTTTAACTTTTCAAGGAGCTGTCCTAGAAAAACATATTGGTTTTACTGGATGTTTGTACAATTCAGAAGAAGCTGAGTTGGAGAGTGGAAGATCTAAAATGTCATGCATTTATATGCCCACTTAGCACATTTCAATGTTTTTAAAATGCATTTTCTGCTTTATTTTTACATATTTTTAAACTTAAAAATCTTGCTAGCCAAAATTCCCCAGGATGCATACACCTAACACCATGTAAATACATTTTCAGATAAGCTTCCATGAGATGGTGATAGAAAGGTCAAATTATGTTTGTACAATATTTAAACCAAGGTTTAAAGGTAGGCTTACAAGGTAGGGAAAAAAGTCCCCCAGGAGCTGGAGAGGACTTCATTAAATGAATGCTTACATACTTTCCCATTTATTTTCAGTGCAGGATTGTAGTAGGGTGGTTCCTTAAGCATTAGATAGGGAGGGATGAATTCAAGAAAATAGGTGGCAACAGTGCACTCCTTGAATACAATTTGAAGTTGTAAATTATTTCGTTTGGTCTACATTTAAAGTCAAAGCAAAATTGCTCTGGATTTCAAATGTCAAATCCACAATAAGATTCTAATTTTTCAGAAGACTAAAAAGTTAGATCAAAGCTGTTAAATTAGGTTATTATTTCAGTGGGCAAAAATGAAATGAGGTTAAGGTATTAACTAGATATAATATCCATGCATTATAAACAGCAATTTTCATATATCTAAACATATTTTTCTATCTGATCACATCCCTGATGAAGTTTTAGCAATTATCTGAGATTTGATCACAGTAATGTTATAGAAACACATTAACCTATGTTCTGAATTTGGTTTTGCTTGTGGATTTTTACAGCTCTCGTTAGTAGCTCTATTTTTTTTTTTTTTCAGGTATTCTAATGTTCACATATCAGAGAATTGATTTCAAACATTTGGGGATAATTCTCACCATTTATCAGTGAGAATAATTCACTCAGTATAACTCCCTCACAGTAAAAAACTTTGTTCTAATAAGAATAGTCGTATATAATGTGTGAAGTTCATGACCTTAGACTCCAAAATAGTTTACAGCATATATGTTTTTACAATGAAGAAACAGGCACATAAATGTAATGTAATGCAATGAAGATCACTGTGCAAGTCCTGGACAGAATTTGAAACTGGGCAATAAGATTCTCCACTCTTAGAATGGCTTATGCATCCATGATGCTGATTGCCTACTCTAGGTTGTTATTATTTCTAAGAGCATCTTTCTATTCAGTTGGAGGAGACCATATTATTTTTACTTTTGTGGGCTAAAATTAATTAGTGCCCAGATGTTCTGAGGTATAGCTTGGATTTGAAGCACAAAGAATCAAAACAATAAAATTCACCTATAAATTTTAAAGGCTTCTTCAATTACTTTGATGTTGCAGGAGGAAAACTTCATTTATGACTTATTTTTTTTCTAAGACTCTTACGGACAGCTCATGGAAACTAAGCCATTAAGTAACAGAAGAAACATATCTTCTAATTTCTGCCAAAAGTTAAGAGCAGTAATTAATAATAGCTTCCTCGTGGCTTTAATTGTTTATATAATTGTACATTATAAATATAATGGGAACTTAAAATTTATTATGGATAAAAATAACATTAACTAGATATCCCCAATTATTAGTAATCTGGGGCACCTCTGAGACATGATTTTACAACAGTAATCTTCCTGTCTCATTGTAGGCACCGGGGTCATTCTGAAGAAGCTTTAGATTGTCCAAAATGTTAACTCATCATTTTCTCTGTAAACTGAAATAAGAAAAGTATCTGAGCAAACACCTCTCTGGTACTAAAGCATCAAGGACAGTAGATCTAAACATAGCCTGAGATGACAGATCTCAGGAACTGTGATCTAATTATATAAAATGCAACTGTTTGAATTAAGATTTTTGTTGAACTCTAAACAAAGGCAATGTATTCAGACATTGATCTTGTCTAGACTAGTCTCCTTCTGGAAAAGTTTTGCTCCAGGAGTAGTAGACTGGATTAAATCAGAAATTAGGTCCTGATAGAAGAATCAAAGAGTGGGCTGTGCAGAGCACAGTGGAGTCAATAGGACAGTGGAGTAACAGGAGAGATGCACTCTCTGCCTTTTAACATCACTAGGAATATTTTAATTTTGGCTTGGTCCCTGAAATGGTCGTGTCATAAAAATTGGTCTTGAAAAAGCACCAAGTGAATTTATTCCTACTGTAAGACCCTTTTCACTGGCAGTCTCTCATTTTAACTAAGAACAAAGAAAATATTTTACAGGGACGTCCAAACATATTGTGGGTGGAACACAGATTAGACACTTCTCGAATTAAAAATTATTACTGCTTCAGAGAAGCAGTCTTTTCTAGGGCAGAAGCCCTCATGCCTTTGGCTTTCTTCTATTTCCCTTCTGAAAAAAAGGGTTTTTATTTCACTGACCCTTCCTTCCTAGGTCTCACAGTTACCCAATTCCACAGACATTTTACCAGAATCACCCTTTACACATTGTTCATGTCTTCAGACTTTCCTCTCATTTTATCAAACTCATTCCCACTTAGTACGTCTCCTTCCCCTCAGTAACTCCCTCCCTTTTTCTCTTTCACTCCAGAGCTGGACTTTTTCATGGAAGCTAATTAAACTTAAAAGTGACTGCAATTCTTTTCAAATAAATGTAAGACTTAACATCCTCAAAAGCACACTGCAATGAATAACATACCGTCTCTTACTTGTCCCAGAAAGCTTTCAATGTAAATACCCAACTCCTCCAGATCCTCCCACTTTACCCATTTCTCTCTCTTACTATGACTCCTCAGCCAAAAATTCCCCCAGGACAGGCTCCTCTTGCAGATCCCTTCTCCCCTCCAAACAGCATCCAGCATTGAGCTTGGAGGTCTCTGAACTAGCTGTGCAAGCTGACAGCCACTCAGTCGCAGCAGCCACCAGCAGCCCCCGCCCTTTTATTCTCCTGTTGCTCAGCCAGCCTGCCCACCTGCCTTCGTCCTCCTGCAGCAGGCAAGCTCCAGCTCCTGTGTCTGGCTGGGTCCCTGTCACCCCAGGCACATTCAATAACAATCTGTCCAAAGAGGGCTCTGACAGCAGAAACAAGAGAGCATGTTAGAGGAGGGGAAAAAAAAAGAAAAGAAAATGAAAAGGTATTGTAATCCTATATCCTCATCTTGCCACTCTTTATCCCATACCAAATAAGCTTATTATAACCGGAGTATGCATCTTGTGCTCTCCTGGCAACACTGAATTAAATCCAGACAACTCAAGGAGACCATTCAGGAGGGAATTTAAAGAAGGGGATTGCATTAGCTGAGTGGAGAACTGAGTAAGGTATAAACAAGTATTTCATCAAAGACAAGGTCGGGGTGAGGGCAAATTCTGGCAAGAGTCCAACCATAGTAATAAACCTGAGGGAGATGCTGGTGGAAGAAAAAGTTCAGGGTCAGCAATGACAATGAGATTTCTCGCCTGGGGAGAAAAGTAAAGGTCTGGAGACATGAGAAAACTGTAGCCTAATTAACAGCTCTCCTTGTGGAAAAATTGGTACCAAAATAACATAGCTTAATTATTATCACCATCATTACAGGAACCCATATATCTTTAACTTCCTATCTAGTTAGTGACACGGCTAGGTCGGGTATTTCCCTGGGATTGTCTCCTGTGGTCCAGCAATACACCTTATATTGTGCAGCCTGGAGACTTTCCATATGGAAAAGGCAGTGGTGGGGGTAGGCCCTTGATCTTTGCCTTGGAGATGCTGTCTGGGCATCACTAAGCCAAGTCATGAAATGCTGAGGTGAACGAGGGGAGCAGGTTTGTTTGTTTGTTTAAGATCATGTCTGAAATGCTTTAAAGTAATGCATTTTAAGCTTTTTTGAGGTTCCTGCATGCTCTGTGACAGAGATTCATAATGTCTCTGTACTTTCTAAGTCCTTTTAGGGAGCAAAATGCAGTGAATAACACCTAAAGCTTAGAGAGCTCTTCATTTGGGAGTTAATTCAAACAGGGTCCTATTTGACTGTCTTTACCTAACAGTTAAATGGGCATTTGAAACTCAAAAGAGAAACGTGTCATGATTGCTGGATTCCAGTTAAGTTACCCACTTGCTGTAAAATGTGGAAACCTGATCCAAAGAATTCTTTAGTAGAGATTGGGCTACAGAGGAGTCAGCTCGAAAAGTAGAGAAATGCTGACATAAAGTGAAGTAAAAATGAGTTCCCCTCATCTTTCTCAAGTCATTCGAATTTTCCAGCATTTTGGCAGTATTGATAAGGATTGCCACTGTACCTTTAATTCCCATGTTCTGGAGACCAAGGAGAATGAAAACCAGAAAGCTTTGGGCAATAGCTCTTCTGGTGGAACTGAGACCTGAATCCAGCCACATAAAGCAGCCTGGTGATGTCTTATACAAGCCATTAAGAATGCCCTGGGTAGTCTATAAATTACAGCTGTGAAAATGGAACCAAATCCTCTAAATGTGTTTTCCTCAAGAACATAATTTTGTGTACATCTGTGTGTTTGCCTGAGCTCATATGTTATCACTTAGCCTCTGAATCCATCAGGTATATGGACAATAAAATCCACAAAAGTTAAAGCCTAATTTAGTATAGATTGGTCTGGTTTTCTTGAATTTCCTGGACTTTTTTAAGTATTAGCTTTGTTACCTGGTGCGCCTGCAATTGCTAATGTTCCTGAGTGTCTTACAGTGCTGGTAATTAAATGTGTTACAGAATTTAAGTATAAAAATTCTTTTCCAATTAAGAACTACTTTGGAGAAGGCGTTATTTATGTTATGTATGAGACAGCTAAGTGGCAATCAGGTGCACAGCGTGGTACCTTTAGCACCTCACTCCTGGACAGGACATGATCAGCTGAGACAGGGCAGGCCCTGGGCAGGGGTGCTGAGCAAGGAGTGGCAGAGAGAGATTATCATTAATATTATCAAAAACCCCTTCCTTTAACAAATGTGAAAAAAGGAAAGCTTTGACAAGATACAAGTGGTATGTTTGATTTTGCAACTTTTTGCATGGTCTTATAAATAGTGTACCTTAAAGGTCGAACATTTTACATTTTAAACCATTGGTGGCAAGTGAATGTCCAGAAATTATTGTGGCTACTACTGGAGAAGGTTATAGGGAACTGAAAAGAGAATAGGATGAATCTCAACTAAGGTTTTTTTTTTTTTTAGAATGAAGACATTTTAAACTATTTCTGAAAAAAAAAAAAATACTGCTTACACAGTACTACCTGATGATTTAAGCAGACAAAATAAAGGGAGGTATATATGATGGTATAATTGCTTTAATTGTGCATTTTCAAGTAGTGTGATTAGTTGTTGATTTAAATACTTTAAAAAAGTGAAATGCTTACCAAAGCCATTTCTCCTCATTCAAGGAGTTTCTATAGGCACTGGAATTTTTAGAGGAGAAAAACAACAAAATAGGACGTCTTCTTTTTTTTTTTTTTTTTTGCTTTGCTTTCAAACTTTTTGCTACATTATAGTTTTCAATATTGCTGAGGAATCATATGAGGTCAAATTCAGAAGAGAAGCAAACTTTATATAAGGTGCCTGACACCAAAACTTCATTTAGCTGTCATGCAAGAAACATATAAGCTTCTTAAATTCACAGAAAGGAAGGACTGAAAATTTCATACACATGCAGAGGACAAATCCGGCACTGGCGCATAGCCAGTGTATATAAAGATGATTTAAAGATTTACATTCTGAGAAGGCAAGGAGGAGATGTAAAAGTCTGTGTTCTTGACACTTCTCAAATGTAAACCTACCTATGACTTATATAACTTGATTGTAAAACTAGGGAATTCATTTGCATTTAAAAAAAAGATCAGTTTACAGAATACTACATTACATGTTGAAGTAAGGGATTGCTGTCTCAATCATTTCCCAAAATTTTGGCTCACTAGTGCCTATCTCCAAACTTTAATTTCTTACC
Organism: Vidua macroura; assembly: GCF_024509145.1. Taxonomy (NCBI): domain Eukaryota; kingdom Metazoa; phylum Chordata; class Aves; order Passeriformes; family Viduidae; genus Vidua; species Vidua macroura. The sequence goes on along the minus strand of NC_071573.1, from coordinate 67,910,155 downwards.
AAAGTTTGGGAAACAGGCATATAAGGAATAACTCAGGAGTTACTTGCTCAGGTGTGTAATGAATGGCAGATGTCATCACCATCACATATCCAAAAAGGGGTTTATTTCACTCTTGTAAATGAACTTCATATCCAGAACAAAATCAAGGACCCTAAAACCCAGCACAAGCTCTAATAATTCTTTGTTTTCAAGTTTTATTTTTTTCATGCACTGATTTCCATCACTGTTATTTCAATGCAACTGGTTTTTAATAGATTATTTTAGGGTTTTTTTAATTGGATTATAACATCTTCAGAATTTTTTTTTCCTTGGGAGTGGACTAAAAATCAGTTGTGTGGATAAATGGGAGAAATCAGAGCAAATGTTTCCATGCATTTTGTTCCTATCTAAATAAAGTTGAAATCCTACAGTGGATTGAGGAGGTGCTGCCATTATATAAAAAAAAAATAATAAAATTACCTCTTAAAGAGTGATCAAATTTTAAACTACATAGACAAGTATGTAAGTACCACATTAGTTTGATTCCTTTGGATTTAAAATTATATAAAATTTCCCAGAGAAAGCTGACCTGTCATTAAAGTTTCCAGTATCCACATTTGCCACCCAAGAACCAGTGCTTTAAGGATGCATTAGAGCTCATCCTTTAATTAGAGCATTCATGTCTATCCACGTTGCTGCACTCTGTGAACAACTTCAGAACAGACCAGCCACAAAGTCTAGAACCATTATGAAATCATTTAAACTGTTTAAAAATTGTCTACATCTTTTCTTCCCACTGCAAGCCTGTGCCAGGAAGTGGGACCAGAATTGTTCCACTCAGGGTTTGCCCTGCACCTTTAGGAAGTATGCCCTTTTCTATATAAAAACTTTGTGAGAAAAATACTGCACATCAAAAATTACCAAAGGAAACAATCAGTATAATACAAACATGTGCCTTAACATTTCAGTGTTATGTCAATACATACAAAGAGGTCCTTAAACTTAGATCTTAAAATTCTAGTCTGAAATAGTTTAAAGGTACCTCATAAAATTAACAGTCCTACCAAGTGTTTATGACATCAACCCCAGATTTAATAACACCACGGTTAAAGGAGGCTGTATACTTAAGATATTATTTACAGAAAGAAAAGACTAGTTCTATTTTTATGGGAAAGGTGTTTTTCTTGATCAGGACAGCAATCTATTATCTTCCCACAACTTTTGGGTTGTGTCAGACACTGAGAGGGGCCTGATACTAAACTTTGTAAAGCCCTGAAATCATTTGCATTTGTTTTGTAACTGCATTTCTATGCAAATGTATAGCACTCGATTTAACACCAGCACTTTTAAATCCACTAAATAGAGACACTTTCTGAGATTTTGTCAGAGGGAAAGGATTAGAAGATTTAAGTTTGACTGAAATGCTGGTGAAGTATAACTCATTTGAAGTTTCAGGATTTTAAAAAGTTACCGTTTTAATTTTTTTCCTGAAATTTTCCATCTAGTTAAAATAAAACATAAAACCCCCTCCTCTCTTTTCTATACCTTGTGAGCTGCAGAAATGTTTTCCTTCTTTTTTTCCTGAATTCTTTTCAGGTAATTACCTATTTTACATTAGAATAGCTTTCCATTATTCTGTACACACCTATACCCCTCCCACTTAGATTCACTTCCCAAATTTGCTTGCTCCACAACACTGTTCAAATTCATTGTTTATTCATCAATTTTTAGCTTTCAGAAAGTACCTGGCCACTGATAGCTTGCTTAGCACAGGTCCAACCCAACACCATTTTGTGCTGTAGGGAACACGTGAGTATGGGAGAGGAGTCCAGGACAGCCAGGGTAGCTGTAGGAGGAAGAACACACAAACACACACACATACACACACACACACACACACATACACACTGAATGGTCTGTGTAACTATGGGGAGTAGGCACCATTGACTGCTCCCCCCTTATTCCTAGAAAAATTTGAAATTAATCCCAATAACAACAAAAATATAGGAGATGCAGATCTTCCTTAGCCTGGAACACTACTAACTCCTAGTTATGAAAACAATAAGGGACAGCAATCATCATAGTCATAGGTGACACAGGACACAGGATGGCACTTTGCAATTCTTGCAATAAACATTTTTTTTTGAGCTGTAGATTTTGAAACCTAAGTAATAAAGAATTCTTAAAACTACTGGGAAAATCTCTGCAAATTACTGAGATTTAATAATTTTCACTACCAAAATGTGAGCGTCGTTTTTAGGTTTAATAAATTTAATTTTGTACTGTAGCTTTAAATGTATTCACCAGAGAATGGTGACATCACCTTCATAGCTGCCCAAATACCAATGCCAAATCCACTGTGACTTTTTTCCCAGCAGCAAAACGTTCAATGTAGATCCCTTTCCCTAATGTCATTTCTCAAAATCTAATTCAGTAAAAAACAGTGGAAGCAAAGTGCCACTTCATTAACTCAATGAATAGAATAGAAGAATAGAATAAACATGAAGTGTTAGAAAGTCCAGCTGTTCCTCAAAGGGAAGACAAATTTGAGAAATTAGGATAACAGAAACCACTCTTCTGTGTCTGAAATATTTTTATATGTTGTTGGCAGCTAACAGCTCTTGTAAGTGGTGTGAGTTGCCAACAAAGATATAGTTGGAGTTATTTAAATTTTCTCTCAGAATTATTAGCTTTGTAGGCTTCCTGAGAGCTGTTGAGCCACAGTACAGGTTTTGCAAGTACAGTGGTATGTCTACAGAGTTATGATCAGATAGAGCTCAGTAATTGAGGATAGGTTTATCAAATGCCTTTGGCAGTGTCATAAAGAACTAGACTGCACCTTAAGCATTGCAGGCTTCTATTTAATTTTGCCCATTCTGGGAAGATGCATTGTGCTTGTAGTCTTTTGATTAAGACACACCTATGAACTGCAAAAGTGGCATTATCTCAGGATTCACTCCTCAGAGAAGAGAGGATGCAAGGCTTGTTTGTTTGGATTTTCCCTTCAGAACTGATACCATAGCTCAAAAGACAAGAGTTTTAGGAAAAGACAAAAGGTATTAGACCTTTTTGGCACTTGCACTGCCCTTTTATTTAGCCATTAGGTACGTTTATTTTAAGTTGAGCACTGTTTAAGATGAAACAGGACATTGCATTGCAGCAGTGAATATTGCAGCACTGCATTGTGCTAGAAACCAGGGTATTGTAGCTAGAAACCCATAAGAAAAGGAAAAACATTCCAGATGAATTTTAGTTTGAAATTTAGAACATGGATTTATTTCCCTCTCACTTGACAATTAAAAATTGTCTCATTTAGAGACATAAAAGCTAATGTGACAAAAAGGAATCTTTTCTTTTTCTTTCCTCAGCTGAATCCTTTTCCTCACATCCACTAGTCTGGATGTCCTTACAAATACAAGTGGCAGCACAAAGGATACGGCACAAACCTAAGTCTAGGGCCTTGGGAAACCAAGAAGGAAGAAGAGATGTGAAAAATCATTCCTTTTAACTACAGTCTGTAGTTGTGTCTGCTTTAAACCACAGCCTCATACACACAGGTTCTTCTCCCTGCTTGGGGTGTTACTCTGTTCAGTCCCATATGCTTGCTCTGCACATTCACTTCTTGTCCTCAGGAATTTTTGGCAGCTATGAACTGTGGTTTATATTGGGTAATTACTGGAGTTGAGTTATTTAAATGTCCACAAGGAGATGAAAGTGGAGGTGGGGATTTACTCACCTAATCCAGCTCTGCTTTCTGACAGGGAGAGGAGTTTAACTCACATGTGTTACAGTCGAAACCGGTCTCCACATTATTGTGATGACTGGAGCAGGATTTCCAGCGCAAGCATTCCATCCCCCGCAGGGGGAACATCCAGCTGGCACAAGGGTTTCATTATGAGAGGTGCTTCAAAGCAGTTTGAGATCCAATTATGAAATGATGAAAACACTTAGGGGACATACAGGATGTTTGATTTAGAGAAATTATCTTCTCACAGGTAAAATGACCTGTGCTTGTTAGCAGAGTGAATAATATAACCTGTGGACTTTAATTAAATTGCTATTTCTCCACACACTTGCATTGTCTTATGCAGAAGGAACATGTATTGATGGATTTCCTCACACACCAAGGGCAGAGCACGTTCCTGGAGAGCAGGTGGCTGGCCCTCAACTGTCCCTGGGAACCCACCCCATCAGAAAGCCCCCTCCAGCTCCTATCGAAGAAATCCCTCATAGCAGCGGCTGCATCAGTGAATTGAAAGATGAACTTTGGATGACCGAAAAGCAAAACATGTTGGTCTTTTAATCCCAGCTGCTAGAGTTGGACTGCTGCCTCTTGCCTAGACATACAACTTTCAGCCTCTTCCCTGTTCAACTCAGTTCCTGGCCTGGATGCATTTAAAGCATGTAAATTTTTTGCTCTACGTAACACCACTGTAAGCACGCTACTGTTAACCAGGCCTTAGCTGTGCTTTCTCCAGGCTTTGAACTTTAATGACTCATTCTGATATATGTGACATGATGAGTGCTATCTACATTTAATTATGTAAAAGATTTTTCTGATTCTCCGGTTGTAATTTTAGTTTTGGCAGTTGATAATCTTCCCAGGCTAGTCCGAGTGCTTTTGGAAGTGAAAGAGAAAAGAAAGTACGTTCATACCTTAAACTACTTTCTGGAAAATGTTAGAAGAAAAACTCACATCCCAAAGTAGCTTTCCCAGCAAAATTCAGACAGTAAACATGCTGTAAGCAGTGGTACCATTCTATGGATGGCTAAATGTCTCAGTCTCAGATACAAGTTTTTTGACAAAGCAGAGACATGGTTTCTCTCTTTTTAACTGCAGGAGAGGCAGTGAAAATCCCAAGGGACCATAAACTGCCCTGTGTGGAAGCAATTGTAAGAAAGTGTCCTTCCTCACCACTGCCTCAGACAGCAAATCTAAATTAGCCCAGAAACATTTCAAAGTGTGATAGAGCTACTGCTCTCACTCTTGTTTCTTCAAGGCTTATGAACAAAATCCCTGTAGAGCCTGACTCATACTAACCTTACTTGCCATCTCTATCAGAACTCATGTCATGTGTTAGAACCACAGTCAGGATCTTTATCTGAAAGGTTATGTATTTTTTTTTTGTTAGAAATCTAATGTTAGGAGCTTAATCTATGCTTTAAATTTGTTGCTCATCAGGTTTTCTGACATTTGTGTTTTTAGCCTGGAGAAAAGGAGACTCAGGGGAGACTTTATCACTCTCCAGAGCTACCTGAAAGGAGATTGTATCAAGGTGGGGGGCAGCCTCTTCTTCCAGGCAACTCATGACAGGAGGAAATGGCCTCAAGCTATGCCAGGGGAAGATCAAGTTGGACATCAGGAAGCAATTTTTCACTGAAAGGAGGGTTAAGCATTGGAAATGACTGGATATGTCACTTAGTGCTATGGTTTGTTTGGCATAGTGGTGTTTGGTCAAAGGTAGTACTCAATGATCTTGGAGGTCTTTTCCAACTCTAAAGATTCTATGACTTTATGTGGTGAAAACTACAGTCCTACTTCATTCAACAGCATTGCAACTCTCCATCTACTTTTCATTCAGTCAATACGTTGTGTACTCATTCAGGCGTGTCCTCTGCAGACAACATTTAGATATGATTGCTGAATTAATCATTTACAGCACTCCAAGGCAGGCTTTGAAGAAAGAGTTGCTTGTATCTCAAAGGTCAACATGACACAAGGTTACAAATCCAAGGTAAAAGCTCTAAACACTGTTAATACCCCACCCAGTGTATCTAAAGCAGACTATTCTCCCAATAATCAGGTACTAATGTAAATTAACTTTTGTTTTACTGGGTGAAGTAATTCTTAAAACAGCAATTAGAAAATTTTGTCAGTTTAGTAGAAAAATGAGGATCTAAATACTAGGCTGTTGCATCCAAGGCCACCAGTCCACCAGAGGAAGCTGAGAGCCAGGCACAATGATGTGCTGGAAGATGGCTCCTTAAAAACAGAAATAGAAAATCAGACTCAGGCCATTTACTGTGGAGGATGATCCATACCTTTCTGTTGTCACAGGTGAAAAGTCAGAAGGATTAGATAATGAAGAAAGACACAGTTTCTGAGTGAAATAAAACTAATCACAGCCTAGGAACACAGCTCTGTGTCATCATTATTCATCTTGGAGAATACCTGATCATCAAATGGTATTATTCAAATGAATGAGTTGCAATGAATTTTGCAAATACAGGAAATAGATTTTGTATCTGTGAGTGCTGATTGATTAAGGTCTTTCAAACTAATATGGCCCATTTACTGCAGTATCACTGGGCAAAATAAGAAACCCCTCAGAAACCACCAGGAAAGGGCTCTGGGTGAAGAACACGAGATCTGCAGCACTGCACACATCTGCAGGACCATGCAGATTGTGTGCCACTTCTTCTCTAACCCAGAAGTCTAATCTTAGTTGGGCTCAGAATAAGCCCCAAGGGTTTCAGGCTTTTCAAAAATGCTTGCTCTTCTTTCTTAGAGCCATGCAGCAGTCCATATTCATCTTCAGGAAAAATACCACTGACAGAAAACAGTTCCAGCAACACTGTGTGATCTTTTGTCACCTCCATCTGACAATGATAACTGGGAAATGGCACATGCAACATAATTATAATCTGTCATTGCTGTCCAGAAAGAGAAAGTGCACAGGGAGGAAGTTTGTGCTGTCCCTCAGGGGAATTTTGGCTAAAAAAGGTGACTAAATGGAAAATCCACCAAACACCTTCTGCAGCATGTTTCCTTTGTCTGTTAGTACTTGGGGAGCTGCACAACCAGCTTTCAGCAACTAGTCTTTCCTAACAGACATTTCCTAAAAAGCCTTGAAGTGTTCAACACCATATAATATAAATGGAGATCTTAACACCATTTTAGAATTCTACTGAGTTTACAATATCACCTGTTACAATGTTTACAAAGTCATCTGTTACACACTGCTAGAAATCAGCATTGTTTGACTATGGCAAGCTGTACACATTACAAATAATTTTTCAACATCCTTGGGAATGAGTAACTTTGATAAGGTCCTTAGAAAAGATTCAAATGTGACCTATTTTTGGCTCATTTAACGTTCTGCTCACAGCTTGATTTTATCTTTTTGCAGCTTATATACTGCTAACTGTAGGCCTTGAAACTGTTCATTGAAGACCATTCATTCAAGCCCATATGAAAAGATAACCATTATTCATATTTTCTACTAAGCTCTGCAGATCTTCATAACCCTTCTCATGAGCTGATTATATTTCAGCAAAGTAGTATTTTCCCTTTCTTGAAAAAAAAATGCCCTGTAAGAACCAGAAAACTCCATTAGATGACCTACATATTATATGTAAGAGCTACGTGTAGATGGAAACCACCATTCAAATAAATGCAAACCATATATTTTCTCCTGTGAATGATAAGTGAATTATTATCTTGAATGAAAAGATTGATACAAATGATAGCTGGCTACCTTTCATCCTGTTTCCAGAAGGTTAGTTCTAATACTCACAAGATTTTTCATTTTACTTTAAATATTCAATTATTTGTGCTGGAATTGCTGTACACTGTCATTCAGGGAGTACCAAAGTGCAACAGTGCATGTATTTAACTTGCTGAATCATAGCTAACCACTGCAGCTTGAAGGAAGAATAACCAACTCTTAGCAACCAATCTACTGAAGATAGCAAATAGTTGCAAATATGCTACATACACACACACACACATATATATGTATATATATATACATACATACATACACACACACATATATACACATATATATATATGAGGTAATCATCATGCAAAACAAAAGCAAACATAAAGAGAGAGAGGAAATATAGTAACTTCACCTCCTTAGAAATAATTACTTTTGTCTACACTTCCTGTCATAGACTCCCTTGATAATCAATTTAAAAAACTTATATACAAATGGCTATTATTATACTGCCTAGACCCCTGTTCTAGGATGAGATCACACACTGAGAGAAATAGGTTATATCCCTGTCTTTTGGCCCTTTGATTTAGCTGAGATGAATCCTACCTTTAGTTAGCACACTGTATATGAAGAGAAGGAAGAGAGACCCTTCTCACACAAACTGCAACACACAAAATCCTTTTGAATGCAGGACTTTTTTCACTGTGGAGAGTTCAAACACCGGAACACCCTGCCAAAGAGACATTGTAAAGTCTCTGATCTTGGGCATATGCAAAACTTGGGCAGCCTGTTCTAGGGGATCTTTCTTGAGCAGGGAGGGTGGACTAAGTGGTCTAAAAAGGTCCCTCCTACCATCAAAAATTCTGTGTAATTCTGTACAACACATCGCAAAATTTTATTAAATAGTGGCTGCCTTTCACTTTTAAACCAGTTTTGTATTACAAGATTGACGTATAGCATAATTAAGAATATGTGAGGATAAGATTTCTGCAAGATGTATGAAGGGAAACTCCACGAGAAATCTGTCCCAACAAATGTAAATACCTTGACAAATAACATTTACTGACTAAGACAATATGCAAAGAGGACAAAGCTCTTTCAAGACCCACATGAAGTGGGCTTGAAAGTAGATTAGAAACAGTAGCTAACTCCTCTCACATTTGGAAATAAAGCTCTCAAAGTCTAACACAATGGGAGAGTACAATGATTCTGCTGTCAATTTGATACATTAATCTTTCTCTTCCTTTTTCTAAAGAAGAAGAAATAAATTATGTAACAGACAAACTGATAAAACTACAATTTCTGACATTCTTGACATTCTTATAATATTAAGAAAGGACAAAGCCTGATGAGAATGAATGCAGAACTATTTCCCTTCATTCTACTGACACTTTGAGCCATTCATTTTAGTCACAAGTAGCCTCTTTTTGCACTATATCTCCATATCTGAAAAGTTTTTGTATGAAACATGACAATTTTCTTAACTTACTTCTACTCAGCATGTTTTTTCTGACTACATTTCCTAATTTACTTCTTCTACCAAATGACTGGCCTGAGTCATGGAAGAAATATTGGAATATATTAATTCATTAATTCAGGTATAATAACTTTGCTAACCACTGTAGCCAATCCAGTCACTAATTTCAGGTACACTGAGCCTCAGCCTGTCCACTTTGACATCATCTCAAACTTTAAAATATACTGTTTTACAAGTGGACTGGATAACTAGAAACTCTGATACCAGCATGTATTTTGTCTATAGATTATACTCATGCATAGTTTAGCTGTTCCCCTGCAAACATCTAATAGTGAATGTGGCCTAATACTGGCAAGAATGCTCATAGGACAATAATCATTATCCGAGGCAGATTCCCACAGTCAAAGTGAGCAGGGTAAAATCAGCACAGAGTCAATGAAGGAAAACAAACAAACAAATAAACAATCTCCCTAACATAGCAACTAATGACAAAAGAGGAAAAGAGGTGGAACCAGTCAACCAGCTAAATGAACACAGCAAATAACCCTGAAAAAAAGTAGTATCAAAGCCTCTGTTGTTGCCCACACCACAGACTGATTGTCTCAGAAACATGGGCTGTTTGGGGCCAATGGAGTTCACTGGGGGATTTCTTGAAGTCTCTTTTTTTCCTCTGGTTCTGTAATTTAAACCTAAATAAAATTTAAGCAACAAGCAACATCAAATAGACCTGAAGTCCTTCTCTTTTAAAACAAGTTGCTGAACAAGAAATAGCAGGAGAGTAACTTTGTGAGTATGGTCGTTCCTATATAATCATGATGTGGCTTACAATTCCCTTCCTCCCAACTTGCAGTGCTGCAATGTGCTTTAACAAACACAAAATCTTTATTCAACCTTTGTCCAAATTTCCATTATGAGGCTCATAAAGACAGTGTCCCTCTGAAAATAGATGTGGCTTCAGATTGATACGAAGCCTGAGTCTTCTGATGATTCAAACATGAGAATTTTTCTATTTTTAATGTGCAAATCCTTTGAGAAGCCCAAGTACAACCACACTGAAAATGTCTGCTTTGTCTCCTAACTAATTGGAGATAGGAAAGTCTTACTGAACACAACATAGGAAAATTAGTTGTTAAGCATTATTATTTCTCTTTGTTTAATTATTGTGATTTACACCATCATGAAGACACTTTCCATCATATTAAGACCCATTCCTATGCTTGGTTATGTATTAAAGAATGATGGACCCAAGAGTATTAGTGTTAAATGCTGCTCCAAACTCCTTTCTCAGAGGTCATTTGGCCATTTATTCTCAGCTTTTCACTTTTAGTAGTGATGTATTTAATCTAACCATCTAAGTGAAGCTGGGCCATTATTTCTGAATATTTTGTAACAGTAATGCATCCTTCTTTGCTTATTATTTTTCATATTCCTGAAAAAAAAATAAGTATTTCATTTCAAGTGGAATAGAACAGCCCATGCAATGCAAAATGACATTTTTGGGTGTTTTGCTTTGTCAAATAATTTTTTTTAAATTCCCTTTGATCTATTCTACTTTTATTGTTATTTATAAATTCTACTGCTGAACCAATAAAATCAATTACTCATGTTGGCCTAGTTTCAGCTATAAAGATTTTTTTGTCTCCTTCTAGCAAAGAAGTGGTTCCCAAAGCAATGGAGTACTATCACCATTATCAGAATCTCATAGACTATCAACTTTTAACCTTATAGTTGGCATTGCTCTAAAGCTGATATGATTTTATAGTCAGTATGATCTTATGAGGGCAGGATTTTAGAATAACCACTTCAAAAGTAGATAGCAACATTTCTGAACATAGTTCCTAAAGCAAACAACACACTCTCCAACTATTTGAGTAGGAAAAACAGGAGCTTTGTGACTATTGAATAGTCTGTGTCAGATTCAAACACGGGGTAAATGAGAACAGTTTAATTTGATACAAAAGAGAGAGGTTTTGGAGAATTCTAGTCCTATTGCAAATGGGTAAAGTTATGCTGAAGAAGGATAAAAGGCTTGAAACTACCTTTAATCTTTCTGGGGTAATCCAAATATGGTTTAAATTTATTTTAAAAATGAGATATTAAAGCCTACTTATCATGGAACAATTCTCTGTAGCTGATGGCTTATATCACCACAGCCAAGGTGTAATAAAGCCAGTATTTTGTCCAGCCATCCAAATTTACTCAGACACTGCTTAACCATAGCAGGGGATATACAGTGCATTTTGCTACCTAACAGCTAACTAATAGTCACATGCTTGGGAAAAATCCCTGCAGAATCAAGGCAGGATAGAGGTATACTGACAGGCAAAAGCCTGAGGGGCAGAGAGTATTTGAGGCCCCTTTCTCTAATCTAATGGACAACAGATGTCCTTAGTGAGGAGAGGATTAATCTTCAAACATCTCATACCTCCTTGCTATATGACACAATGGTAGTTGTTCATACAAGGAGAAGAGTGCCCGCCCCAAGCTGAACTTTCCAGGAATGGGATGGGATCCTTCTTCTGACTGAGTGCAGAAGAGGGCATTGTAACTGCTTTTGAAGTGATGAATGGTGCATCTAACCAGCTGGAGAAGGCCACCTGCATGCCATACGCTGGGAGACATGGAAGTAGTTAATAACTCCTTGAATTGACAGGGGCAGATTTTGCAGCCTTTTAGCAAATGGTGGCTTCATAAACTAGATTTGCATTTACCCTCATACCAAGACAACAGCAACTCCAGCCTATGCATGCGTGTTTGTGTGCATGTGTGCACGAGTAGACGTCGCATTTTATAAACCCTCTTGTTGACTCATTCCAGAAGTGAGGCAGGAGTTTCTTCATTGTGCAGCTTGCGCCGTGTGCCAGCAGGACAGGATGAATTGAAGACAGTATTCCAAGCAGCCTAATACATTCTTGCTGTTGTAGCTAACTTTCAGTACAAAGCAGGAGGAAAACAAAGAGGTAAAGAAAGGAAAATTCAGAAAGATCTACAGTCCAGGGAACCTGAAAGGGATTAACTTGGTCTCCAAGGCATGATTCGTTATGCTGATCCGAGAATAAGACAACATGGGGCTGTAGTAGCTGCCGACCTGCTAAGCCCCTTGGAAGTCTGAATTGTCAAATATCACATCCCTTCCTGAATGCTCCATCTGTGTTTGCTAGTGTCCACATTGACAGCTGCCTGCCATCTTGGCAACAAAGTCAATGCAATTTGAGACTCTGCTGTGGATGTCTAGCGCATATATACACAAAAGCATACAGCCTTTAGGCTTAACAAACCCTGCTTGCTAGGCACTCCAGTAAATAAAGCAGTCCAGGTATCTCAATATATAAACCAATTCCAAATTCATTAGGAGTGCTTGAGTCCATTAACAGAGTGGTGGCTGAACGTGTATTTACTCAGACAAGGTAGTGTTAAGAACTGAAGGTTTCTGTATGCATTAAGTCTCAGACAGTGGATTCTGATCTGGAAGGTATGTGTTTCTTTAAAAAAAGCGAGATGCATCAATCTATCTCACTCGTGATCTACATACAGCTGCTATTCGGCAGGGTCAATAATTAGCTTTCATTTTAGTAACTTTATCAAAACACAGAGGATGTCTTGCTATGAATGCATATCACTGAATGCATAATGAGAACATTTTAATAAAAAAAAAAAGAGGTAAAGAATAATTCAGTGAACTTGGAAAGAATAAAGAATTGAGAATTCCACCCACTGTTACTCATCCATTTGAATAAGAGATGAGCTGCCAGTGAGGAGTACAACAGCTAGTAACACTGCTATATTTATATAAGTCCTTCAGAAAGACAGAAAAATATTAGCATAATTTATAACATGCTGCTTAACTGAATCAAACTACAAATCCCTGACTATTTGTGATTAGTCCAGCCACTCCTTAATCAGAAATAAGGATACCATCAGAGGTTTCATATGGAGGTTATATACTGGTAAAAGGGTATTTATATATATTTTCCTTTGTGATACTTTAGCTTTTCATGGTTACAGATTCATATATTAGGCCTGATTTTTCTGATAGGATTTTAAAGAGGTGGAAATACCTCATGAAATGACAAGAAATATTGTAGTTTCATTTTGCCTTCAGGTTCATGTATTGAAACTAACTAAAGCCTCAGGTTAAAGAAATTTAGGTCACATTTGTGCAAAACAGTTCTGCTGCCACAGTTAGTAGTTATTCCTGCTTGCATAACGGATATTTTCAAGAAAGCAAAGTAGTCCATTTCTTAAAGAATATTTGTTCAAGAGATTCAACCAAAAGAATTTTTAAAAAGAAAAGCTGAGCTCTAACAAGCAGATTGTCCCTAGAGGATGCATTACAAACCAGCAAAGATGTCCAGGCAAATGCCTGCAGCATTACTCACTGGCCCTGGCACCCTTAACTACTCTGGGGATGAAGCATTGACCTTGCTCTGTCCTGTGTGACTGAATGGCAAGCAGGAAACTTCTTCTGGAACAACTGAGGACCATGGAAGCAGGGGAGAGAGAAAGTCCATAAGCAAATTGTTTGCAACTATGCCCAGCTTACATAGGCCACAGAGGTTCAGAGAAGTTGCTAACTTCCCCCCACTCTGGACTATATGAGGAGAATGGTAAAAACAAAAGTGGAGAGCAGAGAAACAAAAACGCTCTGCACAAACTAACCAAGTTCATTCACTTCACAAACACTGGCTTCAAGCTCTGATCGTTACTGAGTGAGACTCACCAAGGAGTAGACTTCACCCTCTGGCATCTTTGGAGTCCCCTCCCCAGTGCAGGAGTAGCTTTTTTTGAAACATTTGGGAAAAAAGAGTAGTCTGTTGGTTTGAGAAGGGTCATAGCTCAGGCTGGGAGAGTCAGTGCTGAAGCAGAAACATCAGTTTCTGGCAGCTTTTTGTACCGCTTCCTATGCTATGCCAGGAGAGAGTGGATTTGGCCCACTACAAATACCATGGGGTAGGCTAGGATAATGCAACTTCAGTAGTCCAGTTTTATGGGCTATCTATTAACAAATGATACTGTTCCAATGGTTTCCTAACAATTCAGCAGGAGTTCACTAACTTTGTCATTGGAACATAAAGCTTTATTCATTTGTTTGTTTGTTTGGGGAGTTGCATAATCCACCCCACACAGTTCCTCTACTCATGAAAAACTTTCAGACAATTGGCATAGTTAATTGACAAAGTGATGGCTTAGATGGTGTCTCATCCTTGAGCACTGTTATTCAATATGTTTCCAATTCCTACAATTACCTCCCTTAGGCACAAGGCTGAGTAAATAGACTGGCATTTCACTGTACCTTGAAGGTCAAATAATTCAGGGTCTGTCTAGTCACCTGGGAATGTGGGTGCTGAAGTCAAGGATCCTGCACCAGTATAGCCTTGCTTTCTTCCCCCAGACATTCTTTATGTCTCTATAAAAAGCCAACTCTCAGGAGCTAGGCATAGAGAGGTTAATCCTTATTACTAGTGACACTGGAAAATGCTTATGACAGATGCACAGTGGGTCCCTTTTGGAAGACTGCATAACTGAGAGCATGGGAAGGATATTTTGCACAGAACTGCCAGGAGGCTTAGAAACTGTATTAGAAAAAGTCTGGTTCTTTCACTGCATAGCTCATTTAATGAACCTCTGTGCCTTAGGGTAAGGGAATGTACAGTATTTGAGCAGATAATCTATGTGACGTAACAAATTAACCTCTGAAAAGAACCTAAATAGTTATGCAAAGCTGTATCTTGCTTTCTTTTGAATAACTAAGCCCCACATCCTGAAAAAAAAAAAAGTTCTTGCTAAAAGATAGATGGCTCGTGCTCTGCTATCGCACTTGGTAGCAAAAAACAGCAATGGGAAGAAAAATAATGTTTCCATCTTAGTGGGACACCATTGTGTAAGCTGCATGAACAAATGGCAAGGGTGCCTCTTCAACCATCCTGCTTTCAAAAGGAAATTTTTTGTGGAACAAATTCTGATTTTAGCATAGATTGACATTATTGGTAGGGAGGGTATAAAACCACACAGTAGCACAGAATCTTAATTAGCAAGAGTCTCTAAGTTGCAGGTTTGTGCTGTGATCTAACTAAAGCACTTGCAAAGATTTTTCTCGGTCCCACTGGGGCTGGACTGATGCCCTGAAGATTAAACAGGGCTACACAATTCCCTAGTGTCTGTTTGAGCTGATGGTGGGCACTGTATCTTTCCTCAACAGCTGCTCACAAGGTGCATGGACAGGCCCCTTCGAGGCTCCTTGTCCCCAAATAGTGTCCTCTTTTTCACCTGCTGCATTTCATTGCATGGCAGGGAACAACACAGAATTTTTCCTGAAACAGAGCCACTGTGATCATGCCATAACTTCTGTAACAAAAGCACAATTAAAAAAAATTGCCTTTGCTCTAAATGAATTCCTGTCTTTCAAAGAGCCAAAATAATTTAAATGTCAAAATAGGGTGTTCAAATTTCGTAAATAACCAGGACTCAGGATTTCTAACAAAAGTGAATGCAAAATGAATTGGAGCTGGTTCATTACACATGAAGGCTTGCAGGGAAGCAGTCACATTCTTTGTTTGCCAGCTGTTAGGACTACACTTAGATTTCCTTACATCCTAGGTGAGTGGTTTCATGGGGACAGTTTTCTGAGCAGTAAGAAAAGTCTCACAACTGTTTTTGGTTCAGGGCAGCCATGCCAAAAACAGGCAAGAAGGAAAAACAATGCTGATATCTGAGTGAAAATTTATTGTAAAGTACAGAACTGTTGTCGCTCAGTCCCTTTCTGTATTAGTCAGAGTTTCCAAAAAGAAAATTTTTATGCTTACTGAGGAGCTCTCATTTTGGTGTAACTGAGATTAAGGTCTTCTATTAATTTCCAGAGCCCCAAGAGTCTTCAGGAATTTCTTTTTGTTTGATATATCAAAAAACTTGAACATGTAATGGGTTTGTTTACATACTGAAAGTATCTCTGGGATGATT
Organism: Vidua macroura; assembly: GCF_024509145.1. NCBI lineage: Eukaryota > Metazoa > Chordata > Aves > Passeriformes > Viduidae > Vidua > Vidua macroura. Next base: position 67,894,300 of record NC_071573.1, on the reverse strand, counting down.
TCCTGATGAGGGCACAGAATAAAATGGTAATATATTACTAAGCTAAATCAAATAATGCAAAGAAGTAAAATAAAGGCAAACTGCTTGTACATTGCATCTTTCCCACCATGCTATACTTGGTTGCTGCAAAATAGCAACTTCTGAACAATGTATCTTTTAGGGAACCATGCAGAACACAGTGTTTATACTGGGAATAAAAACCTCACAAAATGCAACACACTTTAGATTTATGCTTCAGAGTATTATCTAATCCTCATTAATTTGAAAGCTAAGTAGTGGTCTGAGTTGCAGAAGATCTAAAACATACAACAAAAATATGAAATCACTTAAAGCAAAGTCAGAAAGATATAGTTTCCAGTAATTAACCACCTAGCTTCCAGTTTTAGGCATGTATTTGTCTTTAGCACGTGAGTGACCCTACAGAATGCAAGCCTTTGGAGTGCAGGTTATTAAAAGTCACACAGCAGTAGTAAATAACAGCTGTGGGGGATCTGAGGAGTGGGAGAGAACTTGGACTTTAACCTTGTCACTCCTTCAAGAATGATTGTTCCCTGTCCTGACCTTGAAGTAGTGGGATTTTCTAAAGGGAGAAATTCCAAGTTTGTGGAGAAAAAGGAAACATTCTCTGGCAGATTATTTTGTTAATAGCAGCTGTCTGAAACTGCTGGGATACTTGGAATGTCCCAGTAAGTCCCAACAGAGAAGGCATAAAGGGCAAAGGACAGGTGAGGTTGTGCCCATCTTCCTCAGGCATTTGCATATTTGGTTTCTCTGATCTCTCATTAGACCTGGGCCTGGAACTCCAAAAGTAAACATGCCTCTACTGAGAGCTGGAGTCTATATTTGGCCAGGAGAAAATGCTGCCTCTCAGTCTTACCTCGAGCACGAACATACACGTGCAAGTGCAATTGCAGTGTAGAACAAATCTCATTGGAGGGAGAACTACTTAATTTGTGCTGCAGCCTAAACAATCACTGAGAAAACACACTAAGGTCTCTTCAGCTTAGCTGGAATCAGCTTAGAGGGCAAGTAATGAATCTAACTGTTACTCTAGTTTCCATGTCAGCAAAATAACAGATGTACAGTATAGCAGAGGAGGGGAAACTTGGGTTTTGTTTGTAGAGCAGGTGCTACATTAACTATCACATGGAAGTTTCTCAAGTACATTTGGAGCCAGTTGGAAAGGAACCAAGAATACAGCTTCCATTTCATCTCCTGGACATCCAGCTGTGCAGCTGCATAAGCCCCCAGAAGCAGCTGAAGCAGCGAAAACAGTGACACCTTGTCACTTGTTCAACCATTTCTAATGCCCCACCACAAATATGAAATAAATAAAACACCCAGGAGCCACCCTCCCTCAGTTACGTATGCCATAACCCAGCTGTCAGATATGGCTGTCAGAGCATGCTAGGCAGATGGGGCACAGCAAGTTTTCCCTCATCTCATGTGTGCAATTACTGCACACAGCACATCAGGGAATGGACTTAGGTCTGCACATGTGCCAAAGGGACTTTTGGGAAACATCAGTGGGGTTGTATAGGCATCACAATGATAAGCTCTGATGTAAAGAAATGATTTGACATGCCAGGCAACTGCAGAGAAACCAGTGCCTCTTTAATAGTAGTGCATAGAAAACGTAGCCAGCAATTAGGCTGAAGCTGTCATCAACAGGCGGAGAGAGGCTTAGCACTATTACAAGAGCTGAGGTGGCTATTAGGTGCAGTCTGTCTTCGCTGAACAATTCCTCCATGGCCAAATGACTTGGAAACTTCTGCTGATACTTTGCACAAACTCTTCACCTAAACAGTGTTAAAGCTGCGGGCAAGGGTGAGGTCCTACAAATGGGAAGGTATCTTAACATAGATTTAAATATAAAATGATTGCAAAACAATCTACAACCACAGTTCCCAGAAACGTGGAATGTTCAGGGTGGTTTTTAAGCTACAGAAGAAGCAAAGATGATAAGACAACAGCATTATTCAAGCATGAAGAAGTTAACTGATTATAAGCAACAGCTGAAAAAAACACTAGGTGAGTGCTTTTAAGTGAATGCAAAGTAAAATAAACTCAAACATCTGTTTCCATGTAATAGGCATTCAGAAATCAAATGAAAGCAAGACAACCTGTGCAACACTGATAATAATGATAACAGTGTACACAAATGATAAAATACTGTGCAGTTGTCCAGAGCGCTGTAAGCGATGAAAGCCAATAAATTCAATGCATTGAGAACTACAAGGAATACCTTATAGTATATATAAGGTGTGTGTATATATATATATAAAAGGTATATATATTATATATATATACTATATATATTGAGTGTGTATATATAGTATATAGTGTATATATAAGGTGTATATATATATTAGAGTTCTATATTGACATTGAAATGTATACATCAGAGTTATGCCAGTGACTGAGCAGGATGGGAGGTAACAGAGGTAGTCTTCAGATCTTATGACAGGATGTGATACAGAAATAAAATATTTGGATTCTGTAACCAATTGCTTATTGAAGTAACTAGCTGGTGAAGTCATAAAAAAAGAAAATACCCATATTTTAGTGGTGAATTGTATCCAGGCTCAGTTCTGTACAACAATTCACTCTGTTCAGATTCAGCATTTGTGCTAGAATACAAAAAACCCAAAACAAACAATCCCCCAAAATAACCCAAAAAACCCCATACAAACCACAAAAACTCCACCAACTTCCAACCCTGTGATTGTAGTAGCTTACTTCTGGAAAAAAAAAAATACTAAAAATTAGGAAGCTTGTTAAATTAAAAGAAGCAGCTAAAAAGATAAAAATGCTTACAGTTGCCTTGGATACAGTTTATAAAATAAAAATGAGATGTTCAGAAGAAATGCAGACCACAATCAAAAGACTTTAACAACCTTAAGAAAAGTTAGTATAGTTAAGAAGGTGAGTACAAGAAACTACAGAAGGCATCATGACATCTTCAAAAATAGAACTCTGTGAAAGAAATAGAAAACCGAGAAGAATAAAAAGGCTGAAAAGGTAAATGTATAACACAGTGTCAAAAATTATTCTGAGAAAGAGCTTGTTAGTCACACAGAAGCTGTATCTTTTCTGAAAACACCAACCAGGTAACAACAGAGTCGTCAGCATTCAGATCTGAAGTACAAGGGCACTCTATGGAGTTGTATAATAGAAGTTAAATTATTGATTTGCATCAGTATTTGCCACTGAACTTTTTTGCAAGGGTTCTGCTAGAGGGAAGTTTGAGGAGGTATTTAAAATATCAACAGCTTAAAAAAAAATTTAGAAAAAGTAATCACAGATAACATTGTCACAGCTGTCCTAAAACAATCCCAGCTGTGAATACCCTGGCTATTAACTGCAGTGCATAGCTTTGTCACTCAACTTGATCCTAAAGCTTAAGAGGTTTGTTTTAAGAGATTTAGGAGTTTTGTTTCAGGATTGAATGAGATTTTAGAGAAAAAAACCTGACAAATGAGACTGATTTCCATACCAGCTAAATTGGTCATTTACAAGAAGAATAGCATTTGTAGGTAATTACACAATACAGTAAGAGCAGTCAATCCAGCCTTTGGAAAAGGAAGTTATATACAGCAGTTTTGAGAAGTGACAAGTGGTATTGTCAAGGCAGAGCAGTGTGGGGGAGCCCATGGAGCAGGGGTCTATCCCACTACTTCAGCCAGGAGCAGGGAAAATGGAGGGGCTGGGGCAGCTCCAGACCTGGGGAACCAGGCATCGCCTGGGGGGACATGGACCACCTGAGGCTGGGGCCAGGCTTGGACACAGCCTTGTGTGTGGCCAGGATGGGCATGGTCCATGGCAGAGCCAAGCAGGGCTGTGGGTTCTGGACATCTGGCCCACTGTGGCATCAGTGGAGCAGGGGCTGAGGTTCCCAACAGCTGACAAGGGGCCCTGGGACCTGCATGGAATGGACAGCCTCAAGGGCCAGGCAGGGACAACAAGTCCCAGGGGTGCCCTCTAGGCCTGGGCAACTCTGCTAAAGTTACCCTAAAGGATCCCCTTTACAGCTTCCTATGTTACAGGTTTAAAAAAAATCACGAGATGAAGATAACTCACTGAGAAAGGGAAGCAGTGATAGTAAAAGGTGGGGATTTTATAGCAGATAGGGTCTGCCAGGGATGCAGACTGCACATAGGGGCTGCGCTGGAATGTGTGTTCACATATGTTCATGTAGTTCATAAACTACATGGAAATGGTGAGAGCAGATGTGGAAAAGCTCATTAATGATAATGTTATCCGTGGCATTAAAAATAAAACTGCATTTTTGTAGCTGTACCTCACCACTGCACAGCTGTGATACAGAGCTGCTGCGTGACAAGGCAGCAAGACAGCAAAGGAAATTCACCGTTTGCAGATGCACAGTGACCGGCAGGGGACAAAAGCACACTGCCTGGACACAGCACCCACGTCCACGCTCACTGTCCCTGCTGGGGTATGTGATCCAGAAGGCCCCACTGAAAGCTCTTCAGAACATCACTCAGGTGGTGGGCAGAAGTCGGAAAGGCAACTCTGGCAGACTCTGTCCAATGTAGGTCACATATGAAAACTGTCAGTGCGAAAACAAGACACAGAAGTGGCATGTGGCTTCTGTCTAAGGAAAAGTTCCACAGGCTGAAAATCCTCAGCTTTGCCAAGAGATGATTGAGGGCAGAACTGTCAGAGGTCCATGAAGGTAAATAGTCTAGTGAAAATAAATTCAGCATGATCACTCACAATTTTTCATAAAATATGAACCATGAGAAACACAGGGAAATTGGACAGCAAGTTTGAACAAGCAAAAGCCTTTTATTTTTACATATGAGAAGTTTACATAACAGAACCTGTTGCTATGGTGTGTTTAGATGCCAGTTATCTAAGACAAGCATTGAATGCTATTAAGCAAAGTAATGGAAAAGCAGTTTATTTAATTTGAAGATACAATGCTATTTACTAATCAGGAAGCCCAAAACATGGATCAGAGGAAGATAGGAGAATGTTATGAGGCATCGTATGCAATAAATAATCTGTATATAATTATATATTGCTAAATTATTTCTCTGAGATTACCTTAAAGACAATCATGAGGGTATGGAACCAGGTAGAACTTTAGCACGATTTGCAAAAATACTAGTATTTCTTAAGTTGATACAGTACTGTAGTCAGTGATTCTACCTATTGTACCTTCTCATTCACTACTGATGAAATGGTCTTTCTTCCTCCTCAGACCCTGATGTATTTCATCTCACGTAAAGAGGTCCATCCCTATCCTGGAGGCACTCCCAGCATATTTTTTAATTAAACCGCTGCTAGTACCACTTTGCATACCTGAAATTTAATAAATGCCTAGCAGTGAAAAGGAAAAAGCAATCATCCTTACTGTGAAATTGCACATTCCTGAATCCAATAAGGTGAGAGGTGTCAATTCATAGCTCCTGAGGCTGCAGCTTCAAAAACACTTCCTTTTTTTAAAATAGATTAATTTCTGCTGGGGTCAGTTCCTTGACCCAGATCATGGCCCAGCCACATGTTCATTAGCATTGCTGCAACTATGTTTGCAGAAATGCACAGCCAAGTCTGGAAGAAGAGAAAGGGCCATCTTTTAAGCAGTAACCTACACTTAATGGTGGTTGAAAAAGTTTTGATAGAAAAGCAGGAAAATATAAGCAAAGTAGTTTTTTCCCTATGCCAAATAGTAGAGAACCTGCACCTTTCTAATCATGTCATCATACAACAGTATTGAAAAGGCAGACATAAAGGCAAGGCTTCCTGCTGCAGGAACAAAGAGGGAAACAGCTGCTTTTTGAGAGGCAGAGTGTCATCTTCCTGCACAACACAATGCTACAAGATAACATACGCATTCTCCAAAGAACATAGCCGGATGAACTCAGACAAGAACAGCTCATCTGGTTAGACTTTATTGCCCCAGCTAGCCATAAGGCATGCTTCTCCTAATGCACGTTAGCTGAAAGCACACTTGACATTTTATCACTCAAATTATTCAGACAAGCACCTTTTAACCCAGTGCTTGAAAAGTTTAAATGAACAGTAATGGAAAACTGTTAGCTAATGAAAAAGGTTACTTTGTCCCACATAGTGTTAATTAAGCATTCCTAAAGATCCAGTTCCAGCTCTCCTTATGCCCCACTGACATTTAATGCTCTGGGATACACTGAAGGAAATTCTCTTATTTCAAAACCCTTGCTGAAGTAAGGAGGGAGATGACCTTACTTCCACCTACTCTTCCAATCTGCCAAGTTGGGCTATAAAATAATAAATATAATGTAAAAAGATGCAAGCATCTTTGATTTCAAGCAGACAAATCAATGGGATAGCTGCAAAGCAGGTGCACAGCAGCTGTACTCCCAGTTCTGAAGCCACAAAAATACTGTAAATACAGCCCCTTGACACACTGACTTACCTGTCTGCCAAGCTGCTTGGCATCCATCACTGAACAATATGCAACTGGTGCCTGTGTGGCAGAGTGGACTTTGTCTTTCACCTGGAGCTTTGCTTCTGATAGCATGCTCACCCTGTAACAAAATGCCCTGCCAGGAGCATTCTTCTAGAAATATATGACAGAAGCAAAGACAGGCTTTCAGTGGCCAGCAATAATCCTTTCAACATCAGTATATCGAAGTGCCTGCATTTACAGTGTACAGTCTAAGTGGGGCTATCAAAGCTGCAATAACTTCTGTCATCGTGTTGGCTCTGTTTTTCGTTCTTCCTCACAGCCTTAAAGCAGGCACACGCACTCTTCTGTACCTTATCAATAAAGAATGCATGCTTACATTCCTCACACTGAGGTAGGTAGTGGGGTTTACATTTATATCTGTTTCTATGCCAATCAAAGATGAAATTTTCCTCATTTCTCTTCACAGCCCAGAGTGGGATTGTCTTCTGATAAAAAAAAACAGTTGTCAAACAACCCCCCAGCTTTGCATAACGTTCTCAGAGCAAGCAACACTTTGCTGAATCTTTCTCCCAGTTCAGACCTTGAGACAGCATGGGTCTCAAAGAAAAGGTCTTAAGATGATGCAGCTCTGATCAACGTGGTCTGGTGAAAGGCTCCCTGCCCACAGCAGGGAGCTTGGAATCAGATGATCTTTAGGGTACCTTCCAACCCAGGCCATTCATGATTCTATAAACTCTTCAATTTAGAAGGCACAGCATTCTTTGAACTCTCACTACCCCAGAACAATGGAAGAAAGGGTAAGGGAATGCTTTTCCACCACCTAATTTATACACTGTGGTACCTAAGTAGACAACCGGCCCCAACCAAGGGGTTTGAGTGCCTCATTTTTGTTATGTTGGCTGACCAAGAAGGACTAAACCCCCTTGCTTTGAAGGAAGCAGTTTGGTCACTGCAGATCACCCTACTGAGCTAGAAGGCAGGCCAGCTCCTCAGGCATTGAAGGGTCAATTTGATTCAACCTAACACACCTCTGAGGAAAATGTCAGTTTTGTTTATGCAGTGGCTAAAGTAATTCTTAGTAACTTAGCCCCATGCCTATTGCCCTAAAAGGACAACTTTCCCACTCCTGTGCTCTAATATCCCCTCCACATTGATGAACAAGCCATGTTTGGACACCTATTAGTACAGGCTGTCATACATTAAAATTCACATGCACATCTCTCTCTGTGATGGTGAAGAGCTGCATGCCTCACTCAGTTGAAGAAACTTCAGGCACAGTGCAGCAGCTCACTGAAGATTTGGACTGATGAAATCTGGAGGATGCATTTGCCCTCCTATCAAAAGCATCGGATGATAACATGATCAAAGGAAGAATGCTCTTTAGGCTATTTATCTTTGCAAAGAATGACCTGATGATGTTTAATGGGATGATTAGGCATAGCTATGGTTTAACGCATATTTAAAAGATTATTTCCATGATTAACTGGTTGTCAGAAGGAAAGTATCTAGCAACAACGGAAAAGTAACTTCATCAGTGCATTCAAAAAGATGGTTTGCACTCAGTCTTGATATGCAGCTCTTTATTTGGGTCATCTCTTAGCAGCATTTCAGATGCAGAATTGTGTGTTAGTTCAAAACTGGATTTTAAAAATTACATTGAAAGGTGTCTCTCTGAGGTAGATTAATAGATTGAGCAGTCAAAATATTTGAATCTAGATAATAGAGATGCTATTGTTTCTCATATTGCTTTAAATATGTCTTTTTGGGATGGAGAGAGAGACAGGAAGGATATAGACAGCAAAAATATACTTCTGCTGAAATTAAATACAGTATATGGAGCCTTGAAATTTTAAGCCATGGCTTCAATGTTTGAATCCAGATCACTGAAATGATGAGTTTATCTTATTAGAGGTCAGAGGACCCAAAGGACTTACCAGTGTGCTGGTTACTGTGCAAAAGAGCATGTCCTGGTACAAAATACATGATGAGGCTTTCAAGCACATGTACATTTAGAGGCTGGAATTGAGTTACTGATACAAGACAAGGTAGAAGCTCTGCAGGAACATGTAAACAATTTTGATTAACCAGGCTCCTAAAATTATCTCCTTTTCTCCACACCACTTACAACTGAAGTATTGAGGTATCTTTGATCAAGTGGAAGAAAACTCAAAGGGTCAGCTTCCATCTCAGATCAAATTCACAGACTTTGTCATTATTCAGGACTTACATAACGTAAATGACCAGACCCATCATACAGGAAAAACCTAGCTGTGTAGCTCTAACAAAGCCACTTTCTTGAGTTTCAGAAAGTAGAGAACTTAAGGCGCCCAAGTCCTCATCTCCTTTAATAGTTCTTTGTCCCAGGATACATGGCAGCTGAGACAGTCACAATATACAGTATCCTCATACAAATTCAAAGGCTTCAATGCAGAGAAGCACCATACCACAGCAGAAGGCTTCAGGTGTCTACCCATGCAGAGTAACATCACATCACTTCAGAAGACTACAAGCATCTCCTTTCCTTGTTCTTTAGCCCAACCTTTTATACCCCTCGTGTTGATTCATTGTGTGTCCTCTGTTCCCTTTGGCGATCAGTCAGTGCAACTCAGCACTCCCTGTCTCATTGCCTTCAATGCTGCTCACCTGCTTTTCACAGCTGTAGCCCACTGGGGATGAGGCTCGGTCACAGCCCCACTCCCAATTACCACAAACTGTGTGCCTACAGTTCTCAAGTATCACTTAGCTGGAGAACTTGAATTCTCTGGCATATTGGAAGGAAAGCAGGGAAATTGTGGCCTCCCAGAAAAAAACACCTCCTTTGTCCCTCTGTGCAGGTTTTCACACAAGACAAGGCAAATCAAGCCAGAATTTGGCTTCTGTTTTCCCATTTGAACTAAGGAACCCAAATAAATGAGTTCATAATGAATAATCTGACAGCAAGCACTGCAAACATATTATTTACGCAGAACCACACACCAGAATACCTGCATAATCAAAAGAACACCTGCAGCTTTAATTATGTGAAAATCATGTTAACAAAGAGCACTGTGTTTCCACCTTTTTATTTTAAACGTTGTGTTTCATTTCAGTCTTTCAGAGCCTTTCAGACCTAGAAGTCAATTCTAAATCTGGCTGTAGAGGTTGGTTGGACTGATTCTAGGTTCTAGGCTGATTGAGAAAGCAAAAAACTTATTTTTCCTTGCTGATGGCCTCTCAAACTAGAAAGAGGAAAATGTCTGCAAGTGTTTCCGACTTTTGAATTCTCAGAGACTTTTTGCTGATCTTTATTTCAGATGTTTAGCCCAAATATTGTGTTAAGTGTCAAAAGTGATACCACCTCAAAGGATAAAGATTTTTCAAAAGTCATCTTGCTATCCAACAAAGCTAGAACAGGAACAGAGTGACTATCAGTACCATTACAGAACAGCATCAAAATTACAAATGGTTTTATGTTTAAAACTGTATTTTCTAATTGCTTTTAGCTTACAGTTTTCTTAGCCCTAATACACTTTTTGTGCCTTTTGGTGTTTAGATACAGGTTATTGAAGCTTATTCAAAAGCCTCCCTAGAAAATACATCTTCACTAGTAATTAAATTCTCATAACATGCTTTCCATCTTTCCTACTCTCCTTCTCTCCCTTCTTTCCAATGTTCCTTCTTCCTTCAAATGAAGAAGAAAAATAGATAAATTTTGGTGATTTTCTTTCTTTCTCTCTTTTACTCTTGTGGAAACCTTGTCTCTGGAGTCAGTGTACTTGCCCCCTGTGCTTGGCAGAGGACATGGGTCACTATCAGAGCAGGGAGTGGGTGTTCTCTTATCTGCACACTTCTGCCTAGACATAGGCTGTCACAGTCAGCCCTAGATTTTGTGTCAGTTCACAGAGGCATAAGCTGGTGATCCCAGAGCTTTATATGGTTTATGCTTCCATGAGGCAACTCTCCAAACAGGCATACTACGGGTCTTGTCTTCCCTATGGCTCTGTCATTCTGGACAGACCTACTGATTGGCCACAGAGATTTTCAGGATCACTCGTATTGGGAAGGAAATAGAATTTGGGTAGCTGAAGGTGATTTTAACATCCTCTTACTATCAATCACTTTATCAAGTTGGGCTCAGTACATGATATCATCTGTGCTCATTGTTTTAGTTTACTTTTTTGCTTTACATGAGACTCAATTTCAAAAGCTGTCAACAAAGGAAGCCTTCTGCATTTCTAAAATCATATGAAACTTTTTCTAAGTCTTCTTCCTCAGATGCATCCATGATATCCTTGTTTGGGCAAAATTACAGTAAGTAAAGGAGCAAGAGATCAGGACTGAGCCTCCTGCTAAGATGGTGATTTCCTCTATGAATGGTTGTTGTTGCACAGCTAAAGCTCTTTCAACTAGAACTCCTGACAGACTTGTGGTGGCATTTTAAAATTGCATAGCTGAGCTGTTCTCTCCCTGAGCTGCCCATCCCACCCTGGCATTGTCAAGGACAGCATCATCTAAGCTGCTTACAAGTCACCTCCTGCTTTCAGCTGGTCATGTAAGGTAAACCAGCTCTGATTTCCATTTATCTTACTGTGTTGCAGAAATGACTGGGGCAATTCAAATGCTCCTTTACAAGAGATTGTGGGCAATATCATCTACGAGACAGGCAAGGCGCACAGCTAGAGGCTGTCTTCTGACATCTGATTTTAATTTACTGCAGTGAGTTGGGCAGAGTTCTTATTTCCATGTACTTGCATTTGGGAGTAGGTTAGGTTTCCAAAAACACTAAGTGGTTCTGGAGCATAACTACTGTAAAAAATTAATCAGACTAGTAAGCCTAAGTCACTTTGGGACAGCTAAGAATTTCTCTGATCACAGTTAGAGCACTTTTAATATCCTTCTCTGTTTGCCTTCTAGTATAAGGACAGTGTTTAATTTATGCTTCATTTATGATGAAAAAACACACAACATTTCAAGCTGGCAAGATAGGGCTTGCATCTAATGGGGAGCAACACAATGAAATCACTATTAAAGCAATATTTTTACTTTTCTGGAGGGGAAAGGCAGGATTTCTCAAAAAAATGACACAAATTTATTCTGCCTCCTCCTCATGATGAAAATTATCAGCTGACTTTCAAAGAGAGGCAAACTCAGCCCTCATATAGCCTTAGTGAAATCAGTGACAATATTATCAGAATTGAGTATGGTTCTGTGTATCTTAATGCAAACATTTTTAAAGATTATGCCCACATTGCATAACCATAGACCTACACTTTAGTCTGTGACAAATAAGGTCAAAATATTAAAAAACAAACAACAAATAAACAACCCCCCCAAAAAAACCAACAAACCCCCCCCCAAAAAAAAAACACCAAAACACTACTTCGAACCCCCCCACCACCACAAAGAATCTGCCTGAAAACTTACCCTGTACTGACTGAAAATCCTGAAATCCATTACCCAGTCAACTAGAGAAATGAAAAGTAAAAGAGGGTACCTAATGAACTGATTTCTCCCACCTCTGAGCAAAGAGCACTTGGAGGAAGATTACAAAATTGTTGAAACACAGACATCGGGCACCAAAGCAATAAGGAAAAATTTTATTCTCTACTAACGTGCATTACTTCTAAGCTCAAAGTCTTGCTGTGCTCCACAGCAACACAGAACTCTTCTAAATGCCCCAGCAACTGCCTTGTAATCTTAGGCCTGAGAAGAGAGGAAAAGACACACTATACATGGACTTTAGCATTAGTGCTTGTACCCTTCCTTCTGTTTTTCCACTGCTTGCCTTGTGTCAAGTGTGTGGTCCATGACAGAAATTCACTTCATTGCTAGATCAAAGAAGACATTTTAGCTTACACCCCACAGGCATGTAGTTCACAGACAAATTATTCCCAGTTTCCACTTCTATACTTCAAATGTGTTAAGAATACAATGTGAAAGCTAATAATAGTTCAGTGTGTATGCTATATCAATACAAATAATGAGGGCTTGATTAAGTCCTCTTCAAATCTCAAGGTTTTAATAGCAGAGGTAAATGTCTTGGTCTTCTCATGTAGTTTATCAGCCTTGATGAGACTAAAGAAAAATTTACTCTGACTAAATGTCTGTAAGTGATCCTTGGTAAAGTGAATCCAGAGGCATTACACTCATTTCCTACTGAACTGTAGCTGAACTCTTTTTACTCCTTTTCAATGTGCAAAATTGACAAAAAAAACCCAAACTAAACTCAAACAAACAAACAAAATAAAAACCCAGTTCCCCTAAGTCAAAGCAGAGATATGTGAAACAAACAGACTGATCTAGAGAACAGATTTTAGTCTCAGGTCCTCTGATGCTCTTTCAGGGAGCATGAGCATGTAGAGTGGAATTCCTCACTTTGCTCAGCAAGCAGAAGAGACATCCTCCAATTCAAACATAACTCTTTTAATTCAATTGTCACTGTGACCCTTTCAGAAGACATCTGAAAGCTGCATCGACCTTAAAAAATCCTCATGATCCCCAAATTGCAGAATAACTTTAACATTTTGAGTCACATTAGTGTAGTCTACAGGAGGGTTTCAGTGTTGCCATCTACATCTAAGTGACTCACCTTTGGTTTCCATCACAGTCAATGGTACTTCTAGGTTCTGTATTTGTCTCATGTTAAGAGAGAGGAGTGAAATAAATCATGTGGATCATGACTGAAAAGTGTCTTTCCTTCTTCACACAACTATAAAAATCAGCAAAGGTGATGACTTAGGATGTAGACATCTACCTGCAAATATCCAAACTTAATGTTTCAGCTCAAAACTGCAACAGGATTTCATTCTGGGCCAGCAATAGACTTCATGCCTATGGTTTTTATCACCAAGTGCCAGCAATGAATGGAAACATGCCAGCTCTTAGGTGAAAAGATCACCCCAGGGGTAAGGGGATTTTGCAATTCTATTTCCAAGGCCTATCCACAAAGGCTCTGTGGTGTTTGATTTCCATTACCACACCTACCAATGCCACCATTTCTTACAGTCAGTCTACAGTTTAATAAACAACAGCAGCCTTAGAGCCTAGATCACTTTCAGTCATTATCAATCTTTTAGGGCTTTCTGATGTGCTGGTGTGTTGCATCAATTTTCAGATCACTCTCAGTCAAGAATATAGCCTGGAGGTCTGAATAGATGGCCACTCAAAAACCTACACAGAGAATGCAGAGCCACATAAGCAAAGTCATAACATTTCCTTCTTCTTTTTTATCCTCAGTGTAATTTATTCAGGAAGCATTGTCCACAAAAGAGACAGGGTGTGCTCAGTCTCTTCTTGTCTTTGTGAAGTTTGCTTTGTATTGTATATGGTGTAGTTTGCATCCAGCTCTCAGTACAGACGAAGTCCAATACCTCTGGATTTCTTCTTGTGAACAGATCATAAAAACTGAGTTGGGTCCACCAGAGTCAATAGGAATATTGCAGGAATAGGACTAAGAAATCACTGCAATGACAGTAAGCAAGCTTGCCCTTTGTATGCCAGCTGGATTGTTGTGCCTCGCCAGTCAGTCAAAAGGGATTTATGCCTTGCTGATGAAAAGCAGCCTTAGCTAGTAAATCTGGTGTAATATGAATAAGTATCTGTTTATAGCTAGAAAGAAAAGTCAAAATGTTTCCTAATAGCAATCCCTTTAAAAACATACCCATTTCATTTTAAACCAGACAGAACCACAAATTTCTTCTTTATACCTCAAACTCTACTCCTAGATAATAATTGTCCCAAGGGCTTTCTTTAGTTGGTACTACTTAAGGATTACAGTTATATGGTTTCTTGAACGTTTGTTAAAACATTATTTAATACTTGTTAGACCACAAAGCAATCTAGGTCTCAAGCCTTGCCAGCAATAATATATGTGAAATGACAAACTGTTACTCCTATGTGGTCACTCCTGCTTGTGCCTACCTTCCATAAAAACATTATGTAAAAGAAATGTACTACAAAAGTGCACATACAAATTTATTGACAGGAATATCTGCAAGCCCTTCCCCTGATTGCAGTAACACAATAATTTTCACATAATTGGCCTTGCATGGTGCACCTTTTTCCACGCTTTACAGATGAGAAAGCACAGCAAAGTGAATCAAAATTATCGGGCCAAGGTCAAACAGGAAATGTGTGACAAAGCCAGGAACTGATCTGTAGATTCCTCTCTGCCGAGGTAGCACCTGTCTTCAAATCTAGTTCTGATTTCTCACACTGCTGAAAATACAATATTTAAGCCCTGATGATTTAAATCCCTAGTGGATGAAAAGCAATACATATTATTATTTCTATTTCTAAAATACGAGACTAGAAAAGGAAACCTTTTCTAGATGCAGATGGTAAGTAGTTCAAAGGTTTTATCATCATGCCTCTCCATCACTGAAGAAATGATGAAGCTGGAACTTGGCATGATCTGCTCTTCTGACAATGAAGGGAACAAAACACCTCCAGGAAGACAGTAATTTGAAGTCCAGTGGTATGTGATGCACATCTCTCTGGCTTGTGTCACTCAGCTAGCTGACAAATATAAACAGCATTCATCTGCTAACAGTTAGCTCTGTCTAGACAGAGCGTGCTCTTCATTAGCTAATTGTTCACACCTCTCCCCATGGGCTGCAAGACAGCAAGAGAAATAGAGGCAGAATGTGTATCTGTGCAGCAAAATCGACTCAGTAAGTGAAAGACAGGTCTTTTGCACTGCACTCTTAACCTGACAGGTAACTCAGCAGTTGGGTGGCTTCTGTCAGGAGCTCTGCAAGTCATCATTTCAAAGTCTACACAACTGTCTGTGTCACACACTTCAAGTATGAAGAATTTTCTGCATAGACACCTTAGCAGCCCTTTGTTGTGCAGGACTTGTCTGCTTTTGTGGGTAATGTTGGGGAGGAGAGTAATAGCATTGTGAAGACACTGTAGGACTCAATAGCTTAAGCTAAGTGTGATATGACATTGGCTTCACAGTTTTATAATTATCAAAATGCTGCATGTATATCATAATTCAGGATTGCCGTGCTTTCTCCTAGAAATCAAAGAAATACTGTGTAAATCTAGCTCTGAAGAATTACAGATTCAGGTACACAGTCTACAAAATTATTCCTCTTTATACAGGAGTTTAGTTGTATTGAATGGATTATGACTAGAGTTAGTCAGAAATTTCTCAGTGGAGCAGTTTGTTTTGTTAGAACAAAAGCATTTCATGGGAACACATATAAGTGAAACAAGGAACTTAAATTGAAATCTCCTAGAGTCTAAGAGGTACTGCTTACTCTGGAGAAGGATTTTGTTAAAGCTGCTTGGTGCCACTAGGAGTAGTGCAGCTGGTTAGAGCAGGATATTAATAATGCCAAGGCTGTGAATTCCATGCCTGTATAGGCCGTTCACTTAAGATTTGAGCTCCATGACCCTTGCGGATCCATTACAAATCAGAATATTCTGTGATTCTGGTTATTGAAAAACCTTCTGTTAAGATAATAATTTTAAAAAGCACTTTGACTATATATAATTAAATGTGGGGAGAACACATGCTTACTTATCGTAAGATTGATGACCCTGACTTGCAGCCTGTTTTGGGTTTTACAGGTGGGTGTGTACATGACAATTCACGCTGCTCATCTCACTTCTGACCATACCAGACTTCTGTCCTTCTCACAGGAGCAGTAAATACTGCTGTAAATATGCTGTCTGCTCAGTCACCCTCATTTGCAGCCACAGTTACCCACAAAAACCTGCCAACTTCAAATTCCATCAGCCACCTTGGGAGACAGCGCCAAGACAAGGAAACAGCACCCACAAGCATGACAGCAACATGAGGTTGGCAGCTGAAGGCAGCAGTTTGTGATTAAAAACTCAGAATGGCCATAGGGGCTGAGGAATAGAAGAGGGATGGAAAATTACTTCAAAATGTGTTTTATAAATTTTGTCTGCATTGCCACTATAGTTGTTGTACAAACAAATTTTAATCTCAGCATTTCATGTGGGAGAATTTTTATATCTCCAGGTTCTAGTTTTGTTTGTTCAGCATTAATACCACCAAAACCTAAAGTAGACACACAGATTTTAAATATTCTCCCCAAAAAAATAAATAAAGGCTCAATTACACCAAATGACTATAATGTTACCAGGGAGATAGGAAATTCCATTTTCATTGGTTGTGTCAGGTTTGGATAGGTACAGACCATTTTGAAAGGAAAACAACAGCAGCAACTATAACTGGAAAAATACACTAGTGAAATAGAGTAAGAGTCTTCACCAATCCATGAAAAGCCCCAGAAAGCTAGGACCAGCTGCCTTTTGGCTGACTCACACACTGTCACAGCAACTGGCTGGCTCCTGGCACTTTTACAACCATCTGACTGAGTAGCCAGCATGGTCCTGTAGCAAACCTTTCAACAAATATGCCTCAGAAATGTTTGTTTCAACACTCATGCTTTTCATGGGACTATCATTTTAAAGTACAGTTAACTGATTCTCAGCCATGCCTGAAAGCCACTTCAAAGCTCTGTACAAATGTGTCATCACTGTTTCTGCACTCACGATAAATGTGTCTTGAAACACATCCTCCACCAATAATGCAGCAAATGTATGGGGGGTTTTATAGAAATAAAATACTTAATGACTTTTATGCCTTGCCTAGAATTTGCTAAGCATGCACTAGCCTTCTGCTTTGCTACTTTGGTTTCCCCTTTCCTTATCTGTGGCTTCTGTACATTCTGCTTATTGAAATTAACTTTCTGTATTTGTTTATATTTGTGTATATACAATATACATTTTATATTATATATATTTCATATTATATATAATTTACACACACTACATGAGCTGTGTGGTTTAGATAGATATGGGGAAATGTGCATTAACTCTGATCAGGAAAACATCAGAGCAAGGCTATGATTATAATCTGCCTTAACATCCCTATAATTAGTCCAAGTGATTCATTGTATGGGAACCAAGAAACTTAAATTGTACTTTATTTTCAGCTCCTCAAGAAAGCGTGAATTTTACAAGCTAAATATTTTAAAGGTTATGCTCATTTTGTCATAATTTCCATTTCATTCAGTTTTCCTTTTAGGATGCTTGCTCTTAAAAATAAAGGGAATATTAAAAAATAACCACCAAAATTATGAAAACCAATTATTTTTAAATAGTGCAAGGCAGTGAGGCTTAAATAATACATCAGAATTTAATTAAATAAAAATTTATCTTATTTAACCAGAACTATATTTGTTCAGTATTTGATACAATGGGAAAGTGCTTTTGGCAGTCACACAAAGGCATATGAGAAACAGGTCTTTTGTTATAGAGAAGGTAACTCCATTACATGCAATCTTACACAGTCAATATACAAAAACCCAACTTTTTATAGATCTTGCTTTGGTCCAGCCAAACTGTGCACGAAGGAAATTCTTCATATGAAACTTTATTGAAGAGGCTGTGGTCACAGTTCCTCACAGTATATGGTTTGCTAAAGCCCTAAAATACCTGCTAACAGAGGGAATTATTAAAATAGTTAGATGTAATAGAACACACCTGGAATACTGTTCCAACCTGCAGAGTTCAAACTGATTTCAAGAAACCCTGTAATCATGGAAGATGGCACTACCAAAAAAGTCAGAAGGTTATTTTTTTACCTGCTTTAATAATTTATCTCTAGCTATTTGCTGAAGGAGGCATAACCTTTGTTTAAACACCGGTCTTCTTCAAGAGCAGAAGTAAAA
Organism: Vidua macroura; assembly: GCF_024509145.1. NCBI lineage: Eukaryota > Metazoa > Chordata > Aves > Passeriformes > Viduidae > Vidua > Vidua macroura. Next base: position 67,876,192 of record NC_071573.1, on the reverse strand, counting down.
TATTTCAAATACAGCCTCTATATGGACAATTTCTTGAACATGTCAGCGACATCACCCAATAATGGATTTTTTCTTCATTATTTGATTGCTTCTAAATCATCACCTGATTTGAAGCCAACTACTGAAGTGTGTAATCACAAGTCCAGATACCTCTGTCCTGATTTGGCTTGGCTCTGAACAAGAACAGTCTCTATCCCTCATTATACTAATTCTCATTTTCAGAGGAGAAGCCAAATATCAGGATAAACATAACTTATCTTTTATTAATGCAAATCCCTTTTTTGACATCTGGGACACTGTGTGTGTTTGATTTTTAATAAATTTAACAAAGATAAGAACAAAATTAATATCATTTGTAGGTCTGGCCTAAAACTGGCTAATTCAAGTGCCTCAAGTGAAAAAACAGAGAGTTTCATTTTAAGGGCTGCCAGCCTTATACTTACTTATGCCAGTAACTTATATGAAGTCAGACCTGATCCTCATTCTTACAAGGAAATATTTTCCAGAAAGATAGGCATTGTTTCTGGGGGTTCCAGCATTGCACACCATTCTCTTAAGATGCAGTTGCAGCATCCCTCTCCTATCCTTCTCATATCTTGTACTTGTAAAAGCTGAGAAGACTAGTTCATGCAAGGGAGATTTAAGACCCAAACCTCCTGTCTGGTAATTTTAAACTCAGTGACAATCACCTGTTACCAGACAAGTGCACCTTTTGCCCTGACAAATTCTGCCTTTTTTCAGTCCATGAACATCTGTGCAAAATGCCTTAGGTTTCACTGAGTATTTGTCTTAACAGTGTAAATTCTTCCTGCTGTATTTACCATTCTTTGGCAAATTAATACTACAAATCCTTTATAATTAGGATTTGGTTTTCAGCTTAATTGCAAAAGAATGTAGTTACTTTATCTAGAGAGATTATATTATGCAGCTCATGTTTGGCCAATAATAACAGAGGAACTTATCCTGTATTCCAAAAATTGACCAAACAGCAGCCTACAGCTTATTTATCCACTGGAGGTTTGAGCAGATTTAATGACTGCACTATAGGACCTGGTTCAGTTAAATAACTGTACATTATTCAAACATGCCTACATTCTTTAAAAAAAAAAAAGTGGTCAGACCAGCTTATTGTATGTTCATAAACTGTCATAAAATTAAAGCAGTTTACAAACAATATGTGGACTAGACTTACATAGTAGAAGGCAAAAAGATATCTAAAATATGTTCCCTGTAAAGGTTTCAATTTTATCTGGATTAAAGTGCAGCTTCCCATTCCCAATTCATATATTACAGACTCCATGCTCAGCAAATTATGTTCTCAGTTTGCCAAGTACTTCTAATCATCACATTTTGGAATGTGCTTCTCTGTTTATTAATGGTCTTTAAAAAACAATCCCCGGGCTCAGCACCTTTCCACTGAAGCCATTAACAAATTTGCTCTGATTTCAGTAAGGTATCTACCTTCTTATTTTTATGCTGTATGTGTATTTTCTAGAACTGCTGAATTATAAAATGTCTGGCGTGGAAAATTATATTTAAGTTCAATAAATTAGTTCCATATTACTCTAAGCTGCCTTTATGCATTGTCATTTTTATTGCATCTACCATTTTTATAGCACTTTAGTAACCATTTTGCCATGTGAGAGCAAGTCCTGGGAAATACTTGACTCAGAAATAAGACAGAACTTGTACCAGAACTCAAAGTACGTATGGCACAAAACCTCAACACTCCAAAATGTTATGTTAAGAAAGTACAAGGTTCTTTGCAGTAGCTCTTGTTAACAAGACTTTTCTTTACATTGACAGGCAATTTTAAGCAGCAACATATTTGTGGGAGCCTGTCAGTTAAGGATTGCGAAAAAAAGGTTACGTATGACAAATTCCTCATTTCAAATCATGCAAATAATTGGCTCCATGGGGTGCTTATTCTAGACAGAATTTTCACAACCTTCAACAGGGTACTTATAGATTTAAATTGTGAGGCAAAACAGTAAGAAGGGATGAGGAAGTAAGCCCTATAGAAAATTGAAGAAATGTTAGGCCTGTGTATTTTGGAGTAGAAACTATTGAAATTGCAATCAAACAGATGAAAACATTCAGAGGGTTTTTTCCCATGAGTTCTGTAATACATGATGCTCCCATAGGCAAAAATCTTTTTTAAAGCTGCCATACTGCAAACCTCCCCAGATTATTGCTGTCTCACTGAAGTGGCTCATAAAATCAAGTTAGCGGAGCAATTATTAAATAAATCCATGATTTCATGGATAATGTACTGGGATGTATTCACTTCCTACTTTGTGTTGCTGGAATAATGCTGAGCAGTCCAATGAGCAGCTGAATGTAGAAGAATCTGAACTTCTAACCAGAATTAAGGACCATTTCATTGACAGTTTAATCCATGTTAGCTATTTATGCCAAAGTTTGGTTGTATTAAAGATGTACTGTATTGGGGTTCAGTCATATCTTGAGAATACCATTCCCCATGGAGAAAGACTCCATATTTTGTTGAGTTTCTAGAAGTGAGCACATGATCACTCTGGTGCCTTCTCTTGCAGCATTATACCAGGGTCTGAAAACACAGAAAAGTTGGGATGAAATCCTTCCCCTCTCTCAGATGCAAACCTTTGGTTCTCTGGTCACTATTGACCCGAAGCAAGAAGGAGAGTAGTTGTAGGACAGGGAGAGTAAAATCCAGTTTTTCCACCTGAATATAAAAAATATCTTCTTTAAAAAAGGAGCATGTGGAAAGCTGAGATTCCTGTGTTTCGAAAGAGGTATGGGAATAACAAAGTGCTGCAGTGTATCCTCAGATATTGCAAATCCCCTGCATTGGAAGGGGATTGCATTCTTCCTCCTTAGGCCTGCTCTCCTTTCAAGAAGAGCTCAGCAGAAGTTCCCTGAGTGTTGCTGAACTTGTGCAATAGCATCAGCATTTATCCTTTCCATTTTATCCTTCAAAAAGAAACCAGGACATCAGTGTGTATTGATTCTTTGGGGAACTGATGTCCCCAAAAGAATAACATTGACAGAGGGCATCCTGGACTGAAGGCACAGACAGCTGACCTACCTTCTTGCCATGGTCTTCAATTTTAATTTAGTTAAACATCAACATTTTGCCAAACCCCCAAAGTCCTTCAGGAAGAGATTTTACCAAAGGAAAGATGGCCTCCTAATTGTGTTCTGAGGACCAATTAATCTAATATAGATGGAAGCATTAGGTCATCTTGTCTAATTCACAGCCGGGCTTATTTGCATACAAATTAGGCAAATTCCTATCTAATGTGCAAAAAAATTTAATATAGACAAAACAAGTTGTATTTTTAAAAAGCCATAACTGATAAAGTCAAAACTGTTGTTTTATATCACTCTATATTAGGAATCATCTGGGGTTTTTTTGGTTGATTTTTTTTTTTTTTTTTCTTTTTTGGTTTTTTTTTTTTTGCTCTAGGACTGTGAACATGTATGAGTTCAAAAATATTATCTTTTTTCTTCTCCTAGCACAGACATGGCACTAGGAGAAATATGAAATGTTCCCTAGAGAAAGTGCTTGAATACTGTGATCATATCACTGTCCCATTTGTAATGTTACCTTCCTAAAATGATCAGGTTCTAGCAATGTGTGGTCAGATGGGCTTAATTGATCTACAAGGGTCACTAATTGAAGAATACTTCACCATGTGTTTTTTCAAGTCAATTGGAAATCATCAATAGTCTGTGTAGCTCAGACACTGCTCCCCACACTGTTCAATGTGTATCTTTAAGCTACAACCATACCATGGGGTAACAAAATATTGAAAACTCTGGGAAGGTAAAGTGAGGTAAGGCCAAGAAAACACCAAGATAAAGCTGAGACAAAGGATTGTCCTCTCAGATTCACTCACAGATTTCTTATTTAGCCACTCCTTTTATTTCACGCTCAAGGATGTAAGAGATGTGATGATGATAATTCATCACCTGATCCAATGATTGAGAATTCCTCTGCTGCTGCAGGGAGGATTGGACTAAATGACCTTTTAAGGTCCCTTCCAACTCAAATAATTCTATGATTCTGTGATCCTATGTTTAACTAAAAAAGGCATTACACTCACCCAGTCCTTGTCACATCCCAGGGCCCCTTAATGGACTAATGAACTGGACTGATCAAACACCTTAGGCAGCCTGTAGTAATTGTTTGTCCTTTTAACTAGGTTACCTTCCAGGGAAACTGCCCAGTAATCCATGCAGAATTTCTATTTTATTTGACCAGTGTGCATTCTTGTCATTTTCCTACCACATAGGTTCTTTAAGAGTATGGCATACTTTAGTGCCCAAATTATTTTCACTTTGCTAGAGACTTCTGACATATAGGAGAGAAAACCAAAGGCCAATACAACTATCTTCCTAATACAGGTAAAGCCAAAAAAAGCCAAAAAGTTACTTATCTTACCTAAGATGCATCTGTAAACACATGTTCTGAAGGATGCTAATAATTTACCGCTACTGCAACTTCACAAAATGAGCAGATCAAGCCTGCTGAATGTCAGGATCTTTAAGATTAATATAAATGTTCACATCAATCAGTGGTATTTATTTTCTCCTTCCACAAAAAAGGAAAGATGAAAGAGAGAAAATGAATATACTGTGAAGCCTAGATTTAAAATGAAGGAGAGCTACAGGACTGTTCTTTAAAGTAACCCACAAATTCTTAGAGAACATTCCACTCTGTGTGTAGCAGAATTTCAAAGCAAAACAAAATATTTTTTTTTTATCATTTTCAGAAATATAAAATGTAGTATCTGACCACATTCACAAGAATTCCATTCTTTTATATTTTATGTTTCCATTATTGTGCATTATTCCTCTAAGAATCAATGTTAGCAGCACTGATGGTTTATATTCAGCATAAAAATAAAATTCAGCAAATGTCATGGCAGCATACCAACAATTTAATGTCAGGTTCCCTTATGTTCAGCATATTGTTGAAGCTCCCCATCCATCAATTAGACAATTTTGGAATATTTTCTTTGTAATTAAAAATAAATCTCTTGTGATAGGTATTAATCTGTTGGAAGGTTTACCCCTTCATATACCAACCTCAGTATGTGTACTTGTATGTGCATTTTTTCAGTTTTCTGGTATTACTCACTGTGTTCATAATTAAGCAATTTCTCACTATGAAGGCATTGCACTTAATGCACTGTTATGCACGTGGGCCCATGCAGAGGGACAATCTATTTCCCAGCAAGGCTATGGAACTCTCTAGAGTCAGCCCGCAAAGACTCTAATCACAGGAGTGAAACATTAAATAAGTGTGAGGAGGCCACACCAATTAAGATAGGAAACAGAGTGTTTAACATTACCCAGGGGCTCAGAAGGAAAAGAGGGGTGACATGAAAAACAGAAGGAATAGGAATGCATGGGTGGAGCGAGCTGAAGAAGACATTGCTGCCATTACAGACAGTGATAAAACGGAAAGAAAGAAAATACCTGAGCCCCGTGGTGACTTTTAAATCTTGCCTGCATTGAAACCTCTCCCCACCCTGATGAGAATCATCCAGCATTATTCAAGTGACTCTCAGGACAGACCTCCTGAAATCAGCAGGGCTGTGATTTTGAACTGTACTCACATAATCTATAAAAATCTAGCTTCATACAGGCACATAAATGCTTCTGTATAGCTGCAAATATCTATTAGAGGTATTGCACATTTATCCTCAGCTCACTATAATTAAATATACAGTATCTATACACTGACGGCTGGCATCCAGGGCAAATCATTACACCCTGCTCTCATTAGACTAGCCCTTGCCAAAATAAGCTGGAGAGCATTATCTTCATAAAAATACTCGCTCTTGAAAATCAGACTTTTAACTGTTGCTTTCCTTGGAGTTTGTTTGATGTCATGACAATTTAATTTGAATAGTAATTCATTCATGGCAAAACAGCAGCAAAAAACCTTTTAATCATTTAGACCTAAAAAACACACAGCCACAATAATTTGTTTCAATATCTATTTGTTTGTTTTAAGGCTATAAGACAAAAGTTTTCCATAAAGTCTGATTGCTTCATCAAAGCAGCACAATTTTGAGCTATCTGCCATCCTACACATTCTTGAAATTACAGAATAATGAATGGTATCACCACAGACTAAGGCAAGTATAATCTGTAAAACATTTTCTTGGGTGAAATATATTTATGACTCATTAATGTTTACTGCCATACACTCTATATTTCAAAGCACAGAGCTGGTCCTGGAAAGTTTTACAGCATGAGGTGTGAAATCTGAAATACCACAGGGACAAACAGCTCAGCCCAGACTTGTCTGAATCCACACAACTGACTGTAAACAGAAAGGATTGTCCATACGAAAATAAGTAATAGCAAAAATATTGTCATGTTCTATTTCTTTTGTTTAAACTATTATGTGGTGAGTGCAATCTTTAATAATGTAGTAAGCAGATAGCCCTCTGATTTTGTCATTTAATTCCATCTTGCTTTAGTTGGGGTATCCTGGTCTGTGTATAAACAAACACAGGGTTTTTTTTGTTTTTTGTTTTTTTTTTTTAATCATAAGGCAAGGGGGGATTAAGCAAGGGCTAGGAGGCTGGCTAGGAAGCAGTGATGTTCAGATTTTCCTATGTGCATCAAGACTGTCAGTCATTGCATCAGTGGGACATGGGTGATATGAAATCATATTATCACTGGATCAGGGTCACTACGCTCCTAATTTGTAGAATCACATTTGCAGCAGGTATAATTTTGGACTGTTTAAGTCATTTGTATATAGTGACAGCTTCTGCTTGCGCACTGATTTTTCATGATCTCCTTGCTTTAAAACTGTATCACAGTTTCACTGGACTTCCTAAGTGCTTGAGCTATAACATTTGGGTGAGGATTTATCTTCTCCAGCTTCAGCATTTTTCACTAATAACATTGATGCCTGGCAATCTCTTCCAGCAAGTGCAATGAAAACTGTCTGGATGTACAGCATACAAAGTATTCTTGTACAGAAACATCCTCTCAGTGCATATCAGGCCAAAAACTATTTCCTTTCTGTTTACTCACATCCATGGAAATGAATGAACACCTCAGTGAAAGAAAAGCCTTTGTCTTAAAGGGAAGTCTGTGATAAAATCTTATTTTATGCTCTTTTTTTTTTCCTCACAATCCTCTATCCTAACTCTAAAATATAATTCTCTAAGCATACAAAATTTCAGGAATACCTGCAGGTATGCTCTAAAGAAATGCCATTGTCTAAAGCATCTTGGTAGTGTTGTTATAAGTGTGAACTGAAAACTAAACCAAGTGCAATATAGCCTATGCTGCTCATATTGCTAATAAGAAAGTGTGAATATATACATAATACTCTACATTCATAGTATCTGAGACTGAAAATAATTAGGCCAAAACAATTTGTTTTAAAAAGAGGCTCTAATTTCCTGTGGTTCCAAACAGAGCATGTTTTCCTAAAATAAGAAGTTACTGTAATGTTCTGCTTCTGTCATGTTTTTCCTTTTTTAAGGTTGATTGTTGAAATGAAAACAGCATCCTGATTCCTTCTATATGTGAAAGGTATATGAAAAAGTGGTACCCATAGTGGAATTTCTCAGCTTCTCTAGTTAAAGTCAGATGCTTAAGGCTATTTAATACAATTAGAGCCAGATGCTCTCAATCACATACAAAATTCCTTTGATATCCATGAACACTAAAAAAGAATCTTGTTTTCTTTTTATAAGGAGTTTCAAAAGGTCTGCTTTTTAAGGCTAACTTCTAACTTTCTAAGGGGTCTCACAAAGAAAAATACATTTTCCTTCAGGGTCCATTAACATTTAGCACTTCTCCCTTTTTTTTTTTTTTTTTTTTTTTTTTTTTTTGGGAAACAATGTAGAGCACAAAATTAGCAAGGACAAGTAAATATTTTCAACTTCTTTATGCAGTCACAGGGAAAACACTAATAGGTCAATATCTTGTGACACCCTCATGGAAAGTGTCGTTTCAGACAGAAAAGGCCGCTGATGTAGGATGCTGCTATTTTAGTTGTTATAAAGAGAATTTTGTTTTAAGAAAATATCATCTCCAGTTAAAACTACCAAGATAAAAATAGAAGTGGAAGCCAACAGTTTCCAGGCTCTTTGCTTTAACTTTCATGAGTCTGTAATAATATGAATTCAGTAGAATCATATCAGTGCAACTCTATGTAAGAGAAGGCTCAGATCTAATATGCCTGCTGGGAAATAAGGGAGAAATAAGTAATAGAAAAATAATTAACAGAAAATAAAAATTCATAAAGAAGTATAAAGCACCATCAGGTAGTTAAGGGGTAGCTCTGGAAAACATAGATTTTAATCAGTTATCATATCCCTAGGAGTTTACTTTGCTCCAGTGTCCAAGACCACTTCCCCGAGACAACAAAACCAGACCATGTAGCTGTGTCACAGCCATTTTTTTGAAAGTTTGGCCTACTTTGATGGATAGTGAGGACAACTTTATCTAACCTGTGAGACTGGCAGTGCAGTGTTTGGAATTCCCAGCTGCTAGCTCCTCAGTAGGCAAAGAGGACCCAGCACAGGGGTCAACCAAAGAGCTTGGGGCAAAAAATGTCCAAAACTGCCATAGGGAGACCAGGCAAGTTAATCTGCCAAAGTTCTGTAAAGCAGAGATGCATATGAACATGTAAAGCCCTCTGTCAATGGTGGTATGCTTAGAGATGCTTCGAGCTGCTGTGGCTCACAACCTGCCCAACTTTGGGGCCTGCTTTATTTAACTCCAGACAGAATTCCTCTGTAGATGCTAGCTAGAATCACTTCTCATACTCAGTATTAAGGCATCAATCACACTACAGCAGATGTTATAAAACTATTTTAGAATCACAATAGATTTAATTAAGAGTATTGTTTATGCTTAATTAGGTTCATGCTGGTCTTGGAAGGTTTTTTGATGGAGTAGATTCTGAAAAATGTCTAAGGTGATTATCTCCAAATAACTGCATCTATTGCTCACCCATACTGAAAACTACAGCAATATTAAATTACTAAGTCCAGGAGCCATTAATGGTAGGGCAATTATCATATTTATTTATTTTAACCTGTAGCTCAGGGATTGAGGAATTTGGAGGCTGGGGGGGGGAAGGCACATTTAAAATGATACAGGTTGTTTTGAAATAGACAGTTTCTAAAACATTTGGAATAAAGTGATGCCAAACTCCTTAGAAGGGTAAAGCATCAGACAAAAATATCTGTGTCTATCAGCTGCAAACGTATCACTGTAGAAGAATTGCAACTATGTCTTCAGTGAGATTTTACAACTAGAGCTGATTAAGTTCCATAGTCTGCTTATATCAGTTGGAACTTACTAAGGGCAGGAAAATGTGTTTGAGGGAAAATAAACTCAGAATTTTAAAGAAATTTCACTTAAAAGAAATGTTCTTAAAAGTCTTGTTCTGAGCTTTCTACTTCATTTTCATTTTAGAATTCCAGCTTGAATTTTCCTGTTTTATTTCTATCTGTTCTGTGGGAAATCCCAAACCAGCCCTGACACATGGCATCCCTGCTAATGTCCTGCCCTGGATGCACATCCACTGTATGAGGTCCCATTGCTTCAGACTAATTTACAGAAGCCACAATGTGACCTGCTGCAGGATCACTTTATTTGACTCAAGGCTTCAAACAGATACCTTCATTCTTTGACAGAAGGATAAAACATAGCACGCTGGACATGTGTTCCCAGCACACCACACATAGCCAGGATTAGGTGCACTGCCCTTTCTGGGTAAAGTCATAACCTCGGAAAAATATCTCCACCCCTTCTAACAAAATTAATACTTCAGTGGAGTGGTAGTTTAAAAAATAAAATGTTTTTATATTACTGCTGGGAGAGGAGAAAGAAAAATCTTATACTCTGTCTTGTACAGCCACACACCATGTCAAAGAGAAGGAACAAATGATACTGTGAAATTGCCTAAAAAGCTGCAGCTTCCCATAAAACAAGTAAAAGTTGGTTAACTTCTAATTTTTTCTCTGTAAAGAAATAAGAAAAATTATTACTGTTTGCTCAGCAGAGAAACAAAAATTAACATTTCCACTTTTTTTTTTTTTTGATCTTTCATGCTCAGCTGAGAAATGGGAAATTCCGTGGTTTAAACATGCAGCATGTACAGAGAGAGGAAGGAAGGTCTTACAAGAAGCTAGAGTGAATTCAGCCCACTTCAACAACTGGAGAGAGTATTTGCTCACAGGTTTCAGAAGGTGGTATTTGCATGTCTACAAGTAATAATTCACAGGAAAGTACAACTTATCATTAAGGTGACTGCTCATCAGAGCTCCCAGAAAGATAAAAGGTTGCCCATTACTTTTGCACACCTTTACTCTACTACTGCCAGCTTGAAAAGGAGCAGTTGGTCAGTTGCCTTACATACCAAAGTGCCAGAAGTGATTTTGGGCAGGGAATCCATTTTCACAGAGATACCTATATTAGCACTGAGTTAAACTTCTGAGGGACAGACCTTCAGAGGCAGAGCTGTCTCCAGCATTTCCTCCATACATTATCCTATCCTTTGCAAATCCTCCTTACAAACCACAGGCTCTCCCACATTCAAAGCACAGGGAATCCATCAGCACAAATCCCATCTTTGGAGCCAGACATCCAACTTTTAAGCTTAATCATCATCACTTTGTTCAAGTCCCATTCTGGATCTGGCCCATTACACTTATATGCAAAAGTATTTAATAATTTTTTTTTTCATCAGAATTGTAACATATTTTTTCCTTCAAAATGCAGGCAACAGAATATTTTTAGTATTTCAAGAATGAGAACAACACACATAACTGTGGGAAAGAAATTGAAACATGTTCTTGACATAACCCTCTGAGCAACCTAAGGCACTCCCTACATCTGATTTGGAGTTAGGATGAGCGCTTTATGCCAAACTTTATCTTCCACTTGAATATGTGTTATTTCATCAGCATTCTCTTCTATACTCCTTTTTTCTCTCTTTGCCAGAATGTGAGTGACTACATACAGTGGAGGCAGTGAAGAATCAAAGGCTGCTATCCTGCAGAAGTATTTGTAGTAAGCGAGACTAAAATGCATGGAAAAGTCCAGGGGAGTTAAAGGATTTCTTGACATGAGGACCTAACAACACATTTTAATTCAAACCTTTCAGAGGAGGAGGCTGACCCCTTCCTGATAATGGCATTGAAAAAATCCACACCTTGAGACCTTTTAAGACACTTAAACATGAATTGCATATATTAAAGTTTACCTTCCTTGTGGGATCACCTATCAGAGACCTTGCGCGTAACCACCTCTGCTTCAAAAGCAAAATGCCCGTCAGCTCAGTGGTACCAGACACAAGGCTGAACTTATGTCAGCATAAATCCTATTGAGTTGAGGGGACTACACATCCTCACACACCCACAGCTCTTGGGGGACTAGTCTCAAGTATTTTAATCAGATGACCATGAAATTTCAGCCATAAACCCTAACTACATGTATGTGTGATTAGGTCTCTGGTACTCTTATAGGTTATATGATGTGATTTCGTTTGTATAGAAATTATGATCTTCAAAAAAACTGATAATAACCAGTAAAAGCAGTTTTAGGATGCTGGAGATGCAGCTCTGGAAATGTTTTGTGTTTGCGGCTTACTTGTTTCTGCCTCTATTAAATGTTAAGCACTCTTTAAATCCTCTTACTTCATCGCTCCATGCAGTTCTCACAGACTGCATGTCTCTGAGGCTGAATCAACACACTCAGCTCAGAGAACTTTCCTGTAAAATTTTGACACAGATGAGAGTGAAACAATTACATCCTGTGGTTTATGTAGAAACTCTTAAATTTGCCAGGCTCTCTAGTCAGCAGTGGGCAAGGGTAAGAGCCCACACTTTCTAAACTTGGAGGAAATGTATGATTATTCAAAAGACAAATTCACACCTGAGCTCTGAAGACATACCCAAAACAGATTTGGTTCAGTGTACCTTGCAGAATAAAACTCAGCTTGTTGTGTGTAATTTAAATAACATAGGCCCAGACTGCACTCTGAAATTTGTGCTGTAGATCACTGACACTGTTCTGATAAAATTCCTAGAAATTCACTAAGGTTATAGGAGTTAAGAGGTATTTATGAGGCTTTTGCTTCTACATCACCTGAAAATGCAGAGCTGAGGAACACAAACACTGACCTTAATAGATTAAGAAAGGACAGTCTGGTCCAGCCCATCTTCCTGGCAATCACTTCTGCCAGTGCCTGTAAAGTCACAAGGAGAGATTAAAGTTGTGATACTGCTGAAGTCTTGTTAACTATCCCTCAGGTACAGAAATCTGCATCAGAAGCTGTGAGTTCATCATAACAGCAGCAAAGATTCTGAATAACAGCATGTTTAAAGGGGGTTTTTTGTTACATATTTTGAATTGGAACTCTTAAAATTCTTCCTGTTCTCCTAAGTTGCAAAATATTAGAGATGTAGGATGACATTATGAGTCACAAAAAAAGTGACTCAGCTAAGGAAAGCACTGTTACCATGAGAGTGACAGGTATCCTGGAATGTAATTATGAGATTCCCTGACTTAGTGACCATATTCCCACTGCCATCAGAAAAGCACTCTCAGCTGGCAAGTGCACCCGTGCTCACCACCGCAGCTGAAGTCTTATGATGCAAAATACCAACATTCAGTGATCCTGCTGGAGCAGATTTACTCTCTGTAATGATATCTCTCTGGCAATTAATTTGTTTAAAATATTGAAAAACAGCATAAAAATCACTGGGCTTTTCTTACTTTCAAAGGGACTTTTTGTTGCTATGGCTTACAGCACTGGAATAGCAGATAATACAAATAAATGCTACATAGGAATATTTGCAGTAGATTTTGGCCCTGGAAAAGGCAACAGCAAATCATAAAAAATCTATCCTTAACTGAGAGGGCTCTGCTCTGTTTCTTGTGGAAACTATTTTGCAGCTGCTGACCATTTCTCTGAATTAACAACAGACCTTTATTTCTTCTTGGTCTGACAGATTGTGTATGCTGGATTGCTCCATAGGATTTTTTCCTATGCATCGTGGCAGTGCATGTGTGCGTTAAATTTTTTGAGGGGGAGGGGCAAAGCCAGTCAGATATCATTTTCTCAATATTGTATTCAAGGAGTTTTGAAGATTTCCAGGATTACACAACAATTATAAACCAGCTCAACTGACTGCAAGTTTTATTTTGCATTTAACTGCTCTGTGAACATCCCGAGGAAATATCTGGCAGCCTGTAGAGTGTCAGATTAAATGACTGGTATTTAAGGTTTAAAAATGGTCATTAGACTTTCCCATTAGCCTTTTCTATTAGTTCACTGCACCAGGCCTAGCAGCAAAGGGAATCTTGGGGCAGGCATGTTGCCACAGTATCATATTTAGCAAGATAATAATTAAATCTGCTGAAAGTAAGAGATTCTACTCATTGACACAGTACCGAGAGTGAACAAGCAGAGCTCCCAATATTGGTAACTGTGAGTGAGAAAAAATGGACATTTTTATATGTATGTGGAACAGATAAAGAATTTGTCATACCACCACCCTGACTCATCCCCAGGACATATCAGTGGCAGGCTCCTTATCTGTACTGGTCAGAACAAAAAACTGTATTCAGTATTGAATTTATGTGCTGGAGTAAAACAAGCAGTCCATTTCACACATCTCACAATGACACAGATACTACAGTGCACAAATGCTTCTACCAAAGCTCTAACTTCTGCAAAATAGCACAAAACATTACTCACAGCCTTTGCTCAGATCTACATTGCAGTGCTCACTTGCACAGAAACCTCGTTTCCTTGGTCTTCCTGCCCTTTCCATTCTTTTGCATGGATTCGTTGTCAGGGCTGTTAGAAAATGTTAGCAAAGGGACTTGTACCCTGTATGTTTTACTGTGCCTTTTTTAATAGCCCAGCCTGGGTCCCAGTCTGTGTTCCACTCCATTTTGTTCAGCACACAAAAAATTGCAAAGCAATGGAGACTTGGCTTTAGACTCCTGACACTAAATGAGGAATAGGACATTAAACCATCCCTTAAGACAAAATACTTAGTTAACTTCTGTTGTCAGAGGCTGAATTCTGATTACGCTTGTTCAGAGCTGAAAAAAATGGATCCGCTTTTCCTCCAAATGCTTTTGTCTAGGGTGAAAAGTAGCAACTTTTAGTGGGGCCTCACCTGGCCAGAGGATAAAGAACGTGGAACAAGTTTACACGTACATGCAGCAGACCTCATGGCTACAGCCTCACCTCTGATTTACATTTCCTGTCTTCATTTTTCCCACTTTTTTGTTCATTCCCTACTCTTTTACACTGGTCTCTAGATTAATTTTCTCATGCTCTACTTTCCCATTTCACTATACCTTTTTCCTTTTCCGAGATACCAGAAGTCTTATTAGTGACAATTTATTTAGTACATTAAAAGATTGTCTTGTGCTTTTTGGCATGAAACAAAATGACCCTGTAAAACATCTAAGGTTCTCACTCCCATGTGGCAGGGGATTAAAGTCAGATGGCTGAAAGATGCATGATGGTCTGTCATAGACTCACTCTTTCTTAGAGGAGCGGGGGCTGCTGCCCTCACAGGGATAACTGGGCAACTCTTGGAGCAGACCTGGAGATTCTGTATTCTTTATAGCAAATTTATTAAAGCTAACTAATTTCAAGGCCTGCCTCATGAGTGCTTCAGAGAACTCTACAAAGGTGACCAACTTTCAACATACACGCTGGACTGTTGAGGTTGTTGCTTTGTCCATCTCATTTATAATGCTTCACTGTGTGTAAGCTAAAATCCCCAGTTAAGTACTTTGGAAAAGATGTACCCTAGCACCAGTCACCCAGCAGGTTAAAAGCAGCAGAATAACCCCTCTCTGTATGCTTTATGACATTGCATAGGTAGTACCAGCTGTGACATGAGGAGCATGTACACATTGCAAAATCAGGGGATGATGGTATTTCCAGACCATAAATCATGTCTTACATAAAAGCATGCAAGAACTCTATGTTGGTGAGGAAGATTTAATTATACAAACAAACAACTAGGAGGAGACGGGACATAGAGAGCCACATCCTGCCCATATGGGAAAACATGCTGGAACCCAGAAGAGAGGTGTGGTTGCCTCATGCCAGTTCCATGAACCGTTCTGCTGGGGCAGCAAAATGTTTCAAAGCAGGAAATTCAGATCCAGTCTCAGAGGTCTCAGCAGGCAACTGTAAAGCATGCTCCATGGAGCCATTTCCCTCAGCTTCTTTGATGAAAAGTGAGCAGCTTGTGCCCCTGGCTGAGACATATTTCTGGCAAGAGCATATGCATTTGATAAAAACAGCTTTACCCTTCAAGTAGGGAGAAAGGGTTTTTTTTCCACACCAGGAAAACCAGCACAATGTTTGTTTCTCTCCCTTTTGGGATGAACACAGAACTTTTTTAGATCTTCATGGGAAGAAAGAAAAAGATCTTCTCCTCTCCTGAAACAGTCAAATGTTAATAGTTAGGACACTCATCTGGAATTCTACCTTAGTTGTCATGGCTCCCAGTACATACAGCACTTAAATCCTAAATGAGTCACCTTATCAATCAGTCAATTAATACCTATAAGGAAAGCAAGTATACTATGGGGCTTGTTGCATTATGTACACCCCATGAGAGACACATCAAAAGATATAACTTGTTGATCAAAGCACAGTGTGGATGATGTGAGAAAAGCAAAATTTTATGCATAAATGTCCCAAAAAGAGACATATGAAAAAAGATTAAAAGCATGGCAGAATGGCCCTTTGTAGTTCCCTTCCATTATGTTTTGTCTCCTTCCCTCAGGACAGTCTGGCACAGTGACTCTGAACGCCTGACAGTGTGTTCTGCAGGGATACAGCTAATTGCTGAGACATGAGTAGCCTCATTTTTGAGTCTGAGCAGGGAACACTTCTGAGTCCACGTGCATTAAACTGCTGCACGTATTTAAGCAAGACGGGAAGCCAAGGTGGCTGAGCTCGTCACATTCCTGAGCACCAAAAAATTCTGAGCAGAATCCCAATGGGCCTGCCAGGCTATCTCCTTTCAGACTAAAAAAGTTGTCAAAGCAAACCAGTCCCTGTGTCACCAGTGACTCCAAAAACCCATCAGTAAACTAAATGACAAAACCAAGACATGACTTTAAGGCTGCAAACACTGTTTCAGAAGCCTGTGCCAGGAAGCCAGATGTTGCAGAGAAAACATCTGGAATTTTTGATTTCCTTTAAGAATGAGTAGGAGGAGAATTGTGATATGGTATAAAAAACAGCCTGCTGCATAGTTCTTGGACTAATGACAAAATTATCTCCTTTAAAATACTGCAAAATGTAAGAATTTTAACTCATATAGGATGGCTTAGGAGTAAAAAAATATACATGGTACAGAAATATGGAAAATTCTGAAAATTTTCCAAATATGACATACCTCAAACACAGAACCCGAAAGACTTTACAAAAGGGTATTTTAAAAAGAAAGCTTTCTGTTCTATGCATAAGCAAAGTACACGCTTTCATAGGGAGGAATTGAGAAAGGGAAGAAGGGAAAATGGGGACAATTCAAATGAAGCAGCCCACTGCAGTTAGAAAAAAACTTTAATATCTACATTGGGTCTCCCCTTGTTCCTACCACTGAAGGTGTAAATCAGGACTAGGCCTGGTCAGGGAGCATTTTACTGCTCTAAGACTTTTTTTTTAGATCTGCAAAACACCCTGTTATGTGCACACCAGGACAAAACAGAGATTTCTGAAGAGAAAGGCAGTAAACATTTCCTCTCCACCCTTGCATAAAGCTGGTGCTAATGAAAGCATGTGTACTGTGAGGAAAGGCAGCAAAAAACCAACCTCAGAGTTTCCTGTGGTCCTCCCACCACCCTGGGCTCATCTGAGGGAAGAGGGTTGCCCCACTGACAGCTGGAAGTCCAACTGTCCAAAACAAGTACTAAGGATCAGATTTCAAAAAAAAAAAAAAGCCATGACTTGTGAATTAGGTTAGTGGGAGCTGCACTTTGAACATAGAAAGTTTTGTAAGATACTGTCAAAAACCAGTTCCTTCAGAATTCCATTTGATCAGTGGATACTTTCAGTTTAAATTTTCTGTGCTTTAGCAAAAGCAAACCATCCAGATCCACAAGCCTGTGCTGAAAAAACACTCTCACAGAGCAGTGAGGGAAGCCCAGATGGAAACAAGTAATTCTGCCTTTAAAGGAGGGTTTTAAGGCATGCAGCCACACACAGAACAGCCAGCCGAAAACAAGCCACGGGCTCCCTGCCTGCGCCCTGAGCGCTGCCCATCCTGCTCCAGGAGTGCCAAAGAAGCCCTTTGGAAAAACAGAGCCTTTAAGCCATTAATTACTCTGCAACAATGTTTGTATGTAAGGGAACTGGCACAAGTAACAAAGCAGTCACAGAGGTAGCACGACCTAACTTTTGAATTTTAATAATATTCTTTCACCGTGGCCTGTTATATCATCCACATGTTCTGTATGCTAACTCAAAGAATTACGTGGAATAGAAAACAGTAGCTTCAAGTAACCTTTTCAACTGTGAGAAAAATGCCTTCCTTCAAGATACTAACTATAGCACATTTTATGTTTCTAAACAGTTTCTACTTCTTCCACCTACTTGATGCAGTCAATTTTCAGTGCAACATGTCGTACCCACCACACCAAAACCCAAACCATTTTTTAATAAGAATCACATTTCTTTAGCAATATCTACTGTATTTTTCAAGTATTCTGGGAGGAACTCTCCTGGTTGTGGCCAAATTCCTTTTTTCTCTAAAAACCTTTTTCTCAGAAATTTAGCTAATTCTCTCCTTTAATTGTGGTGTCCAGTTTTTGGTTATCTGTATCTGCCCCAGGTACTGTCCCATTTAGCATTTGTCTGGGGAGAACTTGTTACCTTTCAAGCTTTTGAAACACATCTCTGTCTCTAAAGATGCAGACCAGAATCCAGACAGATTTGATATGTCCTACATCCTAAGAAAGATGGTGGTGATTAATTTTTTTTAGTAACACAAAGTCAGGGACAACACAAAACAGAAGAGGATGAACCAATAACTTTGTAGTGTTGAGAACTATGCTAATAAAACATATAAACATCACTAGATGCAAAGCCATGGATTGAAAAGTAAGTAACAGAAGCACACTGTAAATTGAAAGATTATCTTCTGAAAATACTAAAAGAGGTGGAGAATGCAAGGATACTCACTAAACAAAAGGTTTCTCAAGAGCTGCCATTGTCCAGGCCATGACCAAGAAAATTATGAATCCTATTACAGTCAGAAAACTGCTTATGTCTTTATAGATGGTCCCCTGGCCTGTCACACACAGCTCAGCTAAGATTTGTACTTGGGAAGAGTATGATGGTGAGATCTGGCTGCATGGACAGACAGAAGATCAGAAAGCACATATGCCAAGAGGTCCTGAAAGGCTTGGCTTGCTTAGTCCAGTGAAAAAAGGCTGAGAGTGATGGTGCCTGATCTCTATAAATATAACAAATAGAAGAGACAATTGTTATGCAATTTAAAACCAGTGTTGTCATAAAAGCGAATGGATAAGCAGCATCTGATAACAAATTCAAGCAAAAATATATGTTTTCAACCACAGGCAGCCTGAGCCTCCTAAATAGTCTCCCCAAAAGGGTGTCAGATGCAAAATATCATAACAATTTTGAAATCTCTTTTGAATAGTTTATGGAAAGATTCACATGATGCCATTTTTGACTTTTTGCAACTGCAGAACAACTCGCTACATGGACCTTTGGAGTTCCTTTCATGCTATATTTCAGTAACTGAAAAATGAATATGATCCAGATTCTTACTTGATGCTAGTGTAATTCTTTTAGTTCCACTAAATCTGAGTCTTTCTATGACCATTGAGATTTTAACCAATTGTGTCCATCTATATTTTAACAACAAATATAGTTGTAAAAGAAACAATTGTTCTTAGTTAAAATCCTTCTGTAAATCCTGCCTGTTACATTATAGTTTGGATAAAATTGTTTTAGTAGCTTAAAGCAGAGCAAGATTTAGCAGACCATTTCAAATACTGTTTTATTACATCCAGAAAGATGGGGTTGGCTGATGTGTAAACACAAAGCAGCCACATTCTACCTGAAGAAAAGGAAAAAAAAAAAAAAAATTGTGCTACATTTAGTTGCTTGCACAGTGCAGCCAGGACCTAGCTGTCTCCTCAGATAGTGTCTGTGCTCACAGAGTAGAAATCTAGACGACAAACTCCTAGTGAATAAAATTCAATGTCAAAAAAAATGTATTCTCAAAGCAGCCCCTGACCTGCCCTCAGTGGAACACAGACACTGGCAGCACAGCACCTTCCCAGCAGACCTGGTGCAGCCTTGTGCTTCTGCCTGTTGTTAATCACCTGTCCAGCTTGCAACAGAGAGGTGTGAGAGCTTCTCCTGAGCTCATTGGTGTTTACTTGTGGAAGCACAGATGTGGCAAAAAACCCAAAGCAAACTCTCCTCTCCACCAAGGATACAGCCCAAGCAGCTGCTAGATAAGAATTACCCCTTCCCTTACACTTAATGTGAAGGAGGAGTGTGTTTGTATTTTCACGTACAGTTACATTATATAGGGTGAGCAAACACCGTCACCTAACAACAGCTGAAAAAGGGAGGGGATGTCCCAGCTTCACAGCCAGGCACAGACTCTTGCCCCTTTCCTTGCACTGGCTTTGCTGCCCACTGGTCTTTACTGTCAGATGACCTAACTGTGCTGAGAATCTAACCTATCAAAAATATACTGTTCAATATGGCAGGGACTAAGAGAGGCAGAAAGAAAAAGAATGAACTAGAGAGGAAGAATAACAAACATGATTCATGTTTCAGCAGGAGTAAACAAAATGCTACAGACCTCAGCTGACGGTAGAACTATGTCCTTCAAGAGACTGCCTGCACCTTGAGTTATGAGCAAGTGCCAAAGGTCCTGGTGAGTTTTGTTATTCTGATAACTGTTCCTCAGGAAAGTCCCAAAAGAGCTTGCCACTTGGTAACAACAAGCTGAGTGACCAATCTGTTGCAGCAGCTTAGATCCAAAACAATCTGTAAAATAAATGCCCTGTCTGGATTCAGGTCACCATTTCCACAGGCTTTGATGCTACTGCTGGTCCTCTGGTCCAAGGGTCCATGTATTTGTAGGTGTTTCCAGCTGGGAAGATAAACTTGGTAAACTGTTGTTTTCTTTGATGCAACTTTGTTTAGAAGAAATTCACAGTGTTCCATTTCTGTCAGTATGGAAAATCTACCAGATCAGAACATGATGCTACTGTATCCTCATGCTTTCAACCAGAGCCTTACCCTAAGTGTCCATATTTGTCCCATTCCCTGTCACCTTACCTGACTCTCATGCCTTACTGTCTTTTTCTTCTCCATGCAAGCTTTTATTCCCACAGACATACCCCAGCAAAGACTCCCCAGAGCCTCCCCTAGTCATTTGAACTCCTGAGCAGCTTTTAATTTCCTTTCATTTGGAACAGAAATTATGGGATTAACTGTCTCTTGGAGGTCCTTTAAGTAATGATTAGCTCTCCTGAGGCTTCAGGATATATTTCTGAAAACAACAGTGTGATCCCAGATAAAAATGTTCTTTTGCCATTTGCATGCAGACAAAGTGATGACTGATTTTTAATTTTCTGTGAAAGTGAGGGCAAGTCTGTTGACATCCTGAGACTTCCTGGTTCATAGTCAGTAGCATATCTGTGGCAAAGTCCTCCCATAACACTTTGGACACCTGGGTGCTCATTCAAGGGAAATCCTCTAAGAAACTCTAAAGGTTGTTGTGCTCTCAGAAAACAGAACCAAACTAAATCTGTTATTTATTACTGTTTATGCCAGTAATTACATGAGTACTGAAGGTTTTGACATTTCCACTTTAAATTCCTTACTATTTTCCCACATCATTATTTCTCTTAACACTAAACACCTGGAAAACTCTCCTTAACCAAACCTGAGAACTGAGTTCCATTTTTCAGCTGAATAATAACTCTTCTGCCAATCCTGTTTACCTACAAACTCACTTCAAGTTGTATTATAGTTTCTATCCTGCTTTCTCCTGCCCAAAGCTTGTGCTCCTCTATACATTTAATAACTCCATCTCTCTGACTTGGAATCCTGGTCTATCAAATCATGCTGATGTCAATAAGTTCTCTAAAATACTCATAACAAGAGTTCTTCTACAGCAGTTATCTTTGCAAAAAGCTTCAGCCAGCAAGAAAAGTCCAATGAGAACTTTTTGGGAGGATGTAGGACATAAGGCCATAGAAGAGTCCTTGCACCTTCTCTTTGCATTTAGGATGTAAAGGATCCTAAGCAGTAGGATGTTAGCAAGAAAAAAGATAAATTTTTAACCCTGAAATAAGGTTTTTATAACTTCTGGAAAAGCCCCATGGTCAGTGGTTGCTGCCCTGTTTACACTCAAGCCAGGTGTAGCAGCAATGAGATCATCTCACATCAGCTCTGAGGGCTGATTCCCCCAAGGGGCGGCACACATTGACAGAAAGATACCCCCGTGTCAGTTCCTAGGACAATTAGGCTCTGAATACAGGAATAATATAGTTAGTTTAGGAGAAAATCAACTGCCTGATAAGAAGATTCATGTTCACTAGTTATCACAGCAAGAAACTTCCAAATCTACTCAGCAGGAACTTACACATGGGATGAATTTGTCCCAAATCCCACCTTTCTGATTGTTTTATAGATTCTTAGCCTTGAGCATCATCCAGGGCACATGAAAGACTGGAATTAACAACCCTGCACTCTCCTCTTTTAAATATGATGTGCTTTAAAATGGGGCATACTGCCTATATTAGCCCAGGGGACATAGGAGTGTAGAAGAAACTTATGTCTGTTTTTATAGTAGCTCCCTAAACACGGGGCTGAGCAGAGGAGATGTGGAAATGTTTCTGACTCCTTTTAAAACTGTAGCCATAAAAACTGAGGGGAGGGGAAAGGAGGGGAGAGGAGAACTGAGCTTCTGTGCAAGTGATTAGGACACTTACCTAAGGCATGTGGCATCAGATAATTTCTAACCCAAAAGGCATAAGGCAGTGTATAAAATGCATAAGTAGCTCACTGACCCCACAGCATGCTTAAAACCCTTTGCTGTGTAGAAACCTGTGAGCAAAACTCTGAATGCGCCTGTTCACTGTCGAGCAATTAGCTTTCCTTTGCTACAGGCAAGATGCACAGCCACCTGGATCCACTAGTGTCTCATTCCCCCCACAGTAATATCTTCATGGGACTTTGTCTTCAGGCCCTCATGCTCTCCTGATGGCACATATAAAAATCAGTCTTTTTGCAGGGCCAAATTCTGACCGTAGCCAAAGCAGTAATCTACAGACTTAGGTTCACAAGTACTGTTTATACACATGGTATCCAGCCCATAAAAACAGTGTTAGTACTTCAGCACTGAAATGCAGTCACTGCAACAGCCTTACATAGTTATCTAAAGGAAATAGAAAGTGAATATTGCTTACAGCAAATGCTAGAATGTGTTTGCAACAGTTATACTTGTGCACTGTCAATATGAGAAGTCTGAAAAGCACATTCGATGAAGAACTCTATTTAAGAAACAGCATATTCCAGCTTACTAATCTGTGTGAGAGTGAAATTGTGGGAACAAAAATATTATGCTAATGTGAAACCACTTCAAGAAAGAAATCAGAAAATATGTGTAGTTAATCTTCCACCCAGGAAAATGAAAGCATGAGAACAAGCACTAACTTTTTGCAGAGACAGCTGATGTTGGTGTAAATCACTCACACATTAGTATGTTTTTTTTTCATTTAGAGTTATGCACTGAGCTGTTTTTGTAGCCTACAATTCCTGCTCAAATCTATTTAACAGTAATAGCCATGAGCTTTGCTACTCTTAAGAAATACAGTACAATGGAATTATTCTAGTACTGCAAAATGGCTTATTCTTACTGCACAAATGACTTCTACGTGCATTAAATCACGCTGCATTAAAAAGAGCTGATGAAAAGATCAACATCTCTTCCTCTTCTCTGTTTCTGCCCTGAAAGGAAGAGAAGGAGAGGGGAAGGGAAGGGAAGAAGAGGAGATGTGAAGTAAAGCTGTGGTTTTCAAGACTTATGCTTGCCTTTCAGGATTTATATTCTACCCACCTGATCTTAGTCAGAGGTAATTATACCTGTTTGAGTGTGAAAAAAGAAGTCAGAAAATTTTAAGGGGGATTTAAGCGCTAAGTGGAAGGGTTTATTCCATTCTTTTAGCTGACTCCAATAAAGTTCCAAGGGAGTTAGGAAAAAGGTTCTGTACTAGCAAAAAAAAAAAAAAATTAGTCTTGAAGTTTGTACAATTTTGTTGAGGTACCCAGATTTATAGCAGTGATAGCTACATCAATCTGGGTCAAAATGCTTTTTACAAATAAAGGTATTTTACACTTTTACATGACTTTTTAAGTTGCTGTTAAATTTAACAAGGTACTGCAGATATCAGAGAGAGGAAACGTAGAGTGGAGGTGGGAAAAGTTAATTTTAATTTTTTTAAATCAGCTTCATCTAGTTTATTGATCTTCGTGGAAATAATTTTCAGGTGTATGCATTACCTCTGAAAAAAAAGGGGGGTGGGATGGATTTAAAACTCACATCATACTGTCTTATCCCTTGGAGAAAGAAGTCCCCACAGTGCTGGAGAGCAGAAAAGAGACCAGGCAGAGAGAGGCGCTGGCCTCACTACAGGCTTCTATTCCCTCTCCAGCATCTGGATGAAACCAAACTGTGCTCTCTCTCCCAGCTGTGCCTGGCGCATGATATCATGAAGAGGAAAGGAGATTCCATGACTCAAGTGACGATTAAATCTCCAGCCCATGGTGGCAGCCCTTGCCCTCCATGTGCCCTGGGCATAGTCACCTCCCTGACTGTGTGTCTCAGCCTGTCACTGTCACTCAGACCAGCGGCAGCTACTTCAGAGTTGGAAAAGGAAGTGCTGATGGATGGTTTAAGCATAGATACATTGATCTCAGCTTCTTTGGCTACTTCTGGGAAAAAATTACAAGACAATTTTTGTTCTTTTTGTTGGTGCTATGATGCACAAAGCAGAGTTAAGCAGAGTGGTTTGATCATGATCAGAGTATTCAGCTGCTGGACACAGCAGCCTGACAGCTTCCAGCTTGTGGAGGCTAGCACAAAGCAGAACAAAGTTTTCCCAAAGTTTTAAAATGGGCCAAGCTAGACGCATGGGGAAGCATCTGAGGTATGAATTAGTTATTTCTGTGATGTAATCCATGTAATTTATCTTAAATATGTACCACAGGATGGGAAAATTGTACTCATAACCAGCTTATTTTTCTCAGTTGATAAGTAATACCACAAAAAGATCATTTAACATTAAGCCCAACCACAAAATGTCATTGTAAATAACTTTCTGGAGCTGGGAAATGCAAGTAACTAAGACAAAATCTTCAAAGCCTCAGAAGCAATTTTTTAACCCTATGTCATGTCCATTTCTTTGGAATGTGATCCCTTTGGTCAGTTTGGAAATACCATGCCTCAGCAATCCCATTTGTCTCCTTGAGGAGATGCTCTGAAATAAAGGAGCTGTTGAGGGCATGCGCCAACATGGAGGAAACCCTGAGTGACCATGGCCAGGGAGAGCAGAAACCAGGATACTTCTCCATGCTGGGGAACTCCAGGAGGCCACACATGGGTCCAGAGGATTCCCCAGAAAAGGAGGAACAAAGCATATGGGTTGCCATAGAGGAGTGATCCCCAAGGGGCGTGTTGAGGAGAATTATTCCACAACTGATCATCTGAAGACCAAACATATCCCCTCTTACAGAAGCACACCACAAAGACCTTTGAACAAAATAGGCAGTGAGGAATTTCTTCAAGGATCTCGTTCAAAGAAGGAAAAATATTGCAACATTTCCACCTTCAGGCTTCATGACCCAAAAAAGAAAAGCCCATACATGTGCATGTGTGTTTCTGTATACTTATGTGCATATATTAAAGCAGGCAAAGTAATGTCAGGTATTTACGCTGTGTTGTTTAGGTTATAAGGAAATTTATCAGGAGCAACAAAAAAGTAGGTAAGAAAGGCCCTTGAACAAATAAGACAAATTAATCTGTTTAGGCACTTTGTACTTAGACTCATAGCATGGTTTTGGTTGGAAGGGATCTTTAAGGTCATCCAACTCCAGCCTCCTCACCATGGGTATGGATGCTTTCCACTAGACCAGGCTTCTCAAAGCCCCATCCAATCTGGTCTTAAACACTTCCAGGGACGGGTCATCCACAGCTTCTCTGGGCAACCTTTTCCAGTACCTCACCACTCTCACAGTAAACAATTTCTTCCTAATATGTAATCCAAGATTTGATACTCCCCCTCCATAAATTACTCATGTTTTCCTACCTCCTCTTACCATCTTGGGGAAATATCAGTCAGAACATTTGCTACTCTGTAATCTGGCCTTTTCCAAGGAAATTTGCTGGGTACTTTGAGAAGAAAGTGCCAGTTTATTACTAAAACTGATTCTACCACCTGCTTCAAATTTTAGTATAATTAAGGTATAATTTTCTATCATATGAATAATTTTCTCTTGCACAATAAATCTACCTTGAAAAAAAAAGTTTTACAGACTTTACTGACTACTGACTTTTGAACTTATTTCTGATCTTTTACATAACATGTTATTACACATTATTGTTTCTCAAGTAGAAAAAGTGTTTCCTACTTTCCTTCAGTTCTCACTTTCCTGCTGAATTAATTTCTGTCCCCATACAATGTTTTACGGTCCCTTCTTCTGTATATTCCAGGGCTACACTGACAGAATATCCTCTGAAATAGTGTGAATTACTTTTATTTTTTAAGCATCCAGTGAGGATGCTTAAAAGAGTTTTGTTGCTGTGGTTGTCCTTATGTTAATTAAATTGTTTCATTAAGAGAGTTCCACTTTCTCCTGTCCTTCAACAAAGCAATTGCTTGTTTGCTTCTGTATTAATGGGATCCTTTCACTAATGTGGTTTATTGCACAGCCCTATAAACAGAACCATAACAGCAAGAAATTGAGAATGCGAATAGGCAGCTAGGGCTGGGGAGTTCTTATAACTGGGAATTTCTCATATTAGCTCTATTGCCTGAGTGAATGTTTCATGGAACAACTTCCTCACTTTTTTATATTCTTGGCGGCTGAGATGATCATAAAAGTAAACTTCGGATCCGAATGTGTCTGAACTTTGTGAAAAGTTGGACTGAAATCTGTATTTCCAGCAAGTTTAACTGGAATGGTGCTTCAAATTCTAAGAGTCTTGTTCTGTTAGTAGTTTCTAGATATGCCCTTGGCATCTGCACTGTTTATATCACTGAAGGTTGAATTTTGAAAACCAAAGTGCAATTGACTTACAGTTAAGACTGAAATTCCATAAACAAGTTGGAACAAGTGGTTGCAGTCACCAAAACTCAATTTTCACAGCTTGGCTGAGCTGATCCAAATGCTGGGGTTGAGCAGCGGTCACGCGCATGCGACTCCTCTGCTGCCGGGCCTGGAGACCTAGCCCTGCTCCTTCAAGTGCACTGGCTCTGGTGGACACCTAACCCTGCACAAGCCACCACTTTAGGGACTGGAGCAGAAGGTAACCTCTTTGCTCTCCCACAGAGGTCAACATCCTTCAAATTTAGGTTTCTAAATTACTCCTTGAATGAGTGAATATATTTTTCCAGAAAGACTGCAAGGCTTGACTGGGAGACATCGCCAAGCAGAAAGCGATCTTCTCTCTGACTGTGTCTTCTAGTGGTCAATGACCCTACCTGAAGAATTGTGTCCTATTTGCAGCTTCCCCTCTCCAGCCTGCCTGATGGCCTTTGATTACACTGTGATAATATCAGAAAACGCTCTGAATAAAGCTATCCCGCTTTTTATCAAAAGAAGTACTGTGAATAAGACTAGGAAGACAATTTTTACCTCTGTGTTCAGTATTCAAGAGAATCAAAATTTATTCAAGCTTCATAGGTATTGTTAATATTGGAGAAGATACTGAAAATAATAACAAAATTTGTTTGAGGGCTGGAGAAACTGGAAAACAATGTTTTTCCTTGAGAAACTTCAGAAATCCAATCTATTTAATTCAACAAAGGCAGAGGTACAGTGAGTAAGCTCCTTCATGAGGAGATAAAACTAAAAAGATGTTTAATCTGCTGGAGAGGAATGTACCAAGAATCAGTGGCTGAAAGTTGAAGTCAAAAAATTCAACCAGTAAAAAAAAAGACCTTTTTTTTTTTTTTGATCACTGTGAAAATAATTAATTAATGATGTGGGGCAAAACTGCCAAGGAAACAGTGGGTTTTATTTTCTTGATGTCTCCAAATCAAGATTGACTAACTTTCTGAGGAAGTGCTTTTACCCAATGTCAATTAAAGAGCACAGTATATGGGTAACTGGGTGGAATTTACCACTCTGAAATGCACAGGAGGTCAGAGTAGATGCTCTAACCATCCCTTCTGGCCTTAACCTCCATGCATCTATGAATTATCCTAGATTTTTTGGCATGCAATAGGATTTAAAAAGAAAGCCTTTGAGGTAAAAATTGTTTGAGATTTACCTCAGGAAAATAATCTTCTGGTTCACGCAAAGGAAAGCCAGATTGATCTGTATTAATGGTGTCTGGCAGAACATTTTCTTACTTACTTGCCAAAATTTTGGTGAGGGCTTTATTGCCAACTGTAGGAAGTGATATGGGTTGATACAAAATATACAAACAACTCGGTAACCTTCTCATGGGAGTGAAGTATATACAACGAACATAATTTCTTTATTTTTTCCCCTTCAGAGAATTCAGGAATTTGGCTCTTCCCAAAGTGTAGCAATCATGCCTAAGCATTTTATAGACTTCTAGTGAGAAACTGCCAAGGCTTAGAGACTTGTCAAGGGCAGAGGTTTAATATTAATCTCCACCACTGTCTTTTCAACTACATCTGAGCTCCCTCTTCTGACATTTAGATTTCTTTTTAACCCTTTAGTGGGACTGCAAAATAACTCCATCAGGTATACTGCCCAGAGCAGGTACTGCAAATAAGCCTTATCAGAGTGCTTGTGGACAGTAACACCTGAATAGAAATTTCAGTGACTATAGGTCTATAGCCTATAATTTCAAGCATGAATGTATGTGATCTTTTCTCAGTTACATAAATACTTGACTTGTTTTCTTTTTAAACTGCAACATTTTGCTGCCACTGTCTTCTGTGCAAAACCTTTCAGGGTAAGTTTTTCAAATACAATTATACTAGGAATTAAAGTCCCCAAGCACTTTAGCCACTTCTTCCTGATTTACTGTAGCTGGATATCTTCCTAGGATGCTGTCCAAGACACTGATTTTAAAGCTTGCACAATGTTTAAGGGAATCAGTTCTTTATTATCCTCAGAGGTATGCACTCTTCTTTAATCATGTCACAAGTCCTATTGCAGCTTATGTCTAAGCTGTCATCCTCAGAGGGAAACATTTTATGCTTTTTTAAATACATAGACCCATACGAATAAACATTTCATTCTTTCTTTTTGGCTCCAAGGATCTTGACAGCATTCGTGTACTTCTTTTTCCTTTTTTTTTTTTTTTTTTTTCTTTTAAAGCTTGTGGTAATGTTTATTTCTTTGGTTACAATTGTTTTTTTAACATGTAAAGATCGCCTGTATAGCCACACATTTCTTAGATTTCTCCACCCACGATCATATTTCACCATCCCCTCCCAATCCCCTCTGTATATCCAAATTTTCATCTTTTTAAGACTTTTTTGGCAAGTAAATAGCTCTGTGGCAGCTACTAGTTCAGCTTTAGCAACAGAAGAGAAAAGGGAAGACTACAGTCAGTTATCAGCCTTTTTAAATGACTTTGCATGATGCTGCAGTTCAGAGTTTTTTTGTCAAACTTCTTTTGGTCCAGGTAACTGTTTTTTAAGCATGACAAAAATTTGGCACTCAGGAAGTCTTCATTTTACCCATTAGGTCTTGGATATGTCTCTCACACTCCAAAGTATGCTTCTTCATTAAGGAAGACAAAGGGACAAGAAACCCCACAACATAATTGCTTGTCATGTTTTAGGATGCATCTTCTAAAAAATACAGTGATGATGGACTAGGCTGTGGGTTGATGGCTTCATTTCTGCCGGTACAATTAGATATTAAAATCCCACATGATCCCTAGGCTGACAATGAAGACCTCATGAAAAACCAGAGAGTTATTTACCCATTTCCTCCAGGCTTTTCCTACCAGACTAAAGTCATCTGGCCACTGCATCTTCTGTCAGCAGATTTGCTTGATAATACCTGCTTCCTAAAATGGGTACCAGCAAAAGACCAGCAATGAACTAGTGACAGAACAGTAAAATCCACATGAGAATTGCTAAAAAAACAGGGAAGAACACATCGAGGAACAGCCTCTACAACGGAAAGGATGATTTTAGAAGTGTATTGGTGCACATTAAATCCAGTTTGACAAATGCTCACCTTTCACAGAGCACTAACAGGCAATTTTGTGCATATTTTCAGTAAAACTAAGCACTAACTTATTGCTACCATTCAAAATGATAAAAAATTTTACCATCAGTTAAAGTTTTTTTAGATTTCAATTACTTCCCTTTCTCTACCTATAAATACAAAATTCATGTTGCATATACAAAAGTGGGGTATATACAAAAGGAAAGACTGAGAGAAATTAAAAGGCACCCACAATAGTTTGGCATACAGAAATTTGATCTTTCAGCACTACTCATCTAAGTTATGATGCTGCAGGCTACAGAGGGTAAGATTTTCCTCTGACAAAAATATCTGTCTTGGTTGGTACCAAAGAGTCGTTCCAATCAATATGAATTTCCATCCTCATCCTCTCTCTCACTTTCATTCTGATGATAAATTTCATCCTGAGCTGGAAAGTTTCTCTGAAGTCAAAACAAGTACTTTGGATTCAAAGTTTCATTTTCAAATTAATAATAACTCTTACCAAAATCTACAATCATCTTTCTTCAAGTGTAGTATCTGTTTCATCTGTTAATGAAAGCTATGCTGTGACATTATACAGTATATATCCATAAAGACTGGTGATTTGTATTTCTTGTTTTTCTTAGACATATTAGTCTTGTTTTCCTTACAACTCTCTGTATTTCAGCTCTGCTGTGCACAAAGAAGCAGAAGATGAATTTTGGATAAGACTTATACAGGCTTACAATTCTACTACGCTGTTTCTGTTTTCTAACCCCCAAGGTTAGCAGGGTTAGGCAGTCAGTGCTGAGAACAAGGACTTAATTGAAAACAATTCCCTAATCTGTAAAGCAGCTTCTGTGTGAATGCTGTCACAACTAGAGACTCAAAACTCGGAGTGTAGACACTGATTCTGCCCTGCTCATTTGCTTTGCAGCTGGTATTATTCAAGCATCAGCATGACTGCTTTATGCCTTTGCCCCCATACATTTATATTCTGGAGTGTAGCAACAAAATATATTACTGTATATTACTTCCTGTGTAACAACTGATTACACTTGAGTGTACTACATCAGTTATAGTGGCAGTATCCTGGTTTAGTTATTAATAGATGTTGTTTGAAGGTAGCTATGGTTCTGAGAGCAGAAGATAGTTGTGATTAGATGCTCGCAGTTCTATGTATGAATATGTGACCCTGAAAAGTAATTAATACCAAAGCCTGGCTCCTCTGATGATGGAAGCAAATATCTGAGAGCTCACCATGTTTATTCTCTTGCCAGGGATCATCAGATCATCAGACCAGTGACATGAGAAAAAAAATCAAAATATTATAACATGGTGAATCATGCTTTATGGAACAGAGAAATGTGACTGATAATTTGTGAGGTTCTTTAGGGACTAATAAACTAGGTGGAAATCAAAATTAAAAATGCAGGAGTTTTGATAGAGTATCTTAGACACAAAAAATTCTGCATGAGACTTAAATACAACATCCAGATGGGAGTTTCAAGTTCTTCTAGGATATGTTGACTGTTTATGCACGGGCACATATCTAAAAAAATACATTGTGAAAAATGTCAACAATCCTGGTGCAAACCAGCTGTAGGAGTGTATTCATTATGTTGAACACTCAAGTGTAGCATTACAAAAACAAAGCTGCTGTTGTGATACCAGCTAGCAGGACACAACACGATCCTGCAGTGATAAGGCAGATAGAATTTGCAAGGTTTAGCACAATGGGATACTCTTTCTAATTTGGCAATAAGCACAATGTGAATTTGACTACGTGGTCATTGAGCAGTTGATGATTGAAGTTCAGACCTGGATATAATGCTCAAAGTATTAGTAAGAAAATACAAATAACTGTTCTATTTAACATCCATGCAATATCCTGTCCTTTTTTCCAGACTGTCACAGATTTCTGCTGGCATTTAAGCCTGCAGTGCTCAAATGAGTATCAGCTGCAGGCTGTCTTACAGATCTATCAGATGTAAACTAGGTATAAGAATAGACATAGAAGGGACTCATATGAATTTCTTTCAGGTTAAAGGATGCATTAGTAACCACCTAGATTCTATCTGGGATTCTGAGCCCTGACTTGGGAAATGCAGATCTAAGCCTTAAAATGCTGCACTTGTTGAGGCCTCAGGAAAACTGCATTCATAAGCAGCAGGACCCATATGCAGAGATTTGCTTTGTTCTTGAGTCAGGGAGGGGGAGATGGACAGGGAAAAAACTGACAGGGAGTATGAGTGGAAAAGACAATAATAAACAAGATTTCAAAAGCATATAACAATCATTACATTCAAACACAGGAAATGCATCCTAAATTCTTTCTTGGGACAAATCACAAGGTAAATCTATGGGAGAGGCTTGAAATTTCTCCCAGATGAGCTGTGAGAGGACTGTGGAAGAGATTCCAGGATCTTAAACTTTACGTCAGTTGCTTGATTCAAGGAATCCCAAAAGCAATTGCTAGAACCATGATGATGTCCAAGGCACTGCTCAGAGGAAAGAGGAGACAGGGATGTCATTGGGAGCAATCATATCCACTTCTCATCACATCCATTGCTCAGAATGAAAAGTTTAAGAAGCTACATCTTGAATCTTCCCCTACTAATGCTCATTAGCACCATCCTAATACTTCCTTCAGTGCCAAATGTGCATTCCTCCACCTCCTCACAGCTTTCCAAGGTTACTCATAAGGTCAATACTCCTGGGGCTGGTGAGCAAATGAAATTCTTCTTTCAATTTCACTGTCTTCAAGCTCCCTACCCTGTAGCAGGCCCGCACCTTTCCTCATGATTCTATTGAAAAGGCTCCCAATAAACTCCCCAAGGAAGACCCATCAGAGGTACAAAGCCACATTGCTCTCTCAGAGAGCAATATAAACATAGACTCTGCAGTAGACTTCAGATTCATAAAAATCTAATTTAGAAAAGGTGATTTAATGGATCTAGGAATATAGATTGAAATTTATAAAACTTTTGCTCTACAGCTGAAACGAGTCTCAGCTTTCCTGGAGGACCCAAAATAATATATTTTTTCAGTTGTCTGCCTAAATTCTGCCTTCCCAACCCAGGCCCAGGTAGAAAACTTTTCTTCCTCTCTATGATTTTATGAGAATAAAATCTGCTGACAATCACAAGGTTCTTAGATACAGTGATACAGACCCTAAAAAGAAAACAAAAACTCTAGTCCCAGACTGCACTTCTGCCAATATTTTCATTTCAGATTTGAATTCCAAACTATTTGCAGTGTTTCTATACAAAGGCTTAACTTCAATTAAGGCAGTGCATATGAAGAGTCATGAGCCAGTATGTTCTGTCTTCTCTAATCCTTTTCCCTGTTTCCTTGCCTTCCCTTTTGCCTCTATCAGAGCTGCAGGGGTTCCAGATTTGAAGTGTAATGCTGGGCTTGGGAAAAGTAAGATTTGTTGGCCACTTTCTGCTGTCTTTTTTTGTGATGTCAGGGAAATAATTTGACCCTTTTGTTTCTCATGCACAAAGAGAGAGCGAGGATTTTTTCTTTGTCTCCTCTGCCAGCAGGATACAGCAAGCTCCCGTAGCTGCTCTCGACTACATTTGCAGACAGTGAACCTTGTCTGCACCTTGTCTGAGGCTGTTCATCACCACCATGGCCATAGTAGTGAGGAGAAGCAGTCAACAGATGGTGGCTGTAATGCCAGGCCCCAAGCCACTCCGAGGAGATCCCCCAGCTTTGAGGTTATGAGGAGAAAGGTGGTACTTTCCACCCACCTTAATCCTGCTTCCATATGGCTTTGAGGAAGAGTTGCAAAGAAAGGAGAGGGCAGCTGACAGATAACAGGAATAACACGAGCCCTGGAAGCTCCAGTGCTCCCAGGAATCACTGGACATTTGCACCTTTGAATGTTTTCCTCTTTTTATGCTGTTTAGATTGGAGTCTTGCTCTGCTCCTGGCTGGTCTCACCAGCTTCACAGAGCTCCTCATCCTCCTCCTAGCCTTCCCCTTCTCTGCAGTGCTCTACCATTCTCCTGGAGTGTCCTCCTCCCTGAAAGTTGCCCTTTCCTCACCCACTGAGAAGGGGAATTTTTTTTTTTTTTGATTGTTTCTGCTTCTGCTGCTATGTCTCCTTTCCCATTTATTGTCTATCTGTAAACCTTGGGCTCAGGAGGAGCCACCTATTATTCAACATTTGACTAGCACCCTGAAGAACCTTACTTCATTGGCCCTGCTACTTTAATCAACATGATTATTATCTTTGTTAACATTTGCAAGAAGGTAAGGAGATTAGCACAGAGGATGACAGTGCTTCCACAGGGCTGTTGGACCTGGTTACAAAGCAAGTTTCAGAAAAGCAGATCTATACCATTTCCATGTGCTTTTTGTCATTAATTATCACCAATATTAGGCAGAAAACAAAGCACTTTAGTTAGTAACCCTGTGAAAGCTGCTTAAAAGAGAATATGTATGTCCCTAACATCATTAATAAAGCTAATAAAAGCACAGTGCAACCTGCAAATGCAGCTGTCAATGAGGTTTTCCATAAATTCTTTGGAAACCAGAGCTGATTTGATTTTCTATTTCAAAAAAAAAAAACCCCAAATATGGTGGTGATTTAAGTACTTCAACACCTTACCTTTCACATTTTCTTCTAATGTTATACATCTGCTGCTTTGGTGGTTAATCTCTAGTAAATACCAAATTATGACTTTGTTAATGAAGTGTAAGAGTAACTTAAAATTTGTACTGACTTTGCCCAGGACGCCTGGGCAGAAATTTCAGATACAGTTGACATATGTAAACACACATGCTGAGTAAAGCAGAATTAAAACCAGAACTTGGGTTGCTCTTATCTCTGTTTGACTGCAGCAAGCTTGTGATACTTGTAAGGGTTTTTGTATGACAAATGGAATAGTGACCCAATGCATAACAGATATATTTGTGTGTAGATGTACTTGTGCTGTATATCAACTCATGTTTTGAAATATAAAGTTTAAAGGTAAAAACATTGTGTTTGGAAAACTCTCACCTAACTAATTGAACCCACAGTCTATCATCAGTTACTAAAAAAATTCAGAAATATCAGTGTGAATGCTTCTCTTGATTTATATTTTGATTCCTTTTCTGAAAACTCTGATAACTGCTCAAAAACAACAGTGAGAGCACCACATTTGTACAGCATTTCTGCAGAGCTGGAGATGAATTTCACCCAAGGAAGCAAATTACATTTGAAAGTATTTTTATATAGAGAGACTTCCAAATAAACCAAAAAGAAAGTAAATATAGATATAAAAATAAAACCACCACATTTTCTTCATTCCCTCATCAAACTCGGTGATATCTCAGTGGAGCCCCTCATGAAGATTTGAGGAAAAGAAAGAAGCAGGACAATTAGCCCCAGACCTTGAAGCATAAGAAGAGAAGAAACTCACTACATTACGATACATAGGGACACAACTTGTGAAAAGCCCACATTTTGTTCTGGGGCTCAGGCCCTTGAGCTCCACTAATCATTTACTTTGCAACCCCTGCTCTCCCACCCATGGGCACAGGGCCACACTCCCTGGCAATAGGCTGGAGTTCCCCCAGCCAGGTTTCAGAACAGCCCTGCTAGAAATACTTCAGGAGGGACCTAACCCTTCCATGATGTGCCCTTCCTAGAGTGTAATGTCCCGTCCCAAGCACTTCTCCAATCCTAGAAATTACTGGAAACTATGGCCTTGTGTCACCAATCTTCACTGAAACCCAGACAAACACAAACTGTGTTTCCTGCCTTGTCTTGGCAGAAAAAGACAATGGGAATCCATGGCTTGGAGAAAGGTGTGGTCAGCCTTCCTCCTCTTTTGGCCCCTTTGCTGGCTAGGCAGTAGATACACTGTGTATATCTGGTGACAATCAGGTAGATAACATAATCATGTCTCAGTCTTGTGTGCTATGGTGCCAAAACCTCCCCCCTGAAACCTTTCAGACAGACTGGCTTTTTCTAATCTTACACAATGCCTTTTCAAGATACAATCATCTGCTTAGAAGCACAACCTGACAGCACAGAACAGAGCAACCTTCCTTTCCTGGGACAATGACCAGCAGGGTGAGGGGCAGCAGAGCTGTGCTTGCTGATGACAGTGTCAAAGGACAATGACATTGCAGCCTTTGTGCTGACATGACTACAAAGCTGAGCATCTGGGACATGAGTGCCCTGCCCCTGTGCTCCCCTGACCAAGTCCAAACTCACCTCAGCTCCTGAGCCTTTCTTCACCCCCAGCAGCCATGCTCCTCTTTCTCCTCAAGCAAGTGCCAAGGAAGGGTAGAGTTTCTCTATGTGTAACATCACTTTTGGATCTTTAGGTGACAGGAAATGGAGTCCTGCACTCAGAGTGGAGGAGAGCAGGAATCATCCTATGCTCTGCCCTCTATAAAGAATTATGAGGTTATAAATGAGGTATGAGGTATGAGAAATGGGATATAAAAGCCTTTCAAAGACTGGTCTTTGCTCTACATGGGGATTGATGAGCTCATAAAGAAAGAAACCGTCCTTATCTGCATCTTCCAAGAAACCCACCGACACTTTGCTCAAAGAGTTTGATATCACTGTAATATGTGTTTATAGCTTTTGACAGTTTTAGTGTTAATATCATTGAAGACCCAAATGATTCTCTCCATAAAGAATGAGCTTTGCAGTCTGAATGGTCTCAGTCTGCCTGCTTCAGCTCCATTTTGAACCTCCCTGAATGTGAGTTTCTGTTTGTTGCCACCACAGAAGCCTCAGCCTGTACAAGAACTGCATTACTGTTTGCTGCAAATGTGCAGAGAAGGAAAGATGATCTCAAAAACCTCAATGCTACCTGTTTTCTCTGGGCACTGAAATTCCAACTGCACATTCAGTGATAATTATGTCTTTCCTATTTCTCTTTTGGCTTGAATTTTTCCTGCTTTTACTAGTGTGGAGGAGCTTCATACTTTCTGTTCACATATTTCCAGACCACCCATAAATGCATTGAAAAATACTATTGTATGTACAAACTTTGTAATGCTTAAGAATACCAAAAAAATCCTCTGATTATGCTTCATAAAATTAGATTCAAAGGAAAACATTTCTTTATTTTTTCAGCAATATGAATGCAGTATTAGGCTCATAAGCATTTAAATGAGTCAGATGCTTTATTTGTTTATTTCAGAAATTTTTCTTTGTACATGAATGAAAAATTTAAACTGAATTGATTCTGAAAGAAATAGTGCTGAACACAGCCATATGAAAAGCAATCTGAAAATCCTGACAGGGGTAAAGAAAGAGAAATTAAAATGCCCATGATATATGTGGAGCTAAGAATGAAAGATGAATTGTTCCTTGCACGTGCTGTGTCAAGCCAGTTGTTGCTCCAAAGCTCTTTACAGGCTTTATGCCCACACACTGACTGAGCTGCACATCCTCCCTTGTAAATCTCAGTAAGATGCAGAAAGGGGAACTCTGCTCAGGCACTGCCAAGATTAAAGCACCTCAGAGGCTTAAATTTGCACTTTTTCTGTCCTTATGCTAACCGATAAGGCAATGACAGTCCACAAAGATAGGCCTGATCCCACAGAGATTTCAAACTCAAAATAACTACCAATAAATCCAAGGGGAATAAAATAGAAATCAATGGATTAACCAGTCATTTATTTGCACTGGTAGGTGTAAAAGCAAAGAAGGGGTTTAAGGAAGCATACAAAAGAAGATAATAATACATTTTGCAGAGTTCCTTATAAGCATGAAAGGCAGTATGGCAAAAAAGACATAATTGCCACATTGAAGACAAAAAAGGGAATAATAGAGGCCAGCATCATGAGATAATTTGAGGAAGACACAAAATTTCACCCCTCAAATATATATTTTGCTTAGCATGGTATGTCCAGGAAATGAAAAGGGACTAACTTAAATAAAAATGGGGAACTGGAAATGAGACGCTTTAAGAAAAGAGAACCATAAATTCTGTAAGAATAGCTACTATAAAAAGGACATTTACATGCTAAGAAGGAAGAAATAAAGGATTCAGCTGAAGATTGTCAAAATAGCTCTAAGCCAAATGTGAAATAGTTTCCAGTAATTCAGATGCCTCATGGGCAGCCAGGTCCTGGGCTGTCCCCTGTGAGGGGAGCACTCGGGGACTGGTGTGGTATGACGGTGGCGTGTCCTCCAGTATACTCTCCGTGTTTCACATGCCAGCCAGGGAAAAGGAAACGGATTGCAGGGGAAATCGCCATCTGCTTTTGTCAATAAAAGACCGCATGTGTGCCTTGAGCCTAAACAGACTGAAGGCAGCCTTTTATAGCTGCATGGGGGGAAATGGGAGACCTTACAAAACTGTGAGAAAGTATAATTTAAAAGGAATAAACAAAAATTACTGTGACACTACTTCATCTGCTCTGTATAGACTCCAACACAGTATCACAGAAAGCATGGGAACTTAAAAAGGCAGGGGTTCACATTAAACCTGTGATTTACTCAGTTTCTGAGTTCCCTGTTTCAAGAACATTATTACAGATAATGTTTTCTCACACTTTAATGTAATTTGTACTGTACAGGGGGAAAAGACTGTAAAGTTTCTCTTTCCTATAAATGTGTACAAAAGGCATTTGTATGCCTCGTTCGCTGAAACCACCTCACAATCTTTGGTCTATTTATACTTCCACGGCACATAGGCAGGTGTATTAATTTCCACATTCCATAAACCATTTAATGCATTTAATGGAGGCACAAGATCTCAGAAATACAACTTGAAACTAAATTGAGTATAGGCATAGCTAAGGCAGTACTGAAAACAATATCACAGTCTGAATCACATGGAATCACAGTGTGTCTGTGATAGGAAGGCATTTCTGGAGATCATTTGCTCCAATTCCCCTGCTCAAGCAGGGCTGCCAGTTGTCCAGGACTGTGATCAGATGACTTTTGAGGATGGAGGTTTCACAGCCTCTGTTTGGCAACCAAGGGAATGCTGGCTAGCCTATAGTTCACCAGATCCTTCTTTTGGACCTTCTCAGTGATAGGATTGATATGTTCTTCCTTCCAGTCCTCGTAATTCTGCTCTAATCACCATAAGTTTTTCAAAGATAACCAATCAAAGATGTCCTTGCAGTGACATCAGACAGCTCCCTTAATACTTGTGGGTGCTTCCCAGGGGATCCCACGGGCTTGTACATATTCAGTTTGTTTAAATGTTCCTTTCTATGGGCTCCTCCTCCACCAAGGGTAAGTTTTCCTTTTTCCAGACTTTCCTTTTGATCGCAGTGTCTTGGTGTTCCTGCAGGCTGGTCTGACCAGAAAGCACTGAGGTAAAGAAGACATTCACTATTTTGATCTTTTCTGTATCCCTTGGCACCAGGGTCCCTGCCCTCATTCAGCAGCAGGCCCACATCATTCCTGATCTTTCTTTTCCTGCTGGTATGCTTGTAGTAGCCCTTCTCATTCCACATCAGACTTAACTGTAGGTGGGCTTTGGCTTTCCTAATTACATCATGGCACTCTGTGTCTGCATTGTTCCGGGGTCACCTGCTTCTGCCTCTTGCATTCTTCCTTTTACAGTCTGAGCTTAGTCAGGAGCTACCTATTCATCCACACAGCCCTCCTGCTGCCTTTGCTTGACAGTGGCTTTATGGCAGCTTGGGTACAAGGGATATGTGCTTGGCAGCATAGACACAAAGAGTTCAAGGCAGAAAAATATTCTTTACCAAGAATTTAAGCCAATTTATCTATGCTTATATCCATGTCTGCTTCCAATATCCACAACAAGCTGTACTGTATCTAGTGCCCCAACCCAGTAGCCTGGTCTGCAGGGCAGATATACCTACAGAGACTTACCCCAATCACATAGGCAGTCTGCCACAGGGCAGAAATATGGACAAAAATGCCCCCATCTTAAATTAGCTATTTCACCACTAACTCCTGGCAGGAATATGGACACAAATGCCCCAGTCTTTAACCAGTTATTTCACCAAAAACCCCTCCTGTCAATTGCATTATATATATATTTATATATATATATATATATATATATATATATATATATATATATATATATATATGTATGTATGTATATATATATGCTTTTCTAAGTCAAACAGCTGAATTTGTAATCATTAGCCCATTTGTTTTAATAATCCTTAATTTACTGCCCTGAAGTCTGCATCCCAGATTGTGGTTTCTTGCAATACTGATGACAAAAAAATAACCTTTCAGTCACTACATGTTCAAAAATCAGTACATGGCTTAGGGAACATTTATGCAACAAAATTCTAAAGCCACTGTTAAAAAAAAAATTACCTTTATTACCCATTTCTTACACAAGGAGGCTGTATCAATCCCCTCAACATGAAGACAGTAGTTTCTGTTACTTATTACACTTAAAAAGGTGGCTGTCATCCTACATATCCATACTCCTAAAGACAAGTGAACTCATTGTATAAGTAAGGTGAATTCTTCTACAGGTTTGTAGAAGTGGGTATGAACTTAATCCTTTGCACAGGTTACACAGAATCATAAAAGATCCTGGGTTGGAAGGGACTCACCAGGATCACAGAATCCAAGTCCTAGGCCTGCACAGGATACCTCAAGAATCACATTGCTGCAATGCCCAACTGCCCATTAGGTAATTTCCTAATATCTAACCTAAATGTCCCCTGACACAATTTCAGGCCATTCTCTTGGGTCATTTTCACTGGTCACCACAGAGAAAAGATCAGTGTCTGCCCCTCATACTTCCCCTTATGAGGAAGTCATAGACTGGAATGAAGTCTCTCCTCAGTCTCTCCAGGCTGAACAAGCCAAGTGATCTCAGCCACTCCTTGTATGGCTTCCCCTCAAGACTCTTCACCATCTTCATGGTTCTCCTTTGGATGTTCTTTAATAGTTTTATAACCTTTTTATAGTCTGGTTCCCAGAACTACACACAATTACAATGAAAACCAAGGTGCTAAAACACAAAATACACATAGAATAAACACTTTCTAATATGAAAATGTTTAGTCATAATATAAGCCAAAATAAATGTGGTGGGTATGTAATATCAGAATGATATTCTGAATAGTCTAAATCATTCATTATAACAATGGAAAAAAAATATGAAAAGTCTGAAAGTCTAATATGAAAAGTCAGTTCTCTCTGTTGATGGGTTATAAACTGCAGCTAAATCTACAAAAGACACAGATGCATTTTGGTTGTCCAAACTCAAACTGAAAATTTAAAGCCATCAGTAAGTTGCTGAATTCATCAGACTGGACACAGGAAGTGTAGCTTTCAAGTATGACCTGCTACTGCTTTTCAAAATGCCAGGAGAAGCAAGAGGCAAGATGTGTCCCCAGAGGTGTCCAGCCAATGGACCATGTGTCACCTCAGCTGTCTTTCTCCAAAGCACTTCAGAAGCACCTACTCAAAGGCCTTCCCTAGGGAAACATAGAGGAGGTGTCTCTGCATGTGTGATGTCCAGAGCAACTGAAGCTTGTGTGGACATTGATCTACCTGCATGTGAAAGACGTCTTGTCACATGTGAGGGAAGGGGCTATGGCATGCAGATCTCTCTTACTCTAAGCTGTGAGGCTGACCTGTCTAGATGGAAATATGACAGTGCCAGGGCATACCAGCTCTCTGCTCAATTCTCCACTTTGCAAAAAAAAAAAAAAAAAAAAAAAAAAAAAAAAAAAAAAAAAAAAATTATTTGAAGGCTGAACAATGAGACAAAACAAGATAATGACTGTATATTGAAGTCATTGGGTCAAACTGCTAACACTGGACCATGAAGGCCAGTCCTTACTTGCCCTAAGAGCTAGAAACTAGAAAACAGTAACATTTTCAGAAGAGTAAGGACCAGAGGCAAGCTGTCTCCCACTCCCAGGCGGGCCTGCAAAGTAATTAGAGTGCAAAATCATGCTCAGGTTTTGGAGCAATTACTATGTAATTCTCCATGCCCAAGAGTAACTCTTAATTCCTTTGCTGAACAGCTTCAGCAAGAGAAAATGGAAACATTTGTGCTCACATTTCCTCATCCTAGAACTTCATGGGAAAAGCAGAGGGAGGTAAATGAAGGGATTCAAATTTTCTTAGGTGGGAATTAAAGCCATGCTTCCCGGATGAAAAGGATTTCAAAGGGGCAAAAGCACCTCACAGCAGGGAAGAGGTCAGAATGCTGGCTTCCAAGTAAAGGGATGTACTTCTGTACAACCAAATACAAGGAATCCAAGTCTCTGAGACAGGAACAAATGCTTTGTATTTCCTATTTGTGATGTATTTCTGTATAGCCTGGGATTACATCACCAGTGATATAAAATCTGTGCCCTACTAGCACGCCAGACAGTACATGTCACATACGTTTCTGCCAAGCTGACTGGGATGTACTCTATAATGTTTATTCCAGCTCCCGGAAACAAACAGCCTTTCTGAGCTGAGTGTAACAACAAAAACAACAACTCAACAACAGCAACTTGTACTGGCTTAGCCTTTTGCACCTTGTGGCTGCAGTGTATTTTTTCAGGCAGTGAGAATCATAAAACCAGACTTAGGGTACCAGCCTCTA
Source organism: Vidua macroura (assembly GCF_024509145.1). Taxonomy (NCBI): domain Eukaryota; kingdom Metazoa; phylum Chordata; class Aves; order Passeriformes; family Viduidae; genus Vidua; species Vidua macroura. The sequence goes on along the minus strand of NC_071573.1, from coordinate 67,834,225 downwards.
CCTGCCAGCTGGGCAAATTACAGACTTTGGCACTTGGCTTTCTCCCCATAGCCTGAGCCCTACAGAGCCTAGGCACTTGATGTGGAGGCTGTTAATTCCACAACCCCAAGCCCTTGTTTGATTTAACCCTAAATCAGTTTCAATTCACAACAATTAGATGCCAGGAATCCAAAGCTCTGAGTCAAGCTCAAATGCTTCCTATTTCTTATTTCAGACAGACTTCTGTTTAGCTGGGTCCATCAGTTTCATTTCACACTCTTTGACACTTTTCAGCATAAATTTACATTATTCTATTCTCATGTAACTCCTGTCCCCTCCAAATCCAGCCATAATTCATAAAAGCCAGGCTGGCTGTAGCCACATGACACAAAGTAGTCATCATTAAAGCACACATGGTCTTTCAGTGAAACATGATGAGACATCTCCTATCAATGCCATTCTAAAAGATACCTGCTCATCAGGCATTTTTTGCTTAGATCACTCTTCCCAGAAGAATTGAGAGAGAATCAGGAAACTGGAAGCAAACACAAGTTTCAGAGAAGGGGGGTTGTGTGAGGCTGTTGAAGCAAATGTCAATGGAACTGAAGCTTAACTTCATGCTCAATCAGGTTATCACTTGCTTGTCATCACTGCAACATGTCTGGCCACACCAAGGGTTGCAAGAAGCTAAACCAGCAGGAAACTGCCCTTCCCTGCTCAAAAAGATGGGGGGTGGGGAAGGGTTGTGGGGGGAGGAGAATGGAGGAGGGGTATTGGAAAAGAGAAAGAATAGTTTTCTGCTGGTTTAACTCTCCAAAATGGCTTATCAGGAGTTCAGAGGAAAGCCAGGGCATACACAATGGAGGGAGTGCAACTGTAGGGCCAGAGCACAGGAACCAAGGGAGTAAAGGACTACTGCTGCATTGCCTTACCCTGCATAAAGCTGTGGGGGAACTACAGTGGAGCAGTATTTGTCCTTAAAACTGAAGGTTGTAAAGTGTTTACACCTCTCCACTATCTCTATTTTTTTTGTCCACACCCTGCTTAACGCAATGGAGCCCTGATGCCCTTTGTTTGCTGCTGAAATGGTGTTCTTTAAAGAAGAATCAGCATATAGCATGGACCAGTCTTTTCGTGGTATTCTCACATCTTTCCTGTTGTTAGTTATTGTACCTTGCTGTGATTGCCCTTAAGGGAGGGGCTTGGGATTTACATAAAGCATTTTTGCTTTTGTATCATCTAAGAAATTTTTATTGGGTTGGGCTGGGTTGGGTTTGTTGTTGGTTTTCTTACTCTTGATTTTACTTCGGGGATTTTTTTCTTCTCAGAAGTAACCATCCTAATTACTTGATGCCAGTTATCCAGTTGGTTGACAGATATTTTTTATTAGCTGTGATAGAGACCAGCTGTATGATACTATTAAAATATATAAGCTCTGTTAAGTTTTCGGTTTCCCAGCACACTGGACATTCAAACAGTCTGGATCCTATTTAACAAACATTGTTGAATGTATTCAGTTAATAAAAGCTTGGCAAATATTAGTAAAGAACTTGTAATGGTTGTGAGTGACATAAAGGTTAAAAGTTTTTTATAGCATTGCACCAAACTGGAGTAAAGCTTCAAGAAACTGAAGTGATGTGTCAGTAGGAAATCTCAGCACTGATTCAGACATCATGGAATACTCATTTTTAAGAAACTGGAAAAGATGAAACAATTCTGCAAATCTGAATTTAGTTTTGAAACTTTTAACATTATTTACCTCATATTATCCTGTTTTGCTGTTACCAGAATTATCCCAGTTTGACAGTTTCTGTGAAAGCAAGATGTTTTCTGTCCTATGCTTGTCTTACACTATTTCTATATAAGGACCAGAACAAGAGAAGAAAGGACTTGTGATAGATGAGCATATAGGGAATAATATCTTTCAGAGTAAAATTTTATTATCCTTTTTTAGTTTGCTTGCTGCTATCTCTGCACATAGGAAAGGTCTCTGTGCACCCCTGGACCCAAGGAGGTTTCCCAGCACCTCCTCAGAGCTCAGGTCACCCAGGGGAGAGTCACAATGTGAACACTAGAAAGCACACGCTGTTTCAGGAATTCTGTAAACGTTGGATTCCAGCTCCCAAAACCGCTTGTAGATTCACTTTCTTTAAAGGCTTCTCTGGACAAGGATAAAGGTGAGTTAAAAAAAAAAAAAAAAAAAAAAGGTGTCAGTGAAATCTTTTAATTAATATGTTTTCAGATTCTCAGTGTTGACAGGGTGTGTTGCATTTTAGTGCATTTGTCAGCAAACAAGTTAAAATACATTTGTGTCCCAACTAAATGTGGCAAGTTAGGGCATGTTTTTAAAAGTTTCAAATTTTAACAGGAGTTAAAACATGTTCATGATTGTGCTTTTACCTTAGCAGAGTGTGAGTGTCACTGATGGGTTTTTCTGGGACTCCAGTGAGAAGCTGCCATACCAGCAGGGAGCTGTTATTCAGCAGCTTTCTCCTTTTCCTGTCAACTGTCAAATGAAAATACCATTTCATTCACCTGTATTTCAGGAATGGATAAAATTAATGTTTTAGGCAATATTGGGAAAAGAAAAAAAAGCTGGGTACTAGTGAGTTGGGAGGTTTGGCAGTAGCTGCAGGAGTCAGAAGCCATGCTTTCACAGGGTGGCAAATAGCAGCTTCAGAGTACCTGATGTAAGGTCATGATTTCCATAGCCACATAACCCAGAGTGTGGCACCACATTCAGCTGTTGTTCTAGTTGTGGCCAAATACTTTTCAGGAGCAACTTTGCCTCAGCTGCTCTTGGGCCAAAACCTATCAGCTTTTTTCCTAGCCTCCCCACAGAATGTTAGTGCAAAGTTGACATAAGCACTACATACCATGCTTATACCTGGCTAGCTTGACAGGAGGGTTTGTGTTTATGCCTAAAGTTGTGTCTGCAAGGCACAGATTTACTATTAATGATCATGAAGTCACAGCCAAGAGTCAGTAACACAGTCAGCTGTGAGGCTGATTTGCTGGGTAGCCCTGTACAAAGCATTTTATCATTCCACACCTCAGTCTTCCACCTTCCCAAAAGGCTGAGGATGAAAATACCTCAGGAAAAATGTGCTGATAGGAGTCACCTTTTGGACGTACTACAAAAAGACAACTTCATCTAGAGGGTGTAACTCACTATTAGAAATCAGGAAATTGCAGTGACAGAGTCCTTAAACCTTTGGAGGAGCAAGGGGAGGCAAATCCTGTTACCCCCACCCCCTCACACCCCCCCCCAAGAACAGCTCCCCAACCTTGTCTCTTCTTCATTTTTGGGGGTCCATGGAGCTGTCTCTCAGTTATGGTTGTCATGTTCTTAGAAATATCACTACACATGACACGGGGGGCAATATGGGGTTTTTTTGCTGACACAGCTATTGTGGTAAAAGCCTTAACACAAATTCTAACTAAGAATATTCTATTCTGTGCAAATACGCTTGACAACTATACCACTTTTTTCAGACACTAGATCTCCAACACCTTATACACAAGTACCTTTACACTGGTACATCCTTGCTCCTGCCACAGAAATTCTATGACAACTTTTTATGTGGAAGGCACAGCAGAAAAATAGTAATCTCATCTTCGTAACTGATTAGTCCTGTTACAAAACACTAATAATGTCTGTCTCTTTTTGTCTCTCTCTTTTCCCTCTCCCTGCCTCTTGGAAGGAGATTAAAAGACCAGGAACTTGAGTAAAGTACAAGTTTAAAAAAAAAGGAATCTCCCCTCCAGCGTATTTCTTTGCTTGGTGCATAAAGGTGTGGTGCGACAAGGAGCAGCCTGGTTGCTGATGGGCTCAAGAGGTCATTCAAGGGGTTAAATCTTGTATTTGGCCCCTACAGTCAAGGGTTTGGATTAGAGATAGCTGTCCAGGTTTTAATTGCAGTGGGACTGACAGAGGGACCATACATATATCCCGATTTCCTACTTGTCCAGAGACTCTACAGAAGAACTTGTGGAACTAAGTACCTAGAGTAAGATCAGTCAAGGCTTAGTCTTTTTTACTTTCTCTTTTTCTTTTCAAGTTTTCAAAACAATGAAATGGTTGAAAAACATAACAAAAGCATAATGTAAAGCACATCATCTAAACTCCAAGTAACTATGTGAAATTTTCCAGTGACACTACTCTGAAATTCAGACGTAGCTACGGTGGAAAGTAGAAATGCATATGCCCGTGCCGGTGAAATTGCATATACCCGCTCAGGATGGACTGGTGCCTTTTGATATTGATTACGAAGTCTTGTCATGGTCGTCCAGTAGGTCTTCTTAGGTGATCTGTTACATAAACCAGTCTAAAAAGATAAAAACTCAAACCACCACCAAAAAAATCACGATTTCCTTAACATCCAGATTAAAAGGAGCAGACAAAACACAACGCGTGCCGTTGAGAAGCGGGAGAGGATTCCGAAGAAGGAAGCTGTCCGGCTGGCCGTGCCGCATGGTTGCGGTGCCGTCACGCCATAAGGTGAGCCCTCCGAAGCTCGCTCCATCCCTTCTGCCGCCGGTGCCCGCTGCCGCACACCACTCCACCAGCACGCCTAGGGGAGGCGGCAGCCGGCGGATCCCCGGAGAGCGGCTCCCGCCACCGCGGCCCCCGGGAGCTGCCGCCGCGGCGACCCTGGCCACGATCCCGGCCCCACCCGGCCCCGCCGAGCCCAGCCCAGCCCAGCCCAGCCCAGCCCCGCAGCAGCGGGGCCGGCGGCCGCAGGTGACGCCGGGGCGGGCAGAGCCGCTCCCGCCCCGCTCCGCTCCCGATCCCACCATGGAGGCCCTGCCACCCCCCGCCGTCGCCGGGGAAACCGCCCGGCGGCGCGGCCCCACCGAGAGAACCTCGGGGCGCGGCGGCGGCGGCACCCCCGGCACCCCCGCCCTGCCGTGGGCGGTCACCCTGGCAGGGCCGGCGGCCGCCCCCCGTGCCGACCCCGGGGGCTGCGGGTGTTGCCTGTGCGGGTCGCACGGGCGGGCGTGGGGGGGCTGCCCCCGGGGGAGCGGGACGCTGCTGCGCCGTGCTCGGCGGGGCGGGCGGCGGCGGCCGAGACAAAGGGAGCGGCGGCAGTGGCTGCGGAGAGGCTGTGCGTGAAATGCGGCGGGAGGGAGGGAGAGGTTCGACCCCCCCCCCCTTGTAAAAAACACCAGCCAAATGCCCCTTTTTGCCCCCCAAGAAACGAAGTCATCCCCTCGAGCGGTTGAAAGCCACCGGCTGCCCTCGCCGGGGTTACCGAGAGGCGGCTCTCGGCGTCCGCACGAAGCCCACCGATCCCGCCAGCCCTGGCAATCCACGGGGAGAGGGAGGTGGGCGGCTGAGCCGAGCCTCCCCGCTCCGCAGCCCTTCATTATCGGAATCATTTTAACATCCTTGTTTATAAACAACAGGCGTTCGGAGGAGATTACCCGACTATGGGAAACGATGGTTCTGACGCTCGTTTCTGCTCCTTAAAAGGGGATGGGGGTGCCAGGGAGGGGGGAGGGGGTCTAGGCCAGCCTTCCCCGCATCGCAGCACGGAGGGAGGGAGCCGGCCGGCTCCCCGCACACGCCGCCCCCTCCCCCGAGAAAGGAAATCACTCGGGTCCGTGATATTTCGCCCACCCCAGCGCTGATAAGCGCCCCAGATCACCGTTGATTCGCGTGCATTAGTTTCGGGTTACATCTTATTCGAGGGTTTAAATTCAACGTAAATACACACTCGGGGCTGAGGTTTGGGAAAGCGTGAATGTTTCCCTGATAATGTCGCTTCGCCCACTACTTGAGTGTATGGAAATGTAATCGTGAAGTGGGTCACCGCCTCAGAAAATACTTTAAAATCACAAATCAGGAATAATCAGACAGCAGAGTTTAATTAGAGCCGTAGGCTAATCACAAAATATTTTATTCCAAGCCAATATCGCTATGGGGGAGGGGTCCGTTTCTGCTCCGGCAGCGGCTCCTGCTGCCGCTGCTTTAGCGTTTGCAACATCTGGCCTACAGACCTACTAATTTCGACTCGTGATCTCGTTCGGCGAAACCCGATCTACGTGGTTCAAATACCTTCCAAATTGGGGGCGAATTAACAATCGCGACCAATTAAACCCGGGGAAGAAAAGAAAAGGGAAAAAAAAAAAAAAAAAAAAAAAAAGGGAAAAAAAAAAAAAGCAAGCAGCAAATCCCCTCCTTCCCTCTCTCTCCCCGCCCGGGGCTCGCACACACTATCTGTTGCTCTCTCCCGGCGGCAGCGAGCGGGGGCGTGCGGCGCGGCCGGGACGCTCTCACTCACACTCGCACTCGCACTCACCCGCACGCCCCTCGCACCATTGTCCCTGCCCGCCCGCCCCGCTCTCTCTCTCCCCCTCTCTCGCTCGCTCGCTCGGGGTGTTTTGTTGGCGGCCCGGCGCGGGGCCCGGCGCGCCCGCCCGCGCCGCGGCGGAGCGGAGCGGCACATTCATTATCGGCCGGGGGCCGATTTCAAACCGCTGCCATCGCGGCTCCATTGTTCGCCGGGCGGGCGGGCCCCGCCCCCCTTTGTGCGCGGCGGCCGCGATTGGCCGGCGCCGGGCGGAGCGCTGCCGTCACCGCTCGGGAAGCCCATTCATCTGTGCACTTGGGCGTTGGACTCCGCATCTTATTAGCAACCAGGGAGATTTCTCCATTTTCTCCTTGTCTACAGTACGGCTACAAATCTGGGATTTTTTATTACTTCTTTTTTACTAAACTTGGGCTCCTTTTTTTTTTTTTTGCTCGACTTTTTCCTCCCTTTTTTTCCCCTCCCTCCTGTGCTGCTGCTTTTTGATCTCTTCAACTTTAAATTTTTTAAAAGGAGTGCATTATAATCGGTTCTGTTCTCTCTTCTCTTTTTTTTTCCCCTCTGGTGTGTGTGTGTGTTGCTGCTGCTGCTGGTCGCCCAGTATTTATACCAACCCAACGCTCTTTGTTTCCCCTCCTTTTGGATCTGTTGAGTTTCTTTGTTGAATAAGACAGCATGGGTGCCCAGTTCTCCAAGACCGCTGCAAAGGGCGAAGCCTCCGCCGAGAAACCTGGGGAAGCAGTGGCTGCATCTCCATCCAAGGCGAATGGACAGGTAAAAAACGAAAAGAAATTTTTAAAAAATATTAAATCTGCTCCCTTTTTTAAGCCAACTTCGACGGACTCTCTTTCGCATCCTGTTTAATTCTTCCTTTGATGCCCCAGTGGCACATTCAATGGAGAATACGGTCGATCCTTTTATCTTTGCAACTCGAGGCAAAGGAATAATTTCTTTATTTTGGTTAAACGGGCTCGGCTTTGAATGATTCGTTCCTTTATCTTTCCTGCGTGGGGGGCGGGGGGGAAGGGGCACGGTTCTTTCTTTCTTTCATTTATTAAATCCCTCGTGTATTATGGTGGAGTGTCCCAATGGCTCGTAAACGGAAGGATCTCACACCGCTTGGCTTTTCTGCCCGCTTAACCTCCTCCCGAAGACACTCGGTGATTCGCGCGGAACGCCTCTCGTGGCACAGCCGGACGGCCGTGTAGTAGCGCGGCCGGAGCCGCCGGGCAGGGGCTCAGCGGGCAAGCCCCCTCGGGCGGGAGAGCGGGCCGGGGGCTGCGCCGCCGTCCGCGGCAGCCCCACAGGAGGGTCGGCAGCCGCAGGGCACGGCTTTCTGTCACCCACCCGCGCCCCCTCCCCACGCGTGAGCCGGGCTGGCCGCGCCGCCGCTGCCCCGCGCAGCGGCGGCGGCGTTGCGGGCAGCCACCCCCCGCCGCCCCCGCAGCTGCCGCCCCGGGCAGCCAGCCGCGCTCCGGGCGCCCGAAAGATGCAAATGCGGCGTGAATGGGGAGGGGGCGGGGGAGGCGGGGGCGCCTCGCTGCACCGCCCGGGCGCAGAGGGGCCGCGGCGGGCGGGGGGCCGGGGCCGGGCCGGGCGAGCTTTGTTCGCCTTCCCCGCCCCGCGCCGCCGCCGCCGCTTGGACGGGGCGCGCCGAGGGCGGGGGAGCGCGGCGCGGCCGCCGCTGCGTGGAGCCGGGGCGCCCTCTGGCGGCCGCCGCGCGCTCCGCCCGCCGCTGGGGGCGCCCGGCCCGGCGAGAGCGCGGAGCTTCGAACCGCGGGAAGCGGCGAGGCGAGGCCGGCGGGCGGGGAGGGCGAGGGCGGCGGCGCCCCGCGACCCCCCCGGGTACCGCCGGTAACGTTGGTCCTTGTCTTGCAGGAGAACGGCCACTTGAAGGTGAACGGCGACGCCTCCCCCGCGGCGGCGGAGGCGGGCAAGGAGGAGGTACAGGCGAACGGCAGCGCGCCCGCCGAGGAGACGGGCAAAGAGGAGGCGGCCTCGTCGGAGCCCGCCTCCGAGAAGGAGGCGGGAGAGGCGGAGAGCACCGAGCCGGCCTCCCCGGCGGAGGGCGAGTCCTCCCCCAAGACTGAGGAGGGCGCGACCCCCTCGTCCAGCAGCGAGACCCCGAAAAAAAAAAAGAAGCGCTTTTCCTTCAAGAAGTCCTTTAAGCTCAGCGGCTTCTCCTTCAAGAAGAATAAGAAGGAGGCCGGCGAGGGGGCCGAGGGCGAGGGCGGCGCCTCCACCGCGGCGGCGGAGGGCGGGAAGGAGGAGGCGGCGGCCCCCGAGGCGGCGGGCAGCGAGGAGGGCAAGGCGGCCGCCGAGGAGGCGTGCGTGGCCGGCAGCGCCGAGGCGGCGAAGGAGGAGGCGGGGGACTCGCAGGAGGCCAAATCGGACGAGGCCGCCCCCGAGAAGGCGGCGGGAGAAGAGGCCCCGGCATCGGCGGTGGCCGAGGAGCAGCAGCCGCCTCAGCCGGCAGCGGAGGGGAAGGCGAAGGCGGCGGAGGAGGCGGCGGGTGCCGGCGCCGCCACGAGCGAGGCGGGCAGCGGCGAGCAGGAGGCGGCCCCCGCGGAGGAGCCGGCGCGGCAGGAGCCCCCCGCCGAGAGCAGTCCGGAGGGACCCGCCGCCGAGTCGGCGGAGTAGTAAGCGCCGCCGCCGCACCTCGCCGACGGACTTTTCTTCCCCCCTGTTTGTTTTTGGAGTGGTGCCAGGTACTGGTCTCGGAGAACTTGTCTACAACCAGGGATTGATTTAAAAGATGTCTCGTTTCTTTTTTTTCTCTCCCCCCGCAGCTCCCATCTCAAATCGTTATATGTTGCCGCCATTCCAACGGGCGGAGGGGGGCTCCTCTCCGCCTTCCTCTCCCATCCATTGTATTTTGGTTTTTTTGGGTTTTTTTTTTCATCAGTATTAATGTTTTGTTTTGGTTGGTTCGGTTTTTTTTTCCCGTTGGTTTTTTGCTATTTTTTATTTTGTTCGTTTATTTTTTAATTTCATACTTCGCAACTCTCTTCATATTATAAAACTTTTGCCGATCGGTCTATGGACATGCCCATATATGAAGGAGATGGGTGGGTCAATAAGGGATATCAAATGAAGTGACAGGGGCCGCAGTGGGGAACCCGGGGCGCGCAGCCCTTGCTGGGAGCGCGCCCCGCCAGAAATGATGTAAGGGGTTAGTCTTTTTTTTAAAAGAAAGTTATTACGATGTATTTTGTGAGGCAGATGTTCTATAAGGTTTACAACACTACAAGTCTTGATTAAGAAGGAAAGGAAAAAGGAAAAAAAAAATAAAAAATAAAAATCAATACCCAGATAAAGAGATCATAGTCTTAGAAATTCATTTAAACCATAGGAACTTTTCACTTATCTCATGTTAGCTGTATCAGTCAGTGATTAAGTAGAAATACAAGTTGTATAGGCTTTATTGTTTATTGCTGGTTTATGACCTTAATAAAGTGTAATTATGTATTACCAGCAGGGTGTTTTTAACTGTGACTATTGTATAAAAAAAACAAATCTTGATATCCAGAAGCACATGAAGTTTGCAACTCTTTCCACCCTGCCCATTTTTGTAAAACTGCAGTCATCTTGGACCTTTTAAACACAAATTTTAAACTCAACCAAGCTGTGATAAGTGGAATGGTTACTGTTTATACTGTGGTATGTTTTTGATTACAGCAGACAATGCTTTCTTTTCCAGTTGTCTTTGAAAATAAAGGAAAACTCTTCAGATGCAATGTTTTTTTTTTTTTTTTTTTTTTTTGTGTAGCATCTTGTCTATCATGTTTTTGTAAATACTGGAGAAGCTTTGACCAATTTGACTTAGAGATGGAATGTAACTTTGCTTACAAAAATTGCTATTAAACTCCTGCTTAAGGTGTTCTAATTTTCTGTGAGCACACTAAAAGCGAAAAATAAATGTGAATAAAATGTATAATTTGGTTGTCTTTCTTTTATGGATACTCTGCTAGCTTAAAGGGACTAGCCAGGATTGCCTAAATTTGTACAGAGACAGTCATGTGTGCTGTTAGCACTAGCTTTGAAAAGTACCTTCCTGGATCTTGGACTCTGTAATACTGTGCATTTTACAGAGAAAGTGTGCAGTGCACCAGGTAATTTGTAGGCTTTTCTGGCTTTACAAAGAAGACTGGAAGGCAGTCTGAGCATGTACAGTATATGATTCTCCTGTCCAGGCTCCATCTTGCTTTTAAGACCAGAGGTATCCAGCGTATGAGTATCTTGCCTCTTGAGGAAAATAAGATTTAATTTGAATTGCTTAGGGTGGGGCACTGAAATTTTTATGCTGAGTTGCTTAAAAATTAAGCTCTTGAACAGATGTCCCACTCAGATCTTGGTATGCTGGTCCTGCTTTGGTACCTCGATGATTGTCTTGAAAACTCTAGCCTGGAAGGAGAAGGGGGAAACTTAACACTGCCATTCTACTTAAAGTAATTAAAAGCAATATTTTCTTTTTTTTCCTCAAGTGCTACTCCCAAGTACAGGTGAGTTTCAGAGCAGATTTCAAAATGTGTCAATAAAAAGAAAAATTACTTGGTGCTTGCCTTTAATTGTTAGGCTTTTTTGGCTAATTTCCAGCATATTGCTCAGGGCAATTATGCCTTAATACAACACTGAGTTCATGTAAGAAAAGCAGCAGTGGTGTTTGGAGGGTGGAAATTGATTCAAGAAAGTGTTGCTTCTAAGTTTATAGGAGAAAGTTTAGTATTACACTTATTTGCTTCCACCATTTTCAGCAGAAACTCTTTGGAAGCAATTATGATTCATTTTATGAGAAAATGGCACGTTAGCACCTTGTTCCCTAAAGAACAAAGCCTAAACTGAATTAAGTATAGTAGATTTCCTGCTGAATGCATACTTCTTTTTGTTTTGTTTGGGTTTTTTTTTTTCTGTTTTTTTTTTTGTTTTTTAATTCAGCTATCTACCATTTTAACTTTGACTTGTATGTACTCTAGTTGCCCTGGTATTTCTCTATAACTTTAGAAATGTATTGAAACTATGCTATAATTGCTGAGGGACAAAAATAAATGGATGTAAAACAATATCCTCCACACCAGTGTCATTCTTGGAGTACATGTGTTTGAAGTCTAGTGCATAACTGCTTTGCTAAGGGGTTTTTATAACATGGCTGTAAAAACCTGTTTTGAGACATAATGTCTTGGCCATAGAGTCAATGTCTCTTTTTAATAAATATATATATTTGAATCCAAGGATTCTTAAAGAGAAGTCTGAATTTCTTTTCTTTTTTTTTTTTTTTTTTTTTTTTTGTCAAACTGTATATGTACATATGAAGAAAATAATTGCTAGTAAAGTTCTTTTTCAGTTTTTTCTTAACCTCTCAAGCTTTCCTCACTAAGCTGGTGGTTTCTGAAGCACTTCCTCTTCCTGAGAGTACAGAAGTGCTCTTGCCCCTGGCAGATGGACTTTTGGCTTGAGGCTTTGTCATTCTGTGGCTTGACTTGACTTGAAATATATTTCCAAGTCCTAACACTGGTAGAGTTTCAAAAGTGCATCTTAAGAACACCAGTTGCGTGGTCTGCTCTTCCTGTCCCAGCAGTCGGGTGAGATTTGATGATACCAGTTTTCCACTCTGTGGTTTAAGAAGACAGAAGTCAAGAAATGGCTTGGAATCATGGGAATTGAGGAGTTCTGAACTGCTATCTCCTGCCAGAGAATTGTGCAGGAGCATCTTTCCTGCCTGGGTCCCCAAGGGACTGGGAATTGTGGAATATCTTTTTTATGTACAAGGAAAATGAAGGGGCTTGGTGTTAGTGACTGGTCAAGTGGTTCATCTTACTGAGAAAGCTTTATACTTTTTTTTTTTTTATTGCATTGGTTGCCTGAATGAAAATGCTAATTATAGTAAGTATTGTAATTTCAACAAATTCTCTCAGAGCATATGTGAATTTAAATTGTGTGATTTCAAACCTGTTTACCTATCTCGTGGTTCTTTTTAAGGAGAATATTATTATTACTATGAACAAGGTAATTTCTGTTGTGCTGAAACAATGTCATATTTTTAGGTAAAACTTACACTGGAATCTAACTTTTCCTGACTAAGGGCTGTAGAGATTTACTTCTTTTGTTTATTTACTTACACTGAGACAGCAGTTTTCCTTGTTCAAGAATGTAACTTGGTTGTACAAAAGTGCTTTAGATCTCATGCCTATCTTGGTAATATCTAAACTACATTTCAGGCTTTCCAAATCAAGGTGTCGTACCTCAAGTACTTGAGTTTTGTATCTGGTCCTGATACTTATTAATGCGAAACTGTAGAGATTTTGCCTTCAGGCAAGGAAGCAAGGCAGGAAAAGGGAAAGGTGAGATGGATGAGGGAAGCAGAGTCCAGGCTTTGTCTTTTGTGGAAGTGCTATCACCTTTTTGCTTGTGTCCACAATCCTTGGATACAAATCAAGTCTTGTATCGGCTTCTACCATATCTAAAAATGCCTGTTGGTTGTATTAGATACCAGTGTTGCATATGTATTTTACTCCTTTATTATGATGTTGTCTATGTTGGAAGAATGTTTTTTGTTCTACAATACTGTTCGAAACAGCTAACTCTTGAATTTCACTTGCAGATGATCAGATAAAGATTGAAGGTTTTAATCTGTTTTGATTGAGTTTTTTTCTAAGTTACAAGTCCTTTAAAACAATCTAGAATAATACACATTCTACTCTGAAGCTGTAATGCTGGTTAATGGTTTCCTGCAAAATTAGTCCTGTGAATTCAGTCTTTATGCTATTTTGTATAGTGAAAGAGTAGTAAAAGGTCATCACTGGTGGTGTTGGACTGGTTTTAGTATTTGTTTTGAGAGACTGAGGTGAAATGTGTTTTTCATAATGATGTAGCTTAGGTGAAAGCATCCTGATTCTAGCTTAGGACATTTTTTTTTTTTTTTTTTACCATACTCAGGTCACTGAGATAGAATAAAGCAGGTAGCAGGTCTTTTTTTTTTCTGAAGTAAGAAGCAAGTGAAAATAGTGTATTGTTTATAACATGGTGTAGACAGTGAGATTAATTTGTTCTCCTTACAAATCTGAGATCCTGGGACAGCTGTCTGTGATGGGAGCTGTTGGCATTGCCACGAGTCTGGCAGGGCAGAGGCAGGCAGGCTCCTGTCACTGGAATGAGGGACTGTAAGAGGTGGTGCTACCAAGAAGTGCAAGGTTTCTGAAAGCCTGTGTACTGGCTTGCCCTAGCAAGAGCCAGTGTGGTGGTGAGTTTTAAGGCCTGTTGCTTATTTGAGGATTGAGAAAGGGAAGACGTACCTGCGTGTTTCATGATACGTTTGCTGGGACAACTGTTGAGAGTGCTCTGAAGTGGAAACGTTGCCTTTTGGGAAGATCAGAGGAGGGTTAGCAAAGGGATCAAAGTGGCAATTATGCCTAAACAGAAGGGTGACCAAAGTATTGCCCTGTGAATGAAGTACAGTGTTAGAAATATGTAAATTTGGGCTGTATTGTTGAGTATACTTTTTATACAAAAGCAAGATGTATTCTTTATACAGAAAAATTCAGATTCAGAATGCCCTGTTTTTAGGGTATCTATAATTTACCTGGTGGAGGTGACATAAAGGTGAAGTACATGTTTTTAGAATGTTTTGAAGTCTTGAGGATGGTTCCAAGTATTATGTACACATCTTTGCCCTCAATCTTTGCTGCAGGAAGGCATGTTTATCCAAAACAGGACTATCAAGGTACTAGGTAAAACAAGACATTAATATTTGCAATTAGAAAGACACAAACAAGATATATGGAATGTTAGCTCTAAGATATGATGAATTTAGATAAAATATCAAAGACATTATTAAGTTAAAAGGAGGGGGGAGAGTTTTCATTTGTTTGTTGTTTATTTGTTGGTTTGTTGGGGTTTTTTTTTTGTTTTGTTTTGAGTTTTTTTGGGTTTTTTTGTTTTTTTTTGTTTTTTTACCTAACACAATTTTGATTTTAGAACTGCAAGTAGAGGGAAATCTTACTGGTGATGTATGCATTTTTGTCCCCAAGTAGCAAATATTCCAGGAGTTAGGATTCTTAGGATAGTTCCTGGGGCCATGTATGTGATAACCTGTAATAGAAGAGTGCTGGAGAGGGATGTTTTGAGCCAAGCAATGCATCTTCTGGGGTATTTCACAATACCTCAGCTGATACTGTTGGTAATAAAGTATTTGATAGTTGCTCTTTGCAGAGACTATAGTGACTAGAGATTTATTTTTAGATACAGTACGAACTAGACTCTTTTTCTCGAAGTTCACACCTTAGTTTCCAAAACAAGAGAGAAATACTTATGGATCTGTTGGTTACATAAGTTATTCTTGCTGACTAGCTCTAATAGCTGCAAAAAATTCCTTTCTAGCCTATACTAGAGTAGTTATTTCTCTGAAGTTGGAGAACCACCTGAGTATTTAAAATTAATTTGGTGACACAATAAGCCATGCTTACAAGGGTCACCTGCTGTTCAAAGGAAGCAAAACCCATTCAATCTCACTGGAAAAGAACCATTTTGAAACAGTTAAGACCTGCATAGGCAGGGCCTTTAAAAGGGGACCAAGAGAAAAAAAAAAAGAAACCAATTCCCATGCTTTAGGAACTAAAGGAAGAAACTTCTTTTTTCTAGCCCCCTGAAGCAAGGCTGTCATAGGGTTAAAGTAACCCTGTGCTGTCTTTAAAAAATATAATTTACTTATGAGAGACACTGTTTCCACTTGAGTGCAGATCCATGTTCCTTTCAGACATCACCAGTGGAACCAAGTCCAAAACTGGTTGGTGGCGGTAATATTTTTCAGGAATGAATCATTAGGCCACTCACGAGCCCCACATTGCAGTTTAGGAGCCTATTAAAGCAAACTTAGCAGATATAGCTCAGGGAAGTCCTCTGAGGACACTGGGCAACAAATATATCCCACCTTGGTAATTAAATAAAATTACAGAAATCATGGACTGATACTCAGAACACAGGAAGGAACACGATCTTTTTTATTTTTCCCTCCGTACTATTTTTGCATATCCTACATACGTTTTTGCTTTCTAATAAATACCCAGGAAGATAATTTAAAGCAGTGGAGTGAAAATAATTCCAAAATTTCTCTGAATTCTTTCTCCTGGATGTTTTTTTACAGGTAAATTTGAAAATTGTTATATTTTATTCAGATGTTTAACAACTTTACAAGTCAATGTTCACATGGAGAAACAATGTCATTCATATGTATGCTAAATTAGCTAACTTGCTTTTTATGGATCTTGGTGACACTAGAATGATTGCAAAATCAGTGCTTCCCAAAGTTTGTTAATCTATGCAACACACTTATGAAATTGCTCCATAGATGTTGCTAATAATAAGAAAAACACATTTGATTCTTGTGTGCAGCGTCCACCTGGAATCCACAAGAAATGGTGTGCAATAAAGGTACTAGAAAGTACTGTGTGTGCCTGAATTAAGAGGCTGAAGACCCACAGGACCATACTGGCAAAATAGACAGGAGCACTTTCATGTGTTGCTGTTAGAAATAACAAAAATTAAATGCTGCTGGAAACTTAGCATCATTGTTATATATGTGAGTTTATACTCTGGAAGTTCATCAGTCCAGGCTTTTCCTTTGCCTCCATCACATGGAGTCTTTCTAATGCTCAACAAGCTTATACATCAAAGTGATGATGCAGAAATGTATTTACAAGCTCCTCTGGATAAGTAATCAGAAAAAATTTGCTATTTTCAATGTAAAAATGATACTTTGTGGTCATGATTGCTATCTGCTGAATGCTGTGTTAATCTGGTGAATTTTTTTGCCTTTGTGTTGCTTGAACAGACAATTGTAATTTCAAGATCATGACGCTTCTGCTGTCATTATAAATTGGGCCAAAGAAAAGAAAGAAGGGGAAAATACTTTAAAGTGATGTTATAATAGGACTATCATCTTTAAAAAACAGAGGGATTCAAAGCCAACTGTTCTCTATTTAAATCCCAGTGCAAATCTAATCTAATCTAATCTAATCTAATCTAATCTAATCTAATCTAATCTAATCTAAAGAGACTTTAGGGCCTTGACTCACATCTTGTTGTTATTGCATACATGTTATGATAGTCATTAGTTCAGTAATCTGTGGATATATAGAAGTAGAAACAAACTAATACTTCTGAAGTTTTCCTACTCCTAAATGCTTCATGGTAGGTGTGTCAAATTTAACTACAAAGGCAATTGCTGGAAAAACTTTCTGTGTGGCTTTGTCTCAGAGATACAGAAGATGGAAGCGCTGAGTTGTTCCTGAGGACTTTAGGAGAAATAATACACTCTTCATCTTTCTTGACAAAGATAGAATGAGGACACTTGTAGTGTAACTCTTCAGAGAAGCCTCACAAGTTTACAGTGAGACTATAAAAGGGTGCTGAACATCAGACCTTCCCAACAGCAGAGTGAAGCAACACACGTGTAAGAAATGCACCATTTGCAAGTGAAACTGGATATTTAAAAACCTTCCATACTGCAGGCTCCCTTACACGTGAATCTGCCATATTAAAGGCAATCAAACTGCAGATGACAGTGACGTGGACAGCTGGGAAGGAATCCCACAGGAGGAGCACGGCCAAGAACGGCTTCTGA
The DNA here is from genome assembly GCF_024509145.1 of Vidua macroura. Classification (NCBI taxonomy): domain Eukaryota; kingdom Metazoa; phylum Chordata; class Aves; order Passeriformes; family Viduidae; genus Vidua; species Vidua macroura. The sequence goes on along the minus strand of NC_071573.1, from coordinate 67,817,317 downwards.
GCAGCAGTGTAAACAAAAGTTCATTTCTGTAAGACTACTACTACTAGGAAATATTTATACTGTGATATGGGCTCTAAAGGCCAGGATTAAATATGAGTCTTGTTTGTGCCAGGCACTGTGTGTAAACATCTATGAGAGACAGTCTCTACTCTGAAAAAGATTCCAGGCTAAATGCAGAAAGGTTAGGCTGCTTCACTTCCTACCATTGTTAGAATCACATTTCTATTTGTCTTGGTCAAGATTATGAAGGGAGAGGGAATAAATTACCAACTTCCTTTTTTTTTCCCACTCCTTCCCCCCCCCCCCCCCCACCCCCAAAGATCTGTTATTTCCAAGTTTCTTTTTTCACTTCATGCTTTTTGCCTTCATAAAAGTGGAACTGTGACACTGAAAGCCTTGCCATCCGTGTGGAAATGGCTAGGGAATTTTCATGGCCACACATATTGATGGGCAATGCAAGCAATAACAAAGATGAAGTTAGAAGTGGCTCTTGAGTGAAAAGATCAAGCAGCCCCAAAACCTTGAAATGTGGCTTGAAACAGATTATCGATAGCTCTCTAGTGACACTTCGAGGCCGTTTTTATGTACTGAAACTAAAATACTTTTCACTCTTTCAAGTGGCTGTTTTCAGCACTGGCAGCAATTTCCAGCATGGAAGTAAATGTGAGTTTTTGGAAAGGAGGGAAGATGCCCAATTTAGGGAGAATATTTGCATTTAGAGATATGATTTTTCTTTCAGGGGCTATTAATTCTTTATCAAAAGCTATCCTCCAGCTTGATTAAATATTGGTATGTTAAACTACAGAAAGGAAGATTCTTCATAGATTTTCTTTTCTATTAAGAAAGTACCTTAATCTGATTTTTCCCATTATAACTTGTGATTCCCAAGAGTTTTAGTGAGAAGTTCTCTATCCAAATTGTATTTCAAAACTACAGATATAGGAAGAAAATGTATGTATTCCAGGTGATTTAGAATGGAACTACTGGAAAATTGGTTCATATCCATCATCTGGAATGCTGTGAGTCCTCATGGACCAGCAGATGAAATGAATGTGTATATTATGCATTAAATAGAAGAAAAACATGTTTATTATTTCATATTTATTTTCACATGGCATTGAAAAAAGTGGCCTCACTAGTTTGTAAAATTGATTATGTTCACTGTGATTTCTAGAACATTAAGCCAAAGTTATCAGAGGCACTTACCTGAAAATCACAGGTTTAAAAACTTCACCAACTTTTCCTCTAACACAGACAGGAATGGTAGTGCAGGGATTGCCTGATGACATTTTCACCATCATGTTGCATAAATCAACTAAAGTGGTAAAAATGCTTGTGGTTTGGCTATATTTATAGTCTCTGTATTGCTAGCCACATGGGAGAGCTGTGGGAGGGAATTTCCCTAAAATTGCTTTAGCCAACATAACCACTGGGACATCAAGCATTTGTTGCTACTGAGAGTGTTAAACTTGGAAAACTCTCTCTACAACATGCCAGGGGGGTGTGGGGGGGAAATAGTTAAGAGAATAACTTTAAAAAGTAGTAGTCAAAGAATTTCACACAGCTTTAGGAAATTAGCTGAACAATTTCTGAGTCATTAGTGAGAGTTTTTGGCAACAGAAAGAAATAGAATAATCTGGAAAACTAGAGAAGGATAAATCCAATACCTGTTTTAGGTATTGTTTCACAAAAGATTTTGGTAAAAAAAGATAAAAGAATAAGGAAAAAGGTTCCGGTGTGTAAACACAGAAAGAGAGGGACTAGCATAGGACAGAGAGATGTGTGTTGAGTGGAACGGCAACACCATGAAACAAGGAAGGTTACAGATGAAAGGAAACAAGGGAAGTTACAGATGAAGAAGCTAACAAAGATAACTGAAAATACACTAGAGAAAAATGTATTTTCAGATGGATAAAATTATTAGAAATAGTCAAGATCAGCTTCACAATGAAAAACCATGTCAATTCCATGTTATTATCTCTTCTGACTGCATACCCAGTTTAGTAGTTCAGTGGGAGTTAGGAGCTAATAGATGTTAACTTTGGTAATATTTTTGATGCTCTCCTGTGCAACATTCTCATAACCACAGCCATGGAAATAGGTGTTGAGAAAAGTCAGCTAAAAAAAATAACCTCAGTGTAGAACAGTCAATTGTTTGCTGCAATATTGGGAGGACTGGAAGTGCACATAAAAGGGAACTCAGAATACTCATAATACACGTGAGAGAGGCAGTCCAAAAAATCAAGCAGAAGTTCAGCAAAGGACTGTGCTTCAGGAAAAGAAATTTAATTCAGAAACAGAAAATGAGGACTATACAGGCAATAGGAATCCCAGGGTTAAGGTGGTTCACAGGAAATATCACTCAAGCATTAGTCCTCTTTTGAATGCAATGGCAAGGGCCAAACAGGGTTGTTTTGAGCATCTTTTAAGAAAGATACATTTAAAGAACAGTTCTAATTTTTCCTGTGAATGTATAATACCTAACTCAATAGAGTCTATGTCTTAGACTGAAGAGTTAACATATAATGAAATATCATATTATTAATATTAAAAGTGATTGATTTATTTCCAAAATCTGGTTTTGCGTAGAGACCTTACTGATAACTGCATTAAGAATAATATGTGGCTCTGTTAGTGCATGTGTATTTTATTTAGTTGGATGTTTATACATATGTATCTCATGAGATAAATTCTGGACAACTGTTATTGTACCCTCCCTTTCCTGTACTACTTTTACTGAAGCACAAGACAAAGTTTTCCTTGATCTCTCAAGACCTTTTGGAAATCACTACATTGAATTAAAATTATAAAGCAAAGATATATAGGTAGGAAAGGGAGCTTAAGCTAAACATTTTGACCACCACTGGCATTAAAACAGGATAAAGACAGATTGTACCTTTCAGATTATCTGTTCTAACCTCAAACCTCCACAGGGTTTTCCACATCTTTCCTACTGTGTAACCTGTTAGCCCATTGAATTAGACTTGTAGTCAGAAATCTTTTCCTAAAACCTAAGTAAAATCCCCTTTCTCACAAACTATACTGATTATTTTTGGTGCTTCCTCCAGCTGGCACAGAGAACTGATTTCTCTTTATTATAAACTTTCATGTAATGAAAAAGCAAACTAAACTCCTAGCCTTCCAAACTTCTCCTTGTTTGTACCATACAAACCCAATTATTTTCTATGTAAATCCTGTGTACTGCCTTCCTTAAAATCTATAGACTATATATAAAAAAAAAACAACCTGGAAGCAATACAGCACTGTATTGCCATGCTGGTTTCATAAGAAGGAACTAGTTTTCCAAGAGGAGTGTCCCTATCCTTTAGCATCTGCCATTAAACCACGTGAATTTTTTTGTGGTAACCAAAGGTGCAAAGACAGTCTGCTACATTTAGCAGTTGACATATCTGCAAGTATAGATATATATTATAATCTATGGTAGATCTGCAGCAAACATGTTACATGCCTAAAAACTGTTGTAGAGTGTTACTGTACACAATGGCAAACGTGTCCTTAGCATACTGCCCCATAGCACATTAATAAGAAAATAACACTTCTAAACAAAGAGAAATGCTCATCAATCTTCACTGACTCCACCTTTATGGTCTGATCTTCAGATGCTAACCCATTTTCATAGTCTATAGCCACTTTTCTATATACACGTATGACTGTAGTGTGCATATATAAACATACATATAAACAGAGTCTGCAACCAGCTTGCTTACTCCACTGTACTAACTGGATTTGAAAAGACTATGGGTTTCAGGCTACATTTTGTAAGGTGTCTCATCACTGTTTTATTTTCTTTATTTTGTCTACCCTGGACACACGCTACTTCATTTTATGTTTTCTCCTAGTACATACACTTTAACACTCTCCTCTGAGTGTGACTGGGCTTATTTCAAGGGAAATTCTGTCACCTTCTCCTATGCATGTATTTTCATTAGTCACTGAAGTGCCAGCAGGGAGAGTGGCAAATTTCCATCACCCCAGTAATCACTGTGATCTGATCTAGGTGGAGACTGAGATTCCCTATCTTAGACTCGTATCTGTCTCAGCATTTCAGAACAAACTTGTTTTCCCCTTTTTTCCTTTTTAAAGTATCAAACTTTCTGATTTATTCACTAAAATAACATGCAAGAATTGACTTAAGGATGTTTGTTATGAGCCCAATTTCTTCTAAGAAGAAGGAAACACGAAGTACAAAGCTAAGGCTGAGAAACTGTCAAAAATAAAGTTACACATAGAAACTTAATTTTATTTTTTTTAACAAACACAGTTTTCATGGAAACTTTAGGAATTTTGTCCTAAACATGAAGGTCTCTTTGTAAAGGTACCTGCCACAGCCAGCACGTGGGTTTCAGTAGTACCTATCAATGTGCCTGTAACAATCAGAGATTTGGTTATTTATAAAGTAGATCAGCAAAGAAAAGAGTAATACAGTGTTCCTCAGAACAAAGCAGAATGAGGTTGATGTCTCTTACATTCCTATAATTCAGGTAACAAAGCAGGAATGAAGGAGAGACAGGACTCCTGTGTGCTCAAAGCACTGAATTGGAATCCCAGGGAAATGTGCTCTTCCACTGCTACTGACGCTGCTTTGCCATATACCTCAGGCAAATGATTAGTCCAATGATTTAGAAGTGTTCTGTAAGGGGTGTTTTTCAGATTGTATGAATATTTACCACTCTAACCAAACCAAATGGGAACAGTCAGTCCTTTGGTATTTAAGATTTTTACGTAAGGATGAGGAATACAGCAGCAAACCATTTAGAAATTTGGGGTTTAATCTCCCTGCACTATAGTTCTCCCTGTAATAGGGGGAATAACAGGATTCCTTGACTTCACACATGGATTTGATGTCTAGGATCTTTTTATAATGTCTTAGAAAGTTAACAACCTGGGAAAGACATTCCAGTGCCCTGCTCCTAGCTGCCCTGTTTAGCCGGGGCAAACACGGCAAAGTGGGGAAAGGAAGGATGTGAGGGATTTTCAACATATGTTTTTATGTATTTATTTTTACAATAGCTGAGAGCTAGCATACTCTTGGGAACTGCTGGCAAGCTTCCATGCCTGGCTGAAGAGATTTGAATACCCATCTCACAGAAAAGTCCTTCCTCTGCTCTCCAGTGTATTCATTCTTGCTGGAGAGAAGGAGTAGGAAAAGAAGAGTTTAGTATTTCTCTCACTAAGGACATCCCAGTGTGTTCCAAATTATTAGATACTTAGTGGATCAGAGAATGAACTACCTTGAGTCTTACTTTTTCCTAGATTTAAGTAGTTGTGTTCAAAAGCAAAATCTTTTTCTAAACATGGGGTTTTGTCAAAGTGTGTAGTAAGCTTTATAAGAACATAAAGAGGGTGTGAAGTCTTAGTGCTTTTATAGCAACCTCAGACTGTGGTTTTCTGATTTTTAAGTGGACACTTGTCAGCTACTCTTTTTAGCCTATATTTATCTTTTTAGGATAAAAAAAGGGCAAGAAACAGTCTGACCATACATATGCAAGAATTGTCATTGTACTGACTTAAGTATGACCATCAGGTCTGATGCTTAAACTGGTAAGAACTAGGAAAGGAAGCTGTCTACACAAATGTACTGAAGCAATGATGTATATTTTGTCTTTTTCAACTCCATTGGTCTTAGCAGCTGGGGTTCTTGACAAATGTATCCATAACTGAGATGTCATTAAAGATATTCTTAGTAAATGAATCCCTGGCAAACTCATTTTAAACAAGGGTTTAAAAACTAAATTAAGAAAAAGGAGAGGGAAAATGAAAGGGGTCTACAGAGTATGCAGAAAAAATGACAAGTTGATTTAAAACTGCTTAACTAATTTTCTTTAACCTAAGATTGTTTTCTGGAAGAGGCTATATTGCACGCCAACACAAAGATTTCTGTCTTGCCATTTTTGACTTAAACAGCTACAGAAGATTTTGATAACAACATATGGAATATATTTTTTTCACATTCATTTAGCTGAAAGAATTTTGTTCAAACTTGTCTGATATAATCCAAGAGTAAAACCAAATATGGAAATCCCAAGTCCCAGAAGAATGTGAGAAATTAATGAGAGCTGCTAAGCTGAAGCTAAAACGAAAGTTGGCACTGAACTTTAACTAAACAGTCATGAGGAGGGATTTTTAATAGCAGCCATCTTGGGTACTTTGTTAAGGAAGGATAAAACACTGAAACCAAACAAACCCACAAAAATCCTCCCTGGTTACTCATGGATCTTGTAAAGCAAAGTACCAGCAAGCTTGCTACTTGAATTTGAAATGTTCCACCAGGCCTTTAAAGAAATATCACTTCTACTATATACTTAAGACTCAGTTATTAAAATTACTAGAGATTTCTCTGCCCAACTTAAGGTACAAACAAGACCATATGCTGAATTCAATAGTATGTATTTTTATTTAACAGTAAAGGAGATATAGAGAGGAAGAGAGAGAAAGAAATAGGAAAAGGGGTCTAGGGGGGGAAAGAAAGAGAGTGACAGAGATACAGATTAAGTAGAGAAAAAGATCACCATTCCATGCATCCTGACAGCATCCATTTGGTCCTCTCCTTCTGGTCTTCCCTGCTGTGGGGGTCCCAGTTTTATCAAAGTGATGGTTGCAGTCTAGATTCAGTGAAAGAAGCCCACAAAGCACAGGGTCCAACCCGGTTTATATTTGCTCAGGTTCAGGTGGGAATGCCTGGGTACCTCCTTGGTGGTCTATTGTTTGAGTCATTAACCATTAATTGTCTCTCACAGATACAGATATAAAACCCAGTTTGTCTTGCAGGAGATGACTATTGGCATATGGCACAAATGAACATCAGCCATCACTGTGAAGATCAGTATTAAGCATGGCTGCAAACATTTTGGTGAAGGATGGTAATTGTATACGGTTACTGCCAGAGCAGAAATTGATAAAGGCATTCACCATGCCGCTGGTGCATTGAAGTCCATTAAAATCATGGCCTTATGCAATACTAGAGTCTCTTCATCATTTGTACACAATAAAGGTTTTATTTATGAATTTTCCCTGTATGTTGTATTGCTGGGTTGCCAGTTTCACCATGTGAGTTATGCAGTCCATGGCGAGAGCAGAGCTTTACCTGTGTGGAGCAAACTTTTTCTCTCTACTGAAGAATGTGAGATGGGGATGCACCCTTGCATCAGTCCCAGTGCTTTCAGGAAGGGTTAAGGGGGAATACAAGTGCCTAGGGTCCTGCACCCTGATGTTGTGTAACCATGAGGACAATATTGTAGGCAGCATCTGTAACAAATGTTCCCTTGGTCCATGGGGACAATTATGAGCATACAAACAAGGATGTGAAGACACCCACAGCCACACCAACATGGACATGCGCTGCCAGAGCTGCATTGGTGGCTGGAGGAGGTGAAGCTCCAGCTGCCCTGGATGGGTTTTCTCCTGGCCACCACCCCAGCCACGAGTTACAGCACAAGGTTCCTCCAGCTGCAGACCAGACCGTGCAGCCCTGGGTGGTGACTGCTCTTGGACTCTGCTCAGAAAAACCTCCTCAGGGATGCTGAGTGCTGCCAGCAGTGTAATGCAGTCTGGCTCCTTGCAGTTGGGGAGCAAAGTCAGCTGGATTTTGGCCAAGCCTTTCATAGGAGCCCAATAGGGGAGTAAGGGTTCCCTCTGCAGAAACATTCTCTGTGGCTTGCTTGTAATTTGATCTACAGCTGTCAAGAGTGAATGTTGCCTATACTTACCAAGTTTCATAAAATAGCATGTATAAGGATGTCCCTTGTTAAGGAACACCCATTAAGCGCATTAAATAATGGAATGAATCACAATCTTTATACAGAGAGCACTACACTAAATCCCTAGCATAAAAATATTTTGTGTACTAATTGATTTCATCTTGCTGTGCTTTAGTCAGCTTTTGCTATGATGGCCTGAAATAAACAGCAAGGCTTCAATTTTGCCCATTGTCAAACCAAATTCTGCATGTTTGTTTCATGGGACCATCTAAGTGACTTCAGTGCCAGTGCACAGAGCTACTTAATGTGACAGGAGCAAGAGCTAGTTCTCATCTACTGCACTGTGGTGGTAAATACTGACTTAAATGCATCTAATGATACAATTAATGGACAGACTAGTTGCTATTCATTAACTTGTTCAGATAATAAAACACATTTCCAAGCTCTAAAGGAGTCAGTGAACATTCAGAAAAGTTGATTTATCAGTAACAGGCAGCCAAAGCCTTCTGTATCCCTTTCAAACAAATATTCCTTTACAAAATTAAATAAGTATATGAACTGCTATGGAATATGTCTGTACAAAGAAAACCACAAGTCATAAGATAATTTCTGCTGATTTTTCTCCTTTACCCCTTCAAGTTTTCTCTGTTGTCAGCAATTTTAAATCTTAAAAAAATCCCATAAGATTATAAATGATCCAGAAAACCTCACTACAGCTTCTAATTTCTACCAAACTGACCATACAAATCATCTAGCATGAAAGTGAAACAGCTGTACTGGAAATGTCATGTCATACTATTGTACAAATTAGGAAGCATCATAAGAAACAGATTTTAGTTCTCTTTCAACTAAACTTATAATTTCTTCTCCAAAACTTGTGTTCTTCTGTTTATAAATTCTATGAAGCACCTTTTGCAATTAGTTATATATGTTCAAACCAAAAGGCAAAAGCCTATTAGAATAGCATTACCCTAGTGTGGTATGTTAGCCTTTTATATGGGAAAAGCTGGCTCTGTCTCCTTGAGACGTTTCCATTTTGACTTTGAAAAACCACCAAACACAATTATTTTAAACAATAAAGCACTTCAGACATATTTCAAGCAGGGAAACCATTAAATTAAAATTCTCAGAATCACAGGTCATTTTTTGAAGTGTAGATCATTAAATTTAATTGTCCCTTACAAGAACGGGGCAAATCAAGATCCTAGGATTAAAAAGAAAAAGATCCAGCTGCTGTGCTTGAGGAAGATATAACTATTCACATTATTTATTTTTTATTACACAGCAGTAAAGTATTCTGTGTAGTATTTTAGACAACTGTATTAAATATAACACTCTGACCATTTTTGAAATAGAGACGCTGCCATTTTCTTTCAAAACAATTTAAGCAATGTAGATCTGAGTTAATAGAAAAATTTTTCTGGATCATAACACCTGCAATAATTATCTTTCTCAGAACCAGTATTTTATTTCATAAGGGCTTAGTAGCTGACATGCTCAGCACAACAAAAGGAGTTGGTGAAAGGTTTTGAAGATACTGTGAGCAAAAGAAGAGCCACTGTAAGCAGCCCATCAGGTGAGCAATCCCTGGCTACTGCAGGGCTTATCTCCCCCTCACGGTGGGGTCTGCCCAGCTGCTCACTGGATTGCTGTGCCAGCAAGGGTATCACACCTTCACAAATGAACTTTTTTCACAAATTCATAGAGCATTTTAGACTGCCACACACAAGATCCCCCTGCACAGTATTTGGGTTGCCCTAGGAAAAACAGCTGCCCACAGCTCATTATATCGTTCTTTAGAAAGGCTCTGCCTCTTTGTATTTGCAGTAGGTTAGCAGTCCCACGCACAATCCCTGGCCTACTATCCTGATTTTTTTAACACCCACACATCTCATAGGGCTGTAGAGAAAAAAGAAGGATCCCAAAGTTTCCCTGTTATCCAGAGAGAAGGAGGGAAAAATACTTTTGCAATGCTTAGTGCCTGACCTCTCTCAGTAGGGTCAGTGAAGTGGTGAAAAAGCCTTTGCTGTACTAAAGAACAGGGCAGACCCCACCTCCTGGGCACTCAGGGTTAGTCCTCCTGGGACCGCAGCGCTCCCCAGATATGAGGTGATCAGCCTGGGGCTGAGCGTCTCAAAAAGCAAAAGGCCTCTGCATGTCCCAGTGTCAAGGTGAGCTCTAGCCCTGAAGAGCAGGGCACTGCTTTCTGACCCAGCAGGGCTGCATGGTGTGCTCAAATGCCTCTTTGCCCTTCCTCTTCCCCCAGATGATCAGCCTTCTAACTTTGGCCCCTCAGCATGGGTGACAGAGGCTGGGGGGTAAAAGGGGTGAGCATGACGGGATTATTTTGGATGATCTGTTCCTACCCCACAGGAAGAACAGCTAGTTGTCTCCTGCTCCTACCACACCTCAATGCCTCCTCAAAGACCACCCTTCACCCATTTGACTTCAGAGACAAGTTCCACGTTCCCAGCTTTTATCCCTCCTTTGACCCTTCCTAGGTCAGCGCTTGGAAGCAACTCCTCTCCACCCAGTTTGTAAGCCCACCCCAATATTTATAGCAAGAGACCATGTTCTAGAGGCAGGGCATGAAAGGGTGGTGTCTTCAATCTGCATGGGATAAAAGGGAGGGCTAGAGCTAAGGGCCTTCCCAAATAGCAGTTAGTCCCAAGGAGACACACTGTGAAACGCAAAAATACTCTATTGTTGTCAAGTGCAAAAAATTTTATTGGCCTCACACAGAGAGGCTGCTGGCAAGGAGTAAGCTCTGAAAGCTAGTCCATACTTCATAGCCTTTCAGGGACTGTCTTCCCCACTGGGACACTAAAAGAAGAGAAAATATGTATGCACAAGCCAGGCTTTCTAACTAGTCTCAGCCTACATTTCTATGTTCACAACCAGGAAATATTTCCAGATAGGCCACCCTTGTTTATTGGGGCCATTTGGATACCCTTGGAGTCCATTCAGATTAAATGCACGTGGAGGTCCTTCTCAGGCCATGGCAGAGTTGGGTTACTCTGAGAAAAGCAAATATAACACAAAGAGGCTATATTCTGGCCTGGCCCATAAAAACACCTGAAAGACAGCAAGGTCCCCATCCTTCTAAGGACCACACATCCTTAGAAACAGAGTAAACAAAGGCAAGTGCCAATAGCCCTTCCCACCATGCAGTTCTGAGGCACAAACCCAGACAATAGGCTGTCTGTCTGTGCACTCATTAAAAAACATCTGTTATTACAGGCTATAAAAACACAGACAGGGCACTCTGGTCCTGGAGATGAAAGCAGGCATAACTAGGAAGAGAAGAACTTTATATCCCACAGTGATCCTCTAGCACCCTTCGTTTGACCTCCATACCTATGAGCTCCTTTGTTCCTTAGGGCTACTGGTGCATCTGCTTCAAAGTATGGGCACACACTGCCAGCATTCAGGAAGCTGCAGCCTCTCCCACCAGTGCCTGCAGCACCACAGACACTCCCACCACTTACCAGCTGCAAAAGGAACATGCTGGGAATCTCTGACAGGGTAAGCCCTCCTCGTAGCAAACCTATAGCACTCTGCCCTCAAAATACCCCTCTTACCACCTCCATCCTTCCTCCCTAGATACCGAGGGGTCACAATCTTCCCACCTAACCCAGGCTTCCAAGTGGCCTGGAGAAAGTGATTGTAGACCCATGTAACACCCACAAGAGCTCTGCAGGCAACCTGTGAATTGCTCAGTGTGAAAGAAAGTGAACAGGCAAAGTCTGAGCTGCTCCTACCCTTGCTCTGTTCATTCAACTGAAACGGGAATAGCTAGAAAAGATAGCACAGAAATATGTTTTTGATGGACAGTATAAAGACAGCTTGTCCGTCTCGTCATATTGTGTGACCTAGAAAGGAAAGAGAAGCGAATCCTTTCTTTGGCTGTTGCAATTATACAGCTTGAAGCAGTCAGGCTGTCTACCTTCCTGCAGGAGATGTGACAGCTCCCAGCACCAGAAAGCTGCATTCCTCTACTTTGAAGAGCAGATTTATAATCCATGAGCTGCAAAATCTAAAGGGAGTCATAAAGGTTTTCTCAAACAATAATAAAAAAAGAAACAACTGCTACAGCCTCAATTATGGAGCCTTTGGATCTGTTTTTAGTACTTTCACATGAAAAACAAGCATCAGCTTTTTTCATACATAGGCCAGATGTTACCATGCATTATAGAAGATTTCTGTCACTGCCCAGCATCAGGCTGTCTTGGGCCTCAGCAGATGCATCCTTTGGTCAGGGAGGATTCCTCTTTCTCCTTCCTCACCACACCCTCAACAGAGCCAGTGTGGCAAAGGCAGGCCAGAGCTGCAGCCAGCCACTTCAAAGCAGCCAGCCTCATTCAGAACTTGCCTCCAGTGGCCCAAACCAAGGAAGAGCCCAAAGACATCCGTTTTACCTTTCTTCTTTAACTGCTCCATTTTGTACAAGTCACATTAATGGGTATCTTTGAGTTCAGCCTACAGGAAGAAAAAAATCTCCAATGATTTTAAGAGAAGATGACTCTGACAGTTTTCAACACTCCATACAGTTTTTCTTCATATAATGGAATTGAAGATTTAATTTTTTCCTTCCAAAACAGTGTTGAAAATTCATCAGGCAGTCACAAAATCTTCTCTCAGTCTGTTTTCCTTGTAAGGGCAAAAGGCTTTTAAAAAATGGGAGCTGAAATGTAAGAACTCAAAACATTCTGGTTGAAACTAGCATCTCATTATTAGAATATATGTGAACTGTGAGGGCCTCCCAAAGCTCGTTTCTTTAAGTGCTTAGCCTACCTTTTAAATTAATGACATGACAGACTTTAAGCTTGGCCTTTTCTTAATGACCAGGCAAGAGCTTTATATCTTGATTTTCCTAATAAAAAGATGACTGTAGGGAAGTTCTTCCAGCCTCACCGTATGCATAATGTACAAAGTAAGCATTGCTCTTTGCCCTGCTCCACCATTCGATGGGATCAAGCTCCTCTTTGATCTTTGAAATTTTCTCTCCCCCTTCTCCCCAGAACTTGCATGGAGAGAATGGACAGTGAGAAAGGACAGGTCCTTCCAATTGCTTGGATCCCTCCTGTTCCTTCCTCAAAGGACATGAAATACACAAGATTCCAACAGCTTCACCATGTGCCCTGACTGCCCACAGCCAGAAAGGAGAGCTGCAGTAACCCAGACACTTAGTCCCTGTCAGGTAGGCACCACTGTATTGATAGCCAGAATTTTGCATACAAAACCACGTGTGCTTTCTCCAAACAGCACATACACATAGTCCACAGAAATACCCTATACATGCTTCCTGTCCAAATCCTGCATGTCAGGAAAGGAACACTGTTCTTCATAACTGTGATTCATCCAGGAAAACTGATAGAAATATTCATAAATCTCAAATAGCAAACTAGGCATCTTAAATTGTACCTAAACAAACTTTCCTTCTTTTTTTTTCTCTGAAAATACTGTAGTTCTACTACAGATTCCTTATCAAGAGCTCAATCAAAAGAAGAAAAAGGACCATATATTTCTATTTTCTGATTTAGCTGTTAGCTGTTTTCTTTTTATTAGTTTAGACAATTTTGCTTGACGTGAAAACTAGTCCCAGCAGCATGCTATCACAGGACTACCTCCATTGCAGCTGGTTTTTAGGTAGTCATTTGGTCAGAGAAGGGGAAAGTAATTAAGTCTTTAAGTATTTCTTCCCAGCTGCTACCAAGATCCTGTCTTTGTCATTTAAACTAAAAGGAAGCAGCCACAAATTAAATCTGCCTTTCCAGAGGAAGAAGACTAGACTTTCATGACAACTGCTTGCAGTCTTCATAAGAAAACCTAAAACATAATGTACCATCTGGATGTTCATCTATAATATAAGAACTGGTAAGTCTGTAGTACAGTGGGGATAAAGTGTGTGTGTGGTCCCTGGGCAAGCCTTCTTAAATGGAGATGTGTCTGAGAAAGATTTGAAAGATGAAGCATAATACCCTAAAATTTGTATGGCTAAAGAAGAAAACATAGATGTAGCTGCCTTGTAGAGATTTTCCAGCCTCAAGGGGACCTGGAAATGTTTTTTGGGCATTTCTACAGAACCTACTGTTTCATGCAGGTATGACACCATCTCTCTGTTGCCTGTTCCCTCCCTGGAAGTTGGAAGTGGTCTCTTTTCCCCACGGTGATGGAGTATTTGCTGGGCTGGTTTCCTGTTGGTAGCTTTATGAATGCAGCATGTTGGCTGGCCTGTCTGTCTGCAGCAATGGCTTGAGGCTGTCCTTCGTGTGTGTCCCCTGCAGCTGTTAAATTGATGGCTTTAACACAATGCTGAACAAAGGGGACGAGAGGCCTCCAAAGTGTTTGTTGCGCAATCCTAGGATGAGGGAAATTAGGTTCTCTGGTTTCTCCTGCCCAACACCTCAAGAGGGAATAGATCCTGTCTTTGCAGTTGTTCTGTGCATAAGGAAAGCCTGGCCCTATGAGCAGTCCTCCCTTCCACAGAGCAACCTGATTTTCTGCCTTTTGTTACCCTTCATTGCTGTAGATGTCTCTCAGGGGGCGGTGCTCAGGAACATCTTAATTCCTTTGGTGTCAGTAAAAGTTGGTCAGTTGATGCCTCATCTCTCAGGTGAGCCCTGCACAGCACCAAATTAATACAAGAATACAAGGAAAAACATAATAGAGACTCTCACGTATTCAGGCAACTGCCCATAATCTCTTCTCCTCCTTCCAGATGTTATTTTCATCCTTGCATGCACTTCTGCTGTGAGTGTCTTCCTGCTGAAATAGATCCTCTCAACTTGGGATCTTAAGGGATAAATTTGCTGATATTTGCAGAAGTTGTGAGGCTCAAACTGGTGCTGTGTTGGCTCCATGCTGCCAAGCCACTGCATTCCCCTCCCAGCAGCCAGAAGAGCTCCAACCCCGCATCCTAGGGAAGATTGCAGCCCTCTCCATTCCATTGGGAATATACTATTGTTTGGTATGTAGCCATAAAGGAGAACCTGAGCCCAAAGAGCATGAGAGGGACTGAACTATTCCCTTCACACTTAACCTCAGCTGTGTTATCTAATTACTATTTCACTTACATAATGCTGTTTATTAGACTGGGGCTGAGTAGATGCAACTAAAATAAAATTTTGGTTCTTATTAAATTCTTTCTGCAGTCGAGAGATAGTTTGTGGTCCCAGAGGACTGAGGAGGGATGATCATGGAAACAAAAGAGTAAAGCTGGGTCATAAAATAGCCCAAAAAATTTCTGTAGTTTTTCTTGGGTCATTCAAGGACAGGAGGATGATATGCATAAAGAAAAATGGATAAAGACATAGGTAAAAGAAAGAGGGCATTTAGTCCAACCTGCATCTCAAACTTGTCCGGGGAACCATCTTCATTGCAAATGTATCTAGTCTAAACCTCTATATTTTTGATTGAAATGTTTGCCCAACTTACTATGACAAAATCTACCTCTGTGTAACTCTGCAAACGAGCTCTCCAGGTAGGCTAATTTTTTCTCTGTTGCTGCTTTAACCTCATTACTTCTGTTCTGTTCTCATTAACTAATGATAGGGATTTGATCGTAGCCTGTTTTTTCAGTCTCTCTTAAAAAGATTCAACAATCATTTTCACTCCTGTTTCACCCATGAAAGTAAACCTTCATTAAGAGCAATTAAGGTTGCTCAAGCAATATGCCACCATAACAACTGAAAGGAGGGACCTCTTCAGGTCACCCTGTCCCCATGGGTGTTGGTTTTTTTTCTCTGGAGCACCTCATCTACATCCACTGCTCAGGCCTTGGAGGTTTTCTGCAAGACCTTTTGAGCTTCAGTAAATGTCATTGTCTGTAATGACAAACTGGTGAGGATTTGGGTAGGAATAGCTTCCAGTTTCACTGAACAGCTATTGCTAAAGCCTGTCACACTGGCAACAGATGTCTGCCATTGCTAGTGGACCTGAGTGGCTGTGCTGGTTAGTGCTATGAAAGTCCCATGTTATTAAGAGGAACAGAGGAGCAGCTTCTTGTACAACATATTTGTGCACTGGGTTGTCGATCAGTGTAGCACTCTGGCTGCTTCAGGCTGAAAGAGAAATGAGTTCGCTGCTTTCAGTACCGAGGTGGCCAAACGCCTCCTTCAGCAACAGTTTTGTAGAACATCTGTACATTTAAAATTTACCTTGCCTCTGGCTGTTTAGCAAATTCCGTGGTGGAAACTAGAAGTCCATGAAAAAGAGAATTTAACAGGAAAAACTCCACATATATTAGTCAGGTATTTTTATTTTATATATTTAAGAGATTTAGTACTTCTTCTGGGAACATTTGATGTCTACAGAAAGTTGTATTTCTCAAGTTATCTACCCCAGCCTAATTTATCTGGGTAATTAATTTTGGGAGGGCTATAGAGCCCCTCAGGGAGCCTATGCTTTTGCTGTTGGGCACACAAATAATATCTTGTCTTCAGCTTGGACTAAGGTGCCTAAAGAAGGACATTCCACAGAATAGAAGTACTAAAGTCCTGTTCTGGAGCTGCTGCTAAAGATGACCAAATTTAACGCATAGTCCTGTTTTCCCAGTTGCAATTGTTTTACAAGGCTGCATCCCAATCTCAGACTTGCTTCTGTGGATTTGATTCTCTGAGCTCCCAAGGACCATACACAGACATCTGAAATTCCACCTAAAGCCATATTTTCTCATGGCAGTGCTAAGCTCTCAGAGGCCTCTTGTTGGCAAGATACTGCGAGCTCAGGTCAAGGCTGGAATTGAAGTCCCTGAATAAGGCTCTGATGGCTCTCTGTATGAGGTTCTTGCTACCTTAAGAAAAGGGAGGGGAGCCTAGAAGTTAGGCACTACATCACCCTTGTCAAAATGTTACCTTCTTTTTTGCCAGATGTCTAATAAAATAGTCTGTGGCATGATATCCTCATAGATCAGTTTTAAAATTAAATGAAAATCTCCTGTTCTAAAGAAGAAAAATGCTGATCTATCACCTACTACTGCAGAAATAAGAACTGCACAGTGTTATAGCTAGGGTATATATATGAGACGCTGTATCAGAAGAATTCTAGATTCAGCAAAGAAAAAAAAAACAAAATAGATATTGCTGGAAACACTTTGAGTGTTTGCAAAGAGAAATATTTTAATTATTATACTTTATCTAAATCCTGTCAGTCAGAGAAGAATAATTTTCAAGGTAGGGTAAAAATACTGATCTGTGTGAGTTGTTTCTGATTCCTTCTTGTCCCATAGAAGCTCAAGTAATGCATAATTACAGGTACTCTTCCATGCTGAAAGTTCAGTGTTAGCTTACTGGTGGAGAAAGTGGGGGAAAAAAAACCCAAACAGACTTTAGCAAGACTCACATGGTGAAACTAGAGTCAACTGAAATACTTCCAGTCTTTACAGACATCTTCCTTCTGGAGCGCTATTTTTACAAGCAGTATATTTTAATTTACCAAAAGGCAGATTGTTTGCCTTTCCCTTTCAAAAATATGCTCAGACTTTGTTTCTTCCATTTGCAATTCCTAGTTGCGTATTTTGCCATGTTCTTTTTTAGCTGCTACTTTATTGCTAAGCCTAAAAATTATCAACCACAAGATAAAATTGTGTTAGTATTGATCAGGTCACCCTGTGTATTTGAAACAGACCAAATGTGCTGTAAGGGACATCTCTGCCACTCTGATAATCAGAAGCTTTTGTAAACAAAATTATTTTTGCTATAACTATCAAAACATTAATTCAGGAAAGCTGGAACTGAATAAGTGGAGTTAACCTGTATTTGCCCTCCTCTTTACATGTACATATATTTACAGAAAGTTTCTGTCTCTTTTGGTTGTGAAGATAACCTTTCAAGTATAAACTGAGAGGAATGCTGGCTTGAGTCTGGAGCCAAACACATGGAAACAATAACACTAGACATAAGCTGCCTTCATTCATCTCAGTGGGATTCTAGCAATGAAGTCTCCTTATGACAATGTAAAAGCCAGACCTGTTAACTCTTTCACTGCTACATTTTGGTAGTGGAAAGTTTCATGTAGCTGATGTATCCATCACAGCCTGTGTTTTCCTTTGAAAGGATATGCCATGTAATATGACTATGTATTTGAAATATGTACTTAACCCATCTTTATTTTTGTTTTGACCAAACTGTACTTTGACTGTTTTTACAGCTCATGTTCTGCATATCAGATCCTGCTCTGTGCTAAATGAGAAATAAAATCCTTTCTTGAATAAGTTTTCTTTTTCAAGAATTTTTTTCCCAAGGTTTTCTTTTTGTTTTCTTTTTTTCCTTCTCTCTCACCCAAAAGGCACTTGTGGCTGAGCAATCCAAAGACTAAACTTAAACCATCCTAAAGGCATATGGACAGATCATCTGTCTAGATGTCTGTCTGTCCCCTGTTTTTATGGAGAAAGCAGTGTGTCAGTTCCTACAGAGAGTGAACATGGTGTGCTCATTCTATCAGCAAGCGGGCTTGGTCAAAGACTTACAGGATTCACTAACAGGATCTGCAGGATCTGATATCAGTCTGCCTTAAACCTCTGCTGACTAGGGTCTTTGGCTGCAGTTACCAAGCTGGGAAAAGTGAAGTGTGACAAACCTCAAGGCTGAGCAGGAAGCTCCTATGTCAAAAGAGAAATGTAGGTCAATGTGCTTTGCAAAAGAAAACCTGTTTTCAATTAAGTGCATCATAAGAAGAAGCAACTGTCAATTGTCCCATCTCTGCTGTTCCCAAGCAGGCATCTGCTCTTTCCCTCTGTCTGCCACAACTGGAAGCAAGAGCCATGGTAGGAATCAGGAGAGTGGTTTTTCTTATCACTTTACTCCAGTTTGTGTTGAGATTGACAGGAAAGAAATGTATTTACTAATATTATCATTTAATGTTATTTACTCTCTGTTGCTATCTCTGTCCTCCTTCCTCTGTCCCTTGCTAGGGAAACAAAGTTAAAAGAGAATTTGATAGCATCACTGCAAGGACTGGGCTGGGTAATAACATCAGAGTGATATGAGAACTTGGAGTAGTTAATGTTACAGCAGGCTAAAAAAAAAAAATGCACCCTGGATTTCTAAACCATACTGACCCCTCAATGGTGAAGAATCAATCCTGTATGGTGTTTTTCAGTTTGTTCCTAAGAAATCCTTAATAATCTTTTGTTTCTTTCTTGGTTATTTATTCCAGTTACATAAAATGTTCCATCCAACTCAGTCCCACTGGAAAAGGAGGAGAGGTTTGGGTTTTTTATTTCAGTGGATTTGTGATCAAGCTTATAATTGAGATAAAAAAGACTATATGAAAGTTGTCTGAGCAAAAGTATTGACTTTTGCTAAACCCCATGAAGCTGAACAAGTTGTAGTAATAATAAGAAAAGATGAAGTTTCTTAGTCTTATCAGAGACATCTGGTACACAAGGTCTTATTTCCAAAATCTGTGAGTGAGTTTTTTAGAAATTTTTATTTGGGAAAACTGCATTTTCTCCTCATCAAACTGTTTAACATAATTCCTAAATGATTATAAATGTTGTGGCATTCTCTTTCTCCAGCTGCAAGCTGCTGTATTTCAGAAAGTATTTAGGTCTGTAGCAAGCATTTATAGACGTTTACTTTCTTAGAAGCATCACTTATCTAATTGTTTTTCCAAACATGAAACATAATCATGATCATTGTTTAGTTCTGGGTTTGTGTTTTTGTGAAGGTTGCTGTTGGTGGGCCTGAAGGAAGTTCTTTGCATTGGGAGATTTAGAAGATTTCCCCTTCTCTTTTTTTGGCTTTTAGTCTTAATACATTACCCTCTGAAGATACACCCCTGAATCCAGTTTAGCATGCTGCTTTAAATAGTGAATATCTGGATGACTGGGGAAGACCAGGGAGGTTGGAATGGGGTGTGATGCCTTCCTACATCAGGCTAGTAAAATCATAACCCTCCAGTAAGTCACTCAGAGCTCTTATCTACATGATGGCTCTTCAGTACCGTACGTGACATATGTAAGATGTGCTCAGACTAACTCTCATGGGAAATATGTTTCTCTGAGAAACACACGCTCCTTCTTACTCCCTCACTCAAGACAGATGGGCAGCTCTCTGGGCCAGGGGATGTAAGGTTTTACTTCCAGCTGTGATTTCTGTTTGGGAATCCGATGGGTGGGTCATCCTGTTCTTGGGCTGCCGGGGGGCTGCTTGCTCACATGCAAACCTACACAGAGGAGCAGCACCTTTACAAAATAAGCTGAAGCACCTCAAGGTAACTGAGGCTGAGCACAGCCTTTTGGAAGCAGAACACAGGTATACTGATGCACAATATAGACTTGTATCTGTTGTTTTTTTTTTAAATACCTCCTTGATGGAGAACAGAAATTGTAATTTCACAAACATTAAAACTACATTGTTCATTCAAATAGGTAAATGCAGCTACAAATATCAATCCTAGTGGCACAGACTTATTAGCTTTACACCATGTGTAAGTACAATTTCTTACATTTGCAAGTAATATTGAATCCCCTGTGTTCCAGTTCCACTACTATAATTGCTACTATACACCTGGATAGAATGCCTGTGCTGACACTGTTGGGGAGGTTCAGGTCTGTTAAGCTGTCAATCAGTAAGTGATTTTCTCATCAATCCTGGGTGCTGTTGAAAAGAGTCAGATCAACAGGTTTATTCTATTTCTTACTGGGCTTATAGGAAGTCAAATTATAAACTTGTCCATCTAAAAGGCTTATCATAACAATGCAGTCCTGGCTGAAATAACCATTTTCAGTTTGATTGCACTGGAAGAGCAGCATACGTGTACACACACACATGCACGTATATGGATGACTAAAATCTCATCCATAATACTGGTTTTACTATTGCTGTGATGGGAATAACAAAAAACTCCGATGTCCCTCTAGACCATTAAACGAGGAGAATGCAATAATGTGGTGTTTTCCTTCCCTATCTCCACCCTTGCCTGCAAATGTGATTTGTCTTCAGCAGTAAAGCACTTACCACTTTTTGTCCTGGTGAAAAAAAAATTAAAGCTCTGGAAGTTTCAGGGTTGTTTTCTTTTGGGAGGACAAACATCTGAGGGAAGTACCTTACCTTCCCACATAACTAGGTTTGGCTAAATTAATTTCTTCTTCCTCTCTCCAGCTTAGCTGCTTGGGTTTCTGTCCTTTCTCCAGCACTGACGTGGATATTTTTACCTGGAAACCTAAGCTCTTGTGGTTGAATGATCATTATTCTTTTCTTTGTATATGCATTAATTTGTATTCTCTTGAGCATTTTTTCATGCTCATAATTTTGGTCTCTCTCACTATGAGGCTTTCAACTTATGCATTGCAAAGAAACAGTATTACCTCAGACTAAAAGAACTGGGGTTTACAAATCCCCCAGGCCACTAGATGCTCCCTTAGCAAAAGTGAATTAAGCAAAATTGTATTTCAATAGGTCAAGGCCTGGTCATTACACAGTATAGGAACAGCCATCCATTCTTGTAACTCTGGGCAGACAAGAGGATTTTGTTAACTGAAACACTTTGGAAAAGAATATGTTGACTGTGTTTCTTCACTTCCATGCCTTGGTGCTGCCCACCTGGTGAACCTGATTATCTCACATCAAAACTGGCCTACAGCACAGAGCAGTTCCTGGGGCTGCTGTGCATGTGTGGGGTGATGCACAAGCAGAAAGTGCTCTGATGCAGGACATGGTGATAGTTCTGGAACAGCTTTGGGAACACTTGGGTCCTATCATGAGAATGCTGCAAGCTCTTAAGGCTGTTGGCAATGCTTGTGGGTTTTTTTTTTCTCCTGTAGGTACAGCACTAGAGGAAATTGGGAGAACACAAAAGTTATAGAGGCAGGTTGTTTGCTTTCAACCCATTTATGGCTTGCTTCTCTGAGCTGCTCTGCTAAACTGAACCAGAATTTACCAGTGTGGTCAAACCACCTTGAAACACTGCTGTAAAAGTAAAAAACTCTGTTGCATGTTTAAAAACTAACCTCCCTGTCCCTGCACTCTGGTTATGGCATCGCTGCAGCTAAGGGAGAGAGCAGGAGCAGGACTGAGGCCAGTGTGCTCTGAGGCACCCTGGCTGCCTGGTTGATGGCCCAAAAGCTGCCCACAAATGTTCTGCCTGTGTGTGTCTGAGAGCACCTGGAAGCACCGGGCAGGGTGCAAGGGGGTTGTGACGCAGTGTCCCACTGGAGTCCCACCAGTGCCGGGGATGTCTTCAGCTGCAGGTGGGATCAGGCTTACCCAGGTAGAATCCTTGGGGTGAAAGAAAACATACTCCTATTTTTGTTTTGTTTTAGCTAGAGAGCACTTTGGAAAGCTGACACTGATTTAGTCACCCTGAGTTGTCTCTTTGAGCTCTTGGCACTCTGTTGGGGACAAGCACGTTTAGTGAATGCATGTTGCTTTGCAGAAGGGATTGCTGCCCAACAGGGTGTGTTGGGGGACACCTGAGGGAAAAGAGTGGCACTGGGACCTTTCACAGACATTACTGCCACAGGTAATATTCCCTTCCTCATGAAATTAAAAGCAGACAGATGTAAAAATGGGGTGCAATACATTAACTGCAATTTTTCATGGCAAACAGGCACTTCCAAGCCTATTATGCTAATGATGAATTGTGAGTGAGTGTCTTCCATTTACAGGGCAGGCTTTGGCTGTGTGGATATGGCTGGGATTAAGTAAAAAACGTTGGCACTTCAGAGGTCAGTCAGCTGCAATACACAGATCCTGGGGCTCAAAAGTAGCTGGGCTTTGATCCAGAAGCTTATATCTATCTCCCTGTGAAAAACAGAATGAGGACTCCAATGGAGGAGACTTCAGTCTGCCTCAGACTTCTTCATTTTCAGCTAAATCAGAGGCACACACAGTTTGAAATGCCAAAGTAAGTAAAACTTCATAGTTACTGCTATCTTTAAAATTCTCTTCTCATATCTTTGCAGAGATAGGGAACGTTTCCTGTCACCTCAGTGTAGACAGCTTTTATGTAGGGGAAAAACATTAAAGAAGCAGTAAAAATAATCCGCTGTTGGGATCTGCATTCAACAGAGTATTTGACTACAGTTTAAACTTTTTTTCTGTTTATGTAAGTAAAAGGAGAACTGTGACGAGCTCTTTAAAGCATGAATATTGTACACTCCTGGGATGCTGTAAAGACCTATTGAAGTTTTAAGCTTTGCTCCAAGCTCAGTATTATTCCATAAAGACTAAGGATGGCATTCTTGTTCCTGAGGGGAGAACCTGTGATAATCGATTATATTTTCTGATTTTGAAAAGAAAATAGTGAATCAACTCTGTTACATCTTTGGATCAGTTTGAAAGCTGGTTAATGGTAATGGTTCTTTCCTTACAGTTATGTGCTCTAGCACATTATAATGTCAAATAATATGCAGTGGCCTTTAAAGTTGTTCTTCTAGATTTAAGAAGTATAGAAATGTAGAAGAAGTGGATTTTGTTTATTAAATATATTTATTATTAAATATAATACCAATAAATCAGTAGCTCCCTATCCAGTGTCATACATACACCCTTGGTTTATGCTTAAAGTTCTCTATACATGCTTTGATCACTGCCTTTATGAGGTGTGAAAGCCTGCTTTTGAATTCAACACTTGTAGACGTTAAATGTTCAGCCTTGTCAGGGCACATGGCTCACCATTGCAGTCCCTGTTTGGCAGATGAGACAATCGCAGTCTGTGTGGCCACAGGCACAGGTAAACTCAAGAGCTCAGTGAGAGCCTGGTGGCTTCAGAACTCACCAGGACAACTTGGATTTCAACCTTACTCCCAAAGAAAGCCTACTGTGTTTAGTAGACTAGCATAAAAGGGAGGTAATATATATATTCCAGCTCTAATGAGAGAGCTGTGATCAACATCCATCATGCCCAATTTAAAGGTTTGAAACATGTAAATATTGGCATGATATAGGCAAGTTGCTACTTGTTTCTCACTCCTTTTTGGGGGAATAATTTTACTCTAAGAATCCCTAGAAACTGGAACCTAGATAGGGTAATGGCTTTTCCAAAGTATATGTTTATGGTTATCATTAAGCTACTCAGTAGTGTTGAATGCTGGGCAATTCTGCCTAAGCAGAAATGGGGGAGCTAGGATTTTTTTTTTCTGGAATAAATTTTGGAATTGAAACTTAAACCAACTATTTATATACAAAGAAGCAGAATGGTAATTTTTGCAAATGCTCATCTCCGCTTACCGTCTTGCAGAAATACGTGAAGCGGTTTAATGCACATGGACTCAAAAGTGTTCCCTGCTCAGTCTCAAAAATGAGGCTACTCATGTCTCAGCAATTAGCTGTATTCCTGCAGAACACACTGTCAGGCGTTCAAAGTCACTGTGCCAGACTGTCCTGAGGGAAGGAGACAAAACATAAGGTGCCAGAGCTAGAAACAACCATGCTGCTAATCTTTTTATCTTTTTAAATATGTTGGGTTTCAGATTCACCCATCATAGGTGTCTGAGTGTACAGACCTGCAACCCTACACATTCAGGGGTTAAATACTCAGAACACATTGCTTAAGAATGTTTTTCATTTGGCCTTAATTATGCAGGAAGGTCAATGTTATCATAGTTATTATTTACACATCTCCTGGCATCTGCTCAAATCCATCTTTCTTGCTACTACCTGGAAGAAGTTAAAGTATTTTCATTTCTTGGTAGAGTGATGTTGTGTTAGTACATTTAGTAAGAATGGATGTTCAGGTTGCTGCCAGTACTGTTTTGGACTGAAGCATCCCTTACTGTAAGTACCATTTTACCCTCCCATCCCAAAAATGGGTAGGCTACTTCCAGAAGTACCACTCTACTATTACACTCCTATGAAAAGCATGATAATGAACCAAACACTTTTTTTGCAGTTACTGTTTTCCAGCCTCTTAGAGGAGGATGAGATTTACATTTGACCTCTTCCCCTTTCTTTGGCTAGAAAAACAGCATGATCTATTTCAGCGTTATAAACCCTGAAGTCCCATTGCATTAAGAAATATTAAATCCATCAAATAAATTATTGTTAGGATAAATGAACACAGTTTAAGCAGATCTTGGAAGGCTATTCAGGATTCTCCCACAGAGCTAATTTCAAAGGAGTTCTGCCCTTCCACTGATATTCCTACCTATTTCTACAAAGTGGTTAATTTCAAGTGTAACTGTAAAAGTATGTACCTATCCATAAAAACATTCCTTTCCCTCTTCAAGGAAAGATCCTATACTGGCACAGATTTTCAGCTCTCAAATCACGAGATTACATAACATCTAGAAATCATGTCATATTTATGCATATGCCTCTCTTCTGCTCAAGAGGCAGGCCAGGTCGACAACATCTGGAGGGCTGGTGGATTTGTATGCAGTTAATAAAGACAGCAAGACAGCAACCTGGAAATGAGGTGCAGCTGCACAGATATTCCCATATAGCCACTACCCCTATACCCACATCTTGCATATAATACTGCATTATATTTACCCTTGTACAGATCCTCGTATGACAAATGTGTCCAATTCTGGACTGAGGGAACTGAATAAGGAGTGACCCGAGAACTGCAGGGAAAAGGGAGACAAGTGTACAGTCTTCAGCACCAGAATTAGGATGGTTCACAGGTATTCTTTGGGTTTTGTTTTGTGATATTTTTTAAGCATACAAAGCATATTTTTCCTTGACAATAGGAAATGATAAAGGCAGTACTCACCACTAATTCAAGTTTACTTCTCGATTCAACGTGTACTTAAAGGAAAGAATTTTTAAAAAGAAAAGATTTTTCAAATTATATATTTGATTATTCTGCATAGTTTTAGCTTTTGGAAGTGCTCAAAATGCTTTCAGTTGATACTAAGTGACATATTTTGGGAATAAGATCTGAAAAACCTAATCTTATTCTAACTCTGAATGACCTACTTTACAGCTGGAACTAGGATGAAAAAGAAAAAAGTGAAAAATCTGGAAACAGTTGACAAGTTTAAGAGCTTAAGTGAGGACTATGAGAGTGGATAAGTTGAGCATGTCATGGTATCAGCAATGAGAAACAAGGAGCAGCTATGCTGTGTGCAGAGGACTGAAATCTGTAACTTGTTGCATGTCTAAACAGTCCACTTGAAAAAGCAAATGAAAGATTTGCTGAGATAGCAGAAAGCCTGAAAAGAATTGTCTCCAAAGCAGGAAGAAACTGCAAAGCATTTTTGATTTTACAAAGAAAAATGAAAGAAAACCAAAAACTTTTCGAAACACAGAATTCTGGGTTCTGTTCTTTAACTGAGAATTATCAGCAAAGATATTGGAAAGCTGCATTTGCAACGTGTGGTGTGTTCTGCAAATTATTATCAGGCAGAAATCATCACAAAAAGAACACATACATTCATACGTTAAACGCTTTCAGGAACAAACACTGTAACAACAAAAAGAAACAAAATTGTGAAGATCATCAGTTGGCCTAAAAAGTACAGCTACCATTTTATTTCATAAAAGTAAACTTCCTCCCACTAATACAGATGAATTGGTAGAGAATCGTATAACGTCTCCACTAAGTCTCTTATTCCGAGCTCAGTAAGTGAACTTGATCAAGCATGTGCTGCTTCAGTAGTGCCACAGCATGGTTATCAGAATTGTGTGTGTAGATATACAGAGCTATATGAAGCTACAGAAAACTTGGTGTCTTCCAAAAATGTACAAATCCTCTTTTCCCAGGCAAGGCTGTAGAAGGTAATATATACCACATGCTAAGTTACCAGGCTATAAAAAAGGATATTGTGGGCTTTTGGCACAGAACAACAGAGAGCCTCAGGTAGATTGGTAAAGCACTGAATGCCAAAGGTTTAGAAAATCAAAACCTCCAGCCAACGGAAAAAAAAAAAAAAAAAAAGAAGGAAAAGGGTATTTTTCAGGACTGTGCCAGGACCTTAGGATTTGCTAACATAAATTGGTTTTGAAGAGGGAGAAACAGGTTTTCCGAATAGAGGGAAAAGTTAGATGTAGGACTTTAGTAATTTTAAAGCCTTTAGTTATTTGCCAAGCCCAGAATGAGAAGGGAACCCACCAGTAATGGAAAGAATGATGTTGTCCATAGACATCCATGTGAAGCACTAGCATAAAATCACACATGGATCATTCTTTCTTAAAGCAGAGAGTATGTTTTTCTCTAGGCTGAGGAGTATTTCTTCAGTACCTACCTAGATCAAGCTTGTGTGTGAAACAGACCAACGATGAGCTCAAGGTGTTCTTCACAACCAACACACATTTGCACCCTTACAGCCTTGTTTCAGTACAACAAGAAAATATTATCTGTACATACAAGCTGTTGTAGGCACTGTTTCCAGGAAAAAAACAGTCCCATGAGAGCATCTCAAAAGATATTTGCATCCAAATGCAGTCTTGTGTTAAGAAAGATCTTTCAGGCTAGAAAAAAGAGCAGGTTATTGCACATTCTGCTAAACAAGATCATTGATGATGGATTGATAAGATAATGAAAGCTTTTACCCAGGCTTTTAAAACCCTGACCTACTGTAGCCTATAAAGAAAGAGCGAGGACAAAGACTCTCACTGAATCCAAGATCAAGAAGTCTCAGACACCCACACAATTTTCACATGGAAGAAAAAGTCTTTATAAAATAATCCTGATCTAATACACAGAGACCAGAACTGATACCTAGAACGAAATGCATCTGATGACTGATGGAGCTGAATTAGTGCCTAATGCATGGGGGGAGGGAACCAAAGACACTCAACCCATGTATGTGGCAGAGTATTCTTTGCCCCTTGACAGTTCTGAACAATGCAGCTTCACTGTCTTCTGTGGAAAACAACGCACTCACACTCTGCTAACAAAGCAAAGAGCTGTGTATTTGAGGGTAGATGTATCAATATATTTTTTTGTTTTCTGAACATTCTATAGCAATAACAAGGTTTCAACAGGCCTGATGGGTTTATGACTGGGTTTATAGGCATCAGCAGAGAATTTTCCACAATGACTGTCCACAACTTCCCAAATGAGGTATTTCCTCATCGTGTCTGTTTGACCTTTTAAAAGATGTTTCTCTGCAGTTTCTGTATTACATAGACATTGAATTTTGAATTATTTGTCCCTTTTTTATGGATAACTACTTAGAAATAGTGTGATCAGTTAATGCAGAACATCCTGTATGTTAAAATAATACATATGCCCATAGGGTGAATTCAACCTGAACATCAACCTGAACATCTTATAGACTGGTAAGATAATTAGCAGACGATTTAATTGAATTGTTCCTCTGTCTTGATTCTTGATCCTACATAAGGTTTATAATTTTCTTTTTTTTTTTTCTTTTTTTCTTTTTCTGTTTTTTTTTGGTTTTTTTTTGTTTTTTTCTTTTTCAAAAAAGTGTTTTCTTCAGCAAGGCCATTCCTAGGATGAAAAGGGTATTATTGAGTTTATCAACAGAGCTACTACAACAATTTTCAGAAACTGATCTTTGAAAGTGTCTGTTTAAGCTTGTTAAGACTTATCTGTTTTCAAACATGAACTGGAAGATCCTACCAGCTGCGCAATGGAGAGCCAACAGAGACATGCAGCTACAGCACTGCATGGAGACAGTGTTTTTCTCAGCTACATACAGGTCAGCCATGCCCACATGGTTCTGCAACAAACAAGTCCTGTCCTTCAGCAGAACTTAATTCAGGGGAACATTATCCATTATGATTGTGCTGCACCTAGCTCCAAACACAGTTCAGGAATGCCTCATCCTCATTCTAGGATGAGATGCTGATGTGGCCTAAATTTTTTTCTTGAACTCAAGACTCTTCAAGAATTCCAGGTTTTTAGTCCTATCCTTTCTCAACATCTAGTTTTTACTTTTTTAAAATTCAAAACTTGAGTACCAATTTTCAGAAGGTCCAAAGTAAAGAAATTGAAGGGAAATGAAGCATGTCTTTGTGTCTCTCAAGGGGAGCTTGAGAGATATTTCAAAAACAAACATTAGCTTTTATTAAGGCCTCCTTTAAGAAACTATATGTTCAGTAGGTGCTGTGGTGTGGTTTTTGCTTTAAGTTTGTGTTTGCCCACTATTCTCCTCCCTAATCTCCTCCCCTCCTGAGTTACCCATCTCCCCAAGCCCTTCCCTAACTTCCTCCCTCCCAAGTTGTCAATCCTCCCTATCCCTACCCCTTTTTCCAGACTGTTCCTTGTCTCTCTTGTAGTATTCGATACCCCATTTGTTACTTTGTATTATCCCCCTCCCCTGCTCTCCCTGATAGGTTTATAGAATGTTAGTCCTGACCTAGATTTCTCCCCTGCCATGCCCACATTGGTTGGTTGCCCTATACCACTCCCCCTATGAAAACCTCTGTAGACGCCCTGGGCTTTGTCTTGGGGTCCCAGGTCTTGGACCTAATAAATCCACCCAGTTTTACCCCAAGTCCCGTGTCATCGTTATCTGTTCCTGCACTGGACCAAGCGATAACTGGGAATAGCAGAGCTCACGGGGGGAAAGTCGCGCCTCTGCTGTCACTGCCCAGCACGATACAGTGAACTGCGACAAGTAGGCTTCCAGTGAAATTGCCTCACTTGTATCATAGAAAAGTTAGGAACAGCACTTCAGAATCTGCATTCCTATGGACAATCAAAATTGAGGTACTGACATGCTAAAATTCACAACATTTAGGTCCAGTTTACCCATGTAACCGTCAGCTACTCCATAAAGAGCACAATTTCTTGGCTGCTGAGCAGAAAGGAAAAGTTTACCTGAAAGAAATATACATAGTTAAAACAGGAAAGTCTTAATAGTTTTGGGTTTTTTTAAGATTTTCATAGGGAATTACTTCACTCTAAAGCATTCCAAGGGATTGGATCCAAACCACACAAGTAGATTGCCATTCAACTTTAGCTTATTTGGTCTGCTATTTTAATATGAGTTTTCCAGAAGACTTTGGGTCTTGGAGAGAAGAGTTCATTTTGCCTGTACCAGGCCTTTTAAAATGCATTCCTACTCCTGTGTATAATGTGTTTCCATTTCAAGACAGTGGCAGTTGGACAGTAGGCTAGAAGTGCTTAAGTGCTTTTTTTTTTTTTTTTTTTTTTTTTTTTTTTTTTTTTTTTTTTTTTTTTATGATGATGGGGAGGTTAACAAGAACTGATTTACTCAGTGTGCTTGCTCAGTTTTCAAGCATCCTGGTATTAAAGGAAAAGCTTAACATGAATGTATGTGTTGCTAATATTTTTTACCCTGTGCTACGCATGCTCTTTCAATGTCTATCATGTCATTTCTGCAGCTATTTTCACTGGATCTTTATCTATTTTCTGCTTCAGATCATAAAAAGGACACTCAGTGGTGGTATGAAAACTTAAGAGCTGGGATGGAAGGGAAAATAAACCAGTAAAAGAATGTCTTCAATTTGCTGGCTGTTGCCTCTGATTTTATCAGTAAGAGGAAGCAATAAGAGGTCAGCTCAGAAGGGATCATTCAGAAGTACACAAAGTGCCAGCTCATCCCAAAAAGTTCTACAAAGCAACAATTTAATAAGAGACTTTACATTGGTAAGTAAATAATTCTGCATAGTCTCCACAACTATTAAATTTTGATTTTATGATGAATCAGGAAATACTGAGGAGTAAAAGCAAGGATAGAAAAAAAAAACATAAAAGCAGCTGCAAGAAGCCTGGGACAATAAACATTTGAAGGACTCGTCCAAGTATCTTTGGCAATAATATGCTGAACACCCCCACCCCTTACAGAACTCACCAAACTGAGAAACTCCAAAATAATTTACAAATAAACCCTCCATCCACAACAAAACTTCAGGCAGAAGAGAAACAATAAATAGGACTACATATAGTAGCAGGACCACAACAGTTTGTGTTCGTAACAGCTCTTCAGTTCCTCACAGGTAACATGCAGCAGCATTTCCCTGACTTACCACCTGGGGCTGGAGAACTGACAAAAGGAAAAAGAGCTGAAATAGTGAAAAGATCAAGCAAGACAAATTATTTTGCAGTTTGACCTCTTTTTTTTTAATGAAGTAGGTAAGATTTTACCCTGATAAAGGAGTCATGTTTTTATCACATATTTGACAAGGTGTACTTGCTAGAGCAGCAGCCTAGGAACTCAGTGGGAGTTAAACAATGAAAGTTCAAGTCTGCTTTAAAATGGAAATAATAAATTGGAAAGGAGAAAATCCTTTTAAAAATCAGATAGTATTTTCCAGTAGTATTATTGAGAAGGACTCATTTACTCCCTATTTGAACATTAATACTGAAAAGACTGGCCACCTTCAGTGTGGAATACTTCCATAACACTGCTTTTAAACTGATGTAATTTGTACCCTGGGAAATGAGCCCTATGTGTAACAAGGAGAAGGAACACCAAAGAGAAACTGTTGAGGTTTTCTTTCAGTACTGGTACCACATTAGGTAACCTCTGCCTCTTCCCATTTACCATCTACACTACAGTGGTGGCAGCCTTTAAGAGAATGAGTGCATAGAACCTTTTTGCTGGGTCCTTCCAAGTCCCAGAACAATTCTCCAAAGCAGCTTATTATGTCACCTTTGACTGCGTTACTGGCACAGGCTGAGGAAGTGTAAGGACAAGAAAAAGAGCAGAACTAAAGAAAACAGTGCTTGAGCTGACACTATGGAGACGAATGCACTCATCCAGTGCTCTCAGTCTCTGGGACTGGGGTCTTACTCCAGCAGGGTGAGATGGGGATACTCTGAACACATTTTAGCCTTGAGAAACACACTTCAAATTCCTTAAACAGGGCAACAGTGATTTTAATGACCATTCAGGAGTTCAGGAAAAAGGCTGCAGGATTTTACCACATGTTTTCTGAGCTTCTTTTCAAAGAAATCAGAAGCATGTTAGTTAAGTGCTTGGTAATGAGGCTTTTGGCTCTGTTCTTTTGCTGAACAGTTTCTCTAGGGCCTTGCACATCTTTTATATTTGTGTTTAGATTAACAAAGAACTATCACATGCAGGCAGTCCTTGTTTACGGCATTTCATTGCAAAGGAGCAGAGCTGACTGAGGTCATACCTCCTCTGTTTGTCCTGGAGGGCAATGTCCCCATCAGGGTGAGAGCCTCCCATATAACTTCCTGCACAGGGAGGAGGGAAGAGGTGGAGCCCTTGATTCCTCTTTTGCTGGCTCCCACCCCCTCAGAGGCAGCTGTTCATGTTTCCCAGAAATGACTCCAGGTTCTGGTTGGGCACAAAAAATTGCTCGTGTACACAAGCTTGAACAGCACGAGGACTACACACAGAACTAAGCTGCTTTCTGCCCCATAAAGAGAAGTGATCTGCCAAAAGAAAGGGAACAGAGGAGTGCACCCTCACTGACCTGCAACATCTGACACTCTGTAAACACCTTTATCCAAACGCCTTTCTCGCAGGGTTCTATGCTCCTGGTAGCCAGGAAATCCCGTGGTTGGGCCTGCACAGGCAGGACCCACTTGCTTTTAAGCAAGTAGAGATGAGATTGCTGCGGGGGAGAAGGAGGCAACTCTGGTGAAGTGAGATCTCCAGGACTAAAAGTGAAAGTCCCATTGTTGCATCCTCTGATAAGACCAGCAACAGCAAGATTTCCTTTCTATTTCCTTTCTATCATGTATAACTCAGTCCCAATTTAATTAACTGTTTCTATCTTAACAGTAAAGTTCAATGCCCTGCTGCTGGAATGCATTCAGCCAGCACTGTTTCACTTATACACAAGCTCAGCCTACCTGAGACCTAATTTTAAATTAAACCTGAGCTGAACTCTGTCCTGGCAAGACTGTTGCTGAAAGCTGAGCAAGGTCGTTTCAAGCCAGCATGTTAGAAGAGACTCGCCTTTATTTGCGGTCTGTCTCAATGCTTGTCCCTGCAGGAGCTACCCCAACCATTCATCAAGGTTTGTATCACTCTGGGCTTCAAAGAGCCAAACCAGCCATGGTATCATGCCCTGCTGCTCCTTTGTGGCATGCCCAGGCACGCTCAGCACACACTGACAATGAGAGCGGTGGGGGCATGCCAAGTCCTGCGTTGCAATTCTCCTCGCCTGCCTTCAGGAGACAACTTGGCGATCTGAGGAAAGAAAACAAACAGCAAACTCCTACCAAAGTGGATTTGTAACAGTACTGGAAATTCTTTTAGTATTAAAAATAGAAAGTTGTGAAGGAATTTTTCACGTCATTGTGTAGCGGAACCTTGATAAGCAAATATTTAGTATGTAGTCATTGTTGCTGTCACATAAAGGCTTAACTCATGCTCCAAAATTTCAGTTCATCAATTTAGAAACTACAAGATGTCAGGCTCTCCATAGTAACTTCCATTTGGAGGTATTAATTTGCAGAAATGCTGTTCATCTGCCTCTCAACATCAAATCCAAAGTGGCTCTTCCCCTTTAGGAACTCAAAATAACTCATAATTTGTATTTACCTCATGTACTAAGCCTTAAGGCACCATCCATCTGAGAACAGGAAATACTAGTAAGGTAAACAGAATAGAAAACACATTTGTCAGACTTTACAGATACCAGGGGTTGGATTTTTCCTTTCTGCAAGCCTATTTCCCTGTAATACAACAAACATAGCTTTAGGCAGAGGCATTTAGAATGGTTTCCAAACTAAATAAGTTTCAGAGGTTATGTGAGCCTTAGAAACGTCTCTCAAATGCAGTCCAGGCTTAGCAACACCTGCCTGTGAAAAGTAAACAAGAGAAAGTCTAAATTAGGCTGAACAGAGACCTGGATTACCCCCCTTGGACTGCTTCTGAAAGCTGAGCAAGTGCAAGTGCACTTCCCTCAGGGCTGCAGAGAAGCACAGCCTTGCTGGGGTGCTTCTTCATCCCATAAGTCAAGCACAAGTCCTTACTTCTGCAAAATACCCAGCTCTGACTGTTTTGTTTTTGCTCTGTGTGTGCGTGCTGTCACAGACTCCTGCTGGTTGTGGATAGAGAGATTGAGCATGTGTGTGTTATTCCCATGTTGCTAATGGTTTAGACCAACACCTGGTTTGAGGAAAATCTACCATCTTTAATGGTTTTAAAGTTTCTCTGAGGTGGAAGAAGCATGTAAGTTCTGTGGGGCAATTCTAGAAACAATCTGCTTTTTTTCTTTATGAAAAAAAAAAAAAGAAAAAATAAGAGTGTCTAGCTTTTTAATATTCAGGTGCACAGCACAATTTTTTGGACTGGTAACATATGTATCTGCAGTTACAGAAGCACTGGCTATTCATGGATTCCTTTTGTGTTACCACTCACTGAACAGGGAATGAAAAAACACTGCCAAAAATAGCGGGGGAAGGGGACGAAGGAGGGAAGGGAAACAACACAAAAGCCCTGCACAGTAAGTAGGGAGACATGGCCCTTTCACTCACATAATGAAAAGGTTAACATGAAGACTGTTAGCACAGAAAGCTTTCATTTAAAAGTACATGGTGTTTAAGTATTGTTCTTCCAATCTGAGCTGTCGGAAATCTCCCTCATAATTACATTCTCCACAGAAAGGTACTGAGTAGAAACTTAGAAGTATGTTGCTACTGTGTTTGAAAACCTTCCCGACCAAATGAGGTCTCAGTCAGCCACACAACAGCATGGCTTTCTGACTCATAACCCTTCTCTAATCATAACTAACTCTGATCTTCCCTCCACTTCAAGCCCAAATGTCAATTTGTCTGTCTTCAATTGCTCACTAGCCTGAAAAAGACTGCTTTTAAAATACTGAGTCAATTTTGTTCTATGCTTAATACAGCTGCATGATACAATCTGCAATGATATAGATTTTTTTCCTCCACCAGCTAAGTCTCTGGGGCATTTTATGGAATCAGATATTGCTAAAAGAGCATCACATAAAGAAAGTTTTAAAAATAGATTTAAAAAACAAAGAGCAATTCAGCATGTGCATTACCCATGTGGAGATGGTTTGGCAAATGCAACATGGAATTACTTAAAGCTTGCCCACAGCTTTTTTTTTGTGTTTTTTTTTTTTTTTTTTTTTTGGTTTTTTTTTGGTTTTTTTTTTTTTTTTTGGTTTTTTTTTTTTTTTTTGTTATTTCTACTTATGGCAACATGACCATAGAGAACATTAGGCCTAGACTGCTATTAATACAAGTTTGTAATGTTGGAAGTTATTCTATATTTCTGCCTGCTGGTATCCAGCTTAAATAGCTTGTTTTGCCAGGTCATGTGTCCAAAATGAATGCCATTTCAAAGATATGGTATTTTCTAAGATAAGATGGAAAGAACTGAACACTTCACTAAATTTACTGTTGAATGTGGTATATAACATTTTTTAAAAATAAGCTCATATTTCCCTGTTTTATGTACTCTTACAGAGATGATATGACTAAACAAAATGACACAAGTGAGGCAGAAAAAGAGATAAAGATTTTGAAGGATTCTTTTTTCTAGCAAATAGTAGCAAACCTGTCACTTAGAAGACAATATTTTCAAATGGCTGCATCCATTCATATTTTTAGTTAGCTAAAGAAACATTTTCAAAAGTGTAAAGTTATCTCATCAAAAAAATTAACAGAGAGCTGGCTAAATCAAGACACAGCCATAGAGGGGGAAGAGAGTGCAGCTATCCTCTTGCCATGGGATGGGGAGCAAAGAACAGATTTGGTGGTGCTGAGGAAACAGGGGTGATGGCTGCAGTTCACCAAATCCCCTCCTCTGCAAATACATCATTCATGCCAGTGCTTCAACTATACCCAAGAACAGATGTTTACATTTGCATTTACCATTCTATTTGTTGAAATCAACTTTCAAACATTTGGAGTGAATTATAATATGACTAAATATGGTCACACATTAGTCTCCATCTTCTATGTCTTCACCTCACAAGTAGATAATTATTACAAACTATTCTTTCTAAAAAACAAAATCCCATGGTTGATAACTATATTGATAATAGGTACTTTTTCTGCTGCTGTTTTCTGGATATTATCTTACAGGCTGTATGTTTGCAACATCTATTAACCATAAATTTCTAATATGGTTCTATTTACAGATTTCTACATCACATTGAAAATCTGGCTAAGTGCAGCCACATCAGCCATCTTCAACTACTAGCATATATATGTACAGAATTAAGCAATTCTATGCTCCAAGCAAAAGAAATTCTGAATTCCCTTTCAGATTTTTTTCCTCCCCACACAAACTCATGTTCCCAAAATGCAACTCATTGAAAGAATGGGAAGCTGCAAACATATGAATTGTATTTTCTGTGGGGCTTCCAAATACATAAAAGCAAACCATGTTATAAATTCAACTTTTTTTGGCCACAATTCAAAGTTCATTTTGAAGAAGATTTGCTAAAAGGAAAGGACTTGTCTCTGAATCCATGAAAAGGCAGCAATTCTTCATCAAGACTGTTAAATCACAAAAAGCATCTCTGAAGTTCTAGGTGGTCTCAGGGGGCATTTATGATTCATTGAAAGATTAAATAAGTTAATTTTCACAGCAATCATCCAATCCCCTGCCCAAACATTCTTCCCCAATCCTCACAGTGGTTAGGCATAGACCATGACCTTTTTACAGCACACAAAGGTTGCAGAGGGAATGTTCAAAATATTAAGTAAAGCACCTTTCGTCTTGGAGTGGGTTGTATTTTTTGGTTGGTTTCATTTGGGGTTGTTTTGAGGGGGAGCAGTATGTTTGGTTTTGTTTGTTTTGTGTGTGTGTTTTGGGTTTTTTGGTCTGCTTCTCTGGGCTCTTTTTCGGAAAAAGTGAGCTGAGAGGTAACATAAGACAAGAGGAAGGCAAATAGACCATTTGGCCAGAGCACGGCCAAATGCACCATTTGCACCTTACCTGCTTCCATTCAAATGAAACAAAGAAGCCACACTTCATCACATGGGTATATTTCTGAAGAGGTTCTCAGTCTAACAGAAATATGTCATAGTCCACTTCCAGCAACAGTCTAATTCATATAAAACCCCCCACTATTTTGTCCTCTTAAATACCATGTTTCAGTCCACAAATTCTACTCTCATACTTAGTCTTCATTTCCAACAGAACCAGCAATTAATCCACAAATTATTTTAAACTAACAGCATCTTAAATGATAGAGAATTGCCATCCTTTTCTAAACTTCAGACAAAAGGGTAACAAACACTTGAAGCAGGAAATTAAATACTAATTTTTGTAGAACTGAATTGCAAGTATTCTCTGTAGTCATATATAGGAACAAGTCAGCATAATACTTAAATCACTGGGAAAATGTACCTTTAAAAGATCATGCAAATAGCAGGGAATCACCTGTCAGCTACACCAAACTGCACTAAAATTTTAAATGTGATTTTCCAATAGAGAAAGACAAACCCTAATGGGAGTCTTATGGGTACTTTCCTGGAAGAAAGAACATAGCAACATGAATGTTGAAAAAACTTTTTATATTTCTCCCTACATGTTTAAGAGTCTAACCCTTATTAAGTTTACCTAAGCATCCAAATTAAGTGTTCAGAAAGATCAAAGACTAAGAAAAGCCAGAAACCAAAGCAGATACTAAAAAGGCATTAAGAAAATAAAACTTTTCTCCTCACACAATATTGAAAACATCTGAAAGACAACTCGGTCATTGGTCACAGCCAGTACGGCTTCATGGCAGGAAAGTACTGCTCATCAAACCTGATTCCTTTTCGTAACAAGGTAACCCATCTGGATGATCAAGGGAATCCAGTTGATGTAATCTTTTTAATTTCAGTAAAGCTTTTGATACTGTCTCTCACAGGATCCTTCTGGACAAAATGTCAGGCACACAGCTGGATAAACACATCATGCCATGGGTGAGCAACTGGCTCACCACTCAGGCACAAAGGGTTTTAGGGAATGGGGTGAGACTGGACTGATGACCTGTCACTGATGGGATTCCCCAGGGCTCCATCCTCAGCCCTGTGCTCTTCAACATCTTCATAAATGACTTGGATGCAGGACTGGAAGGGATACTAAGTGAGGTCACAGATGATACAAAACTGGGAGGAGCTGTTGACTCTCTCAAGGACAGGGAGGCCCAGCAGAGAGACTCTGACAAATCAGAGGACTAGGAAATCACCGACCATATGAAGTTCAACGAGGAAAAGTGCCAGATTCTGCACCTGGCACAGGGCAGCCCTGGATGCACAGACAGACTGGGCAATGAGATGCCAGAAAGCAGTGCTGTGGAAAGGGACCTGGGGGTCCTGGTTGATGGCAAGTGGAACATGAGTCAGCAGTGGAAGGCAAGCTTTGTTCTGGGGTGCATCAGGCACAGTATCAACATATACCACAACCACAGAGAGAAAATAGGTTAAAAAAGTAGCAAGAAAAATTTATATTTGAAAAAAAGAAAAAAGATTCAGTAGCAGTGGAGTTCTGCTAACTTCTGTGTTCATTGCTCTGAAATCTTGATTTCAACACGTATATATTTCATTAAATATCAACCTGTAAGACAACTGTGGATTGAGAAAAAATAAAGGGGAATGTGGACACTGAGGTCTCTGTTCAATTCAGGCAGAACTAACTCATGAATCAATGAAGGTGGCAGTCAGTAAAACCCTTCCTCTGTAAGGGTGAGAAAGTTTTATGTTGCTCATATTTGTAGAAAAACCATAATGAATTTTAAGTCAAATCCAAATTTTCACTTGCTATATTGCAAGCTTTGCAAGATGATCATCTAGTGATTTCATGAACAGCAAACGAATAATATTTTAGGTAGATTCTGATGGTGAGAAAGGTTCTTGGACAGTACAAGGCATGTGACTGCAGAGTTTTAAAACTCACATTAAAATGCAAGTTCATACAATGATGTTATTCTGGCATCTCTTCACCTGTTTATTCAGCCTGTTCAAATCTCACTATACTCATACACGTGCTTGCACCTCATGTAGGAACCGCTGGAATGTGTGGAGTCAATGAAAGCAGCACAGTTCAAGCTGCCTGTTTGCCAGCTGTCCATTTAAAGTCACTAGGTACTCACAGACAAGTCTGCCTAATTTATAAAGTTTTTCCTCTTTGTAGGTCAATGATGGACAAAAGACAACCACATGCGATTTTTTTTTTTTTTTAATAAAGATAAAATTACAAAAAAGGTAAAATCAGCTCAGGAAAGGCAAATTACTTTAATAGATCAGTTTAGACATTTAACATAATAACTCACATCCATTTTTAAATACTATTACATAAAGCATGGTGAAGAAAGGAATTTCTGCCTCATAATTAGAAAACTCACAATACAACTTGCCAAAAAACAGAACAAAGCCGTTTGAAAATAAATACAGTCCATGCCAAATAGTACAAAATGAAATCAGCAGTCTCTCTCCATACGAAAACTTTTCTCCTTTTAGGTATTCTCAGACTCTAGTATTATGTTCTGCAACTGATGAGAGGCTATCTTTTGTTCAAGGGTTGCTGAGCTGTTCTGATTTTGCTCTGTACAAAGGCAAAAAAAAGGTAATAACCAATTTAGAAATGCAATTTTGAATTACTAGTCATGATTCTAAAATATTTAGTATTATGAGGAACTGAAAGTGATCTCCACAGAACTGAAAAATATTATACAGTACTGACTTAACACATACTTTGCAAAAAATGTCATTATTAATTAATTAGTGCTTACCCTTTGGTGTCTGTCTTTTCACCACTGCTGTCCTTGGCTTTATCCTCCTCCTTAACATCTGAAAAATCACAAGATTTTAAATATACCAAAAAATGCAAGAAAGCCTTAAAATACCTAAGAAGTAAAGAGAATGACCAAGTTTGTTATTTTGTATGTATTTCTAGAGGAAACTGGCTTTTATAAGAAGTCACTAGTTACATATTAAAGGATAGTGTTAAATGCACCCATCCAAAGGAGAGGTCTGGGCACAATGCCAAGTGATTAAGAATGCCTCAAGGCAAGGTCTCTCTTGATTGGCCATAATGATGGCATGCAGTAATGAGACCCGGAGTTCTCCTGAGCTCAAGATGTATCCAGTTCTTAGAAAAATCAGGAGTCCTTGGAATTAAACTGTCCCCAGAAGCCTATCTGGTTTCTGTTTCAGAGAAAACTAGCTGGCTCACCCCACAAAAGCAAACAGGAACAAATGTTTTGCCCAACATATATTTTTTCATCTCTATTTTCATTAAGTCATACAAATCTCTCGCTCTAAGACTTCAGCTTATGGGGAAGAAACAATAACCCTTGCCTGAAAATATTGTACTAGTCTAAATAGCTGTATCTTGAAACTGATTAATTTAAAATAGATTATTTAAAAATGATGGAAAAGAATATATAATCTCAAACAGCAAATTAACTGTTACCAGATAAAACATCTCTCTTCTGGCAGGACTGACATTTGCAGTTCTAAAATATAGGATAAAACCACACCACAGTCCTACCTGCTTTTTTATCCTCAGTCTCTTTTTTGTCTTCTTCTATTCTGGCTTTCTTTGCTCCTTTCTTATGATCTGCAACGTTTCGTCGTCCACCTTCCCCTTCATCTTCAGAATCTGAAAACTCTTCATCACAGGCTATGCGCTTATCAGATGCTCG
Source organism: Vidua macroura (assembly GCF_024509145.1). Lineage (NCBI taxonomy): Eukaryota > Metazoa > Chordata > Aves > Passeriformes > Viduidae > Vidua > Vidua macroura. The sequence continues at coordinate 67,777,182 of NC_071573.1, read as the reverse complement.
AACTAGGATTCAGATTTATGACATTAATTAATTAAAAAGTCCAACTATAACAGGCCTAATAAAAAAGAACTATCAAATTAAGAGTAGTAATATACTGTAATCATTTAATGCTGATAAACTAAATTACAGTCAAAACCATTTATTTTTCAAGATACCCTGGGACTTGCATAATAACTTCCAAAAAATAGCTTTGCAGAAACACAGGGGGAGACTGGGAATATTTTAGCCATGTATCAAATAAAACTTCAAATACTGAAAACGAAGTCACAGGAGAAAAAAGAATGATTTCAACAGTTCAGCAAATGGAGGGTGCACTAATAAGAGGTTATAGAATTATTCTAATCTCAATCAAAAAAGACTAAAGGTATCAGGAAATTCTTGGCTATAGCTCAAGAACAACTCAAAGTTCATGGAAGGGTTATAGTAATAAAGTGTAGTGTCGCAAATATGGAAAATCTTTGTCTCACAGCAAAGAAAATAAAAGGCTTTTTTTTTTCCCTTGAAACACTGTATCTCATGTTACCTCAAAGGGAAACATAGTTTCTGTCTTTTGTTAGTCACAAAAAAAGTAAAGTACTGTTTCTTTAGTTAAAATTCATGAAGTCTTCTGAAGTATCTACTATAGATTTGAAATAGCCATGCTGTTCTATAACACAGGGCTCTTCCAGCACTTCATTAGACCCTTTAAGAGGTTCAAATGTCTACGTGGATGCCACCTTAAAATCATCAAAAGTGGCAGACCAGAGGCAAAATTTTTTATTCAGGAAACCAAAGTGCCAGTCTTCCAATACTGCAAACTACTACAACTTAGGTTCTGAGCAATTAAATCCAAAACAACTATCGACATGTTCTATCATGAAAAGATATTTCATACTAGAAATGCGTTTGTCTGGATCTTCTCCATCCTCATCTCCACTGTCTTCATGAACAGCATCTTCAGGAATGGCCTGCATCTGTACACCTGGTGCATGAGGTAACATGCGCAAATTCTCAAATAAGCGTTGCCTGCAAGTAACAGACAAGAAAAGTTATTACTACACAGAAGTAGCATTTCCTTGGATTTCTATGAAGATCTGAACTCTGCATTCAAAGTTAACCTGGCTTTGCTTTAGAGTCAGTTTCATTTTTCAATTAAAATAATTAGCATGCCAAGTTCAGGAAGTTTTCCATCCCTATGAGATCATTAGTATCCACAGTGTACTTGAACATAATTTTCTTTGTACTTTACAAATACTTATTTCAATCAACTTCAATTGTTAATTCCCCACAGGGTCAGCACAAGTACTGCCCGTGTGGGCTAAACTGGTGTCAGTACTACTTTGTTTATAATAAGCTAGAGTATGAAGTTGGATAAATACACTATTCTATAGTTTCTTAGAAAGAAAGTCAGACACTTAAAAGCATGAAGACTTCCCAACTGGGAGCAGTCATGACAAAATTAATTCATCTGGATATGTTTCCTTATTGGCTTTTTCAGGAAGAACAGAGACAAGTTCTGTCCTGTCTAAGCAGCCTGATGTGATAGATTATATACTCCAAAGCACCATGTGCCAGAAAAGAGGATACTGGGCTTCTTTTGGGACTCAAAGCTATCATTCTGAAGTGCACGTAGAAAGGCAGGCTTGGGAAGCATCAAATATCAGCATTTGCAACAATTATCTTAGCATCCTTCTGCACAATTTGAAGGCCTAAAGGGCAACTGATGCTTTTGTGGAATCTTTAGAGTCTCTGCTTCTGTTTAAATCCTGTGACCTGGCAAAGTAGTCTTGCCATGCATGGGCACTCCTAAAGCCAGGTGTCTTGTTGCGTCTGTGAAAGCACACAATGAACTGAAGGAAGATTCTCCAAAAGGATGGGTCATTGATCTTGTAGGTTCTAGTATAAGAATGTTAGACTGTGTGTTTTCTATTGACAGAGAGCAATCTCTGCCTGGGATTGTAGCGGCAAGTTTTGCAGCCTCCTTGTACCACAAAGCTCAACAATATATACCATTATAGCAAGCAGCCTGGCAGATCACCAGCTGGAGAACTACATTACTGCTGAGAAATGTTGTACAATTATATTAGGGCTTTTTCTCCCATCACACATTATAAACTCCTTTCATTTGATTGTGATTGATATAGTTGTGTTACGAACACCCATCACAGTTTATATACCAATCACTTAAAAATTACTATTTTAACAGCTTTGGTGAATTTGGCAATTTGACAGTTTTAAAGGTTATAGCAGTATTGGCAAACTTAAACATGCAATTTCACATCTTTTTCCAGCTATTTTCAGTAACCAAAAGAATTTGTACCATTAACAGCCTGTTAGAAATCAGGGCAGAGGTGGCAGTTTATTCTTTTAAACCCAGAGCAAGGACCACGGTAAGCCAAGAGTACTTCAGGCTAACCAACTGCATTCTACCAGTTCAGCACAGGATTGATTTTATGTATGCATTACTTCACCCCTGAAGTAAAATATTTGTTTGCAATGAAAATGTCAAGATGAGAGGAGGAATAAACTAAGTATCAAAAGTGGCACAGCCTAAAAACACACAACCACCATAGCTTATCAATGAGCACTGATCAAACCTTGTGGATTTGTCAAATCACAGCCACTCAATTGCCTGCACACGCATCACTGTCTTTCCAGAGTTTTGGATGTTTGAGCTCACTTATGACTTTTTATTTTTGCAGCTGACAGATACAAAGAATAACATTCTCAGTCCATGTTTAGACATGGAGCTGAGAATAAAAATCCTAATCATCGTGGCACACCAGCTTCTTTCCTGGCAGGATAAACTTTCTACAAAATTAGAGTGGGAATCTAAGTAAAACAGTCATCTTTTCAGATGATGGAAAAAGGAAAATTCCAAGCCAGGTCATAAATTTTCGGATTTATAGTTGGAAGACCTCATAAGTATGCATTCTGTTGGAGGAAGAGACTTCCAAAAAACCCCCAACAGAAATGAAAAACATGTAAAGTCTATTCTAGTACTTATTCTTAGTGAACAGTGGAAGATATACAGTTTTTCAAAACTGCCTAACAGTTAAACCTCTGGAGAAACATGATCCACATGACCTATTTGATAAATAAGATAATCATTACTTACTTGATCTTCTCCATATATTCTGGTGTATTCTGATTAGTCATATTTGAAGGACTAATATGAAGCTTGAAGTCTGGTCCAAAATACTCAAAGTAGTCATTGTATGGCAACTCTATAAACCAAACAGCAAGACAACTTTGTTACCCAAAAAATATTTTAAATGCAACAGTAGATTTGACAGGATTTTACTTAGAGAACCATAAAACCCTAAGCATTCAAACAACAATACTTATTATCTGGACTCCTCAGTGATTTTCCTCTAAATTATTCAATAAATAAACTTAAACTTGCTGGCAAAATATAAAGAGAAAGATCTACTGCAATTACACACTGAAGAACTCAATAACCAATTTGAAAAAAATAATTTAAAACTATACTTCTGCAGGAAAAAGAGTAATTGATGATTTCTTGTAGGTATTTTCAAAGTTAGTCCAGTTTGAAAGGTTTAAGTGAGCCATTCAAAATATTCCTTCAGGACAAGCTTTAATACTTGTTACTAGGCTGAAGATCACAGCTAGTTCAATATCCTTGCTAAGTGCTGGACACTGGTTCAGTCTGTCTGTTTCCCTCCTTACCCCACTTTTTGCATTTTCACAGAAAAAGGACCCCTGACTAGAACACTGAACCACCAAAATGAAGTTGATGAAGACTACATAGCCAGGAGAACAGCTATTTTACAGTGTTTTATTTTGCAGTATTTTGTATTGAATATGACTGTATCTTTCCAGATAAAGTAAGAGAAAAAAAAAATTCCATAGAACCTTTAAGAACTAAGACACTGAAATCCATTTTTAATTGTGCCCATTGTCTTTCTTCATTTATGATTATTACAGGATAAGCAATCTTGGTTAGGTAAACAGAAAGCAGACAGAAAGACTAAGTTGCTATTGCAACATTTAGAAATGCATTTATTTCTCAGAACAGATTAAAGATGACAAGGACCCAAAAAGTAGAGAGGAATGTTAAAAAAAAAAAAAAATAATCTAAAAAGCTTCATCTATATATACACATATATATATATATATGCAATCCATTGAAAGGGGGATGCTAAGAGGAAAAAAAAAGTCCCAAGATAAGGAACTGCTACTGTCCCTTCAAAAGCTTTGGCTGACAAAGAACATATTTTGACATGAAAAATGGAATATATGTATCTTGAAAGGTACATTCCAAATAGTCTTTTCTCACTGACAGCAGCATTCTGCTGAAGTCAGATAGAAACACTGAATCCACCAAGAGATACATGAATAGCAAAAGGTTATCAGCAAAAGTTGTGGTCAACAGCAAACTGCCCGTGACTCATTTGCAGCAAATCAGTCCAAACAACAATTTTATATAATTGGCATTCCAAAAGCATATCCAGGAGCATATTTGGCCAGAAGTAAAAAGAGTTCAGGATCTTTAGGGATCTGTCTCAGAGAAATTACTTCAGTATTCAATTATTCTAAAACAGTCTACAATTGTTTTATGTGGTTTTAAATTTCAAGATAGCTTGTATAGCCAAAATCAAGTGAAACAGAAGAGTAAAAGTCAATATGCTTTCACAGCTACTATTGTCAGATAAAATGAAGTAACAGTATTTTTGCTATGTAAAGTAGACAGTTGCACAGTCAAGAATTTCTTATGTATACCATGTCTGTGTTGTTCAACTTACAGGTTGACACCAGTACAATCAAAATGCAGTATATATTCTTTCATAATGATGATATTCATATTAGAAATACCTACAAGTAAGGTTCCATAAGTTTTATATTTTGAATTTTCAAAAAGTGATTCAGTCATTTAAAGCTTTTGCTAATGCATAAAAAAAGCCCTAAATACTTACATTTATTTAGTGCATAGGATACTGTAAATGTATTAGCTAAATCCTAGCAATAAATTTCTACCTAGTTTATCCTAAACTGATGCATTACAGCTACATATACAAATATCTGCTGTTTACTTAAAATCTCCCATGATTATTTTATTAATTAAATATTAACTTGAATATTAATATTTACCATTAGGAATTTCACAATCTAAGGCAACAGCAGTTTCATATGTCCAGCATCGAGCCACATTACGAATTGTGTAGCCTCCTCCTCCTAACATCAGCAATGGCAAGTTAAAAGTCTTTACAACTTCCACACATTTAGCATGACCTGTAAAACAAAAAGAGAGTTGACAATATATGCAAAATACCTATTAAACAGAAAAATATATAACAAACTATGTAATCAGACATATGCAGTCACACTTAACAAGTGAGAACTGGATTGATTCAAACAGAGCTGTCTCCCCCTAGAGCTAAGCACAACCTCACAAGAAGTCAAGACCTACAGATTAGAAATGTACAAAACACAATGGACATCATCCACCCCAGTCTTCAGAGACTTTGCATGATGGTCTATTGCTATTGTTCTGAAATGATCTTAGAATAAGTGTTTCGTCTTTCCGGAACTGATGTCATACACAGTGACAAATTTAGGGACAATTTCTCAGTCAAATGAAATGGGGGAAGAAGGGAAAACAAAATCAGTACTTGGTCCTTTCTACTTCAAAATTTGAACCTGTATTAGAGGTTGCTAAGTCTTGCTTACAGAGTGAACTGGTGCCAAGACAGTACACACTCCAGGGAGATACAGCATACTGAAAGACATCTGTAGGAGGCAGCAGCTCTCTTGGTTTCCAAGATATGTAAGATGGAAAAAAATCTGAGCTGTATGGGCAACTGAAGTAGCTTTGCCACCTGGTGCAAATCAAGAAAAGAACCCTGAAACACTGCAGACCCAAGAGATACTATACTTAATTTTGTCACCTACAAAACTCTAATTGTCGCATTAAAAAAAATCCCACAAAACCAAGAAAATCCATGATTTAAACAGGCTGGACTGAAGGCTTAGCAAAAGTTTGCTAAAAATGTTATATTTTATAATTAAAATAAATAAATATAATAATAAATATATATATAATAATAATAACAACAGTAATGCTACTTGCTAAATAACATTCCAATTTAGAGAATTACAATTGCAGATAGCAACTTAGGTAATACTAAAATAAATTAATTCTATAAGAATTAATTAAAACGATGGTTAACATATGGCTCAATATAACAAACACCACTTTAAATTTAACAATGCAGTGAAGTATTGTCATTTCAGTAATACCAATTTTACACCCAACAAGGTGTTTGATGTTTAGCATCTGTAGTCCTACTAAGCTGACTACTAACTAGTTTTATTTGCCCATCATTGTAAGTGTTGCAGATGCCTGTGGTCCTGTCATTCCAGGACGCTGTTTTAAAGCTACAGAAAGCCTGTACATAGAAGAAAGGGAATCTCTTGAGTGGCTAGGACGCATATGGAAAACCAAGCTTCTTAACTTTTTTAGATGGACAGAAAGAAAGAGGCAACTTCAGGGTTTCTTTTGGCCATCCCTGTATAGCAAAGAAAGAAGTGATTAATCATAGTAATGAACAAAATATTTGTGACTCCAGTCCTCATCATGCAAGTGTCTTGAAAAACAGCATGAAGGGTAGAGGTTTCAAATAAGTAAAAAGTTACACAAACAGACACATCTCTGTTTACCTTTAACAGTAAGATTAAAGCATCCCAGTCTGTCCCCAGACAGTGAATCCGCTCCACACTGCAATACCACAGCACTGGGCTGGTACATCTCCATTACTTTAGATATAATCTATAATCAATATAAAACAGTAAGTCATTAAGTGACATAATGAAAATACAAAAGTAGTCATTTTCAGAGAGCTTAAAAACAAAAAAACAAAGCACTCACTGGTTTGAATATCTGTCCATATGATTCATCATCTATACCATCCCTCATTGGAAAGTTGACAGCATAGTATTTGCCTTTTCCAGCACCAATGTCCTACAAGCAAAGATGACAAATGCTTTAATATTAACACAGAAATATATAGAATGCTATCATGAAAAAAGTCTACACAGGTCTGCTGAGCTATTCTGTACATTATACATATCTGTGAGGGATGAGAGGTAGAGTTTACTTGATTCCTGTTCTCCCATAAAATCATTTTAGAGTGCAGGAGTTGGACACCAAGATTAAAATAGTACCTTCAATTTTTTAATTCAAAGATTTAAGACAAAAAGACAAATCATAACCAATCAGTTTAATCTGGTAATAATAGCTAAGCAAACAAAAGTATGAAAACCAAGAAGAGCAAGGTCCATGTTTTCAATGCTGTATAGAAGATTTGGACTTGAATACGTTTTTAAAACGTTATTGCCCTAAACATAGGATAAGGAAGTAGCTGCAGCAAAAGGGAGAGAAGAAAAATCCAATAGGGGTGACTTCTTAAATGAACAACAACAACAAAAAAATTTCAAGTAAATACACCCTGAATCCAACCGCTCCTATTTTGATCACCTTAAAAGCTAAAGATCTCTGCTTGACACACATTCTCATTTCTTCCATATATTTCATCACCAACACAGATAGAAAGCAATGCAGAGCAGTTAAGTGGAGCAGACAGTGAGAATTAACCTGTTCAGTCTGGCTGTAAACTATTATCAAACAGCAGTTCTGCAGAAATATCCTAGAAAAACTACAGGTCATGTGTAGCATAACGCACCAACACAAATACTAAACTTCTCAACACTACCTATTGAAAGTCATTGACTTTTCCCTATTCCTGAACAAAGCCTCCTTAGCAGGGAATGTATCAAGAATGTGCCACTTCCAGTAACCAACCTTTACTGGGGGTGTGAGGGGGAATGGACAGAGATGAGGAGGGGGACAAGTGGCCCAGTGAAGCACAGACACGATGTTAACAGTTGACTTTTTTTAGCCACAGCATATTATTAACATTTCATAGTATTGCAAGACAAGTGACAATAAAGACCCCTGCTGAACTCAACTCTTGCTGATTTGAAGTACAAGTTCAGAATTTCTCAGAGTTAATCATCTAGACTTTCACATGCTGAATTTTCTGACGTGATCACAGAATGGCCAGAATTGGAAGAAGGGACCTCTGGAGATCATCTAGTCCAACACCCTGATAAAGCAGATTGCAGAGGATCACATTCAGGTGGGCATTCAGTAGATGCAGAGGAGACGTGACAACCTCACTGGACTACTAGAGTGCTCTTGTCACCCTCAAAGTAGTTTCTCCTCATATTCAGAGGGAACTTCTTGTGTTTCAGTTTGTGTCCATTGCCCCTTATTCACCAGGTCCCATTCTTTTGACATCCACCCTTGAGATATTTGTAAGTATTGATGAGGTCCGCTCTCAGTGTCTTTTCTTCAGGATAAACAGGACCAACATCTTTAACCTTTCCTCCTAAGAGAGATGCCCCTGTTGCCTCATCACATTTGTTGTCCTCCACTGGACTCATTCCAGGAGCTCCATGTCTCTCTTATACTGGGGAGCCCAGAACTGGACACAGTACTCCAGATTTGGCTTTACCAGGGCTGAGCATAGAGGCAGGATCACTTCCCTAAACCTCCTGGCTATGCTCTTCCTAATGCACCCCAGGATACCACTGGCCTTCTTGGCCACAAGGAACACAGCTGGCTTATGGTTAACTTGTCCACCAGGGCCCCTAGGTCCTTCTCACAGAGCTGCTTTCCAGCAAGTCAACACCTAACCTATAATGGTTCATGAGGTCATTCCTCTCCTTGTCTTGCTTTACAGATTAAAAAACTAAAAATCATTAAATTGATCTTATCCTAAAACACAGCAAAGTCAAATGTTCATACAATTTCCATCTAAACAGAGTAATTGTTTGAGCTACTCAATGGACCTTTGTTGTAACTGATGCTTGCATTAGTTTTAAAACCTAAAGAAACAATATAGCATTCTGGTAGCCTCCTATTTACAACAGATCAAACTGCCTCGCAGAACCTGGACCACTGTGGAGAACTATGGTCTCAACTGGTCTATCTCTGTGTATAAACGGCAAAATTTATGCTATCATCTAAGATACACAGAAGGTCAAATAACTTACTGAGGACACTGGAAGTTTAGACAGAACAATACATTCAGTAGAAAATGGATGAAAGCTGCTGAACTAGAAAACGTCAGATTCATCTACACTGACAGAGCTGCAATCACAGTATCATCATTTGACATATGATTTGTTCCTGCATCAAATAAATATAACCTGATCAACAAACTAGATCAACTAACTAAATAATTACAGAAACAAGCTGTAAAACAGCCCATTGGAAAAAACCAAAGAGATTTGGCTGGCAAAGTTTATAAAAATAACCATCAATGGCAGATCAAGTTAGGCAGAAGGAAGCAACACAATATTGGCCTCCAGAAGCAACACTGACTTTTCAGAGAATTAGCTCTCCTTTCAGTTCAATTAGCTTTGCAATCTCTGGAGACAGGAAAAAGCCCTATGGCGATGCAATAATTGCAATAAAGCTTGCTAAAGCCTGCATGCAGCTCTGAAAAAAAGTTGCCATGCCTGAGATACTGTTTTTCACTGACACTGCTGAAAAAATAAATCCCAAAACCCATAAAATATTCTTCCATTTATTTCAACTATGCTATCTTTTAATTCTTTGTTCTGGGTGTGGTGAGGTGAAGAGTCCACAAACTTCCCTGTCAACGGGAAGTGCTGCTTCTAAAAAGCCAAGATATCTAACCCTTCAAAAAAAAAAAAAAAAAAAAAAAAAAAAAAAAAAAAAAAAGGTCTAGCCAAATTCAGCAACAACAGCTTGTCATGATAAACATCCTGATCTGAGCTGCTTTAGTTTGAAGCACCACTACCACCTTGTGGCCAGTCAAGTTAAACCACATGGATAAAAACTAATCTGATTTCTTCCTACATCAATTTAGAACACAGTTTAACAGAATTTAACCATAATAACATTCAGCTACAACAACCACACTGAACTGAATGCTTTGCATCCCACTGCTCAACTTTCACTCACTCCTGTGCCTTCTGGGTATCATCAACAGGCTGGGAAACACAATTTTCAGGAGTATTAGCTGAAACACAAGTATTTGTATCTCATGATTCAGTTTAAATATATTAGGAAAACAGTCAATTCTTTCCCAGAACAGCATCTTTGTAGGTCAACTTCTTAGAAGTGTTTACAATTTTTAAAAAAAGTTTCTAACTGTATACACAAACTAATGTGCAAAGTTGCTAACACCAGAAGAATGCCGTATCCCAGGAGTGTCTATGATAAAAGAGGTTTAATTTATGAGTTTGAAGCTAGGAATATATTAATCCTAATACTTATAATACTCTTTCAAACTGTGAAGTGGAACAAGTTCCTGTTCTAACAGACAACTGTCTAATATGAGCAATGATTTACTTAAAATTAATACGAAGGGCCAGGAAAATTTGTTTCCTGTCTCAACTTTGCCAGAGATTCTACACCAACTTTAATGATAATTCTTAATGGGCAAATGCTCCCTCTCTCAGGCTAGCTATAATGCTCAGTACATAATTCCATATGGGCATGCTAAAGTTCTTAGGTAGTGAGCATCATGAGAGCTCAAAACACACTTCATGACATAAGAAATATTCCAAACACAAGTCAACTGTATTACTAGGCAAATAGAAAATTCAGACTGTAACTTAAGCTTTGTCACTGTTAAAGGGTGATCTATAAACAGCTACTTTTCACTGTAGCTGCAGAATCGAAATGTACAGATAATCATAAATATACCACACTGTCTTCTTAGAGACATCTCCAAAATCTGTGTGAATTATACTAATTATATTTTAAAAAAGATTTCAGCCTATTTATCCAGAAGTGAAGATGTTAATTTCATGTAGAAGGGAATATTTTAGTTCCCTACTATCCTGTATTATTTTTCCTAGGATTCCTCAATATATATATCACCCTAGGCTAACATTTTTTTCTGAAAATTTACTGCTGTATACCATTATTGGACATAGTTATTTTAGCCAAGTGCAAAAAAAATATCTACAAGGAGGACAGTAAGAGGGAATTTATCACCTAATGAAATTTCATGTTCAACCTTACCCTAAGGTCCCCTGTGCCTGGAAAATATTCACCATACTTATGGAATGATACTGTCATGACACGATCTGTGGTATAAAATGCTTCTTCAACACCATCACCATGATGGATATCAATATCAATATACAACACTCTTTGGTGATACCTAGAAAGAACATATAAGAAATCATCATTATCTCTTATATTGAGAGCAAACAAGAAAAACACTAACAAAAAAAACCCCAACCAGGCACAAAAATCCAAGATTATGATCACTGTGATGATTTTGGTTGATGTGACCATACGCTCTTAGAATTCTCAGTACAGTTTGAACATTAATAAGTTTATCTTCATCAAAATAAGGAATTTATTTAGTATTTACCCCAAACTGTCTCACTCTGCAGAAGCTATACCTCATGATTCTGCTGACATTGCTTTCTTGATCACATCTGCTGAATTCATCCCTTTCATTAACCCCAAAGACTTTCTTTCTGCCTTCTCAGTAATTACCAACAGCCTGTGTTCCATAAACTCGCAAAGAAAAAAAAATACTTATTTTCCACTGAGTTTTCTTCTCCACTTCTACAGCTTGTAAAGAAAGGCACATTCTTATTTTCAAGTGTATTGCACTTTAATTTGCATAAATTTATTACACTACTGTTTAATATTTTCTTAAATATTGCAAATTTCAGGACAGTTTGAGATAGATAAAATCAGTGATTTATTTGAAGCCTTGGAGCACTAGAATTTAAACTTAAATTTTATGTTTTCCAGTAAAGAACAAAGTCTTCCAACAGAAGATGCATTTTCATCATGCTTTGCACAGTACCAAGAGTGTGAGCACCCATAATTTCAGGGACAGTTTCCCACGGCTACACAACCCATAGTTATTCACAAGATTCCTTCCTTCACATGCACATTTAGCTAAATCATCCAAGATTAGACCATAGAAAATCATATCTCATAGACTGCAGAGACAACTCCTGAATATATGCTGCACATTAAAATGAATGTCTTAATGTGTTAATATTAACTATTCTAATTGTTTTTAGAAACATTTTACATCTCTAGATTTTCAGATTACAGCTACTTCCCTTATTCCTCACCAGCAAAATCAGTTGTCCCACTCACAAGAATCAAATACCTAAAATATTTTTTCTAATAAATGGGATTTATGTGTTATTAGTAGGGATACACTCCTCTGAAGCAGTAAAAGCAAACTCAGGTCTTGGAATTTTAGTGAAGCACTACTGTTTGAAATCAGTTATATGATTACTTTTCATTACTCATTTCTTATTTTGCAGTCATTGCAGCACAGCTGTTAATTCATTACTTATTAAAACTAGCCACATTAATTAATGTAATAATCCAAGGAAGCTCAGGGCATGATCTTTCCTGAATATTCCTGTTTGATTCAGTAACAAATCAAATGACAGGAAACAAGAAGACATATTGTGAAACCAAATGGGTGTAAGATTATGAGTACAAATGATTGCCCTAAAGGATGAGGACAGTGATCCATCTAGTCCAGTATTCTGTTCCCATGCGTAGCAAAGGGAGACTTTACAGAAATATTTGCAGAAAGCAAGCAAGCCTGTCCACTTTCTGAAGTCCGCTACTCTAGTCCTTCCCCACCATCTAGAATTACAGCATATGGTGTTTTACAGGGTGCATTATTGCTCGGATTTATCTCCCATTAGTTATCTTTTCAGTTTGCCTGTATTTTATTTTGAATATATCTCTGAAGCCAAACCAGGCAGAGCTTGGAGCTTTCTTACTTGAAACTGTAAAAGTTCAACATGGGCTATGAAAACTCACTCAAATAATAAATACAATCCATATCTTCAAACATTTAAATACCTAAATTTAACACTTTCTATAATTTTAACTTGTGCCTATCACAAACTTACTTCAGTAACTCAAGGATGGCAAGCACAATATCATTGACATAACAGAAACCAGATGCCTCCGATTTCTTGGCATGGTGAAGTCCCCCAGCCCAATTGACAGCCATGTCTGTTTGTTGTCTGTTCAATTTTACTGCCCCAGCTGTAAAAAGACACAGAGAAGAATGAAAGCAAATGGAGTCAGAAATTTCTGATTGCCTTTAAATTTGCTACATGAAATCATATTTTATTTTTAAATAAGTTGATTTAGAACAAATCTCTTACTGATACTGAGATACTTGATACATCTCATATTTTAGAGTCTGTAATTGATATTATTATTTTTAAAATATATTAAAACCCCCTTATATTTACTTCATTTTTAGATGCACAATCAAAATTTTAAGTTGCTGATATCAACCTAGTAAAGCTATAAAATAGTTGGCAAACAACCTATACTCACCAACAGAGCCTCCAGTTGACAGCTGACAAAACTCAAACAGGCCATCAAATACAGGACAATCTTCTCCAACATTAACTGTATAAGAAATGTAGTATTTTTAAAAAACACCATTCCAACAGCACCAATATACACATGGATAACACAGATGCATAATTCATTCAGCATTTTAATTACTTCACCTCCATCTCATTCATCAGGCTAATTTAAACACTGAAAACAATGCAGAGTCCTACTAGCATAACTCCAAGCTAATATTTTTTTCTTTTCTTTTAAAATTCTTTTTAGTTTCTATTGGAAGATTTGTCCCCTTGTTTAAAGAAGAAATTCAATCATTTTTAGATTTTTGAAGAAATGCTGATTAACATAGGTCATGTTAAAAAATGTACAATTACTTACAAAAATAATTTGCTGACAATAAGGCATCATAAAGAGGTTACAATACTGCCTTTAAAATTTATATAATAGCTGTCAAACTGCATTCCTAACACTACTTGGAGCTTATTCTTATAATTAAAGGAATAAATTAATAATAGAAAGGGTGAACAGTGAATGATGAACAATTTTTACTATCTCCCTCCAAGAGGAATGAGCAAGTCCTTTTTCTGACTTAAACACATTTTCACACATTGATTTTATGCCTCTAGTATTCTAAAAGCCATTTTTTAAGCAAGATTTCAAAGCACTTTCACAAACTTCACAAACTGCACATCAAGCCTTAGTATTAGCAGCAGTATTTCACATCGAGAATACATCCTATGAAAGAAGAGGCAAAAATCCTTACATATGCTTAAAGAACATTTTTGTCAAGATGACTTCTTTTTCATGGAGAAGTTTAGCTAAAGGCAGGCACATGCTACTTACTCTTTTTACAATATTTCTCTAACCTCTGTACTGGTGGATACTGAGCTTCAAACAATGCTAACCATAAAAGCATGTACACATAGACTTAGCCTGATGTTGGCACTTACATCTCTGCATTTGCTTGCTGTACTCAGACATATTGTCAGGCCTTATTGATCGGAGAAATTTGATGTATTCATCACTATGGTACTTGGTCATTTCCTCAGCAGTTGCTTTGTGGGGTCGCTGATAACAAGAACAAGTTAAAGAAACAAATTAGAGTGCTCTGCAAAATCAGCTGTGTTAAAACAGACAACTTAAAAGAAGTCTCACCTACTTTGAAGGGAAAATGGTGAAAGGAAAATGATAGTAGTTGTCTTTTACATAAAGCAAGGGCTACTCTCTTGTGATATACAACTGCATTAAATACTGCTTCACTTCTAAACAAAAGAGCTCTGAATACACTATTTACGTATTCTCTATTTTCACTTCCACCTCTCTCCACTTATTTGTGTGACAGTACTTGCAGCCCTTTAAAAATAACTTTAAATGCTTCAGTGGACATCACGTTGCCTATACTTACATAAATTTCCATTTTTCTGTATAAGCCATAGTTTAGCAGCAAGTTGTGAGTCATTCGGATTCTGTGAGGTTTCATTGGATGTCCTTGTCCATAGTAATAGTTTCCAATATCACCTGTCAATAATACACAAAAGAATAGCTATTCATATTATAAAACAAGTTTCATTGCCCCTTAATCATTCTCAGAAGATAAGTAAACAGATATGATTCCAGAAAACAAACAAACATCACAAATGGAATACTGTCTACTTCAAAAAGAACACAAGGGAAAAAACCTGCTATATGTCAGAAATAGAGGGGAAAAAAGAAGCCAAATCTAACACTTTGACTACAAGCAGACAGTAGTGGGAGAGCAAAAATATATATAAGACATGGTTTCAAATCAAGAGTGAAGTTCTGGCCCAGCAGTGGGCTAGAACTGAACAATAAAATGGGAAACAGAACTGGAATCAAGAGGAGAAGAAACACTACTGATGACATAGCCACATAGTATCACAACAGAGGCCCTAGTAAAACCTATCATTTTGCATGAGCTGATTTAATGATACCATGCTCAGCCTGTTCTTAACTACTAACCCTGTTACACTCAGAAGTTAGTTCCAGATCCATTGTGGCAATCACATGCACAAACGTTCCCCAGACACCTGCTGCTGGAGATCCACAGTAGTTCAACAAGAACTTTATAATCCAGATTAGCCTCTGTTACATTGGAGACCAACTAGGCACACAATTAAGATAACAAATTTGACACTCATTTCCAAGAAAGGAATAGCTGTTATCATGGGCTACGAGTAAGTTTTCTTATGAGCTCAGGTATTGTTGGAACACATACAACCCCACTTTGAGCACTGACATTCTCAACACATGAACCATTTTAAACAGAACTGTCTCTGGAAACATAAACAAGCTTATAAATTAAGTCCAGTTGTCAATGGCTTTCAGCTGGAGATTTCTAAAACACCTCTTCACAATGGCACCTCTTTTCTTTTTGACCCAATTTCCCAATAGGATTACTGAACTTTACCTTCTTGAACTTTTTACTTTTCTTTCACATCCTTCAATATGCTCTGCCTTGTCCACTGGGAACAAAAGAAACACTATTTTCACAATGTCATACTATTTTGTAAACTTTATCAGTCAGAGGTAAGAAGCAGCACTACTACAAAACAGCTTTAGTTTCACCTCTTCAACATGGGCTTCGTGGAAGAAGGGTAAATGTCAGCTTGCAGTAGCATCACCAGCTACCAAGAAAAACAAGTATTACAATAAGATTAAAAGTTTCAAAGCATTCTAAAATCCTTCAAGCTTTCAGTTTTCAAAGAGACAAGGAGAGTAAGAACACTTAAGAAAACAGATATAACCTAACGTACCATAAGAAGATGTAGAAAAACTACCCTTCAATACCTAGCTCTTAGCCATCCCATAGCAATTGAAATACCAAGTTTCAACATTAAGAACTTTGAAGAGTTTGGACCTTCTAACTTCAGTACTGAAGGGGAAAAATAGCACTTTTTGTCAGTTACTTATTGCAAACCTATAGGTTTGGTCACATGTAGGTCAAGAGCAAAAGTATTAAGAGTATAAATAAACTCCTTCCTTCCAACAAAAACTTTTTCAAGCACTTTACAAAAGAATACCTTATATATTTGACGTTTATGAAAAAATCTATCACAGCTCTTTAAAACTAATGCCTAGAAGATGAAAACCAACCATTTACTAGCTCTACTTTATGTATCTACTTAAGTTATTTTTAAGTCCCAGATTTTAAAAAACCTTCAGGCTAGTAAGAGCTTTAAATTTTGAGATTTTTAGGAAAATAATGATTATAAACAATGTGATATTATTGAGGAAACTCCATTACAAATGTATCTGTGGCTTAAAAACAGGGTTTTTTAAGAGATCATTTCAATTTTAACTACTTCAGCTTCTATAGTTATCACTGACATTGTATTCAGAATGCTGAGGGATGAGGAAGTGTACAATTAAAAATTATTTTAGATCATATGTATTATTATAATTGTATTATTTTCCCCATATAAAATAGAGAAAAAATAAAATTAACAAATTTCCCAAATACACTTGCAACATATCCTTCAATATACTGCAATTAGTCAACTAAACAAATTTTAGCTTATGCATAATCTATATACCATACACTGCAGCATACAGTTATATAAATAAATCAAGTACACTTTTTACCTTTCATTTATTTTTTTTACCCGAAAAGAGAATTTTAAAAGAATTGGCACATTGGTAGATTTAATGGGAGTTTATTTGTCAAACAGAAGATCTGTAGGTCAGTGTCTGGCAGAAGAATACTGATCCTTCTGTATTAGAGGCCAGCAGTAGTGACTCACAATAGATGTCAATATAATACACTTTAGCAACAGGCAATACAATACTATTTATATTTTTCAGGTCTTAGTATCACTAACAAAAAAAGGTTTTGGCACTAGCCTCATAAAAACAAATTCTTAAAGCATATGGACAAAATGCCTATCAAGTATCAAGGGATTAGTGATCCCTATGTAGGCAGGGGTGAGGAAGGAAAAGAGGAAAGAACCTCTTTCTTCATTAGTACCTTGATTTTCAACCAACATCATGAAGGGGACCCATCATGGAGACGACATACCGTGATGAAGGTAAAGTTGTCAAAAGTCTCTCCTCCTTTACCTAGTGAAGAAGGTGGCACACTTCCTGGTACAAACGCCTCATCTACTAATCCTGAAGTTTATGTATCTCTTTTTCATGTCACAGCCTTACTAGAGCACTTTGGGAAGAAAAGCAAGGTGTACCAAGAGCTAATACCTGTGAGGATGGGACACCTCACTCACTGATGGAGCTAAAAAAGCTCTGCACAAACCTCTGCCAGACTAACTCTGCTAAAACTGTATATAAAACTCTGTATATATGAGGAATGGGTACAGTGAGGCCAAGCTCACAAGATTATTACTGCAGACACCATGAATACTTCACTTTATACTTACTAATATAGAGGTAAATTCTTACTAATATAGAAGTAAAAATCATACAGATAAGTTATGAGCACAGTATATCACTTACCAGTGTGGGAACACATGGAAAGCACAAAAAAAGAATGTAACTGAATGAGGAAGAGAAGGGAAAAAATGCAAA
The DNA here is from genome assembly GCF_024509145.1 of Vidua macroura. Taxonomy (NCBI): domain Eukaryota; kingdom Metazoa; phylum Chordata; class Aves; order Passeriformes; family Viduidae; genus Vidua; species Vidua macroura. Next base: position 67,759,238 of record NC_071573.1, on the reverse strand, counting down.
GTAGTATGTGTAAAAAGTTTGCAAACCTATTAATCTTTCACAACAAGGCTTCAAAAACTGAAATTTACATTTTATAATAAAAATGCCAGCTAAATGTCTCCCATTGAGAAGTAACAACATATAATCTCTGAAAAGTTGAGTCCTTAATTAAGAAGAGACAAATCAAGCGCCCATTTAATGCTATAGCGGACAGTGTGGAGCAGTAAACTCCTATGTGATACAGAAGACCTACCTGACAATTTGTACATACACTGTCATGTTTTGAGTCCAAATATATATAAAAATAAATAAATAAACATATTCTTCTCAATTCATGCAAGTTACATGCCAAAATAATGAGAACTATCAAATAAAAATAAACCTATGATTCCTTTGATGAGCATAAGTTTTAGACACCCACTTCTCTATCCATGACTAGCAAGGCCTACAGAAAATATTTTAACACATAGAAAAATACAAGAGGCTACGTGCCCTAAAGGAATTTTAATTCTGCCCAAAACAAAACAACTAACAAAGCTATGTCCCCAAAAAAGTATTAGTTTCTCCAGTTATTATGACATACAGAAAAATAACACCATTAAATTTACCCATTACAAAGCAGTGTGAAGTGAGTGAACTAAGAGACGGGAGATGACATCTACACTTGTTTTTTAATACTTTGTAACTTGTATGTTAGATTACTTTATAACTTTTAACTGATAAACTGTTATGTACATGGATCACATCCCTGCTTATTTTAGGTATAGTTACCATGAAATGATGAGGTATTTCAGAACTATACTATGCAAAGAAACCTAATTGCCACAAAGGAAATCACATGGAAAAAACATATCTAAAGAGCAGCAGTTAAACTGAATTTACTTCAGCGATACAAAGGGGTGAACTCATGTAAAGCTGAATGTAAAATAAAAGATCATCAGTGCCTGATGAGTCCAACAAACAGCTATTCAAACAGGCCTAAAATTACAACACTAGTTTCTGAAGGACTGGGCATTTTGTTCTGGTTTTAAAGTTAACAGACAGCAGAAGAGTAGCAAAGATCTGACTTTTGAGCCCTGAGCAGAGGCTGGACACCATCACCATGTTTGGAAGGCACTGCACAAAGTACTGATGAATTTCCAGAAAATACTCCAGTTTAAGTTCATTTTATTTGCAGATGTAAGCTTTAACTAGAAGTACTACTCAAACAATGCCCAACTACAGTAACACGCTGCCCTACTAAAACAGGTTTAGTCTCGTCTCTATGGGTGGAACCAAGAAACTCTGATGCAGATCTCTCAAATTTTTCATGAAGGTAGAGCCTTTTGAACACCCACACTAAATTATGCACAAGAACCAATCTAAACAATACTGCTAGTGCACTGGCATGGAATAAATATACAAACTCACAGTAACCACACCAGTTGCTGCATGATTCTCTAGCTGTGCTGGTCTGTGCAGGAGCACAGAGCTGGAAAGACCATTTGGGGCCTGTTCTCACTGCTGTGGGCAACTGTACAACACCTTGGAAGAGCTAAACTACCTGAGCCACAATGCTGCAAAACCATGACAACAACCTGAAGACACATGGTAAGAGACTAAACTAAAAGCTATTATAGCCTTCCACATCTAGCATGGTTCTAAGCAGTGTGAGGACCACAGTTTGCTAAGCTGTATCAAGACTAGAAACATTTCTGAAAAATATTTTAAGTAAGATCATGAAACTATTTTAATTCATATTTTAATTAGTTTTCCCCATAGTATACTGGCTTAAATTCAAGCAAAATTCCTGACCTAAGCACGATCACAAACTGGATGTAGCTGACTTTCTATTACAAGCAAATTCAAGGTAATGAAATCAAGCTTTGTCTACTCAAAGATTATTGGTTCCAAGTACAGTATTAAGACTATTAAAACTATTGATTTAGAAAAGAAAACCTTAACAACAATACACTCTGAGGAAGTGACAGGCTAACTTAAAAAATCAGCCTTAAATGATAATCACACCAAATTTCACAAAATGCAGGGGGGAGTTTATTGCATCTCAGAAGATAAGCATATATGCTTCTGGAACTTTTCAAGACGTTTTAGTCTGTAACTTTTAAGAAACAGAGTAAAAGTATGTGTGGAGAGCCAATTATGACCCCAAAAAAAGAGGTAATTTACTTCAGACATGACATTCCTTTACAGATATACCACTACCTCAGTTGTTTGTTTTTGTTTTTTTTTTTTGGGTTTTTTTTTTTTTTGGGTTTTTTTTTTTGTTTGTTTTGTTTTGTTTTGGGTTATTTAAGGCTTCAAACATTCTCTTCACTGTGATTCAATGGCTTTGCTGGTACAACACTTAGTATTATTCAGAATTGCCAGATGAACCACACAGTAGCATCAGGACATCTATTTTAGGTATTAATTCTAAAATTTCTTCTAGTAACTCTATTTCCTAAAGCCATGTAAAATAATTGTTAGATTTGGCAACACAAATAAATGAGACATCAAAAATATTCCAAAACTGTTTCTGGCACATATAAAATATTTATTTTAAGGCACAACAGATACTATTTTCTCAACATTATTAACTACATTTAGCCTAGTCTACAGATGAGCTGCAACTGCTTTAAGTCACCATTATCCTGCCACTGCCAAACTTGCTCCTCTTCCAGTTTCTCCCGACTCTTCACAGGTATAGCTTTTTTTGGCTGTTAAGGGAATCTAATCTAATCGAGTACCAAATCCAGTAATCACAGAAAAACAATACATCAACATCTAGTGAACTACAGCTACCTGACTTTATCAAAGAAAAAAAAAAAAAGAAAAAAAAAGGGAAATTGATTGAAAAAAAGACAAATATTTTCAGAGAGAAAGCTTCTAAACTATCACTGTTCTTTCTTTCAACAAGGCGAAAAGTGATTCCTCTTCTCTAGGAAAAGTAAGATCTTAGCCTCAACAAAAGTATCCCTAACAGGGGCCTCCTTTCCCCTTTAGGCTGAACAAAGAACCACTGCTAGCAACAAAGAGAAGGGGGCGGCAACCACCACTCCGCCTCCTTTAGTGAGGTTAAAAAAAAAGCCAAGACAGGCCTCACAAGATCTGCCATTTCCAAAGAATAGCAGGTTTGCTAGAGCAACATAACCTTTGATATCTTGAGTGGGTTTAGCCATTCATCTTCACTTCCAAAATGGTGAAAACACCAAAGGTCTACGGCTGAACATTCTCAACCTCTGTTTCCTGACTACTACCAAGACCAGTCTCAGACACAGCCGTACAAGATTGTTACAAAAGAGAAAATTTAATCAAATCTCTTAACTAATCTGTCAGTCCAGCTCACCTCCCAGTACAAAAAGGGCTAAATAAATTCAAGCTCAAGAAAACTAAGACGTTCTTGCTGCTGTGGCCAGAGAAAACCGCAAACAAGTTGCTGAAAATGTCTCAAACCAAGCACTTTTTCGCCATGACTGACAACGCAGATCGCAAGCCCCTGCGTCCCCACTACACCAGTGTGCAAACTCAGAGGGCCTACATGCAACTCAAATTCCACTATTATTAAACACCCACGCACACAACTTTCCGCGTTTTGCGGGAAAGGAGGCTCGTGGGAGCCAGACCTCTGCTCTGATCCGTGTTCGCTTTGGGGAATGGGGGAGGAGGGGGCAGAGTGCCCCTGTCCACCGTACCCCAGACCTCGGTACGAAAGCCCAAGGCAGGGAAAGGCCTCAGCTCAACAATCACCAGGTGCCAGAGCTACACATGGCCTGGACTTTCTTTGCAGGGGAGGAGCAAGACACAGCAGCAGCTTCAACACCTCCCTGCTCAGCGGATGGAGGGGAGTGTCTCAACTTTTCTTCTTTTTTTTTCTTTTTTTTTTTTTTTTTTTTTAGGGGGCGGGCGGGGGGGACGGGACGACGTGCGGGCGGGTGGTGAGTATTTTGGGTCGAAACAATGGCCACAGTACCTACCACCGGGCCTGGCAGATAAGGGAGCTCCCCGACCCCACCACCCCCGGCCCCGCCGCCCCACGGGGCTCAGCAGAGCCGACGGCGGGAGCGGGGCGCGGTGGCGCAGGTGGAGGCAGCGAGGACCCCCGCCCGCCATGGGGCCGGGCCGGGCCGGGCGTGGGGTGGTGGGGGAGGGCCTCGTCCCGCGGGACGGGGGCGGCCGTGCCGGCGGGGACCAGGAACACAGCCCGCCCCGGGCGGCCATTAGAGGGGCGCCCCCCCCCCCCCCCCCGCTCTTGCACCCGCGCTCCCGCGCCGGCCCTGCTCACCGTCGTAATAATAGCAGACTTTCTTCTTGCCGCCGCCCTGACTGTACGCCATAGGGCTGCCGCGCCGGGGCCGTGGGCAGGGAGCGGGAAGCCGAGGAGAGCGCGGAGCCGGCTCGGAGGGTGGGAAGGAGGGGGCGGGAGAGCGGGAACTCGCGACGCCGGGACCGCCAGCAGCGGGAGCGGGCCGGACTCTCGGCAGCGGGAGGGGCAGCTAGCGGGACGCGCCCAATTCGCCGCCGACAGAGGGAGGAGAGGGAAAGAAAGAGGAGAAGAGAACGCACGCACGCGAGCGGACCTCACGCCCGCCTGCTTCTCCGTGATATCTTCTCTTAGTTGTACACAAAAGTCAGGGAAGAAGCCAGTGAGGATTCCTCACAAATGAATTCTTGGAGAAAACTATTTTCTGGTCCACCCCCATGGCGCGCAGTGTTAAGATCCGCCGCGGGTGTCGGGGCCGTATCCCCGCCCGTCAGCGGAGCTGTTTAACGCATGCGCGGAGTCTCCCACAGCGGCTGCGGCGGGAGTGAGGAATGAGGAGCTCCGCGCTCGGGGCCGCAGCGGGCCCGGGCCCTGCTGAGCGCCAGGGCCCTGCTGAGCGCCAGGGCCGCGGCGAAGCCTCTCAGCCGCCCCCCAGCACCGGCCGGGGCCGCGGGGAGCCTCCTCCCCAACCGCGCTGGGACCCGAACCTCATCCTCTACGGGGCGGCTGCAGATGCTCGGCCGGCTGGGTTGTCGCGTCTTGTCCCCTCCCCAAGTGAAAGAGTCTGCTCTTTTCCACAACAAAACTGGCTTCTGTTTTGTTTGGGTTTTTTTGAGTACTCCTGTCTGTCAGTACTCTGCCCGAGTGGCAAGTGTTGCACCTCAGTATTCCTGTTCTAGAGGAAGTTCAGAGCATGCTTCACGGTAACACATAGCAATTCTCTCAAAAAATCAAGGCATGTCACACAAGAAGCATTTAGCATCTGAATCATTTTTCTTCGAGATCTATCTCCATTTTCTCTCCTTGCCTCAGCTCAGGTACAAACTCAGGAAGGAGAAGCATGGTGGCATTCATGCTTAGCCAGCTTGCTTGTATTTCTATTTATACAGGGATTCACACTTGTGAGGCCTGATAAGCTGAGTCTGGGGATACACATCAGTTACACTAAAGTTTACAGTTTCTTCAGCTGACCCCAAAGGCCTATATTTAGGGACTTCCACTCATCCAAGTTTTGACCAAGGTTTGTTGATTTTCTGGAGTCTCTAAAAGTACCTAAAACCCCTGGTTATTGCCACATGTACTTCTCTATTTGATAACAAGGCAACAAGTATAACCTACGTCACACAACAAAACCAATACATTCCTGAACAGAGGTTTGGTCTTTGCTCCCAGGATTAGGTTGCTTTTGCTCCTAGAAGTACCTCACAGGAATCTGGGCCCTTTTAACTGATAAAAATAAAAAATCATTTTATATTGTTAGAGACAGACAACTGTAAAATAAGTTTGTTAAGCACATGCATGCACAAACACCCTGAGGATAATCCTGGATTTCCTCCCCACCCTTCACCTTTTAACAAAAGGACACTATTTTATCATGTAGTCAGGTGGTATAGAATATGAAAAAAACTGTTTAAAAAGGCTATTTGGAAATTTCTCTCCTAGAAATAACATACAAAACTGATTTCTACACCTCATAATACAGCTGATGTTTATTTCTTGGTGCAAAGTGCAGCAAAATATCTGCATAACACTATAAGAGGCACAATATTATCCATTTACTGATAAATTCCTTTTTATCTCAGCCTTCTTAGTGCTGCCACTACTTGAACAGACTTAGATTGGACTCTAGAAGCTCCATTATTTTGTATTGGCTATCTACTGCATTATATGCTTCTTTGACCACTAAAATTCAATGTGTTTATGAAATTACTCAACATTTTGTAGTTGCCTGATACATTTTTCTATCAAAACAATACAACAACATATCAGCTGGCTCAGTATCAGGAATACTTTTATTGCACCACATAAAGAATTCAATAAAAGCAATTATGTATTGTTAAAGTTCTTATTAGGGACTTCATGTGAAGGAAAAATGTTCATAATTTCAATTAGTTTCAAATGGATACTCAAGCTCGTATAGGAATAACTTGTCTTGGTTTAAATGGACTAAATCAAGAGAAGCTATGTTGCTTTCAGGGCAAAAATGACTATTCTTGATCTTCTAACATCTGAATTTAGGCAAGTGCAGCTCTTATTTAGAGAAACTCCTTGAATACCAACTCATACCTGAATTGAGAAAGTGTCAATAAGCATATAAAGTTATCCTATAGTCAAAGGAGTAAGAATTCATTCACTGAATTCACAGTAACTCAGTATGACAGTAAGGACACTATTACATTTAAAGGTCAGTAAAGCTTAAATATCAAGTTTCACGGGTTGTGTATACGAGGGTGATTTCCTAGACCAGTCTCGTGTCTAGAAATGCAGGTTTTGCAGATGTCTTCAAAGCTGCTTGTTAAGGGAACAGCATGCTACACAAAAGCTAATGATATAGAGGAAACTCTGGAGCATCACTTGCCAGGGTAAACAGGCATGAACTCCAGCCAGCTGAAGTCCAGGCCCCTTGGAAAATGGAACAGGCCATATAACAAAGTATCACTGGGAAAGGCTGCTATTACTTTTACTATGTTGCAACATACAGACACTTTATAACATAATGATGATTTTTTTTTTTTTTATACCTTTCTGTAATTGCTTGTTTCTGTTACTGGGTGAATGCTACCTTTATTTCACCCTTTCCCTGCATCATTGTATTAACATTAGCTTGTTCTTTCGCACTGAATTTATGTTATGCCTTAGATAGTAGGGTTTTATTTTTTCTTTTTTTTTTTTTTTTTGGAAGAGACATAAAAAACCAGCAATAAGGATATTTTAAACAGCAGAGTAACTTCCATCTTCAACATATACATCCAGCACTGCAATAGAAAGTATTGTTATTTCTTACATACTTATCCTGAAACACATCTACTGTAAAAAATCATGAAATGATGAAGCAAATAATGAACAAGAAGTTCTTTAGAGGTAAAAGTTTATCCCTTTACTGTTCTTATCAAAAAGCAATCTATAATTCTCAAATACCTTCACTCTCCCTACCCCCACTCCCCTAAAGATATTTTTAAAACAGAGCTTAAATGGAGGATCTAGAGCACCTATTTTTTCTCTTAACTGCTGCTATAGAAAAGCAGCATTACTTTGTACACCATGAAATGATGAACAATTCACCTTGTTTCTCTTTCCTTGCATAATCTAAAAGCAGAACAATACAGCTAGAAAGCTTGCCATCACCTAGCTTATTTCTTATCCAAACTATTAAAGCCCGTGCACACATGTAGGTATAGCCACCTTAAATCTCTTTAACAGAACTCAATAGCTAATGAAATTAACAGAAAAAAAATTAAAAATAAAATTGCAACAAAACCAAAAATGAAATCGGTAACAAAGAAAAAAGAAACCCCAAACAACCAACCAAAATAAAAATTAACCAAAAAGCCTTTAAGAAGCAACATAGCTTCTCTTTAAAGGCAAAGAAAATTGTCCTAAGAATTGACAAATCTCGGCATTAGCAAAGGCCAGAAAGGGTCTTTAATATCACCTCATTCCAGACCATACACTCAAAAAGGGGAAAAAAAAATCCAAACTAACTTAATTTAGAGAAACAGACAAAGTATATTCACGAATTCAACTCCTCATGTAAGAGTTATATGTTATACCATTAAGCACAACTCAGCACACCCCACCCACCTCCCTTACCCCTAACCATATTCCCTTCTCCTCCCATTCTCTTTTTATCTGTGAAAGCAGCATTTTCAAGTGATACCTATTAGCAGCATTCACAGCTGCAAGCTTGTAATCACACACACATAAATGTGTGGAGAAAAATCACAGACAATGCCCTTAACTTATTCTGTTCATGCTGTTGATAGACCTTAGATAAGCTCTGGAAAGCCTAAGAGTAAACAAGGCTTTGGAGTTACTTTCCTGAGAAGAAAACATAGTTTTCATCCTGCAGATACCTTGCTAATGAAATCACTTTATGCAGAATGTCAAAATCATTAAAGAAAACATAGATAAAGAGAACTAAACAGAAAATTAACTGTGACATTCATATTTGCTCAGATTCAGATTGCTTATTTATGCAATAAGCACCGACAATTTTGCTATCCAGTAACTGCTTTTGAATTTCAAGAAGGTAGGCTGCTGAATATTCTTCCTTAATTGCTGCTGGAAAGTGCTAAGAATAATAGTGGTTTTGTTTTAGTGCTATGCAATAATTTGGGAGCTGGGGGAGCTTGCCCTGCTCCTGAATACTCATGTTAATAGTAAGGGCAATGACTTCATTTTAAGTAGTAGTAGGCCAGTATATTCTCCTACATGCCTATCATTTTTCTGTGCAGTGTCTTCATGTGTATGTCATGTGTGTAAATATAATTAATCTGTTTCATGTTGTGCCTGGGACAGATGTACCCACTCACTGAATGTCTCCTGCAATTACCTGAAACTGGTTCCGTCTGCAGTTGTGTGCCTGGCAATTTGATAGCCAGGAAAACTCTGTCTTCAGTGCACAGCACATAAACCTTCGGATGCAGGTTTTATTGAAAGTGGCATAATTCAATAGTTCTATTGCTTGTCTTTAAATAAATGGCTAGAAGCATCAATATTAAAATATTTTCTATTAGAATCTTACCTTTTAAAGAGTTGTTAGGAGCAGGAAGATGGATTAGAAGAAAACTGCAATGGTAGGTATAGTATAATGAGAGCAAAGTAATTAACTTTGCCTATTTGTATTGAACGTTTTAACAGACCTAAGGAAAATGGTACACATTCACCTTTAGAAGAACTTAGATATCTCACACTATCTTTTTTAGTTTAAATGCCATTTATTGGTGACTGGCTAGAATGCCTGGTATAGAGACTTTTTCAGTGGTCATTGTTTGCAGAGACAGATCAATTTAAATTATTCTTGTTTTCAATGAGAAAACTGAATGATATCCTCTGTATCTGGTAATATCTAAAGAAAGACTTTTTTTTTTTTTTTTAGGAAATCTGACAGATATTTATGACATCCAAATGACATACAAAAAGACAGATTATAAAAATAACCATCCATCATAATATATTTCCCAGAGACACAGACCTCCATATCAAGCACAGTCCTTGTAACTTACTCATGTCTGCTTTACTTTGTTCTATCTATTTCTAAGCTAAATACTGAAGTTGAGTGGAAGACAAGCTTGTAAAAAGTAGCAGACAGGCCTTCTCAACTTATAAATGGTGCTTTAATAGCTCTGTATTAGTATGCTTGCAAATTGCTAGGGTTAAATATATTTGTTCTTAGCAACAGTATAATTTACAGAAACCTGTATGGATGTAGACAGGTAAGGGTTTGTTTTCAGTATGTAGTGGGAAACTTGTGCCATGCTAGTGGAAAACAGCCCACTAATAGGAAGTTCCCAAATGAGGAGCATTGCAAGACAGAGGTGAGCATGGTGAAGAGTATCATGGTTCTCCAACAAATCCTGAAGAGTGAGTCTTGAATTGCCATAACCTATAAATCACTTCCTTGTTTCTTCCCTGTCTCAGCAGCTGAGCAGGTCACAGCTGATAAGACATTCTGGTCCTTGCATGATTCACTCTTCCTTCTGTTTCCTTGATTAACCCTTGATCTCTCAAGCAAGGAAAACCAGTGAGCATTTATGCAAACATCTCATCAGTGTTAGTTTTTGCATATCTGGTGTACCATGTGTAGTGTTATTAAATAAAGATGTGTCTGCAAAAGCAAAATGCACCAATTTATTTTAAATCCAATTGAAATCTAATTTATACTGTCATGAGGCATTGTATAAGCACTATTTCAATTTGACAGTGGTGGGTTAGCTTCAGTATAAACTGACTCTAATCTTTGGAGACTAATTGATATAAAGCAGCATCCACATAGTTATTTGTATCAATTAGAAAACAATTAAAGGTAAACAGGGAAAAATTCTCTTAGAATTGGTACCTATCAGTATGAATTTCTTATTTGACTGAGTCTGGGCAGGAAAAAAATTGACAATGCATAAAATCTGACAAAATAAATGGAGATACAGAGTCTACACATAGTTCACTGCTCAGAGGACAAGACCACTCACCACAACTTTAGCCATAACAGTAAAAGTTTTAATAACAGAGTGATCTGAGGATGGATGCGTCTGAGGAGATGTGCAGTTATCAGCATGGAGATGAGGTCCTTGGCAATTCTATTTCACTTTATTTCCTCTGTACAGAAATTGCCAGCAGGCTGTGGATCAGCAATCTCATTATTGCAAAGTCATGAATGTTCCTTCTCTCCTCATCCGTTGTTAGGGTGGATATATCACAGGTGCAATGTACCACAACATTTCTTTGCAGCACAACAAACCTGGGTGTCAAAAAACAGAAAAATAGATGAGCAAAGGTTTCTTGTTAGTTCTCTTAAATCTAGTCAAAAATTGGTCATAATTTAGAACTCTTTACGCATTGATGATTTTTTTTTCCAGAAATGCCACTAAAAAAAAAAATAATTAATCATTATCTCTCGCAAATACCAAAATATCTGTTCTACAGCACTGACTCAGTATTACATTCTAGAAACCACATACATTTACCGTTTTAGGGCCTTGCTTTATTGGTAGTTTGTAAGAATTTGTCATATTTTATCCAGGTGAACATACTGCATTATATACACTGTGCATATTTTGTTCTTTTACCTGCAACACTGCTTTTGGTAAAGGAAGCAAATCCTTCTCTACACCTTTCTGCCATCATTTTTCCTGGAGCTATCAATGTTGATGTGCTGGCTGAACACTCACATCTCTGTTAATATTCCTGTTTCCTTGCCTCACCCCACTCAGTAAGTAGATTTCTTTGGGAATATTGTATTCATGCAGATGGTGTCTGGTAGAGCAAAGCTTTTGAAGGGCAGGATGAAACATGTTTCTTGTCACTGGAGTGATTAAGGAGCAAGCTACAAAAAATAAAGGAGAAAGTCGCTGTTACATATTTATTCCACATTAAATTGCCCATGGCATTTTATATGCTTTTTAATCAGTTTTAGCCCATGATATATTCGATATCAGGGTTAAATAACAGACATCTTGGAAGACTGTCTGACAGCTGGCATGGCCACAATCTATCTTACTTGACCTTACAACCCTTTTCTATTTTCAGGGTTGACTATACACCCTAAAAGCAGGCCACTATATCAACAAAAGGGTCTACTTAATGCACCACCTTATCTCTTCAGTCCCTTCCTGGGTTTCTGTGCAGGTCCATGAGGCCCTAGGCACATCCATCAGAAGGCCATTGTGGACAAAGGTCAGACAGGTGGATGTGTGGGAAGTGCCTCAGTGCTTCACCAGTGAGAAGACTGTTGGGACCCATGTTCTCCAAAGAAAAGAGCCATGCAGTGAGTCATATCTGCTGAGTATTCTTAGGATATTACAGTAATGTCCACTAGGCTACAGCTAAGAAAAAGAGAAAGAGTAAATGTAATGGTATAAGACTAATAGAAATGTTGCCCTATAAAATGATCAGGAGTGACAAGGAATCAGTGTGCTTTAGCAGGATCATAGCTGAGAGGCTGTGACTAGCTGTGCTTTACATGTAGCCAGACTCTAAATCTCACCTGATTCTTTCATATCTCCAGCCCCACATGTGGTTTCTCACTCTTTCCAGTGTCACAAATTCCAAAGTCTCCTGGTTGGTATCCATATCTGTATTTTAGGTTTTCCATGATACTACCTGCCTGAGGAGAGAAGGCAAGTCAAAAAAATGCATTGAGCTGATGAGAGAGGCAGAGAAAGAAAGCTGGTTCAGGGTCTAAGTATGACTGCTTTAATTCTAAGCTTTCGGTGTCTTCTATCAAGCATCTTTTTTCTTCTTTTCTTCAAATGGTGGTTAACTTAAGCCTAACTGTCTATAATTATACCAGCTGAAGAGCTGGACAAGCTACATTCCAAATGATTTCCAAACAACTTAGTTTCACTGCAGTTTACTTAAATAGTCAAACCTATTTTGAGAGCACTGAGTAGTTATTTCTGCTACTGTAATTTTGTCAAAAGTTTTAACAGTTCCAAATATATGTTGAGTTTCCCAAGAGACCTAGACTTCAATAGCAAAATATAGGAGAAACCAAAGACTTTATTTCCAACATGAAGAGCAAATAACAGAACTAAATCTCATATCTTTTTTCAACTCAAGCATTTAATGCTCTGTCATAGACAAAATGAAAACCAGAGGTTACTCTGTCATACATGACCTGATAGCCTAGCTCTCCACTACTTTATTCTTCGTGCAGTCCTGAATTAAAACTGAATTTAAGACTGTTTATGAAGTGTTCCTTGATTCAGATTTTTAGGTGGCAATGATTAAACATACTGAGATGTTAGTATGCAGCATTCACAATGTTGTGAACTGCATTTTTGAACCATAAGATGGACACATGAAGCTGCATCTGCCTACCTTCTGTTCCAGGTGTGGGAAAGAAGTAACTACACATTTCTTTAACAAAAAGCTAAGGAGACAAATATTTCCAGATTTGGCAGTTGAAAAGAAGGGATAATAAATTTGCTAGTTACAAGAATCCACCCAATGAAGTTGCTGCATTTTGGACAACTGACAGATTCTCTGCACTGAGAGATTCTCAGTAAGTAGAAAATACCCCCAAAATTTAAAAAAAAAAAAAAAAAACAAACCAAAAACAAAAACAATGACCCAAACAAACAAAACAAAAAACCCTCCAACTTTGATATTTTTTCTTCCATCCATAACAATATTTGCAAAGTATTTGCTTCCACAGATCTGCTTGAGGGAATTTGTCCTTATGTGAGAAGTAACTATGTTAGTAATTAAGAGCATTTGTTATTTATAAAATAAAAAACTCCTTTCATAAAAAAATAAAAAATTATCCAGACCCAGTGCTGTCGTATTATCAGATGAATGATAACATATGCATGATCTCATTTATATGTACCCCACCATCCAAATTAACATTGAGGTTCCTGAACCCAGTCCTCCTGACCTTCATGTGTCCTTGGCTCAGCCTCAGCTTGCAAAGGCAGAATATCATTGGGAAGTATTTTAAAGCTTTTTCCAGCCTGAACTTTAGAGAAATTTGATGGTATATTGTAGTCATTCCTCTTTTGTCTCTGATAAGCAGTGATAGAAGGATGTTGACATTTAAAACATTATCAATGGGTAGCTAAGTTGATGCTCACTGAGAAGGTTGAGGAAAATTGTTCCTTGGAACATTTTTAGTTAAGGTTCCAAAAGTGCAAGCAGATGCCACTACATCTGTTACATTCTGTTCCGATGTTTGAGAGCATGTCTCCCACCACGTTAGCTGGAAATTTCATTCTGAGGCAAATACCAACAAACAGATATTCCCCCTCAACTCCCAAGTCTTTATGATCTGGAGAACAAAGGAATAACATTTAAAAGACACCAATATATTTTACAGCTTACTTGCCAAATCTAATCTCTGCATGTATTTACTATTACTATTCATGCATATGATGCAGAAGAAACTTATTTTTATAAAATTTTGGGTAAATAGCTAAAAACGTGTGTGCTAAAACCAATGTGAGACTAGAATCTAATGAAATATGTCTCTCCAATGTGAGAAACACATAGGACAAAATGCAGTACGTGGTCTATATGGCCATTTTCACAAAGAGAATTGCAAAGGAAACAAGCTCTAAGTGTCTAAGTAGGAAGCAGCATATTTTCATGATACTGCTTGCAATTATGGAATACTTATAGGTCATTCATAACAAAGAAATGTCATGTGTTTTTTGTTAGTCCTTTTATAAAAGTGATGCAATCATTTGCATATATGTATTTTTTAGCATGTTGAGTTAGTTTTCCTGGCTTTGAAATATTTCTATATGTCTATTAATAGCATTGTTCTCAACATCACATGCTTAGAACATATAGAATTAGAGTCTTAGGGCTGCGAATCATAATTTAAAATCATATTCAAATCCTGTTGCTGACTTTGATTTATCAAGGCAATAATTTTCAATGACTGCACAAGTTACCTTTTTTTACTTTTGTAGCATTTATGCTACAGTAAATCCCAATGGAATTAATTGTTGAAGCCAATGGAATAAAATCAGCACAGTGTTTACAGATAGTTATTTAAGGGTCAAATATCAGGGAATCTGTTATGAAAGTCTCCAAGAAGCTCTGTTAGGAGTCAGTAGGACAGCCACATGTTAAGGGAAAGCCTGAGGAAAGGAATACTTAGTTCATAGTTACACACTGAAGACTTTACCTGTTAAACTACCATTCAGATGGAGAACGGCAGCTCCAGACATGCCTTAAAGGAAAGGTTCAGGAGAAATTACAGTCAGCACGAGCTTTCAGGATCAGGCTGTGGGTTCCAACCAGACAGAGCACCTATCTTGGAGATCCTTCTGAGCTTTTTAATTAGCTGGCTGTAGGTGGCTTTCCATCAAACTTGGTTCCTGCAGACAGCCCCCATTTATCCTGCAACCTGATACATACCAAAAAGTCAGTGGAGAGGGTAGCTGTCTCAAATCCACAGACATTAAATTTTCCTTAGCAAGACAGTTATAGAAGTTCCAAAAATACAAACAGATCCGTGACTCAGAATTGAGTATGATTATGATCTATTCCAATAGACAATTTGGATGTGGCCATCCTGTTTGGAAGGCTAAGGTAATTTTATGTTATGAACATGTGCTGTACCCTTCCATTTGACTTCAATGCCACAGAGCTGTCCTGAGCTTGATTAAATTACTAATTTAAAACATAGAAGAATATATTGTATTTAGGGCTTACTGTGTTAATGCACAATGTCTAGTATTAGTTCATATTTCAGACAGAATTTAGCCTTAAAGATCTCTTGTGCATAAAGTCTCTGCAGGTTTTACTTCAGAAAAGTCATACTAAGAGTTTATTGTGTTGCTTTCCCCATCCATTATAAGGGATATCTTTAATTGACTTGGCAACACAGTTAAGCAAAGAATTCATGCCAGTGGGGGACACAGCAATGTGTTTTGTTTGACTGGGGTATTTTTTAAAGCAATTCAAAACAGAAAGTACTAAAATTCTCCTTTCTTTTTCATTAGGAAGAAGGATTTTTTTTTTTAAATTCTCTTTGTTGTCATTAGTGACAATTCTGACCTTGAAGTCAATGTCTTCCATAAGATTCTGCTAGTGATTTCTTTTCCCTAGACCATGCAACCACTTTTTTAGACATTACTTTTTTTTAATTGACTTGCTAAGCTTTTCTCCAAAAGATTTTTCCCCTTTTCTTCTCCATTTCTTTTGAAATTTAGAGAAGGTAATTTTGACTTCAGTCTGCTATAGATTCTGGAAATATTCCAGAGGCAAATATAGGATGAAAGCAAACTGTCAAAATAAATTATTTTAAAGTTTTTGCTTTTAGTTTAGACAATTTTGACAATAATGCTGAAAGGATGCTGCAAAATGTCACAGTCTGGTCAGGAAGCTGCAGTATAATATGTAGTGAATAAATAACACAACAAGTGACACTGATAAAAGAGTTCTGGGGAAAATAACATCCTCAAAATGTTTTCAAATTGTTATACCCCAATTTCTGGTCCCACTTACATCAAACTAAGTCTGCAGCAATTTCACTGACAACATCAAGACTGGATTCTTTATTGCCATAAACAATTTTTTCATGAAAGATGAGCCTCATTGGAGTTATTTCAGCAAGAAACAGAGATAGCTCAAGCTTTAAGTGAAGGAAAGAAGCACCGGGATCATTATGTCTTCATTTCACCTAAGCAGTGGGTGCACGGCACTGACTGTTGGCCCATTTTCCTTTGCAGCAACCAGCAGCATTCCCTGGTCTGGGTGTCTAGGCTTCTTCTCTGTGAGAACCATATGAAGAGGAATGGGGCCGAGGAAGTGGGCTGAGACATTCTGACATCCTCTGATACTGATATATGTACTAGTATATACATTTACGAGTGCTTTAGAACACGTAATTCATCAGCTCAGACTAAACACATTTTGTACATCATGCATGAAAATAAAAGGACTGGTGGATGAAAAACTCAACACAACCCTGCAATATGCCCTTGCAGCCCAGAAAGTCAACTGTGTCTTGGGCTTCATCAAAAGAAATGTGGCCAGCAAGGCAAGGGAAGTGATCCTCCCCTTCTATTCTGCTCTCCTGGAGTGATGCACGCAGCTCTGGAGTCCCCAGCATAAGGATATGGAACTGCTGGAGTAGGTGCAAAGGGCCACAAAGATGATCAGAGGGCTGGAGTGCTACTTCTATGAAGGCAGGCTGGCAGAGCTGGGGTTGTTCAGCCTGATGAAGAGAAAATTCCAGGGAGACCTTGTAACACCATTCCAGTACCTAATGGATGCCTACAAGACAGCTGGAGAGGAACTTTTTACCAAGGCATGTAGTGATAAGACAAGGGTGAAAGACTTTGAGCTGAAAGGCATTACATTTAGATTAGACATTGCAAACAAATTCTTTACTACAAGGGTGGTGAGCCACTGTAACAAGTTGCTCAGAGAAGTGGTGTGTTGTAGGTTGGGTTGGTTTAGTCAGGGATTTTATTAATGTTAGTTAGGCTGGTTCTCTGTACCCCTATTTTCCCTCACAATGGTTTGCCCCAAGTTATTTACCACAGGATCTCTGTCACTCAGACATGTCAATCTTCTCACCTCACACAGTTTTCTCCTTACAAAGTTCTGTCAGTCAGGGGTGTCACTCCTTGTTGGGGTGTTACTCCTTGTTGGGGTGTCAGTCTTGTAACCACTCCCTGCTTCTTCATGAAAGTTCTGCATTAATCACCCCACCTTTGCACTTCTATTTGTCCCAGAACGCTGTACCCACCTCTGTTATGTTCCCATAGGTTGTTATAATCCATGTCCCTCCCCTGTCGTCTGTCCCTATAGGGTGAGGCAGGTTTCCACCCCTGTCCACCCACCCCCTACTTAATCTAATGTACTCCTTTGTCCCGGTACCATTTTGCCTTGCGCTGCGCCGAGAGCGGTTTGCTCCGACCACATATGGGGGAATAAAAGTTTTCAGGCTCGCAAGCAAAGTGCCCTTCTCTCATCCCTTGTTTCCTCTCAGCATGAAGCTACCAAAGCTGCATTACCCATGCTGGAGCGCTCAGCACTGTCAGGGAGGCATATGCCATAACCCTGGAATGCCTGCTCATGTGGCGGCTACAGCCTTACAAAGGTAGCGCTAGCCGGAGCTTTTTGACTGCTTGAGGTCGTAGCAGGCAACCGCCGCAGTGGTGGACACTGCATTCCTGGAAGCGTTCAGAGCCAGGCTGGATGATGGGGCTTTGAGCAGCCTAGTCTAGTGGAAGGTGTTACTGCCCATGCAGAGAGCTTGGAACTAGATGATCTTCAATATCCCTTCCAACTCAAAATTTTCTGTGATTCTATGACTCTGCAATTCAAATACAATCCTTAATTCTGAGGATGTAGCACTGATTACTATATTTTCTGCAACTTACATCATTGTAGTTCTCTGTAATACTGTATCTACACATTGTAGTTCTCCAGTGTAATACTTTTCAGCTTCATGAACTGATGTTTTGCAGCTGTAAAGCAGGTGCAATGTTCTCCATCATCTAGCTGTTCACTGACACAACAAGTGTGTACAGATAGTCCCATGTCTGTCGTCCTAGAAGGGAGACCAATTACCCTTCATAGATGATGTTCAAAGACTGTCCTATTGAGTAGTATTTAGGATAATTAAATAAAATGATATTTTAACAGGCTTTCTGTGAAGGAAGTTAGGGTAGCATTCCAGTTTACCTGCATGATTCCCAATAGATATTTTTCCTCTTATCTGTGACTTTTCTGTGATTTTTTTCAAGCACCACCTTCCAATGAAACAAAACCCTAGGCCTCTCAAGAATTCTCTGTTCCTTAAGGCATGAATGTGCTCAAATATATACCTGGGCATTTGTAAAGCCACGAAAATAGAAATAAACTGGTTTGCATTAATCCCAGGTGGAATGCTGTTTGTCATGAAAACAGAGTTTTGTCAAAGGTAAACCTTGAACTCACAAGATAAATTACTGAATATCCTTAACTAGTCAATTCCATACCAGAACTATGTCATTACTTTGTAATAAACCTAATGTGATCATTCTTTAATCCCTTTCTTAACGTGCACATAAAATACTCAGTCTGAGCTGGTGAGTTGCTTACTTATGTTTTGCAATAATAATAAATGCAGCTTCTTTTTTTTATGTTTGTCTCCTAAAAGGTTCCCTATTGCTCCACACTATACACTTTCCTTTCTTCTCAGAAGATGAAGCAAGTGTTTGATTTACACTAGCTGAGGAAGCAATCCTAAGCCTAACACTTTTCAACATATAGAATAAACCTGCCTTTATATTACTAAGAAACAAAAGACTCCAATAGCATAAAGTGCAGATGGCAAAAAATGGTAGAGGCGACAATTTCTGTCTTTGATGAAGGCAGCAAATGCTGTTTTCTTGCCTTGTCTCCTCATTGTTCACAATCTCCGAATTCGTTATCTGTCGTCTTTCACAGGGCATGAGCTTGGCAGAGTCCAAATGCCACACATCACTATTTTTGCCAGCAGGAGAACTCTTGTGTCTCTGGGTGGATCTCTAGAAAAATTGCCTTTTATTATATTTTGATTCATCTGGCTCTGTGATGGAGTTCTGCTGCAATTGTTTGAACAGTTTTCAATGAAGGAATAAATGTTCACTGAATCCTTTGGGAATGAAAAGAATGCATTTGCCTGTTAAATGTCTCGGAGTTTAATTCAAAAGAGTCAAATGATCTGCCCAAGAGTATGCGCCTTATTCTCAGAATTTAAAATATGTTGTCCCTTAGGTTACTCAGGTTATGTATTTACTTTTGCTTGTTGTTCACTCTTGGCTGTCCACCATCCAAATGAACATCTGAAGTAGGTGCAAAATGAGCTATTAGCTCATTTTCTCTTCCTGGTAAGTGGTTTGGACAGCCTATACATAGATTAGCGTTCCAACACCATTGGCATTCAGCTTGAGATGACTGAACTCAGCTACACAGGGCTAAGGGATCCTCTTGGATTATTTTGGGTGATTTCAGCTTTCACATGGCCAGTTGATTAGCTCAAGCAGTACCAATACTTTCCTATTTGATTTGTGGCTTGGCATTTTAATAGAACAATGAGGCAAATACTTGACTGTGGCTCAGCCCGGGATGCAACACTTGACTTATCCTTAACTGGCACAGCCCCTTCAATTTTAGTAAAATAATTGTAAAGTGAAAAGTTTTCCAACACTTACCGTACTTTGAAACTGCTTGTGTAGCCCCAAATTGCATTTTCTCAATCTAATAGTATTCCAGTCTAATGGATTTGAAAAAAGTAAGAACTATTCTAATGCTAAGCATAGAACTAATTTTTCAAGATGTTGTTTTGGTTTTGGTTTTGTTGGTGTTTTGTTTTTGTTTTTTTTTTAATGAATGACTATTTGGTTGTTAAGTGTTACAACTACCTTTCTTCAACTTTCTGCTGGAATGGGCACAATTAATAGGCTTGCCAGACATTTAGACCTAGAAAGAAAAAATACCATTCTGTACTCGAAATAAAACACTGTTACCAGTGGCAACCTCATTGCCTGTTTTAGCAGACAGACCAAGTGCTGAAGGAGCACTGGGACAAATCCACTCTCCTCAACATGGGAGAGGACTCTTCTTTGTCAGGACAATGTAAGAAGGATGCTCTAACTATACTTCCTTTGTGTAAAATTTCAGAGCCACAGCTTCTAACGTGGGTTATGCTATAGTAAATTACTTTTAGAGCAAGCCAGAAATAACCAGAACAAAGCAAGATAATAGCTGCTGTCATCTGCTTTCATGTCTCCAATGGGAACTAAATTCACTAAAATGAACTGTAAGAAATCGCGGGGGTGGCTCTGTTCCTTTTCACCTGAGCCTGAATATCTGGCTTCATCCTTCAGCTGGGTTCAGGCAAATTAGCTCATTGAGGGCAACAGCCATCTTGTCTTCAGACTACTGAGAACAATTTAATTTAAAATTAAATCTTTTTGTTTAGTGAAAATTGCAGAGGCCATTCACTGCCAAAACAATTCTGTGGGGACTAAAGGACTGGGAAATAGCTAAGAATTACTAAGAGGTAGGCATTGTCCAGTAGAGATCTTTTTATCCCCAAAATGACTCTGACATCAATTCAGGTGAAGGAAATGCAGGATATCCTAAGTACAGCCCTTTGGGTTCACCCAGATGTTAGCACGCGGGACAAAACACCCTGGATGGAGATGCCTGTGTTCATCCCACGTATGTTAGTGCAAGCAATGGTAACACGGAAAACAGCCAGACTGTGAGCTGAGAGCCAGACTGAGACATCCCAAGGGATGGGACAGCAACACTAGGCTGGGGGTCCACAGCACCCTCTGAACTGGCCAGTAGCCATACACTTGAGCAGGAGGCTTTAGGTGTCAGGTACTGAGCATGAAATGAGGAAACAGAAGCAAGCAAGAGAAATTTGAATTTGGAAAATATTTTTCACAAAGAGCATTGTTCTCAACATCACATGCTTAGAACATATAGAATTAGGGTCTTAGGGCTGATTTAAAATCATATTCAATTCAATTGGCCCCTGAAGCCAAGGAGAAGCCAGGCATTGCAGCTACAGCAGAGATCATAGGGACAGGAGCTGGAACAGCAGAGCAATGAGCCCTGGGAAGTCAGAGAGTCACCATAGTCATCACACATCTGCTCAGCCCTGTCTGTCATGGACTTTGCTGCCAGCACAGACTGCTGTGGGAAATTGTGCTTGGGCTCAAGGGATCAAAGGCTCCTGGAGACCTGAAAGTGCTGGGGCTGCTTCTCCCTCAACACCCACCACAGGCACAGTAATCCTGAGTGGCCCCGGGTACACACAGGACTTCAGCACCTGCTCATGCTGCATGCATCCAGGCAGAATTGCTTGATGATTTGTGGCATTTATGCTCCTTCCATCTTGGTTTGACATATGAGCCAAAATCTAGGCACACTTCCTGCAGCACATCATTCCGTATATATTTTTTTCCTTTGTTCTTTGCCACTGGAAAGAATAGCAAGTTTATCTTCAACAGAATTTTGCATTATTGTTGCACTCTCCTTACAATTGTCTGTATTTATTGTTTGTGTTTAATCTTTCCTCTGCTGTGTCTTAGAAACACATGCTTGAGAGGTCATCATTTACTCAAGACAATGACAAAATATTTTATTATGTTTTATTTTAGAATTATAGTGAGGAAATGATGCCTCAGTCCACAGGGTTTAGAAGCTCATAAACCAAGGATTATTTAGAGCAGTAGTTGACATGGCAAATTATTTACCTCTGAAGGCTCCAGAATGGATGAGAGATTGTTTTTATCAGTTTATAGTAGGATGGCATCAATCAATGGGAAAAACACACTTCATTGATGAGCAATTACTTAGCAGATCTTTTACTAAAAGACAAAAAGTTACAGGGTGAATGAGAAAAAATAATAGGAAATTTCTTCTCAGGGAGAAGCTTATTTGTGTTGTAAATATTTCAAGTAAAATAAAGCATAGATAGGATGCTGATGTAGACTTACCTGTCATGGGAATAGCTAGCCTTGTCAGAGATAGCTGACCATCAATTACTGAACCACAAAATAACCAGATTCAAAGTCTTTTTTAAGTGTTCTGTACTTTCTCCAACCACAGGCTGTTCAAGATTTGTACAAAAGAACATTCACACAAAGGGTTTGCTAGTGTTACATATTCCTATGCTTGCAGACATTGCTCAATCTGCAAACTTAATTCTGAATAAATTATTTTGAAGTAATCAGTTGCATGCAATCAAGAATAAATCACTGGTTGCATATTTAATTTTCCTGTCGTAGTTCATCTTGGATTATAGATAATCCAAAGATTGAGATACAGTCACATTTCCACCTCAATAGAAGCAAAGACCACTTCACTGCATAACACAAGGGAGAAAAATCCTCTTGCTTTTGTGGAAATTTCACTTATAGTGTAAAAAATGACTCATGACACTTCTCATCCTATGCCTCTACTACAGGGGAAAATTTCTGAATCTAGGAGGAGACTATTAAAAAAAAAAAGTAGTTTTTACACAGTGATTAGAAAAAAAAATATAAGTGAATGATTGACAAAGTGAAATGAGGAAACAGAAGCAAGCAAGAGAAATTTGAAAATTATTTTTTTGCAAAGAGCATTGTTAAATAAAGGAACATATTGCCCAGAGATGTTGTAGAATCTCCGTTCTTGGAGATTTCCAAAGCTGAGGTGGACAAAAGCCCAAGAAACCTGGTCTAAGATTAAAGTTAACCATAAAATGCACAGGAAGTTGGACTAGCTAACCTCTAGAAATCCAACCAATCTGCAATAATTGATGACACTACAGGATATTGTTGCTGAAAGGGGTTGAGGAATACAGATCATATCAGGAAATTCAAACAGGGATTAGACCAATCCATTGACAATATGTCCATTAATAGATAGAAAAGAAAGAGGATGTGCCCTCCAACATCCCCAGTGATCATGGATGCTAGGGATGAACAAAAGAAGCAGTGGATAACAATATGCTCATGATGTCTCTCTAAGCAGCATCTCTTATTTACATAATCAAGGGCTATGTCAAATTTACTTGGCAAATGAGCATTTGGTCTGATCCACAGGACATATATTTTTATCATTAATTCTTCTTACTTATTGGTTGGATACAGCACTACTGCTTCTGTGTCTCTGTCACATTTCCTGGATCCAGGATTTGAATTACAAATGGTGTTCAGTACAGAAGGTGTGAGCATGGAGATACAGACCTTGGCATTCTGATATTTACTGGGGGACAACTGAGCTCTGTATTTTGGGATTAAACTAATTTCTAATTTGTTAAGAGAGTTTTTGATCACACTTCAGAAATCATCTGGGCTATGCCTCAGATCAAGATCAAACCCAGTGTATGCTTTAAACTTTAAAAAAGATTTTTTGTTCTTTGATAGGTTGAGAAAAAATCAAATTAAAATCTTAGGTAGCAAAGAAGTACCTATAAGCATATCTCAGCATATATTTACTAAGAGAAGCCTGTAATAAAATGCTTGTATTTAAACTGGTAGTGGTAGTCAAGCTGACTGAACTATTCAGCAGGCCTGAAATGCTCTCCTTGAGAAGCATTCTTACTTGAGCTGGGATCTAAAGCCTTCACTCTGCAAAAGAGTTTGGTGATACCCAGGTTCCTCCCGCCCTGCTGGAGACATTGTGGTTATCCAAGCTATGAATGCCTCTGGAACTTCTGCTAGGCTAGCATGCAATCTCAGTCCCTCTGGAGTAGTCCCATCTGTCTGTAGCATAATGGCTGACACATGGCTCCTTAGTAAAGGGTAGAGAAAGTTAACACCCTAGGAATCTGCAATCCCCTTTGGTTGTCCACTATGCCACAACTTTGACAACAGCTTTCATTATTGTGCTCTTTTAATGGATTATCTTTTTTTTTTTTTTTTTGCTGGCTGCAGTAGCACTTCACAGAAATAAACCAAAATTATTCATTATATTAGAAAATTCCCTAATCTTCATTAATGTTGATCTCTTTAGTGTTATTTATTGAATGATAAAATTACCATTAGCAGATGGCAAGTGAAGTATATAAAATGCAAATGCCTATAATATCAAGCAAGCATATTTTACTGACAAAATTTCATATAAGTGCACATCATGATTGGTCTTTTTTTTGTGCAAAGAATGGAAGATAATGGGGATCCCTGTCTTAGATTAATTAATCTATTTATTCAACAAAATAAGCTGATGCCACTAGTTAGGTTAACAATATGGAAAGATACGTGATATTGGAGCATATGGGCTGCTGTTAAAATGAACTTTGTTACTCTATTAATAGAACTTTTTCCTTGTGATTCTAAGTTTTAATGGTACAACACCCAAAGCACAAGGTATATTAGATAATAAGGTTGTAAATTGTTTCTCAGTCCTACTCAGAAGCCTCAATAATCCTGTTTTACAGATGAGACTCAGAGCACTGAGATACAGATTCTAAATACCTGAATAATATAGAAAATATTCTTTTTCTGGTCACCAGGGTTCTCCATATTCCCCATGCAGTTTGTTTGAACTTGTACATCAAATTCCCATTGATTTCAGTGGATTTAGACAAGTATCAAATATTCAGAGCTGTAGCCTTTGCAGATTATAATATAAAGTTAATGGGAATCATACAGAGTATCCCCATTGTCTCATTTCCTGATTCAGCAGGTTTAGTCCTTCCTTTACGCATCTAATTCAGCAGAAGCCATCTGAAAAGTCCTGAAAACATCAGGGTAACTGCTCAGTGGGGATACCCCCAAGCACATATTCTTTCTTAATGTACCTGTGAGTGGAAATCTCCCTCATTACAGAGACAAATGAAAAGTGCCTTCTTTGGTGGGAGTAGCAGTAGCAAAACCAATTGCATTTGCTGCATTCTTTGTTTCCTTTCTAATCAGCCCATGATACTACAGCCTTTGCAAACCACAAAGCCATAGGGCACAGAATTATTCCTACTGGCATGAATAGAAATTTCTGATGCAGCCTGGATGTTACAAGCTTGAATTTGCTTAGTTGCACATTGTTTGTGACAAATGAGAGACCAACAATAATGAGGAGATGGGTTATAAATGTTATGATAGAGTTACTGGACTCTTTGCTACATCCATATATTGCATGTCCATGGAAATGAAGGTGTAGGTGAGGAAGAAAAGGGTTTAGTCAGCTAACAGGACAGTAAGAAGAATCAAAACAAATGTTTTCTAGAAAAAAAGTATAGAGTGTTGATGTGTATGGGGGATTTGTACAGTTTTAATGTCAGAGAGTTGTAAGATCAGACATGGATCCCTCTACTTGGTGGATTTAATTTACATTTAAAAATAAAAAAAAAACCTACTGTGATTAAACTATGGCTTCATGTGGCTGTGAGTAGACGTGTCTGGCTGCTGACCATTTCCCTCCAGCTCTCCTAGTGTGGATTGAATCATTTGGAGTTCCAGGTCATAGCCCAGAGGCCACAGAATATGGAAAATACAAGCAACATTGATTTTTTTTCTCAGTAAATGTATATGGGCAGGAAAGGACTATCAACTGTGGAGCAGCATAATTTCTGCTTTCCCCTCAAAGTCATAAATTTGTGACTTGAGCTGCTGGAGAACCAGGGAAGGGGTTTTTGTGCTAGATGATTATAGAAAAGACAGCTGAAAACTAGACTGAGGCTTGGTTGTGATAGAGAGTCATATTAACAGTAAGGTAATTCTTGAGAGAGTAAGGAATTATTAGGAATTACTAGTATTTACTTACAGTTCTACAGATTTTGTTGTATAGCATAGAAGAGTAGCTTTGTTTGCACCAGCTAAACAAAAATTAACTAAATTTGACATAAGTAAGTAAATTAAATCCCTTCTGTCCATTTAGCTGCAACTTATTTCACTTTCAAACACTTGCTACTGATGTTGTTTATTTAATTGAGCAAAAACCACTCTTCTCTCTCAGCAGATTCTGCAGCTGTACCAAACTTACGGGTAGGTAGGTACATACAGAGTAGGTTTGAGAAAACTCTCTGGTTTCACTGGTTTCACTGGCTGTGTCTGCCCTGCAGTTTCTGTTGAATAAATATGCATAATTTACAAAGATTTGCTATTAGATCTCTGGCAACTAGGCTCCTGAATGACTGAACACTCAGTCCAGCTGCTTAGGAGGAATAAAGGGCAGTACCCAACTCCAAAGCTTCAGGATTGAGCAACCAGTGAGGGGCAAGGCTGTATGTGCACAGTCTACTGCAAAACTGTGAGGGCCTACAAAATACAAAATCTAAGTACTGTGTCAGGAAAAATAGCATAAAACTGTAGCTTTTAAGGGCTTTGGTGGAGTGACATTAATGGGGCCAAGAGCACAATTTTGCTCTCTATCTACTGCACAACATTAAAAAGAAAACCAAGTGATAGATACTGTGTCAGGTAAAGCTTTGTGAGTTAAATCACTTCCTGAAAGAAGTGAAATTAAAACCAGATTCTAACAGCTAATCATCATTCTTAATTGTACCATGGAGCCCTAAGAGTGTGACCAGGCCCCTGAAGAACCTCAAAAACTGTATTTCTGAAGTTGTCGAAAATCTAGGGTATTATAATAATGCACAGGTCAGACATAAACTTTATTAACTATGGGTTATGGTGAGCAAACATTCAGCCAGTATCTCCTCCTCTGTTTGCCTCTTCTCTGCAAAGTGATTGCAGTGACTGAGGCTATGTACAGTTTAAGAAAAAATAAAAAACTTACAATTTAAAAAAAAAAAAAAAAAAAAAAAAAAAAAAAAAAAAAGAAAAAAGAAAGGAAAGACAATAATTTCAATATTAACAAAACCAGGTACCCATTCCAGGGAGGGTTGGACTCATTAAGTATCTTACTAAATGCCACAAATAGAAGAAGGAATCAAAGAGTAAGTGATGTGAAAATATGGAGAGCAGAGCCTATAGGAGTAGCAAAGCCACTATTGTCTTTACTCAAAATGAGGAGGTGGAAATTGTCACAAACTGCTAGTATTTAGTCAGCAGGAATGTTCATTTATTTAGGACAAACTTCTTAGCCAGATCAAATTTTAATTAATAATAAAAATTATGCTATCTCAGTGTGACTGAATGTGGACAGGCAGAGAAGCTCTAATGCCACTGAAAGTATTGCAGAGGGCATCTTGGTCAAATACTAAGAGTCACAGACATCTTTTCCTGTTTAGGATAATATTATAGCTGTGTGACTTGTCCTATGACAAGTCAAGGTGAAGGGACACCGGATATACTAGAAGCACAGAGAAGGGAACAAAGTCAAGTCCTGTTCCTGATGATGATGTTCTCATTCACGCACACCTACTTAGTGACAACTGTTTGGTACTGGGTATTCACTCCTTTCCCTCACCCCTCATTGTCTGGGTATTTTCACACTATTAATGATGCTCTGAAATTAATTCAGGCAGCTGACTGACATTTGTCATATACTACTCATTCTTCTCCACCCCAAAATAGTGATGTGCTGTGTTTTGTGTGATATATACTGCTATTTTGATTTGATTCAGGTTTCTTTATTTATACTGAAATGTCTATATGTCTATATCAGAGAAGTAAGGTTGAAGAAATGCAAAATTTAAGGCTAAGAGTCATCATGTCTTGGAAGAGTTCCTTCCACAATTTTTGGACACCATGGTCTAGACCTCCATGACAGTGTGGGAGACTTGTCCTCCTGTGTCCCCTTGTTTTTAACACTGGGTATTTTCTAGCCCCTCATCTCTTCTGAATGTGGCGTTTGGATGACAGTGGGCAGTGGGGCTGTTGCAGGGGTGCTCTGCTAAGAGCTCCCTGAAACGACCCATCTAGCAGGTCTCATTTAAGCTGTGATGAAGGGTGAAGGACAGGGTTGAGCCAAAACACAGGCTTTTTGTACTACTTCAGGGTGTGGGTATTAGATATTTTATGGTACAAGAATTGGAGATTGAATAAAATCATACTTAAATCCCCAAAGTCACTATAATCAATTTTCTAGTCTTCTCTTGCCTATGTTACCTTATTTAAGGACAGTCTCACTTCTACATGAAATTGCTTTGCAAACTATATATCAGCAGTAAGTGAGAAAATATTCTGAATAAAATCTCTAAGATTTTGAAGGCCAGGATATAACGGTTCTTCTAGTCAAAATGAGAAATCTGTATCTTGTATTTCAAAACTGGTTTCCCATTGTATTCCTTGAGGGGGAGCTCCAGTTAATGAAAAGGACACAAGGTGAAATCCACTGAAAAAAAACACCCAACTCTACAAAGTAAAGGAATATTTTCTAAAGATGCTAATAAGCCAATCAAAGGAACGAATCTCTCACTCCTTTGTAACAGGTTTAATGTTCTAGCTGTTACACTGCTTTTCTAGGTGCCCCCTTTCAATTAGTACACAGTAAAGATTTGTAATCAAGATTTCTGTGCCATCTTCAGGGGAATACAACATTCTCCTGTACCTGCAGCTCATGCTCCTTGTGTGCACAGAATTTCTCAGCCTCTCCCAGCCCAGACTGCATGTACTACTTTTCAATGAGCTCTCAGGTACTCTCTGGGGAATAATAGTTTTCACTAAGTTAGATGTTTTAAAAAAATATTTTATGATATGCAAAGATGATGAGTTCTTCATCCCAACGTTTGAGGAAAAGGTAAAAAAGTGCTACAAATTCTGTATGGAGTACTAACCCCAGTTGTTTTGAATGTAGAATGAACTGCATTTTAAACTGCAGGTTCAGAGGTTCTCATAGTAAGGTAGAATCTTCCAGCTGTAATTTTTTTTCCTGAACATGTTTCTCTTTTATTGAAACAGATTGCCTTCTTCCCCCTCTGTGCCACTTCCCCCCCACCCCCTCCCCCTTAGGTTTGTTTTGTTTTTCTACTTAGAGATTCATTTTAACATGGAATTATAATTGCACTCTATGAGTGAACAGCTACATGATTAAAACCTTACTGCCTTTGAAATGCAAATAGATTGCCCTTGCAAGTGTGCCTGGGCATCAGTTTTGCCTATTATGCTTAGGAACAGGCTAAGTTGCTAAACATTGAGACCTCAAGGATCCCTGTTCTTGTTATCCTGTATTTCAAAATGCCAAAAAATCCCAGTATTTGGATAAGAAAGACATGAACCAACATACCATTGATTTGCCTCTATATCCTCTGCAATACAACAAAACCAGCAACTACTTAAATAATTTTATGGCCTTTGTTAGTTATGTAGTTTCTGTAATGTTGTTTTAGGCAGGCCTTAGGCATCAATGACCTTCTGTACAGCTGGAAAGAAAGGAATCTTTACTTCTGTAAGATATAACTATTTCTACATAAATAAAAGCAAGAAGATTGACTTACTTTATTATAATCTCAATTTGCTTCCATATACAAGCATAAGGGAGTTGTGCAGTGATAAGGCAGCCATTAGTCTAAAGACGAACTTTACCATCATTCTTCCATTGTGCAGCACGTGGACAACACAGGCCCAGTTCCCTGTGACTGAGGGAAGCTTTCTCTCAAAGGGCAAAGAGAGGTTGTAGGGCTGGAATGGGCCAGGCTTTCAGGATGACTTGGCATTGTAAATCTTGCCTCTTAGGCAAGTGTGCACAAAATGAGGAGCAAAAGAAAAGGAAGATGCACATTGGCTCATTTGCTGATCAAAAGTTACATGTAGCTGGGATGGTAGCTTTTAGTTTCTACTGGATTAATGGAGCTCACGGCTGACCAAGCTGCTCCCTACTACAACAAGAATTTCATCTCTGGACACTGCTGCAGTTCACTCCAAGGCATCACCTCCTGCCAGCCATTGCTCAGCTGGAACAGGAGCTACTGCCTGAGGGAGAGCTTATCATCTTCTGCTGCAGTGGTGGCAATGGTCAATGTTGAGGTCCTGAAAGTGCTTTGAATACAGCCACTTCCTTTCAGAAAGTGACTCCTGGTGACAGTCAATGCTGTCAGCTGTACCTCTGCAGCTAAGGCATACACTCTGAGTGTGGGGGATTATTGGCAGTGTTAACAAGAGGAGAGGAAGCATGACATTAATTGAACTTAAGGCCTTGGAGACAGATTTCTATAGATTTTATAGGTCCATTCTGTTCTGGAACTGTCTCAGCTTGGTGCTTTGTGTTGAGTATAAACAGAAGAATGTTTCTACTCCTTCTTTGTGACTCAGTAAAAGCGTTGATGCTCATGATCTGGTACAAATCTGGTACAGTACATATTCTGGTATGTACCAGTTTTTCAGCACAGGATGGCTCCCTCAAGGGATTCTTGGTTTTTCATCTCCAAAGCATCTCCTTTCATTAGCTCTGCCATCTGTTTTATATTAAACTAGTCTTAATTATGATGATGACTCTGGTATTACCTGTGATCATGGCCAACAGACAGTCTCATTCTTGGAATGTGGGAGAAGACTGAGACCTCCTTACTTCATCTCTTAGGGAACATAAAGTGGCCAAGTTACAGCTAGCAGTAGTGAAGGAAGAATATATTTGGCTTAGACCTGAAAAAAAAAAAAGGCTGAGTGTTTTATTTGTTTATGTGACATACATTTTATCTTAAGCATATTGTAGCTTTTCTGTATGCTTTATACCCTGGTATTATACATATATATACATATACCAATATATACCAATATATACCAGTAAAGGAGGTGTCTGGAGACTGCTTGTTGCCACAAATCATTTCCTTGCCATAAGGAGTTCTAGCAGCATGGACTATGGTAAGGCAGTGCTCTAGACTAAGACCTATCCCTGATTAGATTATTGATAGAGTAATATACTTACATAGATGGAGTAGCCATGGCACTAAACAGGTTTCTTTCCTTGTGACAAATTCTTGATACACTTATTGTTATATCAACACCCTTATTTAAATAAAGTATTATAGAACCCCAGTCTTATTCTTTAGACTTCTAGAATTGAAATAAAATTCAGTATAAATATATAATGGTTTATTATTTCCTTAAACTGCATTTAAAAGGTGTTTAGTCTGTATTGGCTGCTTTTCACCTTTTTCTGATATGATGTTTTATGTTTTCTGCCCTCTATGTCCCACAAGGATGGGGTGTTGCTTTTAAAAAATATATTCTCCTAAAGCTGCTGCTCTTCTACATTCATCAGTACTTCCTGGCATCAGTTATTTCCCTGACAAATAACTCAGAAATGATGAATTACATGGCCAGATTCCTCTGTAACTAATGTCTTAAGTAGATGAGTGATGCATCTCTTGAAGACTTCATTATCAGTAACCTAAACTTTTTTGTGTTCCTCATCCATGAAGCAACAAGACTCTTCATTTGACTACTGAGCTGTAAAAAAGGCCAAGTTAGTCTCCTTCAGCCTCAAAATCCTGAATGTGTTTTGTGCAGATTGTTGGAAAATTAACATGAGCTTCATTGGAAGTATTCAGCTTTGATGAAAGATCTTGACAACCATGCCCTTGGGAGCAGTTATACAGGGCCTGCTTAGGACATTTCTTTCCACAACTATATCAAAAGGAAAAAGTCTCCTGACAATACTCCCTAAGTAAAAACATGAAATTATTCTGTGATGACAGCTTCACATAGAGGTCTTGCAATGCAAAGCTGGATCTAGTCTGGACCTGGTGGTCTGCAGTGAAGGCTGGAGGATAGAATAGCATGTTAATGCTAAGTGTTCACACTGGTAGGGCTGGTTGCAGCTTTCAGAAATCTGTGAGTTTTTGTACTACAGTACATATGTAGCATGGACAAGATTTTGACTTCATTTCCTTGGTTCTGTATAATTACACCTTTATAACCCCACCAATGAGACCTCTGAGCACCTTCAGTCCCAAAGTGCCAAATGTACCTAGGATCTGTCCCTGCCTCCTTGTATTTCACTGACTTTGATGCAAAATGTCCCTGTGAACAGTTCCCACTTTGCAGTTAGCAAAAATCTCTGGACCATGAATTCCTGTATGTATGAATAATGCAGTAATAATAAAAATTGATAAACAATAAACCTAGAAACTGGGAATCTAGAATAATTTGCAAACAAACATAAATTAAACAGAAACAAAAGGAAGCAAATGCAGCTGAAATTTTCCTTATCTCTGTAGATGTATGGTTCATTAGGCATACTGTCCAAATAAATTTTAAATGTGTAAATATGAAAAATGTAAATATCTCTTTTTATTTTAAATATAAATGTATATTGTTTCTGTGGATTAGTAATTTCTTCATGAAAGTATGCACTGGTCCCATCACA
Source organism: Vidua macroura (assembly GCF_024509145.1). Lineage (NCBI taxonomy): Eukaryota > Metazoa > Chordata > Aves > Passeriformes > Viduidae > Vidua > Vidua macroura. The sequence goes on along the minus strand of NC_071573.1, from coordinate 67,727,164 downwards.
AAAGGATTCTAAAAAATATTTGAGCTGTTTTTCCTTGTCTTATGACTACTGCCAATCTTCAGATTTAGCTATTAGCATCATGCTCAAATATCAGAGAATCACATAATCACTTTGGTTGCAAAACACTTCTGAGATAATCAAGTCAAATTTATGACCAAACACCACCATGTCAACTAGACCATGGCCACCTAGTGCCACATTCCTTAAACACCTCCAGGGACAGTGATTCCACCACCTCCCTGACAGCCCATTCCAATGTCTACTCACCTTTTCTATGAAGAAAGTCTTCCTAATGTCCAGCCTAAACCTTTCCTGATGCAGCTTGATGCAATGTCCTCTTGTCCTGTCCCTTGTTACCTTAGGAGAAGATACCCACCTCCAACTGGCTACAACCTCCTTTCAGAGAGTTTTAGGAAGTAATAAGGTCACCCCTGATCCTCCTTTTCTCCAAGCTAAACACCCCCAGCTCCCTCAGCTCCTTCTCACAGGACTTGTGCTCCAGACCCTTCACCAGCTTCATTGCCCTTCTCTGGACTTGCTCCAGCACCTTGATGTCCTTCTTGTAGTGAGGGACCCAGAACTGAACACAAGATTCAAAGTGTAGCCTCACCAGTGCTGAGTAGTGGGGGAAAATCTCTTCTCTAGTCCTGCTGATGACAATATTCTTGACACAGGCCTGGATGCTATTGGCTTTCTTGGCCATCTGGGCACACTGCTGGCTCATGTTCAGCCAGCTGTTGACATTCCCAGGTCCTTTTCCACAGGGCAGCATTCCAGCCACTCTTCCCTCAGCCTGTAGAACTGCTTGGAGTTGTGTAGGACCTAGAATTTTGTCTTGTTGAACCTCATGCTGTTGGTCTTGATCCATCAATCCAGCCTGCCCATATCTCTCTGCACAGCCTTTCTACCATCCAGCATCCCAACCCAAGTCAGTGTCCTCTCTGAATTTGCTAATGGTAGACTCAATCCTCTCATCCAGATCATCAATAAAGATATTGAAGAGGACTGGGCTGATCTCTGGGAGACACCACTGGGATGGATGTAACTGGATGCTGTACCATTCATCATCTACATCAGAGATGGATCATTATCTCTTTCCTAGTCCTTTTGTAAAGTATAAATTATCCTGTGTATTTCTTTTGTGGTGACACTTTCTGACCTAATGTGACATGTTGGCATTCCAATCACGTCTGTTTGACCTTGTGAACTTTTCAGTTTATATTTCACCAGCTGATTCCAATTAATTTACACAAACGAGCTTTCTGTTACTGATTTATCAACCAGTTTCTTGAAGAAAAAAACCCTATCTATAGATTCACACAGGAATGAATGCACACACTCTTGTGGACACACACAGACACATACACACAATTTAATTGAGGAGGCAAGGCATACTTCACTTTCAATTCATTCAACACACTCTCACTGCTTCTATGAGTAGCTCAAGATTTTGACAGAGGCAATGGTTTGAATTTCAGGGACTGCACATGTAAGTTGTTTTGCACATAATTACCTAATGCAGTAAGGGTGCAGAACAGGTGCCTTCTCTCATTTGGCATCTGCTACCTCATCAGACTGACGTTCAGCTACTGAACCTGGAAGACATTTTGCATTTTGGTAAAAGTCCAGCAACTCTAAATGTCAAAGGAAAAAAAAATATAAAACATATTTATGATTTTTTTTTTCTGTAACACTAACACAGATTTTTGTAGCCACCAACTTCTCTGATTATGTGCCTAATTTATTAGCTCCTTACTGCTGTACATTGTCAGGCTCAGATGTTAATGAATTTACCTGGTATAACCTCTACACAGCATAGAAACTTGATTCCCACTTTGTTGAGAAGAAACTGAGACGTAAGTGACCTGCCAAAGGTCATACAGGGAGAGTGAGGCAGAGCCAGAAATTCAACCTATAGTGCCTGACTTTTCAGAGAGAGCTTTAATAGTAAGATGAGCTTTTCTTTTTTTCATATCATGTATCTTTTTTAAAAGACAGTGATTTCTAGGTGGAATATCTAAAGTTTGAAACATAAATCTGCATTTATGAGTTCTTTCATAAATATTTGCTTTCCAGCTATTTCTTCATCTGCTGACTTGATGCTTCTTTTGAGATTTTTGTTGATATTTTCTCTACATTGTAAAATATATTCCTGAAAGTGGCAATACCACTTGTAAAAATAATCTTCATAAGTTTTACTTTGCAATTTATAAACTGGCATGAATATCAGTTTCTTGGAACAGTTAGTTTTTTAACCTTAAATAGGCAAACACATATGAATATTCATAGAAGTAATATTGTTGTAAAAATCTTATAGTATATAAATACCAGAAAAATTTCTTCCACTTTTCTTCCAACTCATTGCTCTTTACAACCATTGTAAAACTTTGTTATGCAGTCACTGAAGTTTTATTATGCTGTCTATATCCTTTCGATCTACTGAAGATTAATGGAAGTCAACTGCCTTATTACCTTTCTGAGACATGATTATGCTTCATTCAGGAAGGTTGGCTACTTTTAAATCAAGACATTTTCCTTTTTTGAAGTGTTCCCATCTGACCTCTAAGAAATGGTAGCTAATGCTTTACTGAAAAATAAGTTGGTCTAATTGTTCTATAATCTCTGTAATACTCTCAGGATCTTGTCTTAATTATGACATTAAACTGGTCCATTCTCAGTCATCAGAAGTCTCTGTTGAATGTTGATTCAGAGGTCTCTTTTAAAAAAAACTACCACTAAAATTTTCATCAGATAGTTACTACAGTTGCCTTTAGAAACCTTGTCCGTGACAGAACATGCCCTTATTCCCGGCTCATTTTACTGTAATAGAATGTTTGAGGTTTTAAAGTGTTATTCTCTATGAACAGGAGACCCTGTCACATCAATCAGCTTTCAGCCAGATTTGAAAGCAAAGGATTTGAAAAGGATATGAAGACTAGATCAGCCTCTCCCCTCTTGTCCTGCTTTGTCCTGCAGTTATTGTAACATTGTAGAGAAATTCACTATACTCTTGGCTATTTAGTGCTATTCACAGCAGTCAACAGGGCTGTCAAACAAACCACTTTGTTGCGCTCTGTGGATATGTTCTGAGGCTTCTTCATTAAATAGATGATCTTGTTCTCCTAGAGCATGTGCACTTTTTTCTTTCCCCTAGAAATTTCAATCCAGTACAAACAATTTTGACTCATCCATGATATAAGGATCTTGGCTGTTGATGTGGGGGTTCCTGATATTCAGCATCTTAATTGAAGCTGTTGAACCTAAGCCAGCTGAGCTGCCATCAGTTTGGAAATCCTAGCCTTGCCAGCCTAACTGCTGTGCATAATGGAATAGCTCATAGGCTGAAGACATTTGCAAAAGAACAGAAATATAGCAGCCCCCAGACAGCTATGAAAACTACCCTGCATCCTTATAACTCATCCTGCAGATGATACAGAAGGGACTTGCTCAGTATCACATAACAAAGTTGGAAGGAGGGATGGTGAAACTGAAGGAGATATAATCTAAATGGTCTTGACACTGATGGAGCAATTCCGCATAGAAGTTGATCCTGATCTTTTTTCTGTGCCAAGTTCAATAAACCAGTGATGTATTTTTGGTCAAAATAACAATAAAATACAATCATTGGATAGCAGTAGCTGACTTTCTGATTATTCATTCTTTCCCCAATTTTTATGCTATCTGGAAATAGCTGGGGAAAGACTTTTATGAACATGAGTGTTGATAAAATATTAAATATCTCTGAGCCATTGAACTTTTGGGGTTTAAAAATGAAATTAATTATTAAATAGTTGTGTATTTAAGATATCATATGAAAAAGATGCACCACAGGAGTTATGTTCAATTTGATGAGCTTTACAGCAGAAATACCCTTGGACAAAATGATGAGCTACAGTGCTACTCATAATATATATGTATAGACTCTGGCCTTTGAATAGAAAACGGACACCTCTGCTTCTGAGTGAAGAGCAGAGAGGTCTCCCACCAGCTCTGTTGGATAATCCAGCTCTTACATTCTCATTATTATAATTATTATTGCTTTTGTTGTTTTTATTCTTAGAATTACAGCTACATTAGTTCTTCAGAATCAGGGCTATGTGCCTTTGTAACAGCTTAAAGTGATCTAGCTATGAACCCACCTTAACAGCACTTTCAAAGCAGAGAAACAAGAGGCAAAGTCTATTCCAGAGACACCCGTGTTCAGCTTGGCCACAGTTACCCTTTCTATGAAATCCTGATTGTGAGGTCTGCATGTGTCCAAGAGTCCAGATTCCAAAAGCTGAGGAAATTCAAACCTAAGTATCCAGCTGCTGTGGAAGGTGCTTTTTTGGTCTTTCTGTAAGAGGTAGGCTGAGGTCAAGATTGCTTGGAAATTGCTGAGAACAGGGTAGAAAGCCCAGCTCTCACATCAGCACTCAGCTGATGTGGAGCAGATCCTTTGAAATGATCCTCTATGACTTATAGAGGGAAAATTGAAAAAAAAAAAAATCCAGTATTAAACGGAAAAGGTCCACTTCAGGTAAATCATTCTTATTTACTTATCATATTATTTTCTCTGTTGTTTCATTTCTCCCATATACCTGTAAAAAGCCTTTTGGATTCCTCCTAAATACTTTGGCTGCCATTTATTAGTTTTGCTTATTTCCAGTTCTTACATTGTACTCTCAAATATGGAAATTGATTTATTTTGTTGTTCCTTTTTATAGTAAATATATTTTTTTCATATTTTCAGCCATAAGCTTTTATTCTTATTTCTTGCACCTTTCTTGCCAAGGTGCATCTGTGCTTTCTTCTATGCATTCTTTCTTCTCAAAAATCTAGTGCCTTTTTTCTATTACTTTTATTTTTCTACAAGTTTCCTTTTTTTTTTCTTTTTTTTTTTTTAATTTTAAAGTGGCTTTTTTTCTGAGAGACAGAAACTGGTTTTTCTTCCAAGATACAAGCTACAGGATTATAGCAATGATTCATTTGGACAATTCAAGTTGGATAGCTCCACACATAAAACTTCTCAGCCACAACTTTTGCAGCCTCCCTTCCCTCCTGCAGTCTGACAAGTTCCCAGTGTTGGAGAAATAACATAATCCTTGCCTGAAAGTTATGCATTAACTGTACCTGAGTAAAATTCATGCAGGTAGGAATCACAGCTTGACCATCCCTGCTTTATAATAGCTCACAATGTGTGGGGACATCTTCCTTCACTTGAAACCTTGAGCTGACAACTGGAACAAGTTCCTTTTTAAGTGGTTAATTTCTCCTATGATTTGATTAGGAGGATAATAAACTGTCAGTCATGTTCGTAGTACCTTTGGCTTGACATACAGAGCTGTCTTTTCTGCCCCTCTGGAAATTTGGTAACTCATCCAGCAAGAAACTGAGCAAAAGGGCAAGATTTCTCTCATGTGATGAGTCTTAGCAAGTCCATAACTACTGCTTTACTCAGCACATAAAAGTCACAGAGTCCCTTCTGTACTGCAAATCCACAACAAAATATGTGAACAAACAAACTCTTATCAAAGCAAGAGATTTTAAAAACAGCCTTAAGGTGAGAATGAAAAGACCCATGTCTGTCTCCCAGGCATATATGAAAGACTCAGAATAAAGCTTGCTCTGCAGGTACATATACAGAAAGGTTATGTAGCAAGGGAGAGACTTGCCTTTTATCCCTAAGAAGAAGATGAGAGCAGTACCCCCAGGAATCACAATTCTTTGCTGAGTGATGGGCCAAAGTGCATCAGCAAACAAGTCTGCTTTGCCCTTGGTCTCCCACCATTGCAGATTTTGGTTCCTGCAGGAAAATCAAGTCTCTCTGCTAGCTGGGGAGTGCAGGCCAACCCACAGAGCTGCACTGGGTCAGGCTGCTTCTCAGCTCAGGAGCTTCCCTGCTTTCGTCTGCTTGGTAAAAGCCAGAATCATCTACAATCACCCACAAAGAGACACTGGATTAGTCATTATTCTAGATTTGTTCTTCTTTCCATAGAGATTATGGGGAGCCTAATGGTGTGGGACCTAGAGTAGAAAGGTGATGGAATAGATTAGGCAGAGGAGGAAGAGAATGGCTGCACACGTGCTCCCGCAGGTGCACCTCCCCTAGGGAGGTTTCTGTTGATTATCTGTCAATACTCAGGCCATGGCAGCTCAACATCAAAGGACTTTTCCCAATCTGAGTGCAAGCAAAAAATTTGCTGGGATATAGAGGATATGCTAGGACTCAAATCAATACAGAAAAACTATATTTACCACACAGCCTTGGCCTGCCTTTCAGGAGATGTTATTTTGAACAATGGCTCCAGCCACTGTCATAGTCCCCTCTTTTCCACACCTGAAAATTTCCTCAGAAAACAGGATCACAAAATTTACTTTAACAGAGCTATTTCTCACCAATTTGGCTGTACATGTGGCAGATGTGGTCTCATAAACCAAAGGCAGTGGAGTTTTATTTTTGTGAGGTCTCATTCTGTCCTGGGTTTGACTTTCATTTATGTGGGAGAAAATTAGTTCCTTCTAGATTCTCAGAATGCACTTATAAAAAGCTGCAGCAGAAAAACTGGAATTAATTGGATACCAAGTGCTACTAAACCTTCAGCTAGATTACACACAGGGCTGTACAAGTTAAAAGCACATCAGAGCTGTTGAATTGTAACTATTAACATAACATAAAGGAAATGAAATGAGATCACCAGTGTTACTCAAATGAAATCTAATGCTGTTTTCATAATGCATTATCAGGTTGGACGATTGCTTGGTGGCTGATAGAGCAATTCCAGCACCCAACCAAGCTCTTGACCAAACTAGTTAGAGTGGTTAGTTTTCCTTATGCCATGTGAACATCTACAATGAAGTTACACGCTGTAATTCACTATTCAGAGATGAAATATTGCAGAGGACCTGGTCTCATCTCTGTGCAGGAAGCAGTGGCAGTGTTGGTTTCCCTGTGCAGGCTTAGAGGGTTTTAAGTTGGCTGCTAACTTGCAGACCTAGACCATGGTTTCACACATGAGATTTGCAAGTTCAAGGGCATCACTCCAAGACATTTGGGGTAAGTAGGGATCATTTGTGCAATGTCTAAACTTTTTAACCACCTCACAGATTTTGTAACACAGGATTAGCTGCTAGGTTATTTCTACATGAGTAAGTATAGTGCCTTCTAAGGATTCAGCAACCATTACAAACAATCAATCATGACAGATATACGTTTATAGCCTCTTACCTCTCTGCGGCGTTGCGTTGTTTTCCCCGGTCCCGGGCAGCTCTGGAGAGCCCGGCTAGGACGCTGTTTCTTGGTGGGACCGGGGCTGCCGTGAGGCCCGGGCACTCTGGCGTTCAGCACACCGGGGTAGGGCTGGCTGCGCTCTGTGGCCACCTCTGGGACGAGATGAAGAGGTAAAGGAGGCACACCTTGCCCTTGCGGCTGGCTGGAGAGCTTTTATTGCTGCGTGGAGCTGTGATGGAGAACAGCGGCCACTACCTAGCACTGCATGGACAAAATGGTGATGGGATTGAGGGTGTACGGGATTTTATAGGGGGCGGGCAGACATGGGTGGAAACCCCCTCGCCCAATGGGGACAGGCAACGTGGGGGTGACGTGGACCATGGCAACCAATGGGAATGTGATGGGGGTGGATACAGGGCTCCAGGATGAACAGGGTTGTGGGGATGGGGTGACTGACAATGAAGTTTCAGGAATGAACAGGGGGTGGTTACAGGAGTGACGTGGGGAAGCTCCAATGGCAGGCAGCCTGGAGTGAACCATCGTAGGGGGAAACACGGGCGTACATAGAACTGGCTAACTAACATTATAAAACCCCTAATCTCAACACAACCCAGGATGCAACACCTCTCCAAGACTTTGTGGCATCCATCCATTAGGCTTCCAGAGGAGGCTCTACAAGATCAGCTGGTGCTAAGCAAGCCTAGCAAAGAGTCATAGCACACAAGCTTGATTTGCCGCTGTTTGGTCCTTGTTTCACAAAATGCCGTCCTTACATTTGAGTTTCCTCAACTTAGGGAAATTTGAATGCTTGTCTCCTGTGTTCAAAGAATATCCTAATTATGGTGCAAGCAACTACAGCCTTTAGGTGTAACTCAATGCACTTTTGGGGTCGAACAAGAAAGCTGTTAAGAAGAGTCTTGTAGGCTTACACTTAGGAATATCCAAGAAAAGAAGGTACCTATAATTTTAATTGACTCCTGTGATTATTTTTACTATTTCATGAAACATAAAAATGCATTGCCAATACGTTTATTTATCAAGTTACTTAGTATTTTGTGCAATTGTTATTCAAATCCACTAAAATGGATTAAAAATAGAAATCTGAATTGTTTAGGTAGCTCCAAGCCTTGAGAAGATGTCTGCATAGTTATATTCTGGATTTCTTTTAATATCTAAGTGTCAAAAGTGAAAATGAACATGACAGCTGTGAAATACTCAACTTCAATTGACAGCATTTAAAATAAAGCCTGTGTGGCTTTGCAAAGGAAATTTTGCTGGATCTTGAGTATAAACGAACCTGTATAACTAGCTCTGCTTGTTCCACTTTTGTTGTCAGTGGACAGAATGGCAGGACACTGTGCCAGGGCAGACCACTTGCATAAAGGTGGAAACTTTAGAGCCCAGTTCAGAAATATAGTCAGACTTTTTACCTCATCAGCACTTAGTGGAAGTTTCTTCTCCAGTTAATTCTCGGGGCACTTCAGAACAAATTGATTGAAATGAGCCTGAAGGTGTAATAGTAGCTGCCCACTGTATGGGATATGCATTGCTAATTACTACTGATGGAAATTATAATTATTTGTGGCTACCTCTTGGAAGAGTAGACTTACCATTCACTTTATAAAAAAAAGCAAAAAAGACATTGTTATTTCCTTCATCTCCTTGGTGCGGGCTGGCTGTTTCAATGCATACCAAATGTGGAGTTTTTAAGACAAATGATGATTTCACTTCATTATACTTAAAGGTTTGGGCTGCATCTTTGCAAGACACTGTACTGTTACATAGCCATCCAAAATAAAAAGGCTTTTTTCTGTTCCTATAAAGCTGTATTACTATTGGAGCTTTACTGAGGAGTTTACAACAACTGGAGCAATTTTCTGAAGATGAAGTTAGTAATAGTGCCGCTTTTAGTTCCACCTCTTATGAAATGTGTATAACTTTTTTTCCATATAGTGGGGAATTGTAAATTAATTCTTATGTCTCCATGGGTTTGAAATGAAAACTAAGCCTTCACAGTTCAATGAAGTGGAAAGTCTTTCATCAGAAGAAAATCAGCCAAGGAATTGGATGGCAAAGACTTCATACATTACAAAACAGTTGGTTGCAATTAAGGCCAGGGGTAAGATGTGCATGATTCTGTCATGTTTCCTTTTGTCTATTTAATCAGCCTGAGGCATAACATCAGATGGCTTGAAGTAGCATTGTTTCCTTGTCATATCCTATGTTTTGCTGTATATTATGTGTACTGTATATGTACTGTATCAAAGGACTACAGTCTGTTCAAAATATAGATGTTTCATATCCTGATCAATGATCAACACACTTTCATAGAAGCATTAACATTCTAAAGTAGTGAGCACTGTTGCTGAGGGGAAATTATTTTGGAGGTTGTTAGGGAATCATGTAGTAATCATAACGACGTCAGTAGAGTTAAATTCCTTGTACCACAGCCCTTCTCTGTGGTCACAGTGGCAAAGACAATGACAGCCTGTGCTGATATTTCTCTTTCTGTCTCACAAGACATTTCAGGGAGAGCTGTGGATCACTGTGCACCATGAGAAAAAGCTTTGAAATGAATAAGAAGTTGAATGGAGTCAAAGCTGAACTGAAAATGAGCTAGCTAAAAAGAGTCCAGTAGTTTGGTCACCATCAGCTACTAAAGTCACGCCATGCTACAGCCAGTTTTACTAAAAATCTCTGAACAGCAGGTAATATTATTTACCATATGCTAAGCACAGTGCAGCAGATGGACCATGGCATTCTAGTCTTTTCTGTGCTTTCCTTGCACTTGTCAATTCAAGCCATGGGAAAAAGGCTGGTATCCAGATTGATAACACATGGATGTTCTCTAAGGGCTTGACTCTTTCATCAGTGCATTATTGCAGAAAGGACTGAAAATCCTTTCTCTATAAATATAAATGAAGTTAGGGATAGTTGGTGGTTCTGATGATGGTTTATTATGTCTGTCTCAAAGTTGTCAGAAGGTAAGTCAGCCTTTAAAGAGCAGATTAGCCAGAGCTAATCAGCTGGTAGAAGAGTGCTATGGAATATCACATGTAAAGTATCTCCTCAAAGAAACTCATAAACAAAGGAAATGTCTTATAGGTACTGATGATGGTTAGTTTGGGCACATGCCTGTTTCACTAGAAGGCATGAGCCTTCAGTAACAAAATTAAGTCTTTATAATGCAATCTGAGACTCACTGGATCTTAACTATTGAGTTTTAGATTGTTTTTTCTTTGTGAGTAAATTTTATGTGGCAGACTCTAAATTAAATAGAAAACTAACAGCAGTGTAGCTAAGTAGACAGTTGGTGTCCTCAGAATTGAAGAGTACAATAACAAAAAATGTCTGAGATTATTATTAAAATCACTTTTAATAATTTACATGAAGTCCTTATCTCTGTAAACAAGCTCTTTCAAAAGTGAAATTTAAAATTATTTATTCTGCTTCTACAGTCTTTTATAAATCTGAGGACCAAGCCTGCTCAGGGACCTTCAATAAGTATAAAGTAGTGTGGCAAGTATTTTTTCAAGAAACTAATTAGACAATCAATAGCATTTGCAAGGTGACGAAGGAAGATAAAACTTCTGTTATCATATCCTTATACTTATTATTGGATTTTAAAGGTACTACCCAAATTTCTCTGATTCACTTTGCACATTTATTCTAGCAAAATGATAACATAAGAAGGCTTAGAGGACTACTTCAGGACACCTCTTCAGTGGGTTCAAGGTGTTTTTGGCTAAGTACAAAGAAGAGGAAGGCACTCAGTGCTGTTACCTCTGAAGCCTATCCACTCCCACTGGAGACATCCAACAACTGCCAACCACTCAAGCATGGAAATGTCTTAATTTTTTCTTTGTTTTAATGTCCTGCACAGAGCATTAAGTTACTGGCCACTTCTAGTGACAGATCCTGATTTTAAAAGATGTTTGCTCTGATCCAGAACAGTTTTAGTGACATTACTCATCTTTTTAAACAGGTTAGTCTTCTGGCTGCCTAGTGAACTGAAGTAGCTTCACATGGAAGGGACAGGTAATCATGAGTCAATGCAAAGGGGTGGGAAAGAGCACATTGTATGAGGACAGAGACTGGGACCTTGGCAGGCATGAGCTGGGTTGACTTAAAATTGCCATGGGAATGTAGACTCCTTCTACACACCTGGTTTCTAAAGTTATTTTTACACAGGAAAGAAATAGCATTTTATTCCATTTTAAATGAAAACAAAGATACCACTCCCTGTAACGTTCAGCTCCTGACCTCCCTTTCATGAGAAGGGTCCTTTGTGAACTTCCTGGTCTCTGTAGTCTTCTCAGTCTGTACTGAAACTAGCAGCAGTGATCTGCCATTAATAAAAGATCTCTCCTATCACAGGATTCCAGTAAGTTCCAGCATGAGTTAAATCAGCTATCCAGGGAGTAAGTATGCATCCTGTAGTGCTTCCATACCCTGGGTTTGAGCAGTGGCTAGACTGGCTTGTGACTCTGGGGTTCCACGCTCTCTGTGGTCTGTACAACACTGAACCAATGGGCAGTACTAAATAAGAACTAAATGGCATAGAAAGATTTTTCACAGGGCCACAGCATTGTTGAGGTTGGAAGGGAAATGCAACCCCCACTGCTCAAGCAGAGACACCCAAAACCAGTTGCCCAGGACAGTGTGCAAATGGCTTTTGAATATCTCCAATTATGGAAAATCTACAACTTCTCTGGGCAACCCATGCCAGTGCTTTACCTACACATTATAAAAGTGTTTCCTGATGTTCAGATGGTGGTCCTGTGTTTTTAGCTTGTGGCCATTGTATTTTAAAAATCTTGGATTATTATAATGAAACATGTTGCTAAAAATGTTGTGTCTTTTTTATTCTTAGAGATTGTGGCAAAAAAAGAAAAAAAAAATCCATTAACATAGGGTATATGCATTTCCATCATATCTATTCCACTTTCCTGAAGAAAATGCATTCTAGTGGGTTAATAGTAAATGAATCTCCGATCTCCAATTATCAGTCCTTTATTTACCTATGTACTAATTTCTGAAAATACAATTTCAAATTAATCTCTGATAATCCTTTATACTGCAAATTGTTGTCCTATGTATTTTAAATAGCAGCTGGGACAATCTGATAAAAATACACAGAAATATTAGCTGTTTTATTCCAAACATTTACCAGAGCTGTGAGCCTGTAATTTTAGAGTACAGAAAATGGGAAAGATGCAATGTCTTTAGAGAACTTAAATGCCACAAGTTAACAGCTGCAACTTCATGTAGCTGTGCATCACTCTGAAATCATAATTTCAAGCTAAGAATGCTCTTCCCAGACTGAACACTCATGATCAATTTGAATAGAAATTATTCACTCAGAATTTAGGAAGCAAAGCAAAGAGGTTTAAGTGAATTACTCAGAAATTGCTCCTGAAGAGGAAAGTACCATAAGGTCAGGACCTCACAAACTGGTTATGAGTACTGAAGCAAAATCCCCATTAACCTAGGACAATGCTTCGGGTGATGTATTGTATCTATATATTATGAATCAGTTTTTAAATTTTCTCTTCACTGGGTTATGTCGAATAGACTTGACAACATTGCATTGAAGGCTTAGTGAAAATGAATCAGTCTCCTGCTCTTTTAGTCTTCTTAATATACATTATAATGCCTTTGAACCCTCTTTCCTCCCCTGCTCTTCCTGACTATTCTTCTGTGCATTTTTAAACCAGATTTGTCTAAGATATAGACTAAATTTATCCATGTCTCTCCAAAATTGCAAATGATAAGCTGGAGTTAAGCCAGTTGACTTTAACAGGAATGTGCGTAGTCGTGCCTGGTAGATCACAGTCTCTGTGGCTCTTCGGATCAATGCAGAGAGATATTAATTTCAAATGCATATTTTGTGCTTGGAGGTAACTTTAACCTAACTAATTTGTCCCTTTCACTGAAAATACATCTCAGTCTTCAGTCAGTTTGTAGCCAGGACCATAGGAAGTATCACCCAAAGTATCACCCAACGCTGCCTGGAATCTGTCTGCCCACCTGAGGACCATAAAAAGGTTAAATTGGATAAAAACTCCCTGTTCAACACTATTATATAAGTTAAATATCTGTCTTTTTGTCTGGAAGTAGGCAAGATAAATGGCTCTTATACAGGGAAACAGTGAGTTGTATTGTAGCTACTGCAGAGAATTTCACATATGTTCTGCCGTGTTGTGCTGGCAAGGCTCCGATGCAGCATGAAGAAAGGGCACATTGCTCACAGTGTTAGCACATATGATTAAAGATACAGCAAGACAAGAAGCAGTCTCTCAGAAGAGTTTTAAAAGCCACTTATTTAGAAAAACCAATGCTTCCAAATCATTGAACAAAATAAACAGCCCATGGGGAACACTTGATCTTCTTTTAATCTGAACTACCAGCCACTCTGCTGCCATAGCCCAGAATATTCAGGTTCTCTGGACACCTTCCAAAATTTTTGTCTCCATGAATCCCTAGATGGTGGCTTTAAAGTGGTTGGATTTTTTTTTTTTCACTTCACTTTTTTCTTTTTTTTTTCCTTGTTTTAAAATACTTTTTAATTTGCTTTCATTGTCTTTTTTTCTTATGCATCTTTAAAAGCCATACTACATATAATGCATGAAAATATTAATTTCCTGAACTAATTTCTTGTTACTTATTGAATGGAAACACGAGATATATGTTTATCCCAGTAATAACAATACTGTTGTTGCTCTCTTCAGAGCAGATGCATGCATTATGAGATGAAAGCAGATATCGCAACTGTTTTCTATGACTTCTGAAGCATCACCGCCTTTTGGTTATGAAATCATCAAAATCTTTCTTCTAATTTTGTTCAGCTGTCTGTTTTTTTTATTTTAACGAGGACTCTGCTTTTTTTGATATATCTGGTTACAGTAGGCTTTTACAGTCATGCTTTAGCCTCATAGGTAACTGCATTAATTTCAGCAAAGTGCCACAACAAACAGCAACACTGTTCTCTCTCAGATTCCTAGAAGGATGAGCTTTTTAATAAACCCTGCCTCTCCGCGTGTATCACTTTTCTCAACTTTCTATAAACCAAACTTACCTGGGCAAATCTCTCTGACACATACCTATGATCTGTCTAAGCTAAGGGACCACACTGACATACATCAAGCAAAGGTGAAAAGCCATTGCACATATAGGTAATTTTAATCCATTCCATTTTTAAATACCACAATAAATTTAATTTTCACAATAAATTAAATAGCCATATTTAGTTTACAAAATAGAATTACTTAGTGTGAAACCAGTATTTACAAACATTGTACACTATGTACACCATGTTTAGCTTTGTCAACACACAAGTATAGAAGAAAAAAATTATTTGACCTTTTCTTGACACATGATTGACATGCTACAAGTGACACTATGGTCCATACAATAAAACAATAGTGCAAACTCACCACAGGAACTCTAAAATAATGTATGTTTGTATGAGATAAGATATTCATTTAAAATAATAAGAAAATAGTACTATTCACTCTCATTGTAAAAATTCAGCACTGTGTTTAAAGTGTCAGTATTCCTTTAGCAATACGCATACCAAATATAGCCTCAAGATTATGCTTTCTCACAGCTTTACAGACTTTTGACAAGAATTTTTATGGCATAAACGAATGTTCTGCTTAGATCAATAAGTATGTCACATAAACACTTCACTAAGCGAGAGGAACACTGACCCTTTTAACACTGTCTGACTTTGTTTCCCTAAATACTTCCTTTCCCTTTATTATTATATCTTAAAAGATGCAACTATATTGACAGTAAATTTATGTTAGTTACTACTCTGTAGAAAAAATCGATCCCACCGTATATTTGGTCACACACTGCATTATGTACACGTATGCATGAAAAAAGTTACTTTGCTAGTTGTATCTATGAAAAGTGCATATTTCAGCAGAGACATCCTATTGCATGCCTCAGGTGCAACAGAAAGTGTTGTTTGAAGTTTAGTTTAGGGCCAGTTAAATGTCCTCCCCGTGATCTGGTAAAATTTTTGATTAAAAGGATGGAAGAACTTGCGCAATTTGGTAATGACAGAGGTGTCCACCTCTGGATGGATGCGTCCCTTGCTACCCGCCAGGCACTTGTTAAAGACAATGTTAAATCGCAAGCAGTAAAACCCTCTGGTGGCATTGAAGTATAAATTGTACTGACTTATCCTCGGAGGAAGATTTAGGAACTTCTCAACAAGCTGGAGTTCTGGCAGTGGTTCTGTGATGAGCCGGTCTCCATCCACAATATGAAACTGCTCGATTGGGAAGTATTTTAACCATCTCTCCAGATGTTTTGTGTAGATGCTGGTTCTCACTGCCTTATATTTAGTGTTCACTTCGCAGGTATTAGGATCAATTGCCAGCTTCTCAAATTTGTAGTAAGTTTTGTTCTTTCTTTCCTTGCCTTCCAACACCTGAGTGTAATCAGAAATAGCTCTTGTGGTAGGTTCCCTGACAATGATCAATAATTTGATAGATGAGTTCATTTTGTAAATCCTTTCAGGTACTTCCTCGGTGATAAAATACGCGGGGCTTTTCTCAATTGTTATTTGATGAGGGTAAGAAAAAGGCATTTTTTTCCGGTACCACTCAATTCCCTTGGCATAGTTTTCATCATTGTCAAAGAAGTGAATCTCTTGAGAAGCTTTGACCACTGCAGGGTGAAGGTTCAGCATCTCCAGTAGTGCTCGGGTGCCTCCTTTCCGCACCCCAATGATAATGGCCTTGGGAAGCTGCTGAACCAGATTGTGCAGTCGAATTTGTTCCTTGGTGGCATTGCCCTTTCGGAATTCATGGAGCAGACCTCGCTTGAACTGCAGGGCTCGCAACGGCATTTCGTCCTGGCCGCGGGGTCCAAAGCGACCATCAATGGGGCAGAGGGGCTGCAGTCTGCAAGTAAAATAAGAGGTACTTGTAAAAAGAGGATATCTCCCAAGACAAATTTTATGTACAAGGGAATCCTGCTTTTGGGAACATATTCAAATGTAATGTGATGTGCCCATCTTTCAACTTTTATTTTATTCTGCCAATAGTTAAAGAATTTGCAATTTTTTTTTTATTTAATTGCTGCTTTTTTTTTTTTTTCTCTGATTTAGCTGGGAAATTTCTAACTTGACCCATCTGTCCTTTGCCAGCATATGAACTATGAGTACTGCTCTTAGGTCTTCTTGAACCTTGCCTAAACTTCCACATTCCTCATTATTTTGTGATGGGTTTGGCAGTTTTTAAAGCATTCTAAGATGAATTATATTTGGACATTTTGATCTGAAAATCCAGTTGATTTAAGTATTCTCTTTCCCACACTTTTCTCATTCTAGCCTGAAGTCTTCCATTGTGTTGATCCAGAGATGGCTTTTTTAGTGAAGAGGAGGCAAAGGGATGAAAACCAGCTTTCAGCCAGTCAGAAACAGAAAGTTCAAGGTTCTGAGTCAGATAAAATTAGCAAGGTACAAAAAGAATGGCAAGAAGAGTTTTTAAATATGCATTTATTGCATTGTTACACAGATGATTTTCTTATAATCACTCTTGTATCCTCCCACTGAACCTTATTTTTTCTTTTATTATTTCTTCTTTTGCAACTGCATTTTTGCACTATTCTTTTATATTCAGCTACAATTATTTCCCCTCTTTTCTACTTTCTAAATCTTTGTTCTTGTATCTGATACCACTGGATCCAAGAAGAGGTTCAGTAAGAAAAATGTCAAAACTTTACTTCTACAGAACCTTGAATAAACTCTCATCTCCACTCTCAAATCATTATACAGGCCAATATTTCACTGAAGATTTACTTGGTATGTACAGAGAGCTTCCAAGGTCCTAGAAAAAATATTATTACTAATTTTTTGGAGCCATGCTCTCCAAAATTAAGGATATGTAAGAACAAAGGTTGCCTAGGCAATTTTAGTGTGAGCTTGCTGTGCACATATATTATGATACAGTTCTTAAATTACACAGCGGCATGCTATTATTTTTCACAGGACCCCTGCCTTAGCCAGTATACCAGATGGGCAATGCTCATTAATAGCTGTTTAGGTATTCAGTATTTATTCTAGTTTCTCAGCATGTGGGCCCTCACTCATTTACTATATATTATGCAAACCCTGCTTTCAGGACATAATTATTTATTTCTTTGCAGGTTTTCCATCCATCACTGCTTGTTGGGTTTCTAATTTGACACTGATTCTAGGACAATGGATGGTCTGGACAAAGTACTTTTGATCCCCCTGGCTGACCTGTTAGCTGCTTCCTTGATTATCCAGATGCTGAGAGATATAGCCTGTCCATACAGAGCCGAAGAAACAATCCATATGACATTGCTGGTTTCACATGAGCTCTAGCTAAGTCCTGCAGACTAATTAGAAAGTGTGATAAAAAGTGAGGTCCTGTTATTTCTTTTCTCAAGTGTCTAGCTTCTTCTGTCTCTTTGCTCTCTGCCATCTACTGAAAAAGCCTGACTTGGTGGCAAAGACTGAATCATTGAAAAGCTGATGCAAACCCACCCATATTGTGAAAAAAAAAAAAATAAAAAGGAAGAAATGTCTTAACAATGCTACAATTTGGTCAGACTGTGGTGTGGCTGGTGAGAGTCTTAATGCATCAGCAAGGTGGCAGTTAAAAACATAAGAAACAGAAGCTGCAATTGCTGTCTCTGTTCTCTTCCCTCTCCTTCTGTGTATTTGTTATTTGTTTTCAAGCAAAGAGGATTCCACAACAGCAGTTCCAGACCCATCTCAACTAATTTTATCTCTAGCTAGCACTGCCTTCAGTGTAACACAACAGCTTGTCAAACAGGGTGGTTTCCTTTGAAAATAAATAAATACTCAAGATATCCTCTAGCCTAAGGGAAAAGATTGGATGTTGTTAGTAGTCCTTCCTCAGCCTTTATATTTCAGGTTTTTTTACTCTTTCCCCCTGATTCTACTCTCTCTAAACAATAAAAAAGTAACTTCTAAAAGATCTTGGCATTTGTAAGTAAAGGGCAGATCCTGATAGTTTAAACCAAGATGTAACTATTTACTCTCACCTTGCAACATGCTAATATACTTAATTGTCTGAGTAATTTTCCCACTAAGTAACAGTTCTTTGCTACAAAAGAGTATATGGCACTTATTATATCACTGAGTTGCTCTCCCAGGTAATTTCTCAAGCTGCTACAGTAAAACTCCATAATTCCTCTTGAGAGAACCCGCCATAAGTCAATTAATCTCCAGGAATTGTATTTCTGAAAAGTTTGAAAACAGCCAAAGTAAATCTGGCAATCTTAATGACCTGTCTCACCTGATCCAGAATACTTGCTAATTTTCTTCCAATGAAGGTATCACAGCAGCAAAAGTTTATAAGCCTGGTTCCAGCAGGAGTATTGTGTAGCATGGAAATCAGATGTGGAGGCTCCTGGTACTGCTAATCAGGGAGTCAGGTAACTCAAAGATTAATCCAGATATGCTCAAAATTGCCACAGAATCTTTTTGAGCTTCCACATGTGAAGCAGATCCATGCACTCAGGAGCTGAAGGAAGGTGGCCTCCCCTGAAGGGAAGTGCTCATCTTATCAGATTTTATGACTCAATGAATCATATAAACTAGTGGTAATTTCCCTTTGGGCCTAAGGAAACTCAAGACACTGCTGTTGGAGAGCCTAATCTGAGGCTATTAAACATGAGCCACCCCCAGCTCTCTTGTTCAAATTAGATCAGCATAAATTAAGCATAAATGAATCTGGATTTCTTCCTGAACCATTAGTTATTTCAAAATCTGTTGAACCTACTCAGCATCCTTTTACTGAGAGATTCAACAATGATGAGGCAGAAGAATATTTCTAGTTAATTCATCTGTGTCTTGTCCTTTCTAGTACTTCTTTCTCTCTATTTCATAACAACTCCATACACAGGACTGCTTTTTAGCAGTGTGGTAAGCTTCCCATTGGGTATAGCAAGAGAACAAAACTGAATTTATTGCCGTTGGCAACACTATGTATGAAACCAGCGGAATTCATTGCCACAGGAGGTCAGCGAGTCAAATACTGTGGAGAGATAATTTTATAGCCATCAGTAAATTCTGAAGATGTGCAAGCATAGATAATAGGAGAAGGTTAATTAGACTTCGTGCCTCTGAGCATAAAATATACTTTTGCAGGGACCAGTAAGGATTTCTGCCTCCATTTACAGAATCACAGTAGTCTCAGTGAAGTTTCTACTTCTGAAGCATCAGAGATGGTTTGAATATCAGGGGAAAGAAGATATAAGTTCCAGGGCTTAATTTGCAATGCACTTGGTCCTAGCTGAGTACATGGCCTCCGTCTTCTGGAGTGGATTTGAAGAGTCGAAGAAGGCACCCAGTGACTGCCAATGGGGCCCCCCCGTTATCTAGCAATGGACAGTAGGTAGCTGTGTTTTCACTTTCCAAACACTGGATAGTCACACAGCATTGTGTGACAATTTTGAAGCCAACAATATGTTGCATCATTTAAAAGAAGGATAAGAATATAGCATGAACATTTGCAAACTGTCTACCTGCTTCTGGAAATCCTATAGGGTTTTTTTTCATTCATTCTTTCATTCTTTCTAAACAGCTTCCTTCTTTTCTTTGTTGTTGTTGGTTGTTTTTTTTTTGTTTTTTTTTTTTTTGAGTGTGTTGTGCCTTTGTGTAGCACCTACCGCAGCAATCCCAGGCCATTTCAAAGCTGACAGGAACAGCAGTGTCAGTGCAGGTAGCACTACTGTTGCATTGTCAAAAACCAGTCAAAACTCAGCCTGGTCAGAAGTGCCAAACACTCTTTGATTTTCTCTGCTGAGCTTTCTACTACTCTCCAGGAAATCATTTGCAGAGAAAACCCACTTATTTAGCACATTCAGCTACAGAAAATACCAGCTAATTAACATAGTTAAAATTCTCAAACCCTGAAGCAATCTTTCAAATGAAATAGTATTCAAAATTTGACGAGCTGCTCTGCAGGCACATACTTAATTTTAACTACCACTGTAGCACATTAATTGCTTGCTCACAAATTTAGAAAAGGAGATGTATAAATACATCATAACTGTTTTGCTGAAACTAGAGGTCAACACACAGATGTACACAGGCAAAATGAGCTACTGTAATGACATTTTTACTGGATGCTGGTTTATTTCTTCTCTGAAAACAAGTGTCAGTGTGCTCAGAATACAAATGGACAAACAGAAAAACTTTGACACGGATGACTGTGATTATTTTCCTACTCTCTTCTCCAAAGGGTAGGAATAAATAATGATAACCACTATTAAAATAGCCAGTCATTTTGTCCTCCAATACAAATAGACTCTAAGAAAAAAAAATCAAAAAACAAAGCATGAAAGCAATCAGACCCTTGAAGCAAAAACTCAGACAATCTTAGCCCATTCTACATAAGAGAGCAGCTACTTAATGACTTACCTATCCAAACTCCCAACTCTGGCAACTAGATATAGGAGACTTCCAATAGCAAGGCTGCCTAGCACAAAGAGCTTCTGTCTCAGCAACGCCTGCTGTTTGAATAGCATGGCCCTCCATCAATCTTCAGGACTTCTTCAGTCTGCAGAGACAAGAACACATAAAACACTCATCAGAAAGCATAGTATGTACAGGGTAATGTTTAATCAGGTGTTGCAGCTGATTAAGCCACACTTGCAAAATCTTTGCAAAACTGCAAAATAAGTAGTTAAACTTCCTTTTTATTTTTGCTACCATTTTTCAGTCCCACATGACAATGTATCTGGGGTAGGATGATAATTCTGGAAGTGATAGTTCAGCTGCATCCACCATTACTAAGGCTGTTGGATAGCCACAATGTAGGTCTTTACTGTAGAAACTTATACTGTAATAGGATATATTCTTAGGTAAATATGTTTATATTTTAAGCCTTTTGGAATCAGACAGATTTAGATTTAAACAGAGATTTAAATGCCCTGATGTAAAGTAAAGCTGCAGTAACCATGAGTTAGACTTGCAGGTCCTGTGTACAGTTTATGGAGGCACATTTACACTATCTCTATGATTATTAGAGTGTATGCTGGAGAGAAATCTAAGAAAGATGTCCTGATTCATGCCAGCAAGTCAATTATGACAGAACTGAGAAGCAGGTAGCTGGGGTGGGCGCAATAATGATTTTTCAGCATCAGTATATTCTATCAGCTGTGCCTGTGCTGGGCATAAGTCTGGTCTGTTCTGTGGAGAGCCACTTAAGCTCCTCACCTGCATGACACCAGCCTGGACTGTCACCTCAAGACCTGATGGGACACAAACTTTCACCTTTGAAACAAGCATGCCTACATCCCCAGTTTTTAGCAATACTAAAGCATATATTTAAATTTCTTTTTCTGATGTGCTTCACAGACCATCTAAGTCCTATACTTGAGCATTGCTTCAAATACTATAGTTATTGAGGCAGTCAGGAGTAAAAAAACATGACCTTATGCCAAGACGATTTAAGCAGGAGATTCCTAGCCAAGGCAGAAAGAAGTGCTGAGTAAAACTGCTTGTCTTTAGTTTGACTCTTCCTTAAACATTAAATTTATATTCTGGACTGGATTACATGTGTGATCTGTGCAGATCTCTTTAGAAGAATCAAACTTGGATTCCTAATATGTTCTTACATGAACTGAGGAGAAAGATCAGCTCCTCCTTTCAGAACACAGTCAAAGATGATATGGTTCTTCATTCTGTACCAGTTCTGAGCTTTCTTGTAGATATGCAGGAGAATAAAGTTTCAATAATTTCACTGATTCAGGAGGGGTAAAGCCATACCATCTACCTACCTACCTACGTAAAAGAATGCTTTCATCACCAAATGATACAAAAATCATACACATAAATTGTAATCATCTGAAATACTGATCCAAAGTCTCATTCCCTTTATCGGGGAATATTTACTGTATTATGGAGTAGTTTGAACAAACCTTTTTTTTCCAAATTTTGGCTGGACTTATTATGAACAATTTTTGATGTCAAGTTTTTAAAGTTTTACTGCAGCAAAGCTTCTTCTGCAGGCACATTTTCTTCTTTTCCAGCCTTAGGATTTACATAAAGCAAGACTAGGATACATTATTATAAGCATGAAACTATATACACAGGCAGAATTTTTGGTGAGATTGCAAGGTTTGGCTGGCCACTGCTAAACACAGCCTAAAAACATCTTTCCATTTCTGGAAACATCTTTTTCCATTTCTGCCCATGATGTTAAATTTTTGGCCCAGAAAGCTCACTTAAAAATCCAGGAAACAGTCAGGGAGATAATACAAGCTGGAAGCCTTTCCCAGCAGGCAGCACTCAGGTAGCCTGCCTGCCCCAGGGCTGGCTGGGTTTAAAGGTGCAGGTGCAGGTCATTCCAAACTGGTTTTCTTCAAGCGTGGTTGAAGAGCCATTCTGAAGCACATTTATTTTACTGTTATAGAGAAAGCTTTCTAATTTCAACCCACCATCTTTTGATAACAGAGCCATGCAACGCTGAAGTTTGGAGTCTCACTTGGTCTCTAAAACACTTCTGGTGCAATAATAATAACTCCTTTTACGGCCAGGTCACAGCTCAGGACAAGCTATCATGCAGGATAACTAATCATACATAATATATTGCTTTTTACATAGATAAAAACAAGTCTATAATAAGAATTCTTATTCTTTATTGCAACAAGAATAATATAAAACACAGAGTAAAAGCAGTTTGCAATGTAAATAGACAGAACAAGTATTACCATCCTTTAAGAAATAAATAAGGAGCAGAAATTAAGTGATTTGCTCAAGGTCACAGAGAAAACCTGCAGCACCAGTGAGATTCAGTCTGAAATAATTTCTTTCTAGTGTTTTAACTTCATTGTAAACTTTTGCCTTTTTATAATATACCTTTTTTTTCCTTAAAAAATCATGTATAAATGAGGAATTCTATACATTGAACAATGCAGAAAATATGTAGGCAAAGTTGAACTATTAAGAAAAATGCACAGATGCTGCACCTCTGTGTCGATTATGTTACTGCTAATTACTCTTTTAACAATTTAATTTAAAAACATGAAAGAGAAGGATATGAAGAAGAGGATGAATTTTCATAGGTATGAGGTTTTAAATCTTTCAGTGCTGCTCCCTCTAAATGAAGGTTTCACTTCAGTGCTACAAAAATGAACTTTGTCTCTCAGGAAACATATACATATACAGCCCTCTACACATCAAACTAAAGTGTTTTCCATGTGTTCCTCTTTATACAGGCTCTTGGACCCCACTTCAATCCTGCCCGCAAGCCTTAGTGAGGCTGTGGTGGTCATCAGGCCACAACAAAATCAAATTAATGACAAGCTGTTTCCTGAAATATATTCCACAAGGCCTCATGACCTCAATATTAATGTTTGAAATTAGAGTCAATACAAAAAAACAACCAACCAATCAAACCACAAAACAAACACAAACAAAGCAAATCAAGCAAATCAATCAACCAAAAAAAGCCCAAACCAGTTCCAGTTTTATATTTGCATGTACCTAAGTACAGAAAACTTTCCACAGAATGACAAGTATTAAGCACACACTAGAAATGTAATGATGACATTATGTATTTGTTTGTTTCATTTTTGTTTTCGTTTTTAGCATATAATTTAAAGGCCATGGAAAGAGTTTTATTCCAGAGAGATGGTCTCTATAACACTTTCCCTTGATGCTAATTTTTTCCTGAAAAAAACATGGAAAAATAATATCTTGACTCCAGAAAAGGCTACACCTTGCAATGAATGTACTGAGACAGCTCTGTGTTCCAGAGGAGAGGACTGAAAAAACATTTAACAGAGTTAATACAACCAGAATGTGATTAAGGTGAAGGTCCCTAAGGCGAAAATGTTGCTGGAGACTAACATGGCAACACTTAAATGAAATGGAAAGAAGAAATGAAAAGGTTGAAATTAAAATTCTGGGAAGTATTACCATGTGTACAAAGTTTTCTGTAAGGAATTCATACTTTTAAACTTTACAAGAAGCTGGAAGGCAAGATAAAATGTAATCCAAAGTGACAAGACTTTTAGCAGTTATTTGAGGCAAATAAGGGTGTTAAAAAATTTTGCTCTCTTTTAGGGACAAGAGCTGAACTGTCACAAAAGCTGCTGACCAGTGGGAGGAGGGCTGGGAGAAAGTTTCCCAGGCAGAACTTTCCCAGTAGTTGAATGCTGAATGTAGAACCTCCCACCCAAAGAGATGACAGCACATTGTTGCACAGCTCCAGTGGGCTTACATTAGAAATATCTGTCTTGGACAAGTAAATTAAATACGCATACAAGAAAGTTCATTCCTGGCTATCTGAGAGAGTCATAATGCACAAAGAGCAACACAAATTGAATGCATGATTTCTAGAAATGTGTGAAACATCGTGTATATTTAAAAATGTGGTTTGTAAATTCTGTGTAAATTAAAAGTAAAATGTGGTTTGTTATTTCAGATGTACATCTGATCTGAATTGTTAGACTGACGTGGTACAGTTCAATAAAGAAATATGAGAAAGTGGCCTTACCAGTGTATTGATGTGAATGCCTCATTTAACCCCTTTCCCTACATTCCCATTTTACTGGTGAGAGGACCAGGGTTATTGAGTGAATTGCCAAGAGAAGACAGTACAATTGTGTAGAACTCTGATGATAATACCAACTGAAAAATAGAGGGACTGTTCCTGACAAGATGAAGGGATCATGGATAAAGGTAGATAGTGGGTATGCTGGACAAATAATGTAATTTTTTTGTGAACTGTTGTAAAAGTTAGGTTTTGGTTCACGTTAGGTCAAAGTCAAATGAGTAGGAGAAAACAGGAGAAGAAGCATACCAGTAATGGTGGCATTACTGATAAAAATCTGAATTGTGCAGAAGCACAGAAAAGAGAATCTGCTGCTATAATCACTTATTCCAAATAAACAGACAATGAAACCAGAAATTGCCAGGAACTTGTTTACAAATGATCAAAGGGAAATTTTTGGACACATGGAGCAGACATGAGAAGATGTTATAGATAAATGAATAGCATGTGGCTGATTATGGATTGAAATATAAGAAACAACAAGAACAATTTCCTTTCTTTTTTGCAAACAGGCTGAAGAGATACAGTCCTGATGGAGTTACATAATTAATCAAAATGAAGTACAAACCAAAGGCAAATATGCACAAAGAAGGCTGGAAAAATAACAAGTAGGATGTGGTTTTTATTAGAATTTATTGTTTGCTGTGTTTATTTTTTATAATTTTTCATACCAGCAGGGGTCAGCTGTTGACCAACAAATATTTGTTGTCATACACTGCAGAAAGATCTTTGAGTTTATAGGAGATTTAAATACAGTGATAGGAAACAAGTCAGGGAACTTATCACTGGGCATGTTTGCATTATGTCTCTTGAATATTAACCACAGTTTCTTCCATTTCTCACTGTCACTAAAATTCATACAAATCAAGCACTTAGAATTTTTCTGGGGTATGAAATCATATGGTGATTGGGAAAGGAGAGAATTTATGCCTCAAACTGTGTGCATTCTCCCCAGCTCATGGTCTTAGTCATGGTCTGCCTGGAAGAGTCATCATGTTACTGCTACTTCTTCTCCTCCAGGTCCTTCCCACTCCCTTTTTTCTGTCTCACTCCTAAGGAAGGTCTGGGCTAGTGGCAAGGAAAAGACACAGTGCTGCTGTACTTTTTCCCCAGTAGCCTGTGCTTCGGTGGCTTCCTTAATTGCAACAGAACTATTGCACCACATGAGCAGTGTTAAAGAACTAGAATGTTCATGATAAAACAGAACATGATTTTTCATTTGAGAGAGGATTTTCATTCCTAATAGCATTGTACAGTCTAAGAAGAGACAAAATGCTTCCCTTTTTTGACACAGTAAAATAAAATGGATAATAGGAACTGAAAGATTTGAAAATACCATTTATTTTAGGGAATGATAAAGTGCTGACCCTGCAGAAAAGGAACTTGGATTTTTTTTAAAATTTTTCCTTAATGGTTCATATTTCAATATAAGAAAGAAATATAATTCTCATGAGTAATCACAGTTTTCAATTTTTTCTCTACCGCATGAGACTGAGATGGAATGAAGTAAGATTAATGCACACTTGCTCAACTCAGGTTTCAAAGAAAGAAAAGAAGGAAATATAACATGGAAGAAGTTCACAGATTCATATAAGTGTCCCTGTGTACTAGACCTGTCCTTTTCTCCTCATGACTCATATTGACTGAAAGAGTGGAGAAAATGTCAGCAAAGCTGATGGAAAACAATAAACAATGCAGATAAACTCCAACATAAAGATTTCCTATACTGTTATGCCACAGCTGTGACAATAACCTAAAAATACCCTTTTTTTTTTTTTCGTTTGTATGCTGTTGCAGAGTTTTGAGATTTAGGACTGTCTTTAAGCTGCCCTTGAAGCCAGTTCCTTGTGTAAAGAAGTGGTGAAAGCCTTTCTTCAGAAAAGCTGCTAGGCTCTGAGACCACCCACAAAATCAGCATCTGTATGTGGATACTAGATAAGAAAACATATGTTCATTTTTCAGAAGTTAGCACAGTATCAGTGCTGAAAGAGTATTTGTGACTCAAAATCCCCCATCGGGGCTGGCTTGGGTAGCCAGATATCTGTGTTCTCTGGAGTCTATAGAGTGGTAATGACTATTTATTTAGTCCACTGCTCACAGGACGTTTCACTCCAGACACATTGAAGTACTCATCTACTCATAATCGTGCTATCTCTAGGAAGCTGCTGTTCAAGTGACAGCAGTACAGAAGGCCATAACCAGCTCTTTATCACATTCCTTTCTCAGCCTGACCCTTCCCTTTTTTTTTTTTTTTTTTTTTTTTTTTTTGCATCTCACTGAAAGACATTGAGCAATATGGTGTTGGAAAGAGAGAAACAACTCAAAAGCTTGCTATTGACTTTGTGGTGCCCTGTGCCAAACAGATCTGCTGCCAGATTGTCAGAGCAGTTAGGAATCTCAGGCGCTTTGATGCCCTTGAGGTCTCAGGCACATCTGCTTAGGAAAACTGCCTTATTGTATCCGAGCCGGTGAGGCGGGCGGCCGCGTTCTGCTGAATGATGGCTGGGTTGCCATGATCCACGCTTAGCTACAGTGCTCCAGGAACATTTCCAAGCACATAGATCTTAATAGAACTTCATTAGTCCAAAATACAGATGCCTGTCTTCTTGCCAGTATCCTGAGTATATTACCTAATACTGCTCTTCATAGAGCATGAGATTAATCTGATAGGGTTGGCCCTTTTCTGTGGATTAATGGTACTTCCCCAGTTACTTCCCTCCTTTTCTTCTGAAATGATCACCTTCCTGAAATGATCACCTTCCTTGTCTGCTCCATTTCTCAGGAATGGTAGAGCTGATGACACTGAGATAGAAAATCTGTGGAAATGCAGTTATTGTTATAGATAAATTATAATGCATACTAATTTCACAGTCTTTAAAAGACAATACCAGCCTTGTTTCTTCAAGATGGCATCAAAACAACTGTAACCAAAAACAACAATAATACAGGAAAAAGGAAGTTGAGGAAAAAATTCAGTGACATGGAAGAGGGAAGCAATGACTGCAAAAGCTATAAGAGAAATCATAAAGGGAGGCCAATAGTAGTGTCATGCTAGGAATAAACAGTTTGCTTTTCAACTCTGGGAAAGACTTAAACAAGATGATGAGTCTTCTGAGAAAAGGTAAGCAGGTAGATATCCAGAGCTTTCTTATTTTGTCCTTTTTTTAGGGTCCAGTCCTCATCATGAACAGTTTCACTGCATTGAGCAGGATAAGAAGGCAGAGAGTTATTGCTTAATATGATTTAGTGTGAAATAAAATTACCTTTTGTCACATACTAGTAATTTTGAAATGTTCTTTTCCACTACTTAGAAGCACATCCAGAGACTATTGCTCCTTTTTCTTTTCTCTTGGAAAAATAACCCTTTCCCAAACAATATCACATCTAAAATAAGACATATGAAAGGCTGTTTGAATGTTCCTTAATTAATTGAAACTGGTGGATAATTTAAATTCAATTTCTCTTAGATATAAGGCAAAATCTATGTGGCCTTCTGCAGCTTCTTGTGGCTCTGTTTTCTGGTGACTTCCCTTCAGAAAAGCAGGAAAATGGAACTAAATTCAGAACATTACTAGGAGTCAAAAGCACTGATGGGAAAACTAACAGTAAAAACTTAACCGAGCTGCAAATATATTTTGATGGCACACTGCATTTACAGTAAATCCACCTCATAGACTTTTGCTCCTGGCTTCTACCCCGCAATGAGAAAAAATACCATTTCATGAGAGTACCCCCCCATGCCTCTGTGCAGCACATATCTTTATATAATACACTTACTCATCTCTTTTCTCTTATTCAAACTCATATTCTGAACTATCCCATTGCTGATGACTAGACATCACACTGTCTGATATGGAGCACCTACCTTTGTTCTGATTGGTAGCATCTCTGTCTTTTACTCAGACCCTTAATCTGAAACATAATCAGCTCAGACTGCTCTCTGTATGCAGGCTAAATTTCATAACTTCTTTGTCATAATTGTCCCAAAGATTCAGTCCATTACCCACCTATATAAGTCTAAGTTTTTCCCATGTGTTCCCTTCACCATTTTATCCCAACTACTGAAGTGGTCTTTCCTCTGCCCTTGAGCAATGTAACTGTCCTTCATTCATATCCATTCTGAACTGTGCTGCAAAGGGCATTCTTCCATTCCAGCTCCCTCAATACACTTCTGTCTAGGCACACTTTTACCATCTTCCCATTTTCTTTGTTATACCTTTTTGTCTATTTCTATGTCTGGATATCCCATAGGGCTTCTGCTGGAAGAACAGGAACAAATGGAATTTAAAAACTTGACCCTGAAGATCGGTGCGTTATTTTTCAGAATGCAAAGTCTCAGTGCTTCCCCTGTAAGTCCTGACCACAACACTTCCCTTAGAAGTGCTGCCAATTTTTATGTGGAAATCTATGTGAAAACATTAATGACAGTTTAGACAAGAACTTGTTAGTGTGCCTCAGTGAGAGAGGCAGACCTATTAACAGCTTTCTCTGAAAATGAAGGAGCTGGGATTTTATGCTATGCACGTGTTCTAAGGGCCAACATTACACTGCTGTATTGATCTGAATGACACATCACAGATCATTTGGGTGGAAAAGAAAGGAGAAACAAGAAGACAGAGCTGTTACATGTTATGGTGTTATAGAGCTGCCCAGCCCAGTGCCCAGTGCTGAGAGTTCCCCATAAATGAGCTCTCTGGTCACTACACAGTCCTCTTGTACTGGCACAGACCATTCATTCATCTTCCTCTCCTTGGGCAGCCTGAGCTGTAGCTTGGGTCTCTGTTCATTCGCTTACATGTACTCAGCCTGGCAAATATGCCTGATTCATGGTTTTAAATTCTAAAAAAATAACGTAAAAAGTCAACTGAAACATCTTTGCACATACTTTACTAGTAGGTGTCAGACTCAAGCAAGTGCCAGCAGAGAGGTGTGTCCTTCTGATCTTTGCTGGCACTCACACCAGGAAAATTATTGAAGGGCTGCTCCTCTGCTGGCATGAGATGCCTCCTCTCTCTGTCTCTGAGCAACTTCTTAGAGAATACTTTTCAGAATATTATTCATGATCCTTATACTGATTTCATGTTAATGCAGCTTGATTGTCTTGAAGAACTAAATTTACCTTGGGCTTCATGGAATAGAGGGGCTCTAATCCTTTCTTTGTGGGTGCTTGTGACATAGTATCTCTTTCCTAGAGATGCATTTTTCAAAATTAATTTTATTTTTTTCCCTGACCCATCATAACCACATGGTCTGTTCATATTTTTGGATATAGACATATTTTGCCTGGCTGGTAAAATATGCTAGAAATGCTGCCACTAGAAGAGGCTGTCACTTGTTTGCCACATAGTTACTGGTGAATCAATGAAAGAGACAGAAGGCATGGATCTAACTAGATGGAAAACTCATGTATTTTATCCAGGAACTTGAAATAACTGGCCTATGCAGTTCACATTTGTAATGGTAATTAGTCAAGGTATTTCTGGTTTGGCTTTGCTCCTGATGCTCATTTACAGAACCACAACCTGATATCTTTTGCGATCAAGGGATGGCTGGAACCTCAACCCTAACTATTAAGTCCAAATATGGAAAACTGTAAAATTAGCTGCACAATTCAAAAATATCTTGGTGGATGAGAATTAACCCCAGAATATCTCAGCATTTTGTTTACTTGGATGTGAAAAATACAAAAAAAATCCTCATGCTCTAAAGGACCTTATATTTAAAGCAACTGCCATATCAGTATACAATAAAGTTAAATTAGTTCTGTTTGTCCATGAAAGCATAGTTCCTAAAGGGTCCTGCTTACAAATTGTATAGCTATCAGAGTGGCATCTTATGAATGTCTCAACAGATGGAAAAGTTGATCTAATAATGAAGAAAACAATACTCACAAATAATTTATTTGTCATTTGGTGGGGAAAAAGAAGAGTGAATAATTTATTTGGTCAATATTATTCAATCATCAATAGAACTGGTAGAATAATTTATAAATTTACTTATGAATAATTTATTCATCAATTGATGGCAAGAGGAAATTAATGAAGTAAACAACATTGACATAACACTCAACAGGCTCTCAGAGGCTGGCAGGACAGGCAGGGAGGAACTGGGAGAATGGATCCCTTTTGTTGGGCTCAGAGTAGAGGGGATCACCAAAGGGTAGCTGCCCCTCAGTCACTTCTGTAGCTTGCTGACAGTAGTGACCTTCTTCCTCATTTACCCACAAACAAGAGATCTGCAGAGGTGCCCTGATGTATGGTATGGTTGTATGGTTTATTTATGTGTTTGGGGATGGTGGAAACCACGTGGAAATTCCTGCTCTGGTGTTCCACTGGCTTCTGCTGTGATGGCTCAGGACAGATGCTGCTTGCTCTGACATATGGCAGCAGAGGCTGGGGGCCCTTTCAGCCTCCCAGCAGCATGGAACTTGTCATGCAGCTGAGTAATGTGCTGGGCTCAGCTCAAATCTGCTTGTGTACTCAGAGTAGGAGGCAGAGGGTTTCCCTCAGGAAGCTACAGGACACTGTCTTCTGCTTTTGGTTAAAAATTTAAAACTTCAAGGAATCTTATATAAAAAAAAATATTGGTTGTGTAACTGAATTGTGCTGTGCCATAAAATATGTTACAATTTGCTGGCATGCAGAGTTGAAAACAACCCTTTTGGCCACCATATCTCTTCAGAATGTGACTTCACATGTCTGTGACTATCAAAATAATTTCAAGGCAAAACTTATATGAATGTAACTTTTAGATTTCTTTAACTTAGGAACATCTTTCCAATGTGGCTGTCGGTGGGGGAGGTCTCATTCCATGTAATTCATCCAGAAACACGCCATTGCCTTCTGATAGCATTCACTAGTTTGCTCTGAGTTTGCTCTGCTGTCATTGAATGAATCCCTAAGAAATCCAGTCTGAACATTAACCAACAGCCACAATAGAATCATTTTAAAACAAATCACCTGGAAATGGCTTTTTGTGTTATAATGTCACATTGCAATAGCTGTCATAAAAATATAAATATAAAGTAGACATAAGGATGTGAGTAGAAGGCTTCTTTTTCTGTTCTCAATGTACTAAGTTTAATGGCAAATATATGTGCAGTTTGGGATGAGAACAGATGCCCTTTATGAATAGACTAAGTGGAGGAATCAGCTGGTTTATGTTCTCCTCTCAGCTCTCACCAGGATTTTCCCACTCTGTTCCTTTGTTAGCTATAAACTGTAACTACTGAAAATCAAAAAATGAGGGAAAGTTTATGAATTATACACAGTCACAGAGTTTATTAGTCCTCCATGCTCATCCTCTTGGGAAACACTGCAGGAAAAGCTTTGAGCAATTTCCAAATTTTCAAATGTGTTCTCTGTGTCTTTATCTCATTCAGTTTTTGATATGGTGCATAAATTATTTATTTGGACTACCATTATTTTGTTAGCTTGCGTTGTCCTCTGGCACCATATCTGCAGAACGATATTCATTTTGCATTTGTAATGACTAAACTTAAAAGAAATCAGTTCATTCTTCCTCTATTCAGCTCTCATTCTTCAAAATTATGTGAAAAGGACTGAGATGTGGACAGAATTCCTTTTGACCTTGAATCCAAATTACTGTTTTCATCCTGCCATTTCACAAGAGGATGTAAATAAAGTTAATTTAAGAAATATTTCTATTTTCTTCTCTGTCTCTGTCTCTCTTTCTCTGTCTCATGGAAGAAAGAATAGGAAATAAATTCTTCAACACCATTAGAGTGTAGTGAATTTTATGCTTTGCTGGTTAAATTCAGAGAAGGATCTTTTTTTATATATTTTAAGTCTGTTACCTTCAAGTTAATTTTTGAGGCTGTCTCATAACTTCCCAGCTGCAATAATATCTGAATGGAACACCTTCTCAATTACTTCCCCTTACCATGTATAAAGCAGAGACTAGTCCTTTTCCACACCTAAATGTGCAATGGGTTCTTAAGAAATGTTTGTTATGATTGACTTCCACCTTTGTTGTTCCCATAACAGACTCACACTCTTTCCTGCCATCTCTCACCCTGCTCTGCTGATATAATTACCAGGTAGCAGGTTACCAGGAAAATTCCCATTTAACAATTTATATAGGTAGCTTTACACGTAAAAGAACGTGATAATGCACTGGAGCCAGATCACAGCCTGCTGGAAAACTTTATCCTCACTGTTTGATACAAGGGCAGACTCAATTACACCAGTCCAAAATAATTTTACTTCTGCTGGAAAGCACCACTGCACTGCATCCCTTTCCAACCCCTCCTCAGGGCTCCTTGACTGAAGCCCTCTTGCAAAAAATGAGGATGTTTTAGTGGGAGTGTGTGGCAAGCACATTTCTCTCTCTCTCAGGATTTTTTATTGAGGTGCACGGAGAGAGATGAGGGAGAAAACAATTTCTGTTTCTGCTCCTTGTTTTTCTCTTGTGGAATGTGTTTGGAGAATTGCTTACCCAGAGTGAGCGCTTGGTTGGATCATGGTGGATTGTTTGAGCCTGACAGCCAATCGGATCCACCTGTGTCTGGGCTCTGGAGAACAGGGTCACGAGTTGTGAGTTAGTTAGATATGATAGTTAGAGAAAGTAGCATGTAGTATTTAGTATCCTCTTTTATATAGCATATTAATGTATTATAACATAATTATAATAAAGCAATCATTCAGCCTTCTGGAATGGAGTTAGACATCATTATTCTTCCCATTGGGTTCACCGACATCTACAACAGGAGTGGGCTTGTGGTCATTTCTGTCCAGCTTGGTTCACCTTGTGCAAAGAGGACCTGGTGATACCTGGTCAATAGTCCCAGCCTGTGAGGAGGTAACCATACTGAACAGCTGGCTGAGAGACACTATGATGGAGCTGCCTGTGCTTCAGAGCAGTGGCACATCTCCACCTGAGGCCCCTGTCAGGATGGAGGATGGATGGTGGTGCCACAAGTCCTTCCCCTGTGCTGACAGCCACTCAGGCAAACAATCTGGCTTCTGGCATCTCTGCAACAGACCCCATTTTCTGCAAATACAAGATCATAGCCTAGATTAAGGAAAAAGCATTGCAGTATAACCTAACTCTATTTTGTTAATGTTAGCCATGGATTAATTCACTGATGTCTTTCAAATTTCTGTCCTCTCTGCAGGTTAACTTTAATCCTTCAGTCTTTGAAGATTCTTCTCTCATGGCTCTATGAACATTCCTGCTGCTAACTAACCACTTTACTTGTTTCTAACTATATTTGTGGGGT
The DNA here is from genome assembly GCF_024509145.1 of Vidua macroura. NCBI lineage: Eukaryota > Metazoa > Chordata > Aves > Passeriformes > Viduidae > Vidua > Vidua macroura. The sequence goes on along the minus strand of NC_071573.1, from coordinate 67,693,137 downwards.
TTATGTGCATTAATATACTAATGTCCTGTATTACTTTCTTGAGCAATTCTCATTCTTGAGAATGGCAGGCACTTTTATTCTTCTGTGTTTGATTAAATTTAATGTATTTAGTAGTTCTGTGGTACAGATCACGACTAAGAATCCAAGCAGGTGTGATGATGCCAGTGTCCATGTTGTTATTATCAACAAAACTAGACTTCTGCAGAGTGCAGAATGAGATAAAGCACCTCTTACCTCCAAATTAATGCTGTCTATTTAATAGTTGCCTAACAGACTGTATTAGGTGAAGGAAGGAAGTCACTAAATTCTGTTTTATAAAGCACATGTATGTAGTAAGTAAAAAAAAAGTGCCGTGGAGTTGAAGTTTAATATATGCAGAGAACTTTGTTTTCCATTTTGCCCTTCCTCTTTGTGTTTGCAGAAGTATGTTTTTTTGGTTTTTTTGTCTCTGACAGGGGTTGTTTCAGTATCTTCACCAGCTAAACCTGCAGAAAACAGGCCAAAATAGTATCAGCAGATTTATCAAACTATCCCATATCAGAGGAACCCTTCCCACAGTCGTGCTGTGACTCCTGGAGCAAGGCATTCAGGCAAGTACAGGTGTCCTGCTGATTCCCTGCTATGGGGTGACCGCTCCCTGCTGCTCTCTGCTTCTCCCCAGTTTCCTGCTGATAGGAAGCCTGTCCTATGGAGAAGATGTGAGACTCCTGCCCAATCCACCCACACTCCTGGGCCACAAGGGACAAGCTATACAGATGGTAAGACCCAGGGAGAGGGCATTTCCCTGCACCTGCCCACCTTGAGATCCCTAGGGGCTCCCTGTGCTATTTATATCTGCAGGTCATGGATTTCAACATGGACTCTTAGGCTATTACTACATAAAAACTGGCACTAGGCCTCATTCTGCCTAACTTACCCCAGAAGATGCCACTCCACATCAGTTTACACAGTGCCGAGCTTCAGGCTTTATTCACACTGCTTTGTGAAGAACAAGGCTGACTAGAAATATACCATCACTGCATGTACATTCACACTTTTTATCTTAAATACCCACAGCTCTAGCAAGGTCTGTTGGAGAAACCAGATGTACGAATGTGTTTGTACACTTTGATGCACCAGGCAAAAAAAAAAAAAAAAACCAAAAAAACAACAAAGTAAAAAAACTCTCTTTTATCTCTAGGAATGCTAAGAGTTTTTGTCCATCTATGAAAATATCAAATATTTGCTTTGAAATTAAGTCTGTAAGCTGAATATTAATGAAATACTTAAAAATTACTAGTGTTTAGTCTGTAGTGTAAATGTAAAAGAAAGAAAAATTAAGTCACACCTCCAGTTGTCTCCAGTCAGTGAGAGATGGCTCTGCACAGGGCTGAGCATCCTGCTCCTTCCAAGGTCACTGAAGGTGCCAGCCCTGGCACTTGGAGCCTCTGCAAATGTTATATCTGTTATTGCAGCCTCTGTAAAGATATAAATGTTACACAACAAGAGCAGCTGCTGGGCTTATCCCTTGAACAAACAGAAGATAATGCAATTGAGTTTGCTTTTGGCCAAGAAAGGTCTGGCTTAATGCTTTAGATAGAAATGTGGATCAGATATTTCACACCAGTTTAACACCTGGAATTCTAGAGCAGGCTCTAGCCACTATCTTGCTGCATTCCTACACGTTTCCCTGCAGTGCCCCACGTCCAAGCCTTGATAGATGCAATGCTGTGAGAATGCTGCAGCCTCTCCTGCTTGTAAGTGTCTCTCAGGTTGCAATTTTGAAAAGACAAACTCGTTCCACTGGCAACTTCTTCCTTTGTTCAGTATAACCATTTTCTTCCACAAAAGCCTTCCCTTGCCAGCTAACAGGAGTAATGGAGCTGAGACCTCCGCTGTGACTCAGAGTGCTTTGAGCTGTACCAACCATCTGCCTTATAGGAGGGCAGATCTGTTTCAAATTCCCATAGAAGAACAATACTATTATTACTGCTAATTAATAGTAGGCAAGGACACAAACCCATTCCAGATCAAATTAAGTTCCAATCAAAAAAGTCAGCTGTGATTTCTAATTGATTGCATTTTAAAATCAATCAGTTGGTATGTGTGTGTTTTCTTCACAAGATTCAACAGCTTACTGATGCTTGTCTTTTTAGGGGGACTGAGATTCAAGTGGAACTGAGAAGGTTTCTTTTTTTTTAAGTGGAATTAACTTTTTAAATGGAAGATCTATTTAAATTAAAATTTTACAGTGAGATTTGTCAAGCTCACGTTCCTCTGGAAGTTTATTATGAAGCTAGGTGGAAAGAAAGATGCTTTATGTATTTATTCTCTCCCAAAAGGCCAGATGAAGTTAAAATGAACCTCTGTGCCTGCTAGCACATACAGACCCCATGGGCCTCCTAAATCCCTGCTCAGCCAAGGCTGCTTCACACTGAGAAAAGAAAATATCATCACCTCTCTTCATGATGGCAGATTAAGTTTTCCCTGGTTCCCTCTCTTTGAGAATCAGGCTCCAACATAACATTTATGGGTGCTAAAGAGCCGAGAGGGTTGGTCAAGTTTTAAACCAATAACATCAGCACTCCAGCCAAATGGGGCATGACACAGTTGAGTTTGTTCACCCCCTCCCTTCTGTGTGTTATGTTAATAGTTTAATTTAGTGCTTCTGGCTTTCCTCTCGCCCAGCTTTCAGGGAATAGTTGTTGAATAGCAGCTACCTACAATTGGCCATGAACATTCAGAATTAGGAGGAGGGGCATTCTATGGAGCACCTTCATTCAGACTGTGACATTAACAGTCTTGGGAAGTTACAATAGTATAACTAATGATATTGGAGTTAAATCTTTGATGCTACAAGGAAAAGCTATTACAAAAGTCTAAGTTGCCAAATTCCTGGACTCTGGGTAGATTATGACTGTATTTCGAAAAGGTTTGTAAGGAAAGAATATAATGTGGACTAAGCACTCTGTACTATGAAGGATGAATGAAGGAATCCCAAATGATAACAACCATGGATCAGAGGAATTCAATACCACATGACATACAACAGCGATGCAGGTAAACATGTCTCTGAGTGAGCCTTTGGAAAAACAGGTCAATATTAAGTCAATCATTCATCAATATGGAATAACCATAAAAATGATGGGGTTCAGTATCAGAACACAAAGACTTTGGTTAAAGACACGTTATATTAGTAAAGAAGCCCCAAACAAATAATTCTGCATTTAGCTGAGACTGGAAAATCAAATTTCTCTTGGGCAGAACCAATATCAAACCTTTTGGGACTTAGCTAATGGACTGGTATGTACAATAATGGTCACATTACCTGGGACCCTGGACAGATGTCCCTGTCTACAATGTACATTTTATTTACTTATCATTATTCTTCATGCTGCCAAAGCACAGTTAAAGTTGCTGGAGAATCAATGTATATCTCCTTCTTGCTATTTCCTTCTAAATAGGAGGACAGAAACTGGCTTCGGTGTGTTATGTTCCAGTGTTCCTAACCAGGTGAACACTCTGAGTTGAAGGCCATGCTCCTGAGGGATACAACAGTGCAGACATTCTCTAACTTCAGTGCAACTCTCAGTCTCACCTTCCAGAATGTGATTTTCCTCTCTGAAGAACATACTTGTCAGTCAATAACTGCTCTTCTCAACCCTTGCTTTTAGGAGAAGTAGAAAACTCATTATATTCTTCTTACACTCTCTCTGTTTTCTTTAACTAAATCATATTTGCCACTGTAAAAGACCTATTGATTAATTTAATAGATCCTTTGCTCTTTCTACAGATTAACATCTTTTTATCTTACTTTTTTGGTGCAATCTTCACTTCAGTCTATTTAAGCACTCTGAAAGCTTTATAGCATTTTTAAACTCGTCATTCTTTTGTCCCTTAGGTATCACCCTAGACAAGGGTGAAATCACACAAGCACTCAGCAACTACCAGCCACAAACAGGGCCCTTCCCCCTAGAGTGGTGTCTGGTGCAAGGATGACAAGTGCCAAAAGCACTTGTCACTCAGAAAGCTGACATCAGGATTGCTGGGCTAAAAGTTGACTCCAAACCCCAACGGGGATGAATAGGAATACATAAAATTTTCTTCTTTTTATAGCAGAAAAAATTCTGACTCCTCAGATCTCATCTCTTCTTTGGCTAGAGCCTTTGGAAGTCAGTCTGGGTGTGAAGCTGCAATAAAACCTGAGGACTTCAGCAGAGACAAGAAGAAGACAACTAATATATCAGTGTGATAATATGGTGTCTACAGTGTCAGGGTAGCAAAAGCAGGATGCAATGCTTAATGATACAAGTATCTCCTCAGTCAGTGCCCTAAATGTCAAAAGCCTCACCAATTTCATAGAGACAGAAGAGCCACATTCTGGAAAATCACTTTCTTCCAGATATCAGTCTTAAACCATGACCTCGCAGTGTGCACTGTTCCCATTGAACTGAATATTTAAGCTTTCTCACAAATTTCCCATCTGCATAGAGCAATTTGTTTGTTGATGTTTAGACATGATTGACATAATTTGACAATCTGGCTTATTAGCTTGCTTTGTAACTATGTAAAATGCTGACAATGATTATCCCAGTTGACTGAGGACATGCTTCCTATGACAGAGTAAACAAATGCAGCAAAGAAGGCTTTTTTCCAAATGATTGCTCCAACCCCCTAATGAGACTGCTAACTTATTTCATCAGGGTTGCACTACACCAAGCGTCTTAATGAATCCTCAAGTCATAAAGCTCAGTTTCCTGAGCCTGAGGTACAGCAGCTAGCATTGTATGCCTATGGACTTTTCTCTTGTCCTTAGCTGTGTGCTGCATTATAATGAACCTATTTATTATACTGCCTGCAAAAAAGACATTTCTTTTTTTAAAAAAAAGTATTTCACAGACTTAGTTTCAAAACCTACCAAACTCCTTAGAGGAGTGCTTCCTCCTATAAATCAGTGCCTCTTAATGGAAAGAACATGATGAAAGAATGAGTAATGGTCGGTAAAAAAATAAGGATAAATCAACCTGATCATTAACCTGCTTGCACAGTAAATTCTCTGTGCTCTGAAGGCCAGGATTTAAGACAGTTCCTCTAAATCAAAGGATTCTTATGAATCCTGTTCTGCAGCTCTCTTCTATAAGTTACGTTTGAGTAGTCAATGACCATGTGCAGGGGATGTTTCTCAGGTGTTCATAAATATCAGCAGTGATTTATTTGGATAAAATAACACATGGTGTTCCCAGGGGAAAAAATCATTACTTTAGTTTTGGTGCATCTAATTAGAGTAAGTCTATCATCCTCACCATCTCTCCTAACTATCCAGGGAATTGGCAGAGTTTAACAATGAAGAAGACATGCTCCAGCGTCCAATTAAGGTTTTCTTTGAGGATTAATAAATCATGTCTCATCAGCCCCACTGACCCAGAGGTGTTAATCTTCACCTTATCACTCTAATCTTAAAGCAAAATTCTGCAGATCAAGTGCAGCAGAATGGTTGAGTTAATTGTTCCATTAGGTTGATGAAGTCTTTATACCAGTATCCAATAATACACTATTCTCTAAGCATGTTTTGATGCTCTGTTACAGAGCAGAAAACAAACAGCAAAAACAAGTGCCACAGCTATTTGGAATAGGTGACCAGTACCTTGAGATCCATACTCAGCTCTTCTGCTATAACTGAGCTGCAATTACATACTGGAACAAGGCACTGAGAAGATGACAAACAGCCAAGAGAGGTTTTAGCACATCTAAATGCAGTTGCAAAAGGAAACAAATCATGCAGTCAATAATGGAAAGAAGACTTAACAGTTATCTGCCCTGTAAACAATATCCTTGATTAGAAGACATTAAAAAAATGCTTTATTTAAGGGCAAGGATCCAAGTAGTTCACTGCAAAGATTTTTTCTCACTGACAAGTCTACAGTAATCATGGAGAGTGTGGCAAATTGAGTTAAAATATGCTCCTAAGCACTACAATAAATTAGAAATCACATTTTAACTTGTTTCCAGCCTACATTTATTTGCTCTTTTTTTCTAAGTAATCAGGCAGGTTAAATTCTTTTGTCATGAACACTCACAAAAAATACTGAGCTTATATTAAAAATCCATTTAATAACCATTATTTTTCAAACAGTTCCTTCTCCTGATCTGAGTTAGGCAGGAAAGGAAATGTCAATTGATACCTTTCAGGGTCACATACTTCTGTGCCACTGAAGAAAGAGTGAGAGGGATGGGATCAAAGCCAGAATAATTTCATGGGATGGATAGAGGGAAAAGGAAAGAGGACTGGATTTCTAAAGGCTTTTGAATGTATGATCTATATTCCTATTCACACAATATTTGCTTCCATATATCTGTCTCCTTTTCTTCTAAACAAAACACAAGACTTCCCTTTCCATCTCCCCAGTCTGTCCCACTCCTGAAGCAATGGGACTCAGACTCCTCCCTCTTCCAGGTACATGACTAAGGAGTTTGTGTTGAATTCAAGAGGACAGAAACATCTCCTTGAAAGTGTTAAAGAAGGTTAACGTGTTGGGTTAGAGAGAGGAAAATGAGTAATTTTCCCCCCCTCTTTCTTTTTATGTGAGTCACATACTATCCTATTTTCTGAAACTCATGCAAAGACTCTTCTTTTACACTCTGAATTTACCCCTGAATGTATCACCTGAAGAAACAAAGAAAACATTAAGCTATAGGTTTATTTATATTGTTTGTCACAGAGATTTCTCAGAGAAAATGGACAGCTACTATTTAATCCATACTATTATTTCATCTTTTCTTTTTTTGCATAATGGAGATATTTCAAAAAGATTCATCCAAAAATAAAAACAGATAAGCTATCATGTCTACCCTCTGTGTTCAGTGCTGAGAAATGGAACAAATCATTATACTGACTTCAAAGCATTTAATCTGTAAAAAAGACAAGTGGCTTACACATGAAAGTGTGCATCTTATAAAGCCCCTAGATGGGATCATTTAAATGATTAATTTATCCAATACAATTTTGAGATAAATTGATTTGCCTCTTTTCCCCTACTTATCATCCTTTATTCTGTTAAACAATTTAGTGTTTGACAAAATACTACTAGACATAGAGCATTCCCAAGGTCACTGTACTAACCCTCCTTCAAGACCCCTGTTGAAATCATCCTCTAGTATAAGACTATGAACAAAACAAAATTAATCCTCCCTTGCCCTCCAGCCTAAGAGGATTCAAACTCACATATCTCACCTCCCAAGAGAATTGCAAGCTCTTCCTCTGTGTGCTGGTTATTTATGTATGCACATGCATATGCCAGTACCCAGAGACAGAGAGATGGACAGAGCACTTTGTGCAGCTCCTGATAAAGCTCTTTTGTTTTACATTAAATAATTAAGGATTCCTTGGAACTGAGAGCAGGACAGAGCACGGCCATAGGGCAGCAATTAGGGCATTCAGCTGGGAAAGAGGACTGTTTGCTGCTCTTTGCTTCAAAAACTACTTGCCATTTAAACCAGTGACTGCTCTGAGTTCTTCCCTGTGCCCTGCCTGGTAAAGCATGCAAGCCCTCACCTTCCAGGTGACTGGTCCTTCCAGCAGGACTCCCAGGAAAAGACATCTTCCCTTGTTTGCTGCAGTTTGCGTCTCCACTGGGGCAGCTTCTGATACTGAGTGGCTGGTAGGTCATCATGTGGTCAGGTCACTGTCTTGACAAATACCCCAAAAAGCCAAATAACATCTCAGAAAGCTCAGGCAGAATTCAGCTACAACTGTTGCTTTTATGCTGTACTGGTGTTAGACTGACTTCTCCTTTCATGGGTTGGAGGAGATGCCACAACTGTGACAGTGCTTGTCTTTGGGTAGGCTTAAAGAAAACTGGTGGCACCTCAGGTGAGTCCTAGCACAAACAAAAATCCCCAGTTCCTAAAGCTGAATTCTCAAACAAGACAACTCTCTACCCATTTTTCTACTAATGCAGGTTCAGAGAAGTGCCTTCAGAACATGTCTAAGGCTGTGGTTAATTACTGCCAACAAGTAGGTCACTCAGCTAGGCTATCAAGATTCAAGTCCTTGCTCCAGACCAAATAATTAATCACAAGCCTCTATTCACACCAGGTGAATGAATGAATGGATGAATGAAAGAAATATCAAGGAAAAATGAGAAATAACATCTGATTCATAAAATACAGAAAGAAGGCTTGGCACCAATCTGTAAAGCAGGGTTTATGGTCAAGGATGTCAAGAGAAAGAAGATGTTTGTCTGGCCAGAGGCAGATGCTTCTTTCCCATTTATTTCATTCCTTATTAGTTCTGGTGGTTCCTGCACAATCCAAGGTGGAGCACCACACCAGGGAGTTGGGAGCCTGGGAGATGAGAGCTAAATCATGTCAGTACCTATCTTCCAAATGCCAGAGAACCTAAGAGGGTATAACTTACAGCCCCTCGCCTGTATTCTTAAAGTGTACAGAAGAAGTAGGTGTTTCCAAGGTTGGCTGAAGACACTCGTATTCCTTGTTCTTCCCAGAATAGAAAAGTGTGAGACAGCACTAGAAATTGTGGTGTTGACAAAATAAACTAATTTTCACAGAGAACATTATTGTGAGACAAGTAAAATATTTGGAAAGTAGTTAATGCCAGATCACTCCCAGTCATACATTTTTAAAACAGATTGGTAAAATATATCCATTTTGTAAGTCTTTTGACTTTCATATTTCTTCTTAGTTTCTTCTGTTATGAAACTCCACTGAGTGACTATCTCTGCACATTATGTACAGAACATAGCAGAGCAGTAGAATACTTTTATATCTTCTTCTGTCTCCCTCTGCCTGAATTTTAATAATAATAAATTTGAATGGTTATAACACAAAATTGAAAGCAAGCTGCCTGACAAAGCAGGCAGAATGCATGAACAACATCAATATCACCTTATTTTCCAGATTTGTGACAAATTACATTTAGTTTATACAGAAGATGTTATTACCCTTGTGTTTCTGAAAAAAAAAAAAAAACCCAAACAAAAATTATTACATTATAGTTATCATTCTGCTTGGCAACAAAATGTAAAAAAAAAAAAAAGAGAAAAAAAAAGCAGATAAAAGGATCAAAAACCTGTCTGAGTTGATGAAAAATAAAGTGTGAGCCATGTGTACGTCTCTCACTGAACAACTTTCAGTTCATCAGCTCAGGCATCCATTTATAACATTTATAACAGTTGCAGCCTTTAATAGAAGCCCAAATTCAATTTGCTGGAGCTTAAAAATGAACTTCTATTTTAATCAGCTGAACCTTAGCAACATGAAATTGATAGGAGCATTTCCACACACTTAATATGTTTGGAGTTGCACTTTTGATTTGCCATCAGTTAGTTTGGGGCACCTTTTTCTGCCAGTAGCTGGAAGACTGCCATTTTGCATCTGTGATACTTACTCTGTTTCTTCTCTGAGTTAGAATTTAATTTCTCTGTTTATTTATTTTTAGTTTGAAATAGTTCTTTTGTCACACCAGAAAGACTATAGTTGAGGTGGTGATTTCTCATGGGGAGAAATGTTTCTCTTTCATGGAAAGAGGCAAGCAGAGATGGATGAATGAAGAGAGCCACTGCCATAAATGAAGCATGTTTCTTCTGCCCAGGAAGAAAAGCCAGGAGCTGTGGAAGTATCCAAAACACTTAAAAGTGCCAGTAAAGTAAAAAACATCTCACAAGCCTTACTTCACACTAAATATGACCCTCCCTTGTGGATAGCTGTTCATTCTTAGAAGATCAGAGCTGCAATGGGCTGTCTGCCACATCCACTTGTCACCTCTAATTGAAGTGTAAGAAATTAGTTGCCAGATTCTGTGGCACAGATTGAAAAAAGATTATCTTGGCTACAGGGAAGGAGCTTTTGTCAAAGACTTGGAAGAATATTACTTGCTAAGAGTTAACAAGGTAGAAATGTTACTTAAAAGAGCCTGGTTGCAGTTTCTAATCTAATAGAAAAAGGTATAGCATTGATTTTGAGCACAGTAGTTATTACAGTTTGCATCTGATTCTTCAGGGGAGAAAACATAGGCAACTGCTGGCTGTATTTTCTTAAACTGCTTTGTATATCCCTCACTAAACATGGTGTGAAGTCAACAATTAATGTATTTGGATTACCCTTCGGGGATCATCCATTTCTTTTCTGCTAGTCTTCATGTGAAAGAGAGGCTCTTGTAGGTCTTGTACCTGCGAACACCCTCTTTCTAAAGGGAACTCTTGCCAGGTTTCCTCCAGCTGAGTGCACACCTCTCTAGGGACAACAGGATTCCCTTTCTACCCTTTCCTTGTCCTTGGCTCTCGCTGAATATAATTTATATTGCTACACAAATCTATTTCAAGCAAAGATGTAAAAACAAAAAAATTGGTCTACTATGCAAGTATTAGACTGCAAGCTCAGCCCAGCAAATTTATCTTCTCTAAGATTTGATTTCTTCTCTGTCATTTCATTTTCTTCACTTAACAATTTTCTCAAAAAATCAAGTTTTGTGAACATAGCTGCTCCAGCTGTCCATATTACCTCAGTAAAAGAAGTAAATTTGATTTCTGGACATATGTAGTGTTGTGGAAAAGGATTTTACTTCACTTACTGACAAGCCTAGTGGTATAGCTAACAGCATTTCCCAAGTGGGGTGGCCTTGCTTTAAAAAAAAGAGAAGAAGAAAAAGAAAAAAAATCAATATTGACTCTTGACACATTTTCATTTACATCACTGCATGGCTTTCAGACTGGGCACAAATCAATAAGCAGCTTTTAACACTGCTCAACCAGTTTGTTCTATGTAAAAGAAGAGAGATTTGCCTCAAGTGGCTTGTTTTCCCCCTTTGGGCTCCAGGCAGACTCTCTACCATTAACAGTGTGTAATTCTCTGAAATGAAGTTGAGTTTATTTGACTGCTCTTTCTGTGACTGATCAGAGGAGCTTGAACTGTAATATTAATCACACAACATTTTCTTCATCACTACTTACAGTCAATTGACTTTGTACTTAGTGAAAGCGTCTCAGGCAGCCAACTCAATGTACCAGAGGGCAAGAAGTCAATAGGAGGAAGAAAGATTTAGTTTCAAAACACATAGAACACAGCCTGTGGAGCCACTGACACACACATATTGGGCACTTTATCACAGCACAGGTGTGGTGCTGTCGCACGTTTTTATTTGCGTGATGAAGGCACCCTCATCACCTTTTGTTCAGTAGACCCCCTCAGCTAACTGCAGCTTTTCCTTCAATCTCAGGGTTACGTGGAAGGTGTAGGGACCAAGTAGTTTCTCCAAATTGCACTGGGTAGAGCAATTATTTAGTTTCAATGTAACTCTCTATATATTTCACCAGAGAACTGACCCATGAAGTAGGCACCTCCTGCTCAGAAATACTGATGACTGTTACTCAGATGCCAGGCATATGTCATGCTAATAATACTATCCATATGCTTAACAAATACCAATCTGCCTAAGGCACGATTAATGCCATTTTAATAGCCACTTGCTTACAGTGGGCCTTCTAAAACCACATCATCACATATTGATTTTTGGATATAGAAGGGAGGAAGTACAGATGCCAAGGAGGCACAACATTATCAGTTTTGTTTCCTAGAGTCTCAGCATACCACCTCAGAGAATTTTTAGCTCATGAAGCTTCCACAGAAGTTTTCACACCAAAGAAGTGCACAACACTGAAAACAAGAGCCTGGAGGATTCATTTATTGGAGGTGATTCCTTAGAAATGATCTTTACTAGAAGTAGACTCTGTGTGAAGTCCAACATGCCATAAAATGGGCAATTATGTCTTTTCTATGGCACATTTTAGACACGCATGATCAGAGTCTTCCCACTTGTGTAAAGCATCCCGTTGACTGCCTTCATTGCTTTCATGGGGATTCTCCCTGAATAAAATGGATTCTTCAGTAGTGTGGAACTGATGTAACACCAAGCAAAATGTTGTCTCATCTTCTCTGGGTTTTTCTGGATTAGATTTCTAATTTTCTACACACATAGATACAAGTAATATTAAAATAATGCATAGTAAATGAGTACATGCTCATATTAAACGTGTTTGCTATCACTTTATTAAGCAAGAACATTGGTTTCTTTTCTATGACTGAACTAAAGTTTATTCAACACTGTTTTAAGTGGATAAAATTAGTATTATTTGGATGAAACACATTGAGAATATTTTAGACAGATTTCTCTGGTTATTAATTTTTCAAAAATTCCATCGGCTGGCCCATACCAGTATGAAATAGCTGTCGTCTTAGATGGGCAAATCAATTTTGATTTAAACATCCAAGTTTTCTTGACACTTATCTCCTACTAGTTTAGAGTTACAGGAAAATATGTGTTTCCCAGAGGAAAAGGGTATAGTCATAGTCAGAATAAAGAAGGACTTTCAAGGACAGTCACAGAGATCAGTCAAAGAAGACAAGACTTTAAATCTGCATTCTTATTCTGTTGGGAGGGGATTCAAATCAAATCAGTAAATGAAAAAGTAAAATTAGCTCTGTATTCAAATCAATGCAAACATTAATCTGGAAATCAATTCTGTACACTACCAATTTTGCACAAAAATTGGTGCCCTCATTTTAGCCCTCTTTAGTCCTCAGTTCTTGATGCAAATACAACAACCACTTGTTCTCAACTTTATCCCCTGACATTTGTGAAATAGTAGGCAAAACTAAATTAATTGCTCAATAAGGAAGCATAAAATTGTATTTCTTGTGGAACAGATCCATTTCATTACGGTTTGTACTCCATGTACCAGTACCAGATACATAAGGCTTGTATCACTACTCACCAAAAAGCCCATTAAATGCCAAGTCCACAAGCATGCTCCAGCTGATCTATACTGCTCCACCAGTGGGAACTGAGATAAATTACCCTGTATGATGTGATGGGCTGTCGCCCAGAAGCTGTGAATGTAGGCGGTGCACAGCCACAGCAGCCAGCTCCATGGAGCAGCAGGAGGGTGAAAGATGAGGGCAGGACTGCTGGGAAGTCAGCTCTGTCCCTATCAGATGACAAACAGTGGGCACACCAGAAAAGCTGCAGTCAGGCTGACCAGCTGCCCCTACATCCCATTTAAAATTCACCAGCTACTTAGCTGCAAAATGTGAGCAGTACCTTAATCCCCAAACTTGTAGCAGATATAAAACTTCACACTCACCATAAGAATACTTGCAGCTCCTGATTTCTTTTGTAGATGTCTGATACTATGTATTTTCAAAATTTATTCTGAACACCTACTACACCAAGTAAAAATGGGCGCTATATAACAGTTGATATAATCATAAGAAAATCTGAGGAAATGTCACTTGAATAACCTTAAATATGATTTTTCTGTCAATTAAATAGGCTCATCCTAATTGCTGAGACTACCATGAAGATCTTCACCAGGATAGAGGACCTCATCTTTATCATTTCCCCATTGTATAGGGGCACAGGTAGAAGGGAAATGGAATTGAAGCATCTAGTCTGAGTTCATCCATCAGCCCAATGACCAAGAGATCACATGAGCCAACCATGCCTCATTTTCACTAGATCTATGAGAAAATCCATAACTCTGGAGCTGAAAAGTCACTGGGGAGAGCTGAAGGAAGTGATGGATACATGAAGCTGGGTGAAGAGGACAGAGAGAAACTACACTTGCCTTAGTGAATCTTGCATCTCTGTTGGATTAAGCACAGCATGACAGACTGTGTTTCAGCTCTGACTGTTCCAGTTTAGTGGTATAGTCTAGCAGAGATAATGCTAGGCAGGATTTCAGTGGCTTTGGGGTGAAAATAAATTGTCCTAAACCTCCTGTAACAGAGCCTAGCACTCCCTCCCAGAGACCACACTACTGAAGTGCAGCATACGTTTAAGTGGACAGTCAGAGTTCAAACATATGCAATCACGCTGCTATTTCACAAAGGGCTCCATTTGGAATGAAAAAGAACATGAGTATAAGGCCATGGGAATTTTTCACCATCTGTGATAATAACTCAGAAAAAGCTTGGCATGCAATCTGCAAAAGATAATTCTCTTTTGGGGATGCAATTCTAGGATTTACTTCCAGGATTCAAGTATTAAATTTTTTAACACCTTATGATCATTCATAAAGGCAAATGATTTGTGTGCATGGCATAACTCTTTGAATGAATTGCTAATTGGTGTAAAACATTTGGCACAATGTATTTGGTCCAATATTTGCAAAAGACCAGACCCAATACCATGCTTAGGCTGATTTCCAATACGATTCTCCACTATAGGTTGTCCTGTTTTTCATATGATGTTTTCTGAAATCAGAGAGTAAAGGCTGATGTGACACCAAAAAAAAAAAAAAAAAAAAATCAAGGTTTTCTGAGTATTTTTTTACACCTGTTTACAAGCAGAAAAGTTTTGTAACTGTAAAGCAACAAATCTCTGCAGATGTACATAAATTGGGATTCTCAAAATTACATTGTTAAAAATCCCAGAAACTGCCATTAGGAACAGGGATATTACCAGACTAAGCCAAATTGACAGCTTGCCTAGCTAGTGGTTGTCCATCTGTGGTCAGGGTAGAACTGTCCTCTGGGCAGGTTGGAAAGTTCAGCACTAGTTCGGACCAGTGTCCAAAGTGCCCAATAATAATATGTCCTTTCATAAGGTGTGCCTGACCCAGTGCTAACTCTGCTGCCTCTGGGCACAGAGCGTCAGACCCCTTTTCTCAGGACTGTTCTCTCCCCCTGTACTGAGAGAATCTGAGCCAGTTATTCCTAGCAGTTTCCATGGGAGATCAAAGTCTGCCGACCCTTTCCTTCTCCCTACTTCTTCCTCTCCCTGAACTGAATGACACTAAATTATTAAGAAACAACATGGTGAAATATGAACAAAATGTTCATTTGTTGATGAACTTGCTTAATGGGGAAATTAGTTCCTGACCCTCTCAGCCAGTGATTGGGTTGTGCTCAGGATATGGTACTTTTCTGCTTTCATTATTTAAAAATCTGGTGTCAAATTTAATCCTATTCAGTTTGTGTCCTCAATCATTTATTTTGACAGCAAGATCCATTGCTAATCATTTATTCCTGAGTTGGTTGGGGCTTGCAACACACTGGTTATTAATCAATCGGCTTTTGTATTCATTAATGGTGAAATGCACTGAAAAAGCATTCCCTTTCCTCAACCAGACTAATTCCAGCACAAATGTGGATGTAGATTGAAATTAAACCCCCACAGAGCTGAGAAATTCTGGCCTCAGCACGAACATCAGAGAACCCAGGACAAAATCCTGCTCATGACTCATTCTCTGCTTTGGCTTTTTCTGAAGTTCAGAATTGCAACAATTCTGATCCTGAGACCATAGAATGCAAGGGCAATCAACATACCACTAGAAGAAAAGTATTTGGGGAACATCCTCTTTTCCACTCATTACCATCATTAAGCAAATCTCATCTTTCAAATTTTTGTGTTATATTGGTGTTAAAAACTGGAATGCTTTGTGTGAAGCCATGGCAACATTGGACATTCGACAGTTTTGTTGGCCTGGGTGTCCAGTTCTCATCACTGGTGTCTGCCACTTGTTCTTCCCCAGCCAGGCTGGCACAGAACCAGTGTGCAAGTGCCTGCCTGTTTATATTTGTAATCCTGGTCCAGGCACACAATGGCAAGCAGGGCTACGTGAGTGTTACAGGCGGGGACATAAATAGGTAAGGATGTGCAAAGGTACCAATGAATGTTGCACATCCTGTGTCTGCTGTGATAGCTAAGTCCTTTGATCTCAAGTAAAACTTACAAAGCAAAATAAGGATAACAAATGCCCCAGCATACATACCCAGCAATGTAAACATCTATAAGGGAAACATATTGGGGTAATATTTAAACCTACTTTTATGCAGAAAGAGAGTTTTTAAAAGACAAAATTAACTGAATTCTGTATTTGTTTGAAACAATTAAAAGTCTAATGCTGATGAACAAGTCTCTGTAGTGTAGTGACAAAATTGCAATGGCATCTCTTCAGAGTCCAGGAGCTAATATCAATAGCTTTATTTCTTTTATGCTTCTCAGGAGTACGAGATTAGGAGAACAATTTTCCTGCCACAAAGAGTACTAAGAGTTACTGAGCACAATGTTGCATTTTTATGCTGCTAAAAACCATTTTAAATAGCCCTCTGGAGATACAATTTAAGGGAGATGGATTTTCCACTAAAAGGTGCACATGCCTCCTTGTTTTACGTAAGCATTTCTCCCAGGACATGCTCATAGCAGTCACACGCACAACCATGTATCACCGGAGACACAAATTTCTTCATGCTAAAGGCTGATATTCCGCCATGTGGTAGCACTACAAGGCAGAATGCACATGGAGCCAGGAGATGTTAAAGCCATGAAGTGTCATTGTTATTGCAGTATCCAACACTACCTTGGGACTGGCAAATTAAGAAGTCTGTAGCTTGCTCTATAGACTACTCTCTGATCTTAAGAGAAATTTGCAACTTGAAGGTTAATACCTTTTAAAACAGCTATTTTACTTACAAACTCCTGAACAGTGCAGCAACATTGGTTTAGGGAACTCTAGGTGGCATGAACCCAAAGGCACATCAGGGAGAATGCTCTCTATTACTGAACAACCACAGGACAGTGTTTTATCCTCTGTCCTGGCACTGTCTTACCAGTGTGGGTGCAGCCCTTGGCACCTGTGATCCTGAGAGAGGATATAAAAGGAGAGGATATAGTAACCTTGGACCTGTACTGAGATCAGATTATCTAGGGTATGGGAAGGGTGGAAGTAAGAAAAAGAAATAGGCTTTTCATCAAAATCTTCGCTCATTTCTTGCCTGGAGAAGTTACATAATGATTATCAGGTACTACAACACTTTTATCACTTTTTGAAATTGATTTAGTGAAAGATTCATATTGTGTTGACACTAACTTACACAGATGGTTGCTTGGTTTATGAGCATCAGGTATTTATATTCATTATATAAGCATAAATATACATAACAAAGATCCTTTTGAAAAAAAACAAGGTTATGATTTCGCAGTACTACTGCAAAACCAAAATAAAATTTCTCCTGTGTTTGCAGGCCTAGGAAAAGACTTGTTGAGGACCATCAAATATATTCCTATAGGAAATAGATTTGTGAAAGCCAAGGATAATTTTAATTCAATTGAATCATACTCTAGGAGGGAAAGATTAAAGTGACATGTTATCTTGTGTTTTTCCATGCAGGCTTTCTGCTAGCAATCACTTTTTTGATGAAGTGTCCAATTTAGTTTCAAAAATCTCTAATCAGATTTGCCCAGCTGTTCCAGAGGAAGGTGCATTTGTGTAAGAATTACCTGTTGTTTTTCAGTTCTTGCTGCTGTCTCCATCCAGAGATGGATAATTTTAAAAAGTAAGATACATGTAAAACACTTGTTTTACTAGGTATACCCTAGTTCTTGTACAATTTCTTCTGTATCTGTCATTGTCACTGTTCATGCAGATACTGATCATTTCAGGCAAAGATTTTTTTTGTCATCAATATTATGATTAGCTATTTACAGAGTTGTGTGAACATAGCCTTGTTGTAGAAAATATAGAATCAAGGAATCACAGAGTTATTGAACAATTTATGTTGGAAGAGACTTAAGATCGTGGAGTCCAGCTGTCAGTGCAGCACTGCCAAATCCACTATTAAGCCATGTCCCTAGGTGCCATCTCTGCACATCTTAAAGATACTGACTCTGCCAGTTCTCTGGGAAGCCTGTTCCAATGTTTGACAGTGCTTTCCACAAAGGATTTCTCCAAATATCCAGTCTAAACCTCCCCTGGCACAACTTAAGGTCATTTTCTCTTGTCCTAACAAGAGATGATCCTTGCCTGTAGAATAAGTGAGGGATCATTCCCTCCACATTGACAGTAAACCTTGCAAAACTGATCTTACCATGCTGAAGTTACCAGACTACCAGAGATGTGTAGAAGGGACTGGGGGCTGTGAGGCTGTCAGGATAAGCTGCTGCAGAGGCTGCTGAGTGAAAGCTGGTTGCATGGGTGCCCAGAAGTGCTCCAGCTTCAGGGCCAGGGCACTGCCAGCACTGCCATAGCGGGAATTCCCCTTTTTCCCAAGCAGAGTGTGGGTATTGGAGGCAGCAAAAGCAGCTCCACCAGCAGCACTCTGTGCTCTCTACTTTCTTACTTTGTTTTTCCCTTGGTGCACAAGGGTGCTCCTTTCTTTTACCTGTCACAAGGACAACAACTCCTCCAAGCAGGCTCGCCATGCTATTTTTCTACAACAGTGCCTGAAATCTCTGTTTTCCCACCAAGCTCCTGAAACCAGGGTCAGAACTTAGAAATTTGCTCTGAAGAAATCAGGTGTCCAGTTTCTACTGTCCTTTCTTTAAGGTGCTGTCACTCTCCATGAGACCAAATGATCCCCCATCCTGCTATTGCTAGAAACTCAGTGAATCTCATGCTTGCACTGCAGTCCACCTTAAAGGAAACTGAAATACACAGGCAGAATGTAGCCCATAGCTACATTTTTGGAAGATAGCCATTTTCTAAGGAAAATGTTTTGATAAATTAGTATGTGGTGGGAGGGTGATATTAGGATTTTATAATGCATCAAATTCCCAGATTTTTCTCTGTGAAATTAGGGAAGTCACAAAGAACATAATATATGTACACATATACACATGTATATGAAGAAAGGTGTGTATATATTTTAAAAATATTTGCCTGAAAAATTATATCTGCTTCTATTGAATTCTGGAGATACCTTATTCCTATTTACTATCAAGATTTGTTTCAAAAGTATCATTCAATGTGGATATATATAATTTTTAGCAGGTAGCAGTACTTAGGAACATAAGAAAAACTCCTATATTTGGGTTTATGTGAAAATTTCTGCAGAATTCCTGCTCAAATATTTCAACATGTGCTATTTTCCTCTTAATCTCTCATGTAATTTAAAATGGTAAACCATTAATACATATATATTATTAGAAAATAAAGTCACAGAGTTAGCTTCTGCTAAAACAATTAAAAGGTATTTTTTATTCTACCCTCCCCCAATAATTGTTTTGCCTTGTACTTCCTGATACAACATGTGCTTACACTAATTGAATATCTAAATCACAGTAAAAAATTTACATGCTGTAGGCTCTACCTTCCAAAAAAGCCAAATGTCACCACATGAAATGACAATTGATGTGCAGACAAGAGAGAAAAGAGGTGTTTTAATTACAGGACAAAGAAATCTTGTTCTGATCTGGTAGAACTGTGACCATTTGTGTGGAACAGAGTATTTGGATAAAACATAGATAGGAAATAAGGTCCTTCTCTCAAAAAATTAGCATTAAAAATATTCTTCAGGTTTCAGCTCCATTTGAATTATACCTGCTGGCCATACAAGCATAAAATTGCTGTTTGTCTCAGTAAGAGCTGATTTTTCTCTCCCTATCCCACCTTCATCTTTTTACAGTGTATATTCAGTGACTAATTTCTTTTACAAATCCTAATTTTCTAGATCCATGTGATTAAAGAGGAGAAACAGAATGAAAAAAAAAACCCACCCTACTCAATGTAGCAGCAGCCAATTGACCAGCTTTAATGGCCATGGAGAACAGCTTGCAAACAATATTGATGTGTTGTCCAAAAGATAAGCTGGAATCTGATAGAAAGTCAATTTTTTTTCCAATATTTTTTTAGCAAATCATGGTTTTTGTGACCTAAATAGATATTCTGGCTGACCATGCTGAGTCCAAGTGTCATAAGGCTACTGAAGGTGGTGCTTTAAATCTTCTTCCTTGGTGCTGGTGCCCAAGGTTACCTCTCCAGTGCATGTCTGGGAGACTGCAGGATGGGAGATAGAGCAGATCATTGGAAGGCATCCCACAAAATACAAACCTGCAGAGCACTGGGGTCATGACAATGCTGAGCAACAGAACTTGAGCTTTCATATAACATCAGCCAGCTTGATGCCCTAGGCTTGTTGTTACATCTTTTGAGGATGAATCAGGGAAATATAAGTTCCTTATTTTTCTGCTGCCAGATCTGCAGTCTTAAGAAAATAAATTGGTAACAGCACCTGACATCATCAGCTTGTTAATGGAAGTTCTATCCTCTGGCACTTCTGGTATTATTTTTGACCATGATATACTCTGGCTAAAAAAGAAAGAGGTACAGAGCAGGATAAAATAAGATAAAAAGGGGAATAACAGAATAAGATGGACATTAGCAGAGAAGGATGGTCACTGAATTTAGGACACTTCAATAGGACTCAGAATGTCCAAGTGAGTTTCCCTTTCACCTAATGACTATTTGCTGACAGCAAAGTGTTTAAGAATATCTGTGCCCCAGCTCCATGTCTTAAAATATATTCTTCCTTCATTTCATCTAATTAGATTCAATCTGTTCAAGTTAGGGGCTTTCTCTAGCTATGTATAGTGATTAACATGAAAAGATGTGTTGTACTGAGTGCATTGGCTACATATGCACTGGTAAATTAAATAGTGACATCTACATCTTTAATAATATTATCTTCACAGAATCACTAGGTTGGAAGAGACCTTCAAGGTCATCAAGTCCAATCCAGCCCTAACAACTCAACTAAACAATGGCACCAAGTGCCACGTGCAATCTTTTTTAAGCACATCCAGGGATGGTGACTCCACCACCTCCTGGGCAGACAATTCTAGCACTTTGTCACTCTTTCTCTAAAAAACTTTTTCCTAATATCCAACCTATATTTCCCTTGGTGCAGCTCAGGACTGTGTCCTCTGGTTCTGTCAGTTGCTGCCCGGAGAAAGACACCAACCCCCACCTGACTACAACCACCTTTCAGGGAGTTGTAGAGAGTGATAAGGTCACCTCTGAGTCTCCTTTTCTCCAGGCTAAACAACCCCAGCTCCATCAGCCTCAGAGGGTGTGTGTTCTTCTAATAGTGGTCACATGTGCAGATTTTATTTTAGCCTTTAAGTAATGTTTAACATAAAATTATATTGTCCCAATCTACAGAAACCATATATAAGATGAAGGAAGTATTGTCATAAGGCTGTATAGTATACTTATATTTTTCAGTATACTGTATTGTTCACTATTGTTATAATTTTGTTACACTTTTGTTATAATTTTTGGTATATAACTACATATATATATATCTGTATGGAATTGTATATTAAATTAAGAATATGAAACAATATGCCTTATACACAACCTCTTTTTTTCTGTCTCAAGATGCAAAATTAGCTGTTTAGCCCTTGTGTTTTTAAGACTTATAAGACAGTGCCAGTTAATCTCACTCCAGACTCTAAATCAGAATACTTAGTTGCAAGTTATAAGTTCTACATATGGTACTTTGATATGTATGGTTTGATTGGAATTGTGTTTTGCTGTTTAATATTTATTAATCTAGTGAAAAAAATTCTGTCAATAAGATAGTTCTGGACAAAAAAGGAATATGTTTCTCTTTTTTGTTATATAAGTTTTGACTTACACACAATTATAAGAAGTCTCTCTCCCTCTGAGGTAAATAAACCCAGAGTGCTTTCAAGGAAAATATTATAAGAACTCCACACTGAAATTTGTGCAGTCATTTGGGGAAATAATTGAAATGATTTCTGCCCCCTAAAAGCAGCTTCTGGTACTTCTATCTGCTTCTGGAAAAGACTGTGTAGTGGTATGGATTTGATTAGCTCATGTCTTTTCTTTTGAGTCAGAGACAGGGGAAATAATGAATGACTAATCACTTCAGGTTACTGTTTTTTACACTGAGGCTATTACAAAACCAATTTAAAAAGTCATACAGAAAGCTATAGAGATGTGATTAGGTTATAATGCTAATGCAGGGAATTGTGTATAGATAATTATTCTGCAGTACAGATAATTCCAACAAAGACTAATCAGAAGATGTATCAAACACCTAATGATCACAATTTTGTCTGAATTCCTTTTAAATGTTCATTTTAAAAGCAGCAGATATATTGTGACTTTTTAAAAAAAATATGGTGGGCTCTTTCCTTCCTTGCCTTGCACAACATCGCCATGCAGTTTTCACAGAAGCTCAGTTCCCACTACATTCCTACATCCATCACAGCTGGGGTGTAATTCAAAGCAGCTTTGGACCTTCTTTAAATTCCACCAGCTGTTTTCTAGGCACTAACCCAGGCAGCAGAAGCAGCAGAGCACAGGCCAGAGCTCAGCCGTTGAAGGGGATCACACCTCTGCATCCAGGGCTGCTCAGTGAGAGGCCAGCAGTAATAACACACTTGCAACAGCCTAGGTGCAAAAGGGAAAATGACAGACTGTAAATAGAGGTAGTGCTGTGATGCCTTTTTTTTCTGATTTCTAGGAATGGAGAGAGGGCTGGAACAAGCTTGTTTATACTGTTATTATCAAATATGGCTCCTGTGCTAACGCCATATTTTGAAATGCAGAAGACAAGTGCTTGTCATGTGTGTGTGACTCCTCCTGACCTCCTGCACTGTATCTCCTTCTCTTTTTCCTTGTCACCTCTATCTTCTGACTCCTCTCTTCTGCAGCCATACTCAGAATAGGTCCTGCATCTCCCTGCTAGCAACTCATATCTTATCTCAAAACATATGACTCAGTACGATGTCTCTTTTTTTCATTATTTATACTGTGTGCTCTACACAAAGTCGTGCTACTCAGTTCTGAAAACCTCAGTGCAATTCCATTCACATCAAATCAGACAGTTTGTCAGCTTCTCCATCACCTAAAAGCTCTATATTCACTGACTGACCTCCCTGAGCATATCTGCTACCTTCCTGCCTTCTGTCACAGAAAAACTCCAACCTTGCTGCCGTGGTGCTTTCAAGGAATTGACTGATTTGATATATAAATTGTCTGTTGTTTCCCTTTTCTTCAGTGCCTGCTGACTTTTTAGCTGTTTCTTCTTAACATGTTTGTTCCTCGGGGCAGATACACTGCTCAGAAAGCATTTAGCATGCATGGTGAAGTGTTTAAGTCATGACTACTACATTCTGTGGCTGCACAAAGCCAACATTTATAGTTCCTGTTTTATTTCAAAATGTGTTTTTAGATCAGTCCTTGAAAGGTTTCAAATAACAACATTTTCCCAACAAACAATGCTCTGGGAAAATGTTTCAAATAAAACCTTTTAAGAACTGCTTGTTAGGATCTATTAATCAGCAGACATGTCCTATAGAAAGACAATTTGAAAAGCATAGCACCAGCCAAGCCCCTGTGAGCTCTACAAGGCTGCCATATCCTGCTTCTTGAAGTGTTCAACTGGAAATCCTTTTCTGGCTGGGCATGAGCTGTAGTCTGAATGGCTTCTGAGGGTGACATGAGTTGCAGCATGAAGTACAGTAACAACTTAATAAACACAAAGAAAATCACAGTCTTCTATCTTTCTGAGGTCATCTAAAAATATAAATTCTAAATACAATTAAGCCTTGATTTGACCTGTTTCATGGACTTTATCTTTCAGTAATTTTTTAAATCTTAATTAGTATTTAGCATTTATGCAAGTGTGTGTGATTTAAGAGGCTGTGTGATATATGAGTGCAACAGAGTCCTCAGCTGAAGGACAAGTATTTTAGTGAATGCGAGACCTGACCCAAAGGCTATTTGCAGCAGTTTGTCATTTAGTACAGGGAAGGTTAGGTAGGTTACAGTGATATATGATCTCTCATGCTCTGGACCTAACAGCACAGTTGAGCTGCTCCTGTGACTTTCATTAACTCTGTGCAGCTCTTTTCATATACCGAGTAAACTGAAGATGTGACAACCCTTCTTCCTGTGACTGAAAGAAAAGAGAAAACTTCTGATAAGTTTGGTCAGTCCATCAAAACTCCGTGCTCAGTCCATGTAAGCCTGAATGCAAATTTCTGCTGAGTTAATTTTGCACTCATTCATACACCAAGAGGGAGAGAGGGGAAACCTTGGCGAGTGCTCCACATGGAGCTCTGCCAACACGCTGCATTAAATAGTCACCCCAGTGCAGGAGCAGCCTAGGGAATGCCAGGGAAAAACAGCACCTGCAAGTGTTCTGCAAATGGCATGGGGCTATGGAAGGGGTGGAGAAAGGATGTAAATGGACAAAATATGATGAAAAACTGATAGCAGCCACAGGCAGGAAAGACATACAGGCAAGGTTTTCTGCTTAAGGGGACAAGTTAGTGGAACAATCCTTCTCTTCCTTTTGTGTATACATAAGAAGTAGAGCTGTTAAAATTTCAAGCAGTGAGAAATGGACATTTTTTTCTAAACAAACAGTATTTTGAAAAATGCTGCTTTGTTTCACATTGTTGCTATTTTCCCCCTCAACATTTTCCATCAGAAGGCTGACCAAAAAAACATAGAAAGAAAAGCTGAAAGACAATTATTTTTCTCTAGCCAGCTGGACAGGTACCAGCAAAACAAAATAAACAATCATATCAAGAGGCAGTTCATAATATAGTTTGTAATCACATTTTCATCAATAATGCTTCTGGTTCATATTGAAAATCTTTTCAGTTGAAAAATTTCCAGCAAACTCTAAATATAATGTTGAGTGCCAGACTTTCCCTGTAGGCTGGTGAAATTGTTCTGTGGAACTCAAGTTGCCTTGCATAAAACTAAGCTGGATGTCTGTTGTGTGTTACTACATCAGCTTGGGGGTTAATATATGAAATTCCTCATTAGTGGCAGAGCTTTTAAAAATTCTTCTGGTGTATCGCAACAAGAGAAATAAATGTTCAGGTATGAATATGAGCAAAAAAAGGAAGCAAATGTGTAGTAATCTTTAATGGCAATTTTATAATTCCTCCTCACCCCCAGTCCCCCAGGTAACAGCTGAAGAGGGAGACCAGTTTTCAGGAAAAAGCAAACTCAGTCCCAAAGCCAGAAAAATTATAAGAGCTATAAATTGAGAAAATCATCAAGTGTTTTACAGAAAGTCAAGAAGTGTGCAAACAAAATTTGTGTCCTTGCTTTCATTCAGTCCATAGCGGGAATGGGCTGCCCCTATCTGACCCTTTCCTAGCTAATGTCCCCTTCAACAGCAGGGTTGGGAGGAATTAAGGAGGAAAACCATAAGACTTCTCCCATCCACACCATAACATCCTCACCAAGGCAAGACTGAGAGTAGCATGCTGGCAAGAAACAGTGAGAGATCCCTTTCTCTCCTACAGTTACACACAGGCAGCTGATACCATCTGATATTAGCTTTGATATGGATCTGCCCGGTGAAGCTCTGGGTGGCATCCACAGGACAGCATTGATTGTTTAATTCAAGCAAGTCATGTCACTGAAAGCATGAGTCAGGCATAATGTGGAGGGGCACATGCCAGCTTTCAGCCTCTTCCTGCTGCACAGCATCAATTTGCTTATGGAGCAGGGTTTAGAATCCCTTTAGTCCTGGGTAGCTGTTTTCTATAATGATTTTACTAAAGTGACTAAAATAAGCTGCTCTTGCTTCTTACTCCTGTAAGGCTGATTGTCACTAGTCATGTGTGACCTTGCAACATGCATCCCTCCTTTGCTCTAAGATGCTGACTCAGTGCCAAGTACAGGATGACTCAAATGCATTATTGCAGTTGCCTTAACTTCTGTAGATTTAGAAAGCAGCTATTCCACAGTGCCTTCCACCCCCTCACAGCAGACATCTGCATTTCTTCTATATATAGACCAGAAAAAAAGCCTTAGAAGGAAGAAAGAGAACTGGCATAGTGAGCAGCTGGAGGAACTCATGCTGGGAAGATCCCCTTTACATCACTGGCTACTCCCAATCTCTGCAGGGAGTCCGTGGCTGCACTTCTCTGATGTCAGAGGGGATTGTAGCAGCACTCGTTGCACCTCTGTTTCTCCAAGACGTTGACATTTGTGGCCAGCAGTGTGGCCTGAGGGGTAGGTACTGCCTTTCACTGGTCTTGCATCAAGGTAAAATTTTTATGCATCTTTATTTTTTTTAATTTTTAAAAATTTTTAACCCTGAGGTTGAAGTACATTAGGCAGCATGATTTCTAGACTCCTTCCCTGGCTCTGGTAATTCTGTAATTGTTACTTGGGGTACACAATGCCCTGCTTATAAAGAAAGGGAGGACATATTCTTTTCATTCACACAAAGCAAGCCTATAAAGCCTAGCTCCTATAAAGACTCTAGCATGGGACTTTCCATGAAACAAATTCCCTGTACACTGGACCAGAATAGCAGACAAGAAACAACACTGGGCAGAGCAACCTGTAGCTGTGGTTATCTGCATCCTTTCATGCAATGTGTCACTCATCATGGTCAGGGGCAGCAGTGAAGTGTGGGAGTCCTTCCACAGAGTGCTGTGGTGCTGCAAGACCAAGGGAATTTCCTCCACTTCCACAGCATTCTTCTGGGGGGTCCATGATTCTTTGTTTACAGAAAAACAATTGCAGTTGTGGAAATCTGGACTATAACTGTGATGTTTCTTATTAGATTCCTTGCAAAAAGAGATTGTGTGGAATTTTAAAGGACTGTTTTACCAGTGTACCTAAGGAAGATTAAAAAAATAACACTTGATAGACAAGGCACTTGTTTAAGAATGTTACCAGTAACCCAAACCAGTGAAAACTACCTTTGAAGTTTCTGAAAATTAAAATGTCTC
Source organism: Vidua macroura (assembly GCF_024509145.1). Taxonomy (NCBI): domain Eukaryota; kingdom Metazoa; phylum Chordata; class Aves; order Passeriformes; family Viduidae; genus Vidua; species Vidua macroura. The sequence continues at coordinate 67,666,622 of NC_071573.1, read as the reverse complement.
TGCTTTACTACACCAGTCCTCCACATTGCTTTTAAAATTAAAAAAATTCTCTGAATTTCCCTTACCAATTTGTGACATTTTTACTGTTTTGATGGTGTATTTGTTATTGCTAACCTAAATCTTCAAGACAGTTTTGCTGAGAAGATTCTAGTACACAGAACTGCTTCATGAAATTAGAATGGCCGTCAGGAACTAGCAAATCTACAAAGCTTTAAATAATATATGAAACTCTGTTTCAAACTGCCTTTTACAGTGGAGTGATAGGACAGATCATTTTGGGGATTTAAGCCTCTAAATATTTTTCAAAATTTCAACTTATGGAAAACATGCAAATCTAAAATATGTCATCTGAGGGGTTTTCATTCACCAAAAGAAAGTGATTTGCTGTTTGCCAGAACAAAAATTACCTTATCTTCAGATAGTTACCAGGGGAAAAAAAAGTCTGAATTAATCAGAGAAATTAATCCAGCAAATTTTATTGGCACAAAATGTCACACTTGTGAAACTGCTCTCTCTCTCGACACTCAAGAGTGAAGCCTGATGTCTCAGTCCTGTGCCATGTCACACAAAGCTACAGAGCACCACCCCAGATGTCACCTAGGAGGTGAATTGCAGGTGGCTGTGCTGTGTGATGTGGAAGGAGATGAGGTGCTGGTGCTCTAGCATGGACCAGGGATGTCTTCTGAGGAAACACACTGCCCAGCTCAGGACAAAGGACCTGGTCTATTCCCCACCTGCCTGCTGGTGTAGGTTTTCACAGTAAGTGGTCCAAGGTGATGTTGGGGATAAGAGGCTGGATTTTTTTTTTTTGTCCTTTTTGTTTTGGGAGCTGGAGCACTGTGCAGCAGGATCCAAACGACTGGAGGCAGCCCTCAGCAGCTGGGACAACTGATGGTGAGGGTAAAGCTACCTCAAGCTGCACAGCCAGCCTGTTGCCAAATGTGCTGACAAAGGAGTTTTCAGCTTTCCCTAACAGCTGTTTTCCAGGGTGCCAACCCTGAGACAAACCTTTTATCTCCAGGGAGGCAGACCTCTAGGTCCGTAGGGTTTTCTCCCTTTGGTCCTATCTCTGCCTGGCCATCTTGTTTGTTAATGTTCACTTGTAGAAGGGCTGAGAGTAATTAGTTCCCTTTGAACTCGCTATGAATAAAAATAATTTAGCATCACAAGCCTGAGATGATTTTGAGTGAAATCCTGGCATATTTCAGGCAATTAAATGAATGGGTTGTTATTAGGTCTTTCGTCCAATTGATGCATAATTTTACCACCTGAACAGGAACCTTCTCTGTTCTTGCCTCTTTAGGCACATCCCCTGCTCCACTAAAATAGAAAGACTTAGAGGTGGGGTAGAAATTGCTGATCCAACTAAAAATTTCCTGATGTTTCCTAGCAGCAGAGGATGCTTTTTGTGTCTTCAAGCTTTCCTAGATTTTGAATAAGCAGGCTTGAGATTTCTGTCTGGTGTCTTAGCCTCACTTTTGAACATGGAAATTTCATAATCAAAATAATTCATCAGTTTCAGAAAATGAAAACCAGCATTGAACTGAGTCTCAAAATATAATAAAATTGGAAAAAGCATGGGGAAGTTATGATACAAAGAAATGGCTGAAGTATAGGAGCCAGCAAGGAGAGTAAGTAGAAAAGTGAGTATGAAAGAAATATGCATACCCAGATACAGAGCAGAGGATCTGAATTGAGTGCTAGCATGCTCATAAAGTGAAAATAAATTGTGTTGCCAGTTTTCTACTATATGTCTAGGAGTTATTTCATGCAGTCTTTTATCAGACTCATGCAAGGTGACTTCCAGACACAAAGGAGTAGGCAATAAAGGAGCATTGTCTCATCATCATCTCTTCCTGATTGCATTTGAGGGAATATTAAATAATTGTTTCTTTTGCTAGCAAAACACATCTCTGCTCTAAATATATTCAATTTTTAAGTCTGTTTAAGTGACAATGACTACTTGCTTTTTGAAAGTAAAAATCATTATAAGAGTGCAAACTATTAATTTTGTTTAAGCATGACTTCAGACATCTTGGGGACAACACTAATATGCAGCTCATCTACAAGATTTGAAAAAGAGGGAACAATCATATGGAAGATTGAAAAATTCTGTTGAAAAAGCACTGAAAGATTGATTTTTTTTTCTGACTGAAAAAAAACCTTATGCTAGTTTTTTGTTTGCCATTTTCTCAAATATTAAGCTCAAAGTTTTAATCTGGAAGCTCATACTAGTTTTTACTGTACAATATATTCTTGACAACTGTCAATAGCAGTATTTAGATTAGTATTTTCTCTTAAAATCTCTTTCCTCCCCTTTACTACTATATTTTATGTGTGCTCTGCATATTAATATGTCTTTGTACTTGTATGGGTAGAAAAAGTTGAGTCCCTTCCCTCATTACAGAGGAAATTCCTCTTGTTTATGTTCATCACATTTTACTTACATGGGAGTATTGTCATGACTTCACCTTAGCACAAAGTCCTTTCTCTTAGCATGAATAAAACTTTTTTTTTTTTTTTTTTTTTTTTTTTTTATCCCTCATGGCATTGAACAAAGTCATTTCACTCAATGTAGTGAGAAAGAAAATTATCTAAATATTTGCTTTCAAGGAAAAGCTTTTTATAAGAATGAAGGTTATCTGAAAGGATATTTGGAAGAATTGCTGTGAAAGCACCTGTAAAAACACCTGTGAAAGCAGAGTAATTAAGTGATGATTGTTAACTATGCTGTTAATGTGCTCTCTCATTGTGGGCAGCGCATCGACCCATCTAAAATAAGAAACTCTTTTCCTTCACCTTTCATTGTTTCTATGTTAGCTAGACATCCTACAAATATAAATTTGCTTTTCTTGACACCACTGTCAGGATTTCTACTGATATGAAGGTACATTGCAGAGATTAGAAGAAACACAGGGTCATAGAAATTGCCAAGGTAGATTAAATCAGAAGTCTATGTAATTCATTGCCAGCAAAAGTGTTAGATAATCCACAATCTTTAGGTAACTTTCTTCCACAGAAAGTTGATGGCTGAGATCTAGACTGTAAAACAAATTGGATGAGAACGGTGACCTTTTTCTTTGAAATGACAATCAACACGTGAACAACCAATATTTTTTGGGAGGATATCTTAATGTACACATTTTTAAATATAAAAGCCTCTTGAAAGAAAGTATTACTTTTTAAAACACAAACTCACATATCATGGTTCATGCTATCAAGAGAATGACAGCTCTTTTCATTGACATCTAGTGTTAGCTGTGTTTCATATTTTACATGAAAAATTACATGGAAAAAAACCCCAGTTTTCAGTTCTTAGCAATTCAGTATTTCTAACAGGAAAAAATATGTGGAAACCTTTAATAAAGGCTGTTGCTAAATGTAAGGTCCATTACAATTTCAACATCTTGAAACATTTTTCCTTTCATTATTTTTGCAGATGTTGCTTCTTGCACCTACAAGGTGACGTATACAGCACAATCTTGCGATTTGTTGGAGAGAAGGATAAATTTACCCAGAAGATATGACACAACACACCTGGGACAAAACTGCTGTTCTTTAGGTGTAAAAATTTCACAGAAATTGAATCAGTGCAGTCTGTCCCTTGCTTATCATGTTCACCTTCAGATACAGACAGATTTGTTTGAAAAAAAATTAAACATTTTGTTTTGCTCATTCGTATTTTTTTTAATACATCACTCTAAGTATCTTTGTAAAGAGGGTAATAAAATTCAATAAAGCTTTGATATTTAAGCCTAAATATGACTTCTAATACTTTCCATTTTGATTCAGGAACACAACCTTTCCCCACAGTAGAAGCAAATATTCTAATAACAAAAATAGTCACTTTCTATACCCAAATTATTTCCCCTTTGTAGCTATCACTGACTCCTTTACCTTCTCTCAAGTTTGGTTAAGAGTTTCAAAAATTAACAGGAACGCATAAGAGCCTGACAGACAAATATGGACAGCATATTTAAGTAAATCACTTTGTCTTCAGAAAGGAAGGGAATAAAAAGCAAAGGAAGGGAATAAAAAGCAGATTCCATTTATCATAAGGAGTAACTCACATAGCCTGTTGTTTCAGTGTCAGCTCTTATTCAGGAGACATATTCACATACAGGACAGCTTTTTACTGAAGAAGTGTACCTCCCAAATTTCACATGCCAAATAAACTGAAAAATGCCTCACAAGTTTTTTGACTTTAGTGGACCCCTGAGAAAGAGGTGTTTCTCATCTGCTGGCAAGGCATATTTGTCACATTTCAGGCAAGAGTATCTGACCATGTTTTAGCTATCTATTTGCTTGCCAGAAAGAACAGATGATGTTAATCAAAGCAATGATGGAAGAGAGCATCCAAAAAGTCCACATGGCTTTTGATTAAAGTGTGTTAGATAATGTTTTAACTTCAAAGGTTTGGTTTTTGTCACAGATCCCCACAGGGATGCCCCTAATACTCCTAGGTTTCAAGTGCTTTTCCACCAAGTATTTATTGTATATGGTACACTAACTCTATTGCTGTTGATTTTTTCCATATATCTTTTTCTATTTTTGTTCAAATGGTTACTAGAAACAGTTTTGCACAACACCCAAAATGTGCCACCCTGTCCAGAATGTATCAGATGCCTTGCTCAGACAAGCTTTGCTGGCAATGCTAATAGGGTCTCAGGGGCGCTAAAATTTTCATGGTGAGTGCAGCAAACAGAGTCCAGCTTCACTGGAGAGTGGGACTATGGCCACTTGGAAGGATTGGCATAAGGCTAGCTGGAATGACTGAAGGGCATCACCCCTGAATGGCCACGATTGCCACAGAAAGAAATTAACACTGGTTTAATCCTAAATTAATAATGTGAAGGATATCACCTGCCTGGGGTGAGCAAACAGGTGAGGATGTATCAGAGAAAGGAAACTTTGAGGATTTGGAATTCACACAGAAACCCATCACAGACAGGTGGGAAGATAGAGCACGGTAAAACTGCAGCTCAATTACTACATCAAAATTCCAGTTCTTTCTGAAGAAGAGGTTTAATAAACAATCAGTCTCTCTGGGGAGTCTTTATTCTGATTTGTCATTACACACAGACAAATTTTGGAAACAGAAATTTCACTTTAGCCCAAAAAACTCCCTGATTAAGAAGAGTTGCAGAAAGAATTTTTGATCAAGCTAGTCTAGTGGAAGCTGTACATGCTCATGGCAGGGGTGCTGGAACCAGGTGACCTTTAAGGTCCCTTCCAAACCATTCTATGTATTCTATATATGGTATCAAATGATAGAAAAATGAGATTGCAGACAAAATTTAGTGGTTAAAAAGGCAAACTAATATGTTTGTATTATGCATGTAGTTTACACTAAAGCATAGTAATGAAAATCAGCTCTTGTTCAACAAGAAATAGCAAAGAAATGGTAGGAAAAAAGGGATAATAACAGCGGAAACTGTGTGCCACTGTGTATATTCCTGGTGTATCTACATTTTAATTCTGCAAATAGTTCTTGTTGTGTCACTTCAAATGAGACCAAGTAGAATTACAAGTTTTTCAAAGAAGCTGGGCAATGCCCTTCCTGTGAGAGGTAATTGCATAAACTGGAACTCTTCAGGTTGAAAAAGGAATATTGGTAGCAGGAAAATATGATTTAAATCTATAAAATTGTGAATTGCATGTAGATGCTGAACATGACACTGATTATTCATTATTTTTCAGGATGTAAGAACTAGGAAGAGCCAAATGAGATTATTATTAGGTGGTTTAAAATAAACAAAAGGAAGTACTTTTTCAAATAAGGCATAATTCAGTTGTGGAACCCTTTGTGAATGTCAAAAGTATAAGTGGATTCAAAGGCAGATTGAAGACTTTCAATGAAAAATCCATCAAAAGCTATTAAACACAGTGAAGTGATTATAACATACAGCTCACAAAGTCTCTGAAATGCAAATTGCTGGGAGTAGCAAGGGTACAAGTTAAAGTATCCTTCTGTATTTGCCCTGTTTCCATGACTCCTTCCATAAGCACACTTTATTTATTTTTGGCAGAAATGGGATGCCGGAGTAAATGCACTTCTGAGCTGATCCTGCACAGCTGTTCTGTGTGCAGTATATAACTCAGATTTCACTTAAGCCAACAGGGTAATTGCATTGATTTTAATGGGGGCTGAATTAGGCCATCTGAGAGAATGAGCCCCCCAGTCCCATGTTTTACTAAGGGTATGAAAACTCAACTTTTTAGATTGGTAAATGCAAATTCAAAGGAAGTGACAGTTGCCCAAACCATGGAGCACATGGAATTCAGCTGCAAAGAGAGAACACTGTAGGGATTTATTTTAAAACCGTATGCAAAATCTCTAAGTTTATGATTGATCTATCCTTGAATTTAAGTGACTGGTCAGCTGACTGCATTTGCTCTCTTGAGTGGTAGCTGGTCTGTTTGCATGACTGTTCATCTGAGCTTGTGCAATTCAAGGTCAGCCTATAGTTTTATGAAATTAAGATGATAATAGATATGGCCGAACTACAAACATGTCACCTCCTTTTCCCAAATTATTTGCTTTCCTGAGACACTCGTTAGTAAGTGCACAATTAGATCAATGTTATTTGGTTTTCTTTACTTTTAGAGAAATAACTCTTTTAGAACACAAGTCATGTATCTGCAGACAGAATGTGTCCTTAACAAAGAAAGAAAATAAAACTAGACCAGAATGTTTTAAGAGTGCAACCCAATAAGTTATTGCTTCAGTCATACTACCATGAATAAGTTTGTTACTTAAGACAAATTAAATACCAGTGATGTACTGGCGTATATAAACTTATAATTATCTGATAAAAATATTTATTATTTGAAAGAACAATATTTTAAATTTTCAGGAAAAGTTGCTTTGCATATGTAAGCATGTTCTCAAGACATCTCTCATTCAAGAGCTGTAACAGAAGGGCACTTCTTCATGAGATCCACTATATGCTATGTGAGGAGGAGGAAAAAATTCCTTCCACTGCAGTGCCCTAAAATGTGAAGAGCAATACAGGTATCTAGCATAGGCATTTAACACCAACTGACATGCTCTATGGTAATTCAAGATTACATGCATGATGTTAACAGCTTTGATACAGGAATGCTGCAGGACTCCCACCTTACAGAGCTGCAATACTCTGGAGCACCACAAAATGCACTAAGGACACATATTTAAGTATTTGATTACTCTCCTAGGTTTCAAGTGTAAGTAAGCTAAGGGCTCTCTCAATGGAGAGTAACAGGTATGTTCCAAAGCTAGTTCATCTCAGCCTGTGGCATCATTTTCACACAGGTCACACCTGCCACTTGTGGAAGGTTACCTTTCTCTGTAGAGAGAAAATTTTTTTGGGTAACTACTAATTCAGGCTTGACTCCCAGTTCTTCTTCAACCAGTTCCAAGAGAGGTCAGTCCTGCAGGGGGACCATAACATTGTTACAAAGCAAATACTAGTGATGTAATGAGGTTTTGTTCCCTGAACTCACAACACAGTCTAAGGATTTAATGTGAAATGTTTCTCTTTTTTGATGCGGGAATGGTGTAAGGGGACTGAAGTGACTTAACCCAGCCTCCTGGATAGGTTATCAGCAGAACTAGCAATGCAGTCTTTGCTTGAGAACATCTAAATAGGGTGTATAAAAGCTACTTTATCCTAATAGTGACTGGTTAGTAACCTGGCTCAAAACAGAGAAGGAGCCAATAAGATTTGTTTCATGTCTCAGTAGTCAAATATTAACTATAACAGACATAGGTGAATGAATTAAGATTCACAAAGATGTTTATTATAGACAAATTCAGGAAATTGAATGGGAAATAAGAGCAGTAGGTTTTACCTTTATTGTCTGGACTTACTGGGGAGGTGTCAATACAAGTCACCTCAACCACATATCACAATGAAGAGAGAAAATTCACTACTGTCAGAAGGGATTTTATTAACTTTACTGCAGTCTTCCACCACTCATTAGAATATCTTTATAAGGAGGTATGGAAGAATTTCTATACTCTGGGAACACTTTGATGGCCCAAGTACAAAGGAAACTGTTTTGGTTTAGGTTTTTTTGGGTATGTTTTTGGTTTTGTTGCTGTTGTTTTTTTAATTACATCCTATCGTAATGAGTGAGATAAGTAGAAGTGAGAAGAATATTTCTTTCCCTGAGTAAGAAAAATATATTATTCAGTTTTACATTGATTAATGGTGTCTTTATTTTGAACTTTTGTGTTTTAGTACATAGTAAGATAGATGTTTTTTAAAAAGTCTTTATTTTTTAGAAGAAAATAAAGAGAAGGATGTGTTGGAAAATGTAATTTTTTAAACAGTGGATGCACATACAAACCCATACCATGTCTGTAAGAGAAAAAAAAAAATATTTACTATGCATAGAAGTTTCAATATGAATATGCATGGAGGTGATATGTACATGACAAAAGTGTTAATACTTCCATCTGAAGTTCCAAGAGGTGTCAATATGATATCTAAATGCAGTATGTGCCATATTTTTACCAATTTGGCCTTTACTAAATGTATTCTTTGAATAGATTCATACATTGCTTAAAAAAAGGATAGTATAATCTAATTTCTTGTATGTCTATGTATATTTTTATTTGCCTGTACTCAGACATGCAAACTTACATATCGTCAAAGAAAATTATGCAGCAAAATTAAAACTCATGAAAAGGAAAACATGCGGATTTTATTTCCCTATTCCCTTTTCTCTTCAGAAAAAAAAAATCCTGTCTATAAACTTAATACTTTTGAATAAAATAGCCAGTCAATACAAAATAGTTTAGATAAAAAATTTTGAAAAACTTCTGCAGAAACCAAGCAATGTCATATATTCTGTAAACTTAGTTAAAACTAAAACCAATGACAATTTCTCCAGTTTTAAAAGCTGAGTTGAAATATGACCTGACATAATCCTTTTGAGTTTAAAACCTGAAGGCTAGAATCACTCCAGAGTTCCCAATAGGCTGGGCAAATCTGAACAGCAAAAGTGTTGGCTGTCCTTTACTTCTTGAGTTTTCCAGCTGTTGAGCTCTTCTGGATCCATCTGTCCTTCTTGGCAAATGTTTGGCATTTAGATGCCTCCTTGGGTGATAGATCAGACATGGTTTCTTATGCATCTGGAGTCTCCCTGAGATGGTCATGCAATATCTCCATATTTTTAAAATAATTTTATGTTTATACATTTGCAGTTGTACTAACACACAATTCTTAAACTCAGTTTTTCTGCAAGCCCAGAAGCCCATAGGACTGCACACCAATAATGGGCTTTGCCAGCTCTGAAGACAGAATGGAGCTCCTGTGCTGTTCTGATGCATCAATATGTAAGTACTCCATTGACAGCTGGATTAGTGCACAGCATGCATTTTCTTCTTTCTGAGTATTTTTTTTTTAAATTCAAGGGTAAATGTCAAAACAATGCTGTAAAACCAATTAAGGAGAAAGAAAACAAGATTAGAGGTGCTACTTGAATTATTTATTGTTGTTCACTGTTGCCAAGTCTTTAAATAAGTCCTTAATAGACCTTACTGTAACTCTCTGAGCAATACAGTAATTTATTTAATGCACAGTTCAGCAGTTTCTTAACATTCAACTGAAATTGTCCATATAGTATGTTGTGAACCTTTGTGAAGCCTCCTAAACTTGGACTGTTCTCCATTTATGAGTCTTCATGCAGAGGTACCTTTATTAATCTCATTCAATAATCTGATATATTAAACAGGTATTGATCTCTGTGGAGGGAAATATCAAGATTTATTGACCAGAAAGACCAATTCTGACCAATTTAAAGCCAACTTCAATATTTATTGTGATGGGAGATAAATCTCCTTATTCAGGAAAACAAGAAGCTGCTATGTATATACTGTTATTTATTATTTGTGTTTTAACCAGAAATATCTGGAAATCGTTCCTCCATGGATTTGAATTTCATGTGTATGACCATTTCTTTGATATTAATATGATAAAGTGGGAAAAATATTGATAGGCCTGGGGAAAATCATCTTTCCTAACCCTTACCCATCAGCATTTCTAGGGAATAGACTCAGAAAGAACTTACTTTTAAGAATGAGCTGACTAGTCAAAACAGCTACAGATTTACTGATTTGAATCTTGAAGTGCAGGCACAGCTCAGCAGCCTCCTGAGAGTATTCACAAAGGCTGCATGTGAATCTTGTGGGGCTGAAGAGGGCAGCACCCATGGACAAAGCTGGACACACCTTGCTATGGGCCACACAGGATACACAGTTTCACACAAACAGTGCCACCAACTTGTCCCAGCTACAACAGGAGCCATGCCTGTTTGCCTACAATAGAACCTGTTGCTTATCCATGAAACCATTCCATTTGTAAACTATTGCTTACATAGGACCTGTGGCTAAGATGTGATGCAAGGATCCAAATATTGCGTATTATGGACTTTAATTATTTTTCCACATCATACATTATGAAGATAAATTCATCAAGACTTTACCCTCCACATTGCCATGGAAATCAGCCTGTGGAAATGAGAATGCAATATCTGTGAGGTGCTCAGATTCTATGGTAGGTTTCCCTACCCACAGGCAACAGAAATTTCTGGTTGTGGAGAGGAAGAAGTTCTGGGTTTGAGGGAAGATTATTTCTGATGCTATTATCTGACTATTTGAGCTGTAGGTGTCTTATTCTCTAAACATTTGGGCTGAGATCCAAATCTTTATCTGTACATGTGCCTGCTTGAAAAATAGTGTCAGACACTCATTAGCAGTAACCTACTACTTTTGAAATTGACACCATTTACCTACAGGAAATTGTCTTTTTGAAATAGTACTTTGTACTGAACCATTCTGAGATAATTGTTCCAATTAAAAAATACATGGGGCATTGCTGTGCACCTCAGGATGGAAACTTTATTGTGCTGTGAAAGAAGTCAATAGGAGTTCAAAGTATTCAGCCACCTGCAGAACTGATGATAGAGAGCCAAAAAATTTGTAATTCATGCTGGAAAAAGAAACTGTTTTACAAGCAGATACAGTGTTGAAAAGGATGAGGGTTTTAGCTTTGTTTCTTCTCCTCCCCCACCCCATCTCCTCCTCTCCCAGCTTCCAAAACAAAACAAAACCAAAAAAAAACAAAAACAAAAAACCAAAAAAAAAAAAAAAAAAGAAACTATGAATTTCTTATGTCTTTGAGTATTGCTGAGCTCTACATAAATAGGAATATGCTCGCTGTAGGGAAACAGTGAGATTCAACTATTCCCATTAAAATGCTAATTACAGTCCTTTTATAGATCCATTGGAGAGGATTTGGGGAACAAAAATAGCACCCAGAGATTATCACTGAAAGAAAAAAAAATCAAAGAAAAAAACATGACATTAAAAAAACTTGCTTCTAAATTTAGAAGCCCACTAAAGTGAGCCTAACCATTTATTCTCCCTGGAGCTGCTCCATATATTAAACTGATACTGAGAAATCATGAATTCTTATACTTAAAAGCACAGCTCACAATTCGGATTATTGTACTTCCATAGATTTTGTGTCCTGTCCAAGTTGCCACTGACAACTGGAGAGAAAGTCATCCAGTCCTTACTACATAGAAATAAATATTGTGGGGAAATAGCATTAAGCAATACAATCATAAAATTATCTGTTATTAAAAACAGAGCAAAATTTTTTTAGAGGGAATATATTACTCAGCTGTAAAATAATATGTTTGCCATTCACTCTAATGTTTCAACATTATGATTCAATCTTCTAAAAAGCTGACATGGAAAATAACGGTGTAATAAACCAATTTATCATAATGTGTAAAAGAAACTACTGGAATAAATTGGAATAACCTTTCAAAAACTAGCAGCTTTTAAAAGTATTAATTTCTACTCCAGATAATTGGAAAAGACACCTGGGTGGCCAAGCAATATTTTTTATGGGATTGCCCTGTCAGGGACTCAGATTGTCTTCAGAGTCAGGAGCGATCGTTTAGCACTAAGTGACAGTGAATCTTGCAAATGGGTCTTCCTGGATGCTGTTTGCCATAAATTACCAAACTGAACTCCCCTTCAAGGTCAACCATAAAAGAAGGCAGATATCAAATGGCCTTCACAGATACCCAAAGTAGTCTTCAGGCTTCATGTAACCAGGTGCTAGTTATGTTGGATCCTATAAAAGTGACTTATGGACACACAACATAAATTATTATCAAACTTTGAAGATATTCTTGGGAACTAAATAGCAGAAGAACATAATTGGAAGTTGTAGTTCATAGGAGAAGGCCTAACACAAGTTTCTCCCAATTACAGAGCAATATGTGCAATGAAACTAACTTAATAACATGAGAATAGAAGATATCAATGTTTCAAGGCACACATGCAAAACAGCTTCTTAAAGGAAAGTAAAACACCCTAAGTCTGTCATCCTCTTTTACCTTTTGCCTTTCACAAAATCTCTTGTCATTTTTTTTCTCAAGACCATCTGTGTTTACATAAGCAATATTAGTTCCAGTGTTTCTTCTTTAAAGTCATAGTTTTGGATTAAGTAAAGTTTAGTCAGTTAGGTTTATAAAAGCAGCCACTAGTGGCATAAAACTGTGCTACAAAAGTGATTTTAGTGTTTTTTCCTCTGAGAGAGAAGGAATAGTTATAAACAATCTGATGTCTTGAGATGACAGGAAGTTCTTTACTGTCTTTATTGTCATCCCTTTGGATGACAATATGGAAACTGTGTTCCAACAGAAACAAACATTAATTCACATTAAAAAAAAAAGTGTGGGCATGATTTATGACCTGGCCTCTTTTCTGGTATCTGCATTTAAGCAGAGCTTCCTGTCACTTACCACTAGAAAGCCTGGACTGATGGTGTGTTACAGAGCACTGTCTTCAATGCTGCTTACTTGAACTTCTATTGCCATAAAGGCAGAGAAGTCATGCTCAATACTCTGTGTTTTTGGAAAGGCAGGGAAAGCAGGAGGGTATGAAGAGGCTCAATGAGTGGCACAGTGCAGACAGCACCTGCTGCAGGGACACAAGCAAGCCCATGGATGCCATGGTGCCAGAGAGAGCATTAAGGGTCATAGAATTGTAAAATTTTTTAGGTTGGAAAACACCTCTAGGATTGCTAACTCCAACCATTAACGCAGCTCATCCAGGTTTACCACTAAAACTCATATCCAAGGGCTACATCCACACAACATTTGAACATTTCCAGGGACGGTTATTCCACCACTAGAAAGACAGTTATTCCAATCTCTAGAAAGCCAGTTACAATGACTGACCATCCTTTTGGTGAAGTAATGGCTCCTAATATCCAACCTAAACCTTCCCTAGTGAAATTTGAAGGAAGGTACGTTGTTGTAGGTTGGGTTGATTTAGTCAGGGGTTTTATTAATGTTGTTTGTTCCTTGTACTTCCCTATTTGTCCCTCACAAATGGTTTGCTCCAAGTTGTTTACCCTGAGAATTCCTGCCACTCAGACCCACAGTTACCTGTCAATCTCCTCACCTCTTCCTGTTTTCTCCTTATTTGGTCCCATCATTCAAGGTTTTTTCACTCCCTGTCGGTTGTCAATCCTGTAACCACCCCCAGCTTCTTCATGAAAGCTCTGTATCAATCACCCCACCTTAGCCTTTCTATTTGTTCCCGGACTCTGTACCCACCTCTGTTATGTTACCATTGGTTGTTATAATTGATGTCATCCCTCTATCGTTTGGCCCCATTGGGCGAGCCAGGTTTCCACCCCTGTCCGCCCACCCCCTACTTAACCTGTTGTCGTTCTTTGTTCTCCGGCATTTTGCACTGCATTGCTCTGAGAGCATTTTGTTCCGACCACACATGGGGGAATAAAACTCTTCGCCAAGCAAACAAAGCGTCCTTCTCTCGTCCCTTCGCCTCCTCTCAGCGTGTGAAGCTACCAAAGCTGTGTAACCCACGCCGCAGCGCTCAGCACTACCAGGGTGGCAGACGCCGTTTCCCTGGAGTGCCCGCACACGTGGCGGCCACCCGGCCTCACATGGGCAGTGCTAGCCGGCGCTTCTCGACTGCTTGAGGTCGTGGCAGGTAGCTGCCGCAGTACGTCTCCCCTGAGCCTCCTTTTCTCCAGGTTGAACAATCCTCCTTCCCTCAGCTGCTCCTCATAAGACTTGTGCTCACGACCCTTCACAAGCTTCATTGCCCTTCTCCAGACATGCTCCAGCACCTGAAGGATGCTTCAACCCTTGATGTGTTTTGGTTCATGTCATGCACGGGGATTTAACAATCCCATTATACCCTTCCCACTGTCCCCTTTCTACTTCACTTAAATGTATCCTGATGCTAATATGCTTTTAAACAATTCTGTATTGGTGTGCCGCAGACGATCGGAAATCTTTCAGGAGCTGCTGCAGCAGACAGAGCAAAGCTTCAGCTAATGCAAACTGCTGGCATGTTTTTCAGAAGCCTCTCAAAATGAGAAATTTCTCTTTGCATAAGTTATACTTTTTAACCTTAAAGCAGCAGCCGACCTTACGTTAGAAATAATTTGAAATAAAGGTTTGAGGATTTATGGAGTGAACTCCAGCTTAACTATGCCACCTCAGCCAAATATTCCCACATCATTCCTGTCATAACTGTGTCATATTGTGTAGTATGAACACACACTTCTTTAAATTAAACTTTTGATAGTTTTACAATAGTTCTGTAAGAGCCCATGAAAGGATAGAAACTTTACTGGACAAAGCAAAGGCTTTTGAACTCCTGTGGTTACCCATATGAATTAGATGACTTAGAAGGTTTCATACTGTGTATGTACCTTTCTTTGCTCTGCAGTGCTGCTTTCCTCCTTCCCTCCCTGTACAGAAAGCCAGTCCTCCTTGTGCTATGATAATACTTTTCTGTCTGCTATGACCTCTGGAACTGAATAGCTGTTTCATATAATTGCAAAGCTACCCCACTCTTTCCCACTAGCTTCACCTCAATCCTGAGAAATGAAACAAAGAGAGATTCTCCTCACAGCCGCTCTTCAGTGAGCTCAGATGTCTGAGCCACAGCTAAAACTAGGTCAAACAGCCCGTTTCCACATCACATACTGACCTCTTAACAATTTTGCTCTGTGATATTCCTAGTGGGTCTTAGCACAGACATTTACAAGAAATGAGAGGAATAAAATCCTCTCCAACACTTTCTCTAATTTTAAAATAAATTGGTGACATAGTTTGGAGTTCAGTCTAAAGATGTGCTAATTATACAGGGAAAAATCTAATTAACCGAATCAGGAAACCCATAGCAACTATTGTCACATTCTTGTATGACAGAAGCATCAATCTGGCAGTCACTGGAGCATACGCTCAATAACTGCCTGAACTCAGATCCTTTTTCATCAAGACCTGCAAAGTTAAAATGAGATACCAGCTATGACAACAGTTCAGCTTCACAGGCCATATTGCATGAAGCAGCATTTCCTTCTCTCCTCTTTTTTTTAATCTAAAAAATAAATAAATATATAAGAAACCTCCCAAACAAAATACACTTATCATACTTGTGGGTTGAAAGTGTTGAAATGTTATGAAAATGACATTCCCTGAGAGTGAAAGGGGATGAATTTGTAACATAATGGAATATATATTTTTTTCTTTCTGCAGCACTTAATATATTACACTGAAAAAACATGGAATTCTTGGTAGAAGATAATGGGACATTAAAAGACAGAGTGTGAAAATGCCAGGAAAACAAAATCCAGTGTATGTAGGAGAGATGAAATTGCACCACTGATAAAAATGATCACTTCTGCTGTAATTTATCTCTCTCAACACTCATTACTCTGACTACATGAAGAAGTTAAAATATTATGGGCATTTTGAAGGCTCTTCCTTCTCCAAACTTATCACTAAAAATAGGAGGAAAAATGCTAATCTCAGAGGGAGGGAAAGACACACAACTTGTAAACTGTAATAATGTAGAACCTATTTAAATAAGTTTGGCACATATGTCTTCCCAAAGCTTTTAAATTTAAAAGGTTCATACAAACAATCCCTCGCATAGATAGCATTGCTGATTAAAGACTAGAGGAGGCTTTTAGGGAACGTAAGATTTTTTTTTTTTTTAACCAGCTGATATGGCTAGAAGGAGCTTTCAGGCTTAAAAGAAATTCAATACACTTAATGGTGTGAGAAAAATGATACAGGGCAACACAGTGTTTGGGAAAACCCAAAACTTCCTGCAAGGCTGATGTATGCGTTTCTGATATCCAGGAATTAGTGAGCTAATGTACAAGATGCACATAAAGAAGAGACTACCTATGAAGCAGTAAATTCTTAGTGTTGTTTGACACAAGAACTAACAAAAATCTGCATCTGGAACACTTTCCCAGTGGAAAAGCAAGATCTGAAATAAAGGTCAGTCTGTGGCAAGGAGCACTCAAGGTGTTAGGTAGGATATGGCATGCAAATGAAGATTGGGCAGAATATTGAAATAAAATCGATGAAAATGAGCCTGGCTAGACAAGATTTTTCAGGACTGATACAATGGTAAGGGGGAAAACTTGCTGCAAAAGGAGATGAACTGTGTTAAGCTTCGACTGATCAACCACATCCTTCCACAGAAAATGGCACGTATGACATACATTTGGTCAGTAACTGCATCTTCGAAAGACTCACCCACACTTTCTATGAAGAAGCTGAAGTGATATACCTTAGTTACTCATCTGTGAGGCTTCACTTAAGGAAAATAAGGATTATAAATCCATTTCTGAATGCGTGTAGATCATAAACTCATTAAACAGGTAATGTCAGAGAGGGATTTATGTGTTCTATTTCTACTAAGACTTAGTAAGCAAAACAGCATAATAAAAGAACACAAGTATACATTCCATAGATTAGGGCAGTCTTTTGGATAATGTATTACAGAAGATACTGTCACAGACTTGGTAGAAGACACTATCACTGTCACAGACTATCACTACAGATTCAGTAGCACTTTCTGCACTTCAAATACCTCATGTATTACTCACTCAGCTAAAAAAAAAATTAATTTAGGAGATACTAACTTACATTGCTAGAAAGTAAGGTTGCCAGGATTCAACACTGGTCTGCCATGAAAATTACCTGTTTTGCCACAGCAGTGAGGTCTGAATTATTTATAAAGAACAAATATATGTGACTTAATTTTACAGGGGAAAGATATGGTACCATGATCACTAGAATTATAAATAATTATTGCCATCCTTTCCTTCAATATTTTAGCTTGGCCTGTATGGAAAAACAAATCAAAATGAGTATGTAGGTTGTCGTTGTTGATCACAGCATCCTCTTCTTTGTCATTTTTGTCAAACCTACAGTTTTATGTAACAAAAGACAGCATCAGTTGCTTTGAGTTTTATATTATAGATTAACAACCCCCTTTGGATTGTGTTGGATTATCAGTTATTCTCTAGAACCTGGGCTGTGAGAAGCATGAAACCCTCTTACAGTAATTTCTAAGGCAAATGATGACTTTGCTGCTGAATCCCTGGTGCACAGAGTAGCTACCACTCAGTACCCAAGACTGCTTTCAGGAGGCACTTCTCACTATGAGTTCTAGGACACCAGTTCCTCTTATTTACAACCCAATGAGTAAATAAATGGATATTAATGAAATGTTTGCTTTAAAACAGTGACTTCTGTAGCAATCTAGAAAGAAAAGAAACCAATTAAATC
Source organism: Vidua macroura (assembly GCF_024509145.1). Lineage (NCBI taxonomy): Eukaryota > Metazoa > Chordata > Aves > Passeriformes > Viduidae > Vidua > Vidua macroura. The sequence continues at coordinate 67,648,982 of NC_071573.1, read as the reverse complement.
CTTTCTTAATTAGATGAAAGAAACCTGATCATTGCTGTATGCGCTTGAGTCCAACATACCAATGGAGGGCAGAATCAAATAATTAATTAATTGTACCCTACTACCTGGTTTCAGGGCAGGTTCTTGCCAGTCATCAGCAAACCTACAAGTTATCATTTGAGTCATCATCTAGAGAAAAGTTCATGTCCAAGCAAGTCCATTGCCCCACCTAAAGTGATTACAATATTATTTTCTTCAAGGAAATTATTCAGTATAGGTGGGATTCCTCAGTCCTTAATGAAGACTTAACTATTAATCTCTTGTATAAGAGCTGTTATGTTTCTCCAATAACGCTTGCTGTTGTATCCGTCTCTCAGGATTGGTTTTTTTCACAGTGAATCTCCCAGGAGATCATTTTTGTAGTGCTTTTGCAACACATTAAATTCATTCAACATTTACCATATTTGCTTGTGATTTTTTTTTCCAATAGGAAGACATAATTATGAATCTCAACATAATATTGGAACACATGCAGCAGGTGTTTTTCAAAGGAACTAGAGTAATTAGAAGACTGGAAGCAAAGACCAGCTGCAGTAATGCTTGTTTTCTTCTAACCCATACAGGGGAGAGAGGGGAAGGTGAGACACAACTTGTCTGGCTTACTAGCAAGTGGTAGTAGAGGGTATTGCTGTGGGTCTTAGCAGGCATACACAGAGTTGGATGCTTGCAGCAGTACCTATTATTGGAGATTTTAAGGACGTCAGTATTTAAGTAGCTAAATTGTCCTTTTAAAGATGACATCACATGTATGCTCTGCTTTACTGTATTTTGTGAGGTACCTTCTCTTCTTGTTGTCCTGGTATGTTTTGGGAACAAATTTTAGAATGTGTCCTGTAGAGAAAGGTCTCCTGTTTGTGACATTTCTCAGTGCCTTGACATTTTCATTTTGGTTAGAACTGTTCTTCCCTGTATTGATAAAATAGAGGGTAATGCTTCACAGGGAGACAGGAGCTGTGGGGTTTTAAAGAAATATACATGTCTGTGTATAGGAAAGTCCATGATGGCAGAAATACAAAGCCAGTGCCATATCTTCCCCATATTGCCACTGAACAGGCAATAAGGACCAGCCACCTTCTTTCATCCTGTTGTCAGACAGATCTAGCAGGTTCCCACACATGAGCTGGAAGAGATAGCACAGCCCCTTACCTTAAGAGGGGCTCACATTTCTGTGCATAATATCCATAACTATCTTAGAGACTGTGATGTGTGGTTTCTTTTCAATCACCATTTTCCAGGATGTGAAGACAGGCTGGGTGTTGTCCTTCAGTGGTTCTCATAAAAAGAAAAAAAATTGCAACATTTTAAACCTGACGGAGCCAAATGTCAGGCATGAGGGAAGAAGTTTTAGTCAAGGTGCGAACACATCAGCTCTGGAGTCACTCCCAGGGCACACTGAAACTCAACAGAAGAAGTCAAAAATTGATATAAAGGGTCACTGGGAATAATAGTGAGGTACTTTGTGAAGCACTATGAGAAATCCCCACACATCTTCCAGAGCATCACAGAGTTGTGGAGGTGCATTTCCATAGTACCAACCACTCCCACAACGGAAAAATCTTCAGACCTTCACAGTGAAAAATTTGTCACTTCCCAATAAGGCAATATTTTTGTTTCTGTTCTGATTTTTGTTGAGAAAGATTGAGATTCAATTTGGGTTTGTAGAAAAGATTCATGTTGAATTGTCCTTCCATTCAGGATTGACTATTACAAGTATTTTACTAATAAATGTTCAATCAATTTAAAGCAGCTGCAGCCCAGAGGGCTTATTTTAGACACTACCCTCAGAGTGTTGACAAGAAAATATTCAGAACTTTCTTGGCCCCAGGGGAACAGCCTGGGGTCAATCAACACATTTTTTCTTTGCTGTAATGACCATCTGGAAATTAAACCCCTGTTTTCTGTAGCTGGTCTGTCACAGAATTTTCTCTGGCATCTGTAATAGGCTGGGCACTATCTGAGCAGTACCTGACCAGCTTTGTGGGGCATTCAGGAAGGTGCTGAGAAAGCAGGAGACAAGTGCCCCCAAGCAGTAGTGGGATGCTCAAGGACACATTTGACCCAGGTTTCATCGAGTCTACACACTGTAGTTTTAGACACAGGTAGCTGAAGTGTTCTGTGTGAGTGTATTGAACCACTGCTTGACTATTCCCTAACACCACCCTGTGATAAATTGGGATGTGAGCTACACCCAAAGGTAATTTTTTTTGGCAAAGGCCTGACATAAAATAGCAAGGACATATTTAATGAAGAGGTAAAATTACACAGTGCAAGCAATGACCAGAACACCAGGTTGCTTTCTCTTTTCTGCAAGGACTGGGAGAAGGAATAACAAGGAATAAGTGTTTTCATGGGGTGAATTTGAATGGAATGATGAAGATATTGGACTGCTGGTCATAGGTAAGTTAGAGTATCCTAAAAAAGGAAACAACCGGGAAGGGAACAATAGTTCTAACCATAAAAATAAAAAGAAAATTGTAGTGGATTTTTAAATAACATTTAGACCAATTTTCTTAAATAGTCTAAAGTCTACACAGGTAAGCTGTTCCTTAATTTTCTGTAACAAAAGCCTGTAAATGTTTTGCATTAAAACCTGATTCAGCTACAAGGAAAAATAATCCGGATTATTTTTTTTTCAGTTTTGGAAGGAGGACCTATCTTGTACAGTTTCTAACACCATTAGTGCTTCTCATATTAAATATATATATAAAATAATTGACACAGTCATTGAGTTGAAACCATTAGATCAATATTAGCTTGAGAGGTCCCATAATTCTTGCAGTGTTAACATTTAAATGACATTGCTGAATATAAAGTGTATCAAACATAGATGATTGAGTATTAATTCCTCATTATTGTGGAAAGGATGATTAACTTCATTGAATCTTCACCTGAATTTCTTTGGCAGGGCATTAAAAATTGATCTCTATTTTTGTATTTTTCTTTAGATGTCCAGGTACAGATAATAGTGTTCAAACCTTAGTGCTTTTTTACTTATTTATAGAGACAAAGATGCCTATTTTGTGATAATGTGAAATAATAAGGAATTTTATGTATTCTAATTTGAACTGCTGGTATCATTGCTGCTAATGAAGTCTCTTCAGTTCAGAGAAGATGGTACATTATTTCAACAAGACCAGCAAAAATATGTAAATCAGCATGCGTGAAACAAAAAGGGAAAAATAAATCCTGGTGCTGTCATATTTCCTTCTGAAGTTCTGCAACAAATTAGAAATAATTCTAAAGAAAGGGTTATCTTTTACTATATGACACTTTTATGAAATAGTTTTAGCTTTTCTTTTTAGTGCAGGAAAGAAATCATTACAAATAGGATACAAGTGACCTACAGATGATAAATCTCCTCCTAGATATTTCTTTGTGTTTGGCTCATTGGGCATTATATATAATAAATACATTAATTTTAAATATGTTTACTTATATTTAATTTTGAAATAATTACTACAACAATATGTAAGCCTTGATCTTATTGCCACAACCATTTCACATTCATAATTTATGAAACAGCTTATAAAGCATATTAAAGCTTTGATGATCAAAAGGCCTCGATGTAATCTGGCCTCCTTGTTGTTTTTGGCTGGTGATTGTCTACAGTAATCTGTTTATATTTGATACTATCACGGTCCTCTAAGATACTAACATACAGCAATATTAGACAACCACAAAGACTGTGGGATGGAAATTTCCATTTGCTCCAGAAAATATTAATCAACTCTGCAATGACAAAAACCATAATCACTATAATTAGGTTGTTCAATATACAACAAATTTTGATTCATCATTCTTAGCTGTATTTTCTCCAGTTCCCCCTACTCTAACTCAAATGCATTTCCTTTTTGTCTTCTCCATATGTCTTTGTTGTTTCAGTGATTCTGTGAGATGCTTTGGAAGTAACTGTAGTCATACTGAACCAGCTAGATATTTTAATATCAGAAGCTCTCTAATTCTTAATATCATTAGAACTACTTCATTTTTGTGATTTGGGTTTGGTCATTTAGAAAATGATTATTCTGGTTGCCTCACATGCCATTGAGAGTTTTCTCTAGAAGAACCTTCCTTGATGTTAGTAATCTTTAGATCAGCAATTTTGGAGTGTTAGTTGGTTGTTTTTATGAATAGCATGATGATATCTGGACTGATCTTTCCCAAGTATAATGTCTACACTTGGGAAATCTACTTATGGGATAATGAAAGATAGAAATGGAGAATTATCTGCTGAATTGATTTGAAAAAAATAATTTTCAAATGCCACAGTCAAAAGGTCATGGTAATGGCAGTGGCACAAGGAGTCAGGCAGAACAGAAATTTTACTTTCAGGGAAGCAAAGAATGCCCAGAGGAGGCCAGGAGGCATGCCCTGGGCAGCAGGATCTCCTGGCTCTGCCATCATCACCTGCACTTGGGCTGGCTGGCATATTTTCAAATGAGTAGAATTAAAACCCCAACAAAACAATCCACCACAAACCCAACAGGAAAATATCCTCCCTTGGATTAAATTACCCAAGAACCTCAGCATTAATTCTCTATTTCTTCTTTAGCACATTGAAATGCAGTTAACAGTAGCAAGTGTTCATATTAGATAAGGGGAATTGTTGCTACTCACATAATTATGCTGTTTCTGTAGCTGAGTCTGGCAGTGAGAGAGAGCAAGACATCACATCACACTGTCAGGACAGTTAGTGCCTTTGACTAGAATCCATTTTCCAGTGATCAGAGATGCAGTTTTTATAACTACTTCTGTGCAAACTCAAACATCAATGAAACAAACATCTTTCAGAAGACAAGCTCCTTTTAAACCTTTTTTGCAATGCTGATGTGCTTAATGTGTTTTTTAAAAAACTGCAACAAAGACAAGTGTGCAGATCAAAAAGTGCATACAAATAGAATCCTTAATCTGTATCTGTAATAGGAACTGAGCTTTCTGAGAATTGTAGAGATATATTTTTTAATGACTCAGACAAATCCTTTCCTAAATATATTCATTAGTTTGGGGTCTTTTACTTTTTCCTTACCTAGCATAACCTCTTCAGAAATCTTGATATTTAGAATCATGTTCAAAAGCTGTTCACAGTAAGTCGTCTGGGGCACTCAAGGAAGTTTTGTTGTTTCATAACTCTCCTCCCCCCACCACACAAACCCCATTGCTGAGGACTCATGCATGCCGTCTGCTGGCACTTTCTAAACCTCTTATAAGCACATTCCTGTTTTGGGGCCTCTCCCTTGTTCCTCCAAGTGACACAAAGCACTCCCAGTACTGCTGAAGTCAGGCACAAGTTATGGGTGTCCATAAAAGGCAGCATCTCCCGAGCGGGATGCCCAGATACTAAACTAACCACATTTGCTGGACACTTTGCCTGATTTTTTTTCTCTTTGAAGCATGTTTTTTTAATAATGCTGGAATAACTACTTCTCGCTTAACTAGGAAAAGCATTTTAAGAAATACTAGTTAGCATTTATGAGAAATATTTTATTTCCATGTGATTCAGTGGGGTTTTGATATGAAAATGTTTAGGATTCATGCCAGTGTCCCTGCTCATAGCAGGGCACTTGGAACTAGCTGGTATTTAAGGGTTCCTCCAACACAACCAAAACCATTCTACGATTTTATGATTTATAAAATCTTTTGGCAGTAAAGAAATGTTGAAAAAGGCATGCCCACATAATGTAAAACTTCATGCACTTCCTTTCAAGACTACATTTTAAGTCTTTTCAATCATTTTATTAATATGGCAGTTATTTGCAATTTTAACCATATGCACTTGTAGTTACATTTTTTTGTGAATATGTTAAAAAATACATGTCTGTGCATGAATATGGAAATGCATGTAATTATATAAAGATAGATGTGGATGTTTGTGGGTACATGTGTTTCTGTATGGCAAGCAAACCAGCTATGACTGAAAAATTTTGAGCACCACTGGAATTTCCTTGTCTTTAAAGGGATGAGCATACGTGCATTCATGCACATACACTCACAGTATATCCCTTCATGTGTGTCCTGTAGAAGAGCAGGTAAATAGAACTGCTTTCTTCTGTTTCACATTATCCAACCTGTATTCTTCAGGAAAAGATTGAAACCCACCAGAATTCTTGTTCTGTAATGATAGCTATCCCTGGTAGGGAAATTGTTAAGTGGCTGAAGTGGTAATTTTAGAGAAGCACTTCATAGCAAACTTTCATTTAGATGAGGAAAATGTAATGTGATAAGACTGACAAAATAAATGGGGTCTTCCATCCTGTTTGTACAAGATGACTGCTGAGTCCCAGGGGTGAAGATGAGGACTTGTGCTCTCAGCTCCTACACACAAATGTGCCATTCTTATACAAACCATTTATGAACAATTTATCGCATTTTAATTTCTGGCTCATCAGCAGTGCTATCAAAACAGGGATGAAGAAAGGCCATGGCTAACTTGAGGTAAGAAGTAAAACTTCTGAATATCCTCACTGACTTTATTGAACCAGTCCTTCTTTGTGTCTCTTTAAAGGAGAAAATATGCTTATTTGCTTTTTTGCAAGGTGTTGATGAAGTAGCTAGTTCTAAGGAAGGAGAAAGTAAAAAGGCAAACAAACATGTAAGAGTAATTTTGTGTAAAGAAAACAGTGCAACACTAAGACCAGTGCAAGGATGCCTGAATCGCACTTCCTGAAATGCAAGACATGGCTTTCCTGAGTCAGCCAGTCAATCTACCTCTAAGGATGTCAGACTGTGGAAATTCAAAGCTTAAATGACAAGCATTCCAATCTAGAAAATGTAATAGAGATTAAAAAGAGTAAAAAAAAAAAAAAATCTCTGAAAGCACTAGCATATGAGAAATAAATGATAAATCCTATAATGCACACATTGAAAAAATACAGGGAAAGCATAAATCTTTGAATCTCTGCCCCTCACTTTTCCTCCCACACTATTGCAACAATGAAAATCTTACTTTTTGGATTTTCTTGTTTTATTTAGGTTATCTCTGAAATGGAAAAACAACACACATTGAAGTTATGTTGGTTTCTGAAAATGAACGTATTACATGTTTTTAAGAATTGGTCGGATAATCTTATGAAACATTAAAGTTAAGCTTCTTATTAAGATCATATTTAGAAAAATGTCACAGTGACACATTTTTGGGAAGCTTAATTATGAGAAAAGACACTGATAGAAGACATTATTCTTCACAGAGGAATAGAAGAAGTAACATAAAATAATTTTTCTGTTACTTATATAAATAATTTGGTACAATTATAACGGTGTTCAAGGATTAATGTTGGAATGTTAGAATAATAACATTAAAAATAATTGCTTTTGTTCCTTTAATCTCCTGGTTTCATTGTTCTTTCATCTTCTGCTTAAATCCAAATGGCTGCATTTGAAAACTTTTAAAAACATTCCAGCAGAAAATCTCATAGAGATATATTATCTCACTTTCATTTCTGTCCTGAGGCTATCATGTTTGACAGTGACAGAAAATAGTTTCAAGGACAATATAATGACAGAGATGGAATAAATTAAAGGAAACTATAAACTACTTAGTTGCAGAAATAATTTGCTCTTGTTCTAAAACTGAAATATGAAATAAATATTTTAGACTGAAAAAAGAAGCCTATAAACAGGAGCAATCTTTAAAAAAGCTGCTACTATTTAATTCATGATAGCAGTGTTTTGAAGAATTCCTAACATTATTCAATTGCCACTTTCTCTGCAAACTATAAAATTTGGGTGAAAAGTTGATTACATATATATTCTGAAAGTATTTAATCATCAGCAATGTCTTGCAAATCAGGCATAAATGTGAGGAATTGGTTAAAGTATGGTGATTGTTTTCTCAGTGCTGGAATACCGCAGATGATCCTCCAGTCCCTACTTTTACAGGGGCCAAGGTTACTTCCACATGTTGATGTGGGGCTGAGAGCAGCAGACTTTCTCCTTGATACCTGCAGGTCTTCTTCACACCCTTTTCCTCTCCCCTTCATACCACACACTTTGGTAGCACTTTTGTTTGAGCAAAAGAGAAGGAAACACCAAGCATGTGGGGTAGGTACAAAATCTCAGCCACAGCCCTGGATTAGGATGCAGAGGTATCTGCATGACCCTGAGACTGAGAAACCAAAGCTAAGAAAATGATTCAGAGTTAATGAGGCCCATAGCAATAACCAGTGTGTATCCATTAGGCCTGATCTTACTAATAAGCTTGAAAGATACTGATTTCATTCAAATCTAAAGGTTGACTTTTCTAACTTTAATGTTTTTAAGAGTCTGCTGACTGTATTGTGGCTATAGCAAAGTAATAGTAGTGCTTAGTGGTTCTTCCTGATTAGAGGAAATTTTTAAATTCCCTTAGGCCAAAATCCTTTGATGCCTCTGCAGAAACATAAAAAACAGATAACGAATTTTAAAAACTGAAATAAATGATAAGTGATTAAAGGTTACCAGCACCTCAGAAGTGGCAATATGAATGAGGACATCTGTTTTTAAATAAAACATTGATGTGGAAGTCCCTGTGACTACTTTCTGAAATCCATTCAAAATCCTTTATTGTTTCTAGCTTTAACAACTAGGCTGATGTTGCGGTGTGCCTTCATGGTTTACCCCGGAACCCTGGTTTCTCCCCCTGAAGCTGTCCTTCCAGGTGTGTCAATCACTCCTCCTTTCCCCACCCTGACCCCTGCCAGCACTGTCTGTCACTCCTGGAATTCCAGAAAGGGTGTCGAGTGATTGGGCAAATTCAAAAGATGCCCAGGGGGGCATTGGGCCATCCAGGTGTCCTTTGTCTCCTGAGAACTCCTCTCTGGTACCTGGTTGGTGGGCTCCCTATCCCTTCCCCCTTCCCATCCCCCAGGTAAAAGAGAGTAGAACCATGCGGTCCGGAGAGTTCTGGTGGAGCTGTGACTGGATTCAGAGTTCTGCTTGGAGCCCTTGCTACATTCAGAGGCCTGCGGGCCAGAATAAAAGCTCTGGATTAAACCCTCCATCAGAACCGCCTCCTTTCCTTCACCATCGCCTTAAAGGCTTCTTCGGCAGCGGGAAACCTGAGGAGTGGACCTCTGTGAGAGGCAGCTCCATCCCGCCGCCACCTGAGCTCCAGCATGTCTGGGCTTGTCTCCACACGCCCAGCTGCAACATCCAGCTAGCCAAAAGTGTCTTTGGGGTGAAACAGCACAGCTGCTGCTATTTGGTCCAGCAGCAGGGGCCAGACAAGGCATGTCCCGTTCACGATATTGGTACCACCAATAGGCTGATTTAACCCAAGGTGTCCATTTTGCTTCAGTCATTTTGAAAGTCTCTACCATAATTAATAGTTTGTATAGTAACAGCAAATGTGGCTGTTTAGTACTTTAAAAAGAAATGCAAACATTTATGACCTAATATACCAAATTTGATTAAGGATGTCAGGTAGCTAAGTTTACACACTTAAAGAAATCTGATATTAAATGCTGATTTAATACTTTGTGTTTTCTTTCTATGCATATCAAATGGACCACTCACTGTGAATTACTGACTGCTTTCTAAAGTGTAAAGCTATATGTCTTTCAATTTTGATTAATATACATAAAGGTAGCAGTATGCAATTCTGTTCAAAGTGCTTGCAATGCCTAGATTAAATCATTTTGAAGATGTTATGAATTAAAAAAAAAAAAAAATTACAACCACCTCAAGACATAACAAACCCAGAACAGTGTTACAGCATTTTAGAAAAAGTTATTAATTTCTTTATAGGTTTAGATTTATTGTGGTTTCAATAAAAACACCAAGTAGAAAAGATAAAGACTTGCCTTCATGAAGAGAGGTTTATTTTGGGGAATCATGGCATAATTTTTAACTACTGTATGACTACAGTGTCTCTGTAATAATTACATAAATTAATCCTGCTTTATATCACACTGTATTCCCACAATGCCTTGCCTTTTCCTCAAGTGCCATACCCCTTCTAGTTTTCTTAATACTTTCCCAGTTACAGCTTACTAAAAAGCTTTTAAATAACTTATGGAAACCTTTTTTTCTTTTGTCCTTTTATTTTTTTAAATTAATCACCTATAGAACTGCATATTCTCTAGATACTATGAGATGAAGATTGCCCCCATTTTGCATAAATTGCTTTTTTGTTATTAATACAAGACCTATAGACTCAGCTCCTTGTTAACATGGCTCACAGTAAAACAGAGTTTGCTCAGGTTGCACTAGAGACTAACACTTGCCCAAGGATATTTCTGTGCTTATTGCCTTTTTTCCCTGAGAAATCCTCCTCGTTAAGCAAAAATAACATTGTTAAATTTGCATCCAGTTCACCTGGGTTTGTAGTCATGGGCTTTTCTAATGTATTGCCTTCTCTTGGCTTCACATGGACCGTAACTTTCAATTTCTAATTTGTTTTGGCTGAGTGACAGCACAGAAGTGGAGGAAAAAGAGGAAGCCTTTCTCCATTCATCCATCCATGAATTCATCATTGCCTTCAAACTTACTTCATTCTATGTCCTTCTGTAATTTTGGTTATGATTGTCCTTCCTGAGCAGTGACAAAAGTTGAAAAGAAGTCACTGGCAGGGGTAAGGCTAGGTCAGAAACTGCTCTGGTGGGTACCTGCCTCCTTGGCTGCTTGTTGGAAGGTGGCAGCAGGATCTGGGAGGCCGATATTTCCTTCCCTAAGCCTGAGGTATATCTGTGCTTTGCTCACCAACATCAGAAGGAAAGGTACAGAATGTCACCTAAAATAAAGAATAAATACTCATTCCTCCACATACGACCACATACAAAAGCATGCTTCTTAATTTGTTCTTCTTTCTTTTCACACAAAAGTGGCTGCAATTCTTGTAGAAATCAGGTCTTTTGATTTTACTGACTTGTTACTCTGTTCTCTAATCAGTGTCCTGATGTTTCTAAGCAGTATCCTTCAATTCTGGAACAATTCCATTACAATTCAGTTGTGCTTAACATGGAGTGTATGCTTTTCTCTAACTTCCCCCTTATTTGCAAAATGGATTATAGATAAAAAATATAAATTCCTAATTTTAATACACATAACACTGAAATTCCCACCTCTCACCCTCCTTGATACATGAGGTAAGCTTTTCTGAACCAATATGTACCATAAGTAGAAAATACAGTCAAGTGGGAAAAAAAATCTCATTGCTCAAATAAGCAAGATATGTATATTCATATCTTCACAAAGAAATTCAGCAATGTTTTTAAAATGAGAGAATTTTGGAGATTTTCCAGCTTTCTTCTGGCACTATCAGTAGGGGATATTTCAAACTGCTGTTTCTTCATCACAAATGCAGTGTCACTATTAAGCAGCATCCAAAAAGATAACTGAGCTGGTGGGTCTTGCCTGGTTCATTGTTTGATGATCGCATCACAGGAACGCAAACAATTCTTACATCCAGTGATGATGTAAGGCAAATTTCCAAAAAATAAATCAACCATGCATTTTATTACACTAACATCTTAAATAGTACTGAGAAAACTTGCTTGTGGACCGAAATCAACACATTAGATACAACCTGTTAGCAGCCATATCAGCTTCCTAATCAACATTACTTTGAGTTGACAGAGTAAAGCTAACCAATGCAGACAACAGGGCACATGCAGAAAGGCTCTGGGTAATATTGGGAAAGGACGCATTACATGCTTGAATGAAGAAAAATAAAAGGAAAGAAAAGGCAGACAACTCTCTTCATACATCCTTTTGCTCACACATTGAAAGTGTGAAAAGGATATCAAAGAATCATTTGCCACATGCTCTGAAGAGCAACTTAAAAAAAAAAAAAATGTCATATTTTTTGTCACATTCAAGAGTTTTACAAGTATGAGCGAAAAAGCTGAAATCGGACAGCGGTACACAACAGATGGGCTGAATTTCACTTTCTACCTCTAATAGGAATGACATCTTCCTCAAATGAAGATTTTTCTCCAGTGACATTCTTTTCACAGCTCAAAAAATGTATCTTAACAATGCCTATGTGAGATGAGAGTATTGCTAGTGTCCCCCCACAAGACAGGGATCTGACCACAGGTGTTCAAGATGAATTGTAAAATATAAAAGCGAACTTAAAGTCAGTCTGAGAAGCCTTTAACCTGACTCTTTTCTGATGGCATGCTTGGGGAGAGGCAACCCAGGGCCTTCAACTGCAGTTGAGAGTTGTTCACTGTTTCCGCCAATAGGCCCCAAATGTTTCCTTTTGCTTAGCCAAATGGAATGAATTGGGAGTAAAATGCACTTAGGGGACAACTGTGAAAAGATTTGAGTCACCTTCCCACCATTACCAGGAAGCCTATGGCAGAGGCCAAGAGAGTTTTCTCTCTAGGTATGTCTTCTTTGGGATAGAGTTGATGCAATTTAAGGTGTCGCCTTCCCTTGCTGTTACAACATCCACAGCCACCTAATGACCTCACCAAATGATTGAGTCAGCTTCAGCAAAAAGCCAATGGGCTTGTTTTAAGCTGTTAACTGTGAATACAACTCAGTTGTGAAGGCAGAAACCTTCAGCTAAAGCACAGTAATGAACAGATGGTGGGCAGTAATTCCTAAAATTGCTATATCCACTTTTGAAGTCTCAGGTGTTTTAATCTTTTCTTTCTGCATTTTTCTGCCTTAACTGACATAATTTCCATTTTTCCTACACAAGACAGGCATCTTACAGAGATTAGCATATTTCTTCTATGTATTGCTGGTTTGTTCTCAGTGCATAGTCCCTCCTTGTGCAGTGAATGAAGCAGAGGTCTGAAAAAACCTCTATGTAATCATGAACTAAATATTGTGACAGAGCACATGCAAATAAGAGAAGTGAATGCTTAAATAGGCTACCCTAGTCCCTCGGTGCTTGCCTTGGCTGCATTTCAGGGCAAAAAACTTGCCATTTCTCTATGCACCCTTGCTTTTCATGGCACAGAACTCAGGCTTGTGTGTAAAAAGCTTGCTGTAGCATTCTCCCCTCTATAGGAGTGCTGAGAGGTGCACAGGAGCACACAAGCAGCATCTCTAGGTCACTACAGACAAGGTCTCCATGTGGCATCCGTCTTTTCTCCTTGCACTTGAAACCAGACTGTGCACCAGACCTATGTGAAGGTCCCACCAGGGAAGAAGAAGCAAATATTTCAGTAGGTGGAAATGCTGAAATAAAAAATGCCAGCTTTAGCTCTTGCTGATTGTCCTTCTGCTACTGACCCATACACCTGCCTCCAGCAAGCCCTTGCCTCACTCTGACAATTCTCATGGGCCTTACTACTTTTTCAATTTTTAAAATATACCCTTTTCATTCTCACCAGCCCATCATGCCCCAGATTTTAGTCCTTGTAAAAGCTTGTTTGTGTGCTCTCCAAATGTTCATCTTTGTTTAAAATGATTCTTTACCATCTGCAGTAAACAATAGGAAGAATGACCTGCAAGCAGATGCCCACTGTATTTTTTTCATATAATTTAATCACAGTCAATTTGTGCCTTGAAAAATCCACATTAATAACACATCTGTAGAGTCACAGAAGTACACTTGAAAGTGCCAATTCACTTTTATTTGCACACTATAGCGGAAAACCAAAAGGCCAGAGGCAATAGAAGGAGGAATACCGAATTGTTGTTTGCAATGAAATGTTGTTGTTGTCTGTCCTTGTCTTTCCAAAAGGCTAAAATTGTTATTATTATTCTCTCAAACAGTAACCCTATGGATCTGCTTGTATCTTGAATTGTGAGCTTCCTATTTATGGTTTTTCCCAAGTTCTGTCATTTGCCTTGCTTGCAGTGTTTGACTGTGGAAGCTGGAACAAGCTTCCTCTGTAGAGCAATTGCAAGAGTTGCTATATATAATGAACACGATCCCACAACACATCTGGCAGTGCATTTATTAGCATAAGCTTGTTGCCCTTTTGTATGAGGTAAGGTCCTGAGGAAATCATCTTAGAAATACCAAAATAATATCTACTGATGACGTCTGGTAACAAAATATCCTCTAATGAAACTGGGAGAACTGAGAAATGCTGAGTGGAAAAATAGTTCTTCATGCACTAAGGGATTCCAGCAGTTGAGGTGTTAAGAAACCCACCAAGTATCATGGGACTGAAGATAACTAGGGATGGCAGAAGTGAGCAATGAGTGAGTGGGAATGACTTGTATTTGCAAGCTTTGCCGCCTGTTACTGGTGTACTTACTCATACAGAGCTTGTCTTAGGTATTTGCTGCTTTCATTCATTTTAACCTGCAGGCTGTAAACACATTTGTTATGAAAGGCATAACAAAACAAAACAAAACAAAGAAAGAATTCACACAAACCCTGTGTGAAGCCTCTGAAATCTGACTACTGGGCTATTCATCACCTTCCTATCCTCATCACAAAGACACTGCACTATTTGTTATTAGTAGACAACATGAGGACGAGAGGAAAAAAACAAAAACAAAAAAAGGAGAAAAAGACAACACAGAAAGGAGCTGGGAAAATGAACAAAGGCAGAAGAGAGATGCTGACCGTGTTGGCGGAGACGTGGTCATGACAGAGAAATAAGATTCAATTCAACAACAGACTCCAATATGAAGAAATGCATTTATGCTTTCTCTTGCCTCAGTACTTTTCCTATTGTGATAAGGTGAGGCTTTTGAGTAAGTTTGAATGTAGTAGTGTCATAGCAGTGATTATCAGAACAGTCTCATGTGTACTTTTAGCCAAATAGTCTTCAGAAGTTCTTAGAGTCCATTTTGTCAATTCAATGGGAATTTTAATTGACTATTAAAATACAACATTACACAATAAAGACATTACTGAACTGCTGCAGAAATACCAGAAAATGTGCTGTCAACACAAAAGTGATTCTCTTCTGTAGGCTTATCTGAACTGCTACAACAGCAGAGATAGCCTGGAGCAGCAGTAATTGAGAATACAGAAGTACTTTCCACACATGCTTTTCCCCCAAATATAAGCAAAGCAAAGTGAAAATCCCATCATTAAAACATTAATTTTGCATGATTCTCCCTTCTCATTACTTCATGTGCAGTGGGTTATATTTCACTGTGTGATAGAGAATGATGGGAGGCTCATGTGTAGAACAAAGTGTAAAAATTACATGACTAAGTGAAATTGCCTTGAAGACAATGCACAGAACTGAGATCTTTGAGCACATTTGTCCTCTTTTTGTTGTTCAGAGCAAACCTGCCAGTAACTGCGCTGATTTAAGACATGAGGATTTTTGTGTCCTTGGCTTTGAGTTCACAAGGGAAGGCTTAATCCAAATTTCACCAGAGTCCTGTCCCAGCTGATGGTTCCATCCATAGCAAGTTTCTCTGAACAACCCTACAGGTGGAAATGTGCCTCACACAGCTCAGGTGATGTGACAGTGCACCAGGCATCAATGTCAGTCACAGTGTGTACCAAAGTCAGCTTATGGGTGAGGCCAGTGAAGCTTGTCACAGCTCTGCTGTCCTCACAGAGGGGTGAATGCCACAGTGTGAACCAGTGTAAGTTATAAACAGAAAGCTTGCGCTCCGAAGAAATGACGTGTTCACAGGAATGGTAATATCACCACATCACAGCAATCATCTGAAATTGCATTTCTGGAAATCAAATAAATGAAACTGAGCTTGTACTGAACCTGTGTAAAGAAGTGGGTGACCTTCCATCTAATCCTGAGTTTCTCATTAAACAGCAAACAGTTGAGAAGAAAGTGTGATAGATTGACAACGAGCAGCATGAAGACCATACACAGACTAAAAGCAGTATGAATATAACACCACTGCTGGTCTCAAAGGGCTTTATTAAAAACAAAAGCATATAAAGTAGCTCCTGAACAGGATGATTTTTAATTGTGTCCTCCTGGGAAATCTGTACAATACAGACTTGCTTGCTTGCCTTGTAATCTAGAGGGACCTGACAAGCTCTCAACAGCTTCCCTTTGGTCTAAAATGAGTTACTGCTGGGTTTCTGGACTCTAGTTAGTCTTAGTGGTAAATAATGTTTACCTGGTTCTAAAAGAAATGAAACTTCATTGACATATTTTTTATACTAAAAGAAAAATACATAAAGGGTTCAATGTGACATCCTCTAGTTCCACTTTCTTATTAGTACAAATCTCTGAGCATACACAAACAGCAGTGTAAAAGCAGTAAATAGCAGCCATTTAGATGATACCTGCATCATGGTATTGGTGACCAGCCTGCATTGCCTTACACTTCTTAGAAAGGCAGATTACCTGTTTTCTTTGGCCTTTAGGCAGTGCAAGGCTTCTTGAGCTGGATGTAGAGCAGACAGCTGGGCAAAGCACTACAGTGCCACACTACAGTGCCCTCCATCATCTACACACTGTGTTCTGTATGTAGCATAGGCAATGCATTAGGAAGGCTGGGGAGAGGAAAATCTGTAATAACTACAGTGGCTGAATAACGAGAGGGAAAAAACCCTACACCCTGAAAGAGAAACTCTCTGCACTTAACCATGATAAATATTGGAAAGCACCAATGGAAAGGATTTTAATTTTGATCCTCCCTCTGTGTCATTTTGGAATTTTTTCCTGGGCTAGCAGGGGTGCTTCATTCTCATTGGGATTTACAGGCTAACAGCTCTAGCAGGATTAATTATTTATCATAAAAGATAACCAGAGGAGAAAGAGCAGATCCCTACTCTACTACCCCTGGCTTATTTCATAGCTTTATAGCTAGTGCCAGACAAAAACCATGCACCAGACAGGCTGGACTCTTTCTCTGATGATGAGGCACCCTCTTGGAAAGAGACAAACCAGGCTCCAGTGTCTACTTGGCAGAAAAGGGAACAAAGCACTCCAGCAGGGAAGCCTGGCACTCTTCAGTTTATGTTACTGAAACCTCCATGCCAAGAGGTCGCTGCATAACAGCCTGTAACTGGACAGCTTCTACCAAAATTGGGTCAGCTCCCTTCACAGGCACCAGCTGAGGATCTGCCCTCCCAGTTATTTATGTTTACTGTGCTATGGTAACGATATGGTACATTCCCCAACCATCCCATTGCCTTACATTGATCTTTCAGATGCTGTGAAAGATGATGAAAGTAGCGAGATGAAAGAAAAAGGAAAAGCACAAAACAAGCTCACATTAAATATTCATAACTGGTAGTAATTACAAACAGAAAGTAGGAAATAAAGCAGTAGTGATTATACAGTGTCCAAATCATCTATCTACAACTCCCTCCAGGAATTTTTCTCCATAGATTTCTGTTGCTGTAGTTGGAAAATGACCCAATATTTTTGGCCTGTGTCTTTGGTCAAACTTTGTTACCTTGTTTATCTGATACATAAACATAGGCCAGGGTTAGTTGAGACTAATATTAAGGCTCTACACCTTATTTCTGCTCTCCAATAAAACCTATAATGAACCTCTGTCTTCAGTAAAAACAAAATGGCATTTCTACTGTGCAAAACTTTGGATTTCAACAGCTAATGTGTTGTGTTGTCCCTTCAGATGTTAAATACTGGGATTTCATAAAAGGAACTGACCTCTAATTCTTAAAAGTTCTTACTTTATGAGTTTTTTAATATGACTTCTGCTTATTTTTATAACTCAGGCAATTCTGATTGGTCACTATTGGTCTGTTAACCCATATCTTTTTAAAAACTACATGTAGAAAAGGTTCCTTTTCAAACGTAAGTTGAGAACAAACTAGGAGCTTTATCTGAAGGCTTCTCTTTCATGTAAAAATTTATGAATATGCTGACTTGCTTGGAATGACCATTTTTTGAACTACATAAAATCATAAGTTTATTCCATTCTGTCTATATTTCTGTGGTCTAAAATCTGGTGTTGCTTAATCAGTGTTAAATACCAACACATGTAGAAGAACCATGAAATATGTCTTAGCCAATATTTCCTGAGCCATACCAACCATCCTAAACCACAGAAGTCGCAGTTAATTCAACTTGTTCCTACTTTGCTTAATTTTAATGTTCCCATGAAGTAGCCTTTCCCTGTGATATGGAACTTCAGTTTATGGAAAAAAAGCAAGAATTCTACTTCTGTGGTGAACTTGTCAGTTTTTACCATCTGAGCACTCAGCTTTGGAGACTGCAGTAGCCTTGTTAAATTTCTAAGGCACCCTAATTACATACATCTGAGATTGCAGAATGCTTCAATTTAAGCCAGCATACAATCAAGTGCTGTGCTTTCACAAATACTCAGAAACATCATCTGCCAGGATCAAGAGAAATTGAATGGATATCTACTGGGTTTTATCTGCAGCTTTGATGCATAATTTTTCATTTTCTTTAGACTGGTTTAATACAAAGAGAGAACATGCCTAGAGTCCCACAGAGGTGTTTTGACATTAGGCTTAATAAAGCATGAAGAAGTCATTAATAAATAATGTTTTGCTGGTTAACGAGTAAAACTGAATGCATTCACGAGACCCAGAAGTAGATCACATCATGCATGCAGCCAAATAACTTGCTAAAATGACTGCAATGGTTCCATTTTTTCCATTGTGTTTGGCACAGCCCAACACATTGCACAAATAAGCAAGCACTGCACCATATACACATGCACCTTCAATTACAGTGTTACCTGTCAATTTTTATTTGCACTCAGTGGGATTGAGGGGTTTGTAAACAAGCATTCACGAAAGTGACAAAGAGCTATTTATATATTGTTAAGCTTTGCAGAGATCGAGCATTGCTGTCTGGAGTTTCAAAGGAAAAGATCTCTTGTATTCATTGAGTTATGCATCATCCCATTCCTGTGTCAAAGCTACAAGCTTAATACATTTTACTGCAGACACGTTTGAGCTACAGCTTTCAAGGCTGTCTCAATATTTCCATATGTCCTTTTTTTTCCAAGGTTAAACATTCTGGCAAGTTTTGATAAAGGGTCTGAGGAGAGTATCTATGTGCTTGGGATCAAATACACAGCTCCTATCTCCTTTGGCTACATCCAGGTTTCATGTGGAATCTGGATCGGGAATGTGGCAGCATTAGGGTTGGATTCAGTCTCTCTCATGATGACTTTCTCAGCAAAATGGCTAAGTTGGGAGCTGAAGTCACCTTAAACTCTCCCTGTAATCAGTGCCAAGAGACAAATGTTTCCAGAATGTGATTCAGATCTGGGCTTCTGATTACAGAATCAGCTTAAAATGAGCAAGTTCTCAATTTAGAGACTTCTGCTACATGCTTATGCTTGTAGGCAGGAATACTCCTCGGTCCCTCCAATGAGGCCAAGGAACAGATTGTACAATTCAAGTTTGGGCCTGTGAAATCTATGCAGTTTGTGAGGGAAAAAAAAAAAAAAAAGATAGGAAAATGTTTCCTTATTTTATTTTTAGTTTGAGATATAGTCATATTCTAAATAAAGAGTCATGATATTCAGAAATGGGGACAAAGATTCCAAATGCATGTCTTCAAGTCTCCAGCACAGTTTGTATAAGCACAAAAATGCTCCAGTCCTCTGTGTTAGTTCACTGCCATTTGTAGGCAGTGCAACTATCTTGGAATGAACATTGACTAAAAAAAAAAAAAAAAAAAGAATATTTGATGTCATCTATTTACTGAAAACCCAACTTTCAACATATTTAGTGTGCTTATGAAAATTAGATTATTTTTCACACCTGATTGAGCTGCCAGGTTCCAAGAGTTACTGAGAATAAGAGGATTGGAGGAAGCTATAATAACTTCTGAAAATGACTTAAATCTCTGATATATGTGAGGAAAGGAATAGATATTTAGGTTGGGCAATTTTTCCAGTTGTTTGGAGAGTTTTTTAAAGAGAAGATATGAAGAAAATAAACTTCAGATCCATGCCATATTTAGAACATGAAATTGAAAAGTACCAAATCTTTTAATCTGAATCACAAATGGGGTGATTTTCCTATGACATTTTGAATTTTGAAAAAGTAGAAAAGCCTTTTTTCTAAGCATCAGCAGATTTAAGGTGTTCAGGGATCTGAAATATTAAATAAGCATTTTTGATATGGAAGAGTAAGTAGGAGTAGATAAAGTGCATGGCCCATTTATTTTCCAAGTTTTTCTTCCATTTACCACTGAACATAATTTCTATCCATGATAACATAAGAATGCAAATGCATGAGCACAAGTCAGTGAAAACGGAAGTATTTTAGTGAATGCACTTTCTATATATTATCCTATGGCTTCACAATCTCTGCTGACTTGGTATTGGGAAGCAGACTTGGTTGTGGATTACCTCTGAAATGAGATGCAAATTTTAGAATTCAGTCTCCATTCAACTTTTTTCCTAATTAAAGCCTAAATACTCAAACCAAGAAACAGCTTGCCCATGCTCTCAGGTAAGAATCACAAGATTACTAGGAAACTGTCACTGTACAAACAATGCAGAACACAAATTTTTGGAGATACCTGTCTTGTGAAATCTGAACTGCCTGTGGAAGGCAAGAATTAGCTGGATACACAATACAACCAGTACAGCAATGCTTCTGGGTTGGGTGATGACAGGATTTGAAGTGACAAGCTTTCTTGCAGGCTAAGATGCTTGTGAATCTTCAAATGGTGGGTTTCTCTATCCAGATTCTGCTTGTATTATACTTCAGGTATTTGCATCCTTCTAGGACCATGCCAATAATCCTGAAGCATATATAAAAACATTGACTTTTGTTCTTAAGGAGATAATTTAGAAATAAGTTAGTGTTACAAAACAATGGACAACAAAATTACATCAGAAAGTTCTATCCATTGTATGAATTTGCAAAGTTTTAGAATGCTACATCCACAAGATGTTAAAATAGCAAACATCAAAACTTTGTTTATGGTTAGCCTTTTGACTTCATGAAGGTGTAGCTGACACTCTCAAAGTTCTGACAGATATCCACATAGAAATATGTATATACTACCATGTGATGGAATTACACAATTTATACAGCTGTAAAAGAAAGGGCTTTATGGAAAGAAAATGCCATTACTACCTCATTTCAATGCACATTAACCTTGAAGGAGGAAAAATCAGAGAATAGTATTCGTGCTACAAATCATAAAAGTTAGCTAGAACAGTAAATCGAAAACAGTAAGGAAAAGAAAGCTATTTAGGGTTCTTTCCCCCGTTTTGCATTAGTAAGTTAAAAGAAACTTCTGATTAAATTTTTGTAAGCAATGTTTACATAGTGGCGGTATATTTGAAATATTAAGAGGTAGTTGAAGCAAAAGCTGTTAAAGCAGGAATCACTTTGTCAAGCCCATTAAGACAGTCGTTTTCTTGATCTTCCTCAAGATACCAGCAAACTAATAAAGGAGAGAAAATGCCACCCTCTATCAGAACAATGAGGAAGGACACAGAAGGCATTTGGCAAGCTTTAGTATACACATCTTTCAATTGGGTTGGCAACTCTTTTTTAGGGAAGGAAGAATGATTTAAGCTTTCAAGTAACAGTTCAAAATATAGAAAAAAGCACCAACCAAATCAATAAGCATAAAGTCCTCAGGGAATCCAGTATTTTTATGGCAATATTTCCTGTGAGTCTCCTAGCAGATCAAAGCATGTCAGCTTTCATTATATCCCCTCAAGAGTGAAATGTTCACTCTGCAGGTTCTGATTTGCAAAGGTTCCAGGAGGCAGAGGCTGATCAGGAAAGTGTTTTGGAGTGTTCACTGCCCTGTCTCTGCTGGGACTTCTTGCAATGGCAATTTTGGGAGGGACAACACCACTAGACTGTGACATGGACTGGCTGGCTGTTCATTCCTTAGAGGAGCTGGGTTATACAAGTGGTCATGGAAAAGAAATTCCCAGATTTCTAGTGGAGTCTCGTGTGCCCTTTTAGCTGGTCAGACTGCAGTCAGGATTTATGATTATACCTTATGATTTGAACACTGAAACAGGAGATATTCTGCATTTACATGACTTCTCTAACAAGCTCTGTCTTTTAAGTACCCCTATAGGAATACATGTACAATTTAGCAAAACAAATGCTTTATGCATGATGGCAATAAGTACAGCATGGCTGTGCACATACCAATTGAATAGTAGCTTTGCATTTTTTATTTTATTCCTCCCAATAACTACATGTTCCTACAAGTGCATTGAGTTTTCTACACCACTTTTAATGGAAAACATTTTAAAGAGTTTTCAAAAAGTGAATGAAGCCATGATAAGCAGCATAGCTGGTGAGCCAACAAGAGACTACAAGGAAGGCATTACCAGGAGGAAAATGTTCTAGGAATGTATTTTCCTTATGAGGCCCGAAGATTAACCAATCAAGATTGATGCTCCAGTTCATATACACAACACATACACGGAAAATAAACAACTTGAGTACTCTCTGAATACATCTTTGCTTTTGAGACAGAAATTTCTGACAAGTATCACCCAAAAACCAAAACTATGCAATCATCAGTAAGAAAGGCAAAAAGCTGAAGATCTGTATTGTTATTTTATTCTTGCTTACTCCTGAATGTGAACTGGAAGAAATACAAGGGAAATATTTAGAGGAGCACATTTTACTTGGTCATGTTGTAACCTCAGAAAATCTAGAGGACAAAACTGTAAGTGACTGCTTATACCAGTAAACTCGTCAAGAAAAAGACCTCAGGATGCCTTTTTCTGCTCCCTGTTGAGGAAACTAAGTAAAAAAAAAGCTAATGCTTCCAGGTAGAAGGTTCAAGGTTTTTACAGTGAATACCAACAGTTTTACAGTTACTTCTCCTTCATAGAGACACATAACTTTTCATCAGTGTTTGGGACCTGGTTCAAAGACCTGCTCCATCCTGAAATTGGATTCCTGCTTCCCCAGAAGTATTGTGTATGGCTTCTCCAGTTGTGTGTTTTCATGGGACATTACTTGTTTATGGTTTTCATGTATGCTTTCACCTCTACTTGCCTGTTATTTGTTACTGTAGGAGCTGTTGTATCCTGAAACATCCCTGATGAAGGATGTTTGTATGACCTCACAGAGTTTAAATCACCCTTTAACCTTTTTGCCACCAAGAGTAGAAGTCTTAATTTAAGCAGACATACAGGACCTCTGGAAGTAAAATTCTTTGCTGAAAGGCTTCTGCAGTATGTACAGATCCTAAAAGCTCACTGCATAACCAGAAGAGAATCATTAAACCTCTCTCAGGAACCTTCTTTGCTCAGAAGGTTTGAAATTGTTTCTTGTAGGAACTGTCCATTTGCAGAAAATGAAAAAGCAATTGAGGATATCAAAAGACCTGAAATGGCTGTTCCTTTGAGAACAAGATTAGTGCTTACTATCCTTATACAAATAGGAGCCTTGGAGACACTGCATTGCAGGAGCAATGTTCTCTTACTGTGAAGAGTCAAACAGCCCTGGATACAGTGAGCTGTAGAAATGAAGCAGAGATCTTTATGGCTAGGCCTTCTTGGAGGCGTGTGAGCATTTTCTAGATTTTGTTGGTTTTGCTGCCTCATATTGTAAGCAAAGTGAAAACTAACACAGATTGAAAAAAAAAAAAAACAAACCATGTTGCAGATGCTTTTAACTGGACTGTGAAGATTCTTGGTTCATTCTCTGGGGCCACAGCTGAGCAATGTGCTTATCCTGCCTTTTTCCAAGGATATGAACAGCCTCATTACAAACTAATGCTTAAGGCATGAACATAGGAATCTTGCTCAACTGGCTGTCTGGATCATTTCTGTCTTTCAACCAGTATTGTCTGGATCTCACCCAAATTTATTCTCAGCCAGATGCTCTTCTCCAGGAGCCATTTTCCTCTAGGCAGTGCAACATCTTTGTGATGGCTCTGGTTACATCTGTAGAAAGTGAGATATACACTTGGGTGTCATCTGCAAAGCCTGCAGCAGCTTAGCACCTCTCTGGAGTTTTCTGGCACTACTGGAAAGGGATGTAGGCAAAGGATTTATAGTCCTATGGTCAGACTGCAGGTGCAGGATATTGGGAAAAAAGCAAATGATGTTACCAGTTTATCTGGGGTCCTATTGAAACCAGACTTTGTGTCTGCAAGGTATATAAGATTGGGGTATATTCACTCAGCATTTAAAGGAGGAAGAGAGATACGTAATTCCTTGGCCCTGTCTGAAATTAAAGTCCTTGCAAATTAATACAGCCACACCAAGCTGGATACTGCTGTAATACTAGCAAATGGAAACATGGTGCACAATATAAAATTCCCTGCATAAAATAGATAGAATGAAGAATATTGTTTCTTACTGCAATACATTTTGGACACAGTGTATTTTACATTTAATTTTACAGTGCAAAGGATATTATTGAAAGAAGAGCTTTAGTTGATAATTTTCTTGTTTGGTAGAGCTGATATATTAAAAGGTTAATGTGCTAAATTTGCATTTTTCTAGACTGATTGCTTCTTACTCCAATCTGTCTTTCCTTGTTCTTAACCTCTTTAAAAAGAAATGATATAAAATAGGACTTCTTTTTGACAATTTTAGCCAGAAAGCCTTACTTTCCCTGATGATTTTCATGCTCTACAAGCTTTGCCATCATAAACCACTTTGCATGTATTAAGGAGTATTATATTAGATGAGGCAATTTAAGTGTATCCCATTTCACTTGGTGAAACTAAGCAGCTTTGCATTATAACTAAGTTGAGCTAATGAAAATACATTTAAAGCATGTGTTACCTGAAACTGAAGTTAGCTAGTCATTCAATACTGCAACCTGTGGGTTTGCAAAACGATGGCAGGAATCCTGCTGTGAGGGAGATAGGAAAATTATTATAATCTGCATTCCTAAATTGAATGAGTATTTTGCTCAGCAGAGGCCTCTTGACTGCAAATAGTCTGAAATTACATCCTGCTGTTTAAAATGCCTTTTTTCCAAGTAACTAAAAATTCCCACATTTTCTTAAATCAAATATTTTTTTAAATCTTACATTAATTAAATTTTTGAGAGAGGGAAAGCCATAAATCCTTTACTACCTCTTGTAAAAACTGTTTGATAGTCACATTTTTAGTAGAAGGGACAAAGTGTCTAGAATTTTGGATTTATGTTTTAATTATTTAATTATTATATTGTTAAAGCTTATCATCATATCTCTCATCATTTTTTTACTGAAAAAAATCCATGTTTACAAGTTTTTTTGAATTTGTATGGAGAAAATTGTATGACAAATATCAGAATCAGCTAATAGATGTGATGTCTAACATGCTACTAAGGTAAATTCATATTGAAAGTTTACAGAAAAGATTACACAAGAGAGCAAAAGACCATGATTTTACAAGAAGACACAGGGGATAAACTTCTGCCACAAGAGTAGCATGGTAAACATAACTTCTTTCATGTGAGTTCTTTATCTCATTAAAGCCAGAAATGACATGAAAGAAAAAAAAAAAAAAAAAGAAAAAGGCCCTGGGGATAAGGATTAGAGGCCACTGTAGCTGTTTGAGCAATCATTTTCTACTCTGTGAAAGCAATATATACTGCAAATACTTTTCATTACATCCTCTCTAAGAGTTCAAAATGGAAGAGGAGGTGTCTCAGCTTATTGTCCTCAGATTCTTTGTCCTTTAAATGGTGACCAGTGTAAACATTTACAAGAAAAGTTGTCTGTGCTCCCCCTGGAGTCAATGGGGGCCTGGGCTTTGCAATACTTGGCAGTGTGTGTGTTTCTAAGTTGAACAAACCAGGACTAATTCTCTTGCCCAGAGTGTAGGTGACCTTGTCTCCTTATCCCCAAAAAAGGTGTCTGTATTAGCTGCTTCTTGGAAACTGTCCCTTCCCTACCTGCTCCCTGAAATCTACCACTCATTGAATGGACTGTTGGGCAAGACCAAGGAAATATGTGAATGGGATGGATGGATGAGCAGGAGCCAGGGATCAAACTCATGCCTAAGCCTTGTTTTGCTGTTACAGATAGATGCATGTAGCTTTATGCTTTCTCATAAGAAGTAGTGGCTGAGAGGAAGATGAGGTCACTCTTGTGTGAAAGGTGGTTCTCAGGGGGACCAACGAGACAGGCAAAGGTGATGACAAGGGTACAGACATATCTTAAACACAACCTGTTTTTCTGGATCTTAAGGGACCTTATGCTGAGTTTCAGTCTTGTTGCTTTAGATTAGGATTCACAGCTCTGATCAACTTCTGAAATGGTGGATAGATCACTTCTGGGGTTTTTTTTGTCACAAAATAGATTTCACAGAAGACATTTTTGTTTCCACACATTAATTCAACCTCCTAGGACATGGAAGGGCAGAATTCAGTCTTTCCTGTGTCAGGGGACTCTCCTCCCAACTTCTGGGAGGAAGGTGTAGCCTCCAGGATATGCTGTAGGCTTAGCACAAAATCTCCAGGATCAATTTTAAATCTCAGGTTATGCCAAATGTTCCCAGTTCACAAGCTTTTTTTTTTTTTTTTTTCCCTCATTAAATGCAATATAGGTACTCAATCCAGTATAAACATAATTTATTCACTTACATCAGTGTAATTTCTTACTTTTGCTACTCTAAGCTTCTGCAGGTCTTGTGTATAAATCACATGGCCTGCACATGTTTGATAATATTCAGCCAGTAACAAAAATTAACTATGGAAAATTTGGACAGGTGGGACTCCACTGGTTTTACAGCCAGTCAGATAATTTTGCTTATTCATTTTGATTTGCACTGTTTAAACGAACATGTCTATTACCTGTCAAAGACAGTTTGTTCTCCAATCTATCAAATAATGTTTGTAGTACTTTTTGTAGCATTAACCATGGTATCCATAGAAATGAAAAATAAAGAAATTTTTTTTACACCATTTTACATCCAAATTTATATATTGGTATTAATGAATGTATGCTTTAGTAGCAATACTGTAAGCAAAGTGAAAGAAGTGGAGGATACTCATGAAGTACAACAAGTCCAAGTGCAAGTTGCACCTAAACTGGGGCAATTCTGGATATGAGTACTGGGAGACAAACTCATTGAGAGGAGCCCTGTGAAGAAGGACTTGGGAGTTTTCATGAAGGAAAAACTGGACATGAGCCAACAGTGTGCTCTCACTGCCCAGAAGGCCAAACACATCCTGTGACTGCTTCAAAAGAGAAATGTCCAGCATGTCGAGGGAGGTGGTTCTCCTCCTCAGCTCTGCCCTTGTGAGGCCCCACCTGAGTACTGCATCCAGGTCCAGAGACCTCAGCATAAGAAAGATATGGATTTGTTGGAGTAGGTCCAGAGGAGAGCCACAAAGGTGATTACAGGGATGGAGCACTGCCCCTGTGAAGACCGGCTAAGAGAACTTGTGTTGCTCAGCCTGGAGAAGAGAAGGTTTCTGTGAGACCTCATAGCAGCTTTCCAGTACCTTAAGAGGGTCTATAAAAAGGAGGAAGAGGGACTTTTTTTATTGGCAGATACTGACAGGGCAAGGGCAATGGCTTTAACCTGAAAGAGGGAAGGTTTACATTAGATATTGGGAAGAAATTCTTTATGCAGAGTGGTGAAGTAGTGGCAGAAGTTGTCCAGAGAAGTTGTGGATGCCCTGTCTATATTCAAGGCCAGGCTGGATGAGGCTTTGGCAACCTGGTCTAGTGGAAAGTGTCCCTACCCATGGCAGGGGGCTTAACTAGATGATCTATAAGACCCCTTCCATCCTAAACCATTCTACGATTCTATCTTTCAGCATTATCTGTCCTAAAACAGCAAGGTTCTATCAACAAGTATGGTGAGCTAGCCAAACCCATAATCCTATCCTTTATGTTTATTTATCAGTCACACACAGACATATTACACAAACCTCCCAAGCACAAACATACACACAGTGCAGGAAGATGGAGTTTACAACGCATTTGACATTTTAACTCTGCAGCTGAGATATTAATTCACCTCATGGTATACACACACACACAGGTATAAAAGATGTAATATTATTTAAAAAGTCCACATATTAAAGCTACAACATATCCTCTTATATCAATTTTACTTTCTTGGAAATTATTTAGGTATCACATTGAGGGCACCTTACAGAACTAACACAGCTCTCCTCCACACAGCAAACTTTGTACAATCTTGTAACTCCTCTAACCTTCTGCTTTTAAATGGAGTCTATATTTTTATATTCATGTTCTTGTTCCTACTGAAGTCTGTTACAAAGATTCTCCATAACTTCAACAGAACTTAGATAAAATAAAACTGTATTTGTTTTTGGGTTAGTTTTTTTTGTTTTGTTTTGTTTTGTTTTGTTTTGTTTTTTTTTCTCCTCCTATCTGGAGTAACTATTTGGTGCCAATGGGCAAACTTCCTTTTGATGAGAGATGATATTTTTATCTTTTGCTTATTTTATACTAAGGGCTGGTGTTTAGAATACAAACTCAAATG
This sequence comes from Vidua macroura, assembly GCF_024509145.1. Lineage (NCBI taxonomy): Eukaryota > Metazoa > Chordata > Aves > Passeriformes > Viduidae > Vidua > Vidua macroura. The sequence goes on along the minus strand of NC_071573.1, from coordinate 67,620,758 downwards.
CTAGCTAGAGTAGCAGACAGAAGAAGATTGATTAGAAAGCTATTATTCAGATGATAGCACTAGAATCCCTCAACAAAAAAGAAAAAAATAAGTCAATTCATATAGTTTAATTACATAAAATTTGAGCTCTGTCTGCTTTAGTCAATAAGTTTCCTGAAATTATTTTAATAGATTTGAATAGATTTAATAGGAGATGCTTAATAAGAAAATATAGTATCTGTAAAACTAAGTTGTTTTTTTTTTCAATGTCCATATGAAATACGATGAAGTTGGCAGAATGAAACTGAAAAGAAGTTTTTCCCCTCTTCCCCCAAACCCAGATAGAGTATTAATCCTGAAGAATATTCTGCAAAAAATGAAAAACAGATGGCAATCATAGAATAAAATCAAGGTTACATGATTGTTCACTTTTCTTCTCTACTGCTCATAGCATGATCCACATCATTATAAACATAGTGTTTTTTATAATGTTATGATTCATGCTGAAAATCCTGATGTATCTTTATGATCTTGCTACTTTACTTGTCAGTTATGTGTCTGAGACATGACTTGATGAGCCCATATGCCCACACACATTCTACCACCTTTATGAGCATGTATCTGCTTACAAAATTATTTCTTCTATGTTTTCAATCATACCATAGAAAAATTATGTCAGTGAATTGTTCTGGTCAAGGTTGATTTCCTGAGGCAGCAAAGTAGTGTCAGAATAATATCAGCAGATTATATATTTTAAGAGAAACCAAAGGGTAGAAAAAGCATCTTATCAGAATCTCACAGTTTCCAGAATATTAAAATCTGCCATTAAGAAGAAATTATTTTTTTCCAACAGGCTATGAATGTCTTTGGCATTCCCCTGAAGCCTACATACCATCTAGAGCAAGCAAGCACACAGTTGAACAAACACTCTGATCCCCACTGACTGTAAAGAAGAACCATCTCATGAACAAAATAGAATATTGTTCCCTTTTTACCAGTTGTAAATCAAGTGAGAGTGATTGAAATGCCCTAAATGCAAGTCTAGAAGAAATGCCACAAAAATGGTAATGGCAATCAAGCTCAGGGAATGGATAGACCTTTCTCTTGGTGGCCAGCTAGTCATTTAGAAGCCTTTAGGTTGCCTGAGCTCAGTAAGCACATTTATTACGAGGCAGTTAAAAGCATGATCTCAGCTATATATATATGTTGTGTAAATCACCATTTTATTCATCTGTGTCCCTGTTCAAGCAACAAATTGAAACAGAGCTCCTGGTGCTAAAGATGAAATGAAACAGTCCTGAAACCTGTGGCTTTTAAGGAAGACACTAACCTTTGTGTCCTTAGGCACATCCAGAAAGTCCAGTACATCTATGTCTGATGAAGAACATTGCAGAAGGATTTAACTCATCTGTTCCAGTGTTCAGTCCCAAGAAGTCTTTAGTGGTTACTGAAAAGACCATGCAGGGAATAAAGCACCTCCAGGTATGCAGATGGACAGATCAGACATCTCTGCTGAAATGGCGTACAACTCTCTGAGCCTGTACAGAAAGAGAAGACACTTGATGCATATTTGAAGTTAAAAAAAAAACAACCCAACAAGCCAAACCAAAGAACTGAAAGAACCCAAAACCTCAGTTTCCCTGTTTAAGAATGAAAAGAAATTTTTTTGCAGCAGGGCCCCAGAGGTAGTGCATGTCAGCTCATGTTTCTGGAAGTACCGTGTCAGTATCTTGTAAACATTGGCAGCCTGGAATCTGGAGCACAGGTTAGAGAGGAAGGGGAAGGATAATTACAGCAAATGCATTTCACAATACTAAGTCCCAAACAAAAGTCATACCTAATGACAGAAAATGGCTAACTACATTTACTTTAAGTGGGTTACAAGAAAAGGAATGTTAGATATTTACTGGAAAGAAGTAATATATTGCTCATGCTACTACTACTCTGCTACATTTCGTCCTTGACATTGGCCAGAAATTTATTTTACAGCCATTTTGTAAATCACTGGAAAAACTACTTTTATACTGAGAATAATGCCAAACATTCTGGAGAAAATGGTAACAGCATTTAGTGAGAATTGTTTATATGACCTTGCCTTTTTTATTTCTGTGGTTTTTTAGGTTTTTTTTTTTAATAATCTAACTATGCCTCCATGTTGAAGACATGGGTCACAGAGAAAATCGTGAATATGGTATTTAATTGCAAACCCCGTACTACAATTTCTAGCTTCAGGCATGAACATATCTACTTTCATTCAAAGTAAATCAAGTCCCAAGGAATTTGGAATACAGTTAAGCCCTCAAAATAATCAGTGTCAATGTGACCTGCCAAAAGACATTAACTCTGAAATTATTCTGTTAGCTAGGAAAAAATACTTGTGAGTAGAGGATCAAGATTAAATCAAAAGGTTTCTACAAAAATATTGCAAAGAATGACCAGTCTGAACACCTTTGCAGTATGGTTGGAGTCTAAAAAGTGCAGATGCCTTTGCACACTTGAAACTAAATTTTGCACCTATGAAAGAACATATAAATGTACAAGAATCTTGTAAAAGTCTAGGAGAATAGCAGACATTCTTTCTTTGCAATGAAGTGTTTATTTCAACATATAATTTCCATCTACAGTACTTAAACCACTTACTTGGCTCAAGAGCAGTTTACTTCTGACTGCTGTTGCTGGTAGGATACATGATTTGCAATGCTGAGTATTTTGTTTTTCCATCACAAACATTTATTCATTAATAATTTATCAGATAAATGGTTTCTGATTGAACAATTTAAAAAATGCAGGCAAATCAATGGCAAAAGACACCAAGCAGCATATTATAATGATACAATAATTTGAGCTCATACATTAGACCGAATTGATAGTGTCCCAAAAGCCCTCTTTTGATAGCTCAGTTTCAGAGCGTAAATGTTCAGCTGAAATAACTAATAAAATATCTCAACTACTGCTCTGAGAAATCATGCCAGTATCATGTACAGTATTTTTGAGAGCTAATAAGTTGGCTCTGGAAAGCAAATAAACAAACAAACCCTAGAAAATGCCTCTGTAAAGCTGTAAGCTCCCACTGGGGGGATATTAATAGTCACATGAAGAAGACAATGAACTTGTCTCTCAGTTGTGTGAATAAGACTTTGAAAATCATAATGGTCTGATTCTTTGATGCAAGTGATATTTAGAGATATAGATTGTAGCATTAGATCCAGACAGTGCTTGTTATCACTCCTATGTGTGACAGAGACAGTGAGAGAAGCAAATGTGATAAATCCCTTAAGAGGGAGTTCTCAAGGGTTCCTAATGTATCATGAATACATATCCTGCTCTGAGTTACAGGATTTTCAGCTGAGTTGTTCACAAGGAAAATAAGATGCATTCCAAGGGCTGTGCCGTGGCAATCATCACCACCTTTGAGGTTTCAGAGAAAAGAAGGGAGATTTGAAAACACTTTTGGAGAAAAGATGCATATAAATATTTTCCCTATTTCCAAGGTATATTGCATGAATTTAATTTCTTAAATTTTTCCAGGGCAGTAGTCAAGCTCCCTGAGAATAATGTTGTTGAAAGTCCTATCATTTTACAGGCATTCTGTATTTGAAGAAAGGACTGTTTTCCCATCAGGCTTGAGGAGATTATTCAATAATGTGTTGACAGTATGTAGATTTATTTATAAAATGGATACTGTTCATATTCTACAAGGAATAGATTGTTTTCAAACTTAGATGGAATTTACCTTCCATTATTTGATGCAGACTCATTAATTATATGTAATAAATTTTAGGAATGACAGATCTACCAATAAAAGCCACAATTCAATGTGGAATATGTATGAACATCAATATATGTAATTTTATAAAAATGATCACAAATATAATCAGTTTATTTATTGTAAACAGTTAAAATGAATACATATGAAGTGAAAAATCAAACTAATTAGGGTAATTTTTATTTTCTGATTTGATTCCTAATTTAACTGTTTCTGTTTGTGCTAATGTGAACACTAGAGCATCTTATTTAGTGACTATCTATTTTCAATGTGTGTTTATCCACTCTACGTAAGACTAGAGTCTTTGTCCACACCAACCTAAGACTTGCTTAAGATGATGTTTGTTTATTTTAAATAATGGACTTGAGTTGGTTTACAGGTTTCCTTTTCTGAATCTGTTAGCTGCAAGGGAATTTTTGAAAAAGGAAGCACCCTGCAAGAAATATTATAAAAACAGATTACAAGACAAGAGTGTCCTGATCCTGTAAAGGAAGAATTTAAAAAGAAATTTTCAATTATTTTATTTTGGTTTGGTTTTTATTTTTTTTTCCTAGTCTAGAAAATAGCAAACAGCTAAACACTTGGACATTGCAAGTGACCTTCTGTTTATACATATGAAAGTTACTCTTCCTCAAATCATACACAAAATCTGGTCATGTGCCCACCGCCATGTCCATTTCAGTGAAAAATAAAGTGAGTTAGCTTAAACCATGAGAGCTGAATCACACTTAACACTTCTACAGAGTTAAACAGAAGGCATTAGCTCTCAAAGCATCAAGGCTACTCTGGGAGGTTCAAATCACCATCAGAGTTAGTCCCTACAAAAATAATGAATTTGCCATAACGTCATTAAAATAGATACAGAGAGCCATAATTATGTGACTGGAGACAAAGAAAAAGAAAATAAAATCAATGATCAGTAACTTACACCTATTTTCCTTTTCAGGCTTTCCCTGACTTCCCTCTGCTCCATAAAAATAATTTTCAGAAAACCCCCAAATTTCTGAGCCTATGGCATCTGTTCAACCTTGATAATCAGACTGCCCCAACTTCTAAGAAGCCAGAGCTTCTAGTGTTTGAGTCTCTGGGATAAATCTTTCTGACAGACAGCCTTGGGGCAGTAGCGTTGGGAAGCCCTCCAGCACAGTCCTTCAGAGATGACCGTACACAGTCCAGGAGGTCTTGATGGAATCTGGGAGGAATTTCTACAGATTGCTTTTTCCACCTGCTGCATAAATATGAAGCATACTTACCCTCAGGGAAACAGCCCTCCATTCTAGCAAATTTTGACATGCCACATATTACCTTTTCAGCTGTTATTCAAAATGTTTTAAAGATGTGTGAAGCCATGGCAAATCACAATGGCCACCATACCACTGTGTTTGTCATCAGCTTTTCAGTTCCAAACTAGTTCCAGTTTTGGTTGCATGATAGAATGAATTTCAAGCAGCTCAATGATTTGCCACCAAAAAGATGAATACTAGCAACCTGCATTCTGCATTTTTAAAAATATATTTTTTCCTTTTGAAGCCAAATTTCAATGTGATAAAACATGGCTGAGAAAATTTGCATCAAGGTAATAAAAGTTGGTAAACACTGTGCTAGTGTGTCCACATTTCAAAATAAGCACAAATCTCCTCTTTTTCCTCTATTTAACTGTCAGGCAAAAGGTGAGATCAGCATTCCACACTTAGTAATGTGTTACTATGGTGTAAACCTAGTGCAGCGAGTCTACACTGAGAAATTTATAACAAGTCAAAAAATTATTGGACTAAAATTACATTTAAAAAAGGTGTGAAATGTGCAGTAAATCTCTTGAGGCAGTAGTCTTAAATAACAAGGCCATGTTGCAATAAATATTTAATAAGAAAAACAAGTATAAAATAATCATGAACAAATATTCTCAAAGCACCCTAAAACAGGGTGCATGCACAGCACACAAAATCTCATTTATACCTGAGCACTGTTCAAAGTACCACAAAAGTGCATGTATTTTCCTATAACCACTATATTTCATATGTACAATAAATATGTACAATACACACTTTATGTGGGTTCTCGTGCACGAGCTCTGCTACAATTATTCAGTACAAATTGCTACCTGTGACAAGAGTAGCTGCTTTACTGATGTAAATCCAGCACATTAGCACAACTGTACAGACAGCTACAGCAGCGGAAACTGTCGCATGATCTACAGAAATAGGTCAGCTTTATGAGGAAATCACTTGTTCTTGGAGGAAATAAATAATGAATTTCCACTTGGGGAGAGACCTCCTTGCAGAGGCAAGGCCAATGTGAATTTTCTTGGCAGGAAACCTGTTTTATCTAAGAGTCAGAAAAAGGAACAGCCACTGGCCCAGCATCCCTGCCTGGGTGCAGAGAGATGCCTTTCATCACACTTACAGGAGGCACAGTGCAAAAGGGTACAAGGAGAAGATGGGGCTATGACAGCACTCGTATCACAGCCCTGGCAGCAGGGGTATCCTGTGCTCACTGGGAAGGGAAAGCTATAACACATAGTGACCCTCAACAGCTTTGTGTGACAGTGAGAAAATGACAAGGGCCAGTGGGACTCACACATGCTCATCAGCACATTACAAACTGACAAGCCTGTCCAAAGATTTTATGAATGCAGTTAAGGTACCCATATCTAAAAAGAAAGACATTTGTTATGAATTTATTTCTCATAATATATGCATTTTTATGTTCAAATATATTTAAATACATATATCCATAACACAAATTATTTTTGGGCAAAAGGAAGTGGGTAAAATCAGCATATATTATGATAGCTACTATGAATTTTTTTACCTTCCACATCTGTATATGTATTAATATCAGCTGCTTCATCTCTTCATAGCTGCTTACTACATGTTACCATGCAATGCCTGATACAATCTGTAAGTGAAAAGCTGAAAAACCACAATAAAGGATTCTTCTCTCCTATATCATGGGTACTGTCTTTTCTATTCCATGAGTTCAAAGGCAAGCTTTTCTTTATTTTAGTGTTAGGCAGTGGGAGGATGGCTATACATTTGGTCTTGTTTCCTGCCCTCTCGACTGCAGCTGCCAAATATTCCAGTTATCCATATTTTTAAACAGAGGCAAGAAAATCCACAGGAGTACCCATTATTGCAGCCTATGAGATACAAGGGAGGGAGGTGAGGGAACTGGGTTTGTTCAGCCTAAGAAAGGAAGAGACCTGGTCTGCAGCCACCTGAGAGGAGGGTGTGGAGTAGATGGAAACAGTTCCAAAAAGACTCTCCTCAAGGGTCCACGGTGGGAGAATGAGAAGCACAGGGATGACATTGAGGTACTTGCTGTGTGACTGGCCTGTTTGCAGTGAGAGGTTGGACCTGAGGCATCCTGAGGCCTCTTACCCCCAGGTGACTCTGCTGAGCAGAAGTCCTGGCTCCCCTGACAGATCAAACACTGCTTCCCACAAAAATGCTAGGCATTGCTCAGAAGAGAGAGCTTATCTTTCTGAGTGAAATCTACAGAGCAGTACTCTGAATCCCAAATCAGATTTTATGCACGAGACCCAAAGAGTCGCAGCCTCATCAGCTTTCCAGAGGAAGTACAGTCCCACGCAAATGTAACTTCACAGACCTGAGCTGACTTACAAAGATGCACAGATTGTAGAGAGCAGTAAATATAATCTGAATGAAAATATCACTATGACTTAGCTTTTCAGTACGTTTGCCCATTAAAGTAAGTTCTTTTGGAAATGAAGTACAGGCCAATTGTAAAATCAGTTCAATGTCTACCCTTGATCACTTTCACTCCCAAAACTGATAAGCATATAAATTAGATGAATTAATACTTTTCAGTTCTAATTTCTCTGACTGGACAGCTTATTTATTTAATCTGTGTTAATAGGAGCTTCACATCTTCTCAATGTGAAGGGTTTTATTATGTTTCCAGGCAGGCAATGTAACAATGTAAGGCTGCACTGAACCTCCTGGTATCTGATTCAACGCAGCATCCCCATCCTTTGATCTCAGTATCTTGCTTCTGGACCCCTGCTCTCTCCTGGCTGCAGCAGCAGCAGCAGCAGCCTCATGTGACACCTGCAGCTGGTGGGGGAATGGGACTTTTCCACAGGCACGCAGAGGGACAGCTGCCAGGTGCACGAGGCAGACCTCTGGGTATGGATTCATTGTGTATCAGTCTGTACAGACTAAAAAAGCAGATTATCGCCACCCAGTCAGTTGTTTAAGCAGAGTAAATAGCCACTTTTTCAGAAATTGGTTCTGTACTTTAAGTGAAGACACTATCAGCCATGAAGAATACAAAAACTTGCCTGTGGTAACAAAATTATCTTGCTGTTTCCTGGTTTCCGTCATAAACACACACAGAGTTGCTCTGCACCATGTAACAGCCACATTTGAGATAGAGCAGCAGTCTTTATTTCCAATTTGCTTTCATCTCAGTCCCCATCCTGCCCAAATCCTGTCAACCATTATCATATTAACAGCAGATTTGAAATATGTTTTTTCTTTACAGAGCAGAGATATTCAGTCCAGTCTCAGATGACATGGTTAAAGTTTCACAGTGTTCTCCTGTCACATGTCAGATTAATTAACTCAGACCCGATTAATTTAAACTTGAAGTTTCTTTTATTCCATCTTCTAAAATACCATATTCCACAGACTTCCTGCAGAGATACACAGGCACAACAATTCCCCTTGCAATCTTCCATTATTCTTTACAGAGATACTGTGCCATATTCCATATTCCCACTAGAATTGCAGTGATGTGGCTGTACTGACATTGGTAAAATTATTCTTGATTTACTTTGGCACAAAAGAGATCAGCATCATGTCTACTGGGATAAGATAGTTCCTCCCCATGGTCATATTTACTTTACTTAAGACTACCAAAAAAAAAAGTATTGCTCAGACAGTTTCCATATGACATCTTTTCTCATAGGAAAAAAAAAAGGAAAAATATAATTACAGCCTGCTCTAAGGTGAACTGCTGCTTTTTGTGATTACCTGGAAGAATAAGAAGAATATCAATCCAGCAAAATATCTCTGATGTTCAGTTTCACATGTAGTCACAACATTCTTTATCCAATACTGCTTAAGAAATAATCAGGCCTGAAAAAAGTTATTTCATCATAAAAAGGGAGACAGCTTTCATTAAAAATTGAGAAAGTAATTGAAATTAAAATAGTGTAAGCTCATGCTATTTATTTCTACTCCCAAGTGTTTGCCAGCTTTAGCAAAACACCAGCAGATCCTCTAGAACAGATCACCAAGAATTGCTGTCTTTGGCTTGTGGAGTTTCATCAACTAAGCAAATAGGACAGCTGAGGAAAACAACTAAAAAAGAGGCATTTGATAAATGAAGATTGTCAAGGATAGGCAAGCAAGTGACAGAAACTGATTCATTGAGAAAGGAAGATGAATGCTTCAAAAACTTTCTTTTCACATTGGTGAATATCTTCCACTATTTCTATTTAACATATCAAGATTAGTGCTATCTGAAAAATGAATTGGCTTTTTAGAAGCCAATTAGCTATAGTGAATAACCACTTTACATCTCCTGCATATCAGTTTTGGAAATTAAGTGTACATCCTTAGGGTGCTCAGACACCAGAGTGGTAAGAGTAACACAAGACCTTGAAATGAGTAGAAACTGCTCAATATGTAAACATATTGAAATAATGCTACTTGTGATAATGTTCCAACAGGCTGTGGAGAAGAGTGACAGAGCTTCTGTGGATGCACAGAAAGTTCGTTTAGCCACAAATCTTGGCTAATACATCTTCTCTTCCAGCACTAGTTTGCAGCCCTAGCATCTCCTAATTAATCTATGAACCTATGAGTTACATGATGCAGCCAAGAAGACTTAAAAATAACCTCCTTGGCCTTTCTCAGTTGGGACTTCCACTAACATTAATATGAATACTTTGCATAGAGAGCTTGCAAATGAAGCTCAAAAAGTTAAGCAGAGGCTCTGTTTACTCTTCATCCTGACATAACAAGCTGGACATGAAGAGTATTGATTTAGCTCCACGTGTGTACTACTCAACCCATGAGCTTTAAAGACATGCAGATTAAAAATTTTCTTAGGAGTTCCAGCAGTGCTGTAGCACAAAAATCTCTTGCAGCCGAAAAACCTCTTTAGAATTAAAATATAGAGTATTTCTCCCCTCCTCTGATGACAGGGACATTATTTTCTATTCTTTTATGGTGATCTTCCCTGTGCAATTAGGGCATGCATTCTAGGTTTTACATTTCCTATAACTTGAGGTTTATTTTAATTCATTCCTCAATGAAAATGGAGGTTCTTATGTGCTCCCTTGACTCTGGACTTTACAAAACTGCAACAAAATATTGTGCTTAAAGAACTCTGGCAACATTGAAAAAAATCACAAAACAAAATACTCATCAGCAAAACACCACCTTTTCAAAGGTGTTTATGGAGAGGGAGCTCTCTTGCTGTCCTGCAATCCCCTCTTAATTTTGCATAACAGCTATGGTTAGGTGGCAGATTGGGTGGATCTGGTGCAGCATGTGACCCAAAAAGATCATCAATGGCCATTCTCTGGAACCTAAGGTGCTCTCTGCATACAGCAGCAGAGACTGAAATGGTTGTCAGAGGCAGTTGGATGCCAGAAAATGGAAATAGTTTTGTGGGTCTATGAAAATGCTGATGTCGGCTCAGCGCCTTATATCTCCCTGTGCTTAGGCTGAAGTGACTTCTGATGTTCATAAATCCTCTGCTTCTACCTCTGGTTTTCTTAAGGGATCAACAGCAAGGCAATGAAAAAGGCATCAGGCAGAGTTGACTTAAACATCCAGACGTATTTTCAGCCATGCTCTCTACCCCCTGCCCTGAACAGGTACAATTTCAGTACAGGTAGGAATTGATGCATATCTGAGGAAGGGGTTTAATCTACCAAGTTTATTGTTTTTAGGACTACTTTCAGGACTACAAAGAAAGAATCATTCCTAAATCAATATCTGAGAAGATCTATGTCCAGTAAGTGCTTACTCCTTTCTTCATACTCTTCTCTGGAGACCTGTGAGACAGATGGTTCAAAGGACCTAACCCACATTTCTCTAGGACAGAAGGCTTTGCCCTTGGGCTTATTGCTGTTACAACATGCATATAACCTCCATTTCTCTTTTGCTGAAGCTGAACTTGCCCATCAGTTGTAGGTCCTGCGGTGACTCATATGGACAATGATTATTTGTCATCAAATAAGCTTAAAATTATACAGAGCCAGAAAAAAAAAAAAAGAATGAAAGAAAACAAATAAAATAAAATAAAATAAAATAAAATAAAATAAAATAAAATAAAATAAAATAAAATAAATCTGCAAAATTGTATCTTATTATTTTGGGGAAAAAAAATTAAACTTTTCAAACTAGCTTTGCTGAAAGTCAAAAGAGTAATCCTATTTGCAAATATGTATATGCAAATGAACTATATCTCTCAAATGAGAACTTGCATAGACAAACTCTCAGGTTCAAGAACCCAGGTGTAGCAGCTGTGGTCATTTAATTTCTACAGACACATTTCTGATGAAACAGATTATTTTTAAAATGCGCAATATGGACAGAGATGCAGCAATTCACACTGCATTTCAAAAAATTCCTGTTCAGCATAGCTAATTAGGAAATCCCAGCAAAACAAGAAATATGATACCTCATAGCACTGTCAAAAGACTGAAACCAAACAAATTCCAAACACTCCAAAGAGAAAGTCTTAACAACTCCCAGTGCAACAAATCTGTTACATATGAAAGCTTTATAGATCTTGTTCAAAGCTTCAACAAATGCAAATATCATCACTGCATATAGGCTCTGAGCTGATTTCATTTGCTATACCTCCATGGAGGTCAGTGATGATACATTGATTTCCACTAATGAAGGTCTCACCAAAAAAAAAAAAAAAAAAAAAAAAAGCTGCATTCATTCACCTAAGAAATGTCTTTTTTTCCTCCCCACTTTCAAACTTTATTTAGCTTTTCTCCAGAGGAGAAGAAGTGCTGAATTAGCATTAAATACATTCAGCATCCTCACCCAGAACCAACCACACTGTAAGTGCAAGGAGGGCATAAGAAATTCACCACTGTGTCTCAGTCTTAGTATAGATTGAGATAATCACTGTCATAGAGATGAAGAAAGGCCAACACAGAAGGTGTTCTGGAAAAGATTTCAGTTGTCTAGGAAACCCATGGCAGTAATTGGGAAACAAGTTAGGTAGTTTTAGGACTCCAGATACAAGTAAAGGTATAACATTTAGGAAGAAAGAATAGTAGAAAATAGTTTAGTTGGGTAATCCCCCCCTCAAAAATTTTAAAGAAGAAAACTTCTGAGAAACAAGATAGATTGGAATAATAAAAATAATTCAAAATATATCCTGCTGTTTTAGAAGTATTTTTTTGTCCTATCAGAGTACTATGTTTTTTCTGATAAAGTGAAGAATGGAAGTATAACTTTTCTTAAGAAGAGTGATGAGTGACCCAGTTTTAGTGGTAGCATTCATGCTGTTATCCTCTGGGTTTTATGTTTAAAAGATTATCTTGACATTAGTAAAGAAGCTTTACTATATTTTTCCCAGTTAAGTTTTGGACTCTATGTTTACAGGGAAAGCTAAGCTGATAAGAGAGAAGAAAAAAGGTTTCAAACAAGAGTTCCATTAAAAAAAACCCAAACCCTTTTAAAGATACACATTTCTGTAATTTCCTTTTGGATTCCATTTCCTACCTCCTCCTCCCTCCAAAAGCACTGGTTGGATGACTTATTTGATACTATCCCCCATCTAGAACTCAAAAGTTATGCACAGTGAGGCTCCTTAAGTTGCAGCAATTTTAAGTAGGACACCTATTCTCCCCACAGAAGAGAGCAAAGCCCCAGGCACCCAGTGTACTTTCCTGTCACTTGTCAGAAGTACTCACTTTGTTTGGTTTGGAAGCTGAGAATATACCAGAGATGAGAGTCAGGGCTATGACTATTTAAAGAAAGCATTTTATTCTTGCACCTCGATAGAACTGGAACCCACATCATGGTCGGGTCATCGAGTTCTTTCATTAAAAATATTCTTTCACCAGTGTCACAGATACAAAACTCTTGTTATCCAATAAAGTAATGTATAAAAGTAATTTATGCAAGAAAAAATAATTTACCTATCCAGGTAATAGTTCAAAACATACCCATTTTGCTCACATGCTTTTTTTCTTGATCAGTATTACAAAGAGGGTCCTTGTTTGAATTTTTCAGTAAACAAATTCTAGCTGGGAACGAGACTTGAATGAGATGTTGGTTGCCAGGCTGGATAAACAGATTCACCCTCATTTCAGTGTTTCAAAGGTTGTTTGCAAATTGAATAACTTTTATTCAGGGATGACAGATTCCAAAGCTGTTCTGGAGGGCTTACTGCAGTGGTTACAACCTACACAGGTTGACCTGAAATATACCACAAACAGCTTGATTTAAGGCCAGAAGGAAACTTATACCCTTTACTTTCCTATGAGAGCAACTTAGACATGTAATGTTATTATAATATTTTTATAGTTTTGAAATGCAAAAAGCCAACCATATAATCATCACGTTCTAGTCTACATAATTACAGTAATTTTGTAACATATCCAGAATGTAAACACAAAGGAAATATAATTGCAGTTTTCCCCAACAGCTGGTAAAATCACTGTTTTAAACTTAAACCTACAAAACCACTGTCATTCCTTACGCTACTGATGCTGGGAACAGCAGAAAACAATCTTTAAACTTTGTTGGTTTATGAAATATGTCGATTAAATGGTTGACTCAAGTTAGAAATTTCAAATAGTGGAATATCCCAAGCGATATAAAGAAGGGTTTTGCATATTGTCAGTGGAACAAAAGAGCAAAGAGAGATTGCACAAAGTGGTTTTGATATCAATAGGCTGAATTGTCACAGCTATGAATCATCATAAAAAATTGCTGTAACAAGTAATACAAGACTTTGTAATTCTTTAGTGACACAAATCTTTAGTGAATCATAGATTTAAAGAAATCCCAAAACTAAACCCCAAACCATTTAATTTCTTTTATCTTTTTTCCCCCCATCAGAATAATATTACACAACACAGAAAACTAATTTTCACATTCTAGTGCCATATTGTACATGTCCTCAAAAGAAATATAATTGTTCTCTTTTTCTTTAAGATAGCTATGAATACTTGAGAAAATATGAAGACTAAAACCACCCCAGCATTTTGATTGATTGAAAGGTTAGTATCTACTGAATGGTTTATATTTTTTTTTTTTTGGTGGTGGTGGTTTCATAGTATAACTTGCATTTTATCTACCTATTTGTTATTTTCTCAGAACATGCTTTTGTATCTCCAGAAGGGGGATAAATAGTAGGGAAACAGTATTCTAGTTATTTCAGTTTTTGCCATCAGGAGGAAGACAGACACTTTTGTGTGGGATAGGTATGCTGCAGGGATACAGCACATCAAGCTTCCCATGGTGAAGGGACATGCGACTGGTGTAGATAAATCAGAAAAATGGTATGCTCTGTACCCATATGCAATCTTCTGCTTTGCCCAGCACTCAGGCTGCACCAAGCACAAAACAGATTTACACTTATTTTTAAAAGGAGGTGTGTGACAGCAACTCTCTGGCTACAGAGAGCGGCACACAACTTTCCCAGGCATCATCCTGGGAAAGGCTGTGAGAAGATCAGAGCAAAGAGTGAGAAACAATTCTTATCTTCACTTGCTGCACCTGTTGTTGTGCACATGTGGAATGTGTTATGGAGATTTGTTTACCAAAGACTGGTTTCTTAATTAGCCTGTGGTGATGGTGTTTGGATTGGTGTTTGGACCAATTAGGTCCAGGTGTATCGTAACTGTCTATAAAAGCAATGGGTTTCTTAGTAATGATATAATATAATAAAGAGATTGTTCAGCCTTCTGTGAATCATGGCGTCAATGTGAATTATTACCCAGTTGGAGGTCACCTGCTGTGACAGAGGTGAGGTTCCAAAGAGGCTGGGTGGCACGGAACAGAACTGTGTGGTGGCAAAGACATACAATTGTTGGAGCAGGGGAGCACAGCTGATTTAGCAGGTGCATCTATAGCTGTGTGCAGGACACCAAGGATTTCTTCCCCACTGTCCCAAGGGAAACCTCAGTTCCAAGACCAGCTGCTAGAAACATTCAGCTTTGCATGTTTAGTTTTTCTAATATAACAATCACATTAGGGACAGAACTGAATGATGAAACTAAGCAATGAAATTTTTTCCATTTTTTAGTTTTTCTTCTTTGAATAAATTGGGATCTATTGTCTCATAAAAAAGTGTAGAAGCTTTGCAGCAGTAAATACTATATAAGACAAAATTATTTCTTATTCATGGATCTGCTGGCAGTTTTTGTGTGATCTTGGTTAGCTTTGCAAAACAAGCTTTTAAACAGCCAATACAAATTTCATGAGATTACTTGACAAATAACTACTTCTTTTCCTTGTTCTGGACCACTTTATCAAAAATTCATAGAAAAGAATCCATAACTCAATGGCTTTTAAAGACAGAAGACAACATTACAGGTTTTCAATGCAATCTGAAAACATATTAAGATTAATTCTTCAAAGAATTTCTATGGAGCTTGGAACATGATAAGTGTAAAACCTCAAAATCTATGATGACAGTTAATCATCTAACACAAGGGAGTCCATTTCCTAAAAAAGACACCTCCTTGAACTGAGCTGCCTTACCAAGCTTTAAGCTTAGAGCTTAAAGATTAATTTAAAAAATACCTCAGTGAAAGATGGTTTTGACACATCTTTAGCATCCCTCATGTCTTCTTATGCAATACTTAGCAAGTGTTACTGCATATTTAGAAAACAATAAATACAGTATAGAAAGCCAGCTCTGAAGGGATACAAGTATACTTTTTGAGTGTTTTGCATCTCTGACCTATTTCTAGAAAAAATAGCACTTACTAAATATTTATACTGTTTCTGTACATGTGTGTAATTATAAATTAGTTTCAGTACAAAAAATACCCTTTAACTGTTGGCTAGTAGCTGTGAGTTCTCCCAATAACACTGAAATCT
The DNA here is from genome assembly GCF_024509145.1 of Vidua macroura. Classification (NCBI taxonomy): domain Eukaryota; kingdom Metazoa; phylum Chordata; class Aves; order Passeriformes; family Viduidae; genus Vidua; species Vidua macroura. The sequence continues at coordinate 67,604,954 of NC_071573.1, read as the reverse complement.
GTGACATCCATTTTAAGAATATGTGAAATAATTCTTATATGAAGCTCCAAGGATTAAACAGGGAAAAAGATAGTTTAGACCTTTAGCATTCCCCGCTGATGAAAAACTGTTTAGAGCCAAAGATTTAACAGTGTGAATACAGTTTTGGCCAACAACCATACCAAGAAGCTCCTGCACTGGGCACAGATGTGTGCAAAGCTCAGTCATATGAAAAATAAACTGCAATGAACCCACAAGGGAGTGAGCACTGAGGAAGAGGGGGAAAAAGGTGTGATCAAACAAAAAAGAGTCTAGGAAAATGCATTGAGATCAGAAATCCAAACAGAAAATGAAACTGATATCTGCAAAGGATGGGGTGTTAAAATTGGTTTTACAATAATTTCTGCCACAAATTTTATGTCACCATAGCATGATTTTGAACTCAGATTAAGTCTCTATTGTATCAGCTCTTACAAGCAGTTTTCTTGGTTCTCCTACCTAAAGAATGAGTCTCCTATATCTGTGAGATGCATTTTCCCACCATGTCCAGCTACACTCTTCTGATTTCTCAGCAATGTGACTGCTCTGCTTGATGAGGGAAAGCTGAACTTCAGCTGAGGTTTCACATCACATTCAGGGAATGCATACAGAAATGAATGCTGATGGTGAACATGTGCTCTGGGAGGTAGGAGAGGGCCAGTCTGTGAAATCTGACCGATTTTACTGCCTTGCAGAACAGTCAGGTCAGCAGAAAGCACTCAACTCTCCTGGCTTACACAAACAGTGCTGATAATGGTTGGATTTTATTAGTCCTTCATCATCATCATCCTGTGACATTCTAAGGATTTTTAACTGAATCTGTTGTCATATCTCTTCAAGAGCAGATAGCAAGACCCTGATGTGACTTCTAGGAAGGAAAACCTGCAGGAAGTCTGCAGGAAGGGACTGGTCTAAGCAGACAGTACAGACAGAGATCTCCTTTGCTTTATTTTCTGGCTGAAGAGAATTTTGGAGCTGTATGTGTTGGGCATGACAACAACATGGCAAATGTAGAAACATTTGAGCTGAAGTAGCAGCATAACTCTGGCCATGCTCTCAGGCTTTCTCAGCAGAACCTAATTTTAGGCACAAAGGTGCTGTTCTGCCTCATGTCCTCTAAATTGTTGGAAGTGAATGTATAATCTGAAGTTAAGATGATCACCATCACATACAAATTCTACAGTTTTTTCTCTTTACTGTCCTTCAGAATGGTCTTAAGCACCTGGGATCAGAATTCATCCAAACAGAAGGGTAGACTCTTATTTTTCAACCATCTTTCCTATCATGGTTCTCCTTTCCTTCCTCCTTCCAGGAATATAGACACCAGGCATACTCTTTCCCCAGAACTCTTGATACCCAAGTCCTGGATGAAATTACTTCTAACTTCTTTGAAGGTGAAGTGCTGAAGACTTGCAGGTCAGAGAACACTGAAATCTCACAAAATGTGACAAAACCTTATGAAGAGTTAGACAATTTTTAATATGGACAAAAACTTTTTTTTTTTTTGTACAATACAAGCTTATTTAGAATAGAACACTATTTTTCTTGAGCCCTTATGTTTAATGGAGTTCTTTCCTCTGCAGTGTACCTCAGTAACATAGCACTTCTCAGAAATTGACACATAATAACCTCTGTCTGACAAGGAGTTTTATTAATAATTTCTTTTGGCTCTGGAAAAAAAACACCCTATGAGCCCTAAAAGACAAGGACTATTTCCTTTGAGCTTTGATACCATGTGAAGTCTTGCAGGAAATCTTTAAAAAACAACATTAGAAAAGGCCAAGCAACAATGGAGAGGTTATTTTTTCACCAGTGGTGATGCTTTTGACTCCTGTAAACTCCTACTGGTAGCTCTCTAGGACATCTCAACCTGTGATGTTTACTCCTTGTGCCTCCAGCTGGGGGGGCAGGGAGGAACAAGCAGAAGTGTGGTTTTAGCAGAAGTACTAAATTGGAGAATACTGTTCCTAAACCATGACAGCTGTCAATTTCACTCTTTTCTACTATGTGTATTTGTTCAGCAACAATCATTATTGAAAAATCATAGAATGGTCTAGGTTGGGAGGCACCTTAAAAATCATCTAGTTCCAAGCCTTCTGCCATTGGCAGGGACACATCCTACTTGACCAGGTTGCTAAATGCCCCATCCAACCTGGCCTTGAACACTGCCAGGGATAGGGCATCCACAACTTCTCTGGACAGCCTGCTCCAGCGCCTCACCAACCTCACAATTCTGCATACCTACCTAAATTTTCCCTCTTTTGGTGTGAATTCTTTATTCCTTGTCCTATTGCTATGGTTTCTGATCAAGAATTAAAAAATATTAATGAATCCTATGCTAGCAAGTGCTGTGCTCTTATGCAGTAGGGAACTTGCCATTTTCCTGTATGTATTATTCAAGGTATTAAATTCACCAGGAAACTGGAGCTGCTCTTAGAGATACTGCAACAGATATTGCCCTCTAAAGCCTTGAGAATGAAAATTATCCCAGGTAAGGGAGGCCATTATTATAGCAGTTCTGCTGACTGCTATCTTTTCAGCTGACATACAGGAAAACAGACCAAATCAGGAAAAAAGTGCTACACTGCAATACCAGCCCCACATCTCATATTGCCCCAGCAAAACTGGCTGACACCAATGTTAACACCTTAAACTGGTGCTACACACAATCCTACTTACTCTGTGGACCACTGGCTGGTGCCTATGCATGTGGACAAGACAGATGCATTTTTCCTAATACTGCAAAACTGTCTTTGTGTGGCTTTATCAGGGATAATGCTGACTCAGCAGTTCCACTTGTAGATCTGCTCAGTCTGTCATAAATCTGATGAGGGATATGTACATTTCAAATGATCTCACAGTGTAATATCTTCATAAATAATACTGACTTCTACTCTGCACTTTTCCCTGCTGCTGCTCCCATAGACAATACAGGACAAGCTCTGTGACAGTGATTGCAAACCCTGACATAAACAGCAGGATTGTTATCTGTCCTTCAACAGATAGGAGCACTGCCAGCAGGAGCCTATTTAAGCTTATTAAACAGGCAAGGTCATTTCACTCCTGTCAAAGTTTTGTTTTCAAATTTCTCAGTGGAAAGAAGTTTTCTTCATTTCTATTATGATTCTCCTATGTTTTCATTCACTGATGAAACTTCTCCAAAGAAATGAGAATATGTGGCAATTTTCATTTTAGTCCCTTAGCTACAAATATTACTTCTACGTTATCAACAAATATGTATTACTTTGCACAGTCATGTGTTAATCTCTATAGCAGCCAGCACAGGAGGTTTTGTAGTCATCTTTAGCACTCTGCAGTTATGTGTTTTCCATTATACTGTACTCAGAAAGCTTTTCTCCCTGGGGGGGGCTTCTAATGTCATATTTAGCTTGAATCCTAATGCAGCTAAGCTCCATCAAAACCATGCATATGGACTCAAGGGTAAGTGTAAATAATGCAGAAATAGATCAATACTAATCTTGACTTGTTGGTGTGTAATTCTCACAGAGCTCTTATGACTCCAGCCACATCCTGTGCCATAGATTCTGACTGGCTGTTCATTCCCAAGTTGTGGCAGGGACTTCTGGAGTATGCAACATCAGAACTGCTTTTACAGATCACATGTGAAATGTAAGGAGAATTGCATTCTCTCTCTCGCTCTCCTATATAAGGATATATAGGATATAATCTCTAGAATATATTCTTTTCTAGAGAAGAATGAAGTTAAAGATGTAAAATAAATAACTTTAGTGCTGCTCACTACTGTGGGACTGAACTTTCTGATCCTACTGTGTTGGGTGATTGTGTTTTGTTTATCCAGCTTTTCAAGAATAAACAGACTTAGAAAACAACTATGACTTATACTAATCTTAAGGGAAGTAAACTGTTTTTCTATATTGTACCTGTTATATCAGTAGATTATATTTGTGCATGTGTATTCTATGCTAGAAAAAAGTCAACCATTCACGATCATTTATTGAAAAACTATTTGAATCCAACTATTTGTTGGACCCTATTAAATAATAATAAACATTTAGTACTTAAAGTGTGTATTTTGATTTTAGAGTCCCATGAACAAACATCTAATTTTCTTCTAATTGTGTTCTATTGGAAATAATTCTGAATTATGAAATTTCCTGGACAAAAAACTGTCTTCAATCTTCTTCCCCCATTCTGTTTATCTGTTGTGATTTTTCTTGTTTTGTTTTTCTATTCACCAGCTCCTTTTAGTAATACCAAGCAAAAAGCTGCTTTTTCAAACACCAGAAGAGCCTTATGTTGAGGAAATCAGCTCCTTGCAGGGTTCTAGAGATAGATTTTGCTCATTAGAAAGTAGCAGACAGATTGCTGATGAAGGTTCTATTAAGCAAATTAAAGCATTAATACCATGATCTCAGGGTTTTGTACAACATAGCAAACCGTATGCCGCAGAACTTGGGATCTCTTTCCAGCTGTCAACTGCCAGTATCCCCGAGTTCCTGCTAATTGGTGACACACCAAGGCAAACAAGTCAGCTAATTCCAGAGCAGTGAACTGATTAACTTTGGGTGCATATACATATTTATAAAGAGAGTGTTGCTTTGTCTCAATAATCAAAACTAGGTTTATTTCAATTATAAAAGTTGTGGACTACAAAAGTACTAATGGCGCAAAAAACCCAACCCAGGACTAATTCTTTCAGGTAAATGTTTGACAGCTGTATTGATGTCAAAAATAGAGAATGTCTATGTATGTAGAAAACTGGGATTGATCAGTCATTGTATCATTCCTGTCTGCTCATAAAAGCACCACAATTATCTTTCTACTATAAGATAAAGACATTTTACAATATAACATTTCCTCTACTTTAATCCTGAACAATTAGATTAAAATAGACTAGTTTTCAATTTTTTACCTCTTTAAATTCATACACTTTTGTCAGAAAGACATACACTGAGAAAATAATGTCCTTTTAGATCTATAACATCATAAAATATTTCCTTTGATTCTTTTCAGTATAAATATGTTTGGGTCAACAGGTGCCACTCTCCACTGTCATGTACACTGGGCAGTCTCTTGGCTCCACAATCAAACCTGTTGTTTGCAGGGTACAAGACCCTGTAGAGCAGCCAGGAAAGCAGTTCTACTCTATGACTACAATTTTGTGATTTGGTAAAGAAAACAAACCTAAAGAAATCAAAGAGCTGGGAAAGGAAAGCACATTGATTGGTATGCTGCAGAGTGATGGCCTTAGATGCTGTAGATGGTGAAGACAATTATAAAGCAACTTCTGATTATATTTGTCTCCCATGCATGCCTGATCTCCTTACAAATCAGAATGTGCATCTAAGGATAGGCCCATGACAGGGTTACCCTTTTTTAAGACCATGCTGAAAGAAACTGTTGTCTCTTTTCAATGTAATAGAAGCACAAAGAGTTCTGAAAGCAGAAGCTGAAACCCCATGTCTGGTTAATAGCAGCAGTGTCTTCCATTTTAAAGCAGAAATAGGTATCTTTTATTTGTACTTCTGTTCCCATCACTTCTGCATTTCTGGTTTCAGTGTGGCTCAATTGGAAGAGAGAGCTGGAAAATGTTCCAGTCGTCTGCCTTGCTCTCCTGATGAAGTGAGCTGTGATTTTAAACTACCTGAAGATGAGAATGGCCTTCAGATTTCGCTTCCCGATTCCCAGCACAAATCACTAGAACACATCCATGGTTAAAAGTAGAATTATTGCGCTGATACATGGTCAATTATCACTGTTTTTTCTTATTTTTGAGAAAAAAAAAATCAGACCCTGTTTGTCCTGTGTTTTTTTGGACAGGTTCTCTATGCATTTATTATTGTGACTTAGCAATTTAAAATTAATCACCTTGACCTCAACTAAATTTAAAGAGCCTAAAAGATTGGGGATATTGTTTTGTTATAGAACAGAAGATCTTATTCTAATACTACCTCTCCATGACCTCTTTTATAATTTAGAGCAACTCCACACTAGCAAACAAGCCTTCTGTGCCAAATCCTTGTTACTGTGAGTTTCCAAACAACCTTTTTTTAAACAGGTGTTCTTACTGGTAAAATGCTATACCTGGCAATTATTTTTAAGTGCTTTGTTTTTCTTCTTATGCCCACCAAACTGGTCTTAATTTTATATGAAATTTTCTTCCTGGAGGTCATTTTGTCCCTTCTGAACACTGTCCACACTCATTAAATTGAACCATTGTATAGGACAGAATGCTGCTATGGCTGCAGGCAGGAGCAGGAATCCTAAAGGATATGTATTCAAATATTAAAAAATTATATGCAATATTTTCTGTTTCCTGGATAAGCAAATCAACAGAGGAGAGGGTTATGCTTATATAAAGTATCTCAGCTTGAGTGTGACAACATTAATTATCCACTATAACATGCTGATTTATAATTATGAAATCAGTAATTTAATTGGCATCTAATGCAGTAAAAACATTCCTGCCACTGTCATTATCTGAGTGCCAGTGCTTGACGCTTTCAAACTTAGTTAAGCTGTCAGAAATTGTTATTCTGTTAAATGCATATACTTGCAAAACTGATCACTATTTAACAAAAATATTTTAAAAGGTGCTACTACATGACCAATGAAGGCACTATCTACACATTTCAGACAAATCAGCCAAGCTCACTGCTGGTCATCAAACACCTCTCACTGTTGGTAGAAATAGAATCTATACTCCTTGGGAAGAGAAGCTGCCACTAAATCCCACCATTGATATTGGGATCACAGATTACGTCAGTCTGAGTGTCAGAGCTTAACTCTTGGGTGCAACTGCATCTGTGTGTTTGTAGGTTTGTGACAGGTGGTAAAAAGTACAGATTAATGTACCCATCAAAAGCTGAGAGTGGCCACTTTGAATGAAGCACAGATGAGCAGTACAAGAGCTGGAATCAGGTAAGCCAGTTCACGATACTCAAGGTATTATATGTTAAAGAGCCTGGGGACTAGTTTTGCTCCTGATGAGCAAAAGATCATAGCCAGAACAGCAGGCAGTTCTTCAACCTTGTAGACTTGGGTGAAGAGCCTGATCTTCACAGAGGGAGTCACACAAAGGAAATATATCAAAATAACCTCAACAGGACAGTGATCTGCATGAAGGATGCTCTGTCAAAAGAAGAATCTAGCTTAAAAACTGGATACAGCAGGTGGTAGAAAGCAGAAAAGAGAATAAAAAAACCAGTGCTGTAGTCAGTAAATCATTGTACAATGGTTTCTTAGCCTTGCTCTACATGACATATTGTGCCTGTGTAACTATTTCTGTGATGGAAGGGATTCCTTCTACTGAAATTGTTTTACATCTCCAGCTGCTAATGGGTCTGAAGTACTACCACTCTATGCAGTTCATTAAACCCTATGGGAATAAGCCTGGATAAGCTAGATATAACTGATGACATAACAACGTGAGCTGCTGAAATATTTAGGCATAATTTTCACTTATTGCATACTGGACTTTTTTGGCTTCCTAGCACAGTTGAAGTGCTGCAACTGCTGAATGTGAACAAGACCATTTTCTCAGATCATTTTAGAGGAGTGTCAGTTCCTTAGAGAATATGTCATTTTGATATAAATAAAAGTATTCTACTAAAAGCTGCTAAACTAAAGATAGATATAAGTATAACCAAGGAAAATATGGTATTACCAAGAGCACGGCCTGTGAGGATTCCTGAAGGCAAATAAAGAACTTCACATTAAAAGTATAATGCTGTCAGATGTGTGTATATAGAGTAGGATTCAACTCATATTAACAAGAGGTTAAACAACAAACTTCAATGGGAATCCCTCTGCAGCAGTGGAGACATGCATTTTCCTCAGGTGATCCATCCATTCCCCAGGTAATGATACACAATGTCTTTGTGTTTTCTACCACAAAGGGCTTTCTACTTGCAGCCTGTCTTTCACTTGCAGCTCAATTCTCTCATTGAAGTCACAACAGAAATGTTTTTGCATTTTCTTATGACAATATTTTCTCCTTGTGTGAATGACCACCACCATTGTGAGAGTCACCCTTCTTCCATCCTTTCCCAATATTTTGGTTATTCAGTGGACCAAATGGCATGTATGCAGACCGTTTAACTGGTTGCAGCACTTGCTCCCAAAATGTGCTGCCATCAGCACTTAACAGCATTGTGCCCATAAAGGTGACAGCTTGAGCATGTCTTGAAGACATCCGTACAGGTACCACTGAAGCTTGTGTGCACGTGTGCTGGTAAAACACCTGATGCTGCTGATGGGAGCAGGACTTGAGGGTGCTCAGCTGTGGATCTTGTCACTTCTCCCCCCTGATGGCCACCAGGGAAATTTTTCATTTTCCCTTTTCTCTCTCTACTGTTTTTATTTTTGCCCAAAAGCTCTTTGACTGCCCATATATACCACCAGCTATAGAGCCTGCTGATAAATCTCTGTGCATGTAGATCTGTCTCTTTTGTGCCAGAACAGGTGACTGATATTTTTCAAACACCTAATTTTCTGGCAGCTGGAGTTAGGTCAAACAAATCCCACCCTCAGGCAGTGCTAAGATGGAGAGAGCTGGCAGAAGCCCTTTCCTAACATCTGACTTTTAAATACTTAGCTTATGTGCAGAGTCTTGAAGACTGTGAGCAATACACAGTAGCAATAGGACTACAGCCTATGCTGGTAGAATTACTGAATTGTTCATGATCGGTCTTTCCAATATTTCTCACCGCTTCTGTTCAAAAGTAAACCTCAGCCTCACAAGCACTTTTAAGTATGTGATAACATTAATAGACCATAATCACAGAAGAATTGGAACTGTGAGAAGTAAACTCTCAAGTTTAGTACTTGTAACTCAAGACTCACAAGCTTCTTTGATCAATATAAAGGTAATTAACTGGAACATGAAAAATAAATAAATAGAAAAAATATAACGAAAAAAGCGCTATTATTTAGACAATTGAAAAAAATTAAAAACCCAGGAAATGCAAAAGGATGTGGAATACTTAATTCAATTTCTTTGTGTATTTTTATTATCAATCATAATCACTAAGAAGATTCACAATAAAAGCAACATCCCAATTTTTAATCACAATAAATTCAGATTTGTGTAGCATTACACAATTACTTTTTATTCTCCCTTTTCTCCCATAAGAATGATAGAAAAAGAAATGTTTTTGAAGTAGCATGCTGCAATACATAATGGCCAAGTATTTATAAAATATTAACTGTTAGTGAGACTCCTCAGAATAGTGAATTGTTACCTAATGTCTAATGAAAATGAAGCCAATTCAAAGCAGTCACTGCTGCAAAGACATCCACCACAGCAGAGGGTACAGTTTATAATGAAAAACATTACATCTTTAAAAGAATAAGAAAGAAGTCTGAAATGAAAAAAGTTCCAGTTTAAGTGCACAAAACACAAAAGTCTTCTATTAAGGCATTCTGAGAGATGGCTGACCCACCAGCCTTCCAAACCAGGCAGACAGTAAGTGAGACACAGCAGAGCAAATTAGGAACACACAGACATAGTTATGTAGTTTCTGGAGCAGAGCTGATTCATATTCAGCCTAAGAGAAGCCTAGAGAAAAAGCTAGCCTGGCAGAAGTAGTCTGTTAAAACATTTGCTTACTCATTTTGCTATTAGATGTAATCCATAATTGAGCATTAAGTAGTTTGCTTGAGACAACTCAGTGTTGAGAGTGCTCATAACTTTTTGTGAGTGTCCTAATGTGCTTTTCTTAAAGAACTAGCTTCTAGGAGTTATTTTCACTTAATTGTTGAGTTATAATTCTTAGGCATATTTCTGGCCTCAATAACTGCTAAATTTTGAAAATATTATCAGACTATATAAAACCAGAAGGCAAATAAAAACAAATGCAAGTGTTGCTGGCTTGTTTTGGCTTATTTTTACATTGTGATTTTTGAGCAACAAAGATTAAGCACATGCTTATATGTTTTGCTAAAGTTGAGTTGAAATCTGGTGTAAAGCAGAGAAGAGGAGTGAATAGGAGGCAAGTAGGACTTAAGGCTTGAAAAATAAGTTCTTTCTGGAACTGGGTCTTGATCTGTCTTTTTACCAGCTAATTTAGATTCTACTTCACTAAAACACAACTCAGCGACATATTAATTTATTTAAGTTGTTTGAAAGTAATTAGTGAACAAGTCAAGAAATAAAATTAATCAATGTTACAATACGGTATGCTCTGGGGGAAAAAAGATACAAAGTATATAGGGGAAAAGTAGCCTTCATTTATATTAAAGAAAACTCACTTCACATAAATAGTAAATGTCAGTTAAAGCCAAGGGAAATATGTACCATGTTCAACAGTATTAAAACTGACACAACATGGATGATTGTCAAAAACTGATGGTATCTGGCAATGTTAAGAAATATTAAATAGGCAAGAGTTTTTTTATACTGTTTTACCATTTTGACAGTTTATATACCTAGAAAGAAGGTTCATTTATAGTTGTAAAAATGCAACCTATTCAGTTTTGTTTCATATCCTCTGATTCACTTGAGCAGCTATGAAAAGATAATTTGGGCTCAAATAAAGGCTTTTGTAATTGCTGTCAGCTTGGCCAAATACTGTTTTGAGCAATCTGGACAAAAAATCTGACAGTATACTTAGTTCAACACAAAATTAATAAAGGCAATTGAAAGCAAAAGCTGCTTCTTACAAGGGAGGAAGTAAAGGAACCTGCTATTTTCTCACATTTTTTCATCTTTCTCTCCTGTTAAGGACTAAAATCTATTTATTTTGATCTACAAGTTTCATTTGCATGAATAGAGGAATTAGCCTGTGTCTGAAATACCAATTTTTTAAATGAAAAACAGAGTCTTTGACAGTCAGTGTTGGCTCAACCTCCATTGACTTGGGGTTATGAGAATACAGCATTTGCAAGTTGTTCTCTTCCATGTATATTTAATAAAATATGGTTGATTGGTTGATTTTCACATCCTATTTTAGCCAAGTGAGACACAATTTCTGTTTTCCAAAACCTATCCTGCTTCTTTATTCCACCATCCCCCATCTTCTCCTCACATGCCAATTTCTATTCTATGGATGAATGGCACTCAGGAGGGAAACAGTGGCACCAAAATTCCAATTCTGTGTCTTAAATTAGTTGATATAATTTTATTTGATTGTTAGGACCAACATTGCCTTAGTATTTATGGAAAATAATGATATATCTATTTGAAAAAATAACCTGTACATACAGAAAAGATGACTGGAACCAAAAAGTCCAAAAATCCCACACTTTGCCTCTTTTATGGAAGATAGAAATTTTGGAAGACTATAAAAAATTAAAATATTATATTCACCAAAGAAAGTTTTAGCAAGAGAGAGATGTTTGGAAGATGTTGCTGTATTGTCTGAAGCTGCATATGAACTTCAAAACAGAAATTCTCAAGAATATGCACTATAAATATGCACATTGGAATGAGAAAAAGAAATTGAAATCCATAAGGCCATTCAGAGCCACTGCTTCTGCTGTCAGAATTAATGATTTTTCCTTTCTTCCCTAAGGGTTGATTGCTAACACTGTACAGCACCAGAGGCTTCCATCAATGTGATGAAAAAAGAAGTTATTCCAAGACCCAAAACTTACTGTGCCCCACTCAGAGTTGTATCTACAAGATCACATTCTTCAGATTAAATGTTTTCTGATAACTTTTGCATTACAATATCTTTTTTTTCCCAAAACATTACACTCTGAACACCCACCAACAACCCTTGAAAGGAAAGCAAATATAATCACATCATTTTGAAAACAGACACACACACACACACACACATAAAAAACATTGAAAAAAACCCACAGACATTGAAGAAGTAAAGAAAAAGGTAAAGTCAAGGCTGCAAGAGTTGTACGAATGTGAGCAGAGCACCTCACATCAAAGGAATATTTGTGTAGTGTTCTTCTGCTGCACTCAGATGCACGAGCTAAGACCTATGGGTCACATCCTCTAGGAGAGAGGTGTGGTTGAGTCACTAAGGCAGGACGCAGAGGGCAACTGGCCCCTCATCTCCCTGTGCCATTCCAGGGCAGCTGTACCACTGCTGGTATACAGCCTGAACAGAGCCATAGAGACATCTCAGCTCACCTGGAATTGATGAATCTCAGTAGTTTTTGCTGAAAGAGCAGCTCAGTCTGCACTTTCCTTTGTGGCTTTTTCTATCCATTTTTGTCTGTCTGGAACCTAAAATATTATCCACTGAAACATCCAATTTTATTGATGTTTAGGCCTTTGTTTTCTGGGTGACTAAATAGGACTGCCTAAAAACTAAAGAGTTTTATTTGGAACAACACCTCTCTCATTTTGCAGCAAGGACACACCACTGAAGACACCTTTTCCATTTCCAATTTTCCCCAGATTCCTTCCAGGAGGTCAGAAATCACCTCAGCGCCTTGCATTTACATCACAAGAAGACATAAAAATATTCCTCCAGAAAACATACCAGTGCATGCAACAGTGTACAAATAAATAAACAAAACCTAAAGGAACATTATAAATAAAAACATTATAAATAAATAAACATTAGAAATAAACATAATAAATAAACAATGCTAGCATTGTTTATTTTTTGCTCAGCAAAATGACCTCTCTTACCCTAAAGAAGGTATCCAGAAACTGCAGTAAAATTGGCAGACATTTCTGAGAAGAGGTTGCATAGTTGGGGTCTCCAAACTAAATTAATTTTGTCCCAGGTTTAATTAATAAATGTAGTTTGTATGGGAAGACAGGAGGTAAAAAAAATGCTTTCAACATCACCTGCCTTAGAGAGGTAAGAATTTGCAGGCAATGTGCTCTAATGGGGTCTGGTTTACATGCATCTCTTCAGTTATATAATGACAGCCTTTAGTTATCTGACTCACATCCTACCTCTCACTGTTAGGTATGAATCAAAGCCATCCTTGGTCAGAATGAATTATCCTTTGTCACTGGAACACCATTTGATGGATGGAACAAGAATTATATAAACTTTCATTTTAAGCAGTCCCATTTTTTCTCTCATTGGCAAAAAAAAAAAAATCTTTAAAAGTTGAAAGCAGAATTAATTATGAATTTACTTGTTCATGTAGAATAATCTGTCTTTAAAATAGCTCAGCATTGAAATTGCCTCAAAGGCAGAAACATCTGCTGCAGAGCAGAAGCACATACACCCTGGCTAAAAACAGAAACCTGAGATTTTACTGTTGATCAGCTTTACCATTGCTTCTACTTAATATTGCTGCCCAATTGTATTGCAAGCAGTACAGAAGTTTAATGATTACTCTGAGTGGCACCTAAAACACAATATGCAGGTAGGATGAGTATCTGAAAGCAGAAAACCAATGTCAAAATGCATTCATGTAAAATGTTACAGTCCTAGGAAACCTGCCTCTTCAGCACAAAAAGCTCATGCATACATAGATCTCAGAAGGATTGTATTCAAGAAACAGATGGAAGTTTGCATATTTTTCAAAATGAAAAGTGAAGAAATGGAAATAGCCTGCAGAGAGCCAGACAGTCCAGATCGCTCACCAGTTACCATTCAGGGACTAGGAGGGCAGGGAAGGAAAAAAACCAAAAACAACAGTGAGCAAAATTTGCTCACGACAATAGACTGTAGTATTTGACACTGGGATTATTAATTTGCCTTTACAAGAAGGAAGGAAAGTTCATTGTGCTGGGGTGAGACACTAGCTGTGCAACTGAATAGTGCTTGCAGTAATGGCTAATCAGCTAAACGGAGCCTGCAGCGGGGAGTGAGTGTGTTACGCAGCCTCTTGCCTTGAAACAGCAGCTGGGCTGATTTTGAGAGAGTAGAAATTCAGCAGAGCCTTTCATACCAATAGGAAAATGCACAGGAGAAGGTAAATACACAAATACACCATCTATGACCATTCCTTACTACTTGGAGGTCAGTGGGTTACTGCAGGGCGAAGGCAGGTTCACCAGACAACAGTTCTTGTGTTGGACAGACTCCCTGGAAATTTATTGCTGTTTGCTGTTCTAATCTTCTGCAAAAACATACCTGTTAGAAGCCCTGTTATAGCTTTCAGCACTCATGCACAGGCATGTTATAAGCAGCTCCTGATTTTCTGGGATAATTTCTGGAGGGCCCCAGAAAATGGAAAAAACAAGAAGAACACAGAAGATGTGTATTATAAGTATACATATTCAAAAAGTAGGTGGGAAAACAACAACACAGCAAACTTAAGGTAAATGTAAAAACACAGTTTTGACTGTGCACCACAGATATCCTAAGTGATGTGAAAATGGATAGTGATGTTAACTGCACCACAGGTGACATGATGTTCTGTATTGTAGTGCAAAGCATCTTGTCAGCTGTGATACAGTTGATTCCCAAGCCGCATATATTCCCTATTCAAAAGCAAATTTATTGACTTTAAATTACTGGCTTACAATAAGGGCACCATAATATATCTTTTCTGATAGCTGTAAAGTATTGCAACTATCCTTCTTTCTCCCTGTACACAATAGAGGAAAGAAAAGAATAGAAAATAAAATTTAAAAAAAACCCTTGTATACCCAAATATCAGTTTTATTTTGCCTCTGATAACAAACAGGACAATCCATATAGAATTAATCTTTTTGTGATGTGCACCTGAGAAGCAGACGGCAGAATTTTTTAGCATAATAACTAACACTGTTAGATTTCCACTTTCTATGCACCAGTGACAGGGAAGAGAAGAAACCACATCTGTGCTTTTTAAATAGCTGCAAACTTAGAAAAACCCTTCTAGAAATAGGGAAAGCCAAGGTCCCAGAAGGACAGAGTAGAAAAGAGCTTGTCTGAAGCATTTTAACCACTGATTTAGTTCTGGCTGTGTTAACTGCTGACTCTATTAAATCAGCTGAAATGACCACCAGTATGGTCCTAACCCATCACTGGTTAAGAGATTAAAGAGACTTGGATCTCTCTGGCTCTTCAGCCTGCAGAAGAGCTCCACTACCTTTACAAGGGAATGAATGCAGTTCATGCAAGTGGAAATGAATAGAGAATGGTCATATTTAGCAGTGGATTTATACAACCCACTGCCTGATGAGTTGGAAATCAATTCAAGTGCAACCATTTTGGAATTCAGAAAGCCGTCCTCAGAAAAAATCACTCATAAAGGATTTAGGCAGCAATCAAATAATAGGTTATGGTACTGAGCCCATAATGGCAAAACAAACAACACAGAGGAAACATACTGAAAAGCTACAATAACTGATAAGATGGAATTGCTGTTTGTTTTTTTTTCCTCTCTTGTTTATCCACTGTGTCTTCTGGACAAAGAAAGTGGAAAGCCCTAGCCAAGGAGTTCCCCTGTGTCACAGTTAGCTCAAGTGCTTTCCCCAAGTCCCACTGGTGCAAAGGAACATATTGGCAGGGAAGGGACATGGTTATACTGTTCTGGCAAACTCCATCTGGCATATATGTCCCAGGGGTGCTGCAGACAGCTGGCATTAGTTTTAACAGTCGGATTCAAATCTTTCTCTGGATCAATGTATACAAATCAGACCTGTAACTCTGTTTGTTGCTGTGTTCCTACATGAGGCAGGCTTTGCCACAACTGGAAAACACAGTTTTCTTATTTGTTCATTTTTAAACTCAGAATATTGTCCACTGAAACACCAGTCACTCAGCATCATCTTCCCATTTTTGTTGTTCTTCTAGCAGAGAAAACTGAGTCTAAAGCGGTTTAAAGGGAATCTATCTCTGTCTGTCCTAATCTGCTGAAAAAGAAACCATTATAACCATAGCTCAATCCCTACAAACTCAAGATATTGAGCTCTCCTAACAAAAAGATTAAGTCAGTTAAAATAAACCTCTTCTTCCACTGACAATAGACTGGATCAAATGTCCCTACAAGATTCTCCATAAACAAACTCTAGCTGAAATTATACCTGAATCTGTGTACTACCTGAAAATTTTAAATTAAGAAAAAAATTTTTAAAAGCTACAGCTGTTACTTCCTTCTTTTTCAAAGATATCCTGAATAAATACTTTAAAATTAATTTAATTAATTATTTTAATTAATTTGATAATTTAAATACTTATCAATACTAGAGCAAGGAGTCTAATAATATGTATGAAAATAGGTGTTCATTGCAGATGGTATCATAATTCAAGACTGTGATGCAATACCACAGAAACATGGGCAAAATAAATGGCTAAAAATGTTAATAATGATAGAAAAGATGCCTATTATCTATTGCTGTAGAATTTTACTAGCAGGAAGAGGTATAGCAGCCAAAAGACTTCCTTCACAGCCTTGCATCAGGGACTAATAAACTGTCACCCCAATTCTGCAGACATTAGTCCTTGATAACAGTCCCACTGAAATTTAAAACCTCAAACTTTCTTTTTGAATTATGCTTAAAAAGGTCTTTTTTAGAAAAAAAAAACGTTGAAATCATTCCAATATCTAAAGCCATTGTAGGACCAAATTGCTGCTTCCATATGTGATTCTTTCTAACAGAAGAGTATTCAAAAGCTGTCTTTCAAAGTTTAAAAAATGCTTGCCTTTATGTAAAATTTGCTAATAGTATGAATAATGATACAGAACTGGGTAGCAAAAATATTTTTTAAATGAAGTGTTCGGTTTCCCTTCATGCTGTTTTAAATCACTATTATTCTCTTAGCAGTTACATATCAGCACAGCACCAATTGAGCATTAATTCTAATTCTTTCATGACTCAGCTATTTAATCTGAAATTAGTGTCAAATGTTTATGTTCTAGTAAAAAACAAGAATTTGTTTGAGCAGCTTCTGTGTGACATCATATCCAAATATGGCAATTCTATTACTTAACATTTTAAAATATGATCAAAAGGGTAATTGGTCTTGAAAAAAAACCCCAAACCCCAAAACATCCCCTCTTCTCCAATCTAATTCTTTCTTCTCTCATGGCTATATAGGAAGCTGTTCAAGTTTGATTCTCTAAGGAAACAAATAAAAGAATGAGATAGGTTTTTAGATCTATCTGATGTGGCAAGGCAAAGGAGATACAGATTTTTGATTGTATGTTTTTTCCATTATCCATATAGAAAATATTCTGGTTTATGTAACAGAACATTTTTTCCCTCTCTCAGACACTGCTTTGAGTGAGACACTTGAACTGCCTCTCAGCCACTAAGTACTAAGTACTTCTCTGATATATCCATCAGAACTTCATTGAACAAACTGAGATTGAAGGGGGTGTGTGTGTGTCTGTGTGTGTGTAAACCTTAAAAATGGAGTGAGGGAAGAGAGAAAGAATGAGAGATTGGCATAATGTAGTTGAGTGGAAAAAGAGGTATCTTTCATAAAAATGGTGTCCAGAAGGTATCAAACTTGACTAATGACATTTCCTTCTTTGGATTGCAAAGGCATTTGAAGCAACCTTAATATTAGTTTGTTTCATTAATAATCTCTCTGCATATCCCAGAGTTTCTCATTTTTTTCCTCCAGATAAATAAATTCATTTTGAAAGGACTAAGGTAGACATTGCAATGCAAACAAATTGTAATTGTAGTTGTGATCAAAATAGTTGTGATCAAAATAGTTGTGATCAAAATTCAATGAAACATTTTCATTGAACTTGGTGAGCTTTGGCTGAGATCTAAAGGAGATTATTAAAGTCTTTTGTTTCAAAATCTAACTAGAATGTGGAAAATTAAGACTTGTAAGGGATGAGTTTGTAGCTGCTGTAAAGTTTCATAGCTCTATTGACTTTGAGAATGTTTAAATAATTTATACTAGAAGATGATTTGCCTTCAAACTTCACAAACAACTTTCATTCCCCTTCTATTAATCTTCCACACTATACATATCACATTTTGGAGAGTAAATATGAATGTACGGTCAGTACTTTGATTTTTATTTTTTTTATTATCAGCTCTTAGAAGATGAATAAGTTGTGTGCCCATTGATTTCCTGCTGTTCTGTATGTGGAGCAGATAATAAATCCATATCACATCAAGTATGCTTTAGAAAAAGATGCACTCTGGATTTTAGAGCACATAATTAGGTCAAAAAGGCAGCCTGGGTAGCTGGTTTGTCTGGAATCAAAGAGAGTATCTGGAAACAAATTGAATATAGCTTGTAGACATTTCCATAGACATGATGACTGAGATTTCAAATTTGTATATATTTTAGTAAATCCATAAATAGTAAAGAAAACAATTTGGGGATTTTTTTTTTTATTTTTTGAGAGACAAAATCCAAAACTTTTGATTGCTATGAGTTATTGGCGAAGGAAACAAAGAGCTCTTTTCTAACTCAACAGAGAAGAAACATTTGAGTGTGCTGGTAGGGAAAGATTATGAAGTTGGGAAGCGTGCAGGTTTTTACCGGAATCATAAAATAGCTTAGATTTAAAAAGACCTATGGAGGTCACCTGGTTTGACTCCCTGCTCAAAGCAGGGCAACTGTTAGATTTAGATCTTTGAATTTAGATCATGTTACTGAGGGTAATATGGTGTCAAGTTTAAAATATCATCAGAGAAGAATCCTCTCCCAGCTTCCCTGGGCAGTCTCTCAATGGACTTGACCCTTGTTACTGTAAAAGGATCAAAAAGTGGTTTTCACAGTATTTAACTGAAATATCAATTATTATAACTCATGCCCTTTTGTTTTGCATCTTTCAGAGGACCCTGGCTCCACCTTTCCTTCTATCACCCTTTCCATATGTTCTTCATATGTTCCATACCACCCTTTCCTCATGTTCTTCATCCCCTTTATCATTTCGGTGGCCATCCTCTGGGCTTGCTCTACCATGTCAACATCTTTCATGTGTTGGGGGCTCAAAACTGGACACCTTTCTCCAGATGAAGTCTCACAAGCACCAATGTGAGGGACACGGTCACGTTACTTGAGTGACTGCAAATAACTTGGTAATAGAGTTAAGCCTTCATTGCTGCAACAGCACAGAGCTGACTCAAGCAGCACATTGCTGCCCATCCTCAGAAATAACCCAGGGCCAATCTTTTGAGTGTCAGGGACTTAATTTTATGATGTCCCTTCCAGGTTCGTTAGGTATGGCTGAGTAAATACCTTCCCAGGTTCCAGCTTGCCCTCTGGGCAGACTTTTCGCTTGTGGAGGGGCTGTTGCTTAAAAAGAATGGTGAAAAAAAGATTGTCTATTGAAATGTTGACTATTCCTGAGTTTGCTTAGGTGCTGTTTTAGCTTTTGTTGTGGAAGTTTAAAAAAAGATAGGTGTTGAAATGCCTTTGAGATATACCTATGTTTTAAAGAATGTGGAAAGTTAGACATTAAAACAATCATGGATTATTAATTGTACAATAAATTGCTTTCTTATCCACCGTATGGGTCATGAGGTTTCTCAAAGGGATAGGGAAAAGGAAATGTATTGTCAGTAACATGTTCAGGAAACCCATACAGGCACTGAAACTTGGATGAGCACTGATATTAATAAAGAAAAACATTTGAAATACAGATTGCACCACACCTGTACATGCTACATAATAGTTAAAAATATTTTTAAAATATTTAAAAATATTTTTTTCATTTCTATTATGTGTTCACATTGCATCTAAGTAACATGAGTTCTTCCACCTCTGTATGGAGAGATAAAAACCTTTCTTTCAGATAGGAGTGCTGCTTCTGTTGTCTCTGCCTTTGTCACCTTGAGACAAGGCTGCCAAAACACAGCCTGTGTGAAATCATGTATTTGTGAGAGCATTTTGAAGCTAAAACAAGTTATGAATGCCGTTTCCTGAATATTATGGGGCAAATCTTAATGTGAACACACAATTATAACAGCTCAAAAACTACACTGGCTGTTAATTTAAAAGATGCATTTGAACTTCTAATGTCTTTATTATTTAGATTTAGGCAAACTGTCTCTTTCTCTATAAATTGTGAGTAGATCTAGAAAATTTGAGTAGATCTAGGACAGTGTGAGTCAGTTAAAGCTGAGCTATATATCAGCAATATTTGTATTTAGAACTGCTCAGTCTTGGACTCACTATTCAGTTTTGGCTTTTTACCCCACAAAATTATGCAGTTTTTTAAACTGTGGAAATATTATCAAAGATAGAATTTATATCATATATAGAAAATTTTTTACCAAGCCAATCTGTTCAATGTGGAGATGACCTGTGCAATTGCCTTCTAAATTTTTTAAAATATATAATTACTTTAAAAAAGATCTTTCTTTATAAATCTTTAAACTTTGTTAGATTCTCAGTTGTTACCCACGCCACACTCAGTGACAATGAGAGTGATCTAGTCAAGTCAGAAATGCCTCTGGTTTACACACAAATGTTTGCAAACCTATGGCTCGTAGACCTGCAGGTAGACCACAGTGGAAAGCAGGGTGAAATTCATAACGTGATCTGAAGCTCATTGAAGTTCTCATTTCAAGTCTTTGAAGTTGTCTAGTTCAAGAGGCTTTAGACTGGCTTTAGAGATGAGGTTGTTTGTAAAAAACAAACCTTTGCACTATGATACTTGTAACGTGAAATGGCATAGTTAAGAAATGCACGGTGTGCGTCACCTTTCTAGTGTGTCCCAGCCATCTGAGCTATGACAAATATCAGCAGAAGAATATTTATAATATTATTTCCTTTGCTGGAGTATTTTAGTATTACTAGAATCACTTTGGGCTCTCCATGCATAAAGGTCACTGTTACAGAAGAGTCTCAGTGAACAAGCACCCCTCCTGACAGCTCCCAGCAGGCAGCTGCTCAAAGGACAGGGAAAAGAATGGAGAGTAAAGTACTTTGACTCCAACAGGCTACTCTTTACATTGATATAAATTATTAAAGCTGGAGGTGGCCCTTGAGAATTGGAAGACTAAACTGGGTTTTTGTAAGCTCCACTGTTTCACTTCCCACAGAAAAAAGAGGAGATATCAATGAATCTCATTACCACCACCAGTGAAAATTTTTACTGCATTAGTCTTTACCTGGACACCTTTTAAAAATACAACCACATTGCAGAAAATGGTATAAAAATTAGTTGCTGCAGTAGCTAAAAGAAAGCTTTCATAAGAAAGCACAAATCTAGCCTATTTTACAAACTTTCTAATCTCAAGACAGTGTTGCTATATGACCATTTTAAACAGAATTACATACCTTGTAAGTCTTTTGTTCCTCGTTTTACTGTGTGATCTCTCTCAATGCAAGTACACATCAATGAAGGATCAGCATTTTCCATTCTGCTTATCTGACAACAACACACCTGGTCTAAAATCTGTAAAGCCAGTCACCCACCCATCCCACTGTCTCGCCTGAGCTGAGTCACAAGAATTCAAACTTGTCTTTTTTTTGCATCAGCAGCAGACAGACTATATCGATGGAAACAAACAGCTGCTGATTTGTCACTGACCCCAGGGAGAATACAGAGAAATTTGATTCAGTCTCTATAGTCTCCTGACTCTGAAACCTTGTTAAAGGTTTGCACAGATGCATGCATATTACATAATCTCTTGGGTAGGGCATGTATTTGCAAGATCATTTTTGAGATGTTCCAAGCTTTGGCCAAAGATAAAATATACTGGGGAGATCTTTCTTTAACTTCAAATTAGTAATTACTGTTGCTGCTTATAAACACTCCATGCATGGTCTTCTTTAAAACAGCAGAAGAGAAAGCTATGAGAACAGAAACTGACTAGGCTGAACACATATCTACAGCATCTAGGTTTAATAACACTGGGGGTCTTTGAGCCCTCAGCAAAATGTGTGGATATTGAGATTCTCTAGTGCAAGATCCAGGACTTTGGTGCTTTGTTGCTTATTCCTGCCCCCCACCCCCCCCCCCGCCTTTGTTTGGCTTTTGTTTGTTAGTTTGTGTTTTCGTTTGGTTGGGTAATTCTATATTGCAGTCTGGGATGTTTTGGTAGTAAGAACATGCTCTATTATTGGCAAACTATTTCCAGTACCATTTTAAAACACAAAACCTCTATTTTTAATCTTTTTCCAAGCTGCTTTAAGCATAATTTCAATTGAAATAAGGAACTGCTTTCTCCTGTTAGAGGCTGCACTAGTAATATCTGACCCCTTAATTTATGCCTTATTCAGTACTCTCTGGTTTGATGCCTCTCTCAGCTGTGAGATTTTCACTTATCCAACAGATCACACAACACCTAAAATTCAATATACCCAGAAAACAAACATACTAGCAAATACAGCTCTTGGAGTGTAGAATCCGACAAAATTTATTTCAAGTGACATGCTCAGACATAGTTGAAAACTGCTAATTATTTATTGTGGAAAACTTTGAACACCATTGTCCTGCTAAATGCGACTGAATAATCTAACTGTATTTAAAGACTAATAGGGTAAAACTCTTCCTATGGGGAGGACAGGTGGCTAGAGGTAATTACAATTACAAAACTTTACAAACCCCAGAATACTTAAACGTTTTGGATTTCCATTCCCTCAATGATTAGGGAAAAAGAAATTGATCAGAGTAATAGAGATTACTATTCACAGGAAGCACCATGGTCTTAGGAGAAATCAAGGACCTACAACAATCTCTGCAATGCACAGTTTGCACTACTCTCTTTCACAGAAAGAAAAGTGCCATTTGCTTTAGAATCAGTGATTCCTTATCATTTTATTGCTTTGTATTCCATATAGAAGTAAAACCTGCCCAAGTAATTTCTATGAGTATGCTATGAATCCAGGATACCAACAGCTGCAGAAAAGACTTTGTCTGTATAATAGTAGGTATCTTTTAAAAATTAATTGCCAACCAAATCAAAGGGTAATTTTCCAGATGCAACTAGAAAACTGAAATGTATGTTCTGCCCCACAGACTGCATTTTGACCATGCAGTGGATTTTATATAAAAGACTAAAAGTTTAATATTCTTTTACCTCTGTTTCTGTCAGAGAAGAATGTAGAAGAAGGGAAGACAGAATTCTTCCTTTAGTCAATACTTGCAAAAAAATGTGATAACGCAGTACTAATCAGACAGCAAAATATGGCTTACCCTTTTACAAACTAAAATAAATGCTTATTGCTTTAGGCTACAGGTAATATAATTTAAATCTCATTTGTATATAGCAAATTAAATAAGTTCTAACAAGTAAACAGGATGAATAGGAAAGTCAGATACTTCCTCATGGGATTTGCCTTACTTTTCTGCTCCATTTTCCCCTGTTAGTCCTGGTGATATAACCACAACACAGAAAATCTGTCTTTCACATGCCACTGTGAATTTTTACATTTTCATTTAATTTCATGATTCATTTCAATGTTAGTTATGAATTTGATTAGCAGGTAGTGGTAGAGTAAATACAGATTGCTAATGAGTATACAACTGACAAATACATAAAAATAAGGTATTCCAGTTTTGTTTCCTTGCTTGTTTTCCCTAAGAACAATGTTTGTAAAGTTAAAGGAAAATAAAATAAAAAAAAAAATGTAACTCAATGAATCATCCCAAACAGATGATTCGTCTTTCAGATGATGAAATTTTCTCCTGCCATCAATACATTGGTTCAACTCATTATTCTGACTTGTACTTTATGTCATCAGAGATATCAAGATATTATAGAAATTACTTTAGAGATCAGGCTAAAAAAAAGGAATGGGGAAACTTGGTCAGATTTTCATGTTGCTGGACTTTGCATCTACAACAAATCAATTACATGGCCCAATATAGATCTAAAAATCTACAAAGCCTTGATTTAAATTACTTGCATCTCATCTCTAGAGACTGACCTCATATTAGTCAATATATTTGTGACAATATTACACTTTGACCTTCCAAGAACTATCTACCAGTAAGTTTTCTCTCCTTTTTTAAGATCAGCTTTTGCTTGTCAACTTTATTACAAATAACTTTTTTTTTTTATTCTGAGAGCAAGAGGCTTTTGTGTTCTTCCTAGCTCTGTGTACAGTGTCTCTGTGGTCTTTGCTTTGCTCCCACATTTTTTTCATGGCAATCCAATATATTTTTCCCTTTCCTTATTTTTTCTGCTTATCTGGCAGTCATTAAACAGCACTGGATTTAGACATACTTGTCCCTTGTTCTATTTCCATAAGAGTGGAACAAGTTGAACCTATGCTTTTAAAATTACTCATTGAAAGCTGACGGTTCCACCTCCCTCCTTTCCCCTTAAGCTTACTTCTCAAATCTCAGTGTTTGCTCACTGCCTTCTCATTTGTTATTTGTTATTCTGCTCTCGGGGCTCTTTTCTGAAAAGCTGTGCACTCTGTCAATTCACTGTCATTCTCATTCATGCTGTCTTCAGCCCTCATAGTACCAGAGGATATCTTTCTGTTGACTGGAATCTGTCCAGAAAAAGGTCTCCCTCAAATATTTTCTTGAAGTTTTGTACTGAAGTCTTCTTACAGACACGTTCTTAGAAACTGCTGGACATCATATCCCTGCAGCACTCTCTACCCACAGTTGCCAATGGGTAATTCTGCCACATAGTTATAAAAAATAATCTCAAAATATTTTACCCATCTGGTCTGTATTCAGTCTACAGTCTTCTAGGGATCTAAATCTGAAGTCAAAGTGTGATGTACTAGGCAAAGAACTTTTCCCTCTTTTCCACTGTCTGTACCAGGACAAACAAATCTTTTAATATTTATGTAATTTTTATGTAATATTTATGTAATATTTATGCAGCTTGAATTAAAAGTGGTAATTGGCATGTCTCTCTTGTACAAATGACATCATATTTTGTTCTTTTAATGTGACTTCTAGCTCTTTTTCTTTATTCTTTTATTATCTGCCCTGGTATATTTTTATGTATCTCTGATTTTCAGTAGACTGAACTATTATCATCCTTCATGCTCCTCTTATGAATGCATTACATTTTTCTTTCCTGCATTTTGTTTTTTTACCTTTAGGCTTCCATTCCTCATGCACTTTTTCCTTTAACTTGTAAACATCTTTTCAAAAGCTTTGTAAAATGTTCTTTTTTTCTTTTTCTTCTCTGCCTCATTGCTCTTGGGACTTCATCTCAGATAAGGCAAACTGAAGTCCCCCGAGTAGCATCCTCTGTGCAGCCACACACCAGTCTGGAGTTTCCAGGACACATCCAGTCTGCAGGTGTCTGCATATAGTTAGATTATATGTTGGCTTTCACATATTTTCAACAGATCTAGGTTTTCATGCCCCTTAATGTGGAAGCTTGTCACTTTCCCTTTCAGGTTATTTCCATTAGTTAACTTCTCTCAGAAAAAAATTCAGTTTACTGCCCTGCTGAAATATTTGATTTCTGAGACAAGATAAAATGTAATCCCTTGTAGTTTGATTTTTATATGCTCCATAGTTGGAATGCTCTCATATTTTTACACAGTAGACAACCATTTCAACCACTTTTACATCCTTTTATGACCTTTAAATTTGATTATATTTGTGGGGGTTTTTTTGCATTCTCACAGTCTTCTGAACTCTGAGATAATCCAAACAATACATTTTATCAGAATATCCAAAGTCAACTGAGTAGTCATTGGATCATCAATAAAAAAATAATTAGTGTTACTAGGCTTAGTATTGACTGTTTGAAATGCCAAAGTATATGTGCATTCTAAAACTAACACATGCAATATGGTCATCATAAATTACGATGAGAATTCCCAGAAAAAATTGCAAAGTTTTGGTTTTGAATGTGATTTATCCATCCCCTAATAAGATGTCAGCAACAACTACCACTTTAAAGATGTTTTTTTATAAAGCATAGACCAAATTCT
This sequence comes from Vidua macroura, assembly GCF_024509145.1. NCBI lineage: Eukaryota > Metazoa > Chordata > Aves > Passeriformes > Viduidae > Vidua > Vidua macroura. Next base: position 67,579,311 of record NC_071573.1, on the reverse strand, counting down.
GAAGTCTTGTACTGGTTTGAAGGAGAAATACTGAGTTCAGAAGCTGGTTCATCAGTACATTTGAGATGTTAGATACTGTATACCTGTGAGACTTGTTGTGTCACCTAAAATTTTAAGACAATTAAATATTAAGTGATTTGTGAAACTCTGGAGTGGGTATTACTAATGAACAAAACCAGAAAAGACTCTAAGATTTCTTACTTTTGTAAATATTCTCACTTGTACTCTTAATTTTCAGACTGCTGTGGGGGTTTTGTTTGTCTGTTTGTTTGTTTGTTTAATTTCATCAATATTGTAAACTATTTGTAAAGACCAAAGACATCAACCAGTGTGAATGAGTAAATTCAAACATGCATTTTCTTCAAATTAAATTGTTTGCCTTTAAAAACTGTATCTTTCTCTACATGGATCTTTATCTTGAGACAACTTTGAAAATTTGGATATCAGAGAGAGTATGTGACAAATTACAGGGATTCTGATTACTTTTCATCAGAATCTTATCCCAGCCCTGCTGCTGCTAAAGTGAGCAGTAGACTCTGCTATGCCTTTCTCAACAACTGTGTGCAGTGCAGTGATTGACACCAGGAGAAGCCCACGTCCCTGAGTTAAATACAGAAGAAACAGACCAAGAACTTCTTGAAGATGCATCCTAATCACAGAAAGGTCTTTCTCACTCATCTATCATGGCAGAGTCTTGTTGCAGATCTTGTAATGGCTAATGTAAAATGGACTCCACTGTAAGTAGCAATTAAAAATGGAAAAAATAATATTAAATTTACTGTTATTTTCTCAATTTTTCAATCTTGTTTCAATGTCTTCTGCTTTCATTACTTTATTTTTTTCTATTCAGAATGCTTTTTGGCTTTCAGTTTAAAATAGCAAGGATCAACCTGTGTTAAAATTATAAACAGCACACTTTTATACAATTTTCAGTCTTCATGAGTACATAATTTATTGAATCCAATCTCTCCAGTGGTGCAGCTTTCTAGTTTACCCTTATTTCTTACCAAATCTCAGGTGGCAATTGCAAATAATTCTTCTCTTTAACCTTCATTCTCTTCTCTCTTTCATACATGTCCAATGACATGTTGACATAAGATATACAAATAAATCCTTTCTTGTACTTAGCTATTGCTGTTAAATTTTCTGGTTCAATCTACCTGACATTCAAAAGAGCAGTCTAAAAAGATATGTTAAACACTGCATGAATCAGCTTTTAAAAGTGTTCACTGTACCCAAGACAATAACTGCTGCATATCATGCTGGGGTTTGAGAATGACAAATACTTTGTTGTTGTTCTTTTTGTAGGCTCAGAATAATTAGTAGTTGATTAGACTTAAAAAGGAAGGTTCAAAGATTTCTTCCAGATACAGATAAGAAAAAAAGTATTAAAGGAATAGAGTATAATTCTAAAGGCCCTCTACAAACTATAGCTGTTACCTTGAATTTTGCATAAAGCTGGTCCTGCATTAAGAAAAACCCAATCAGATTAGACAGCAAAATAAAGAAAAAATATTTTAGCCAACCCTTTATATACTGTTACAGACTCAGACTTCAGAAAATTTACTTAACTAAGAAAATGTATGCATTGTATATCTGTTCAATATCTAAGGAAATTCATACTGTCACATGATTGGTATTTTACAGTATAAAATGTAAATTGGAGGCAATATATCAGTACTCTTTGGTTGTACTCTTGTGTCTCCTAAGACCATTAACTAGGAATCCACTTTTATTACCAAGAAATCATAATGATTACAGTTGACTTCTGTACTTGTTTCAACAAGATCTTACTGATCTGCAACACTGAAATTAACATTCCTCTTCAAATATACCATGAAGAGTAGTTTGAAAAAGGAACAGTGGCATACACTTGCATTGAGGGATAAACCTTCAAAATTTATGAACAGACATTAAAAACAAGAACATTTCTGAGAATGAATGTTCTTGTATTGATTAATGCTTTAGGACATAATAATAGTCATTGGAACAATTTGTTGCTTCAAGGGTAAAATTCCAAATTTGAATTTAGTCAAAGCAATATGACAATCCAAAGCAGAAGTGGACTTTTTTTTCCTGAAAGTTATAAGCTGACTGAGGGATGTTAAATGAGCTACAGAAAGATTGTGTTTGTTTCAGTTAGTTTCATAAATCCTACTGGAAATAATACTATACTAGATTTGAAACTGTTTTTTCTTTCTTACTACACAATGCGATATTACCATAGAAAAACACAAGTACAGATTAATTTTTGTAAATTCAGAAAAATGTCTTCATTATCAATATTTCAATAAGGTATTCCTTTATTTTTCATCCTATTGTATGTATAATTAGTCTTATATAAGGACATAACTCTATAGGATAAGCAAACCTTAATACCAATCTAATTTTAACAAAACTTCAAAGGGGAGAAAGAGTAAATCAGTGACTATGGCCAGCTATTGCTTTTCAAATGTACAATCCACTTTTCCCAAGCTTGAAAACAAATGTGAAGTATCAGCCACATAAATAATGAGCATAACTTTTTGCTGTTGAGGCTGCCAACATGGCGCTAAATAGTAAGAAGAAAAGAGCACTTCATTAATCATTCATGCAAGATTATATCTGACAAAATTATATGTATCCTCTGGTATATGCATTTGTTTTGTTTTGGTTAAAAGTAAGTAGTCTAAACACCTGGACAGAGGTTATGGTTCTAGATGTTTAGGAATATATGAAAAAACTTTAGAGCACTAGTGAAGAAAAGAACACTTAAAAATTGAATTGAGGGGAAAAAAAGGAGTTCCAGTGTTGGTCTCTGCAAATTACTTCTATTTTTAGCACAACAAACTGTATAAAAGCTCCAGCATCAAAGTCAAGGTCTAACCTACTAAGACATTCTTACAATAAGATGCTTTAATAACAATCTGATTGAGGTTTTCTTCTCGGTACTTGTCCTTTCCTGATGACTTGGCTTGGTTCTCCTGTCTCTAAATAGGACTAACAGGATGAGGGAGGCCACCCACACACCAGGACCCCAAGTGGATGCTGACCTTATCTCAGGCACAGACTCGTGCTCGAACTCAAATCTGTCACTACCTTCAGGGAAAGAAATAAGGCAAGGTTTGCCCCATACTTTTTTCAAACACTGCTGTGTATTTCTTATGTTCTGTATTTTCCTTGGACTGTACGTTGTTTTTGCCTGTTTTGCAGTCAGTTTTTTTCTGTTAGACTTAAGGAAAATGAAGATCATTCTATTGATTAAAATAATGACCCTTTATAGAGTCCTTTTTTCCAGTGTGAATACATATTAACAGTGCTGAGTTTACTTGAATTCAATGGGTCTAGTCAAACAAATGAGAACAGAGCATGACTGAACTAGACCGCAACCCCAGCAGTCACAGCTTTACAAATCCTGAGGTTTTGCTTGTGAAAAGCCATGCAGATAAGACACCATCCTTGGCATATGCTTTATTTAGGTCAAGGAATGAATAACATCTTGATATTTCCTATGGTGTAAGGGACTTTAAAACCCCTCTGATGGGACAGCTATACACAGTGACAATGCAGTTTCCTTCTCCTACTCCCACCTATGGCACAGACTCAGCTGCTGCTGCTCATCTGACAGTGTACTGAACCAGGACAGCCCATCATCCCAGCAAAAAGGGGAAGTACATTTTTGCCAGGGTACTGAGCATAGTAAAAGCACTGGAAGACTGGAGGCACACCAGAAATCATCTAAGGGAGGGGGCAAGACAAGTGAAAAGGGGGCAAGGAGTGACTGAGGCTGGGCAAAAGAGCAGGAAAACAGAGCAAACAGATAGTTTGGGAACCACACCTTTCATGATGTCTATGTGGTTACACTGCTTCAGCTTCATCATCTTTTTGCCGTCTTTCATCCATCATAATATGACCTCCTGACTACTTTCTACTTTAAATTCAACTTCTGATCAGGAACCCACAGGGAACAGGAAAGCAAGTAAGGAGCTGATCCTGTGATGATAACCTGCAGATTGTGGTTTAACATTAACTATGCCATTTTTAACAGCCCAAACACGATTCATCTTTTCTACATTTAGCCATTCATTCTAGTTCCCCCTAGGAGATTTGTCTCCTCTCAGTTATGCTGATTTAGCTCTTCACATGGCTGACCTCTAAACTGGACTTGCAAAATGAAGCACTCAAAACAAACAACAACAACAACAAAAAGTCTAGTCTTTAAATAAAAACATGCCATTTCATCAGTCTGATTTATAGTCAGAGCAAAAAACTGCAGAATTGGCATAAATAAATGTCAGGGCTCAAAGGGAGGCAGGAATGTATGGCCACTTGTGGGGAGGGAGGGAGACATCTTATGGTATGCTCCAGACAGAATAGGAGCATGAAAAAACTGCAGGCTTAATTCAGGCATTAGTTTAGACTTGTGAATGGTGTAGACAGGCAGCAGATTAGACCACTTGGGGGGGGTTGTGTAGTTTTCTTTGGTGAAGGTTTCTAAGAACAGATTAGACATGAGCCTGTCAGGATGTGCACAGCTTATCTGAGCTTGGGAGTTTGGGTACTATAGTTTTGTTTTCTACTAGCTAATGGAATGTTCTGAAATATTGTCAATGTCTGGTTTTATCTATTTCTCAGAACATGTCAAAATTAAAAAAAAAAATGTTTTTTGATGTAGCTTTGTTGGAAGTATCTAAAATGTGTCAGAATGTTGAATTTTTTTATGGATCCTGTATCTCCATGAAGACTCCTTTTAGCAAAGGGATAATAAAGCCATTAAGCAAGAGCTACTTAATCTTAAAACAAAAGAATCTAAAATGTTTTGAACTTGAACATCCACATTTATGTGTACTTGGCTTATGTCAATGTCAGTAGTATTGAATTGTAGAAACTCATTGTAATTAAGCAGGCAATTTGCTATGGGCTGTCAAACAGCAGCTTTACAGAGCTGAGTACACTGCAAATGTTAGGTGGTACACTGGATGCTCATTGCAGATGGCTTGGAGCTGAATCACAGGCTCAAAGTGGAGACAGGCAGCTCTTGAAAAATCAAGGTAGTTTGGAGACTCAGAGATATCTGTATCTGAAATACTCAAAATGAACGCCATAGGATAGGACAGTCAGACATTTTAATGTTTCATTTAGAGAGTTTTGAGCTTATTTGGATGCACACTCCACCTTTCACAGCTGTCATATAGGAGAATATGAAGCAGATGAGAATGCCCTGTTTGAAAAGTTAAAACTTTTCTAGTTAGATTTTTTTTCCCTAGTGACCAAATCTTTAAGTATTCAAATATATATATATCTTTTTTAAACAGAAGCTATTTAGGCTTGTGGAAATAGAATGATGGTGCATCAGGGGATGTTCAGATTGGACATGAGAAAAAGGTTTTTCACCGAGAGGCTGGTCAGTCACTGGAACAGGTTCCCCAGGGAAGTCACAGCACAAGCCTGTTGGAGTTCAAGGAGTATCTTCAGGATGGTGTTACTCATATGGTTTAGTTTTAGGTAGTCCTTTGAGGAACAATTAGTTGAACTCCATGATCCTAGCTGGATCCCTTCCAGCTTGAGATACTCTATGATTCTATGATTATTATACAAGTAAAACTGGCCTGGTCGCTTCAGGCTGCTTTGAATTGTAAAAACACAGTTTCAGGAATGCTAGGTGTTTAGGAGTCATATATGAATGTCAAATCAGCCAACTTTTTAAGTTTGGCCTTTTTCCATATAAATAATGGATGTAATTTCATGTTCTTTTAGATATTAAGAACATAAACACAAAAATAAATTGGATGTTAGTGATAAATTAGGTGATGAAAAATAAACACTCTCCTGATTTTAGAACTGTGCAAGCTTCCTCATGCTCTATTTTTCATATTGTTTATATCTAACCTAAAAATACAGACTTTCATTTGCAGTATTATGTTTTGTTTACCGAAACAGTTTGTACTAAATTAGAGACTAAAGAAATGAAAGCCAAAAGGAAACAGATTCCTAATGACAAAAAGCCTGTATACTACTCTTCAGGTTTTAGATGCCAAGGGGAGGGAAAGAAAAGGAAAGGAAGGAAGGAAGGAAGGAAGGAAGGAAGGAAGGAAGGAAGGAAGGAAGGAAGGAAGGAAGGAAGGAAGGAAGGAAGGAAGGAAGGAAGGAAGGAAGGAAGGAAGGAAGGAAGGAAGGAAGGAAGGAAGGAAGGAAGGAAGGAAGGAAGGAAGGAAGGAAGGAAGGAAGGAAGGAAGGAAGGAAGGAAGGAAGGAAGGAAGGAAGGAAGGAAGGAAGGAAGGAAGGAAGGAAGGAAGGAAGGAAGGAAGGAAGGAAGGAAGGAAGGAAGGAAGGAAGGAAGGAAGGAAGGAAGGAAGGAAGGAAGGAAGGAAGGAAGGAAGGAAGGAAGGAAGGAAGGAAGGAAGGAAGGAAGGAAGGAAGGAAGGAAGGAGGAAGGAAGGAAGGAAGGAAGGAAGGAAGGAAGGAAGGAAGGAAGGAAGGAAGGAAGGAAGGAAGGAAGGAAGGAAGGAAGGAAGGAAGGAAGGAAGGAAGGAAGGAAGGAAGGAAGGAAGGAAGGAAGGAAGGAAGGAAGGAAGGAAGGAAGGAAGGAAGGAAGGAAGGAAGGAAGGAAGGAAGGAAGGAAGGAAGGAAGGAAGGAAGGAAGGAAGGAAGGAAGGAAGGAAGGAAGGAAGGAAGGAAGGAAGGAAGGAAGGAAGGAAGGAAGGAAGGAAGGAAGGAAGGAAGGAAGGAAGGAAGGAAGGAAGGAAGGAAGGAAGGAAGGAAGGAAGGAAGGAAGGAAGGAAGGAGGAAGGAAGGAAGGAAGGAAGGAAGGAAGGAAGGAAGGAAGGAAGGAAAAGAGAGAAAGAAAATAAAAAATATTATAAGTGGAACAGGATTATTTCTCTAGTCTTCTCTTGTGTGTACAGCATTTTAAAAAGCAACAGCATTTTATAAATTTGTGCCAAAGCTACTAAGCTGTTCAAAAGATTCCATAGAGAGCTGATCGATTCTTTTTATGTCTTCTGCATACTTATTAACTCTACAGCTATTAATCAGGTCATAGTCTGAAATTCGCTTCAATATCAGAAAATATAAAGTTGCCTAATGTTTTCCATTGAAAAATCTTAACTTTTGTTGCTTGTAACCTCCCCAGATTTGAATAATAGGGGCTTAGAGCATTCATCCGAAGTTTCTGTCTCAGCATGAAGCATTTTGGTAAATTCCAGTCCTCTCAAAGAAAGAGATTTTGGAAACACAATGCTAAAATAAACACTAAACAAACAAATAGAAAAAAAAAATAATGCTTGTGGGGACAAATAAGTTTTTTGATTTTAGAGTCCCCAGTGGTTTGGGAGCAAGGTCCCCAAATATTGTACAGATATGGACTTAATGCCAAAGATGTGTCTTTTATTTTTTCTCCCATGAAATCAAATATTTTCATGGGGAAAAACAAAATCAATACTCATACTTAGCATGTTAGATTTTTAGCTGTTTTTTTTTTTTCTTGATTTTGTTCTCATTTGGCATGACCCAGCTTTACACTGTGGTGTGGCTCATCCCAAGCAATGATCTGAGGCTGTGACATGAGCTGGCCCCAGTCAGTTTGGTGTGAGAAAGTCACCCAGCTCACATGACAAGCAGGCAAGAGGTAAGTACACCCTGTGCTTGGGGTGATGGATGAGCAACTGTCTAGCAGGAAGAATGTTTGAATGTCTGGGGGTGAGGAGGGAACCTGAACAAATGATGAGGCAATGGAACAGCAGGATGTCAACAGGACAGCTCAGCCAGAGGGGTAGGAGACAGGATGAGGAGAGTGTTCCAGATTTGGATCCATTAAATGATGAGGATTTACTGGGTATCAATAGGCCTCAGAGGTATATTCAACAAGAAGAGTTGGAAAACCAAGCATGAAGCAGATGTGGGACCAGAAATCTAAGTTAAGAGAGGAACAAGATAAAAAATTTGGAATGGGGTGTCCATGACAACCTACAAGATGAAGATGCTGAGGAAGAAGAGAGAAAGGGCAAGCTGAGATAAGAAAAAGGAAAAACTAGATGAAAAAGTAGATAACAGGCATGTGGTCACTGAAACTACGATGGGAGAAGGTCTGAGAAAGACACACCACAACGTGATGTGGGAATATATCAAGACAAGAAAGACTAACAAGTTGCCTTAAAAGAAAGAGAATGAGATGGTCTAAGGAATAGCATTCAGAAGTCTGGGAGGATAGCCTGAAATGGCTGTCAAGGTGATTTGTGAAATCACCTGGCAACCTGAAATGCTTCTTTCTTGTGCAATGCTGATCTATAATGATCATAGCTGTAAGTTCTAGAGTGCTATAGAACTCTAAGTGGTCTCACTCTCTGTATATAAATATTTATTTCCCCAAGCAATAAGGGAACAGGAAGTGTCTCAGTTCTGTTAGGAATGCTTAAGTGTCTTTATGATGCCATAGGATCAATTTTTGAGGGATGAAACACATTATCTTAAAATTTTATTTCTGTTTTCTATTTTAACAAGAGCCTTGTCTGGTCTGGTGACAGATATGCTGTACAACTGACTCTGGAATATGCAGAGGAGAAGACTGAGAGCTGCTTTTATTTCACCTCCTATGGAAGATGGAAGGTGCTTAGGGATAAGGCAAATGATTCCAGAATTGTAATAGAACATATTTTAATGGCAAAGCCATGCTGGAGATATGATTAAGTCACAGAATTTGTATGTGAATATCTGAGAGTTGTTTAAATCAGATTAATCTTTGCTCATTTTTCCCTTGCTCACATTATCCTGGTGTCAGATTAGCAAAAATTCTGGCAGCAGCAGGTGCAAAAAATGTTGAGTTTTGATTAATCAAACTGCCGTATAATTCTGCAAAAGGTCTATTTTTTCCAACATCTCAAACAGCACTTCCTAAATCAATGGACAATTTTAATTTTAATCTCCCTATATATAAATTTTTAACCTGTAAATCGGAACTGATACTTCACATTTTATAGGTCTTTGTGAAGAAGAACTATTAATGTTTGCAAATCACTCAGGCAAAATGGTAATGAATATCTGAGTAGGGAAAAACACAAGAAAAAACACACTGCTATATTCAAAATAAAAATAGCTTGTACACAGTTCTGGGTAAAGGCATACTGTACCATGAGGACAAACTACCCCATGCAGCTGATGGTCTTCTGTGCCCTGGAAAAGTGCACAGAAACCAGGCTGTGACTGTGTGATTCCTGTGTCCTGATACACACCCTGGGGAACTGAATGAAGATGTCATAAACACCTGGATTCTGGCATTTCCTGGGATACCACTCCTACAATAGGGATGTTTTGAGTGTGTATATTTGTACGTCTGTGTTTCTTTGCAGTGTGACTGTTGGTGTAAATGCCAGAGTTGGTAGTTTTGTAATAGAGAAATAACTGACATAAATAAGCTTCTACTCCTTCAGACTTTAATGACAGGGCAATATGCATGTCAGATCTTTATCTCAGAGGAAACTGCTTCTGTATCTTGATTAAATCCCTCTCCTCCATTCAAAAAACCACATTTCCAATATTCGGTGTTTTCCATGGACTGCATAAATAATCATCTTCATTCTAAAATCAAATATTTTTAAGCAGGGAGAAAAGCCAACAAACAGACTAGACCTTAAATATTGAAGCTATTTTAGGATCTGTTAATAAAAATGAGAATTCATTGTGTGCAGTGGCCATTGTGCAAAGTGTTACCATCAAAATCTTAATTAGAAATTAAGAGATTGACTCTTACTGTAGAAGAACCACAGAGATCTTTGACTGGGATACATCAGAAATCAAGTAGCCACCAAATCAAACCAATTTATTGATGGGACACTATCCTGTGGCTTTTGAGAAGTTCAAGTGAGGCTGCCCTGCCAAGTGCATTCTGTGTGACAGAAGCAGCTCCGCCAGTGTAGTGACAGGTCCTTGTTATAGGAAGAAACAAGTGAGGTTTGCTCAGGCTCAGAGCATGAGGATGTACTTGAACTCATCTACAAATTAATTTCTGTGCTTCATACAGCAGAGTGGCTGTACCCGTGAGGAAGCCCTGTATTCTTTAGCCTATTAACTATTTGGTTTGCCCCCCAGTGCCTTCCTTGAACTCACTGAACAAGGTGAACTTTACAGTAGAGTAGGGAGGTAGATTAAAAACTGCCTGCAGTGTCAGAAACTATTTGCATTGACTAGTTTATTCAAACAATTTGCAGATTACAATAACTAGAACTCTCTATAAAGAGATACCTTTAAATTAAGCATAGCTTAATAATGACTGTAATATGTATACAGCTTTTGCTACAAATCTAGTTATCTGATAACTGATCTTCATGCAATATTTTGAATTTTGCAATTCACAAAAAGCTGTCCTTGTTTTGAACAAGTTGTACTGTCACTACATTGTCAGACTTGTCTTCAGTCACAACTTGGAGACGTTGGCCTAAGAGGACTCCGAAGGCTGATCTTACAGACGGTATCTTCAGATAAAATTAGGGTTTTTCTTAGCTAATGTAGTCTGCCAAAATTCTTTCTATTAGTGGCATCTTGGCTTTTTACAATACTGATGTCATAGAGCCCTATAATTATAGGGCATTTATGTCTCCACATTGCCATTAGCATAAAATTTACTTCTATGGCCAAAACCAAGTTAATCATTTGGTTAAACCAAAATAGCTGAGGGAAACTGATACCATTAATCTCTCAGGATTAATGGTTAAAAACATTAATGTCCCAGGTTAAAAACATTTCTAAGAGATAAGGGATTATACTTTACATTTAACTGTGCTCATATAAAATATGATGCTGATAATTCTATGGAACCTGGATTAAAAATTACACCATTTAATTCTCCTATAAGTTTTAAGCATGCTATATTTTCTCTCTTTGAGCTAAAGGATTCTGGACAGCTGTCAGTGGAAAATTTTTCTGTATTTTCCATACTTTCCTCCAGGAGAAAAAGCTGCCTACTCAACAGAAAACTCATATAAAGACTAGCTGTTTAAAGAATGCTTACTGTCTATGAAGAGTTCCTAAGAATATCAAAGTTCAAATAGTTCCTGCATCTATAAAAATATTAAATTTACTTTTCTTCTGATCTTGTTAGCATCATGTGAATGCTGCCTATCTGTATTACCAAATACTCAAGCACAGGTGGCTGTCAAGTCACTGCATCTTCATACATCTGAAGTTACAGTAGGAAAAGATGACTACTACAGAGTTTTCCCTCTTTCTGAAAAGTACCCCAGCTACACCTCTAATTTTGTACAGGTTATGCAAAGATAAGCATCAAATTGCTGATGCTTTTGTTGGTGTGCAAGTTTTCTGAGATATGGGAAGTAAGAATACAGGAACTCTTCCATGTTACGTAATTGATTATAAATACATTTCAGGTGTGTATTAGCAATGTCTAGATCAGGGAATCTTTGTATCGGATGTTCATGTTCGACATGATACAATAACTACGGGGTCCTGACTCTTTGTTCCATTGTGAAGACAGAGGAGGTCTATCTTTTGAATTTGATAAATGTGAGATAAAGTAGCTTATCTTTCAGAAAAACTGAGTAAAATTATGTGGAATAATAACACTGTTAGCTTAGTCTGATACAGCTCAGCTAAGGCAAAAACAGCGAAGGACAAGAGTCCTGAGGATCCTGAAATCAATAGCTGATAAATTCTGGATAGAAACAAGGAAGAAATACACAGTATAGCAAAGGGAATTGCTAAAAATCCAAAACAAGCACATCTGAAGAGACAGGTTTGCTTTGAGCGTTTTCTTCAATTGTTGCAATTAAATTAAGCCTGTAGATTATGTTATTAAAAAATAAACAACCCCCTAACCAAACCAAACCAAGCTAAACCAGCCAAACCAAACCAAACCAAACCAAACTAAACTTTAAAAACCCAACTGATTTTGGAGTTTTGTCTGGACTCTATCTATCAATATAGATATGTGAAACTTGCATTCAGAGAATTTGAATATAAATTTGGAATTTTCAGGATGCAGCACATTGATATGACCTCAGGCAAAGGAAGATATAGCAGAGGGTATCAGAACCTTGGTTGCAGTCAAAAAAAAAAAATTATTTATTCCAGTTAAAAAAACCAAAACAGCAAAGAAAACATATATGGCATCACAGGTTAACCAGACCAGAAAGGTAAGTGCTTATGTAAAAAAGAAAAAAAGCAACCAGTTACAACTTCCAAAGAAAAGATTTTGGAGCCTAAATATCAGCTGAGACAGAATTTTTAAAATAGAACATTTTTTTTTTAGAACTTTTTTTAATAGAACTTTATATAGACACTGCAGTTATTACTCTAACTTTTTTAGTAAAAGCAATATATTGGTATAAAACCTGATGAGACCACTTACACAGCAAAAAGTTTTTTCAGGTCACAGGCAGTCTAAGAGTTGTTTATGATAGAATATGACAAGCAAAATACTTCTCTTGACAAGGCAATTTAAATCAGCAAAACTATATTCTAGTGAGTATACTTTACTCCAGAACACATATCCTCTTCCTCTGATAAATAAGTTACCTTGAGAGCTTGGCTGCACTTAGCAGGTTTGGTGATAAGAGCTGCACTGATAGAATTACACCAGTCACTCATTTGTAGTAGAGAAATAGATCACTGATAAAATAGCTTTCTTTGGCAGTACAACTTAAGCCAGCTCCTTGAACAGAATAACACGTACTGTCAAAATAGATATTGTTGACTTTTTAACTAAAACTTCTGCCTTCTTTACTGTTTTGATCAAGGGTGTTGTATCTAGAATGACCAGAAGAGCAACAACTTTGAATGTAGATTACTGCTGACAAAATCTTAAGATTCTTAACGCCTTTTTTACATACTTCACTTCTATAGTTGTGTCTACCAGAGTTGCACTGTCAGGCTTTTGGCTAATATAGAGATGCCAGTAAAACCTGTAATGTAAATTTGGCCTTAGACTGGTGTAACTTATTCCCTTTCCAGGTGGGCTAGAACTAATATATGCCAACTTACACTTACCACTGGGTGACTGTTTAAATCTTAGGTTGTACCAATACAGATTTTAGTGCATACTAATGTTGTAATCTTAACGTTCCACCTGCAGGGGAGAATTGCACTGATTTAGCTAGAATTGGATTTAAATCTCACATAAATCTTTAACACAAAAATGAAGTCCTGGGAATCAGCTGCTCTGAGGTTCCTATGCATTATCTTACTCTGCAACAGAAACTTACTCTCCTTAAGGAGGGTAACCCATATCAAATACCTCCCATTTATCTCAAGGAAATGGAGCATGCACAATGCACTGCTATCATGGAGCCACTGATGCCTGGTAACATATTGTCACCCGGTCACTCGCTAATATGTCAAAGCTGATAGTTATATTGAGATAGGCACCTGCATGGACATTAAAACAGAGTATGCCTAAATACTTCACACAAGTAGGGTAAATTACCCTGTTCCAAGGTTTATGTTGCCATTACCATTGCAATTTAGTAGTAGTCTATGAAGTTTAATCCTAGATCTGTGCCTACATAGTACACTGGAATTGTCTCTGTAGCTGCACTATGGACATATCCTTTATGCTTCAAGCATATGAATATATTAATTTCTGACAAGGGATGACATCCTTTCCCTGAAGAGTTTCAAATTCCTTAGAGTTATAAAGCAGCTTCATTAAGAGGTGGGCACCCACACTGCCCTAAATGATGGTTAATATAAGAATTTCTTTTTCATGAAGTTAAAGTGATTTAGTTTATGCCTTGACCTCCGAGTCTGTGCTCATATCATTTTTTATCATTTTATATCAGTGAAAGGGTGATTTAATTCATAAATCTGGCCCCTGTTGTATCATAAAATACGCAGCTAAGATGAAAAAAATACCCACAGATAGATTTTCACCTATTTACCAAGGTAATTTTAATTAATGCTTTTGGTTTGTACCTATGTAACTGTTCTGTGTGGCCAAGGACACGAAGGAAATGCAAGTGGTAGAAAGATTTATTTTTTCTTTTTTTTTTTTTTGCTGTGTTCTCTTTTTGAAGAGATAAGTGGGAAGAAGGAATTTGCATTTTTATTTAAAGCAACAAAAGCGAATTTGCATTTTTCTAAGAACTGCAGTTTCTTTTCTCAATGCCTAATAAAATATTGATATTAAAATAAACAATGAAGGCACTTGAACAAATAAAAAATTTTAATTAGTGCAGCTAAATGATGAATTCAATTTTCTTTTCATATTTAGAACCCTTTTGGAAGCTTCCCACTGCTCATTTTGGATTCAGGGAAATGTAGGTTTTTAACTATTGCATCTAAACAGAGAAAAAACTTAAAGAACTGGAAATTAAAAATAAATAAATTAGCCCTCTGCTGTCATGAGCTGGAGCTTCAAAGGTCACATTTGAGCTTCAAAGAGTGACTAGAAGGACTATCAGCATGGGAAAGAAGGCTCACTGAGGAGAGCAATAGGTAAGAGTGCCTCCAGGAAGGACTTGTGAAGTTTTCAGGAAGGGTTCTGGCAGACAGGAGAGAAGAAGACAGTATCTTCTTGTTCTCTTTCTCTTCTTCTGAAATAAAAGATTGATCTTGGCTGAAGGTGGCTGTTTTTTTTTTTTTTTTTTTGAACCTCACTATTTTTTATATAGTGACAAAAGGACTAAATTAAGGCTTTCTGCTCCTCCAGTTTTTGTAGATTGACTTCTGCCAACTGCTTCACCACAGTTCCTTGGCTTGTATTAAAACTGGAATCTCCTGTTTCCCTTTTCAGCACTAAATGGGTGAATGAAGAGCAAATAGCAGTGTACAGTCAACACAGTGGGGCAAGGTGCCTTGATTTCAATTGAGTTTTTTGAATTTGCACTACTGATTCCTTATTTCCAGATCTGTAAGAGCAAGTGGATAAATTTCCTCCAGAAAAGAAAGTGAATACTACAAATGATAGATGGGGGAAAGAATTCATGGAAGATAGCAAAGAGCCCAAAGCAAAACTAGATCAGGTTTAAATAATGGAGTGTGCAGCAGCCTCTGCTGTGATTTCAAAAGGACCCTTGCAATGCATACATGGAAGCACTTTTATTTAAATTAATAAACACTGTTATAAAAATAATGCATTTTCATCAATAAATAAAGCAAGTATTTTAAAGGCATACTGGATGCATTTGATGTCCCCTTGGAGTGTGAACTACTTGTTCATGTGATTCACTTACTGTACATGGGCAAGAACAAAGACAGCGTCAGCATTTGTGTTAGTGGTGTTCCTCTTTATAAAATTATTCAAGATTGTGTTAGTGATCCTCTTTATAAGATTGTAACATAGTTTATATAGCAGAAACATCTACATGAAGGTTTTCAACCCCTCAAACATTATACACCTAAATTTTTCTTTATCCAAACTGGCATATATTGAGATATCAATTTGAAAAGGCCTATGTTCATTATGTTCATTATGTTCAGGACTGCACAAAATTTGGACTTTTAGGGTTGTGTCAAGCTGGGCATACAGAAAAAAATCAGAGTCATTATTCAGGTTGTGCTCTTCCAGCTGCTGTGCATAGTTTTGACATTTTCAATATCAGAAAAAAATTATGGATTCTTGATACAATTTTTTGGGATAAAAATTCTTTTGAACCTTTAGTGGACTTTCAGTTTGTATTGACCTATGTCACAGCTTATGGCCTTCTTCTATTGGCTGTATCCTGTATTTTAAAAAGAATGCTGGTAAAATTGCTTAAGAGAAACTAAATAACACAGAGAGTGGTGTGTCTCTTTTCTATTGCAAACCTTGTATGCTTAGCAGTGATTTTTTTATCGAATTAATAATATACTGACTACCAAACCTCCTGTTTATGATGACTTTATGAATATAAGTATTTTCCCCAGTAAGACTAGCACGTGACCCCCTAACAGGCAACCACTTTGTCTCTCATGCATTGCTAGATAAGGATACATATATTTCTGAAAAATTGCAGATAAACCTCTTGCTTTCCTGTAATGTTATACTCACCTAAAATCAATACCTGTTAATCTCAAACCTTGATAAAGTTTTGATAGTTGAGCAGCTTACCAAGTTGGACAGTCAAATATGAAAGGATTATGTTACACATAGTTTCAAAAATATCCCCAAAAGCTGAGGAGTAGGAGGATTAAAAACAAAGAAGCAAAATATAAGATAAGAAGAGTACGGGAAACAAAAAAAAAAATCAGTAACAAGAGAGGCTAAGATGAAAAAACTCTTCATTCTCCTTGTAAAACTTAGCTTGAAATAAAATATATATACATATTTAGAGATTGCTGTCAATGAGAATGATCTTCAACTTTTGGGTTTTCAGTGCCTCTTTCTGTTTTTAGCTTTCACTTTCTTCTTTTGTGTTGCCATTTCTATGTACCTTACAACTCTTGTAACTTATTTATTGCCTTGATTACTGTATGCAAGGCCAACTATTATAACAGCATGATCCCGATCCTCCCACTCTGTACTTCACCAAACTCTGAGAACACCTTATAAATAGGATATGCTATCTGAATATCTTTGCCAAACAGGACATTATGCAGAGAGCCAAGTAAGCTGTACAGAGCTCTGAGCTCCAGCAATATGCTGAGAGGACAGGTGCATTATGGTTTTAGATTCCAAACTTCTGTGTACATAGTGTAAGCCAAACACTGAAGAAAGGCCAAATATAGGAGCTTCATGAACAGATCTTGAGAATTTGAGAAGTAAAAACAGACCAGAAGTCAATTTAAAAAAAGAGACATAAAGATGTGGGGTTTATTTTCTTTTCCTTCTTTTTTTCTGAATTGACGTTGTGGAATAAAGAACCCTTCATTGCATGTTAGTGTAAAGTTAAAGAGGTCTGGATGACAATAGGCATAGTAGAAGACGGCATCTCAACTGCAAGCAAGATTATCAGGAATTAAGGGTAGGTCATAGGGCACATGTGACTATTCTTATTATCCTTATTGTTGTTAACCTGAGTAGCTTTATGTGTATATTTATGCATGTATGTATGTATGCATGCATGTATTTTTAAGGAGCTATGATGCCTGACCTCTCTTGTCTCTTTAGATGTTAGTACGACCTCAGAATTGAAGGAAACCTGGAATTTTCATGTCTCTGGGTTTGCTAAGAAATTTATGCAGGAAATAACTTGCTCCATGCTATTCCCTGAAAGTCTCACAAGAGAGCTGTCTGGGAAGATGTACTCCCCTGAGCAGTATAAAAGCTTATGCTGTGAATAGTCATTTCAGGGAAGGGAAAATGCCCTAAGTGTCTAACACTGCAAATCAGGCATGACTGTCTAGATGCCTTGGATTTTAAAGACAAAAAAAATCCAACCTATTAAAATGATCTGATAATTATCTAATTGCAGGTATTTGTTGAAATCTTTAACATACAGAACCCTTCCCTGAACAACACTCCATAAATCAATTTGTTTTACTAAAAGCTCATCCCCACCCCTCTAAAATCTTTGTCAGTTGGAAGAGGAACTACTCACTACCCCAGCCAAGGTAGGAGCCACAGAACTGCTGCTGATCTGGTGAAGTAAATGAGCTTTGAGTTTCAGCAGACAAAGAAAAATTTTTCTCCTTCCATACAGTTTTCTAGTTCCCCTCACAAAGAGGGTAATGAGGCCTAGCAAAATAAAACCAACATTACGTCATGCTGCAGAGATACAGCACTTGTCTTTATCTCTTCCAAAATCTTATATTGAAAAGTGCTGAACCCAAATAACTCCTCTGAGTTTTCAAGGGAACAATGGTTTCTAAGGTCCTCAGAAAAGCCCATGCTTCCCCAGTCAATGCTGTACCCAACTCAATTATCAGGGGAAAGAATGAAGCTTTGACACCTTAAGGAATTCACTTTGACATTTACAGATGGATGTGTGCTGTGTGGATTATATCATTATTTCTTCTGCAAAGAAAAACATGTGCAAGTGACATAAGAATCAGGAAAATGCAGAAGAACAGAAGAAAATGTAACTTTTTCTTCCAAATATAAGTCATCAAGTCTCTCTTTATTTTAAAACTGTTAAAGTGAAGGCTCTGGAATGGACAGAAAGGTGACAATATTGTCTGCACTTCATGAGACTTCTTACAATGGTGTTGCTAGAACAGACAAAAAGAAAACTTCTTCTCTGTCAGCAGGGCACAATAAGCAGGACTACAGCACCTGTTCCTGAAACACTGTCATGTTTGAAGCATGGACTGGAACTTTCAGCTATAGCTAGTTAGTTCTCACACTATGGGCTCACCTCCTCAGGGTACCCACCTGTAAAGCAGCACACATCCAGTAAAGAAAGGGATCCAATGAAATGAATTTTAATACTGAATATATGTATAAACACTGCAACTGAAATCTGTAGAAATTTATTAGACATTAAGCTGAACTTTTTATCAATTTGTAAATAACCATTAACTTATGAGGATGCTGCTGACTGATTTAAAGTCTGACTTTTTCTTTCTCATTCTCTGAAATACTCATTGGTATTAACAAAAATTTGGGGTATTCAACAATGCAAGACTGGGTTAGGAATACTCAGGCGTAATTGAAATATTAAATGGTTATTCCTGATACGTGCTCTTGACTGCAGAATTCTACAGCTAGAAGTACTTGGAAAGCATTTAGATTGTAGCAAATTTACTACTTGCAGCCAGTGATTTATTTCATGCCCTAATGCACTAAAAGGTCAGTAGCCTAAATTTATCTCAGTGATTTTCAACAGATTATGGCTTCTACAGTGTGTTCATACATCAGCTACCTTTGGATGTTAATGTTCATTCTAATCTCCAAATTCTTCAAGTTAATGGGAATTCCTTTAGATCTGAACTTAGCCTTTTTTTTCTTCCCCTTTAATCTGAGCATAAAATCACCTTGCAGCAAGATGTTATATTCTGACTTTTTGCCTTGTTTTGAGCTGCTAGCAACAGCTTTTAATTTGGAGAGACCATCTCCGAGTTTACTGCGCCTGACTGGTTTCAGCTCAATTGTTTCCTCAGCCAACAGAGCATTTCATTTCTCCTGAAGGTCACTGCAAGCTGCCAAGGCATTGAAACACATCAGCTTTTCATTCATGCTGCAATCTAATGTCACAGTACTATTAAGATAAATAGTAGTAGGCATATATGTCTTACTTTTTTCTATCAAAAATTACCAAATTTATTATAATACAAAACGAGTTAGTCTATCAGTGAATGAGCAAATGGTAATAACCTCCCTTCTTTAACTCCAACACTTTCTTCAAATCACTAGAAATTAATCCTTTCATTACAGTGGTTTGACTGCCTGCTGATAATTATTTGTATAATTTACACCATCATGTAATTTACTGTGGAAGTGCCTCTTCCAACTGCAGCACAACTAGTTGCAATAAGATGGTGATGCAGAAAGCTGCATGGATCCAAACCATCCCATAAAACAAACACAGTAGCCATCTGTTGGAAAAGGGCAGCCATTAACTGTTTTAAGGGCCTGGATGTGGTCCAGTATTGTTCATTCTACCACCAAAATGAAATGACTATTCTAATCAACAATATGCATTTAAAAACCGGGTCATCGTATGTCTCCAATGCCTGTGTTGTTTGGAATCAATACATGCAATGCTGACTCACACTATCAAAAGGCAAACTAGTCTGTTTTCAAGCTGGATGATTTTCATGGATCTCTGGTTTGTGGAATTCCTTTAATATGAGGTATTGTTAAAAAATTTGTTATGACTCAAATTCAAATTGGAAAACTGAGACTAAAGAGTCTGCCAAAAGAAGTTTAGTTTCTTAACAGCTCCGCTGGACATTACACTGTAGCAGTAAAATAAAGTTGTCAATAATGACGATAAGAATAAAGAGACTACAATAATATTAAGAGTAAAAAAAAAAAAAAAGAAATACAAACTTGGAAAAAAGAAATGTATTGGAGTCTCTACATGAGTTCTTCTAGTTTATTTAAAATTGTTACACTATAGTTTACTTAAAAGAAAAAAAAACAAGTTTATTTCCTTGACCTTCCATATTTCCTGTTTAAATTTGGACTTCTGAGGGATTTTGGAGATTTTTAAGGAATTCTTAGGTCTCCTGTTTCAGTGGTAGGAAACTCATTTACTGGATGTGAGAACAACATAATGTAGACACAACACGGCAAGTTTCCTCACAAAAGCCTGTCAAAAGGCATAAAATGGGTCTATCAACACCTTTGTTGTTTTACAAGTGCTACCTGGGGAAATGTTGTAAATTATGCCTAGGTCTTTGATAGACTTGTCATACAGATAAATACTTACTACAATCAAAATAAATTAAGCTAATTTTATTCATGTTTTCAGTCAGAACTAAGCTCAAATCTCAAGCAGTGAATAACTAGCACGCTGCATGCCATCCAGACTGAAAAGATTCTCAGCTGATAATTACACATACAAGGAAAAGAAGGCTGGTCTGTTTCAGACAAATACGTTTCTTGCATTTGTTCCTTATGTAAAAATCTAATTAATGAAATGATAGACAAATACTAGAATAACTAAATATTGTTTGCACTTGAAATTCAGGCACAGAATGCTGGATCAAGCTTCCATGTCTGAACACTGGTACTAATGTATTTATAATGCAAATAAGAAAAAAATTAGCCTTTTATGGGATTTTTATCTATCAAACCAACCATATTACAGATATATTACTTGCTGTAAAGATTTAATTAAGTAATTCACCAGTATAACGGGTCTATCCTTCTCTAACAGTAAGGCTACTTTTCTCATCTGACTAAAGTTCTGAACTGGAAAAGTAAGCCAAACTGTACCTAATCACTTGGGGTTGAATCATTCTCAAGGTATAAGGAAAACTTGCTCAGATACACCAAGCCCAGAAGCACAACTCCAGATCACTCTTTTAGCTTTTTTCACAGAGAATGTATTTCTTAGCTAAGCACGTTGAGGGAATGATAACATTTTTGTTGTCTCCAAAGGAGTGAGCTAAGTCTAAAGTTCTTGAACCTGCAGAGGAGCGGAATGATTTTTGATTCTTCAAGAGGGAACCTTCTCGGCCATAGGCACTGAAATCCTATTTTAAAGATGAAGGTTATACAAAGAAAGATTTTGAAGTTATACCGGCTCAGTCACAGAGGTCTTCTGTAAAACTGAGTTGCAGCTATGTATCGGAGAAGAAATTATCCAAAATGCATTTTTTTATCTGGTATGTCTAGGATGTACACAGTGGATGTGCAGCTAGAGTACCTGTAGGTTTTTTTACTCACTGTTGAGCTCATTCTATGTGCTTACTCTGTATTTCATAAAATTATTTATACTGGGACAGTGGCTGAAAAATGTATTGTTATTACATCAGTATTTTGAAAGCTATTTTGTTCTTATTTTTAGTCATTTGAACTGCTGTCCAAATAAGAAGTGAATTCAGAAAGGGGAACAAATGTGCATTTTTTCCCAAATACTTTAGTGTTTTATGAAAAGAAAGGAATAGAGAAACAGCAGTCTCACCAACTATTTCATTTCTATGTGTACAGCAGCTGTAAAGAGCAATCATTCAGTGATACATTTGGATCTTTTCAGAAAAGAACTGTGCCAATTTTAAGTAAAGTAATGGTGGACACCTTAATGTCAGCATGAGCATTTGATTGCCATCAAACAGAAGAAAAGCATTTACAGCAGCCAGAACAAACTCAGAACCAACATAGCTCTAAATCCAACTTAACAAATGTCTGATCTGTGCTGCTAAGACATTTCAGCCCCACTCCATAATCTTCTCCTACAAAAAAGAACAATATGAATGAGTGTCTGATTCACTGGGATTCACTAGGTAAGAGATTGCCTGTGTTGGTGGCTCAGATTAGAAATCTAACTCAGAGGAGCTGTGGGAGGACTGCTCTCCCTCTTCCTCTGACTGTGGATCAGTTTGCTCATGACTTAAATTAGCCCTTGTTTAATACTTCCCAAAACAACTGGCTGCCTCTCATACTGACTCTCCTGCCAACGTATATTTTGTATCTGTCATGTTTACCAAGCACTAGCCAAAGGATACAGAACTAGTCCACAACTCAATCTTGAAGCATACATGGGAAAAAATTACCTGATGGACTCTGTAGAGCCACCCAAACATCCTATTCCTTTTGCTGATTTTTCAACTTTGGGGAAAAGCTGAAAATTCTGATCCTCCTGCAGAGCCAACAGCACAGTTCATACAATCGCTTCCTAATCCAATGGCAATAAAATCACTTTAGTTCAGACTAGCAGTTTAAACTGTTTAAATAGTCTGTTTCACTCTGCTAGAAGCTGGTGAGGGACTTCTCACACCCACTCCACTCAGCAGGGCAGTGACAAGTCTGGAGCAGTGAGTGCTGCAAAGCATTCACCCCTGCATGAGGAAGAACCCAGCTGTCATCTCATTTCCTTCTGGTCCAAAGGTTTCAGCACCACAGAGACAGCAGAAAAAGAAAGAAAGAAAGAAAGAAAGAAAAATTATTCCTATTCTTTTGGAAAAATTATAAGCTCTTATCTGAACTTTTACCTCATTTACCTTTTCACTTTATCCTTGCTCAGAAAGAAACAAGAAAAATAAGAAAACTCTCTCATCTAGTGATTTGTTCTCATTGGAATTCAGTCTCTGGCTAATTAAATAGCCCCAGGTGCCAGACAAAACCTTGTTTGCAATAACTTATCTTGTTTCGGTCAGTTCCTCAGCTCTGCTAGCCAACAGCAAAGCAACAGATACTTCTTTACATTGCTGTACTACGGTATAACAAAATTAGAGGTAATTAAACTTTGCATTAGAATCAGCATAAGTGGCATGGCATATCTCCAGGTCCTGCCATTTTCATTGTCTAAAGAAATCTTCAATACCTGCAGGAACTTCTCTCTTCAGACCATGGTTTGTAACAGTTAATAGTGTGGATTACACTGTTTGACTTAAATGGCACAGCACTTGACAGCCATCAATAACCTAACATGATAAGAGTATAATAAATTTGTTTCTCCTCATGCCCTCCTGTCTATTGAAAGAGTTAACTCTGAGATAACACATAAAGCAAAAGAACAGGGGTGGCAAGTTATGAGGAATCTCCAGGATAATGTATGTAATGTTATGTTGGTTATGTATTAGAAATCTCCCAAAGGAATTTTACAATATTTAGCAGTAAGAGCAAACACCATTAAGGGCTTGGCAGAAGATGAGATTTTCTCACACCTCTCATAAAAATATCTATTAGACACAATTGTATGAGATCTTGTTTTTTTACTAGGCGGCACTCTCATCACACTGAGTTTGCTGTGCTGAATCCTAGGGAAATATCAGTTCAGATGGAATAGTATCATATTTCTGTCACACAAAGCTATGTCCCTTGCTCTGACTTTAGCCTGGATCATTTTTATAGATGTAAAGAATAATAAAATGGTCATGCTGGAATAACTGGGGAGACAGTGTAATCTGGTGGAAGAGAGTGTCCAAGCAGCTGGAAGCAGGCTTTCTTTTTTTCACAGGCAGCCCATAAATGAGTTAGAAGCAGGAAGACTATTTTACTGGCAGAGATATTTGTTGTTTTGATAGAGTAAAGGTAGTCACTGGGACAACTCCATGCACAGGAAATTCTGGTGTAACCACATCGCCAGTGGGCATTATGCTAACACAGGGTATAAATCAGGATCCCCTAAGAACAGCAGTGCAGCTTTGACACACTCAGAAGATGATGGATGGCTTGGTAAGCTGTAAAATATTCCTTGTCTGAAGGGGCTTGTCTGGACACAGATGTTTTTACTTATAAGTCATATAGGTATAGTGCCTCATATGAATGTTCTCATGAAAAATGGTTCTGGGTTTTTTTTTTTCTTATAGTTTCATATTGTCTGTTTAAATTGAACAACAACAATAAAAAAGACTCAACCCAATTTAAAGTTATTAAAATGAGATAATTTACAAATTGAATTTAGATCTGTAGACTTAGACCATTCAAAATCCTTTGCTTATACTAGTTTACTTTCCCAAAGCTTATATTGTTCAGCAACCCACCTGTGCTCTGACTCCAGCAAAAGCTAAAGTACTCAAAATTATATGGGAAAGGTGCTGTACTCTTTTCCAGTGCACAAAGCAGCATGCACCTTCGTCTCTCAATGCTAGAAAGAATTTCTGTGAACTTTTCAGAAGATTACGGAACCAGGTATTGCCTGGATTGCATAAAAAGAATGTCTTGAATATGCAAATTCTTCTATCTTCTTGAACTAAATACCCTCAAGAATTAAACATAGCAGTTTCTTGATAAGTATTTAACTTTCTCCCACCCACTGAAAAGGAAGAGATAAAGGCTCTGTATAACATATGTCTGGATACATTCAGGTCGTGCATAGTGACAAAACACAATATGCCAAAGATTACTAAGTAATCTTCTTACTGTTTGGCAGAAATGAAGAGAAGAAGTCATAACATTTTGGCACACATTCAGCTAGACAGCATATCATTATTGAATGAATATACATGTCTGATAAGTGACCACTCAAGAGACCAGTATAAATTGGCTGTATAGCAGAAAAGGTCCTCAACAAAAGGTTAAATGAACTTGTTCCAAATATGGCATGGAGATATTTTTATGTGGTCAATTAAGAAAAAGGTTTTTCATTGGAGCTGATTAATAAGGTTATCAAAAGCAAGAATTTAAGGATTGATAGTTCTGAAAGGCAGAAGGTATTCACTAGATTTGCAAGGGTTCTCTGGAAAAGCATTATACTGTGTTGTGAGGACCTAAAGAACAAAGTTACATGTCTCAAAACACTCTCCTCACAAGATAAGCCACCACAATAGAACTTTAGATAAGTGCAGACAGCACAGCAGGAAGGAGCTAATTCCAGGCCTAATTGAGGTAAAGTTTTGGTTAGCATCCGGACAAAAAATCCTGCTGTGCGAAGCTGTGAGAAAGGAAATTATGGCTTAAACCCATGCCGGCCCAGATTGTGGGAACTTCTGTGACCACCCCTTGGATACCTGGGGCTTGAACTGTGTACAGCTGTACGTCCAGAAGAACGACTTAGGACCCCCACTTCCAAAAGACCAGAAGAGGACCAATAGGACACCATTGGAATCCATGTGGTGGTGACATCTTTGCTTAATCTCTCTCTCTCTCTCTCTTTCTGTCTTGCTCTCCCACCCTCCACGCCCCCTTCCTATTTTGATCTCTCTCTCTACCTCACATTTACTGTCAAATACAATCTGTACTGTTATTTTGGCATATGTTCTCCCTTGCACCTTAATTCAGGCAGAGGCATCTCTTAATAATCAGATCCTAACATTTGTTTATATTGGTAAATCCTGATCATGGAGATAGAGCAACAGCAAAAGGAGTTTAATTCCAGGAATAGATTAAGCCGTACTTGCAAATTAGCTTTTTTTGCTCTTCATTAAACATTTCTATACCCAGGAGGTTGCTATCATACTTATGCCATTCAGCATGGTGAAACATCTCACTTCTTCCTAGTCCAGCTATGTCAGCAAATTGTTTTAAGGGCAAACATGGTCTAAGTAAAGAAACTGTCATTGGCAATTTTTTAAAAAGTTCTGCTTGCTTTAGTAAGACATACTGGAAATTATTTTGCATTTATTGTATTAGATTTTATTTACAAGGTATCTTTATAAATAATATTTTGGATTTTAGAAGATTCCTACTACTCTCCTCTGCTTCATCCTTCATTGATTTTCTAACATTTTCCCCCTAGACAATAATGTCCTGTCACTGAAAGTAGAGTTCATTTGCGGGAAAAGTCACAAAGAATAATATTCAACATTGTGCAAGAAAGCTAACTGCTTCCTGGGCTGCATATGAAACATGGCCAGCAGGCTGAGAGAGGTGATTCTCCTCCTCAAACTTGCTCTCATGAAATCCCATCTGGAGTGCTCTGTCCAGTTCTGTAGCCCTCCATTGGAAGGATATGGACCTGCTGAAGTGAGTCCAGAGGAGAGCCCCGAAGATGGTCAGAGGGCTGGAGCACCTCCCCTAGGAATACAAAAAAGAGAGAGCTGGAGTTTGGCCTGGAGAAGACAAAGCTCCAGGGAGACCTTATTACGGACTTTCAATATTTAAAGATGGTTTATAAGAAACAAAGAGAAAAACTTTTAATGAAGGCTTGTCATGACAGCACACAATGATTTTAAATTGAAAGAGTGTAGATTTAGATTGGCTGTAAGGAAGAAATATCTTCACAATGAGGGTGATGAGACAAAACAAGTTGTTCAAAGAAACTTTGGGTGTCCTATCCCTGAAAGTGTTCAAGTCAGATTGGATGAGGATTTGAGCAATCTAATCTAGTGAAAGATGTCCCTGCCCATGGCGGGGGTGTTGGACTAGATATATTTAAAGGCTTAGATGATAGAGATTACTTGTATATTATCTCCATACAGAAGTGGATTTCATTATTCAATTCTAATCACAAAGTTGAAATCCCTAATTTAAGTCAGTGCAAAGACAACAATGAGAGTTTCACATCTGATCTAGTCCCTCTAGGTTTTCTTTGTAGTGGAGGAACTTCTTTGGTATGCTTCATCCATTCCTGAAGTAGACATCTGAAAAGGGTCAAATGAATCATACCCTAAAAGTGCCTCTTGCTTTTCTTCAACTCTGAAGACCATCTAAATAAAATACTGTAGATGTTGAGAGTTACATTAAATCAATTTCAATCTTACTATCTATAACCATGACAAGATAAAAGACAACAGAAAATGGAAAGAGAGACCTGGTCATAGAAAGTGAGAAGATAATCTGAGCAAGCTTCATAAATCCAATGGTGAGAGCTAAGCCTCAGTAGATAACCATAATTACCTATAAAAACTAAATAAAATTGCATCCTATTTCTTTACTCACTTGCTTACTCATGAGTGGAGGAAGATTGACAGGAGTATTTACCTTTGCTTACTGACCAACTATGTTTATAAGAAATCTGGTTGAACTTAATGCATGTCTTTGTCAATGCACTTTTGCATATTCCATGTGTTCCCTATTTCAAATTCCAGAATCAGTGGGCAAAAATGTATTGATTTCTCAGAACAAAAAAAAATAAAAATTATAAAAAGCTTTAAGTCTATGCCATCTATTTACCTACGCAGTTAGAAGCACCTTTCCAATTATTTGCAGCTCAAAGAATAGAACTAGTAACAAATACCTTGCAGCAAAACTACTCCCACCTTGGCTCTAACCATCTTTCCTGTAGATTTTTGTTGGCTAATGCCAATGATACATCTCTCAGAGCTAAAAATAAGTTTTAAAAGAAAAGGAAAGAGGGACTAAAAGGTGAAAGAGCCACAGGGTAACTTTCAGGTGCTATTAAAAATTGCAGATTCCATGGAAATAAGGAAAACAGTCCCCAGGCTGGCCATGGGGACCCAAAGCTGTGAGTACATGAGAACAGGTATGACAAATCTTGGTGTGAGGATAGCAGAGACACTGGGAATATTAATATAGGGAAAGAAAGCTTGGGGAAGAAAAAGGGGAATGGAATGCACAGGGAATCACATCAAATGTTGAAAAGTGGAGACCTGGGATGGGAAGCAATGAAAAGCAAAGTGGGACAAATGTATACAGGGACAAGCAAACAAAAACTGACGAGTGGACTACAGAGCCCCTGAAACAGAAAGGAGATGTTGATCAGTTCACAGAACTCACATTGGTTAGGGGCAAAACATGAAGAAGTTGCAAGTGTAAATGCTTTACAAACCAACAGAGTTTGAAGAGGACACTTATTTTTCTGCCATGGCTCAGGGTTTTCATAGGACATGTCTACTGTTAAATCTTTAGAACAATATCTAGGAGACAATTTAGCTTTAGCATATTTATCTTTACAAATTTTAATGACACTGTGCACTTAACATATTTCTTCAAAAGACGGGTGGCAATAGAAACTGGCATTTCGTTTTCAGGACAGTACCCCAACTTGTTTTGGTACTTTTTAAGAGGATTTATGAGGGTCTAATTACACCTATCATCACTGCCAATTGCAGTGTCCTCTCAATAATTAAGGAGTTTATTTAAGTGCATGTAAAATACATTGGTCCAATCTCAGTAGAGTAAAACTTCAGCTTTATTTTAAGGACTTCTAATTTTCTTAGGAAAATTAATTAATCTTTTGTTAGAAAATATCCTGTCACCAATTATTCATTGTGGATTCAGTTCTTGGTAAAGATCTTATTGCTGAGTTCAGTGAGGAACAATGGCATACTTGGAACATGTTGCTTTGTTTAATATGATCTTGCTCTTTGTAGCCATAAACTTTTTTAAGGCATGTAAATAAATAATTTAGAATCACTTCACAACACAAACTCTGCAGTACCTACAAGTTAAACTGGGTTTAGATTCTGAAATGTATTAAATATATTTTATTGTTTTCTAGGGATTTGCACATTGTCTGTGACCAGTTTACAAAGGCTTTGCATGTTATTGCTCCTAAGCATCAGCCAAAAACTTACCCTAGCTTCTGAAAGCCAAGCTGTGCTCTTTCCTCTTCACATATCATCACTGGTAATAAACATTCCAAAGGTAAAATTAAACTCCAAGATAATTCTAGGCCACCTCAATGTCTTTTAGAGCCTGCAATGACATTACATAGATATAATTGACTGGAACTTAAGTAAATAATTCTGGAAGGGAAGAAAACAGAGACCAACTCAGTCTGTATTCCTTAAATTGGTCTACAGTAGTACCAGAAATAAGATAATTCTAGATTTTGACTCTTTGCATGTTTTCTTTAATTATTAAAGCTTCTTTATTGGACTACCACTGTTAAATTTCCTTTTATACAACTGCATTGAAATAACTTCTATAAGAATTTCATTTTCCACAGTAACAAATGCATCTATTTGTCCATATGTCCTTGATCTATAATGAACTTGAAGATTCATCATGAAATTTTCATTCTTTTGAGTAATTATTCTGATAAAGAGAAATTAACGATCAGTTTTAAGCTGAAGTTAAAATTAGTCTAAATTATTAATTATTGCAGAAATGCCTTTGACTAAACCAATACATGAAAAGGAAAAATGCCTTTCCTAACAATTCTATGCTAGAAATAATGTAATTTGGCATTTTGTTTCTTACATAGGATGATGAGGAAAACCTGCAGCTTTCAGGGATTCTACAAAACTGGCTACATTGGATAACGCTATAGACAACCTCAGTGCTGAGCAGAACAAGCTATAGTTCACATTCCTGTTACTCTTCTCCCCCAAAAGATGTATTTGTTTCTGCCTAAATGTAATTGTATAATCAGCATGGTGCCTGAAGAATCCAGTCCAAGGCAATGGGTGAACTCCAGATTTCAAGACAAGAAAGGGTGTAAGACACAAAGCATTAGAAGGAAACTATAATCTCTTTGACACATGTGGCTTCTGCTTGGCACTGGGGAAGAGAACACGAACAAAAGCAAGGACCCCTGCAGAGATTATATAACCTCATTTTCAAAGTCACTGAACCTATACGTCTCCCATTCATCTTAGTGGAGCAATTGCAAGTAAACCCATAGGTCCAAGATATCTTCTAAATTTTTGCTTTCAAAAAACTGTATATGATCCAGTGCCCCTGCCCCTAGCTCTACGGATGTCTAGGACATTTCCACCTAAATTAGCAGTTGTCTTACCTCTAGGAAATCCAAAGAAACAATGATGCAAAAGTGTAATTAAAAAAAAATTAATTAAGGCCTATTGCTAAAACAGTTGGGCACTTCTCTGTACTGCTGTTTTGTTGTTGAAGATTTCAGTAGGTAAACAGAGGTATTAGTTAAAGATGATAGAGTAAAAGGAGGATTATACACAGAGATGGTAGGTAAATTCCAAAGGGCCATGAAAGCTAGAAGAGATTGAGAGACAATTTTGCTTCTCCCAGTAAGGCTATTCAGTTTTGTATTTCACATCTCCTTGCAGCTCCTCTGTCATGGTATAACCCCAACCATCAGCTACATACCATAGTCACAAGGTGGAATGTGGAGGAGAGTCAGAAAAAAATAGTAAAACTTGTGCATTGAGGTAAGAACAGTTTAATAACTCTAACAAAGTAAAATATATTAATAGTATTAATACCGATAATTTCTCACCACCCACTGACTAAGGCTTAACCCATCCCAGAGCAGTGATCAGTGGCTCCTGGCCAACTCCCTCCAGTTTATACACTGATCAGGGTGTTCTATGGTGTGAAATAACCTTTTGGCCTGTTCAACTCAACTGTCCCATCCATGCTCCCTTCTGGCTTCTTGTGTACCTGCTCACTGAGAGAGCATGGGAAAAGTCCTGGACTTAGGATAAGCACTACTGAACAACAACCAAAGCATCAGTGTTTTATCGACATTATTCTCATACTGAATCCAAAACTCAGCACTCTACCAGCTACTAAGAAGAAAATTAACTCTACCCCAGACAAAACTAGTACATCCTCCTAATAAAGCATTATGTTTGTGGGCTCTTCAAAGTCATTAGAAAAAAAAACAATGACTGTATTACAATGTCCACTTTACAGGATGAACCACTGAGCCACATACAAATTATTCTATAATGTCAGAGGAAAATACTTATCTCTTATTAATCGTCTTATAACTAGGACTGATAGAACAGTGAAAACATAGTTCACTTTTTTTTTTTAATAATGGCCACTAAAAATTAAGCTCCAAGGGTTAAAAATCAGAGAAAATAACTGAAATTGTACATGTGAAGACATGTGTTTGGCCATAACACTTCAAGCAATATTTGTGTCAGCATCAAGAAGTTGTCACATACATGTGATCACTGCCTCCAGGTACACAAGGCAGACATTGAAGACACATGTCAAAAGATATTGAAAGCTTTGTATTTATTAATTCGTTTGCTTGTTTTATTTTGTGGATAAAATTCAGACTTCCCTAGTTCAATAATGAACATAATCCCTTTTGACTTTTGGACTGGCACCTTGTGATGAGCCAGTCTTCTGGGCCTCTGCACACCTTGGTCACAAAAATGTCCTCCTCCTTAATATTTTAGTTATCTGTTGACAGATTTACATTGAAGTGTCAAAAAACTACTTAATGCATTCATAAAAGCCAGAAAACATTCTCTCCACTCATAAAATCCATATTTGACTGGAAACATCCATGTATAGAATTTTTCTTCATATTTCTTTTGTGCTGTTTCGAGATGCTACCTGGTTTTGAAATAAAAAAAAACAAACAACCAAGTGACACAACAGGAACTGAGGGGTGATATTCCACTGGGGAGGGGGTTGGATGTTCGTGAGTTTCCATAGGCATACAAGCTGCTGCCTCACAGTGGAGTGACCTGAGAGAGGCAGCAGTTCCCAGTCCCTGCTGAGTTCCCCTGGAGCAGGCAGCCCCACACTGAGACAAATTATCACTCTATGAATAACATCATTAAGCAAACTCAGAAGGAAAAAATAAATTGCCATTCAGAAAATAGCTATTTGCTAAAAGACGCTGTAGCTTAATGTACAACCTCATGACAGTTCCTGCATTCACTGGCAAATGTTTCCTTATTTAAAAAAATCCAGTAATTTTTTAAAAAACCCTCAATGCTTTTTCTTAAAAAAAAAAACCCACCACTACTTCAAATTAGGATGAACTAAGACAATATATTCAATTTTGTCTAATATCTTAAAATGCTTTGTGAGATATTCTGTTCTACCTAAATCTAAAAGAGTACATAATAAAAGCATATACAATTGTGTTTGCCTCAGATTAAGTACTTTCATAATGCATTTGTGGACTGCATAAATGTCTCTACCACCTTTCAGTTATTCAGACTAATACACAAAATTCCACTACGGTTTCTGAATACATAATGGAATACAATGATCACAGCTATCATTAAAGTAACTTGCAAAATTCTTGGAGTTAGCATCGTATAAAAAAGAATGTGAATTACTTTATGAAACTTTCAAAACTGTAGACACATTTTATTGATTTTTTACTACATTTTCATAAGACATTAGCCCATAATACTTTCACTATGATAAAAAAATACTTTTATGTAAGGACTTGTAATTTAAAAATCTGCTTTTTCTCTACATTAAGATCATTTGCCTCATTGACAATGAGTGCATCTGTTTTTTCTTCATGAACATACCTAAATACCATGTATTTTAGAAACTGGGGCAATTGTATGGAATGTCACGGGAATGAAGTAAGCCCATAAAATTTTAGAGAGTGATACCCTTTGTCGGTGTTTATTTACAAACATTTCTGTTACTGTAAACTTTAAAAAGGCTATTTGAAATGAATTAGTGTTACAGTTATAAACTAATAGTTATGGTACATAAAAAATATTGACTGTCTGTCCTTTTCTGTTTTGGCCTGGAAAAGATAGCCTGACCCATAGCACTACCATTCACCTACTATAACCTCTAGATCAAGAGAAAAGAATTAAAAATGAAAGGAAAAATGGTCAAAACTCTTAACAGGGTCAGATATTGGGTATGCAACATTAAAAAATCTAACCACCACAGCACATTTCCTCTACATGATGGTAACATATGACCCAGATAATTATACTCTCCCAAACAAAAAGGAGAGGAGTGAGTTGTGTCAGAGCACTGGAACCAGTCCTTTTGAACCTTATACCTTGTGACAGGCATCCTTAAATGGTGCATCTGTCTCCAGACCCACCAGAGACTCTGGCACAGTCTGATTCCAGTGGCAGAGCCCTGCTCTGGTAGATTATTTCTGCTATCAGTTACACAGGCTCTGTGACCCAAAAGACAGGCTCCCACGCAGCCGCCATGCTGGCTCTATCCCAGCTTCCCTGTGCACCACATTCTGTAGCAGGGCTTCAGCATCCATCCACACCAGACTCTTCCCAGGAATAACCTGTGCCAAGAGGCTGGAGTTTTCAAGAGACTCAGTAACAATATGGTGACTTGATGACACAAGGTACTTATGTCTACACTGGAAGAATATATTGTTCTCTCTCTTGCTAGCCTGACAGAGTGAGTGTAGAGAAAGACAGAGTTCTGTGACACTTGCACTGAATAAATGACCTTTCCAAAGGACAACATGCTGTAATAAATACTTTTTTTCCTGGCTTTTCCAAGCCTGAACATTGCTTTGATGACTTTTAGACAGCACCTCTGACCAATGGGTAATAACTACACGGTAATGCACCTGCCTGTCTCAAATCCCTGATATTAAAAAGGCACAGTATCATCAGGGATCATGAAGCTATTAAAACATTCTGACAAGAATCATTGGGGTTTGGGGAGATAATGTGTAGGAGCAGCGGTCTCTCCTTGCCTCACTGATCCTGCTGATAATCCTGCCTTGCTGCCGGCTAGGATAGAAGCCAGTTGCAGTACAATGTGGCATCAGGACCTCTGCTTTTCCTCCACCATCAGGTTTTTACACCTGCTCAAAAGACCACTACCAGCCCAGACAAGTGCTATTTTACCCAAGTATTTTTATTTCCTGCTTTATTTCATTCTCCAAATAGAGAAGCAAATAGCTTATGGAAAGCTGTCCTGCCCAGACACAAAATAGCCTCCTGCCTTTCTTATTTTATCCTTTTTTTGTTACAAGGTTGTCTTCAAACTCTCTCCCAGTGAGATTCATTCCTCAAATCAATGTCTTCTCAGTGTTCTTTAAAGGGGAGGTGACAGACAAGGACCAAGCCATCTAGTTGTGCTAAAGCAGGTGAGGCACTCAGTTTCACCAGGATTATGTGATTTTGATTTAAGACTAGACCTTGCCATTTGGAGACTAGCTCAGATAAAATAAGTATATCAAAAGCTCTGAAAATTCAGGTGTCAATGGGTTGGCAGCCCAAGCTGCCAGGAATATTTTTTACATATATCTGGGATGATTGATTGTTCTGGCTCAAGTATGACAATGAAAGATACAGTAACCTCTTGGAGACATAGAACACAATAAGAGGGAGGAAGCAGATGTCCTAAAGAGATCATGTGAAATCTCCCAGCCAAAGCCCATCCCAACTTCAGAAGCCAGTACTCCTCAGTACCTGACTTCAGTTTGATCCTAATTATCTTGTTGTGGGTCACTATGTAATTCAGAAACACATGGTATGTCTACAGCTTGTCCTGGTTAACATTTTACATTCCTGAGGTGTATCAGAAACACCTTCTCTCAAAATCACATCACAAGACTCCTTTCAAGAAAGATCCTTGAGCCACTATTTTCTTTATCCTACTCATACCAGTGCAAAAGACTCAACAACTTTGAATATAATCAAATATAACATTGATTTTCAACACCTTCACAATGGGATTACTGAGTTCTTATAGTTGAAAGATAAAAGAGAGTGGGAAAAGAGAGAGCTGGTTCATTAAGGGCATACTCATCCTTTGTTGCCTCCCAAAACACAAGATGAAACACAGCTGCAGTACTGTATTTTTAGTTCCATCTCTATACAATTATATGGATGGATTTTGAAACTGTAAATTTTCTGTTACGAATTGCATAATTTAGTTTCTGTATTGCACTGGGGTCATTCTCAGTTCTATTATGTAAGTGACAGGTGTGGGAATCAAGCAGAGCACAGAGCTTGTGGTAAGGGGACTGTGAAGCAGCATTGCAGGCGGAGCACCAGATGCTTTCATCTGCCCAGGCCAGCTGTGACATTCAATAGAAAGGCAAGTGTGTGCATCACCCCATCTCCCCTCAAGTCAAAAGCACCACTTAACAAGCCTGGGCACATCTGTTCCCAAGGACTCTGATTACTTCTGTCCTCCTAAGGGTCAGTAAGGTCACAGGAATCTTTAAATCCATTTTGGTCCATCTTTATGCAATAACATTGTCATGTTACTGTACCATATGTACCATACATGACTCATTTACAACTTGTCTTTTCACATGAATTAGAATTTACAATCAAAGATCTGATATCCTGCAACAGGTAAGCACTGCTCTGAACAGACAAACTTATCTTCTTGGAACACACTAAGACTTCCACAATTCTTTTTCCTCAGAGCTGATGATGCTTCGTGAAATGCAGCCTTTTCTGCAGGGCAATATATGATACTCTACTTGTTACTAGTCTAAATTAAAAACCAATCTTTTAATTTGAACTTTTAGGGAAACTATGCAGAATATTAATTAGTCAATATGGAACATAGCCAAGACACCAGAGTTTAACAACCTTTCTCTTGTAAAAAGTAGCAAAGCATATTTTTCCTATGACACTAGAAGCTGAGGAACTTGTGAAAGAACATCCATATGAATACAGAATAAAGTGCACATACTGGGGCCATACTAGTTTCATTAGTTCCTTTTGGGCATGGTGGTAGGAAACCAAACCAAACCAAATGAAACCAAGCCAAACCAAATCAAACCAAACCACAAAGATGAACTACTAGAAACAATAGTACACAAATATACTGTATTTTAAGAAAATTCTTTAATTGCATCCAAATTGAGTGATAATTGGAACTTAATATTGTAATTAATAAAACAAAAGGCTCTTTTCAAACAAAGAACTTCTGGTAGGAGAAAAGCCCTATACAGTAATATGTGATATGTGGAAACAAGGGAATCACAAAAAATAATTGCAAACACGTCTTACATACATCCAGCTTATTGATGAAATACACCATTCAAATGCAGAGAAAAAAAAAAAAAAGCCTGTCATTTTAATTCCAAGAATTTTGAACTGATAACAGACCTTCAATATAGATCTTAGATAGACCTCTACATCTGTTATTTATTAGTATTTTTATGGACATATAGAAATGCATTAAAAATTAAAGACAAACAAACAAAAAAAAAGAAAAACAAATAAATGAGCCAATCTGTATTTAAAAAGTTAGACCACCACTCTGGTAGTGTTAGCATGTCACCCAACCATGGTCCCATCTGCTCTCATGCATTTTCTGGGCTTGTTGCTTCCTCACGGATTGGAGAAGTACCATTGCATTCTCCTAACATACACACATACACAAACTTCCCCCATCCCAGAATCCCATATTTCATAAACTAGAGCTCTCAATATTTTTTTCATTTGGGGTATTTTTTTGTTTGTTTTTTAAGAAAATCAGTTCTTTGGTTCTTGTTTTAGAAGTGAGAAATTTGCTTGAATGAGTCATATTCTGGAAATGAACATTTGAACAGCTGGAATGTTCCTTCAGGAAATTTTCTTTATATATATGAAAGAAACCAGGCGTCTTCTTCACCTTGTTCTTTTGTTTTCCCTATGAGGTCTTCATACCTGCATGAATAGTAGAAATTCAAGCTGAACAGCAAAAATGAGTTCATGTCCTAACATTTAGATGAACTTCAGTTCTGAACTGCAAAAATGTATTAATGATAACCTATTTACTCTTCAGGATATATGAAAATTAATAATTACATTAGTGACTTTTGCAAATCTCAATAATGAACACTGAAAAAAGCCAATGAAAAACTCAGGATTTCTATCTTCAAAATAAGACCATAACAGCATGAAGTGAACAAGGCACAGGCTCACTTGGTAAACGACAAAAAGAAAAAAAAAATATAATTGAAGCACTGCTCACTGGAGAGCCCATTCTAATCATCATACCAGATGAGTCAAGATTCCTTCAGAAAAACTACTCATGTCATTGAAGTCTGAATCATAATGCACCCTTATAAGAGGACTGAAAACAAAGTGCTCGGGTTGTGATGTTTCCTAACATTTGAGCTCTTGGTTTCAAAACCTTCCTAGTAATTTTAAGTTTGCCATTTGTTTTATGGCTCCTTACTTACTTTACATCTTGGTAAAAAGGTAAGTTACTGGTTTGACATCATGATCCCTTATTTTAATTTCTTCTTGTTTTAGATGACTAAATAAGGTTTCTCAAACTGCACATCTGAAAGCAGTGGTTATTTTTAAAATTGTTCTCCTTTTATATAGACAAGCTGTTAGTGCACCCAACAATTATATACATTCCCGATCATTGTAAGATTGTGTAAGAATATCCAATACAAAAAGGATTATTAAGAGAGCCAAAATTAGTATACTAATGATTCAATTTGACAGTTTCATTATATATAATGTGGATAAAACTGAGAACTCTTTTAAATTACTCCTGCCATGTTCTGAAAAAGACCACTAAACCAACTCAGAATCAACTAGTTTTTGTTTTTTTGTAATAAATTTATCATAATGGTGCACAGCCATATATTTTCTTTTTATACCAAATGTTCAGGACATTATTTTGATCGAATTATATTTCATCTAATTATAGTTCATCATGGTTAAAATATCAAATTTAATGGTATGTCATGGATTAACAGAATAATTTGATTTCTACACTGTTAATTAGAACTTACATTTACATGATTATGGAAATTTATATGTGAATTACAAAATTAATACTTAATGTCTAAAAACCCCTTCTGTCTGTTTCTAAGAGGATCTATAGAATAAATGAAATTATTAAAATACATATTTAGGCATTTAAGGTCAACTAATGAGTTTATTGAGGAACTATGCTCTACCACAGACATCATAAAATTAAAAAAAACTAGTTAATAAGAAATTAGCCACTCCTGACTAAAAAACTCAAACATGAACTTGGAACATCCTAGGGATTCTATGGCTAATTGGCTCTCTTGCCCTTCTTGTCTGATGCACATCCAGTCACTGAGACAAGAACATCCCCTGTCCGCCAGGTGCACCCACTCTGCAGTTCAGACACGAGTGGAAACAGGAGTCCCTGGATGTGAGCAGGACAAGCCTGCTTCCAGGCTCTGTAGTGCAAAACCACACATTTCTCATCACACCATCATCTTACAGGTGGGAAGGACTTGACATCTGGAGAGAAAAGAAGTGTTTGTGACTTCCTAGGGCAGACAAGTAAACACAGCCATTCCCACCCAGAGATGCTAACAGCTCCATGGAAATGGGCTATTCTGCCCTGCTACAGACCCACAGCAGAGGAGTTTCTGCCATCTGAAGATGCGCTGCCGGTAGCTGGGGAGATAAGTTATTCCATGTTGTAGGGCTGGGTGACCTGTGCTGCCCTGCAGTTATGTCTGCCCTCAATATTTAGCCAGGAGGAGATCCTTCACCACTAGTTTCTGAGCTGAAAAAAATTATCAGCTTCCCTATCTTAAATGCAGCTAGCGCACACTTCCCATGCCAGAAAGGGTGAGCATAATGGTGACAGTCACTTTGCAGGCTGCTGTCAGTCATAGGGGCAGTGGCATATGACATTATGAACTGTGCAGAAATGTGCAAAATACTGAAGAGATCCAGCATTCATCTGGAGGGACAAGAAGAGATTTAGTTCCTTCGCAGTGACATAACCATCAGCCCTGTATGCAGATTCAATACACAAAACAATTAAGTCCAGCATTATTATAGTGGGTGAAGAATATTGGAAAAGGAAAGAAACAAATTTTTATTTGTTAATGAATGGCAGGTTACATTTCTGTGGTAGATTAGAGCCCACTGATGTGTCAAGTGACACAATGTGTAGCTGACTATAAGAAAGCTCCACATTGTGGGGATGGTTTGCTTCTGGATCATTTTAGAGTACTTTAACACATCACAAAAGCAATTTCCTGTCCTTTTCTGCCTCTTATTTTTCCCTTCATAAATTCAAGTACCAACTCACTATGCAACTTTATCTACTGCCAAGATTTAGCACAAATATCAGTTACTTGTGTACAATTGTAGAAGGGTTATAAATATGCAAAAGAAATTTAAGTACAAAAGTTTGCAAAGAAAAGAAGGACGGAACTGGGCTCTTGGCTGTCATGACCTTTTTCTGAGGTTACAATCAGATTAACAATCTAATACAAATGACACCAAAAGAATAAGAAACATATTAAGTTTCCTAGTCTTTTTTTATATCCTTTTTTATTTTTTTAACAAAGGCAGGATATCTCATTCAATATCAATTGAAAGAAAAAATCACTTCCATTAGGATGATGCGCTTTTATTTCTTCTGCTATTGCACTAGACTTCTCTGAATTCCTCCCAGGAAAGAAAACTCATGAAAAAGCAAGATGAAAATGTAATACAGTTAAAAAATTAAAAATTAGGAGTCATCTGGTTTGGGTCTTAATTGGAGTCCTTTAAATAGTACTGGTTCAAACACACCATTACTCCAGGAAACCTTGACATTATATTACACTTTCAGAAACCCTAGGATAATAGAAAAACAGGCGACAGGTGGAAAATATGTAAATAAGTCTTTTCATCATGTACTGACTGAACCAAATATCAAAGCCTGGATAGGGCTAATTAGCTACCAAGGCAGCTGTTGAAAATTTGTCCTACCTGAGCATCTCAAAGGGATTCCTACACTGCAGTCATGCTGGGAGCCCAGCTCATGTCACACACCGGATCACATACAGGACAGTCATCACCCCGGAGAGCCTGATGTCTCCCATGTTCTCACCCCAGGTGGGACCGATCTCAGATCAGACAGAGGCTCATCATCAGAGTTAGCTTACTTACTGGTGTAGGGGATATTACAGTCTCAAGCTGGGTTTATTTGTTGGTTACACATTAAAACTCACCCCACATTACGCCACAGGTTCTCTTGAGAAAGAGCAAAAGTGATGCAGCTATCACTAGCAGATTGCAGATTTGGTTTCTTTTCCTCTTCCTCTCTTTCAGTCCACACCCAAACTCTGATTGGTAAATTAAGCTTAGTCAGTTGGCACCTACAGGTCCAGCCAGCCATACAAGATATTTTGAATTAAAAGAATCACTACTTTTCCTTTGAGTTGACACTGTCCTTTTTCTGGCATCCTCAGGGCCCTTCCACACTTTTCCTTGACTATACATACATGTTCACATTAATGCTACAGAGAAAGGTGTCCACTGCAGGTCTTCCCACCTGACCACAAATGTTCAGATTGTCCCAAAAACTTATAAAGTAGTTTATACACCTTGACCTAGACTTCACCTTTACTTCTATATGAGAGTATATGAGAATTACTGTCAAGGATGCTGCAGAAGCTGCAATTAACTGTTTCTATGATAAATCTTTAGATCTCAAGGTCTCCCAAAAGCATGGCAGAGGTTCTGTGTTTAGGAGAACAATAGTCTGATGATGGGACCATGCTCCTCTTACCACACTGGGAATGGGATCTGTAGCATTCTCTTTTTTACCTGTGCTGTAACAAGCAAATACTCTGGTAAATAGCTTGGTAAATGGTGTCTTTTATTTTAGATGCAGGAAACACCTGAAAAGTCCTTAGGGTGGATATAGTAAAACTTGGGGAGGTTCCCCCTTGTTTTCTTCTAAAATATTTTTTAAAGCTCGTGTTGTGAAAGAATATCCTGAAAAGCAAGTTCCTTATTATGGAAATCACTGTAATTTCATTTAATTATGGATAATTTCCAATAAAATTAATTTTTTTCATTGGTTACCTATTCTACTGGCAGGTGTGTGAACTAATAGATAGAAAGTTTTATGAAATAGCATCTGTCTTATCAGAGAGAAGCCTATGGTTTCAATCATATTAAAAAATTAGAGGTGTTGGATGTTTCTAGTACAGATATCTGTTCTACTAGTAGAGTAGTGTCCTTTTTTTACTGGGTATTTGAACATTTTCAGTCCCATTAAGTATCTTTTGTCTCCTTATAAATAGTTGTAAACACCTTATTTTGAAAAATGAAAATGTCCAGATATATAAAAGGAAGGTAAATTCAGTAACTCAGCTAGATGAAAGCCTGATTTGCTCAATTGTGCAATCTACAGGAATGTAAAAATAAGCTTTATTAATAGATAAGTGTAAAAAATTTTATTCCAATTTATACACTGGAAATGCCTAAAGATAAATAATTAAATAAATAAACAAACATATCTATGTAAAGTAATATTAAAGTAGCAATATTTTGCTAATTTTGAAAATTCTTTCTCTTTTGAAGTAGAATATTCACCTGTATGATGTGGTTTATATATGTAAAGAAAGGAAAAGACTGAAATATGAGACTAAACTTTTAATCTCATGTAAGAATATTCACACTGGCACAGGCAAGGGACAGGCTCCTATGATATCCACAGATGTGATAATTTTCTGAATATATGACTAATAAAAAAAAAAAAAAACAAAACAGGAGGTATTTTTAAAAGTTCACAGTGAAAAGAACCTAGTGCACATACTGTTTGGAGAGCTTCATCCTTCACCCTGCTCATATCCTACATTGAACACTGTGATAAGATTTGGTAATCTGTATAATAATTAAACTAAAATATAAAATTTATAAAAAACCAGGAGGTTCTGGAATATGGCAGATAAATCAACTGTAATGGTTTCTGCAATAACTTTTTGATATATTTTATAAATTAATAACATATTTATCTAAAATGAATGCAGCAAAGATTATTTTTCTAGAATTAGTTTCTTATCTAGTATACTATGGAGACATAGATATAGTTTTGGAAAATTACATTATTATAGTAGGGAAATATCCTGCATGTGAAAGAAATTCAGAGATGATACTGAAAGTCATGCCATGATTTTATCATTTTCTATCACTAGGAAAAGTATATGAATGATGGGATACTGATTATTTTTGGAATCTCTCCTTATTTAAATTATCTTCAAGTCATATTTCTTCAGAAAGTCTCCTACAGCCTAGAAGTTTTTTTCCTAATTAACTAGAAAAAAATGGGGTGGCTTAGTTTTGTGGAAGGGTTCAGGCAGTAAGAAATGGACTGAGAATTCTTGCACAGCCCAAAGGCAATCTCAGGCCCAGTGTAGATACAAAGAGCTTTGCAATGTGACTACTCACACCAAAAAATAGACTATATCAAGTAGTAAAATTCAAGTGCCAGTCACTTTCATTAAAAAAATAAATAAAAAAAAAAAAAAAGGCAAAATCTTAACTCTTTGAGGGTCTTATTAAGTTTTCTTTGTCATGGTCACAACTAGAGATTTATGCTTCTCCTCTCCCCCTTGCCTTCACCCCCACCTTGATTTTCTGCTTTTATTTAAAAATAAAAGATAGAACTTTCAGAAAATCACCAGAGAAATGCTGTGCCAGGTTCAAATAAAAAATAAAACGTGCTGACATAAATTTTAAGGTCAGGAGGAAAAGTATGGTAATTCAGTCTGACCTTTTTCAAAACACAGAACACAAAAATTGGGAGGCAATACTTGAATAAGTTATTTTTATTAAGTTTACAGCTTTGCACAATGATAGTTTAAGTTTTCTCTCAGTAGTTGTACTTTTAGTAGGATTTTTCCACAGTTATCTGGCAATATTTTCAAGGAAAACTTGAAGGTAACAAGAGAAAAAAGGATTTCTTAGTTTGAAATATGCTGACTGTGTACTACACAATGTCATTTGACTGCCTGTATCAGATATAGCTTCTCCCATTTTCTGTAAGCAATCCACAGGACAGCATTCCTCTACAATGAAAAGCTTAAATGTGCATTAGGACACCCTTCATGCCAAACACAGAGGATAAGTGATCTCTTTCATTCCTTTGAATGCTCAGAATATTCCAAACAATTACAAAATATAGAGAGAGAGCTACATTTATAAATAAATTTAGAAAAAAAAAATCTTTTCACTATATACTTTTTGAAAACCTGGAGCTCAGTCAAATATCACTGGAATGAACAAGTGCATATTAAGAAAAAATATATTTGTGTGATAATTTTGGATTTATCTTTTTCAGTTTTTCAGCTCTGGAATTTCAGTTTTCATATACATTAAAATGTTCAAGTATTTTGCTTTTTAATTATTTGCATGATTGTGGAGTTTTCCTCAGAGATAAAAAGAGAAACTATTTTCCTTGACTTTTTGAGGTAGGCTGATCCTGGAAATTTCTGTTCAGGGACATTTTCAGAGATTCTAACCCTTTGAAAACCATGTTTTGACTCCTCAGGGTTATTAAACATAGCTCAGGTAGTTAGAACTAGCCCAGTGGTGATATTTGTATGGCAGGTGACACCAAGTGGTGCCATCACAGGCAGTGTTCCTGCTCTTGGTGTACATACACACCTTCAGCTTTGGCTGTGCCAGGCCCTGTGCAAAAGGATTCAGCTTCCTCCAGCAGCTTTTCCCTACAAGTAACAAAGGAGTTTGTTAACTACAGGGTCACTTTTTATCACAAAGCTGCCACCTAAGGATGAGGTAGGAGCTTAGAGCTATGTCTCCCAGTGACAGTGCTGGATGGTTTTTGGCCAGGAGAGATATATATTGATTTGGGAACAAGTTACACCTGGGAGAGATCTAGATTATCTGTCATTTGGTTACTTTCAGGCAGGGATGCCACTGCACCTCTCCAAATAGTTGTAACTCTTCATAAGCAACAGTCACATCAGTGTGCATTCCTCCTGCCTGCTTACATGTGCAAGAGCTGTATACTTTATTCCCCTTGACATGTTATATAAAGCTGGAGAGAACTAGAGTTAATTAAAAAAGGTAGTCATGATCTGTTAGGTTTAATATGAAACCTTTAGAGTGACAACGCAAAATCATTCTGCAGAAATCCCAAGAACTCCACACAAATGAACTCAGTTGATAATATTTATTGACAGAACACTGGTATAATCTCATTAATATTTGCAAATTTCAATTACAGGGAGGGCATGAGCCTGTTTAAGTAGTCACAGTTTTCCATCATGATTGAAAGAAACACCAATTTATTAACTCATCTTCTAATTTTGAAAAAGGTGAAAGTGTGATGCTGCGAAGAATGATATATGATGGAGTAGATTAATTTTGCATAGATGTAGTGTTATTTGTTTCCTGTGACATTGAAATTCTGTGTCAAATTCTGGGAGAGAGGAAAGGATAAGAAAGCAAAGGCCATTCTTCATATTAATGAAAAATTGACATGGTTCACTAGCATTATGAAAGCAAGTAATACAGTATTGTGTTGTTCAATACCTGAAATTTTTGGATAAAAATCACAATTGTGGTTCATAAAAATGGGGTAACTGTATTTCCCAAGAGGAAGTGAAGGGCGATGAAATTACTTTTTTTTTTTTTTAATTATTATTTTTCAGCAAAGATTTTCCCAAAATGCGAAAATTAACTACTAATCAAGCAGAATGTTTTGACAGCAGAACTCTGTCCTCCTAAGGACCCCAACCAAAACTTTTGAAAGAGGAATCTTGCAAAGCATCAAAAGACAGGGATTTTGTGATACATTTTCTATACAACTGTA
The DNA here is from genome assembly GCF_024509145.1 of Vidua macroura. NCBI lineage: Eukaryota > Metazoa > Chordata > Aves > Passeriformes > Viduidae > Vidua > Vidua macroura. The sequence continues at coordinate 67,535,318 of NC_071573.1, read as the reverse complement.
TGCTTATAGACATTAACAGAACAATTTATGTACTTAATAACAGGAGTTTATTTCCTCCTGATTTGTAAATAATAGAAAGCATTATCATTACTTTCTTATTTGTATTATTTGCGATGTATTTGTACCAAAAGGCTCCAGTGCATAATCAGAACCACTGTCTACCTCAACTAACAATCAGAGTCACCCAGTTCATATGGAGGCAATGATGTTAGACTAGGACAAGGATAAAATAAGCCCTCTGAAGCAAACTGTGTCCTCCTTCTACTCAAAGAGCAGAACTGGTGTGTTTATGCATCACACATCTAACACAAAAGCCACCATTCAGCTCCAGAAAGAATAGCTTGCAGATGTCACTGCCAGGCACAGTTTGCTGTCAATCTAAAAATAAGATACATGATCTTAAAAGGAGCTGAAGAAGCATTCTAGAAACTCTGCTAACTAGCAAAAGGCTGGACACATGGCAGAGTGAACAAGCCTTTTCCAACACAGTGTAGATGAGAAGTCATTAAACCTTCTTCCTAGAGCTTGCTGGAGCACTCAGAAAAGACTGTGACTTATCTGAGCAGCCAAAGAATCACTTTTCCTCACAGTCCAGGTAAACAGCATGCTGCAAGAGTTCACTGTAACTGCCATCCTAGGCTTTTTATTTCATTCTGCTCCTGAAAGTACAACAGTGAAACACATCTGCTTTGGTATTCATTAGATGTGACAAAAAAAAAAAAAAAAAATCAACCAACCTAAAAAACCCCCTGAGGTTGGAACCACAGCCTCATCACCTATCATGGAAGATGTCACTCTGTCTCATCAGGGTGCACAGTGTGAATGGATCTGGACTCAGAGTTCCTTGGAGGGAAGATGAATATGTTTGGTGGCAGCTGGTAGAACAAGGAATATATTGAGCTCATCCTTCCTTTCCCTCTGGCTCAGAGAGGCCTCCTCCCAAAGGAGAACAGTTCCAGTCAAGCTGAGTAAGAAGATGTGCTGTGAAAGGGGAACAGTTTACAGCTTTTCAAAATCTGATTTCAATACTGAGAATATAGAATACTTAGCATGACTTTTAGGTTACAAGCAAGAGAGGGCTCAGATAAATCAGAAAGGTACACTTGCTCAAGGACTTGCTAAAATCTACCTCTGGGTAGCCCTTATCCCTAACAATCAGGCAGAACAGATGGCTAACGGGTTTCAGTCCCTGCCTGGAAGCAGTGGGGTTTATTTTGTGCCCAAAATCTGGTCCCATTCCATGGCTGGATGCCCATTGCAATCGGCACTCTGGAAAGAGTCTGAGGGCAGGATGAGATAAGAGGAGATAGGTAGGAGATAAGAGGAGCAGAAGAGGAGCCCAATTGGTTGGGCTGGACAAGCTCAACTCATCAACTTTGCGACAGAAGAGGCCACAGAAGAAGAAGAAGCTGTACAACACAGGCTGAGAGGTATGATGACAGTCAGTAACATTTCATGCAGATCACTGGGAGAAGCAACAAATACTGAATAAGCTAAATATGAAATACTTACATAAATATTTCCAAAGGCAAAGAGGGGGTAATCTTATTTTTTCTGTATATACATGTAAGGAAATGGATTAAGAAGAGCCATTGGTTGGAAAAATGGGCCTGTATCTTTAGCCTTGCCTATTTCTAGACTATAAAAGAATCAGTTCCTATGCAGATTTCAAAATAATCCCACATATTTGAATAGACAGTCAGCTACAAAACCAGCAATACAGAACAGTTAATTCAGATGCAAATATTAACAATTACTGTAACACAGAATTAATATAGTTAGCACTGTAGGAACAGATACTCTGATAATGAAAACTAAAATAACTGCTGGTATCCATAAATTCAGAGATTTGTACCCTACATTTTTATAAAATTCAGTCTGCATATCATTGTGGTAACTGAACAGAGTTAAAATTCTGTGTGCAGTCTTTAAGATAATTTTTGAAAAGGGTAGCCTTCTGAGGATAGTTATTTAAAATTCAGAAGGCTGCCCAGAATATCAGAGTAAGTTCAGCATTAGTGTAATTTTTCAACCTGACCCCAGAGGCCTACGAACTAAAATGCCAGCAGATTAAAATGCCTTTTAAGAGCCATTCTGCACTAAGTGTATGTATGACAGAGTTATACTTTGAGTTATAAGCAGGCAGTATCACTTTGGAGGCAGGCAGCTGCCACAGTCAGGCAAGGACAATTTTTGCTGTAGCATGTGTCAAACAGTTGCAAGATCAGGCTAATTGAGAGGTCTCCATCACTGTAACAGCAGCTTCAAGGTTAGTTCAGGGAGTGGGGGTCAGAGTCAGGCCTGCACCCTGCTGAAAGCAGTCAAGGGGAAGGCACAATTTTGGCCAGAGTAACATCTGTTTCTTTCACAGCTTATAGGAAGCTATTGGCAGCGGTACCACATTGTCACCAAATGTGTCATGATCTTTCTCCCTGAATGTTTCAGCCTAACATCTGTTCAAAATACCTCTGTCAAATGGACTGAAATATTTAATAGACAATTTATTGCTGAAAAATACAATGTTTTTATATTGAAACAATCTGCAAAGTGATTTGCAAAGCTGGATCTTAATTTGGAGCTTTTCCCAAGAAACAGGCTGGAGAAAAAAAGCTCATCTTTGAAAGAAAGGCTCTTCAAGAAATCTCAGACTTGTGGTAAACTCTTCGTCTGATCCAGATTTGAGGTTGGCTACTAGTTCACTACCCATTAGCAACTGCTTGGTACTAATCCCTCTTTTTCTGGACTGTATGAGTTGTATTCATCCACTGAGAGCTATCATCCCTGCAGACCAAACTGAAGGGAAGGAAGAGATAAAGGCAGAGGCACCAGAGGCATTACAGCAGGATGCAAGGAGCAGGATTCTCTTTAGATCATGAATTACAGTTGTAGTTAGTAGACATGCTTCAGACACACACCAAAGAAGCTCCAGGCCGGCTTTAGATCTACTTACTTAACTATTCCTTTTTAAGTTTCAGTGATAAATAACTTAAATTTTTTAGAACACTCTCAGATCTCCTTAATCATTATATGCCATATCAAGAAAAAAAATTCATTTCTATTTAGGTGAGAGTGTGCACAATATATAATAAAGTATAAATTAGAAATCAATATGCAGGGGTATATCATGAATAATTGTACAGTGCCTCTCTCAAATGTTTACAAGGGATCTTTTAATATCTGCTCCTACCCTACTCTTTCTAAATATATTTATGGAGTTGCAAGCTACACATAATTTTCCAAGCATGAAGAATTTTAGGGAACTCAGTGATTTCACTAAACAAAGTAAGTGACTTATATATCATTTCAACTTCCAAACTAAGCTAAGCTAAAAATCCTGGTATGCTTCGTTAAGTTTCAATTTTCTAAATAATCTTCACTTCTTTTTTGGTCAAGCCTAATAGCTCCTACTGAATAATGAAACTGGTATTAGACTGCTGCCTATTTATCAGATTCAGATACAGGTTTTATTTTTAATTTGGATACATCAAGTTCATAATATATGTGCTTGTGCAATAATTAAATCAGACTCCTTGAAACTCTGCTAAAAGCATCAATTAGAGAAAGAAATGACTAAAGTATTTAGATTTGTTCTTTCTCCTAATTTGAAACCTCCAGAGGTATTAAATGCAGCTTGCTGAAACCCCAACTGGAAGTAATGTCCGGAGAAGGCACTGGGACCTCATGATCTTCCCCCTGAGATTCAGTATTACCACACACCTGGGGTCACAGCATTTGGAGGCAATTATTTTACCACTGGTGGGAAATTATTTTCTCTCTGATAGGTAACTTTCCCCCAAGAGCACTGTAATTTACATATGTAACTCATGAACCACAAAACTGATATTGTAGGACTATGCTGAGAAGTAGAGTCTCTTCTAGGCAGCATTTCAATGTATCCACACCCAGACTAATATTCATTGTTTTTGAAATTGTGCTATCCCGCATCAGTGAAAGAATAATAAAAACCTCGCAAAATCTCACTAAAAAAAGATGAAGAAAGATTAGAAAAGATGACTTCTAGACATTGCAAAAGGTGCACAGTGATGTTAAATATCAAGAAATAAAAATTTGTTATAAGTCACTCTAAATTAAATGTATTTTTCCCCCACAACTAAATTAAATATTATTTTTAATGTAATTACCCCACTGTCGTTCAAGTACATATTAAAACTATCCAAATATCCTGTGTAAGCAGAGTTTCCAGCTTGCTAAGAGGTGAATATTTTAAAACTTAAAGGAGTTTGATTTCTGAGACCCTGCCCTAAAAGATTTGTCATTATTTTTGTTTTCTTGACACAAAGAATACTGATAGTCACCAAATAAAGATTTTTTTTGTGTCTGTTTGCCTTCTTGGCAAAAATTAGTAATGCATCTTTTAAAAGAAATGCTAGTACCCTTAATTTTTTGTACCTCTGAAAAAACAGATTTTTCAACACTATATAAGTTTCTGAAAACAAACTCAATGTAAATACATAATAGCTTTCCTATAACAACAATTTCTGGATAAAATGACCCCAGCATTTGATAAGAAATGTAACTATAAGTAAAGCAGAAAAGTATGTAGAAGAGTAGCCACCATTTTCTAAAACATTTTACCACATTCAAATCTTCCCCTGCTTTCAGAATACTATCATATATTCCACAGTTAATGTCTGATTACAAACAAATATTAAGCCCCTGCTACACTATTTGTATAAATGTAATGCTGTGCTGTAGTAGCACCGTTTAAATCAACTGAGTTCATTCATTCCTAGCAAGCAAAGCGAATAAACAGCATCTATGTGTTTGGAGTCACACTGACCTAAATAATACTGAGATTTCATCTATGGAAATGAGTTAAATTGTAGTAGGGCATGAATTCATGCCCTGGAACTACTTTTTTTTCCTAGAACATAAAATGTTAGGCAGGCCCTGACACTCTTTTGATCTTGGCTGCTTGACCAGCTGTCTCCCAAGGGTTTCCTAAGCACAGCTAGGGCACTAGCCCAGCTTTGGGGCTTTTCCCAAGAGGCAGGCTAGATGCAGCCTGTGCTTGGGAGGCTAAGGGAGCTTAACCATATGGAAGTGGCTGTGCTTTGCTGGCCTCCAGGCTAGAGGGAGGCCTTGCATCATTCAATTTATTCATAAAAATTATGGGCAAGGAGCAGAAATGCAGCTGTAGTAGAAAAAAACCCTAACCAAACAAACATGCAAACAACAAACATTCCCAATTAGTCTCCCAACAGTAAACACTCCCAATTAATCTCTCATAATTACTGGAATAAAAGATACAAACCCTGACAAATCTGTTCTCTTGTGCCCCTGGGGGATAAACAGACATGAGTGGCCAGCTTCTGCCTACCAGCGCGCCGGGGATTTGCGCTGCCTCTCCATGCTGTGCTTTCCATATTGACCCAGAGTACTGGTGCTGATGCACAGCCAGGTCTGCAGGCAGCTTCTGGCCCGTAAGCAGCACTTACTGACACGTGTCAGCTCACATAAACAACACCCATGCAGCTTAAGGTGCTCAAACACCATACTAAGTAAAGCAGATTTCTTCCCAGCTGCGTACTAAGCTTTTAGCCACATTTTAAACGTACATCCTGAGCCTATATATTGTTCAGGTGTAGGGCATTTTCCTCTTAAAAGTTTTTAAAAAGACACAATTTCCCACTCACAGCTGTCTTTAGTTATGGCAAAGATACACTTCCTTTCCTTTTCTTTCTCTTCTCACTTAAAGTCTTCCTCAATGTATGAGTTGTATTACTAGGAATAAAATAATCAAGCTCCACTAAACAAAGAAATCACCCAGTTACCTTCCTAATACTTCTACTTTGTCCATTAGCCTAAAACCATGGCACAAGATTGTATTTGCTCGGAAATGGGGCAGGGATTATTCTCCTCATCAGAAAAAAAATATTTGGAGCTTTTCAAATGCTTTTTTAAGGAAGTTGAAAAAGTAAGTTTAAAATCTTCAAAGTCTCAGAAGAAAAAAAACTTTTATTAGGGACAGATCAAGAAGCTTGTGTCAATATTTTGGGGGTTTCTTTCAGTTTTTTATTTTTTTCTTATTTTCACAAGAAAATCACATTATAGATTAAGAAAAATGAAAAATATACCTTTTAATTAATATATTATCACTGTGCACAGAAAATGTATGAAAATATGTCTTTTTTTACAGACAGCTTAATTTTAAATTAACTTATATGTCAGAAAAACCTAAATTTCAAAGAAATTTGAACTAGCTTCAAGTTTTACTTCAGATCTGACAGAAATATCTTCAAAGACAAGACTTTTGTGATAAAAAGTTTTGATCCATTCTGAATTGACATTTGAAAAATTGATTTTTAAAATTTAATACAGATTCTTTAAAGTGGTCAATGACAAAGAGGCTTTTTTCAGATATATTACCTTTGTGTAAGAGAGACATTGTTTGAAAGTTTAGAAAATATTTTTATCCCTTTCTCATTTTTCTCTTCTTTTTCTGTTGAAATACTTTCCTGCTTCCACAAAAAAAGAGTTGTGGAAAATAAAAGAAAATTACACACTATCATTAAAAATACTTATATACTCTCTGCTTCTGAAACAAACAAAGCAAAATTTCTTGTTTGGTTGTTTGCTCTAGAAACAAACAAAGCAAAAGTTTCTAGTTAGTTTTGTTACCAAAGAAGAAATGACAAATCTTAATGACATATAAATCTTTTCAATCCATTTTTTTTAAAGAAAATAATTTCCGTTCAAGGATAATGCTCACAAGTAAAGCTTCTGTCATGAAATTCATCCTTTGTTATTCCTTGCTACTAAGTTGTGGAAGGTATACAAAAACCTCTCTGAGGCATCTGCACCATAAATAGTCCCTTTTTTGCCACCAGGAGGGAAGCAAGGGCAGTTACAGCACTGTAGGTCCAATATATAAGGGAGGGAAAAGCTGTTGCTTCATGCTCATCTAAATCTACTATACTAGCAGCCAGGGAGCAGTCCTGAAGGAGCTGCTGGGAAAGCAACCAGAGAAATGAAATATAATTTTAGGCACAACAGAATGAAGGCCTGAATTCCATTTTCAGCAGTTGTATTTTGACTTTTTGAAGCCCATGTTTTTTGCCGTATCTGAAGGAAGTGAATTTCATTCTTAGTTCAGAAAGCACCAAATACAGCATGCTGTAGCTAGCAACGTCATTAGTAACCAGAATTTTTTCATGTGCAAACGGAGAACTTCCAATGCCAGGACAAATTTTTCACCAGTTCTCCTCAAACTTTTTTTACCTCTGAGTGAAACTCCGTGGTTAGTAAAAAGCTTATCAGTCATATTTTCTTTTTCAGAATTATTTGCCAAAAAGATCATAATAGATTATTTTATACAGATTGTGCATCATCACTCAGGAATGTAATTTTCCACCAGAAGACAGATAAAGACATGTTGTTTGACTATACTGATAGATTCTACATTGGCAGACTTTTTACCCGCTGCAAATCTGGTTTACTCTAGATTTGAGTTTAATCCTTTTACAAGAGGCAAGAATGTGAAATTATGAAGAGGAAGAATTTGCTGCCACTTCTGACATTATTTATACTTACACGGGACTTACAAAGGTAGGACATGCAGCAGCAAATTATCTATTTTCCTTAGATCTTCCTTCTGACATCATGACAAAGTTAGCTCTACTCAATCCATTCAACAGTCTTTTCAGCATCAAAATTTTATATGAAAAAATGGTATATCTATTTACTGTATTAAATAAAATGCTGTATTAAGTACTTCTCTGTTCCACTATCATCTTCATTTTTCTTAAAAGCTCCACATTACATTCACAGAAAATATTTTTTTATTTCTCCAGCATAAGACTGTAGTTGATTTCTCAAGTTTAAACAGGAAGACCTTGACAGTGATTGTAGGTGACACTAGCCTGTAGTTGGCAAAATGTCTTTCAGATTCATGTTTTTCAGGACAAAATGTAACACTGGCTTCAGACACTGAAGTAAAGATTCATTTTGTTTTCTCCTTTTTCAGGATTTGATTACTGTTTGGGGGTTTTTTATTTGGTTGGTTGGGGGGTTTTTAGCTGGTTTGTTGTTGTTGTTGGGTTTTGTTTGTTTGTTTGTTTTGCTTTGACAGCACTGCCTTTTATTTGTAGCCTTGGGTTTAAAACATTCTGCAGGAGAACCATTGGACCCTACTGTTTTACCTTCAGGAAACAATTTAACCACTCTCAACTATTCACTGTGTTGTCAAATCTTCCTCTGCATCTTCATGGTCAGGCAGAAAGAAGAACCAGCAAATCCCTGCTGGGATGAGGAAATCAGTCAGTAACAAAGTAGGGCATTATACAGATTTGGATATTAAAAGAGAAAAAATATATACGTATGCACATGTATACACACAGATAAATGTGTATACAAATGCACACAAAATCTGTTAGGGCCATCTGGATTTCCAACATGGGAAATGGTTATTTTCTGGCTTTGGTCTTCTTTTGAGGCTCCTATCCTGTCGTTATGTCAGCTTTAGTTACTTCTCCCATGGCCAGAACATGTTAGGTAATTCAACTTTCATAATTTTATTTTTAACCTCAGTTGCACTTTTTTAATGTCTTACTTCTGTCTTAGGGATCTTTTCATAAAGTAGTGCACTTTTCCCTCTCTTGGAAAAAAACCAAAGCAACAACATAACACATCCTTATATATTTTTTTACTTCATTTTGCTATGTTTCTACCATTTCCAAATTTGTTTCTAAGTTCATTCAGGGTTTTGCCAAACTCATTTTTGTCTTCATACCTGGCAAATGTCATGCCTTGTATAAGTAAGAGGAAAAATAAAAACAAACCTGTCTGCAAAGAATCCAGGATGCAGTGTAAATCCATTTCCATTGATGTAAAGTGACTTATCTCTCAAGAGATGACAGTTTTCTAAGGCTGTCATCACAGCAGCAATGTCAGGTTGGAAAGAGAGGTTTTGATGTAAGTTAAATGTCCATCAGTTAGTGCAGAAAGTTTACATGCTGCTGAGCAAGCTTAAACACTTGTTGTAGAGGACAAATCCCTTATTTGTCATCTCATTTTTCACTTAATTCTGCATAGAATTAATTCATTAATAGTAATGTTGCAGTTGCACACTTTAAAAGAAAACTAGCACATATATATGTATTATAAATCAGTTTATTACGTCCTCTTACCAATAATTTTTGGTAATTCGCAGACACTTTTTACCATTTTCTACTGTAATGTAAAATCCTGTCATCCTTTGGTAGGCTCTGAATATGTGTCTGCTATAATACAGTCTAATAGCTTTATTTATGACAGTCCTTTGGAGACTCCAGCAACTGTGTGCAGTCAAGATTGTTCAAGCCATTATAATACAAGATTGTATTACAGTGATTTGAATGGATAAAAGTTCTTTCATTTCCAAAAGGGAAATAAATTGTTAGATGCTGCTCTGTAATGTATGAGGACAAATGTGTTCCTTTAGTCCCCCAGACACAGAGCTGTATTTTCTTAAGCAACACTGTTGCAAAAAATAAAATGCCTAAGGACTAAGAGGGTTAGCGAACAAAAAGTACAGGAATTATCTATTTATTTATTTACTTATTTTGTAGCGTGAAATGTTGTATATCAACTCAGGTACCTTAAAAATCCTTTGTTTGGGGATATTCAACAGTTTACCATGGAGACATTCCTTCAATTTGTCTCCTTGAAAAATGTCTGACTCTAACAGAATTGGCTATTAAAGTCTACCTTGTGCAGTGTTAGTCCATTATTATATGTAAAGTTCACTTTGCAGTAGTCCTTCATTATAAACATCATCATTCACATCTTTTCTACAAAAGTTCATTTTGACTAGAAATATGAAAGAGTACAGCTGTGCAACCCATTTTAAAACAGTTAATTGCTTCCAGTACTTCTAAAGTATATAAAACATTAAAAGAAAAAGTAGCAATATTTAAAGATTTTCCCCTGAAAGTTAAATTTAAAGTTGTCTGGTGCTGACAAAATTTTATAACCAGAGATTTACATGTTTGAATAAACTTGGGAAAATTATTACCTTTCATGGTCATTGATCACAAAAGCATCTTTGTTCAACAAAATGTGATTAGGTCCCCTTGAGGTCAGCACATGCTTAAGACTAATATTTATTTAAGGGTTTTGCTGATGTGAATCTTTCTGCAATTACCATTTCATCTGATTGTGTTAACAATGCAAAGTAATGCTTGTTTGTTCAGGAAAAAAAATTGTGCTTACAGACGTGTAATACTTGAGAGAGAGAGAGAGAGAGAGAGAGAGAATGAGAGAGAGAGAGAGAGAGAAAGGAAGTATATAACAGAGTATTTATGCAACAGGATAGAAGTACTGTTAAGTGCTATTGCTTTGTTGGGCAAACCAAGAGCATAAATAACAGAGAAAAACACAGTCCTGGTAGTAAGTGATGTCTGGCCATTTGCCTTAAAAGATTGAAATTTCTGTTCTTGATTTTATTATTTTTTTTTTTAATTTCCATGCATTTGTGCTCTGCACCCAAACCTAACTCAGCTAGTATATCCATCTTTTTATTTCATTTAGCCAGTAGCATATCATTTCAGTCTGCATGCTTTTCTAAGTAAGATCATTTTATCAAGGAAATGCCCTGGTTGTCATAAGAGAAAATTGAAAACACACACACAAATACACACACGCGTGAAAGCAAAGCACTGCTGAGATTAGACATAGTCCAGTGATTGATATTTTAAGTTGCACATGATACTCTTTCCTTGTTCTGTTGCACTGCATTTAGATATTGTATGGCTTTCCAGACATGCTATGCATAATTTTACATACCATCTGCTTTACATGCCAGGTTCCATATGTACAATGTATAACCTAAAACCAATATTTTGAATGATTTGAGCTACAGTGGAGGCTTTTGTTCTTAAATTGTTGAATAGAAGAATACAGGCCTAAATAAATCATCTGATGAATGTGTTCTGAGTCTAACAAACAATAAAATTTATCTTGAAAATGTTCTTAAAGTTGTAGTAATGACAAAATTTAGGTGACTTTGAAGAATCCCAGTAATGTTGCTTCTTAGATTCAAATACCAAGAGACCTGTAAATGCTTGCTACCATTCACTTAATAACCATAGCAATACAAGGGCATAAACATGTTTCAGAGTCAGGCAAGGGACAGTAAAAATAATCTTGAAATATTCATCTGAATAAAGATGAACAGCATTTACTCCTCAAAACATGATGAGATTTATATAGCTGCTAAAAGTGAGCAATGGTTATTCAGAATCATGTTCTGGAGTTTCCTGGTACTTCATTATATGGCTTCATTCAACTCTGCCTACTCAGATCTTATAGTCTTTAGTTACAGGTAAGCCTGAAATACCTAAATTTCTGTTTTGGAGATGCTGTCCACGGGATCTGTCTGAATGTCCATATACATCTTTGAAGAAGAAGTACTGGAACATCAAAATTAAAAAAAAAAAAAAACACATAGAATTCCAAACAACGGCTCTCAGACAAACCCAAAGATTTATTCAAATACTATCTTAGTTTTTAGAACTGCTGACAGAAAGAAGAGCATTGCTTTGGATCTTAAAAAAAGCACCATCATCACACCCTGCCATACCCCTCAATAAAAAAAATCCAAACCTCTTAATATTGAAGTAATTACCATATTTTTCACATCTGACTTGAAATAGAAGTATTGTCAACAAAAATAGGCTGTAGCATTACAACATGTTAGCAAACAGCAGATATAGTGGAGAATAGAGGAAGCAACAAAGTAGCTCAAATAAAATTTTACTCCCTGTAAAGTACCATAAAATATGTACCCTCAACTTCCATATATGGCACATGATAAAAGAAGCTTTAGAAGTCACAGGAAAATTAGGAAGAATCCTGCAATATGACATTTTAAGAATGAGGCGTCTGTCTTGCCTATGGATTTGCAAGGAGAGAAGAGATAATCAGTGAAGCATTTGTCCATTTTGCAGTTTTTTTTTTCCCGCTGTAACATGAACATCTTAATCTTTTCACAGTTAAGTATTAGTGACACATTCAGTTCACTTCAATGACAATTCTACCAAGTGCCTGCAAAAAAGCTGCACAAGAGATGCAGCACTTCAAACTTTGCTTTTATATTTGCCTATTACCACAAAGTTGTACTTAAAAGGGAAACATCATTATTGGACCATTAATGAGAAAGGTTTTTTCTTCTTGTATTGTGTTTTGTTAGTGGTGGAGGCTACAGGGGTGCCTTCTGTGAGAAGCTGCCAGAAGCTTCCCCTGTGTCCCACAGAGCTGACGCCAGCCAGCTCCAAGACAGACCTGCTGCTGACCAAGGCTGAGCACCAGCAGCAATGGTGGCAGCACCTCTGGGATAACAGATTTAAGAAGGGAGAAAAAAGACTCTGAGCAACAGAAATTGCAGCCAGAGAGAGGAGTGAGCAATTGAAACTGCATTCACAGAGAGGATTGAGAACATGTGAAAGCAATAGTTCTTGCAGACACCAAGGTCAGTGAAGACGGAGTGGGAGGAGGTGCTCCAGGTGCCAGAGCAGAGATTCCCCTGCAGCCCCTGGTGCAGACCTTGGTGAGGCAACTGTGCCCCTTCAGCCCATGGAGGTTCATGGTATAGCAGAGATCCACCTGTAGCCCCTGGAGGAGCCTGTGCCAGAGCAGGTGGATGCTCAGAGGAGGCTGTCACCCCTTGGGAAGCTCATGCTGGAGCAGGCTTCTGACAGGACCTGTGGCCTTGTGGAGGGAAGACTCCACACTGGAGTAGTGTCCCTCTTTGGGGGACCAACACCAGAACAATCTGCACCTGAAGGACCGCACCTTGTGGAAGGGCCCCAGACTGGAACAGCTCATGAAGAACTACAGCCCATGGGAGACTTGTTGGAAAAGTCCATGGTGGACCATATCCCATGGGATGAACACCACACCAAAGCAGGGGAAGAGTGTGAAGAGTCCTCCTCCTGAGAAGGAAGCAGCAGCAGAGACAACAGGTGATGAACTGACCACAACCCTCATTCCCTGTTTCCCAGAACCACTGGCAGGGAGGAGGTAGATAATTAGGGTGTCAAGTCAAGCCTGGGAAGAAGAATGGAGGGGAAGAAGGTTGAGAGAGGAAGGGTGGATGTTTAAGATTTAGCTTTTATTTCTTGTTTTCTGGTAATAAATTAAAAAATTTCCCCAAGATGTGTCTGTTTTGTATGTGACAGTAACTGCTGAATGATTCCCCTGTCCTTATCTCAACCCATGAGCTTTTTGTTGCATTTTCTCTTCCCTGTTTAGCTGAGGTAACAGTGATAACACAGTTTTGGTGAGTTCCTGGCATCCAGCCAGTGCCACCCCAACACCCTTTCAATATAATAGTCACATTGTTCATGAGCATGGGCGTGTTTGTTATACTTGATAAATTTTTGACCAAATTCAGCACATAGGGGTTCTTGGGGGTCCCTTCAACACTCAGATTTGGAAAAAAACCTGAAAATCACACTTTCCTTTTTAAGACATTCCAAGCAGTTGAGAGTGGTTAGTCAGGTCACAGGAATAAGTCTAGCTTTTGCCATTTGAATATCAATATTTGTATTTGGTGCTTCATGATATATCTGACTGCTCTCAATCTAAATACTGCACTGAACAGAGGACATTCTGTGAACTAGAACTTCCATTTGCTAATGGAATTTTTTTTGCATAAAATCTTCTTTGTAATCCATATGAATATGGGCATTTTAATTATTAATCAGAAGCATTCTTTCTTATTTGTATCTGTGCTGTGAAAGAGTTGGATAAAATGGGATAAAAAATTAATGTACATTTAGATTTTTCTCCTCTCTAGAGGGAGGGTGTTCATGAGTTAAATGCTTATGCAACACCTTTCCTTACAAACTGTACTGTAGTTCTCTTGTTACTTCTCTATTGAGCCTTCCTGGGCCCAATCCACAGGCCATTGAAGTCAATGAGAGCCCATCTAATTGTCTCCAACTGCTTCCAACTTTTTAGTGAGAAAAAAAAAGATATACTGGAAAAAGTATCAGTTACTAAGAATTATGTTATAATGTCTATAGTTAAAAAAAAATGGGACTCAGGCCACTTGATTTCCAACATATCAAGAAATCATTCCAGTATTCTTCAATGTAAAATGGCAATGAAAATCTAGAAGACAATCCTGAGACTGCTAAAACTCTTTGGTTAGAGAGCTAGCTGCTAAGAGGAAGTTTCTTTTATACATCTCTTTTGCTTTGCCATCTCTCCATCTTCTGCCCAATCCCTTTCATTCCATATTGACCATAATTGCCTGCCTCTGAAGTCAATTGGGAGTTTTGCCATTGACTTCAATGGCAGAGTTATCATACCCAGGATGCAAAACACAGTGAGAAGAGATCATTGCCAAAGTACACACAGTAGAAGTAAGAAAAAAGATTCCAATTATTTACATAAGTCCACTTAAAAATCGCCAGCAATTGTGAGCTTTCATATATGTTTCCCACAAATCGCACCAGGCAGTCTAGGAGAACAAAAAGCCCCTTGCACGGTGTTCTTAGCATTTGGTAGCCGGAGCTGAGCCCCTGCCTGAGCGGAGTTAGCCGTGCGCAAACCCGAGCTGAGGGAGACACCCGCTAATTGATAGCAAACATTTTACAAACATTACGCTTCCCTAAGGGACAAGCGTTTTCGCACCGGAGCCCTCTGCAGCGTAGGAGGACAGAGCGTGCAGGACGGGGAGCGGACAGGGGAGCCGCGGGCACCCTCTCGCTGCGGAGCCGGGGCACCGGCCGGGGCTCCACTCTGCTCCCCCAGTGCGCAGCACCTGGGTGCTCCTCTCCGCAGGTGAGGCGCCCGGCGGAGCTCCGTCCCAGTGTCCGATCGGTGGCACCGCGGCGCCCGAAACACCGGACCGCGCTGGCGGCCCAGAGACGTGGCCAAAACCGAGGAGTAGCAGCGGGCAGTATCCGGGGCGTACGGCGGACAACGTGCCCTCCGTGGCCCGGTCCCAGCACGGTGCGGAGCAGAGCTGCCAAGGAGGGAGCCCCAAGCGCGGCAGGGCACCCTCCACACCTTACCCGCCCCCGAGGGACCCCGGCGAGGCGCGGAGCCCCGTACTCACCGCGGTGCTGCAGGCAGCAACCCGCAGCGCAGGCGAAGCGCCCCCGCCCCGGCCGGTGCCCGCTGCGGTGCACAGACCCCGTCCCTCGGCGCCCACATCCAAGCCCCGGTCGCTCAGCTAAAAGTCCTTCTGAGGAGCACACGCCGAGCCCCGTCGCCTCCTTCCTCGGATCGCTGTCACCTCCCCTCCCCTCGCCCCCCCGCCCTGCGCCCCCCCGGCGGGCGGCAGCAGTATCAGCAGTCCCTAACCCCTCACATCACGCACCGGCAGAGGTGCCGGTCCTCGTCGCTACTTACCGGGCATCCTTCAGAGCAGCGGGCGGGCGGGAGCGAGGGAGGAGGAGGAAAGAGGGAGGGAGGGATTGAAGGAGGGAGGGAGGGAGGGGGCTCCAGGCGGGCTGAGCGACGCTGCGCTGTGCTGTTCGGCAGCCTTGGCAGCTCGGCAGAGTCAGTGAGTGAGTGCCTTCGTGCGTGACGGCGTGTGCGTGTGTGCGCGATGCTGGACACAAGCGAAGGGAGACTCAGGAGCGGAAGGGCGGCGGGAAGCGGCGGGGGAGATCAGGGGGCGCAGTCCGCGCATGGCGGTGGCACCAGGTGCGGCCCAGCGCGCCCCCGGCCCCGCGGCCCCCAGTGCCCCGCAGCCGGGGCGGGAGCTGCCGGGGAACGGCTTGGGGGAGGCGCGCATCCTCCCCGCTGCCACACGCACCGCCGGGTGAATGGGGGGAGCGGGGGAAGGGATAAAAAAAAAAAAAAAGGGCAATAAAAAAAGCCCAAACAGTAGGGAAAAAAAAAAAAAAAAAAAAGAAAACTCTGTCTCTACTTCCCGGCCGAGGTTTGAGCCCCCCGCCCTAGAGCTGCGGTCCCGCGGCAGCGGCGCGCTCCTGCCGCGCCGAGAGCCGTCACCGCCCGCGGCGCAGCACGGCAGAAGCTGCCGCTGCCGGTAGCGCCCAGCTGAGAGCCGGAGCCGCTCCCCGCGCACGAAGGAGCCTCCCTCTTTCCCTCCCTCCCTCCTTCCCACCCTTTTTCCTCTCCTTCCTTCCCTCCCTCTCTCCCAGTCCGCTAAGGCGGGCAACGCGGCCAGGTGCTGTCGGCTCGCCCTGCGGCCGAGCGAAGAGCCGGGCAGGGCCCTCCGCCGGCGCTGGCTCCTCCGCGGGAAGCGGCCGGGCTCCGGCAGGCATTGGGGTGGCGCTGGGAGGCTGCTGCCGCCGGGACGCGGTTGGAGGGGGAGAAGCGAGGGGCGCAGAGGGGAAGTCGGCTGCCCCCAAGAGCTGCCGGCGGGGCCCAGAAGCGACGGCGGATGAATGAAGCAGCAGCGGTGAGGGCCCGCCTCTGCTGGGCAGCGGTGCGCTGCCCCAACGCATCCCTGCAAACGCCGCTCCCTCGCTCGGCTGCTCACCTCCCGCCCGAGCGGAGTGACCCGCTGGAGAGGACCGAGGACGGTGCATCATAACTGCTGGATGTTTTGGGAGAGGAGGGGGGAGCAGGCGGAGAAGGGAGGGAGAGCATGATTAGAGGAATCAAATGGAAGGGAGCGGAGGGAGAGCAACACGCACACTAAAAAAAGCCTGTTCTTGGGAGAGAAATCAAAAATAGCCACAACAGCATTGAAAGTTGCTCGCTTAGTGATTTGCATTATAACGCTGCCGCTGCTACCTGGCTCCTCCAACAGTGTGCCCAAGGAATATGCAAGATGGGAGAGGGGGAGCTATATACTTTTTCTGTGATCTCTCTTTCTTTAAAGAAAAAAAAAAAAAAAAAAAAACAAAGCAGAACCCAATCAATCACACCCCGCACACCCCACTCCTTTGATGGAGAGGTGGCTGCAGGTGGTGGTTTCAGAGCTCCAAAAGGAGTTTCCTGGAGAAAGAGGTGTGTGTAGAGGACCCATGAGAGTGCTCCTCTGGGATTTTGGGCCCTCGAGTTTGGCAGCCTGGGGAGAGGGGGGGAGCCGGCGCTGATGCCCGGCCGGAGAGATGCGAGGGTGTGCTCAGCGGCTGCTAACGGGGGCAGCGCCCTATCCTGGGGCACAGGGCGGCGGGGAACGCGGGAGGCCCCCGCCTGCTTCCCCTCGCTCCTCCTGCCGTGCCATTCGAGATCAGTGATAAGTGGCTCTGTTTTTGGGAGCAAAATAAAAAATAAAATAAAATACAATAAAATTAAATTAAATTACTGGATAAAATCTTTATTTATCAACAGTTCATTCCCTGACTTAAAAAATAGCACCAAATCTTAACCCAGATTATGCGGTTAAATGTATGGAGCTGGAGGCAGCATGGCTGTTTGCCAGACTTATGATCCATTAACCTCTTTAGCTCATTGTTGGCAGGCAACAATAGCACAGGAATAAATTCTTGCATTTTAAAGAAAAGCCATTTTCTTTCCATAGTAAACTCTCTTCTCCTATGCTGCAATTAAAAATAGAGTAGCAACAATAAAAATTATAAGAATGAAATAATACTGTGAGTTTTTAGCTACTTTGTGTCCATTTTAGGGGCAAAAACATCGTACTATGCTTAAGGCAATATGTATAAAGGTGGACAGAGGCATATTAAAAATTCTTATTTTATAAGAAGGATTTTGGATAATTTTACGTTCTCCACTTGGTTAAATATTACTTAGACTGTCTAGAATTCAAAGTTTTAGTTCCAGTTCTCTTTACAGACAGAAACCAAGCAAAACCCTTTATAATCAAAATAAAAGCATGAAAAGAGGATATATAGGGCCTTTTTCTCCCTTTCATGTGTTGTAAATATATATACACATATATGCCCTTTAATCAAAAACGTTCTGTGTGAAGCTATATATTCATACATAAATGTTTGTGCATGTAGACATGCTTTATAAATAACGTATTTCAAAATCATTGAAAAATTAGAATAAAAAGAGACAAAGCTAAAAACATAGCTCTCAACATCCTGCTGAGTGCTATAAAAAAGTGCTACCACTTGGAGGGAAAGTCATAGAATCACTGATACAGAAAGAATATGACAGTTATACCTTGCACCTTATTTTTCAGACAAACAATTTAGGTAGTAGAAATACATCTGTGGGAAGAAAAAAGAAGTATATAATGTTTTCTGTGCTTCTCTTTTTTTGTGTAGGACATTAGGCTGTGGTCCTAACAGCCAAAATATCTGTTTTGGAAAGTCTACGTTCAGAGAGGTTGAATCTGTCACTGCTATATCAAACTATGTCTCTGGGAGTGGAGGATAGATAGCATATGCAAAAGGGATGACTGATTGTGTGAGGACCTGGGGAAAAAGAATGGGAAATGTGGTGGGAATGGGGAGAAGGGTTAGCTGGGTGGCTAGTCCAGTGAATTCAAGAAGCTTGTATGTTACAGAGGTAGCTGGGCCTGTAACAAATGCAATCTCGTGTGGAGCAGGTAGCAGGAAAGAAGACCTTTATTCCTTTTGCCATGGTCAGGCTGTGCTGCAAAACACATCCTACTGTTCATTAGAAATGCAGAGTGTAAGATAACACCTACATCTTCTCAAGACCTCGTCACATTGTTTCTAAATCCTCTGTGGTTTAGGAAAAGTCCTCTCAAATACACCAAACGTGAGATTCTGGGAAATGATAAAGGATCTAAATTCATAGGACTCACCTTCCTGAGGAAAGTTTTAGTGGTGTATTTTTTGTCACCTTAACAAGCTCCACAGACATAGTCAGCTGGCACCATTCTATCCTAGCCCAAGGAGAGAAAGATCCAAGGCTTTTTATTTAATTCACGTAGTCTTGATCCCATTTTCATTAAGATCAGTAAGAAAAAAATAACTGCTACATTAGCATAAAATTTTGAGTGTGTGAGACTTCCTGGCTTCAAGAGCAGATGTTAGGAATGGGAAAGAAATGGAAATCTACACCATAGTGTCAAATTTAGGCTATATTTCCACCTGTTGAAGCAAGAGTAGTCATAAATAGCCCAAAAATTAATGAATGATTATTGCTACTGTGGATAATATGTAAAATGATTGAAAGCAGGTATATTCGAGCTGTTTGCTTTTTTTCTCTGTTGTCTTCACTAAATCCAGTATTTTCTCCTTACTTAAGAGCCATCTACTGTAGCAGGGGAGAGCTGTAAGGTATCAAACACACTGGTACACCTTTTCATATGTTGTGTAGGATAATCACATCGGCATTAGCTGATGTAAACCTGTGAAGTTTCTGTCTCTCCAAAATTCCCAACTTTCATGTGATATAAAAGTAGCAGGCATTCAGTAGCCAGTATTTTAAGGAAATAGAAATTTGAGACCTCTATTCTTTTAAAAAATTGTGTTTGTTTCTTTTGTATATTTTTCTACTATAAAGCCTATTATTTAACACCTTTATTGCATTCATTTTCAGTACTCTAACTTGAAGAAGTACGTACCATTTATTACAAACGGGCATGGGTAATAAATAACAAGCAAAACTTGTTCTCTGCAAAATCGGATAAAAATGGCAAGACTAAAATGCCCAGCCTTTATTACACTTGCTGTATGGTTGCATTGGTTTGCAATCTCATTAACAGCTTGAAACCAAGGAGGTTCTGACACTCAAGAGGACTTTCTAAGACAGTTAAAATGTCAGAGAAAATGCAGATTGTTATAGGATGTCTACTATATATAACTCTATGGAACCAAGATTTTTAGTTTAAAATTAAAGTTTCTTTAATAGTTCTGGGAATTGCACTAGAGTGTTTCTTTACTTTTTAAACATCTGGTCTGTCATAAATGTATGTTTTATATAATTGTCTCCCAAATTTTAAAACTTGCATTCTGTTCTATGTGAAGTGTCTCATATGCCAACCCTTTTTTTTTTTTTTTTGGAAAAAAACCATGCTTTTCAATAACTTTTTAAAAACTTGAAGTTTTTAAGAATCTCATAAGAATTTGTAAACTTGTGCATTAAAATAATAGATTTCTTAAAATTTATAACCAATGTATGTCTATTAGGTTGGAATTTGCCTTCATAACCCATTAAAAACATGCTTCACTGAATCAGTAAATACTATATGTTTGAGCTGTCTGCATATTATTGACTTTTCTGGTTTCTGCAAAGCATTACATCAGAACTCCCTTCCCCCTTTGTTTTCATACCAGAAAAATCAATTCAAATCTTAGATGTACAAAGCAACAAAGGTAATCTAACCTTGATATATTTCAGAATTTATACAATCTCCTTCTTTATTTTGTTGAAGCTCTGCTTTGCAGGCTTATCTTCAGCACCTGAGAGTTTTGACAACTCTTTCTGAATATATAGGAAAACATACTGAAAAATAATAGTCTGAGAGGCAGCTTATTTAAAATCGTAGGGGAATGTGACTAGCATGTTAAGGAGAGACTTTCATTTTGGGGGAAAAAATTTCAAAGGTACTAGGCTTAGAATTAAATTCTGCCTTCAAATGTCCATGCATGATTCCCTTTAGGAAGAAAAAAAGATTATATGCAAAGACATAATATCAATTTTAATGGAAGATCTATGGATATGTGCAGAGCTATTTGGTCATTGGGCACCCATACTAGTCATCATTTTCACTGAGGTTTATGATGTTTTTTCTACTTTTTTCACTTAAAAACTAACATACAAGGCCTACTGACTCTTGTTTTCTATTCAGATAAGCATTGACAAAATAGCTGAGGTTTGCACATAGCAGGAATAATTCTCAACTATTTTACTGTTCAGTCCATGTTTCTTCCTGACACTTACTCTTCTTTCAGCTTACTATAAGTTTGCTAAGCTTCAGTGATTGAACCTGAAATTCTGACTGCTGAAGTTCTGTCTTAGGCTGCATGTTTTTAGCCTACCCAACCAAGATGGCTCAGCTATACCTCAGAACAAGATTGAGGAACAATATTTTCTTATATTTCTTGCTAATATATTCATTTTAAGGCCTACTTTTTTTAAGGAAATCTAGCACCTTCAGGTAACAGAGAAGAGACTTACAGTTGGCAGAATTTAGTTGAGGATGACTTGGTTTCTCTATGAAAATTCATTTACATTTTTCCAGTTCATGAACATTTGGAAGCTTAGTTGACACAGGTGAAATAGTAGTTTCTTAGGGTCATGAAATTAAATGCATATGTTTAAATGTTCTCCACCCAGATACATTCAGAAATGGCCTGAAATTTTCTCTTCCAATGTTGTTGCTCTTAACCAAGAGGGTCTGTTTTTCCTCTGCTCTTAATTTTGTTTAGAGCCCAAGATGCACTAGAAAAGTAGGTTGTTTCAGTGTTGCTGAAATGCAAGAAGTCTTCCCTGGATTTCTTGTGACTGGAAGCTGGAAAGGATGAAGTGACAGGGATT
Source organism: Vidua macroura (assembly GCF_024509145.1). Lineage (NCBI taxonomy): Eukaryota > Metazoa > Chordata > Aves > Passeriformes > Viduidae > Vidua > Vidua macroura. Next base: position 67,513,964 of record NC_071573.1, on the reverse strand, counting down.
TCAATGGTAAAAAGTATGGGAGAAAGTTCTGAGACCTGTGAGGAAGTGCTAAGGAAGAGACTGAATTCAGATGACTACTAGGTGCAGAAAGGAAGCATAGGAAGAAAGAAGGGATCGGACTGTGTGGCAGTCAGATGGGAAAACTATGTGAGGAGCTTAAAATTTTGGATATGCTGACAAGGAAAAAGAAGAAATCAAAATACTGAAGACCATAGCTGGCTAAGTGAAAAGTCAGGTGGAAAAAAGCCAGTGAAGATGTGAAGATGTGAATGAAGTCACAGACGTGGGAGAGAGAGAGAGAACTGAAATAAGACATAAAAGCAGAAAAAGAGACAGAAAATTATGTAGTACTGGAGCATACTGCCATGCAGATCTTGGAAACGAACCAGCCACCTCAAACCTCAGCATTTCACTGTTATCAATAATTATCTGTGAAACCTGTTGGTAAAGTGTGCTCCTCACTCTCCTCCGGTGCATCTCCACACAAGAGGTGACCATCTGCTGCCATTGTTAGGCCTTACAGTAGCTCTACATGCAGAAATATACCCTGCAGGTCTAACTTCCCAATCTCGATGATGAATCTTGTTGGTATCAGGCCACTTTTTGAGATACTTGTGTTCATTCTTCTTTGAAGAATAGAAAAGACAGAGAAAATTGAAAAGAAGAGAAAGAGAAGAAGGAAAATGAAAGGGAAGAATGGAACCCCTTAATTCTTATTGCAGTAAAATGCTGCTGTCATGTATTAGACAACATGAGAGCTAAGATTGCCTTTACTAACTCTACTCAACTTCTTCCCTGTTTGTGGGTATACATTATAACGCAGTTTAAAATTGTGAAAATGTATACTGTTTCATCTTTCATCAACATTGGATGCCACTGCAGAAGATGAGTCCTGCTTAATGGCTAAGCAGGTGTATAATGCTTTATTTTATTTTCATTGGCTTTCAGGCAAATCAGACACTTTTAACCAATTTATTTAAACTCTATTGAGAAAACGTATTAATTGCCTTTTCAGAAGATTTTCTGTGAAACCAGTCTATATGACATTTGCATACCTCACAAAGTATTGACTTTACAGTGCTTCCACCATTCCAATTGCAGAGATGAAACTGAGACATAACCAATTAAAGAATGAGTATCCACCACTTTTCAGCATAAATGTAAATTATCTAGGAATATTAATTTTACTATTTGAAAGGTTACTGTGTGCTTGCTTCAGCTGAGAGGGCAGCACTTCTACAAATGAGGCACAGACTTTGAAGTAGGGCATTACAAACCAAAACATTAATAACTTTTGAGAAGTAGGTGACCAGCTAATTTTTGGTGAATTTTCTAGCTTATCACTAGAATTTTCTAGCACTGCAAAGGGCTAATATACTGCATTTCATGTCACAATTCAAATGGTTTAAGAATGCAACATTAATTGAAATGCATACTGAAACTTCTTTCACTGTATATGTGCTAGAAATAGTAATCGTAATAAAAGGCAGTGAGAATAAAAATGACAGCATTGTTATAAAACTCATCCCACTTTGTTCCTAGAGGTGATGATGAGAGGTCCTGCAGGAAAAAAAAAAAAAAAAATCACAATCTGTGTGCAAGCTACCCTGGAACCCACTTATGCTTTAGACTGAGGTCATAACTGAGTGTAGGTTCTTCAAACATAGTGAAACTCAAAATCCCAGAATAATCTGTTACTGAAAAGTTTGCTGAATATTTATTTTTGAGCCAAACTGAAAAAGTTTGTCTACTGTCGAGAAGTGCCTGTAAATTTTCCAGCTTTGAAATTGACAGCCTACTTCCCTTTTGGTGCTGTGATCTCTTTTTTTTTTTTTTTTTTTTTTGAACACTTAAGATATTGCACTTATAGGAGAAGAAAGGATCCAAGCAGAGCTAGAGGAGAGGGAAATTGCTGAGAATTGGTGGGGTCTGTAACCATTTCCTTCTCTTTTGACATTTTGTAACAAAATCAATTCCAGGATAACCTTTCCTGTTTTCTGGTTTGGAACAAGCATTGAAGAAAAAGTAAAATTGTCAATTTCTTTCTTTATTGTCCACAATAAGAAAATTCTCTTGCTAAATTATGTCTTCAGGGGATTTCAATGGGACATAAAATGTTACAGTTATTTTCATACCCATTTTTGAAGGAACCCGGAAACCAAATCCCTTTACCTTAACAAGTATTGATTGATATACAATAGGAAGGGGGGAGGGGTGTCAATTTCTTTGCTAAAACACACATGTGGGAACTTCTATTTGTAAAAATCACCCAGTGACTATTTCCTCTGAATTGATATCTTTTTGGTTAAGATCTTTTTGGCAAGGAATTGCTTTGCTAGATAAAAAAAAAACTATCTGATTAATCTGTAATCCAAAGCCATGTTAGTTAAGGTCAGGCTTCTGGAGAATAAAGTTGAAAGCCGTGGTTTTTTTAAACCATGTCTGTAGTGCACACCTTGGCACTCTCTCCTTGCTGATGTGTTTTCCTCCTTGAACTGTTGATCCACAACAAGCTTTGGACAATGGAAACAGCTGAATTTCTTTAACTCAGACCCTACGTTTTTGGGAAAAAACCCAGTAAATATATACAAGTATGTGTTGAATAACATATTTCAAGTACTGCCTGTAAGCATGACTGTTTACATTTACTGACATATTTAACAGATTCTTTTGGGAATAAATCTAAACACTTATAATCACATGCTTAGTAAATTTACATTGTAGCTGGCAAAACTAGAGAAAGATAAGTGGCAACTGTATTGCAAGTGACATCATATAAAGTGGTCAAAGTCCTTCTAGATTCTATATTTAGAAACTGATGTACAAATTAATTTTAATCTTTCAGGTCCAGCTTTGGTAATCTGAATTTTCCTTTTATTCAATCTTTTTATGAGACACACATGAATAAATACATGAGTTCAGTCTCAATATATTTAGGTATTATGGAACCATTTATTACACTTTGAGAGTGACTTAGGTGCACTGATGCACCTGAAATCTTGCTGGAAAGAGTGGAAGGGACATGTGCCATATATCTCATTTTCCCCCTTGCTCAAGCATATACCAAATAATCCCATTCATAAGAGGCTACAAATACCTCTTTCAAAAACTTTCTTTCTATGTAATATAACTGAAAAAAACTGTAAAATTTGCTTGGTGTAATGGCTAGAAGCTTTTTCAATTTCCTCTTCAGCACATTTATGTCCACCTAGAATGTTCTCTGTTTCAGTATTATGATTTAATGAGCTCTTTCTTCTTTATTCACTGACGTATTTATGGAGCTCAATCACCTCCCTATCTGCTTCATTTTTCTATATATTTTTATACCAGAAAACCATTTTCAGGGTCATCATTAAAACTGATCCTTTTCTCCTGTTTTCCTCCATAACCTTCTCTCTACATTTTCTTTCTCAAGGCTACCTTCCTTACTAGAAATCTCAATGCTGGATTGCAGTTGAGGTTTAACCAGAGTTGCAACAATTTTTCAGTTTTTGTTTGAGATTTTTATGCTGCATCACACTGTCAGTTCATTAATTGAGAAACTGACTGTCACATCCCATTTCTACAAAACATTTCCATCTGATAAGCCTCCAGCATAGCAGAGAACTTTTTTATTATTAGCTCCATGTGCATGACCTTGCATTTCAATCTACTCCTATTTCTGTTCATCTACATCCTTTGATATTCATTTCTGATCTCCTCTGTCCTACCTTCCACATACATGGTTTATCATTATGGACCTAAACCTGTGCCTGATTGAAAGCAATAAACCAGATGAGTTCCTGGAGTGCATTCTGTAGAACTCAACTAGGAACCACCTTGATAATATTTTCTGAAACCTTTGTGTGCTGCTCTCCCTGAAAAATGCATCTTTGCCAATTTTACAATTTCTATCTTAATTGTAATCCTTTTTTCCAGATATATTAATAATATGTCATGTGGTACAATATATCTAGTCAATGTCTTAATAGAAAAATCCACTCCAACATCTGGGGAAAAAATGTTATCTTGTCAAATAAATACATGGATAGGGAAAAAAATCTCATAATAGTTCTTTAGGAGAGAAAGAACGGTTGTCACGTTTTTTATTGCCATGAGAATGCTCTTTCAACTGCTTGAAAAAAATCCCAACAAATAAATCACCAAATCGATTTGTGGCTGCTTAAATACTCATACAAAACTCTACTATTTGGATGCTAGAATAGGTAAATGTTTAATGATATGTGGTATTTTATGAAATCAAGGTGATCCTTTCTAGTTTTCTGTCTGTGAATGACTGTAGCTTTCTCAAAAACTTACCTTTTGAGCTGAACTTTTCAACAAGTTAGGTGACCCCAAGTTTTTCACTGAAATCCCAGGGTGATTTTCTCTCTAGTTGAATTAGAATAAAAATCAATTAGGAGTGATAGGTAAGGCACTTCCAGAAAAAGTGACCAAATCAAAGTATGTCTCATCATAAGACGGAGATAGTAGTGCAGGAAAGGATTAATTTCCACAGACATTTAATAAAAAGACCAGTTTACTCTTGTTTTGTTTTGAAGAGCTTTAAAGGAGTGGTGACACAAAGAATAATAATAATAAAAAAAAAAGTCATAGAACTAGGTCCAAGAATGGGTCTACAATATGCGGTAACATTGTAAATATTCTCTGTAGTACTGTGAGCAGGATTACTATGGTGGATAGTGATTATCCAATGTTCACATAAGATCTTTTTCCCAGTTAATTATGCATCCCAGAACACACTTTTCATATAATAAAGGGTATATGTTGTTTCCTACCTGTTTCCATTCTGTTTTCTGTCAACATAATTCATATATCTGTATTTCATTTGTGACTGTTCATATATATTGCATACAGTTTGAGATGGATTATTAAAACATTCATGTACTTTGAATAATTTCTTTTGTACACAGCTGTGTGAGCTGCCAGCATTACCAAATCTTCAAGTGTTGTCTTTTTCCCACAGCCCAAGCTCTCTTTTTTAGCTTTATATATATATATTTCCTACAGAGAAACAAATGTTCTCATATGCAGCCTAAATAAGCCTTTTAGCAGGCATAAGTTTTGCTTATTCGTGTCAAAGCAAAATTAGATATTAATCCAGTGCCAAACAGAGTTTACAAGAAAGAAATTCAGACACCAGATTGCAAAGTGTTTTTAAGTACTCCTGCACTATTTTCATACAAAGATTGGTTTCTTAACACTCTGAAGGGAAAGAGCTATAGAATGCACTATGAAAATATAGAGAATATTTCTTCCCTGTTAATTTATTATGGTGAATTGACATAATGAAGGATGACAAATAGGTCTTTTCTTTTTCACCTGCACAGTGCTTCCCATTAAAATGTGAATATTTTCTGTGTGAGCATCTAGAGTAACACATTTAATTGCACAAAAGCCATGCGTCATATGTTGAGAATTTAATATGAAGAGCAACAGAAAATGTACTGTGGAATAAAGTGTTAAAGGAGCCTACATTTCAAAAGAAGCTTCTCTGGTGTTTAAAAACATTGAGAATTTTTTTTTTTCTTCCAAAAGGTGGAAAAATTATATAAAGACATTGTCTTGAGCTTTTCTTCTATCCCATAGAATTTAACTTTTTGCTGTCATTAAAATAAGAGATCGGTGTGCTGAAATAGCCATACCTAATATTTTCTAACAATAATATATTCTGTGTTATATAATAGTATATAATGATACTGTGTTGCTAATATGTCGAGACTGTTCATTGTTCTCAATTTGGATATAGAATATTCACACATATTTTTAAACACATAGTAAAATACATCAATTCAAGTCTTCACTGAATTTGATGAAAATAAAATGGACATGAATTTAGCCTTCCTTATTTTAATTTTTGTCTAGAAGCTCACTATGAAACTTCATAATTTCCCGTGTTATTTGTTGTAAAGAAAAGTGACAGCCATTAGCATTGCTTGTTCAGTAAAAAAACAGGCTCATATTAATAAAGTATAGAAAAGGAAAGCACAGTTTTTCCATGCTATATGCAGTTACAGATATTTGATATCTATCTTTTATCAGTGAGCCAAGTAGAAATAAAGTGAAAATATAGGGAAGATTTCAATAGTTAAAGCACAGTTAGTAGTGTTACATATAACATTTTCTTATTCGATTTCATTAAGCATGGCACAATTTTTATTGTGGTTACGTCTAACTGGAAGTGAAAATTACCATACATAATGCAACAAAGCTTAACCTCTATGAACTTTGAAATAAATGCAGTATTAAAAAAAACCCACCAAATAAATTAAATGTCCTCCTCATCTTCTGTTTATATAATCTTTTTATATTCTGCATGACGGAATTTCAATATGTTTCAATTTTTTTCCTTGCTTTTCCTTATATGTCAAGGAATAAGAAAACAAAATTGGTTCTTGCATGGTTGGTTAGTTTTCTTCTTCACCTAAGCAAAGGTTTTTGTAAAGGGCACTGGGACTTCAGGAAACACACCTACCTGTGGCTTAGTGAGTTCCTGAGGAGCCACTGAGTCTACAATCCTCTTAGGCCATTTTGTTGCAGAGTGAAATTTTGGTAGGATGCATGGAGCATTGTTAATCTATTCTTTTTATGGAAAATTTTTGCCCCATATTCAGGAGTTTTTTATTCTTTTTTCAGGCATTTATTTCTAGCTATTATATTTTGCTTCACTGATAACGGAGGAGCAGCTGTAGTGCAGTGACAACATTACAAACATAAGAGCCCAACTTTCATTGCTGCCTTAATCTAAACAGATGTGTTCACAGGTCTTGCTAACGGCCTTGTTTGTATCTGAAAGCATTTTCTTTTCCATCATGTTTCTTCCCTCTGCTTTGTCTTGTTTAAAGACTCTCATAATTGTAAGGTTTATAGGGCACTACTACTTCACAGACTAGTTAGCTTAAATGAAACTGAAGCTAACATGACAACTTTTTCAAACCAAGTGTCATTTAAATACTTTTTTTTACTCCCTGCATGCACAAGCTTACAGGGGATTTAAAGTACTACCTAGATGCCTATCTTGCAAGTACACAAACACCTGAAATGCTTTATTTTAGAGAATAAAATTGCCTCTTCTCAAAGAATCAAGCTGTTAGAAAGCTTTACTATCCATCAAGATCCACTGGCACAGAACTTTATCAGAGTGTGGAAGGTTTGGCTTAGCAAAAATAAAGCAATTTAATAGGTCTAGAGCCCTTGTTTTCTTCTGGCAGTTATTTCACTTTCTTTGCAGAAAGGAACCTTTTTTCTATTTTACTGTTCAGGCTCCTATACTTAAAGTGCTTTGTCATTCATGTCTTCTATAAGAACTGTGTTTTGAGTGCTGACCCTCTGTAGTTCATAAATCTTTTGGATTTATGTTATAACTTTATTTTAAGTCATCACACAAATTGGTATATTTTGGCTTAATGCAATTTAATAACACAAATCCTTTAGATCACTTGTTCTTATTAGCTTCTTTTGTGTGTCCACATCATCTTTTAGTGCCTACATTTAATGATTTTTACTGCATCTGAGTATATTAAAGTGAATGTACTACTACATAACAGCAGGAATATGTCTGAATGGCTTTAGCAATCTCTAAAATGCAGGGATCAGATTCATGCCATGAAACCAACAGACAGAATTTGAGGTCAAGCCAGTGTTTGAAGGTCAGAAAAATGGAGGTTACGAACCCAAGGAAATTGGGATAACCCAGCCTACCCAGCTGTGTGGAGCCATACAGTCAGGGAGATGTGAGTGCTGAGGGAAGTAGTGAGTTATGGGTGGCTGTGAATGAAGACAGCTCATTTGAAAGGGTTCCTGATGACACCTAACCCTACCCTGAAGAGTAGGGTGCTCTTCACTGAATGGAAAAACCCTGTTGTTATGAGAGGGTTGTGTTTGTTGTCCCGTGCTTGTGAGGCTGAGAGGAAACCCTGCCAGCAGGGTGAGGGCTGAGGAGGTGAGCTGAGGCACTTGAGCAGCCAGATGTGAGGATGGTTTTACAGCCTGGCAAGGCACTGCTCAGCTGAGAGAGGCTGCCAGAGAGCACCTGGGAGCAAAATTCTGCATTTATGGTCCTTGTAACAGAAGGGTGGTTTTGTCCCCACCGTTTCTTGACAAGTTAACAACTAATACTGAATAGGCTTATTCTGTGTAATTAGCACAAGGAATGAAGGGTATTAATTCAGCAGTGTGTACTGCTATTGCGATGTATATGAAGCTCATGCAGAAGTGGTGGTGTGGAAAGCCATTGATACCCTTGAATACACAGCAGATACCAGACCCAACCTATCAATAAGGCCAGGTAGCTGCTGCTGCTAGATCAGACAAATCAGAGAGTTTTCTCTTGCAGCCTGAATTCAGTAAAATTTCAATGGTGTTTACTTTCATTCTAAATAATAGTATTTCTTCATGACTGTTAGAAACTGTCAATCTATTATGTTTATTTTGTGTCATATAGTGTCCTCTTATGTGTCTCTCAGTATGCATCTGTTGATTCCTTTAATATTTAGTACCATCATATGAAAGTATTTTAGTAACACAAAAATCAAGGCAAAAAGCGAGCTTTTGAAACATAGTGACAGGCACAATAAATTCTTATTTTTCATAATATGGCATGTATGTTTTCTTGAAATAATTATATATAGTTTTCATCAACAAAGTGATATGCTGCTTAAATAAGTCCACTCAAGCTTATTGTAAATGGTATTTTTGTGGCTTACTTCCTTATGCTTTTGTCATTCTACACTTGATTTATAAAGAGATTCATGGAAAGTCATAATTATTTTAAGAAGGCAGCAGGGAAAGTGTTCTTTCAGCATGTCTATAAATCTTTACTTATGCTGTACAGAGAACTCTGCTCTCTATGCCTGCTTTAACAGTGTACGAAGAGTATATCATAATGCCTTGAGTTGTCAGAGATTCAGGAATCTATATAATATGAGATCAAAAGTGGAGACAATTTCATTCTAATAGTCCTGGCAACAAAGTAAAGAAAGATACCAATTCAGCTGGCACACTGACATGATAGCAAGAGTATGTTCTTTCACAGAGTTAAAACATGATTGGAAGGTGTGTGTGTGTGTGTGTGTGTGTGTGTGTGTGTGTGTGTGTGTGTATGTACATACAGACACATATGTGCACATATATACATATAGCTAGGAAGCAAGTAAATTTGAGATGTAGAAAAGGAGATGACTACCATAAACATGGTCTATTTTAAAGACAGTATTTCTGGGAGAATGCAGAATATAAAATTTTCCCCTCACTGTGGGGTAAATCTCTGCTGTTCAGAAGAAGAAAACAATTTTCTTCCTGATGAAATCCACAGCAGATAGCACTTGGGCTATTGCTTTTCATTCTCCTAAACACACATTTTCAAAAGACAATTTTCCTTTTCTTTTTCTCTTCTACAAGGAACTATCCCTTTGTAAGGCTTGCAGCCTATAACAGAAAAGGTGTAGTTATGGTGGTTACATATGGACACAGATTTCTTGTGAAGATTAGTCAATCTCTTTCTTTGAAATTTGGAGAAGTGCATAGAGAAATATTTGTCAGGATTTTTTTTAGGTGCAGCTAATTCTGCTTTGGGTAGTAGTTATGCTAAATGGTTTGTTATAGTCCTTCCCCTTTTTTTAAAATCTCCCTATGAGATCATGCTGCTAAGCAAAAACAACTGAAAAGTGTTCATCAAAACCACTTTAAGAGCAATACAATATTTTATGTCTCTGTTTATGTAAAGTCACCTTATAGTCGTTTGTAAAGAGTTTTTGAGAGTTGTTGTCTCAAGGACCTGTCTATAGTTTTAGTGTCTGCTCTGCAAGACAGGTGCATTACACAGTAAATACTGTATTCTGAGTGCATATTTTAGAATCACAGAATGGGGATAGGGTCGGAAGGGACCTTAAAGATTATCTAGCTCCAAGCCTCTTGCTGTGGGCGCTCACTAGATGAGATTGCTCCCCCTCCTCTGGGCCTTGAACCCTGCCAAAGATGGGGCATCCCCAGCTTCTCTAGCTGGGGCATCCCCAACCTGTTCCAGTGTCTCACCATGCTCACACTAAGGAGCTTCCTCCCAACACCTGATCTAAACCTGCTCTCCTTCATTTTAAAATCATTTTCCCTTGTCCTTTTACTATCTGCCTGTATAAAAAGTCCTTCTTCCTCCTTTTTATAGGCCACCTTAAGGTACTGGAGGTCTCCCCAGATCCTTCTCTTCTCCTGAGCTGATCCGCCCCAGCTCTCTCAGCCTTGCTTTACAGGAGAGGTGCTCCAGCCCTTTCATCATTCACCTCTGGATTCTAACAGGTCCATTTCTTGTGCTAAGGACTCCAGAGCTGGATGCAGCATTCCAGGTGGGGTTTCACAAGGGCAGAGTAGGTGAGGAGAACCACGTCCTTCCACCTGCTGGCTACTCCTCTTTTGATGCAGTCCAGGATGTACTTCTGAGCTGTGAGCCCACACTGTTGGCTTATGTCCAGCTTTTTATTCACAGAACCCCATGTCATATTAATGACACCGGTTGAAAATGAAATAGAAAGACTTGAAATATATTATTTGTTGGATTCTGACATATAGCTATTTCATTTTCATACCTTATTTAAGAAAAAAAAAACAGGAGATTTAAATAATAATAAAAAAAAGTCTAGAGAAAGCTGGGAAAGCTAACAATTAGGATGGTCAGAAAAAACAGGTGGAGTGCCAATACACTTTTGATGAGCTCCAGTCTACAGCTTCCAGAAATGCAAAAAACTTTGAATATCCTAGTGTTTATGTAAAGAAAGCTTAACCCATTGTTATTGCATATATTTAATATATAGCTCTCTATCTTTCTTTCCTTTATTTGTTTCCATTAGCAGTATGACTAAGAAAAACAAAGTTCTGTCACACTCCTGCATCATCTTTTTTTTTACTGTTTAAGTATGAAAAACATATGTAGCTTAAGGATGCATTCTTCCTGAGTGAAAAGTTTGCAATAAAATCTGTTTTTTTTACTCTGGGGTAAAATTTAAGAGCATTCTTTAATGTCAGTCTTTCAAAATGGTACTGCAACTGAAAAAACCCACCAACTTACATGTAGAAGATTTTATTCTTCATATTAAATCACTGAATTTTTTTTTATTTTTACCTTAATAAAATATAGCAAGTAATAATTTTGGTGAATATTTAACTTGGCAGTTTATAAACATTTCTAATCTTTTGGTTATTGCAATACAATACATTTATAATATTTAGTACTACAGCATGAAATGTTCCTCTTTGTAAACTGAATAATAGCCTTTCTTTATAAAAGGTCCACACACCAAAATTAAATTTTATAGCAGATTTTTAATTTAAAAATACTATTAATAATTTCCTTGTGCCAAGTATGAATATGCTGCATATAGTTTATGTACACTTAAATTCAGAAAATATTATGGCTATCAAAAATACTAAATATGTATCTAAAGGCATTGAATAAAAATAATTTCTTTTGCTATGTTTCCCCTTCTAATTTTCAGAAGCTTTTCAAAATCTCAGTAGAGAAAGACGCAGCTGTTACAGTCCTCCTTCATGACTGTGCAGCTTTGAAGCAGCACAGATGAGTTCTATCACATAAAATACCTTTGCCCAATTCATACCTAACCCAATTACCACCAAGACAGGGAATTTGTGTCTAAAGACACTGTTTGACTGATAGAACAAGTAGAGAAAGAAAGCAGCACTTGACATCAAAGTAGAGCAGAAACTTGTTTACTTAGGGCCTTTTTTATATGATAAGGCTTTCTTAAACAACATTATTAATAGCTTTTGTTTCCAGCAATGTACAAGTAGAGGTGTTGGTGCCACTGATTTGAGAGACTAGAATTCCTGAGATCTAGCCAACCTGATTGCTATAATCTTGCGACAACTTGGTTTTGTAAGACTGTTGCTACTTATTCCTAGCCTAACGTGCATTCCTGGTGCTGTAATCCCTCTCCTATTATTGTCAATGATTTAGCTAGGCCTGGTCACTTCTGAGATCATGAAAATGTCCTGAGGTGTTAAGTAATTGTTGTGATTAGCAATGTTCTACAGAAATCTGTTAATTTCCCATGTTCCTTAAAGAAAGATCATGATGTGTTTCACTGTCTCAAAACATTTCCCATATCCAAATTAATTAGGTTCAGACATAAAGTTTGGGGTTTTTTTTCCTAAATGCCATCCTCACACAGAACACAGGAAATATGGATATCCCATAGCCCTAAGTCTGTGTATTGGTCCCAAACCTTAAAACTGCAATAACATCTTGTATCCATCTTGGCTCTGATGAAAACAGGTGGAATTAAATCTGTCCACAGAGGATTATGGTGTAGCTGCCATTCAGGCTGGGACACAGCCCTTCTCATACTCCAGGTAGATGTGCCAAAGAAGTATTTGTGCCTTACAGTACCAAATCACTACTGAAACAGATCACTCACCAAAGTTAAAGGGAATTGCATTTTTTTTTCTGAGGACTGTCTACATAAAACATATGCAGGACTAATATATTTCCATCTCCTCTCAATCCTAAGTACTCAGCTTTCAAAAAATTATTCAACTTTGCAATATATCTTCCTTATCTATCTAAGTGATGTTTTTCTTAATTAAAAAAGTACAACCTGATTATATTTTGCATGTATGGGTAGTTGAATACATAAACAGAAGAGAAAAACCTTGTATTCAACCATAACAGGCTTTCAAAGCCAACTCAAAGAAACAAACATCATATGTCATGATCTTTTCTTTTTTTTAAATGATATGCCGAGCTGTTCAAGTTTGGCTTTCCATTCCTCTGGTGGTAAGATAGCTGCTAAGATCTCCAGCTTTCCCATATTAGTGGTTTAGGCAAGATTACAGTGTGGTACATTCAAAACTGAATCGACAACCAGTTCAGAGAGAGGAAGAGGGGATTTCTAATATGAAAAATTGTCTGCTTCCTAAAATTTTACTAGTCATGTCATATTACATTAGACAGAGTAATAGAACATTAGCTGTGTAATGAGACATGACTGCTAAAATGTGAAGGAGAATGCACTTTCAGATTGGCTAGTCCTGTTGAAAGTGATAGCTTGCATCTAATCTGCAGTGCTTGTAGATATTATGCAAACCAGCTGTTTGTGAATTCCAGATCATTTGGAAATTGGAAGAAGTGTCAGATACATTATCAGCTTCTCAAAATATTTCTGTATCTTACCTTCTGTTTCTAGATAACAAAAGGGTTTTGAGAAATACAATTATAAGTAATCTTCATTTAACATTTGACAGTTTTCTTAGATCCTTTGGGTCAGAACTTCAATTGAATCAATCATAAGGGGGTTTATTTTACTGATGTCAACAGAGCTTCAGACATTTGAACAACTTTAAATCTACTCTGTTTTAGAGGTGCAATGGCATAAAGTTTCACAGTACTTAGCAATGCAGCAGCATTGCAATCTTTCTCCAAAAGTATTTTTACCTTGTTATGAGATTATGTTTAATTGCAAGTAAAATACTTCATTAAAAGACTTCAGAGAAATTTTATCAGGAAAGAGGAAGGTGGAGATTTTAATTTCAGATTATTTTGAGTAATGAACTGAATAAAAAACTTCAATGTGTGAGGCATGCTAGCTATTGAGTTGCCAGATACTGAGGCATGCTAGATGTTCTCCTCTGTTCCATGACAAATAACAAAAGGTTTTCTTTCTTTTCCCTACTCAACCACTAGAAAACAAGAACTAATTTCAGACCACTGATGATTTTGTGTGCTATAATTCTGTGTTTCAGCCATATCACACAACAAGTCAAACCAGCTGTTTCAAAGTCTGAGCATTTTTAATATTTTACCTTTGCAGTACTACTACTTACCACATAAATACTTTGACTCATGCAGGAAACCTTTAAAACTTGATCACATCCATATTTTTTTGTCTGGAAAGGGAGAACAAAATGGTTGGCAATGAACCCTTAAGAACTAGGCACTGGATTTGTCTTTTGGCTGTTTTGATTAATACTAACAAGATAAATGATGAAAATAACCCCAGCAATGGGAATACAGGATTCATTTGGTCAGAAGAAAGAACACTTGAAAATTGAAAGATTACATATATGGAAATGTACACCTAGAAAAACCAAGAGATGCAAACTTCTAATGCTACCAAATCAATCTGCTCATTATGCCCCTTACATTTAATCTTTAGAAAAGTAACTCTAATTTTAAATACTTCAGTTTATTCAGACTCTTGCCATTTTTTTAGATAGTTGTGTTAGGCAAACCTCGCTTCCTCTGAAATCACTAGGAATAGTCAATCTCATAAACAGCAACTCAGAACAGGAAAAATAAAAATGGGAAAGAAAAAAAGATTGATTCTTGCAATGCTGATTGAAGATAAACATTTAGATGGAAAGTGGAGCTGGCTGAGTCTATGAACTGCTACGTATGTAGTTTTTGTGAAAGTTTCTCATTTATTATTACTGTGCAATTACAGTCTTGTATATCTATACCAACCATAATTTAGCACCAGTGTAGATGAATTGCCAATACTTGGCTTCCTCTGAGCAAAAAATACACAATTCCTGAGCTGAATTATACTGTCAAGCAATGTAAAAATTTTAGTTGTTCTGTCTTTATTTGCATCTCAAGAATCACATTGCTAAATCTTCACAGAGTATCTTGAAAGAGAACCCCTTTATGACTATATTCTTCCTACATATACTTTTTATTTAAATTGAAGTTGTCTCAACTTACATTTTTAATAGCAATGAAATCCTTTGGGTTCTTATTAGATGGAATCTAAGCAAAAAATCTTCTCATCTGCTGTGTTGTACAGACCTTTGAAGGGTAAAGAAATCTCTTTTATATTTGCAGTTGTGGTTACAGATTGATATGCTTAAGTCTTTGCCAAAATGACAGTTTTATATGTGCAGTTGCAGTCACTCTCAAACCAGCAAGGAAATGAGAGGGGAAACTAATACATGCATTTTCCAGATCCTGGTTTACGTTTCTGCAAATAGAGACCTCTTAGAATTTGCATTTACAGAATGAATCTTTGCTCAAGTTCTGATCTGATACCTTTTTTGTTTGGTTGGTTGGTTTGTTTTGAGGGGTTTGCCTTGATCTTAGTAGAAGTCTTGCACTGCAAACAGATACAGAAGAAGGACTAACAACTGGGCCATGTGGCCAGGTTTAGGATCTAGGTAATGTACTTATAAAGAGAATTTTGGCTCCAAAAGTCTGCATGCTTGGCCTTAGCTTATCAAGGACTAGAAGAAAACTCATTATAGAATCTGTATGACTTATGATGCTGACCAGAAATAGGGTAACTGTACTGTCCAGAGTAAGTAAGATTAAGAGAGCTTTCATTTATAAAAAAGAAAGAAGAAATATGAAGTAACTTGGGTTCAAAGGAGTAAGAATCTTGAAGTTATTAACCTATGCAATTTTAGTATCTCTTTTCCATCTAAAATCTCATTATAATGATGATGATGACTATTATTATTATTATTTACACAGGTAGATACACACACTTTTTAGTTGCAGGAGATTCCATTGTAGGATTACTATGAAATATGCAGTGATTTTTTGTGGGAGTGTAACATCTTACAAATCACCATGCAATACAGAGATACAGACTCTTTCTCACTGCTGGCAATAAAATAAAACAAAAACAAATAAAAAAATCTGGTCTACATAATTGACGTTCCTCTTCATTATTCTGACATTAGCTAGCCTCAGGCTTTAGAATCTGCTCAATTGTAATGAATCGTTAAGATTTTAGTTGGACCAAGGAGAAGATAGCACCTCATTGTACTTTGTTGTTAGCAAGATTTTAACAAAATAACATCTGCTCTCTTATATTGTGGATGATTTAATTTTTAAACACTTGTTCTCAACCTTTAATTTTCTGCAAAACAACCACATAAATAATTAATTCATCTATATTTCCTCAAGGCGAGTTAGACTTAAGGTCCTTCATAAATATTTAAGAATTCTATTGCAAAATAAACAAAAACTTCCACTTAACTTTTAATTGCAAGTCCCCAAAACCACCACCAGCATCAGCAACAGTAAAGAGAAAGATTTTGGATAAAAACACTTTTTTGTGAAAGGATTCAGCCTTATATGTTTGTGGAAATTCAATGTGGTTTTGCACCAAGTTTGCAAAACATGTATTTCATTAGCAACAAAAGTCAGAAAACAACAACAAAAAAGACTTATGTTCAAATATAATCTAGTCTTGAACTGAAAATCTCCCTAGTGGTTCCCAGGAACACAAAGTGCAACAGCCATGTGTATATGCATTTTCCAGGAATACATCTGCCTATATTCATATCGAGCGTTATCCAGGCCCAAATCTGAGCTGCTGTTTAATTCTGGCCCTGGATCTGAGAAGCGAAGGCAGACTCAAGCTTCAGGGTTAGCCTAACGTAATTTCAGCTGCCAACCCCTCCCTTTTACCCAAAGGAATTGTGCTAATAACTATGGATCACTGCATTTGCTATTTCTCACCCTCTCCCCAGAACAGTTCTCAACTCTTAGAAAAACAGAGCTCTCTGAACCCTCTGAAGTGGTGCAGAGATCACAGCAAAATTAAGATCCAAGTTCTGTGAATGTACCAAATTTGCTTATATATATATATATATATATATATATATATGTACACATATATATATTTTATACACTATTTTCTTTTTACAAAAAAGTGTTATTTTTCATAACATTTGTTGGGATTTTTACCCATATCATTCATGAGAAAAATACTATAAAACTGTATTTCAACGTTTTCATGTTTCAGCATTGCTTTGAGATAAATCTATTATTTTGAAAATATTTATTAGTTCAATTTATATATATAGACATAAAAATTATCTTAAGAATTTTTTTTACCCCTTAAGATAAAACCAGTGAATTACTTAGTATCTCATTTCATGTAAGAAATAATTTTACAGAAATGTAAATATGTAAAAATTTCAGTCATTATTCCAAAGGAAGGAGAAGAAAAAGATTCTGTCATAAAATGTAAAACTAAAACGTCAGCGTTTTCAGATTTCCTCTAGAACTATAATACTCCTCTAAAAGATAAAACTTGATTAAAAATCCAAGTGTGCGTGTAAAAGTGGAGAAGTCTAAATATTTTGCATAATACAGAAGAGCTCAGCTCTGACCACGTTTACTGTTTCCCTTGTCTTGGCTGTGGTTCCACACAGATATGGACTCATGGATTCCAGCTGTGCTCTCACCTTTTCCAGTGCTGTCCAGAATTAATTCCAAGGAAGTAAACAAAATACAGGGATGTGAGAGTGGGGTAAGGGAGATTTAAAAGAGGCTCATGAAAGTATTCCTCCTGCCTTGCCATATGGATATTGATTTCTCCCCCTCAGGCTGAATATAATTGCCTGCTCTAATTTAGCATTGATCTACCCACCCAAGTTTCTTAAAGCACTGCACAGGCATCAATTAAATTGTTCCTAATACCACCTTTGTCAAGTAGGATAGCTATAATTATTCACACTTAGATGATGGTGAGGGGTAAAAAGTGATTTGTCCTGAGCTATTCAGCGAAACAAGCCAGGAAAAAGCATGAGACAATTATACCCTGCCATGTGCCCATTATCAGATCATTCAGAGTTTTTCAAAAGGCAAAATATTTGCACATGGAATGACTTGAGATTCCAGTGAAACATAATTGGTTAGATAATGAGTGTACTATGACTGCTACTGATCATATTGGAAATGCCTCTTGCCTTGACTTCTCTCTTTTATGGGATTTTTCCACTGTCTTATTTTTTGTCTTTTTTTGATTCCATCCAGGCTGCTTAAAATGTAAGAGGTTTTTATTTCTTATGGTACAGCTCTTGGCACTTGATTGTTGATTTGTTCTCTGATAAGAACTTTTATGTTTTATTACCTGCAAGAGATAACACCTCTTGCTGCTGATGATGACAAACATGGTTTTGCTGTTCTGCTTTTTAGTGTCATTTTATTTAGCAGTTCAAGAGAAATCAGCTAGGGTGCTGATGAGGAGAAACAAGTACAAAGTATTTCATATACACATCCGAGAGTTCAGAAAAATTAAAAGTTCTACCATATTTACTATGAAAGCCCAATGCTAAAGCAACACATGCGTTAGAGAATTTTTTGAATCAGATACCAGCAATAAACCAAAGTCATTCTGGATATCAGATTTAGTTTAGACAGCTTCCCTATGAAATATGTGACTTGTAGTCAATGAAGAGGAAACCACAAACAACCCCCCCACACCCAGCACACTATTACAAGGCTTTTAATCTGCACATGGGAAAACATAGACAGATTTGTTCAAACGTAAGTTGGACACAACCTTTACTCTTCTGATTCAAGCTTTATCTGAAAGAAAATCATATTGATATTGGAAAGCTCTACAACATGTACAAACTTTAATTATCAGCTAGGCTATGCTACCCAATGCTTTCGCAGAGAAACCACAGGAATGTCAATAACTCAGTACATATTATTTGACCTCATTTTGCTACACTGCTTGGCTTGAACAATGTAAGTCTGCATTTTTGGCCAAGAATTTCTGGCTTCAAAGAATCCCCTCTGGGTGGCACTTAGGGCCCTGGGTTAACTTTAATCATGTTCCTAATATGATCCAAGTTGCTTTAGGCTTCACTGTTAATATTCTAGAAAATTAGGGACATGGAACACAAATTCCTTAGGCTGTTTGTTCTGAAGCATACATTTTTCAGAATAGGAGATGCGAGAGATAGAGATGAACTCACTCTTGATTCCTGATGAAGTTATGGATATTAGGCAGAGTTCTCTTGCTCTGACCCTTAGAAATATGCAATATATGATAAAATAAAAGTGTGATGTTTGTGGATTTTAATCTTGTTCTATTTTTGTTTGTTGATTTGATTTGGTTTAGATAGGACCTAGACCCATAATCTTCTTCCAACAGACTTTAGTTTGAGGACGTGTTTTCTCCTTTGTGAGGCCTTTTCCATGAAGGTAAGGATTTACAAATGATCAAGAGTTGCAGGCCTAGGTTTTACTTTCTCCACTATATTCACAACTATGTGCACCTCTGTACATCTCTTACATATATGATGATATATTCTACTGTAAGAAGTTTGAACTCCCTAATCCTTCCAAGTGGCGGGCCTTGGAGCAAACTATCCCACTTGCATACCATTAGTCTACATGTAGAGCCTAACAAAACTGCATTGTGGAGGAAATATTATTTTTATAAGCTTACCCATCTTACAACACAGTCAATCATGTCTGGAACTAAACAGAGAAAGTATAAGATTATCACAGTCTGTCGGTATTTACTGTATTTTGAGATCTCCTTGAAACACATCTGAGTCCCAAATTGCACAATTACCATGAAGAGGGAAGGGAAGGGAAGGGAAGGGAAGGGAAGGGAAGGGAAGGGAAGGGAAGGGAAGGGAAGGGAAGGGAAGGGAAGGGAAGGGAAGGGAAGGGAAGGGAAGGGAAGGGAAGGGAAGGGAAGGGAAGGGAAGGGAAGGGAAGGGAAGGGAAGGGAAGGGAAGGGAAGGGAAGGGAAGGGAAGGGAAGGGAAGGGAAGGGAAGGGAAGGGAAGGGAAGGGAAGGGAAGGGAAGGGAAGGGAAGGGAAGGGAAGGGAAGGGAAGGGAAGGGAAGGGAAGGGAAGGGAAGGGAAGGGAAGGGAAGGGAAGGGAAGGGAAGGGAAGGGAAGGGAAGGGAAGGGAAGGGAAGGGCTTCTCCATCATATGTTGACTTTCTTACCTTGACTGACATTGCCTTTTCCTTTCTCAGACCATGTAAGAGCTAGTATTGACCTTACACAGAAGTTGCTGTCCCACCTACCATGAAAGTCTAGGGAACAGGTTGACTCCAAACTAACTGGACTATGTGAGTGAATATTGCATGTGAATTTGTTGTTTGGAAATAGTACTTCTGTGTGGCAAGCACATTTCTCTCTCTCTCAGGATTTTTTATTGAGGTGCACAGAGAGAAATGAAAGAGAAAACTATTTCTATTTCTGCTCCTTGTTTTTCTCTTGTGGAATGTGTTTGGAGAATTGTTTACCCAGAGTGAGCGCTTGGTTGGATCATGGTGGATTGTTTGGGCCTGACAGCCAATCGGATCCACCTGTGTCTGGGCTCTGGCAAACAGGGTCACGAGTTGTGAGTTGGGAGATATGATAGTTAGATAAAGTAGCATGTAGTATTTAGTATCCTCTTTTATATAGCATATTAATGTATTATAACACAATTATAATAAAGAAATCATTCAGCCTTCTGAAATGGAGTTAGACATCATCATTCTTCCCATTGGGTTCGCTGACATCTACGACACTTCTGCTATCATTTTTCCCCCTCAAGTAAACAGTGAGGTTTGGGGATATATAATATCAGTATTCAAATAGTCCATTTTGTTTATATGCTATTTAAAAAGGGATTTGTGCCAATAAGGGCAATTAAGTAAGAAATTGAGATAATTGCTATTGTTAATTTTCCACTTGCAGAATGAATGGGGGAACTTAATGTATATCTATATCTATCCATACACATAAAGGGAAGAGCAAGTAACTAAAACCTTTGTAAAAATAGCATCAAAGAATGCTGTGCTTCATGGTGCTGTTCAGGAGGTAAGGCAGATAATAGCTTTCCCTGATAAAAGTTTCCCAGTCAAAGAAAACATTTAACACAGCAATAACTGAAGCCCATACTGTGCAACTTTAAGCATCACCTCAGCCATGGAACAGCTGGACATATTCATAGGGGTTTTTTGATAACCACAGGACATAATGTGTGCTCTGATCACCTACAAGAAATAGAAATGTTTTTCATATGCATGACCCACCATGCATTTTAACTGGGAGAGGAAAGGTACCTATCAAGATAACACTGACAGGTGCCAGAGTAACTTGAACAGTACAAGACAGAAATTCTCAGCCAGAGGGTGGCAATAGAAAATGAAGTAATGCTGACTGGTGTAAGCTGATATGTCTCCGGTTACAGCATCCTGACTGTGTGAAATAGGACATTGGGAGAGGCTTGGATTGCAAATGTTGATAATTCTTATTTTCTCCCTATTGGAGTTCCTTTATTTTCCTTGCATTATTCCTTCACACTGAATACAATCACACTTTGTTCAGGAACATTTGGGATAACTTTAAGGAACTGAGAACAGCAAGTTTTTTCTTATCTGCTCACAAAAGAACAATCATTAGATTCTGAATCATGTGTCTCCAACTAATCTGCCTAAAGGAAAAAGGTATTTTTCAGGCATCCTGAGTCATGGTTCCCTTTTATATAATTTTCTCTTTGTCACAATTTCTTTTACCTTCTCCATGACCTGAATAAATTAAAAATAACTTACGGATGGTGTATTACCCTTAGTTTGTTAGCTGTTAAGCTTAAAATAAGTTCTCTCTATCTTACACTTTTTCACTACCAAACAAAATCAGAGCCCCAGTTAGACTTAGATCTGAGCTTTTATTACAATCTCATGGGAGGGTTGATTTGGTTTGGCATTTGTTTTTTTTTTTTTTTTTGTTGTTGTTCATTTTTTTGTTTTTTGAGAGAAGCCAAGCATTTGATAGATGTAAAGAGATGGCTTTTCCTAAAGTTTTCCTTCTTCAGTCTTACTGCTGTGTAATGAAAGTGTTTCACTAAAGTTACTTGTAAATATCATCAGCAGTTTTTAGACTATTTCTGTAAATCAAAATAGTCAGAAACACAACATCATCACCACCACCAATTCCTTTGCTAGCCATTTCAGATTTACAGTTCTTTTGTTTTGGCATGAGCTATAGCACCCCACAGACGTGTGAGAAAACAGGTGAATTTGACCCCCTATATTTTTGCCTAAAATAATCAACTTCAGTACTATTTCAGAATTAGTAGGGAAAAAAAAAAAAAAAAAAAAAAAAAAAAAGTAGAGGTGAGATTTCAAGTTGCTTTTAACGTCCTTTTAGCTTCATACACATATGTACATGCACATGTGAGCTATTAATACACAGCCATCTCTTGACAGATATATATAATTGCTAGCGTTAATCGCCTCTCAACAAACTAAAATTGTTTAAAAATGCCTCTGTACTTTCTGATAATGCATGGTATTTGTTCCATCATGTATTAAGTGTGAGTTAATCTCTCACACAACAATGCTTTACCAAGTCTCAAGGTTGGCTGTAGGACACACTGTTTTAGCTAATATCACTCAGGAGATCAGTTATTTCCCATTGTGATTCCCAATTGGCATCTTGCAGTGAGCTTGTTTACTGCTCCACAGAAGAATGGATTGTCTGTCGTTAAGTACAAAAAAGCTGCATGAAAATAGTGTTAAGTCTCTGGTTTAAGCTGACAAATTCTAGGGAAGTCTAAATTAAAGATGAAGTATCAGAACAGTACTTTTTTTTTGAAGCAATATTACCTTGGAATGGGAAAGGAAGGCAGCACAAGAAGTAGCTTTTTTTTCTGGCCATTACCATGTCAGTCTTTCACTTAAAATCAGAAAAGTAAGGATTTTTACATGGTCCTTGTTTTTCCTTTTCAGACATGAACAAAGCAGTATAAGTGGGCCAGTACTTATAGGTCAGCTTTGGTACAATTGTAATTTGAAATGATTGGGATATAAGAATAGTATTTCTAATGGAGATGTTGACTGAGCAACTAGGCAGTACATTTATTATACTGACAAGATGATAAAATCAGTCAGGAGAAGAGTAAACCTACTTGACTTGAGGGGTATTGGATTAACTGATTTAAAAGGTCTGACATAAGTAATCCAAAAGTAGTATTAGAAATCTGGTATAATGAAACTTGTGCTTTCTTTGTGTCAACTGAATCCTTAAAGACTGGAAATGAGAAAAATAGTATTTAGATATAAAACTAAAAAGCAAGTATGCCAAAGCAAACACAAAGAAAGGTACATATTCTGATTGGTGAGATAAAAGTAAATGGGTGGCAGGGGAAAAAGTGCTCTTCAAGAAGGGTGACCACAGAGCAGAAAACATCAAAAGAAGGTGGGCATGATTGTGAAACAAAATAGGAAATAAGACTCCAAGAGGGAGTCTTAAGAGGAAGAACAAAGAAAAGTAGCGTTAGATAAATTACTTGTCTAGAAGAAGAAGTCACAAATAAAATTTTCTTTCAGGGCAGTATTATGCATTTTGTTACTACTATGCAGAGAAAATGTAAAATGATGAATAAATACAAGAAAATTCAGATCCCTCCAAGCTCCTGGGTACACAGCAGGGCTAGACTAACAAAATGATTGCTATCCCACCAGCTGTATGTCTTCCCAGTACTGTTCCCAGGCATAGAGAAACCTGTATTTGTCAGAAGACAAACTCCTGAGCAGCCTGAATAGGGGAAAAAAGTAATAATTCATCCAAATTAAACAGAAGCAAAAAAGGAGTACCTTATTCTAAACTTAGCACACATGGGTGGAAAAAAGGAAACATTTGCAGAAATTATATTTCTACCAGTTACTATTCTAGGCTCTGATTAAATCACCTAGCACAGACCTCTTAGTCACTTAGACTTTTTTGTATGGGCAGCAGACAAAAAACCCAGCACCTCAAGGCCACTAGTGTTCTGATTTATCTGTAGAAATGTCTTTCTCTGTTGGCAACTATGGTCCTAGAATAGACATTATCAGTAATGTAAGGTGAAGGGATTTGAATCTGTGCTCTAAATTTAGCTAATTGTCCTTGCTCTTTGTCATCATGTTTATTCAATACTTCAGTGATAGTAAGATTTTTTTCTATGCAGTGACTTTTCTCAATAAAATCTATCTTTGTGAAGCTGCACAACTTCTGCACAGGTTCTGCACACAGTAGTTGCTATTTTTCAGCCAGGAAGTGGGTTGAAGCTACAGAGAACAAAGTTTCGCTTCTATTTTCTAAGCCTGAGGCTCTGGTCTGCAGTCGAAGCCAAACTCTCACTGCTTGAGTTGTGCAGTGTTTAAATAAAAGTAATCTCAGTGTTAAAGTCAAGCTCTCCATGCCACTGCAATGAAAATAACATACTGTGCCTGGGAAGTGCCTGTAGGGATGGAGCCATGCTGCTGGAAGCAGGTGTGTGCATACAAATGGCAAGCAGGGAGAGAGGATCTCTCAGAAAGCACGGGACTTTCTGTAGTACCTGGAAATTGTGTGGCTCAATAATTCGGTCTTTGTTGTGGGTGGCTGAAGGAACCCTCCACCTTCTGTACATAGATCCTAGGAAGCCACTTAGAGAATTTTCCTTCTTATTTTCCAGCTAATTTTGTGTAGGAAGGTTTGAAGCACAAATAAACTGCTGTCACTGAACTAATATGACCCAATTTCATATTTATTTATGAATAGGTATTGCATATTGCTGCATGAAATGAAAAAAACCATGTTAATAAGAATTTTAAGTACTTGAAGAGCACAGCTGTACATGTCTGTCAAAATATAAGAAAAGTAATTATAAGTACATGCCAGAAGCAGCTTAGTTAGCATTTAAAAAAAAAAAAAAGAAAAAAGAAAATAGGGTCTCTGAGTCAATGTCCCAAGGGCATCAGTGGTGCACAGTGTTTCTTACTAGCCTTACCTGGGACCCTCTGGGACCCTCTTCCACACTGTACACATGGGCCTGGGCACCTCATTTCTGCTCAGCCTGCAGTTGTTGCTGAGCTAAAATTTAGATTTGTCCATGCCTTGTCCTCAGCTGATGGTGGCTGAAGTTCCTGTGCTGATTTGACCTTGGACCTGACTTGTCACCTCACGTTTGTCTCATTGCCACTGGACTGTTGATAGGATGCACTGTAGTGACAGCCCTGCCCTGCTGGACCGCTCCGCTTCTTCCAGGGTGATGCCTGTCGATGAGCTCAGTCTGTCCTGGAGTCCCCCTCAGATCCTGCTTATCCTCCTCCTTCACAGAGCAGCTCCTGCTGCTCCCTGACACCAACACTCCTTGAAAACTCCTTATTGCCATGAATGGTATTCAAGGCAGTTCGTTCATAAGGATAAATACATGGATGTTATCTCATAGAAGAGGAATGTAGAACCAAAAGTCCGTTCTTAAGCACTTTAATTGCTGAAGAAAACAGCAGTTGTTGATAGTGCTCATGATTTATCTACACTTCTTTTAATTTGGACATATTTCTATAGAGCACCATGGGTTTTACCATAAAATTTATTTAAGTAGTTCCATTAAGAATATTTTATAAGCTTTATTTGCCATTTTAAAATTTTGTAGATTCATAATTCTCTTTATTGTTAGCAATGAAAAAAACTTATTAAGCAAGATACTATTTTCTGCTCATAGATATCTACTCTATGAGGAATGATTAGGAATATCAAACAAAAATGGTTTCAGGTCCCTTTTTAACTCCTTTTCATCAAACAGGAGAAAAGGAATTATTTTGGCTTTCTAGTTCTTGCATTTCATTTGTCTTCTAGAACCATCTCATTTGAAAATCCAAACAATGTTTTTGCAAACATTTGATACTGATAGTCTTGTACTAGACCTTTTCTTGTCATAAGAGGTTTGTCAATGTCTGGTTGTAGCTGCCAGATTCTGAAGGCCACACTTAGTGAGTACCAGGCAGCCCTAAGTCTCAGATGTCCTTTACAGACTGGTGCTATGTAGCTGGGTGTCCCGCTGTGAGAGGATGCTCTTGGAAGAATTGGTACCTGGGGATCTGAGGAAGCTCAGATGTGTTGACTCTAACAATCTTCTGATGTAAGGGTCCCTCAGGTTTGCCATCTATTTGAAGCAGAAGTCTGGCCAAAGTATCTAGACTTCTGCCTCTAAACAATTCCCTTGTCACCATTTATTTTAATTCTGCTTAGACTTCCACACCCCTGAAAAGTCCAGTGTTTTGATGCAGGTTTTCAAACATCAGTGGGGAGAACAAGTGCCTCAATATACCTGGTTTCATGGCACAGATGATGCAGAAGAAATCTATCTAGCAACTATTACTGTCATTTATACAACCTTTAAAGGGGTTTTTAGTGGGTTCTTTTTTACTTAATAATCTTCCTGATAAAGTAAGAAATATATACTTTTTTTCTGAAGCTAGCAGCAGTGATGAAGACATAGTAACAGGAATTAAAAACCAACAAAATGGAGATGTGGTTGAAACCAGCTCTTGGCCTTTAATATGTGCACTTTGAAGTCAGATTGATATAATATTATGTTATTAATGTCCCAAAACTACAATTGCATTGTTAGTAACAGTCCAAATTGAAGGGACTAGTACAGTGCTATCTTAATTTTGAATCTTTGGGGATTAATGTTGTGATGGGAGAAATACTATAATATGTTTGCTCCTCTGTATTGTCTGATAAACTTTGACTTTCAGCATTGTAATGCCACCATTTCTGTTCATATTTAAATATCTATTGTCACCTTCTCTCAATATTTCTTTTAAGAAGTTTCTAGCTGGTTTATAATCTTACTTAACATGCACAGAGAACATCCTTCCAAGCACTGATTCTACATTCCAAAATAAATGCAGGGATCCTTACACTTAGAGTTGGGTTTATAAAGACTTAATTTTAGAAGTTTGAAGTTTTGGTGCACTGAAATATGCATCATTAAAGCTCTTACATGCAACATCTGCTTACATACTATAATGCCATCCTATTGTAAGTGAACATTTAATCCTAACTCATTATGCCTCTCCAAGCAAGCTGCAACCCTGAAACTTAGGAAGGAGATTTGCTTCTGTTCACAGAGATTGATGCAATCTGTAATTAGAACCCCATACTCTTCCCAGCTGCTGTTGTTGGCATAGTTGCATTTGAGAATGATGTAATATATCTTCTATTGCAGCACTTCCTACTCTTTTCAGTCAAATGTACAGGCTTACTAGCTTGGAACTCACGCGTGCCAGTCACTAGCCCTTATCTTCTATTTGACTTTGTGCAGAGTGAAAAGGAGCTGGTGTTAGGTTCTAGTGCCTTGCTAGCACCCTGTGCAGGAGTTCATTATTAAATGAAGGAGAGAGGCAGCTGAAGATCAGTAGAAAAAGCTTGAAATGCATAGCAGTACCATAAGATAGGATCATATTTGCATAGGTCTAAATCACATATCTAAAACTGAAGTATGTCACTATTAGTACAGAAGGAGGGGCTGCAGCTCTGGAAAGTAACAATTCTGAGAGGTCCTGTGTGGTAGTATATTAAAAGGGCAAAATTAATTTTAGATGTATAGATTAGGAAAGACTGACTCGTGTTCAGGATACATTTAGGTAAATCTACATCTGAATGTGACTGTCAGCTGCAATCTGCTCTTTTGCCATGATTTCTAAATCTATGTTAAAAACTGTGGAGGAAAAAGAATTAGATATTTTTTGTCTTCTACAGATATGTGATTCTAAACTAGAGAAACTAGTTCAAGGTAGCTTCTAATTAACTAGAATTGTCTGAGGATTAATGAAGACAGAGAAAGATGTTTTGTTTGTTAAAAAGAGAACTGAAAAATTATGTGTTTTCATGAATAAGTTTCCAAGGAAGATAATGGATGGTAAAAGGCTTAAACTTATCAATGATAAGAAAAAAAACAGCCAGTTTCTAGAAACATAAATCAAGGAAATTTATGCTTGAAAAGCATAAATTTGTAAATGTCATTTTCTCACAGATTTTAATCTCTGAAACAACACATGTATTGATGTGACTAGTCCTTCAACTTCTAAGGTTATAAAATCAAGGTTGGATGCCTTTTTGAAAGATAAGCTTTAGCCAAAACAGGTTAGTGAACACAGTGGAAAGTTAATTGGATGAAATGTAATATGAAGACATTCAGAGTAGAAGCTTTAATGATTCATTTTGGCCATAAAAGTCTGTGAAGCCAACTAAAATACTCCAGTTGACCTAAGTAGATTTTTTTTCTGTAAGAATAATGAAGAGCATTAACCTTCTAAGGCCATGCACCAATTATTTAATTACTTTCCATTCTCAGTAAACTTTCCAGGAGAAACACATTCTTCCAGGATTAAACACATCTATTTTTTAGTGAAGAGATAAGAGACTTCACACAGAGGAACACAAGAGATATTGAGCTGTATATACACAAGTGAATTACAGCATCTGTATCCAATCAATGGACAATCTCTAGCATACATAGGAGGAAATGACTTGATAGCCTTCAAGTTAGTTACACAGTAAGTTAGAAACGAGTCTGAATTCTACTGGAAAAAGACATTGTGGTTCAGTATCTGTTAGCTAAACAGAGTAATTTACTTTAATTGCCAGACCAGCATATCTTCTTTAAACTTGTTTTGAAAGTAGCTCTGCATGATGACACAACTGTGAGGGAGGTATAATATTTTGTCTATCAAAAGAGCTGACAAAGCAAAACCTTGAATATTTTCCTTGTCAGCTGATATGAGGAACATGAATTAATGAAATAAGTTTCGAAATTGTTTCAGTAAATGGCTTGCTAAAATAGGTTTCCTCCCATATACAATGTGAAAAACTGGAACAGAAGTAAGGTTCTGTAAAGCTTCTGTGAGGTTTGGGTAGTTTGTTTTTGGGTTTTTTTGTTTATTGTTGTTTAGGTTTTTGTTTTTTGGATTTTTTTTTAACTAGATCCCATATCTGCATATAGAAGTTTCCATTTTTCTTACTGTTACTGCAGAATGTAGACCTGGAAATTATCCATACACCATTAGTTATAATGACATTTAAAAGAAACAAACACACAAAATGAGCTTCCAGTTTCTCTTCCTTTTCTTTTTTCTCTCTCTCCAAAAACACTCTTGTATGGTACTGCACTGAGGAGAATAAATTGGATAGACTGTGTTCCCTGTTACATTCATATAGGGCCCATGCCATCTGTGAGATGGGTATCACAGAATTTATTTCCACATATCTTGCAATTAATATCAAGTGCTTCTTTAAACATGTGGTTCAAACTCTGTGGAGAATTCTATAATAAGATTTTAGTTTCCTGACAGCACTTCAAACTAAAATAGTTTCAAATATACAGTAAAAGGGAAAATAGTTGCTGTGGGATAAACTTAAGGGTCATTTTTTGAAAGGACACGTACAGATACAAGAGTAATGCTCTCTTTTGAGCTATGGGACATATTCTCCAGTCTGTGAGCCTGTATTTCCTGATAAAAGTAATCAGAGTAATGTATGCATGCTGAGTGGAGGCTAAATCCTTAATTGTCCTAATGATACTGTTTGTAGTGAGGTGTTTTCTGTGTTTTTTTTCATTTTTGTTTTTGTGGGTTTTTTTTTTCCTTTTAAAAGCCTAAGTGTTTCTTCCATTCTTACTGGATTTAGACAAATGTGTAAAAAGGAAGGGCAAAGATAGCCTATGGGACTTTCATTTACTGAAAAGGATGTTGCTAGCAAGAATCAAAAGAACAAGAATACAACCCTGATTCTTACTATGCATCAACAAAAGTTAATGCAAATATAAAAGCAGTTGTTCTTCCCTTAATGTAGCAAACTTCAGAGGAAATTTGAAACAAGTGAATACAAATGTTTTATTATATGAATAATCTGTCATTTAATTACTTAAATAAATGCTTAACACAGCATCATTCCAAAATTCCTCCTACAATCTGCAGAAAAGAATCTATATGAAAAAAAAAATATAATATAGCTAAACCCGCATTCTTTATATTGACCTATGAGCAACCTGAATAGGGATTTACCACAGGCTTTTTCCTGTAACTTGTACTGACGCATGGAAGTTATTTTCCCTAAAGAAAAAGCCTGTAAGCATCTGTCATACTATCACCCTACTCATTCTCTGCAGTACTAACGGCAAGAAAGAGTGAAGTCAGAGCAGCTATGTGTACATGGAGCAGTCACACCCTGGGACCCTGTCTAGATCTATGTGCAAGCAAGGACCAAAAAGCATCATGGAGCTGGAACTGGTTTCTCACCAAGAGGCATTTCCAGCAGCTGCTTACTACCAAATAAATGGAACTTGGTGCACAGAATATCTATTTTGATTTGCATAGATAGCAGGACTGATTTACTAGGATGCTGTTTCAGTTTTATGGTGATACAAGCAAGTGAATCACTGCATCTATCTCAGCAGTTTATTTTCTTTTGGTCAACAGAGGACAGATTGCATGATCCTATCTATATCTGTAAAGGATACAGATTATCTTCTTCCTCCTTTATAGATTATTTAAAAGCAATTAAAAATTTATTTAAAAACTGGTTGACCCAGTTGTACAAGACATCCAGATTTGTGAAAGGTCAATACAATATAGAAACTGTTGTGTTTGACCAAAAGCTCAGTCACTCTTTTTAATTTTCTGAGTTAGATTGTACCTTTCTTCAAGAATGGGCAGTTACAGTACATGTGTTACTCAAAACAACCACCGGGCACGATGCAGTGCTTGCATGCAGAGAGGTTAGGTTGCTATTGTCACCTCCTTTTTCCCCAACAAGTTCTTGAGACAGAGGGGCAGATCATAAACAGGATTTATCAGAGCAGCCATCTTTTATTAAGATTTTGTTATTAAAATAACTTGCTGTTGATATTGATACCAGATAGCTGTTTGCATGGCACATTTACTTCATCACACAGTTCACAGTCACTCACAGTTACACAGTGGAAGCCACAATGAGGAGGCCAAATGAAAAGTGAGGCCAACAGAAGTGGAAGGTCACACTGAAGCACCAGTGGTCTCTTGGCACAAGCTCAGAAAGTCTCCTAAGGGGTGGTGAACATGTAATCCTGTTGACTTTGCCCAGAGCAGCCACCACACTCTTCCATGTGGTCTGTCATCACAAAACCTGTTGTTCGTGTGTGCATTGGCCTTCTAAAATTTTGCTAACCCTTGGTGTCCTGAGTTTGTCAGGTCTCAGATTCATGAGGAGCACTAGACTCCAGAGTTTATATATGTCCTTTTAAGCACCTCTTGCCCACTCCCTCCCTTCCTGCCCTCATGTCCTTTTATTTTAAGATTAATATGAAATAAAAGCAAAGTTGTATTATCATGGTATTCTTTTCCTTCTTGGAGAAAATCTCTTTTCCCTTCTCCTAGGAGTTATTTGTATTATGCCACCTCACAATTTTTACATTTCAGAAACTCCAGTATAGCAGGTGTATATGGAGTTAATATAATGTGATCTGGTAATTTGCAAGTATCATTTTATCACTGATAAAAATTGTCAAATTGTCAATTGTCAGCCTTTTTGCACTCAGGAATCATTGCAAAGTTTCTCCAGCTAGGGAACTATGAATGTCTCCTGCTTCCCTATTCTGCAAATTAGTGAACACTGTTTGTCTGTTTATAAATGTGAGAGAAAACAGAAACAGCCCAAAAAAATTACACAACTAAAAAAAGGCCCATTGTTCTGAATCGTAAAACTGCCAAAAAGGTAAATTGCAGGTCTGAAAATGAATTTATTAAAAGAAGATGGAAGACCTGTTTTTTTCAAACCTTCCAATAGAGGCACTAAATCAAATCCCAAATCTTCAGTAGCAGATATTAGACGTCAACCTTACAGCTCCCACATTTATCTCCCCATCCTCTGGGTGTAGCTTGGTTCAGTGCTAGAAAGAATAGGGCTGCTATAATTAAGATGCAAAGACACTGTCTCTGTGTTCTTCCTCACCCTGTAGTCCTTGAAGCCTAGGCATCTGAGACTTAAAATAAACTTCATGTGAGTAAAAATAATATTTATTAAAGTGAAAGCTGTTGACAATTTACAACTCATTCAGGAAATTAGAGCATTATGTTTTCACTGTTTCTCAAAAAAATCTTTATTAAGTTGTTCTTCTTTAAAAAATAATCTGATTAATCATTTCTTCTACTAGCTCTTATAATATCCTTCTGAAAAGGATTTCTTTTAAAATTGAAACACAAAGCTCTCTGCTCTTCTGTTAGATACTGCTGTGGATATTTCTGAAAAGTGATTTATAAGCTGTAGATTCTCTTGCAAGTAAAAGGATTCAAAATGAAAAAAGATCAAAGCAAACAGCAAAGTTGACCTAAAAAGGTACAGTTCAGGCCTAAAACTTTGATTTGGTAGGTTGCACTTCACAAAGATTACAAACTGTTAAAACACAATTTGATTGCTCTTCAAAGGAAAAGAAATACTCTCAATGGAAAAGTCTTGAGAAAGGATGCAAGAAGTAGTTTACTGGGATGAGGCAGCAAAATTAAAGTTCCACCTATGGTATTCTGTCAAAACTAAGCAAACAAACTAAGTGTCCCAGTGATTGTAAAGTCCTGGACAAATGACATTGACTCTAACATCAAATGATTACATCTCTCCAAAAAGAGACAAAGCTTTACAGAATATCTGTTAATGGTAATGCAAAGGAGCCATTTGGAGAGAGAGGCAGAAAATTTTCAGCAATCTGTACACTGCTGCAGAATAAAGAAATATTTCATAAATAGATTGTATCTGAAAGTGCAACAGTTTTGTAAAAAACCTCAGTATTTTTTCTGGGTATATACTATGAGAATTAAAGATGGATGGCTTTTAGTTAATTTTGCTTTACTATTCTATCTTGATTCTACCTCCCAAATGGTGCATTCACAGTTAAATGATTCTTAGGTAACAGACCTGACAAGTTCCTCACCAAAAGATGT
The DNA here is from genome assembly GCF_024509145.1 of Vidua macroura. NCBI lineage: Eukaryota > Metazoa > Chordata > Aves > Passeriformes > Viduidae > Vidua > Vidua macroura. Next base: position 67,481,481 of record NC_071573.1, on the reverse strand, counting down.
TTTGGATACATGGTTTCAAGGGACCCTGGAAAATTTGAAGAAATATCCATTGTAGGCTACTAAACAGACAAACTCTCTATGATTCAGGAAATGGCCTGAACTGTTGAAGTCTAGGGGATTATTTGGGAGAAACAATGGTGACTAGTTCTTACTTCCCCTCTGCCCCTCTGGTTTGGGTTGCTGCTGGAGACAGCACACTCAGCTGGTGCTGCCAAAGCAAGACATTCGTAAGAAGATACTTTTGCTCCAGCAAAATACATGTTTGATTTATAAAATACTTGCAGTTGCTGCTGCATATTTCTTTTGTTGTATATTTCTCTCTGAATTGCCATTGTTATCTAGGAGAGTACCTTCCAGTGTAATTTTGATAGAAATTACCGTGTGGAAATTATAAATTAATATACTTTTCCTAGCAAAATGTAGTATTCTTAGACTAGTGGTCTTATTTTATTTTTTTCTTTATGTAAATATATACAGAAAAATACATATTGAAACAGATTGAAGGAATGACTCCTTTAGGAGACTTAGTTGCTGTACACATTGTGTTTTAATGAACAGCTGTGCTCTTCCATCTCAATTAGTGTCCATAGCGCAAGTGGAACTGAAAACAGGAGAGAAGACAAAGGGCTGCATCAGCAGTATCAGGAAGTTCCTATATTTGAGTCAAAGAAAAAGGTCAATTTATCATTTTTATCAATTTCTGTGAGGAATGAGAGAGGAAGAAGATTGAGTGAAGTATGTGAAAAATAATTATAAAAGGAGGCTGAGTAGTATCCTCTTGAACACAGAGTTCAAAGGAGAATATGAGAAGTGTAGTTAATACCTATAGAGAAATCGTGATTGGTGAGAGCTCATGGCACCCATAGAAGGATTGTTGATGTCAGCCTTGTGATGATTTCTGCTCAGAGTACAAAAGAAAAAGTCTGTGGTTTATAAAAGTCACCAAAATTATTTATAGTTTTTCACCTTACACTGTAATTTTCTGTTATTTGCTATGGATTGAGCTGAAGCATTTTCTGAGTGTTTTAAATGTGGTTTTATTTCTTTTACTGAATTCCCTTTTCTGTTTCTCCTGACGATCTTAACTTGTAATTTTTCTTATTCTTCTATACTGGAAATGATGTGCCATTATCCAGTCAGTAAGTACTCTTCCCATACGGACTTGTTGAGTCTTACAGAATTTGCCTGACAACAGAGACTGGGACAGGACCCATGGGCTCAGGAGGGTCATCAGAGAGAGTTTTTGTGCACAGCTACCCAAGAATATAGAGCTAAATTACCACCAGGGTAAGGGGCCATTGCAAGCAGCTGCAGATGTGCTCAGCCACTAATGCTGAGGTGGTAGCTAGGATGGGATTCTTATCACAGACAAGTCAGAAAGTACAGCATGGACATCTGCATAGACTCTGGGAAAGGGCAGCACAGTGGAGAGAGACAGGCATTTTTATTCCATGATTCATCTGACCAAATGTAGCTGTTTAGTTCAAAAGATAGGATTTTCAGCACAGAAATGCCTATTTTTTTGTGGGACTAAAAGCCCTTTTGTTCGGATGAATCCCATGCAGAGTGTCTGCAATGGCAGAGCATTGAAGGGTATCTTCACCCTGATTTGCTGCAGAGCTTCCTCTGAGCAGTAGCTGGTGCTTGGATTTTTGCAGAAAAAAGGAATAATCTTCAAGGGTTTCACTTGCTGGTTTTTTCCTACTAATATTCATTATATTTTCTTTCTGTCTGCTGTGAATGTATATCACGTGTCAGCCATCCTAAACTAAATCAGAGCTTAACCATTAATATATTTTAGCACTAATTCATTAATTTTTGCCCCTCAAAAACTTCTATAAAGCAAGTTACTCTGTTTCTTGAGTTGAAACAAATTTGTGGGGGGTTTTGTCATTTGGCTGTTTTTTTCTGTATTTGAAGTCAATGAAATGCTGTAAAGCAATTTATATCTGCTCAAACATGTTTGCTGATGGAAAGTTCCTTATACACATTACTACACTGAAAATGGAGCAACCTCTGGAGAGTGTGATTTTTTCCAAAATACAGACAAAGTGTTAAACATACAATCCTACTCCAGTGTGATTAATTACATATCAAGTTGCACAAGACAGGCGTTTTGAACTTGCAAAAGTGTTCAAGTTCAAAGCACCTAGAGTGAATACACTCAGAAATATGTAGGAAAAACGAGTAAGCATCTCTTGAAATTTCATAGGTTGAAAAGATAAATGAAACTGTATAAATGTTCTTCCAAGAACTAACATTTTATTTGAAAAAACAAGACAGAGGGAAACACTGTCTCCTTGTTTGTCCTTGTATTTTATATATGATGCTGCCTCACTGCATGACCTGAAGGAGCTGTTGCAGTACAGAAGGAGCATCAACACAGCAAAGAATGCTTCATTTCTCTTCTAGGCCCTTTAAGTGTTAATATACTAATTGACAATATGCTAATTGACATTGCTATACTCTACAATACCTCCCCTACTTGGTCTCGAATCCCTTCGTGTCAATAAGTATGAAAGGCCTGGTTCTAGCAGAAAAATAGGAGACTATTTGACCTGTTAACTTAGTAGAAAATACTACTCTAAAGGGAGAACTGAAATACACCTTTTATTCAAATAACCCTGCACTTGCTGTCATTAAATAGGAAAGAATTTTTTTAAAAGAGGCATTCATTTTTTCACGCTTTTAAATATGTGGGAAATCTGATATTTTGAATGCTTATACTCATGTCAGAGAGAATTAATTCTTTCTAAGTATCTGAAAAAATGTCTAGGGTGAGGGCTCTTTTCAGCCATTTCCTTATAATTATATAATTCCCATTTAGTGAAGAAAATCTGCTCCGTAATTTAGGATTATTTTTAGCTTACTCTAACTTACAATGTTGCACACATGGACAAGGATCAAATGGGTCATTGCACATGGCAATGCACATTCTACCTTTTCCAAACCCCATTTTGCTTCTATGCTTCTCCCCTCAAGAATACTTTTTAGAAAGGCTGAGGACTGGGAACTGAAGCAAGTGGGTCAGCTTTGTGCCACATCAGCAACATAAAAACTCGGGAATAAAAGCCAAAAGTTCTGCCCTGACTATCTAACTGGCATTCTCTACCAGGAAGATACTCATAATTTCAGGTAATTAAATGACTAGGAAGCTCATTTTGTGCTTGGCAGCCAAAATTAAACATGTCAAATGAACAAAGCCTGCATAAATTAGTGAAATACTAAGGGCTGCTATTAATTTCAATTGGTTAATTAGTTTTAGGGAATATTTTGATCAATTTTTGACTGCTGAAATGATGTTGTAAATGAAAAGCCAACATTTTCTCATTTCTTCTCTTGTTGGGACTGGAAGAGAGGTTAGTTTGTATTTTTCTATTGCAAAAGTATAGCTACAGAATGTTGGGTTTGGGTATTTCTGCTTGTGACAAAATATCTATGACAAATTTTGAAAAAAAAAATAGAAAAAAGTAAGACTAATTGTTTGGTAATTACACATTCTCAGAAAATATTCATTCTTCAGCTAACATACTACTTCAAAATGTTGATATATAATTCTTTTAGCCATTTTTAGAACATACTTTAGATAGCGATACCTGACTTAGCAAGCACTTTGGACTTCTGCATAATTCAGTGAAAGAAAATATTATTCTGTAAAAAGATTCTTCTATTCTTTAAGTTCATGAAATAAAGCTCTTCAGAAATTCAGTGTGTGCAGTGACCAGATCTGGTTTTAGAATGGTAAATTCAAAAGAAGTGTTATAGACTCCATAACATGTTTTGGCAGATAATCCTTTTATTATGTAATGAAAAATATCTTCTGAGAAGCTTTGACAGTTAATATACATCAAATGGCTTACATATATATGAATATATTTATATGTAATAATATGCATTGGTCATAAATAAATTATTTCATACTTAGAACACTATTCATAATTTTGGCTCTTTATTTCTCAGAAATAATATTTTACTTCACAGTAATCCAAAGGGTTTGAGTTTTAAGCACCCACTAATTTTCCATTTTGAAACTTTGCTGGAAGTAAACATGTACAAAATGGATTGCCAGAAAAATTAATTTTCATTCTTTGCATTTTTATTATTTGAAGTCTTATAGTAGAACTTAACAGTGAGGGAAATTGAGACTAGGAATTGCTACAGCTACCACTATTATAACTTCAGGTAAAGTAGTGCATTGCAGGAAAGCCCAGACTGGTTTTAAAGCATTTCTGAGATTGGATGGCCTGGATGTGCCTAGTATGCTAGAAATTTTTGGAGACTTGGTTTCTAAAGATGCAGCGAATTGATGAGCAAAGAAAGTGAGCACAGTCTCTGTTTGCTTTTGAGTGCTACACCTGTTCTTCCAAACCTTTCATGTCAGTCGGCCTTTGATTACCATCCAGCAAGTCTGATGGCAGTGGCTTGCTTTTCAAACTTTATTCCTTTGAAGTGCTAGAGATGACTTTTCCACAGAACATGTAAGTAAAGAGCTTCTTGTGTACAGCTGTTGCACGCAATTGCAAACAAGTGAGGGAAATCTTGGCTCTTAAGGTTTATACCCTCTGATCTCGTAGGCCCTCGAATGTGTGTAACAAATAAATTTTTTTATTTGCACTGAACACAGTGGGTTACACACACATGTAAGAGCTTAACGGGTTTAGAACAGAGGGCTTTTAAATACACTCACCATCTGATTTCACACCTTCACAAATGTGCTTTGCTGAAAGCATGATGAAGTTCACATGAATCCCTTTGACACAGTGATGGAGAGAAGTTGAGCTTCACCCTGATATGGATGTGCACAGGCAAGAGATTTTTTTTAAATCAACTCAGCTCAATGAATATACACTGCGTCCCCTGCAGAGCTGCCAAGGTCAGTAAGAGTGCTGGTAATCTGCTGTATAAATGCCAGATGCACAAGGTATAGTGCCTCCAGGCATTTTTAGTTCACATTGTTTATAATGGAAGTCAAACGCCAAGGTTCATTACAGTAAAAAGTTTAGTGTTTCTTCCTGTCTTGCTTTGACATAAATCCAAGTACAAATAAATAAATAATGGTCTAAAGGTTCAGGCAGCATCCTTTTCCAGGCTGGCACAACTCTCTAATAAAGTTTAAAGGAGTCACGTAGGTACTTTACATCATGGGGAATTTTTTAAACAGGTTACACAGCAGGATTTGCCTTTCTGTATGATCTCTTTAATTAAGAGGGAGCCTAAAAAAGCATTTTGCATCTTTACCTTTTCACTTTTTGTTTTTTATTTAGTTCCTCCCCTTCACATTTTGACCCATTAGCCAGCAAAGACAGAGATAGATTCAATGTATTTTGGTTTGTGGCATGACATTTCATGTGTGACAGGTTTCCTTTATTTAGTAAGAAAGGAATGGGCATTTAATCTAGTGTGGAAACTCCTGGATTTTTGGGTGCCAATCTCAACTGCTGCAGAGATTTCTTCTTTGCAATCCCTTCTACAAACTTATTGAATGGGCGAGGCAAAATGTCTACTGGAAATATATTACATGAAATATCATTCACCTAATGACTAGAAACCTTCTTCTGATTTCCACACTAGAATTATTTATGGCCAGTTTGTATCCATTGGATTTTGTGCCAATGCTGTCCTTTAGTATAAACAGATCCTATCTTGCCCTGGTGTTTCCCTGTCTGTGTATTTATAGAAAGTAATTCAATATCATTCAGCCTCTGTTTTATTAGATTACCCCAAACAAACCCAGTTTTATTCTTCTTATAAGACTCATGGTTCTCTGATACTCCAAGAGCAGTTTTCTTCCCCTGTTCTTTTCCGAGTGATCCTAAATATTGCATAGTTCTCCAAAAGCAACCAGCAGTACCTTGTGTAAAGACACTCAGTTCCCATGGCCCCTTCTGGAAATGCCTTGCCTGATCAAGTATGAATTACCTTTGCCTTTTTAAGAACATCACTATGGTACATAGGCATTATTAGTAAACACAGATTCTCTTATTTTCTAATCTTTTGAGCTTATAACATAAGTTCTTAATGATAGCCCTTTAGTGTATGGCATTGCCCTTTGCTTGATTGAATTTTTATCTCATTACTATAATGCAATTCTCTAAGGTCATCAGGTCTTCCAAACTTCTTTTGTATTGGGGGTGTTTTCCCAATGTAATGACATCAGTAAATTCCATTAAAACAAGCTATCTTTTTACAACAAGGTCACTGAAAGAAGTGTTAGCTAGTTTCCAGAAATGATGTGTTACTGGTAGGCTTCCTTCAGTATCTTCAACTATTTTCTCCCTTTCTCTTACTCTCTCTCTAACTTCTATACTAGTTCTAAGCTTTTCCATGTTAATTAATTTGTTTTCCCAAAGCACCATATGAAATGCTTAAAAGAATATCTCAGAGAAATTCCTTGCATTTCCAAAGGTAAATAACCAAATCAGTTTTGGATAATCTGTTTCATAAGGTTCTGCCTTGTTTTGTGACATTTTATGCCCTTTATTATTTTGCAACCCCACTAAGAATTATTTAAAAACTTTTAATTCCATTCTTGCAACAATAGTTGCATATTATTGGGAGCTCATGAGTAGGTCATTATTTGCCTGGAAGAAAAATATCCTCTCCACTACACTTCATAATTTTTACTCCATGCCCCAAAATGATTAATAAGTGAAACAGAATGCCTGGGAGTATGCATCTAGATGAAATTCCCAGTTTGTGGTTTAATACTTCTCTCACAGCATGCAGCTGCAGCAACTCACAATAAACACTGGCAAAGGAAGTCACTGGAAGATAACCAAGATTCTTAAATTGAACTTAAAATGAAAATAAGTAATATGGACTTCACTTTCTTAAATATTATTTGTAGATTCTAATTGCTAATATTTGTTTATATTTTCTTTAGTGGGTTTTCTACCATTCTTTTCTTTGAATTCACAAAGGAAAAACTAAAGGACAGTACATAATTAGGATCCAGATTAGCTTTCATTGCAATTCAGATAAAACATAAAAATTAATGGGGAAATAGGTTGAATTTGTGAAATGCTTTTCTCAGGATCTCAATATTCTATAAAATATTGACTTTCTAATGAAAATAATGATGGGCTTTTCCTCTTTAGAGCAAATGTTTGCCTTTATTGCAGTTTGGGAAATCTGGAGCATACTGGTTATATGCTATGTTATTTTGGATTTTGATGTTGGTTTAGATGGCACATTAAATAAAATAAACTAAACAATGCAAAACAATTTCCTTATGCCAGATTAGGAAAAGGATGTGCATAGCCTCTTTCTACCTTGACAAGGAGAGAGAAGCAATGCCATAGGTTACAGTGGGAAATGTATCATTTAAATAAGGGTTGTGAATCAAAAAAAAAAAGATTTTGACATATTAAAGGGAAATATCAGAGACTAGTAGGCCAGAGGAAAAAAAAATACAGCAAAGGCGCTAATATTTTTAGAGCTAATATTTCCATTTTTCAATAATTCAGGCATAGACTTTGCCATTTTGAACACTGTGAGCCCTACTGTTGAAGTTTATGAATTTTTCAATTATTTAATCATCCAACATATATAATTTTATATGATCTATAAATGAGCAGAACTTGATAGTCCCAGAGCACTGAAGAACTTCAGAAAAATAAGATTTGCATCCCTTCCTGATAAAATACTGTTATTTCTTTGGCTCGAGAGCTTCCTTGCTCATACTGTGAGATGGAAAAGCACAAATCACTTTACTGCAGTATTTTCTCCATGGCTGAGTTACAAATCTGATGTTTACCAAGTGTAGAATGGTCTGGTGGCAAAACAGAGAGTGGGAGTGAGGAAATTCATATTCTAATGCTGGCTGTGCCCCAGGCTTCTGTATGAATCCATGGGCAAGTAGTTTAACCTCTTTGATCCTCAATTTATTTTGCAGGAAACTGGGGGGGAAATGATACAGTCTGTCTCACAAAGGTGTCAGGAGGGTACCTTCTGGCACTTTTAGATGGAATTGAGTGCTCCAGAAAAGCAAATCTTATTACCTTTTAGCCCACTTCTATCTATCAGCCATCAGTGGAGATGGGATCAGAGGCCTTACCACTTGCCAGGGAAGGGGTATGAAAAACTCAGTTGAAGATTTACCTAAATGTTCAACATTAACTATTAAAGTCTTCATTCATGAATTCCAAGCAGAATAATATTCCTTTGGTGTGATAATTAATTTGTACGTTTAATTATGATACCTGCGATCACGCAAACTAAATTTTAAATGGGAAGTTAATTATTGCTACTCAGCCTCTCCTCTCTCACAATTGTCACTTGGAACATATTTTCTAGGCAAAACCCACACTTCAAATCACTTTAGATTTATAAACTAATGCCGATAGTGGAAAGATAAACTTGGCATCTGGACATTTGAAACTGCCGGGTATATTGTATATATGACCACTGCTTCATTATGGTAACTGCAGGGGAAAAAAAAAGAGAAAACTTGAGATAGCCATTAAGAACTGCCAAAAGTCAGCACTAGGTTATTATTTTAATTACAAGGGGATGCTGATTTGCTTTGTAATTCCAAAGTGAAGTTTCTGTTGAATATCCAATGTATGTTTGAAATTAGGCTTTCATGCCAGTTTTCAATAAAAATTGAGGCTGCTATTTGGAAGGCTGTGTAAGCATACTAAACAGAAAAAGAGAAAAGTAGAATGATGGCTTTTTGCCATAATTTTGGAAGACCCAGATCCATCTCTATGTCCAGGAAGTCATAAGATTAATACAACAGAGGAAAGGGAGCATGAATCTCAAAATCACTGTTATAGTCTATGGCATAACTGAAAAGTATCACAGATCTCTGTCATAACGGTAATGCATTAATGTAGTGGCTCTTGTAATAATACCTCAATTACTTGGAGGTATTTTTTCTTACCATGCTATAGAGGAATACCTCATGCTGTATATGTATACATTAGACAAATTTAAGGCTCCTGCCCCTCAAAAAACCTAAAAAAAGATGAATTTCCCATTCCCAAGCAGTGCCTCAGGTAAGTTGTCCATCTGGGACCTGACCAAGAAGCTCTTGGGTCTTGTTGAGCAGCGAGGCAAGAGAACATCCCAGAAGGTTATTACAGTAGCCCTTTGGTGATTACACTGAATGGGTTCTTTTCCAACACTTCCTTTTTCAGATCAAGGTAGGGATGTGACTTCAGCAATCCATGGAAGTGCTGAACTAAAAGAATATATGTATATTTTGAATGCACACTTTGTTTGCAGAAAAGGATTTTTACTACTGAGGTTTGGAAGGATGGTCTTATGACTGAAATTTCAAAGATAAATATCCAAGTCCTAGGTCTGCAGTTTCACAGCTTGTCCTTGAGCAAGTCATCTGATTTCTATGATTCAGATAGTCATTTGTTTTCTTTGTTCTGCCTGGAAAAGGATACTTATTCCTGTGTGTTTGTACAGTGCTTATCATACAGGATTCCCAGTCTTTCAAGAGGTCAATGAGGTATAAGTTATAGTTTGAATTTATGATATCTGGTTCTCTGCAATAATTGCCTGTACTTATGCCATGGTAAATGTAGGTAGTTTTCTTCTTCAGTCAGTAATAAGCTGTCTCACTTTTATTGCAGAGTGAGAGCAAGCACTCAGACTGTTGTTAGAGTATAGCAACAATTCTATAAATCTACATCCCACATTACCAAGTGAAAACTTATGCATGTAGCTGTCTTTCTGTGCAGGGATTTTTTGAACTCCATATAACCGTATAGATAACACAACTCCGAAATGATCAAATCTTAAACAACAGACTTTTAAATGTAAAATATAGAAGGTTAAGGATTTTTTTTTTTTTTAGATGCATGACATCTTAAGGTTGTCATTTGCCTAAGAAATTTGTAACTGACTTTTCCTCTTACTTTGATTGTTCTCTAAAGACTTGTGGTAATTTTTCTTCATTATCATCTTCCTCATCATCCTCCAAACTTCTGAATCACAAATACACCAGAAGGTGAAGATTGTAGGCAACCTATGTTTGCTCACAAGTGAAAGTTTGGTTATTGATGGTAGATAAAAGGAGTTAAATATTTTAAAAGTTAAGAACACTTAATGATAATTGAGGGTGAACTTTTAAGGAGTTTTATTGTAAGTATATTCAGAATTACATGTTTATATTTTTGATATTTCTACTATAGCTTTTGTGACTCAGGAATCAATGTTTCTTCCTTGTAACTAAGTTTTTTTTCATGTAGTTGCTTGAAGTGGTGGAACATTTATTAGCATAGTCCTTTCTGCCAGGAAATCATGGTCTGAAAAATTAAAATGATTCATAGAACATATAGATTTTTGATTGGTTTAACATCAATATTTATCATTTCAACAAAGTCAATTTTGTTGTGATGTGTAAAATACATTCTATTGAGTTAATCATTGCAATCACCATTTATTAAATTTATCTAATATTTTCAGTATGTACTATTTCATACAAAATATAAGGAGTCTCTAGACTTACTGGTAAACCCAGAGACTGAAATTCCAGAATTTTCTTGATGAGAGAAGTTCCTGCTATTCATCTATCAATCTAAATTATCCACTGAATTATGAGTTATGTGATAATATCCCTGTAGTTTTCTATTGTATCTTGTTTTCCAGGCCCCAGACCTGATATGCAGAAAGTTCAAACCACAGATCTATAGGAATGGATCAAATGGAACAGAGCTTTGTTTTACAGAATCTTTAATCCTTTAATTCTTTACAGCCTTTTAATTTTCCTCTCCTGCTTTCCTCAGTTCAAGAATTAGTGTTTGTCCTTAGGCTGAGTTAAAAACTAATCTTCCTTCTCATCATAATGATAGAGAATGCTGAAAAAATATTTACTGTCCATGTATCATGTCCATGTAGTAGGCAATATCCTTATTCAGTTTGCATTACACTTCATATCCATTTAACCTAATTTGTTCCTGGGTTTTGCTACCTTTATTTTTTTAGTCTTCAGACATTTGAAATCCCAAATAAATAAACACTGGTTTCTGTTACCAGCTGGGTGCTCTTCTACTGTGTCTGGCTTGTCACTTTCCTGATCAGACTATTTCTTTTAATCTCCATACTGACTGCTATTATGCTTTGTCACTCTTTCCATTCCTTTGGTCTCTGAATCTGCAATAGTTTCTTCAATATAATTTAATCAACTTGCATTTCTTTGCAACTTTACCTCAGGGACTTCACCTTGATTGCTGTGTTTGACAAAGTTCCCAAGATGGTTTTCCTTCTAACACAACCTCTGTTTTCCTTTTAAAAGTAAAGCAAAACTGAAGAATGCACCCATGCCAATTGCTGCTTTAAAGTTCATAACATTTATTTTTCTAATAGGATCATTATTAAGAATTCCCTCCTCAATTTTCATTGCCCCTTAATGTTTCCTGTTATCCCAAATTAAAAGAGACAAGGGAAATTTGTTCCAAATGTGTTAGAAATCAGAACACCATGAAAAGCTCTGAGTAGTTCAAAGTCAAGAAAGGAAATTATATTTCCATGTAATTTTTAAATATTACAAACACATTACATACAGCAACATCTCCAAAGGTTGTTCAATTGAGTCTTTGGAAACAAGATACAGTGGCTGACTAAGATCTGATTCACCATTACTCCACAGCAATGGAAGCTGCTGAAGATAATCAGGGGTGTTATCAGCTCTGACTTTTATTGTTTCTGTGTAGCAAGCTAGGCAATAAAGAGAACTGTAAATGCAGGATTTATTCTTTGTGGGGGTATACCTCATGCTTGCAAGATTAATGAAGAATTCCTGCTTCACTGTTTACTAAAGATACCTCTATTCTATAGTATTTTAATTGTAAATCCCTTATTTGACATACTAACTAATAGCTCCTGCTGAATTAATAAAAGCGACATATTAACTTTAAATCCCAGATAAAGTAAAGATTGCTGTTTTAATATCCCATCCATATCCTTTATCTTTCTACAGGGGCTTTCAGGCCAGTAGTTTTAATAACATGCATGAATGAAGATGCTCTTTTTTAACACAAATGGTGGCAAAGAGTTTTTCCTTTATATTAGCAGGCAATCAATTCCAATAGCTTTTTAATGCTTTTTTAAAGAATCAATTTTAAAGCAGAAGCTCTTCAGGGGACCCTCTTAAACTTCTTCACACCCAGTCTCCTAATCTTCTATTACAATACAATCTAAACCAGCTACAAAAATAATACAGATAATGTTTGCTGGGTAATGATTTCCAATTTCCCCATTCCATGTACCCTGTTATTAGGAGGATCATCTTCACTGTGTAAATTAATTTTCAATTCACTTCAGGGGAACATTACAGTGATTTATTCAGCACTGATGCTGAAGAAAATGTTGGGAGGTTTTTAGCAATCTGAAAACCAAAATCAATTTGTTTTTATTATTACCATGCTAAAAAATGTTAAGACAAAGGCTTCACAAGAATATTTTAGAGGTTAATGTACACCTTACAGAAGAAGTCAGTTTGATCCTAGGTGTAGTTACCTGACCAGAAAGGGCAAGACAAATGTCTAAGGCTTGCTGGTTTCTCCCCATGTTTCAACATTATGAAAGCACTGAGCATATTCTAGGGGTTTTCATGTAGATAGAAAACAAAACAGATCAACTTTTCTGTCACTAAAACTGTCTCTAGTCAGTGAAGAAAATGCTTACTCTAAGTCAGACAAGGAACAGATTGTTTCAATTGGTAATGATACCCAGGATCTGGGAGAGTTCCAGGCTAGGAAGAAGGACTAGAAGAATTTTCACTTTCACAACTAAAGAATTTGTTGTCAAGCAAGCATCTGTTAACTAGTGCTCAGGGGACTTACACCGAAATGCTCACTCACTGTAGTGCTCATACCAGGTAAAGCAGTGCCTGTAGGTGAATGTTTGGTTATTTTGATTTAGCTGTTGCATTTTTAAAAGTGAGATTTGTGTCCCTGGACATTCAATGAGCACAAAAGAAAAATCCGATCCACGTGAGAGTCTATTTGGAGAAAAGAGAGAGAAGTAGAGAATCTTTGGAGTAAATAACTCTGATTTGTTTAGATGCCAGTTAGCCAATCTTAGGCATGAATACTTCCCTCAAGTCACAGTAAAGAGGATCTGGAGTGATTATTTCAGACCAAGCCGCAGATTTTGATATAGAAGATATTTGCATTTTATTTACTGATGTGTTTTGCTGTGTTACCTATGATATTCCAACATTTTTCAATCGTTTAAAGATCAATGGAAATATTCTTTTTGTGTGAAATTCTTTGAGGGGGCAGTTGAAATGTCCCAAGTACATCAGCATCAAAATGGAAGAAATTTTTAAAATGAAAGCAAGTTTGTTGAAAAATTCAAGCCCCATCCACATAAAATTGAAGCTTGGTTCAAAATTGGTTGAAGACTTTAGGGATGAACACAAGAGAAAAAAAACTCAATAATTTCTGAATTGCTGAACTGAAAATTACCAGTGTCTGTGGTGACAATGGTAAGAAGAATACCTCAAACATAACCAATAGCATAAAATCCATTGGTCATAGTCCCAAAGGATTTTTTGGAATGATAATTGTGAGCTGTCACTACTGCAAGTGTTTCCACATATAATGCAAAATAAAAAAAAATATTATTGAACTACAGATGCATAGTTTGAAACTGAAAACTGAAGGAAGCTTGATTTCACTGGGACTTGTGAAAGATTAGGACAAAAGCTGTGCAATTCCATTGCAGTAATGTCTTCTGGGCTTTTTCTTCCATATTGATACTATATTGGAAACCTGGAAAAGAATTGCCCTTTTTCTGTCATGTGCCTATAATCAGGCATTAAATATATCTCAGTTATCATGCTTCCAGCATGCTAGTAGCACAGTTGTCACATCGAGTTTTTAACAGTATGTTGGCAGGGAGCCGAACTGACAATATTTATTAAAAATAAAACAGTAAGGAAGAGCAAACACTCGTGACAAAATAGCAAGTGAAGGTACTTCTAGGACATATATCTAGGTTGCCAGATTTGAAAGAAACTGAAGACTTTTCTGAGTATATGATTTTGAAAATAAAATTAAAGAGAAAATAATGATAATTTTTTTCACTGTGAACTATAGTCAAATGCCTCATACTAGAGGAATGATATAGCAGCTAGAGGCCCTGCAAGGCCTCCCTGGCGGTCACTTGCTTAAAATAAGAAATGCCTAGTCATGATGACTGAACCAAAAAAGCCCCCTCTTCTATATTCGGACCCTTGTTATCTCTTTGTAAGACCATAGGTCATATTCACCTCAACCCTTACAATTGGACCATTTCCAAAACCCCTGTACCCTATATAAAACCCCATTTCTGGCCAGTACGGCAGAAGAACTGTCACTGGAACCCTTCGCAGGAGCTGCCAATAAAGACATCGCTGTGGAACCTCATACAGCCTTCTTCTCTCCCTCTCCCTGTGTCTGCCTGGGGCACTTAGCAAGCAAAGAGCTGAAATCACTGAAGAGCTGAATTCACCAAAGAGCTGACCTCACTTAAGAGCTGAGCTGCTTGCTAAGATTGCCTGCGGCTGAGAGCTTGCCTGAGGGACCTGGACAGGTTGTGCTTACAGCCCAGTGCTATCCGGGACATCTACAGATAGACCCCAGGAACCCCAGGCTGTAATAGAGTGAGACTTGTCTTCAAAATATTTTGTCAACTTCAGTGAATTAACCTGGTAGTCTAAGTTTGTAATTAGAACATACTCAAAATGTTGTGGACCTGTACAGTTGATTATCTAGAATTCTTTATGAATATTTTATGTAGAGGATGTTAGGAAAGTACACATGAATAGAAAAAACATACTGCAATATGTTCCTGAAACATGATGAAAGTTTTTGACAATGAGCTATTTGTGGGCTTCTTATTGAAGAAACTCCATCTGATACACTTTGATAAAACTAAATGCTTTCTGAGTCTGCATAAACTATTGTCAACAGCAACATCTCACTGCAAAGAAGTCTCCTGTTTCAAACAAGATGATATTAAATGGTATTCCCTTTTTCTCTTTCAAACTTTTTCCCTAATGATCTTGTTCTATTCCTCCAAGTCATTTCGACACATATTTCAATGTGCAACGTGCATATTTCAATTTCTCTTTTCCTACTTTTCTGTACTTGTCATCATTTTATTCTCCCTCGTATTTCTCCCTCAGATTGGATAGTACTGAGTCTTTATCTCCCATAATATGTAAGCTATTCAAAATATTTGATCATCTCTATTGCTCTTTTTGATATAATTTCTGCTAAAAACTTGATGCTAAGTAAAGGGAATCTTAGACAAAGAGAAATAAAGCAACTTACTTTAGATCTTATGAAACCCAGATCAGTGCAAACCTCTGTTGTATTTTAAATTGTGTTTTTCTTACCTTACAGTTATTATCATTGTTTGTGTTTTTAATAGACAGTTTTATAGTACATGTTCCCACCTGTAATAGTAGCTTTGAAAAGAATGTTTCTTCTGTGCCTGTAAATTAAAGTAATGTATAAATTGAATTTCATTACTCTTACTTGTAAGTGTCAGTAATATGAGAAAATTAGAAGGAAATCCATTTTACCTGGATCTATCTAGGCATCCAGTCACTCTCATCAGCGCTAGGTGTCTACTGCTTTCTTTACAGTCAGTGGAGAGAAATAAGGGCATCTCTGGAGACCTATTCATCCCATTTTAAGAGAGATGTTTGTGTTATGTGGTCTGCACTGGTCTCCAGAGGATGGGAATAATTGCACTATGGAGGTCCCTCCCTTCTATTCCCCTAGGCTCTTTCAATCTTGGATAGCAAGTAATAACTTTGATTAAAATGTGAATTTCCAGACAACTAATTCGATGAAATTACTCCTATTCTCAGCATCTAGGTTTGTAGCGGACAGCAAGATGCAGTTAAGTAAAGGTATACAGGAAGGGTCTCCTTCTCAGTTCCCACACCTCCCTCAGAGGATAACGGGAGCCTTCCTTCTCTGTGCAGTATGCTTCTCTTCCAGTGTGCAGTCAATCTTTACAGGCCGCTTTAGAAACATATTTTAGCAATACATTCAAATCAGATTGCTCCCCATCTCCTTGCAGGGCACAGGTTGCAGTGGTAAAGGAGGTCCTCTTGAACTGATAGAAAGGTTATTGGAACATGTCCTGCCTCACCAGATGCCACTGTTCCTTCCCCAGACTCTTGCAACTTCTTCTCTTTTCCTTTCATGTCAGCAAAACAAAGAAATAATTTTTAGCTAGGCTCAACCACAAATTGGCAAGGATAACATTCTTAAATATCACTGTGCTGTTATGATAAGCACAGCTTATTCTAGGCAGGAAAACTGCAGATTATGGCAACATTCAATAAGTATGGATAGTATTAAAAGTTAGCATTTTCGTGGAGTTTTTTTAGCACCCAAAAAGCTAAAGCTATTAGCAAGCTTGTCAAAAAAAAAAAAAAAAAAAAAAAAAAAAAAAAAAAAAAAAAAAAAAAAAAAAGAGAACTTATCAGGATTTCAAATAAAATAAATGAAAAATCCATTTTTGAATGCTTATCTCCCAGATGCTCAGTGCATCTTAAGCAGAAAATGATATATACTTGCTTCAGAAATATAGTTACTATATTTGAACATCTGAGCTACATGAAAATACCACAAATATGTTTTCTTAAGTTTTCTTCTAGTTTTTTTTGAGACTGTGAAGGTGTAAAAAGAAAAATATGTATTAAAAATCTGTCATGATATGTCCTCCTTTCCGAAAAAGAAATGTGACCCCTTCACTACTACAGTAAAGACCTGTCTTGTCATAATCAAAAAATATTCAGTCCCTGCTCACTGCAAATAAGGAGATTTGTATAAAAGTATAGTAAAATATTTATCAAAGAATATTGAGAAAGAAGAATTGTCATTTTGAGATTCTTTTCTGAAGCTAACTGAAATCCTATTACAGATTAAATTCTTGAGTCCCTTAAATTTTTTTAGTTCTTCAATTATTGCCCCCAAAAAGGAGCAGGTTAAACAAAGAATTATTAACAGAAAATTGCTCAGTAATGAAAGCTGAGCTAATACTAGTTATGAATAATATTTTTATGTATTTATAGTAGCTTGTGCATCAGTAGATACTGAAGCCTTTATCACATGTAGACTACTTTGTCTTGGTACACAAGACAGTGCCAGATGAGTCAAGGTTGGCCCCTTCTGTATAATTCCCCCCCATACTTTTCTAAGATTTCTCTGGAGCTCAAGGGTCTGCAGGACACTATTCACAGAATTGCATAAGTTTGGATGAACTCTGGGAAACCATCAAGTCTGATCTCCTGCTCAGTACAGGGTGAGCTTTGAAATTGCATGAGGTTGCTCAAGGCCTTGGCCAAGAATTTTAGGTATTTCCAAGGATGGAGATTCCCTGCCTCCTTATTCAGTCTCTCCAGTTTTTGACCATTATCACTGTGAAGAACTTTATACTAGATTTACTACTAAATCTGAGCTCAGCTAAGTTCTGATGACCCAAAAACCCAAATGTGCTGTGTGGTACTAGGGGATCTTCAGGCCAAGAACTTCAGAAAGCACCAGAACAACTCTGTATTCCCTTTCCAGGTTACAGGGCACTAGGCCACCAGTCCTGAATCAAAATTCTAAAGGCCATTAAAACATAATTATTAAGTGAAGCACAAATTCCAGGCTAGCTTTGTTTCTCCTTTACCCACTTGGCAGAACCTGGATTATCTTCTGGAAGATACTAGGGCAGATGGACATTTCAAGAAGGATTGATAGCAGGTTCCTAGTTTTCCACTTTCCTTAAAGCATCTAAAGATATCCTTGAAAACTTCCACCTCTGCAAATTACTTTAGGGATCTTGTATCAAAGAAACACATCCAGCTGGGTACTACAGGGAATATTAATGGTATAAGGTAAGGAGTCTATCAGCTTGAGGATGTATTAAGATATTAGACAGATATGCTTCTAGGCCAGTTCTAGAGCAATGAGAGGAAATGGGATAAACCTAAAACTTCATGATGATTTAAGGGTTCATCCTAATTTTTTTTCTAAATATCATCCTATTTAAGAAATTATATTCAATTAATGAAAAATAAATGTAGATTTAAAGGCACTGCAGATCCTAAAATCAATGAATTACCAATGAGACAAATAATAATTGCCTTGCTTTTTGGTCACTAACCAGTCCAATGGGGTCTGCCTTCAGAAGCCATCATATGTGAGGCAAAAATGGCATCTATTAATCAAGAACAGGATATCAAGTTGTCATCAAAGCAAGGTACATTTCAGTCAGAGGAAGAAGAGAAACACATAAGAAAGATGAAGTGCAAAATTAAACACTGTATATCTAAAAATATATTTTCATTTATGTTCTGACTGATAGGGAAATCTGCTGTTGAGCTGGATTTCAGCTTTCTTTTGTGTTTATTTTCTCACCCAGAACTGTTACTTGTTTTAATAACGCTTCTCTTTTTTTCACAGTGAAGACAACATGAGTTATATTTAACTTATAGCAAAACAATCCACAACAAAAAAAATCTATTTTAACAACACTGTAATATTTTTAATTCTTTCCTTGAAAATTTTGACATATCTCAGTAAAATAAACCCCTGTGAAGATTGTCTTTGTATTAAAGTTGTAACTGATTGAGTGCATTTGCAAATCATGCAAATCTGCATTATTTCAAAAATATAAAATATTCCAAAATAAATATGATGTTCTTAATTACAAGTCTCAGCAAAATCCAACTACTTACTTACTCTATCCTCATTAGAATTTTGCTAAATTAAAATGATAATACAGTCTGTAATTATGTTTCTTTTTTAATAAAAATTAGTAGGGTTTAGTTCTGGATTGAAAAAAAAAAAACCAATAAAGCTATTTGTAAGCATAACTCGAAACGGCACCATTTTCATTAACACTCCCATCAAATAAGGTTGTTTTTCTTTTAGGAAATCAGTTTGGCACAGGCATTTTGGAAAAGACCTGGAAATCTAATTGAAAACAATAGATATGCTGACTTTATTTTCCTATCCTTTGTGCAATCTGAGAGCACAGCATGCCACGCTGAAGATGGTGGCCATGACTTCCAGTAAAGAAAATGTCAGCAACAGCGGCAGTGACATGTGTCCTCTCTACACTGGGCTTTTTATTTGTAATGAAATGCTTTTTACTCAAGAGCTTTTGCCAGTCCAGTGTGTGGATTAATTTTTTTCTTCTTGTATCAGAATCGGTTCCAAATAAAAGTGGGCCTACATTTTTGCAGTGCTCAGTGAACTAAGAGATGTGCAACTGCTGTGCAAATAAATTAGATTTAATAATAGAAGCATATGTCCAGGGTCAACTGGAAGTTTTCTCCAGTTTGATGAGATCAAAATACTAAACATAACCATGTTTTTGTGCAAACTATACACAACACAAGCATTTTGTCATTAAAATTACAGTTTGTTTTTGGCTCAAATTACTGCAATATCACAGCTGTGTTTTATGAGAACATGCATAAATTCTTTGCAATGATTTTGGGCTGGATTGACAAATGTCATATTTCCATTTATCTTTAGAATGATGCCATTACAGTTGATTGTTGATTTAAAATTTTGATCTGAATGAGATCAAAAGAAAAAAAAAAAAAAACAAGCAGAAAAAAAAAAAAAAAAAGAGAAAAGTCACTCAAAATTAAAATGAAACACTATGAAGAACAGTTTTGGTTTATTACTCTTGTGTCTTATAGCTTTTGTTTACCATGGACCTTATTCAGTTATGTCCTCTTTCCAAAAGTAATTTCTGATGCAGAGAAGATGGAAGCTATTCTGCAGCACAAAGACCATTAATTTAGTATACATGCATTGTAAGTAGATTGTCTTGCTTTTCCTCTGTTTATTACTATTTTCACTAACTTTTTTAGAAAAAAAACAACCAACAAACCAAAACCAAACTCAAAACCCTACACATAAGTCTTTTTGTTCTTGTATTGGAGATTTTGTGATAGTGTTTAGTGGCTAGAATATGGCACACTGAGAATGGTAGTGGTGAATTACTTTGACCTTTACAATGTTCTTAATTTTGGTTGGCTATTCATTTCACACATCAACATTTATAGCCACACTCATTTCTGGGGAAGGCAGAGCTAGGTACTAAAACAGAAAATGTCAAAAGCTCCTGTACTCCAAGGACATGTTAGACATTCAAATTCTCATATTTTATTATCATAGCAAAAGACTCCAACAAGAGGAGGAAATAACCTTACATTAATCTATACAAATGACAGACAGTAACAAAGAGGAGAAATGGCATAAGCCAGCCTATTACAATTCTAAAGTGTTCACTTTGTGGTTACCTTCAGATGCTGCTCATCCTTCCTCAGGTGAGTCATAAACAGTGGAATCACTGAGTGGGATTGCTGGTCTGTACATGCTCTGCTGGTTCTCCTGCAGTCAAACCTGGACACCACAGCGTGGTCTCGTATAGGGGCTGCACCTGCTGCCTGCTGGTTACTCTGGCACTTCTGGGTCTGCTTTTCATTATAATCCATTTCAAATGCACTTTTCCATTCAATTGTCTAACCAATTCTAAGTTCTTGTTTCCTTAACTCCAGCCCTGTGTTTTAAAGCTCACTTGTTTTATTTTCTTCCTCTCCTCACTTACACGCACTAAAATACACTATTTGCACTTAAATGCACTAAAATTCTTGGGAAAAAATAGCTTCAATGATATAATGATTGTATCACAAATGAGAGGGCAAAAAAGTGATGCAGAAATAAAGAATGTCAGAAAACTTTTTGCAAGATTATTTGAATTATGCATTTGATTTTAATATACCAATCAGCTAAACATTTAGGAAGATAGTAACATTGAGATAGTAACACAAATAGTGATGTAGACAGCAAAAGCTCTTCCCACTTTCAAGAAGACACAGCAGAAAGTTTTTAAATTATGCTGGGTTTAAAAATCTTTTATACATCACAAGTGAAACATTTTTGTGCACCTCCATCCTTCTCCCCAGATGTAAAATACATGCACAGAACTGTAATGTAGCCAGCACAGAAAGACAAAGGTACAAAAATGTATCTAATCCAGCCAAAAAGGGAGTGCAGTTTGTCCATACCAGTTTGATCTAGTTAATTATTTATTTCCAATGGTCACCTTGTTTGAAAAAGTATTAAAGGGGAAATAAACCTCATTAATTTATCTCACTGCATCAGAGAATGCAAACTCTATATCAAGGTACTCAGTCTCTGTCAGACCAGCACATTATTTCCCAGTCATCTCAATATTATTCCTTGGAGATAAAACTGAATGAATATACTGACCCTGTTATGAATTCATAAGATTTTCACAAGACAAAACCCCTCAAACAGCAGTGAAAAATTGTCAGTAAACTCCCACCTCAAATAATGCAATCTGTATTGTCACAGTAAGTGTTACTACATCCAGTTATAAGTTAAAATGTCTTTTTAGTGCATTATACTGTATTTTGGGGAAAATGCTGTGGGTTCATCAATCTATGTTATACAGAAACACAAATACCCTTTGTACAGATACAGAGAGTATATATATAACTTCATGTAACCTTATGTGTGCAGTGACAAAATCCCAGAAGAGTTGAGGCTGGAAGGGACCTCTGGAGGCTATCTAGTTCAACCTTCTACTCAAGCAGGACTATTTCCAGTTGTTTGAATATTGCCAAAGGTGGTGATTCCACAACATCCCTGGGCAACCTGTATCAGGGTTTGGTCACCCTTTCTATAAAAAAGTGTATGTGCTTCTATAAAAAGTGTATTGTGCTCTTTGGCTCTAGTCTTGTAACTGGCACCACTGCAATGACCCTGTACCATTGCACTGTGCCACTGCACTCTCTTTTTAAGTATTTATATACATTGACAACATTTCCTGAGCTTTCTATTCTCCAGGCTGAACAGTCCCAGCTTCCTTGCCTTTTGTCACATACAAGATACTCCAGTGCCTTCAGTACTTTGGCCCTTTGCTGGGGTGCCTCCAATATGCCCATGTCTCTCTTACAGTGAGGAGCCCAAAACTACACCCAGCATCTTAGATATAACATTGCCAGTGCTGAGTGGAGGGGAAAAATCATGTCCTTTGACCTTCTGGCAATATTTTGCCTCATGTACCCCAGGGTAATATTGGTTTTTTTTCTGCAAAGGCCCTTGCTGTTTCATGTTCAACTTGATGGCCACCAGGATCCCAGGTCCTTTTCTGCTAAGATCCTTTCCAGCTGGGTGTTCTTCAGCATATCTTTGTGCACAGGGCTGTTCATCCCTCAGTGTAGAATTATTCTCTTCCTCTTGTTGAACTTCCTGAGGTTCTTTACATCATCTGACTTCTTTATTATAGTAATTACACATACGAGTAACCAGAAAATTTGGCATGTAAATTTTCTACGAACTAGGTTACTAACTATTAGAACAATATCTATGAAAGTGATGTCAAAATGTGGTGAACATTTAATTGTCTAAATGGTATTTACTAGGTGCCTGCAGCCTGATCACCTTAGTTTATATTCTAACAACTTAATAAAACTAAGCAAAGTTAAATTGTTGTTCTCCTATAAAAAGCCGAGAGAGCCATTTTTTTGTTAGCAGAGGATCTGAACTAAATAAAGCTTGGCAAGTAGTATGGTAGGCAATGTGTTTCCCTTGAGTAAATGTTCAGAATTTTTTTTTTTTTTAATTATTTCCTCGTGCATCAGTTTTACCTATCTAGATAACCACTGATTTGTGTAAAAGCAAGGATAACCACTGGGAAATCAAGGCTTATACACCATTCTGTTAGAGGAGGTTTTTCTTACTTGTTACAGGGAAGTCACTTGCATAAAAAATAGTTTTGCTACGATTAAATATTCAATAAAGCCCTTTACAACAGTACAGCATTAGTCAAATAGTCTTAACCCTGTCAAGCATTTACATTACACTTAGGAAAGTTTTTCTTTCATTCTGAATAATGTGTTAATTTCTTCTCTGGAACCATTGTCTGCACGGTCAAATAACTACTGTGTTACATCCCAGGAGGAGAAGCGAGTCTTGAAAAATCCCAAGGGGAAGCGCGCTGCCTTTCGGCTGGGAAACCAGGGCTGCCGTGGGTGAGGGGTTTCAAGGCTGAGCTTCCGCATGGGTCTGCTGCTCTTCGTAGCTGAGCGCTGAGAGGAGACAAAGGGACGAAGGAGGCACACCTTCTCCTGCGTGGCTGGAGAACGTTTACTTCCCGCGTGGCCGCTGTGGTGGCTGGAGCAGCATCCCCTAGCGCGCGTGTGGTCAAGATGGCACCAAGACAAAGGGAGCATGGGGTTAAATAGGGGGCAGGCAGACAGGGGCAGGAGCCCCCCTCACCCAATGGGGACAGGCAACAGGGGAGTGACGTGGACCACAGCAGCCTATGGGAACATAACAGGGTAGGTACAGGGTTCTGGGACGAAAAGGATTGCAGGGATGGGGTGACTGTCACAGAACCTTCAGGAATGAACAGGGGGTGGCTACAAGACTGACATGGGAAAGCTCCTATGGCAGACAGCCTGGAGCGAACCATTGTGAGGGGAAAATGGCGGTACATAGAAACGAGTAACTAACATTTATTAAAAACCCTAACTGAACCAACCTGGAATGCAACAGGGGAGAGTGTTAGGATGTTCAAAATTTGTATACCTTATTATTTTCTACAATTATCTCAGTGGATATTCTCGTTTTGCAAGATTGTTTGTGGTATAGAATATGGTAAGTTGCTCAGTTCAGGTTGTCTTATTTAAACACAGGCCATATCTCCATTACATTACACCTCTCTCTAGTTCTGTAATGTAATGAGAAAATCTAGGGTAGAGAAAATCTTGAAGGGCCCAAATATTATTACACTTTTATAGTCATGTTTCCTCTGAGAATCAGCTATAAGCATTTCTTATTGAACAAAAGTGTTCTCCTCAGATGACAAAGATGCAGATATTCAAGTAATGAAATATATTTCACACTTACCAATAACTTTCCTAAATAGTAAAATAAGCAACTTTTTAAATTCCATCCTTGGATTAATATTGAAAGTAGAGAAGCAAGAATGAACATAGGTTTGAAATGAGCTTCACATAGAAAGAAAAAGAGACACCAGGCATACAACAGGAAAACTATCAGATGGCCACTTCAGGAAGAGTGAACAGTATTGTTAAACTGTCAGGGAGTAAGACTGAGTCCTATGTGAAATCATGGTTCTAACTACAGAGGGCTTCTTGAAGTGTCTACTGTGTCACACTTCCTGTAATACTTCTTTCTTTCAGACTTCTTCATAGAGGGAATAAATTCTAATTCATTTCCTCAATAATTATCTGTAAGAATAATTATTTGAAAGAGTAGGTAAGTAGCTACAGTATTAATTTGGAAAACTCTCCTTTGTTAGAAGTTGTCTTCTAATGATTAAAAAAACTCCGTCCCTCTAATAACTTTCAGCTCTATTAAAGAATCTTTTTATTTGCTTGCATTCTGGAGAAGGACATTAATTCATAGTCTTTTTGTAAGCTCAGTTTCTCCACTGTAAATCTCCTCTGGGGCATATAGCAATAGAAAAAGAGCTGCAACAAGAGAGCTATTCTTTCATGATGTGTTCTGTGAAAAACCAAGGACAAGAGTGAAGATTTTCCACATCCACAGAAAGAGAAGAAGGGTATTGAGAGAAAAGTGATACATCAAGATCTCCAAAGGTAAAACAAGGTGTTCAGTAGATGGTGTGGGGAAAAACAAGGTTTGTGTTTGCTGATTTGATTTATTTTTTTAAAAAAGAAAATGTACTAGTGAGTCACAGATTGTCTGTGACAAGGCCAATCTGAGGATGATTTTCAGTTACAAACCGTAATCTCCCAAACCCTTATCTCCTTGCATCTTTGAATGTATCTCCCTATATTTTTGTCTTTTTGAACTACAATCAAACAACCATTCTGTCTGCTTCTTTCCATCTCTTTCCATCCAGAAACCAGGACTTCAGCCATGAAGTTTCACATGCATGTGTCACAGCTTTCCTTGGGGCCCCTACTACCAAGTCCCTAACCCAGAACTCACCCATGTGCTGAGAGGAAAGAGACCACATTGAGTCATGGATACTGATATTACCACGTGACACTGCACAGGTCAGTTTGCTCCAAGTCAGGGAAATGACTCCTATTCCTACCTATTTCCTATGTGTTACCAGTCCTACCCTCTGAGATCCTGAACTTCTTTAGGAGCACAGTTCCCACAATCCGATGGGCAGCTTTCCCCCAAGGCAGGCATTAGTACTTAACAATGCAGGATAATGAGATATGAACAGTGAAGGGGAAGGAAAGAATTAAGGAACTAAAACTGGAGGACTGGAGACAAGTGGAAGGGAGCTTCTTACTTAAAAGTGGGTAATTCAGTTTCTTCTAGATCATCCAGTAGTAGTTACCCTGAGAAAACACAGGTTTTGAAAGAGCAATAGATTTAGAGCAGACATTCCTACTGGGATGGAAGCAAAGTAACTAAAAATTCTAAGTCAAAGCAAGATATCATTTCTAATTTACTGTAAAGATTACTTTTGGCCATTTTCACAATTCCTGTGTCTTTTTTTTTTTTTTTTTTTTTTTTTTAACTACTGAAATTTGTCAGTAAAGCTAAAGATCATGATTTAAGAGCCATAAGTTACTCATCTGATCAGTCCTATAAGAATATCAGGACCCAAGGTAGAATTGACTTTATGAGTAGGCATATTTCTATTTAGTCTGAATCAGATTGGTTGACAGATTTTTTATTCTCTTTTCACTTACTTTATTCTTTACTTAATGATGAATTAAAGAAATTTTCAGATGTATTTAATATTCTTCTTTATATCACCAAAATATATTAACTCTCAAAAATTTGTTTTCATTTATGTCACCCTGATGTTTATTTCTTGCTTTATTTGACTTACCTCTGTCATTCAATTATTATAAATTTTGAATTTTAAGTGACTGAATCAGCCTGATTTATTATTTCACCATCTGTATTTCATTTAATTGTTGATAGTTTTCCCCTCTTTGTTGTAAAATCAATAAATACAGGGACTTGCAGTAGATCAGGCTCAGGGATACCTTATATTTTCCTGAAGGAAGCCAACTACAAAATAAATTTTGAATCTCATGTTCTATTTATTGATATTTTTATTTTATATAAAAAAACCATAGCAATCTTAAACATAGTATGTTCTTTCTTGTTTAAAAGCCTTCATAAACTCCTTCTTGGACTGTAATACAGCTGTTATGCAGCTGAACTACAAACTTAACTGTAGGGAGTGTTGTAGTCAATTTGGTGTACAGTATAACACAATTGAATTCAATATTGTTTTTCCTCAAGCAAAACAATTTTCATCCTTTAATTCAGGGATGATCAGACTTGTTTAACTAACAGCATTAGGTGTGGCACGGACTAGTCCTCATTTTCTCCCTGAGTGAGCTCACAGAAACTTGTCTTGATGCACAGGAGGTCGGAGTAAAATAGCCCTCCTTTGGTGCATCCCCTGGTGTTAACACTGATGTGTCCTGCAGTTTTTGCTGAGGTCTAGGAATTAAGAGAGGATAACTGCTGAAATTGTGGCCAGTGAGCCTTGGAACAAGACTTCCCACCAGCATGTGACCCATCACCTGTCAGGGCTAATGGTCTCTTGTTTCCCTTGGCTTGTGGAAGCAGATATCTCAAACAAGAATAGCCCTGTCAATGTGAACAAGTACACACACTTTTGTCAGAGAAACTTGGAAAATAATAAAAAACTTCATACAGGAAAGTATCAAAGTACTTCTTCCTGTAGAAGCAAGAGTATTTTCCCTTCCTTCGATCCACTAAACTGTTGGGACTCAGGTGATGGGAATGGGAATAGAAATGTTGTATTATGATGGCCTTTTACAACAACTAAAAATTACTTTAAAAATCAACTGTCATTTCACTTTTCTGGAGCTAAACTAGGCTTCTCCATTCAGTGAAAGGATCTAAGTCCCAGAGTGATTACCTTGTCACACTAGTCTACTTCCTCTTCACTCCCTGCAATGGAGGAAAGAATAATATAGTCCTATATTTGGCAGAGAAAGAATGTCCCCATCCACAGTTCAGTTCTTCGGAAACCTGAGACTTCCAACCAAAAAGCCTCTGGAGATCCCTGAGACCAAGTATAGGAATGTTGTTCCTAAAAGAACCTTGTGGTTTAAAAAAGAAACTGAATTCCCTCTAGGCACTGAAGGGAGTAACTGGAACAGCCCCTAGGGTTATCTTAATATCGAAAACTAACACCTCCAACAAAAATCTTGACATTGAACAGGCAAGTTTCTGTCACAAAGATGGATATTAGAGATTCTGCACCTAAAATAAAATCAATGGCACCCAAAGCGCAAATCTTCTAGGAACTGACAAAAAATGAGAAAGGTAGAAGCACTTGATAAACTAACTGAATCTCAAAACAGCTTAAGGAAACTCAGATGTACTAAGGAAGTGATGCTTCCCTCACCTGTACAGGCAGCATGGGTCCAGGGTCTATTTCTCAGAGCTCTGCTGAAACTGACAAAGGAAAAAAAAATGTGTACAAACCATAGAGGAAACTGAAAAACCCCTAAAAGAGCCACAGCTTCATGAGAATTAAAGAAAAAAGAGATCTAATCCAAAGGTAGAAATCATCTGCATTAAGCAATTAGACCAGATGGAAATACAAATATTATTTCTTCTTAAAAAGCATTATGTGGATAGCAGCAGGAAAATCCCAATTTAATTCTAAAGAGAATCTCAAAATAAGTAAATAATTCTCAGAAAGTGAATACGTGAGATTTAAAAAAAACCCAAAACACATCGCAACAAAGGGAAAAGAACTAATTTTTGATATGAAATCACTTAGCATTTCCTTAAAGAAATATTACCTACCTCCACAGCTGTGAGAACACAGATGATCCTTTAATGAGAGTCATTAGGATGTGAAACATTGTATTGTAAATGCAAGGACTAGTTATTTTTCAACATTTTCCTCCATCACATTAAAAAGCAGTCAATGAAATATTCAGTTCATTTAATAAAATCCATTGCTGGTGTTCCCATACAGGTGATATGATAAAACGTGTAGCCTTATAATAAAGCTATAGCCTTGTGATACAAAGAAAACTATAACACACAACTTTGTTCATAGGTAAAAATTCATGATAGCCTGAAATTACACTTTGAGATAAAAGGTCCTAAAGAGATAAATTAACTCAGAATAGGACCTGTCCTGACTTGGTAATAGGTTGTATTTCAGAAGCTTCACAACCTGAAAACTCTAAATGGCATCTTCTGCAAGGAGCAAAAGGCACAGGTAGCAATGAGGACTAGCATCCAAATATAAAGGAGAAAAGATAATTAAAGGGAAACATTAAAGGTCTTCTAGAATACTTAAAATTCTAAAACTTTTTTTAAAAATATTTTTAAATATCAAGCAGTACCAGTACATGAGTCTATGATAGCAGTTTCAGGTAGAGTAAGTAAAAAAGCAGTACAAGGCTTTAACACACCTGACAACAAGGCAGATTCAGACTCAAGAGGTAGCTGTGGGTAATGTTACTTAGTAGTATAATAGGAAGGGATGTACCAAGATAGCTTTTCTTTTCCTTATTCATTAACCCACAGTGTTTATTTCCTGCTAAAATATGATTAAATACCTAAGGGAGAAATTGATTCCTATTTTCGAGTGGTGTTTAAATAGATCATGTATAAAAATATTTACTGTCTTCATTACAGTACAAAAAACTAGTTGGCTTATTTAAATCTAAGGATAATGATGATATTTCAAAAAGATGTTCACAAATGCAACTATTTAATTTGAAAATTAAAAAAAAAATCTCCAAATCTTTGGAAAATTAAAATTCCACGAAGGGTGATTAGTAGGAAAGGATAGTGAGCGTACTATCTGATACCTATTTTTCACTGATGAAGGAGCACGTAAGAAAATGAAATGAAAAAGGAATGCTCAGCTAGTATACACTAAAAAATATGGTTGGTCTGAATGTGAGAATGCTGTAATCAGGTTAGCAGTAAGGGGAAAAACAAGCAGGGAACACAAAACATTCATGATAAGGAAGCATTACAGTATCTGAGCAAACAAATTCTGAGATTAATGACAGCCTATACTCCTGTATTTCAGTGTATCAGTTCAAGCAACAAGGGCTCATTTTAAGAAAGACTGTCAAAAATTCATTTTAAACAAAAACATTTTCATAAGAAAATAAAAGATATAGGACATAATGCTTGGCATGAGAAGAAACTTTGTGTGTTGCAAATTTAAAAAAAAGTATCAAAAAAAGAGTTCAATTCTCTTGTTTCCTATAGTTTGTATTTGAGAAAAAAACAAACCTACACTCTTAAAAGAAAATGATATTAAAATTTATATAGATGAGTGCAGAGGTAATAAAAAAGAATCATTATCTTGTGAAAAATGCAGAGATTTACATTTGAAGACATAATTTTTGCTGATGAGATATATTTGACTATTAAAAGAGACTTATACACATTGCTGACAATAGAAGATGGCATAAAATTTGTGATCAAAAATTTTACATTCTGGGAGTGAAAAATTAATCCTATTTTAAAAGATTTTTCCTTATTTTCCTACCCTGCTGCTGCAAAAAAAAAAAGTTTTTGTGAAGCAATACGCATACTCTTTCAAGGCCATGAAAACGTTAATATCCATCGAAGAAAAAATTAATGCTCTTTTAAATGATACACAAATATTGAATAGACTACAATAAATTCTAACTCTTTGATGAATAATTATGTGACAAAGTCACATTTTCAAAGAACTTGATAGATAGCTTATAGAATATGTTTATATGTTTAAATGTTTCATTGTTTCAATGCATTTGGGGGTTTTTCTTCAGGATTTTTTCTGATTTGGAAGTCAAGCTGATGCAAAAAATGTGTATCTCCACCTTATTAGCAAAGGTGTACGATGCATCCCTCACAAAACTCAGAGAATGTGCATTGGGTAAACCAACAGTGTAAATCCATGAAATTTGTCAAATAATTCCATATACTTTAAAGGGGAAAATAACTGCATGCCCAAAACATAGGAGAAAAAACTTATTTTAAAACTGGTTTGATTTCTGGAATTTTAATGCACCAGGTAAGTCACCACATGATACTAGAATAGCAAAATTTAAAAATAATAGCGTATTAATGGGAAAAAAATTTGACCAAAAAAATCCTTACATGAGATATTTTCCTGTTGGTTTTTTAATTCTCATTCATATCTATAGGAGAAATTGCCTAAAGAACACAATTTACCATGGGCTAATATGTTATGAGGTGTAAGATCATGTGCACCAAGTGAGGCTTAAAAGGACCTTTGTGCAAATGGTTTGACATCTATTGTCTAGGTCATCACTATATGTGTTATAAAATGGTTCCCAAAATTGCTCATTTGTTTAATAGTTTCCTAGAATCTTCTCAAATTCCAAAATCAATGAACAATTCACTGAAGTTGAAATCCAACAAAGACAAAATTGATTGCACCTCTCATGCATCTGTGTCTGTAATAAATACTAATGCCCAGCTATTTGCCAAAGGCTTGCTAATAGCTTCAACTCTCAGTTGCAACAATTAATTGAGACTCAAATAATTTATTCCAGGAAATCCTGAGTGAGCGATAATAATAAAATCATACAAAGATAGAGATATTGTCAGGGAAAATTTGAGAACTTCAGTGGCCTATCTATACACCTTTTTAATAAGCCATCTCGGGCACAATAATTCTAGTTGGACATGCAGCAGGAAGATATTGGCTGTTGAGAGCAGATCATATCAGACTGCCTCAAAATCTATGTGGAAATGAGTTCGATCCCTCCAGCATAAGCAGTAGCTTGGTACAATCTCTTCTTCTGTTGGATAACAATATAGGCACATAATGAACTCTGAAGAAAATTAGGCAGCAGAAAATATGTAACCTGGGATATTAAAAAAACTTTAAATGCAATTATTGTGCCAATATAATAGATGCTTATTTAAAGGTGATTAAAACATTGTATATTGAGGAATGTGAGAGTATAGAAGATGTTGATAGATTTTTTTTTAAAAAAGAAGTAATGAATTCTCACCATATTTTGCTGTTTCTGTTTAATGCAAAATTAATGTTTATTTCTCATGTTCCTCTTCAAAATAAGTTTGGATAGATGCAAATTAAGACAGGATAACCACCTCATTTAGGATATAATAGGTGAAATATAAAGATTTATAGAAGCATAATTATGACATTGTGCCAGCCAAGACAATGACTGCCAAACCACTTAGGTAGAAAGTTTCTTAATCAGTCTTCTGAGATAATAAAAAAAGAGGGCAATTGCCTGCCCTCCTGAAAAGGGGGAGGAAAAGAACATCTGCTCTCCCTTACTAAATACATGAGACTCCTGCTATTCCTCTTAGAGCAAGTATTTTGTATCTGGAGAGATATGTCTCTTTATTGCATTTGCTTCTGGAAAATTATTATTATTACTAGTAATAGTAGTAGTAGCAGTTGTAGTTGTAGTAGTCATACCATTACTATTACTACTACTAACAACAAGCAATTAATAAAATCAGAGAATGGGGGTTGGGTTGGGTTGAAAGGTACCTATAAAATAATTTATTTCTAGTCCCCTTGTCCATGGCAGGAACATCTCTCATTAGAACATGTTGTCCAGCACTCCATCCAACCCGGCCTTGAGCCCTGCTGGGGATGGGACATATAGAACTCCTCTTGGCAACATGTTCCTGTGCTTCATCCCCCTAACATCTAATCTAAACCTACTATGTCTCAGTTTGAAGTCCTTCCCTCTTGTCCTATCACTACAGTTCCTCTGAGAGGTCCCTCTCCAGCTTCCTTGTAAGACCCCTTCAGCTATTGGAAGGTTGCTATGAGGTTTCCATGCATTCTTCACTTCTCCAAGCTAAACAGTCTCAACTTTTTCAACCTGTCAATATCATCATCATCATCATCATCATCATCATCATCATCATCATCACAACAACTGTGGATATTCTCAGCTCAGTCAGAGAGAAAGAGAAAGGTTTTCTAACCAGGTGAGAGCTTGGGAAACAGTTGGGAAAGAATGTAAATAATTCTCTAGTCTATCTTGTTATTCACATTGTTTATGGATATGCTCTGCCACTGTGCGTCATTCACTGTACACCAATGGTGTGACATGTTTTTACTCTATGACCAATGAAATTAGTCTTCTCGAAGTTCTCTATATATAGAGAGGTACATTTGAAATAAATCAGAACTCATTTTCTTAGCCTTCTGATCTGGAGTTCTCTGTTCCTGTCCTGCTCAACAGCGTCAAACAACAACAATAACAACAACATAATAACAACTGGCCTTTTAACTCTGTTCATGTGGGCCTATTTCTAGAACCCCAAATGAACACCCTTACCAGGCTACCCATTCTTTCAGATCCTCTCTTGCCCCAAAAAGTCTGTCAGAAACTCTATCATTGATTTATTTTGTATTGGTTGATTTCACATCTTCTACTCGACCTTCCTACCTTCCCATGGACTCCAAAGAAGGTCAAACACAAAATACTGTACTTTATATATTTATATTAACTCTTGTAACATCCACTATTGGTCTTTTCTGAAAACTTAATCAAAAGCAGATAAACATTATAATAAAAACATATGGGTATTCTAAACTAATTATTGTAATGACTAATAAGAAAATATCTGTCAAATTTTCAAATTGTAAAGGTGAATGGGTCATTAAAGCTTTTTATCATCTGATTGTTTTAATATTGCTATCAGTATTGCTATCCTTATCTTCTATTAAGTGGAAAATTTGCTACATCTAAGGAAAATTATAAATAAAAGTCGATTTACCATAAAAACCCCTGTATTAACTACAAAAGTCTATACTTTGAAATACCTTCAAATTGTACTGCTTCTGAACTACAAGTCAAGAATAATTCTATTTATTTAAGTAGGTCTAGTACACTACTGCAAATACCACCAAAATCTTGTTCCTGATGATTGCATTTGTTTCAGTCATCAACTAGATGATTTTTAGATTCATCTCATTGATGAATCTTGATTTTTACAGGGCTAGAAGTTTTATGTAGATTGTTTTTTTATCAGTTAAATAAATAAAAAGTCCTCCTGCTTCAATACATCTAGTTTTAAAAGGTGTGATAAAATATAAATGTTCGTAATCTAGAATTAATTTAGAGTTCCTAAAATGTTAAAGCTTCCTAGAATCTGTATCCTTTTGGCTATTTTTCCCATACTTGGCATTGAAAAGTTTAATAGAGAAGAAAAACTTTGGGAAAGTATTATAGATTTTTATAGTTGATTTCTTCAAATAAAACCAGTCAGTTCAAAAGGAATATTGATTGCACGTGAGAGACCAAAACTTGATTCTGCTGTATTGTAAAACTGTTAGAGCAGATTTGATTTTATCATGCTTTAGTAAATACATCTTGGAGAAATGGTGGTTAGGTTCCTGATGTAGTTAGTGCCAATTGCTATTTCCAATGCCAAGAAGTTTGTGTAAAATAAAGAAGGAAAATGTAAATGAAAGAGCCACCCTCCACCTTCCTCACCCCCCCAGCCTGATTTCAGTGCCAGTCCTTTTCCCTTTATTTGGTTGGAATAACAGCCATTCCTATCCATAATTTATCTCTCCACAGCTGACAGATGCTGTAGATGCTTGCGAGGTCTGGTAAGATGATGAATTTTCCAACTGTGTCAAAAAGAATTCAATGCAAACCTCAAGCAGTGAAGCACTTAGTAGATGCAAAAACAAAGGTTGCAAACGATTGATGTTCATGTAGATATTTACTCTTTGAAGTCTAGGTGACATAGCGAGCCAGACACACTGCTCACATGTGAAGACCCAGGTTCAGAGTGCACCGTTCTGGCCTGATGTGAAAATCAGAATGCTGACAAGAGAGTGCCTACGACCCCAGAATTTACATATAAAATATGTAACTGGGCTCAGCTAATCAACTGTGCCTGTCATAACAACAGAAAGGGAATATATACATGCTGTCGGAGTGTCTCAGTTGAGCAACATAAATCTCCAGCTGTAGGAGGTATTTTCATTAAACAAACTAACTCACTCATCTGACATCACATAAACATACCCTCAGAAAGAAGTACAAAGAATTTTACTCAGATTCTGAGGAATTTACCTAAGCTCTGATAGTCGGTGTGACAATTAAGATGAACAGACGAAAAGGAACTGAGAGTTTGGAATTAAAGAATCCAAGCACCTACAGAAGGACAATTAAAGAGGATGGGATGGGGAGGGATGAGAAATGCACAACAGTGGTTAATTATGGAAAACAAGGCTTAAAATTTCATATTAAAATTTCTAAGAAAAATACAACAGCTTCTACAAATACTGATATCTTAAACCAGGAAATTCCTAGGTTTACCTAGATAATCTAAAGGCTGTCTATTCTAAAACAACCTGTATCTAAGCAAGCAGAAGATTCACCATGGATATAAAAAATAAAAATAAAATTATATTAAAATTTTATTTTAGGAAAATTTACATTACACAATGTGTAAGAAAAACAGACCTGAAAACACCTTACGATTAGATGCTAAATGTAGATGGGTTCCTAGAGAGGTCAAATGGGGTTTATAGGTCAAGATTTTGAGAACATATCCATAAAACAGTGCATTGCTTACTGTGGCAGTTTATTATTCAGATATCACATATGCCTGCAGCTAAATTACAGCCAATCAAGAAAGACCTAATTTTGCAACAAAATCTATTTATAAGGAAGAAGACTGGGCATTCGAGAACGCCTACTCCTGATATACAGGATATTAGGTAAAAAATATTTTCCTACGTATCAATCTAGCTTCCTATTTTGAGACAGAGAGTACCAAAATAAAACTACTTTTTAGAAATTTCTGAGTTCATCAGAATCACCTTCAAAATTTAGGCAGCCTGGCAAGGAAGGAAAAAAAAAATAGAAAAAGAGGAAAAAGAAGGAAAGACATGGATTCTGTTTAGAGAAGTTATAAGTAGAATTAGCATTTATTACTTCTCTTCCTCTCTACAACTAACCCCAATTCAACAGGCTTTCTAGAATGTACTAATGCAAACAAAAGTAGGAGACAATCTCAGAATCCCAGCATGGCTGGGGTCGGAAGGGACCTCTGGAGATTATCTAGTTCAATCCTCTGCTAAAGAAAATTCACCCAGATGGAGTTGCACAGGGTCACATTCAGGTGGTTTACAATATTTCCAGAAAAGGAGACCCCATAATTTCTCTGGGCAGCCCGTTCCAGTGCTCTGTCCCCCTCAAAGCAAAGCAAAGAATTTTGTCCTCATATTCAGATGGAACTTCCTGTGTTTCAGTTTGTGTCCAT
Organism: Vidua macroura; assembly: GCF_024509145.1. NCBI lineage: Eukaryota > Metazoa > Chordata > Aves > Passeriformes > Viduidae > Vidua > Vidua macroura. The sequence goes on along the minus strand of NC_071573.1, from coordinate 67,446,205 downwards.
TGACCCTGATCCTGTTGCTATTCATTTTCAAAAGCAGTTCATTTTTTCACATTTGTCCCAGAAGTTGACAAAACCACAAACAAATATTTTTTTTCTTGATTCCATATCAACATGTGATGCTTTTAATGAGGGGAGCATACCAAGCCTTGTGTTTGTGTATTCATTGGACTGATAATTTCAACAAGTACCTTCATGAAAATCCTCATTCAGAAAGTTGAACTTTTAACTCACAGAGCGCATTAATCTCTGTAATGCTGTTGTAGTCTATTGACTTCTACTCTAGGTACAAATCTGGCTGCTTTGTATCATAATTAAATTTAATCTGGAGAGCTGGTGAGGAAAAAAAGGAAGAAAAGTATCCAGGGTAAAATAGATGCAAATAATCACAGTCAAAAATATGTTTTGTACAACAGCTTAGACAACAAAAAATTCCTTGGAGCCTGTCTGTGATTGCTTGCTGCTAATCACCATCAGTTTATGCTTGTTCTGTTCCCCTTTGAAAATAATGAAGTGCTGCAAATTATTTTCATATTATAAGTCTATGTCAGGATCATGCCTTTTTCCCCTGAGCTAAGATAATATTTGTTTTTTCTTTGACTCTTGAATAAAGTGCTCCAATATCATTATTTGTACAGAAAGCTTTGTATAAACCCAAGTTTTGTACTATGTGCTTTCTTGGTCCATTTTTGTTATCATTATCAAAGCAACAGTGCTATAGATTAGGACACTATCATGAAGCAAATGAATCTGTGCTCTAGTCTTTGAAAATCCAGGGCTTTTATATTCACTTTTGCCACTAAATTGAGAACCACTTTTAAAGAAAATAATCAGTTTGTGGAGTTTTGCTGATGATCTTGAAATGGAGTAGAAATCAGAGGCCACACTTAGATATTTGTGCAGCATGGTCTGTGTATTTGTGAGAAATAAAAAACAGCCCTGTGATTCTGGCACAAAGTCAGACCCAAGTACTCCAGGAATCCACCTTCTTCATGGAAATTTGCTTTCTATACTTATTGTCTATATCAAACTACTCCAGGCATATCCAACTCTTCCTTTTTTTTTTTTTTGGAAATCTTTCCCTGCAGGATTTTCTTTTCCTCTTTTTCTTATTTCAACACACGAGTTCTATTTCCTGGTGCTTGCAGTCAAGCACAAGAGAAAGCCTAGTCAACTGCAGGGACCAGATTCTGCTCCTGCTTGCAATAATTCAAATTATTTTAGCAGCCAGCTGTATGAAGAGATATAACTGCTCTTTTTATGTTGATCCTGCAAAAAGATGTGGCCCATGGGGAGTGTTAAAGTGGGAAGAGACTGAGAGATTATGCTCCTTGCTTTCAGCTAGTAGTCCAACAGAAAATAAAATGCTGAGGAAACTCACTAACTTCCAAAGCAAATATTGAAGATGGTAAATGATCTTTAACCTGTATTCAACTTGGTTTTGCTGTGGCTTCAACAATTTTCATTCAACATTCTATATAGCAAGAAACAAAGTATTCCTGCCTTTTAATATCCTACTATGTAGCATAAACCTATGCTCATAAATAGTTAGCTCTACAAATTTACAGGAAAGCCTGTATACATATAAATGAGCCCTGAAATTCACTGACAGAATTACTAAAAACAAACCAACCCCCGCCCCCCCCCAAGTTTTAAAAGAAAGAAGTTGCAAAGTTGTTTGTAAGATTTCAGCTGCATGGAAACCACAAATATAGATTTAATATGTGTGGCTGTAAAAATGTGCTTACAGAGAAACTACTACACAATAAATACACCTCTGTTCATCCAAGATGCATTAAAAAAAATAAATTACTAAATCATATCTGCATTGAATAAGTCTTGTCACTGATTTAAACAGCATGGAGATTATGACAATTTTCAGTGATTTTGACCTGCAATTGACCACAGAAAAGAAACTATCTGATCTCACCATGTCTTTCAGAAACAAAAATGTTAGGTTTTTTAAAACCTGCATAAGTTTTTCTATCAGAATACTGTAGCTCAGAATATAAAAACCTAATTCACAAAGTTATTTTCATCATTCATTTATTCATTCAGTTGTTCTCATACATTTGTTTGTAGTTTGATTTTATCCTTTTCTTTTACATTTAATTACACAATCCTTTAAGTATATGTCAAAAAAAAAAACCTAAAACAAAATCAAGCTAACATGTTCTACTTCAGCACATGCTTTTTCCCACCATGTTTTTGTTTTATTGTAATTTAAAAACAAAAATAATATTATGATTTAGTTAACTCTTAAGGTTAAATAAAACTACAAATCTGATATAACTTTAAAATGGACAAGATTCGTGATAGTTTTTTTATGAAAGACATGGTGATAGAATATACAATATTCTCAGCATATCATCTGGACAAGAATTTTAATTGGAAGACACTGGTGTTGCAAAACCTAAATATGGGTTTCAAGGTGAACTTAACAGCTCTCTGAATACTTGGGTGACATCTTGTTTAGAAACCAGTGCCAAACTCCAAAAACTTTTACAAATGGGGCCAGCTAGTTCAAGTTAGGTGTGGCTGCCTTTGTCAGATCTTTTTCTTTCCTTTGGCAACAATAATGCTTCCTACAAAAATCAAGCCTAGAAACACAAGGATGTTTCTGTGCCCAGGAAAATGTGGATTCTGGAGAAAAGTCAGGCTTCTGTTTCCATCAGAATTTAATTTTAAAGCTAACTTTTCTTACATCTGGGATCTGCAGGCACAGTGCCTGTCAGAAGGAAAAAGCAAATGAAATAGTAAGAATATGAGCTACTTCATGGTGTTCACATTTAAAGAATATGGAATGGGGACTTTGTATGACTCATCCAGAAGTCAGGTAACCTATGTTGCAAAAGGAAAGAGAACATTATCTACTCCCAGTGGAAAGAACTGGGGAGTAGGGTTTCTTTTGCTTTTGCTTTTTTGGTTGGTTGCTTTGGGTGGGGTTTTTGTTTTCTTGGTTTGGTTTGTTTGTTGGGGTTTTTTTAAGGGGTAAGGGGTTTGCACTGAGTTACAGAACCAAAGTAGATTCCATGATAGCCATTTATATTTGCAACATCAAGCATTTTCATGCAAATGCAGATCTTGAGAAAATCCTGTCAGAGGCATTTCAGCATTACACATCAATAAGAATTTCTGTAAGACCCAGAATTTCTTGTGAACTTTTCCTGCGCTTAAAGTATCCTATTTTTTTCACTCTGTCTGCAAGAGATGCTTTTTACTTCTGCCACCAGCTTTCTATCTCTAGCTCACATATTTACAGAACAGCATATTCCCCTTGGAGGTGGCCCAGGAGATATAGTCCCACTCCCTGATTCTTCCCTGGCAAGTAAAACAACCACCCAGGGAAAGATCACCAGATGCCAAACACACATGCATCACTGTACTGTACACCCACTCATGTAATGATGACTGGTGCAGGGAATCTTAAATGCCAGAACCAAGGAAAACTTCACCTAACGAATTAATACCATTAGCAAAAAAACCCCAGCATTTCCAGAACCTCTACCTTTTTCCACCATATTGATATTTGACAATACCTTTAAAATCAATTTCTACTTGTAACAAAATTAAAACCATAGGATAAAAAAGTAATTTAGAAAAAAGTCAAAGCAGCCTGCCTGTAACAAATTTCACATTTTGTTAGTAAAATTCAGGAATATGCACATAAAGGAAAGAAGGAATTCAGAGAAATAATGAGCAGTATCTCAGAAGAAGCTTCTTAAGGTTTAATCAAAGTGCTGTATATGGTAAGATTCCCTCAGAGACAACACACTTTTAAAACATCTGTGGAAATAATCTCTTGCTTGATTCATTTGTGAAAAGAAATAATGACTTTCAGCATTTTTTTAGGCAGGTATAATGATTGTGAAAGCATTTTGAGCAATTCTATGCAGCATCAGTAATGACTAAGTGACCTTTAAAGGTCCCTTCCAACCCAAAGTATTCTATGAAAAACCATAATGACAGACATTGCTATTTCATAATTTCTACCGAGTTTGCCTTTCTTTACATCACGGACCCAAAAACAGTAGGAAAAATGTGCATACTGCATACAATTGCAATAGTAACCACATCCTGACTCAGCACTGTTGCAGAACATAAAAATTTAAAGAGAGACTTGGTTGCATCACTTTTCTTTTGTGCAGACACAGCACAAGGTCATGAGTCAAGCAAAATGGGTGTCAGGGTTATTCCCACCAAGATAATTAATTATTCAGGCTGTGCTGGCTGCAGAAGAGCTGTGCTTTGTCTTGTGCTTGGGCAGGCTTTTCGCAGCAAGGACTAAAGAAACTTCCTGCGACTTTATAGCATGCACAAGAGGGTCAGGCACAGTTCTAGGAACCAATTATAAGAAGGAGGGAAAAGATGTTATAGAAGAAATTTTATGACTATGTGGTGGCACTGCCCAGTAAGGTATTCAGTTACATATCTAACCTGAATTGTGAACTAAAATCAGAACAAGATTACAGGTAATGGGAAATAATAGAGGAAGTAATAGTTTAGTCAGTTTCTATTAGTGAAAATTATATTCCTATTATTTAGTGTTCAATTGGAACTGACAAACACAACAATAAAAGCTTTTGTGAAAACTTAGTCTTGTACTCTTATTGGCATTTCATCAGTACTTTTTATGAAAAAGAAAATCTGATCTTTTTCCAGTGCCATTATTTATTAACAGTTTCAAAATTAAATTTTTTAATGAGAAATGATTTTTTCATAAAAATGTTATTGGAAATAATGATCATTATGTCAAGCAGAATTACAGTTCAGGATTTCTATTTTCAGAAATGGAACTTAAATCTGAATGGTAAAATGCAAAAGTGAGATAGGACTATTTAGAAATGCGATACGAGCATCTGCGTTGGGTGTCAGTAGGGGAAGATCCTCAGCTGCTTTTTTGCACTCTTACATCATCTTCCAATAGCATGGCCCAGCTACTCCAGTGTGGGCTGAACACAGCCTGTAGGTCAGAGGTGGCTGTACCTCTACCTCTGTGCCCTAAACTAGTGTGCTGCCAGCCACAGAAGTGATTCAGAATGTACAGCCAACAGGAGCTGCTTTGCTGATGTGTCAAGTGAGAGGATTTCCACAGCTGGGATCTGATACTGTCGATTCGACCATGCTGACTAAAACACAGCATCTGCTCACTCCTTATGAATTTTTAACACACTGACACTACATTAACATTTAATTAGAGCTTGATTATATTTACTAGACTTTAGGGTAAAGCTTTCAAGCAATGAAAAGTTAATGTTTAATAACAGGAACATGGAAAAATAAACCTGCTTTTAAAATACAGTTTTGTCTTTTTGCTTCATTGTCTTTTTCCAGAGGTGTAATTTTTTCAGCAAAGAGAGAGGAAGAGTCATTGGCTTGCATCCTATAAGGTTATATACATCAACCCCAAATCATCACAGATAAATGCAGAGTGGAGGAATGCACTTAGAGAAGATAGATCAAATCCTTCTAGAAATGACTTGAAAGAGTCATGTGTCTCAGCAGTGAAAGAAGTATTCACATCTCATCTGATCTTCAGAACTTCATGTAGGAACTATGGCCTCTTCCTACTACCCTTCTTGTTCTGTTGGGATTTTTTATTTCTTAGGATCTCATTTTAATTTATTCAAAACACTGAGTGAAAGGTTATGATTTCTTCCCTCAGTCTACTGGCTACAATCCTTGTGTTAAAATCCAGGATGCTATTAGCCTTCTCTGCTGCCAAGGGCAAGAAGCTTTACATGGCTGGGGAAGCTGCTTCACAGCTTGTTGGGGTCAAGAGCCATTGACACAATTCTTTTCTAGACAGACTGCAGAAAGGACTTAATTTAAGTGGGCAATGTCCTCATTTAATTTCTTGAAAATTCTATTATTTTCAATGTACTGAAAATTGCTATTATCATCACCTGCATTCTTTCATTTCTCAAAACTCATGCAGTTATTTTGGTTTTGGTCAGAGATATATTTTAACAGAGTATGAACTTGCTGTGTTTGGATGCTGGCATGCAGCCACAAGACTTAACAGGTACTTCACTGTCTATCACACCAGGAGGAGCATCAGGGGATGTGCTGATACTGCTGCTCCCGGGTTGGGAGCTCTGAGTTCTGTGCTCATTAACAGGAGATGTGACAAGCAGCTTCCCAAAGTGGTAGTACTGTTTGGCAGTTACAGAGGCTAAACATGATTTACCCTCTCCTTTTAGCTACTGGAGGGAGGCAGAGATGAGCAATAACTCAAGTAGCACAATGTTTTCTGTTGGAAGCTACTCTAGAGTACCTGGGCAAATGTACTGTTCAATGCTTTGGATGGGGCCAAGGGAGGGTTCTGTAAAATTCATCTGCAGGTCAGTACAGCACTGCTGCCCTGTAGCCTCATTAAGGATTCAAATTATACTATATGTTACAGTTTTTATCTATGTGACAGATTTCTGTTATTGGTTATGCTCCACAAGCAAACCCAATGAAGATTGTGAGATTGTGTGAGAGTCCAAGAACTGCCTCTTACTAACCAAGCTGCAGAGCAAGCCTGCCTTTTTGACTCCTGTTGTGGTTTTTTTTCTCCCCTCCCATTGTATCTGACATTGAGATGCTTCTCAGCCTTACCTGCTCATCCTCAACACTGAATTGAAAACAGGCAACAAAGTTGATCAGCTAAGAACAGATGCAGACATCTGTATCTCCAGCAGAAAGAGAAGTTGCTGTATTAATCACAAGAACAAGGAGCAGCATAACAGTGCTAACAGTATGAAAATGACAATCATGGGGACAGTGTAAGCAGGTAGATGGGGCAAGAAAAGGCACTTCCTATTGACTGTGATGTCTGGTTTGCACTCAAGCTGTTCCATAAACCTGAACATTGTACAGGTAGAGTGATGACACCCATTAACCTTCACATTATTGTGAGGTAATGAACCACTCTTGAGTTTCATCATCTCCTATGGAAACACTCAAGTTACTGCAGATTGAGTCCAAGTGCAGGGGTGTTCAAGATCTTGATCTGTATTGCATAGTCTGGGGAGACTGAGTGTGACAACAAAAGAAGAGTGTGACAACACAAGTGTCACTAATTTATATAAATATGAGGCACCCTACTCTATTTTTCTGATAAAAATCTGTTTTATGATCAGTGCTCTGGATAAGGAAAAATGGTATTTCCTCTACTGCAACAAGTTACTCTTTCATATTGCAGCAATGCTAAATTTTCAAGAAGGCATTTTTCATGCTTCTATAAGGTTTTGTGAAACGTGTACATAGATTGTGTAGAACTACTATTGCAGAACTATTGCAAACAGAATATTTTTTTTTCCCCAAGTGCAAAGAAATGCACTTTTATAAAAGATAAAAATTACATTTTTTAATTTTGAGAATGTATAGAAATGACAGCGAGTATCAGGACTCCACAAGAAATATCTGTAGACAGACACTGTAAGTTAGATAGTGTCTCTTGGTTTACATACACAGATGAATGGTATTAACAGCTGGATTAAGAACTAGTGCAGCCTAGTTTATACAGTAAGCAAGCTGTGAATACCATAGCTTATTCAGTCTCCTTTCTGAATTACACTCTTTCTCTCACGATCTCCCTTTTCTCTCACTTCTTAAACCTTAAAAAAAATTGCCCCAAATCACTCAACTGCCATATTTTTCAGTTAATCCCTTTAAGTACATACTACTGAAAAACTAGATGCAACGGGGTGATATGATTAATATTACTAAGAGTCTTGTTAAGTTATGGGACATATGGAAACCCAGTGGATCTCTGTTCATAAGGTTAATAAAAAATGCCCTGTTTTCACTTCTAACAGCCTGGTGTCTGAAAACTTACTAAACTTTGTATCTTCTGCATCTCTGTGTGATAAAGAGGTGAGCTGCTGAACAGATGGTGAATAAATGACTCTCATTTTTGCTGCTTTCACACTTCCCAGAAGCAAAGCTGACAAATTGTATTTGAAGCTTGGAATGTGATTTCTTTATTTAAACTATATGCTTAGCACTAACAAGGGAGCACTCAGGAACATTAATTCAAACATGCAGAGTATCTCACTCTGGGAACTGTTGTTCAGCCTTTTTGAGAATTTATTATTTCCAGAAAGTAATCTTCATTGTGTCTGTGTGCTAAAAACATATTCATAATCTCTTCATTCTGGTGTCAAAAATTACCAAAGTCATTGTTTGTATCCATACATATGCACATAAATAAATAAATGTATCTATGTATTCTGTATGTAGTAGATAACTCTTGAAATAAATGGCATTTCTATACTTGAAAATGTAGTCTCAAAACCTACAATACATTCATCCAAACAAATAACCTAATTCTTCAAAGAAATGCATTCCAACCTCTTTCTTTTTCTTTATCACAATGTTCTCTTTCATACTGTGCATATTTGTACTGCCCCCATCCACAGTGAATTCAGTACTCTAATGCTTCAAACCATTAGCTTAATAATGTTATGTTCTGCCTCACTTCTCTTTACAGTGGTGTTGTTTTTACATTGTTTCATTCCTCTTTGCTCCCCAGTCACATTCCTCAAAGCACATTGCCCTGTCACCAAATCCTACTGCATCCACCACCTCTCTGTTCTCTATTTCCTATCTGCTGCGGATAACATTTTCCTCACCTTTGTTAACTTTGTTACCAGCTGAGCTAATTGTTTAGATTTCAAAAGTGCTTGGCATCATGTAAGGCAGACAACTGAATTAGGAACAGAACTTCTGCAACACTTCTCTTTGTGGTACACCTCTCAGCATTGAATTATTCCTGCTGGAAAGATATTGGGCCACATGGAAAAGAAACAAAACAAAACTTGTGCTGTGGATATTTTCTGGGCTTGCCAGCTCTCTCAGAAGGTAGGTATTGTAAGGTGCTGTAATTCTGGCTGTAATCTATCCTCCTCCATTCTTCTCAAACACAGATACTCCTGGATACAACTTCAGAAGCCCATGTATAGTTATTCTCTGCTAGAACATCTTTCTGCCATCAAGGCTTGGATTATTAACACTGTTGCAAAAGTAGAATGACACATTGATTAATAATTAATCAAAACAATCTCTGTGACCATGATTTTTTTTTTCCAAGAGGGAAAAATAAATTACTTTACAAATGACAGTTCCTTGTTCACTTTCTTACAAACAATCATATAAAGTGATTGAAGTTCAGACTTCTGAAAACTTATTATATTCAGGTTTCTTTGTGATAGCCATCATTCAAAGTAAGCTGGTTTTGATAGATTCTCTTTTGCTTTCTTTATTCTGTTCTGGTTTACTCAATCATTTAAAATTCCCATAAGTGTAGCATTTTGAAAGCCATTCACTAAAAGCTTATGTTGAAAATGATACCTGCTTTACTTAACCATGTAGTAGTTTAGCCTGTTTTTTTTCCCAATCTGGTAATGGTCAAAACAATCAAAGGGATTATTTAAAGGTCAAAACAAGGCATAAGTAAAACAAATTACTATAACTGGCCATTACAGGAAGTAAATAAAACATTTGCAGCTACTGCATGTATATACCTGGGAAATATAATAATACCAGGCATAGGGGACAAGTAGCATGAACTCTGTCCTAAGCAAGAAAAAAATCGAAAATCATCATGAGTGACTTGGCTACAGGGATGGTCAATTACTGCCCATTAAATCTTCTGCTAGGCTGGACAAAGATGGACCTTCAAAGACAAAAAAGAAGGAAAACCAAGTCCTGCACAGTCCAGCTATTCCCAGAGAAATGCTACTCTTTCTGCCGTTACTCACCTTCCTTATACTATCACTGTGATAGTATTTTCCTCCTTTTTAAAGGCTGGCAGAGTGATGCTGCAGAATGCTGTCAAATACCCAACTAATGCTTTATAATCAATTTTTTAATTGTTATCAGTGTCATATAGTTAGAGATAAACAATTATTTCTTTTTCCTCTGCATCCCCCTCTCAAACCCCCTCCCCTCATCCCCCTCCTGCCAGTTCACTTGTTGAGGCATTGGATCAGAATTTTGGATGACGTAAATAAATGTAAATATTCTGTTTTTTAACTATTACATAATAAGCTCTCCTATGAGACTTATTAATTAGATCTAGATGGCATGTGCAGTTATAGAACAGATACAGTATAGAACTGTTCATTATAATGACTAGTGACTATATGCAGTCTGCAGCTCAAAAAATGGCACCTGTTAGGAGCACATTAAGACCTGACGTGAAAAATCTCTTGAATGGAAAACCTGGAAAATAGCTGAAATCTCTGAATCAACATGGTAAATCCACTTTGCTAAACAGGTTGCCTACTGCAAAGTGCTACCTAAAACTCCACATTTTTAATGTACAAAAGGAGGAGAGGTGAATATTATATTTATAAAATGTCCATAAATGAAGAGAAGCAAGCTATTAAAGAAAGATTTCTGTGCTTTTTTGTGCTTTGATGTTCCACATATGCTGCACTCTATGATCGATAGTAGTATTCTCAATTTTGAAAAAAAGAGTTTGTGCTCTAATAAACCCTGTAAAGAGCCATGCTGGAAGAGAAAAATACATAGTTATTAGTTTTCACTAGCATGTACCTGTTAACCATTATTGATTCTGGCAACTGGGAATGCTGTAGTTTATTAATGGAATCAATTTTTTTGTTTGGCTGGTTGCTTTTTGAGTTTGTTTTGAGTATTTTAGGGTTTTGGCTTTTTTTTTTCAGATTTTTGGCTTCTTTTTTTGTACTTTCATTTTGCACAGGACCTTCTCCAACTAATAATGAGATGTCATCTCTTTCAGGCACAGTGGCATCTGGAAGAAATCCAGCATGCTGCTCCTCATCCCTCTTGCCTTCCCTCCTTCTCCTCAGCTGTCTTTTCATAATCACTGCCAGCATAAGGGGTTAAAGCCCTTCAAGTCATAGCACCCCATTACACTGTCCAGAATGCTTTGGGAAAGATAAAACTCCTCTTCTCTTATCCTGCTTCCAATAACCATCCTGGATAATAAATTTCCCCTGGATGTTTCATTTCAATTGTATTTGTGTAGGCAGCCCTAAGGATATCACAGATAGGATATGTAATGGGTTCTTCTAAACTAAAGTTCTTTCTTCACTGCATTTTGTGAATCAGAGTCAGGCTTTTTTAGGCTAGAGATTTTACAGAAAAAGATGAAATATCTCCTAAAAGATACTATTGAAGAGTAGGACAACAAAACCTACAGATATTTAAAGGTAAAGACATTATAGTCATGATGATAAAAAAGTTTATCAATATATCACCCATGGAGGTAAGGAGATTCTGTTGCTTAGTATGCATAATTGAAAAATGTGAAGCAGAACTTCACTCAGTATGTGTAGGGCAGTTTTCTCCCTTGGCACAGGTTTCCTGCACTAAATGCACAGGTTTACAAATGTGTCTTGGGTAACATACATGAAAATAATGCTGCATAGAAGATCTCTAACATTAGAAACATGTAAGGACATAATAGCATTTGATGAATTTAGTAGATGGTAAATTAAATTTGACCTTCAAGTGCAACACTGTGTAAAAGCCTGTGATTTTGCATGCAAGGCAGAGTGATTTTACAGCCTGAATAGCCAAGAAAAATGATCACACTGGTGTAGCTTGTCTAACTCAGCAAGCATCTGAGAAGTACAAGTAAAAGGGGAAAGAAGAATGTGTAAGTTGCTGCAAAGTATGCTTTTATAGGAACAAAATTAAATAAAGCACAATAAAGTCCAAGCTACAGTGAAAAATGACTGGGTATGTCTAAGGATATAATGGAAACAGTAACAGGTCAGATGAACAATTTAGGGTTGGACTGGACATCACACTTAAAAACACAGTATATCATAGACAAGCAATCTTGCTTTGGCAGAGGACTGGACAAATGACTTTGTAGGTCTCTTCCATTACTAATTCTTTTCATTCAATGCTCTTTGTAGACCAATGTTAAGTACCTCTAAAAGGCACTAGAAGGATTAGGCCTCCATTTATTTCTTGTCCTAAAAGCTAGTCTTCGATCACACAGCAGTGAGATACCATGTCTATTAGCTGCCATTGTTTACTCTGGAATGAAAAAATATTTAAGTACAATGGATAAAATAAGAATTTTTAATCAATCAAGGTGAATTACTTCAGGAGTTTATGCCAACACAATAACACTCCATCCTTTAAGATGAGTAATGTTTTAGAAATGGTTATGATTGCTAAGTTATAATTTTATTACAGAGCATCAACTGAAAAAGAAATCATTTATCTTGGCTTCAGGAATAGTTAAAGAAGAAAATAGGGGTTAATCCATTAATACTTTAGCAAAAATTATAGTAATGTCAAAATAACTACTAGTATACATGTATACTTTGCATACTTTGTGTACAAAGTATATTTTTTATACTGCTCTTTCAGGCAGTATACAAAATCACCTAAAGGGTGTGTGAATACACACATAAAAGTGTGTATTCGGAACATTTTACAAGGCTCTTTCCAGGAGACAGAGTAATTAGGTACCTCTGACATCCTAAAATTCAGGTTAGGAGAATATATTTACCTGTGTTCCACAATCTCTCAAAATGTACTCTCTTGATCTTTTCTCACCCAACCGTATGATTTATGTAAAATCTGTAAATTTTGTAAAGTTTTGCATTTATTTTGCTGAAGGGTTATAGCTATTTTAATGTTTGAAAAACACTCAGGGATATTGTATTTTGTTTTTAATGTAGCAGATTTTGTTCTGGTTAAATTATTAACTAATGTGTTAGTTAAATGCTTTGTTATTTGATGTATTTTTCCCCTTCTTTAAACACAGGAATTTGAAAACGCTATGGGCTTTTTCCATGCGGTTTTAAGTATCTGTTCCTGTTCATCTTCATAATGAAACCTTGTTTTTGAGTGTGAAGACAAATGTGACTTGACTCTTGACTATTTTTTTAAAAAATATATTATTAATGAGAATTAATTATACCCCTACTCCCTAAAGCAGGAGTCAAGTACAAACTTTATAAATGCAATGAAGCAGAAGTACCTCCTCTGTCCAGGTGCCTCCTCAAAATTTGAGATCATAATTTTACAGAATAATGAGGTTGGAAGAGACCTCTAAGATCATCAAGTCCAACCTATGCCCTAACACCTCAACTAGACTATAGCACCAAGTGCCATGTCCAGTCTTTTTTTAAACACATCCAGAGATGGTGATTCCACCACCTCCCTGGGAAGACAATTCCAGTACTTTATTATTCTTTCGGTGAAAAATTTTTCTTAATATCCAACCTATATCTTCCCTGATGTAGCTTTAGGTTTGAAAAAGAAAATGGTGAATTCAACAATTCACACAATGTGTTCACTCACCTGAGGACCAAGTGTTTATTTTGTTTATTTTTATCTGAGGACCAAATTATGTTCTCCTGCCCTGCAACCTGCAGCTGAAATACACATATTTTTCCTCACATTAGCAGAAGAACCCCCTGTTTCAGGATTCCTTCCAGTGCTATGGTTTGTCATATTTATTGCCTTACAATGCCTTACTTCTTGTGGTAGGTGAAAAGGTTCTTAGGCACTCTGTCAATAATTTTTTATAGCATCCAATGGGAATTTGCTGCTTAGGGTAACTATTGCGTCAAAATTCAAGATGCCATCTCTGTCTGTTTGGTTTGATAGGCAGTAAGGCAGGAAAAATTTAGCACTTAGTAGTTATGGTAAAAAACATGCAAGTTTTGAATGGAATTGTGTCTTTTGAGGTAAAAAAATCAAGAGCCTGAGACTAGAAGTATTTAATTTACATGTAGGTCACATAATGTAGAGGGTCAATTAATGTCAAATTATATGACTGCTGACTGAATTTTCATCTCTGCTCTACAGGCCATAGTATTAAACTGAAAAAAAAAAATAAAAAACAAGAAAAGGCTTAAAACAAGGCAAATTTCATTTGGAGAGCATTTTAAATCTGCAGTATGTTTTTGTGTCAGGGCAGTTATGCTTCCATAACATTTTATAGGTCTAATTTTATATACCTAATATTTTAACATCTTATTTCATCAAACTAAATGTAATTTCTTTTTTTTTTTTTTCACTCCCTAATAGTTTCTTTTTGAAAGTTATCTAAAGTCTGAATGTCATGGACTTTATATCAGTTCTTAAAAATTCCTTTGTGAGTCTCCAAAAATTCCTGAGTTAAAATGTGTGTTACCTACCATATACACACACATACACACACAGATACACAGACATTTGTAAAACCAGAAGTTTTCTTAATAGAAGGAAATTAAAGCAATACAGACTTGAAAGCATAATGGGCTTTTATAATCAATAGGTAAAATAGGCATACTGCAGCATTGTTTGCAAATTCCAGGTTGGTTTTTTCCATTATTTTTTTAGTGAATCTCAATTTCAAAGACTGAATTAATTATATAAATTATACATATTAGTGAACTGCTACTACAGGACATCACCTGGTATGGGATGACCCAATACAATGTCAGACCAATAAAGAAATCTGATGTATATATAGAGACTAATTTGACTTGAAGAATATTTAAAAAAAAGAAAAAAGAACAAGAAAAACTATTGCCTCATTTCTTTGGAAGGTAGGAATAAAAAATATCTTCCTTTCAGATATGATCAATATTATTGCATGAAGAAGGGTGTTACCTACACTCACTGACAAAAAAAAAAAAATGCAAGAACTTGACAACAGACTATTTTTTATAAATAGAGTAAATTTAGATATAAGGAAGGACAATCATTACTCAAAAAACAGAATATTGAACATTTCCAGGAAAGAAAAGGTTTGATCTTCTTAGAAGGTATAAAAAGACCACAGATCCTTCAAAAAGAGAAGCAAGTCCAGGGAATATTCTTGAGCAAATCAGTGACTCCCTGGGGGAGCAAGAGCAAAAATAGTAGTCATTGCCAAAGGGTTTCAATTGTTATCTTTTAATCTTGATAAAGAATATAAAGGAAGGAAACCCTTGAAATCAGAAGAATTCTTTCTGGCAAAATTCAGGTTTGAACTGGGCTCTGCAACCAGAGTAAAACATTGTTAGGTTTTGGAGAAAGTCAAGAGAATAACCATCATTGTTTCTGTGATACTCTGTGCTCTGCCCATTTAGGAAACTTCCCCCATGCTTCTTCAGCTGTGATAAAATAGTATTTCAGGTATTTTGGGACCTATTTTTTCTCCTTTCTGCATCCTGTATACATGTAGATGCTAGCAGGACCCTTACCCTTCATGAATGAAATATTTCTGGTATTTAAGCTAACACTTGGCTCAGCTGCAGGCTGAAATTTGATCATATGGTATTTACTAATGTATTATTAATGGGCAGCTGAATGGCTTCAATAATATTTCTTAGTATTTATCATTCCATACAAGGGTAAAAAAGACAGGTCCCCATTAATCTGGGTTATTTTAAATGAGCTACACAAAAGAGCTAAGTGGGCCCCTTATTTCCCCCACATCATCCCACAGCAAGAAAATATGATGTGTCTTGACGTCTATCATATGAAGAATGGGCCCGAAGTAGACATAAAGCTGCCTTTCTTTAATGTCTTCTGATTGTTTCACTGAATTTATATGGCTTTGGTGCATTAATAATCAGTCTTTGAGAATTCCCTGGTATCTCCAAGGGACTTCTTTTTGCCTGTAGTAACATTTGTGTGCTTGGCTTAGAACACTGGTTCTATTTTTTGATGTATTTACTAAGCATGTGTCTAGACTATATCATAATCCTCCAAATAAAATAAATTTAAAGTGTTGTTAGTTTTATTATTACATTACGTGAGCAGGGTAGAATAATCAGACTTGCCAGACTGACTGAAAGTTTGGATGTCTGAGAGAAAAAATCTGTCAATTACCTGACCACAAACCTGTTGCTCCTTTATAACAAACTTCAGTATAAAGTGCTTGGTTATCCCACAGACATGCTCATCACTTTTTAAAGTAATGCAAATGATGGAATAAACTACAGGAACTTCTTAGTCTGGATTCTGTTTATGCTGAATAGAAGCTCCACTAGAAGCTGCCCAAGACACCAGAATCCTACAGTATGGGATCCCTCTGCCTGAATATTGTTGACTCCACAATTGCACATTTAAGTGGATTCCTAGAAAGATTAGAATGATTTAGGATTCATGTTCACACACAATGTCTTGATGGGTCACTGTGCATCTGCATAGGTTTTCAAATACTTCAGTCCATCTTTGGCTTTATCTACACTTTAGCTTTTGATCATATGGCTATCAATTAAGAATGAGTAAGAAGAAATTTAGACTAGTATCCAGAAAAAGGCTTTGATCTTAAAATTTCACAGGCCTATGAGATTTTCAAAGATGCTTAACCCCTTTGAAGATCTGTCCTTAAAGTAAAGAAGCAAATTGGAAACCCAAGCACAAAGCACAAAGAGAAAAGGCACACTTAGAGAATCACACAGAAAATTCAGAACTCACTTGTGAGTCATAAAATATTAATAACAAGGCATGTTGCTCTGCCCCCCACACACGCTTTCCAGCTCAATGAGATTAATAGAAGTCTAGCATGTACTCAGAGGGTGTAAGAAGAGTGGAACTTGTCATATATCACTGTGGTATTCTGTAAGCTACAGCCAGCTGCAGACTACAAAGCATGGTTAAGATGAAACAGGATTAAGTATTGAATTTCACCATTAAATACCCAGAAAGAGGTTTTCCATGGATTTTTAAACTCAGCCCAGATTTATCAATACTTGTCTGCATAACCATTTCATCGCTCTGAATGACTCTGTGAAAGACACTTCATTCCTGGTGAGTCTGACCTGATTCTACAAAATTACAAGATCCATGGCAACAGGGCAGAAGAGAATGAAGTGCCTGATTGCAAGGACCCTGAGAGTGTCTTAAGGCCATTCTGTGATGTGTCATCGCTGGTATTGACTGAAAAACCCACTACATGCCAGTGTGTTTGAGGACATTCTGGATTGATAACTTCTGCTTGCTGAGAAGCTAAATGCTTTCTTTTTTAATTAAAAAAGGAAGTTTCCTACAAGACAGCTTGCTGTTTGCCCCACTCTAGTTGTTAAATATACAAGGTTCCAAAATTCAATAAAACTTCATTTTGAAGAAGAGACAATGAGCTGGATGGATCGTCAAACAGTATGTAAGCACAAACTTTTTGCCTGAAAATAAATAAATAAACAAACAAACACATACATGAAATAAGGAGACTGTTACCAGTTTTGCTAGCAAAAGGTCAAAGTCTTCCAAATAAAAAGCACTGATGCATCAAGGACAAAGAAACAGACTGCCTTGCAAACTATGTGGATTTCTATGGGAGTTTATTTGTGTATATCCTGGGGGATCTGCAACACATTAAAAGAATGCATTTGAACTTGTATCCTAAATAGATATTTCTGTTGCTAGGTGATGTAATATCCTTGTAACCCTAAGAACTCCAAGGACAATTGCATTCAGTGACATTTCTGTTGCCAGCAGTAAGCTGCTGGAAAAGTGTAATGGAAGAATTTTTTTTAGTTGATGTTTGTTCTAGAAAATTTTTCAGTTCAATACACTTGAACAAATGCAGTAGATTTTCAATAGTATTTTTCTCATAAAAGCATAGCTATACTGTTTTCACTCTTGAATTACTAGTCTTATCAGATGGCCTTTGGAAAGACTCAGCATTTATTTTTAAACCAAACTCTCTATTTAATACCATATTGGAGGGAAAACAGTCTTTTGAGTTACAGAAATTACACTAGGAAGAGTTATTAAATTCTTGACTGTGCAGTAAGCCATCCACTGCAGTACATCTAAGGTCCTGATTATTCTCCAATGTGTGTACTGGGAGGAGAAGAAAGTAGAAGGAAGAAGAAAATGTTAGAGATGGAATGATAAAAACAGAAAATAAATGTTGGTAAGAGAGTCAAACTTAGTTAAAACTTATCTAACCACATAATTAAAGTGTATTGATTGGTTTTGAACTTAATGCTTCACAGGAAGACCAAATATCTTCAAAACTACAGTATGCTATTGAAGATATCAAAATAAACATCCATATTATAGTATCACAAGTGGGCAGAGTGCTGAGTGCAAAACACTAAAATGAGCCTAGTAAGTGGGTCATGCCACACAGAGAACCTCACAAGAAAAAAAAACAAATCTACAAATTGCAATCAAGCAACAGCTCCACAACTTTTCTGCAATCTACCAGAGTTCCACTGATGTTATAGATCTAAATAAAAAGGTTATTATGAATATGAGAGGAAAATGTAATAGTGTTAATGGTTGGATACCCTTATTTTTCCTGGTTTATGTTATTATAGTATTAAAAACAAAGGTAATATCAATTACTGACAAGAGAAACTTGTCAAAAATTCAAACAGAAGGAACACGATTCTCAGGATACTTACTTAAATTTTTTCTGCATTGTGATGGTTAAAAAACTTCACAAGTCCTTGGTAGAAATCTCTGATTTCTCTGTGTGTTTTTCTGAGTCTGAGCTGGTTCCAAGTGAAAAGCAGAACAAAAAATAAGGGAGGAATTTTTTGCTTCAAAATATTTAGAAATTTTCTGTTGACTTTGATCAATCTTCCAAGACTTTTTTATTTTACTAAGTCAGTTGATTTACTTACTGAAGAAAAAAATCCAGACTGAGATATTGTCTTTCATGTCACGGAACCCTCAAGTGAAATATTTTAGGTTTTTAAGCAAATGGCTTGTTCATTATCAAATTAGCAAAGGGTTTTTCATGGTCAAATTATTAGATCTACAGTAGATTATAGAGATCAATGAGAAAATATCAACTGGCACTCAAAGCTCTATTGTCAGGGCTGTTGGCTCGTTTTTATAATGCTACTCTAACATATGGTTTATTTTAACAGTTTATGACTACTACCAATAGGTGCTTATTTTATGATATTCATGAACTGTTTTCTTTCTTGCAAAGCACATTTCATAATGTATTGAAATGTTTGTCTCTTTGGATCAATAATAATGTGTTCACAACAAATGTAAAAATTAAAAAACTGAAGTTTTCTTATACAACTACAGGTTCAGCTATCTGTCATGTTTTCTTTATGTAACAATTGCAGCAGATTTCCTTAGTTTCCTTTCTATACTGTTTCTGAAAAAAATGTTTTCATATGCTTCAGTAGATGTCTAGCTATGTAGGATGGTACTCAAGATTTTTCACAAGGGAAAAGTATGGTTTTAAAAAAGTTCACATTTCTTATAGAAGTTAGAACATGACCTGAAACAAGAGCATGATGTCCCTCTGTCCAACCTTGATATTTGTCATGGCAAACTCTGAAGTTTCAGACCCATGACCCTCTGGTTAAATGGCCATGAAAAAATAGCAATGCTATTGCAATGCCAATACTAAGTAGAATATGAAATAACTGTGTAAAATTCAATAAATATGTAAGGTTTTTCAATACACTGGAAGCCAATCAGTGATGAGAAGCATGATTATTTAATGGATTTGTTTACAGTTTATTGTGGCTTCCTGCACTCTGTTGCCAACTGCATTTTGGTGCAATTATATACACTTGGGATAATTGCTCTTTCTCTGAGAACTGCTCCTCCATTTTGGAAAAATGTCCAGGTTTTAGGAGGACAGGCAGAGCAAGATTGACATGGAAAGCAGAAAACTGCAGTACTGCAGTACAGGAAATAGGGAGGTGGTGTGAGGGAAAATAGATGTATTAGCTCCAGAGGCTGTCTCTGAAACAGTCCAAAGAGGTAGTGGAAAGAATGAGACTTTCCTGGAAAATCAGCTTAGCCTTTCCACAGTACACAGTATAAAGCTAGTAAGCTTGTCTGGTGACAAGCTTACAACTGAATACTGGTTGACTGAAAATAAGTCCAAATCACAGAAATACCTCTGCAGAGGAATCTAATCATAGTTAGGGAGGGAAGATTTGATTTATGGTTTTTTGTATTTTTTTTCAAGTTGATGTACATCATATCCTGTTGCTTAACAATAGCTTTAGATTAAAAGTTGATTTGCTTCAATTAATAATAAGCACTAGTTTTAAAGACTTCTAGAAAGAATATACCAGAAGACTCCAGAAAATGCCTGACCATATTGTACCTTCTATCTGTTACACAGTCCAGTGTGACCACACCATGAAATCAGTCTGATAAAGAAGCAGTCCAGACTTTGAAGTCTGCTAATAACCTGCAGGCAGAACCAACCACAGGCTTTTTGAACAAGCATTCCTTTTGTTAACTTTTTGTCATGTGAAGATCCATGTTTATCTACCCCTTTTCTGAGGTAAATCTGACGGTAGAGGAAATCTGCTGGATAATAAAAAATGGCTTTTCATATTTACACAGCACACAGGTAGCACTCCTACCTGCTCTAATAGCAACTGTGCTACATCTACATCTAAGATAATCACTGTCCTTGTGCAGTGCTGCCTTCAGCAGCACTTTTCTCTATGACAAGCTATTTCTTAGCACAGCTTTTGACAAAGCGATGCTGGAAGTACATGGATCCATTTATCCTGCTCCACCTAATGTTGTATAATCTTTGCACACGGGCACAGGAGCTTTGCTATCTGAGTTCAGCAGTTTTCAAATGAGAATTGCTCTCACTGGCAGGTAAACTGCGGCAGCAGATGTGCCTGAACCTGTGCTGCACAGCACACAGAGAGGGTTGTGCACACCCATGGGAATCCTTCAAGGAGGCTGGATGCAGGCATCAGACAGACATAAAAAGGTGCCCTTGGTAGAACACAAACAGATGGATTCAGCAGTAGTAGTTCATCAATTGCACTGTACAGCTATGTTTGTGTATCTATCACATAATGAGAAAACCCTTCCATTTTGCTCTGGCTGCTAAGTTTGTATTTCTATTACGTCAAATACTCTCAGAAACAGTTGCTTTGTGTAGAATTAAGCTGACATTATATAAAGAAGCATTTTCTTCCCTCCAGTTTCTTAATGTTTTATTCAAATATGCAGGGGAAATTCTTCATTTAATCACCACTACACTGTTAAAAGCCTTCCAGTTCTACTATTCCACCTCTTTTTCCTGTAACATTTTCGATTGGGGTTTGGAGAAAAGTGATGGCACAGACACTGTTTTATTTAATATTATAATTTTTCAATTAGTGTAATTTAGTTAAAAGAAATGATTGTCTGAAATGGAATTTGGGACATTATTACAACACAAAACTTAAGATTTTGACATGTGCAAAAGAACAAGTTTATTAAAGCCTTGAGAAAGGTGTTTTCTACATGCCATTTAATAGCCAATAAAAAATTCTCAGTTTACTCAGTTCTCTGTGTTTCCTATTTATCCTTGACATATTCATAGTGAAATCATTTTATTAAGAGAAATCTGAACTGTCACACTCTAAGAATTTTCTGAACTAACTTCTTTCTTAATACACAAGTGTTGCTATCATGTTGGTGGAAAAAACCAGTGCCTTCATGCTGTGCAAAGATTGTACTTCTCATGTGGGCCCGCAACAAATTTGGGAGTGGGAGTTCCATTTACTCACTTGTTTGGTGAACATTGTTCATTTTTGCTGCTAAGGCAAGGCTCTCTGACATCTGTTTTCACTGATTCTTCCTTACTTTGAAATGAGAAGTCTTTTAGAATTCTTGAAAACCTAGCAATTGATTTTTTTGTGGTTTATCATATTTGAGGCAGAAGCACAGAAAACCTTACAAGCTCAGGCTTCCTTCTTCTGACAGGCATCTGAATTCTCTTATTTTACTCTGTGCCATGTTTCACTTGAAAATTAGGATAATAATCAAGTTTATCAGGCATTGATCTTGCCTTCCACATATGAGTTATTGTGCATTAGTATGATAATTCTGTGCTTTTGATATAATCTGTCTCATAGCTGTATTTCATTTTCCCTCCCAGAGAATCATAGTATGACAGCATTCCAAACAAGTACCTTAAATATTTACAGGATGAGTTGAAATACTTTGTTATATTTTCTGGAAAATAGCACAGACAAAATGATACCCTTACATTCTGCCTTCTCAAACTCTACAATCCGCGTTCATGTTACAAAAAAAAGTATGTCACATTATACACATAGTGAGAATGATTGACACAGTTCAACCTTTTTTACGCGTTTTGCTAACCAGTTAGTTAAAAGGGGCACTTTAGATTTCTACTCAGGAGTTTTTGAATAAAACACATATTGAAACATCAACACTGTTTTGGATTCATAGCTTTGTATTTAGAATGTTCAGCAGGTTCAAAAATTATTAATATAAATGAAGTTCGGTACAATTCAACTTGAGTAACAAACCACCATGCACATCTTCAACTCTCTGTTTTGAAAGATAAGACCAGAAGTCCTGACCATAAACATGAACATTATACTGTTTAATATCTTTATCAATGATCTGGATGAGGCGGTCAAATGTACTGAAAGGATTGTCAAGCATCGAAATGGGCTACACAGGGAAATGTTGGAGTCACCATCCCTGGAAGTGCTCGAGAAACGACTGGACCTGGCACTTAGTGCTATGCTGAAGTTGATACAGTGATGTTCAATCAAAGGCTGGACTTGGTAATATGCGAGGTCTTTTCTAGCCTTAATGATTTTGTGATTCTAAATCCAGAAAGCCTAGAGGAAATTTACAGGGCAGCTAAATACAAAAGTCCAAGAGACACAGGAAAAAAATCCAGCTGTGCCATCTGTAAGAATCCAGATCAGTATCTCAGGAATTATGCTTTGAATTTTTTCAAGTGTTTGATGCATAGTTTCCTATAAACAGTCCAGGGGAATATCATCACCATTCTCAGTGAGGTTCTTTCTAGAGTGTTCACACTCTAGGTTGAAATAGTGTTTAATAGATGACTGATTAAACATATTCCAAGAGTTGTACAAATCATTTTTTTAGATAGAAAGAAATGCAGTGCAATATTAGTACCTTGTGTATAAATAACACCTGACTTATCACAAATACTTTGTAAATTTCCAATGCACTGATCATGTATTGCTGATAAATAAATGATAAAATACCTTTCTCCAGTCATCCCATAATGAAGTAATAGCAAGTCAATACTGGTTACTTTCTAATTTCTTAGATTACTGCTGGTTAGGATCCACACTTTACTAGGACAGTAATGGATGGATACTGTTATCCATCATCAGCCCTTAATGCCAGAAATTACTGTTCATGACATGGAATGCTACAAGGAGAAAAGATTCCAATTATTTTTCCATTTTTTAGCAGCTAATGTTCTGAGTATATGAATTGAGGTCAGTTCTCATGAAGTAATTTTGTTTAACAGAAATGACAGTCTTTGGCAGCAGGAAATACTTGGATGGACTAGAAAGAAAAATTAATGTCCTCCTCTACTAAAAACCTGGGACAAAGGCCAAACTCCCCTTGACTGGAAAGTTAGCAGGTGCTTGGGATTTTATCCCAGTACAGAATTCTGTGTTTTTGGTTTACAAAGCCCAGGTAGATTCCAGGCATCACCTCTAAATTCAGGTGTATCATCAGGGTAGCAAAGAGTGCTTGACCTCACAGCACAGCTATCACTCGTTGAAATAAATTTAATAATGCCTAAGTTCTCAAGTGTTTTGGGTTTTTTTAAAATAGCACCAAAAATACAAAACCTTTTCACAGCTTATGGAATGGATATATTCAGTCCTTCAGATATATATGATAGATTTTCTGTAGCATTTTAAGCACAGCTATTGCTTATTTAGCCAAGTAGCACAAATTACGCAATAGAAACTGTATCTGTAAAAAGCTCTGCCTTGGAGATAACACTAGACAGGTTATCTCCAGGTTGGCTGGTTTGTATTTGTGAAGGGGAACTTGTATATGTTTTGTTTCAGCTTTTGAATACTATGGATTTTCACTCCGGTAGTTCAGGCTCATCTTCTGAACCATCAACCCGTCCTTAAGCCAACACCCCATGTCCCCCAGCCCTTGTTATCTGACTTTTCTGTCCCAAAAGTTTACTTTAACCCACGCTGTGTCTTTTCAGTCCTCTTGTCCTCCTCTTGAAGTACATCAATATTTCTCCAGCCTTAAGCATGGGAACCAGCAGTGTTCCTGTGGAAACTATTCTGTTCCAGAGCCCTGAAGGAAAAAGAAACATCTCCCCAGTGTTTCAGCTACTCTGTTCTCCTAAGACACTTTCAGATGACAGATGGACATTTCTTTTGATGACTTCAAAGACTCCTTTGTCCCCAAGGAACACAATCCCAGCCATGCTGGCTGATTGCTGACTTTGTACTCTGAGACATTAGATGGCCTCACAAAACCCAGCAGCAATTCAAATGCGGTTTGCTTGCAGCTACATGGCCTCAGGGTTCCATGCCACACACAGCCATCACAATTCATGTCAAGCTGTTACATAATCCTGGACACTTACCAGCTCTTCTTTAGTGAAAACAAATGGAAGGAAATGTTTTCCTCATCTTGTTTTCACACAAAACAGTGTGCCCTTTTGATTCACCTTCAGCTTGCAGAATGATTGCCAATGCTCTTGGTATATCCAGGTTGGGATTTTGTCTCTGGCTTTCTTAGACTTCCATAAGTAGTTCAACATAAAATATAGTGAAAGCTTGTTCTCCAGAGGCTTGGAAAATAAGACAACATAATAATTGATTTCCAGTGGTTTTTATTACATTTTAATTTATGATAACCATTTCTTGTCCTTCAGTGTCTTCACAGTATCTAGAACCATTGGACTATCTTTGAAAACTCCTAGGGCCTCAAATATTACTTCCATTTACATGTTCTGGCTGTTGTGCCTATTACTGTATTGTTTTATAAATTTCTGTGAAGCTTTATGTTTACAAGAGATTCAGCTTTTACCTTTCTAACAGAAAGGGCTATCTTCCTTTCCTTTAAACAGCCTTTGCAATGGTCTTTAAGTGTATTATGACCTTTTAGAATATTTTTGCCTTACTCTTCATAAAGATAAATGCTCTGATTCCTTTTTTCCTGACAATGAGATTGATTATTTTTGGTTTTCCCTGGGTCATTAATAATACAATTATGAAATATTCTATGTGGGAAACAATAAATATAAGGGTAATATTCACTTGAAAAAAAAGCATCAGATTTAACCTTAGGCTATTCAGTATACATCAGCTACGTTGTGAGTGGAAGCACAGAAGGCATGCTTTGGTGCATAACATATCATCTCTTTCCTTCCTAATGTGCTCTACAGTTCTGGTGTTAGCAGAAGGGGAATATGCAGTCTTTGATGCTGCTGAGCCAGCCGGCTCCCTGACATTTCCATCTTTTTTCTTCCAATGTTTGTATTAGGCCTGTGCTGCAGAACCAATGAGAGTTTTAAATACCCCTGCCTGCCCAATTTTTATCAGATTTATCAGACATCTGCATCTGAAATTGAAACCTAAAGTGATCTTATACAGCTAAGATATTGAACTTTCAAAATAAAGATTACAAATGTATAGTCAAGAAGTAATGTGGTAATATACTTCACGAAATATTATTCTATAGAGAGGATAGAACACATGATCAAAAACAATTTTTCAAACCTTAAATATCAAATTACAGTCATTTCTAAATTGAAACATTCCAAAGCTGCTCAGTAAGAACCTATTAAACAGAAACTGTGTTTGCATATCAGCTGAATGCTTCTTTCATGATAAGGAGAAGGAAATGCATTTTTAAAAAGTATCAAGCTGCACTACCCACTCTTGAAAATATAGATTGACCAGGAATGCTGACAGAAATTTTGCCTCAGGATAGCCAAGTGCTGCTGTACAACATCTCTATAAAATCACTAAAGGTATCATTTAAAGAACATTAAGAAAGGGAACCAAGATACTACTAGATGGTGCTGTATCCTGAACAAATCACCATTTTAATTATATTAACTGTTAAAATGGTCAGTCTTAATTCAAGTCCAAACTAGTTAGTGCAAAAGTAAGAATCTAATCATAGTTATTTTTAGAATGGAGACTGCAAGTTCTTTTGCCCAGCCACAAAAAGACTAAACATGTCCTAAAGCAAGCCACATACTTACCTCCATCTAGGTTTATTCCATTGTTTAGAGGAAACACTGGCTTACCATTTATGCTTGACATCTTGTGGAGACCATACAGCAGAAAACTGCTCCAAGATCATTTGTTCTTAATGAAAGCAATTTGTTACTAGCTGATGCAAAATGTTCTTTGTCGTTGTGCCAAAAACGCCTTGTCTATCCTTCATGTTTGCTGCGCTTACACAAAATAATGGAAATATTATGAGATGTGCTTAGAACAGCAGCATAACAAGCAGGACACACTTCATTGTTCTAAAACAATAGGCATGAGTGTGTTGTTCTTTGTCACACTTTTTTATCTACCATAGAAGATCATTGACACGATGGAGGTTCAGCATTTCTTAATTGCCTTTATAATTTAGTCCACTTTTTTTCCCCCCAGGGCTGATGCACTGATTCTGCTCATTCCTCCTTCATCCCTCTCTCAATAGACCCACTTTTATGAGATACATATTAAAACATCTGCTTTTTTTATTATGCTCACATGTTTTTATGTAACTATATTTTCTTTCCTCTATGAATTTAATAAGCTCTTTGAGGCAAGTGTTAACACGTAAGAGAAATACAGATGTCTTGGAGTAGAATGTTTTTAAAAAGACGTAGGACTGAAACTTAAGAAAATAAAAAGAAAGAATTTAGGAAAAAAAGGGTAGGTGCATCAATAAATACAGATAGCAAAATGGTTCTCAGCTAATCTCATTACCGCAGACAGCTTTAGGAGAGCAAATTCACATAATTTCATATACATGACCTTTGTTCATACAGAGACAGCACTTTGCAGTATCAGCCCAGAAAAGGATAGCATTTGTGGACATAAGAATATTTAAAGAACAGATGAAGTACCTCATTTCCTTTTCTATGTAAGTTTCTGTGCGCTCTAACAGAGTTCATTAAAATTACAGAAAACTCTTCAGAAATCATTAAGTACCCATAGGACACATGAAAGTATATATGAAGGAGTTCAGCGTGGTAGAATTATACTGATGTCTTTCCATTAAAAAGAAAGGGGAAAAAGGCAAAAAAAAAAAAAAAAGACATCTTATATTGTAGAAAAGGAACTGCACTGATTCTTTGAACAAGTCTGGTTGAACTAGTTGAGTACACAGATCACACACAAAATGCTACACACTACTGAAAATTAAAAATATTCGGTGCAGTATGTATCAGTCGTATCAAAACACATAGCTTGTGTTACAGTATTCTTTTTTTTCTGCTTACAGTAGGTTTGAGTCATAGAACCATAGAATCATTAAGTTTGGAAAAGACCTCCAAGATCAGAGTCCAACCTTTGTCCAATCACCACTTTGTCAACTAGGTCCCAGCACTAAGGGCCACATCCAGTCATTATTTGAACATCCTGGGAGTCCATTCCAATGCTTGACAATCCTTTCCATGAAGAAATTCTTCATTACATCTAACCTGAACCTTCCATGGTGCAGCTTGAGGCTGTGTCCTCTTGTTCTGTTATTTGTTGCCTAGGAGAGGAGGCAAACTCCCTTGTCTCTCCACTCTTCTTTCAGGTAGTTATAGAGAATGATAAGGCCTCCCTGGAGCCTCCTTTTCTCCAGGCTAAACAACCTCAGCTCCCTCAGGAGCCAATACTCATAGGACCTGCTCTCTAGACTTTTCAGCAGCATTGTTGCCATTCTCTGGACATGCTCTAGTACCCCAACATTCTTCTTGTACTGAGGGACCCAGAAATGGACACAGAATTTATGGTGTGTCCTCATCTGTACATGGAGAAAATCACTGCTTTGGCCCTGCTGGCCATGCTATTTTTTGTACAAGCCAGGATGCCACCGACCTTCTTGGCCTCCTGGGCGCACTCTGGCCCAATTTCGGCTGGATGCTGACCAGAAACCCCAAGACCTTTTCCTATGGAACATTTTCCAGCTGCTCTACCCCCAGCCTGTAGCACTGCCTGGGGTTGTTGTGATTGAAGGGCAGGACTTGGCCTTATTGAACTGCATACAACCGGCCTTGGCTCATTAACCCAGCCTGTCCAGGTCCCTCTGCAGAGCCGTCCTGCCCTCCAGCAGATCTAGACTCTTGCCCAACTTGGTGTCATCTGTGACCTTACTGGCGGTGCACTTAATCCTCTTATCCAGACCATCAGTAAAGATATTAAACAGAACTGGTCCCAAAAGTGAAGCTCAGGGAACCCCAGTAGTGGCTGGAGGCATATTTGACAGGAATTGAAGGAATTCATCTAGATGTTGACAACTGAGCAAGAGTAGTACTGCGATCGTCTCATTAAAAGTATCCTCAGTGTATCAGTTTTTTTCCTTCTGTGCAAAACGTCTCACAATCTTCAACACATTATTCAAGTTATCTTGTTTAGAAATTATTTCTGGGTTAGTAATGATTTTTAGATATCCATAAAATATGGAGTAAAAGGTTATAAAATGAACTGTTAAATTACATTTTAGGGTATGATGAAGTGCTTTGCATGTTCATAACTGAACAAGGAGAAGAACCACTGTTTTTCCTTGTTATTATACACCATGTGCCACATCTGATTAGTCATCCCTCCTTCTTCTTCAGCAGTCATTTCCTCAAATATCTTCACAGTCTTCTTTCATTTCCTTGACCCTAGCTGGCAACTTATTTAGAAAATACAAATCACCAAGGCAATACTGGACTAAATGTTAGGTGCGTTTTTAATGCTGCAGTTCTGGTCCTTACAACTTTAGGTGAATATGGCATAACTCAGGAAGGAACAGAGCAGTGTGAGTGGAGGCACAAACATCTTACACCAAAAAAAAAAAAAAAAAAAAAAAAAGAAAAAAAAAAAAAAAAGAAAAAAGATGCATCACTACTTCAGTTCAGAAAAGAGGCAGTTGAGAAGGAATATGAAAAAGTTAATGAAATCCTTTGCAGCATGGAGAAGGGGATAATAAATACATTGTAAAACTGGCTGCTCTGGGATGCTGTAAGGGCCAAAGGGATAATTAGTTTTGGAAAGAGATTTTAGAGCTACATGGAAGCTATACACATAATTTACATCATTATATATACTGGTGGATATTAAACATCATGATAAAGATATATTGGTGATAAAATGCTGACTGCTAGAAACAGGCAAGGTGTGCCAGCAGTGAGGTTGCTCTTTTCTTGCCTTCATTATTATATTTTCTGAGATCATATTATACCCAGTCAAGACAGAAGGTTAGGTTAGGTGGACCTTTGGCTTAACCCAGTTAGGTCAGTCTTTTACTGTTGGAAGTCATATACCTTTTTTCTCCACAGAGTCTCCATTTTTTACTTAATGTCTGCACCAGGCCGTGTTCAGTCCTTTCCAAACTATTTCGCTCAGTCCTTAATGCCAGTAGCACTTTTCTTTGGACCCTTTAGGAATGCTGATTCTACTGTTTTTTTGTGGGGTTGGGTTTTTGGTTTGCTGTTTTTGGTTTTGTTGGGTTTTGGTTGGTTGGTCTGTTGGCTTTGGTTTTTTGGTGCTATTTTTTTTTCCTGCTCCCCCTTCATGCATGCTAAAGTTAATTTATGATCGCTAAATAATACCAGCATTTTAAAAATATGTGAACCATGTTGTGCAAACATGTGGATATGGCCCTGTTTGTGGTCCCCTGATGCCTGGCCTGATTGTAACAGAAAAACAGGCAAATAAAATTTGCATCCTGCTTTTTTTGTGCTATTTTTTTACTTGGGTTTGTTTTTGGATTTTTAACTTATTATACTTTAGTCTGCAGTAAGAAGAACTATATTTTTGTAGCCTTGCAAAGAAAGACACTATTTTTACATGTGGGTTTGGATGTTTACAAGAGAAGAACCATGTTGCTAAAGGTTCATACCAGTCCTAGTTAGACTCACAAAGAAAAAAAAAAAAAACATTGTTTTGATTATGTGATACTATCTGCAAGATATTAGAATAAAAATAGAGATAGGAAGGATTTTTGGCTTTCACTTCCTTTTTTTTTTTTTTTATTTGCAGTACTCTATTTGCTTAGTCCAGGCAGAAATGTGAATGCTTATACAAAGGTTTCCTGTGGTTTCAAAAGTGGAATTCAATATACTCTAATGCACATCTCTATTGGAGCTTCTGTCATAATAAGGTTGATTCACTTATTCAAACCAGCCTTATTCCCCACAGTACCCTCACGAGAAATAGATCCTAATCGCTGTCAGTTCCCTTGGGATTTAAAAAGCTGAAGCAATACAGAAGTGTGTATAAGTTTAAGATAATGTAGTCACATTTTTCTAATCATACTTCTAATTTCACCAGCTTGTTACACAAAAGCACTGATTGGGGAACAAGATCATAAAAGCCTAAGAGATAATACTGAATCTCTCACACACCAGAATGTAATAATTGTAGAGTTGCTTAAAGAGCTGCCATAAAAATACGATGAATCCCCAAAGCTGCATTTGCAGGGTACTTTTAAAGAAGAACAAATAATGCCCAAGGGTGGGGCATGGAGAAGCTTGTACAAACACAGTGATTTCTATAATAATTAAAATTTTAATCAAGCTATAGATTCCCTTTCCCCTCCTCCAATACACACACAACATTTCTGTTCAAACAGGGAAAAGGCCACTTGTCAGGAAGCAGCACACGTTTTCTCACACATTTTTGAAACAAAAAACCACAAGTGTACTGTAGCTGGAAAACAGATGCCTTATGTTGAAGACAATACTTCTGTAGTATTTGAATTTCTGAAGACTGCCTAAAAGAATAAAACGCCATCTTTGATAGTTCTGTATGGTTTTTTTCCAACCAGTAGTGAAGAGCACTCTTACATGTTTAGAAGGGTGTTGGAGACTGCTTTTATGTCTCATTGTCAGCATAAGACTGTGAAATATTTACCAGTTCTCGATTTTCCTCACCTTCTGAGGATGTGACTGTGTGACGAGGTGTGCATTAAAGGACGTGATGGATCTAGCATGCCAAATTATACAACAATAAGGATGCACAGAACTATGTGGCACCTGGAGGACGTCCCTTGGGTTCCTTCTAGTGAGAAATTTTTGAAGAAGTTGCGGGGCTCAGGAGCAATACAGGGCGATGAACACTCCCCTCTTTCGCCAACTGTCTTCTTCCAGGGAGAGTCAATTACCAAATTAGGAGGTTTAATGGCATTTGAACATGCTATAGAGCTATAGCTACTGCAATGCTGTACTGAAAATGTGCAGGCAAGACCCTGATTCTGGGAGAGTCTGAGAAAGGGCCATGTGCATGAAGGCATGAAGCTTGCGTTGCACAGGTTCATGGAGGTCCATTCTCAGAGCCAAATTCCTGAGCCCAAGCGCTAGCAGCAGCAGGATAAGATTAGTGTCAGCAGCCCTTTGCTACAGGAAGAAAAATTGTTCTGCCTTTCCATGTAGCAAAGCAAAGCCTGAAAATACAACCTGAGTGTGTCTGTCTGGAGCTGCTGATACCATGAACGTAATTATTAAAAGTCTCAGAGCCTGGGCTGATTACTTACAGCAGTTGAAGGTGCTATTATTTAGGACAGACTTGTAGCAGTACAGCCTGATGGACATAGGTGAGAACTCTGAGGTTAATTCAGAAGCTCTAGTAATGCCTTTTTGTGAGGCTGGTACATTTCCAGCAACTAAATCTTCTGGGACTTATCAGCCAAAACTCTTTACTTCAATTAATCGGTGCAACTACATCAGAGGAGAGAGAGACTATAGCTAGGTTAAGTACCTCCTAGGAACTCGTGGTGTAAAGTCAAGCATTTGTAGGAGGTAGTTTGAACTAAGCAGCTAGTCTGAATCAGGGGGCTTGAGGAGGTGTCACACTTCTGGTCTGTGTCTTCTGATGTGGGGCTTCCATAGAAGAGCAGCAAAAAAAAAAAAAAAAGAACTGGAGACAGAAACAAAAGGTGCTGTATTCATATCTTTACATAGTGTCTGTCTACAAGTTAAATATCCCTTTTCTCTATGAATAGCAAATATTTCCAAGAAGCAAACAGTGAAGTCATGAGATGTACATATCATAGTCTGCTATGTCCTATTACAGTCATGACATGACTCTGTTAGTGAACAGTAGTGTTAGTGTTAGTGTTAGTGTTAGTATTAGTGTTAGTGTTAGTGTTAGTGTAGTATTTGCCTATGCAAATACTGCATGGACTCTCTGGTGTATACAAAACTTGCTGTATATTATTTGTAAAGCAAATAATAAGATAATGTGAGGGGGTTTTGTTTGTAGTTTGGTGGTGGTGGTGGTGCTTTGGGGTTTTTTTCCAAATATGTTTTGTCCTTCAAACCACAGTGCTTAAAGGCAGACTTACTGGTAAGTTTGGAGTATTTTCCTTAAATGAGTATTTGCTGCTCCAAAATGAGATTGACTGCTCAGAATTTTGCTACAGTCTGGTGAGCTAAAAGACTTATGTTTCAAAATCAAACCAGAGATTCACATATAATTATTAGACTGTAGGAGTTGGTTTAAAAAATATATGACAAATACCACAACATTTCTGATAGAATTGCAGGAGGTGACCAACCTTGAAACTCAATTCATGGTGTGTAATTGCCTTGGCAAGGCACAAAGTAGTAAGAATGTACATTTTCTTGTACCATATGGGAATGCCTTGAATTCTCGATTTTCCTCCATCTACACAAGCTGTATGGAATTGTTAGGTGAAGTTCCTTTGAAAAAGCAAAAAGAAATCCTTTCAATGTGCTTTTGTCTCCACATATAGCCTTTACAACCTATTTGCACATCACAAATGTCAAAAAATCAAAATCTTCACAGATAAAGTGCTGGCCTGTCTTTTTCATAGTGCAATAAAAGAAATAATCAGTAATTTTACTGTGAACCTTCATTACTCTGTGTGTATGGATCTCTCCTAGGTAGCAGTCAGACTAATTGCCATACATTTTTCAGACAATTGGTTTACATCACCTTCTGTATACAATGTAAAGGGAACAAACAGATTGCATCTATACAGATAGGATAAAGGCTATTATTTCTGTAGCTTCAACAAGATTTGAAAACAGTATGATGCCTCTCATAGATAGATAAGGTGAGCAGCTGAACTCAAACCCAAGGTCTGTTTCTCTAAGGGGCTACTATGCAGAATTTTCATCAGCTGGGCTGAAGATGTTTCCCTAAGGATCTGTTCACATACCTCTAGGTGCAGTGAATTGCTAGGGCTGAAGGAGTCTTGTTATTTCATGCCAAAAAGTGATGGATGTACTCAGGACTCCACATTCCTTTCCTGTCATTGCTGCTTCACATTTGTGACTATTCACTCATATAGATACTGTGAGGAGTTACTAAATCCAGGACCCTGACAGGGGTTGGGCAGCTGCAGTTCCAAATATCCAGCTCCAAATATCCAGTTCCTACCAGCAGCATGGCTAAGGTTGTATTGCCCAGAGGCACAGACACTTAAACACATACATACAGCAACTGGAGCCTCCAGCAACTGGGCTAGCACTATCTGTCCAGTAGCTGTCCGTGGATCCCAGTATTCCTAATTGCTGACATCTGGACGGGCCAGCTCCTGAGTTCACAAGCTGCAGCCACTAGTGCAGACCGAAACATGTACTGTGTCTAATCAGGCTTAGACACCCAGATCATCCAGCAGCTGCCCTGGATCCTCAGCCACGGGCTCCCACAACAACATGCATGTGCACACACACACACACACACATGTATATACACACGCAGGTAAGCAAAAGTGTCTCTCAGTCAACATCCCAGACCCCATGGTCTCCTTGTCAGTCAGCCAGGATGCCCTGGTTCCTCTGACATCCAGCTCCTCCAATTGTCTCTCTCCCAGAGACAGGGTCATACACAACCACAGGCTGGCCCACAAGGTGGATGCTCCGCAGTCACAGTGCATTGATGCACTGTTGGTATGAGCCTGGACCTGCTGGCTGCACCCAACCCCTCATGCACATACTCACCCCCACAAACCTGCACACAGAAGCCCTCACATAGGAAGAGAGGTAAGAATGAATTTCAGAGAGAATCCAGGACTGACTGCAGACACCAGGCACAAGGCATGGCCTGACAAATGCATTGACCTGCCAGCTGTTCACAGCCAACCTTCTATCTTTTCACACTCAATTCTTCCCATCCTTTCCTTTTTTCACTTGATTTTTCCTAAACACCCCATAATGAGTCTTATGATATCTTCTTAAACATCCCTTAATGAGTGACTCCCAGTCTGTAGGTGCTCAGGAAGGCCCTCCCAAGGACTCTCAGTGGTGGGTCTCACCCCCCAGTACATGATGGCCTCCAAACATGGCCTGGGGTGCCAGGGCAGGAGCTTGTGTCCCTGACTGGGTTATTTGGTATCTCCAATAACCTTCAAGCCTGGGCAGATGAGCCTTTATTCACACATCCTAAAAGGTACATCATCAGCCATCACTGTGTCATGAAAGAAACTGTCTCCCACATCTCCTATGGGTGCTCTAGGAGAGTTTGAGGAGGAATGTGGACCCACTTACACCATCTCCTTCAGCACACAAAGAGCAGGTATTCCTAGCCCATGCTGAACCTCTCACTGATTCAGGCTGTCTTTCTGCTTTATTTGGCCTGAACCTTAATCAACATTAGGGACAGTGGAAACCTCTTCTAAAACCTCTACAAGCTGTAAACTGCCTCAAGAAATTGTTACTGCCAGTCACGATTCTCTAGGAAACAGGTAAACATGACAATTGAAAAGAAATGAAACTGAGTATTTTTCCTCTCACTTTATTCTGTGAACATTTCAGTTACACTTCAGTCCCTCTCCTAGAGATTCTCACCAGACTCTGTGCTATCAGTTTTTGAGAAACCCTCTCTTGTCCAATGAGCTGAAAGAGATCCTTTGCAAATCACTTAATGTCTCTTTACCTATTGCATTGGATGCAAAATACAAAGAACATTTGGCCTGCTGCCATAAGAGTTGCTGGAATGTCTTGTGAGGGTAAGCCTGCCAGAAGCCCCATCAAACTGAAGAATCACAAAATGGTTTGGGTTGAATGGTTGGGGACATCTAGTTTTAAGATCCCTGTCATGGGCAGGCACACCTTCCATCAGACTGGGTTGCTCAAAGCTTCATTCAATCTGGCCTTGAACACTTCCAGGGATGGGGCATCCACATCTTCCCTGGGCAATCTGTTCCAGTGTCTCACCACCCTTACCTTAGGTAAAAGGAATTTCATCCTTATATCTAATCTAAACCTACCCTCTCTTGGTTCGAACCCACAATTCCATGTCATCTCTACATGCCCTTGTAAAAAGTCACAGGAGAGAGTATCATTAGGGGTAATGTTCATTAATAGGAAGAGTATAGATCAAATCATGATGATGAAAATAGAGGCCGTGTTGATCACTATTTTCATCAGCAAGGATTGAGCTGTACTCAGGCTAAAAGTGAGTTTTACCAAGATAGGACAAGTAGCTTCACTTGCTGCTTTACGTGCACTTCAAGTTTTCTGACAATAGAGTCCCTGCATGAAAATTGAATTTGGTCTCTCACCTGGAGGCAGGTTTTTTTACTCAGCTTCCTTTTTTTTTTTAATATAAACATGTCTGGATAACCATGTGATCGTTATTGTGGTCCCAGTGCAGCCAGCACATGTCTGACAATGATACACATTTTTCACTTCTCTCTTGATATGTTAGGACCACTAAACCCAGCTCCAGATATTATTCTGGTAATGCTTATGAAATGAGAGGCAGTAACTAACAGGAAAGAAACAATAAAAGCCTGGCTCTTGGGTCTTTTTGCTATTGGTCGTTTCAGACCAAAAGTAAACAACTAAGAAAATGTTAAGGTTAATTATAGTAATCAAATTTGTGCTTGTGATGTGAAGTAATCTGAATAATGTTCAGTAAGTGCTTTGCCTCCAAGATTTACTAACATCCACAGCAGATCTAGGCTCAGAAGTCCGGGACCATTTGTTAAGTTATGGGACAGTGAGACATCCACCACAGTAGACAAAAATCTATTAGCAGTCACAATTGAAATAAAATACGGATTTTTTTGTTTGGGAAACATTTTGTAAAATTTCAGAAGGATGTTATCAGTATAAACTTGGCAGTTTTCACAGAGAATAAATATCCTAGTTCTCCAAAACCAAACAAGAATAAATATTCTATGACCATCATTAGGAAATAATTGACAGAAACATATGAGTATTATATATGACTCCATATAAATGTCCTCCAATGTTGCTTTAAATATTGGGGGTTGGACTATTTTTTTTTCCTAAATATGACATAAAAATCACAGGGAACAATAAAGTCTTGAGCAATGTAAATTGGCCTGTTTTGATCTGCATTTGAACAGGAGTATACACATGGAATTTAACAAACCTGATTCACTCTCTCAGGACAAAATGCAAATTTAATTCATTAATTGCTTTTCGCTTTATTTACAGGTTAAAACTCCACTGAGACACATCATTTCACATTTAGCAGATCCTAGTTGCATGGCTATCAATCAGTGTTACAAATTAGTTAAGCATATAAAGATTACTCTGACATCATTTTTCCCAGCTTGATGAAAATATTCAGCAACAATAAATAAATCAAAGCATCCACGTTCTGCTCTTCACAGTGTGACTCACAGATGTCAGTGGCCTCCAAACAACCAGGACACCCAGTTAAAGATAAATTAGTCTTCCATCAAGTGCCAGTAAATGTCTGGCACTTTCCAGTAGCTGTGTGCACTCTGTAGGGAGCTGTATCTGAGTGAGAAGGTTGAGAAGTCATCCAGTCATCCTGGTTTTCCGTTTAAAAACACACAGGCATTTTTTTCTGTAGGGGTGGGCTTAGTTGCAGCTGACATTCAGTTTTGCTTGAACTTCAGCAGAACAAATTCTGCCCCTACCCATATTGAACTATAATATTGATTTTATGATCCAGAAAAATATGAATAAAAGATGAATTTTGGCTTTGTTAGGTTTTAGCCAACCAAAGTTCAAATGCTCATAGGACTACAACAGAATAGTAGTAACAGAAATTCGGGAGCAATGAAAAGATGGCAACCTCTTAGTGAAAGGATATATTTGAAGATCTAGTCTTTACCTTTTAAATGTAATAGTAGTTGAGATTTTGTTTGCAGGCAACTTGGATCTTTGTGTAACTCACACTGACCTGCAACAGGACCAGAAATGTATCAGTGAGAAAAACACTTTGGACAAAAGAAATGAGATTGAGAGGAATGGGAAAAGATGGGAAAATAGAAACTCAACTTTCTAATGCTCACATTTGTAAACTGCACAGCTGCTTATCTGTTCAGTTTTATTTTACAACAGTGCATGTGAATGTGCGATACACAAAAAAAAGGTGCAAAGAGGAGAATCACTATGTTCCTGCAATCCTGCAGTAGGCCACACGCAGAGAGAGCACATGAAAAAAAGCACACATCAAGTAGGTCTGCACACAAAAAAAGCTCAGGATATAGTGCAGGAAGGAAAGCTTCCACAAGAGGTTCTTCAGCAAAGGACACAGGAATCATCAGATGTGTAAAGCTCTTCTTATGTGCAATGAGGAGGAATGGGTATACCATAGAAATCAATGAAATTATGAATGGTCTTAAAAGAACAAATACTATGTTTACATTCAATGGTTTGCAATAGAAGACTGTAAAAGGAGGTGCAAGAGGATTAAAAGAATTGAAAAGTCTTTTACCCACATGTAACTGCACTTTGGATTTCATTACCAAAAAAAAAAGTTATGAAGGCCAAAACATAAGTGATTCAAAAAACAACTAGGCAAATTTATGAAAAATATTTCCATAGGAAATAAAAAGAGCAGAGTTCCAGATGCAGCTTCCAGTTCTTGAAAACTCCTAAGCTGTATTATTTCATTCATATCCTGTTTTAACTCTAGAAATATCCTGTCATGTACTGAGAGAGATGGAGTTTTGGTTCAACCCTAAGATACAGGGTAATACATATATTATACACTAGGATTGCAGCAATATGTCATTCTAGTTTGAAAATGTCATTCTAGATCCTGTAAGAAAATGCTTTTACTCTCAGTAAGAATACTACGACAGCATTTAAAAAATGGTCTCATAATTCAGTGTCATTGTGCCAAAGAAGTGAAGAAGCCTCCACTTATACCACAGATCTTCAGCTTTTTTTTTTTAGCAATGGGCTGTACATTTTACTTAACCATGTGCAAATATGGCAGGGAGAGTTATCCAAAAATTTGATCACAAATAATTTGTCATTCTGGATTTGTAATTTCACACTTCCAGGGTGAGAACAGAGCTGTAGGGATGAGAAAATAGCCGGCATAGTTTCAATGTTACAGGCATCTAAAATGGGAGTAACAAGTCATACAACTGCTGAGGACACCAAAATTAGGTGCTTGAATTTATTTCAGTTTTAATAAATCAAAGTTCTTGCTAGCAGCTCTGAGACAGAATTTTAAAAAGTGTATTATTCCTTTCTCAACGTCGACTCCCTCTCTTTCTGAAATAAGAATGAATAAATTACAAGCAGAGGTCTTCTGGGGCAACACTGACTGTTATACTAAAAGCACATTTTAACCAGACTTGTCAACAGGTTAAGATCAGCATTTTTTTACAGGCATATCACTTCTCTTGCTATAAAACTGGCATAATAATTTTCTTCACAGTTGGAAAAGTATTTAATATTTATTTCCCTGAACTAAACTATACCTATTTGAAATGAAACTCTAGGTGTCCTTAATAATATGACCTTTAAATTTCAGTTTCTTTTTGGCTACGCAGGGAGTCTTAAATAGAAGATGAATTCTACTACATTTCAGGAGATGAATAAAGAGATGCTAATTGTAAGCTTTTGCCTTATTGTAACAGTTATGTATTAGGAAATATTATCTCTCTCCATTCTCCAGCTAAGATTAGCATTCTTTTCAGTATCAGACCAGATCACTTGCATAAATACCACATTACTCCATTTCACCGAGGTGGCTGAACACCAGATTACTGAGTCCAGAAGAAATATTATAAGCTTGCTTTAGGATTGTATATATTTCAGATGTGGAAACAGTACCAGTAGATGGTGCTCAAGAACATATTGCATAAACATGCCTTGATGGAAAACAGGGAGAGGGTGTAATGGATAATGCCATTCTAAACAACCTTCCAAGAGAGCTGCAGAGGCAAGTAACAGATATTCCAAAAGGTAAATGGGTGACAATAGGGAGGGTACTCTGTAACAAAGGGTACTTGTGGTGCAAGGCTTCAGCTGTAAAATTTTCCTAACCTACTTTAACCACAGTGTTTGGGTAAGAGCTTTTTGTTCAAACTGCCTTTATACACAATGGAGAAAAATAAGCAATACTAGCAAAATTTGGGTTTGTAGGCTCCATCAAACTATGTTGTATGTTACGTCAAATACTTGAGAAAGTCTGCACTGGCTTTCCTCCCCAGAAAGACCACATACAGAACTGGAATGTCCTATTCTGGTTAAATCTTGGCTTCTCTAAAACCTCTTGTGTTTGATAGGCAGCCATCGCTACGGCAATTCTAAAACCTCTATGAGCATAAAAGAGAACATGCAACACAAAGATGCCTAAGGATCCAGGGAGCTCAAAAAACTGTATTATCATCTTTCTGACTCCAGACTCCATTAATTACAGCTGTTATTTGGACATTCCACATTCCACATATGTGGATTGATATCCACATTCTTTTGGAAAAAAACCCAAACAAACTAAATATTGAAAAGTAAATGGAAACTTCAAATATTTCCTCACATATTCAGTTTTGAACAAATAAAATTAATCTTTAAGTGGGTATTTGCTTTTTTAAAAAAAGTTTATATGCTTATATATACATATATAAATTATAAAAACACACACACACACACACACACATATATATATGTGTATACATATAAAGTTCCTTCACATTATGAATTATACTATTTAAAACAAATAAGAAATTGTAACCCAAACATTTCTAATAAGAAAATAGAATGCATTTTTTACTTGATTAGTCTCTTTTGCTTGGCATTGACATGACACCTGGAGCAAGACATTGGTTTTACATTCTTCCCTATTGTTATAAAGGGTAGGGAGCAGCATTGTGTTCAAAGGAAAATCACATTGGGAACCATTCATAGCTGGCCTCTTGTGGAATAGAAATTAAATTGAAATTCTGTGTCTGTCAGTATATTTGCCTCCTTTTTAAGAGTGCTTTCACTTGAGCCTTGCTGCAGCCTGATGAGATTCATGAAGGAAATCCCTAGAACAATGTTTACAGAGACCTATTTATGGTTTCTTTCTATACCTCTGAATTGAATGCAACAAGGTGTTTTTCCTGCCTTCCATTGACTTGAAACACAAAGGTGATTCTTGCCCACATAATATTAAATATGTTTCATAAGGAATACTAATACTGTGGAGTTTTCATTAAATGCACAGGTCTGTGTATTCCTTGTTTATTGTTCTGAATCATTATCTGGTGGTCTCCATAGTAAATATGCAAACAGTATTGTAACCTTTGGAACTGAAAATCTCTCTCTTGATAGCTCCACCCTGTCAGAGTCTTCCAACAATGCATTACTGATGGGAATTTAAAGATAGAAATTAATTACAAGCTTCAATTGTTTTACCACAGTGTGCTGCCATGTTTGTCACATCACTTTAAGCTTCAGTGCTTGCTGTCAGTTGTCTCTCAAGAAGTATTAGATTCTAGTAATTTTTAAAATATATAAAAAAGATGTATTTGGAGATGCATTTTTGGAAATTAGAATTCTGCTGGTGGGTCACGGTCAGGGAACATTTATTCAGTTTTTCAAGTATTTGAATTAAAATAATTCCTTTGAAATGCAACACTATCAACAGACAATGAGACAGAAGCAGGAAAGGGAGAGACAAAGGCCAGCTGGCCTGTTACAATATGTGCTGATATCACCATGTTATTCTTCTTTTCAAACATTCTGTGAAATTTAGGTCTGTTATTTTCTAAATACATGGCTGTCAGAGACTTTAAACGTCCAAGTCCATGATGTTGTGAAGCTATGTGTAAATATATGGCTTGCTTAGCCTCTGCTCATCAGGTGAACTTCATCATTGCATTTACTGTGAAATAGTTAATTTTTATGTCACTCCCAGTAAGGGTACTTGAATTCTTATCCCAAATTAAAACATGATTTTTTTAAGAAACAGCTTTGTGGAGCTCCAGGTTAATTTCTGACCCAGCAATTTCTGACTCAAAGCCCAAAACTCCTCTAATATGTGTTTTAGAAGACAAGACAGTTCCTCTCCATTGTCCCTTGGTAATTTCTTTTTCCCATTTTGCCTATATTTCTTATTACATAGATTCTGCAGACTCAGCCTACAGCCTAGAAGAGAAATTCTTTCTTCCTCCTCACAGTTAGTTGAACAGGATTCACCAAAACCAAATTTAGATTAAATTTAAAACATTTTTGAGTTTGAGTTTGGTTTGTGTGTCACTGATTATTTTTTACATTTTAAATGCAGATTTTTTTCATCCTTGTTTGAATGAACTTTCAATTTCAGAATCCTTTCATTGTGATTATTTGCTATTTTGGTAGTCTGTTGTAATGGTTTTGCCACTGCTCCAGATTCTCAGGTCTAACATTATTTTATGGACATAAGCACAGTAATAAATTGTTCTATGACAAATTATTATCCTTTGACTTCATGAGGCCTCATCTGAAGCACTACATCCAGCTTTGGTCCCTGCAGTAC
The DNA here is from genome assembly GCF_024509145.1 of Vidua macroura. Lineage (NCBI taxonomy): Eukaryota > Metazoa > Chordata > Aves > Passeriformes > Viduidae > Vidua > Vidua macroura. The sequence continues at coordinate 67,404,647 of NC_071573.1, read as the reverse complement.
AAGTGAGATAATGCAAATACAAAAAAAAAGGATCCTGAGATGCTTAAAGAGCTTGGGCACACGGTATTAGAGGAGAGAAGAGGAAAGGGGATAAATGTTCTCTGCCTACAAGGGATTTAGATAGGAAAGAAAGGCACGCCCATTCCAGAGGTCCTTCATCCACGCAAGGACAAGAAACAAAGGGAATTCCCCAAAGGAAATTCTTGCTGGATATAAAGAAAAATATATTTTCTTACTGAGAATGGTTATCTCTAGAAACAGGCTCCTAGAAACATTTTGGGCGTTCATTGCTGGAGATTTAAAAACCTTAACTAGACACAGCACTGAGTAACCTGCTATAAATTCAAAGTTGTCCTTGTTTTCGGCAGAGGTAATCTTCAAGATTCCTTTCCAAACTAAATAATTATGTCACTCTTATGACTACTCTTTCCATTTTTTCCTCCTCAAAATTCCTATTTCAATCCTTCCTTGTCTTCCTCTCTCTGTTTCCTTTCTTAGTTTGCTCCCTTCTTTTTGACTTCTTCAATTTTTTTTCTATAGAGTTACTTCACATTTCACTTTTCTGTTGCTTTTGTAATCTTTCTGTAACATTCCAATTACCTCTAAAACCTCTATAATGCAGACAGGAAAGAAAACCATTGAGAGAAAAACACAAAACGAAAATATAGAGAGATTGATTAAAAGGATGTACAGGTCTCTTATTCCCCTCAGTTATTTTTAGCTAACTTCTGCAATAGCCTTTGGGTCTGGTTAGTTCTCTTCCATTTTTTTTCTCTCCCTGACTTAACAGGTGCCCTCTTCCTACCTTTGGTACCCTGAACCTCTCTGTCCCATAGACTCAATACTGTTATACCTTCCTCTCACTCAGCTTTTGTCTCTTTCACCCTTTCCACTCATTATATTTGCCCTTTCAGATCCTTCTTTTAAAGGCTCTCATTTTATCTGGCTCATCAATTCTTACCCAGTTTTAGATATTCCTTTTCACTCAGTAGTCAGAGATTCCAGTCATGATTTGCAGTTTTTAAACTAAATTTGCTATACCAGATTTCTCTTATGAGTCATTGTTTTTACAATTCCAGAAATTTATGGCAAGTCCAAATGCGATCATTTTTTTCACAGCAAAAAAAAAAGAAAGTGACCATATCACTTGCAGAAAAACATTTTTGCAAAATTTCAGTGCATAATGTGGAAGATAAGAGCTTGAAAATGTGAAGCATTTTCAATAAATAACTCTAAGAATTTGTTATCAATAGCAAACAATACATTTTCTTACTCTCAGAAATGGTCAGAGTGTATTTTCAGAAGCCTCATGAAGTAAAGTTGCCTCAAGGAAGACACCTGGCAGGGGAAATTGGAGCAAGGCTAGTTAACCTCTGTAGAGTCTACAAATAATTGAAAAATGCATGTAGAATATGAAGAAATTTAATAGAGGAGAGACATTTCTAATTTGGCTTATAATACATTGTTGTACAATTTTATTTTTGTTCAAACATAAGGTGTTTTGAGACCTATGCCTTCTCCCACTTCCAACCAATTTCATACTGGACACCTGCCAATATTAAGTCTTGATCAATGTCTAAATACACAGCTTTAATTTCCTTTTTCTTGGTATTCTGACACAATTTCAAAATCTATTTTTTTTTCCTTTTATCTCATATGATAACCACATTTTCCTTTTTTTATCCAGTTGACTTAATTCCATCTCCTGTCCTTTTTCTAATTAGTTTGTGTAGTGACCTCAATTTTCTGTTCATGGAATAAAATCATAGCATTATTAAGGCTGAAAAAGACCTCCAAGAGGAATGCCAGCCTTTTAAGTGAACACCACAGTGTCAAGTGAATTGTAGCATCGAGTGCCATGTCCAGTTATCTCTTGAACACTTCCAGGCATGTTGACTCCACCTCCACCCAGGGCAGTCTGTTCTAATACTTAGCCACATCTTCAGTGAAAAAAATTATTTCTGATATCCAATTTCAACGTCCCCTGGCACAGCTTGTGGCCCTGTCTTCTTGTCCTCTCAGTGGGTGAAGAGCGCGATTTCCACCAGGCTGCAATCTTCTTTCAGGTAGTTTTGGAGAGTGATAAGATCACCCCTGACCCCCTTTTTCCCAGGCTAAACACCCCCAGCTCCCCCAGTCCCCCCTCAAAAGACTCACAATAGGAGTATCTCTCAATATTTCTCCAGTTATTTTCTTTTAAATAAAGTTCAATTACTAACTTTTACATTTTTAATGGCTTAAACCAGGCTTTACTGTTCAAGCTCTTATTAGTAACCTGCCACTCTCTCTATTATCTTATTGAAATTAGTGTCCTGTGGAAATAAAGCAATAATATATGTTACTATATTTCTTATGGGCTCTCATCTTTCACTTCACAACACTGAGGATTTCTCTTTTAAACACACTTCTAAGTGCTTTAAAGCATTTCCTGGGAATTTCTTGTTCTGGCCTCAATCTGAGTTTTGTCTCTAAATTTAATTAAACCTCAAATTCAAGACATGGCATTTACATTTCTTCATTTTGCTAGGTTTACCAAATACAGGTTTTCTTCTTCTAAACCTATCCAAATATTTTCTGTATCTTACAATTTGCAATGTATCCAAATGACAAAAGTCAGGAAGGTGCTACAAATTATAAAAAATATGGTGAGTGATAATATCACATTAGTTCAGAATGTGGGTGAAGAAATATCTCAACTGTGATTGGTTTTGTAGAGACCTAGTGAAGCAAAATAAACACTGAAGTCAATTGTACAAACCCTGAAAAATGCTTAGTCACAGAACTTTTATTCTAGACTATTATTTTATTCATAGTAAATTCACATAATAAAAATAAATATATTGTATCATTTAACTATGAATTAACAACTATGATAATCCTGACTGAAAACAATGTTCATGTGCAGATAAAAATACAGACAAACACACAGACATACTTTACATGTAAATAGGCATGTATACTAAATGGTCATTTTAAGTCCCTTCCAAACGAAGTAGTCTATTCTATTCTATTTTATAAAATTCATATATTAAAAAATAATTCTTATTTTTATATTTAAATATCACTTATGAAAATATATTAAAGAGTAGAAACTATTTTAATCACTCTTAAAATTATAAAACATAAGTATGAAACAAAGAGTGGCAATCTTCAATAACCTTGTCTTTAGAAGTATTCAAGAAAATCTTCAAAATTAGAAAGTCACAGACACATGTACATTTGTGCTTTTTTCAGGGCACAGGTATTACATGGCTCTTGAGTGATGACCATTGCCCTGAAATACAGTGACCCTCCACTGAGAAGTGATAACTGTACACATTGTAGAGACTTTCTTTTTATATGTAATTTCACAACTACAGTATTAGAACTGATTAGTCAATCTGTATCTTGCTGGCATGTTAAAGATCTCAGATCCATGTGAAAGCAGATTTCTGGGAGTGGCAAGGCCCAGAAGAGAAGGATAGGGTAAATAATGCCAGTAATTCCGAAGATACTCAAGAAATATTTCCCATGTTCAAAAGGTGTTGTGTAAAGTTGATTAGCTGGAATATGACTAGTGAAACATAGAGAAATTATTCAGTTTTCAGTGTTTGCAAAATCCTATAAAAATATTCAGAGTAAAATTTGAGCAAGGTTTCATAATTCTTTTCCTCCAAATAGCCCTTCATACAAGATATCTGCACAATGACAACTGATTTGCAGCACCTTTTCCTCTATGATATTTAAAAAAAAAAAATCTCTTAAAAAGACTGGCCCATGAGGTACAACCAGAAAAGAATTAATGCCAGATGACACCTTTTGAATAAAAGAATGGAAGCATAAATACATGTTAAGTCCATCTAAAATCTCTGAAAACCTTAACAAGATACCAGTGTCTCTAATGAACATCCAGTCTGCTCAATATACAGGAGTAGAGGAAAAATAAGTAAGAAAAAACAAGAGAGTTCCTGATTTCCACAGCAGTTGAGAATATTAACTTAACAATGTCTCTTGGGGACAGTTGTCTGCATGATATATCTTTTGCAGGTCGAAGAAAAAACATGATTATTGGAGGGAACCCTGGAAAAAGACATTAACTGTTTCATCCTACAATGGGGACTACAAGATATTTTGATCTGTTTATTCAAAGCAATTGTAAATTATAATATTGCTATTTCCATATAGGGATTTTTCAAGCTCTGTAATTTCCAACTATTAATCTTTCATATTCTAAAAAATATGGTAAGTTCCAGGGTGACCAAAATATGCTTAATATATCTATATTTGTTATAATCTACAGTTGATGCAGAACCAGTTGATTCCAGTTGATGCAGAAGCCCTGAAAGCAATGAAGTCTGTTGTGCCTTAGAAGAATAGAATAACAGAAATACAAACTATCCAGACAAAATACCCTGACTCTGACTTGAAATCATAAAACTATGCAACAGAAGCAGCTGATTTGAAAGAAAGAAAGAACTCGTGAGTATTGAATAACATTGTGATCTGCAATTCTGGTAGCTTTTTTGGTGGTTTTTTTTTTTCCTTTATGCACTTGCTAAACTTCCTAATGCGTACAGTGAGAGATAGTAAGGCTTACTCTCTTCAGTTGCATTATTATCCACACTCCCAAAGTGAAGGATGTGCCCATTTGAAGGGATGAGACTAGAAAGGGGATCAGAGATTAATGCTGCTGGATGCCAGTAGTCAATACAGACACATGTAAACTGAGTGTTGTATGCTAGGCAAAAACCTAAACTAAACTGCAGGATGAGTAGATATTGTCTATATTTCATACATTTTCAAAAGATTTTTTTTATACTGACATATTTAAATGTCAATTTTTATTTTGTATGTTTCCAAAGCCTAAACATTTCTCATCCATTTCAACTGGTCAGTCTTTTTTGTTTTATTTTAAATGGTAACTGATTAAGTAATGGATACCTTAAAGGACTAATGGAAATGTCACATGTAGTAGTCAAATCTGAGTCTACAAAGCGTGGTTAACCACATGCATAAAAGTTTCTGCTAGACTGTAGATTATCTACAAGAAAAAATGAGTATTAGCTGAGATCATCTATGCAAATTTGGTCCATTATATGCTCTTCCTTACAGATCAGTGTACTCCTTATATATATAATCCCCTAAGTAAATATCCTCTCAGTCACCACTTACCTATTGTCTAGACAAGAGAAGAATCTACTTCATTTGTGAGTGGATGTGTTTTCCCTTTCACTCTGCAGGTTGAGATATTTTTTGTATTGTCTTTATAAAATATGGGACTGGTTTAATTTCATGCAACAATATATGTAAAACAGCTCCAGACTGTTACAGCATTGCAATTCCATAATTCCTTTCAGAATTTTGTTCCCTTATAATGTCATGAGATATTTTTTTAGCATAGGTTTAATTAGGTGAATGATTTTGATGCCTTACCATAAAAATCTAATGTATAAAAGTTACAATAAAATATACAAAATTGCAATATTCTGGGCGTATTGCATAGCAAAACCAGTTGTATTAGTAAGGAAATAGGTACTGGTATGTTTTTCTGAAAAGAAGAACTATATACTGCAAAAAGCAAAGTAGTCCCTATTGGAGTATTAGGTAGTCTGGGATTTTATGTTTGGTTCTTATGACTAAAGCATTTATAGTATCATAAGAGCTGTTTAATGAATGTACTGCCTAGTAATACTCCACAGGGCATACTATTTTCTCTTCCTATTACTGCTTTTGTCTCTGCAGATAATTCTACAAGCTTACTCCTAAGAAAGCAGAACAGTCCCTGATCATGTATGTTTATTAAGAATGGTTGATCATGGACAACATCAGTGGCTTGGATCATTCAAACTTATGCATATATTTTACAGGTAATTACACACAAATGAGAATTAGTGATTGCTGGGGTTTTCTGCATTTTTAAAAATTATTTTTGATAATATGTTGGTGTGCATTGAAACAGCATTATACCTACTCCTATAGTGTTCCTGGAAGTGATCTGATGCATAGACTCATGTCCTTAGATATTCCACAAGTTAGTAATTTATGCTGATTGGTTCTTTTCAATCTCACACAATCTCACAGGAATTGGTTGGGTTTGTTTTTTTTTTTTTTTTTTTTTTGTTTGTTTGTTTGTTTGTTTGTTTGTTTGTTTTATGGTTTAGTTCCTAAATCCAGTATTGAAAAACAGTTAAGAATCTTGTATACTCTTTTTCTTGATTTAGGTTTTATGCCTAGGACATTAATTTCTTTTTAGTTCTAATGCATTGCTTGGCAACTTAATACTTTAAGGCAAGCCCAATTCTGGACTGATTTTCTATGTGTGTGTTACCATCTAGGACAGAACAAGACTTCATATGTACATGATATTCAAGGTGGGATTTTTTTATCAATGTGAGGTTTTTTTTTTTTGGTTTTTTTTTTTTTTTTTTTTTTTTTTTTTCAGGCAAGCACTAATCTGGTCTAATAAACTGACACAGCAGTGGGAGTATCCTAGATGTACTTCTTAGGCAGATATTCTCATTTGCCTCTCATCAGAAACATACCAAGTTCATGAGATTGGGTCACAATGTGGAGACAGAGGAAGCACAGGAAGAAGAAATTATCAAGGTGTTTGCTTTGAAAATGCCTGTGGGATCCAAACTCTAGCACTAGGTTAGCTGCATCTGTGTGTGACTAATTCACATTTTTTAAAAAGTGTGTCCTGATATGATGTGAAAAAAAAATATTAAATGGCTTGTCTCAGTCACAGTATCTGGAGGAAGAGTTATATTTGCTCATCCAGGATCATATTGTAAACTACAGAGAAAGGTTCTAAATTTGAAAGCTAGGGCCCCCCTTGATAAGATTCAAAAGGGAGCTCTGACAACATGCAGTGAATGGAGAATCATTTATACTGAATAAATCTGCCTTGCCCTCCTCTTCCTGTGGAAACGTTTCCCAGCTCTTTCTCCTAGAAATTGAATGATGCAGAAAATTGCACAGCTCTTTTTATAGAGATTTTGTTGTTAAAAATAAATTCACCACTGCTTGTAAGACACTTTGTGGTGTATAGGTGTGGTTAGTTGACCCTGGCTGGATGACAGGTGCCCACCAAAGCCACCCTATCACTCTCCTTGTCAGCTGGACCAGGGAGAAAAAATATATCAAAAGGCCTGTGGGTCAAGATGAGGACAGGAATAGATCACTCACCAGTTACCATCATAAGCAAAACAGACTTGGGTGTATTTTTTTTAATTTAGTGCCAAGAAAATCAGAGGAGGATAATGAGAAATAACACCAAATCTTAAAACACCTTTCACTACCCTTCTCTTCTTCCCAGGCTTAACCTGACTCCTGAATTGTCTACCTCCTCCTCACATGTTGGGCAGGTGAGTGGGAAATGGAGGCTGCAGTCAGTTCATCATACATTGTCTTTGTTACTCCTTCCTCCTTAGAGGGAGGGCTCCTCACACTCTTCCCCTGCTCTGGATGCAGTCATTGTTTCCCAGGGTTTTTTTCCTCTTTTTTCTCAGAGGTGCTGCCACTGTTGCTGACAGGCTTGGCCTTGGCCAGTGATGGAGCTGGCTGGATTGGAGGTCTTACCTCTTTTTTCTGCTATTTGACCTCGTGGCTGATGAGCACTAGAGATGGTACACAAGGCTCATACAAGTGTATTGTCCCTTTCCCACCTAAAATGACTTCAAGCAGCAGTCATCCTCAAAATGTTTAAAAAGTGTTGAGTCAATTCCCACAATTAAACCATAGGTAAACTTTTGTGTATTTCTGCTACTAGATAGACGATTAGCTGATTTGCTAATGTAATTTTCATTTTGCTTTTTCCACTGCACATTTATTTTCATTTTTTGCTTTTGTGAGTGTTGCTCAGGACCCAAACATAGCGCTTCCTTTCTCTTATCTTTAACAGATAAGTTTTCCCCCCAATTCTCCTACTAGACTGTCCCCTATCTTTCATATCTTGTGTTTATTTCAGTTATTCTCCTATAACTTTCTTAATTCAGTTTTACTCTAACTTGTTTATTTATTAGTCATGAAAGCCTTTCAACAATTATTTTCATGATATTTCAATACATGTAAAAGTGCAGAAGATTAGGCATGTAGACAACAAGAAAGAGTTTGTGTCTTAGCAAACCAGAAATTCAGAAAATCATCATCTTATTTGGAAGGTACATGTGGAAGTTTCTATTGCAATCTCCTGCTCACAGCTAGGTGGACACTCAATTCAGACACCTGGACTTGGGTGTCCCCAGCCTTCACAGATGGAGATTTTTCAGGCTGTATTGGAAATCTATTGCAATAATTGATTACTCTCCCAGTGAAAATTATTTTTCTCTTTTTTTTCTTTTTAAATATATGCAATTTGAGCATACTCTGACTTTTTTATGATCATTGTCTTTTGTTCACCTCTGTTGATTTCTGTGAATAACCTGGCTCTGTCTTGTCTGTTGCTTCCTGTAGTTATGGGAAAACTGCTTCTAGTGCCATTGGAGCCAGCTCTTCTTGAGGCTGAACCTCACAGAGCTTGTACTCCATCCTCACCTTGTTCAATGCTCTAGAATTTAAAGAGAAGCCCTACCTCTTATTGAGGGTTAAGGCTTTCCATAATTTAGTAATCAGAAGAGATTTTTGTTTCAAAACAAGGTCCCACTGGCTCTAGAGTAGTCTTAAATATAAGGTGTTATGCTGTGATCACTTCTCCACCGATATCTGACCTTGGGGTGCATCACCTGGAGATGCTGCTCACAGGAGATGCTTGCTGTGGACAATACCTTGGGAGCTGGGAGCTAAAAGTCTCTTCTTGTCTCTTCTGGAGCAAGGCATTCTGCAAACAATTATAGAATGTGGTTATTAGAGGAATAAATCTTTAAAGCATACCAGTAAATTGTCAGATGGGATAATGGAAGATTTCTTTCTTAACATGTTAAAAAAACTATTATGTGATTTGTTTAATGAATGTGTCTCTTGTGAAAAGGTGTTTGATAACAGATGTTATATCAAAAACATGGAGGAAGCTTTTCTAAACCTTCTTGTTCATTTAGATTTTTTTCTTGTTCCCTGAGGCAGTAGAAACCTCTATAGTTTTTCATGACTACTTATTTATCTCTGTGCACAGAATAAATTTATAAATAACTTGGAAATAGGACTCCCATCCTTTTTTAATTTTCCTTTGCCTGTCTGAAATTCCTCAAGATTTTCTCATCGTTCTCTGTTTCCTACAATTTATGTTAAACATAATTTCTTATTTTTCCCACTGTATTATAGACAATAGTGCTAACTCCTAAGTGTAAAACTTCTACCAGCAGTAATGTGGAAAATTCTTCTTTTCTTGTGTAAGAGAAGTGAATATGAAGTGTCAACAGAGTCTCAGCTGAGGTTCATATCCGTGGCAGGCCACAGGGCACACAGTGTAATTGGGAAAACAGCAGTAGCAATGTTTCTGTTCCTTTGTAGGTAGGAAGAACATTTCTTTTTTTCTCCTCAGTAATAGCAAGGGTTCATTTAGCAGTTTTGCTGTAACAAAATAAATAATACCTCCCTGCTCCAAAATTTGATAATTTAAAAAATATATTTTGTAATAGGAGATTACAGATATGTTCTTTAAAATTTACTGATTGAAAGATACTTACTAACAGCAAGCTCCTCTCTTTGCCAAGGAAGAGCCAGCATTTCCAGGTGTTATCCAGCTACTTGTCAACACCGCACAGCAGAGTTTAGTTAACTGCTAAAATAGTCAGTTGTGTAATAAGAGACGTGTGGTACTCTGGCCAAGGTTGGAAGAAAACCACTGAGCAGTTCTTGACATATATGTAGTTTGTGATCCTTTCATTGATCTTTTTTTTTTTTTATTTTGTCCTCCTCTTTTTTGATGGCTCTTTCAAGAGCACATAATTCATGCAAAATACATATACACACGTGTATACACATATGCATTGACATATAAATATTTGTTTGTATGCATCTAATTTAAAGGATTTGAAAAGCTATGTTGAAAAGTACTGTAAGAGTATCTCTGGAACGTTACTCTGGATATAATTCAATTAGAGAGACAGTACAGTGTTCCTACTTATAAAAACATAAATAATAGAAACAGTTACTGTGTGAACGATTTGCCAACAATGCAAAGACTGAAATATATCCTATTAAACAGTTTCTTCATAGGCTGGTATAAGTTATAGCCTCTTTGAGTATAGATTGATTAGAGTAAATGTCTAAATTTGCTGTATAAACTGTCAGTTGTCCACTCCATTTTCCTGAGTCAGTGTTTCACAGACTGTCAAACGATTTTCTTCCATGGTCCTCTTGTGACTCTTTGGTGCCTGAGGCAGTGAATTATACCTGTTTGTCCTTCTCTATAATAATATAACTTGCTGGAAGACTGCATTCCCCTAGCCAATCTTCCACCTTTTCTTTCTCAGACAAATTATACTTACCTCAGAGGAGACTGTACTTAAGTAAAATACTCCCAAAAGTTTTTGGATTACAGTGACCTCAAAAAAAATGGAGAATATCTGTCAAGTTTTATGCATTTCTCCCTGCATTTCTCATTGTTAGTTTTCAGTGAGTGTTTTTCATATTTTCAGGGGTTCACTATCATAAAGATGCTGATTGGTGGGTATTAGGCACAGAGCTGCTGTTTCCTGCTCTCTGTTGATCTCTCATCCTGAGAGGCTGATGAACAATACTGACAGGTGTAGGAGCACAGACTGAAAGTGGAGTTTATGACGGTCATGTCGCCTTAGCAAAGCTCTTTGGTATGTAATGATACCCAAGGAGCATGTGTATGAGCTAGGATAAATTACAGCAGACTCTGCTGGATCGGTCCATGTCTCACAAATGGGACAGGACACTGACTGGTTGCAGACTTAGGATTTATTATCTGTCTGTATTATATAAGCAAAAAGTAAGAGACACAGAGAAATAACAACATTTATGCAAACACAGATCAGAGACAAGATGGCAGTTCATGCAAAGCTTTTTTTCTACATATTCTCTGAACTAATAGCATAAAAGAAAAGGTGTAAAGTCATTATACTTTAACCAATTAGAAAAGGACTCACGTGGGTTTAACATTAACAAAAGGACTTCTATGAACTTAAAACAATACACAATAATTCATTATTTAAGATTGACACTTTTTCTATCTTTGCATATATCTAGGACTTCTCACATCTTGAGCTATCAATAAGTTCTTGCTCTTTCTTGTTCCTTATGATAAATATAAATGTATTCACTTGGTTCTTAATTTTCTAGCTTCCCATGAGGTTTAGAAATTTTTCAGCCTTTCTCAGTTTTAGAAAGTGTCTTTTACCTTTTTATATTCCTAAAGCAGACCTTATTAATGAGGACACAGTGGCAGAGTAACCATATCCTGCATTGGGAGGATCCTCATGCCTAATGTTCTCTCCAGGAGGCTGCAGCAAGACTGCCATACTATCATTCATTTTTTTCTTTGACTGTAAGGCACAGAATCTGGATGTTCCAACTTAAGCAACCTGTGCTCCAGAGCATCATCGATTTGAACGAGTTAAAAGCCATCTCCAGCATGGAGTAACTTTACAACAGAAAAAAAACACACAAAGCTTAAAGAAAACAAAACAAACAAAACAAACAAAACACCAAAACAAACAACAAAACCCAAAACTAACAAACAAGCAGAACCCCCCCAAAAATCCAAACAAACAAAAAAAACCCATCAAACAGACAGAACCTTTCCCTCCCAAAAAAAGCCAAAAACCAAAAACCACAAAAAAAACACAAAACAAACAAACAAAAAAAAAAACCAAAAGAAAATAACAAAACACCAGCACAAATTTGGAGCAGAAGTTTAGAATGCTTTAATTCTGAAAGAGTTTTGTGCTCTCAGTGTGGACTCAGATTCATATCCTGATATGCTGTGTGCATAAATCCAACTAATTAGCTGGGTACAATGTGTTCGGAGATAAACAGAGAAAGATCTTAGTATTTAAGATGAAACATACATAAAAGAAATTAAAGAAAAACCTAATTTTTAAAAAAAAACTTTACAAAACTTTTAAAAACTTAAAAAAAAAATTATTTTCAAATCAGCAGGCCAACAGGGCAACACCTTCTTATTGATTAACATGAGACATCCTATAAAACCCAGATTTACAATAGCAAAGTTTGCATTTGGTGTTTAAATTTCCCTGCAGTTGCTGATCAAGGATCACATCTCTTTGCATGCCTGACAGGTGAGACCTTTGCCAACAGAAGTCAGCAGTTTAGACCTGGCCATAATTACCTGATGGTATCCCTATTAAGCAGAATTACCATCCCTATTAAACAGCAGTTATTGCTATTAGGTATCATTAGTCTTAAATTGCTTTCTTGGGACACATCTCAATTAAGCAAATTCCCGTGTTAAGTGCATTCTGATTGACTGAACTGCACTGTGCTGCTTTGTTTCTTCATGCACCCACTCCAGTAGCCTTCATCCCTCATTTACAACTCTCTCAAATTCTGGCCTTTCTAAGACTTATTAAAAAAGTACACCCAACCGAAGCAAGGACTGCAAAAGACCCTAATTTTTTGGTGTCTTGCTACATTTCATTAGTCATATTTGAAATTCAATCTCCACTCTTGCAAGGTTTATTTTTTCTTTTTCTTTTTTTTTCTTTCTTTTATTTGGAGTAGTGTATACATTTTAGTTAGTGTGCAATCCTCCTGTTACAGGGCATTTTCTGGCTTCTGTAACAGGTTGTGAATTATGCATACAAAAGAGTGATGTGATTTTACTAACATATTTTTAGAGAAGGATATAAAAATAATTCTATCGCTAAAATGATGTACTTTTTATTTATCTGAAATGATTGTGCTTCAGAGATCAGAGGCAGTGGTTTTAAAAACAACACAACCATGAATCTCACCACTTTTATTTGTTGAAAAAGCAGTTTTATTTCAAGCAGGTTAGAGGTGAAAATAAAGCCAGATGTATTTAATGTGGTTTTTAATTCAGAGTTCAGATTGTAGTAATTAAGGTAATCCTGAGCAATACTGGGGTGGAGGACCCAAACAAACCCATAAATCACATCAAGCCTTTCAGTCAAATACAAACCATGAATATTAATGTGTCTCCAAGAAAAATTAAAACCAAAACAGCATTCTTTTAAGAAGTTATGGCATGTTTTTAAAGTTGAAATGGTTTTCTTATTTAGAAACTTTTTATAAATACTAATTACACTGAAATAATAACAATAAAAAAATTAAAGGGCATTATAGAAAACACACCCATTTTCCTTCTGCTTATAAGAATAGCCTTCCAAAGTAGTTGAAATTCTTTTTTAGCACTAAATAAAATTGTGATTATAATTTCTGGCAATCCATCTTGTCACTGAATACAATTCAAAGGTACCATACTTATATACAATTTCTCAGACGTAGTCATGCAGAATTAAAAAAAAAAGTCAATTCAATGTCAATTCAATTCTTTCAGTGATTCTCTGGGATTCTGTGCACCTGGCTCTTGGCGGCCACAGCATGGAGGTTGGCCAGCTCGCTGTCCCACTGGTGGCCGCAGGGCAGACACGCGCGTGGCCGCCCCCGAGTCTCTGCCGAGAGTGTCGCGGGTGGCGGTGATTGCTGCGGCGTGGGTGGCGCAGCAGAGGCACAGGGCACGAGGAAACCGAGGCAGAGGAATAAGGGAGGGACACTTGTCTGAGTCTCCAAATGTTTAATGTCGAAGTCGGGGCAGAGCAAGTGAACCCAATCTGAACCTGAAGGGGCTATTTTTATAAGGGTGGGGGGAACACGGGGAGGACACAACCTGTGACCAATAGGAGGGCATTAGGGGAGGGGTGCAGGGCAAGGGCTCCCCAGCAGAATCCAACATGGGGAGGGAGCAAGCCCCACAACCCAATTCTGCCCTGAGGAAGGGATGAAAGACAGGGAACACTCTGGAACCAAATGAGTGTGTTATCTTTGACAGACAGGGGTGAGACAAGGGAACAATGGAGGTATACAGGTGGATTGACATGTGGATTGACATACATTTGGCAGGGAGAACTGTAATAAACAACTCAGGACTGAATGATTAGTGAAGCCAAATGGGGTACAGAGACTGAACCATTCCAAACTTATAACAAGGAATATTAAAACCTACTAGAGAAGAACCAGCTGTAAAATAACAGACTACCACAATTCTGGATGTCAACTCAGAAATACTAAGTAATTTTATCTTCTTGCCTTCTGAAGTTTTGCAGTGGTGAGTGCACACAAAAGCACAAATTTATTTCTGAGACTATTGGGAAGTGCTATCTATTAAGCACCCCCTTCCTCCTTGCTGGGAGGATGGCAAGGCAGTAATCAATATCTTTCTCGAGAAGACTTTTCAGAAGAGTGGTTTTCATATTTTTGTTATAGTAGTCTATTTTATCTGGGTATTTTCATAAATCTTCCTAGACATGCTTAATGCAGTCTAATATGATTTTAAAATGTTTTTCACTCTAAAAGTCAAGAGGCACCATTACAGTCATCTCTTTTCCTTCTCAGTAAAACAGACATTAGGATGTCCATAAAAATAAATTCCTTTATTAAGAGAAATGGAATTCAAAGTAAAACAGACACTTCTGGTCTTAAAATTTCAAATGATGGAGAACTCATTGCAAAACTAGCTAAAATGTGCAGATGATCTCATGCTTCTGGAAGAGGGAGAAGACATGAATGTATTTTGCTTGGAATTTATTTCCATTCCATTTCATATACCTGTGTTTTCTTTACTAAACTGAAGAAGATGTTATTGAGTATATTTAAATACTGTCATATAAAGTAATCTGCTTGATCTCCTTTAGTCTTAAAAGTCACGAGGAACTGAGAAGTTAAGCTTTGCTTTTCAGCTGCTACCTCTACCACCCATCACTTATCTCTCTATATCTGGCCAGGACCTTGTATGGAAATCCTGCATTGCCTGTGATCACTGAATTTTCACCTCATGTGCCCCCCCCTTACCCACTGCTGCTATATTCAAGGCAAAACACTCAAACAAGCCATAACTAACCTCCTACTGGTGCTGTGACACTATTTTCAGCATAAGCTATCTAAGAAATAATCTACTTTGTCTCTAGATGTGGTCAACCAAATTATTTTATTTGGTTGCTCTCAGTTAATTTGCCCATTAAAATATGCAACATTTTGCAAATGTGGGTAGTATTGACTTTTTTTTTTATGTTGAGAAAGTTCTTGAAGGTCTTCAGTAAAGGAGACTCCACAACATCTCTGAGCAACCCGTTCCAGTGCTCAGTCACTGCACAGTAAAGAAGTTCTTCCTCAAAATCAGGTGGAGCTTCCTGTGCATCTGTTTCTGCCAGTTGCCTCTTGTCCTGTTGTTTGGCACTAGCAGAGCCTGGATCCAACTTCCCGACATCCTTCCTGGACTAAAGCTCCCTTTGGGAGGTAACTTCTTTTCGGACATAATTTTTCTGCTTTGAGCTGGCAGTTTCATTTATCCATTAAGATGTGGATTCATAAACATTAATTGTCATATTTTCCTGAGTTAACCATAGTGTAGAAAACAATAGCTTTTTTTGAGAGAGCTTTATTCTCCTTAAATACAACTTAACAATTCCCAGTAGTGTCAGTTATATTGAATACTGCAAAGTTATTCTATATTTTGTCTAATAAGAGAATGCCTTGCATCTGTGACATATTGATATGAGACTTAGTGTATTTTATGTCTAATTTGTACCTCTCAGTTTTTATTCATTTTCATACTACTCTTTTCATGTGTTGGTTTTTTAAAGGCTCCAACTAAGGCAATAACATTTGAATTGTGAAGTCAATCCCCATGGAGAGAAGATATGCCCCGCATAAAAATGACATGTGTAAATCAGACTGTTTTTATTTCCTGTTTTCTACTGCCATGGAAGAGAATCCCAGAAAAATGCCTTGGCATTTGCTTCTTTGCAACATCTTTGAGTATTTCAAATTTGTACAAAACTTGTAAGCCATACCATTCTGTGCATATACATCTCTCTGTGAGTTTTTGACAAAATTCTTCATCACAAATTCTGCTTTGGTTCAGTGGGGTCATGTTGTGCTACAGGTTGTGATACAGTCATCAATTAAAATAAGTTATTTGAGGTGCATCAAGCACTATTACTTATCACAATGCACCTCAATTTTATGTTTTAAAAGCTAAACTTAGGACATGGCATTTAATTATATTGTACAAATACAAGAATTTATACTTTCAATTTCCTGGACAACTAGCCTTACACTAATACCCTTTTTTTTTTTTTTTGACTCAGACTTCTATTAAGTCTGCGGTT
Source organism: Vidua macroura (assembly GCF_024509145.1). Taxonomy (NCBI): domain Eukaryota; kingdom Metazoa; phylum Chordata; class Aves; order Passeriformes; family Viduidae; genus Vidua; species Vidua macroura. The sequence continues at coordinate 67,388,391 of NC_071573.1, read as the reverse complement.
ATAGGACTTAATTGGAAAAATGCTATAATCAGAAAAAAAACATCATTCTGTAAAAGTGGAAAAATGGAACACAGTTAAATGACCTTTAGTGGTAGCTGTCAATCTTGTTTCTGTACCCCAGAAAAGGGATAGGAGCTGAGCAATGGTGAGACATCAAACTTCAAGGCAAAGGAAGAAAGACTCCTCCTGTAGCTTACACCTTTAGTCCTTCTATTTTTGTGCACAGTACACACATTTTCTTGGGTAAAAGCTTTTCTGCTTGAGTAAAAGAGAAGAATGGATGTACTATGTAAAGAGTTGTGGAAGTTATTGTAAAAGGTATGAAAAAAGCCCATATTTCACTCTTCCCTCAGACAAATGAAAATCCAGAGATTTCCTATAAATAGCGACATAATTCGCTAGGAGAGTACACAGATATCAGCAAGTCGGCACTGAAAATTTTTGTATTAATTACACCATTACTCTTAGAGAAAACATTTGAAAAGCTGGATAGTATTTGAATTAAATTTTGAGAGAAAAAGATATATATGATCAAGAACAGAAGCTAGATAAAAACAGAAACATGTATTTCCTTCCTGAAGGTTGGAAGTTGTTGTGTGTGTTGTTTTAGGACTGTATAAAACCTAAAATCTTTTTACAAAATACATTAGACATCTACAGAAGTTAGCTTCTTAGTGAAGAAAATACCAGGGAAATTTTCTTTGATCTGTGAAAAAGTGGGTTAGACAATGAGTTTTTGCTCTGCCCTCAATTATCTATGTCCTGTGATGAGCATCATGTAGATTACCATGTCTAATATGTATTTGCATTCTGGTGCCAGTGTCATAACAGCTGCCTGGGGGATCTCTATCCACTTTGCAGGGACACATGCCTGATGTTCATGTGTATCACCTTCCTTCACAAGTACTAGGAAAGATTGCTTTCTCTTTCTTCATATTTCAGATATAGTTGGGCAATGATGTGGTATAACCAAGATAAATGGAAAGAAAGGAGCAAGTTTGGGAAGCAAAGGTGCTGATAAAAATTGAGTGCATCCTTGCATCTGTTAGGCTACAAATGTAATTTTAAATTTGAATTTGTTGCTGTATCCCCAGAGCAAGGGAAAATTATACCTTTCCTCATTTTTAGGATGATACCTGGACTTATGAATGATTTTACCCCCTGAAAATTAGCTCCAATTTCTAACCAGACTGTTGTTACTAGCAAAATCACTTGTTTAATTTATTTGTTTCTTTTTTGTCAGTTTTAGTTTCTTTGACTGAACTTTATAAATATAAATAAGTATAAATATAAGTTATAGTTGTATTTACAAATATATATTACATATATATTAAAATATATATTATATTTTATTTTAAAAGTATAAGTATTTAATTGAGTCTTGACTCAATGTTTTTGTGGAACAAGTCAATGCTATATCTGGCAGGTTGTGTTTAGAAAATTATAGAAGACATATTTTTGCTTAATATTATTATCCTTAATGGGTCTTGTATTTGTGGTCACTGCAGTAGTCAAGTTCACACAGACTAAATTTACTTAAACCTTCACATCTAAAAGTTTACTATTTGGCTGACTCAAAGATATCTCCATGGTTATTCATGGTATCTGTTGGGACTGAAAAAATAAGTTTTGTTAAAGAAAAGCCTGACAAGGTCTTAAGAACAGCTCACTGCAGGATCCACTCTGGATCAACTGTATGGATGCAGAGCATCAGAGAGATGAGTGATTTCCCCAGAGGGTAAAATTAACTGCATACAAACTGGGAGGTGAGTCAAGTTTAAGCAATCTCAATCTGGTGTTATTTGTTCAGTTAATAGATATGGCAATAAATGTTGTTCATATAGTTCCGGAAAAAAACCCAAGATCCTTGCAAAAATGTCATTTAGCAATGTGTTATTTTTTTGTCTAATCTCACACCGTTTTGTTTAGATGGAAATATGTCTCATGACTGGAAATACAAAAGAATATAAATGAGTATTGCCAAACAGACTGGCATTTCAAGAAGGTAACATTCCCATTTTGTATGTGCTATGGCATCTCTCCATAGATTTCTTAACTTCAGTTAGCTGCCAACAAGTGGGACTGAATTCTGGAACCAGCTCCTTTTTACACCTGGAGCAGTGGCAGAGAGATCAGACAACAGACTTTTACATATTTTCTGTTCCTGATTTCCTGACAAAAGAAGCAGTGGTGGAGAAATTAAACCTTACCACTTACCAGTATTTGAAAAAAATGAATTTGCAGAAGGAAAAGCAATTCACTTTTTGACTGTTGTTGTGCTGTATTTTGCTCAAGTACTTGCAAGTGATTGTATTATTTTTGCAGCACATCAGACATAAATGCAATTTTTCCTTTCCATAAAGGAAGAAGCTTGAGGCTTACCTGGAATTTTAAGAATTTAATTTCCTTTAAATCTCTGCTTTGTTACTGAAGAACTACATTACTCTTGTCAGTACGCTAAGCACTGTAAGCAAAAAGCTCATTAGTAATGTTTAATAACAATTTTATTAAGTGTAATAATTTATAGATAGGACGTATTAGATTCATATGTCATTAGATAGGTAGTTATACCACTTCTTTCTGTATAAACTTACTCCAGTGTATAGGCATATTTTATTTATTTATTTATTATATTTTTATATATTGGCTTGTCAAGTGAGGGAAATCACAGATTTCACAGAATATGATATTTTCCACTTTTCTCTCACAATTTGTCCTCTCCAAAAAATCTTAAAACTGGATAGATGTGATGGAAAATTTAGGAGTTCTGAATCTGAAACTGTTAATCTGCTGCCCTACAGTAAAATGACCATGATCATGTGTCTGGTATATATTTAAGATGTATTTTGCTCTCCTAATTTATTTTAAATATTAAACTTGCTTTGCAGCTGATCTCACATAAATTAATGGGGCTTGTTGTAGAATTAGACATTGCTTAACAGAATGTGATCCAAATTTCATGGTTATTGATGTGAATGAAAAATTAATTAGTCATGGAATAGAAGCTAAAATACTGGCAGAGATTAGAAACTTGATAAGACAAAAAGCTAAGATTAGAAAAGAAAAAAAAAACAACTTAACACCCCAACAACAGCAAATCGAAGCAAAAACTGGAAAATGTTGGTAAAAGAATTTCCTGCTGGAACAACTTAGAAGGCAGCAGTTTTACATAAGAAAAATCCTCCAAATTTTGTGTGCCATAAAAAAACTATTTCATTGCTTGGGCAGATACCTTGACAACAGTGTAGATAACACAGTCAAAATATTACCTCACTGTGGGACAATAGCTCAATAAATCAGCAAAAATTGGGAAATATTAATAGTGTGCATGAAAACTACTGAGAAGTGCAATCGTAGAAACCTCTGATGCATTATTATTTGTAATTGTGTATTCAGTATTCTTCACTGAAACTTAGATTACTAGAAGTATTTAATCATTGTCCAAAACACCTTTTAAGAATCTGGGATAATATCTCCACAGAGATAATAGTAGAAATCACTGTTTGGGGATAACATAAAAAGCAGAAGCTATAATAGAGAATCTGCCATAATCTCTCACCTGATGAGATTAAAGTGAGGGAGGTGAAAGGCAAAAGCTGTTGCTAATTAGCTGTGTGAACACGCTCTCTGCAACACTGAGGTAATTTACAGTGGGTTCCTACCCTCCCACTTGAGAATCTTGATTCAGAGGCTGTTTGAGCAACCTGGTCTCATGGAAAATGTCCCCAAAACTAGGTAATCTTTAAGGTCCCTTCCAACCACAACTACTCTATGTTTCTATGATTCTATAAATGCAGACAGAGCCACTGCAGACACTCCAGGACACTGGAGCCCCGCTGAGGTCATGTAGGTCTGCTGTGAGAACCAGGAAGCCCTGGAGTGGCAGCTGGAAACTAAGCAAGGTGTGTAAGGTGTAAGGTGTGTAAGGTGTGTAAGCAAGGTGTGTAAAATGTCTTACACTATTCAAATTGACAATAAATGTTCATTGGTCCAGACTGTATGTAAATGAGTGCAGTAATTTCCCATTAGGAAATGGTCCCTTCTGGCTTGAAAATCAACCTCATCTGTAAGAAGACATTTAAGTGAAAAACACACCCCAACATACAATTTACAGTTAAAATGTAACTGTATCTTTACTAAGGGTATAGAGTTTTTTGGTTTTTGTTTTTTTTTCTATTGCAACTAATAGCTTAGACAACAGGCCAATTGACTTTTTAAATTTAGTCTACAACTTGAGAAAGAAATTACTTGCTTTATGTGTTAATCAGGAGAAAAATAAACAAGACATGAAGAACACTTTTAGATTTCTGGCATGAGTGAATCATTATGTTAATCCGGGCTTGACCTTTATTTCAAAACTCAAGGAAATACTTTGAGATCACAACTTTCTAGGTGATTGTGAAATGTGCATAAATATTAGCCCAGTCATCTGGAGTCTGACATTTACTTGTTGACAAATAAAAAATTATTTTTAAAAAGCAACCTAGGATGTCCATTTTTGTCCTACTTACTTAATTTTTCATTCCAGACACATGGAGACATACTTATGAGAAATTAAAAAGCAGGAAGGAGTAGGATTTGCCAAAAGTATCATTCCAGCCAAATATTGCTCACATATGAAGTACATATTTTAAAGACTTCACAGATATAGTTTTGGGGTTTTTTTCCCACATAAACTAGTGTTGCAAGTTAGAAGCACTGAAGAATCAAGGGGCCATAACAATTCCAAAGGGGGATTTTAATATGTAAGTAATTGTGTCATGGAACTTGTCACACTTACAAAGTGATTCTCAAACCTTTTCATCTAAAATGTAATCCTAAAGTGCTGAAGAACAGACAGCTCTCCCTTGAGCGCTCTCTTCTAGTTACATTTCTGAAAGTATAATGTTTCTTAAAAGCCAGCAAAATAACTTCTAGTTTCAGGTGACAGAAGAGGAACCTCCTGTCCCTGCTTTGTTACCTTATTATCATTCAAATTTCAAATCAATGTCTTTATTGACATACTTATTTTTGAGATAAACATGCATTTCCTAAGCCTTTCAGGGTGAATTTATGGTCTCCCTTCAGTTATAAATATTTTTGGAGGAAAAATGAATCTTCATGTTTTGTAATTGGGTACTATACTCCAGATTGTTACAAAATGAGAAAAATGTTTGATACTGGATTTTTTTCTTTATTAGATGAGACGGTGCAATATTGAGAGGACAAGTAGTGTGTTTTATGTTTTAAATACTATGTGAGAAGGCCCTCTGGGAAATCTCTACTTATTTACAATTGAAATGAAAATAAACTCACTGCAAAAAAACTCACTAGGACACTTCAATATATTAAATGGAGAGAGAACATTGGAATGGCAGACTCAGAACAATGTAGATTCTTTTAATTTAATCTCTCAGGTCTGTAAAACAACTGGAAAAACATTGATGTGGGTCTCACTTTATATTAATGGGAACAGCTACACTACCATCACTGAGATATTTTGGGTTCACAGGAACTGTGGTTTTGGGTTATTTATTTACTTGTATTGCAAGTCTGAGATAGTTACATCTAAGCAAAAAAACCCCAACCCTCTAAATTCTCCAAAAGATGATAAGAGAAATGGGACATGAGTTAATATGCTCTAAATGCAGGGTTTTCTATGTTTAAGTTTGCTAAAGAAAACTTAGTATTCAAGATTAAGCTGTTAATAATTTTGCAAGAGTTTAATTTCCTGTATCAGGAAATTTTTATTTAAATTCAAGAAAATACCCAGACAAAACAAACAAACAAACAACCCCATCAGTTTGGGGGACAGGAGTGGGGGAAGAGCACATATTTGGGGAATAAGCAATGGATAGAAACAGGGTAATAATGTGAGGGAACAATTAGAGTGTGAAAGCAACAGATACAAGGCTTAAGATCAGCATCAGGATGGTGTCATGCAGAAATTATATGATTACACTAAAAAAAAAATATAACAAAACAGTATCATTTGACTCTAAAAACTGAGTAAAACACACTGATTTTTTAATGAGGAAAGCATTCCTTTGTACTTGTACCTACAACAGAAACCTCAATGCAGGTAAGGAGCTGTGTTGAGCTAAAGCTGAGACATGATTCTCAGTGGCTCTCCACCCTGTGAACTAGCTCAGGAAGTGATGGTTGTGCCAGTGTAGACAGCTACTGGCAGCAGAGCAATAGTGAATCTGGGCAACCTCAATTTCCAGAGGCAAAGAAGCGCTGCTGAACTTGCTTTCTTTCTACACATGCATGAAATTTCTTTAACTTAACAAGGTGCGAGTAGTCACAGTTGCTCTTCATTCCACTCAGAATGAAACTTTGTGGTATCAGTTAACCATCACAATTAAGTCATTAGCATTAATTAGCGAGATGTGTGCTGCAGCCACCACCCCCACCAAGCCATCACTAAGTGTGATTTTGGAACATAGGGCAGACTGTAAATCACACAAACTGATGTAGGGAGGGAAGAGAGGAGGAAGGACTAAAGTCTTGTTTTGAGAACTAGGAGGAGGTGGAGTAGGAACTTCACAAACAGAAGAGGTGCATGGTGTTGAAGGCCTGATTTTTATGGGGATAACAATATTGAAAGTGAAATTTTAACAAACTTTATGAGTAAGAAAGGGAAAAGTAAGGTTTTCCATAAAATAAAAATAGATTGTCATATCACCAAAGTCACATATCGATGTATAAACATATAGGTCTTTAGATGGTACCCTAGTTACAACATGACGAAGGAAAGTTTGAGGAGTTCTTAGAAACAAGAGACTTCTTCAGAAGAGAAAAATTGTCAGTCAGTAGTTCCTAAACATTTTATTTCCAGAAAGTGGGAAGTTATGTCAGCACTAAAATTCAGTGTATGCTCAGTTCTTATGCTCTTTCCCTCAGTGTATTTTCTTGCTCCTTGTGGGAGGAAACGGGTTGAGGTACATGCCACTGCAGTTTTTCTTAAGCTTTACAGCATTTTTGGAGCTTCTTCAACAGCATTTGTGATTTGTTGATGGTGAATTTCCTGTGTCAATTTTAAACTTTTTCTCTCCACACTTTGGTATATTGAGACTTCATAGCTGGGTTGGGTTAGGTAAGTCCTCCTGAATTCAAGGGTATTCTTTTTTTTACCTTAAGGAAAATCCTGATGTCTTGTTGCAGAGCAGCCCTTAATGATCCTCTACATACAGAAGTGACATATGGGGTGCCCTCTATCCATTTTGCACAAGGTTAGCTTAGATGTTTTCAGAAATGCTTTCTTCTAAATTGAAAAAAAAAAAGACATCTGCTTTTCTGTTTTGCATAATAATAATAATTATGTAATTATAGTTCATTAACATGCACATGCACATGGTGTTTTGTTCTGTTTTTTGGTCTGACATATATAGACTTCAGTACTATTTGAAAGATCATTTAAAAATAAACCATCATTGAACAAAAATCCAGAAATGTGTGACAGGCTCTATTCAGAGCAGAATACTCAAAATTTGTCTTGGCTGGGATTTAGCTGCTGTTTAATAGACTATTAGCTCCAATTTGCTACTGCTTTATTTGTGTCAATGCACTCTGATCTGAGCTTTTTTGTCAACTGCTTTGCTCTGAATATAACTAGGAACATATTCCAAAAATGCCATTCAGCAGTGGGATGCAAGTTGAACTCATGTGTGCCTAGCAAGACTTGCATGTCATTAATTGCAAGATCTTCTTTACCTCTGACTGAAAGCTTTCAGGTAAATCACTTAAGTGAGAAAAAGAAAATTCTCTAGAACTTATGCAAGACAATGTTGATTCTGAATGTTTTCATCAGAAATTTAAAAATTATTCATAATTGTGCTAATAACTTGTTCTGATCCTGATAAATTTTTTACAGCTTCTGTATGTTTAAAAATTTGGTCTTTGATATACTATATGTAATAGTTCTCCAATTTTATCAAAATTATCATTTAAAAATTGTTTTCATCCATTCTTTACCAGTCTTCCCCAGCTGAAGTTGACACAATCTGTCCCCCTTCCTCTACTCCCTCCTTGCTCCTTTTTGTCTACTTTTTCCAGTGCTTATGCCTTATTTCTTACCTGATTTTTAAATTATGCCTGGGACATAAGTGAGTGAGAGTAGGGTTTAATTTTGTCTGCTTCTAGTTTGAGAAGAAAGAAAAAGAATAATTATTTTCTCTCAAAATTGCCTTCACTCAAGTTGTACCATTATGGTGCGCAGAGCAGATTACTGCAAAATCTGGGTTGCAAAATGTAGTCTGACTTCTCCTCAGGAAGAACAAAACTTCAGGCCCCAGCTTCGTAGAAAAGTTCTTTAACTGTGAAACTCTTCTGAGAAAGTAGACACAAAAGACCCAAGTTAACTGACTCCATCTACTTGGGATCTTAATATCTGTAGATGTTTCATTACAGTCTCAAAGGAGTGAGAGGTAACTCACCATCTCCTAGAGATCCAATAAATACATAATTACATTACCTAAGTTAGCTGCACTGGATTATGCTTTTGAGCTTTGGATGAAATGCAGGTGTAGTAGTGAATCTGTCATTCTGAGCTTTTTTTTATAATTTACTTCCTTTATAGTCTCTTACAACTCATAAAATAGTAGGCAAAATTATTTGTAGAAATTTGGCATCTAAATAAGATACTGTCTCTAAATATGGGTCTGAATTTGCTGGCAGACACAGCTATTTTTGTTAAGTGACAGTGTCTGAATCATAGACATAGAGTCATAATCATTTAGGTTGGAAAGGAGCTGAGAAAGCAGTCCAATCCATTCCCACCCCCAGACAGGGGTGATAATGAACTCTGACTTGCCTGTGAACTGCTCCAGTTGAGATCTCTCTTTCAGAAGACTGGAAATAAATTTTGTGCTAGGGAAACACCCACTGTTCTGAAGAGCCAGGAGACCCTCTCTCCCTGCCTTTCAGACTTTTACACCAAAGTCTCAAAAGAAAGTATAGGAATTTTCTATCCTACCCAAGAACTGCTGGTGATTTTACAACAAAAAGATTTAAGGAGAATTGAAGTTTCTCATGACCTCTTCTTTATATGTAATCTGAAGAGAAAGAAAAGATCCAAAGATAAAAAATTGTTCCTTTGTGAACAATTAATTAAATTTAAATTGCTTATCTGACAAACTTATAAATCCTTGAGATTGGAAAGTGAATTTCTAAAAGAATCTCCCCACTCAATGCTATTTTAGCTTTGCATAAGCATTATGAAAAGAAAAAGAAAAATCAGAAAAGCAAGGCAAGGTATGCATTCTATTTTTTGACTGTTCTGTACCAAAGAATAAATTTAATAAAGGCTGCAGGTAGCTTTAGGCAAAACAAGTTTTGCAAGGATTTCGAAACTTTTTTTTTCTGAATATAAAAGCTCAGGGACTCTATAGTCTTTATAAAGACCTTTAGAAAAGTGTAGACTTTAGCCAGCTGGAGGAAAAAATTTTATAGTACATAAAATGAGAGGGAAAAAAAGAAAATTTATATTCATGTGTTACTCAGTTAGAAATCTCCACATTCCATTTCTATATTCATCCTAGAAATATATCTCTAGTTATTAGTAAGATATTACATCAGTGATCACATCATTATGTGAATTTATATTACAATTTAAGAGAGTTTAGTAATTAACTTTTTAGAAAGACAGCTTCTGAATAAGTTAGGGAATGTCTTATATAGAAGTTTGGAAATACTTCTCCATTGACCACTGTGCTCTGACATACTCCTTTGTTGGTGTGATCCTTCAGCATTAACACTGACGAGTGTTCCTGCAACAATCCATTCAACTTTTTCTTACCTGAGGCACAAGATTATATCAGTATTAACTTTAATCCACTGATCTATTTCAAGCTGAAGTGTTATCTGTCTTTGCCAGCATATCTCTGATGGTCTCCATACGCATAGACATAATCAAATCACTTTTGTGCTTTCATGATCAGAACCTGTTTTGACCGATCTAATTTAGTCCACCAAAATTGGTGTCCTCCTGTGTTATCTGACGATCACTACAAATTAGACCTCCTTACCTTCCATTCTAGAAAAAAAATTAAATTATTCTTTTAATTCAGAAGGGAGTGGAAGTGTTAGTGTGGGTCACTCTTAACTGAAGAACCAGCAGTAGCAAGTTGCATATTATTTTCCCTAAATGTTCTTGTGAAAATGGATTTTTCTTAACTTCAGGAAGAACCAATAAGTATAAAACTTCTAAGACAACATCATTATCTTCTAAATAAGCAGACATATACTTCTGTTTGCCTATATGAAATTCTGCTATTTGAACACACTGAAATAGGTACATCCATGATACTGCACTCCAATAATTTATGACTGATATATTCTACCATTAAGAACATTGGTGAATATTTCTTGCTTTAACCAACACATTAAATGCTGAAAGCAGAAATCTTCATGGATGGAATAGGTCATTCTGCTGTTGTGTATCTCAGAATTCAATGTTTCTATTTCCAGATTGATTATGAAGAAATATAAAAGACAATATACCTGCTTCCTTTGTCTTTGGAATCTTTCAGCAAGTCACATACAGAATTTAAATAACTTACATTATGTTTTCAAGCAGTATAGAGAAAAGAAACCAACAAAAAACAACTTCTTAAGAGTTTTTGGCTGGTCGGCTTTTTCAAAAGAATACTTATTGATATTTTTTTTTTGGATGATCATAGGCAAAAGTTACTCCCCACTTTCTTTCTCTTGACTCCTGCTTGATTAAGGCAGCTTCCTCAGGAAGCAATCGTCTACTAGACAAGAATTAAAAGGAAAGTCTGAAAAACTTTCACAGGGTTAGATGGAGGTAAAAACATGTAGCAAAAAGCGTAGTTCTTTCACTCTTGAGCTGAACAGTGGATTTCCCTGCTCATTACTGCATCGAGAAAAAAATAATCACAGAGCCAAAAGCCTTAAATGAAAGGCACAGACAGCTTTTCATTATTGCTCCATCAAAACAGTCCTTCTACATAAGGCTTGGAAAAGTACATCAAATGGTGTCAAAACTGTAACAGATCTGCACAAAGTACTGTAACAGAAGGAACTTTACCTGTGTGTTGCCCAACTCAACAGATACAAATTACGAAGGCTCTCATGGAAGTACACTCTGGGATACTCTGTGGGGTCCACAGCCTCAGGAGGGTTTAACTCCCTTCTATGCTTCTAAGCAGTATCAATGTGCAAAGAATTCTTTTCCATTTCCTTTGGAATGTATCACTGATGAAGAAAACATCCAGTGCTTGTCCCTGTCTTTACCATTTTGTGCCAGCTAGTGCAGAAAAGATCCAAGAAAGGGTTTATCCACACTTTCATAACGAGGAAAAATTCAGCTCCAGATAGACTCTCTCCCGGAAGTCTCCCTTTACTACTAAATAGGATGCAGTAAAATGAGTCAGAAATGAGCAGCTAAAAAGAGTTGGCTATCACACTAGTAGAGGGATGTGAGATTCAACAGTTCTTGAGTAAGAGAGGTAATCATTGTGATTCTCATAAGCATTGTATGCAACAAAATCCAAGAATCTGAAGAGTTTTTAAAAAATTAAGATGTATGGGCTTATTTTGGTTGGTTTTTTAATCTTGGTTTTGGCTTTAGTTTTTTGGTTTAGTTTTTTGTTTGTTTTATAGGGTAGCTGTCAGAAATTGTTTTGCAAGCATTTGTTGCCAGATTACTACAAGGTTGTCACAAGCCTCTTAATATTTTTTTTTACTTAAGATTAGTAAAGAACTTTACTAGTTTGAGTTTAATATCAGAAACTCTTCAAAGTGAAGAGATATTACATTTGTAATGATACCAGTTAGCTTTTTCTGCTGATCTACACCTTTCTACAATATTGGTACTGAATAAATATGGAAATCCTTATGGGTTAAATTTGTGTTTGTCTTAGTAAGTAAATCGAGAGAGCTTATAAGAATCTTTCAGGAGATATATTAGAATTCTTACCCTGTTGTTTATCCCAGTTCCATCCATTTGAGATGGAAGTTTCCAAAACACTGCAAAGATTCTCACTCATGAATATTAATTTAGTGAGGAAGAAGGAGGAACATGATACCCATCAAACTGTCAGTTTGATGGTAGACGGTGAAAAATGATATAGCCAAAACCTATGGGACTGCAATTCCATCCAGAATACTGTTAGAAATAACTCTGAAGTAGTAAAATGTTTCCCAACTATTTCAGATTATAACTACTTCAGGGGTTGATGCTGTGCTGTGTTTAACATATTTATACTGTGCATTGCATGCATGGATAAATAACAGTATTACCAGATCAAAGTAAAGAGATAACCAGAAAAATAAGTTTAATAGACATAGAATAACCTGTAGTGACAAGAAACTTTTCTATAATATTATTATGCAGATCCAGCTTCATACAGTATTTGCAAGTGAACTAATAATAACACTTCCATGATTTATTTTGGATAAATCCATATATATCTCAAAAACACTCTCAGCAGAGCGTTGTTATTACTTTATTAAATACTACTTTTGCCTACTTGAGCTTAACAAACAAATCTAATGGTATGAAAGAATTTAATTTCAAAGCTGAATGATAATTTTTCAGGCATGGTTAATTCACATAATTCAAAGTTAATTATGTTTGCAATATTAGAGAGTGCAGTAATTTTGTTATGTTCAGCTGCAGCTCTTATTAAATCTTATGTTTTGATTAGGAAAGCCAGGCTTTAAGATTGTACAGTAAATTAGAAAAAATGGCAAGGTATGGGGAAATGTTTTTAGGCACATGCTTTTGTTCATATTCATATCCTCTCTTGTGTTACATCACTTTGTCAATCCAAAGCTGAATGAGATATGCATAAATATTTATTTACACTTCATTCTATATGTGATTTATTTCATTTTTTTAAGCATTTGGGAATGCTAAACTTGATGTCCCCAAGCCACTTGATGAAGTAATGTACAGTGGGTACATCTCTCCTTCTTGTACCAAGCAGTATTTCCCCTGCTGTATTCCCCAGTGGAAAAGAAAGGCTCGACAGAAGAGAGATTTACAAAATCAATTAGGAAGTGTCAGAGACTTATTGACAGGGGATCGATTTATTTCAGTGTTAGATTTGTGGCATTGATTAGATATCACTAAATTTGTTTTCAATGAATACATTTGAATAGCATTTAAAGGTGTGATACTCTGTGTTGTAGGTTGGGTTGATTTAGTCAGGGATTTTATTAATGTTAGTTAGATTGTTCCTTGTACCCCATTTTTCCCTCACAGCGGTTTGCTCCAAGTTGTTTACCATGGGAGCTCCTGCCACTCAGATCTGTCAATCTTCTCACTTCTCACAGTTTTCTCCTTATATGGTTCTGTCAGTCAAGGTTTGTTCACTCCTTGTCGGGGTGTCAATCTTGTAACCACTCCCTGCTTCTTCATGAAAGTTCTGCATCACTCTACTTTTGCATTCCTATTTGTCCCAGAATGCTGTACCCACCTCTGTTATGTTACCATAGGTTGTTATAATCTATGTCACTCCCCTGTTGTTTGTCCCCATTGGGCGAGCCAGGTTTCCACCGCTGTCCGCCCACCCCCTACTTAATCTGTTGCAAGTTCTTTGTCCGTCGGCATTTGCACTGCATTCCGTCCAGAGGGCATCCCTCCACTCATGGGGGAATCAAAGATCTTTGGACCAGCAAACAAAGTGTCCTTCTCTCGTCCCTTCACTTCCTCTCAGTGTGAAGCTACCAAAGCTGCGTTACCCACGCCGCGGCACTCAGCATCATCAGGGAGGCAGACGCCATAACCCTGGAGCGCCCGCTCACGTGGTGGCTATGGCCTTACAAAGGCAGCGCTAGCCGGCGCTCAACTGCTTGAGGTTGTAGCAGGTAGCCACTGCAACTCTGTACAAGCTGTATTTCTCAAAGAAGAAAGGCAGTTGAATGTGTGAAATTGATGGGGTGTTCACAATCTGAGGCCATGTGGGAACTGTAGGGTTTTGAAGCCATTCACAAGGGTTCAAGCTCCCTCCTGAGTTTCTGCTTCCTATGTAATTTTGGTGATATTTTTTAGATTGACGTGACTAGGTAAGGTTACCAATCTGAATATGTTATCTTCGAGTTTATAGTCTTCCTTTAGATATATGCTAGAGAACAGGAGCAAAATCATTGTCCTGTCTCACAACAACACAACAATGGTAAATGCAGCACAGTGCTGCTCTGCAGTCATGCTACAATGTTTGGGTTGAAGACACATAGCTACTTCATGAAAATGTAGCAAAAGTAGGCCTTGTCTCACACTGTACTGGTGGCAATACAAATTTCTAACTCTTTTTTTACAGGGACAGATCTCAGCATTTCTCTGGGCTGGTTCTACTACCACCGAGCTTTACAGAAGCATTTATAAAACATTAGACACAAATTTGTACCTCCAACACAAACTTCTCTCTTCAATGTGTCTTTGAACTTCCTTTTACTGTGGTGGGTTTTTTGTTTGTTCATGTATGGTTTGGTTTTTTTTTTTTTCCTAAATTAAGCCTTTCCAACACAGTTTTTAGTTTTGACTTCCTTATTTAAAAGGCTAGAGATGCTTTTTTATTGCTCACATGTGGCAGCACATTTCTCTCTCTCTCAGGATTTTTCATAGAGGTGCACAGAGAGAAAGAAAGAGAAAACAATTCCTATTTCTGCTCCTTGTTTTTCCTATGTGGAATGTGTTTGGAGAATTGTTTACCTGGGGTGATTGCTTGGTTGGATTCTGGTGAGGATTGTTTGAGCCTGATGGCCAATCAGATCCACCTGTGTCTGGACTCTCGCGAACAGGGTCACAAGTTGTTAGAGTTAGATATGGTAGTTAGAGAAAGTAGGTTATGTAGTTTTAGTATCTTCCCTTATATAGTATATTAATGTATTATAGCATAGTTATAATAAGGAAATCATTCAGCCTTCTGAATTAGAGTCGGACATCATCATTTCTTCCTGTTGGGTTTGCTTGCATTTTACAATACTCACATGAAAACAAAACTATAGCAAACTGTATGTTCACAGACTTGAGTACTTGAATAGGAGTGGTAAAGAGCTGTGTATGCCAGGAACTAACAGAAAATAATCTTCATTGAGCAGTCTTAATTAGTCACAGAATCTCTTTGTCCCTATGTAAGGCAGGGTCCTATGACAAAAGCAAAACGGAACCCCATTATTCATTAACTCAGAGTTCATCACATACTGATGGAGTTTTAACTACATCAATATTCCCTGTGTGAGGGAAGGAGTGAAGCCTGTGTAAAATCTTGAATGTGTAGCCTTAATTCTTGTACTTTGTATTTTTTGCTGTTCTTTTAGTAAAGTATTTCTGTGACAGTGTAAACTCATATTTGGTCTTGGAGTTCATTGCATGGAGTGTGTCATCACTGCTGTCAGGCTGCAGGAAGCTGGGAAATAAACCAAGCCTTAGAAGCTAGCAATTTTAATAAAGTGCTAACAGCCAGTGAATATCTATGGACAGTGAAGATATAAGTCACTTAATGACTGTTAAAATTCCAGGCTAAAAGATTTCCACAGACCAGAGAATCCCTGCTGCAAGGAGGATTGTTATTGGGATGAAAGTAATTTTCTCTCCTCATGCTAAATTTAATCACACAGAATCCTGTTCTCCTCTGTTAAAACTTCTTTCTCAAGCTTTTGACAAAGCAAGTGTAGTATTTGATT
Source organism: Vidua macroura (assembly GCF_024509145.1). Lineage (NCBI taxonomy): Eukaryota > Metazoa > Chordata > Aves > Passeriformes > Viduidae > Vidua > Vidua macroura. The sequence goes on along the minus strand of NC_071573.1, from coordinate 67,372,755 downwards.
ATGCTTGGAAGGAATGTTAGCAGGAAGAACAGAAACTTCTGAGGAATGGTGAGATCATTTATGTGTAATTACAGCACAGTGTCAGGCCCTGGGTTGCCTCTGAATGAATTTACTAATGCAGTCATCATCTTGTTGTTCACAGTCAGCAGCCACGCTGCTGCAGTGTAACTAGGGTAACAATAAAGCCACATATATTTTTGTAGAGGTAAGATAGTTTCCTAGAATGTCTGACATTTCACTGCTGGTGACTGGAGTAAAATGCCAATGCACTGAACTCTGATGTAATTCTGAATGTTAATATCTACAAATAGGGCCTATTAATTTTCCTTGACTTTATATGTGTATATGCATATGTATGTATGTATACATGTTACTGGAAATAAATATGAAGGAATCATTAGTGGAAAAGGAATTGTCTGCTTAAAGCAAATGATATTATCCTGCCACTTAATGTCTTTTCATAAGGGATTTGTGGAACAGACCTTGCTCTTTCATGGCTTTTCCAGAAATTTAGGGTCTGTCTTTCAGAAAAATTTCTTCTTTCCAAGCTCTAAATGTTTTGGAATTTTTAATGTTTTCAAATTTTGAATGGTTTTGAACATCCACAAATAAGAGGTGTTATTTCAAAGGCAGTCTAAGTGTGCTGCAGTGAGGAATTTTTCATACTGGTGGAAACAAAATTCAAGGAGTTCATCATCTTCTCAGAATTGCTGCATTTGTCTAATGTACATTAGACTTGGAGAAAACTAGAACATAAATAGATAATACTTGTGACAAGGGTACTTTCTGAGAAGCTGGAAGAGGAGTTAACTGGGAATGGGGAAATCTGGAGTCCAGCAACTGGGTGCTGGGAAGAATTATTTTTAGTAAGAAAAACTATCATTATAATAGTGTCTGTGTGCTTCTCCAATGTGATCCACCAATGCAGGGGATTATTGATTCCCCCATCATCAAACTAGTCACAATGTATTACTCAAATTAATGAAATTCGTATCTATTGGAATGTCTCTAGTGAAGAAAGTTATCAAAGTCCTTTCTTTATCCCTATAATATATCCTATTTTTTTTCCTTTAAAATAAGTAAATGAGGAAACAAGCAAGAAAACAAGAGTATCAGCTTTTTGTTTTCACAATTCATGCTTGGATATAAAAGCAAAATTATAACCTCTGTCACCAGGAGATGTTTTCAATTCTAAGAAGATGAAGTGTTCCTCCAGCAGAATGCAGTGATGGTTGATAAAAAGTGTCTCACGCTGTATGACCCCACTCAGCCCCCTGCACAGCTGGGGCTGTGCCTTCCAGCTTCACTGCTGGGTTTTCACTGACTGAGTTCATGCCACCATTTCCCTGGCAGCATTAGCAGAGGCAACTTGGACTGTGCTCAAGAACCCATGTTATTACATTACTAAAAAACTTAAAAATCTTTTTTTCTGCTCCTGTACTCCTCATGTAGCTAGTCAAGGATGCTCAGAAAATTCAGTCTGTTGAGAAAGCTGTTTGCTGCTAGAGGTTTTGTGGTTTGTATTGCTGAGCTGCCCAGTGACTTACCTGTGAACTTAAGGACACTGCTCTGATTCACATATGTCCCCAGTGGTTCTCTGCTTGGTATGTTTCATCTTAAAGTTTGGATGAATTCTGCCAACTGAAGTTCAGCTCAAAACTCGGCTTTACTTCTTATTCTCCAAATCTTCAGAAGTTCTACTTTATCATCTAGTGACATGTAGCAACTGAAACAAGTGGGAACAGACTTGGCAAGACAATTTCTGCCAAACCAACTGCTTTTCACATTACACACTATAAGAAAAATACAGATCCAAGTAGATATAGTAAATGTCAAATGATTCTCTATTGCAATTTCTGGCCACTATTGAGTGCTCCTTAGGATTTAGTCAAAATGTGTTATGAAGTCTAATACACCACAGCACACAGGGCCTAGGACTGCAGCGACTCTGTGGGTTGTTGAATCCACTGTTCTGCTTATGAAGACAAGTGGCATCCCAGTTTAAAATCATTCAAATATTATCCTGAACTCTGCTAAGAACATGCTCTGGAACATGACTCTTCTCACAGATATAAGTGTCCTAAACTGAGGAGCACTTTACACATTTGGTTTTGTATCCAATTTTGTATTTTGTATCAAATGTGTATCCTCCAGAGAATCGATTTTTTTTCTCCGTAGTGACTAGATGCCACAATTAAAATAAAACATCTGTCATAATAGAGACATATATATATATATATATATATAGAGAGAGAGAGAGAGAGAGAGAGAGAAAGAGAGAGAGAGAGAGAGAGAGAGAAGGCCAGTCTAATGAAAAAAAATCGAATGGACAAAATCTAGGAAAAAAGAAACCTGATTATTTCCTATTTTACAGATGGCTCTGCCGCTCAGTTAAATAGTGAGCCAGATTTTCAAGCATTTAGCAACCTAAAATGCAGATGGTGCCTTTGTGCTTTCAAAAACACCTGTCTGTGCATGAATACAGCTGTGTGTTAACTGGCTTTAAAAATCAGGGTTGGAACTGATTGTCCAGCTTATGCAGGAAATCTGCAGTAAAACTAGGAATCATGCTCTAAATCAGTTATCTCAACAATTATCTTATCCTTCTATAAAAGTGTGTGAAATGACTCTTCAGATGACACACAGCCTATGAATGGGAGCTTCTGCAATTAAAGCTAATATTCAGTCATGCTGGAGTGCTGGATCATTTTCTCAGATCTTTCCTCCTGCAATCCTGAACCACTTTCTCCAAGTTCCCTGCAGGCTGCACACTTTTCCCTGCCTTGACTAATACTTTTTAAGTTTGCCTTCCTCTAAGACTTAGAAAATGGAAAGTGGAGATACATTTTTATAAACTCTTGAGGGCTAGTTTTGTTGTCAGTAATATTTAAAAAGTCTAATTGTACTTGCTTACTAAAAGCAAATAATATAAAATTATACTTCCAAGTGTACATTTAAAAAACTAAATGTGTCACAGTGCTTATAAATGGATTGCTTTGAAGACAGGGAAATACTGCCTTGGAAAAGGGCAGACAAAGCTCTATCACACATTCTTTTTGGTTTTGCCTGATTCTTCTCCAAGTCTTGAACACAACTGCTTTCACATGATCTCTTCCTTTTTCATCCACTATATAAGTACATGCAAGGTCATTCTATTAAACCTGCCTTCTTTTCAGCTGAGTTTTTTTCTAATTTTCTGTTGTAGAAGAGATCAGGAAAGTGCTCAGAGGATCAGGCCAACCTCTCAAGTGTCCACTAATTCAGCTCTGATTGCTAGCATTGAAAACTGCAGGGATGGATACACTGAAGGTACATGCAGTACAATTACTATAAATGTTTTATTGCTGGACAAATTTTTAGATAGCCGCTCTGAGAAATGTGTGTTAGAAGAATGAGGCATAATTTTGAAGGCAAGAATAAAACACACCTCTTCGCTAATTTATCTCAAATGCAGAGGAAGAATTATAGAAGCAATCCTCTGAGGACCTCATAACATTTGTTATAGACAAAGAGCCTTTCCACTGAAGCACCATATTGTGTCCTGACTCTGCATTCAGCTGTGTCAGCAGGTTATGTTTAAAATCCACTTAAAAGTGAACTTGGGGTCTAGGTATGTTTTCCTCTTAATTAACCTGCATAATCTGTTTTTGTACATAATTCATCCCTTCATTTGCATTTTAATTAGGGAGTGTGCAAAATGTCAAGTCTAATTGGCTCAGGAAGACGTGGTACAACAAAGCCCTGGACTAAATGTAGCTGTGGGCAGTGCACTGAACAGCTGGCTTGCAGTTCAGGTTGGGACTACAGTACAGGTAAGAGGATTCATTCACTTGGTTTTCTGTGATTAAATGTATCAACACTAATTTCAAAAGTAAAACTGGAGGACCTGCAGACTTCTTCTTCCTGCATTTTAGTGACATGTAGCCTGTTTCCTCTTGCCTCTATGCAGTCCAGATGCAGTTCTCTTACTCTGCTGGACTTAAATCCTTTCTCTTCTTGTTTTCTAAATCTTCCCTTTCTCTGCCAGTTCTTTCCAGTAATCTTACAGCACCTGTAGAAGGAGAGAAAAAACTGGGCTCCCTAAAATATTTTAATTAAATTGTCGCTTACCAGATGGTTGAGAGATGATGTTTTGGAGTCCTCACAGGGGCTCTGGGCTTCATTGACGCATTCAAACTTGCCACTTCTCATTCTCTCAAGAAAGTAGCTGGCCCCAGTAAGACATGTTGTCCTTGCCTTCACTGGAGATACCCACAAGAAGAGTGGGGCTCTCCCATCCAGGGGCCTGGCAGTAAGTAGTGTGCAGAGGAGAGCTGCTCTTCAGCTGCTGTTCAGCTGGGAGGAGCCATCAGGCTGTCAGTGCTTGGGGCTTTGTGTCTGAGACACATCTAGTGGCCACCAAGCTGTACGTGGACTCCATCTCATGAAATATATTTTATTGCAGAAGTCTTCTGAGAAAAGTTTAATTCCAGGTACCTCCTGTTGTAACTTACTAAGGAGGATAACTTTTGTTCATATGAATCTGTGACATTATCTGGTTTCTGTTTTGTTTTTTTTTTTTTTTCTCAGTTCACTCTCTTGTCTTAACATTTCTGTATTCCCCTAGCAGTTTTTAAAAAGTATATACCATCTGAAAGAATTGTTTATTGGTTTGAGGATATGTTGAAGTCTTTTCATTTTCAGGTGTGGGAAGCGTAGGGGGCTTGGTAGGTAGAGGAGAAGCCTTTGAAAGTAGGAATGGAAAATATGTTATATATTTGGTTCTGCTAGAATTCTTTTCAGATGTCTGGAATGAAATATTCTGGAAAATAATGTGTAGCTGGAAAAAAGAGTAACACTCAAAGACAACCGTTCTGTAGTTAAAATATTTCATTGAAGGTTTCTCAGACTGAAAACCCAACATGGCGCTCTTACAGTTTTGTTTTACACTGTGTTTTTCCTTCAGTGCATGTCATTATGTGATGGTGTAAAATTAGCAATGAAACTAGGACATCCACATTATTTATAAAAATTTAAAATTCTGCCTTATGATATATATAAAATATTTTATATTTTACTTATTTTCTTTGTTGTTGTTGTTGGTTTTGATTAAGGGATGTATTTAACCACCCCATTTACCTTTTTATTATTTCTGGAATTCCTTTCCCAGTGTGAATAAAAAGGGATGAAATGGAGTCTCCTTATTACTCATTCATGCCTAATACAGTCTTACCAAATTTCCTAGCATGTTCATATAGAGCAGCTGGCACTTTTGACAACTTTTTTGATGATTTTCATGTTAATATATTAAACTTGAATAAAAGCTTAATAAATATAAGGTTTCATTAACAAATATCAAATCTAAGAAAAAGGTTTCAGGATAGGTTTTCAAGCAACCTGGTGACAGGCACAGGTGTGAAAGGAGTTAATTAATGAGCAACATCATAGAAAACTACACTGGGTAAAAAAGATTGCTTTAAAAATTTATTTAAAAATTTAAATAACTTATATTAGCAATGGCAAGTATGTCTGAGATGTGATTTGTTGGAGGTAGAGATGTGACTTCTAATAGCTAACTCATTCAGATAAGACACTACTGGGATTTAACATTCAAACATATTAAGTATACTTCTTTTTGGCAAAATAATCAAAAACACAAACCTTGAGTCTGTGAAGGATCATAGGGAGAATGTGTCACTTGCAGAAATCCTTAAAGTGTGTTTATTGTCAAAGGCTCTGGAAGGCTAGAGGTTGTCTGCAATTGCTGTTTCACCAAAATCCATTAGGATGGGAAAAAAACAAACCAAAACCAAACCAAGGTGTCAAAAAGAAGCAAGTCCTTTCTGTGAAATGTAAAAGACAGCTCCTGAAGCTGCCTGGTATACATTGTCAGAGGAGTACCAATCCATATTTTGCACAAAATGCAACTTAATTGTATTTGTCTATTGTTCTGCTTACTTAGCAGTCATTAAAAAAAAATTAAAATAAAGAGCCAGAATCATTCTGCCATTCTGACAACAAAAGCTGCTGTCCAGAGCCTAGACTAGATACTTTGGCTGTGTGTTGAGTGACTGGAGACAGACACAGAAGCTGGCACTGCCAGTAGACAGACTGGAATAAAGCTGCCCTTACTATATTTTTAATACAATATTGATTGCCACTTAAATAGACAACAGTTAATTTTTATAAGCTCATGTTTTATTTAAATTAAAATAAGTCTTTTCTTTCTGGCTATATTTAACCTTTTGTGGCTGCAAGCATTTTCTGGAGCTGGAGACTCAAGATGTGCTAATGTACACACACTGAAACAGGTTCTTTTTCATGAAAGAAAATGTAGACCCCTATGTTTTGTAGAAACCTTCTTGCTGTTCCAAAGCCCTGTGAGTCAGTAACTGGCAAAATCTAGACATACAGTTGAGCTATAATATTTATTTCAACAACAGATAGGACAATTAATAGAACTTGAACAGGATTTAATTTAAGATATGCTCTTTCAGTATTTAGCGGATTCAGCTGAGAACTGGCAGACAGTTCTGTGCTGTACTGAGAAAATACCAAGATCTCCAGTCAGTCTCATCCTTGCTAATCCATACCAACAGTTCTAAAATATATTCTGTGTAACCTGGGCCCTTTGCCCTTTCATTGTCACTTAGACCATTATTCAATGGGAAATAAGTTATTGAGACAATCTCTGATTCTTGCTGTGCCAATCCAAATCTTGTGTTGTTCCAATGAAGGAGATAGCTTAAAGGAATTATTTTGGACTTAACCTTGGTCAGTATCTTTAGGGTTTTCTATGCAGATTGCCAAGAAATTAAATTCTACAATCCAGAATAGAACTTAAATTAATAAATTTCATTTACAAGGAAGTTGGGAGATATAGACTGAAGATTTTTTATGTCCTAGGTTTTAGGCAGACGGTCTTTTCATTGATGTAAATCCATGTGCTGCATTAAATGGGAACAACTGCAGAGCAAAATTGATCTTTTTCTGAAGATATTGTGATGCAAAAGGTCTCGTCATTGGCTTAAAGAAACTTCATATAAAGCCAAGAAGTTATTGATACTTTTTAATTAAAATCTTACCACTGGCATGAAAATTAATTATAATTTTATTTTAATTCTTAACATAAGTGTTGCTATTATTATTATTATATTAGAGGGAAAGAAAAAAAAAAAGAAATAACCTTATTACATGGAGGAAATTGATGAAATGACAGTACAGTTTAAACTTGTGCCTCTGATTACCTCCCCTTTTTCTCCTCCAAGATTTGCATTTCTGTACTAGAGATGGGTTTTACACTCCTGGGCCTTCACTTCATCTCCTGTTCTTCATCTTATCATCTCCTGTCTCTTTGACATTGCACCCTGTGTCCCCATGTTCAAGGTCTCTGCCGTAATGCCAGGCCATTGCCCCTCTGCACAAAGCCAAACCCCCTCATTGACAAGATAGGGACATAAATATTTCATCATGTGTAGAATAACTTCTAGTTACTGCATTCTACAAAGAAAATGTATTCTCCACAAAGATAAATTAAGGGTAAGTCAAATTAGGCATAACCACCTGGTCTTTAGAAAAAATAAACAACCTGTGTTTACAGACAAAAAACCCCTAAAAAGCTCCTGACCAGCCAGTACAAGATCAGACCAAGCAAGACTGATAGCACTCAGCCCTGAGACAGTATAAGGCCACTACAAATGCAATAGCATCTTAGGAGGTATAGAAATAGTTCATGCGCTGGGCTACAAGTCTACAAGTTCATGGGTAAGTGCAGCAGTTCTGCAGGTTTAATAAGTCCAGCAGCAGTAGCTGACTGTTTTCTATTATTTTTTCCTATTAGAGATCGTCTAACATTATATTATACATTCCAACCTCTTTTAAATAAACTCTTTGTCAAAGTCCATGTGCTATACAATTTCATAAGCCTGTGCAATTCACAGTACATATAAAAGTATGTTTTCCCATAACAAATTACTGGAAATAGTGCAACAGAGTTGCTCAGTAGTACCCAGGGTAGTTTAAAGGTGTGGAAAGTTTGATATTAAATTTCCTATGCTGTCTTCACTAGAAGAAGTTCCCTTTGAAACCCACTTGGTAACCAGCCTTTTCTTTGAGGTCTACTATAAAAATATATTTCTATTCTTATACAATTTTCAGCTACCAGAGCACATATCGAACACCTTGGGTTTAGTTACTGTATTGACATCTGCTTTGCAGTGGTATTAGCATAATAAAGCTCAGTGCAAGATGTTATGGATTGGAAAAATATGTTTATTTTCAAGGTTTTAAAGCAAGTTAATTTTATGTTTTCACACTCGCTTGCTCACATACTGGTGGCACACATACTCTGTGTGTTCACATGGCCTGACCAAGGTCACTTGTGCACAATACAGAAGACAAGCACCACCTGTCAAGACCTCTGCATCTCCAGAGCTCCTCTTGACTGACACTGACAGATTGGACAGCCACACCTTTCTTGTCCTTCAGGAGCCATCAGCTGTTTTGGGGTAGATGTCTGCTTCAGATCTTGCTTATTTCAGCCACCACAAATCTTAAGGCGCATCACTGCCCGCTGTCTGTTCCTCTTATTTTGGCATATGTGTGGAACACATGTCTCCTGTCTCCTTCTCTTGGCAGGCAAATGGGAAGGAGTGGTGTGTGTCGTGTGCTGCAGCCTTGCTGCTACCCTGCTAGAGCCAGGGTGCTGGCTCCTTTGCTGATGGGTTGTCTGCTTTTCAAACTTGTTCAAACTTTTTTGTTTTGATATCAAGAACATGTTCCTTGGTTTTGCTGATGAAAACAGTGTCCTGGGAACACTATCCCATATTATTTGGCCATTCTTTTAAATAGTTTTGCTTTCCTTCCCACACTTAGACACACACATTTCCATTCAGACTTCTTTCTTCTTTCTCCAATCTTAGTATTTCTAATGAATCTCTGCTGTGTAAGTAAAACAAAACTCCAGTTTTCCTGGGTAAACCCCTTTTTCCCCTAAAAACAGATTTATGAAATCAGTTACAACTCTTTTTTATTGCTGGGTGGTAGCTTCTCAAAGGTCATCACAGGTAAAATAAAACCAGAAGAGAGGAAATGCATATTATAGCCAGCACAGGCAAGTTGTGCATAATTGAATATCATCATAAAACCACATAAATTAAAGTCCTACAAAAATAGAACCTTTCCTTCAGGAAAAGCGTTAATCCAAATATTTTATGATGGCTGTTCAGTAGCATTCTTATTGTCACTTTCTTCTTCTTTTCTCAGTGATTACATCCTTTTGTTGGGTCTTGACTTAAATTAGATTTTGAAAGGTCTCAGGGCAAGGACATGTCATTTGAGCAATATCTGACACAATGTCACCTCCTCAGTTTTGACAGGTTTCCCAGGAACTGCTGGAATAGCAATAATAACAAATAACATCAATAATAAAATTTGACCTAATAGGATTACAACATATATGCATTAATACGTATTTGTTGTTTAATTCCTTAAAGACTGGTTAATATGGGTTTCTTTACTTTTAAAGACCTTAAAACTTTAAACAATTTTGGCAACAATAGTGAACATTTTTCCTAATATTGTTAGCTCTGATATTGCCCCTTTATTGCCATATTTAACCATTCTGAAAAATCTGTCAATAGATGGCCACATTTTAATTTTCTGTGGTTTACTTTTTTAATAGATTACTCAGGCCAGGAGACTTGTGGTAAACTTGTTTCAGCTCACTAAACAAGAGAACTTCCCTGTGATAATATTCTGTTCAGTTTTTCATGGTTTGGTACCTTCCTATATATGACACAGTCCAGATTGTCAGCTGGGGAAATATACATTTCAAGTTTATCCATGTTAGACACTCCTGTGTGACTCTTGAGCAATGGAATTTAAATGTAACTGTGCCTAAAGCCTTTTATGTGAAGACAGTGTTAGAGTTCAGGCCATATGAAGACACAGTTTAGAGGCTATTGCACTGAGAAAATAGCCTGGAAGATTTCATAAAAATACAGAGCATGAAAGAAAGAAAATAACAGGTCCACTTTCAGCCCATTGAGAATAAAAGACCACTATTGAATGCTTTCACACAGCTAATATTGCTTCCGTTTTTTACAGATATGTGATCAGCAAGTACAAGAATGGCTTCATATGCGCTCTTTGCTCAATCTTCTCTTTCTTTAGGAAAAGCTAAATATGTATTACTGTAATGTCTAGTTGTGCCTTTGCAGCATCCAATTGACTTTCATAAATCCTTCAAATTTTTTATCTATTTCTAAAGGACTTTTCTATTAATCCTTTAGGTTCTTAGATTGCTGTTCAGCTGAAAGCTTTTTCATTCTGTATGAATTAAACTCAGTAGGATGGAAGAGAGACACTTCTGCTGAGCAAAAGTGATCTAAAATTGCTGTGCACATGTAAAACACTGCAGATCGTGAGATAGTTTAAATCATTTGAACATGTCGGGGGCAAACGAGGGTGACTATCATCAAAGTACAGGGATAAACAGCAAAACAAATAAATAAGCAAAGCTATTTGAAACACCTATTTGCTGTAGACTAGTATAACAAATGTTCAGCAAATGGCAAGTTTAAATTGAAAACATAAGAACAGAAGTGCTGAAATCCCTTCCAGGTGTTCTCTACCGCTCAGCCAGGACACAACAGCTGGAAAACACTCTGAACAAAACACCTCCCAAACCTCCACCAGCTTTAGGTCCCTATCTGTTTTTCTACTCTGAATTGGACTCACAATTTACAAATATTACTCAAAGAAATACACATTTTCTCCCACTGTTGGCCACCTCTTTCCCCCCACTGTAATACTTCAAAGCAGTTATTCTAAAAATGTCTATTGTGCTTTGACTTGTCTAGTACATTTTTCTGTCTCCAAGTAATAGTTCTGCATATTTTGGGGCCATTCACTGCTTTCTGGTTTTTTTGTTTTTTTTTCCCCAGAATGACAGAGAAGGTCTCTGATCTTTCCATATCCCCTGAAATTCCAGCCTTCTGATAGGTATAACAGATGCTTTTATGGTTTTTATCACTTAGATTTGCTTCAGACAGCTTCAAGTCCACACAAGCTTGAGGGAATACCTACAGCTTCTATATCCCACTTAGAATACCAGGAAAATGTTAGACTGAGTTTGCATATGTTTTTTTTATAATAGAAATATTTTCAAATTCAGGGAATATTAAATTAAAATGTAATTTATTCATAGTTCTCCTGATCTAGTGGAAATGTGACCATTGTTGTCTGAGATAATTTTCTTCACAGTGCCTAGTACAGGCCTATGTGATCATGGCATCATACTCAATATATAAATTTGGGGGAAAAAGAAATGGTGGGGGACTCTTGGAGTGATGAAATTTGTCTTCCCAAGTCACCACTGCATCTGATGAGCCCCTGCTCTCCTGGAGGTGACTGAAAACCTGCCTGCCCATGGGAAGCAATCTATTGATTCCTTTTCTTGCTTTGCCTGTTTATATAGCATTTGCCTTCCCTGTTAAACTGCCTTTATCTCAACCCACAAGCTCTCCATCTTTTACCCTTCCCATTCTCTCCCCAGTCCTGCTGGTGGGACAGTGAGCGAATACCTGTGTGGGGCTTGGCTGTTGGCTGGGTTTAAACCATAATACTTTGTCATGTAAATAGGTATGGGATAAGCAATGCAGAAAAAACTTCAAAACATTTATATTTTTCTCTGAAGTGACAGAGATATTATGGAAATATTTGAGGTATTTGCTTAATTGTGGTACCTTTGGTCTTCTGGAATTGAAACAGACAGTCCTAAAATTCTTCAAGATATAGTTCTTATGTTATTTAAATCTCTTTTTAGGATCAGCTCTAAACATATATGTCCCAAAGTCATTTAGAATTTACTGCAGACTTAATACATTTTAAGAAGTCTATTCAAATACTGGACTGTTAAAACATGTATATCCTACGTGTGAGCCCTCAATTAACCTCTGATCATGTTTTGGAAGTAAAAGTAATCAGTTTACTTTTCTGAGTACTCCTCAAGTACAGCTCAGGTTCTGTTTCTTTGTGTCCAGTCCTGGAAATACTGAAAGTTATGACTGGGCAGAGCCTTTGGCCTCTAAGTTCTTCTCATGTTCATCTACTTCAGTTTTAGACTTCTGTAACAAATAGGATTTCTCCAATTCCTCTGAGGAATGGATTAGGTTACACATAACATTTTCCTTATATTTATCTCTTTGCTCCCTTTTTTTTTTTTCTACAGTAAACACAATTATCTTATGAACCTATAGAGGAGTGAGTGCAGAGTTTTTTCTTATTGAAATTCCATGTAATGTGTACTGAGATTGAGAGTTCAACTACACTGGGAAACACTATGCTGCAGCAACTTTTTGTTTTGTTTTGTTTTCTTGTTCTGGTTCTTGCTTTAAGATATATTTTTCTTTCTCCTTTGTTTGTGAACAATGCACTTCACCAACAATGTTGACAAGCAAATTTTCAGCAACTCTACAGGAAGGATAAATAGGAAAAAAAAAAATAAGCAGCAAACAGCTACCTTCCTGCTGCTGTCAGTTATGAGTTATTGATTTCCAAGAACATAATTAAATGATGACAGAAATATGTGCAAACAGAAAAAGAGCTGCTCCCCCCTTCCTCACCCACAAAATATATTCTGTAGCATTTCTCCAGCACACAATCTCAGCACTTATGGTCTGAAAGAAAATCACATGCTTCTCCAAAGAAAATCAACATTTTACTATAGCACAGTCAAATTAAAATGTCTGGACAATTACACTTTTTCATAGGAAAGCATGAACCATTTAATAGACAGACTTCTTTGTACTCAATACCCTGGGGCATTCTGATCCTCTACTGAAGTCCCTGGTCTCATCTGCTGTAATTGCATGTGTCACAGCCTTCTTTTAGCTTATTATGTATATTACTTGTGTTGCTACAAGGGATTTGTGTTGTAGGAGTTGAGACTGGGCATCTCTTTGCCCAGTTTTACATTTTAGTTTGTATCAATGCTGCCAGAGCAGCAGAAAATGGAAGATGCAACTAGACCTCTTTTCTTCTTAGCTCTATATCTTGACATATGCAGAGACCCCTGTAAAATTAGGCTGTGTTTATACTAGGTAGAATTTGAATTTTATTATATAGGCATTCCAGTCTTTCCTATGCCCAGAAGGGTTTTAGATCTTTAGTCATGGACTAAAAATTGAAATGCTGAAAGTGACTAGGATTCAGCATCTACAAATGTCTTTTCAGCTTAAGAAGTTATCTTCATTTCTATTTATTCCATGTCTCTCAAAAGTCATACCATGCCAGAATCTGCATTCATAATGAATAAAATAAAAACATATTTCTCCCATGCCTGAGTGCATTCATTCATGCTGACAGAAAGAATTTACTGATAAAGGAAAGAGAAGTGGAATAATTACTTTGAACAGAAGAAGAGGTACTCTGCTTTGGTTTCTTTATGTGGCTTATGCTCTGTCTTATGTTACTCTTCAAGCATCCTGAGGGAGACAGCTCCTGGTAGTTCAAAGATGCTGGTGATCTTTATTTAGTCAAACCTGTAATCACACAGAATTCAGGTACTTTCAAACTCTTTTAGTTACCAAATTCTGTAAGTAAGCAATGTTTTAAAAATCATAGCTTTTTAAAATTGTATTGTAAAATTGTCAAAATCATACTGTCCACCCCACAGGCCTCATAGATAACCCTTGAAGTGGGAAAAGAACTCCAAAAACATTTTTTTCTTAACAGAGTAGAAATATTTTTTTAAAAGCTAACTCAGTCATTTAACATCTAATTCTTACATACATTCAATCTGAGATTTTTAAAGCCCAAGCGAAAGACTCCACATCATTACCCAACCTGTTTGGTGACTAAGTTCTTAACAAAAATTTTCTCTGACTACATAAAGTTGGGCTTTTGCAAAGGCCCATCTGCTGTCTTTAAAAGGCAGAGCGTCTGGATTCCTATATTTTGCTATCACCATCCCTAGGCTGGATGTTCTTCCATGTAGATCCCCTGAGAAGAGCCCAGTCTGGTACTTTGCTTGCACAGGCCTAATGCATACAGATAGCTACAAACTTCACATAAGCCACATCAGTCTTGGCCATATTTAATTAGAAATGATGCTAGCAGGACAGAAGAAGGGAGTGCTGCTGCTCTTTGTCTATTTTAATTGGATTTTAATTAGGCAAATTACCTGACTTCAAAAGAGCAATGCACTGGAGCAACTCATAAGTATCATTATTATCCTTAGTGCTGTATTTTGTTGTTTTTTTTTTTTTTTTTTGGTTTTTTTTTTGTTTGTTTGTTTTTTGTTTGTTTGGGTTTTTTTTTTGTGTTTTTGTTGGTTGTTTTTTTTTTTTTGTTTTTTTTTTTTTTTTTTTTTTTTTTTTTGTAGTGGTAATCTTTTTTCTCTGTTAGTAATATTGCCCTGCTAATGTAAGTCTGGTTTTCAGTTAATATATATTTCAGTGTCTCTTTTTGTTAAACTTGATTAGTCTTGTTTACACTGAACACTGTAAATGACAAATACATAATAAAGCTCTTACAGGTCTATCCTCCAGCAGCTTGGATTGTAAAATGTTTGAGGATGCACACAAGCAGCTTATCCTAGCCTAGATACAGGTGGCAACAGAAAATTTGGAAAGACTTTTCCTTTCAATCAGAGCCTAAAACAAAATGGGCACAGCCTGACATGAATGAACAACTTGTGCCCTTTTACATGTTTTCAAATCCAGATTATGATTGTTATATTGATAATGGCAAGGAAAGTGTTGAGAGCTGATGAGATCTGCAGAAGGTCCAGGTGATTAGGAACCAGCAGCTAAGCTGTACTATAAATTCTGTGCCACATTGCTAACAAAATGGTGCTGATTCCACTTGTAAAAATTCTGTGCTGCTGTGATCAAAATATTATATGCTATGCTAATAATAAAACTGTTTGAAAAATAAAGCTTTAATGGCTGCTATGACTTAATGTTATCATCATTCTGCTCAGGATCTCCAAAACATCCTGGCTGTCCCTATTGTGTCAAGTGACTCACCTGTCTTCTGCATGGTTATAAGATGGAACCTAAGATTTTGAAATGCTTTAAGCATTACAAATACACTTTTCAAAATGTTCCTGTTGTTCAAAAACTCTATTTGTGAATAGAAAAGGACATGCTTTGGTAGTTGTTATGTATGTGGTACTCTGAAAAACAATATTAAATAAAAAGGAAATAAAATCAACAGCAAAAACAAACCCTTTGACTTTAGTAGATGTAATTTGATGCTTTTCTTCATAATTAAAAAAATAGCCTTTCCTTTCTGGCTGCCTTCTAAGCAGATTCCAGAATCTGTCTCTCTGTTGCTATTTTTGTGACAAAAGATTTTCTGAATTGTATAATTCTTGCATTCCATGTCAATCACCTCCTGTATTTTAATTCTAAACATAAATGTTAATGAGCTAATTGCACTGTTCAATAGATCTTCTATTGAAAATAAATGTTCAGTAGTAGGTGTGCTACTTTCAGTGTTTTATAAATAGGTTTTAGAACTTAATCTAGACAACTCTAGTTGCTCTTTGCATATATAAATCTACCTGTTGTCTAGTACATAATTACTTAATAGTTCTTTTATTTCAAGTATGTATTGCCACTGAAAATACTAATTAAGATATTAGCACTTAAATATTCTTTGCATGAATCAATAGCTAAAATTTCCAAATATATATTAGGTATCATTTTAGATGATAATCAGAATATGCTCTGACACAAATTCATCCTTAATCTTACAGAATTTATAGAATTTGGGGTAAACGTTATTGATATATCTATTTTATTTCATGTTTGAATAAACTTCCTTCTGTTAATCTTGCAGTTTGTCAGGCTAAGACAAGTTCATCATGCCAAATATCCAGCATGCAGATCTAGCTTTCCAAGTAAAAGCAGAGCAAGTGCCTGCACAAGAACTTCTTGCAGATGCAGTTCTTGCTTATCAAAAATATGAGTTTTGCTTATCATCAGTTACTGCCCAAAGAAGAGCGGCACTCAGCACAAAGCTGCTTTACTGCATTACACAAGTAAGCTCTTTGTTTTGGGGAGTCTGTGCAGAAAATGAGGTTTGTTGTAAAGAAATAGTCAGGTCTTAGTTCAGGATGCATGAAAATCTGCATTGCCAGTGAGCACACCTGTCCTCAAAAGATCTTGTGAAATGCCATGGACTTTTTGAAAGCTGACTTCTGTGGAGTAACCAGCACATAGTGGATGTGGAGGGCAGTGGAAGCAGAAGGGGAAATCACATACAGGCAACAGGCATGACCTCATGAATACTTTTGGGTTTTCAGTACTGGAGGAAAGGAACAGCCTCTAATTCTCTTTCTTCGAGCTTGTGCTATGACAAGGTTTCTGGGTTACCAGGAGATTTTCCCAAATTCTCTATTTTCTGAAACATTGCCATCCACATTGCTTTGATTCTATCACTGCCTTTCTATCAGTCACTGGTGCAGTGCAGCATTGCAAGACACGAGTTGCAAAATGTTTTTAAATGTGAAACAATAGACCACACAGTTATTAACTTCGGCATGCTCAATGGCAATACAAAATGTTCTTTCCACTTCTCCCATTAAGCCCAACACTTTCAAGTCAAACATTGGCATACTTACCAGTTGCATAAACAGAATAGCTGCTTTTTTTTTTTCCAAGTCTTTGTTCTTCCTGTTCTATGCAAGAACTTATTGATGCAACAGTGATAAACTATCTCTGCAAGATGAACATGCATATGATCAATCAGACTCAGCATGCATATACCATGCTGTAGACATGGCTCATTAGCATGCTACTCTCAATGCCTAGAGAAGGAGTTACTAGATTCTCCGCTGCTATGTATCATTATCATTCCTTTTAAATTTACTAGTAATGCCTAATTACTCTTTCATAGAAGAAATATTTCTCAATCACATTATTTCAGACTTTGTAATATTTTACCTTTGCTTGTATTTCATTTAAGTGGCCACTTATTCCCCCCTTATACCCCTTCTCCCCCTGCGTGCTCACACACTCACACACATACCAAAAAAAAAAAAACGAACAAAAGAAACAAAAAAAAACCTCAAACCAAACAAACAAGCAAAAAAAAAAAAAAAAAAAAAAAAAAAAAAAAAAAAACAAAAGAAAAAAACAAAAAAACACCACACCCCATAAGTGTGAACTGTGTTGTTAAAGCACGGTAGGGGCAGAAGCCTTGAGGGAGGGATGTGTCTGCAAGTGCTGTTCACACACTCAGCAGGGTGCAGATAACCTGTCTGTATATAACCGGCAAATGCAACTTGGTACAGTTGGCAGTGAACTGGATTGTGGTTCTGGCTGAACAACCTGCAGCCTTAGAAGTGTTCTGCAGATTTTAGTGGCTCACTAGGGTTTAGGAGTTGGACAGGAGTAGACTTGTCTCTTTTTTGTCACCACTTTTGCTACTTGCAGTCTATTTCTGCCAGAACTTGCAAAACTAGTCATAGAGTGTTAGCAGTGAGGTTGTGACAAATAGATTATATTATAGGGATGGTGGGATGCCCTTTCTGCTCCAGAATTTGCTTTCACAGACTTCAGGCAGACAAGAGTCAGAGTGGTTGTTCACTTGTTACAGACTTACACCACTCCCACTATCAAAGTGTAAAAGTTCCCTAATTTGTCATTTCCCACTTAACAGTATCTTCAAACATAAGACTAGCTACCAAAGAAAAAACTGAGACCATATCCATCTCTGTGAACTCATGAGGGAAGCACCACACTGCTGAGATGTAGTTACTGTTCAATCACCATCACATTTTTACCCTTGGGCTTTTTTTCCAACATGTTATTTGAAGTCTTTTGCCTTGTAACCAATAATCACAAAGCTCAAATCAGGAATAGCTGTAACACAGAACTTTGGTTGTTTTTTTTTTAAGCCTCTTTTACATGGCCAAAATAATAAAACACAATTTTTACACTAAAGTGTTAGCATGAAAGCAAGCAAGGAGAAATTTTTTAGTTGAAGAACAGAAGTTGAGACATCTTTTAGTTTCAGGTTGTGCTGCTATTTGACATCAATATAGTTATTATGCTACTTGGATGTCATGATATTGATACACTGGTTTAGTTATACATTGAAACATTACTATGCTTAGCAATTTTAGTCTTCTAAATTTTTGGCAGGTTTTGTCATCCATGAAGCAGAAATAAATGAGATGCTCTCACCAGAAGCAAAACCACTGTATAGGACATAAAACCAGAGTCATTGAAGAGCTGTGTCACACTTATGTTCGTCTGAGATCCTCGACGCATTTTCGTTTATTATTTTAGCAGTATATGTATTGCTATTATTAATTTTAAGAACTTGTTTATTGCTATGGATTGTACTATGAATATTATTGCTATTCTTGATTATGGCCTATTGTTTTTTCATTCTTGCTTAAGCTTAGCAAACTTCATCCTAACAACACATTTGGTGTGTTGTGATGTTAAAGAAAAAAAAAAAAGAACCTACTGATTAAGCAAGACATTTACAGTGACCAGTAAGTCTTCTAGGTTCTTCAATTTAGTGCTAATATTGTGTTAAATTTGTGCTTGCTTGAAGACTGTATGAGTTTTTTCTAAGCTAGTTTTTGTTGGATATGTTTTGCACTTAATTTTTAGAAGCCCATGGGTTTTCAGGCCATGTCTTCCTCAATCTGTGAGTCTCTGGTTAGTATCTTCTGCTCCAATGAACTTAAAAATTTGTCCTGATGTTTCACTGTTTTCAACAGATGAACTTACCCAATGACAACCCCGCTGACCTTTTTTAATGAATGTCTAAAACAATGGTACATTGTAGCCAGCTGCTAGTAACATGGACTTAGTGCTCAGCGCTCTTTTGGGAGTTTTTACTGGTATTTTATTGCCATGAATTTTAGTTATTACTAGCATTAGCAGATTTAATAGAAGGAATAAAAGCACAGACAAACTGCAGGTGTAAAACAGTTTATTTCATGGTGCAAATCTCAGATGAGTTGTATAAAATGACTCTGCTTTATACAAGGTACAGCATATTATAATTATGTATGACATACTTATATATACAACTAAAATACCCTGAACATTTTTCCATTTTTCAGAATGAATCAGAGTCTGAAATAGTCTCAAACCACAATGAGGGTGACCTAACACATACTCAAATTCTGCATACCCAACCATAGAAAATACATATGCATAGTTTTTTTAGAAGGATAATACACTTATAATTGATTTAAATTGTTTTTCCACAAGATCCAGCATACACTTTTTCCTGCTCTGTGTTTAATATTCTGACTATTTTCATCTCTATTAAAGTGGTATGAATTCATCAGCTGTTACATTTACTGTTTATCTGTCACATCAAGCACCAATAAGTTAAAGCTGGCAAACATTATATTCTGTAGGAATGTTTTCTTCATTTCTTTTGTCAACACAAAGGCTTGATCTTATGCTCAGAAAATTTTTTTCGTCAGCCAGTCCATAGGATATTTATGCTTTGAAGCATAGATATGTTTCACTTGACATTAATGCCACCCCAATTCTCCAGTGTTCTCTGTTGCTGCTGTGGCAGATATGGCAGAAGTTGAAGAAGAGCTGTGAAATGCAGTCACTGAACCATAGTGGACCTACTGGCTCAAGTCAAACTTCATCTGTGATCTAAATAAAGATGCTGATCACTGAGCTGCAGGAGTACATTTGCTTTTGTGGCTTTGCAGAGTGCTAACTTGCATAGGATTAGGTTGTTATGTAGAAAATACCTGCACAAGATTAGCTAAAGGGCATCTATGAGCAGCTGGGCACCTGGACCTTAAATGGAAAGGTAAAATGGAAGCACCATCACACATAGGTCTTAACTACTCTGATGAGAAGCTCAGATATTGTCTGCTGAGGAAGGGAATTGAAGCTCTGTATTGAATTACTGTACCTTTAAATATTTAACCAGGCTCTTTTACAGAAGAGTGAAGACATTCATTGGAAAAGTGATACTTTGGATGGCTTCCTCCATAGTCATAGAATAAAAATTTGAATATTTTTTGAGAAGACGAATGCTGGGATCCATCCCTGTACAGGCCACCAATTGCTGGCATTGGTGCTTGGCACCAGTTGACAGTGGATGGAAACTGACTATCATCACCAGTTTATTATCTTACTGTAAAACTTTCATACCTTTTCTCTGTGAGCTCTCATAGGCAGCTCCTTGCAACACTGACTCCTTCCTGTTCCTACCACAACCACCTGACGCTTTCTGTCACTAGCAGACATACTAACCCTCAATGTCCATAAAACAACTGCCTGACCCTTGCTCCTCACAGCAACACAGCCAACTGACCCCAACTCTCCTCTCAACCAGCTAACCCACTCTTTTATAACACCCATCCTTACTGGACACAGCTGTGCCCTATTAAAGGCAAGGCTGTTCCTACTTTTTGGTAATTAGCACAGCTGCAACTCCTCAGGGGTGAGATTGCCTTCAGCACTATCTCTATTCTCTCACAATCCATCCTCCCACACATGAAGGCACTGAATGCACTTTTTTCTCTTTCCTACCAAAGCTCCAAGATCTGTATGAGTGTGTAGACTCCTCCTTATAGTCTTATTCGTTTTGACCAGTCTTTACATGAGTACAGAAATTATCTGTATGGATTAAATACAGTTCTCAGGCTCATTACAAACAAGAGGAACCTAAGAACAAGCAAAGGTCTTTGGCAAAACCGAAGGACTAGAAGGCATATTTTCAGGTTTTAAAGGAGAAGAGGAACTGGACTGTGTTTTCATATAAGTTAGTTCATATAATTTTGTTTGTAATAACTGTGAAGAATTTAGTAAATACTCACTCTAATATATGAATAATGATATTTACCTGCATAAAGTTCATCACTCCTGAAAAACAGCAAATTATTTTTTCTCTCTAATAGTCAAGGATAAGTATTCTCAGAATTTTTTCAAGCCTGTAAATGTATTAAGATATATTTTTTTAATGATGGTGGGTTTGTCTATCTATCTTTGACCTCAAGAAATGCTTTTTGCTGACAGTGGAAGGTTAAGATCTTAGGTAGAGAAGAAGAAGCTTGATGTAAGCTCATGAAGTTCTGGTGAAAGTTATAAACTCAGTATCTTCTGTGATATATAGAGTGTTATAGTGTTACCTACCAAAGTAAAATTGAAACCACTGTGTAAATATCTTTGCCCCTAGCCTGTAAAAATGCCTTTTTTGTAATTTGAAATTATTTTAGGAATTGCTTGAATATTATGATAAATATATATATATATATAATATATATATATATCTTTCATAACTCTGAATTACCGCCCCCCCCCAAAAAAAAAAAAAAAATAGGTGGTCTTCAACTTTGGATCAGAATGCCACTATAATTTAAATCATATTATTAAAAATATTGAATGTATTTTTGCAACATAAGACCAGATATTTCCCACCACAAGAAAAATGTTTTCATTAGTAAAGTAGGCACAGCAGATATAATTTCTGTTGTGTAAGTGTAAAAGGGAATACTGCTACATCTTTATTCATGGAGCTGTTTTGCAAGAACTCAGTAATATTGAGCTCCAGATGGGAATTAAGGGAGTTCTGTTACAAAAGTAAAGCTGCCTCCAGCTTTCTTGTCATCAGTGGACAACTCAGATAGTCCTTGCACACAGTCCTTGAGTAGCCCATCTGCAAAGTGAAATTGTCAAAATGTTCACCTTGGCATGTTCAGAGATCTGTGAGTGAGAAAACGCTATCTAAATGCAGTGTAAATTCTGCTGGTTTTTGGTATCTATTCCCATTTAACTAACTGCCACGACTCCAGGGAGACTCCACCTGAGTCTATCCTAAACTAAGAAACATATCATAATTTAGGCAATGGCACATTCTAGTGTGTGTATGTAATTATTTTAGAGGGATGGTATTGGACTACATATAAGACAGAGAACTGAGTTTGGGATTTTTGTTTTGACACAGACTTGACTGAAGAAAGTTAGTTTTTTCTTCTGTGTGGCAGTATCTCCTCTGCTGAGATCTCTGAAAAGCATACTGATGCAGTTTCTGGGCTAGGTTGTTTATCAGATTGAAGACTAGAGTATGAAAGAGCTACGTTGTGATGGTTCTGTATTTTCAAAACTATTGTGAAGGTTCATTTATTCTCTTCAATAAATTTTTGTTCACATGTTCACAAAATTCCTTTTACTTGCTAGGCAGTGTTTTCTCTAGTGATTGTTTTTGCAATGACTCTATATTATAACTAGAGTTCAAGCATTTTTTAGTTTGGGGGCTTATTGAGCTTGTACCTGTCAGGTACATCCTTATTGAGGATGTACCTGACACATTCCAGTGAAATCCTAAACATTCAGCAAAATAGCATTCACTTGAACCTTTGAAGGAGTACTGTTTTCCATGATACCTAACTGGCATTTTATCTCTAATTTGCTAATGATAAAACAAAGATTTTCATTTCCTCAGCCATTCTCAAAAATATGTGTGGAAGAAAGGACTGAATCACCTCCTCCAGGTTAATACTGCTCCAACTCTGTTGAATTGTGTTTCATTAGAATAATATGGAAGATTTCCAGTGGTGGTTTTGATTATAAATTTACTCTGGCTCATATAAATATCTTAAAATTCATAATTGCACAAAAGAGGAACTGAAAGAGGACTAAATATGCATAATATTTAAGCAATCCTGGGTTAACAGCATTTACATGACAGAATGCTGGGTACAGCATTTCAATATAATGACCAGAAGCAGAGATGTTGGACACAATGATTAAGTATACAGAAAATAACCCAAACATTATTTTAGCTGAGATAATGTGGGGATTTTTATGACCAAACTGGCTAAAAATCAAAGTTCTGAATTAGCCCTACAAGAGTAGCAAAATAAGATTTGATGTAAATTACAGTGAAATTTGGTGGGTATATATGAAATGCATATTTTTCCCTTAAAAGATTTGTGGGCTGAGCCTCAATAAATGATAATAAATTTGTGGTCTCAAAATGTCTTGGAAGAAAGCAAAGCAAATTTTTTAGATTGCCTAAACTTCATTTGCAGACATATGCATAATCTCACTGAATAATTTCTTGTAATTTGTAATTCCTTGTAATTTCTCACTATATCGTGTTCAAATAGCTTGCAGAGTCTTGGATAAATCTTCATTTTCTGAAACAAAACCACAATGACTGAACCAATAAAAGCATTTATGTCAGTATTGTCATGAATCTTATTGCTAAATGTTTTCTTATACTTCAGGACAAAATGTCCTTATCAGACAGAAAAAATAAAATGTTTCACAAGAAGACTTAAAAAAGTAGAACGTGCTGTAGAAATGTTGAGTATCTTCCCTCCTTGGTCGCACAACTCTGTAAAGTGCCCTCTCAATGTAAGTGGCAAGAGGGAGGTGGTACACAAATCTTGTCTCCACAAGTGACTTCTGAAAAAACAATGTGTTAAATACCCTCTTTTTCTGTCCAGATGGAGATGTTAGCTGTTCTTCCACCTGACAAAGTATTCATGGTGCTTTATAACATTTCAGGGATATTTTAAGGGATGTTTAACACTAGGTAATAACCATCATGGAGCCATGATCAAGCTCTCTCACAAGATTATTTAAGCATTTTGATGTTAAAGCTAAGGTGAAGTACACTGTACTTCAGGTTCACTAGCCAGGAACAAGCCAATGATATAAGCTGCCTGCTAAGAGGTATTGACATGGACTGCAAATATCTCTTCTTCCCTTGGGCATTTTTTCTTCCCAAAAGTTAAGAGCTCGGTCAGTTACAATCAAGGCAATGCAGTACTTTTCATCTGCTAAGCAAGTGAAGAGGTAACAGGTTCTTTCAGAAGCCAGTGAAAGATTACTTGGTAATTTCAGTTCTTCTGCAGAAACTGGGCTTTTTACATCAGTTCCCACGCTTATTTGATCACCTTCACAATCTGTTTGTGAGAAGATTCCTTTCTCTATGAAATGAATCTCTATTCTGCTTCATCTTAGCAGAAAAAGCATACATTTAACTAAAATTGATTTCAGGTAAAAGCCTTATTTGCAAAAAATAATTTAGTATTGACAAAGCAAAAAGCCTGTGCCTAACCTCTAGGGAAATCCTGTGAGTATCCCATTTTGCACTTTCTCTCCATAGTTTGAATAGGGCAGGGGGACAGGGTTTGGACAGGGAATTTTTACAGACCTTCTGTATGCCCAGCTTTTATTTAATGGAAACCAGGGCACTTCAGAAAGACAGTGATAGATGGAGAGGAGTCATCCACATCAATTTGTAGCGTAGGCTAGGTTTTTAACCAAATCCAGAAGCTAGGAATTGTTTTAAATCCAGATATTTATTAGTAGTGCTAGAGATTAAAATATAACAAGACTGCTGGCTTGTATAACTATTTGCATTTTGGATGTGTGCAGCTCTGAGGTTCCCACCTGTATTGCTATTATATACCTGGGTTTGGAGGAGGTTGTACCTGAATATGAGAGGTATTGAGAGGCAGGAGGCAGTAGCTTGGACACAGCCTGATGTTTCCCCAGCTACATGTTTTCCCAAGACATAATATTTAACCAGGAAGCTTTGCTTTTGTCTATTGTGCACCAGTTAAAAAAGAAGTGACCCCAGATTCCTGGTGAAGAATCAGGGAGGTGCTGAGCCTGAAACTACTTGCCCTGGTTATACATTGGGAAAAGGCCGTCTTATCTAAAGTAGAAAATGTAGAGAGTTTGCCATGGCAAGTTTGAGACAGGAGATTTATTTTCATAGAAACTGGAAAGGATGGGGAAATAATTCTATTTTCAGAACAAGCAAGAAGCAAGAACTTGAAATTTAGCCTTGTGTATAATATAAAACTGGAAGCAGGTCAATTTATTGACTAAAGTAATCTTGTAATTTTATTTCTCTTTTTTTGACAGCCTGCTAATTTCTTGACTCCCAAAGCCTTCAATATTCCTGCCATATTATCAGATATTCATTGGCTTAAAAATGCAATAGTATTTTGTTTAAAGGATGCTGCAAGCAGTGCCTGGAATTTTATACAGTCATTAATATGTTTAAATATGCTTTGGAATAATCCTATTTATTATAGAAAGCTCTACATTATATTTTTATAAGTTTTTCTATTGTAGCAGCTTGGTCATCATGTGTTAAATATTGTTATTTAGCTGTCATAATGTTTTTGCTTCACATAAGAAGTGAGAAAAAGCTCATTCACAGTTCTCCTGTGTATGAAGTATCATCATAAAGAACAGGGTTATCTTTAATATGTGATGTTACTGTCAGACTTCAAATACAGTACATTTCATGTTGTTGGCTCTAGCATCAGCCCTGGAAAGGTACTTTTTATTCTCATTACATGACTTTTCATGCTTATAATTTCTCATAAGGCTTTTAAAATTCTCTTCAACATGGATTATATTTTTTACAAGATTTATGCTAGTTAACATGGATCTCTGGGGTAACACTTCACATTCAGTAGTGCAACAGAACTTATTTTTTTAAATTTCATATGCAGATACATATAATTTTTGTTATCTACATCTAGTATCAGTTAAATAGGTCTACACTCTTCTGCAAGAAAGATCCAAAATTACTATTAGTAGAAATCTAGCATGTTGGAATCCTGGGTGCTGAGAATTTTGGACTTTCCGTGCTGAGAGGCACAGACTTGTGGGAGAGCACTGCATTTGACCTGGGGCTGTGGAGAGGACTTCCAGAATTGATTGGTGGCACTGGGATTGCAGGTGTGTGGTTGGTTAGAGGTGTGTAATGTCACAGAATGAAAAACTTAAGAGTTTGGAGTTTTGGAATATAGAAATAAATATGAAGCAAGTTGGAGGTTTTAGGGCGGAGGCAGGTTGTTCTTCTTCGCCTTCTTCTTCCTTCTTCTTCATGGGTTTGGGTGATGTTTTGTAATTGGACAGAAAAGTCCACATTGAGGGCTTTGGGGGATCAGTTATTGAATTAAAAGGGAAAATAATCTAGGTGTCATTTCTTAATTGGATAGTTTAGTCTTAAAAGACTTTGTAACAAGAGATAGCCATTTTGTGCCTTGCTAATGAAAGACTGCAGAACTCGGGGCTGTGAGGCTGTTTCACTGATAAGAAATAATAAACACCTGAGTCCGAACATGAAACACTGTCTCAAGTGCCTTCAATCCCGACCTTGACAGAGGTAAAAAAAAACAAGCAGAGAACCCACATAGCAGAAGAATTATACTAAGAAAAAAACTAAAATTCAAACATTTGAACAGGTGCCCAGGTGGAAGAGTAGGATTTTTTGTAACATCACTGAATTTCAGAGCAGCAGGTTTCAACTCTTTGTCAGTTTTCAGATTCTCATGGATTGGCATCAACTCACAAAACAAGCTGAGGTATGGCCGTACATCTAAGCAAAAATCATGGAAGCTAGAACATAACAAAGATGTGCAAATGCCTGAGCAGGCTACTGCCAGACAGAGACCCTGCAGGGCCATTTGGGTGTGTCTGCATTGTCACCCCTGAGTACCTGTATCACCCAAGTTTTTAAGTTACAGTTCTCAGTAATCAAGCCTTGATACCTGATAACCTGCCTGATACCTGAATTGTAGTGGTACAAGACCTGACTCCAAGGTCATGCACTGAGGGGCTTGAACTCTGAGGATGAAGAAGGAAAAACAACAAAAAATTTTTCTCTGAGCCAATGCATGGAATTGCAAAAAGAGCTGGGAGTTAAAATAGAATTGAGTGGGATACAAGCTAAATAATTTGAGGTTTGGATGGGAATTGATCTTTTTGTAAGTCAGGAAAGCACAAATTTTCATTCATACACTCTTGACAATAAAGAACCTGGACCTGACATCTGAGTCAATAGGGAGCGAATGGATGATAAGCAGAGCAGGTTAGCCCAAGGCAACAATGTGGAAGCTGTGAATGTTGGGATATGTTTGCATCACAGAAACTGGTACTCCTGTAGCCTGACCATCCTGTAAATACAGCATAAAAGCACAATATAGTCTTTGTGTAGATTGGGTGATTTAAAGGCATGTGGGATTTAAAGCCACGTGAACCTTGCACCAATCCTAATTTCAAAACTATTTTGAAGTTTAAATGTATATGTAAAGAATAAATATGATTACTGAATTAATTTTTTCTCCCCACTCCCAACACAGTGTAACTCTCTGTGTTCTACAATAAGCTGAGGAGGCAGCTAAGACTATAATCATGTTTGCCTTCAGCATTATCACAGTTTAATATTTTCTATCCAAATCTTGTAAATTTTCTCTAAAAGTTTATGGAAAACCATTTTACCACATTTTGTAGACATTTTATTTGGGAACTTTCAGCAGATACAGGTGTTGGCCAGAAATTTAACACTTGGAGGGGGAATTTAATTGAAATAACATTCAAATCTTTTAAATATTTGGTGCAGGCATTAAAGTTGGTGCTAAGCAAGCGAGTTACCTTTATTAATTAAACTACTTCCATTTCAGAGAAGTGCACATCTCATGCTACCATCAGTCTTCCTATCCCATAAGCTACCCTTTGTTAAGTACGCCAAACTAGTAAAAGGAAAAAATTACCATCCACATGCTTCCCACTGATAAACTGAAGAAAACAGAAGCTGCCTTCTGAGAATACAAAGGAAAAGGGACACAGGGGAGGGAGCAGACAGTCACACTTTTGTCCATGCTGAAGATACAAGCTCCAGATTTCCTATATGTGACATGTTTTTATGCCTAGTGGAAACTTATTTATGACTTCCTAATGCATTGCAGTTAGAGAATAAGTAGAAAATTGTGTAAGTACTGGCATTATTGCAATTAAAAAATACACATAATGATCACTTGGGAACAAAATAGCATGGTCTTGGATCTTTTTGGTTGTAAGTATGAACTTTGGAGTATTTTTGGGGATGGGGGGTAGATACTTTAAGAGAAATCAAGTGCAACAGAGTAATTACAATGCACTGATTAAAACAGAAGAGCTTCAAGAAAACATGATTTATTCAAAAAGGAAGTCAGCTTTATTTGTATTTTCAAAGTTTCTGGACTGTAAAATGAGTATTATTCTGTATTTCACTGAATGTGTGCTCCCAGTTTCTTTTTATGATTTCTCTCATATGACCAATGATATTTCAAATTGTAGGCAAATGTGTTAGAAAATTAATTAAGATGGCTTTTGTAATGAATCCAATGGTTCCAGACTACAGAAGTGATAGGAGATATGTCCTGTAAAATAACAGGAACTATTATTTAATATGGTTGTGCATATTGAAGGTATCACAGCAGTGATGGTTTGATTACCAGCTTTATTGTTACCAGCAAACTCAAATATAATGCCACAAATCATTAAGAGGTTGGATAAAAATTACAAGACCGTGTTATGTGCAGCTTTTAGGTAGACCTCATTGATTATGAGGATATAAAATATTACACTGGTTGTGTAGAATCATGTGGGGCAAAAAAAAAGCACTGAGGGTTTTATGGAAGTGAAAGAAGTCTGCTTTTGACTTGGATTCTTGGAAAATCAGTGTTGGCGAAGTTGACATTAATGACTATGTGGCTGTCACAGCCTGGTTGTCTGTCTTCCGTTTACTTTTTCCCATCTTCTCTGCAACCATTTCCCTGGGCAAGAAGCACTCTTATATTTATGCAAGTATGTGCACATTCAGCTTCTTATCATGGTGGTTTTGCACTGCCAGTACAGGCTTTTGTTTTAAATCCTTGTCAGGCACTGCATTACTTGAATGCCTTGATAGTGGCCCACATCATAATTTCATTAAAACCAGATAAAACATACAGAGATTCCAAATAATGCTTTTTGGTAGGCCTTTGTTGCAGCTTTTGATGGGACATCAAGATTTTCCCATCTAGCTCTCCCACAAAATCTCTGTTGCTCAGTTGGTTGTGCCTCCTGAAACATTTGGACTAGCTGATTATTTTCCATTCTCTTTCCTTCTATTTTTTCAGCTCTTTGGTTTCTTTATGACAGGGAAAATGGTGGTCTTATTTCATGTGAATTTTGTGGTGAGGGAAAACAGATTATCATCATTCCCATTGACACAACTTCTTCCTTTTCCATTCATGATGCATCCTTCACTCTCACAATTTAATTAGTTTCACTGATTTATCTTGTTTACCATGCCTTCTCTAACTGGTTGACTGTAATCCTGTCCACCATTGTACCAATTACACTAATTGTTTATACTGTTACAGAAAATATCATGAGAACAGAATAAATGAATTAGTCCATTATGCCATTACAGCTGCAATATTGTATCAGTCTTCTGAAATATTAATAGACTTTTACAAGACAAGGAGGGCTGGAGCCAGTAAAAACCTCCAGCACATGAAAATTTGGATAATCATGGCCATATGGAAATCTGCTGCCTTATCCTTGCAGCACTGCCATAGTCATGGCTGTTCTCAGTTTTTAACATTTGCAATGAACTTTTTAATTAGCAGTAACAGAGGAATCCTCTAGTTCATTTGTTAGTTAGAAGCACAGCTTCTGGCTAGTACTAGGTTGAAAATAATTGATTTATATTTCAAAGAGGTACATTGAATACATTATTACACAAAGATGATCTAGTAAAATAATCTCATTACAAGGATGATATTGCAAAATTTGTCCTTAATAGGTTGTACAAAACCTAAAAGTTAAGGGGTTATTTTCACATTATGAAAGTCACAGCAATATTTTCATTCAAACCTGGTTTGCTGACAATATTTTTTAATATAAAAGGTGTTCTGCAGGCTTTTCAAAGCTGAATGTTTCAATAGACATGGTTTTGAAAGAAAGGCATACTTATGCTTTTACACTTGCAAAAGTAAGTTGTAGCTAGTAAAGTTTTTACCATAATTCAAATTGGTTTTGTCATCACTTATTTTTTAATAGACCATTTTTGCAATTATTGTCCCCCAGACTTACAACAGTCTCATTTAACAGTTCTTCAGGCTTGTGCAGTTTGGGCAACCAAAAATTTCACACAATCTGTGCTTTAATTAAAATATATTTCCCCCAGACTTCAGGGATCTGACCTTGTCTTTCATAAAAGTTGTGTTGTTCTCACAGCTTCCCCAACACATCTAGTGCCCACTCAAAGGTCACAACCACCACAGCACTGCTAGCAGCCCTTGGAGCTTAGGCTTAGCCAGACCTTTTCCTGACCATCTCTTGGATCATAATGCCTAAAAGCCAGTAAGGTTCTCAGTGCTGGGGAGAGTAGCTGACAACAGCACGGGTAGTGAGATGTCCTTTCTTGCCTAGTTAAGGTGTGCAATTTAGCAGAGCAAAGGCATGGATTTTTTTCCTAGAGGGCAGGTTGCAAGGCCCAAGTATGAAAATTCATTGTGTGCCTGTCAGGTACAAGAGATGAAGATTTGCTGGTGAAATTAAGAGGTTTTTAAAATGAGGAGGTTGTGATAAGGCCTAATTGGATAATATTCTGTTTTAGTTTTTATCATGATGCTTGATTTAGTTAATTACTCTTTTATTAGATTGTTTAACTGAAATAATGATGACTTTCATATGTTTTATCATAGGATACTTGTGCTGTCAAGATTTGCACTCTAAAGGAGTATTGAAATGCCAAGTGTGATTTTAAATAGCTCTAGGAAAATAATCAAAACTCTAGTTATAAACATTAAAACAGCTGAGTTAATAAAAGTAGTGTAGGTTACTTCTTACCTTACAGAGAGTACGGCTATAACTGGCAGAACAATTAATTGCAATTAAGGACTACTTCCAAGCACTTCTTTTTTCTAAGGTAAATTTAGAAATACCCAGGGGGTGTAGCATAATCATCACAGCAGTGCCATAGCCTTTTATGTGATAAGGAAGGGACTTCAGCATGCAAAACTCCATGATTAACTGAAATAAGATTAGTAGCCTAGCCAGCTAAGGGGCTGGCTCTCACAAATCGAAAACACTTAGCACCTCTTCAGGTCTTTGCTCCATTTCTATCAAGACTCTTATTGACTACTGGGAAGTTGGAACAGCCCTCCAATCACCTGCTCTATAGTTTTGTGTAGCTAGCATTAAAAACATGTTTAGAATTTTTTTTTTTTTTTTTGTGAGACTTTGGATCAAAGAAAGTAAAAAAAAAAATCTTATATTGGAATAGCCACTCCGGACCCTGAGAGTCTGGATATATGAAATAGCATCATCAGAGTTTAGCAAAATTTCCCACGTCAAGTATATCAAACATTTTGTCTAAAGCTCATTGCAGTGACAAATTGTTGCATTCCTTCACTTTTCACTCATTTTTTCAGGCAAAGTCAGATTTAAAGCTATTTGATGTGATTCAAATGCTTTTTGCTGTGCACAAAATTCATTTCAGTTTTAATTAAACCACTCACCTGAGACTTATTATGGATGTATAGAAATGTTTGTACAGCAGAAGAAAAACAAAACTGTGTTAACTAATCGGTGGTTTGGGCTTCTAAAGATGTTGAATATTTTCTATTTTTACTGAAATTATGCCAATATTGAGTTTGTTTACTCCCATTTTGGACAAGATCCTTGCTTCAACTAACAAAATTTTAAAAATATGTTTTCTTTTTTTTTATTCTTTATGTCTGACCACACACCCCATTTATTTTTAGTCTATTGGTCTCTTGAATTGAAAACTTATAAAAGTTCTGGTCTGAGGTGCTTTGAATACAGATTCTCTGCTTTATTTGCAAAGCAAATAGAATAAGTGTTCTTCTTGACCCTGTCAACAGTACTTACAGACTTTATTTTTTTTCTCCAGAAAATACACACTTACAGGTCAATGTTTCTTGCTTATTTTTTCTTTTTGTTCATTGTGTTCTCTTTCAAGTTTGTTAACCAAGAGAATAATTAGCAACATATAATCCTCAGTGATTGTTGGTATGTTTAAATGCTTGTAAACTGGTGATAAGTTTTGCTTCATCTAGTCTGAGTAAAAGACATTGTATTTCAAGGGCCCTCAGTCTTCACATTTAGGTCACTCATTCTGAATTTTTAGTTACATTTTTTCATGTTTGGATTTGTGCTCAGTTATTCTGATTTATAATATTTATGAATTGGTAGAAAAATATTATATGTCATAATTTGTATTTTCCAACAAAAAGAAAACTTTAAAAATAAGACTTTTCTTATTTTCACACATCCTTCACATAGGTTGTTCTGTTTTTACTAGTATTATAGATCTGAATTTCTTGGACTTTTAAAATGACACTACAGAATTTACTGTCGTGACACAGTAGAAAGTTATCTCTATGGTTACTGAATCCAATAATGGCAAATTCAACCTTTATACGTTAATCAAATAATTTAAGAATTTCTTACCTCTCCAATGCTACCTGAAGTGTGGCTATAGGGCTTCATCCTTCAGATGATTAGAAATCTTTTTATGTGAATCTACTTAAATATATCTATAGACAGATTGTTCCTGTTAACATTGCTTTTTATCAGTTCTTTTCTTGGGTATTTACCTTTTATTGCCTTTAAGGTGAACAATCTTATACTGTCAGTTTGTATTTTTCTGTGCTAAGATGAGCAAGTCTTGTACATTCCTTACTATAGTTTTATCTTGCTTAACTTGCTCTTTTATTTCACCCAGTTGCAGATAAAAGATGCTTTTTTTCAAGAATACATAGCCAAAATTTTATACAGCATTCTATCCAAAGAATCTGGGTTTCCTGTTATCATTTGTCACCACTGTTTTCCTGTTATCGTTTGTCATCACTGTGTCATTAGTGGCACATGGATTTCTGAAATATAACTAGCAGATAATTTTCTTTCATCATCATTTCCAACTGATAGATTTCCTACTTAACTACACCACTTTTCATCTTTCTAGTGCTCACTGTTTTCTTGCTCTTCCTGTCTGTTGTTCTGAGTCTACTGAGTTCTGACATTACCTCTTAGCAGTGTGTCAACAGCAATTTCTCTGTGCCAACTTCATTTATGAAAGCACCATATAAAGTGGTCTGAAAGTCAGTTTCAGAGCACTATCAGCATTGATATTACTCCAACCCACCTCTAGAATCTGTTTAACTCCCTTTCAAACTCCCAAATATTAAGTCTTATTCTACTAAGAAACTTATTTTGGTTCATTGGTTGGCTTTTTTGGGTTTTTTTGTTTTTTTTTTTTGTTTTGTTTTGTTTTGTTTTGTTTTTTGTTTTTTTCTTTTTTTTTCTGCCTAGATGTATTCTGAGCTCTCTATATACCTGTTATTTTCCTCCTCCCTTTTCTTTTCTTTTTCTAGCAAGATTAATGGATACTACTTGCTGCTGTGCAGCTCAGCAGCTGCTCCATTTCCTTTGCCTCCTTTGAGCACACCACAGTCCATGCTTTGTGGCCCAGCATGGGTACATGACCCGTAGTTCCAGGGGGCTAGTACAGACTAACCTGTTATCTTCAGGGTTGTACGAACCCCTGCTGAATCCAAGGCTTTAATGTGGCCCTTTTTCATAGAAGACCTTTACCGGTGTAAATAGATAAGATAATGTTACTCGCAACATTAGAAATTGAGAACAAATTCTGCATGAAAGCTTGTACTTGTAAGCATCTGTCCAACTCTAGAATAAACTCATAGATACATCAGCTGAGTATCCAAGCTTTTGGGTTTTATATTAACGGGGACATATTTTGTTTGATTTTACCATCCTCTCCAAGTCTGATCTATACATAATACCTGGCAAAACAGATCTCAGTTAGTCTGCTGTCTATATTTAAACCAGTGTTGAAAAGTCTAGGAAGTTAAAATACACACATATTGAGAGTAAAGCACTTTAAGTCTGTGAACAAGATCTAATAACATCAGAGAAAGTTGTGCTTCGATGAGCTTGGAATTTGAATCTTAGTCAGAAAAAAATTAAGTTAAAGGATCAATAAGAGATGGATTATTTTTGTCAGAAAACATGGATTTATACTGTTTCTCATGCAACTAACAGGAATATTTATTATCTTGTTTGGGTCTTTTTTTCCTGCTTTTTTTTAGTAAACAATAGTTTTAGCATCAGCTTATAATTGATGGGTAGAATTAAGGCAGTACATCACTGTATCTATAAACCCTGTGCCTCTGCCTTCCAGCAATGGTCTGGGATATAGAACTTCTCATTAGCACAATTTAAGAATAATATAAATATAAGAACAGGAAAAAAAATTAAATTCTTTATCAGGCCTGTTTTCTGAAGTCATTAATGACAGGCAGTGGAAAGTGGAAAAGAAAGATGCACACACCATGCAGTGTGGTTCTTCTGCAAAAAGTACATGAGACAGAAACTCAGTAGTTTGTGGAGGCAATCAGGTGGGTATGTGTGGTTGGGAGGGATGGGATGGACTTCCTCCATGAACCTAGAGAGAGTAACAAATGGGTTTTTATTTAACTTCTCCCAAGTCCCTCCTACATTTTGTGAAAGAAAGAAAATACAGCCTTAACTTACTAGTTGTTTCTAAATAAATAATTGTCCTCTCTTGAAGGCAGATGACCAGACTTCTTAGTGTAATACCTCTCCTTCTAGAGATGGGAAGCAGAGATTTGCTTCTTTAAGAGCCAGAAGATAGGCCCTAAAGAAGGAATTCACCAATTTTTACAGGTGAAGATTTTCAACAAAACTAGACTCAAATTCTCACGTCTATATTTGCAGACTATCATCCCTGAACTGATGAAAAACCTAGCATCTCTATTTATTCCAATGAGGTTAGAGTCAAAATTTGCTGCTGCAATTTAATAGATGTTTTAAAGACTTTTGACAAAATTTGAAATAAATAGCTTTAGCTCCATTTAAAAATACTGCAAATGAAATAATGAAAGTATATGAACAACGAATCTGGTGAAGTGTCTGGAGCACAAGTCCTGTGAGCAGCAGCTGAGGGAGCTGGGGTGGTTTAGCCTGGAGAAAAAGAGGCTCAGAGGGGACCTTGTCACTTTCTACCACTGCCTGAAAAGGGGTTGTAAGACAGGTGGGTGTCAGTGGGTGGCTCTCTTATCCCAGGTAACAAGTGACAGGACAAGAATAAATGGCTTCAAGTTGTGCCACGAGAGGTTTAGATTGTACACTGGGAAAAATTTCTTCATGGAAAGAGTTGTCAAGCACTGAAACAGGCTGCCAAGAGAAGTGGTGGAGTCACCATCCCTGGAGGTATTTAAAAGACTTTGTGGATGTAGCACTTGGGGATATGGTTTAATTGTGGACTTCACAGTGCTGGGTTAATGGTTATTCTCAATGATCTTAAAAATATTTTCCAACCTATATGATTCTATTCATCTCTAATTTCCTTTTCAGGATGAGATATCCAGGGATAATTTGGATAACCGGCTAACCATATTGGAAAGATAGCACTGTGCAGTACTTGTGTAATTTTTTATTTGTGTTGTGGATAGAATACAATTTTCTTTATAAGACAAAGTGAAAATCCAGTATGAAGATTTTGGCAAAAAAAAAACCAAACAAACAAAAAAGTCATCCCTAAAACATGAATAATATGTGGTCAGTGTTCTGACACTCTGTAGTTTATATTTTTTAAAAGTGTTATATGTTTATTAATGGAAACACAATTGAAACTGAAAATGTATGCTAAACCACACACTACTGAATATTTGTACAAGTACTGAAATTCCACCTTTCTGCATGTCATTTTCCATGTTTCCAAAGATTTCTTTTCACACTGTAATATCAGATCCAGAGCACTATCTGAAGGGATGAGCTTCCTTAAAGATTTGTTGATTTGTCACCTAAGCAGATAACTGAGCTGCAAGCAAAGCTCAAGCTTTGCAGAAATACCTTGGATATTTGCTACTCAGTGAGATTTAGGGATCTATTTCCACAAGGTGCATCTCTAAGTTCCCTGGCAAAATATATCAACTCTCCCTTTAGCATCTCCACCTGTATTTTCTTATATCTCAGCAGAAGTGGCAGTTTGTGAAAGTAACTTTTAGAGATTTTTGTGTTTTTTTCCTTATATATCACACCCATACTTTTCTGTTTGAACACGGGTCAGACTGTCACTAATAAAAGCCCATCTACCTGGGAAAGTATGTCTTTAATAAATGTAATTTATATTTGAAATCAAAACTTTTAAAAAATTAGATTCTATCACTGGGGCAAATTCTTCTGTGTGCCATTATTTGGACTTTACCCATGTCTGTCTAAAGAGAAGGAAAAATTTTGTGTCAAGGTTGATTATCAGATTATGCTGGTTTGATGATGACATCTGCATGAAGTTGATGGCCAGAGGTAAAGCTGCATTGTATGAATCCTAACAGATTTTAATTGCTGCTGCATTACCAGGGAGAAACAATTAAATTTTTTCTAATGCAAAACATTCACAAGTCTCCCTGGACTCACTGGGATGTTGGTGTGACACTCTTTTCCAGAGCTCTTAGCCTACCATGGAATGTTCCCCCTGTTGTGTCTTGATCACAAATCCTCTTCAGTTCACTAGTTTTCATTGGAATCTGATGTTTAATTCAGACCAGCAGGTAAGAAAAAGACTATACTCATATTAAGTAAGAGCTAGGAGTTGGAATAGATGCCATAAAATATTCACCACCAAAATAGTAGGAGGAACAAAGTTTTCAGTCAAGACAATTGAAAATAAAAGTAATGGTGCTTTCAAAGTCTTTAGAAAGCTGTGTAAAGTATCCTGTAATAACCTAGGCTAGAAAGATGTAATACTTACAGAGTTAAACAGGATTTACAGAAATTACTGACCTTACAAGGAAAGAAGTATCATTTTATTAGTAGTTGATATCAAAGACATAGAAATAGCTTAGAATTTCAATTGCACTGGAATTGGAAAAATCCTTGAGTTTTCATTCCCCAGAAAAGGGAAAAGGAACCCCCTACTTTTTTTTTTTTTTTTTTTTTTTTTTTTTTTTTTTTTTTTTTTTTTAACTATCTTCTCCTGTTTGCCTTCACTCTTTTCATTCCTGTAAGCCACCTCTATTGGTGTACACAATAGACACATGCTGGCTGTGTTCAAGTAACCACTCTCTTAGATGTTAGCTGAGTTTTCAGTGCCTAATTGTGGGACAAATGTGTACAGAGTTTAGGGATTTGTCACTTTCCTAAAATACTAGAGACAAGAGCACTCAACAAACACATTCAAAATTATTAAATCTACTTACCCTCTTTGACTGAAACCTGTCCTTTTTGTCGCAGCAGCTACACTAACCTTTTCTTTTTTTCTCTCCACTGCCT
The DNA here is from genome assembly GCF_024509145.1 of Vidua macroura. Classification (NCBI taxonomy): domain Eukaryota; kingdom Metazoa; phylum Chordata; class Aves; order Passeriformes; family Viduidae; genus Vidua; species Vidua macroura. The sequence goes on along the minus strand of NC_071573.1, from coordinate 67,335,637 downwards.
ACATCCTTTGGCACAGTTTAATGCAGAAGGGCTACTCTTAAAAAAAAAAAAAAAGTAAAGAAGAAAAGAAATAAAATCATTCCCTTTGCTGTGGAGAAAAAGTTCTTGGAATTAAAAATAAATAGTCATGGGCAATTGATGCATTAAACAGAATTTAGAGTCAGTCAGCAAAACACATCTGTTATGCTGTAGAAAGGACTACAAAAGCACTATGTGCTCTTAACCTCTGGGCATTTAAATCTAATCTTCAGAGAAAAAAAAAGCTTTCTTGTAGAGGAACAATTTTCTCATCTGTTTTTCTCTAAAAATCAGATTTTTGAAGTCTGTTAATCAATCTAAAATGCAGTGCTTTTTCCTACTTTATACAGGGAATGATGAAAAGAATGGAGCATATCTTCACTCTTTACTGTGCACAGATTCAGGGAAACTCACTGAGTACTAAAGCACTGTAGAAACCTTGGCTCTTTACCTTCACTGTATTTGTTTTAGTCCAGAAACAAAAGAGTAAACAGACACCTGAAAAAAAAAAAGAGCAAATAAATACAATTAAATAGATATTCTTTTCTCACAGAACAGCAGCTTACTGTATATTTTGGGTTTTGGATAGATTTTCTGTACCTTCTTATAAAAGACAGTATGATTTCCCATATTTTCCTTCTTTTCTTTTGTAACTGAACACATTCAGAATTTTGAGCAGCCATTGAATTTTTGAAGGCAGAGAGGCTATTAAGCATTTCAATTGGCATTCTTTAACTTTAGGGCTGGGTGGCTCTGCAGGGCATTGTTGGGAAATGTATTGATCTGCTAACATATTTGCTGGAACAGGTTTTGTTTTTCCTGCTTGCCTGAAACACTTTGTCACTGCTTTGGTATTTTGTCTCTGCTGTCAAAGACTTCCCTCCACACCACTGACACATAAGGAAATGGTATTTCAGCCGTGCAAAGTGAACATGAATGTGCACTTGATCAAATGAATGAGGATGCTTGCAAGTTCTTTTGCAAGGGGAACAAGACTTTTGTTCCCCTGTATTGCTACTTCTTACACTTTGTGTTCATGCTTTTTCTGAGGACTGTTTAATGCTATGCAGTAAGAAAAAGAATTTTAGCCTTTTGCCTTTGAATCTAATATGGTGTCTTGGGGTCTAATATAACACACCAGCAAATCTCAGGCTGGAGTTCAACCTTTGTTCAAGTAATTTAGTTCATATGACAGAACAGCATACTGGAAAGAAAGACCCATCTGTAAGTAGTAGTTTTCCAAGTCAAATGAAGTAAAACAACAAAATTCAGCTTCAGTAATCCATATTACACTAATTCACAGAATCTGACTAAAGTGATGGTCATAAAAGAGCTTTGCTTTAATTTATTTATTTATTTTTAAATAGGCAAGATTTTGAAATGTTTAAGGTATTTTTCTTGGAAACTGTATTAACTTCATTATGAGCTAGGGAATTTTAACATTGATGTAAAATGTTACCAGACCCAAACTGGGTGTGTGTTTTGAACTTCTTTCAAATTGGTGCATATCAAGTACAGATAGTGTTCCTAAGTTCTAACCATATCTTCAGGTTAATGTTTTGAACTTTTGGGTTTTGATATGCTTAAAGTCATTATAAAATAGGGGCTAAGAGAAATGGAGCTCGTGATTTAGGTTTATTTGCATAAACTAATGTCTAATTTTGGAGACTGGGAACACAAAGGAGATGTAAATCTTGGATAAAAAAAACATAATTTCTTATTTCCACCATCCCATCAGGATAACACCTGTGCTCATTGTTTCAGCACTTGGACTACTATTTGCTTGCTGTAGAAAATACCTACAGCAACTTGGTGTAGAGGCATTTTATAGCCTGGTGGAACTAAACATGAGCCAAACCTCTTCCATATCCTGAGTACAGAATAAATATTCCTTGGACTTCAGCATTCAGTCTTCATGATAAATCTTCCTGCGGAGCAAGGGAGCTTGCATCAATGACTCTAATATAGTTGTTTCTGACACCCTATCCCTACAGGAAACATACGAGCACTGGGGAAAAATCCCATTTCTGTGTTATGAATGATTAAAAAACCTTTTTCATCATGTTCTATATTTGCCCTTAAGTTTCTTAGTGATGCTTTTTTTGTATTGTTTGTAACAGCAATTATAGCATCTAAAAATCTCTGGATTTTCATAGACTTTTTAAACATTTGTCGTAATAAAACAGCTAGCAGATTGTTTTCATGTCACAAAGGTTTTGTGAAAATGAATTAACAGCTATGAAGAGCTAATAAAAAATGGAACAGTGTAGAGCAGTGCCTTATGGTCATTAGGTGCACATATCCATACACTGAACGAAACAGAGAGTCATGTAATTGAGAAAAAATGTATCAAGAACAATATAACAGAAGAGGGAACATAATACTGTGTAATACTGATCACAAAATATTAAGCTATGGTGGTGTTGTCCATGCAGGACAAGTCAACTCTACTGTTTCTTCTCTTTCCAGCTTTTCTGATAAATCAATATTCTCAAAATTGCTAAAATTATACATAAAATAGGAAGTGAGATGTACTTGACAATGAACTGGGAATGAAAAGTCAACTCTGCCTTAGACAAATGTGCATCTTGATCTCTTCATCCTTGAGGATCAGAGATATTTCAAACTAGCAAAGAATTTCTAAAATTTTTTTTTTAAGCAATTCAGTTGCTGCATAAAAATGTAACTCAGCAGAGGAGGTGGAGCTTGTGTTATGATGTTAATATTTTCAAAGTAATACTTTACCTGAAAACTTTGTGATAATCAATAAATATAAAATGCTTAATGTCCTTTAACATAATCTCTCTTTGTCTAAACAAATGTGTTTTGTTTGTTCAAGTTTGAGCCCTGCTGGTGACATGATAGTGACAGCAACTGATTTTATGATACAGTATCATAAAAGTATTGATGTTGCAGCTGATGCTGGTACCAAGCAATTGTAATGAAATGGATAAAAATCATTAAAGGATATTCCACATTGACTTCCCCAGCAGATTTGGAAAACATGAAAAAGTTATTTAAATAATCACTATTATTGTACACAAAAATGAAAAGACTTGTATTTCATTCTAACTTCCTGAAAATTAAATTGGCATATGTAATTTCATGCACTTTTCCTCTGATCTACCATATAGAAAAAAATTATTTGGGCAGAGTTTTTCTTTCTTTTTCTTTTTCTTTTTCTTTTTCTTTTTCTTTTTCTTTTTCTTTTTCTTTTTCTTTTTCTTTTTCTTTTTCTTTTTCTTTTTCTTTTTCTTTTTCTTTTTCTTTTTTTCTTTTTTTCTTTTCCTACTTTTTCTATTTATTTTCCTTTTTTCTTTTTCTTTTCTTTTTTCTTTTTACTCCTTTTTCCCTTTTATTTTTCTTCCTTTTTTCTCTTTTTCTTTTTTTTTTCTTTTTTCATTTTTTTCCATTTTTTTCTTTTTTAAGGGCACTTACTAATAATATTTTTTTTTTAATTAAAACTCTAAAAATTACCTTTTCAATCCCTGGACTACACTTCTTCCCATGGCTCATTTACCCTGCAGTTCTATTCCCATTCTTGATGCTGTACTCCAGGCTGAGACTGTCAGTTGTGCTTTATTTTCACTGACAGAGAGAGAAATCCCATGGTTGCCACTGTCAAGAACATTTCTCTGCCTTCATTCCACAGGGACATCAACAAGATGTCTTTTCCCTCTCTGTGTGCTCCTCTGTCATAGGGGTGATCACCTAAGCTTGGGCTGCCTTTACTTCTTCCTTCCATTGACAGCCACTGCTTGACATGTTATCATCATGCATGCAGAATCTTGCTCTTCTCACGTGCAAAGGTCTAACTGAACAATAAAAACCTTCAGTCAGTCCTTCCACCTCCCAGACACTCAGAAAAAAATAAATAACTGAGCAATAACCATTGTCTCAGAATCAATTTTTGAAATGGCTTCTAGTCCCCAAGAAGGAAATATAAAGTTTAGAAGGTAACCTAGAAGAAACAGCAATATATAATGCAGCTCCTTTTGTTTGTATATGGTGAATGTTTATTATTTCCAGAATAATGATGTTTTAGTTTACATACAGATCCTATAAAACACTGTATAAAACTGCCGCAAAACTGAAAAATTATCTGACGAGTTCAAATTCATCAGATGTAAAATGGTTCTCTGCCTACAGTTTACATTCAAGGTATTCTTTTATTTTCAGTATGGAATAGGACCCACCATTGAACATAGTTTTCAAATTCTAGGATCAGCTAATTCTCCCTTATCTTCCATGCCTGTGCTTCTGCCCTTTTGTTTCCTCTTCTGACTAGCAGTGTCCCAACAGTTCATCCTTACTCTGCCTAACTGATCTCTCCTGTCTCCCTTTTTGTTTCCTGGACGTTTAATATTTCTGGATATGGTCAAGTCTAGTTTTTGAGAGATTCCAACAAAAAAATAATAAAGCCTGGTTCAAAGTCAAGGACTTCACACTGACAACACTTTGCCATCAGCCTCCTCCTGTTCATTTATTACCAAGAAGGGGCTTTTAGCTGAAGTACCTCAGGTGACTTCAGCTGTGCAGGAGACATGAAAAGAGACGGGCTGTTTCTTGCCTAGATGAGTACCAAACCACTTAAAAAGTAATTTAAAAGGTTAGAACAAACTACTCTCTGCATGAAATGCTGCTAAAGAAGTGGGCTCGAATGTTCTACTCCATCTACAAATTATAAGTGGTTTGAAGGAGTGCCCCATGTAGAAAGCATTGCAGTAATCTCCATTTGAGGTAACAAAGGTGTAGGGAAAATGAGGATTGTCTTCTTGCCAAATATTCAAGTGAGTCCACTTGACAGCCACTGTTGCAGAACCCAGTATGACCAGGCAATGGAGTGCTGCCCCCCGAGTACCTCACAGTGACTGAAAAAGCACCAGGCTTTACAATTATCAGCACTCAAATCAACAAAGCTGTAAAAATAAATCAGTTCTGTTTCTTTTTGTCTACTTGCATCATGAACATATAAGTAGAATCTAATCCTGTAATTGTTTTCATGTTAGTATCTTTCCATTAATCATTAATTAGTTTATATTTGGACTTTTATTTCACCTGAATCTGGTTAGTTTTCTCTTTGGTACTTTTCACATGCTTCCCATGAAGCCTAGCTTAGTCTTTCTTTTCATGTTCTACTTTATCTTGACATTTTTTGTTTACTGCCTTATTTCTCTTTGTTCCCCTAAATCATTTCCTTTCTCTTACTTGGTCCTTTTATTTCATTTTTTTATAATTTAATTTATTCTATCTCCCATTCCCAGTCTATGCATTTCTTCCCCTTTACTATCCATTCAGGCCACCAGGACTATTCCCATCTAATAGTTCAGCCTATAGTATTCATTTCCTTTTCCCATTTTAGTTCATCAATAATGGATAAGGCATTCCTTTGCAATTTCAAAACTTACCCATTTTAGTTTACTCTCAAGTAGTTGAGGCTGAGCAAGAAAAGAAGTTAATTGCATTCCACTGGAATCAGAATACAAATAACTGAGAAAAACTTGGAACTGGAAAAGCAGCAAAATGGAAGAAATTAAATGAGGCGAGAGATGGAAAAAAGGTAGCAGTGGGTAAAACAGAGTACATAAGTTTGAAAGGGCTACACAAATACCTGGAAAAGTGTTAAGCTAGTGTAACTCAGCAGAGGAGGTGGAGCTTGTGTTATGATGTTAATATAACATCAAATAAATAAATTTCCCAGAAATAAACCTGGGAATCACGTTGAATGATCTAGAAAGGGAAAGGAGTAAATACAGCCCAAACTCAAAGTGAGAGAAGGAAAAGATATCCACAGAAAAGGGGCCTAAACCTGGTGAAACAAGGGACAAAAAAAAAAAAAAAAAATTAAAAGGCTTTAATATCTTAAATTCCCACTGTGAGCAGTGTTTCTGTTTACTACCTTGTGAATGATAACTGCAGCTCAGTAGAGGGAAAATGCTTTACTACAAATATAGTCAGTGGGCAATTAGAAGTATGGCATAGTTAACAGCAAAATAAGCATCAACCTATCTGAGGAGCAGTTGTATTGCTGCTAGAACAGGCATATGAGAATGCCTAATATTTCAGCTGGGTGAGGAAAAGACTCTTGAAAAGCTGATTATTCTTTGATCTTGTTCTTATCAGCTATATTGTAAAATCTGGCTTTTCTTCAAACTGCAGATAATTTGGCTGTCATAAACTGGCAGCATAGTTTTGATTACATTGTTGCAATAAAAATGTACTGAAATTGGTTTCAATGGAATTCTGACACCTGTTTGCTAAATATTGTTAAATATCTGCAATGAGCCAAAAGTCTCAGAAATGTTTCAGTTGAAACTGACTCACAAACCTGAAAAAAAAGTGTAACTAGCTATTACAGTTGTAATATCATCTCCATATTTCCCCTCCCTTGTTTTACATTGATATCTACTATCAATAAATAGCAATTTATACATAACTGAAGATTTTTATGTGGATATGTATTGATAACTTTACGTCTTCATTACCAGTTCTCCTGGTTTACCACAGTTTAACTGCTTCTCAGTTAATCATAGAGTAGGAAAGATTGGAAATGGAGAGGGAAAAACCTGAAAGTAGCACTAATAATAGCTTTAATGCTTTACATCTGGGAAAAATAGTAGTGAAGCACCTCTACTAGGTGTGACACATTCACCATAGCTCTGTGACACAAAATACTGTTTAGACACCGTGTTTCCTATGGAGAGACAGTGTTAAACACTTTCCTAAGGGGAGCAGAAGCCTGGCCCAGATTTGCCAGGATTTTCAAACAGAATGGTTTAAAAGTGTGGGCAAACTTTGGAAAGATTCAAGCTAAAACTTGGGCTTCAGTATATATAAAGTAAAAAATCATATATGTGTTGTGGTCTTGGATAAAAATTTTATTTTAAATTGGCTGCGAGGAAGAAAGATTTGTCATATGTTTTGGTGTTTGGGTTTTTTTCCTGTTTGCAGGGTTTTGTTTTGTTTTTTTTTTTTTCCCTTAGACAAAAGCTTAATCTAAATTTTACTCATCTATTTCTACAGTAGTTTGGAAAAAAGGGAGAGGTGGAATAATCTCAAGACTTGTCAAAATCCTCCCCCTCACTCCCACTTATTTAAAAAAAGTGCTGGTTAAATTTGAACATATTGTTTAAATGATAAATAAGCCATAAATTGTCACTTTTGCCCATGTCTTTCCCAGAGAAATCCCCAAAGTGCATTGACAAACTTTCATGGAAAAGGAGAATTCCTGGGCAGAGAACCTACTCATAAGATGCTGCAAAGCAACATCAAACCAGTGGTGGGATTTCAAAAGCTGCACTTACAGAAGAACACTCTTCAGGATTCTGAAGATGATGCTGAGATGTAGGATAGTGGGAGGACAGCTGCTGTAATGTGATGATTTTGGGGGCATGGGCTTGGGCCTATTTTAGGAATAGAACTGCCTGAATTTGAACTTGTTTGGCTGCAGTCTAAAATGTTTAATCATCTTGGCTCAGCTGCACTTTTGGGAAGAGATTGGTTACATGCTCCAAAACAACTACAGAACAGAACCATAGTGGAAGCCAGAAAAGTCATATGGAATGAATATCATCTAAATGAGTCTGTAGGCATGTTGTGTAACCACCAGAATGGCATGGAAAAGCAAGTCCCACAAAGAATGGACCATAGCAAAGAACAACTTATGAAAAATAAAATAAAAATTCTCCACTGGACCTCCAAAAAGTGCTTTTGGAATCCAGAACTTTATCTAATGGTACTGTGGGGGAATGGGGAGACACCCTTGTTGTCACCTTGCGCACAGCCAACCAGATCTCTTTGGCCTCTGTGTCAGAGAAATCCCATCATCCTCAGCAGAGTTGCTTGGCAACAGCTGGTCTTAAAATTGTGGATAGGGTTTTTTTTTTCCAATTTTCTTCCCTCACTTTTGCACAGGTGAAACACTGCATTTTTTTAGAGTGGGATTATAGCTTCAAGATTCAGTTATTTTCAGCTCTGCTGTTGAAATAACCATGAAATAAGCTTAAGGAAGGTGAAAATATACTTTGATATGTAAGCACTGAAGAACATAACTTCAAATTTAAAATATTTTCTTATTACTGTGTATTCCTAAATCAGTACCATTTGTAAGATGCAAAAGGACTATGGTGTACCCATTTTGAAATCTGTAATTCCTGTTCCGAGATTTAATGGTCAATAGAGTCTTTTTAAAATGGAATAGACTTTTAATCATTTTAGGCACATTCATAGTTCCTGTGTTGTTCATTTACTAGGGCTTTGACGTTCACAAGATCCCTTAAGGTATTCTGCTAAGGTCTCAGAAGTGCAAATCTGAGTTTTGTTCAGGTGAGGAAGTGCAAACCTCAGCCTCCACACTTTGATTTACAGTCATGGTCCCCTTATCCTCCCAGCATATCTTAGGATACCTAATGCAGAGTTGGTAGCTGCCCTATGGCTCTCATATGAGCACTGAGGAGTTTATCTGTGATCAACCAGCTTTCAGAAAATTTAGTGCTGTTTATTTAAGGGTGAAAAAAGACACCACAGAAATGTGTATCACAGAGCAATCTCTCTGCAGTTATTGCACATCAGCAGCATCTAGTACAGGCAAAAAGAAATCATCTGTCTCTCTAGTCTCTGTTGCCAGCATTCCCCACTTTGCCTCAGATATGGCCTGACCTGCTTTTAGACCTTTCTCAGATTCTATGTGATGCTTTTCAAATTGCAGCAAACTGTTTCCCGAGTCTGCAGGAAAGACTGCTTTGTCTCCACCACCTTTCTGCAGTAAACCAGGATATCAAAGCTTTATATTGCAGTTGTAGCAGTGATACATTTTGGCAAAATCATACATATAATGGAAGATTCAGACCAATAATCTTCAGTGCTCATATTTGTAAAGCCTCATCTGTCAAAACCATAAAATGGCTTTTAAAGATTAAATTAGTGTCAAAAGTTGGGTATTTTAGTACTGAAAAGATGAATAGGTTTATCAATTTACATCAGTTTGGAAAAATTACACCACCTCTTTGTGGAAGGTTGGCTAAAAATACTGGAGAGGATATTGTCCCCATTTGCTTTTGTTAGGCAGCAGGAATGGTAGGTAACTACCAGCATGTTCAGGTTTAGGTTCCATTAATCCCCATGCAAAATGTTCTACATTATTAAGTATGTTCCTGTCTTTCCTAAGCCCCTTAGAGCTCTTCCAGAGGTGCTGACCTACAAGCCAGTAAGCTGAATTTAGACCCTAAGCACATACGTAATTCATTCACAGGAAGTATTTTGGTCAAGGTTGTGAGCTAGTCATCATCTGGGTTACAATGTGGCCCCAAAATATCACTTGCTATGACAGATGGTAGAGGGGTAGCTTCCACATATAGCACTGTTTAAAACTGTGACAGAAATCTTCTCTAGTGAAACTGAAAAGTTTAACTTCACCTTTCAGAAAAAAATGACATTTATATCTTGCCTGCTGTAACAGCTAATAATAGTTACTTGCCTGCTACTAGCTGACAAATCTGATTTGCAACACAGCTCTTTTCACATGAGTTTCCCTAAATCAGCTGCTTACCCTAAAGATAAATGATTTTATTACTGTGGGGCAGCAGAGGGAAAATGACAAGATAACTTTCCAGTGCATGAGGCTAAAATTTAAGAGTGAGTCACAGTATTTTTTTAAGGCCAAGGTTAAATAGAAAACATTTTTATCTTACCTGTAACCAGGTAACATTTTCTGTGGGTTCAGTCCACATTATGCACACCACAGTCAGTCTTTAATCAGCTCATTCCTTTTTAGTTACTTGACTTATCTAAATATTAATCTTCTTTTTACATATGATTTTACAGCATTCATATGTATACTACCTTCCTTTCAATCTCTATAAGGACACTAAAGACTGGGAGTGGAATTCATTACTGTCTTAGTACTATCTTAGGCTCCATTTATGTGAGTTTTCAACTGATTTTACCTCTGTCAAAAAGTAAGCAAGGATTCTAATACGTTATTTAATTTATAATGTGCTGCACTGGAATAAAGATTTTTAATTTTTTAAAGTTTTATATTTCATTTTTTTAGTCGTGAGATTGGCAAACATAATTTATTTCAGCACAGGACTAAAGAAAAGAATGAAGTAAAATCACCTCTTCAACATACCTGATTACTGTTTAAATAAAAATAAATTTAAAAATAAACAATTGTTAATGGCTGCCAATTTGATAGCACAGAAATTCATCAATTTTTAAGTAAAAGGAAGGTTGTCAAGGTTGACTGTAATAATCTCACCCCTGCCATGTTAATGACAATTTTTTTACCTTGCATTATAACGTAAATTAATTCTATGATAGCTGTTATTCTTCCAAGTGTCTGTAGTATGTATGAGAAACTGCTTCTCACCTTTACACTGCAGTGCTGCAGTGCAGCTGCTGAAAAAATCAGAATTACCTTACCTCCCCTGCCACTTTTACACAGCTGCTGCACCCTCAATGGATTCAAGCTGACTTGCATAATTGTTATTATTCTTTCACAATAACTACATAATATGTACTACAGTTGGCTTCTAGGAATAAGTGGCTTAGGAATGAGGCATGGCAACAGAAGTGTAAATTTTTCAGTAGCTGCTATGTGACAGAATAACTGTCTCCAAACTGATTTGTTTCTTAAATCCCCACCCTCTAATTTAGATGCTTTAATTAGAGTTCAACTTACTATTTCGATTTCTCCACAGCAACTGCTACAGCCTCACTCTCTGGTTGGTGAAAAAAAGAAAAAAAGCCCAGCCACCAGACAAATCCATTGCAATTTCCAGACCCCTTAATGTCCAAAGAAGTGAATTTAAAGAAGATGATACCCTTGTTTCAACATCCTAGTGAATGAATCCTAAGAAAAAACTTCCTGTCTTCTTTCTGCTGGGCACTTGGAAATACAAATTGCCTCTCTCTTCCTCTCCTTGTACCTCCCCCTTTTTCTAAAACCCTGCAAAACAGTGGTCTTCACAATAGTGTCAAGATTCTGTTGTCACTCTTCATTGTACCCCTCCAAAATATCACAATAAAACTTCTTAACAATGATGACATAATGCAGATATTTCGTTTCATGGCATTACTGAAACCTGTAAAATAAACCAGCTGTTTTGGTTTTTGTTTCTGAAAAAGTTGCATCTTGTCAGTATTTCCACTCCAAAGCAAATCAAACCAATATAATTAATAGAAAGAAGGTGAAAAAATAAGAATAAAGGCTTGTGTTACCACTGCCATGTCTGAAATAACTTCTGAAAATTTCACCTATTTTTGCAAGATGGCCTCTAATGCAGGACCTGAACTAAAGTTCTGTGTGTGTAATAGGTAAAACCTTTTTCTATCTAAAGTAAGACTGCCATATAATTCCCTCAGAATTTTAATGCATACTGAAATACCATTGTCTCCTTGGAGTAACCATAGTCACTCACAGACATTTCTGAAGGTGTTATTGAAATGGCTTCAGTTATCATTCTTTGTGAAACATGACTTTCTTCTATAGGTCATCAAGAGTTCTTAAAGGTATTCTAGTTTTCAGTGTGACTTCATTGGCAGTTGCTGGAGGACTATATACAAAAAAATACAATGGAGAAGTGGTTTTCCTTTTATGAACTTGTACTGAATAACAACAAAGAAAAAAAATTCCAGGGCAATTTTAGCATTTTTTAAATTTTCTGTAATACTGTTATAAAATCAATCTTTCCATGGTTCATCACCTCACACCCTCTCCTCAATTTACCTCCCCCGATCGTTTCTACAATTCTCATTTTTCTGTTATCCAGTGAAATGGAATGTGCTTATGCTCCCCTATGTCACTTTTTCCCTGACAGTGGTAATCTATTGCTAAATTATATGAACTTCATTATTCCACTGTGTTAACTCAAAAAGTCATATGCAGACTATGTAACCTGGTACTAAAATAATTGGAGTTTTACAATTTATAAATGTGTTTGTATGTTATTAATGCATTCAGATAATAGTTACTTATATATTTGAAAACTTATCCAGGAAATTTCCAAAGTTGCTGAGCAATACAAAAATTCCCGGAGAACAATTTGTTAAATTGATAAAAATTTGGTCTACAAAGGAGTTGTAACATTTTTTACACAATTTTGTGACTTCATTAATTCCTCTTTAACTTTTTTTTTTTTAATCTTTATAACTTCTCTGACAGATTAGTAAATAATGATGCATTTTCAGAATATCAAGAATATCACTGTAGTACATGCCAGATCATTATTTCTAAATGTGTTTTGGTTTAGTAAAACATTAATGATGATAATGAACTTCTGTTCTGAATATCATGTTTTTATACTGTATCTGAAATACACTGCAAAACCTAATTAGTAGAGGGGCTGTCATTAGAATTCATCTTAAAAGAAATTAATATCTTTTCGCATCTAGAAACAGTTTGAATAGTTGTAAAATAGGAAAATGGACAGATTGGTGTTCTTACTATTTACATAAAAAAAAATCCTAAGAAATCTTGCAGCTGAGAAATACAGGTAAATAACATGCACTGCCTGCAGGTGGGAGGGGAAGGTCCAACCCCAGGTGCCACTGTTGTGGCAGGTGGGTGCTGTGCTGACCCAGAAATGTCAGCTGCTAGTGGAACCCCATTCTGTTGGGCCAGAGATTTGTGTACCTGGGGAGATCTCAAGCTTGTGTGCTATACAACACTTAACAGGGGAGTTTAACTTCATCTGTTTGTTAACTGTATATAGCCAATTGCAGGCTGTACTTCAAGTTATAATAGTTAATACAGCCCTCTAAAGTAATACCTTAGAGTTCTGAGCTATAAATTGAGTCTAAAAAGACTCGATTTATAGCTCAGAACTCTAAATTAAGAAGAAGACTAAGGAAACACTGATATTAGCAAATTAGGTAATCAAACTGAAAATATTTGATATCTTTTGTTGTCTTTTTTTGTTGTCGTTCTCTCTGTAAACAGAGAGCCTTCTTGAACTTGAGTAGTTATGTTGCTGTATGAATTTACCGGTAATACTTTGGCTGAACATAGATTGTTGTTAGTAAATATTCAATATTTGACTTACTTTGAACAGATACAGGTAATATATTAATTGGATGAATACAATTGCTGAACCAGTTTTTTAGGACCAATAGAGCTTCATCACTGACTTTCCCTGAATATTTTCACAAGATTTCTGTTGCTACAAATTTGGTCCTCACCTTGAAAATGAACACAAAGCAAATAATCTATTAAGTTTAAATTATGTTCTTGACAAGTATTGATCCTCTATCTGAATTAGACACCTGCTTTTCTAGGATATTAATGTTGTATTCAAGTACATTGATAGTAGAAATAGATTATGAGTAATTTTTCAAGTGTGACAAATGAAACAAGTCATGTTTGAGGCAAAAGAGAAACTCTATTATGTCTGAAGATGTGAGATTTCCTTAGTTTTTAAAATTTGTTTTGTACTAGAATATCCAGGATGGATGATAGAATGTAGAAATTTATAATGGCTGAGTGCTGTTTCAAGAAATTTATCACCTAAAAATTTTTCTTGTGTTTTGCTATTTTCCTGATGAAGAACAGCAATACGGATGAGAGACATGCCTATTTAAAGGTCAAAAAGTTTATTTTGCATTCTTTCAACTATTATAGCCTTCCTTTCAAATAAAAATATCCTCCATCCCTCTCTTTCTCTTTTTTTTTTTTTTTTTTTTTGAATTTTCAGTATCATTAGGTTTCTCAGCAGCATCAGAGACACAAAGAAATTATGAGAATTTGGAAACTAATTCGTGTACACAATATTCTGGAAGTGCCCAGATTTTCCTGTGACACACAGAGTTCCCACAGCTACTAGGCAAAGCAAATACAAGCATGGCTTTGTCACCTGCTGAGAATAAACCTATGTTCTTTCCTCTCTCTCATTTTCTCATAGCACAGTTTGAAAATGGCTACCAGATTAATGCAATTTTCTTTCTATTGGATAGCTTGTGATATTATCTGTATTTCACATGGACAGTCTGACATACTGGCAGTAGAAATTGTTACTGGTATCAATTAATACGATAATGACTGAAGTTCTATTCTGTGTATCTTCCATTAAGTAAAAAGGTGCCACTCTTTCTCAGTGGGGCTTACCAATTGCCCCAAAGCTTGCATGAATACAATTAAGACATGTACTCTTCTATCCTTTAAGAGGACAGGTCTAGGGATTTTATTTTCTTTTTAATACTTGAACTAATGAAGAGAACATTACTAAATCAAAATTTCACATTCTGTGCCCCAGACCAATATTACACTGACATCCTCTTAGAATTGGCTATGTGCAGAAACTAAAAAATAAAACTGTGAGGAAACAAGTGTTTGATTCGTTTTGCTTCTGCTGTGTTCAAAATTAATTTCAAAAGAACACAAGGCATGCAATGCAATGCCATGTGTAATACTCAAAGGCTAATAAACCTCCCAAACCGGGATTACATTTGCTATTCATTCCATGAAAGAGTGGATCATATGCTCAGTTTCTTTTACAGAGAGACTTTTTTTTAATATCCTTTGTTATATTTGTTGTTACATTTACCAGCTATCCTGTGTAGGCAAGGCTCTTTATTTATATGCTTGTTCTGTGTGTGCTGTATATCTCCAAAAAGGAGGAGTGTTACATTCTGTCTTTTTTTTTTGTTTGTTTGTTTGTTTGTTTTTTTTTTTGTTAGTTCAAGTCTAATCAAGTGATCTCTGGGGTGCTTCTGCATTCAATCCTTGATCCTTCTGCTCCAAAGTCTAGCTATATTTTAGAAAGGAAAGTGTTCACACACTATGCTTATTAATTCCCCTTGCCATCACCTGTCAAACACACAGCCTTCTTGGGAACTCAAACCCAAGGCCACTTGAAATATTTGCTTAAGATCAACTTGTTTGATTAGACTTTTACTTGATTACTTTCACATATTTGACTAATGCTTTATTAAGCACTTGATGGCCTATATATAGACTTTTAGGATGGGTTGCATTCATGTGCAAAGATCCCCTGTGACATGGAAAGAAAGGGCTCCTTGAAATGAATAAAGCTAATTTTGCACAATTTTCAGGCAATCCATATTCTTTCTCTCCCCCCACTCTAAATAAATATAATTGGTTCCCATCCCCTAGCTGGTCCTGGCAGAACTCTGGAGAGGTGCAGATCACACTGTGGGGTTTAAAATTCATTACTTACATAAGTTGAATTTTTTTCAGTCATACATCCATGGAGATAGACAAGTGTTTATTGCTGTACTGATCGCCACTGAAAATGAATTATATTTATCAAATCTATAGGCAGCAAGTTTTTTGTATTTCAGGTAGTAATTACTAAATGTGAAAAATCAGCTGACATTGAAGATACTATAACACAGAATATAAATATTCTATTTTCCATCTTCAACTGTCACCTAAGAACACTGAACTCCTAAAACAGGTAACGGAGTTATAGCAGAGTTGTATATCTGTATTTTCATTTCTGTGCTGCCAATGGATTACTGTTGGATGTCAGTATCCTTCTGTTTCAGAAATCTGCATTAGGAAAGCTAATGCAGTATTGTTAAATTGTTTTAGGCTTTATTGAAAATCAACATTCAACATGTAACACAGCATAATATTCTGAAAACTCTTAGTGTAACATGGAAGGCATCCACAATGTTTTAAAATTGTGATGGAAAATTGACTGACTTTCCAAGAATTTTTGTTCTGCAAGTAAACTTGAAAATTGTCTTAATGAGAACTGATTGATGCAAAACAGTTGTGGAAGAATTTGAAATTTGTTTGGGCAAATTTTGAAGTTTTGAGCTGTGTTTGTCATTAACAAGCATGACCAGACTTGAGAAAAAACTTATGCATTATTGAAAAAGCAGTTTTTTCCTGAACAGCTGTACTTTTAGAATAACTGAAAAAATTGCCATTATTTATCCATGTTATTTTTTTTCCTAAGTGTGAATCTAAGTAGTTATTGGAAAATACAAAATTTGATAGAATAGAGTAACACATTTGTCCTTATGAGCTTTGGGCAGCTGTTTTTGTTTGTTTTTTCCGTTTGAACTGGTGAAGCAATGAGTGAATTATGTAACTCATAAAAAAAGCTAATAAACCTTTTATATTACACCAGTGTGTATTCTGCTTAAGCAACATACTGAATAGAAGTGTATTTTAGAAATGGTTTGGGATTTCACTATAACTGCTTTTTATATCCCTCTGGCTGTGTTCATTTCTCTAAGAAACACTTATGGAATAGTGGGAGAAAAGTAATACATTAGAAGGAAAAAAAATATCTGAAAATTACCAACATTATTTTTCTATTGCAGTCCTTTCTCTCAAAAAAGAAAAAAAGTCACAACATTTTAGGTGGCCTTTATGGATAGTTAAAATATAAGTTAAAGTATAAGAAAAATGTTATTTCATATAAAAAATAGGCTTTGATGTTCTTTCAATTCCATTTGGAGAAGTACTGTACTGAACTCTGCTTCTGGCCACTGCTTCTGGAGCAAATATACTCAGCCTGCATAACAGCCTACTGTAACTCTGGAAAGACAATTGTACTTTGAAAAAGCAAATATTTCTTTGGAGTACTTTTTGTCACTTTGTTTGGACTTTTTTTTCCACTCCTTGCCTCCCAGTAAAACAATATTCTGGAAATGATCTGGTGTTTAGAATAACAACAAAAATTTAGGATAATGTGTGTAATGTGTGAATATGGTCAACTTTACTCTAGTAAACATGATTATGTTTTCTGTAAGCAATTATCACAATGTTCCTTTTTTGAACATTTTTAATTGACAACTTTATCATAGATGTTATTTCAGAAGGGAGGTATTTGAGACTGGGAAAAGTCTGACAGGAGACTGCAATGTGACATATGCAAGGGAGGATTTGAAACCCATGACAAAATTCCATTCTACAGAAATCACTCCAGGGGAGGATTTTTTTTTTTTTTTTAATAAATCTGGATGTACTGAATTTGCAAAGGGAAAACAGAAAGAGAAAAAGTCTGTGGATAAGAAGTTAGGATTTTATCAGTGTTTTAAAATATAAATTTGCAGAAGTAGGCCTGGAGAAGCCAATAACTGATTGTCTATCTAGGTTTCACAGCAGTGTAATTGGTTAATATAGTCCTAAGATGTGCAGCAAGGAAAAAAGTTGATGCAGAGCTTTCAAAACGTTTCTGTGAGCTCAGCAACAACAGTCAGTGTACTCAAAGGTAATAGAATTTTAAATGGAAAGTAAATACTAATATTCTTGCTTAGCATTAAAGAGAGTGATAGCACAAACTCTAAGTTATTCATGTCTATAAAAATAAGACCAAAGATTAAAAAGAAGTGGTGTTTTCTCAAATATACTCAAGCATACTCAAAATTTGTTCCATGTTTGAAGCAGAACATGGAGAAATATCTTCTTCTTTAGAGGAAGGTGATAAATAAATTCAGAATCCTCACATCAGTGCAGGCTAAAAGGATGATGTTCAGCTTTCTCTGGAGGGTGAAAGAAGACCTTTGAATAGCTCTCTCCAGGTAGAATAAGAAGTTAAAAAAAATCACAATATGTGTTTTGCGTGCTTCATTCCTTTCAGTAGTTAAAACTGAACCTTAACAAGCAGCAGAATTTGGATACAGGGTTAAAATAATATCAAAACAATACTCCTCTACTGTGTACAATGGAGTAGCTATAAAATGTTTCCAAGTATCTCTTAATAAAAGTCAGGCCCATAGAAAAAGATGAAAAGCTACAAAGAAACAGTAAAATGCATGAAGGACTAACAGTAGACTTTTAAATGCACTTAAGCAATGTTAGACAGACTGCCCGAATATGTTTCTATATTGAAATTTACTTAATAAATTGGTCTTGAAGAAATTTGCTTAAACTTGGACCTCTTCTTGTTACTTCCATTACAAAGGACAATATGCAAATTGGTAATTCAAGTAGTGTTTGCAAATCTCTACACCTCAGTACCCTGATCCTACATCAGGCTCACACCTATCTATGAATCAATTGCATTCACGCCTTCTAAGCTTTTGTAGTGAAGGAAGGAAGTTTAGATATTTGCAGTGTAAGGAAGGTTCTGTGTGCTCTGTCCATGTTTCTGACTTTTACAAATGGAAAACTAAGGTCCTGGAACACACAGGGAGATGTACATGTGTGCATGAATACATACACTACTTCTCCCAGGAGCTGCCATGGTAAGGTCAACATTCTCTGAGGTCCTTACCAGAAGCAGCCATGATAGTAAGTAAATTTGTGAATCCATTTCCCAAATGCATCAGCAATCTTGATGAGTGAATTCTTGGTTTCACGTGCTCCAGTTATCCTTACTGAAAAACTTAAATGAGCTGGAGGCAAAAGTGAGGGGGAAATACACCTAATTCTTACTGAGTCCACCAGATAGCATGACTCTTCTCTCCTTCCCCTCCCCTTGTCCACTCCCCAGCACAAGTCAGCCAGCTGCCAATCTCTGTGCGTACATCAATCTGTTCAGTCCTTTGTGAATCAGCTCAACTCCAGCACAATGAAGTGCAACACAGAGTTGTCAGCTGCTACCTGACAGCAACACTGCTTCGTAATTGGAGTACTATAACAAGGCTGCTGCCTTCATGTTTGACAAGCAGCTTAAAATTGTGCATGAAAGGTAAATATCTTCCAGAAAATTTATATTTAAAAACAGCAAAAGCATTTATACTACTGTCACTTTTGGTATCTGTTAATATTCTAAGTTCTTCTAATTGATCTCTATAAATCCTTTAACAAATTTTTAAATAGCACAGAGATGACTTTAAGTGTTTGGATAACAGTAGTTTTAACAGCAAAGGAAATGCTTGCTTATATTGTTTAGTTATTTATTAAACCATGGATTACTGCAATTTCCTACAATGAGATAACCCCATAACAATCTACCTTAAAAACAAAGAAACAAGTAAATTATTTTATCAGTCTTTACACTTTTATTCCCTCAGTTCACTCTCCCTTAGCTACACACTGCACTCATAGACAAGTGCTTCATTCAAGGGCATGATGGTGCACTACTCAACAATACTTATTCCATTATTTGTTCGCTAAGTGCTAACTTGGAAAATGAAATGTGAAGGACTATAGCTTTCAACCTTTAACAGTTTCCCCTAAGCTATTTTATCTTCTTTTTTTTTTTTGTTATTCTTTTCAATATTTTCAGTGCAAACCATTTTTTGCATGTTAAATTATTTAGGACGGGAGTTTTTTCAATGTATAAAAGTTCAAATCTCTCCCCTGTATGTCTGTTCCATTTACTGTCCTGAAAACTCTCTTGAGAATTGTTCTCCTAATGTCTCTCTTCTTCATGTCAGCCCCAGGGGCCACGAGCCCATGCCCCACTGCCACTGCAGCAGAGCCAATGCCCAGGGAGGGGTGGCACACCTGGGGTTGGGACTACCTGGTGCTTCCTGGCTGCCCTGCTGCTGGCAGAGACAGCGGGACCATCCACATCTGAGAAACTTTGCTCTGGAGGGTCCCACTGTTCCTGGCCCAGGGCAGGCCTGGCTCCACTGTGCCCTGAGAGCTGCTGCTTTCTCTCGTGGGTTCTGAACACTTTTCTTCTGTGTTTTGAACACAATTACACTCCTTTTATTTTATGTGTTTTCTCTACCTGATTTAAACAGACAATACCACAACTTTGAGCAGAGCAGGGGAAACAGTTTTCCCCATGGTGGAAGATTTCTGTGCTCACCTCTACTTTGCACTGCATCTACCAGTCAATTAAAAAATAGCAATGCCAATATATATGACCTCGGGATTCATCCTAAAAAATCACAATAGTTCCCTGCAAATTGCAGGCTGTTGGGCATTCCCATAACCCCTTGAATTTAATGGCTGCTCTGTACCAAGCAGTGAAACAGCCTTTTATTTATCTATACATTCAGTCTACACTAAACTGTGATTCTCCAAACAACCATAAATAGATTGGGATTGTATTCCTTGTTAGATGAGAAAATTTGTACCTATTTCAAGAAATTTAGTCATAAGTTATTGTGTGGGTAGTCCACTAGGGAAGAACAGGGCTGCTGCACAGCTTTGAGATGTTTCACATGGAGCTGAGTTAAAAAGAGTTATTCCTGCCCTTAAACCCAAAATACACAGTGTCTTCAAAGCATTAATTAAAAGCAGCTGAAGGAATAGATAAAGACACAAAGGCCCATCGGAAGAGAGTTTTATAGTAACTGAACACGAACAGCCTATTTTCTTTTCTGCTTAAACAGGCTCTTATATCTGAACAGCCAGATCAAAAGCCAACTGACTGAGTGCCAGTTCAACAGCTTTAGAGGGTTCTGCCATCTGCGGATGAGAGGCTGTCAGCGTTTTTAATCTCAGCACATGGGCTGGGAAGGCAATGCATCCCCTAATGGAAGCTACACTGGAATGACTTGTGGCTTCCTCTTCCTACGGCAAAGTGGAATTATGAATCTGAACAACAGGCGATAAAGTATTTTATTATGTGGTCATAAGTGTCACTTTCTATGAGGAACAGAGTGGTAATTTAGTGTGTTAAATTATCACTTAGTGAAATCACATGTAACAATGAGCTCTGAACTAACCTTAATTGAAATGATCTCAAACTATTCAATGCTTTAGTACAGGTCTGTTTGTGTATGTGCATACACTTGTGAAATATTGATGCTTGAACTCCATTCACATCCGGACAGCAAAGAAACCTAGGTGGTGCCAGAAATCCAACTCTTCCTGGCAAATAAGAAAACAAAAAAAAGAGATAAAAGAAATCCAAGTATTAAGATCTACTTAAGGCAGTAAGAAATTTATAAAATCTAAAATTAATAAAGAATATCCCCTTACTGAAAACCCAAGAATTTTAGCTGGAAAAGTACACATAAATCCCAATGGACTCTTGCATACAGCAAACTCAATCCTGAGTATATTTGCTTCTGAGGACAAGATAAAAATTAAAGCCAAGACCTTATTACATAAGAGTTATCCTATTACCTTTCTATCTGTTAAAAAAAAGTTGTTGGAAAATAAATTCTTGATCACATAAGTTAAAAATTTTCTAATGATGTATTAATAAAAGAAAACATTAGAAGAAAAGCAAGCTATTAACTATACACTTGAAATAACAATGATCACTTCTGATTCTATTATTGAAGAAATTATGGGTTTTATGTATTACCTTATTTTTTTCCTTGTTCTTGCCATCAGTAAATACCCAGCTGGTCATTAGCTGTTGGTAAGTACAATTTTGAAGAGTCTTATAATTTACACTTAATTACATCTGACTTTTTACTAAGACCATATTTAAATAACTACAAAAGGAATCTTAAAATTTGGAATAAAAAAGAGACTAAAAGATAGCTTCCTGAACAGGAATGGTTAAATGGTGAAGAATGAACACATGTCTATCATGAGTGAGTTCAACTCCTTTAATAAGATGGGTGTTGAGAAATAAAGTAGAAATTGGAAGTGATATTAGGACAAAAATGAAGGGTCAAAAAATCCTGACAGAAAAATAAAATTGTACACCTGTCTAACACAAGTAACAAGACATCATTTCTGTTCCTGTATGTATCATCAAAATGCTTTGTAAATCATAACCTTGGTACATCAGGTTTTCCATCTGCAAAAGGCTGGTACATCCTTTGAACATTTATTTGGTGCTTTGAGACATGTGGATGCTACATAAATTAGAAGTATTAGTATGGCTCCCACTGCAGTAGTAGCTGAGATTTTTCAAATCACATTGGAAGTGTCACAGGCATAGGGACAACTGTGCTACCTATGCCCAGTATTGCTTTTCCCTTCTGTGGCTTACTAAACCAGTCATTCCAAGGGTAAATCAGAATATAGCACTAGCTGAATTTCCCCATCAAAACCTAAAAAATCTCTAATATAAACATATATTGAAAAAAAAATCCAATTATTTTATTACAATGCCTTGTAATAAATTCCCAGATCCAGCCAAGATATAAGAATTATTCTTTTAGATTACTTTGAATACCTATTTTATTCCTTTTAGAGTTTATAATTATATATTTTCATACATAAGTATCACAAATATTATTTTAATATATTTATTAATATATATATCCCACACATATATGTATAAAACCCTGGAAAGAGAAATTCTGATTATCTCTTTGTAAACAGTCATAACAGTAATACAGAGCCATAAATGTATTGAGGATAGCTTTTCTTGGCAGTGACACCAAATTTGAATGTCATTGTATGCAACTGTAAACAAAACAAAACAACCCCCCAAACAACAAAATAATCCAAACCAAAACAAGAAACCTCTATGTGTTGAGACAACCTTCTAATCTTCCCAAATTAGAAAAATTAAAAAGTTGAAAAGGTGATGGGAGTATGAGTGAATATCAGAATAACATTGATATCAACAAGCTCTTCTGTTCCCTTTTTATTTTCCTTTTCCCTTCTCAGTGTCTCTCATTGTTTTATCTTTTTTACTGTGACTTGATCCTTTCCCTCAAAAATTACTCTTCATTCTTCTCTTTCTCTAGGTCTTCTATATCTCTATTTCCCCTTCTTTCAAATGTAAGGACAGTTGTTTTCTTTTTATTCTTAGATTTTACTAAAACTACTCTATGGCTCCCTGGCTTCTCCCCCTCTCACAGTAAATTTTGGCTTTTATTCCTATATACCAGTGTTGGTATTCAAATATAAGTGTTAATATGAAATATTTGGTTTAATAGCTATAATTCAGACTAGCCCTGTCCATTTTTAGTTTTAACCAATGAAACTTTAATGGTACCTGTCATAGCAAGTTGATTAGGAAGGAAAATGCATCAACAAAATGTTGTCTCCCGGCTTTGGTGTTCCTGCATGCATCACTTGTTATCATTTGAAGCTACTCAGAAAAGTTCTTGAGGGCTCAAATTTTTATCATTATGTTAGAAGACTGCTACCAATCAATCATTAAAGTCAAGCCTCTACTTTAAAAGACAGATTGGTTGAGGATTTAACTTAGACATGACCTATTCTGTAGCTGCTGCAGCCAGAATTTTTTACTAAATAGATCAGAGCGAAAAACCAAAACCACAGTAAAATGAGAACACCATTCAATTAATATTATGAACTCGTAATGGAGTAAATATATTTTTCTTTATTTTGGACAGACATTGGATAAAATGCCTAATGATGTTAAGACATTTTAAATCATATTTGGATGTGTGTATCCTTGTCCTGAAAAACAGTGTAGGATAACAAAGAGAACCAGTGTTCTAAGGCCACTCTAAAAAACACATGATAAGTAGTTCCTAATCAGCTCACATTGTTTCCTGGCTACGTGTATTCACAGAAGTTGCTTCTACAAACACATATATCTACTGTTTCCCAGAATAGATAGCATGCTAGTACTTAATAAGCAAAAAAAACAAACAAACAAGCAAATCCCTGATAAGGTTCATGGCCTGATGGATTAATAAAACCTAGCCCAGAGTCATGGTATGTATCTTCTTATAAAAAGGCAGAAATACCAAGCTTTTGGTTTTCCCTGAATGTGGTTAGGCTTGCATGTGTAGCATGTATATGTATTTTGACCATAGTCAAATATTGTGGCAACACCACAGATTTTCACAGAAATCAGTCTTTGGAAAATGCCCAACCTCAATAATTCACACTGGGCAGATTCCCACATCATCAGCTCAAGCACATCCTTGCTCACAGTCCTGGTGAAAGAGCTTGGTGCAGTCAGTTTGATTTGTTCTCTTTCTGCCAGAGATTCCCCTCCTAAATCTGACGCTTGGGCTGTGTGACTCCAACCCCATAGGTGAAGAGCAGCATCATGTGGCTGTTATCCCAGCCTCTTTTAAAAAATTGTTTCATTTGAAGAGCTAATAAGAGGAATTGTGCATTGTTGGTGTTCAGAACTTCCCCATTTGAGAACATTATAAATCACATGGGGCAGAGAAGCACATTGCCTGTGTCAAACAAACCAACAGTACTGTTCACCCAGGGAGGAAAAAATGGGATTTGAATACTATCCCATCTCAATGGAGCTGGGTAGTAATGAAACACAGATCCACAAAAACTCATTCTGCTGTTAGGAACAAGCTGGACTGAGAGCATGCACATGGAAGAAGAGAAAGGACTTCAAGAATTGAAAACAAAATTGAAAACAGAAATAAAGAAGAAAACAAACAAATGAGCACACCACTGGAACTTCAGCACTGTCTACTGTACACTGATAACTATTTGAGAACATGTAGCTACTCTGGTGACTATGAATTCTGTCAAGAAAAAGAGCAACCACTGTAAGTAAATTAAATTGAAGGAAATGGATGCATGCTACAAATAGTGCAATTTGTCCAAAAGCATTTTCAAAAACATTAATGAAGATTTTTTTGCTGGGTAAGCTGGTATAATTGTGCTGCACTGTATATTGATTATAGAAGAGAAGAAATCTAAGCTAAGACTTCATGCTGTTAGTACCTTGTCAAGCTGGGCTAAATGTTTTTTGGACTATTTATATTGGAAATTGAAGTACTGATGCCATTTTTTATGTTTAGTTTCTTATTTTTAATTATTAATTTAGAACAGCAGTTAGATATAATCTGTAAACATCATCTGTGTTGCTGGTTGTTTTTATAAACAAAATTATATATCATTGTCAAGACATAGCCTTCAAACCTAGAAAGAGAAACTTAAGTTGTGTAAAATCATTAGATATTCCATGGTAAGTGAAAAAAAATGCTTCTCCATTTATTAAAAAAAACATATTCAAAACAAGTAAAAAAAGGATTCAAGTATTTGGAGTGATTCAGTTCTAAAGCAGAGGTTAGTACTTATAGTCTGAAATTGTTTTTTTTTTGTTTGTTTGTTTTAAGGTGGCTAGTGCTGCTGGAATGCCATGCTTTTATACTATATAAACAGGAAAAGATAAATGACTGAGTGTGTTTAGAATGAAGAGGTTTGTGGTCAGTGGGTGAATTGCAATCTTCAAACTGGTTAGCAACCACTGCATCTGTTCTCAAACAAGGTGCAAGATTTGTATGTTTATTCCACCTAGATGTTTAAGTGACAGAACACAAAATTTGGTGTAAGACTTCCTACACTTAGATATGCCAGTGAGTCAATAAATTTCTCCCTAGTCAAGTGCCAGATACATTGGTTTAACAAGAGGATATTGTGTCTTCAAGGAAATACAACAATTTTTATTATAATGGGGATATATGGTCAGACTATGATTTCAACAAGGAGAAACAGGATTATCCTCAGAAAAATTAAAATCTGTCTTTCTGGGGCAAGATTTTCACTTTCAAGTGGAAATCAGCTTCGAAATTAAGACATTCCACTAAGATGAAATATTATGCTAATGAGGCTCTCTGACAGGAAGGACTTAAGAAATCAACTTGTTTGGACAGAAGAAAATCTCAATCTGAATGAAATATCTCCTGATCCAACAGTGATAATATGTAGATTAAGAAATTTTTCACTTTCTCATTAATTTCCAAGGATGCCAATAATGTATGCAACTGATAACAGTGCTACTGCAATAAAAGTTACATGCATGATATTTTAAGATAAGCATTAACTTAAATTTACAATATTAAAATTTTCCTTACCAAACACAGTAGAAAATCCAGAAACTAAGTATAGGCATCTTAAATACCCAGGTCTCCAGCATATTGCTTCATTCATTCAAAATGCTACAGTGTAACCTTAGCTCAGTTACAGGGTCCAGAGGAGGAAGTGATATTAAAACTGTCAATTAGGTAAATGTCTTCTGGTAAAAAAATAACACCCAGAAAGATTCTTTAGTATACAGTGGGAGATCAAAGTGTAAGCCTGAGCTGCAAAGACTGCCAAGATGTATGCAAAGTGTGCCTCTATATCTCTGGACCCCTTTAGTCCATGTGCCAACAGAAAAAAAACACAATGGAAAAAAACACAGCGAAGTTCTGCTTTCCCCAATGCATTGCAGGCATTTTGCAAACAACCATTAGAATTTTTTCTGCAAACTATTGTTTTTTCCAGGTTGATGAGAGGGCTCTATATGTGGCATGAATAACAGTTAATATCAAGCATGATATTGCAGTCAATACCACAAATCAAGCTGCTTCATTTCTGCTGGTTCTCATAAGATGGAATAGATCCCTCGGTGAATTAATGAGAAAAGTTTACCTGTGACTACTCCAGTCAGCTACTTGTTAGGTGCATTGTATATGAGGTTTTTAGCTTAAAATATAAAATCTTAAGCAGATCTGTATATTACAGAATTACATAATCACAGAATATTCTCAGTTGGAAAGGACCCAGAAGAATCATTGAGTCCAGCTCATGACCCTGCACAGGACCACCCCAAGAGTCACACCATGTGCCTGAGAGCATTGTCCAAACATTGGGGAGCCTGTTCCAATTCCTCAACCCCCTCTGGGTGAAGAACCTTTTACTAAATATCCAACCTAAACCTCCCCTGACACAACTTCTGGACATTCTCTTGAATCCTGCCACTGGTCAAAACAGAGAAAACATCAGTGTTTGCCACTCCTCTTCCCCTCAGAAGGAAGTCTTAGGCTTCAATGAGGTCTCCCCTCAGTCTCCTCCAGGCTGAACAGACCAAGTGATCTCAGCCACTTCTCATATGACTTCACCTCAAGGCCTTTTGCCTTTGTTGTTGCCCTCCTTTGGACACTCTCTAATGGCTCAATGACTTTCTTGAATTGTGGTGCCCAAAACTACACACAGGACTTGAGATGAGGCCACCCCAGTGCAGAGCAGAGCAGAGTGGGACAATCCTCTCCCTTGCCTGGCTGGTCTGATGCTCCCCAGGACACCACTGACCCTCCTGGCTGCCAGGACACTGCTCAACTTGCCATCAACCAGGACCCCCAGGTCCCTTTCTGTGGCTCTGCTTTCCAGCATCTCATTGCCCAGTCTCTCCGTGTATCCATCCCAGGTGCAGAATTCAGCACTTTCCCTTGTTCAACGTCATGCGGTTGGTGATTGCCCAGTCCTGTGATTTATCAAGGTCTCTCTGCATGGTCTTCAAGGGAGTCAATGGCTCCTCCCAATTTTGTATCATCTGTGAACTTTCTTATTATCCCTCAGAGTCCTGCATCCACATTGTTTATTAACATGTTGAAGAGCGCTGACCCTAAGATACAGCCCTGTGGAACCCAAGTGCTGACCAGTTGCCAGCTGATATTCTGGAGGTTCAGCTCAGATAACAACCAAACTGTGGGTACCTTGCAGAGTTTCCTGTTTCTTCTTCAGGCACTGTTACTGCATGATTACCAAGCAGAGAACATTCCAAGGTCTTCCAATAAGGAAAACTTAATCTTGTTGTTTCTGAAGCATGAATTTGACAGCTGCTGCCTTATTATCATTTTCCTTATAAGATTTCATATAATTCAGCCATAAAAAGGGTTTTAATAAACAGCTAGATTAGAGTTGACACACAACTTGAATGGATTGCAGTGGCCAAACATAAACAGGTACAAGTCAAATAGAAAGAAAAAAGAGAGGGATAGTAATTTAAATTAGCTATGGAAAAGCAACAGGCTTTATGATGAACTTGACTGACAACGTCAGAAGAAAGCACATTGAATTACTTTGTTATTAGTTAGACCCTAAAACAATTTCAGCAAAGAAATGACCAGTGACAGAAAGCTGCACCTTGATTATTAAATGCAGTTAAAACAAAAGTTCCAAGACTGGTTCTTAAAGTACAATAAAATTCTAAATATTTTGGAACTTAGCTTGAAGATCTTCCTATAACAAAATGGTCAAGGATGAACAGCAGAGAAGAGGTGTGTAGGAAGCAGAAAATAATAAAAAGGTAACAATAAAAAATCATGCAGCAGATAAGGACAGAGAAACAATACAGAGGAAGGAAGCATGACAGGATGTAATTTTATTAAGTTACAATAAAACTGAGCAGTCATGGTGTAAACCAAAAATGTAGAAGCCAACAAAACACAATAATGACTTTAGAGTATAACATACAATAGTAACTGCATGTGTGTTTTGCAGGTGAATATCCTCTAAAGTGATCAGTGCTGAAACATGGGAATGCAGAACTCAAACAGTTTTCCATACCAAAAATATACCCTTTATTCTCAAGGTGCACTAGAATAGATTATGTAGAATACTATTAACTATGATTTCCTTGTTGATTCTTTAAGTCGAGACTAGAGAATACATATGTACTGAGTGGTAGTACCAAAAAGGGTATAATTCACCACAAAGAATAGAGCTATTTTGAATCTTCATGATATAAACAAAGTATTTGTTTGTTATTTTACTTAATTTGTACTTTTAAGAAGAATGGATCGTGAATCCTTCTCAGATTCTGGTCCAAAAGGACAGGGAATACAATAGTAGCATGTGGAAGGGGAGAAGACTTTTAAAGATATGAAGGAAAATATTTGGAACCTACAAGGAACAATCAATTACATAAGTTCATTCCATACTGCTAAGAAGGTTTAGAGTTTGTACTCTACTTTTATTTTGAACATTACTCATCTAGACAAAACTGAAATACCAGTCTTGCACAAGCTGTGTCCTGATTACTGAAACTCAATCCCACATCAAGGGATACAGCAAGCTAGGACACAGTGATTCCTCTCCCTGCAGGAGATGAAGTCCATTGCCAAGACACTTCAGAACAGCATGCTGAGGCCTGTGAATGCAATAGGACATGCAGAGGAAGTAGATGACTGAGATGAGAGAAAAGAGACACATTATGCTGATGAAGGCTCTCTGGCAGAAAGGCTTGATCAGATTTAAAATAATGCATAGGGTTACTCACAAAGAGGAAGCTTTGACTGCCAGCTTGTCAGGAGAGAACAGCAAACCTCTGAATGAGAGGTTTTCTAGTCCAACAGAGAGCCAGTGTTGAATTGGACTGGCAGGGTAAGGCTATGACAAAACAGAGATGCAGCAATAAGGTAGACTGGACAAAAAAATTAGTGGTAAGGACTGAGAGAAAAATGAAAGTAGATCTGAACAAAACAAAAAAAAATATTTAAAAAAATTGTTAAGTGTAATGTGTCTAACATTACTGTAAAAACCCATCTGCAATTTGTAAGGTCCATAGAAACGCCTACTGGTAATCTTCCATTGGAAAATACTACTGATATTAAGCAACCTAAGCTGTGGCAGAGGAACACTTGAAATAAATAAATAAATAAAAGGCATAAATAAATAAATAAATAAATAAAAGTCAGGAAAAAACAAGTTCCAGAAACTTGTTTTTTGTGTTAAGAAAACCTCCCTGTCTGACCATTCCAGAGCCACTCTGGCAGTGACACTCCGATCACCAAGACTGTCACTGATGAGACCAAAGCCACATAGCAGCGGGCAGCCTCGGTGAGCTCCTCGGCAATCCCTGCACATCTCACTCTCACTCAGTCAGACCAGGTTTCCCAGAGCAGAGTCTTGTCGCCACAGGCCCACAGCTGAGTAATAATTAGCATTGACTCCATGATTGCAGAAGGCTGATCAATTGCTTTATTATATCATCCTATACTATATAATCCTCTGCTTCTTAAGAAACTTAATAGTCCTTACAGCCAGTCCAATACAGCTTTGACCTAACTGGTCAATCCATCCAAACATCATCCAGTGTCCAAATAAGAAATCACCCTTTGGTAAACAAATGTCCATGACACATTCCATATGTGCACAACAGCAGGTGCAACAAGTGGAGATAATTGTTTCTCACTCTTTCCTCTCATCTTCTCACAGCCTTCCCTGGGAAAATGCCTGGGAAAGTCTGTGCCTGCTCTCCGTGGTCAGAGAGCTGCTGCCGCAGAGTCTGACACCTCTGGATCCTTAAATTCAGTCATAGCACTACAACGGAAGAACAGCTCGAGCTGGTGCCCCCAGGGAAGGACCCTGAGCAAAGGAATCCCTGGACTTTTACACCCTGACAGTCTTCACACTCGATGATCTGGGGTCTCCCGTCTGAGCCATCTGCTCCTGCTGTGTCTCTGAGTGTCCGATCACCTGGCTGGGACACAGTCCCTTGTCCTTTGTTATGCAAAGTGTCTCCTGCCTCTTGCCTGGGGCTTCTCCACTTCCCTCCACACTCTCAGCCTGCAGCTTGCGCTGCAGCTGCACATCCAGCTACCCGCACCAAATACATTCCTCAGCACTTGCTTCAGCTTTACCAAGAGCTTCAAACACTCAACTGAGGTTTTATGTTTCAAGTCCTACAGAATGCCTGCAGCATTCTGACAGCATGGAAATTTATGGCAGCAGAGGCAGCTCTGACCGCTCAGTCGCACCTAAGAAGCCAGCAGGTTTCAGATCCACAAATAAAAATAAAGAGGTATTATAGCCTTGCCCAGTCCTGGGGCATTAGTGTACTGCACTGAGATAATGCTCATCAAGGTGTTCATACAAGGTAATGCATAATGAAAATTCTTATTCATAAGTAGTTTTTAAATGTTCACATGAAAAAAAGGTGTTCAGCACAGAAATTTCCCAACCCAAAGACAATGAAGTCAATGTCAGCTTGAACTGGACTGTATTCTAAAAAAAAAGATACACAGAAAATTGATTTTCTTCAATGATTCATTTTATGAATAAATAAGTCTCTTTGAAAATAAACTGTGGTTGTTAAGTGCCAATTTAGTTGCTGGCCCAGAAATAGGAAAATTTGGATAAGACTTAGTTATGGCTAGATTTCAGGTTAAGCACAAATATGCAGATAAACATGTAAACTACAGGCAAGCAGACACCATGATTCAGGGCCACCAGTAATTACACCAAGATTGAGGAGTCTTTCTTAGCATACTACCCTGAGAAATTTGGGTTTGGGTTGGTTTTGTTTTCTTTATGATCAAGACGTAGAAATTAATGGTTGATCAATGGCAAAAAACAGAGTGATGCTGTTGCTGTTCAAAACATAAATGTTCTCCCCAAATGTCACACAGCTTTATTTCTTGTCATATTACTTAGTCCGGAGCTCATAAATGAAATTTATACAACTTTCTATCCACAATCTCAAATATTAGCAGGTATTGAATAAATTTCATGTTAGAGTATTTCTGTTCATTTATGTGTCCAATATTTAACTGCTTTAGATACTTGGGACTATATTTCTAAAGGATTAATGAAACCAAGTGCTTGCTCTGTTGCTTTTTAAAATAGATTAGGCAAAGAAAGAACCAAAGAAAATTTTACAGAGATGATAACTGCTACTGTACCATTAGCAAAAAGTGTTAGGAATGTACAAAACATATGAGTTTAAGAATATGAAATGGTTACCACAGAGAAAATTATTTGAAAAATCAAGTGAAAAAATACAGTAAAAAACAAACCTACACTCACACAGCAGCAGCGTAAGAGGCAATCTGGCAATGTGTCAAGGTAGATGCTGCTTTTTTTTCATTTTAGAACTCAAACTTATCATTATAGCCTCAGTTTGGACACATGGCTCAGTTCCAAGAAAAATCATAAAGCCAGATCCCTTGCAGGAGGTTTTAATATGATCACTAAAGAAAGATCTCTGGCAAGCTGATAATATTTAGCTGAACTTTTCCAAAACACCATTCATGAAAACCACTCTCAGACTTGTAATCTCCAAGGCTCCAAGGTTAACTGCCTCCCTAAGATGCAGCTGGTTTCTTCCATCATCTGCAAAACACCTTCATACCATCCTCTCCAATAATATCTCATAGCTTTCTACAACATATCCTGCCCTAGGTACTTCAGATATCAAGACTAATATTTATAGCTTATGCTCGGGGATATCATTCATTCTCTTTTACCGACAATTTTACTTTCAATAATGAAAATTACCTCTAGATAAAATGGCAAAAAAAAAAAGCCAATTTTTTTAATATGCCATCTTGAAGAGATTTTAAATAGTTCTCACACTGCTGCCTACCTGAGACACACACCAAAACCTGCACTGGAAAATTAATACTTCCAACAGCCTTGTCACTAAATTTATCTTTTCAAACAACCTTTCCAGAGTCTGATGCTGAATGAATCCAGGTTGTGCCTCAAGTCATAATTTAATCTTGCCAAAGACCTCCACAACCACCACAAAAATACTCCCTGCAGCAGATCCATCAAAATCCTCACATTCTTTATCTCAGTTTCTTGAAGAATACTGCTGTATTTTACCCAGTGTACTATTTCTAAAATTATGTGTGTGGAAATAAACAACCATTATGCACCAAAATAAACTCATGCAGACAATCAACAAAGGATGGAATGATCCAGCTACCAGTAGGGGAAAAATATTTCAGAGAAAAAGATTTCTTAGTAATCTCAGTCTACATCTTCAAAAAATGAGCTTTGGAAGTATGTTCATAATTATATGAGACAGCAAAAATCATAAATTCTATAGGAATACTGGTTCTAGGACATAAGTAACCACTCTATACACAAATAGACACATAAATATGTTCATGCACAGTGTGCAATGCACCTAAATTTCAGCTGATTTGTTCTCCCTGTCTTTGGCAGATAGCTACCTTAGCACCCCTTCCATGTTAAGATCCCTTTTTTTTCTCAAATTATTTAGCTGATATAATATCTAATTAAATCTGAAACTGGTTCTAAATCTAAAACTGTTCTCAAATTGTATTTATTATTAAAGTTTGCTTTTTAGACTTCAGTCCTGAAAGATCTACATGCCCAAATTGCTTAATATCATCCACTTAAAAATTTTGTCTGGTCGGAACAACTTATGTACTCTCTAAAGCTTTTCAATTTTAAATGATCCTTATCAAAACTGAAGATAGAGTCTCTTATAACTGTCATATTTTAGGAGTCTGAGTATAGTGTTACCCATTTTTTATCTCATCTGTTTCAGTATGTCATTCCCTTTTTGCTAGTAGAAGTATACTTAGCAGTATTGTGCATGAAATAGATGGCTGATTAACCATCCCAACAAAGCTCTTGAAATAAAAAAGGGGTCAATGTTATTATCCAAACTATCTTCCTGTTAACAGATGTCATAGTGCATTCCATCCTGATTTCTGCAAATCAGGATGTTTTTGTTTGAGTTATACTATATTTTTACGTGCCTGTCTTGTGATGAGCTTGGTCTACATCATATAACTATGACATATAACTATGACTACTTAAAAATTTGGTATGTAATCAAAATTAGTCATGAAAGCTCCACCCTGGCTTCTGTGGGCTCTAAATGCCCTGGTCTTACAGACTCCTCAAGAAGATGATTCATCCCACTCTGAAATAGGTGTATAGGACAGGTGGGACAGATTGCTCCCATAAGACTGAGAGTTAACCATCTCCCTTGGTAACTTGTTTGAGCTATTGGTTACAGCCTCACATTACAAATACTTCATTGTATTACTGATCTGAATATTCTAGGGCCCAATTCATGACTTTTATCAGCTTATTTTTTTTAATTTAATTGGGAAGATATTTCTATGCAATATGTTGATAATAAAATTTTTTCTTATGTTTGGCTCCAGCACTTTGCTACACTTGGGTATAAGATGAATACTCTCATTTTGATGTCTTGAAATTCAAAGCTTTACTTTCAAGTTTTATTTTCAATCACTTTAAAATTGAGTTCATAGATTCAATAAAGTATTTCATTTTCTTCATTAAGAACACAGACCAGATGTGTATATTCATTAATTAATCCTTTTAAAATCTTTAGAAATCTTTGTACAATCCTCAGCTAACTGCAATTAAAAAAAAAAAAAAATGCTGGTGCCTTTATTAGGTAATAGATTTATCCTGGCTATTTTGTAGTCTTTGCAGACCAGATTTTATAAAATCAGTGGAAGTTTGTCCAAATGTTTTTATGGTACTTCATCCTGGCTGGAAGTATGTTGTGGGGTCCTTATCAATTACCTGCTTCTAAGATTTTGAACAATAATTCCTGGTCTACTTTGCTATATATACTTCCTACTTCCTCATGCTGTAAAAGTCTTGTTTTACTAATTTGTTAGAATAGACAGAGAATAATTGTTTAACCCCTGATATAGGTCACATTTTTTTATTATCTCTCAATAAAAGAGCTGCGTAAGGTATTGAACAGACTACTTTCCTACCTTAGCGGAAAAATTGTCTTTTATTAAAGCCCATTCTAATAATGATTGCCCTACTAAATATAGTGGATCAAGAAATAATCTCAGTTATGTAATAAATACAGCTGCAAAGAATTGTTTGTGTACAGAAGGGTTAAACAGAAAAGATGATCAAATTTCTGTAGTAGAAGTCTTATTTGACACCCATTCAAAACTTTAACTCTACACTGGAAATTCAGAACAAATGCTATAGAAAATGCTGCAAGAAATTTCAAGATAAATTATTTATCCATTACCAGTTTGTGATTGTTTTTTTTTCTTTAGATTTTATACTCATTTCACCTCTTTTGTCTATTATTTTCTTTAAAGGTCTTCTAGAGAGCTAATGGAGCCATGAGACACAGGTCTGCCACTGGCTGACAGAAATCTCTGAGCTCAACATTTTGACACACCACCTTAGCAGATCAAAGTGTTCTTTCTATGCATCCTTGTGTTTTGTAGAAAAATTAATTTTGCTACAACTGTGTAATGAATGTTTGCAAAATATGCAGCAATGATCTACATATGTTTCTGTACGGAACTTTTTATTAAAGTTGATGGAATTAGATGGTCATTACTAATGGAAGTGTTACATGCTTAACTGTTTGTCTGGATGCCATATGTACCTCTCTTTTTATGAGTAAAATAAACGGCAGGATTTTTTTTTTTTTTTTTGGCTCATTACATTCTAGCTAAAAGCTTTAGCTAAGCAGTAAAGCTGCCAAGCCCACAGGTTTACACAGCTTTAACCATTTCTGTTCTTTCCTGCCGCTCACTCTTGGGCACAGGTGCAATTCATTTAAATTGAGGGCATTGACCCTACTCCTTTATATGATCAAGCTCAAATATACAGTTAAGGTTTTTTTTTCCCCTTTATTTTCTTTCATTGTAACATAGGTACAACATTTTGAGGTTGTGTGGAGTACCTTCAAAAAATACTGAAATGTCTGAAATGAAGAGCAAAAGAAATTTTTCCGTGCATAACCTATTAGAAAGGTACACAGATTTTTCCTTTTCATTTTCTCTCTGCATTTGCTCTATTAGATGGAAAAAATACACATGGAACCAGTGAGGAGAGGAAGTGTCTTGGTGCCACCTGCTTTTAGCTGGGCTAGAGTTCATATTTTTCTTAAGTAGCTGGTACAGTGCTGTGTTTCTAGGATTTAGTATGTGAATAATGCTGACAGAACACTGATGTTTTGGCTGTTACTGAGTACTGTGTATTCTAAATCAAGGGCTTTTCAGTGTCTTATGGACCAAAAGCTGGGAGGGAGCATAGCTGACCTGGTCTGTCCAAAGGGAGATATCATACCATGGAGTGCCATGCTCAGTATATAAACTGTGGGAGTTACTCAGAGCTGGCTGATTGCTGGATATCAGTCAGTAGATAGTAACTGCAGCCTTCCCTGGATCCTGTTCATCCCACCTCTCAGGGTAGGGAAGCAGGGGACAGGAGACAAAGCAACAGAGAATCATAGCACCATAGAATGGTTTGGCTTGGATGGGACTTAAAAGGTCTTCTAATTCCAAGCCTGCTGCCCTGGGCAGGGACACCTTGGACTAGGCCAGTGTTCTCAAAGCCTCATCCAGCCTAGCATTAAACACTGCGAGGGATGGGACATCCACAGATGCTCTGGGTAATCTGTGGCAGTGCCTTACCACATTCACAGTAAAGAATTTCTTCCTGGTATCTGTTCTCAACCCACAGTCTTACAGTACAAAGTCATTTCCTCCTGTTTTATTACTAGTTGACCTACCAAAATAGACCTCTCCAGCTTTTTTGAGGACTCTGCTTGCAGGATGAGGGTGTGCAAGGCTCTGGGGTAGGCAGCAGTGTCCAGCTCCCAAGTATGAGCTTACAGCTCTCATGAAAACGCCCTTCATGACATCACTGCCTCTTTGGAAAGTTAGTTCACTGCCACCCTGCTCTCTGCAGCCATTTGACACCAGCTGCTTCCCAAAACAAGGAGTTGGAAGTCTGAGGCTGTGCTGTGGGAAGCATAGAGCAAAGAAGTTTCTCTAACATTCTGACTCCATATACATCCTGTTTATTGTTGCATCCTGGGTTTGGGTTCAGATTAGGGGTTCTGATATGTGTTGGTTAGCCAGTTCTGTGTACCCCTGTGCACCCCCCATGTTCCCCCTGCTGTGGTGGCCCGCTCCGGGTCTCTTACCATTGGAGTTTACCCATGCCACTCCTGTAACCACCCCCCATCCACTCTGGAGAGTTCGGTGTCTGTTACCCTGTCTCCACAACCCCGTTCGTCCCAGAGCCCTGTGTCCACCCCTGTCGCGTCCCCATTGGTTGCCGTGGTCCACGTCACTCCCCCGTAGCCTGCCCCCTATAAAATCCCGCATGCTCCTGGTCCCAGCACCATTTTGTCCACGCGGCTCTGGGGAGCAAGCCGCGGTTCTCCGCTACAGCTCCCCGCAGCCATTAAAGCTTTCCAGCTGACCGCATGGACAGAGTGCACATTCCTTCCCTCTTTGTCTCGCTCCCCACACCGGCAACAGAACGTGGCCAGCCCCACCCTGGTGTGTGGAACGCAGCAGCGCCTGGGACAAGCGGCACCCCGGTCCCACCGAGAAGCAGCACCTTTGCTGGGATCTCCAGAGCTGCCCGGGACCATGGAAAAACAATGCAAAGCCACATTTATCTTCGTCACCACCTGTTGTTTTTCCATATGGGGTCTGCAAGAGCCTTTGCTCCCAAGTACAGAGTGTCACCAGCTTCTGGAGTGGAAATCGGCAGGAGATAAACTTCCCTGGTGGTGTTGGTATTAGCTTTGACATCTGAGAGGCATTTGAGGCAGGCATAAAATGACTCCATGCCATAGGCAGAGACATCTTGCACCAGAGCACCTTGCAGCAGACACTGTCAGCAGGGTGCTCTGCTCTGGGCAACTGTGTCCTGAAGTGCATCTGGTACAGCACTGGCCCCCATGAAATTTTCTTGCCAGAAAATTGAGCACATTTGAAACCACAGCTAGTGTTTGCTGCCTACTTTCTGTCCCTCAGATTAGATTCAGTATGTCAGTGTGACTGGCCAATTCAGGACACAGCATAGCAAATGAATGTAATGGTCTTCATTCTCACCTGTTAGATTTTGTCCCAAAATGGATGAGAAGTATTTTCAAGGTCAGGTTCAGCAGAGAGATTTTATAAGAAATTATTTTTGTGCCTCTCAGCTACTGTCTCGCAGAGCACTGATAATTGACTTCACTGATAAATCTGAATTTGCTTGTCCTCTCACTGAAGTGTTTTACTTCACTATATCATCTTTTCTATTTCTTTATCTGAATAATAACAGAGGTAGTGACAGTTAAACTGGGTAACCTTGTATTATTTCATTCTATTTATAGTGAATGGACGGTTGTAACTTTCCACATCTCACCAGCTGTGTCCTGAGGACTCAGTTACATTACACTGAGAACCTTTGAGCCAGGGCTAGTCAACAGTCACTGGGATCTATTAGACACTTTTACTTATGTTAGCTGTTAGAGAGCTCTGCTGGATATTTCTACCTTGATCTGTCCAGATAGATAGATTTTTCATGGCTGGGAACCATGAGCTGCCTTTATATGCCACAGCTGCTCTCTGAGTTGTTTATTTATCATTTCCTTTGATTAAAAATAAAGGTCATCTGAGTCCTTGTTCAAGCCTTCCTTTTCAATCATGGGAACAGACTCATAGAATCGTTTAGGTTGGAAATGTCCTCTAAGATCATTGAGTCCAACCATTAACTTAACACAGCCAAGTCCACCACTCAACCATGCCCCTAAGTGCCATATCCACACATTTTGGAACACTTCCAGGGATTGTGACTCCACTGCTTCCCTGAACAACCTGTTACAATGATTGATAAAACTTTCTGTGAAGAAAAGCTTCTGTGATTAATTTTTTTAATAATAGCCAATCTAAGCCTTCCCTAGCACAGCTCGAGGCCATTTCCTCTTGTCCTATCACCTGTTTCTTGGGAGAAGAAACCAACACTCACCCACTACCAGCTTCTTTAAGGGAGTTGTGGAGAGTGATAAGTTCTTCCCTAAGCCTCCTTTTCCCTGGCATCAAGGTCAGGCTGACAGGAGCTCCCTTGCTCCTCCTTCTAGCCCTTCTTTTAGTTTCCATTTCCTAACTTCCAGTCCAGTCAAATGGAACCTTCCCGGCATGCAATAACTAATCATGTAAATCATTGTAAGTGGCTCAGTGAGCTCTTCTGCCAGTTCCCTCAGTACTCTTGGGGTCCCATCTGACTTCATAGACTTTTATGTGTCTAAGTGGTGTAGCAAGTCTGCTTGGATTATTGGGACCTTCTTTTGGCTCTCTATCTCTGTCTTTCATCTCAGAGGCCTGGATATCTGGAGAACAACTGGTCTTACTATTAAAGACCAAGGAAAAGAGGGCATTAAATACCTCAGCCTTTCCCTCTTTATCACCATGTTTCCTCCCTCATACAATAAAGGACAGAAATTCTCCTCAGCCCTTCATTTTCTATTTATAGAAAATTTTTATTGTCTTTTACACAAGTAGCCAGATTAGATTCTGAAATTGCTACAATCAAATCTCATCTCTAGATCCACAGGTGGTGATATCTTTCCTTTCCACTATCTACTTTTATCCTTTCTTTCTTTTTCTTTCTTTTCCTTATATATTTTCTGAAGAGATATCTTTATATTTTTGCTGTTATATTACTGTAGATTATAATAATTAAAATGGCAACACAATTGTTCTAAAATAGACTCTACACACACACACAGAGACACAGATAGATATAGATATATATAAACAGCAGTCATTCAGTGTCATTTCACTCTAGTCCACCTGAAAGGACCTATTAACAAGAACCTCAGTTACCCTCGCCCTCAGGGATGGGTTGTAACATCTTTCTTATTTCTATAAGAATACAGAACTCTATCATTTCGTGACTGTTGTGTCCAAGACGGCTTCCAGCCATCATATCCCCCACCAGTCCTTCTCTGTTCACCAACATCCCTAGTTGGCTCACTTATCAGCTGGGCCAGGAATTTCTTTTCCACACAATTCAGGAACCTCTTAGACCATTTTTTCTCTTCTATGTTGCATTTTCAGCAGATACCTGGTAAATTGTAGTCCTTAATGAGAACAAGGGCTGGAAATTGTGGGACTTCTCCCACAGTCTTATAGACTACTTTATTTTCTTCTTTATCCTGGCTTGCATCCAGTTGTAAAACTCATCCTACTCTATCTTCTTTATGGCAACTACCATAGTTTTCCTGCTGCACAGTGTCCTCCAGCTCCTCCTGTTTTTTACCCATTTGTTGCCTGAGTCTATTAGTTTAGATGTACTTGGCCTATTGATCTTGCTCCCTTTTTCACAGAATCACAGAATCACAGAATCACAGAATCACAGAATAATGAGGTTGGAAGAGACCTCTAAGATCATCAAGTCCAACCTATGCCCTAACACCTCAATTAGACTATAGCACCAAGTGCCGTGTCCAGTCTTTTTTTAAACACATCCAGAGATGGTGATTTGACCACCTCTATGGGAAGACAATTCCAGTACTTTATTATTCTTTCAGTGAATTTTTTTTCCCTAATATCCAACCTATACTTTCCCTGACATAGCTTGAGACTGTGTTGTCTTGTTCTGTCAGTTTTGGGGGGAGAAGCCCTAATTCCTACGTGATTATTCTCAGGAGTTTCCATGGTTTTTAAGACATCAATAGCTCTTGTGGCTTTACTGTTGCATGGATCTTCATCCCCCACCTCCACTGAGACAGCAGACCAAAGGATTTCGCTTGCATACAGTCCTTCAAATATTGGCATGATGCTCTCCAGATCTTAAGCAAGCCTGGTTTTATCCCTTTTCCCCTTAAAATCCAATTTATATTTTTTTCAAAGAGCCCTGTTGACTCCTGAATGAAGATAATTTTTGACCTTTGAGACAGGTGTACCTCATCTGTCACCAGCAGATGAGGTCATGCAGAGTAATTAATGATCAAAAATCCCAAAATTCTGCTGGTGATAGCAGACTCAGATACCTGTATTAATCTGCTGGACCTTCCTCTTTTTTTCCTCATCATTCCCTGCAACTGGAAGGATAGAGAAGGGCACTAATTGTGCTCCTGTTCCCTTAACAGGTCAGGCCAAGGCCCAGTGGTCTCTTTTGATTGACCATGAGCTTCTTGTTGCAACTTCGTCATTACCTGCCTAAAAAATCAATAGTGGACGATAACCTGAGGGTCGTACCGGGGCAGGAAGCTTTCTTTTCAAACCATTAACCCAGGCCCCAGGAAGACAGCAAGCTTCCCAAAGAAGTGGGGCAACTCTGAATATTGGGGCTTCTGCTCCCTTCAAAAGGGAGTCTTCTGAGACAATGACCCATCTTTTTTCCTTTATGGCACCAGCTCAGACACAGGACATAGGCTGACTCAACCTTAGCAGCACCTCCATGTTAAAGGAACCATCACCCTTGTCGCTCTTTGGGTACACTTGAAGAGACATGTACTTACAATGTGATGACACCTGGACACATGGAGCATTCACACAGGAGATGTATCTGCTGTGCCAGACAGGGACTTGTCACACTGCCCCCTGACCCTTAAGTCTCTGCATGCAGTCAGGCAGAGAGAGAAAAAGGAATTCTCTGCATTAGACATCCTGTCCATCTGTTGGGCTTCCCAAATGAAGTGGGAGCTTTCCTGTCAGGGGCAAAGAGCAGTTCAGGAGTGGTCATTGGTGCTAATTTGGGTCTTGCTTCTTTGTATTTCTGGCATTTGGACAAGCATAATCCTATGGGGTTTTTTGCACTTTGCTGACTCTGTATGAGTTCTGACTATCTTTTGCATTGTTCCAGTGGTTAAATCTTTAAATGCTTTTAAACTAGTTTGGGTTGCACACTCAGTTCTTACTTATCTAAGAATGTCCCCATAAGCCTGCCTTCTTTTCCCCATGCATCCTGAGGAAAAACTGAAAAAAGGGGTGTAACCTGCATGTACAAGGGTTGAGGGTGGTAAGTAGTAGATGACTAGGTATTTTTATATGTAATACCTTAAACTGAAATATCTTCAAAAAGAACACTAATGTGGAAAAAAAAAACCCACAAAAAAAAAAAAAAAAAAAAAAAAAAAAAAAAAACTAAAAAACCTAGTAAAGAAATGCAAAATCATTGGTAAATCTCACCATTCAAAGGGAACTCTTGCTTTATTTGTTCCATGGGTAAAAATACATTGATACTGTTCAAAGCAAGGACACACTGTTGTGACCAAAGTGCACACTTTAATTATCAGCCAGGAGCCTATTCCACTAATTAGGCTTTCCTTCATATTCAGTGTATATACCAGCTTTGTTGATGGCAGAGAAAGGCTGATGTTTTGGGGGAAAAGAAAAAGAAAAGAAAGAAAGAAAAGAGGAGGAACAGGGAATGAAATAATCAGGCACTAAGGAAGAACCTTGCCCCCTCTCATCTGGGAAATGTCTGAGGGGACCTTTTTTAGTGCCACAAGGGAAGAGTATCTAAGAATACTCAATGTCTGCATCAGGATAAAGTGTGTCCTGAAGTCAAATGAGAAAGATCTTCTACTGAAGCCACCCTCTTGTAATAGATTCTTTAGCTGTGCAACTGAGTCACTTCAAAAGTGATAGAGCAATATGGGCAAAAAAATGATTTTACTAATGGATGGCCGTGTAACAGAGACATTAATCAGAATTTTAGTCCTTTCCTGATTAGGGCATAAAAAAGCAAAGATTTGAGATAAACTGCACAAATGGAGAGAAATATCTGACGTTGTCTAATAATATGATCAAAGGAAAAATTAACACAGGTGAGCAAAACTCAAAGGTTTTGTAGAGCCTACTTACATCTAATGGAAGTCTCCTGCCCCCCTGCTTTCAAATGAAAAGCAGGTGGAAGAGCAATAATTGATAAGCTTGGTTTTGAAGCACTTACTAGTGATCAACAGTTCAGGTTTAATTAAACACATGTAAAGCAGAGGAAGCAGTGAAAGATACTTGAATTTTTAGGTTGTAGTTTCTACCAAAATCCACTGAAGTCAGGGTAATAGATAATAGTATTTGTTACATATTTTGACATTAAAGATAAAATTAAATAAAATAATAGATAAAATTAAATAAAGTAATGGAATTGCTTCTTGGGATGTTCACAGTGACATGCTGTTTGTTATTAACAGAGACAATGGGCATAGCAGCAAGAAAAATTCCCCAGTTTGTTTTAGAAGTTCGTATTGCTGAGAGATTTACTGGAGTTCACCTGTTTGCATTCAGATGGATTTTTAGACTGATCAATCATATCTACTCTTAATAAAACTTACTACTTTTATTTTAATTATGTTATCTAAATAGACTAAGACATGCTGTTATATTTCCTTTATTATTAAATATTTTTTATTACTATCTTAGTAAGATATTCTTAGAAAGAATAAAGATATGCTGGTAACAAAACAATCTCTCATGTACCGATACCGAGTTTGAAAGTGATGAATTCTAGGTGGA
Source organism: Vidua macroura (assembly GCF_024509145.1). NCBI lineage: Eukaryota > Metazoa > Chordata > Aves > Passeriformes > Viduidae > Vidua > Vidua macroura. Next base: position 67,293,145 of record NC_071573.1, on the reverse strand, counting down.
ACCTCAACCAAATTTGACAGTGACAAAGGCAAAAAACCCTGAAAAGGAAGCTGTTAAAGCAACTGATAAACCCAATAGAAACTTGTATCCAAGTCTTTAGATACTAATGAACATAGTTCTTGTTAAGTATACTGCAGTTTGGGGTTTGGGATTTTTTTACATTTTGTTTGTTTTGGTTTGGTTTTTGTTTTCTTTCTTATTAAATATAGCTCTTTAGATTAACCAGACTTTGAGCTACTGAAAAGTAAATGTCTTTTGAAATGTCAAAATAATTGGAGAGACAAGAATTCCAACAAGACAAAAAACAAGAACTTCCTATTGCTAAGGTACTACTCATCTAATTACATGCAGATATATTCATGCTCAGTGAATCATTAGTCTTCATCAGCATACAAAGGGAAAATCATCACTTGATTCTCAGCTGCCACAAACAAGGCACATGGTATTTGCCTCCTGAGTCAGTACTTGAGTACATGAACTTTACCTTTTTCATTTTTTCTTTTTAAAATAAAAACACTATATGTGAGTAAATTACCTTTTTTCAGTAAAAAAAGGGAAGCTTGATCTACATCATGAATCTTAATTTCTTATATATGAGCTAGTACAATTTTAGGAAATGTTTAAAAATCTTCAGTTTAGAAAGGTAAATCTAGTATACACCAAAAAAAAAAAAAAAAAAAGAAAAAAAAAAAAAAAGAAAAAAAAAAGAAAAATCCAAACTGTAACTCATTGACTCTCTGTGTAATTGCCAAATTTCAGTTCTTTGTTGCACGTACTTTAGGTTGCTAACTCTCTCATTCAACCCGCAGCAATAAGTTTGTTGTCTTATTTCCTGATGTCATCTGTAAATGCAAATCTTTCTACAGGGCAAATTATAGCCTACTAATCAACTTAATCTCATATGCTTTCACGTGCTCTACTGATCCAAGCTTCTGTGACTGAAAATATGGCCTCATTATTGTTTTCTATTCAGATATAATATTTCCTTCTGGCTTAGGTTTCTTGAGTTGGGAAAGATAATAAAGTTGTCATAACAAGGTTCTACTTTTTCCCTGATATGAGGGTACAGAATCTACATGGACAACTCATGGGTTGTTATACAGTTAATGTCCAAATTTTTACTAGCAGAAAATAATTTGCTAGAATGTGTGAATGTGGAAGAATTAAGTTCTTTGAGAGGGAATAGGTTTGCTTAAAATTTTAAGGTGTCATGTTGCAGGATCATGTCCCACTCCAGGTTATCAGGTCTGTTGACCTTAACATCTTCTCAGATAGTTTCCTGTTTCTATTTAACTATGATTTTTGTCCTGAAGAAAAGAGATATTATATATGCCACTGCGTGTGTTGAATGTTTCCTTGGTGCCATTCTGTGGTATTTGCAGCCCTCTTTGACATTATCAAATGGACTGACATTTCAAATATTTGCAGTGCTCAGCGGGTACTAATTCAGCGAAGGTGAACCATGAGTTGCTCTCATAGTGGCACAGCAAGTGATGTGTGTCTATTTAATCACAGCTGCTGAAATGAGATCAAAAGGCACTGTGATGTTAAACCCTTAAAGCTGCTGTCACAGCAGAGAGATCAGGAGAGGCCCACCACAGGAAGCAGAGTAAAAGGTAAACTTGCACTTGCAGCTAATGCAATTCTGCTGTTGGCTGTATCCTGGTGGAGATGAGTAAAGGGGGACATTCAGGGGAGTGGCTGTGCAGGTGAACTGCACCTGGCCAAAACTCCCACACAGATATGCCCAGTGTCAGGAGCACAAGTGACATTTCTTTAATTGGATTTGTATGATCATTCTTCCCTAGGTAAGTGATGGTTTTTACTTCACTTCCAGTATTATCCAATTGTACTAGTTTTCTCTCTGAAACAGAACTTGTTCAGCTTTTAGCTGGTATTCTGGACCATGACAAGGCTTCCTGTAACCCCAGAGTTCAACCACAGCAGATATCTATTTGCCCTGGACCAAGATCTCCCTGGCTGTTTTTCCTTTACCTGCTGAGATCATGTGTTAATTGCACAGCTGCACTACACAGTTTTTAGCCAGGGGAGGGCAATAACATCCATCAGCTACTGTGCAGGAGCAGGAGAAGGCTTGGAATATGTGGGGTAGATGATGGCACAGAGAGTGGGTAAAGAGGTGATAAAGGAGCAACTGGTTGCAGATGATGCACAGGAAGTGTGATGGCTCTTAGTTCTACTTAAATATTTGGTCAGGACTCTGTTACTGCTTCAAGCTATGTCTTGGCTCTTTCTTATTTAATATACCACCACATGTTAACAGTTGTGTTAGCACCAGCAAACAGAAGCTCCACTAGATAATTCAAAACAGAGCCCTCCACTGAATTGCATTACTTCAAATGATCATGTTCCTCATCTTTGCTGAAACAAGTAGATATAATGATACAGAGAATGAGGTAAGGTTTTCTATTTATCTAAGGCCAAATCACCTGGTTTTTAAGATCAAATATTGAAAAAAGCCTCATCAATGAAGCACCCGTGACTTATTACTCCACAGTTATTTGGCTCAGTACAAAGATCTCTGCACAATATTTTATGATCTGTGTCACACAGAAGGTCAGAAGACATGATCTAATAGTCCCTTCTGGCTTTAAAATATTGGAATCAGAATCTGAACTAGACTGTAATGGAACTCTTTCTCTGTGTGTGTATTATCTAAATGCATAGAATGTTACCAGATTCTGGGCCTGTAAGTGTTCAGAAACTCTTATTTCATTCCTCACACCCTTTATCTCCCTGAGAAGTGGCTCTCAAGTTGTAGCCTTAACAGGTTTTTTAAATTTCCCTTCTCCCTACCCATCACATGCAATGCCTTCCCTTCAGTCAGGTATTCTCTGCCCTCAGCTGTGAAACAGTAGGCATTGTCAGTCTGAGTGGTTTACTTGAGAGCCACTGTGGTCAGGGGTTTCCTGCTTCTATGATAACAGAACACACATGAAACTTTGAAGAATTTCCTTCTTTTTTCAGTTAATTGTAAACTATTCCTTCATCACCTACCCCCATTCAGAATGCTAGATTCAGACACTTGGAGTTATGCAATGTAAAAATGTTTTCTGATTATTTTTGTAAACATTCCAAGTATCAATTACCTCATAGCAAACTCTGTTGGAGATCATATTGTAACATGAAAAATCCAGCACCATTTTGAAGGAGAGAATGGAACTAGACACAGAATTAAAACCTGTATGATTGCCCATCACAGTGATGCTCAAGAATTTTACAGAGCTTTTACTGTTGTTTATTATTTTTCATGGAAAATTGTCTCATTGAGAACCTATCTACTTGAAATCTCTAGTGTTTTCTGTCCTCATTTTGAAAAACATAACTGCAAAAGTAACTAAGGACTTTATTATTTTTTATCCTATCAGGTGAGATATTTCTGCATCTTTTTAGTCCCTAGTGACAAACACTGCCACATTGGATGTAATATTCACTGTAAAATTAAATGAAGCATGTGTTGGAGCACCTAAGAGCAACTGAAAATAATTGAAAAAAGCTGTAAAATCTCATTACTCCCATTAAAGTTTATTTCTCATAAGAAACCTTCCTGGGGAATTTGATGCCATCCCTTTTGATTCTTCTTGAATGGGAAATGTGGGCTGGCACAAGAGTGGCGTACAAGACACTAGAACAGAGCACAACAAAAATGTAAACTGCTGTTGTTGATGCATAACTGAGGATGAGCTAGTAAAGGAATCAGAGTGAAGCTGAGGGAGATATTTCTTGTCTTTATGAGGGAGGAGACTGAGCCTTCCACTCTTTGCCTTTGCAGCAGCTGCATTATGAATTAATAAAGAGACACTTCATGAATATGCAAATGATGTCTTTGTATTAATAATTCATGAGGCCATCAGTCAAGCAGCTGCACATTCAAGACCGGAAATTGAGGTTAGGCCTGTTCTGCCCTGCTTTTTGAATAACAACTGGAGGCACAAGGTGCAAGGGTGGGGGAAGAGAAGATAAAATGTTTATCAGGAAAGGGGTGGATGGGAATGAGGCATTCTGACACCTTCTTCAAAAAGTAGCTGAGAAAGAGTGTTTGAAATAAAAGTATCTTGACAAGCATGGGGGAAGGGGAATGACAAAAATGCAAGTGATGTTTTATAGAGTTTGTCATGCAGTACATTTTCGAGGTGATGTAACAATCAGTGACAGAAAGGTACTCTGATCCTGTGATAGTAGGAATGGTGTGTACTAGCTGCACCTTGAAGAACTAGAACTGTTGAGAATGTGGAAGATCATTCATTTCTTTTTAATAAAGGCTACATCAGGAATTTTGGTTTTTTTTTTATTTTTTCTCTTTGTTGAAAGCCAGCTTTGAAAAAAAAAATGGAGTGTGGAAAAAAGTCTAGCCCAGTCCAAAGACATTTTTTCTCTAAATACTTTATTTCTGTGAGTAAATCTATAGATAAAATTATCCATGGATTTAAGAGAAAAAAATCAAAGGTAATTAAGGTTATGAATCTTCCTATGAAATAGTGATCCACTGAAATATGAAAGTTTATTGGAATTAATATATTGTACAACTCATACATATAATAAATGCCTACAATATTGTGATCTGATTTCTCACATTCCTCAGTTCTCAGAGAATCAGATTAATAAAGGATTTATACAAGTTTAAAATAATGTCATCTTCATCTTTATCCACCTTTGAACATCTGGTCCTTCTTCTTCATGCCGTTGCCTTCCTCTGTTCTTCCTCTGTTTGTAGTGCTTAATTTTCAGGATGCAGTGCCACATATCATAAAACACTGTGTATTGTGTTACTGCATTGAACATGTCATGGTTAGGGGCTAAGTGGCAGTGCATGTAATTATATAGGGGTTGACATTCTAGTAAGGTCAGCTAAGGCAGCACCTCATGTGAAGCACTCAAAATTTTCTGTCAAATGGAGAAATATGGATTTAAAGTAAAGTAATGTAAAGCATGAAAGAAAAAAAGAAGTTTTCAGGTCTATTTCAAAGTTTGGACTGTAATAGTGCACAGCATAGAATTTTGAATCTGGACTTGAAGCTTCTACTCAGCACAACTTTCTAGCTTTGGAGGTAATTAACTAGTGAAGCAACCTGTTTGTTGAAACAGAAATCTCAAATATCAATATTCAAAATCTCCTTTTTTTTGGTGGGGTGGGGGGGAGGCATATGAGAAGACAGTGAAGTTTCCAACTGCAAAAACTGTGCCATTTTAAAATGGATTATTTGTGTATTTTTCATGTTCGTGACATATATGATACAAAGCATTGTTCTTTCACTTAAGATAAATTCTGTACTTCAAAAGTTACCATTAACTATCTTTTCTAATTATGATTTAGTAAACTGTGAATTAAAAAAAGAACTTTTCACCCTTTTCTCTGCACCAGAACTATATGCAGATTAAAAAAAAAAAGAAAAGCCCCTTCAGCAAATAGTTCCATAGATAGATGGATTACCCTGTCCTGGGTAGATAGATGACTGATTCTCCTGTCCTGTGGCTTTGTTGGCCACACTATCCTTTACGCTTCCACTTTGTAGTAAGAAACTAAAACAGAAAAGTGAGAGTGTGAGCTCTGCTATTGCATCAGTTTCTGTTACTATGGACATGGATCTGGAATCATGGAAAGCAAATCAAACATGTTGGGTTTAAAATCCTTTGATTTCATCAATATTTTTTTTTAAGCAAAGGTAAGCAACTGGAATTAGCACACATTACCCAGTAGGGTTGAAGAGAGGAGAGTGGCATTTCCTTTGTAAAACATTAAAATAAATAGGTAAATGAAATAAACCATAAATAAAAAATGAAACTGCAGGAAAAAATATGTTCACTCGCTATTTCACTTGATGTTATTTTGGTGTGATATGGAGAAAGGAAAGATGTAAGCTCATTAGAGACCAGTTCTACTGTCTCTTATAATAGTTCTAATAAATACTTAGTAAAAGGGGTATTTTTTACTTAGTAAAAGGTTTTGTATGTACACTGTTTTTTTTCCCCCTTTTCTCACATTTCAAACATGACACGCTTCAACCTTACTGGCTCCTTCCAGTCAGTTTCCCTACAAAACTTCAGGCCAGTTTTCTGTCATGGCCAGGTCAACTCCATGGACTTGGGCATCTTATTCGTTTACATCCTAGCTTATTTCTGCTAACTTGTTTTAAACAACACAGCCAGAACACTCACTGCATTGATGGATTGTAGCATTTCCAGAGAAATACTGATTCCATATGCCCACATCATTACTGACAACTTTCCAATTAAATTAGCACAGAAGCTTCCAAACTGTCTTTGGTCAGTGTCCCATTTCTGAAGCTTTCCCAGGTTTTCCTGGTCTTTCAGATAGTCACATAAGTTTTCATTCTTTATGCATAGAGTAGAATTGACTTAGAAGGTGAATTAGCTACAGAAACACAAGGTACGCATTACTGATCTGTTTGCAAATTTGAGGGCAAGCGGCTGTACTTGTATACTTTTAATCTACAGCTGACTGGTAAAGTCACCGATTTTTTATCTGTTCATTCTTACCTTTTACAAAAATATCTATGAAAGGTAATCTTTTCTTTCCACATAACACCTTCCCTGAAAAAGCCCATTGAATCGTCATCATTTTCTGAGGAGAAGAGGTGGGGCAGAGTACTACTTCAACATCTCTGACATGTGAAGCTGCTGGGAACTAATTTTCCCCGCTAAGCGACCTTACATGGTTCAGTAACAATCTGCTGCAGGAATCACTGACATGGATGATTGTTCTTTGACTTTTAACCTCCAGGTAATAGAGATTAAGTGCCACTTGGATGGAGACAATATTTTCTAACATTGCGTTTCTAATAACTACACTATTCTACAACACACACAAAAAAATGGAGTTTACAGTAGGAAGCTACTGGCTTTTTTCTTCCTATGTTATAAGCTCCATTTGCTTCTGGGAGAAATTTATTCAAATACATTGTCCATTGATTCTGCAAGTTTTTCTGTGTTTCAAAGTAAGTTCACTTGATTCCCAGAAAGAATCACTGCTATGATCAAACCCCATTTAAATTTCACTCCAGAAATTTTAGTAAGGTTAGATGGTGAAAGAATTTCATATTCTTTCTTCCTTTAAGGAATACATAAAAACCACAGCTGCCAAGTTAGTCATTATATACATTCTAAGTTGGGATTTTTTATCATCTAAGTAATAGCTCGTTTATACTGTAAATGCTTCTTATTAATTTTATTTTCTGCTAAAACATATATTGCTTTCCTTTGAAAATGGCTAAATTGTTCTCTTTTTATTAATGTATTATTATCTGAAATCCTGGATAGTCTTACTTTGTCACACAATAGAGCTCAGAATTCCTCTCTTTGCATGAGTTCTGTTGTCCCCAGTGCTTCAATGAAAGGTTTCACTCTGTGAGGGAAGAATGAATTTGCTTTTCAGGCTGATCAGTCTCTCCCTCTCAGATGAGAAAGGTAGACAAATGCTTTACCTCATCTTGTGTGGACTGAAATTTGTGCAGTCCATCCTGAACTGATACAGCTTTCCTATATCACCCCAGAACAGTCTTCAGGAGCAAAGTTCACTTAAGATCCACAATACACATTTATTTTACTTACACTTTATTGATCTCACATGCAATCTGCTAGACAGAGAGATTACTGCGTAGCTCACGCTGTGGTGCAGTAGTGCAGCGACCTCACGCAGGATGTTCTACAGCACGTGAGATGTGTTGTGCTGGGATGTGTCACCAATAAAGGGCCAGGGCCTGACAGCTGCTGTCTGTCATACTGTGAAAGTTCTAGACCACCTCTGGCAGACTATCTCACCTGCACAGGAAATCATCCTCAGCTTTGAAAAGTCAGCTGGAGACCCAAATGAATTAATTTTCCAAGATATAGAAACGATTGTGAATGTCTTCTTTAAGACTTACAGTAGCAATACCTAGAAGCCACTGTCTGCTGCAGGGACCAGAAAAACTTTTCACACTTAGTGAGGTGTTTGCTAGCTCTAATCAATGTGAGCTCAATCTACCTGAGTTACACTTATCTGGACATCTGATACCAGCACCAACAAAAGACCTGTTACTTCTGCATGGGCCAAAAAATAACATCATGAATCAATTTAGATGTGGAACCTGGGTGAAAAAATAAAAAACAATATTAATGAATAATGTAAACTAGGTGGGATGAGCCTATGAAGCAGCTACAGCTCTGGACTGTGGTTCAAGGTAGCAAAAATATTGTTTCTCAGCAAGGAAGTTTAATCTCTTTTATTGGCCTAAGGGGAATAAAAAAGTATGCTACTATCAGGCTTGATTATTTAGTAATAGTGAATGCCTTCTAAACAACAATCTCTAACTATAGGCTAATGTATGAAGTAAACACAAACTATAAGCAGCATAATCATAATTTTCTGAATTTATCCAAGTTCCTGCACTGGTGACTGATCAACTCAATCTTGCATTCAGGATAGAGGGATCTTTATTTATCAGCAATTACATTAACGTTTGACTCCACCAATATTATGTTGTCGTCACATCTACAGATCTGTACAGGATGGATGAAACTTAACAGGAAATCTAAGAATTGTAAAGAAGAACCAAATGAAATGCAGGGCCATAAAAATACACATAATATACAATATAAGGATAAAAACATGCCTTTCCTCTTCTTTCTTTGTCTTTTTTAACACATTTACAGATTAGAAGTTATAAAAACTTAATTTGTGGATTAGGCACTAAGGTGATTAGGACAAACTTTTATGGTCAAACAGAAAAAAATATTTTCTTCGCCCCAGATTCCAACAAAATTTCAGCAGTATCTCATTTGGAAAACGATTTTAGTATTGGCAATACATAAGAGAGTTACATAATCCTACTTAGTACTTGTTATTTAATATATTCACTGTATCTTACTGGTAAAAGAACCCTTTCTTTCCAATTTTATCATGACGTCCATGGGTTTATGTAGAAAATAATAATATGAAAAGCTAGCCCATTAACCTACATTGTAATGATTTGAGGTGATACCGAGGGCATGAGGCTTGAGATGTAAGCTAAATTTTTTTAAAAAAATTTCAATGAAAGTGACTTCAAAGTCAAGTGTCATTTTCATAAATATCCAAGATAATTAGATGAGTTTTAAAAAGAAGTCAATGGGACATAAATGTCAAGTGTTTAAGTCTTACCTGCCAATGGACCTTAAGCATTAAACTCATTTTTCAGCTTTGCCATTTCTCTCATGCTTTTCCAGAAGAATACTTTAAATATTAAAGTTCCTACCCATGTATACACATCTTGATATTTCAACATATAAATACCAATTTGACTCTAAATCACAAGTAGATGTTTGCTAATATTCATCTCTATAATTTATTATTTTCAGGAGGGGAAAGCAGTGCTTAATAATGCTCAGCAAACTCACTGCACAGGATAAAATTTATTCAAAAGAGAGGAAGAAAAGATCATTCTTATCAATGAGTATTGTAATCTTCAAGGAGCAGGTTAGATGGTTTAAGGTCAGAGAAAAGTGGAAACAACAAACAGATGTATGAGACATCACTTTAATTTTTTTTAACTCTCTGATTAGTCTCTCTCAGGAGAAATTAAGAGGACTTCTCTTCTGAAGGGAAGAAAAACATTCAGAATAAGCTCATTATCCTCTCTTTATATCTCCCTTCTCCCTCCCCCACCAATATATTGTAATATCTCATTGACAAGAGAACATAAAATTTACCCTTGACTTTTCTATAATTTCTAATGATTTAAGTCCATATTCATTAATTTTTTTGTACATGCGATATTTTCCCCAAATCCCACCAGTAAAAAAGTTAATTGTTTTTCCTACGTTTTCCTCTGTCATTTCACCTTTTCATTTTCTTTGGCTACTAGGGACAGCCTATTGTTTCAGTCCTGTAAATGGATAACCAATATGTGCAAAAAAAAAAATCTTTGGAAAACTAATATATCATGGAAAAATAAATGAAGCTGCCATGTACTCCCTAAGGGATAACAGACTTCTCTTACATTTCATGGAAAATTATGGTACCTACATTCAATAGTAAAGCAATAATATTTTACTTTATCAAGTGGAGTGGTTAAATTAGGCTGGGAAGATTTTGTGTTGTCTATATAAGATTTAAACTTTTGCTTTAGAATTCACATCAAAAGGACAAAGAACATTTAGATATCTACTGAGCATAGGAAATAATTTCCACCTTTTCTTCTCTTTTGATATGTCTGGAGATGGAGGCTATAAAGAGTATATAACTTCTGCCCTATGACTCAAATGAGGCAGGTATAAGATACCGTAAACTACCTGATAAAAACTATTTTTTCAAGATAGAAATGTATAGAATTTGTAAGCAATCTGACAGATAAGGAGACATGAATCTTCAATTTATGCATGAAATATCAACACTTCACACTTCTAAATACTTTCTGTTTAGTAGTGAATATTACTTCTTACAGTGGAGAAAAAATGTGTCTTCTGAGAGTATCATTCATTTTACTCACACTGACTTTATTCCAAATTGTTGCACATTTTCTATAAACTAATATCAAGTGCCCATAGTGTCTTTAAAAAGAGAAAAATATCTCAAAAACATGGAAGCATAAGAATGTGTTTGCATGTCAGTGCACTATGGAATGATAATTTTAAGAATGACCACCACTTCATTTTATTATTCTGCTAATTTGTTCATGCATTTGATTGCACAGTTCTCTCTAAATGGTTTCCTTATACTGGGGACAGTTAGTCAGAGAAAGAGAAATAATTCTCCTCATTTTTTCTAATATGCATTGTGCAACTAATTTTCAGAACCAGCCAGTCAGTAGCCATTGATTTTCCATCTGTGCTGGAGAAGGAAATATTCCATACTAGAGCCACATGTTTCAGTTTGAATCCTTGTCTGGGCTAAAGTCCCCAGAAGGGGCTGGAGGTCAATCTGGACAAAGATCAAGTACTTTAAACCACAGCTGTTTTCCATGGCTTTTCTCACTTAGTTGGTTTTCCAACACTGCCTTTTTCAGAAAAAGCAGTGTTGGTACAGCATGTCAATGAAGCTCATGAAAGGCTGTGCTGCATCTACTATTCAGCGTCCCCGGGTAGGCCTGGTCTCACTGAAGAGTCTTTGCAGGAAGGGAGAGAAGAACACTCTGCAAATCAAGATGCAGCATGGATAAATAGTGCCTCTTTCTGGCCTTGTACTCCCCTGTCAAAGGGAACTGTCAGAGACAGCACAAGTTCAACACCAGGACGGTAAGATTCAATTCCAGCATGACATACTTTATATAGTCTCACTCAGAAGCAGGTATTCTAGGACAAAGAAAATTGGATTTCTCTGCTTAACCCTTTATTTCTTCCACAGAAGAGTTTGATTGCCCACCAGTATAAGTGCTTTAGGCTGACTCATCAGTTTGCTGTATAGAGAACCTCATAAATATCTTAATTTATGGTAAATTTATAGGAAAATACAGTTTTATCAGCAATTGGTACACTTACTTTAAAGGGATTCATTTCATTATAATGTCAATTGTTTATTAAATAAATAGAGAGTTCTGTTACACACATGATTGTTTGCAATGGTTTATCAGAGTTGTAACTGTGTCTTGAACAATTGGGAATGTTGAAATGTGAAAACCTGTTTTAATAGTAAATGTATTTGTGGAAGACCTATTACCACCCCCCCCCCCTTATCTAGTGTATAAATATGAACAGTGATTTTGTTGGAAAGGAGAAAAAATCTGATCCTTCACTGAATGTGTACCCAGAATCCTCTGTTTTTCAGAAAACAGCAGATAGCCTTTATTATGCCTTTTCCTTTTTATTTCCCTTTATTCTTCATGGATCATAAAATAAGACAAGGAGCCAAATAACTCTAATATGACAAGAAAAAATGTTCCCAATGTTTCTACTTGAAAAAAGCTGAAAGAGTGAGAAATCATCTTTGAACTCTGAAATGAATCCTTATTCCTTCAGCAGATGCCTGATTAAAACAGACAATATTTTTACTTTCAACCTAAAACTCTAAAACTGTTTTCTTTGTAAAATTGTAAACAGTTTCTTTAATTCTGTTGATTACCTTCACCACCGATTAAATAATCGTAAATTTTACAGATGTTCTTTCCTTGATAATATTTTACTGTAAGACCATTTGAAATTGTTATGTTTGGAAAAAAAAAATTGTTAAAACTGTTTGCTGTGAAGTATCTCTGTAAGTGTACCTAAGTACGCCTTACACTTTGTAAGTGTACCTAAGAATGCATTGTCCATTTTATATTTCTTTTGATAAATCCATGAAATAATATCACATAAAATTTTTGTCCTTTAGTTTAGATTCATTCTAGTCTCTAAGGTAACCTTTCTATTTTTTTCTAAGAAAAAAGAAAATTTTATTGAATACCAGTGAAATCTTTAAAAAATGTAGCAAGATAATATTAAAATATTTAAATTAAATAGTAAAACAATATGTTTAGAAATACCAGCATTAGCAATTCTGTTTTAAGTATCTGAACTCTACAGCCAAATATTTATTTTAAAAAATAAGTTCAAAGTTGTTCAGAAGATAATTTTTTTTCTCCGCATTTTACTAAGTTGAAAATGGGCATGAGAACAAATATTGTCCTAAACTTGAGAAGTAAAGCTAAACATTTAGCACAAAGACAAAAACAAGGTTAAAGATAATTGGATAATTTTTGTACAAGGAAAAGTTTAATGTCCTTAATAGTGCTGATTTACTGATATCTAGATTTTCTATAATAATAGTAGCCAACCACACACTGAAGAATTCTGTAATTTATAAGTGAGAATTTTCTGACCACACTTGATAAGTAGCTAGTCTGTTTGAAAGCTGTAACACTCTGAAGTCTCAGTTGCTTAGCTCCATTTAAAAATAACACACAAGAGAATGAAAAGGTTTTGGTGTCTGGGATAAGCTTATTAGTATAGTAAATGGAAATGTGAAGCAAGAACAGAAAAGATTTGTGATGCTTTCCCTGAGCCATGGCTTTTTTTTTCAGAAGAAAATGGAATATAGAAAATAGAAAATAACACAAACTCTGAAAGCATGAAAAATCCTAGGAGATGCTTTCAAGTAAGTCTAAGCTAAATCTAGTGAAGATCTTCTGTGACTAAAAATTGTGGCTTTAAATGTCCTAGTATGCACGAGTAAAAAAGGAAAATAAAAGTAGGAATGGAACATAACATTTTTTGAGTGGTTAGAGAGCTATGCAGATTATAGATGTATGTGATTGAGGGCACATGTACTTAGGTTATACAGTAGCAGTTGTTCACCTACTAAACCTAAGAGTTGACTTGACTCAGTGTCCTATTCTTTTGCATAGACCTGAAAGTCAATGTAACGTTCACCATGGGCTTGTTGCTCATGAACATTATCTGTAATCTCCTTGCCATTTCAGCCACGTGCACAAAAATTCTTTGTCTCTAGACTTAGGAGTCTAAAAACATCAGGATTCTGAATTTATGATGCTCTATGTTTGAAGAAATTAGATTTTGTTTAAATTAAGTTGCTTACCAAGCAGTGGGGAATAGCAGAGCCTCCATACAACTGGATATGGGAAATATGCACAGTGTCGTATCATACGAAACCTAGCACTTTGCATCCAAAAGTAGTTTAGAGAAACTTATGCAATACTTGAGGAAATTTATAAGTATGTGTCAAGTAAATTTTCCTGCCTAACCATTCTGGAGCTACTCTGGCAGTGGTGACACCCAGCACCTGAGATTTCCATGGCTGGGACCGAAACCCCTTCTCAGAGGGCAGCTCCAGGGAATCCCTCAGGACTCCCTGCAAATCCTGCTCCATGCAGTCATGCCAGGTTTCCTGAAACAACAGCACAACAATTTGAGTGGGTGCCTCCATGGGACCTGAAACAAAGGAATCCCAGGGCTTTTACACCCTCACAGTCCCTGCACATGGCAGTCTGGGATCTCCCATCTAAGCCATCAGCTCCTGCTGTGTCTCTGAGTGTCCAGGCATCCAGACAGGCCACAGGTGCCATGCCCTCAATGTCACACAAAGGGTTGATGCTCTTGCCTGGGGCTCTCACCATTTCCCACTCTTGCTAAGCCTGCAGCTCACACTGCAGCTGCATACCCAGCTACAAATGCATTCCTCAACATCTCTAATATCTCTGCACCATCCCAAACCAATCTGAATGTCTTAGTAGTATTTCTGCTACTGGTTTGGATACAAAATTTCAGTACTGCTATGCGCTGAACCAGTAAGAATTGAGGAAATTAATCAGGCTTTTAAAGGGTAGCTGAAAGAGGTTACACCTATTTAGTGTCACAGTTGTTTGATTCACTAAGAAAATAATTCAAATGTCTCTTCAGCAGGCTTGAACTTTAGATTACTTTCCTGATGGGATACACTCAGGAATTCAGAGAAAGCTGAGAGCTGTAATTTGCAAAGAAAATCTCAATTATCTTTGAAAGGTCATTGTGAATGGAAGTTCCTGAGGATTTGAGAGAAGCAAATATCATTCCTATCATCATGAAGAACAAGAGGAAGATTCAAGAAACTAAAAGCCTTTCAGCATCACTTTGGTCACAGGAGGTGGAGGAAATAATCCTAGAAACCATTTTCAAACACTGGAAGGACAAAGTGATTGGGAGTAGTCAGCAAAGGGAAAATCATGCTTTACCAACCTTGTTGATAGGCACCTATAATGAGCTGACTAGCTTGGTGAATGAGCTGGGATCTCTATTGGGCCACTACTGTTTACTCTCTTTATTAATGACATGGATAATGGGACAGAGGACATTCTCAAAATATTTCAGATTATATAAAACTGGAAGGAGTTGTTGGTACACCAAATATCCATGTGGCTTTTAAATATCTTCAGGGATGGAACAACCACAACCTCTCTGAATAATGCGTTTCAGTATTTTGTTACCCTCACAGGAAAAAAAGGATAATTGCTGTACCTCAGGGGTTGTTACTGCAGGCAGTATGGCTTTGGTTGAGCTGCTATTCACAGGGACCTCCACAAGTTGAAGAAATGGTCTGGTAGGAGCCTCATGAAGTTCAACAAGGGGAAGGACTGCTCCCAAGAATTAATAACTCCATACATCAGATGGGCTGGAGGCAGACTGGAAATCAGCCTTGCAAAAAAGGCCCTGTGGATCCTGCTAGACACCAAGTTAAATATAAGATGTCAAGTATGCCACTCTAGGAGAGAAAGCCAACAGCCTCCTGATCTGTCTTAGAAGCACTGCCAGCAGGTCAAGGTAGGTGACACTTCCCTGGGAACGGGCTGTCCAAAGTAGTTTTGGAGTTTTTATCCTTGGAGATATTCAAAATCTAGTTGGAGAGCTCCCTGAGCAACCTGCTGCAGTTGACCCTGTTTGAGCGGGGTACTTAGAATAGGTGATACCCATAAGGACCTCCCCACCTCAACTACTCTCTGAGTCTGTGGTTCTGGAATTCCTAACTGCCAAAAGTTTTCTTTAAAAGCATAACTGGAAGAAAGTACAAAAAGGGACAGGGTGAAGGTCAAAACAGGTCACCTGCTGTCCTTCATCTTAAAACTGTTTCATTGTAGCAAAGGTATGCACACTAATAGACCATTGAAGTAGTAAATAAAGGGAATCGGGGGTAAGTGCTGCATGTCATCCAGTTAGAGGACCCATCAAGGACAGAAGTCACTGTGGTTTCATTTCTAGAAAAAAACTTGAAGAAGTATAATACTTAATTTTCTGTATATTTGCCCTGACGCAATTTAATGGTATGAGTCAGAAATCTGATCATGAAAATGTAGAATTCAATGGAGAGTATAAAATCAGGAAACAGTAAAGGAACAATTTCTGAAGTGCAACGTGCAAAATCACTGTACAATATATCTGCAAGTTGATAAAACACAAATTATGTATAGGCTGCTTGAGTTTAAGGTTATACATAATGTCATCATTAGGCAGGAAACATAAGAAAATATTTGAATTTCCTTTAGGTATGGAATTCAAAGTTTTAAGAGGTATAAAAATCTATAAACTCCCAAGAGCACATGACAGTTATATTTAGAAATATTTGTGTGCATTGTATGATCTCTAAGACACTAAAATCCTGTATGTAGAACTAAGTACAGAATAATAAAGCAAAACCAGACTAGAAAAATATTTCCAGTAGCTAACACTAGATCAATAGATAGAAAAACTGCCAGGAGGGGAAATAGCAAGTGTGCATTTTCAATGTTTTAAATTTACTACTTTCCCTCTTCATGGCAATGAATGTAGCTCATCTAAGACACAGCATTCATAGGTCTCAATATTCTTTCAGCTGCAATTAATTTTTGTGCTATTGACATGATTTATTTTCCACCCCTCATTTTCACTCCTGGTTTATGTTTTAAAACTAGTACATGTCAATAACTAAAATTAGCACTCTTCCTCTGGCTTTTCTCTGCCTCTGTTATAGTTATCCAACGCTATAAAAAAGAGCAGGTCTTGGTAATTTATATGTGCTTATAAACTAATCTTGGGAAAACTATAATGTGCCAATATTACAAACTCCTACTATTAACAAAGGCTTTCGATAGGAAATTTCTCTTCACCATTATGAAGAGAATGGGTAAATTTCAAAGACTGCCTGAGTCTGCTGGGGAATGTCACATGGAGTAACTCAGCATCAGATTCAGAAAAGAAGGCCTTAATAAGTATCCCTACATGCAGGAGAATGGAAAGAAAAAGCTGAAAACAGTATTGCTGGATTTCTGAGACAGTGTCAGAAAACAATGCTGTTCTGTGTGATTACATAGTCTGCCTTTTTTAAGACTGGGATACAGGGAGAGGGTTCAGTCTATTCAATTTCCTTAGATTCTTTCCTCTTGTTATATTGCCTGTGGACAAGACTCTAGGACAGTAATGGGTTTCTTGAATGCATTGATATTTTCATTTTTAACATTATATTTTTATCTGGTTTTATTTGTTGGTTATTGTTGTTTTTGTTGTTTGTTTTCCTGTTTCTTGCTTTTGTTTTATTTTATTCTAAATTACACTTCCAAAGCTTATATGTATAAAGAACGCATGCTTAGCTGGAAGCAATTCCAGCTAAAAATTAGTTCCTTCTGCCTCATTATCCTACTATTTCATGCATCTCTGAAACTCTGCATTATACTCTAAAAAGCTTCCTAGAGGAGTTTTGTTGCCATAAGGCATCAATCAACATAACTTGTGATTAACCTCATACTACAGAATAAAAGTATGTCAAAACCTTCTCATGTAAGTGGCTTGATGTGTACAGCACAGACATTTACCATGCCAGATTCCATTTATACTTATATTGATCTATTAGCTGTCCTGGCATTCTGAGTGGAGGAAAAAACCCAACGAAAAAAGATTTTTCCAAATACGATACGACAGATTGTGGTAAATGCAAAAAACCAAACTACAGTCTCTTAGCACGGCAATTTTATATTGCCTGGAGTTGCTACTTCTGCAGCACTATATTGCTGTCTTTGGACATATCTGGGCAGGTGGCTTTCAGAGTAAAGACAAAGCCATGGTAAAGGAAACAGAGGACTCAAACTGCAGGCAGGCAGATGGCTACATGAAGAAATGTGATTCCTATCAAGCAGTCAACAGAAAACAGAAAAAAAATTCCAAAGACCTGAAGAAACCATGCATGGAAGAGAAAATGAAGAAGTAGATTAGTACTATGTTGTAAATCATTTTCCAGAGCCTCAGGATAAATGAACTAATCCTTCTCATCTCAATGTCAAATATGCATAATTTGAAAAGAAAAAGAAGAATAACTTGCTCAAAGCATTTTTAGACATTTATTGAGTAACAGATGAAAAATATGGCTGTTATAGCTAGGTGCTCTTTAAATTGTGCATTTCCACAAAATATTTCATTTACTTGACCAGCTTTGACAGGGTCTCGCAGGAGACTGATTCTTAGCAGACCTGGGGTAAAAGGTAAATGCTAATATAATTTAAAACTAGGAAAGTGAAAGAAAAAGAAGCCAAGAGTAGGTATACTACACTGTTAAGTTAATCAAACAGTGAATTTCTGCAGAATATAGCCACAGTGACTGTTGCTTACAATATTTATTGATGGTGGGAAAGACTCACCAATATCAGTCAGCAATATATCTGTTTCTAAGTGGCTTCTTCTTTTGTGAATGACTTTTTTTTGGTGTATTCCTCCAGAAATGCTTATGCTTTGCTCTGTTCTCTGTTTCTGCTCTTTGGCCTTCCTTTATTGAATGGGATTCCAATTCAGCTTTGATTTCATTAATATTTTAGTATTACATCTGAAAAACCTCCTTCTATATGAGTGACAAAGCCATATTTGTGCTGCAGAAGCAACTGAACAAATTTCCTCTTCTGATATCAAAAGAAATAAGTACTGCTGAAGTGATGGATATCTTTGTAATCAGTGAATCAGAAATGAAATCAAAGAGATTTCATTTCATGATTTTGGAGACCACTTTAAAGACAGCACTAAAATTTGATATCAGGTAACAATCATGGTCTGGTTCCCCACTTTTTTTTCTACACTTTGAGATTTTCTTTCCCTTTTTCTTGCTGGGCTTTCTTAATAGGTAGTTGAATTTTATCAAGGAATATAAGCATATACTTACTTACATAAGTAAGACACACATTCTAAGAATACATGTATACAAAACCAAAACAAAATCAACTAACCAACCAAACAAACAGATTTTAAGCATTTCCAGCATTTCCAGCATGAGAAATATTTGCATTCAGTGTTTTCAGATGTTTTTGAACTATGTGAAAATTCTTGATCGTCCTCCAGACATATCATTAATAGTGAAAAGAATTTAAGCCAGTAATCCAATTGTTTGCTACAGATACCTCTTTTAGCCCTAGGCACAGGAATAACTGACAAATTGGACAATATGCATAATGCAGACATAAAGATGAAGAGTAACTCAGCTGCTGCTCAATTCTATATTATATATTACAAACTGTAGAGAATTAAATCAAATTTCTAAGCAACATGGCTTTAATGGATGCATGTCTGTTGTTTTGCTCCTGCTAATGCATTATTATTCCACATAGTTTTATCTTCTAGTGCGTTTTTTTTTTTTAATTTGGTGACAATTTCTCTTGTAAAATCATAGTCCTTGCTACAAATTTTGCTTCTGCTGCTCAAAATCTTAGGTGAAAACGTCACATAAAAACATACAGTTCTTGATTTTGAAACAAATATTCTATAATATAATATCTAATATAATATAATATAATATAATATAATATAATATAATATAATATAATATAATATATATAATAAAAATCTGTTCCAAAAAATCAGTAATATTTTAACTGAATTTAGTGGGGAAACACAGTGATGGAAATCCAGTGTAAACTGTCACCTTAATTTTTCATATTCATAATCCACTTTCTAAATATGTGCCAATTCTAAATTTCTTATTTTAAAAGTATATATCTTGGTTCAACATGAAGAATTTTGAGACTTTTCTACTATTTCCTCTTTGTGAATTGTCCTCCATGTCAGCATATATCTGGTCCTCCACTGTGTGCTTGATTTTTTAAAAAGGCAGGAAAAATAACTAGGAGTAGTTTACAATTGTTAGGGATGTAATGATTTGAGTACATTAGGGATCAATGATCAGAAATTTGTATAAATATTACATAATGTGCAACATTTAAGAGATATATTCGTCATCTGACTCTTCAGGAAGTATAAACAAAAGAAGGTATGAAATTAAAATAAATTTATTAGGAAGGTTTTTGTGAACTATTTAGGTACATATGTTGCTGTTATTTGATAGGTCTAACTTGTACTCTCTGAGATGTGTTGAATTACTCCTGTTCCGGTTTCAATTCAGGCACTACAGAGTACTGCTCCACTTCACTCTCCATGCTCTTCTTTCCGTACAGAAGAAGGAAAAGGGAGCTATGGAAAAGGACCTGGTGGGAAAGGGATTTTGATGTCCTTGCTTGATGAGGAAGATACAACAAAAACATGAGCTTGGGCTACAGGAATGGGAAGCTAAAGACTATTTCTTGCTTCGTGTCTCTAAAATCATGATAACTCCTGTGTGTTTTCTGCAAGTAAATGAAGCTGAAATTCCCACTAACTCATACAAAGAGAACTACTGTACCCCTTTGAAAATGCTGCATTACTTTCAGCTTTGTTGTTGCTGTGTATCTGGCTTCTTTGATCTTTTTTTTTTCTCCTTCACTGTAAAGCTTCCTCTCTTGACTTCACAAAAGTGAAAGAAATCAACAGAAGTCTTTCAGATTTAATTTGAAACATTTCTCATTTTGAGTTTCATTGGTCAAATCCTCTGATCTGATTTTCTCATCCCTTCAGACTTCACAATCTCAAAGGAAAACAGCTCTCAGGCCACAGGACTACATCTATAAATCTTCAAAATCCTGTATCTAGGGCTGTTTCATCTGTTGTAAACCTGGAGCTTTGCACAGGTGAGTGATCATCTTGATCATCTCTGCCCTAATAAAGTTAGTAATGTAGTTTGAAATGAAATTTGATTCCTCCCTTTTTGGAAGAAGCAGTTCTCTTTGAAAATGAAATACAGGCCATTTGTTTGACGGCTACTCCATTATATTATAGCCAGCCTTCCTGTACTCATACAAAACGCAAGATGTGAAATAGTGATATTAAAAAAAATGACATTGTAATTGCACAAGAAAATGGCAAGCCTAATATGTTTATGTGATTTTAGTAGGCAGATTCTTCCTGAGAAATAGCTTTCCTGACAAAATCACATTCTACTGTTGCATTTCATATGGGTCTTAAGGAGTTGGTTACATAAGCTGAAGGCCAACTACATATTTAATGCCTCAGTTCAAGCTGATATTGCACAATACAGACCCTTACAAATAAACTATTATTCATGGAACAATATTTGACTGTATAATGAAGTCATTAAAATGCCTACATCTGCCCAAAATGCCTTTAATGCATTTGGTAACTAGAAAGGTTTCATTGCCTTGCTATTAACCAATTCCAGGCAAATGGTTTAGAAAAAAACAGTCTTTTTTCCAGTACATGTGTAGACATGGAAGTGCAGCAGGAATTAAACCCAGTACTCTACAACTTGGTTGGAGTAAACCACTGGTAAGCTGCAGTCTACAAGTCTCTATTTGCCCTATCTTGGTTGAGTATTTTCCAGCCATGCTGCATTTCCCTACAAAAACTTCTGTAAGAACATGTTCTGACTCTCTTTGTTTCTGGTTTTGCTAATGAAATTTATTTAAAATATGTTTCAGGGAAGATTACCATTCAGTATAAATTTAATAAACTCCATTGACGTAGATGGAGTTTTGCTGTTTATAGAAACTGACACTCTGGGTCTATACATATGCAAAAGCTGAACTCGTTGACCTTGGGGGTCTTTTCTAACCTTAATGATTCTATGATGCTACACTGTACTGTTTTCCATCTGCACATGATTGACATTCACTATTTGATTTTCTGAGCTAAAAGACAATAGTCAAGTGTCTTGAAAGTATTCAGTAAGTCCCTTTTTACTTTATTATGTGTTTCTTGTATTTTCTTTCAGCAATTTCAACAATGGACTTTTAAAAGTGTTTATTTTAGATAGGCTACTCCCTGAAAGATCCAAGGAATAGATTTTTTCCCTTCCCTGCGTTTCCATCCTAGCAGAAAAGCTATTAAAGCAGGTAGAAATCTGATTGCAGTCTCTGCTTTCAAGCATTCTGGAAATTGGTAAATTTTTCTTTCTGTGATGGTGAGAAAAATACTAATGTGTTTCTAAAATATTAAAGTTTATCTAAAATTAATTAAGTTTTAGGTTTTTTTTTTTTATTTCAGCAAATATATTGATGCAAGTGGTCTGCACAGGAAAAAAACAAATAATTTATTGCCCTTTCAGTTCCTTCCCCTTACTATTTTATTTTCTCCAGTCTGTTTACTTATTTTCACCATCTGTCTCCAAAATATTTGAAGATTCAGCTACCTTTTCAAGTTACCTCTTATGTTATTTTCTGTTTAGATGAACCAAATAGAATGCTGAAACAGTGTCCCACAGCTGTTGGTACCCAAATGCAGACAATGAATATGATTCAACTATCTGACAAGGAGTGAAATACGAATACAAAGTTTGATAAATAATAAACCTGAATAAATATTTAAGTTAATCATGGACAGCCTGTGATTTTGGAAAATAACCCAAATGACCTGAGTATATTATTTGTTTACTGAATTAATTTCTTAGCATCACTTAGAAAGGCATGCATACTGTGTGTCTTGCTGTAGCCTGAACGCTTGTTTGTGAGATTCATGGCTATTCCAACAACACTGAATGCACAATTTTGCTTCAAGAAATATATAACATATTCAATATGCACTCTTAAAATGTATTAATATTAATCATACTTATGGGTACATTACAAGAAAAGGAGACTCATCTTATTTTTAAAGCTCCTTCAATATATTTCAGAATATGTATTCAGAGTTGGTCTACTTATATGATAAAGATGCCTGAAGACATGCAGGCGGGCTTTTGAATACTGTATCATCTGATTAATATTTAAGATCTAAAGAAAATTGATAAGGCAGCTGCAAAAAAGTGACATCAAATATAGGGAAACATTTCTTTCCCTGGAGGGCTTTTGACCAATGGAGCTCTGTGTAATTTCTTACCAAATGTGAATATTTCAGGTTCTTTTAAGGTAGTTTTGAAGCAAATATTCAACTATGTGAAATGTGCAGCTGTTTGGGATATTTGGATTTCATCATATTTTGCTTACCATTTATAAATAGTTTCATCATTTTCCTCATTTATAGAAACTTCCCATGATACTGTAAGGGATATAATTTGTAGTAGTATCTAAAATGGTCATGTTAGTATTGAACAGCTGTTCACCCAAAGGGGAATACAATAAGAAGCTGTGTGGTTCAGAGATAGTAAAGAAAAACTGTAGATATACAGTTCAATCACCTTGAAATCCAGCTCATGTGTTCAGCTTCATGGTGCAGGTTTTAGGACAGGCTAAGGAATTTAAGAAACCAGTTACTCAAATAAGACTTATCTAAAATGTTTTACGATGATCTTGTCTTGAAAAAGTTCAAGTATATGTAAACATCTACAATTATTTCTAAGAGTTCAGTACCTGTACTCTTTTTAATCCATATTGATAGAATATTTAATACATTCACATAGCATTGTAGTCTGGCAACACCCTATACAGAAATGAAATTGGTTTTGCAAATATTTTAATACATTTTTGGCTTTCCTGCACAAATACATGGAATGGAAAGAGTAATAGTAATTTAGTAATAGTAATAATGATTATACGTTTAAATTTTTTTCTTAATCTGTTTGGAATTTCATACCATTAAAGCTTCTTCCTTTGAGAGAAATTAGCAGAGATACATAGAATGTGTCTACGTATAGATACTTAAAGAATCAAAGAATGTTATGGAAAGAATTTATAAAGTAATTTCTTCTGTAATTTCCTCATTTTTCTGATTAGTGGCTTTCTAGAAATGTTTGCCAGTGTTCCTTGGGTAGACCCTTTATTCATATTTATACTGTATTTTAAAGAGGTTTTATTTTTCCCTGTATGAACAGTTTAAGGTATTGGAGATCTCTACCTTTTAGATGCAGAGTAGCCTAGAGAGTATGTGAACATGGCAAGTTCTTTGGGACAATGTCTGTCTTTGGCTTTCTGTTGCGGTTTTGCCATAATGAGGCTGCAAGCTGAAGGAACTGTAGTAATGAATCATCCTCACCCGTACTGGAACCTGGATAGGTGGGATGAATCACCCCCTGAAGATTCTCATCTCTCTTCATTAAATGAGTGCTAGGGGAGAGGTGACAGCATGGACCAGACAGCTAACTCTCAGAATGTCAATGCTAAATGAAAAATTTAAACAAATTTTACATAAGTGTTCAGGATCATTTTTATTTTCTCTTTCATTGGATAACTGGAGTATGTTATTTCTTTCAACAGTATGTGTTTATGATGTAGAAAGTATTCCTCATTAGCCCAGAATTACTCACTTTCTAATTAAAAAAAAATAGTTAAGGCTGTCAGAAAATTTAAGTTTTTATCAATGTGTGAAATATTTACATACGAAATCATAATTTATCTGACCTGAAGTCAGCATTTCACCAGTAGTCAAATGGAAGAGAAGGGCACCTAACAGAGAAAGTCCATCCCAGTGCTAGTTCAGTGAAGGCATCCCACACATCTGATATCTGAATGATTTGAAACAAAATGTTCCAAGTCCTGCCCTCTGTCACAGTAAATCAGGTCAACAATCTCTCTCTTATTTGCAGATTATAAAAGGAACCTGAAATAAATAAGGATCTTCAAACAATAATTTTAAATTAAATACTTAATATGCTGATATAGTTTACATCAGCATTCACATTTTGAGTTTCACTCTGTGAAAACCAGAGGGAAAACTTTTGGACAGACAGAGTTACACAAGTATTTCTGGGGAGATACACATCTTCCTGCAGATGCATTTCCTTGTGTTTGGTACTGTGATGCCACATGCCAGCTTCTTTTTCTGGGAACTGCTCTTTTGGGTAGTTGTTTTTCAGGGTGCCATTATTCACAGATTTTTCTTAGGAGATAGCATGTCTTAGTCTCTGGAAACCCACAGGAAAATAGCTGAGTGAAAGCTACGGGGTGAGTACCATCTAAATTCACACAGAGTGACATAAATATTTGTATGTTGTTGCCTGGGTGATATTTTTGCAGATATGGAAAGCACTTGGTAAAATAATTATTCTGCAAAAGATGACCACATGAAGTATCAGAGAGAAATGCATTAAATATGAACACTAAAATATCCTAAATTTCTTTCTTTACCTGACTTTTTTACCTTTCCTGCTTTGTCACTCCCTGCAACAATGGATGGGGAGTAAAATCAGGAAAAAGTAGAACCCATGTGTTGAGATAAGACCAGTTTAAGATTGAAATAAAGATAAAGATAATAATAATAATAATCATCATCATCATCATCATCATCATCATTACAATGAAAGGGAGGGGGGGAAAAGAACTGAACCCCAGAACAAGTGATCCGCAATCCAAAGGTTTGCTGATGGTTGGCCTACCCTATTGGACTAGGAAAAACCTTTTCCTCATGCAAACATCTGTTGAACTAGATTTGCATACTGAGCAGAGAGATGCACTTGAAGGGTGATTCAGGTGAATATAATACCATACACTCAATATAATATTGTTCAAATACTCTTTCTATTATCTACAGAGTCAACTCCTTAAAGCAGATATGTCCCGAATTCTTGTAGGATTGAATATCTACCCTTTACAAATGCTAATAGGATATGAGCCTGTGCAGGTATAAATTAGTGTTCAACTTACATGAGTTTTAACACTCAAAACACTAACACCACCAGAGAAGTGACTTGCAAATTAGTAGAGTACCACTGAAAGCAATGGAAAGATGCTGAGGTACATCACACAAAGTTTTGGCCTTGACTGCATGAAAAGATTATTGTTATTGTAATCCATACACAATGGTAATTTGACTCAGCTCTTAAGTATGGTATTGTCAATTCCAAAGATCTAGTCTTAGTAAATAAACGTATGATTTTTCTAAATGCTTTTAGAGAAAGAAGACAAAAGTATATGTCTATGATCTCAGGATAGAAGCTGGCTAGAGAGCACACTAGAGAGGGGTACAAAACTCGGTGCTGATCATGTATTTCAGTAACTTAATGCACTTCTTCTACCGATTTGATTGTTCCAAATGCAACCTCTTTTAGCTAAATCTCCAAGATTTAGATCATGAATGCTCAAAACCTGACCAATTTAAGGAATGTTAAATTTGTAAATGGTTGCATTTTATGCTTCTTTAACAGTTTTAAACCTTTCATTTTCAGATAAAAAGATTCCATAATGGGAAAAGAATGCAGAGTAAATGCAAATCCAGTAACCCAATTTTTTTATGAGTAACAATTTCTTTTAGTGGTACATTTAGCTAACACTGAATTACAGAGGAGTTCTGACAGAAGTACATATGATGTCTGCAATAATATCAGATTAATCCTTTATGATCAGTGTTATGGTCATGGAAAAAAGATTAATTAATTAAACAAGTCACATAAAATAAAGTGTCTTTTATGCAGCTTTTTAATCCTGGTTGGATATTAATTACTAATTTTGTTGAAATAAGAAGATCCATTTGTTTCCATTCAGCTTCATGCCTTGAACAGGGACTTGAACTACGGTGTTCTTTGATGATGAGGAATACATTGTATGGCGGTCAGTAAAAATGAGCACTTATCAATTATTAGCCACTATTACAGGTAGTGAAACATTCTGCATTCTTCAAAATCAACACCTAATACCCAAATAAAATTAACTGATAATCCAGTCTTTTTATTGGTGTTGCTTGGCTTGTTTTGAGATCTTGGAAAGACTACTTTACTACAGTAACAGCAGTATGATATATCACTGTCCTGGTTTTGGACAAATTAGGGGAAAACACCTCCAAAGGAGCCCCCTATAGGAAACCAAACCCTCCGCAACCTCCCCCACCACCGGGTTCGGGAGGAATTCCTTCAGAGGGGAAAGTGGAAAAAACTTGTTTATTAAGGCACAACAAAAAAACACTCCCCAGCACAAGAGAAATAGCCCAAGATGACCACAGATGTTTTCACCAGTCTAAGAGGGTTGAGCTGTATCTCTCTTCGCCGCAGAGGGTACGCAGCTTCTTTCGCAGGCCCCGGGGGAGCTCCTGCCCGGAGTAGGTCCGATGTCTTCGGGGGGGGGGGGGGAAAGGGAAAAACAGAAACCGGGAAAAAGGAAAAAAAAATGGCAAAAAAGCAAGCCAGCGAAAAGCAGAGAAAAAAGAGAGGAAAGCAGAGCCAGCAAAGCATGCAGCCAGCAGCAAGCCAAAGCAGCAAGCCAGCTAAGCAGCAAGCCAGCAGCCAGCCGGGGGGGGGAAGGAAGACAAAACAAACTGAGGACAGGGAACAGAAACCACGATTGGGATAATGCGCATGAAAATGTCCTGTCCCCACGACAATCACTTATCTACTTGATCATATCTTGGGGCATGGGGCAACATATTAGAGAGCAGAGATAATCTCTGAAGAGCTTTGAAACTGGGCATCTCTCTGAGAATGCCTAGAATGTTTTTCCAATTGTTACCTCACAGATATTGGGCAATACAAACCACCAAAATACAGTGAACAATGATAGCAATGTCAGACACTGGCTCAAGTTGTAGATCCACCACAGAGTTAAAGAAAGATCCTGCAGAGCTGCTTCAGAGAGCAAGAAATGTCCATTGATCTAAAAATCACACAGTTCTGTAAAACTCACCGAACATAATAACCTTATGTTTTTAAGAGATAAGGCTAACTAATATGACGTGCAGCCTAAGCAATGTTGGTGTTCCTAACTTGTTTCATTAACTTGTTGTGAGTGTTATTACAGAAGGCCAGAGCACAAGTACTGGATTCCATGTCAGTCATGAAGCTATAAGAATGTGATTTTGTATTGGAATGAAGATTGAAAATATTTTTTGCTGTTGCCAGGCCTTTGTTTTGAGTTTGTCTTTCTTCCCCTGTTTAAAAAAGGAATCAAGTGTGAATGAGTAACTTTACATGTCTTCATAGGAGAAAGCTTTCAGAACACAGTTTCTCTTATCACAAGAGTTTTGTGGTTTTTTCAGTGGAAGTACCAGCTTGGGACTTGGCACACCTCCGTCAAAATTGATATTAAGTTTCAAGATATATTTGAGGTTAGTTATCCCTAATACAAGAGTTAAGAGCTTTAAACACAGATGTACCTCAGGTCAGTACTCATATCATCAGACATGGAAAGTGTGACAAAAGAGAGTCAAATCTATATCACATACTCTGAGTGAAGTTTTAGTAAAACTTGAAGAGCCATTAACTAAATTTTACCAGTGTTTTAGTGAAATGTTTTTTTCAGCTGCACTATGTTACAACACTGATTTATTTCAATCAAAAATTAAATATTTTTAGGTGCTTCAACCAAATATAATTAATATGTAATATCTGCATTTGACTTTCATGAAAGAGAGTACATAATAACAGTTAATAATGGAAGTGTGTATAAAGTCTAACAGTGAGAAACACATAATTAGTAGATCCCTATAATAGAGATGCAGTCTTTGATAAATACATTTTATTGTTTTAATGAAGTTATGATTATCTACTCTTTATGCTAGCCTGAAATAGCTTTACTTTTTCTGTTACCACACTTCTAATGACACACAAGTGCCTAAGGATTCCCCTTGTGATAAAATATTCTTATCAATGACAATGAACATAAAAACAGCTCTGTAAAGTACAATAATATATTTCTAGCGTAGCCAAACAATCTATTCTAATAAATTGTTTTGCATTTAAACCTGTATTATATGAATTAGAATGGTGAGTATCATTCTAGACTTTCTTAAGCCCATCTAATTAAACAGCTTTGGTGGGAGAAAAATTATATTTACTTGGTTACTTCCTCCAGTGGATGTTTCTTGGACAGCTCTATTACTTTAGAAGTCCAGGAATACTGAAATCCCCCAAAGGGGATGTTGTCCATTACTGCATCCTTCCTTGGAAGAAGAGTAACTTCATTTATAGCTTAAATGCAGTTTTCCAAAACATGATAGTTTATAAAATTATAGTATGGGCTATAACATTTGTTGTTGATTCATGCTCAGCCTGAGACAGAAATTCTGCTGCCTTCCAGGGGAAAATTCTGTTTCCTTGAATAAGAAGGAATATGATAACTGTAAAGGCAGGCACTAGCAGTTTGATATAAAAAAAAAAAAAAAGAATTGTTTGCTATTATCTGAATATTCTGCAGATCATGCAGCAGAGGACTATTCTTAATATTCAGTTTAATATTCTGTGGTGTCTTCATACAGAGCAGTAACATTACCATCCCATTTCCTGCATTATGTGCACAAACAGTAAATACTGGATTACATGCTGGTCTCATCTATACCAGTGTCATTCCAGAATAACAGTTAAAATCAGTAAAGCAATTTCCCTGGAATTAATCAGGTTGAATCCAGGCATTTGTGAGGGCAGAGAATTTAGCTTTACCATGGCCTTTATCCACATCCTTTCAGCTCCAGAGTCCTGTTACTGGTTATGTACATGGAAAGGGGACATATAAGTAAAATATGAACATAGAATTAAGCCTTAAATTAGCTTTAAGAGTGGCTAAGGTTTCATTACCTTTAACATCTTCACAGACCCAAAAGTTTTTCGGAAGCTATCAGTGCTTTTTGTATGCCTGCTGCTGTGTGAGAAATAATGTGGTATGGAAATGTTCAAGTTTCTTTCAATCATCTTGTCTTCTTTACAGACAGAGAAATTGAGGGTCTAAGATACACATCAGACAACTTCTAAAATGAATGTGGATCTCATCCTAAGATTTAAACTAAAATATGAATGTTTGAAAGAACTAAGGCTGACTATAGGAATTTTCCTAAGTTTTACAAGCAGAAAAGGATTCATCCAGTGCAAGTGTTAAGAAATCTCTTCAGATGCTCCAGGGTATCAGAGACATGTCTACAGTCAAAGGGCTGACAGATAGGACCTGGGACATATGAAAGACTAATGCTGCTGTAAAGGATCAGCTGAGACAGAAGGAAAATATCCCAGAGTATCTAAACTGCTATTAATTGCCCATATGTAGGCAACTGAAACCCTACCTCTGTTAAACAAGTTTTAAATATTTGATATTTCTAAGCAGAGACAATTTTGGTTTGATTTTTGACGTGGTAATGTTTGAGGTTTTGGCTTTACTGAAATCACCTTATTTCTGTGACAAGATAATATTCTTGGGTAATTATTTCTAAGGCATAAAAGGTGATATTAGAACGTTAAAGGCTACATTTCACTTTGCATATTAGACTCAAAGCTATTTGAGAAATTTCCGGTTATTTAAAATATCACACTTTCTTTGTTTTAAAATTTTGCAGAGTAGCTTTATAAATATGAGCTCTCTGACAGCTTGGACAGAAATCTCCTAGGAATGATCCAGACATCTTAGTTTCATAAACTATAATATCTTTGGTGATTTTAAAATCCTTCCCCTAGTCTGAATTTAACCTTTTGGATTTGAGCACTTTTGGATTTAGATCTCTTCTAGACTATGAAGCAAATTTACTCTCTCTCCTTAGCCTATTCAAACAATTGTGGTTTACAATGTTTTCACCTTTAAGTATGAATTTGAATAATGCATGACATAATATTACAGGATGGGCAATTTAAATTGAGTTAGCACTGCATACCATCATATTTTGAATCTCTTGACTTGTGTATGCTTGATTACTCAGACTCAATGTTACATTAATGTTTCTTTATTTCTATTTAATATTAGAGAGTATGTCCTCCAAATCCTGTAATGGTGTCTTTATAGCCAAAGTAAAGCTGGCAAATATTGGACAGTGTATTAGTACAAATATAAATAAATCAATTGAAATTGTGTACTGGCCAAATTCCAGATGTTGAGAGTAACTATCAGAGCAGTAGGTATATCTCTGCATACTCAAATAACTTCTTTGGGTTGAAAGTTTGGTGTAGAAAGCTTAGATGGAGAAAAAAATTGTATTTATTATGATCAAGGGAAATTAGCATTAAGAAGCAGCTCAATCTAAATATTTCTTATTTCTCCACACATGTATATGAGGCACATGCTTCTTTGTACTCAAAAAACTGATTTCTTGCAACCTCTTGGGGAAAACTGAGAACATTCTTTGTAGCTCTGTAAGCCTTTATAGTTTAGGGGCTATTTCAAGAATCTTTCACAACTTTTCAGTGTTGCAAATAAGTATAGATTTTCTTTAAACTTCTCTCTGTTTTTGCATTTGGCATAGTCTCTCTTTGCAGTGAGGAACTGTGATGCAAAACCTCCTCTAAAGAATGAAGAAAATAATAAAGAAATAGATGGGTTTTGCTAGCCACAAATGCAGAAAAATAGGTAGCTGAACACATTCTAATTGTCATCTTGTAAATTGAATCTATCAGCTAAAGGAGTTAGGTCTTTTCTCCCTGGAGAAGGATCACCACAGGCCCTCCCCAGGGCCACACACTGACCTGCAAGGACCAGACACAGGAGTGTAAATCAGTCTGGATTCCATAAATCCATCATCTTCCTCCTGATTTACATCCAGGTCGCCAGGAGGATTTACTCCCAGTACCCGCCTTGAGTGTCCCACCCTCAGAGGAGCACAGGGGAAGAAAAAGACAGGCTCTTTCAATATTGTTCTTGCTCCTAAATCTCCTTTTTTTCCCTTCTTCTTTGGATGCAAATGGAGATTGATGAGGCCAGGCCAGCAGCTCCTCACCTCTGACGGTCATTTCTCTGTAGGGAGGGGTGGGCACGTCACAGTTTGCCAACACTTAAAGATAGCTGCAAAGAGAAAGGACGCTCTCTTTTCATGAAGAGCCACATGGAGAAGACAAGAAGCAAAAGGTAAAAGTTCCACTGGGAGAGTTTCACTTAGCTATAAGAAAGAATTTTTTTTACAGCAGGAATAATCATTCACTTGAACAGCCTATGCAGGGACATGATGGTGTCCCTACCCACTAGGAGCTTTCAAGATACAACTGAACAATGTGTTAGATGACTTCATCTGACTCCTGTTCCCATGAAAGATAGGACAAAGTGAACTCTTGAGATCCCTTCACACTCAGGCTGTTCCATGATTCTGTGAATAGATATATTCAGAAAGCATTTTAAAACAAGAGAAATTAACTTTGATGTGAAAACTAGTAGGTACACAGTTACAAAGTCCTGTGGATAAGAAGAT
The DNA here is from genome assembly GCF_024509145.1 of Vidua macroura. Taxonomy (NCBI): domain Eukaryota; kingdom Metazoa; phylum Chordata; class Aves; order Passeriformes; family Viduidae; genus Vidua; species Vidua macroura. Next base: position 67,261,396 of record NC_071573.1, on the reverse strand, counting down.
TGTGTCTTGAGAGATTAAAATGTATTGGTTTACCTAGCCTAGAAAGGGGCCTAAATGAGATATAACTGATGTTTTTAAATGGAGAGTAAATACCGGAGGAGCGATACTTATGCAAACAGATAACTGTGGTGCAAAAGCAAATAAATATAGACAACACTAGATACATTTAAGCTAAAAGCTTTAAGAAGGTTTTTAGCTGTAGAATGAATGATGTTCTTTATGTTCCAACAGCAACCAGAAGAGTAGATACATTTACAGGTTAACAGTAACAGCAGTAAAGGGAAATTAAGGGTAGAGTGAGTATAGCTCTTTTTAGAGATCAGGTAAATGCAGGTGTTATAACTTGATCCTCGTAAATATGTAAGTAAATAAGACAACCAAACCATCAAAATTCCAACATAAAATTTGATTTGCCTCCTTCTTCCATCTTACAATTTCTGGGAAAAAAGCAATTTCCAGGAAGCAGCATGTTCTTAGCACTTGTTACTTTTAGTCCCTGAAGATCATCATGAGGCAGAACTTGGTGCCAGGTTGGCTTGTCCCACAGTAAAGGGATGCATTTCCATTCTTGTTGCAGCACTGCAGCATGACCATTTATTTTCTGGTTGGAGAAATGAATTGTGTGCCTGTAAACATCCCAAGGGCTAGAACTTCACAGAGACATCTGGGGAGTGGAGTGGTGTAGCCCAGGATATATGATGGAGCTGCTGTGGAGAGGAAGTTTGGGAAGAGCTGACACTTCTTTCCTCAGGAATTGCCCTGATCTGCTCCTCCACCAGCATAAAACTTGTTCTTTAATAAGAGCTGGTGACATCATGTTATTACAGCCTGGTGTAACCTTGCAAGTGTCTTTGTACCCTGGAGTCAAGAAAAGAAAAAGCCTTCAAGCATAGACGGGTCTCGGTGCCAGAAAAATTCATTAAAGCAGCTCTCAGGATACCATGAAGTACCCATTTTAAAATGCCAAAAAAACAACGCAGGCAGTTTGAATGTTAACCTGCAGATAAAACATGCTTTCTTTATATTCCCAATGATGCAAGTTTTGACCTTCCACTCATCATTCCATATTTGCAGATAGTGGAGAATAGAGCCTCCAGGGCTAGGAGAGTGAGAGAATAGGGGCATTCAAGGGAAAGCACATCTTTCATTGTGTGTGACAGGCAAAGAAAATGCTCCCTTTTTCTGAAGTTACATTTCAATAGATCACAGTCTTTGTTTATCAAATACAATATTTTGTGTTTCTATTACAAAATTGAGTTTTGGCTTCCTTTCTGCAGAAATGACAACTCTGAATATTATCAGGTAAAAAAGAAGGTGATTTTAATCTAAATTCTGTCTGCACAAAGCTCTTTTCATTACAAGCCCAGAAGCCAAGCACAACATATCTACAACATTTGATTAGGATCCACTGAGTATTAAGTATAAACTTACACACATAAGTTTCTTCCTGCAGTGCTGCTGGTAGGATATTGAATGCTGTTTTCTCCCTTTGTCTCTTTTCCCAAAGACTCTTCTGTCTCTCTGTTATCCTGTGCTGAAAAGTAAGTTTTTTTTCATGTAGAAAACCTAAATCTGGCATAAGAAACTCTGCTGAACCAACTTGCTCCAATACATTAGCAAGAAAAAGCCACTGGGAGAGGAATGGTATAGAGGTAATCTAGAGAATTAGGAGTCACACAGTTAACATTTAAAGATTTTGCAAATGGAAAACTAGCAGAAGTCTGAGTAAGGTGGTTAAGATTATTGTAATGTTCACAAAGATGAGCAGAAAATATGAGCATGAAAAATGTGAATTCTGAATTACTAGGAAACTCTATTTGTATTTTATAATACTTTTTATTATTTCACATTTCAGAAAGAAAATGTCAAATTATATTGCCAATTAATAAGAATTGAAATTGCCTTCTTATCTTAGGGAAACTTAAAACATAGAAAGACATATTACAAGTAGGTATTTTAGTAGTTAGAGGTCGTGGCAGCTGGAGAAATTGTTTTGGTACTCATCAGCTCATTTTAGATCTAATTCCTCTGTGCCTGTGGAAGCAGTGGGACATACTGCAGCATGATAAAATAGCAGATATTTTTCATTAATAGTTAAGGACCTACTATATAATTTCTGTAGTACACTGAGCCACCAACATATGTGCAATAGGCAGCTTTAACAGAAGTGAAATTAGGCTACCTAGTTTTTACCATATGCATATATGTACATGCCATATGCACATTTAAAGTCCATTTGCATAGGGTCTATTTCAGGTTTCTGACTTCAATTTTGCTGTCATAAATTAAGATTTAGTCATTAATGATATCCATGCTAAACAACCTTTCCTTACTGTCAGTCAATATGAGTGAGAAGTGACAAGTACATACAAGTAGCCATTGCTTGTGCAAATTTTAGATTCAAATTGCAGAGAACTGAATTCTGGACACAAAAATGCAGAAAAAGAGGACTTTTATACATAATACTAGTAAGAGAAGCTTGGGGGTTATTTTTACAGGACAAGGAGTAATGTTTTCATGCCAAAAGAAGACAGGTAATGTCTACTAGATGTAACGAAGAAATTTTTTACAGTGAGGTAAAACAGAGCCACAAGCTGCCCAGAGAGATGCTGGGTGCCCCAACCCTGGAAACATTCAAGGACAGGCTGGACATGTCTCTGAGCAAGCTGTTCTATTTGAAGGTGTTCCTGCTTATTGCATGGGCATGGGTCCAAATTACTTTTAAAGGTCCCTTCCAGCCCAAACCCTTCTATGATTCTATGATTAGTCCTTGTTCCAGCTTTATTTATTTATAAATTCATAAGATGCAATATTTTGGAAAAAAAAACCCACAGTTTTGTGTGATTTTGGAGCTTCATCATAGGCATTAGCAGTGTTTGCATTTTACATGATAATAGTAGTTTAAAGTTTTGTAAATTATTCAGTAAATTTTCTTATCTCTTGATTTGGTTTTGTTGGTTTTTTTAAATGAGACAAATAGCAGCTTTAGTTAGAGGTGTTATTATAGTTTGCCAAAATGCTATCTAATATTTATTTGTAAAGGTTAAATGAACTTTCACAAAATGCTTAGTCAGAGAAGTCTTGTAAAAAGTAATTTTCAGAGCTCATGTTTAAGAAAACACTAATTTCCATCACAACACCTAGGGTAAACTAGCTTCATTCTCTTACTGGTACTTTTAAAAATCTTCTCTGGATGTGGAATAAAACAATGGAGAATAAAATTAAAGGTTCTATGAGCTTCCCCAAGTTTCTGTTGCAAGTAAAATAGTCATTAAAGCAGTCATCTGTCTCTACCTGATTAAAGCAGCTGCTTCTGCACTCTAGGTGATATTTGAATGGTAAACACCTGTAAACAAATCTTTCAGGTGCAGACATCAATTCAGGGCAGTTACAGAGCTGCCCATTTTTAAGCTAACAGGGCTTAAGTGGTCCTATATATGTCTACAAAAGCACATCTTAAGTCCCCAGCCATAAAGTCACTTGCATTTGCAAGGATGAAGTGCAGACAAGATTCAGCTGCATGGCTCAGCATGTGGACTTGATGTTCCTTGCAAACTTGTCCTTCTTTTTCTGATCCAGCATGGAAAACAGTCTACCAAGGACTCTTTATACATGGTGATATTTCTCTATGCAAAAGTATTTGATATATTGACTCATTATAAATTTGACCCTTACAACTTAACTGCCTGATCAAGGCTGTGATGTCTGTGTCCATATGACAAAATTCCACAAGGCTAGGTGGATGTATTTTTCTCCAGGCTTGGCAGGAATGTGCAACATAAGAGCAACTCTACTTGATGAGAAATCAATTCAATACCTGTAAAGCTCCTCACTCAACTGGTCAAAGACAAGCCAAAAACCCACTAACCCACCCTCCCAAAAAAATCCACTCAACCAACAAGTAAAATAAAGCTTTTAGTCTGGTCTACAATTTATAAATATTTTTTATTCCTGTGGTGCCCTTTAAAACTTTTCTAACCATTCCTGTGGCTGTAGATACACTAGAAATCTCCTAGGTTAATTAAGCTAAGTTCTTATCAGAAAGTACAGTAATGGCCAGCTAGCCAAAATACTAATCTCCCTGTGCAGCTTAAGCTTTGTATCTGAAATCAATCATATTTGCAAGCAGTCCGCAATGTTATACATACTGCAGCCTAGTGTTAAATACCCTCCTATATCTAGCTTTTGAATTTGAATCCCAGGACTCACTCTGTCATGTTCAGTAGAATTTCACCCTGCAAAGAGTCCCACAGATTTCCACAGAATATCTGCCTTTGGTAGTTATAAGATCATTCACAACAAAAGTATTACAGTATGTTTCATGTTAACCATATGGCCTGTTCATTGCATTCTTAAAGACTGTGTAATTTGTTATTGCTCCATCAAAGAGGAATTGAACATAGATTTCATGTAAAGAGAGGGCAGTCAATCTAATGTTAATACTTGTGCTCAAACTCTTTACCTTGTATTAACACTATCTTGCTCCTTTTCACTTTATTGTTTCAGAAACAACTGTGTCCCTAGATGTAGAATTGTAAGGCTATTCCTATTTTCACAGTAGGATTTAGCTTCTTCAGAGTAAGATAAAGGCTATTGGACCTGATTGGTTGTGGAAAATGGTGAATTATGTTTTATGTATTTCATTTTGCTTTCCATTTTGTCAGCAAAACAAAAACAACAACAACAAAAAAAAAAAAAGGCAATGAAATCTGTTCTAGTTTGCTTTAATTTCCTTTCTAAATAGTTATGTTAATAGGACAAATCTCCACTCCGAAAAGTGGAAAAATCCCAGAGGTACATTTTGGATTCTACATGGAATCAAAAAACTGCAAGGACTGTAAGCATTGCTTCTGAAGCTCCCGTGTGGAGAGAAATCATGGGGCTTGCTGAATCTCATAGCAAAACCTGCTGTCTCAGCAACAATTACTGTAGATGTGCTTACAAACTGACACCGGTGATAATGTCAGCATGCAGCTGGGATGTTAAATGGAACCTGCTGCTCCACACCAGCTTATTCAAGCAGATTCATGGGCAGGGAAAAAGCAGGCAGAGGGGCAGAGAAGATGCCAGTGTGGTGTGTGTGTGTGTGTGTGTTACAGATATATGAAAATGCAATTATGCATTTCAAAATGAAATGTATAAAAAGATGAAGACGGTGAAAGAATACCAACTGCCACTCAGCAGGGGATTCAGGGCATCAGGAAAGCAGCATGATGCCAGCAGGTGAACAGGGCAGCAGGAGCCTGGTAACTGGCAGCCAACATGTGGCTGGGCCAGCAGGCAGCAAACACCTGGAAGTTTCTTTGTGAACCAGCCAGCAGGAGCCTGGTACAGAGCAGAGAGCAGGTGGATGGGGTGGCAGCCAGGCTGGATACCTGGCAGCTGCTCGGGGTCAGCTTGTCCGAGAGCTCACTATACAGAGCCATAAAAAGGGCTGTTTTCTTTTTTTCTCTGTCGCCTTATGATTGTTCACATATTTTAATGGGAAAGATGAAACGCAGCTTCTCCAAAGTGCATTTAGTGGGAAAGGGAGAGTCTGTGTCATTGCTTAAAAAAATTTTCAGCATTTTCAAAGAGCTTTCTCGGTTTCAGCATCTTTTGAGCAACACTGTAATGAAATTCCTTTACATTGGTCAGTATTTGAACAGTTCTGGCTTTAAGTACCATGATACATATTTAGATCTCCAAGCAAAGTTAACACATTAACCAGTATAAAACTAGCCACCACAACAATAACATTGCAAACCTTTTCTAGTGAGCACTACAGCTATGAGATCATTTTTCTAATCTCCAGAGGGAAAAATAGAGATTATGGAAGAGTAATGATGGCACTCATTACAGCTCTGCATTCTTTAAGGCAGTACACTGACTCTCACTACCTAGAAACTGGCTTTGTGTGTTCATCCTGTCCCTGATGAGCCCTGCAGAGCATGGCAGCCAGAGAATAACAGGTGCTATTGCTGCAATGTCAACCACCTGGTTGTGGAGGGGACTAACTAGAACCAGAGTGCAAATCAAAGAGCTTTTAAAACTTGAGGTTGCACAGCTCATTAAGCTCTTTTAATGAAAATTATATTTTTTCTATGCATTTTACAGATGTCAGTCTTTCCCCAAAGAATTAACCATAGAGCTGACCTATTCAATTAAAAAATCTTTCACCAATTTGAGTCATCTGGGATAAAACTCAATATACATGAAATTAAATCAGAATCCTTCCTTTGAAGAGAACACACAAAACCTCTATACTGATCAGAATGTGGATTTGTATTTTTTCTCTTTTTTTCTCTTTGCTGATACATCACTCTCCGCAGATTGTATTTACAGCAGGAGGGAAACCTCTTCACTCCCTGGCAATGACATGCTGCAAGGTATAGTACCTTCCTTGGGTGTATAAGCAGATGGATATCATGTAGGAAGAAAGAGGTGGCATTACCTCTGACCATAACATTGATAGAATCACATGGCTAAATCAACTGTTTGCATTTTAAATAGAGGTTTTGTGAAGAAATAATTTTTAAAAAAATGTGTCTATAATCTAGACCAGTGCTTTAGTGGAAATATATCAAGTCTTAAGAGGAAGACCAAAATTTTTGATGAGAGCAAATCACAGCAAAAACATCAAACCAGCTGAAAGAAAAGTGCTAATAGTTACATTACTAGTGGCATTTGTTCCAGAAAAAAAACTGTGGAAATGTTAAAATAATGCATTTCTGTCAGAGTTATGTTGCTTAAACACCTAAACAAAAATAGTTTGATCAATGGATGGCCCATTATCAGAAGACTAAAATATACAACCTGGAGGAACATGTGAAATACTTGAAGAAGCAATCTGCAGGTAAAGGGCTATAATATATATTCATAAAGGGCAAGAGTTAAAACTGTGCAAGCAACCTCAGCTGTTAATTTCTTGACTGCAGTGCTTACCTTTGCAACCTCTGCATTTTCTTCATTAAGTCATCCTAAGTAATTGATCATTTTTATAGTGTTCAGAGGTTCAGATACCATGGAAACAGGCTGAAACTAGGGGAGTGGTTGTAGTATTAGAATAATTAGCAGAGAGTTGTGGAACAAAGTTGCTGCTCAATGATTACCCTTCCCAGTTCATCCTCAGACGGTGACTTGGCATTATTTGTGCTGTGATTTTTGTCTGTATTCTTATGCAAATCTGTACATGTTCATATTTGCCAGTATCCCTGCATATTTTTTCCCATGCAGTATAATATGTACTTACTCTCAGAAAACATGTTCTGTGATGCAAATGTACTGTACTACTTACTGAAATCACATTGCCAATGAACTGTTTCTCATTAGAGTGGTTTGCTTTGTTCCAGTGAAAATCCAATGATTATGTACACTAGTTTATCAACACAGTTCCTCCTTTTTGATATTATGGCTATTTGCATAAGATGGTCTGATGTTCCAGATCTACAGCTCAACCTCATGATATATTTTTAATAAGATACCTTCCTTGCTATGAAATTCTCTGTGAAACTGAGAATCAATATTTGTTAGAACTTTTGGAAGAGGATGAATGAGAGTTTTAGTGTGAACTGGCAGGAGTTTTTTGTCCTGGAAGTCCACAGGATTTAGTTCAAACAACAAAATCATTTAAATCAACTGTATTTGTTCCAGGAACAATATACGAACGCTGTGTGGTGCAGTAATGTTCAAGGTGCATTGCATAAATCATAAACTTAGAGAATCATTTAGGTTGGAAAAGACCTTTAAGACCTTCAAGTCGAGCCATTAACCCAGCACTGCCAAGACCACCACAAAACCATGTCCCTAAGACCCACATCAACCTGTCTTTTAAATACCTCCAGGAAGGTATCAACCACTTGCTTGGGCAGCCTGCTCCAGTGCTTCTGATGCAGAAAACACCATTTTATTTATTTTTTGAAGTGGCAAGGGTATTAGAATTTCTTCTTAGAACCAGGGAGATAAGAAAATACCTAAAATTATAATTTTCACATTCTAAGAATCCTGTAATATTACAGATCTTAAAGCTATAACAATGCTACACAAGTTTATCTGAAAGTAGTTCTACAGCTGAAGTTTCTAATTGAATTTTTACTGTAAGGTGGCAGGTGTTATTTTGATTTATTTTGATTTTGTCCAGAGTGTTTTTGTCAAGTGGGTAAAGACAAATTTTTTGCAGTAATGAGCACTTCTAACAATAGAGACTTGTTTTCCAATGGAATCTTTTACGCTTCATCCATCTTGCACTACAAAGTATGTTCTTTCTGAGACTATTCCACAAAAGTTTATCTGAATAAATAAAAAACCCTAAAACCTCCTCTTAGCTTGTCATGTAATGAAAAGAGTGACAATTTTGGCAAATTGAAGTGAGTTGTGCATTATAGGAATTTGGGGAAGAAACTTTGGCTTATTTTCTTTTCTTCTAACATAAAACTCAGCAAACTGCAATTTATTTAAAGAAAAAAAGAAAGGGGGATACTTTTTTCTCAGACATTCTCATACACATATGTATATGTGACACACACCTTCCATGATAGACAGACATTCTGCTTTTATTTATGACATCCTAGTCAGTTTAGCCAAAATGAAACAAAACCGAACAAAACCAAACAACACAAACAGCTAAATAATAGCCAGTGTGCATTTATCATGTGCATTCAGAATGTAACATGGCATCTCTGCTGAATGAAAGATTTCCTTCTTTATCCATGGGATATATTCCAGGAAACATGGTGTAAGCCAAAGGCTAGCTGGATAATACTGAGTTTACTTGAAAATTCAGGGCAAATATCTAAGTAGTTATTTGTTTTGTGGAAAAAGAGGTGTTTGAGGGTTTTTGGTAGGTTTACTTTGTCTTGTTAAAAAAAAAAAAAAAACAAAAAAACAAAAAAAAACAAAACAAAAAAAAAACCAAAAAAAAAACAAACAAACAAAAACAAACAAACAAACAAACAAACAAACAAACAAAAAAAAACACAAAAAAACCAGAACACTTCAGCACCCAGAATTCTCTCTGAAATACAAATCAAAATTCCTTTATTTATGTAAAAAAAAAAAAATATGCCATAGTTGGCCACATCCACACTAAAGCATTACGAATACAAAGCTAATATATTTGAAAGCATCAGGAAGATACACATTAGCAGTGTTTTCAAACAGGATGAGACTCCATTTGGAGATGAAAACCATAATTTTAAGGTATTCTAGGTATCATAATGAAAGTTTTTTCTTAACACTGAATATTCATGATGCATCATAAAACTAATGATAAACATAAAAACTGATGAGAACGTTTGAGTAATCTGTTCTTATTTGTTTGGAAGAGCTGTAATAATTGCCTGGTTTGTAAATTAAACATCTGCTATGGGAATAAACAAAAACATAACTGAGCATATTCAAATAAATTGAATTCACCTTAGTTCCATAAATTTTATTATATGGACTCATCAATTTTATTATACCTGAATGATGCAATGCTACAGAAGTCAGTACGTAATTTTCTCTTAGATACCCTATTTGTAACAATAAATGTTTTCTAATAAACTATGGCTCTTATTAAAGGTTTTGGTTTGTCTGTTTCTTTTTTTTCTCTAAAAGAAAGTTGATTAAATGGATGACTTAAGTAAATTTGGCTACTATGTTTGTTTATTGCTAAATTGTTGCCCAGGTCCAACAGAACGTTAAAAATAGTTTCTAGTTGCATACCAGCCCATTTCAGAAATGCCACAATTTTTTTTTACATATACATAAGAAATTCATTTTGTATTTAAAGTAGCCCTGTTTTACTACCTGCCAAGTTTCAAACAGTGAAAGATTTGGATAAAAGACAAACACAAAGACTTTTAAAAAAAGACAGAGACTAAGAGTTTTTTCTCCTTTCTTTTAAGTAAAAAAGAAAATAAACTCTCCTGGACCAATACATTTTTCAACATTAATGTGTTAAAAGTACTATAGAATAAGTGGTTACTTTTGGATTGCAACCATTGTTATTCAGTACATGAGCGCCAGAAGAAGAAGACTTGCTTCCTTGATTCTTAATCTTATTGCAAATTCCAGCGTAGAAAGTCATTATGGTTTCCTGTTGCATAACTCTACTGATCAGATATGGTATCCTGCTACCGTGTTAGGACTGAAGAACAAAAGTTCCTAGCATTCCTATGGAAACACTGTAAATGCTTATGATGAGAGCAAATAGCTTATGATGTCTGGATTTTTACTCTCTATAAGATTATTGAACTTCATAAATATGAGCTTAAGAATCTCAAAACCCTTCTGTTCTTCTGCTTCAGAAAGGTTTTCCCACCTTGCTTAATACTGTGCTTGAGTGCCTTGCTCCTTTGATGTAATGTAATTTTGGAGCTTTGCTACTTCAGCTTTTGCTTCCAAGAGAGAAAATTTTTTAACAAATTTGATTTACAACAAGGAGATCCCAAAATTCATCAAAATTGCCTTCAGAAAGGAGGACTTGGAACATAGCACAAAAATTGCCAGTACAGACTGAAATCTGAAAAGAAGCTCCCCTCAAGAAATGAGTTGGAATTGTCAACATTCCAGGTAATCTCAATCAGGGGCCCCATATCCTGGAGGCAAGCATATTAATTTGCTAAAGACAGCTCAGTCTTTCCTCCTGTCGAGTCGTTTGGTCTTGCAGGAACAAGTGGGTCATACAGGTGGACCTCTGCCCAGCACCCCATGCTGTAAAATGCTCTGAAACTGTGTCATGATGTTCAGGGGGGCTGTCATGGTTGGACACTGGCGCAATGCCAGCGTCCCCATGAAAATGCACCTTCCCTAAATAAATTCAAAGTTCACAGGAGTAGCAATAAAAATTATGCTGCTTAGGAATTTATGAAAAATTGCCATTGGTTTCAGAAGCCAAAGTGCATTCTCTGTTCCTTGTATTTCGTTAATGAACATTAATTGTGTGTCATATGAAATAGGTATCTGAGCCTACTGATTCCAAATTAGTTGCAATGTAAGAAATAAAACAGCTGGTATAGCTTTTCACTTACATCACGAGTTTGTCAGGCTTTTTGTGAAAATTTAGGAAAGAGGCAAAACTCTGGCAAAATAATCATTCCTTATGAAGCCTGAAAATTATTCAAAACACTGTTGTACATCAGAAATTTCATAAAGATGCAGTTACCTCTTAATGTTAAAAGTCTCTTTGTCAAGTGTGAACCATAAATGTCAGAAATTCAAATCACTATGTTCCTTTTGAAGAGTTTTAATCAATAGCTTACAGGTGATCAGTACTCCTTTATATCTGCACTTCAGAAGCCAAGTTCTCTCCATAAGCAGTATATAAAACCTTGTACTGTGATTTTACAGATGCATTTAAACATTAAGTGAGCTTTGGGAATAAAGGGAGGAGTGGACTGGCAAGATAAATCTGTGTAACACTTAGTCACTCATGAATAGACACCTGTACCTGACTTAAGGCACTTGACTCCTACTCACAGAGGGTAAGGAGACATAAATTACCAGTTAGAGGCTTGGACAGTAAGGTATGCAGTTATCCAAAGCATAGTAATGTCGTAGATATTGAAAAAAGATCAGAGCTTGTTTGAAAACATAAAAGTCAGTCCTAAGTCATTCAGAGAGACAAAGTGATCATATTACATTATCATCCTAGACCTTTACATTGCTCTGGGGTTTTAGGTTTAATAGCTACCATTACCATCAGGGAGGGAATATTTCTTGTTTTCATTCCACTATCCAGAATAGCTATTTCTTAATAGCATAGCCTGAGACAGTAACTGCAAAAATTAGAAATAAATTATTCTCATCTTTTCTGGGAGAGGCAAAAATCCACTCTGTCTCTCACAACAATTTTTAGACTGAACACACCAAGAAAATAGAGACTTGTTTATTGACTTGAAGTATAGAAATGTAATGTATAATTTTCTGATGAAATCTGGCACACACAAAGTAAGGACAAACCAAAGGTTAATGTGAACTCTGGAACAGGTTTCTAGTGCTATGTACCTATCTCTACATAGTGCCTTACTCCTCACTCTATCCTTACTTCCTGGACTTCTGGTCTTTTGCTTCACACTCTGCATCAAAGTAATAATCTGCTTCGCTCTCTAGATACGCTCTCAAATGACCTCTGGTGGATGAAATAAGTTTTGATGCATAAAGACATTAATCAAAATAGCCCTCTTTCTCCAGCCTTCGCCAGGTTTTTAACTGGTAAGCCAAAAAAGTTTTCTGTTTAATATCCAAACCTTCCCTTCCCTTCTCTCCTACTGAGACTCATTTGTGTGTTCAGAAATTCATACACAGGACTGTGGACTTCATCTTCTACACAGCCATTGGCCTGAAGCTGCACATTTTTAGGAGGTATTCACTCTCTTCCACAAGATTCAGTACATGCAAAGAAATGCAGGAAGTATTTTTCATACCAACAGCACTGAAAAGCCAAACTTAGTCAGAGCCAGTTACTGTCCTGAGTTTCCAAGGCCCCTCAGAAGACTAAGTCCCGTCCCACTTCAGTCTCATAAAAACTCTCAAAAGCTGTTGGCCACATTTCAGCCACTCCAACAAAGAAAAAGAGAGTATGATTTGATTTGATTGGTATCCGAAGTAAAGATTTCCAGCTCCAGACTGGTAACTCTCTTCCTTGGCCATGCAGCTTTGGAATGCCAAGTGAGCCCAGGTGCACCTGTGTGTGCACCCTCAGGTGCACTGCACTGCTGCCGGCTCTGCATTCTTAGGAAGCTGAGGCTGCACAGCATGTAAGTATAGGCTTGGATTTTATAATAGCTTGGAAGTAGAATATTATATGCTATAATTCTCTGCAGTTTTTCCACATTGTTGATTGCCTGCTTTGATTTCTCTTGTTATCCTCACAAAAGTAGTGTCCTGAATGCTGATGGTAGAAAACTTGGCACACCCTGAGGCAATAATTCTATGGTAGCAAATATTGGAGACGGTCTGTAATTTGTGATATACAATAATTGCAATAATGGTACAATGCCTGTGGGTAAAGCAGTGAAGGGAACATAATGCAGCTAATAACTATTCATTTGATGGGTTTTTAATTTGTTTTTTTTTTCCTGAATGTATCCTGTGTGCAATATTTTAACCATTTCACAACATTTTTGTAAAGATAGTTGTTTATAATTATGTATTTACATCATCTGCCACACTCAGCTTCCTAAAAGGCACACATAATTTTCCAAAGTTTTTTTCAAACCTCAATTTTTTTCTACTGATTTAAATTTTCTATTTTGAGGCACTTATTCTATACTGATAAGAGAGAAAGTTTATGTAAATATTCATTTGGCCAAATTAACTCTTTGATATTTTAAAATTAGTTGTTTAAGAACAGTGTGGTTTATTTCTCCATTTCTTTTTTAGAAATACTGATAGTTTATGTGAGGAATTCTACAGCCTTTCTCTGTACAATAAAAATATTTCTTATGTACTATTAGAGGGCAGTAGTAGCCCAGAGAATACTAACCAGAGAGGAGGAGAGAGTTTCTTGAAGTGTTTGCTGAAACTTATCTGCAACTAATAGCTCAGGACAGCTGTAACTCCCTTAGCAGTACAGTGCTCCTGGTACTAAAACAGTTGCCTGACACAGATTGATAATTTATGCCTGTAAACGGCCACTGGGATGTTTCTAGCACATAAATGATGGACAGTAATAACTGAGGATTTGTATCTGGAGCATTACAAGATCTCCACGGTTTGAAGGCTTTCAAGTGCTTTATACAGCCCATCAGGGTAAAGTGATGTAAAGTAGGTCAGGTGCTGGGAGGAGGGAAGTGAGATGGGAAATCATCGGTTGTGCAGACATTAGCACATTGTGATCTCATCTGCTGCTGTGAGGCTGTAACACAGACTTGATAAAGTCTGCCAAAAATATTTTTCTTCATGTACCTGTCAGTGACTCTGTCTCTTCCCTACAGTTGTTATGTCTGACTGCAGCATATTCTAAATAATAATATGCCATTTGGGAAAGTGCTAATGCAATTTGTATATGAATACTAAGGAGCACATTTTGTAGTTTTCCACCGTGCTGTGATCTCCGTGTGCTTTTTTATGATCTCTGTGCTTTGATCTTCTCTGTCCCAAAACAGGAAGCTCAAGCATGCCCAGGAGAGTGACTCCAAGTCTCTAAAAACACACTATCTCTATACAGAAATTCTACTTCTCAACACAGAGGATAAACATCAATAGGCATAATATAGGGGGGTTCCCCACACTGTTATTCTCCAGACTTTGCCATTCCCAGCTGCACGGTCACTTGAGTGAATCTACCATCCTCATCATCATTCTTCCCCTTTAAACTCTTTCTTCCCAACAGCTGATAAATGCAGCTTAACAGGGAACTCCTCCACAAAAAATTCTTAAACACACTTTACACATGTTGCTACTTACATTTCCCTATGTATACATATCAGATATAAAAAGAATCTTAATAGAAAAAAAAGTAAATTTAAATTTACCTGACAATTTCAGGCATAGATCTGACTTAAATTTAGGTAATCTTGCCATTTTAAAATGTATTGCCTTTCCCAAAGTGATCCTTTCAGTCTGCTCCATGATGTGTACAGAGAAAGATATTAAGTGTAACAGACAAAAACATCCTTTTACTCCAAATTAGTGTTTTTACTGTTTGCTCCTGACTGAGCAAGATTTCATGTGTTTAATGTGCAGAAGTCAACATGCTGAAGCATGAGGCATCCTGCTACCTAGATATAGTCCTCAGATGAATTAATCCAAAGCACGAAGCTGTGTGAGATGATCAATTAGAAAAGCAAAAACAACTGTGCCAATAATTGTCTGTAGCCGAAATCACCTTTAAATACCATTTATAGCAGTTCCTTTAATACAGGGTATAAAATATCATTGGCTATGCTAGTCTGAGTATCCGACTGTTCTGATAATTTCATTAAAGCCTTAATAATCCTTTAAAATGAGCAATGATTAATCTATTCATTTGTAAGCCTTGTTGCTGAATGCAGTGATAGACATCATGTTCTTTCACTGTTAACGAGTGCCAATTCTTGGGCATTGTGACAAGTTTCATTTGTCAGTTCCTGCAATTTTTCAACTCTTTCCATCAGGGAATCCACATTTGGATTAAGCATTTTTGCCAAGGAAATCCCACACAATTTTCCACAACTTCTTAATAAAAATAGCCTGTGTTAATACTTTGTGCTATCAAGGTGTGTAAAAATGACTCAGCATAATGCTTGAATGGAAAAGAGAGATAAGAAAGTTTACAGATTAATTTGGACATTTACCCAATAGCATATGTCTCAACTGTTTAGAAACCTATTACAATTGTTACTGAAACAAAAATAATGGTTTGCTGAAACAGAGGAGGAAATTGCTTGCTAGAGAAGCAAATAAATGTTATTATTTTTGCATGAATAAATTCTGCAAAGTAGTGAAATTAGGCAAAAGATTTAAAGAAAGAATATTAATTTCCCTCTCACATCTCCTAAAAGCTAATATTTAGAGACGTAGTCTCACCTAAAAACAGCTAGTATTGTTTGTGTCTTTTCAGATTTCATTTATACAAAAGAAAAGAAAAGAAAAGAATCATAGAACAATTTTCTGGAGGAAAAACTCCAGGTCTCTAGCCAGGTCTCCCCATGCCTTGGCTTGACTTCTAGCAATGCTGCTGGCTGCTTAAACTCTTGCAGAGCAATTGCAGGTTGCTGCTTCTCTGAATCATCATCTATTCTTTTAGCTTTCAGAAGTCACTCCAGCCTGGAGAAATGAAGAGGCCTGCATGAGAAGGCTGCTGCAGACATACTAATATGTCTACATCAGTCCCTCCCCTCAAAAGTGGAGATAAGGTTCCCAGTGCCTCTTCATCAAAAGCTTCAGTGACTTTGCAAAGCAGAGCAAAAGAGTGACATACCACACATTTGTAGAGCAGAGCAGAAGAGCATTGGACAATGGCTGGACAATATACCAAAAACATGATATAGAATATCTTAAGCTATACTGCCACTAAGAAGGCCCTTTTGGATCTCACACCCAATGTGTTTCTGGTATCAAAATAAAAAGAAGAAACAGTGAAGTGGGGTAAGTGGTCTTGCATATCCTACTGAACATTTTTGAGCAGCTGGAAGATTTGCAACTCATTGCTAAGGTGTGAAATATCTGGTGCCAAATAACATGTGTACTTGTGGTTCTCATCTTGAGTTCATCTCTTGATAATTAGTTGCTCTTCTGATTACTTCTGTAAATTGGGTAGGGCCATAATAATTTCTCAGGCTTGGTGAACTGAGAAGTGTCTCAGTCATAGATGCATAACATTTAATTTCCTTGCCTGGATAGCTCTTTTCATGAAATATTTAATTTCCTCAGAGATCTCTACTCCTGACTGATATTGTTCTTAATATCTCAAAGTTAAGGGAGAAAAGAAATATCTATATAAGTACAGATATTGATCACAGGTATGATTGTGCTAGCCTGACTTTCCTGAGAAGTTAGGTTACAAGTAATGGCAAGATTTCTGAGCTTATGGATTGTTTTTTAACAGTAATGATGGCTAAAATGTCTTTAATTTAAGACTTGCCATATCTCATCTGGGCTGTGCAATACCCTGACACCTTCATGTTGTTCTCACAAACTACATATAAATAACTGTCCTGAAGCCCTAGGGTTGGTTACTGTGCTTCTACAAGAGTAGGCCCTTGCTACTCTGACTCACAGATATTTGACATGAATTTTTTTGATGCTAGTTAAGCCTTAACAGTTTTGTGAATCAAGTACTGTATTTACAGTTTTAAAATTTGTAAAATAAAAGACAGGAAAAGTAAACCCATCATCAAAAATTCTTCTGGTTATATTTGAGGTAGAGTAAACAATTGCTTGTTGCCTGTCCAAGATTACTCAGGCCTCAGATCTGAAAAAAATCCTGTATAAGTAGCACCCAGCCTAGTTCTGTCCAAGTAATCACAATACTTTACACACTTTTATTAGTAGGGCTTCCTAAGCTGTATTGCTTTGATGGGGCTGGATTTATGGCATAATTACATGGACAGTTATCCCAGAATAGCTGAGGGGAAGGTAACCTCTGAAAGGGAGTCAATGTTAAACCCTTGTATGTAGAAATGGAATCTTAGCGTCTTAAATTGCCTGAGTTGCAATGGCACACTGTGCCTGACTAAAGCCTCACTCCCTGAGAGCTATAATCCAAAAGGCTCTGATTTATGTACACTGATAGATTAACTGGGTGTGCTGTTCATTTGATAGAGGTAAATATAGAATGGAAAAATAGAAACACAGAATCGTTAAGATTGAAAAAGACTGCCAAGATCAGTAAGTCCAGCCTTTAATCGAATACCACCATGTCAATTAAACCATAGCACTAAGAACTACATCCAGTCATTTCTTGAGCACTTCCTGGGATGGTGACTCAGTCATTTCCCTAGGCAGCCCATTCCAATGCTTGACAACCCTTTCAGTTAAGAAAATTTTCCTGATGTCCAACCCAAACCTCCCTGGGCACAGCTTGAGGCCATTTCCTTTTGTCTTCTCACTAATTATATATGGGAAATGAGGTTGATCCCCATGTCTCTACAAACTCCTTTCGGGAAATTATGGAGAGTGATAAGGTCACCCCTGAGCCTCTTTTCTCCAGAATAGACAGCCCTCAGACACTCCTCATAAGTGGCCCAGAATATCAATGACTACTTCATCCCGGCTGCTCCCAATTCCTGTCTCCCAGCTCAGTGGTTAGTTGCCCTGAGGATAACTGGTCTTTCAGTTAAAGACTGAGGCAAAAGTGACATTAAATACCTCAGCTGTTTCCTCATCCCTGCTGACAATGTTCCCCTCCACATCCAATGAAGGGTGAAGACTTCCTTTATTCCTTCTTTTGTTAACGTATTTATAAAACCATTTTTAGTAGTATTTGCAGAGTTTGCCAAATTGAGTTCTAGCTGAGCTTTCACCTTTCTAATCTTCTCTTCACATGACCTAGTAACATTCTTGTACCCATCCTGAGGTTCCTGCCCCTTCTTCCAAAGCTTTTTCTCCCTGAGTTCCAACTAAAGCTCACTATTCTTCCAGACTGGTTTTCTTCCCCCACAGCTTGCCTTTTGGTACATAGCATGCTCCTGCAGATTTCCTTTCCTTTAATACACCTATCAAGTGTGGTTTTGCTTCTTGTTTACACACACACTTGAATGGACATGCTTGAATGGACAACTTTTTTAATTGAAGCCATGTCCAGAAAAGAAGGAAGGATTCTGGAGAGTCTACTGGCATCTCTAGCACTTCTAAAACTCTCACTCCCCTAAAGGTGAAGAATAGTGTGGGATGAAAAAGGAAGCCATGACTACTAGTTTTAGTTTAAAAAATTGTTTCGCAAAAGAACAATTGCAAAATCTAAGTTATCATAAAATAATCCAAAAACTTCTTGTATAACGGGTAGTATAGCACACAAAAACACATAGTAATTGCTACTGCATTGAGTTGCTAACTAAAATAAATTCCCAAAGACAATTTGAAGTTGTCATGACATGAAACTGGTAAAGACAATCAGGCATTTATAAGAATAATTATTTACTTATCTTTGAGTTTCACTGTAAAGACTGCCAAATTTAAGCCACATTATTATCCAGTTAGTCATGCTGACTATTATCTTTCTGTGAGCCTTATTAATTAGAATGACTCACTGAATAAAGTCCTATTCAGTATAAGCAACAAAGCAAAATCTGAGCCTTTTAGAAAACAGTCTTCTATTTCAACAGTTCATAGGAACATCCTCTTTGGGGCTGATATCACCAAGTTCCTGCTGGCCTGCCATATACATATTCTGGTTGTATAAAAAGGGATAAAAATTTGTTTAATTATTTATTCAGTTTAATATCTGTACCTTGGAGAGAGAGAAACTGCAGCTAAAAGATTTTTTAGCATTTCAATAAAGTAAGCACACAAACAACACATGGAACAATAAGAACACTATTGAAAGAAATAAACCAACCAAAATTCAGTAAAAGACAGAAAACTAAGAGTTAATAACTCATGTATGGACTTTTTAAAAGATAATATGCTCACAAAAGAATTGGCTTAAAATAAATAATTGCCTAAAGGCACGTAGTGGGGAAAATCCCTGTTTTAACAAAGCTGGCTTTATTTACAGATTTTGTAAAACAGTATGAATATTCACTGAGCCCTAAAATGCTTCACTTCAGGAAGCTGCTGATTTCTTTTCCTGTTGGCTTCTGAATAAAAACCTGACACTCATAGTGAAATATTTGTTTAAAGCTTCAATTTATTTTCTCCACAGGCTTCCTTGTGCTTATCTATCTCCTTATTATTCTTTTGCTGAAGTTACTGTATTATAATAATAAAAAACCCATTAGTTACTTGTGTAGTATTATCTGCCTGTAATCTGTCTCCTCCTGAGTTTCTACATACCTTGGTCTTTATTTCTCTGTGGCACTCACAATAGGATTTTCCTGCAGTACTTCACAGGCTGAAGATACAGAATATTACTATTTTGTTGAACACTATCATACTTCAGCAATGAATAACAAGGTGATCTCTGGCTCTTCAGTGCATGCCAGCTTGAGATTTTTTCCATATGTTGTCACAACAGCAGTGTGCTGAGCTTAGAGCTAACTATACACTTCTATCCTAGACCCTCTAACGCTAACATGCAGCTTGCCAGTGATTCCTTCACTGCTGGGTCCTTGTGTGTGTGTGTGTGTCAGCATTCCCCATACTGTTGCCCCAAACACTGGAGCTGCAGTCACTCCCTATTGTGATCACTCATCAGAAACTCTCCATTAGTAAGAAATAGCAGATATATTAGTATTATCTTCTAGTACTTTTTTTCATATCAACATAAGCCATGCTCTGCTTAGCCCCTGCTCTGCCATATGAGTTGTGTACTCACACCTGAGTTGCTGTGCATGCAGCCTTACCTCACGTGCACAGAACTGCAGTATTCGCACCATGATGGCAGCCCTGCAGTTTGTGAGTCTTGTGCTGTAAACAGAACAAAGAACATCTAAACAGGCATGCTGCAAACACTTAATGGATTGCTCAAAGTTTGTTTCCTGGATAGCTGTGTAATCCTTGAAGCTGCCAGCAGGCTACCAGTGTCATTCATAGGGGCAGGCCTTTGGCTGACCAAGTTGCAGGACTTTTCCTGGAGCAAGGTCTTGGCGGTCCCAGGGTGCACTGAAGCAGAGCTTCACTGCTATTGTTTCTGCTCCAATGCAGATCTTTTGTTTTGCTGTCAGATTTCTACCAGGGTCAGGAGGTTTTGGATTGTGACTTTGCAAACTGTTCACCAATTCTGCCTCTCTTGTGATATCCAGGTAAAACTTGGAAACAGATAATAACAAAGATTAATGTGTTTAAACAACCATCAAAGATTACAAAGATGCACTTCCAGTGAGCCTCACAAGACCTGCAGATTGATATTTAATAGCAGGAGTCCCATGTTGCTCATACAAGAAATATAAGTTAAAAGGACAGCATTTTTATTATATTTAGATTACAATCTCTTCCACTAAAACATGGGGTCTAAAATAGGTGCCTATCTCAGTTTTGAGTTCCAGTTCGCCCTCCCAAATGTGGATAGTGGTGTCTGTCCTTTACATGGGAGCAGGGAGGTTGGAACACTAACTCAGGCAAGAACACACACTCAGGCAGCTGCAGAAGAGCATGGACATAAACTAGTTCATTAGACTAGAGTGAAGATATCTACAAGATTTCAAAGTTTTCTTAGAGGTGTCTTTTATCATAAGGGCATTTTGTTGTTTTAGAAGAGAAGATTGAAAGAAAACATGAAGTTTGTCAGTAATTTTTCTTCTGTTATGTTTTTTTCAGCAGAATAGGTATATAATGTGTTTCTCCAACTTTATCAAGGTGACATAGCAAGTTAGTAACTGAGTCAAAGCTAATTCTCCATTATTTGGCTAAGATTTCTGTCTCTTCACAGATTAATGTTAGCATAACAAATTACGATCAGAGAATATGAGAAAGAAAGACTCTTTCATTCTATCTTGAATTTATTCATTATATAGCAGTCATTTCTTCTAGTGATAATGATTAGCTTTCAAGATGTAAAGCGTATGCATTTCAAAGACAATTAATTTTGATTCACTACTGCTCAACTAGGTAAAGTGAAGGATGTGTGTTGCAGAGTGGATTTTTTATGTTATGGAGAAGTTAAACTCCAAAGGGTTTTATTTAGCTTCAGTAGTTTAAGCTCATCAATGTCACTTCAAGGAGACTAAACAGTCATCTGACTTTGAGACTTCCAAATAGAATTAGGAAATGTTTAGCTGCTTTGCTGGCTATTAAAGGTAGATGTCTTCTCTTCTGTTTACGTGTCCAAACTGTGAATATGAAAAGTAAAATAAAATAAAATAAAATAAAATATAATAATAATAATAATAATAATAATAATAATAATAATAAAAAACAATCAAAACATTGCTTAATTTTTAAAACTATATATAGGACCATTTCTGCCATCTTAAATACTAAATCTTCTTAAATATATTGTATTTGAAGAGGAAAATTATCCTGTATTCTAGAAAGAGACTACATAAAGTTAAAGACAACTCCTGTAAAGGTTGTCCTGCAAGTTTAAGACTTTAGATCTTAAAATTGCTACTTTACTCCATGCCACTTTCAGAAGTTTTAACTAGGGATAATTATGCAAACTTTTCTTCAAAATATTTTAAAAACTTTGTTTACCAAAAAAAATACTGACCTTTGAGTCCATTTTGTTTGAATAAACTATCTGTTTGAAAATCTTTATTCAGATTAATATTATTTTTATTTACTAATTCACAAACATACAAAATTCATTACAATAGGTGACACATTTATTTCTTTACACATTTTTCTATGGCTGAAACTAATACCTCTGCTTGAAGGAGTGTTATTGTATAGATTAATGATATGAAAAAGCATAGCTAGAAAGAAATGTTAATCAAAAGGAAAAATATTGCCTTTAATGTTGTCTGTATGGTCTCTCAATACACATTAAGGAGCTTATTTTTAGGAAAATACTTCTTTCCAGATTTGTGTAGCTTAACTTTTGAAAGAATTTATAGCTGAATATATTTCTGAAAAAAAAAATCAAGATATTTCTGTGTATGTGCTTAAATATAGCTTGAGGAATTTAACTTTACTTAGTCAGGATTAAAATATTTCAGTCTAAGCTGTGGGGTTTAATTCATATTTCAATTTTTCAGCTACAAGTCTAGCTCCTTAGCTTTTAGCAGTTAAGTCCTACCAAAATATTCCCAAATCATGTTGGGTATGTGTTATTAGGAGGTAGTCTCAGTGGCAGAAAAGGAGAAGAGGGACAGTAAAGGAAAGTATAAGGATGCTCTGTGAACTGCAGCATAGAAATAGGTGTTCTTGCTGGGCATCCCCATAGTTACAAAAAAACAGACTACACTGAAGTTTAAATTCAATGGCAGAAATAGGAATTTACTGTCATAAAATTAAAAAAAAAAAAACACCCAACCAAACAAGAAAACCGAGCCAAACCAACAAAACCAAAATCCAGACAACACCAACATAAAAAAAATCCAAACACAACCAAATTAAACAGGACCATTCCAAGCCTTTGCAGCACTGCATGCTGATGGTAGATCCTTAAAGGAACTAGGTGCTGAAAAGTATCAAGCATTTTGAAATCTTACAGTCCTGACAGATACTCTTCCTGAAATTTCTGGCATAAGTTTGTGTTTGACCTTGCCTATTACATACAGTTTGTAAATGCTTTATACTTTGCAAGTTGTGAGAAATTATTTACTTGGCTGAAGATTATTTTCTAGATCCAGCAGAGGACTTGAAATAGCATCTTTGGATAAGATCAAATTGCTCATTGAGTAATCTAAATTCAGTAGCGCCTGAGCAGTATGATCTAGCTCGCTTTAATTAATTAACCCCTCAAAAATTGCAGCATTGAACATCCAGTTGAGAGAGCAATTAATGTCTACAACAAATTATGTCAACATTCTCTTATGTTTTATTCATATACAACTATACCTAATATAATTAGAGACTAAGGGCTTCTAATTCTGCTGTTATTTACACTCTGCTCATTGCACACTTCATTGACTAATTTGAACCAAAAAAATGAAGATATAAGACTTTCTGATTTCAATTACCTTAAGTTGATGTTCTGCTGCCTACAGCTTATCTGTACATACGCGAAGAAGTGTCAGACACCCTGCAGCATGCTATGGCATGTTGAATAAAAATCAGAGAAAACACAAGAGAGGTTAACTTGCCGTGAAATAGAAACACACCAGTTTTTATAAACCAGAAATTTTCAAAGGGTAAAACCATGAGATAAAATTAAGAGCTTCTTATTTTTAAATTGAAATTATGACATACAATTCAGTTTTCTTAAGCTAATGATTTATGACATTTGGACCCAACCAGTAAAATGACTGCTGTATACACTAAAAAAGGAACCGAAACAAAATTTCAGCAAAACTTTTGACAGGTTTTGCCATTTCTTTATCTTGTTTTGACAATTCCTTATTGGTAATAGTCATTATTAGTATGAATAATACAGCATCTCCTATGAACTTCATCCAAAATTTCCATTATACAAAGAACTCTTAACAGTAGATAAGTGTAAAATCCAACTCTTTTCCCCAGAGCTTGAGGATAACCTGTCAAGATCTTTTGAGCAAATAAGTAGTATTTCTGTAATGAAGAATGCTCTTAGTAAATGTTCTAAATGTTTTGCCAAAGATCATGCTGTGAACTCACACATTTTTCTTGATCTTTCTGGGGAGAGCAAGCATGTTTAACAGTGTTCTCAAGAACAAGTCACCGTTGTGAAACATCCTATCTACATGAAAAACCATGACTTTGTTTACTTTTTTTTTTTTCCCACAGTCTTTGAAGCATGTACTTTCTTTTATATGTGATTGATTTTAGCTAAAGGATTTATCTCTTGGATTCAGGAGATGGATAGATAATATGAACAAATTTTCATAAGCACATATTTAGACTAATTACAGAAAATGTGCTGCCTTAGAAAACTGGGATTAGCCCCAGAAAAAGTAAATGTAGTTAAATGCTGCCTTAATTAAAATCTGTGTTGTAGTATATCCTACAGACTTTGTTAAGAAGTTACAGGTTTGGACAATTTATTCTATGCAGCATACTTGTACTATCCTAGCATTGAAAATAGAAATAAAAAATGCAGATTCCCCTATGATTATCTTTGTAACATTCAGGAAGTTTTTCATACTATTACACGAAGCTGGTTCTTAACAAACATCTCAGTCCTAAAACTGAGCTATGTTACATTGATGACCAGGAGATTCTCACCCTCTCCCCTTAAGATTGCATGTGGTTCTACGGTGAATATGCAGAATTATTTTATCAAAAGCTATAACAGCTTTTTAATGGGTGTTTGCCCATTAAAATTATGTCATGCACATTTCAAATATAGGAGAATTTAAATGCAAAAAGTAAAAATCCTGAAAAGAATACTGAGAAAAACTTGATGTCCTGTAAGTAGTCACATGAAAAAAAATAACTTTACTGTAGACTAGCTTTACTCTGTTTTGTCTCCATGTGTTCAACTCTTTCTTATCTTTTTCAAGACGATTAGTAATTTGATTTTTCTCCCAAATTCAAATTAAATTCCCTCCCTACCTTCTGTTTAACAGAACTTCATCTTTGTAGTGACTTTCAAAGCCACAGGATAGTCCTAAAGTAATTGAAATTTTTGGTTCTGCTGTTAAAATTAGAGAACAAAAAAATCTGCTCTGCTTTGAACTCTAACTTGGGCTTTATCCTCTTTATGCTCCATAAATCAACAACCTGGACTTCTCTGATTTGAACTATATTTCCACATGTCACTGACTATACCACTTTATGTAAAGAACTTTATAAAGAACAAGGTCTGCTACACAAAAAAAAAAAAAAAAAAAGAAAAGAAAAAAGCCACAAACCAAGAAAAACAACAACAGCAACAACAACCCCAACCAAACAACAAAGTCAACAGAAATGTAACTCTTTCACTGAATGCAGTTTCTCCAAGAGAGTTTGATAGGAGTTTCTGAGAGATTTCAAATCATAGTTAAAATCAAACATACCCCTCTATCCTTAGGGTATATTAGCACAGAAAATCCATTTGCCTTATATTCTCCAAATTCACTTATTCATCCTTTCAAGATTGTCCTAATTTCAGCTGGGATGGAGTTAATTTTCTTCCTAGTAGCTGGTGCAGGGCTATGT
Source organism: Vidua macroura (assembly GCF_024509145.1). Classification (NCBI taxonomy): domain Eukaryota; kingdom Metazoa; phylum Chordata; class Aves; order Passeriformes; family Viduidae; genus Vidua; species Vidua macroura. The sequence goes on along the minus strand of NC_071573.1, from coordinate 67,236,193 downwards.
TTTGGATTTAGGATAAGAATAATGAGATAAAACATGCTCTGTTGTGCTTACCCAAGTCAAGGACTTTTCAGTTTCCTTAATCAACTTCCTTCCTGCTGCCCAAGAAGGTGAGCAGGAGCATAGCCAGGACAGATGACCTGAGCTATCCAAAGGGATGTTCCATACCAGTGAAAGTTCATTGTATAAAATAGAGGGATTTGACCATGAGGGTTGTATGATGTGGTTTAGTGGTTTAGGGGCTACAGTGCGGGGTTAACAGCTGGACTTGATGATCTTAAAAGTCTCTTCCAAACATGATGGTTCGATGATTCTGTGAGCCTAAGAGTTAAGGAAATAAGGGAAACATGAGGCAAAACTGATATTTTTTTTTTTTTGCCACAAGTATAGTGACAACCTATCAGTTACTTTCCCTATTTATAGATATTATAAAAAAGATTTTTTACTTGACATCTGAAGGTGATTAATGCACTGACAAAGCAGAGCCTTAGGAGCAGTTGCTCTGGAATATCAGTTGTAGCACGGAAGAAAGCACACAGAAGGAAAATTGGCTTGATGGGTGATGCAGGCTGACATTTCCCAGCACATTCAACTTGATGACTCAGTGACAAATAAAAGATGGGAGATTGGGTGGGTTTATAATTAAGGGCTTTAGGAGAGAAGACCAGTAGTTTATAATTACATTTGACTGTACAATTTGCTTCTTCTGAATAGTAATTGAACTTTAAAATTTGCTTTTTACAAACATGCTGGTGCAATTTCATTCCCCAAATATCTGTATGATGCAGGCAAATGAGCATTGCAAGTATGGCCAAAACAAATTTATTGAAATGCGTCTTACACAGAAAATTATATTACTCTTTCAGGTGTTCATTTGAAGCTGTACATTAATCTCTTGCTAGTTTATAACTGTTTTCTGGCAAAGCTGACAGCTTTTCTCCTGAAGTGAAGTAAAAAATAATAGATTCTGGGTCGTGTCATATTTTGTCACCTTCTTCCTGCAGCCTTAAAGCATCCAGAGTCTATAATCTATTCTTTTTAGGGTGTTTCAGAGGAAATATCTTGTTTGTGTCATATCCACTATAGCCCAGGTCAACACAGAGGTAATTACAATGGAGTAAGAAATCTTGATATACACATGGATGCCGGATAAATACTTTGCAAACTCATGAAAAACAAAAGCAGCATTTTCAACTTGTTTAGCATTCCTTGAGGAGATTGATAATCTGCTTTAAAAAAAAAAAAAAATCAAAATTAAATCTCCCACCTTCTGTCTAAGAGAACTTAATCTTTATAGTGACTTTCAAAGCTGTGGGATAGTCTTTGTAAATGAATTTTCTTGTTACATGATAAAAATTACACTGCAGTACTAAAACCTAATTTAGGGTGTATGGACTTTAAGCTCCATTAATCATTGGCATGTCCTTCAGCTGAAGTGTGCTCACAGGCTGTAATATATTATGTAACCACATAAAATATAAACTGCAGTAATAGACTCCTTTAAAAAGATAAAATGCAAGACAAAGCTTATGTATAAATATTGAAATCCATTTTATTGGGATACTACCCTGGTACAACACTTGAAATTGAATAAAAATTACCTCTGCTTTCAGATTCTCTTCAGAGGTAGAGTTCAATTAACATGATAGGGACTTATTAACCTGCATGAATGCCACACGTTATATGAATGCAAACCTTGAAAAATGTTTTATTTCAACTCTTGCTGAAAACAAAGACTCATTATTTCTTGCCTACATCACTATTCCATTTCAAAACTGGGGTGCAATAGAACCAAAAGTACAGATAATTTTTCATGATTTATAAATATTAACATCCTTGTGCAGGATTGCCCTCATGAAGAGCAAGCACTGTGTTTGAAGAAGTACTTTTCCTCAGTGCATTACCACTGAAGCATTAATACACTGATGTTCAGTTTCAGGAATGTGTATCTGAATAAAGAATGTGTACTCTGCAAGATGCACAGTAGTGAGATGCCTGAAACTCATTACCTATCTACCAAGTAAAATAACATTGTTCTTCTAAACGATGTGCTTCTTTCTTAGCTTCTCATTGGTTTGTGCACTGTAACTTTTAGAAAAAATGGTAAGTCCTGGCTTGCAGTCTGAAGATCAGGTCCAATATCTGCTTTTTCAATATATACGCCTTCCTTAGAGTTTCTTTGTTCTTGTGTTTATCCTCTTGTGCTAGAGAGTCAATATTTCATTGCTTCTTCTACTCTGCTTTTTTCAGCTTGGGGCATTTTTCCTTCTTTTTTTTTTTTTTTTTTCCAGTTAGACTGTTGGAATTCCTTGTATTAAATTGTAAGCATTTTAAAAGTACTTATGTCCAAAAGGTTATTAAAAGTTAATTTCTGCAGGTACACAACTTGCAGTTCTATGTTGCGAACAGAGTTCATTTGCCTAGGACCCCGCATTATCCTAGATGAAAATTATCTCTGCTGTTATTTGGAGCAATGCCTGAGTGCATTTGGAATATGCTCAGGATCTCAAATGAGAACATGTATCTTGAAATTGGATAAAAACTAGCCAGTAAGCTTTGAGATGCATGCCAGATGGAGGAATCACAGTGGTTGGGGGGCAATATCTATTTAATGCAGCAATAAAAAGAGATAAGAAAATTTGTACACCTGCAAAATGCAGATACCACCAAGCTAATGCCGACTGAGCCTTGGCACACCAGGCCAAGGATCATCCTGGAGTGATAAGCCTCATGGAGCTCAGTTTTAATGCCCTCAGATGCAGTCATCTCAAATCCAGAGGCAAATTTGACTCTCTGTATGCCTCTATGGTGTGTGTGAGTACCAGGATCTCTGGAGTCCAGCACACTATAAACATGCCCAATGCACTTTTAGACTGGTTTTGTTGGTAGACTTTCCTTAGCAGGATCCTTTTACTTAAGTAACCACTGCTACTCTTTTTTTGTCATTGTTGCACTTAATGACTTGCCACAGTTCCAAGAATGAATTCTACAACAAGATCCAAATACAAGCATATATTTTGGGAAAATACAGTCTATGAAATGAATCTAAAAATAAGAGGAATTTAAAACAGTTGCACTCATAAAAGAGAAACCCTTTTATATTATTAAGTACTTGTAGGGAGACTAAAAGAATGCTCTCTAGTGCTATATACTATACAGTCTACCTGCAAAATCATTATGCTTGGAGTAGATGCCTTGTCCCATCAATATCTTTTTATTTCTAACAATATTGCAGACTATTGCAATAGTCTGCAAACAAAAATTTTCCTATATAAAATATTCTCAGTTAATCTCTCTGTCCCTGTCTCTTGTTAGTGCTATGTGCTAAGATAGAAGTGTAATGCAATTTAGGTATTCAAATTTCTTTTGCAGTCAGTGGAGGGAGACAAGCACTTTAGAAGGACATTTAATCCCATTCCCAAAATCAGAATCCCACTCTGCAATTCAGAGAGATAGGACAGACTTCCTTCGACCAGAAGCTGGAACCTATGTTGTAGATAGAATCATAGAATCACACAGCACACCTGATCTAGTTGTCTGAATTCTCTGCATTATTTATGGTAAAAAATAGTAACTTCAATTCATGCCAAATTAGATTCCAAATGGGATTGGTGAGTTCATTGTTAAAGATATCCTTCCTCTTCTTTGACTTTTAAGGGAGATGCTGGGCATCTGCCTTAGCTGTAGAAGTCAAAGATATCTAACAATATCTTCTATCTTAATTACGAAGACTGCTTTCTTTCTTAATTGAGCCTAAGCTCCTACCCTTGACATTTCAACTAAGTTAAATCTAAAATGAAGGTAAGATGAATCTTGGGTGCTTCCCCATCTGTGTTCTGTATTTGCAGATGTTTATCTATTTAATTACATCCCCATAATTCCTTTTGAGCACCTATTTGATTCTTATTTTGAAATTATGTACTTATTTAAAAGTTCTGAAAAATAAAAGTCTTTCCAATAATTTAGACAAAAGTCCAATTTCTAGCTATGAATATGCATTATAAAGTACAGGGATCCCTTTTCTTTTCTTTATACATACAAGTTCTAGCACCTGGTTGTGGTTCCTCCTCCCTCATCCTCCCAAGGAAGTTTTCATAACTCTTTTCAAACTGTAACAGGTTTGAACCTCTTAATTTTTTTCCATGTAATTCATAAATATTTGTGTGACATATGTGTTCCTTTATTTGTGTGTCATTTGTGTTAACTGTACAGCATTGGAGAAAAAAAAAACTCACAGTTCTCTTTCTTCTTCCTTAGATAGTGTTAATTAACGAATCTCACAATGCTTACATCATCACCATCTATTTTGGTCCCCTTATAATGTTTGTAGTGTGTATAAACAATGAAATCAAATGCAGAACATCCAGTAATGAATCACCTAATGTAAGAAGGGAGGGTATTGGGGACAGGGGTAGAAGATATGTTTTATTGCAGAAGCTCTTGTTTTATATTACAGCCCCATCTGCCTGTGCTGGACCTTTGGATGGCATCCGACAGTACAGGCTAAAACAATGATCACTCGGAAAACACTTCAGCAGATCAGCCAAATAATCAGACTCAAACCAGATGGTGATGTAAAAATAAGGGTCTTTTTCTCCACAAGTTTACTGAGAAAACTCTAAGAGTAACTATTATAACGATGACAAAAAATTTAACACAAACCTTTTGTAATATTGGAAGCAAACTCTCCCACTGCCAGGTGAGTGAATAGGCCATTTTACCTTTTTCTTTTAAACTAAACATGGTTTGTTCAGACTGCCTTTGTTAAATCACTTTTTCATGAAGCAACATTTTCAGTATAGGATAATAATGCTAATAGATTAATGCTAATATTAATAAAGATTTCTTTTTTTATTTAAGATCACCCACTTAGAAGCACAGTCTGCATGTACACATGCATGTACACATTTGCTATGGTGATAATTAACAAAGACCTTTTTTACTTGGTACATATGCATACTACTACAGTATTTATATTCTGAGATATAAATATTTCAAATTCTTTGTATAGAGGGTTTAATTTACCTTCCAGTTCAAATTAGCAAGGTCAGTGATTTCCCCCAATAGATATATCAACTACAGAACCATCTGCACTAAATAACTGTGGGTTGATTTACTGAGCTATCATTTTTGTCTTCTATTTCTTGTACTTCATAAATTTTGGATTCTGTTTTCCCTATCTTCATTGTCAATTTCTCATATATATAGAAAGGTGGTGATTATTTTGCCCCCAATATGTTGAGCAATTTTTTTGTAATAATCAGACATAACGTTAGTATATTCTCTTCAATCTAAAAATAGACTTTTTTTTCCCAAATTCTTCTTGATAGATCAGTCCACTAAATATATAAATAAATAGCTCTTAATGGTTATTTACTATCAAGAAACAGAAAACTTCTCAAAGTTGAGTTATGAGATACGATTTGATCATTTTGGAGTATTATTACTTTTAGACTCAGCAATTTGGCAGTGTTAAAATATGATGATCGTTTCCAGCCTTCTTGCCAGGAGCTCAAGACAGGTATGAAATTTAAGGCCTAATTTTGTTGTCTCCCTATACTGGCATAAATCAGGAAAAATGCCATTTCATTCAGTTGAGATACATCAATGTAAAATTAGATGTTGGTCCTGATGTCAATTATCACTTCAAAAACACTACCAATAATGCTGCTCTACTATTGTTGTTGCACTTAATATTAGTATTCTGATGTTTCCCAAAAAAGCAATGACAGGACTGAGGTACTAGTGCACAAACCATGTGCTGCTAGCATACCATTATTCTCACCTTTCGGAAAATGTACCGTCTCCTGTCAGCAATGTTTTTGGTTATCTGTTTCACCAGCATGCAATTCCAGCTCTGAAGGATAGTTCATAGGCAGTACATTACTTGAATAGACAACTCTCTAACAAGATCTAAACTCTCATTTATGGTCAGTTACCACATAAGAAAACAAATGGGGAGGAGGGAAAAAACTGGCAAATATAGCAGTAATGTGATCTTGTACAGTTTAAATAGTGAGAATGATTAGGTCATTCTGAATAATTGAAGTTTTCCGAGGGAAATAAAAAATTATCAGCAGTCTCCATCTGCCTTTTACTTGCTTTATTAATTACTAGAAGGGAAAGTGTGTGACAAGGTGGGATTTGGAAAGAAGTTTTTTTCTCTCTTCTCCTTTGAGTAGTTGTGGAGATTTGCTACTTCTTGCTAAAATGTGACAAGAGTAATGTTTTTTTGTGGTTTACTCTCAGATTTTGTTTTCTTTCTTCAATCTTCTCTCCTTCAGCAGGCTGAAAGATCTTTAATGTTATTCTGTCCTTTGCATGCAATACTGTGAACAGATTGGTGTTGTCAGGGAATTACATCCAATCTGTGTTGAGCTTTGAAGAGGAATTGTTTATGATTAGGCGATTTACAGTTGAAGTGGGCAGAAGATGGCAAGGCCTATAATTAGAAGGAGGGAAATTTATCTCCCAACAGCATGTTCCTCCCTCTGAGCAGAGCCCTAGAGTGAGAAAAGGGCAGATGTAAACACACTTTTCCTCCAAGCTCGCTGATTCTGCACCTGGGTTTGATTAAGTCTGGGTTGTTGCTGCCAGAAACAACAGTTGGACTTCATCCTGGTTAGGAAAGGCAAATTCTATCACCACTGTCTTCTTTGCTTAGCTTAACTGTTGTGTTTTGTAAAGCATTTTGTTGAAACACATTTCCCTCTTCCGACCCAGTTGGTCAAATGTGCATACACAAGCTGTGGCACATTACCTGCTCTTGGGTTTGAGCAGTCATAGGTCACTTGAAGAGTTGAAAAGGAATCAGAGCAGTCATGCTAAGTAATATCTGTCTGAATATGAACAAAGAGACATTTTCAATGTCCCAACCCTCTCGCTTAAATCTGTCCTTCCTCTGTTCTCCTGCCTGTAACTGAGCATCAGGGATGTGGCTCTGCTGTCGGGACTGTGCCTGTCCCTAGTAGGGGACAGTGGCTACAAGCTGCTTCACAGATATTATACCTGTGTTTAGCAGTCCAGGGAATGGTTGAGTGTCATGGCAAAGGGCTCATATTCCCACTTCCCACATCAGCTTGCTATCAGACAATCTTACAGGTGTCTGTGGTTACCTTATGGGTTTCATTGGAGCAAAACACCTGAGTTTCTGAAGTTGGTTTCTCTTACACACAAACATCACCCACCCAACTCCCACACTCTAATCTACTGTTCCCAAGAGTTTCCTAGAAAAAGAGCTTCTGATTAGGAGTATAACCAATAATCCAACTCTACATTTCTTCCAGAGCAGTCCAACTACTCCACAGATTAATTTTTTTAAAATTGTGTGCAGCAATTTGTAAAATCCAGAATTTAGGTTTGCTAAAGATTTTAAGTGATGAAGTTACTTTTTGACTCTAAAATCACCTCCAACTAAATATATTCTTTTGTTAAACAGGAGAGTAAATAGCAAATCATAGAATTATAGAATATGCATCAGGATGATTGAGTCCAACTCCTGGCCCTGTGCAGAAATCCACCAGGTGCCTGCAAGTGCTGTCCAAACACTTCTTGAACTCAGGCAGGGTCGATGTAATAAAATCACAGAATAATAATGGCAACATAGAATAATAAATGGCAACTTAGGTTTTCCAAATTTTGTTTTGGATTTCCTATTCAGGAACCTCTTTCTTCTTCAGCTTTTCTCCTTTTCCCTCATTAAAGTTGAAAAATAATTAATTTTTTAAAATGCATTAAGAGATATTTGAAAATTAACAGAATGATATATGCTTCCAGACTAAAGTTCCATATCTAAAAAAATACCAGTCAATCTTGGATGCTTCTAGTCTATATGAATTTCCAGCCAAGACAAGCTACTGTCATCCATGAAGCTGTTAAGGAAATAGAGAAAAGTTACATGGCAATTTGTTTTTAACTCATCACTTTATGTACATCTGGAAAACAGATTTTTATGCAGCAATGTTATGGTGGTTTTTTTTGGGGTTTTTTTGCAGCCCCCTTTTAAGCAATTGTTTCATTGTTCACTCTCCCCCAAATTCTCACAGAGCAGAGATATTGTAATTAGTTGCTATAGCTCATAAAGGATTTTCTGCAGGATGCATTAGACCAATAAAAGGATATTATTATATTCCACTGTGAACTCTTAGAGAACACAGCACAATTATTTACAGTGTCTTCAATCTCCCTGTGCTCTGCAGTAGGAAAGAGGTCCCGGGAGTTAGTTGACCTCTGTATGTGACCAGTAGTTCAAGTTGGGGAATGCTGCTAGTGCTCATTGAGTCTGAAGAAATAAAGGAAAGGGTTTTACAGAGGCTACCAGCTTCAATAAGCCAAGACAAAACAGGTTATTTACTAAATATGTACCCGTGGGAAAGGTTGTGGTTATTCTTTCTATGTAATGGATAGAGAGAGACTGAAAAAGGAAGAAATACAGTTAATATAGTGATAAGTCAACAGGAATTGAACAAAAATAGTATATACCTCAGTAATACAGGTGAGGAGAAAATTGAGGGAAAGTAATAGAACTGTTTCAGCAAAGATTGGACTGAGGATTTGATTTTATTGTCCAAATTTCTTCACTGATAAATAAAAAAACCAACAAAACACTAAGAAATGAAAAATCCAGAGATTTCTGAGTATAAGATTGTGCTGTGCATAAGTCACAGAACAGTATATTATACTAGAAATCACTGTAATGATAAAGTACCAAGAAGTTTGGAAAAAATCAATCTTTCATAAAATCTTCCAAAAAATGATCAGTTTTTTAAAGCATCTCTGGCATCTGAACTTTAAAACAGGTTTCAAATACATTTCATGTTCAATACCAAAAGTGGATTTTAAGATAAGGAACATACCAGTTCTGCTAACAGGAATTTAGGTACTATGTTGCTCAGTCAAGTTATCAAAATATTCTTGGAAGGGCTTAGTTTCATAAGCCTTAAAATTAGACTTCTGCTAACAGCAAAATTGCTTTAAGCGTCCTGGCTTTCATAGCCTCCTGCTATTGGATTAAGAGACATGGCAGGGCCAGATTTTTTCAAGGTATGTAAGAAAAAGGATTTCAGAAGTAGGACATGTCTGGCTTTCAGTAAATGCCCATCTTCCTCTTTAGATCACTATATTTCTGTGAGTTTTAAGGGACCTCTTGGGTGAGTGACAAACAATAGAGCTGCATGTTAAATCTGAAATATTATAGAGCAAGAAGTCCTGGATGTCACTAGAGTGTTTTAATTTTTTTTATGGTTGCTATTTGATGCTTATGAGTATCATGGGTCCAGCTGATTTGTGCTGCGCTGCAGAAAACTGTACACAAGTTCCTAATCACTCTCTACTCCAGTGTGAAAATTAGTTCTCTGATCCAAAATTCAATTCTTTAGAAGTGAGTTTTGTAATTTGAAGGATGAATGCAGCCATGGCATAAATGGTGACTAGATCCCCACTGCAGGTATGGTGACCTGCTGTCTCATCCTCCATGGGAGCCTAGACTGTGCCCCATAGCCCCAGTAACAATGGGTTAGTGCTACAGTGGGAGTTATCCTCCAGCTGGCAGAGACACAGCCCTTCTGGCTTTCAGGCTGCTTCGTCCCCCTCTTCTCCCCTGTCACAGTGTTGGCACCATTTTGACTCCCAGTACAGCACCAGAGATTCTCTGCAGAGCCATAAAATGCAGGGATGTGCTGAGTGGACAGAGCGATGCCAGGACCACGGCAGGGGAGATGGGACTAGCATGAAAGCAGAAACCTTTATGGCTTGCCCTGCAAATCTGTGCTTGGCATTACATATTCAGCATCCAAATGTCTGGTGAATCACAGGTCACATTCATTAATTTAGGATTCACTTCAGCTAGCTGATTAAATACATAAAACAAATGAATATTCCCCTTGATTTCAATTAGATCATTCAATTCAAACCTAGGCAAATGCTAATCTTTTCTGAGCTAGGGCCATTGCTGTTCCATAATAAAATCTGTTACTTCATTTGAGGGACAAAAAGGCACAGAGAAGGCTGTTTGCTATAATGAAGGAGAAAAGACATGCTCAAATCCAGCATTGATCTCTTGTGTTTATTCTCTGTAGGCTGCAAACACAACCTGAGATGCAAAAATTACAAAATCAAAGGTAGCATTCGTAGGGTAAGACACTAGTCTGATTTATTGTCGTATTTTCCCTGGGAGCTGAGACAAAATCACATTGGCCAAAATAAAAAACAAATAGCCACTCTGGATGTGTCATCCACCTGCAGATGAAAGTATTTGATTTGGCATTTGCCAGCATCCTCAGCTGTGGACCACTCACAGCTGCTAAAGACAGCAGTGGGATGCTGAATATTCTGCTATTCTAAATTTCAACAGCACATTTCAAACTGACCAACCAAAGTTAAGAGCCTCCTGACTTCAGTAAGCTCTTCTTGGACTCCAATGCCCATTTGTGAATTGAAAGTCTAACACTGGGTTCATTTGTATGGTTGCCATGAAAATAGATTGTTCAGTGCTTTTGAGGTACATGCTGTACTGCTGAGGACCACAGAAATGCTTGCTGATATTTTTTTTTTAAAAAAAGCTAATTGTCATCATTCTCTTCACATATGTTCTTAAAGCTCTTAAAAATCCTTTCTGATCCATTCATATTCATCCATTTGTCTTGTAAACTTGTCTGCAAAAATCATCTTGTACACTCCATAATAAGGTTTATTTTTCCCAAAGAGTGAATTCTTGAGTACAGATGAGAAACAGAAGAGTACATTTAAATAATAATTAAATCTACTTTTTAATGGAATATTCTTTGCAACAGCATATTAATCTGTGCACAAATGAGATCAGGCTTCTCAGATCCATGTCCAGTGTGGATCTGAACATATCCCAAAGTGGAAACTCCATAATTTCTCTGAGTAACCTGCTCCAGTGTTTGACTGTCCTTACAATTTAAAAAAATCATATATTTATTTAAAGGGAATTTTGTATTTCCTTTTTTGTCTATTATTTTCTGTTCCTTTCATTGCATACCACCAAGAATAGCCTGACTCAACCCTTTTTACTTTCTCCAATGTGATATTTATAAACATCTGTCAGATGTCTGTGCATTTCATCTCCAGGCTCAACGGTCCCAGCTCTCTCAGCTTCTTCTTGCACGAGATGATCCAATGCCTTTGTCATCTCTGTGGGTCTTTCTTTGCTGGGCTCACTCCAGCTTGTCCATGACTCTCTTGCACTGGAAGTCCAGGACTGGGCACAGCAGTCAGGTTGTGTGTCATCAGCACTGAGTAGAGAGGATCACCTCTCCTGATATGCTAACAGTGTTTTTCCTCATGCAGCCCAGGGTGGTGTTGACCTTCCGAATATGTTTTAAAAGAAGGAGCATATGGCATGGGAAAGAAAGAGGACAGGTTTAAACAGATATTGATTTGCTGTGCTTGTACAAGGGAATCATCACCCACAGAGATGTCGTCATTCTAACCTTGGCTGCTAAGACTTCACCACCAAACCTCAAGTTGCTTCTTTTATCTAGCATTTGGTGTTTATTGCATCCACTTACAAACCTTGTATTGAGAATGTAACAAGAACCTGCATGGAATGCGAGAAGCAAGTATTCAAAATCTCTCTCTGATGGAAGTTTTGTGTCTCATTTCTTCGGAAAATGTCCAATAAGTTATTCTGAGGCAGTAATTAAAGAGACTGTATCTCACTCATTTCCATAGTTGCCAGCTGAGTATCTTACTTAAAACAGAAAAACTTTAAAAGCGATATTGAAAAGATGCTCTTCCTCCAAACCTCCACTCTTTAAGAGTCCACTAACATTTAGTGCACAATATTTTCCAAAAAAAGTATCCTCAGAGGATGTAGTTGAATACTGAATGTCAACTTTGACATGATTCTCCAGTGCTCTGACCTTTCTAATAAAAGATTCTTAGCTACAGTTCATTACTTCATTGTATGAATCAAGTTCTTTAGATGAGATATTTAGACTATGAATCCCCACTTGAATATATGTATGAAATGTGCCTCAGTGGATGTAGGAAAGATTTGAATTTGACTAAATTGTAGACTTAGGCATTAAAAGAATCAGTTGCACACTTCCTATGACGGTGCTTCAAATCAACACTTTTGGGATAGGAGCAAAGACCAGAAGGAACATAAATATTCTTCTTTTTTATTATTATTCTGTGTCTAGTGAGGATAAAAATAAAATTTACTCTGTGAATAACTTCTTCATTTAGTTCTGTGTTTCCCATAGGAGAAGATTATGGTATAGTTATGTATGTTAATTATTCTGAATCCAAATATTTATATAACCTTAGAGGGTAGAAAGAGGGATTTCACTGGGACTACAACAAAAGCTAGATTCTGTGCTGTGTTACTTGTTAGTTTCACATCAGTAAAGTTTATCCTATAATGCTTTTCAATAAATAAGGGGGGAAGAGCAGTCTGACAAAATTTCATTATAAATTATGCAAAAATATGATTGGAATAGGGAACAAAAAGACTCTAAGATTTTTCAGCATACAGCATTTGCCCTTCAGATACCAAAGCAGAAAAATACAAGCCTTCTAAAGACAGTGTTAGATCTGTCAGTCTCACGTGGATGTCTCAGATCCTGGGTGACATCTCAAACGGCACTAGATGTCCACATTTGGAGAACTGAGTTGTGCGTAAGACCTGACATTCACTAAGAGAGTAAAACGCCTATATTAGATGTGGATTTGTTTAGAATCACATTATAGTATATGGAAACTACAGAAATGCTCATTTAATCAAAATTGTCTTCTGAGAGACACTGAAGTGATTAGGGATGTAGACTCAATGAACCTGATTGATTAGACTTCCATTTGGCTGCAGGGTCTAACTCCCATTTTGACTCCCACATGAGGGAGTCACTTGGATTGCTGAAAGTAAATTTTCAGTAGTTTGGACTGTGTCATGGTTTTCAAATAAAAGTGATAATTTTCAACTTCATTGAAGAACTTTTCTAGAACAGGGATCATTGCAATCCTGAGCAGAATAAAGAGCCTGAAGGGGTGATTAGAAGAGGCCTCCAGAACTGCAACTTGGGTTCTAGGGGACTAGGGCTACACTGTTTGGAGTACATCTCAAGTTTGATACTCAAAGGAATAAAAAACTCTAAACTAAATGACAGCTATTGGCATAAAACAGGGATGTTAACCTCAATTCCTTTTTTCCACTAGAAATATTTTTTCAATACATACATTTTGGGAAGGAAAAGGATGTAAACAGTCCTGTCCTGTTTCTGCTTATTCAAGATGTTAGACTAAAAGTGCAGTCATCCTTCCCTAGCTAATTGCAATTACTTGTACACTCAATACAGGAGTATCTTAACATCCTGGAAATTTGTCTGCGGTATAGCATACCACAATGAAAAAATTTAACTGAAAATTTCTCAACCTGAGATAAAACTATAGGAAGAAAAGAAAAAAAAAATCTTTACATTTCAAAATGGAAATAAAAAGGTAGAGAATCTTTAATAATTTCCTCCAAATTCCTACAACTCCAGGTTTTGGAAGCCTTTGTAAGTTAAGTATTTTATATCTATTAGCTGAAGAGTAATAAATATACACACTAGATTTATGAGAATTTGGCAGTTTATGGTGATATACTTCTGCATTTTCATCTTCCGTCTCTTTGATTATTTGAAAATAGTGTAGAAATGAGTATCTAAGATGAATGATGTTTTTTCCAAAGACAGAATTGCCACATGATTGAAATAAATCTGATTCAAACTGAAATTTGTTATGGAAAAGCAGCTATATTTTAGCTAATCCCTGCCATTCCTGTAAACAAAGTTCTGTAGTTTAAATCACCCAGAAACTGAATGAATCATTACTAAAGTTTACTTTAAAGAATAAGTAACAAAAGTAAAATTAGAGTACACTAACTATAATAATAGAAAAGTCAATATTCTGAAGCAGTAAGAACATAAGATCATACTCTTAGAACATTCATTTATTCTGAATTAGGCAAAGAGTCTCTCAGCTGTTCAGTCTTTAGAGCACACAAGGCCCTTAATAATGCACTATACAGGAAGTAGTGACTCATCTTCTCTTACCCCTAAACTGGAGAGACATGCATTTTATGGATAGACCATTTAATGGATAAGGAATTGGCTGGATGCTTGCATTCAGACTTGCAGTGAATGGCTCAATGTCCAGGTGTTGAACAGTGACAAGTGACATTCCTCAGGGCTTAGTACTGGGACCAGCACTGTTTAATGTCTTTGCCAACGACATGGACAGTGGGATTGTGTCAACTTTCACCAAGCTTGCAAATCACACCAAGCTGAGTGGGGCAGTCAACACTCTGGAGGGAAGGGATGTCATCCAGAGGGACCTTGACAGGCTTGAGAAGTGGGACTGTGTGAACCTCCTGAAGTTAAACAAGGCCAAGAGCAAGGTCCTGCACCTGGATAATTCCAAGCTCACATGCAGGCTGGGCAGTGAATGGATTGAGAGTAACCCTGAAGAGAAGGACTTGGGGGTGTTGGTGGTTGAGAGCCTGGACATAACCCAGCAATGTGCACTCAGAGACCAGAAAGCCAACCATGTCCTGGGCTTCATATAAAGCACTGTGGCCAGCAGGGTGAGGGAGAGGATTCTGCCCTTCTACTCAGCTCTGGTGAGACCTCACCTGCAGTACTGTGTCCAGCTCTGGGGCCTTCAACATAAAAAGGACATCAACATGTTTAAGCAAGTCTAGAGAATGGTCATGAAGATGATTAGAGGGCTGAAGCACCTCTCCTACAGAGACAGGCTGAGAAACTTGGTTTTGTTTACTCTGGAGAAGAGAAGGATCCAAGGAGACCTTTTAGCCTCCTTCAAGTACCTAAAAGAGGCCTAATGGAGGGCTGGAGAGGGACTTTTCACCAAATTGTAGTGTCAAGGAAAAGAAGAATGACTCTAAACAGCAAGAGGATAGATTTAGATCAGATGTTAGGAAGTCTTTACTGGGAGTGTGATGAGCCACTGGAACAGGTTACCCAGAGAAACAGTGGATGCCCCATCCCTGGCAATGTTCAAGGCCAGGTTGGATGGGGATTTGAGTAACCTGGTTTAGTGGAAGGTGCACAGCGGTGTCGCGTTGTTTCTCCCAGCTCCGGGCAGCTCTGGCACCTTTTAGTCCTGCCTCCCTCCGGAACTTGGGCTCGCCACGCCGCGTGAGGGTCCGAGGCAAAGAGGGAAGGAATTTGTCCAAATCACCCACAAATGAAAGCGGGAAGGCTTTATTGTCACGGAGAGCTGCAGTGGGGGGTTGCAACCCACGCTTCCCATGTCACGTGGGGAAATGGCCGCGGGATCAGGGAGACGCGGGGTTTTATCAGGGGCAGGGCGAGGGGAGTAGGAGCGCCCCCCGGCCAATGGGGCACACGCTGTGGCAGTGACATTGACTACAGTGACCAACGGGAGCATGGTGGGGGCGGACACAGAGCCCTGGGGCGAACAGGGTTGCAGGATCAGGGTGACAGACACCGAACTCCTGGGATTGGATGAGGGAGTGGTCACAGGAGTGATGGGGGAGGCTCCAATGGCAGGCAGCCTGGAGTAAGTAACCGCAAGACCGGGGGATGCATGGGCGTACACAGGAATCGGCTAGCTAACATGAATTAGAACCCCTAATCTAAACCCAAACCCGAGATGCAACAGTGCCCCTTGCCTTTGCAGGGGGCTTGGAGCAAGATGATCTTTCAGCTCTCTTCCAACCCAAAATGTTCTGTGATTCTGTGATTATCTCTGGCAAAACAGAATGAAAAATTTATTTAGCTGGAAGAACATACTTTCTCCCCGCCATACACCCTCCTTTTTATTGGTTTTCATAGTACTGTTCAAAAGTTACATTTCTCTTTAATTGAAAAAGAACACGTTTTTAAATGTTAAGCTAGGATTTCAGCATGACTTACACCCACTGCCTGCTCTGAAAACATGCTTCTACCTGCTAAAAGCAAGGAAAATTTGCAATAGGTATGCTTTTCATTAACAATAAAAATAGTTCTCCGGTTTTAACATTAAATATTTTGAATCTTTTATATCATGTGATTGATCCCTTGCTTAGAATAAAAAGTGAAGATAACAACATTTGGGGCTCTTTAACCAAAACATTAGGCTTCTGGTCGTTTTTTCATCTCTTATCACTGAGCAAAGGATTTCAAACAGAGGTCAGACAGGTGTATGCTTGACAAAAGAGATTTCTAGAGATCACTGGTTGTTCAGATCATATCTAGAGTCTAACTAGTGTAATTTAAAGGACTGTACTTGCAGCTATTTCCTATAAATCCTCAGTCCTGGATTTCCTTTATTTTTCTCTATATTGTCACTGAGACCTCAGGAGTGCATTATTCTGCCTACCTACCACAGGAACTGAGAAACAGTGGGTGTTAATGTGCAGTGAAGGTGTGTAACTCCAGTTTTGTTTTTTTTTTTTCACTTCTTGTGCATTTATATTGTATCCAAGTGCAATGTAATATTTGAGTTAAAGTATTCCTATTAGAATAATAATTAAGCATTCTTGTTCACATGTGGACAAATGAAGAAGGTACACTGCCACTTTCTGAAGATTTGATTCTAAGGAGACCTTGTGAGGATCCCAATTAAAGATAGCTTTTCAAGGCTTGATTTCTGTACTGAAATTACATATATAATCTCTTTTAATTATCTCCCAGCCTTGAATATAAAATGGAGATTAGACAGGTCAGGGCCATCGAAGAACAATCCACACCCTGATTCCTGCATACATACAATTAGTCAGCATATTTTGACCAGTGCAATGGTATGTACAGTTAGAGCAGAAAGAATAATCAAAGTTATGCTTTCTATGTCCTAAAATGGTAAGAGAAGTCATAAAATAAGAAAATTTGCTTTGAACCTTCCTTAATACCTTGTTCTTTTTTCACCTATACCACCTAATTTTTAGCACTCCAGAGGCTGGGAGACAGTTTCCATCTTATAAAGAAAAATTCATGCAGTATTTCTTATAAATGTACAGATTTTAAACTTTTGGCAAACATTACAACATTGCAACACAGTAACAGAAAATGAGATCAAACATGTGTCTGAATGGTAAACATTCAGGTTTTTATTTTGCTGGATCCAAAAGGTAAGTAGAAATGCCAATAAATGGATGCTGACCAGATTTCAAAATTAGAAGGATTGGATTTATGACATTTTTAAAGGAAAACACCCCAATTTGGAAAGGCTGAAATTATATTTCTTCTAATCAATATGTCTAATAAATATGTTAAAAAATTATGCAAGGTAAAAGAATAAATTAAAGGGTGGGTATTTCAGCTTTTCCATATCAACCAAAGTCTGTATTTGATGAGGGATTGGATTGGATTGGATTGGATTGGATTGGGTTGGATTTTTTAACCACAGGTAAGGATGTTTGGAATATTCTTCAAAATCCCTGTAATTTTTTTCAGGAAATACTTCATTTTGCTGAGGGGGGTTGAAGGAGGAAATTTTGGTATGCTAATTGGTACCATGTCTTGCCAGGTTTTGAAGGTAATTGCTTTTTGGGTTTTTTTTGTTAAGCTCTCCAGTCTAAATAACCTTTGTTGACATTTCTTTGGGAAGCATAAGGTGATAATATTTTCCCCTGTAAATTTCATACTGGAAATATATAACTTAGAGTGTATACTGATTTCTTTAGATTCATTCTTTGTGAAGTCTCAGAAAAACTAATTTATTACCTTTTTTCCCTTGCTTTTACCTACAAGTCCTCCTGTTTTTCAATTAACTCAGTTCTCACTGCTTCTTTACAATCATACCTATGATTGATTTTCCCTCAGGAGTAATGGCAGCTGCTTTCTGGTGAATGTTAAATAGTGCAATTATATCTTCAAATACCATAAATGTCTACTTAATTCCCTAAATTGTCAATACTGTTTGTAAAGGATAAGTGAAAAGAAAAATATTTGCCCTCATGGCTTATTTAGAATGCAAGCTGCTACTGTTGGCTGTCTGTGTGTATGTGGGTAGTGGCTGGCACAAAAATTTCATAAAATGCTATGCAATTCTTGGTGCTATGACCTTCTTAATTTTAAAAATATAAAACATTTTTGAGTGCACAAGGGATTGATTATGAGTCATAACTTTCAGGTCCTAATTTTGGAAAATTGTAGTTTGATGCATAGGAAGAGAAAGTCAGAAATTTTTTACACTCTTTCACTACAAAAAGCTTGTATTTAAAAAGGAATGATGTTTTATTTTTTAACTACCAATAAAATTCAATATTTTTTCTTTAAAATATTTCTTTTAGCATTCCATCTGGATTCGTTCAATGTGGATGCTTGTATTGCGGTTGAAATGTTCTATTTCTACTGATTCCATCAATTGTAATAAGACTAGTTTCTCCAAGTTCATGACAGGATTGTGATATACTACTTGAGAACACTGAAAGATATTTTTAAGGTGCTTTCAAAAGTTATGGAAAATATTTGCTGCATTCTGAAATGTTTCAAATGCAAGAGATTATAAACATTTGAATAGATTTTTCCATGGGAATAATGAAAGACATGTAAAAACAACAGGAATTTAAGAATTCAGAATTAAAATCAAATGTGCTATCCTTACACTGAAAGAAGCCACCAAGAAAGAAATAAGCAGAGAAACTTGAGAGACACATTCTGAAACTTTGGAATATATGTCAACCTAACATTTGTGAAAATATTCCCCCTTTTTAAGAGAAGTATTAAATTTGTCTTTTAACAGGAATAACTTCTTAGATACAAGGAGAACTCTAATTAAATACTTAAAACTTGATGATTCTGTAAAGGTCAAATGGCTAATATTAAATGTATTGCAAAGTGATCCATGTCAAAAGTAATTTCTGAGAAGCTTGGGTGAGAATAGAAAAGTCCACTGCAAAATCACTCACTGTTAAGGAAGTAGAAAAAGCACTACTAAGTCATTGAAGGCATCAGCTCTTGGATCTCATGACAGCAATGTGAAAATTAATATTCAGCCATTTTGAATGCGCTAGAAAATATTTGCAGGTTAAGAAATGCAGACAAAGGTATTTCCTAAAATAAATAATTAGTGGATTAAAATGGATTAAGTATATCATATCGTTATTTATTAATCTCATCTATAATGTAATACCCATTCTGAGCAAAAATTTCATTCCATTTTGCCATCAACGCTCATCCTACAGGCTTTTTCTGCCATAGAAGTGTGTATTGTCTTTTTTCACTATGAGCTTTCTTGTTGTGCCAGGGTCTAAACTTATGGGTTTTTCTGTGAATTTATCTAGGATCAATTTAATAAGACTTCATCTTATTTATAAGTCAAAATTGTAAGGAAAAACATTGTAGTACAGATCTGCAGGGAAAACAATTCTAAAGTTAGAACAGTAAACAAAATCATGGAGGAACTGGGATTTCATCTTTCTATTTCTCTTGGACAATACTGTTTCAGTACAAGTTTCCCCACCTGCTATTTTACTTTCTAAAACATGATCACATTAATTGTTATTTGATATTAAACACAAATTAAAGAACTGAAAACAAAAGAATATTAGTACAGTGCATTTGCAATCTGCAAATGTTCTAAATGCTTTTCAGTTGTGCATAAAAGCAGAGATTAGTGTGTCTTAAAATTAAATTATGGCTATGGTTTATTAATAATTTAACTCAAAAAATTTCTACTACATAAATTAAAGGTTTAAAGGATTTTTAAAAAATAGATTTAAAAAAACCTCCTTTATTCAAATTTTTTTTTAAATGTGTATTTATTTTGAGATGTTATTACCATTGTCACATTCTGTGAACATTACCCATCTGATTAGCATTTTACAACTGATTCTTCACAAAAAATGTGAATGGTTCTACATAAAAGATTTGTTTCTGATGCCTGTGGGACAAGAAATAGTTGTACAACAGCAGCATTCACACAGTACCTTTGGAAACAACAACTTGTATTATACAGGTTTCTGTAATTTTAAAGAAGTAATAAATAATAGATAAGCTCATGACCTTGTTACCTTTCCCTGAACAGCAAGTGACGTTGGTTATAATCTCTTTCTTGGGTTTCTTTTTAGATTGTGGGGGTTTTTTTGCTGTTGTTCTTTTGTTAGTTGAGAAGTGTCTCTTTTGTTCATACCAGAAGAGTTTAATATTATTTCGGTCAGATAAGTACTGAGATTTTTTGCAATTTCTAAGATTTTCTGGAAATTATTTACCTATTTGCAACATAATCCATGATATATGAAGTCACAAAGATAATAAACCCAAGGGTTACTTAAGTACTGATTTGCCACTACAAGAAAATGGGTTTGTTAATTTCTTAATTAAAATTATCCTCAGAGTTGATGGCACAAGGTGCAATGTGATTGAATGCAATGTCTGTATTTTTTACAGATTTGATTTTTTTAAAGATGAATAAGCAGCTATATATGCAAGCAAACATTTTACTGAACTAATTTCTGACGTTACAAAGCTAATTAAGGATGGAATGATACAATGATCCAATCAAGGACATGATTAAGAGTGATTCAATAAATCAATATGTGAAATTATCAAAACATCAAATGAATATAGCAAGTAATCAACTAAAATTACAAGGTTAACATGAAGAATCTGAGAAAATCACATTTAATCCAGGGTATCAACTGAGTTTTTCAGGCAATCAGAGCATTAACCTAGTTTCTGAAGTTCCTAGACTTTTACCACGAAACTTAACTATCTTGTTTTCACTCAGAAAAATAGCCAGCTTTTTTGGAGTCTTTTGGCAATTCCACTTAGTAAGTTTAGTAAGTTGTCAATGCTTTGTTTTTGTTTTTCACTTTTGTGAAACAGCATTGTAACATAGATTCTAAATATACATGTAGAGATAAATAAACAATGTTCAACATGAAATTTGCTATAAAGTTGTGTTTTTGTAATCCAAGGAAAGAATTGACAAAAGACCAGAAGGAAGAAGAGTTGGTGCTCATAACTAGTGATACTTTTTGTTGGAGTGGTCACTCCTACCTTAGAAATACAAATGCACTAGTTGAACAGTATGGGTGAAACTTTCTTACGTCAAAAACCCTCACAAAATTCAATACAGGATATCTCTTAGGAATCTTGTTTCCATGGAACGGCGAAGTGCATGAAGTTTACAAGACAGGAAACTTTCCATAATCAGCAGAAGACTGAGGGGTTAGGAGGGCATTAAATCCTTCACGTCTTTGTGGAGATGATCTATCCAGAAACTAAGCAACATGCGTCTCCAGTGTTTGTGTTAATCTAGCCCATATAATATCAGCAAATTTTCCTTCTGGATTGCCCTGATCTTTATCTTACCCTTTATTTGCTTTAGAAATCTTAATTCGTTGAGATCCATTTAAATGGATCTAAGTATTGCTCTCATGCTTTCACAGCAAGAATTCTCTTAAGAGTTACACAAGAGTGCAAGGTACTGCCAGTAGTGACCTTTAACTTGAAATCTGCTGATATTATTATTCACAAATATTAATCTTGAACAGAAGAACCTGGGTCAAGAGAAATATCAGAAGTCTAGCTGAACCAGAAGAGACAAGACCCACAGTGAGAGCAAATTTTACATTATTGTATGAAAAGAGGGCCATAGTCAACATAGTTGCCAAAACACATTCCTTTCTTTGGGCTTACTTCAGCATTCATTACATTTGTTTAAATAGTTGGGTATTTACTTGAGAAGAATTACAGACATGTATAAATTCAGAACTCATCTTAATAATTCTAAAGCATTTCAAAGATTATATTTTCTGATGAGTAATTAAATCAACAAAGATTTTCTTGCCAAGAAATACTTGGAATTGTATTTCCTATAATTTAAAATCCTTAGAGTAAGACCAGAAGAGTATCACAGCAGTTTCCCAAGTTATGACAATTGTGCATTTGACCAAAGGCCCCTAATCTTTAGCTATGACTAACAGCAAATGCTTAATGAAGAGTATAAATGCCAGGAAGTATGCAGTGATGTACATACCAGTGGCTTTGTGTTGCAGAGGAAATTCTTTAGATCATTTCCTTTCTGGAGGTAAATGTAATCATCTGTGGTTGTCTATAGCGAAGAGTTTCACAGTTTAACTAAATGTAGATGTGTACATTTACTGTAGATGCGTCCATATTGTTTGGGGTATTTGAACCTGATACCTGACACATAAGAACATTCATTATTTCCCTTGTTCTTGTTCACTTCCCCAATAGATTTTCTCATTTGATGAGTCTATCTTGTATTCGCCACATATTTTACCTGACTGAAGATCTTTAGTCTGGTCCATCTTCTTTCATGTGAATGTTCTTCCATAGTTTTCCTGCTCCTACACAAAGGCAAAATCTTGGAATTGATTATATTTGTTGTTGGGTTGGTTTTTCTTACCCTTAGAAAATATTCTGTTGCTAATGGATTCAGCTAATGCCAAAGCAAGCTGAATAAAATTGACACTGCACATTCAAGTCATGGCAGCCAGAGATTTGGGACTTGGGTCAGGAAGCAGACTGAGAGTAGGCGTGAGGGGACAAAGATGGGTATTCATTTATGAGGGGACAGCCCAACATCTGTGTCTAGGCTATAATACCAGAAAGGAAAAAAAAATTTAGCCTGTATTTGACATTTATTTCCTGGATGAAGTCCAGAACAGGACTGAAAAAAAGCAGGCAGACCCTAAATAGACATAATACACTTTTAAAAGAAATGCCATTAAAAATAAATAGAAAAGCAGACTTATAAGCAAACAAGCCTAATTCTAAATCTTAATTTTGAGTTCACAGAGTGGATTGAAAAAGATTCCAATAGAATTGAGGTGGGAGAAATTAGGTTTCTTTTTGATTACATCTGGATACAAATTGGGTTTAAATTAGATTTGTGCTGCAAACAAACCTTGCACAGGGAACTGATATATGTGTAGTTTTCAAGTTCACATTGAAGGTCCATTTTTTTGGCAGTTGAGGTAATGATTTAGTGAAGTACTTAATTACGTGCCAAATTATAGGGTTTATCTCTATCTTGCTAAAGAAATGAAACTCAAACTCTTCTAATGTATTTATATTTCTAAAGTGAAGAAATTCAGTGGACTTTTTTTTGAGAGGGCTGGAGATGAAGAATATGCATTTAAATTACCTGCAAGTAGTGTAGGATGACTAATTAAATATGACTGAAATGTGTATGCATTTTTCATAGTTTTAATAAGTGAAATTTTGTGTGAAAGAGGATGAGAAATGGGAATATAGCAAGCAATTCTTTACAGTGCTTAGATAATACAGTTGAGCTTCACTATTCCAACAAACAGAACTGGTTTTCATATTTTAATATTATTTAGAAATATATTTTCTTTTTTAATGAGCAATGCACAGAGTTTCATTATCAAAAAAGGAAGGAATTTTAATCTCTTAGTAGAAATTTTTAGTTTAAGAATTTCAAAAATACAATGATTTATGAAAAAAAATTGGCCTATGTTATGCACTATACTGATGGCACATTATAGATGCATGATTACACATAGTATTCTGATATATATGATGGTAATCTCACATACTTCTCTATCTTAAAAAATCATTTTAATTCTCTAGCTCTTGTAATAATCATATCTTGACCATATGAAGCTTCATTACCATTAGTGTTAATAGGCTTCGGCACATTTTCTGTGAAAACTTTTCTACACCTCATAAACAGATTGTAGGATGCAAATAACACTTACACAGCATTTCAAGGAATGAAACACAAAATATCTTTGAAATAAATAGGTCACCATTTCATCTCCATTACAAGTGAAAGTGAAGAAGAATCACACAAAAAACTACTCAGAGATGACATTCAAATAGTGATTCTGGAGCTGTAGAATGTAGCCAGTATTGTTTTACTTTATTTTGAATCAATAAACTCTTAAAAGTTTAAATTACTTCTTTTGTATTAAACAAAGAATTAGTGAAAATTAGAGGTATGAGAAGGAAAAAAAACCCCATGACTACTTCTTTATAGACTCTCTTCTCAAAACTTCTTTTAATAGCAAGCTTTTTTCATTAATTTGAATCAATAGTAAAAGTTAAAGATCAGTTAGCATATTTAAAATTTTTAATCACCCAAATATGTTAGTTTTGCATTTGAAAAAGTGATATATGTATATAAAAACCCAAACAACTTCCTTCCTCATGAAAGTTTTAAAATTATTAATATTTTAGTAGAACCTCATGCATACACTTGTACATGCACACACTCATACACATACACATACTTAGGTCTTCAGGGTTTTGAGCAGCCTTGAATTCAGCTTTGTTGCTTCATAAGGAAAAAGCAAAGTTCATTGTCTTACATATTAGAAGTGCACACAAAGGGAAAATCTTATAGTTTTTCTCGTCTAGAGGAATTCATGAAAGTATTCGCTTGTTCTAGTGAATTGGCTAAATGAGCTTATTTCATAAGGAAATAAGGAAAAAGAGGCTGAATTCAATTATAACTTTATTGAAAAACAAATTAATTAGATTATATGAAATATCATTCATTCTTCAAGGTACTAACCAGAGCAATCAAATTTCTTTAAACTTAGCAGTGATTTCAAAAACTTGAGAAGAGACTGGATTGTAATTTTTGTGTTTATAGTGAAAAAAATTAAAATGACCCTGAGTGTTTATGGAAATATATGCCATCCTCTGAATTCACAGAGTACTTCTTTACAGAAGCAACTAAATATTTTGCTGGATATTAAAATGTGACTACAATCCGGTTTAAAACTTTTTTACATTTTCATGCATTCCCTCACAATAAAGAAGTTGGTTTAATAGTTTTGGATATTAATAATTTGTTCATTACTTACAATACAAACTTAAAAAAAATCTTTAATTTCACTTCCAGGCATTAAAAAAAAAAAAAAAAAAAGAAAAACCAAACCACATTTTGTTCTGTAAGCACATTTGATTTTCCCTGTTATGGCTGTGATTTCTGACATATTCATGCAACCCAAGAATCCAGATGATGGATTTGTGGAATGTCAGGTTGTGGAATGCAAAGCATTCAAAACTGCAACACTGACTGCAGGACAAATGTATGCTATTTAGCAGAAATACATCAGTCATGGAAATGATCATGCTGTAAGTCTTGTTCAATACCTTACAGCCTATTAAACAGAAGAAAGTGAAGCAAGTTTGCTTAGGATATTATGACAGATTGTGAACATGAATAATAGTAATGCATTCCTGTAGTCTTAGACTGCCAATATTAACATGGAAAATTATCAATCATTAATCCATCAAAGAATGCTGCATTTCCAAGTCTCAGTTATTATTGAATTCCTGTTTTTGAAGGAATAGGAAATTTAATGAAACAGGTTTAGTGATTGAGTTTAGTGGAGCATCTTACTGGGTTGTTATATCAAAAGGCTTTCTTCATCACCAATAAACCCGAAGATTTAAAAGAAGTATTTCATACTAGATCACAAAGATAATGAAAGATACCAGAAGGTCTCAATATAATGTACCTCCAGGAAACTGAGTATGGTAATGTAACCATAACTTTTTTTTTTTTTTCTCTGATCCTGGAAGAAAATAAATCATCTTTGTATATCTAAAGTTTCTGAGCTGAAGAGCTGTTCATTATGTAGTATCATAAATCATATATGGTAAATGACACAAAGAAAACCACTATTCATTTAGGATCCTTGCTCTAAATCCACTGAAAACTCTCATTGGATTCCTCTTAACACCAACAGGATTTAGGTCATTCCATCTGTTGAGGAGAAAGTGGAGAAGTAAAAATGTGAAATTAATGACCTGAATGATATATTCTACAACATGAATAAAGCTCCAATAGCATAGATAGGGAGACAGACTGATATGCTGAAAATTCCAGTATTTATTAAAGCTGACATATCTCTTCCATTGCTCTCATCGTTTCTCTTCTAGAGTCAACAGGGAGAGTGGAGGGGTGTTGTAATTTCTGTGTGTCTAGGGGTTGCATTTCATTGTTCCACAAGGGCCAAAAAAATATCTCTGGCCCTGAACTGCTAGAAGTCAGATGATTCTTTTCTAACTTTATTATCTGCTGGCTACAACATGCTGAAGTACAGCTGTCCTGGAAATACATATATACATTTATATATAATGATGATAGCTGCACAAAAATATTTCCAGTCTTGATGTAGAAAAAGAACTATGTATATATGTGTAATGATGAGCACAGGGAGAGTCCTACTGGCTGTCACAACATCATACTTTTACTGGGAGAAGGGCTACCTGGCTTCAGCCCTCTTTATGACTCCCTTTCCATTCCCTTTTCAATAGTTCATGTGGCACATTGCATTTAAGCAGTTAAGGTTTTACAAAAACAAAGATGCAAACAAAACCCCTCAAAGACATTTAATTATGAAAATAAAGAGGAAAATAAATTATAACTACAAAATTATTTAAATTAAAAATGGTAAAAGGTCTGTTTTCCAGTAGACCTGTGATAAAGGGAGTTTAAATACAGTATCTGATTCTCTTCTTTAACTGGAGATTTCAAAATATATCTAAAAATGTTTTTCTTACATTCTCCTCCTCCCAGCCTCTTTTCTGGGAAGTTCTTACCTGGAATCTAGCTAAATATTTTCAACAGAATTCTATTGAAAACATACAGAATAATTTATTTCACAGTGAATATGAAAAAATATGGGGATTTTTAAAGTTTTAATTTGTATTGGCATTTATATTAATGGTAATGTGATCTTTCAGCTTATATTTCTGCTTACTAACATTCTTTTTTAACAGTAGCATTACATTTGTTGATTTGATTGGAACAGTCCTTTGTTTGAATAAGAAAATAGCCAGAATTGTTTTCTGTTTCACCAAAAGATGTCAAAGAAAATTGACATGTATTTCTTAGTATGCAACAATATAACAATGAAGTGACACGCAATGTCTTTAAAATGTCTTCAAGGTTGAAAGCATATTACAGTAATAGCCATTAGTCTGCATGTATGTTCCTTGCTAGGAGTTCTGCAGCACAGAATTATATTTGATTACTCAACTAAAAACAGTCATCCATTAACCCCCAGAGAGTTACAGTTCCCTCAGCATGCCTGAGGCCACACCACCTAGTGTGTCCCCGTTATTTTAAATGTTATAGGAGGAACACTAGGACATACAGAAACACCCTGAGGTCACTCTCTGTCATTTCAATAAAAGTTATGGAAGGAAATGTATCCCCTTTCCAATGTTACCGCAGTCAGCGGCACAGCAACGTGAGGGAGGAGTTTGGCATGAATATTCAAGGACATTAATGGGTTAAGCATCAGTAGGACTAGAAGAAAAGCTATGGGGGAAAAAAGTGTGCTTGTCAGAACAAGGCTAGTATTTTCATTTCTCTGGAAGTATGAGGGGATTCCACTACTTTCTTTCACTAAAAAATGCAGAATTACAAAGGGAAGCATTAATAAACTGGTAAGAGTGTACTCCAGCATAATGCTACACACAGTACAGTCAGAAGCAGGGTTCTGCTGTGGAAGCTATTTTATAATCAAAAAGGAGGTCACAACCTTGGCTACAAAATTATTTTTGTGTAGTAGAACAATCCTATCCTGACATTAAAAAAAAAAAAAATATAACTCATGGAAATACATATGTAAAACTACCAACTAAAATTTCAATATTTTCCTGTATTTAAAATTTATTTACTTTATTTATTGGTGCTCCACTTTTGACTGTCCTCTTAAAATTTTCTGGAAGCAGATATAATTGTACCCAAAATTCCTGATTAGAATAAGATCTCCATCCATTGACATAAGTTACAACTGTGGTTCCACATCATCACAACAGTGATGGAATTTGGGAGCTTAAAAATCCTGGAACCTCAGATATGTTGTGATCTTTGATAGAAATCAATGACTCATAGTGATAAATAACCATTTTGCCCAAAATGCATTATGTATTCTTTGTTTTATTTATATTAACGAAACCAAACAAAAAAGGAAATTAAAGAAAAACATCCCTAGGGAAACTGAATCAGCCATCACAATGATGTCAAAATAGTTGTTGAAACCTATGGGTATAAATTAATCTTCGTTACACCACTTTATCTATGTAACAGGAAGTACTGAAAGACTTAATTAATTCTTGATTGTAAAACACTTAAGAAGCCTTTGAAAAATTGACATGCAAGTCCAAAACATCATTTTTTACTGTGGTGACTCACAAGATTTTAATATTCTACTTGATAAAAGAACTATTCATTTCTCTGCTTAATATTTTTGAGACTGTTTTTTTCTTCCTCTGTATTAGGTTCAAATTCAAATAGTAAGCCTTCTTGGGCAAATCAGGGGAGCTGGACATAAAAGCCTGTATGCATGCTGTCTTTCCACTCAACCATGTAATGCAACACTTTGCTATCTCCATTAAAAGACTTACTTTGTACCATATCATGCATTTCATAATATTTCCATCTAAATGCAGATTTTTCTGTTCCATGTGTAGCATCTAGTCAGGTTTTCCATAAAAATACCAGCGGGACAGAACATTGAAATTCATTTTGCATATTAAAGAAATCTCTCTTCGATTCCTTTTATTTGTTTTATCAACTCAAGCAATAAACAAGAAAATTAGAGTTTCAGCAATGATGGAGAAAACATTTATGATTTTATCAGACATGATTTCTTTTTTCCTTGCTTAGACAATTTCCTGACTCTTAGGAGCAGGTAATTTTGAAATGTTGCACTGATGAATGGCATAAGTCCATATATATCTTTTAACCCAAGTGCAGTACATTAGGCGTACATTGCCCAATGAGAACTTCACTTTGAGCAGCACACATATTGAATGCTTTTGTAACCAATATTTACAACAAGTTTAATATCTGTCCTATAGAAATTAGTTTTCTTTGAAAGCGTTATTGCAAATGTCATAATATTTTCTGATATTGCTCTCTGATGTGCACAGGTATAAAGCAAGCCCAAAAAAAAAGCAAACAACATAAATTGAAGAGATTAGCTAGCAGAGATGTCATTGCAAACACTCTTTTCTAATCCTAAAAAGAGAACCCAGTCAAAACTTTCATTTTCAAGCTGCATAAATACAGCTGGACTAGATTTATATAGTAATAACTTGTTTATTAGAAATTTTTATATTGCACATTAATCAAAAACTGAAAAAGAATGCAATTAAAAAAACCCCACACTTTAGAGAATGGTTACTATGACCTCCCATGAGTGTGCTTATATATAAATAATGTTATAATTTTAAAAAATAGAGAATATATTTGACTTTTGCATATTGATTTTCTCTATTACCTGGTATCTTGTAAACATAAAATTTGTGGTTTAGAGTCTTTTGTTATGGTTTGTGTAAAAAATATGATAATGAATGTCTGTGCTTGATTTCTTTATTTTTATGAAGTCCTCCTCAACCACTCAAAATTCCACCAGATCAACAATACATCGCCACCTTAGGGCAGCTGTAGCTCAGCCTTGCACAGATATGTATGATGAATTTAGGAAGACTCCAAGATTTCCTTCTATTATTTCAGTGCTACTGCTGGGATGCCCCAGAATGATGGAAGAAGGTGCACTTTGGTTGCTACTGACCTCCTCCTTGTAAGACCTTTGTTTTGATTTTATCTTCGGACAGAATGGGAAGTGCTTTTCCACCCTGAACCACCAAAGCAGGGAGCATGTGGGCAGGTAACCCAGAGTACTTTTAGCCCTGGAAATCTTGTTTAGGGAAGGCTGGCTTTGCTCCCTGCTCTCACCAGCCTTCTGCTTCCTGTCACCAGCAAGCAGGACTCCAGAGACTCTTAGTTCACTTGCTGTATCTCACCTGCCTCTGCCCCTGCCCCCTCATTTTCTGAATTCTTTCTGGCAGAGTTCATAAGATTTTGTTTCTAGTAGGAGAGCTTTTTCTTCTCCAGTTTTTCTGACTGTACAACCCAAGAGGTGGGTATACAGCTAAGTAAAAACTTTCAGCATAGACATAGCCAGACTGAATTCCCAGCCATGAAAAAAGCAGGGAAGTTGTTTGATGCTTTTACAGTGTTTGGTGTCATTTCCAAGAATGGTATGTTTATTTAAAAATTACATAAATAAAAAATAAGCAGAAATAACATTTTTCCAAGATCTAACAGTATTTTGCCAAACTTAAGTGAATTAATCACACAGTTCACTGGCTGTACCGTACTTATCTTGCTGTAACTGTACTGATATGTGTGGTGTTTTATCTTAGGGAGAATATTATTTACATGCCTTCATCTTGGATTGCTAAAATACTTTTATTCAAATTTGCCATGAATGGAATGTAATCTGCAATTATGTGTAATAGAGGGAAAGAGAAACTTCTGGATCAGAGCACATTTAGGTTGCAAAGCTATCATCTAAAATATCAAAATAAAGATTAACTTCATTAACAGTTGCAAATACTTCAAGGTAACTCCAAAAATCATCAGAAAAAAATGAATACAATTAAGGCTAGAATTACTGTGCTTTTATTCCAACACAGAAGAGAAAAAAAATCCTCTCTCCATTTTACAAGAGACTGGTGTTGCTGAAATGTTATTGTGGCATCACAGTTTGAAATTTAATTGGTCAGGATATGGAGTGTTGGTGCTGGTAGAAGGAATCCTTGGTGGGCAGAGAACACAGTGGTTTCAGACACACAGACTAACTAGAGTGACTTCAGTGAGGGGCCTCCAAACTGGTTGGGACTGGAATACTTGCTCCCTCAAGGAAAGGCTGAGACATGGGCCTGGCTTAGCCTGGGGACTGATGGCTTCAGGAGGTAATGCTGGCAGTGGCCCCCAGTACCAAAGAAAGAAGGTGGGCAGGTACCTGAAATGTTCTGGCTGGAATATTTCATAGACTTCTTTGGTTTATCAACCAAGATTACCCCTAAGTAGTTAATTCTGTCATGCCATTTCCTCAAATCACTTTTTTTCTGATAATAATGAAGGACTTTTCATCTGGAAAAATTTATTAAAGAGAAACATAAACAAAAGAAATAAATTCAACACCTGACTGTAAAGGAGCTACTGTTTACATTTGACTCAGTTGCTTCAGTTTCTCAGGACAACAGTCTGGCTGCGTGACTACAGGCAACATTGAATAACAGGAAGGGCTCATTGACTGCGCTAGAAGTTGGAGCACTGATAGGATGTGCAGTTTCTCCTTTCCTGATTTCCATAAAAAAAGGGTTTCACTTTTTGCTAACAACACTTTCAGAGCAAATTACTTGTGCTCCTTCCCCAGGAAGACCTGCTCACAGTGCAAAGCACACTGTAGCCCTGAGAAGTGAGAGAACTCACTGCCTTGAGAACAGGACTTGGTACCCAATTCACAGCAGCCATTTCAGTGAGACAGGAATTTTTGAGGTGGGAAGGCAGATGATTCACTAAGAATGACCCTGGGGGAGCTACAGATCTGTGACATAATATATCTTGGGGTATAATGGCTTTCCATTTTTCCCGTCAATGATTTTTGTTTTAATGGTCAATTTTGTGCAATATAAAAATAAATACAAAAGAAGAACAAATATTTTCTATTCATTCTTTACTGTCTCAAATTTCCCAAATTAGAAATTAATTAACTTCTTCACACTCCTTTTTGTTTGGGTCTTCCTCCTCTCCCCTGCCCCACAGTGTTCTCTCTTCAGAAAACAAAACCCACAAAACAACAACAAAAAAGTTGTTTTTCTATGTGTATTCATATACACACTATAGCATATCATTGCCTGTAATGATTACCAATAATTTCTTTTTCAAATCTATTTTTTTTCTGCTTTAATGTCAAAGAAGTTCTTTCCTGTACAGAAAACTACAGAACACTCTGCTGTATACAGTTTTGGCTTTCTTCACTAGTCTTGAGTTATTTTACATTTAAGTAGAGCATTATAACACATTATTTTCAGTTGTAATATCAATGCATACTCCAATTTTTTCTCCAAAAAAATCTTTGGACTGTTCTTTAAACTGACAACTACAAAAGTGATTGACAATCTGCGACATTGTGTTATTTTTCCCAGTCCCAGGCAGCTCCGGAGAGCCTGGCAAGGCACTGCTTCTTGGCGGGACTGAGGTTTGTCACGATTCCCGGGCGCTTCTGCTGCCACGCACCGGGGTAGGGCTGGCCACTTCTGCCATCGGCACGAGGGACGAGATGAAGAGGGAAGGATTTGTCCACTGCGTCCGTGCAGTCTGCTACAAAGCTTTAATTGCCGTGGGGAGCTGCAGTGGAGAAACCGCGGCTCGCTATCAGCGCCGTGTGGACGGAAAATGGCCTCAAACAAAGGAAGGCATGAGGTTTTATAGGGGGTGGGCCGAGGGAGATGGAAGCCCCCCCTTGCCCAATGGGGGCAGGCTACAGGAGAGTGATGTGGACCGGGGTAACCAACGGGGACGTGGCAGGGGTGGACCAGGCTCCGGGGCGAATGGGGTTGCGGGAGCGAGGTGACAGACACCGAACTCTCCAGAGTGGATGGGGGGGGGTGGTTACAGGACTGGCAGGGTGAGCTCCAATGGTAAGTAACCCGGAGTGGATTACTGTGGCGGGGGGGGAACACGGGGGGTGCATGGGGGTACACAGAACCGGCTAAATAACACATAACAGAACCCCTAATCTGAACCCAAACCCAACAACATCTGCAACAACAATCTTCACTATACCACAGGCTTCTTTCTTACTTTGACATGAGTCTTACGTTAGACTGCCAGATGCACCAATATGTTCACCATACCATCTTATTCTGGTGCTATCACTTGCTTGTTTATTATTTACATTTCATCAAAGGTCTCGCCACATCTCTTCTGAATTCCCTTTAAACATGGGGTATTTTGTTATACTAACTATAGAGGTGATGTGGAATTAGTCAATTTACAAATTCAGCATTAACAGTGAGGAGAGGATGTCATCTAAAAAAATCTATCAAAGTGTAAATCCATTTGATAAAATATACTGAAAATAATCTATGATGAAAAGATGTACTCATGCTTACTAAGTAATCCAGCTACTGGTGTTGACTGGATAAAGAATTTACATTGCTACTAAGTGATTGCATTACTGGACAGTGAGATTTTAAACAAATGCAGCATTCCTAAAATGTTTTTTGCTTTGCAACCTTATAAATTTTGTCTTATCTTGACAAAATTTTTGTTCATAAGAGAAAAAAAACAAGCTCTGGATTATTTTCAAGCACTATTTCATCCTGTGACACAAAAGTTT
Organism: Vidua macroura; assembly: GCF_024509145.1. NCBI lineage: Eukaryota > Metazoa > Chordata > Aves > Passeriformes > Viduidae > Vidua > Vidua macroura. The sequence continues at coordinate 67,203,066 of NC_071573.1, read as the reverse complement.
AGGCTAATTCATGTACTTATGATTAAAAATTATAAAAAAATCTGTGTTTTACTTATTAACTAATATATATTTTGAAGAAAAATAAGATCCAGGCATAGGCAATTAAAGGCATAGATGTTGTATCATTTTTATTGTTTCAGTACTGATGAAAGCTATCCTGAAAGATACTGATATTTGCAGCTTTTTAGCAATTTTTCCTTGTGCTTCTTTCACCCCTGATCAGTCATTTTATTAATATTTTGGTAGCACCACTGATAAATAAGGTCATCAAACATCTAATGACTGAATGACTAATCACCTTCATATGCCTTGCCGTTCCCTGACAATCTCAGGTTGGTATTTTTATTTTCACAGACACACGCCATCTTTTTTTTAAAAAAGGGAAAATGTTCTTCTCCTTTTGCTTAAAAGAATTCTATTAACAATTTTATTATCATAGTTTGGGGCATTTGTGTTTTGGATCAAAGGCTTGCCATCTGTTGTTTGGAAGAGATGCATCTGCATCTTTGTTTCTTCTGATGAGCAAAGTGGGAAAGAAGAAAACAAAGAAGAAAGGTCACTTCCAAGAAGAGCTGTTTCAATGGCCCTTGAACAAAATCTCTGACTTTTAAGAATTCCACTGTGTTTGGATCTGCCTTGTTCTAAAGTGCAAGTGCTCACACATATGTCCTGTCTCAGCTTCCAAGTGATTTGCACCAGTTAAAGGTTGAACTGCCTGTTCCCAGGCTCTGTGCTATGCGCTGATCCACAGACAGAGCTGTGGCCCACTTTCTCACTCAGTTCCTGCAGGCACTGAACTTCAATTGCAGCACATTGAGGGGATTTTCACACGGATGCAAGGAAAGTAGGAGCAAGGGCTCAATACAATAGTGACTTAACCATGCAGAGACATACTTTTGTTCCTTTTTCTCAGCACCAGACTGGACAAAAGCAACATGGCAATCAACATCCTTGCTTCAAAGAGAGGATTTGAGAGTTGCACTGAGGTAGCAAAAGGAATAACTGAGAGTCAGATGCCTAAGAAAGCAGCTGGAGTCTCTTGTATGCACCAAGAGGCTGTAGCAGGCTGGCTCAAGAAAATAGGGTAACTACGGACAGAGTGAGTAGGAAGGGACTACAGAAGGAAACCCAGAGAACCTGAGGTGAAAAGAGCGTTTGTGACAATATACAGAAGTTGAAGCTGGAATAATTATTATACTCTTAATCATTTTAAAACTTACATATAGAGGTAAACATATCCATTTTTGGCCCTTGTGCATGAAACAGGTATTATAACCTCATAATTAATTAGTTAATGGCAAAAGCTCTGAATATCCTAAGACTGGTAATGGTTCATGGAGATATTAACAATTTTGCAAGTTTTGTTCATCCACCTTTGTCAAAAATCTAAAAATTACAAAAATCTATTTGTCTCCCTTCTCCTTTTTTCTTCTCTCTAACATACTCAAGTTACAGTACATGAGGATTTTTAAATACTAAAAACTAAGAATTTAAAAGTTAGGAAGAGTTACTTTTCATCATGAAACAGGATCTTGTGGAAAATCTCAGGCACAAACTGTGTATTTGGTCTTTTTGAAATCACTTTGATACTACTTTGCTCTTCTGGGCTCCATTCAACAAAAGATATTTTCAGATATGAGGCTATAAATTCTCCAAATTTTTTTTTGTTGCTTCATTTTGATTTCCCCCAGCACAATCTCTGCCTTGTGGGGTTCACTTTTCTTCATTCAGGCACAGGAGTTTTCCTCCAGTATCTATTCTTAGCCAATGTTTGACCCCATCTTCCTCCATCTGGTGAAGATACACATGATGAGATCTGTGTTGCTGCACTAAACTCATGATAATTCTACCATTTTTAGGATCTATTTGTATATGTTGAATAGGCCCAAAAAAAAGAAATTACAGTTTGTCAGGAGACAAACTTGACGTTTCCTGCCACCTTATTAAAACTGTATTCATCCAGAGACAAGTTAGACCGTTTTGATATATTCATTATGCAGACTTGCCATTTCCTTCAGTAATCTCTCATGGTCACTGTTGGCATCAAATGTTGCATAGAGGTCAACAAAGATGAGAAGTACTGTTTATCCATCACTGCCATTAGTATCTTGAGATCTGGGGTCTGGTTTGCATCCAGATTGTGTTGAGCCTTGGACACTTAGTACAGCCTGGTTGTTTCTTCCCCCAGTAGTCTGTCATTGCTATAAGAACATCACAGAAAATATCAGTAATGTTGTGCCCCTTGTGCTGGGACTGCTGTCACCAAGACTCAAGGATCAATAGAAGTGGCTGTGGCTGGCTTCTGGCTTTTTTGTATTCATTAGCTTCAGCTTGAGAGGCATGGCAGAACTCTGCCCTGTGCCTGTGAAAAGGGAAGAGGGACTTCAGTGAGAAGCAGAAATAGGAACCTGCATCAGAAAATGGCCAGTCATAAAGCTTTACTTCATGACATCTCAGTGATGTAGTAAAATGAAAATCTGTCCACTGGGCAGCAGATCAATACACAAAAAAATATGGCTTTGATTTGTGAGCTGTGTCATTAGCTGTAGATATAGCAGCACATAGAATCCAGCTTCCGTGTTACAATAAAAGCTCTATGAGAAGAACATTTCTAATAAAGGTCTTCAGGGTATCATAGAAATGATGGTCAGTAAAAAGATTATGCCAGAATTTTGGATACAGCAACTAGTAGTATTAGTAAATTAGCTATTCCATTGCTAAAAAAACCCTGAAGATACTTAGAAATTTTGTAGCTGAGCTTAAAACTCTTTCTGGAATTTTACTCAGGAAATTGTGCCATCAGTGCAAAGAATCAAGCTTTTCTTTTCCTTTAGAAAAAGACAATGGGGATGGAGGAGAAGATATATAAATGTATCAGCTGAAAAAATATGCTTAATAAAGCATGTTAATGTAAAATATAAGGAAAATTTTTAAGTTTTTAAAATGTAGCTGTTAATCATATGTGCCAAGTAAAAGGCAGTTTAGGAAAATGCTCCATAACTGTTGAAGTTCATTTTGTTATCTTGAAAAAGTCATAACACTCTTTTCTTGTTTGCATGGTTTATTAACTCTTGGTCAATATGTGGCCATGATGCCCCCTTGTTAAAGAAAAGCCTTCAAAATCCTTCAAGAAAAATATCTTCTAGCTAAGAAATATTCCAAAATATAGAAAGTGTGTAGCTTCCAGCAGCACTGTAGATTTTTTTCCATCTAAGACTCAGGGACCTAGTAAGACAATGCATCACATACTTCAACATTTATTTTAAGACACTCAGCTTTTAGATGGAAATGTAGAAATACATCTGAACATCCAAGTTCACTTTAAAGTCCAGAGGGCCAGCCAGGTGTCAGGTAATATGATTCATAGCTATGGCGATGTTAAGACAGACAGCAGAGAATACAGAAGTTTTTGGGACAGCCAATACAGCCACACAGGGATCTCATGGAGACCAACAAAGATTGTTACTGTTTAGGTACTTGAAGACTGTGGCTGATAAATATTTAATCCAAAGAACACTTCAAGCCGTGTCATTTTCTCCCTTATGAAGCTTTACCCTAATTTTATTCAGGTCTGACGCTGTCATGAAATTTAGTCAGGGACTGACTTCTTAGATGTCTTGAGCAGAAACCATGTGTGTTTGTCTGCAAGCAACCTGAGTAATTAGGTTATTATTCAGATTATTTTAATTCCCAATCTGAGACAAGATTCTGAGATGGTTGTTTCCACCCCCACCCCCTACAATTTTATTCACCTTTTTTCAAGAGGAAGGGAGGTTTTTCTTTAAAGAATTTTATTTCTTTAAAGCTGAGATCCAAACTGATAAAATATTAGTGCCAATTCATGTCACAGATACAAAGGAGATTTTTTTTGCCATAAGGTGCAAATAGTAGGCAATAGAATAGAAACAACTAAATTATGGATATTAATATAATCCACTGGAAAGCAAAGTGGACACTCAGAAATTTCCACTATGTGAACTGCTGAATATAAGAGATTTTTCACTATCTAGGGAATTATTTTTCCTACATTCACCTTCAAATGAAGTGTTTGAAAGTATAAAAGGACAGAAGAAACACATGATCCCCAGGATTAAGGAATTTGAGACCCCTCTTCTACAATTTTACCCCACAAAATAATAATGACTATTGAAATTGGTGCTAGACCCATGTCATATGCAGATTTACAGTACCTATCTAGAGATTAGTCTGTCATCATGAACCCCAATATAAAATTTCTTTATTGGTGAAAGAGATTTTACCTCACAGCTGGCATAGCTAGATCTACACATGTGAATATTCATGGCACCTCTCTTGGTAGTCAGGAACCTACGTTTTAGTTATGTTCAAGAGCATAGCCGTGACTTCATTTAAAAATGGAAAATATTATGCACAGCCATATTTTACTTCAAACCACATGATTCCATCATTTAGCTCCAAATAGCAAATAGCAGAAAAGTGACTTTTCAAAGATCTTTTCAACTGGCAAAGTTCTCCAATACTCAGTTTAATGCATGTTTCTGGTTTTCTGCTATATTTTTAATTTGCAGGATTTTATTTCCAGGGTAAAAAAAAAAAAAATGGATGTTAAAATAAGGGTTAAGCACACTGATATGAAAATTGAAGCTTAAAAGTACATCTAAACCTTTTTCTGTTTTCCATTTTACTGGAAGACTTTATGAGAATGCACAAAGTAGGGAAATTTCCATCTCAAATGTATGGATTGAAGATATTTAAATAACAATACTACCATTTAGACATTGTCTGAGTGAAAAGAATTTTCAGGCCTTTGAGGTTCATCTTTCACTAGTCAAAATGTAGCTTCTGGCAGTTTGCATGCTGTGTTGCCAGATTAAATGATAATGTTCCTTCAGGTAAGTGCTACATAGGAGAGAAAAATTAAAGCCTTGGAAAGCGATTCCTGTTCCTCTTAGGGTCTTTTTATGGTAGGTTAATGACCAATAAAATGTGATAGAAAAAAGTCTCCAAATCATGGAGATGCAGGAAATGAATATTTTAAAGACTTTTCCACAAGCTCTTGCTCAGCAGCCCTGGAGATCGGAGGATATACCAGGAGAGGGTCACAGCTTATCTAAACTCATGTCTCATTTGGGGTGGGCACCAGAGAGCTATTGCATTGTGCTACATTGCAGCAGCTAAGGGCATTAGCCTGCATGTCTGCAAATTGTTTGTTCTACTCTTAGATCTCTGCTTTTCATGGGTCTGGTCATGGGGGACAGCTGATTACAAATGTGTGTGCTGCTAGGTTTCAAAGAACAGATTCCTCCAGAACTTCTAAGCTTCAAAACCAGTCTTTTCTTTTATTTCTTTCTTTTCAAGCTGAATCAATGACTTTTGGCTCTTGTCATCCATTCAGCAGCAAGAGATGCAGATACAGCCTGGATACATGAACAGAACTCAGGTCTCTTATAGCACACAACACATCTGTACCCTGATGGGTTCCAATACTCCACAAGACCAAGTTCTTCTTGTCAGTTTCAAATATCCCATGAGAGCAGGCTCTTCTTGGCATGTCTGAATAGCCATGGTACAAATAACTGTTTCTGGCACAAAACCCAGTCTGAAAACAGGGAAAAGTCTCCACTTCTCCTATCTCAAATTTTTGCATCATGACATTGTTTAGGTTTTTTTTTTGTTGTTTGTTTTTGTTTTTTTTTTTTTTTTTTGTTTTTTTTTTTTTTATTTTGCAGCAGAGCTACTAGTGACATGTGTTCCAGGAGTGCAGGGAGCAGGGGGAAAAAACTAGTGAAGAAAAATATGGAACAAGGCAAAAGAGTTCCAAAATTTCACTGAAAGTCTGTGCCTAAATTCTCTTCACAGAATATCTAAGAAATAATTGTTAATTACATAATGTGAGTTTTAACAGTGCTTCAGTCACTTTTCATCTCATGGCAGCAGTTCCTGGTGATAATATTGTTAGTGAAGAATATCACCCAGAATACTAAAAATGTGACACCTTCCACCTATGAAAACTGTACCAAAAGTGTATGTAACAAATATAGGACATTCAACTGATTTGAACAAATACAAACTTCAGAATGAATTTTTGCAGGATGAAGTTCAAAAATAAGGAAGCAAAGATAAGGAAGCAAAGTGGCTACATTAAGCAAGGAACATTCAAAACCTTCTTCATTCCCCTGTAACATTTTTTATCACGTTTAAATGTGAGGACAAAGTCTATTTTCAGGAGTCACACAGAGATATGCCTATCTCAGCTTGCATAGAGATGAAAGGGAAAGCAGAATTTTTCTTTCCTGAGAATGTCTGAGGGCATAAAAAATTCTGGATTACAAAGTTCTAAACTCTCTGCACTGGATCAATGGTATCGTACTATCATCATTTTATGTAACAAATACCAAGTAGTCAGCTTGACAAGTTGTGCTTGTTCCACTAGTATAGATGGACTGTATCTCTAACATACTTTAAATTATTAACTACAGAAAACCAGAGACATTATATAACAGTTTAAAAGCAAGAAAACAAAAAGATAAAAGCACCATTATTTTGCATACATTTCTATAACAGTGTTCAACACCTGCCAGTATGACAACTTCAGATAAATTTAAATATATATGCATAATTCCTGGTTTAAACTATATTGTATAAATATTCAAACCAGGCCAGACCAGAAGTAGGATAAAATTAGTTATTTATCACTCTTTCCAGTTTAATCTGGTTAGACTATCATGCTTTAAAGCTTAATATGTGAGGTACACTTGCTACAGAAGAAAGGACATTGGGAAGGAAGACAAAAAATGCTGTTACAATTTTATATATCAATTTTACGTAATGTTTGAAAGAAAGAAAAAGCCATTACTTTTGTGAATACTGGGACACTACCAAGATTGGTTTTCCATTCAAAAAAGAAACAGTGTTTTTCTAATGTGAAGCAAAGAAACTGCATGCTGCAATGCATAAAATGAAAGTACCTATTAAGCCAAATTAAATTGCCTGCCTGAATGGGTTGATGCTGCTGTTTTTATACAGGACTGAAAGATACATTAGAAATCTCCCAAATGGAAAATACATGAGATTTGAATTTTTTCTTTTCAAAAGAGCAGGTATTACCTTCTACTGTAAATTCATTGCTAAGGCTTCAAATTTGTTCTCAAAGATAGGTGTACAAATGTGCTTGTGTTACTCCTACCAAAAAGTCTAGAAGTTAGATGCTTTATTACGTATTATCCAGTGACTTAAAATAACATGATGATGTTCTACAAGACAATATATGGTGCATGATAATCAGTTTGAAAAGTTTGAGGCTAGACACAGCACCCATCTTTATGCTTGATGTGGGCAACGGAATGGTTTTTCTGACTGCCACTGTATTTATTGATCTAATAAAAAGCTTTTGAGCTGTTCACCTTGAGATGGTGAACATGAATTCAAATATTTCCTATAATTTTAATAATTTATCACATAACTGTTCACAGTTGGTGACAAAACAGGTGAGTTCTTGCTTACAAAAATGGGCATAGCCAGTATAGAATTTGAGTTTATTTAGCTTCTCTGAGCAGACAGAAGCATTTCAGTTTACATCCTTAGTCACTGACAATAATAACTTTGTATTAGAACCTGTTTTTCTTACCTTGATATTCTCTGTAACTGCTTAAGTAGATATTTTGAAAGGAGTATTCCATGTTTTCACCTACCCCACTTTTCTCTATTAGACTTTGGAAACCCTGCTTATTTTATTCCCAGATTTCCATACAGTTAATCATCTAAATAAATACATATTGCTATTCATTTGACATCAAAATGGATATTTTAAAATTCTACATCATGTACTGCTATGATCACTTTTACTTAGCAGTAGCATGCTTCTAAATGAAGCATGTCCCCTGTCCACTTAGTCTTTGGTTGACCTGCAGTTTGCAGCAAAGATAATTTCTGTTCATTTCTTTTAAGGTCCTATGTGGCCATAGCAGCTGAAATGAACAGTGCAATTTCCACAATAGATCTCCTTCACACTAAGTGGAAGTCCAAAATGTCTAGAAGCTGGAGATTGAACAATAAAATTTGTTGATAATACATGCCCCTTGCTGCCTGGAATTCAAAACGTACAGGCATTTAAAGAGTTTCAGGATAATGGAAGGTGTCTGTGATGGATTTATGGTACATATCATAATGTATGAAATTCTTGTACTTGTGGTAGAAATGCATTTAAATGCATTTTTTCTATAGAATTATCATTGTGTTTTATAACACCATTGATAAGCATTAACTGCTCCTAGAAGTTGTTTATATAGCAATTCTGAGATAGCTTTCCTGCTTGCCATACATTATTTTAGTATTTGCTTTTTTTGAGAACTGTTTGGACATGGCAATATTATAACAAATCAAACTGCTTTCACATCTGGTTGGGAATTTTTTGTTGAGCCAGTTTGGGTTTTAGGTTTTTCTTTTGCGGGGGGGGGGTATGCAGGTCCATTGTGCATTGTGTTTAATTTCCTCTTCAAAACTCTTGTTCTGTTTGCTTTTCAAAAAATGGAAAGATGAGACAAAAATTTCCCTTCTTTTGATTTAAGCAAAAATAATGTTATTATTTTTCCCTAAGTAAATTTCACTAAATATGCTGTTTTCACAACAAACTACAGCATTTAACAGGCTTTTTTAGATTTAGCCTGTACCTGTATGGTTCTGAAATGTATCAAAGTTTAATGGACTAATAGTGCACAGAGGAATTTGTGTGTGTGTGTGTGTGTGTGTGTGTGTGTGTGTGTGTGTTTACAGCTTGGAATTTGATTTAATGAAGACCTCTTTTCTTTGTTAGAAACTGTATATAACCAGTCACATCTCAGAGGTCTCATAATCTTAGAAGTCTTTTACAGTCTAATTGATTCTGTGATTCTGGGATTCTACGAGTAAAAATGCCACCAACAATCTGCAATTTTTTTAAACTAAAAGTGAATTCAATTATCAATAAATTAAACAAGATCATTTGACTAAATTTTCTACCTGAAAGCAGTGCTGAGCATCTAATCTCCTTTTGAAAATACTGCTTATAGAGTTATTTTCCCAGTAATAGCCTAAAAGTGAAAACCAATCACAACTGGTCATCTACATTTGGTGCATGTGTATCATGTGTATAAATTTGTATGTTGACTGTTAATATATATGTACATAAGTGAACCTGTGTATTCTATATGTACACACACATGAGAACACACACTCAGTATAAGAATCATGTTTCTTACGTTTGCAGATAAATGACGTATATCTGAAGTAAAAAAGAAACATTTTCTATTGTCATAGGCCTTCATTTGCCTTTACAACAAATGTTTTCTACCTTTCTCAGAATAAATATAGAGGAATTCCATTGAAACAACATAAACAAAGAGTTGAGCTTTGTGATATGTCTTTAGAAATAATGTGAACTCCAGTTGAGGTATAACTACCATATTGCTCCTAAATTTTTTGTACTTCTTATACTATATTTTTTATTCCTTCCAGACAGCTGCCACCAGCTTCTGCACACAGACTATTGCTTGGTCTTTTTTTAATGCAGTGCATCCACACCTACTATTACTTCTGTAGCATCTGTGGAGATATGATTGCAGCATATCCAGAAATACCTTGGATAGCCCCAAGCGAAATACTAGGAATAATAGCTGCAGCTCATCCCCAAAACAAAGACTGCAGTTGTTATTTTATGGAGATATTGTTCGGGATCAAAGGTACTGAACAGAATCTAGTGGTTATTGTCTACATCATGCACTGTAGATCATCCTGCTTCCTAAGCCAATGTATCTGTACTGTTTCCTGCTTCAAGTGGGGACCCCACGGTCCCCTACTCTGCATGATTTAGACTTGGTTCACATGGGGCTAGTGTGGAATAGGTATTTCCTTTCAAGATTATATGAGAGTGTATGTAAACTGCTGTTATTTGGTTTAGTTTCTTGGACTTCAAAAGGAGCCACAAGCATTACCTTGGCCAAAAATCTGTTGTCCCTTACTCCTGTTACCATTAAAAGCACACCTGGCTTGAAAAGAAAAGGGAGTCCCACAGTCTATCAGAACCAGAAAAATAAATCACAAAGATGACAGTGAGTCTAGTTCCCCTAGCACTTAGCCAAAGTTCCCAGTCTTTAGTTGTTGCATCCTGGGTTTGGGTTCAGATTGGGAGCTCCAGTCTTTGTTAGCTTACCAGTTCTATGTATCCTCGTGCATCCCCCGTGTTTCCCCCCCAACGGAAGTTAGCCCCAGACTGCCTGCCAATGGGTTTTCTCCCCTGCCACTCCTGTGCCCACTCCCCCATCCGGCCCCAGGAGTTCTATGCTCGTCACCTCATTCTCATGGTCCCACTGGCCCCGAAGGCCCATGTCCGCCCCCATCATGTTACCATTGATCACTGTGGCCACGTCACCGCCACGGCGTCTGCAGTCATTGGGCGGAGGGCTCCCATCCTCCCCTATCCCTTCCCCTATATCATCCTGTTCCCCCCCAGCCTCGGGGCCAGATTCGTCCAAGTGAGGCTGGAAGCGGCTGCGGCTTCTCCATCGCGGCTCTGTGACCAATAAAGCATCCAGCCACCACACGGACAGATTTGGACGAATTCCTGCCTCTTTGTTTCTTCCCTTGCGCCAACAGCAACGCTTGGCCAGTCCACACCCCGGGGCGCAGCTGCAGAAGCGCCCGGAAGTAGCGGCCAGCACCGACCCTGACGAGAAGCTGAGGCGCCAAAGCCGGGCGCTCAGGAGCCAACCGGGGCCAGGAAAAGTAACGCACAGCCGCATTTAGTCTTTGGTTATAGCTACTCATTCCTTATTGTGACAGTAAACACAAAACTTAGCTGAAGGCTCTGAAATACTTGTTCATCAGCTGTTTTTTACTGTAATGGACTGGTTACAGGAAGAAGTAAATAGACTGACCCAAACAAGCTCTGAATTTCAGATTTCAACTAAATACTTCTTTCACTCTCTTACTGCAGATTTTTCAAGTAGCGCGTTAAGCGAGGTTCCACTCATTGGTAAAATCATGATCTTTACAGCTACTCTTCATTTGACACAAGCGACCTTAAATTATCTAGTCATATTTTCCTTTTGAAAACTGACTATTGAAAAATAGAAGGATTTATACATGCATTCTGTTGCTACTTCTTTGTCTCATCATTAAAAAAATGAAGTTGTAAATCAAATTGTGCACGGATTTCCCTTTTGGCACATTTATCCCCTACAGGTCATTATGATGTGTGGGCAGAAACTTTTGTTGTACTTCAAAGCTATTGTTCCTGGTAGTGAAATTACAATTTTATGTCTGAATAGACCCATATTTGATTAAACATTTATCATTTATAATTGTTTTTCCAACATAAAAATATAAATGAGCTGACAGTGGAAAAACACTGTTCTTTTAAGTTAAGAATGATAAGGTCTCTTTTGGTGTAGTTTCTCAAGAAAAACACAGAGTGTACCCTGCACTAATATTAACATGGTGCTATTTTTATATAAGCCTTGGTTGTTTTGATCCATAAATTTCTCAAAAAGAAACCTCAGAAATAGTCTTAAAAAATTAAGAAACACAAACTCGTGTATAAAAACAGATCACTGAACCATATGGTTGCTTAAGTAAAAAAGACAAAAAAATATGATACATTTCACAAAGTTAGAAATACTACTCATGGAGAAAGACAGTGAAATTAACAAATTCTTGTTTTCCTCTATAGTGGTTGTTTTATTCCCTGAAGCGTGACATTTGATTGCCCTCCTCTTTACATGGACAACTAATGTTATTATTAGTTATAAAATTATCCAGCCATTTTGAAAAATTAATCTGTAGCATTTGCCTTTCCCATTTCATTGTGGCCATGGATATCAAAGGTTGAATACACACTGGGCAAATAAAGAAACCTTTGCTTCTGCATATTTTCCATGCCCATTTTCTCTGATGTTTCTGAGTCTTAAGAAAACCACAAGAAAAAGAGATTATTGCTGGGCAGGATTCAATCTGACATCAGTAGATTTCTAGCACATATTCTTAATATACCCCCTCCTTGCCTCCTTATGTCACAAAACCATGTCCAGTCTCTGTGCTTTGGATGATGCAGGGGAGCTAAAATTACTCTGGCAAATGTGTGCCTAAACAATTGAGTTCCACCTTTGGTTGCCTGAAGAATGTAACATCCAAAAATTAAAAATTATTCTGCTTTTGTTTAGCCATCTAATTTCTATTGGCATAGTCCAAAATAGCATGGTATAAAGAGGAAATATGGATTTTTATGCAGTATATCCAGTCTATATTCAGGAAGTTTCACATTCATTTATTATGGAGAATTTGCACTAAATTATATGGTACCTACATGCTTTATTTATCTTATTATGAGCTTTCCCCCTCTCTTGTCATCACACCAGAAAAAAATGTGTATCAAGGAGTATTGGAAAAGTACTGTGAGGAGGTCATCTGCCCATGGAGGAACACTGCCAGATGGGGGCATGCAATGGCAGCAGTCTTGCCACTGTCACAGGTTCACCCATCCCTAGCAATATGAGTACCAATAACATTTCTGCAAGAGAAAGGACAAGAGCAAAACAGGTTGCAGAGGTAGCACTAATGCATACCCTGCAGCAAAAAAATAGTATGCCACCTACCTAAAGTGATGTTACTTCAGTTGAAGGCAATTCTCCCCAAGAACCACCTATCCCACTGCAGATACTCCTTTTATACAAAAAAAAAATTCTGTATGTCCACTCCTGTTTCTCTATTTACTATATGTAAACAAAAAATCAGCAGACTGAGGGGAAACATTTTGGTGTGCAAATTAAAGATGATGTGACACAGTGCAGAGTTTGATTTGCTCCTCAATGTGCAATATATAAATCTACACATTGGCCCTCCATCTTTCTTCTGGTGTTGGGAAATTCAGATTTCTGAAATATAAGTTTTTTAATACATCCATTTTAATAGACCAATACTTTAAATGAACATAAAATACCAGAAGGGAAAGTCATAAAGGAGCTTGAGAGTGAAAATGTCAAAAGTATAACCAACTTTTACTTTTGTTGAACTGCAAATGTCTGACATTGATGAAGTAAAAATATTTGCCAAGGAATTTCTACTAATACTTCAGTTGTTCCTGGTAAGCAGCTGATACTTAATCTTCAGTTGCCTAGGATATCATGTTTTGCCTTTGACAAGAATTATTTTTCTGTATACTCAACAAGTAAGGAAGAAGCAAATTTATGACAGCATAATAAAAACTGTTATTCATAGGAGAGCTGTTCAATATTTTGACCTGTTTTGAAACACAAAGCTAAGCTTTAAGAATGTACTTTTCCAATATCTAACAAAAGATTAAAAATTCATCCTTACTTAGGATAGCAGTAAAAAAAGTACTTACAGCTAAGTATTTGCTTCGGTTCACTGGAATAAACAAAAATTACTTTCCAAAAATTCAGTAAATCCTCAAGCACTATGAAAACTGATGGCTTTTCATTGTTTGACGAGGTTAATCAAGGAAAAGACATATGAAGCTCTGTGTTATTTTGATGGAATAGAGTGCATATGTCAAGGTGTAATGAAAAACAAATGACATGACACAGCTTGTTAATGTGCCACTGCAGTAGGAGACAGTGCAGTACAGCTGCATTCCAGCAAAGCAGTGTTTGAGGCTGTTCAAGCAGCCCTTGCTCAGACATGCAGCTCCTTGAACAGATCACAACCAGTCTCCACCTGACCTTGGTTGTAGGTAGTTTAGGCAGTTTGAAACAGCACCAATGTGAGCAGCAAAAAAAATAGCTTTAAAAGGCATATTGCTCAGCAAGTGGTTTTCTTGTATTTCTCTCATGTTTTAGAAAGAATTCCCAGTCACAGATGCTGTTTGGGAATAGTTCATTAAACTGATGAAAGAGATGAACTACATTAGCACATCATACTTCAATAGCTTAATTTAAGGCATTGTAATCACCAGAGAAAATAACACATGATATGTACTTGAATATGACCTGTATTCAACAGTGTGTGTTTAACACAACCTTCAGAAAGCCTCAGAAAACTTCAGGAAAATCTTCCAGCTGTCAGTTCTGCCTCTGCACTTGTTTGTCACAAATTTCTGCAGACAATTCTGCTTTTTTTAAAGAGTGTAATGTCTTAGCACTCTTATGGGATGAATCTCTGACAGAAGGGCATAATCCATTCATTAGGTTATGGATCCTAATTCTCCTGGGGCAGTTTCAAATTCACATGGTGCTCTTACTATTCTTTCATCTGGATGTGGACCCATGATTTACTTGACCATCCCAGCCAGGGAGGTTCATGGGTATTGTTTATTTCACCAGCATAAAAAATAATTTGCATTCTAAAAAATGTGTTCCTCATTCACTCATTGGAGATCATAAGATATGAGCAATACTAATGTTTAGGAATATGTAATTCTTCTTTATACAAATTTTACCACAGGAGAAAGAATCTGCTCTCCAAGGAGAGACAGAGATTTGCTTGAAAACAGCAACCTCAGCAAGCACTTTCACTTTTGGACTCACAAGGTGAAAAGCTCTCTAATCAACCAACTACCCAAGACATGCTCAACTGTAAGGACACAAATAATAGCACATATTTAGGAGTAAGAGAGGAGTTGAGTCCAATCCATTCATTACCTAAAAATCTCAAAATTTCTGAGAAATTTGAGAGAAGTATTTGAGAGAGACTTGCAGATCTCAAAAAAAAAAAAACAAAAAAAAAAAAAACAAACAAAAAAAAAAAAACAGTGTTTGAGGGGAAAAATTCTAAGAAATTTCTTCTTTTTTGGATGTCTTTGGTTTTTTTTCCATAGACCTGATCCATTACTGATTGGAAATTAATGGATGAGGAAAAAAAAATTAATGTCATCATTCTTTCCTAATATTGTTCTACTTGTTAAAGGAAAAGTCAGAATTCTCAAAAAAGCAGGGTTAAAAAAAGTGTTAAGGTCTTCAAGAGTGCATGTTTTCATTCTTCACAAAAACGCTGAGATCTGCTAAATCTCAGATTGCACACAATACTGGAGATGCTATCAGTAAAACTCTGGAGAAACTGCATTTGTTTTAGTCCAGAGGCAGAAGCAGAAATTAAAACATGTCATCAAGGACAGTTAAATTTGCACGAACTAACCATTAAAGCAAAGAATGCATTCAAAGGGATTTATTTTTATGTGCCTTTCAGAAGCATGTCAGTGCACAGCAGTTTTTTTGTTTTTGGTTTGTTTGTTTTTTTTAATTAAATTGCCAAAGCCATTCTGAGGATATTTTGCAACAGTTAAATCTAGAAATTAAGATTTTAAGACTTAGTTGTTTAAGTTCTGCTATGAAAAAAGACTCAGGAATTTTACATTAGAAAAGTATTTTTTCTTCAGAAATTGGATTGTATCAGAAATTGAATAATTATCTCTGTTTGTATGACCAAATTTGCTGGCATTTATGGAAATTGCAAATGTGTAGTCAAAAAGGTAGTAAAGCCACTTTGTAAGAAAAGTAATCTCTAAATAAGTGTTGAGGCTTTTTTCCAGTAAATACTTGTAGAACTTTTTACTATGCTATTACTGCTTGATCTGATAGCACAATCAACAGGAAACAGTGTGACAATATCTGCAAAAGAGATAATTTTCCATATTCACTTCTGAAAGAATTCCAAAGCCTTATTTTGTGTTAGCTAAACATTAGGGTATCTACGAAATTTTTTTTTTTTTTAATATTTCTGATTAGAGAAACTGATCACAAAATGCACATTGCATACAGCTTGAGATCTAGCTTTCAGTACTCAGCCTGCAAAACATTTTGTTTCAATGTTTATAGTTTCAATTCCCAGAGATCTGCTCTCCCTAAACTGATTTCAGCAAATCGAAACATATAGGTTAACTTATTGTTTATTTAAGCATAACACAGCACAGTAAATGATTTTGAAAACTGTTCCAGAATTCTCAAGGTCATTCACAAAAGCAGCATACTTTATTCTCTCATTTGGTACTTAGAACTATTTGAACAGGGTAGATTTTATCATGGTAGAAAGAGAATTTGTCAATGAGTTATTGGAGGTGCATTTTGATTTGAATTTACTGCATTAAAATATTGGTAGATACAATAAAAGTAGTTTGTATTACTTACCTGATGTCCAAGGTACTTTCCATCTGGTCTCCTCTTCCCCAGCAGATCAAGGTATGGCCAACCCTTCTGACATCTGAGTGGGAGCAGGAGGGCTGTCACCTCCAATTCCACTTCAAGAGGCATTGAAAACTTCAATGCCACCGAGCGGTTGTTTGAAAAAAAAAACACCAGATGGGTATGAACCTTTCCTTACAGAAGGAAAAAGAAGGTAGACCTAACTCCCTGGTTTTGATGTAAGTTTTCCAACTTTGTTTCTCTCCTGACTTTCCCTCCATCTCAGAAAATCTCAAGAGTTTATTCTGTTGACCCTGAAAATGTCATTTGACTCAGGGGTAAGAGAGACTGATAATTTACTACAGTTTGCACAGCTTGTGCACCTGGCCTGACTCTAGCAAAGCTTGGTAAGCTTATATATTCTCTAATACAGTCTTCTATAATTGAGGCTTTCAGGAATGCATAAAAACACAAAGGCTATTCATGGCAATTTCCTGCAGTTATTTCTTTCTGATTTTGTAAAATCAAGTACATACCTGCAGACATACATGGAAAAATATCATTACTATTTCTCATGTTCTGCATTTATTGGGAACAGCCATCTTCACTAATAATTAAAACACACATCAAATGCGTGGCTGGTCAACAGTAGCATATGAATTCTCTTGGACCGTGTCCTGTGAACCACAGTATGAACTTCTGCTATGACAGATAGAGTCAGCAGCATCTTTTAGTAAAGGCACTATTTGACAATATTAATTGAACTTTTATTTATTAAATAAAATTAGTCAGTGTTTGTGCTCAATAATGTATTAGTGGATCCATGAATTTCAAAGTTAAAGAAAATGTTTTTATATTTTAAGGAATTGAATATTTAATTTAACCTTCATTCCTAAAATATTAAAAATATTTTACTCCTAAAATATTTAATTTCTTCAAATTAAAATGTAAAATTTTACTATAAATTATTTCACAACATTTTTTATTTTATAAGAATTGGGATTTCCTTTTCTACCAGTGGACTCTTTGAATGAGTCCAATGTTATTCATCAGTGGCATGGTAAAAGCATAACCAGGCATGTAACTTTATTAATGTGGGAAAGATGATGAAACGAGAGAGATTCTGCACTTCATTTCTCTTTAACATATAATGAAACACTGAGTGCAGTTTTCATCACTTTCCAGGGACATCCTCAAAGAAGCTGTCAATGCTTACACTACTGTTGATCAAATTAGGCTAACAACTTTCTACAGCACTTGAAAAATAATAACATTTAATTTAAAAATGCTTAAAACTTACCTGAGAAATGAGGCATTTTGAATTACATTCTGGGGTTTTTTATGTCTTCTCAAATTAATTTGGTAGAAATTAAAGGAAAAAAATAGAATAATGACATTTCAAATGTTTACATGTCTGCACAAGATTTATGCACTCATGGCAATGTGTGGAAAATTGTTTCTGAAAAAACAACAGATGAGAAGACATATTGTGGACAGATTTTGGTATTAATTGTCTGAGCTATTGTCCTTCACATAGATGTGAGTTACTCACAAAAAAGAAAGTTATTTTTTGTTTTTACCTGGCTGGTCAATTATTGGGAAAGGAAGGAACTGGGATGGCAGTTCAGACAGGTGTTAGCTGGAAACAGAAGTTTCCTGGAAAATCAAAAATAGTGCAGAAAGAAAACAGTCGGGGAGACAAAGCAGTAAATATACAACAGATTAAAAGAGATATTAAAGGCCAGGCCTGAAAGACAAAAGATAGATTTTTGCTAGGAACACATAAGTGATGGTCTGGGGTTTATTGCATCATGGAATTGCTGGAATGAGAACAATCCTGACAGACAAGAAACAGCAGTCAGGGAGAAGTGGAAGACAGTTGTTTCATTATTTTTCTTTCATTCACTCTCTATTTTCTCCAAATGATTGACTATCGAGCTCTCTTCAGTTAAAACTTGCTTGAGCCTTTGATATGCATTTTTTATAAAAAGACACAGCTGAAGGCTCTGGCAGTCCTGTGGCCTCAGGAATACATTAGCAGTGTTCACAGCTTTCATGCCGGAATCATCTAAATGTGCAGAACTCTGTATGCCTCTGAATATAAACCCACCCACATTCATGGAAGATGTAGCAATCAAATGGTATGGAAGAAGATACCTGTCTTTGAATGCAAAATATTTGTGGGGTTTTATTATGTTGGGGTGGCTTTGAATAAATGGTCCATGTCAAATTTCTACCTCACTCAGACATGACTGAGAAGTCCCATTCTGTACTGGTCCACTAATTTTTGAACAAGTTTTAGGACTCTCATTGTTTTACCCCAGCCAGCACCATCACCTCATAGCTGCTTGCATACTTCCTGTCCCAGCAGGATTAGATGAAGAGAAGTCAAACAGTAGGAGTTATGAGTTTAAGAATTTAAATGCAATAAAATAACCATCATCAACAACAACAATAACAAATTGCACTGAAAAGAAAAATAAAAAAGTGAAAGAAATACAACCCAAGAAAGACAAGCAATGCAAATGAACATTTTCTCAGGAACTGATTCAGATCCAGATAGTCTCTGAGCAGTGGATTCACCCCCAACCCTCCTCCTTATTTTACTGCTAAGCATGAACTCCTATTGTATGAAATATCTCATTGTTCAGATGGGGGCAGCTGTCCTGGCTGTGTCCCCTCTCATTTCTTGTGTAGACCCAAACTACTCAGTGGTGGAGTGGTGTGAGGAGTGGAAAAGGCTCTGTGTAAGCACTGCTCAGCACTGACAAAAATATTCCCTGAGCTATCGAAACTCTTTCCACCATAAACCCGAAACATAGCCCCATGCTACCTACCATAAAGAAAATTTACTCTACCTCAGCCAAAACTAGCACAATTACTAATTTTTTTTTTTTTCCTTTAAAACTGAGTGCAGACTCAGTGGCCCAGATTTTATTTCTTTTTCTGCCATTTTAAGAGCAGAAATCACCAAGAAGCTGGATAGAAATGCTTGATCATCCTGCTACTCAATTTATTCTATGACCAAAAAAACCTGAGAAACTTATGGTTTCCATTTTCTTTATTTTTTATTTTTATTTTATTGCAGTGGCAACATTTTGTGGTTTTGTTGTAAGGAAGTAAAACTCCAGCCATCAAGCTATTGCCTTGCACTGCCTGTATACCCTGCTGCCTCTATGTATCTGGTTTTAAACCTGTTGGCAGATTTGACAGAGGAATATCAATTGAAACATTGCCTTCTAAAGATTACTTGAGCACTTCTGTCTGGGTAGAGCAGTGTACCTGCATCTTCTAGAGAGAGAAAGACTGCAGTGTGAGGGACCCAGTCCCCTGGAATGTGAGATGGAGAATGCGAGGGCTCTGTCCGTGGTGCTGATTGAATTCATCTTGGAGGGCCTTGCTCCGAAGCTAGTGTCTAAAGGAGAAGAAAACGAAACAGCAACAAAATCTGCCATTTGGGCACAATAACATACACACAAAAAAAAAAAAAAAAAAAAAAAAAAAAAAAAAAAAAAAAAAAAAAAAAAAAAAAAATTAATGACAGACACTAGAGAGAAAGATAGTCAATTAACCAGAAGTATATACAGGAGACATATTTTCTTCTTTATTGAAATATTTTTTTCATTTCCATCTGTGTACAAACAAAAGCAGAACTATGACATGATCTATGACACAACCATGAACATACTCCTTTATGTATACTCACTCTGAATGCACCAAATTATTCTTAAAAAGAATGCAGAAGAGCATAAATCACCTTTTCTAAAGTCTGTTTTACAGCAAAATTAATGGGAATCATTTCAGAAATTGGATGGCCCAAAAGCAGACAAGCACAAATTTTATTTGATCATAAGAAACACAGGAGGAGGGAAGCTGAAATATCTAGGGGCAAAGAAAAAAAACACAACAAAACCTCTCAACAATAAAGAAAAAAATCCCAAACAAACAAAAAAGCATCACTACCAACAAAAGCTTAAAGTATATTTTTTCAGACTCTTCCACATACTACACCAATATCTTTTGAAGAGACCTTTTGGCTTCTCAGGGAATCTCAGAAGGATTTTGAATTTCCTTAGACGTAAAGAACTTGTCATAAATTTCATTGAAAAGCTGTGAAGTCTTGAAAGCAAGTACTCATGGTGAATTCATAAAAGCTCGGCCGTTCTGTTATTTCTCAGACCTACTTTAAACTCAAAACTTAGAAACTATACTGAAATATAATCTTTATTTTTTACTTTTTTTTTTTTTTTTACTTTTCTTCCTTTCTTACTTTCTTGTTTTCTTTCTTTCTTGGATTTAATTTTCTCCCCTTTTTTCAAAAGAAAGGATAAAACTGACTTTTTCTACATTTTCCTTATAAATGAACTATGCAGAGTGTGTCTTTAGAAAAAAGACTCTTTTGTTGAGACATATGTTAGTAGGTTTTAAAATTTGGTCAGATGCTATGCAGTTAGAAATAGACGACCTGATATTTTAGTAACTTTAAATAACTTAGAATCAATTCTATAAATAAAAACAAAATCAAAGCCATTTATTAATATCTGAAGATGTTTTGACAAGCAATGAAGCAAACAACCACATAATTTTGAGGCATAGAAATTCAGTCTTGAAGAAAGATTAGTCACTGAAGGAAAATGAATGATGGCTTTGTATCTGGTGAGGGTTTTTAGATAGGTTTTTTGTTGGATTGGTTTTGTTTTGTTTTTTTCTCCTGTATTGTTTTGTAGGTCAGTCCTCTGGGAGGTCCACTCAGTAGTGCAGAATTCTACACAGACAAGTTCAGTGGCTTCAGCCTTTTTCATTTTTAGATTTCTAAATATTTAGATGGTTCTCCATTAATACAAACATGAGCTTGCTGTTATTGGACTCACTTCTCTGAGTTAGTCACCTCTCATGTTAACTTGGTGGTACTCCAGAATGCCACCTAGATAAGGCTGAAGAACTATTTAGGCAAAATGCATGTTTCTTTTCTCAGGAATATCTGTCCTTATGCAGTAGTTATCTGCTACAGTGTCATTTCCTCTGATTCACTGCCACATTATCAATCACATTTTGACACGGGAAGGCTGTGGCTTGAAACACACAGATACATTTACTCTTTAAAAGTGAATCTTTTACATGTGGAAGGTGAGTTTGCACTAACAAAATGTGGTGAATGGCAAATCAAAAAGCAGGGTTATGTAATATATGAGTGTGAACCCAAGAGATAAATAATGGCATTAGTTAGGGGTGACATCCTTAACCAGAGGAGAAAAGGCAGAGTAATTTATCTCTGTTTTACCTTTGTTACCATTCTTGTAGGGGCTGTAGCTGTCTTTTATACTTCTTGTTAATTCCTTTGTGTTTTCACGACATAAAGATTTTTATATGCTGAATAATTTTTCTTTTTATTCTTTCTTATGCTCTAAAGCCAATTCTAGCCTGTACACCAGGTTGCATTCCTTCAGTAACCAATAATGAGCATTTTCTGATTTGTATTTATAAGCCTGGACCTAATATGCCTGTTTTTTCAAGGTGTAGGATGTCACAGTATAATATGAAATACATAATAAACAGCTGGGGTGTTTGGAAGGTGTGCAGTGTGGAGAGATACCCAGACCAGAGGTCTTCAACCATGTTTTCATTTTTGCTTCTTATATCTTTGAACTCCATTGGTTCTTACTTTCTTGGCTACACCATGACCTCAAGAATCTCCATAATAGAATAACTATAGCAATCTTCTTGATCTGCAAGTCATGGATTGAAGCTTCTTCAGGCTCTGAAGAGGCTAGGAAATACCCTGTTCTCTCATATGGATAAGTTATTTTCAGACACACAAAAGTTGGGCATTGCCTCTTCTCACAGAACTTTTGAGAAAAAAAAATGCCATTGCTGAACTTTATA
The DNA here is from genome assembly GCF_024509145.1 of Vidua macroura. Taxonomy (NCBI): domain Eukaryota; kingdom Metazoa; phylum Chordata; class Aves; order Passeriformes; family Viduidae; genus Vidua; species Vidua macroura. The sequence continues at coordinate 67,181,098 of NC_071573.1, read as the reverse complement.
TGATGCAGAAAGAAATAACAAGGCGCATTTCCAAAATGAGTAATACAAGCCCATTATGAACGCAATAGCTTTCAAAATACAGGAAAACAGTCTTCCATTAATATCCTGGAAAATCTTCCCCTGAAATGCCAAACTTAGGAGGCAATAGAAAGTTTTTTAAAGTTTATATTATTGGATGCTGAAATCATGTTTGGTGGGTTCTTTTTTTTTCCTTTTTTTTTCTCTAAATGACAGCTATAAAGTGGAATAATACACAGAACTTACAAATTTAAAAGAGGGAATTTAATAAAAAGGATGAACATCTATGGACAGGGTTCATTAGTCTTGCTACTAGCAGAAGATAATGACTCACCAGCATATTACACAATGATTCAGGTTCTGAAGCTAAAATTTAATCTTTTAAACATTGGTTAATATTATCAGCCACAAGTCTTCTGGGACTTTTAATTGTCTGATTTAAATTAAATGCTTTTTTCCAGCTTTTGTTATCTCCCAATTAATTTTCAAAACCAATTAAGATAAAAATCACCCATAATAGTATCATACTTATTATAAAATGTATAGTTTTGTCAATCTCATTTACCATTTTTGACCTACCCTTAATGTCTCCTGATTAGAAGGGGCATAGACTCCAGGAGTTGTGCCTGTGAGCTATTCATGCAGTTGGAGAAGCATGTTCTTTTCAATTGAGTATTGGTTTTACTAACTGAAGAGGTAAATGAGTAGCTTACAATGAATAATTCATTTGACAAGTGTAACCCATTTTTAGGCTACAATAATATCTGCAAGTAGATCCCATTTTCCTAGCAATACGAATTGAATATGTGCAAGAAAACTCTTTTTGTGTTTTCAGTTCTGTTGGAGGAAATGCAGTGGTAAATGTAAAGATATTTACTGTTAGTTCAATATTATTTTTCTTTCTTAACTGAAAAATTGCACAAGGATATTTGGTGTCAATATTTGCAATCCCAGTGTTGCAAAGGTTTTTTGTGAGCGTATAATGTTCTCATGTCAAATCCTAGTGGAGACAATGTAATTCATATTTATTTTCTGGAAATCTGCTTTTTGTAAGCTCTTGTAAGACTTCATAGAATTGTAGAATGGTTTCGGTTGGAAAGGACATCAAAGATCATCTAATTCCAACATCTCTGCCATGAGCAGCATATCATGCACTAGGTCAGGTTGCTCAGAGCTCCACCCAACCTGGCCTTGAACACTTCCAGGAACTGGGTAGCCACAGCTTCTTTGTATAACCTGTTTCAATGCCACACCACTCTCAATGTACAGAATTTGTTCCTAATATCTAATCTAAGCCTACCCACCTTCATTTAAAAGCCATTCCCCCTTGTCCTATCATGCCCTTGTAAAAATTCCCGCTCCAGCTCTCTTGCAGGTCCCTTTTAGATACTGAAGGGCATCTACAATGTCTTCCTGGAACTTTCTCTTCTCCAAGATGATCTAGCCTAACTCTCAGCCTCTCTTCATGAGAGAGGTTCTCCTAACCTCTGATCATCTTTGTGACCCTCATCTGGACTCACTCCATCAGGTCCACATCCTTCTTATTTTAGGGATCCCAGAGCTGGACACAGTACTCTGAGTGGGGTCTCACGAGAGCAAAGTAGATGGGCAGAATGCCCTTCCTCACCCTGCTGTCCACACTGCTTTTGATGCATGCTTGGACACAGCTGGCCTTCTGGGCTGCAAGTGCACATGGCTGGGTCGTGCTGCCCAGCACATCATTCACTAACATCCCCAAGTCCCTCTACCCAGGGTTACTTTCAATCCATTCTCTGCCAAGATGGTGCTTGTGCTTGGGATTGCTATGACCCAGTTGCAGGACCTTGCACTTGGCCTTGTTGAACTTAAGGTTTGCACAGTCCCACCTCTCAAGCCTGCGAAGGTCCCTCTGGATGACATCCCTTCCCTCCAGCCTGTCGACTGCACCACACAGCTTGGTGTTGTGGACAAACTTGTTGAAAATTCACTCAAGCCCACTGTCCATGTCACTGACAAAGATGTTAAACAGTGCTGATCCCAAAACCAAGCCCTGAGGAATGCTGCTTGGTCTACAGTTGGATATTGAGCCATTTACCTCAACCCTGTGAGTGAGACTATCCAGTCAATTCCTTATCCGTCAAGTGGTCCCTCTATCAAACCAATGTCTCTTCAGTTTATAGAGAAAGATGTCACGCAGGACAGTGTCAAATGCCTTACACAAGATCAGACAGATGACACCAATTACTCTTCCATCATCCACCGTATATTTGTGATGTAACGCCATCACAAATATATTAGGCGCAGTTAGCCCTTAGTGAAGCCATGTTATTGGCTTATTCCTTATTTTCCATGTATCTTAGCATAATTTCCAAGAGGATTTTCTTCATGATCTTGCCAAGCACAATGTGAGAGTGACTGGACTGTATTTACCCAGGTCTTTCTGGTATTCCCTTTTTAAAAATGAGGGTCATATTTCCCCTTTCCAAGTCAGTTGGAACTTCACTGGACTGCCATAACTTCTCAAATATAATGGATTGTGGCTTAACCACTTCCTCTACCAGGTCCCTCAGGACCCACAGATGCATTTCATCAGTCCCATGGACTTGTGCACCTTCAGGATCCTTAGACAGTCTCACACCTGTTCTCCACAGCAGGTGGGAGTCCTTGCTTTTGCATCCTGTAATTTGGTCAGCGTGGCTAAAGCATTTGTTGGTGAGGACCAAAGCAAAAAAAGCCATTGAATTGTTCAGCCTTCTCCATATCCCAGGTAACCAGGTTTCCCATTTTCTTCCAGGGAAGGTCCACATTTTCCCTAGTCTACCTTTCATCATTAATGTACCTAGAGAAGGTTTTCTTGTTGCCATTGAAATCCCTGGCCAGATGTAATTCTACCAGGGCTTTAGCCTTTGTAATGTGCTCAGACCAGTGTTTCTCCTTTTTCTCCAGTGTTTCTCTCATTCCTTTTGAATGCTTGTAACCAGTGAACTGAAATGAGGCTGCATACATGGACAAAATGAAACAATTTAAAATGTGAACTAATACTGTGTGGAAATAGTCCATATTCTTTCTCTGAGCCTAACTAGTTCCACTGTTTTTGTGTACTCTCAGTTATTTTCTGAGTACTCTATCATTGCTTTCCTTTATGATGAGACTGTCACATTTGTGTATGATACAACATGACATTAAAAAACAGAGTAAATTAGTCAGATGATCACTTGTCTACATAGTTCATGTAAATACAGTTGAAAAGCTCTGCATTTCAGAAAATGAAACCTTTTATTCTCAAAGGTCTGAAAGTCAGAATGTAGATAAATTATCATGTTTTTCTGTTAGTTAAGGACCATATAATTTCTTTCCTCTCACTTGTGTCTTCTTTTTCACTGGCTAGTTGGAGTTATTTACCTGTACCTGAAAATAGAATGTACCTGAATATATGCATTTAAGAAAAGAATTTCTGTAAACCAGCATCAATCCTTGAGAGCAATAAGCAGCAAATCTGCATGTCAATTTTATTATATATACCAACAATATAAATAAGTCCAAGAACTGAATGTATCATATATAAAGGTAGTAGTTTTTCAATAGTGAATATAGAAACTGTATAGAGAACCTTTATTATTCTTGCTGCAAACATTTTATATGATAAATGGATACATTTTTCAAAAATGTTTGCTGTTGACCAAACCACTGATATTCAATAAGGATTTTTATTTGGATAAATGCAAAAAAAAAAAAAAAAAAAAAAAAAAAAAGCAAGTGGTAAAGCATGAATAAATATTAAACTTGAAGGATGTTGAAAGAAAATAGGAGACATAGAAACAACTGAACCATTGCAAGAATCATTTGACTGTTTATTTCATATTGTTTTCTCCACGTAGAATATTTATTTTCTCCCTCTGAAATTGCCCTCACTGAATCACAAGGTTTTCACCTTATGGCATCAGATGAAAAAAGTTAGCAACTTCCTAACTGGATCTATCTTGACTATGATCCATTTCTTCATTAAACTTAAAAATCTGCAGCCGAGGAGAATTAAGCCTTAAGAACTACAGAGGGCTCATCATTCAAGTAAATGAATGTTCTGCATGAGTGTTGGAAGGAGTAAGAGTGAAAAGAGTGAGCCATCTGTTTTAGAACTGACACAGGATTTAGAAGTCTATATCGCAGGTATAGATCATAAGTCAGACCTGGCACTTACATTTTTCTGTGAATATTACAGGGCCTTTCTGAAATTAAACTAAGTTAAAGGCTGTGCAATCCATGCTGCCCAGAGATTAAATTAGACTAGTTAGGGAATGTGGTGAAATATTCTGGTTTATTTCCAGGAGAACTCCATTAATCTATTATTCAAGCAGAATATAATATAAATTAATCATCAAGGCAAGTCTATATCCTCTATCACACCAGCTGTTTATGTGCAGGGAAAGAGAGAGAAAAATTGATAAAATTCTTCTAGTCTAGAGAATGAGGAAGGAAATCTTACATATCATGATTCTGGAAAGGAGACCTAGGAATGTACATGGTAGTAAGATTGTATGGACCTATCCTGAGATAACTTCAGCCAAAGTTTTGGAACATTAAAAAAACAAAGCCTCAATTTACTTGCTGGAGTGCTCAGTTGCCACTGCTTTTCGATGTTTTGTTCTGGATAGAAATAAAATGCTGGTATACTTCAATGGCAATAAGGAACATGATATTTTACACCCTGTTGTCCATATTGTATCTATGTCTCACTTTTCAGTATGAAGAATTTGTACAGTTAGACTAATTTGTAGAAAGAAGGGGTACAGTAAGAGGTTTTACCCAAAATGAAAGCTTGGTCCAAGAGTTTGTCCTAAGCTCAATGACCAGACTAAGCTAATATCAATATTTATTTCATAAAATTATGGATTTTACTTCAAATTATTAACTTTTAATATTAATCTTCACTACAAGGAAGCTAATACATCCTTCTTGAGTTCTCACAACTTATCTTTCAGTGTAAACTGTGGGCACATTGGCCACCTTAACAAAATATTTCCAGCAGAGTATGCAAAATTCCTTTCCACTTAAATGAGCTCAAAGACTTTATCTTTTCCATAGATGGTCTGTACCACAAGTCAGATCACTGGAAATTAAACTCAAAAGGATTATACCAAAGTGTAAGAGAACTATAGTGACACTTTTAAGGCATCGTCAGGAACTAAACTGCTCAGAAAGATAGGTGAGAGTCATATGCACTTCATACCACTAATACTCGTAACAAATTAAAATTTTTATACAAAATATTATGTTGTGTGATGAAAAATCTGCTGCCTGACAGCCAAAACAATCTACTATGTGGCAGGAAATCTTTATGCCTCATTGCCTTCAACTTCCTAGCAGAAAGTTTTCTATTCCTCTTCCCTTTGCCATCACACCTACTTTCACTGTATGTGGTGCATTTTGCACAATATTAAACTATCAAACTGGTCTCTCAGATTGTTCCCCTGGTGTATTTACTGCTATTAGATGTGCTTGCCACAATTAGAAAGTATTTTTCCACACATAAGATAAAGATAGTTTACCTTCTCAGCTTATATGACCTTTTTGTGCAAGATATTTCATCAAGTGTCAGAACAATATTCTGCCAAAATGCTGAAAGTTCAATCTGACTCACAGTACTTCTTATTTCAGTCCCACAGCATACTACCTGGAGAATTGACTGATGTAAATTATAACGTCTGGCCATTTTTTACTTCATACATTAGCCTATTCCTTTTCAGAAAGACGAGCTACAGGTTGGTGTGGGTGTCATCAGAATATGTTAGGACAATGCTTTGTATTTATATCTAAAAATACGTTGCATTTTCATTTGTGTTTATTCAAACATTTTGTAAATTAGGGGAAGCACAATCAAGAGAAAATAAATGCATAAGTATTTGGTGAAAGAGCTGGTATTTAATTTAGAAGTTCTTATTAAACAAGCAATAATTACTCTATATACCTTCATTCGTTGACTCCTTACTTTAAACATTACATGATTAAAAAATCCCAACATATTTTGCTATAGCTTATAACTCTTTATTTTTAAACCAAGCCATTTTTTATAATAAAAATATGTGCTTTCTTAACTTTTGTGTATAAAAGTGGACTTGTTCCTGGTAGTTTTATGCTGATCCCTTCTATTCATAATGAAGTCAGTGAGTCTACGTGAATAAAAAGGAGAAAACATGCAAAAGATTTGCAAAATTAGACCCTCTATTATTAAAATAGTGAAATTAAATAGAAAATCCTTAACTGTTAGATTTCCACAGAGGTTACTGTGTCTGCAGTGTATAAGACGTCCCAATGTTTTCCATTAAAATTTTTGTCCCCTTTTCTCTGTGTGAAAGACTGAAGCAAATTTTAAAGGATATTCAGCAGGGAAGATGGTATTCTTTTTTTTTTAAACAGTGAGATAGAGTAAAAGGAATTAGTTTTCTAACACTGTAAACTCTCCTCAAACACAAAGTCATAGCTTTATATTAAGAAATGTAGACACTATGAGAAATTCAGGTACTATTCTTCAGATAAAGGTCGTTGTAAATATAAAACTAATTGTCCAAATTACTGGACCAGAAAGAAGAAGCATAAGTCAGCCAAATGAAAGTAAGTTAAATAAATCAATCAAATGAAAAGCAGAATAGGAATTTTATAACGTGAGTAACCAAAATCTTGAATCACTGCCAATATTACTTCTGACAGACTGGTATCAGACTGCTTCATCTGATTTAACCTTTGTATGTAAATGTGCCTCCACCACACAGGGTATGAAATCCCAAAGTCACAAGCTGCAGAACCAACTATGTGTTTTTCTGCTTATTCATTGTATACTCTTACAGGATGAAAATTTAGTGTGAAAGAGCAATAAGTGTAATCAGACATCTTTTACCTGGTAAACACGTAGAGTCTACATGTTTTTGAATTATGAGATGAGATCTTAGCTTTATTATCATACTTAAACAAAAAGGGTCCCTTGCTGCGTATTTCTCTGTTCATTATTTGTGAATGTGTTTTCAATGTCTATACAATTATGCGAGTGGATGGAAGAAAGCCAGTGTTGTCAAAATTGTCTTAGTTTTATTTTTATTCCCTTTTTTTTTTTTTTTTGCATCTTTCATAGCCCACAAATCCAATACTCTTGAAAGCTTTTCTTTCTATTATTTTTTTTATTCACATACAAAAATTAATCATGATTTTCTGGGTTCAGCCTGTCGTGGATGAGGTTTGAGAAAAACTAATGAGGAGTTCTTGGTGCAAACAGTAAGCAGTGGTTTACCTCACTAGTTTCAGATATTTACACAAGAAATCGTCAGATTTCGTGATTCTTCTGCCCTTGGGTGGCAAAGGCTCTCTTCCACTACACTGTCTTGCTCCTTTTGTGATGCACTCACACCCTTATGTTTCAGTGTACCTTAATTACTAGCATTCCCAAAACACACTTTCAATAATATGCAGTGCTTGTGTTAGGACAAACAGTGAACAGATTTTATCACAGTTCCATGTCCTGAGCTCTGAGCTGTTTTGGAAAAAGGACCCACAAGATATACGTCTTCTATTCTGGAAGGTCTTAAACTAGAAGTGAAAGTACATGAGCTGAAATGAAACATTACTGAGATCAGGAATCGACAGTATTTTCTCCAGAAATACTAGAATTGGAGCTTTTTAGAAATTAGAGCTAAAGAATTCATGGCATTGGGAACTTTATACTATAAATGTAGAGCAATTACTTGGAGATATTACCAATAAAAGGCAAGTAATCCTTCTCAAGAGTTTACCCAGACAAAAAAATATTGACCCAAACTCATCCCTGAACTCTGTTTCCTTGATAATAAAGCTTATCATACAATTTACACATACATGAATTATTTGAATCCTGGCAATATTTCCGGGAAGAGGGAAATTGATTTTGTTTAATGTAAGAATGACCCCATGTTTACACAGGGATTTCAAACCCTGCATATTTTACAAGCTGATAGTTTCAAGAATTAAGTCTTGAATTTGAATTCACTGACACCAGCACTTTCCATTACCTTCTTATTGTGCTGCATATGGTGCATTTTGAGATGAATTACAAAATATCACAATAAGAAAGAGCACTGTGTGACTGTTTATATGAGGAACACAAAAACAAACTAGCAAACCTCTCAGGTATTCTTATTAAAGTGGGGGAAGGGTGTTGATATAGACAGAATGGAGCTCCATGAACTGGAATTTGACCAAGCTAAAAGGATTAGCAGTCTTCCTTGACCAGAAAGGTACCAAGGGAACTTTAAAGAGGAGACACATCTGGCAAACAGGCAGCTTGGAGGCCAAATAATACCATCCTTCATCAGCTCTTAAAATTCCACAGACCTGAAGATTGTGGCTAGGAGAGTTTCTAGGAGTGATATTTCACTGTTCAGCAATAGAATGACTGGAGTTATGAGGCCAGGGATAAATCACATTGATGGTCTTATTGAAACAGCCGTGCCTGGAAGGGAGGTGTACTCTCTTCCCCAGACACAAAGAAAGCAAGCTGATGCAAGAAGCAAAACCACTTGTGCTCTGGGGACACTTAAACCTGCCTCTGAATGATTATTCTTCTCATGAGGGGAATATGCTTTAATTATAAAAAAAGGGGTTTTGAGGCATTTGATATGGAAAAAAATTCCTTTAGTATTTGTATTTATCTGCATGGACATGTGTCTTCAGTCAAGAAAATCTCAGTGTTAAATTTGCATTTATAAAAATGATCATAAATACAGTGAAACTATCATTTTCATAAATTTTCACAATTCCGAGAAAATCAGTTTTTTTATTCTGAACGTCAGTTACTTTCTGCTTCATCTCACTAATTGAATTATGGTTTACTTTGACAAAAAGAAAAAAAGAGGGCAAAAAAATAAAAGAAATAAAGGGTCAGGATTTAATAAACAAGAGAAAAGAAGCTTAAGCCCTGTTTAAGTCTCATGTAAATTTTAGGTTTAAATTCACTACAGGTTTCTTTTTCTTTTTTTTTTTTTTTTTAAATATGTCTTAGATTTCTGTGAAAGGTTGCCATATGGAGATAAAAGAGCAGATGAAATAAAAAGAAATGAGACAAAACAATAAAACTGTCATTGTTTTCTTGACCTTTCTCAAATGCATTCATCATCGGGTATATGGTAAATTTAGTTAGAGCTTTGAAACTGCTTCTTGTTCTGAGTGGAATGATCTCCAGTATCCACTTACCAATAGCCCTTTCTGGCAAGGTCAGGTAATAAGAGACCTCTCTCTGAACTGAAACTCTACAGCAACCAGTGACTCAAGACAGGGTTTGTTTACTCTTTATTTTTCACTTTCTGGCAGAGGTAACAGAGGCTAAGCCAATTTCGGTGCTATTGTTCGCTTTGTGTGAAGTTCACATGATAACATATAAAAAGAAGCCATGTTGCATTTCTCAGCTGCGTGGCAGGAAATTCAGAGGAAAGAGCAGAAAGCAAGAAAGACTTTTTCTTTCTGAACAAGGCACCCTTTCATTAGCTTCATAAACATAGCAAAAGAGTACACAGTTCCTGTGTATTACTAGATTATATATATATATAATTAAGTAAACATGTGCCCAAGTCTTTGTGATGCTCACTGCGGTTTCTAAAATGAAATATATGCCTCTGCTTCCTTCAGGAAAGAGCTACAACAGGAGCTTTTCCTGTTGTTTTCCTGTTGTTTTCCCAGAGCTGACTAATCCCAGTAATCCTTCTTTGATCAAATATGAATTTTATTCTCAGATATCTTCCAACATTGATTTCATTAGCATTTCTGTTCCATGCAGCTTGTCTTTTAAACAGAAAACATATTTACTTGCTATTGTATATATAAGCTGTATCTTTTAGTGCATCAAATCTGATGCTAGGTGTGAATTCAGAATAATTTACTGCTTGCTACATACAGAGGAGCTTTTGAGGGCAATTAGGTGAAAGAGGTGTTATTTTATTTGCAGAGCTGCTATCAGAGACATCTGATAGCATTATCCTTAATTGCAAAGGAAATAGCACAAAACCCATGCAGTTAACATATTTTTTATTTTCTGTCAGGCTCTAGCTACCTTCCAGCCTAGTTGGGCAGAAGCCTTTGTCTTTTAAAGTTTTGAATGGCTTAATTTCATGGCGCTTCTTTTTTTCCCATGGGAAAATTATTCTAAAATGTGAACATTTCAAGGAGATACATTTTGATATGCAGCTCCTACCTTTGATCTATATTGAACATTTTTAAGGTTGGAAGTGTAAGCTAGAAATTTGCCAGGGGTTGCAGGGAGAGGAAGGCTGTTGGTAAGAGCATTTTTGCACTCTGGAATTCTTTCAAAAATTCTGTTCTTAGTTAGACTCACATCATTCTTGTGTTTCATTCATAGGGACCTTGTGAGGTCACTAAAGCACTTTAAACTTATCGCACATGGACTCTTAAGAATATGCCCATTAATTCAAATTGCACTCACATACTGCATGCCTGCTGCAATAATTAATAAGGTAGAAATTCCAAATTTTTCAGTCATAATCCCTTTTGCTATTCACAGAGATTTTTCTTCTTAGCACTGTCTTGCTTACTTTCTAAATGACCCTTCCAATAGCACTTCAGGGTCTGGCAGTTGCAGGAGATTGTTGTCTGGCCTTCATTTATCATTAGCATAGATGATTACATTTAATAGAAGAGCTTGAGGAAATAAATGCCATGTCTCTGTCTCCTGCTACTCATGTTTTTAAAGCAGTGATAAGGAGGTAGAAATACCCAAGAGACAGGGCACTGAACTGGGAATTTAGCACACAATCTGCACTGCAACAACACCAAGCTGGCTCACCTATCAGCTATGTCTGTCTGATCCTGGGTCTCCCCATGGCAAAGGGGAGTTGAAACTGGAGAGGTGTATTCTCACTGCATAGATAATTTGTAACAGTAAAGTAATAGTGGCTGACCTTTCTGATTTTGGGATCAAAAGTGCCTTTTGGCTGGCAATCATTAGAAGAAACTTTCAGTATATTATATCCACCTCTCTCTGAATACAAATTCATAGCTTCCCCAAAAAAATCAATGCAGGTGCTTTGATTGTAACATTCTCCACATTTATTTTACCCTTTTATGGAGAGAAAAGAATCACTAGGGATAAATAGTGCTTCATTAATTAACTATGGATCAGAGTGTTCTGACAGGTAATTAAATAAATTACAGGTTTATACTTTTGTATTGCAAAGAGTCTGTGATGTGATTTCAGCTAAGGAAATTCTACCTGCATCTTTCATTATTTCCTGTATTTCTAGTTGTCACACTGGAAGATGAAGGATGGATTGCTCATTCAAGTAAGCTTCTCCCATAGCACTTCCATACAAGTTACACGAACTTTTTATAAATATCAGATCCTGCTCTTACACAACTCTATGATAAATTGCCCTTTGACTTCAGTTGCACAAGGGAAGATTTTATAGTTTTAGTATTTTCAGGTTCTTTTTACTGCTTGTAGATGTCACAGAGGCCTGCACTGCAGAATCACTCTTCTTATCAATAAATAGGTTATTAAAAACAAATTTGTGTGCTTTGGAACAGGACTTGCCACAAGGTTGTGACTTGAAACACATTTATTCTCTCTACTGCCATGAGCCACAGAATTCTAGATTAATAAGGTATTTATCTGATTACCTTCAAATGTGAAAAAAATAACCTTTTCCAGGTAACAGTTCACTGAGTTTTCTGTGATTTCTTTATAAGGCTTAGAAATGGAGTATCAAATTAGTTCTGGAGTATCAAACTGTCCAAATGGTCCTGGTGTAAATGAGCTACAACTACTCAGTACAAAAAGATCAGACTTTTTGCTCTTTGGTTGTGTGATTAGTCCCCATTAATATTTGCAATAATTCATAATGGGAACATATAGAATTATATGACTGAAACAAAGTCCCTGAAAAACTGTTTTCCCTCCAATTTTTCTGGTTAGTCTTTCCTCTAGTTTATTCTTTCTTAGCTATATCAGGTTTATGGAATCAAATGTGGGCTCTCATTTCAAAGATGAAATCTTTGCTAGAGTTATTGTATGCTATGCAGCAGTTGGTGATACTTTCTAATTTTGATATTTAGAATGGAAGGAAGAATTATCGCATCTTTCCCCCCCTACCCTGCCTCAGCTGCAGTGTTTAACAACCTGTTTTATCTTGCTGTAAGAAGCTGAAAACGTCTCTTCAGACAGGATATGACTCACTGTAATGACCTTTGCATAAATACATAATGCAGTAGCTAAAACACAGCCTGGCTTTTATTTGTTTTTTTACCTTATGTGACAACTGAATTTGTGACTTCCTAGTTTTTTACCTCCTATATTTCCTTTTAAAAAACCCAGGCTCTTCTCTGCACTTCTGCCAACCACCAGTGCAAAGATGCAAAGCCTCCCCCAGAAAATGCACAACCTCTAGTATGCTCTCTGCTGAAATTTTATTAGTACCAGTCAATCCCTTAACTTTAGAAATTAAAGCCCATGTTTATAGGTCAGAGGATTGTATAGCTAAGAGGACCCTCAGTATTCAGTAGCAGGATATTACTGTCAAAAGGATAATGCTGAGGACATTGTGTAAAATGGCCTGTGCCAGTGAAAGACTTCGGTCAGCAAGAGTAGCAGAACTGAAATGTTTTTTTCCCTGATACAAATAATGATACATTATAAAGAAGCGGGTTTATTATAAAAGTAATTTCATTCACATGTGTCAGGAGGCAAGATAAAGGCTCTGTGATAAGGATTCCTCTTATGTTGGGGTACGACTCAGTTGCTTTGAAGAATGAGGTTTCCATTACGTGTTCAGAGGTCAGGTACTTGACTGTAGGTTCTAATAGTCATAGTGTGACAATCATCAAATAGCAAAGTTTGTTTGCAGAACAATGACCCTGAGATTATATGCACATATTTATCTCATTTGCATTTGAACTGGCAAGAAAAAGCAGAGCTGGAGAGATAAAAAGGGACAAACATCTATTTCCATGGCAGCCTGAGTAGGTATCCAATGAAATCAGATTCTGAATATATGAACTATCGTGTCAGTCAGATCTATCAATAAAGACCTTATATGGGATTTAGCAACAAATAAGTAAACGTCAAACTCTTGCAAGACTTATTATAATGGTATAGAGGAGGTACACAGAGGAAATCAGACTTTTACACAAAGATTTCTGTGATCACTGTAGAAAATGATATAGGTATTGTTTTTCAGGTTTAAAGTTCCTGCAGGAGTCATTTTCCTTAGGAGATTAAGTCTGTAAATTCAAAGAGGCAGAGTCAATGGCCAGTTATTGAAGAAGCAGGTCAAAATGATTAATAACAGTAAAGTTCTTGGCAATATGTGCAGAAAGCTAAAACACAACAATACATGTGTTCTTCTTCACGTGTTTCAATTTTGACTAGCTTGACGGATTTTATTTGATTGAGTTACCACAACAACGCAGAGAGGAAATTTTAGTAATCTGTTACCCACAGCCACACGGGTGCTGGCCCTATTTTTCATCAGAACATCTTTTAGTACTTAAGGGACTTATTCTGCACATCTAACAGAAAAACCTAATTGTCTGACATTTTGATGGAGTCCCAGAACTAGAGTCTTCCAGAGCCTGTATTTTGAGATGTGATATCAAATCACACTATTTTCTATATCCTGTGGGCTGAAAGATACAATATCTGGAAGCATTCATAGGTAACAGATGTTTGCCAGCTGCCTCAATGCCACTGGCAAAATCCTAACAAAATCATTCTTTAATTGAAGAAATGGTGAGATTGAGCAGCATCAAACCGTTACATGCAAAGACACAGTTTATCCCCAGCTGAATTCCCTCTTTGGGCTTTGCAACAGGAGTGTCCCTCTATTCCCTTATACACTGAGTCAGGTCACCATGCAGTATCTCCAATCGGGCTGCCAACCTTACACTGCAGACATGAAAAGAGGGAGGTGGTGTGCAAGGGACAGCAGATTATGAAACCTGATTTTATATGAAGCATTTTATCACTGCAATTTCCAGAATGATGAGGGCTTCTTCAAAGTGTTAAGCACATAATTGCTTTTCAGAAACTAATTCAAGCAATAACCTTGTGTTAAGAAGACATTGACTGGTATTTTGCTAATGGCTGTGAGTTGTTGCAAAACAAAAGAAAAGGTGATACCCCTTATTGTACAACATTACTAAAATATTTAGACTGGTTAATTCAGGAAAACATTAAATGTTAACTAAAGGTGTTGCTTTGTTTTTAGTTTAAAATAATTTAGCTAAGCCCCTGCACTTTATGCCATACCCTCCAGAAGCGTCTTAGTCATATAATATAATAATTTATCAAAATCCAAACAAATTGCTGGGCTATGTGAGAATTTTTTTTTTCATATTTTCTTAAATGCTTGATTTTAAATGCTTAATTTTGAAAATTAGTTATTTTTACTTGTGACATAGCAGCAAGTCTTAGAGATCTTAAATAATAGCAATGCAAAAGAAATTATGTCATTAAATGCAGTGGTGACCAAAAACAGCTAATAAAAGCTGAACCTCACATTTATGTGAATAAAGCAAGCAGAGGTAAACAAAGAATAATATCTTGTTGAGAATCAACAGACCATCTGCAATATGATAATCCAGTTACAAATATTCACCCAAGCTGTGAAAACATACATTAGCTTAGCACACTGGAGAAGCCTTGATTTTTGGATGTCATCAGTAAGTGAGGGGCTGAACATCGCTGCAGCCAACCTTAGCTTTGTTATCTTAACTTATATGGATTCAAACAGGCCACAGCCTGTCAGTCAGCTCTAACTGGGGGCTTATTTAATTGATATATACAGGCCATGAGTGTTTACTTATTTTGACAACTTTGGCAAGGTGAATATTAAGAAATTGAACTGTTTCATGAAATCTCCTTTTTTTTAGTTAGCTGTTACAAACATGCTAAATGTGGTATAGATACCTCTCCCCAAATCAAAATCTAAGCTAAAAATACAGAAAAAATAAAGGAGAAGAAAACATTAAAAAGAAGATGAGCTGCTAAGATATTAGTAATTATATATACACAGAATCCTTGGAACACAGAATAATGTGTGTTGAAAGGGGCATTCAACAGTTTTGAGTTCTGAGTTTGAGTTTTTAGTTTTGAATTCTTCCAAGGGTGAAGATTCTAGAATCTTGCTTCGTACATTTTCCAGTGTTAGACTTCCCATACATTATGAGTCTGGGGCTTTTTCCCCCTTACATTGATATGTCTCTCATTGCAGCTTATGACTTTTGCCTCCTTTTCAATTTCTCCTTACTTCTGAGCAGCTGGCTCCAACTTATTCATATCGTAGGTATATGAGGTAGCTGAGGAGCAATAAGACCTTTCCTTAGCACACACTTTTTCAGGCTGAACAACCCTGATTCTCAGCCTACAATTACCTGTCTAGTGCTCTAAACCCAAATCACTTTTTTTGGCCTTCCACAAGACATATTTCAGTATAGTATTTCATGTGTAAAAACAGGATTTCATGTGTACCTTATGTAGAATTAAAGTAGTATTGAAACTTAATCACGCAAAGAAATATGTTCAAACTCATTCAGCTTATTTCCAAATAGACACAAATGCAAACACACATATACACATATTCATATAGTTTTACATACAGTATAGGAAAGATATTTTTATACTGAAGCTCCTGTTCCCGCTGAGTTGCAGCACCAGTGCAGCCACTACTACGAGTCCACCATACTGTGCTCTTGGCAATCAAGAATACTTTGTGTAAGGTTCCATCCAAGGAGATATTTAGGTGAATAATTACTTGTCTTTCTATTTACTTGTCTTTCTTATGCACAATAACAGAAAACTATTTTTAAAATAATTTTCAAGACTATTGGTTTGTCACAGATAAGAATCCACAGATGTTTGGGCAGCGTGCAATTGGGAAACTGTACAAATCAAATTATTATGCAATTTCTGACATTTCTTTGGCTAGGTGAACTTTGTGAAGTGCTTTACTGATGACTTAATAACTAACTTCTGAAAAATTTGTTTCATGCTCAGAAGACACTCTCCAAGTAGCAGAATAGTGGGACAGAAAAGCAATAGATTGCATACAATTGTGGCAGTGCTGTTGCATATTCCAGTATGATTATTAATATTTTCCTAACTTCCAAAATAACCCTCTTTTCTTTGAGTTTTTACTAAAACTGTTTCTAATGTCATCAAGGTTCCATTTCCCATGAATTGTTGGACAGGATGACCTTTCGAAGCCCCTTCCCATCTGATCTGCTCTATAGTTCTATGATACAATCTCAGATGTCTGCTTTAATAAAGAGACACGGCACTAGTTTTAACTTTAGCTTTTTTAAAGATTTCTTTGTTAACTCAGTAAAGTTTTTAACAGTAAAAGTAGATCTTTCTTAAACTGGGGGAAAATTTGTCATTATACAATTTAAATGTAGTCCACAGAGAGTCAGAAATTGACTTTGAGGTTTTGGTTTGTTTGGCTTGGTTTTTTAAGATGAAAGGTGCAATATCTGCATAAGTGAAATTTTAAATTAAATTTTGGGTCTTCAATGTGTTGAAAAAAAATAATTTACACTTGCACTAGATTGCTGTAAATCAAAATCCTTCCAGTTGCCAGATTGTTTTGTGTCAGTTGTCGCTTCCAAAATATCTGCGCTTGGAGTTGGAACTCAAGCTTTTCATTCCAGTCCTTTTTTAAAAGTAAGGTTTCATTGTTTATGTAAGTATTCTAGACTAATTTTCATGGCAAGCAAAAGCAAACATGTTGTCTTAGACTTAGAAATGAAAATATTTTTATTCAGAGATGCCAACATATTTTAGCTTTGGCAAATGTAAATAATATTCTCAAGAGGGTTATTTTTTATTCTGTAGAATGTAGATTCAACATTTGCCTAAAATAGGTCAATGTAATATTAGTTATTTAATATTTTAGCTTATTCAAATAAATTTTTGAAAACAAATACAAAAATATTAAAGCATAACACTTAAAAATCTGGAACTGGAATAGAGAAAAATAATCTAAATAATCTGATGTTTTCATGCAAGCATAGAAATGCTATTTGGAAGGAATCCTCTAATATTGTTTAGTCAAGGCTCTCACTCAAAGAAATACTATCACCAACAACTGTCTGGCTCAGCTTTTGCTTTTTCTTTTGTAGCTTAGGCCAAAAAGCCTTCAAGAAAAGAGAGGCAACCAGTTCAAACGCTGCAGCACCCTTCCAGGTATGGTTGAGACCATAAATAGTGCCTTGATAGCCCTTGTTGGAAATCCCTTTAATTTCTCCTAATCCAACTCATAATCTGGGAAATTCAGCTCTGGACATGGTGTTCCTTATGCAACTTAGCAGTGTAGCTGAGTACACTCTACCAACAACAGACTCCCAGGACCCAGCTGCAGGAGTGGCTCATGTTCCCCATAGCACCAAGTCCTTTTCAGCATGCCTGATAATTAAACTCTTGATCTCTCAGTTTCTAATAGAAAAAACAAGAACTTCCTTGGAAATTAATGGTAAATTTAAAGGATTTTAAAGTCTTTTTCCATCTATAAATTTCAGTAAGTCATTTTACAGTATTTTTTTTTATTTGCAGTTTTCTTCATAGGATTTTTATGGTGGTTGTTAGGGTTTTTTTATTTATGCCACTGAATACCTTATTGATATAAGAAACCACAGAGAGTTTTCTCCCTTTCTTTTTTTACATTTCACTGAAAGTCATATTTGACTAGCTTTTAACATGCTTAATCTAGCCATGGTGACTACCATAAGTGAAGCATTTTTCAGTGGTCTGTGGCTGCCAGGAATTAACTTCGTACACCATCAGACGTGAGAAAAGTCATAACACCTAAACTGAGCAGCACAGCTGAACAGAACAGATTTTAGATATCAAAATAATTTTCTCTGTTGCAGTCCTATGTAGCTGAGCCTTGATCTTTAACATTATTAGTCTTTTGTTCGATAAGTTAGATGCTCACACATGTCAGTCAAAAATGGATCATGAGTGCTTATGAATGAGAGCTGCTTGTTTACAGATATGGATAATGAATCCTTAATTTATTCCACCTTGTTGAAGATCTCACTAGTGAGAAATAGAAAAGTGAAGTTCAAGCTGTATTTGTTCCCAGTTTTTGCTCATTGTGCTTATAATGATCACATACACTGGAGAAGCTATCTATGAGATTTTTTGTGAAAAATTAGCACAGAGGGTATTTTTTTTCAAAATTTTTCAACTTTTTAAAATTCAAGAATATATTATATGATAAAAGTGTGGAAACTATTATTTCTTCAAAATAAAAATAATTCCAGTTAAGAAGCTATACAAATCTCTGTTTGGATCCTGAATGGTGGCTTAAAAATACATCAAATGAAAGAAGAGAAGACATACAGTAAAACACTGAATTTTCTTTTCAGTTTGGGCAAGAAATGCATAATGGCATTGATCTCAGTGAAGGGCCAGAATTCAGTTCAGGATTATCCCCTAAATTTAAGTGTCTGAATGGAAGTGGAAATGAGCACTGAGTGTGTAAGGTCCCTGTACAATCTACAGAGATCTAGTCAGAGCTGTCCATGGAGCTCGTTCATCTAACAACAATAAAGATGCCTGGGCCAGATTTCAGTTATATGAGCACTGGTTTCTATAATGTGTAAGTTGATTAAAATTTCTATTACTGATATTCAGGGCTGTCAGTCATAGCTCAGATCCTGTGGAAAATCTGCATACTTTGGGAGAGGAAGCTGGAAACTAAGATGTCCCTATGGTGTCTAAGGCATAGAAAAGCTTAGATACTTCTTTTAACAATAATATTGATCCTTACCCATGTGTCCCTTCCAAATTGAGACATTCCATGATGCAGTTGGTTAGTTAAATTCCACTGACTTCATAGACAATGAGTGTAAGTCAAGGTTCTCTGATGTTTAATGCTGTTTGAAATTATGAGTCCCGTAGTGCCTGCTCCTATCTGCTACCTGCATCTCCAAATGTCTCAAACAGAAATGGTTAACTCTGTAGAGGAAATGTCAATTTCAAGATCTCTCTTGTTCTGTAGAAACCTATATGCATACATTCACATTTCTTAATAAAGAGTTGAATCTCATTCTTGCGGCTTTTATTTTTTGTATTTTATCTCTGCTTTAATACGTCATTCAACTTCAGGGTGTGCATTAAACCAATGGAAAGAGAGTAGCTATGTAGACAGTACTTTATCTAGGTGAAGTGAGTTGCTACATGAAGACATTAGTTAGCATGAAAAATTACTGAAGAAGTACAATTTAAATCATACTAATACTTTTTTTTAATTGCCCACTAGCTCCTCCCAGTAGATAGTACACTTAAAAAAAAAAACCCTAAATTAATTTGCTAATTAAAATCACATATTTTAAGCAGGTCAAATTCTTAAAAGTTTAATGACTTCATTTTTCTCACATTACACATTGTTAGAATCAAACAGAGGGAGAGTTTAGGAGGGAGCCAACTTATGTGCAGCATTTCCAACAGAGACATTGAATTTTCTTCTGATACTACTTTTTATATTTTGCTAATTCCTTTGGAATGGCTTTGTGTTCAAGGTAAACAACCAATGAGAACTTATTTTAATCTAAAGCAGTTTCCTTCCTCCTGAAAATGAATTTAGACAGCAAAGTTGTATAGGATGCAGGGTGGCAGGTTTTAATGCTTTTGAGTACCGTCACTTCTTCACATAATAGCGTGCCTACCAATTCTGTGCTTCATTATTTACTAATAAGTGGGAAAGGGTGGGCCTTCACAGTTCTATGGTTGCAGATAAAATCCAAAAAAATAGACATACAGAAATATGATAATTATGGAAGCTAATTACAATTTTAATGTGACAATGATCAAATAGAATTTCAATTATCTCTAACCAGCCACTTTTGGCTTACAAGAACACATGCAGAGTCAAGAGAAATCTGAATATGTTTACACTGGGATAAAATGAGGTAGAACTGAGTGATCTGGGTTGTAGTTCTGCTACGAGAAATATCTGGAGGTTGACTATCAAAAAGAAATACAGGTTGGTAATATGAGCATTCAATATTATTGGACGATAGTTAAATTAGCTGAACTTTGCACCTAGAGATTCTAGGCTTGTGTGATAATAGAAATTATAAATCTGGACCTTGTTTTTTAATATTGGTCCCAACTCTACAACACAGACTCCAGCTTTGCAAGCTACAGCTAGCATAGACAGGTAAATAAGTTATTATAATTCCAGTTTCCTAGCTTGATTTTCCAGTAGAAGCAGAGACCAGTAACATTTTTGTAAGCTTTTGGTTTTCTAATGTATTGTGCAAAACTGGAAGCGAGTTCAACACACAGAGCACATATTAATGCAATTTAAGATAATAGATAAATAATATAAAATGCTTTATTTTCAAGAAATTAACATCCTAAAGACTATGCAAAGAAAAGTTTATGAAGTTAAAGAGCATCATATCATGTGGTATAGAATCTGCAGTAACTTTTTCTGGTTTTTTGGGGTTGGAACTTGAACTCTTGAGCCTTTATTAAGGAGTTTTATATAGGACAAAAAAAAAAAAAAAGACTTCGCAAGACTAAAAAATATCTTTCTTCTCTGGGTGTAATGACCACTTCTAATCTGTCCAGTGACTCTAAGCCTGTCTATATATATGCAGTAATAGTAATTTTACACCTTTCTAAGTCATATCGTTAAAGCTTTAGAACATAATGGTAAATAGGATAGAGTCTTGATCTAAACCCCTCAAAGGGATAGATGCCAAAGCATATGGCACAGTGATGGCTGACTGGTGTGACAAGCTGTTGGTACAGAAGGACTGCAGAGGTGGCTTCTGTGAGAAGAGGCTGAGCACTTTCCCATGGCCCCCACCACGAGATCCACCCAACTCTAAAGATGAGAACATCAGTGATCCTGGAGGCCTCTCTGATATAACATATTTAAGAAAAGGTGTAAAATGCTGTGCAGCAGCCATTAGAGAGAGGAGTGATAAAAATTTGATAGAAACAGCCTTGTAGATACCAAGGTCAATGAAGAAGGAGATGGAGGAGGTGCCCCAGGTGCCGGAGCAGAGATTCCCCTGCAGCCCATGCAGAAGGCCATGGTGAAGTGGGTTGCTGTGCTGCAGCCCATAGAGGATCACAGCGCAGCATATATCCACCTGCAGTCCCTGGAGGCCTCCATGCCAGAGCAGGTGGATGCTTCCGTGCCTGCCTGAAGTTCCCTGGCTTCGCCTGCCCGGCCTGTCAGTAGCACTGTCAGCAGCAGGGGACTCTCCCCTGTTTCTGGAGGAGATTCAAGGAGCAGCTAAGACAAAGGGCTTCGCTGTTTGCCTTGTAAGGAGGAGAGGCAGCGTCCGAGGACGTAATGAGGGAGTCGACTCAAGGCTGGGGAAAAAGTCTCAGGTTTAATGCAAGCTCTGGGGAGCTCTAAATGCCATTGTCCTGGCGGCCAAAAGAGACCTTGAGGCTCTCGCAATTATCTTAAGTACCAGGGCAGTAACCAGAGGGAAGGGACGTCCACCACCCAATGGGGGGATTCGGGGGAGTCGAAGGCGAAGGGACAGACAGACACCCAAACCAGTGGGGGAAGTTCAAAGGTGGGACCCCTGGCCCTCGTCCACTCACTTAATGCCCAAGGTGGAAGATTCTGGGAGAGTGGGATGGGGAACCAAGTGATGGACAGGGTACCAGGGAGGGGACAGGGGAATGACTGAGCATTTTCAGGGAGATTGGCATTGAGGGAAAGGCAGGAAAGCTCAGGGTGGAACCACCGGGAGAAAATGGGGGGTGAAGGGGCAAACCAATCCAGAACTGTTACAGAGATATGGAAACACAAGACAACAGGTGGACATGCCCTCAAAGAAGCTGCAGCCCACAGGCAGCCCTTGCAGGAGCAAAGTATTCCTTTGATTTTTCTTCCTCGTTTTACGCCTTGTAATAATACCCAAGCTACCTCAAAAGCTATAAAAGCACCAATAAAGCACCTTTATCTTGTTTTTCAACTTCAGGTGTACTTTCCACTATCTCACTCTATTTTGAATTATTAAACTGGTCTTTCAGGAATTAAAGACCCTTCTTTCAAACACCTATATTCTTTCATCACCTTGGTGATGATGTTTTATACATATAATCTTTCATCACTTGTCCTTTATATCACCCTCTACTGGAGCCATATAGTTAATCTGTGAGTCTGGATTTTTTAGTGACTTCAGTAGGAGCTGAATATTCTCCTCATATTCTACACAGAAATGTATAATAAAGAATACAGAGAAAATAGTAATAGTAAGTTTTTTAAATTTTATCACCACAAAATAAAAGCTGAATTGTCAGACACTATTTTAAAAGTAATATTTATGCATTGTTTTCATTCTATTCTTTATATATCATTCAGACGTTAAGTAAAATGTTATATATATAAAATAACATTATTTTTAACAGCAAACAAAAACTGAATGCACAGGTAATGAAATTCACAGCATATCTTTGTTTTTGCACATTCAAGAGAATTTTGCTAAGTCATAAAAAATTGATGAATATGTGTATCAATATCCTTGTGTGCGTGCATTAACAGGTGTATGGTTTAAATTTTATTAACATTTTCTTTTAAATAGGTAACAAGGGAGATGACATTTTCTATGTGTTACTTTGGTAAAACAATAATCAAGGTCAGATATTTTCTTTAGATTCATTCTTAAAAGAACAATCACTACCTGTTATTAACTTGAATCTGGCTTACCATGAGTTTTCTATAGCACCATCTTTTTAAATTTTTTGCAATGCTTAATGTTAAGATCAATATTAGTTATAGTAGGACCTGTACTTATTTTTTGGTACAAAGAGTACTGTTTCTTATTCATAAACATCACTGAGTTCTTCTAATGAGTCTTAATGAGTCTTTTCTACTTATGTTTTTATAAGACGCATTTTCTTTCTTCATTTGATCTGTAGTAGCAAAGTACCTTGTTCTTACTCCTTAGAAGCAAATACAGATATATGCCTAATTGGTATCTATTACATGCTCTTACCTAAGTTAAGCAGGTTATTATGAAATTACCTGTGTTCCCATTGCACTATAATATCATTTACAGACTTGCTGATTTCTCAAGACACAGAGAGCTCATCCAGAAATTATGAAGGAGGCTTTTGATATGATTTCCCATTAGCAATCAAAATTATTTATGTTTACTGTATTATAGCATGACACACATAATAAATATAATCAGTCCAAGAAACATTTTTGGCATGAAAATGTTACTTTATGAAAGAAGCTTTGTTTCAAATGCAAATTCTCAGATGGTAATCAGTATTTTTCTCCATAAACTATGTTAAACACTAATTTTTCATAGAATGTAATTTTTAAAAAATGCATATTTGAGAGCATAAAAGCTCTGCTGTGTTTGAGTAATCCAACAGATGAAAAATGAGTTTCACACTGGCCCTTGTTATCAGAGCAATGATTTACAGAATAAGAATAGCACATGATATCCCCGAATATTTGATGGAGTTTATTTAGAAGGAATAAAAATGCTTCATATCCTATTGTATATTCACTGTTTTCAGCTTGAGTCACTCAAACGTTGTATTAAAATTACATGCTTTGCAAAGAAAATGTCTGATTAAAATATTGTAAAGATTTGAAACAGCAATACTATAAGTTGTTTACATCCATAAACACAGAATAATGTGATTTCCAGTTGAACTCAGAAGACACTAAGAGACCAGAAAAATGGCAGTCTATAATGATAATTTTGTATAGAGTAACTTTAAAATATAATGATGTACAGGTAGTCAGGATCTTGCTTTTCTTTTTCATTTAAAGAAACAACATTAGAAAAACCTCTTAGTCAGTCAAGTATTTCAGTGATTAAAAATTAAATTGTAAATGAGTGAATGTAATTGCAAAATTTGTCTTTCACAGCAAAAATGTTGGGGTTCCCATTGTTGTGCACAGCTGAAAGAGCTTCAGAAAGGAATCTGCACCTGATAAAATAAGCTCTTCTGAAATAACAGGTGCTCCACAGCTTGTTCCAGGGATGCTGTATTTTAACAGACCCATCTTAAAATGATGGAAGTGTGATGGGATCACTCCCATGTCAACCACCAAGGAAAAACATCATCTGGTGACAAGCACCATATTTCATGAACTCTGGGTTTTCCTTGAATGACTTTACTTCAAATAATCATGAAATATCGCTCTTGGTCTATAGCAGCATATGAGGTCAAGGTGGTTTTCAAGCAAGGACTACATGCCCAAGAATGTAATAGATATATTAACTTTCACCTTTCCAGTTGTTTTATTTGCTGATTCTGCACAGGTTGACTCTGTGTCAACTTGAGTTGTTTTAATCTGTTGACAGCACTGTCCCGTACAATTAGAACTGGTGGGTGAGTCCATTCTGAAGCCACTTTTAAAAACAATCAAGTAATTCATCGGAAAAACATCTATCCATACATCTCTATGTGTCTATGTCAGCAAAAAGTAGTCTTTTAGAAAATTTTATAACATACACAGGTGTCACAGGAGGACAAGATACACAAAGACACCAAAATTCCTCAGTTTTTCATTATATTTCTTAAGGAAGTAAGAACTTTCAGTTGTGTTTATTTTGGAGTTACAATTGCATTTGAAAACAGTTAATCCCACAAGAATTTATAAGATATATGAAATAGATATTCTTTATGATTTGTAAAGGGTCACTTATTTCAAGACAAATGGGTAAAATACTTAGATATTCATTAAGGCTTCCAGTGAAGTTGTGTTGCTCTGTTTCTTTTGTGGCCTGTTTTCTAACTACTGGAGAGTTATTTTATTAGAAATCCTTTGAATGCTGAAAGTATCTGATAAAGAAGGACTGTAATACAATTTTAACTTTCATGTAAATTTTGCTTTTGTTCTTTCTCACCCTATTAATCCTTCCAGTAAATGGAATAAAAACCTAGAAACCTGCAACACAACAAACAGCTTTTTCTTCTCAGAAAGACTGTACCTAGGAATGACAGACTATGGGAGAAATTATATCTATTGATTTATAGAATGAGGATTCATCAAATGACCTTAAAACCCTCAATCTTGCAAAGGCATTCACACTGTTTAGTAAATGTATATAACACCTTTTACGAAATGAGAAATTCATCTATTATACACATTAGAGATAATTGCAAAGCTCCAGAGACTTTAATGAAATAGAAATAAATTTCTCTGTGAAAGTTTTACACAGGTATGTACACCTTTGCAGATCTTCATCTTCTTCCTCAATATTTTCAACTAAATATTTAAGTGTTTTGTTTTTCTACAAAGAGATATCTCTAGCTGAATTTATATCTTGGGGTTTAGTAGAACTTACACAATATGATAGCCTAGCTTGGAGGAAGAGAAATTTTTTATGGAGTTTGCTCCAGTTGCAATAGTAGCATTTATGTAGGAATTTGTGCTGCAATCATGCTGAAAACATCCCACTGGATATAATTTGAAAACTCACTGTATATCTATAATCATGATTTTCAGAACATTTTTTATAAAACATCTTAGAAAAATTTTCCCCCTTTAATCCTGCCATGCTTTACCCCATGGAATTTTTCCCATTCTTTTCTTCAGTAGTCCATAACATTATGACAGTAGCTCTAATTTTTTGCAATTAAATTCTTGTTTGGGTCCATTAAAGTTTAATATAGTCTAGCAATAAAAAATTAAGGAAAAAATCCTAATTTGTGTAAAATGTGAAGTGTCATAAAAGAGACTTGTTCTGGTAGGGGCTCAGGAATGTATTTTTTACTTCTGCAAACTTAATTCTTATGGTGTAATAGAAATACTTTCCCAATTTACACATAAAAGGCAAGCAAAATACAGTCTTGGAAATGGCAAATCATTCCTTATTTCTAAAAACTACAGAAGCCAGGTCTGCTTTCAGATATGCAGGCGCTATGTGTATCTTGTAAAATCAGTGACTGTGCATGCATATGCAAGTATGACATAGGCTTTTGAGTCAGGGTTTAGTTTAATTTTATGCCTTTTTTTTATATTGAATAGACAAAAAGCAATTTATAGAGCAAGAAATTAAATATCAGCAATGCAGTAAGTCATAGGTTAGAAAAATCACTGAATAAGAACATTATCCCTACAGTACCAACAGAGCTGCGTCCAGCAGTCAGAGGATTGCAAATTGAAGTAAAAATGTAAATGTATGTAAAACATACAAGTTCATTTTAACTGAGGTCAGAAATGGGTTCTGAATGGAGTTACAGAGAAAATGCACTTCAATAGTGTAATATCTGAAATAGAAATTAATTGTATTACAGAACCAAGAAAGGCAAACATATTTAGCCTTACAGACACGACAAGTCTCTTTTGATTTATTCAGAATTGCAGGACAGTCTGCTTGTTGGTGATAAAGATAAACACTCATTACTCAGGACAGGAGTACTCATCCAAGAGAATACTTTTGCGTACAATTCTCACATTGCCAAGATAGAAATTATGAATTAAATTAAAACTTTGTTCAAAACACTGTAATTCTCTAGTATTTTGCATAAAAATTATCAAACTGCCCATGTGTCATAAAATTAATGACCAGAAGGATAGGGGTGAGGATTTTTTAACTTCTTCAAATAACAGTTTTTAAAATTAATATGGAAAAAATTACAAAGACACACAGCACAAAAATACTAAGGAGTCCTACAGAAACTGGACCAGATTCTCTTTCTCAGTAGTGTTGTTTGGCAATCACAATTCTGTCTTACAGCTGCCAGGGCTTTGTAATTAAAGCAAATGCTTTGCAAAAGGGGAGGGCATCATCTTAGGCTGCCCTCTGTACCCAGTACAAGGCTTAGAAAGGGCTGGTGCAGCCTCCACAACTCACAACTTTTATGGTCTTTAGAGACTTATCATGAAGCCCTTGTAGTGCTTCCACCTCTCTGGCCAAGTTACAAAAAACACAGATGGTACATATGGCTACTGCTGCCATCTCTTGGATATTCAGACACTGTGAACACAAGATCTACAGGCTCGCTCATAATATGCAGAATATTGGGATCTAGATGAGGTTGGTTTTGATTGGTTTTCAGTTTTTTTTGGTTGGTTGATCGGTTTTTGTATTATTATAAAGGCAGTAATTTTGTAGTTTCTTTGGTAGAGAAGATATATGATTTCAACAGTTTGCAGTCAGGCTGTTTTCTTCAGTTTGTTAGCTTTCAGGTAGCCATTTTCTACCACTCCTTCACACAAAATTTTTATGGATTCAATTTATGAAATAAACACTGTTCTTACAGAACATTTCTGATCAGAATGTTGCATTTCCTAACCTGTTCTAGATGTCTTCAAGCTTTTTCATCTTGTCTCCAATCTCATGTCAGTCAAGTGACAACCTGAAACAAAACTGTATGGGGAAGAAACACATGATTCTTTGCAGCTCCTTTCTTCTCTTAGACACTCGTCACACAGCATCAAGGTGCAGGATTGTCAGTGTACTTCTAGTTCTGGAGCTGATATTTCCCGGAAATTCTCCTGGTTCTATCACTGTAAACAAAGTCTTTGTCTAACAGTAACTTTAATTGACAAGGCAAAGTTGAAGACAAAAATGTCAAAGAAAATGGGTGAAAACTTAAAGTTATTTCTGCCATGGAATTTTTGTATGTTTGCTGCATTCTGACTGTAATTGCAATTGTCAGAATTTTCTTTAACCTATTTCATTTACAGTCAGGACTTAATAAGCTGGGAGAAAGGAGATAAGTGGGCAGTGTTTGACAGAAATTCTTCCATGAAGCACATGCACCAAGATGAATGCTATCTAATTATCAGCTCACACAAAACTGTTGTTTGCTGTCTCATGTAATTAATAAGGCAGTCTATTGAAAAAGTGGAAGAGCAATTTATGGAGCGCTCAACATTTTCAAGCCTCTGGGCCACTATGTTTGAAAGCAAGGTCTGTAGAAGGGGCATACTGATTTTTTTATGAATAGGTGAACAATGATATTCATAAATGTTGAGGGGTTTGTTTTGTACATTACATGTTTTCTCATTGTGCCAATTGTTACTAGTAGAAGTTAAGGTATTATTCCTGAGTTATTTCTCTTTACACCCTTCCCAATGGTATCTTGGTTCAGTGTGCTGTTGCTCAGCTGATATATGCACCTTAACATCACCAGGATTGACCTCACCCTTGTTCATAGTATATAGAATGTTGTTAGGCATGTTCATGAGCTGAAACATACTTGAAATAAAGGTGAATCTATGTTTTATAGATTCTTTGAATCAGATGCAGCAGCAATAGAAGAATGAATAGCCCAGTGCAGGAATGAAATCAGAGAGCACACAAAACCTTACTGACTTCACTTGTGGCAATGAGGAAGGATAAAGAGTAGTTAAAAGTTGCCACCCATGATAAGAGCTTCAGATGTAGAATTGCAAGTGTAACATCTGCCAATTCTTCATTAGATTTGCAATGGGATTTTGTAATATTCAGACATCTTTCAAAAGGATAAACAGCAGCCATGGGCAGAAATGTTCTTCTGTACTTTCATTTTTCTCTAAGTAGAATTTTACAGGGTTTTTTCCTGATCCCAAACACATTAACATCCTAGATGCTGTTACTACTTTGGTATTTTTTATTTCTTTGCCACACAGGCTGTACACTGGTTCTATTTATAAATTTAAGAAAACTAATTACCCACCTGTTAAGAAATGAATGTTGAGGAAGACATGGGACACCACTAAGGTTTGGGAACATGTGCAGGGGTAGGGAGGAAACTCTTGCCATGAACTTTTGAAGAAGATAAACTACTAAACTTTTTCTGCACTCTGTTCACAGCTAAGTAGATTCTAAACTGATTTTTCTATTTTTCCAGCATAGTTAGTGTGACACACTCCAGATTAAAATGTAATCTGAATGCCCAGTATTTGCAGTTTAGTTTATATTTACTATCCCATGCAAAGTATCTTCCGAACAATCCTAATTCCCAGTAACATGCACTGGAGATTTTTCTTTTAGTATCATGAATGATTCAGGCACAGAAGCAACTCTGCAAGCTCTATGATTTAAAAAGCTGGAGATTTTACAGGTTTGAGCAAATAAGAGAGGACATGATAGACAATTCATCCTTTATCTAGGACTTTAATCCAGTGGCTACTTGGCAGTACTGAATGCTGACACACTTCAGAATGATAAAATTGGTTATGTTTTTACAGAAACTCATACCTCTGGGTAATATCAGTATCAGGACTTTTGTAAGGAAGAAGCAGAGATTACAGATGTGTGTGATTAGCCAACATATTTGTCATCAGGTGGTAAAGAACATTCAAGAAACCAAAGTTATGCTTAGTTATGCTTATGGAGGTAAGCTATCCATTACCGGCTGTGGAGAGAACAATAAAATAATTTTCTACAGATTTCTGCTATGCTTGAGTCCAGCTCATGGGTGAGGTTCCACAGTCACTGGGTTCAGTGTCAAGAATTAGCATTCAATGACTTCAGCAGCTGGGTTTTCAGTCGGTGGATTAAATAAAATTGAATAGATTTAAATTCAAAAAAATCTCTCTTTCTACTCTTCTCTCTTGGAGCAGTACAGTCAGTCCTGCCTAAATTCAGGGAACCATTGATTAGATCAAATCAATATACATGGGGAAAGGAAGAAAGAAAAGGAGCACAAGTATAATCTGGGGAACTGAGAAGTTGATACTATTTTTAAATCTTATTAAAAAAAATCTAAGGCATATGTAAATTTGAGATAACACACCTCCATTGTACCAATGCCTCAAAGGCATTTACTTCAGTAATTCAAATATAATTCCATAATTATTAAGCTGGATAATGTATTTTTAATATTTAATACCACAAATGCTTAGGTGTTTTCAAAGCAATCTTTAATTTTCGCCATCAAAACTAAAGCCTTGATAAAAATCTCTTTATATGTTTCCTATTCTGTTTAGTGATAACTGAATCAGGTTTTCTTTTTTCCTTTCAGTGTTTCAGTACTTTTGGCCACCTGTCAGCCAACCAAAATTAAAAACAGAGGCTGATTAAATGGCTCTCTATGGTGCTGTTCAGGCAGCTTCATTAGTGCTTCAGCTTGCGGCCACTGAGTGAGCCCCACTGCTGTAACTTCTGACAGTTTGTGGAAGCCGATTTGAAGGCACAGGATGTGGGGTACGCAATTTTGCACAGTTGCAAAGTTTTGATTGCATGAATTATACATGAAGTCCATTACAGCTGGTGCTCACTGGTGGTAACAGCACTCTGAAGGTGTAAAACAGCTTTTTCTTTAAAACAAGTAAAACCAACCAACCAAGCCACATAAAGGAGGAAAATACAGAACAGGAATAAAAAAAAAATCCCAAACATTCTTTATTTGTCTATCCAATCACTAGATTGTATGAAAAACAGCTGAGAGCCTTCCAGCTCATTTTTCTGGTGTTCAGGTATGTTGAGAACTAAAGTGTCAGGAAGGAGAAAGGTGATGGAGAAATAAACCTTCAAGGCTATGGCTGCAGATTATTGCACATATAAAGGATTTCTTCAGCATGAACACAGCAAGCATCTCTGAAAGCTCTCAATGTCATTCTGCCAAAGATGTCTCCTCTTTTCACTAGTTGTCTGCTCTGTCAAATGTAATGCTTTATTAAAGCTTTGGGGCATCTTTTTTTTTTTTTTTTTTTCCTCCTTTTCCTTCTCTCTGTGTGCCTTTTCAGGAGACAGGAAAGTAGTTTTAAAAGGCAAAAATATGAGAGATAGAGCAAAACTAGATCTAATTTCTATCATTCTTACTTTACTCAGATGACTTACTACTTCCTTGCTATTTTTTCATTTTGTACTAACAGGAAAATCTTCACTTTAGTAAAGATTTGGTGTTAGCTGTTACAAAAACACTCCTTGGTCCAGTTCTGTATAAATGCCTTTAATCCTTCCTCTCCCACCACTTGATCAAATTAATTTATCCATGTCAGAGTGTTCAGTAGTGTACCAAAACATGTGTACACCAACACTTACACAGATGCTCCCATTGACATAGGTGGGAAAATTTTACCCAGGCAAACTAAGGAAGAGTAAAACCTGTAAGTGTCAATGCAGAAAATAAGCCAAACTGATCAGGCAGTGCAAGCTCTTTCAGCTTCACACAGAGAGGATGTGTGTTTCCTCTTCCTCTACCACTGGCCAGAATAAGTAAAACTGCACATGTCATACCATGGATCATACTTATACTTGCTTCCACTGTAAGTTAAGGCAGTTTGCTCTTTCAAGGATTCTTAGTACTCATTCCACATGCCTAACATGCCCTTTCTGTCTGAGGCTAGATGTAGAGCACTGCTCATGACTATTCATTGCAATGTCTTGGCAAGACATTCACAGCCTTAATATGTAAAAAAACAAATGTTCATGGGGTAATACTTGTACCTTGAAGTACTTATGTTAAGAAAAAGACATTGGCAAATTAGTGTAAGGCAAACTGACTAAGCCCTCAAACCTTTTTTTCTAGATTCTTAAAAACACAGTATTGGCTTTCTCAGCATGTTCAAAACTTCTTTTCGTGTGCCATGTGAGACCAAGTTTCACACTTTTTCAGCTAAAGGTTCTTCTGAAGTGTAATCCTTGTACATAATTTCGTTTATGAAACTTCAGAATTAATTCAGCTGTGGATTTTTGTGGGGAAGGATATTCATCTCTGTTGCAATTGCTTTCCACAGGTGACTCTGAGAAGCCATGTACTTCTCAGTACATGATGCTCTGCTGTTCTACAGTCACCAGTATCAGACTTTTGCACTGTCACATTATCAGGCAGTACTAAACTGATCTATATCAGACTTAGGCACACAATCACATTTCTTAGCCAGAACACATGATGTGGACTATCCCTCAGAGTATTTTGTCTCCCTGATTTTGTACATACTTTACATAATGTGCACTTGTCAGAAAACCCACAAATATTTTTTGAAAAAAGCTGAAAAAGAAATGCAAGCTTGTGTCACTCTGTAACAGAATGTCTCTGCAGCATTTCTGAACCCATGCTAAGAGACCTACATTAATATTAGCCATGTACTATATTATTGAACCATAGCCTGAGCAGACCCATAAGCAGCAATTTATATACCAAAATTTGCAAAAGTTGTGCCAAGAAAATACTTTCTTTTTAAGAAACCAACCTTTCTGCATCTTTTCACACTAGGAATGAAATTCCATCATTCTTACCCCTGATGTTTTCCCTATCTATTTAACAGTAAACCTATCAACATATTTTTATCCACTTGTATATCAGAGTAAAGTTCTGTAGGAAATTAGATGCAACCATAAACAAATTGGCTGTGTCTGAAGCAACAGTTTTTTCCTTAACTACAAGGTATAATTTTGAGCAGGTCATGAAAAAAATACCAAAGCAAAGTCCTGTTTCTGCAGTGATTATGCATGTTTGGAGGATAAAAGCATAGTTTATGTGGTGACAACCCACCTCGCTATGCTTCTGTAAAGTAATTCTGCAATTGTCATTCATAATAGAGTAGGTTGGACTGTCATGAGATCAGTCACAACTAACGTGTCCAATATGACTGCATTTTATAAGCAAGCACATTCCACCTGGAAATATGACCAGAATCAGCTGTTTACTTCCTGAGGACATTGATATTGATCTCTCTTTCCTTTTCTGCTCTTTCCTCCCTTCTACTGTTTTACTCTTCACATGGCCAAATTCTATTTTAAACCCTTCAGGGCAAACAACCTCTATCAAAACTTTACTGCGAACACACTTACAGCAAAGCAGAGTGCATGATATCCCTCTGCCTTGGGTTTGCACAGCAAGCTTTTGTAGCAGGGCAACTACGGGGTGGGAGGGGGCTTCTGTGAGGAGCTGGAGAAACTTCTCCCTTGTCCAACACAACTAATTCTAACCAGCTCCAAGATGGAACCACTGCAGGACAAGGCCAAGCCCTTCAGCGACAATGGTAGTGCCTCTGGAATAAAAAATTTAAGTGTATAAGGGAGATGAATCTGGGCTACAGAATCAGCAGCCAGAGAGAAGAAAGGGTACTTGCTGCAAGTTTGGTTTCAAATATATTTGATATATGAGCATGAAATATGCAATTCTTCACCCTCTCTGACAGTAAGAATCTGCTCTCCTCAGAAGACTAGGTTGACAAGAGACTTTGACACCCAATGACCTGGAGAACTGAGTCCTAAAGCTTCTTCCGTTTCTCAGAGATGAAAGGCATCCATACCTTTACCTGGATCATGCTGACTTGGACCATGCTGCGCCATCTAACAGGTTGCTTTGTGAACTTCTGGGTGTTTGGGTTTTTTTTGCAATGTGTAGAAATATTCATAAAAATGAGATCACTAACCTAAGACTGCAGGCAGTTAATATTTCCAGTAAAAATGGGTGTAAATATAAAGGATGATGTAGGGATAAGAGAAGGAGACCAGTAAAAGGGGATGATTCAGAGAATCAGAGCAATGTGTTCAATCTATTAATCTTACCAAACAGAAAATCTGTAATTGCTGCAAGGGTGACCTTAACTCTGGGAAATAGGAACATCTCTGGTGAGCACAAAAGCAAAGACATGACCATTTCATGGAATTATGAAGAGGCAGATATATATTTTTCTGCATATTTTGTTCTGAAGTAGGGATGAATTTTTTTTTTTTTAATTTCAGGGGAGCTTAATGTCCATTTCTAGATGAGAACATTTATCTGCTTACTCTAAGTATTTCTAATTATATTCATTATATAAATGCAATATTAAAAACATTTATTTTAGTTTAACTGTGAGGAAATCAATGCTATTTTTCCATTGCCAGGAGTCACTGGCTTAGCACCTGCTATGACTTTCATGGGACTCTATTTAATCAATGGCAGTTCACCAGGATTCCCAAGTCCTTGCCTCAGAGATACTTACCTAGTCAGCCAGTAAGAGTAATTTATCCACAAGGTACTCCTTGGTCCATTCCTGGTGGAAGACTGATGAATTTAATAAGGTTCCTGTTAGACCCTGCCTTCAGTCTGTCTACGTCTCTGAACAGCAGACCTGCCTTCGAAAAAACAGATTGGTCTTTCAACCTTGGTCTTCTAACTTGACAAAAGAGTGCACTTCTTTGCCTCCTCCAGGTCCCTGATAAAGATGTTAAATAAGACTAACAGGTCCCTGGAAAGAATTCTGATGAATTACACTTGTAACTTGCTGCCAGGGAGATTGCACAATCCCCGAGTTACGCAATCCAGAACATTTTCCACTCATTTTTTAATAAATTTATCTATGCTATCATCTCCAAACCTGTTGACAAGGATGTTAGAGAAGACTATGTTGAAAACCTCACTAAAGTCCCTTTTTCTATCTGTGACTAAGGGAGAATCAACATTCCGCTTCCTCTCTAGATCCAGTAGTTTTATCCCACAAAGTAACCGTAAGACTCAACCTGCTATATGTCAGTCCAGGTTAGTTTTTGAACTCAGTTTCTTCATGCGTGCCAAAATTGCTTCCAAGAAGAGTAGCTCTGTAATTTTCACAGCTACTGAAGTGAGGCTGAAAAACTCAGTTATTTCAATTTTCCTCAGACTGCTTGAAGATGATTAAAGTATTTGTCTCCTACTGCTGTTCTTCCAGTACACTTGTGTGCAACACACCTAATCCTATGAATTTGTGCGAATCAAACTCTTTTTAAAAAATCCCTGACTCCAACTTTCACATGCTGCTGGTTGGTTCTCTCCTTTTGCAACCTTGTCTCCAAACAGAGAGGCCCAGGAGACCGTGTTGGTGAAAATCAATGAAGGCATTGAGTACCTCATCTTCATCTCATATTCACTGTCACTATGTCGCTGACCTCCTTCAGCATTGAGTCGGTGTTTTCATTGCTGGTTTATTTACTGTCAGTTCAGTCACAAAAGCTCTTGTTTTTACCCTGGACATCCCTTGCCAACTTCAAGTCTACTCAAGCTTTTACTTTTTCATCAGCATTCCTGTGTGACCAGATAATGTTTCTGTATTCCTCTATTATACCCTATCCTTGCTTCTACTTGCTGTATATATTTTTTTTTTTGTTTGGTTTGGGGTTTTTTTTGTTTCGGTTAATCATGAGCATGCCTGTTTATTCATGGTAAGTCTGCTTACTTTCCAGAACACATCATTCCTGTTCTTGGAGGAGGTTTGCTCTCAAAGATCTGACATTACTCTTAAGCTTTTCTGCCCTTCAGAGCTCCATCTCACAGGATCTTTTCTACTACTTCTGAATAAGTCAAAGTCTGTTCTAGTGATGTTCAGGGTTTGTACTCTTCTTGCCTTCCCAACTTCCCTCAGGATTTTAAACAAACAAGGAGAGGATGTCAGAGCAGAGCACTATATGCAGAACTTGCTGTAAACCACTCCGTTTTATTCCTATTTTGCAAAAATGTTAGCCCAAGATTAGTAGAGTAGGTGAAGAATTGAAACCATTAACTTTGGTGTGAGGAAATTTTTGTCACTGGGATTCTTTTGCTCAGAGTAGCTGAAGCAAATATTCAAGGATCATTATATAATCCTAAAGTGTTGAAAAGATGATACAATCGTGAAATCACAACATGTTCCCTTCTTCATAATGTTCTTTTAATCATTGCTCACATCTTGTGCTTAAATGTCATCTTGTCTGTTAATCTAAAATGTATTAGGTATATTCAGGTCCTCCAATCATCTTTTCTTGTGAAGATTATTGAACTTAACCTTAGAGGATGTTCCTCCCTGGGAAACATGGATCACTGATACATAATAGCATCAACAAATTATATATGAAATGTGCATATGAGATCATTGGGAGTGTCAATATTGACTTTTCTCCAGGCTGTAATGGATGAGTCATACCTGATCTAATGATTTTTCATTGTAATTCTAATCACCACATAAGTAAGAGGTGGAAAAATTAAAATGCTAGACAGATGTAACCTTTATTGATAAAATATATGTATTATTAACTTCATTACATGCAGTTTTCTTCAAAGGTCTTTGAAAGCTGCTAATAATGTTGAAAAAAGTGATGGATAACAACCCATAACATTTTCTCACTGAATTTTCTCAAAAGGATAGAAAAAACCCCATAGGATTAATTCAAACTGCTAGCAAGTGTTACTGTACTATTCTTTTTCTTTCTGCCTCAGCTGTTTTTCCTTTTCTACAGGAAACATCTGTATCTTCTCAGCTGCATAATTTTTAATTTGCTGGATGCCTTTTATTGATTAATAGCTATTAATTTGGGGGGGGTCTGTATTTTTTCAGTATAGTTTCTTTCAGTCAGTGTTACTTCTCTCTCACCACAAAGTCATCACATCCCTTGAAATAACATATAATAGTCCATAACCCAGAAATGTCTCATTTTCAGCTAGATTGTTTTGGCTACATGGAGCTCTATTAACTCTGAAAGGGTTCTACAGACACCCAGCAATCTAGCCATACTCTATCAGTTCCTGAAGTAAAGATTCTTTCAGTTTCTTTCAGTTTCTAACTAACCTTAGTTCAGTTTTCTTTTGCTGAAAACCAGGAATGAAAACTTCTCCTTTTTCTCTGCTTTTTTTCCACAGTTCTTAATGTAAAGTTAGACCCCTACCTCAAAACATATATGTGCTGTGTATACAATTTTTTATCCCAACAGCCTTTTATCTCACTTCATTAATTTACTTCTATATTTTGTCTAATTAGATGCCCAAATGTATTGCTCTTTGGCAAAGTCCACGCTCCTGAGGACAAATTTACCAAAGTTAAAATTACTGTAAGAGATAAAACCACAAGTATACGAGTGAAACATTAATGATATAATACAGTCTTTCTGGAAAGCATTAATAAATAACTTCAATTAAATTTTAAATTTCTATTCTCACAAATAAGCAAAAAAATTCAGACATCTAGGGCAGGCACCTGCATGTCATCTCAATTCCTAGACTTCTATTAAAGGCAATGGAACTCTAACATGCAAAGTCTGAAGGACTCTATAGGGCAATTCACTTGTACCACAATAAATTCAGCCAGATTTGGATATGCTTCTGCCAATGGGAAGCAAATGTCTCTAACAGCAAACACTTAGAACATTTCCTGCTATTAATTTGACTTAACCTTGAACAATTCACGGGACAGTCTAGCTATTAAAATGGTACAGATACCATTACAGTAGACAATTTAAAACACAGGACACTGAACTGGCATGAACACATGACAGTCTCTTCCAGGTGACCTCAGTGCCTGCAATCTGCCTAGGCAGGTTTAATTAACTAGTATGAGTGGAGTATCAGGAGCTGCTTCTCAGAATACAATCTTCGAATGTATTGGCAAATCCTCCAGTGGTTATAATCCAATCTTAGATGTCTACTCCAGGCACAGTTACTTCCATGTAGGCACTTCAATATATGTGTCTTACACCTGAGGAGCTTCAGTTCTCCTTTATGTTTAAGTCTGTATAACATTCTATGACATACATGGATAAGGAATGCCAGCTGGCCCAGACTTTCTCTTTGATATCTTATGAAAAATTTAATATGCAGGTACACTCCTTTTCATGGACAGCCATGATCAGATGGTTGACTGCTTGATCAGGCAATCATGTACATAAGAGTCCTACATGTTTAAAAAGTGAATTCTTAAATCAGCCACATTATGTTGATTTATTATTGGAAACTTCAGTGACAGACTGTTCTACTTCCAAACAGCTACAAATTTTTTACTTCCCATATATTTACATCCCAGCTGTTAAATGACAGAATTAGAAATTCATTACTGACCTGTTATCTTTCATTGGTGAAGTATAGTACCCATATCCTAGCAAACTAATCAGACAAATCTTGTTTATCTTTTGAATAAATGTCTAGCTTGTCTCTCTCTTCCCCTTTTGCTCTAGTGAGAAAACACAAACAAGATACAGGCCCACAAGAACAAGCTTTGCTTTCCAATAAACACTGCAATATTTGATCAGCCCTTCAAACCTTTTGAAACTTAGCAAACAAAGCTTAGTTGCACCCATAAAGTTATTGGCTGTGTTCAAGACTCCCAGATTGTAAAAGCTGCACATTATTAATCACCCTGAAATTCAGCAATAAGGAGGTAGTGAACCATTCTTATCATCAGTTATGAACAGTGTTTATGTGCTGTCTAATTATGAGACATAATAACATTACTATGTAAATCAAAAGTCCATAATACTAATGAAAAATCCCAAAACTTATGAATAATAATTAGAAATTAAATTAATAATAGAATGTACCTATTAATATTATTCACATTTATATGTGTAATAATTTAAAAGCTTTAGAGCTTATATATATATATATAATAGCTGCAGTGGGTGACAAACATTAAGCTAATAAACACAGCCATTCAAAATGCTATATGGTCTCCAGGGAATTTTTTCCATTTTTTTTATTTTCTTTATTATTTGTACTAAAACCAGTTCTGAAATAAAATATTTATAAATTAATTTCAATTGCCTGAAGACCAAAAGTAATTTGATTGTTTAAAATTTATTTTAACATGAAATAGAGAAAAAAAAACAAGAAGGCTAATACACAGAAGACATATGGATATCAGATTTTAGTTCTACACAACATCTACTTAAACTCTATATATTAAAAGAGAGTCATCTTGAATTTAACATGAGAAAATCTTACTTTCAATTAAGCCTAAACACATTTATAATCAATTCTAATTAGTCCTGTTCTTCTAAATATCATCTGCAATTATAAAGTAAACCTACCCATGGAGACTCATTAAATCTTGAAGTTTTTGAACCTCAACTTCAACGATCTTCATTTAAGTGGCCTCCCACCATCTGACATAATCTTCTACCCTGTTCCTTGAGTTTGCTTGGCACACAAAACTCTGAAAGGATTATTTCAACCATTTCTCTATCTTTTCTCAACTTCTGTTAGAAACACACATGAACTAGTTGCTCAATCTCTAAATTACATTGAAAAGAGCTGGCGGGTGGGGGAAGGATCATACAGCTCTTCCATCTACCACTCTCCTTATGTAAAAAGGCTGATTTTTGCAAGTGATTTTTCTTTTTTTTTTTTTCAGACAGTTGTGTCTATGTATGTCCAATGACATTTCAGCAGAGCAGCAGAGAAGCATCCAAGTGAAGGTGGAGGTGCACCTTTAGAGGCACCATGGTTCAATGGCAAATACACATTCTGGGCAGCACTCATAATCTTTCCTGCTCTCTTACTACAAGCCTATGCTAGACTTCTGTGTCAGAAGGCAGCTGGAGCAGGCCTTGTGCATGAGGGAGGACAATCTGGAAGCCAAGGGTGACTCTCTCTGTCTCTACCCTCACCAGTTGTCATCATCTCACAGGGTCTGAACATAGATTGAGTTGCTGCTCAGAGGGTTTATCATCAGCTTGCAACGCAGTAATGAATCAGCTCCAGGGTACATCCAGGAGACATGGCCAAATACATGGCTTGAAACCAAGCTGCTATTTAGGTCTGAGGTCATTCTGGGAAAAAAAGGTCAGAAAAAGGGATGAAGACAGGTACACCTAAAGCAAAGAGTACCAGTCCCACTGCTCATGACTGAAGAACAGCATTAGTAACTAGAAAGCATCTGTATTTTCTGCCCCTCTTTGCAACCTTTTTAGCCCTCCCATCCCAATCCATCCCATTGTCCACCCACTTTACTGTTCTCTGATCTATATCTCACCACATAGCTACCAAGAAATTACAGATGCTCTTTCAAAGGCCTTCCTAGACTCAGTGTAAAAAATCCACTGATCTCCCCTGGTCCACAGAGAGATTATTCTAATTTTAAAAGGCAATTTGATTGGTATGCAAAACCTGTCCTTGGTAAAGTTGTGCCAGTTCTTTCTATCTCCTTATCCTCCTTATTTTCAGAAGGAGGTCCCCTCAGTGTCATCGATTTGTGGAATGCAAAGTACAACATTTGCTCAAAAAAACCCAAAAAAACTCTGACTTCTTCTTATGAGGACATTTCAAGTTCTTTCTGAGATAAAAAGGCAGTACTTCACTCCACAAAATGTGACTTTTCCTAAGAGATCCTTGAGAGTTTGGTTCTGGTCACAGATTTGAAATTAGTTGAAGAACATAAAAAGCTGGTGACATTAAAGAAAATTTCTTAAAAAATAAATTATAACTCATTCATCCGATCTAAAAACAATAAGCTTTCCTCTCTGGGGCAATGAGTGTGGATGATGTTATCCAGTAACTATGAACATCTAAAACCTGTTAACTCTTCCTTATATACTTGTAAGGATTTTCCATATGCATTTTCAAGTATAGCTAGGGAAAGGAGGTGATCACTGCTGTAGTGGTCTACTGTGCTGTTGTCCTAAACAGTCCCAGTACAGTTAAACACTGAGTGCCTGGCTATGTAGCAGGACAAAGAGATGAAGAGTCCGAATTTGGAGGGCCATAGGAAAGGTGTAGAATAATTAAAAAGAAAAAAAGAAAAAAAAGAAAAAAAAAAGGAAAAAAGTGGCTCTCCTTCACAGAGTGACCTTGTTTTAATGTTCTCCACACCATTCACCCTCCATAGCTGATCAGCCAATTCCATTTATCATTATAATTAGGCAGCATCTTGCCAGTTCAATCAGGCTCAATTACTTCAGCCTCATTAGTGACTGACATACTATAACAAGTGCATCTTTGAATGAGCAAGGTCAGATAAAGAAAGTACAGTATGCAGCCAGCAAACACATTTATAGACCATGACAATACAATGCTTTTGATGGTGAATAACTTTGCATTCCCCATTTTTAAGAAGGCATGAAGATAATGAAGCTAAAAGTAACCTTGCTTAGCTTGCATTATTGCAGATCCTACAAGTTCCTTTCAACTCTACAGCTGAACAGTAGTGATAAGAGGCAAATCTTCCAATGGCTCTGGAAAAACTTTGGACCTATTAGCAAATTTAAGTTTCAGGTTCTGGAGAATGGCAGCTTGTCTGATGCTTCAGAGCAGCATAAGAACTTCAAAAATATGCAGGGGAAGAAACTGGACATTAAGTCTCCAGTGCTACAAATCATTCTGTATTAGTAACAGCAGCAAATGGCTCTGCTTATGAAATGTGGTGGAATGTAAAAGGAGTTGACTGGCTTCTGCATAAATTAATATTCTAGACTTTAACAAAATGATTGAAGTGTGTTTGAAGATATTATTGCTCTTTATAAATATATTGAGAAGTAACCTCCAGAGATTAAATGTATTTTAAATCAATTTTTTTAGACATACACACACATATACACACATATATACATATAATATTAAAGGTATGACATTAAAGAGAAAAAAGCACATTCATTAACTACAAATTAGAATTTCTTCACACAAGAATGTGGTAATGTTCAACTGTTTCCCAGTATGAATGGTGGAGAAATACATCCACGTTACTTAAAGATGATGTCTGAAATGTTTATAAAATTTTTCTGTCACTTGGATCTCATGGAGCAGGGAACATATATTATAAGTCTATTGGTGTGTCCCAGCTATATATGTTTTTAGGTATGACCAAAGCCCTTACTTCTAATGGAGGTGATGGAATCACACCTGTTGCTATTCCATAATTAGGCACAAATGAAGATGTAGTTTTACATGGCAAGAGGTTCCTTTTTATCTTACTTGCTTCATTGCAAAAATATATTGTTTGACCATTTTTTCAGGCTCATTCCTTAGCAGACAGTGATAATCCTAATTTTTTTTCCACTCCAGAGCACATAAATAGAGCTCACTTTAATGTTGTTTTATCCATATTCATGATACTTGAAGATGCAATTCACCTTTCCTTTTGCTGAGAAGATAGTAGTCTGAAACCAGATACAAATGATGATCATTATTGTGCTTGTGCTTATTTTTATTCTGAATTATTTTCTTAGAATTTTGTAACTTACACTGGGTGATCACAAAAGTTCCAAAAAGGATCCACTAGTTTTCTGGGATATCCTTTTACACTCTTAAATTCTGGTAAACTTTGTTTCAGATATCACCTATATCTTATGTTACTTTTTTTTGTATTTTGCAATAGTGTATCCAGTTTTCCTCCAGACATAATATTTTAAAAGTGTATGAAAAATGCCCCAAGTCCACACAGAAAATTCTGTAATATAATATCCATAAGAAAAATAATGTCTCCAGTGAAGTGATGAGTATGCATCCAAAAGTACAGGATTTGATTATCCTAACCAGTATATTCTTAGTCATTATTATCTGGTTCCCTTTTGTTCTTCTATGCAATATTTGAGTACATTATACCCAGAGGTATTTAATTTCATAAATTGGCAGTGTGCTATGTGAAGTGTTTCTTTCATTTATTCTTATCTAATATCTTAGTTATTTATTTATTTTCCTAGGCAAATAACTATAATAGCCAAATATTAAAAATAGAAATTACAACTTTCCACTCTTACTTTCCTCTCTACTTAAAGATGAATTCTGTGAACCATTTTGTATGTTTCTGAAAACTTCACTGAATAAAAGTGAATCAAAGGTGAGAATTATGTACATGAGTGAAAAGTGGTTCAGATTGTGGTTATTCTCATCTTTTGCAGCAGTGAAGTCTCCAGCCTTGGCTAGGATCTTAAAAAATTTCTTTAGATATTCATGAGATAAAGAGACTTGAGGATGATCTCACACTTCCAGACAGTGTTATTGCATTTGTCCTTTAACAGGTTTTGATCAAAGAAAAAATATGACATATGCATACACATGTATGAGACATATACATATGTGATATTCTGCATAATGTTCTGGACCAATAGGTTGTTTCTGCAATGAATGCTGGAACAGGCATTACAAATCACGACAGTTTACATTCCCAACACAAAGTTTGCCACCTTCTTGAAAAGAAATGCTGCTATTTACATGAACAGTAGAGAAATCCAACCAAAATATTTAGGAAGTGAAGTATTCCACTACATTTTCTACCACTGGAGATAGAATAAGAGAGAAATTTGTGGCAAGTGTTAGATGTGTCATTAAAGAAACTCATGGGAAATGTTCAGTTCAATAGTACAGATAGAAGTGAGCTCAATAGGGATATAAAAAATTATCTTAAGCGAAGGAATGGAATTATGAAGGCAAAGTTTTGGTG
This sequence comes from Vidua macroura, assembly GCF_024509145.1. NCBI lineage: Eukaryota > Metazoa > Chordata > Aves > Passeriformes > Viduidae > Vidua > Vidua macroura. The sequence goes on along the minus strand of NC_071573.1, from coordinate 67,138,103 downwards.
GGTATAGAAACACAGTAACTCATAACATCTCTCATGGATCCATGCAAACCATTTTTGGGGATCCTTGTGTAAAGCCAGTCATATGTTGAATTGCACAAAAAAAAGGTGTGGCCAGCAGCTCAAGGCTGTCCCCCTCTACTCCATTTTCATGAGACCCCACCTGGAGTGCTGTGTCCAGCTCTGGGGCACAGCAGAAGAAAGACATGGACCTGTTGGACCAAAGGAAGCCACAAAGATGACCAGAGGGCTGTAGCACCTCTCTTACAAAGACAGGATGAGTGACCTGAAGTTGTTCAGCCTGGAGAAGACAGGACTCCTGGGAGAACTTATTGTGGTCTTTCAGTATGTAAAAGGAGCTTGCTAGAAAAAAAAAAAGGAAAAGAAAAGACTTTATCAAGGCCTGCAGTGACAGGACAAGGAACAATATTTTTAAACTGGAAGAGGGTAGATTTAGACATTGAAACAAGTTATTCAGAGAAGCTATGCATGTCCCATCACAGGAAGACCAGGTTGGATGGTGATTTGAGGAACCTGATATAATAAAAGATGTTCCAGCTCATGACAAAGGCATTGGACTAGATGATATGTAAAGCTCCCTTCCAACCCGCACCATTCTATGATTCCAAGATTCCTTGCTCACTGTAACCTCTTCCAAGCAAGGTGCGCGAGTTTGGTGGTTATGTGCTGCTTCACTGTTTTACAAAGGGCTCTCTGCACCATGTTCTGTCAACAACTCACTAAAAAGTACTCAGGAATTTGGCAAGGGATGTATCGTAACTATTACTTGCTTTACACTTTTTCTCAAATATTCTTGAGTGTCTTGCATGAAAACGGTAAAAGCATCGCCTGTGGCTAGCAATAAAATTGATAGAAGTTAAGGTAAAGGAAGTTAAGGTTAAGGTTAAGGTAAACTGATATTGCAAATTTTTACCAATCTATGAACGTGTGAATGGAAAAGTGAGATTGCAATAACCCTGGAGCAGAACATAGCAGCAGCCAAAAACAAATGAGCTCAATGTATGTTTCAAACTGTGAAAAAGTTGTTAGATTATATATAGAAAGACCAATATTTAAAAGTGACAAATATGGCCCCCTCTTATCCATTGCACATTACCACTTTAGGGATGGAGCTAACTTGCTTTTTTCAGATGTGGATTACTTGCAGAATTCACAGCTTTCTGAAACTGTGGCAGTGTGATTTATAAAGATTAACATGCTCATGTCTCCAAACCCTTCCAGATCATTTTCCTTATCAAAGGAGGCATCAAGAATTTATGTTTGGAAAGTTTCTGTATGCCCTTTATTAGCTCTAATTGCTCAGGTAAAACAGAGGTCAAATTTATAGGCTCTGAACTGTTGCAATCAATGATTATATTGATCTGGTGTAAATGAGATAGGTACCTAGAAATGGAGCATTTGATACACCCTGAATTTTATGAAAAGAAAGATAATAGGTGAATACTGGTGAATTGCTTTATGAAAATAATTCACAATTCTTTAGAAAAGCGATATTTTGTTCTTGCAATAGCAGTCCTGGTTTGCAAAGCAATAAATAGTTCATGAAAGTTGTGGGAGGGATGAAATTTATCTGCCATTATTTGCATTGTGCTTTTCTTCCCTATCAAGGCCCATTCACAATTATATTTTACATCACTTCTTTCCACACCTGCCTGAGTCTCTTTATTTTATAATTGCTCACCAATGCTATTGATTTCCTTTCCCTGTACACTGCATGCTATGCACATACCAGAGAAAATCTGAAATTCTAAATGAAGTGAATTTAGTAGTTTTAGCTCAATCCCTAGCCAACAGCGGATAAAAACATATGCAACACTGCTCAGTTGACACAATTTCTTTCATCTGTGCTGAGGAAATGCACTGGAACACATCCAACACTGACAGTAAATTGATTTGCACCCTTGAGATGCTGGCTACTCCTGTCAGAATTGAGTTTGTTGACAGATGGCAGGCAGCGTGGAGAAACTTTCAGTGGAATTGCTTATATGTTACCCAGAAATGGGTAAAAAATCAAATAGGGGTATGGTGGTGGAAGGAAAGCTGAATAATTGGATATATTACACCCTCAGATTTATTCACTTTCTGATGAAGTTTCTGTTTGTCCAAATGGAATGATATTCCAACCCTTTTTTTGAGTTATTTATTGTTTTTCTCTTCTACAGTGTGGCTCTGGAACTTTTTTAAATGCATAAATTAAAAAACATGTCTGACATACAGATAATAGAGTATGCATTTGTCTGAAAAGGTGCACTGTGTATACCTAAACAATTTACATTTTAAAACATTGGAAATATTCCTGTAGGGATATTCCTATATCTGAGATAACATCTAAACAATAGACACTGAACTTTCTACTTCTGATTTTAAAATTATGTCTCGGATTTTGTGCAAAATCTTTCCTCTCAGAGTAACTAGACATAATTTATTTTACCTACTTTCTAATCAGAGCCTGAAGACTAATGTCCCAAATTTCTTTATTATCTATGACATAGCTACCGTGTTTCATGCTCAGACACAGATTCCATAATTCAAGAGTTAGTCTTAAAGGTGTCAAGGGCAAAATTATGACAAAACAGTTTGTCCTACCCAAATTTTCCTGTTAAAAATATAAGAAAAGTTATCAGACCATTTCCACATAGTTCTACTGACATCAAATTGAATTCTGAAACCCCTTATTAAAGTTATTTTAGATTTCAACTAGAGGAACTGCATAGTAAAAGCAAGGTGCTAAATGACAAGCAAATGTGACAATTGTGAGGGGCTATAAAATATTCTGCCAATGCTTGAGAGGAATAGCATGAATTGTCAGTTGACTTTATTTTACTCACATTGATGGCTAATAGTGATATGAAAAGAAATAGCCATACCTCACCTACTTGCCCCCCAAATAAACTTTGTGGTTTTAAAATGGTTGAACCAAGCTTGGACACTCAGGAGGGGAACAGCTAGCTACCTAAGAAAATGTGTTGGCAAGGGACAAATAAGTGACAAAGAAGATAAAAAAAGAAGAAAGAAGGATAAGAATGAAGGAGCAAAGGAATAATGAGATATGACAGCTGTGAGAGAGGCTTGTCCATCCTCTTAGCTGTAATAGTGTTGACAAAAATTCATATATTAAAATAATGGGCTTGTTAAGCACTAAGTTCTAGGGGCAGATGGAACAGAAGGGCAAGGCAGAAACATTTGAATTATAGATCATATAATGCATATATACGTATAATATATATATACACCTACATATATATATACATACATACACATATATATACAAACATATTCTGATGAACTAATGTCAATTTTTTTTTTTTTTTTTTTTTTTTTTAATGTAGATGGAAATCATACTGGGAAATAGGTTGGCAAGACCAACTACTCTGCCTCCTGGGCAGTTCTCCTGACAGCTAGCTGCCTGAAGAGTAGACTGCCAATCTTTCCAGGACATCTGATTTCCCAGCTGTTCACCTGGTGCGCTGCTGCCCTCCTAGGCTCTCCAACTGGCTGCTCCACAAGCTCTCCAGCTGGGGTGTGGGTTACCTGATGTCACAGAAATCAAGCCCTCTTGCTGGAGTCTGCACTGGCTGGGGTCTGGAAGAAGATTTCTTTTGTAAACTCTAAAATGTTCCCAGTGTTTTGGCAGCCTGGACGACATCTACTGCTCTTAAAAGAATATCTATCAAAATTTGCAGTGTCACAATGAGAATGCTAGTTCTATTGTTCCTGCCATGCTGATTTTCCTTTAAAAATTGCTGAATTTTGTTCCAAATCATGATGAAGAAAAACAGAAAAGTAGCCTGGATTTCTTGTCAGAAAGTAATATCATTTACTTATCATGTCAGTGGTAAAAAGACACCTTAACTTCAGAGAACTGAGAAAATCATAAGTTTATTGAGAAAATGCTTCACTAAGGCTGTTCAATTTTTATTCTGAACAGATTTAATTCCAGGGGACATTTTATAAAATTAAAAAAAATTAAAATTAATTTTTAGCAAAACATTAAAATAATAGTCTCCTATGTGAAATTAGCACAAAGTAGCCCTAAAAATCACATATCTATAAGAAAGATGTATAAAACTGCCCTTGCTAATTATCTTTTAGGCTTTTACTTGGGGATACGACAAGGAAAGATGTTTTTTAAGATCTATCTCTTAGTCTTTCAGGCCATTTGCTGTTTTAGATCAGTGTCAGACTCTGCCTGGGAGTCACACTGGGCACCTCTCCTGCTGCCAAAATAATTCAGAACATACTTGGAGGGAGTGAGATCACTAAATGCTGAATTAGGTCATACTTTCTCCAGAACTTTTAAGTTTTGCATAGACGTCATATTGATTTCTGACTGGAAAGGGCAGCTGCATATGAAGAAAACCACTACTGAAATTTTTAAGTGTTACTTTACCAACATAAAGACAAATTAATGTGCTATTTTCTCACTCTTCTTAATTTCTCTTTTCTCACTGTTCCAGTAGAAACCAAGGGGAAGAAATTTACATTTCCAAGTGATTTCAATACCTGCTATTCCAAAACAACAAAAGTGGATTGGGAACTACTCATGTATGCCAGGTTGCATATTTAAACATATTCATTGGGGCCATTTTTGTTTTATACCATTATCAATTATCTAGATGAAGGGATCAAGTGTACCCTATGTCAGTTTGGAGTTGGCACCAAGTTGGTTGGGAGCATTGATCTGCTGAAGAGCAGAAAGGCTCTGCAGAGGGAGCTGGACAGGCTGGATGGCCTGAGGCCACAATGTTCAGCAAGGCAAAGTGTCGGGTCCTGCACTTGGGTTACAACAACCCCTAGCAGTCCTACAGAATGGGGGAAGAGTGGCTGGAAAACTGCCCAGAGGAAGAGGACCTGGGAGTGCTGGTCAACAGCTGGCTGGGTATGTCTGCCCAGGTAGCCAAGAAGGACAATGGCATCCTGACCTGTATCAAAATTCCTGTTGACAGCAGGGCCAGGGAAGTGATTCTCCCTGGGCTCCACACTTCTAATCCTGCATGCACTACAGGAAAGACATTGAGGGGCTGCAACAAGTCCAGAGAAGGGAAAAAGAGCTGAGGAAGAGTCTGGGGCACCCTTCCCAGAGAGAGAGATCCCACAGAGGGATCTGGCGTGGCTTGGTCTGGAGAAAAGGCTCAGGAGAGAACTTCTTGCTCTCTACAACTACCTGATAACTGTATGTATGTTCTCTCCTCTTTCAGAAGGAACAGGAAGGCAGTCAGGGCTTCCTTGCAAAGAATAGCAGATGCTTATCTATGGCTAGGTGACAGAATTCTGCCAGAACACTATTTATCAAAATTGTTATATAATACATTTTCTTCTTGCCAGCTATTCTGTCTGAGTCCTTAAAACAGTATGTTTGGGCTGCTCAGATCACAAATATATTATTGCAAAATTGTGCTTCCTCTTTTAAGACCATGGTATGATATGCTATGGTCCTATATGCCCTAAAATTTATCTACAGAAATTAAACTGAAAATTTCCATATGATCTCACAAATCAATAGTGTAAAAGTGATAATTAATGAGACATGAGGAAGGGATGGAAATCATCATAATGGCTACAATTGAATTTATTCTTCACTGAGAGGACAGTGATGTTAGTTGTTCACAGTTATGTTTTGATTTCTGTTGTTCTGCGACCTCATAAAAAGAGAGATGTTTCCCAAAAGGAAATTATTCACTCAGCTTAACTAGTATTGATATGAATGTATTCTGTTTGGGTTTTTGAATTGATACAATTTATATAAAGGCTAAAGCCAACAGGCAAGGCATGAAATCCTTGGTATTAAAAGAAGACTGCATCGTCAAAAGTTGTGATATGTATTTACAGTCAGTACATTTCAGCAACATCAGGTAAGCATTGATCACAAAACAGGAGGTTCATCTAGTCAGATTTTGGAACTCATTGAGAAAAGTGAGCCAAGCTTCAGCAGCTTTGAGATAGGAAACCCAGCTTGATGGAAAGCTTCAATCACCTCAGCACTAGTTTATTAGTGGGCTAATAAGGGGAGTATCAGTTTGTACTGTGCTGTGTGTTTCAGAATGTTAGAAAAGGCATTTGTTTTCATGGAAGGAGAAAGGCTGTCCTTGCAAATAAAGCACAGTGTTTTCATCCTTCACTACAATGCAGCTCCCTACAGAAACGTCTGGAGTGCCTTGTGTGAGCACAGATGTTCCATAGCAGCACAGTACAGGTGAGTGAATATCTGTGATGACAGCTTTCTGTGAAACACAATTCCCTTAAGGTTGTTTGTGTACACACACACACACATGCATGCATATATATATATATATATATATATATATATATATACATGAAAATATTTCAAATGGTTGAATTGATAGCTGGGAAAATGCTGTATACAACTCTTGACTGTGTAATTTTCCTAAATTAAATGAAGTTTGAGATCTACAGGGACAGAAAAGGGTTTGCACTTAGACAACATAGACACCGAGATGTAGAAATTGTGATTTCAGGAGGTGAGTTGCTGAGGTATCTGTGAATGGGTACTTTGGAAATAATTCTTTGCAAACTTCTTTTCTGATTAAGAATAGCTTTTCTCATTTTCTTCATATATACATGCTTCATTTTAATAACATGCCTCTGTGAGTACTGGCCTTTTTTATTTATTACAACTGAGTATTCCAGTCCTGAGCTGAAAAAGTAACAGGCAGAGAAACAATTTACTCTGTAACAATTTGCATTTAAATTCATTTACAACAAATACCCTTTGTGTAAGCAAGAGGTTTCTATAACTGCTGACATTCTATTGTACAAAACCACACAGCAAGTAGCTGCCTCATGATATCCAACCTGAATCATAGGTAGTGGCTATGAATATTCATTAATTCCTCTGCCTATTTGAAATATCATTTTATAGGGTACCAAGTAGCTGCAGTATCTACCCGAATCCCAGGAAGCTGATAAGAGCAAGCACTTTGCTGAACTGAGAAACATGATATCAATATTAAAATCAGTGCAATATATGGCACAATATTATATCCCTTTAATTGTATCATGAGGAGAAAGAATTTTCATTAAAGCCAGTAAGTGGTTTGGATCCTAAGAACACTGAACCACCTTCAGGCATTCTAGTTTATTTTACCTTTTTGCTCTCACCAGTTGCATAGTGTGGAGACATGCAATGATTATTTTTACTATTATTTCCTTAATGTTTTAAAAAGTATGGTAATTAAAATGTTTTTTTTTTAATAGCAAATATTTTGTCCAACAGGAGCATTTCCATCTCATTTAGTTTTCCTATGGCTTCTCTTGTGACTGAATGTGTGTGTGTGTGTGTGTGTGTGTGTGTGTGTGCATTTATTTTTCCTCCCATCTAACAGTACATTGTTTTTAATCACAGAACACAGAGAGGAAGGGGAAGCTGTGGAATTGATTTTGTGGGAGGAAAAAGAAAACCTAAAGGAACAACCAAGGAACAAATGAAAACTTAATGAGACTACAGAAAACATGGCTGTGGTTGGAGGGTCTGGGGGAGAAAAGAGAGGTCTCACGTAGATTGATTCTGTGTGATGGACTGTAGAGGGTTCTGAGGAAAGTAAAGGAGTGTAAAGGAGTGTAAGCAGTGTAAAGGAATGCCAGATGAAAGTCAGAAAGGAAGCATGGAACAGACAAGAACAGATAACTGAAAGCAAATGGGAAAAAAAAAAGGCTGGGAGAAAGCCAATATAACCTTGATGAATGGGAGGAAACTTATTGCAAGGTTTTGGCTGTGGGGAACATTGCTCAGAGGTCAATAATTACTTTGGAAGCAAGACCTATCTTAAAAAATTATACAGCTTACAAACAAATGGCTTTCACAAAAATTTAAAGCAAGAAAATATACAGCATTTTTTACTTTGCTCATCCAGCAGTCATTGAACTTTGTGAGAATTAATTAATTAGAGCAAATCTCTGTTAATACAGAGAAATGCCAATCCATATGGTTTTTTATCTTGTAGAAGGCAAATTCATCCTCTTTCAAACTGGTTATATGACATTTTGAAGACACAGAGTACTGTATGACCAGTGATAGGTTTGCAGCAGTAGATTCATCATGGTGCTGAAAGATGTCCTTACATGCTCTCAAAGGGTACTCTGTTTCTGCCTCTTGTTTTCCATGAAGGGGGAAAATTTGCAAGCAGTGCCTCGGGGATAGAAGCAGGATATTTTCCACAGACAGCACTCTTTAGCTGTGCCTGAGCATGGTGCTAGTACGACAAGTGGACAACTGTCCCCACTTCTAGGCAGATTCAGAAGACCTTTCTCTTATGGGTTTCACCTCCTTGAGGTCATTCAGCAGAAAATCAAGACAGTCTGATCTGGGATCATCGTAGGACGCTAATTCCTGAGCAACCACCCATCAGGACTTGAAGCCAAGATTAAAGACACACTAAAGACATGGGTTTGGTTCATGAGATGCCATGTGACTTTCTGAGTGATAAAAGACTCATGTCTATTATCTGGGCTACATGTCCTAATGAGTGGTCACTCAGGAAACAGGGTCATGCTGTGACCCCAGAGGAGAGAGGCCCAGGTGCTTGGAAAGTAATCTGGGTGTGTGTCACGCTATAAAGTCTGTTTAAGTTACCCATTACTTTGTAACCCAGTGGCACAGTTTTTTGAGAGCTGTTTGATCTTTTACATAGACCAAGTTTTTATTCTCTCAAAAGCCTGTCATGATTTGACACATAAGTGATTTTTTTCAGAAAGTTAGGGTCAAACCAATCGGTGGTCATGTTTGGATATTGGCACCTGGAGTGACCACTGAAGGCATGGACACGCCTCTGAGAACACAGGGGGTTAAAAGCAGGAACTCCCAGGGGAGCTCTCTCTTTGGTTCCGGTGGTCAGAGAGTGCAGAGTCTCCCCTGCCCAGCCACGGGCTGGTGGGGGAGGGGAAGCCATGAGGCCTGGGAGAGGTAGGCCAGGGGTGAAGGGACTGGAACAGGGCCAGCTCCTGCGGACGGAAGGGTAGAGAGAAACAGAGATGCCTTTGTTCCCCCCTCCAGAAGGAAAGAGACAGAGAGCCTGACGGCACCTGGAATTTGCCAGCAGAGCAGAAGTAGAAGAGCGGGGAAGGTGCCCAGCCGTGGGAGTTGGAGTTCTGAGCAGAGATTTCAGTCCGGGGAGTCTGAACTTTTAACCCTTTCCTGGGAAATGAAGGCTTTGCAAAATATTGCTCCTCCTCGATTTGAAGTAGAAGAGAGACAGTCTGGGATCTGAGATGTTAGAAGAAGAAATTTTTAGGTGGGAGGAGATGATGGAATGTCTTGGGGCTGGACTTTTCTTGATAGCCATAGACTGAACCAATTTCTCCTGCAACAGAGACTGCATTTTTAGAGGATGCAATGGTGAGCCAAGAGACCTGCTTCAGCCACTACTACCACAGGAGTGGAGTGAACAGAGAAGAGTTGAGGAGAGTGTGGTGATGCCCTCTGTCTTCAGGAAGAAGATGATTTCTGTTCTTGAGACCCTTGGCCCCAGGGGAGGAAGAAAATGGGAGGAGGACTGTGGTCCCAAAATGAGAAGCTGAACTATTGTTCTTTTGGTCCTTGGCAAAGCATCCTTAAAGGAGCCCTATGAGCAGTCTGTCCATGCACGGTGGTGAGAGCACTGTGACATGGAAAGGAGAGTGTCACACTGGCAGATTTTCTCCGGACGGTTGCCATCTGTGACATGGAAACACAGAAGGGTGGCAATTGTGTTTCCTGGGGAGTCTATGGTACAAGAGAGACTCCTCCCTCCCTTAATGGACTGAGTATTGATTATCTGAAGGGTGGCAACTTGATCAGGAATCCTGGGTGGTATCTCACTGTGGTTTGTTGGAAATTGGGTGGGGGGAGGAGGGGTGTTTTGGAGGGTCTTCATCCTGGATTTAGTGTGTGTGTCTTTTATAGCGGAAGGAGCTTAATAAAGTCTTTTTCCTTTATTTCTAAGCTTGGGCCTGATCGCATCTCACAGCATTTATTTTGGGAAGGTATATTTTGATGGGGGGTGCTGGCACTGCTGCACCACTGGGATGAGGTATTTAAGGTACCAAGGGTCTGTCTGACAGAAAGCCACACCTGAGAAAATACACCTTAAAATATACATTAAATTATTTTTCTGTATTATTACATAAAACAGTAATGTATTTGGCTTTCAAATACCATCTAAGGACAACTTGGAACTCAACTCAGACAAATTGCAATTATTTACCTTAAGTCAGCCATGAATGGCATATACTAAGTTCATAATGTTCACTTCCCATTCATACTTGTCATTTGCACCTTTCTTCCTTTCTCTAAGTCACAGTGATAATTCTTTTTATTACGGATTCTGTGTAGTTCATCAAACTCCATTCCCACCCCCTCCAGTCCCTCTCTCCTGTAAGGTAGATCAACTTGTTGCAAGGATTGATTATGAATGATTATGTTAATTATCATGTTTAAATGTAGATTATTAACTGATTGTTCAAGCTACAGGTCATTCCAAAATTAGTACCTTAATAATTTTATTTTCCTTCTAATTGACAGTTTCCTCAGTCTTCCTCCCAACATGTTCTTTTGGATTGAAAGATGTGTGCTCCATAGGTTACTGCATGTGATGGTTTCAGCTTGGGTTGGTTAATTTTCTTCACAGTAGTTAGTAGGGGGCTGTTTTAGGATTTGTGCTGAAAACAGCATGGTTTTGCTATTGCTGGGCAGTGTTTACCCTGAGTCAAGTTCATTTCTGCTTCATATTCCACTCCACCACCAAGGGGGCTGGGGGTGCTCAAGAAGCTGGTAAGACCATTCCACGCCATATGGCATCATTCTCAGGATGTAAAACTGGGAGAAGAAGGAAGAGGTGAACCTTTGGAGTGATGGCCTTTGTCTTCCCAAGCAGCCATGAAGCTCAATGGAGCCCTGCTCTCCTGGAGATGGCTGAACACTTGCCTGCCCATACAAAGTGGTGAATGAATTTCTCATTTTGTTTTGCTTGCAAGTGTGGTTTTTGCTCTAAGTATTAAACTGTCTCAACCCATGAGTGTTGTCATTATTACTCTTCCAATTCTCTCCTCTATCCTACCCAGAGGTTCAGTGAGCAGCTGTGGAGGGCTTTTTCGTCAGCTGGAGTTAAACCACAACACTGTCAGATCTAGAGAGAAATAAAAATTATTGGGTGTTAGGCCTACATAATTTTAGTTATATTGCAGTGTTATCAGAGGTTACAAATATACCAAGTAAGGAAAGAGGTTACACACCTTTTCCTAACTTAAATACTGCTTAACTTTAGCCTCTCCTCCTTTAAAGCAGCATGGCCCTGCCCAAACTACTGTCTAGAAATGGTCATTATTATGTCAACATGCTAACACAGTCTGAGTGACTGTGGAACTAGTTATTGTTGCTCTACATATTCCTAGACAGAGCCATTCAGGGGCCCAACTGGACCAGGCTCTTGTCACCTATGGAAAAGCATTGAGTATTGAGAAGCTCAATGCCTTAAAAACCAGTCACATTCTTTATGTGTCACTCCATGAGGAATATGTAAGATCAGTATAAAATCTGAACTATCGCATGCCAAGTGTTCTTCAGGAAACTCTAAATAAAGCTGTATGAGAACAATTCACATTTGCAGATGCTGAAAAATACTATAGTTCACAGCCTATCTCACCTTCACCTGCTTCTGCTAAGACAGGAAATACACATTTAGACAAAACAAAGAAGTTAACAGGTCTGTAGATGTAAACAGAAATTATACAGCACTAGTCACCATAAGAAGCTATGGTCTCAGATGATGCACCTGGCCATTGTATTTCCATTGTTTGGAAAAAAGGAAGCCAGAAAAGGGGACAGTAATGGGGAAGTTTCTATCAATATAAGGAAGCAAACTTCCAAGTTTGGGAGAGGGAGCATGTGAGCTGGCACAAAGATGTTTATCTGAAAACATAACATGAAGGCAAAGGGTATCAGTGTCGTTGACCAACCAAACAAAGAAACACTTTCGAAATTGATAAATAAGCCTACTTATAGATTAGGATTAAATTTTAGTAAATGATAGTATGATTAGATTATGTGTTAAGTAGTCCACAAAGGGCATGAATGTAGTAAAAGTAGAGGACTTTGTGGGTACAGATAATTAACAAGAGAAAGACAGGATAAAAGATACAATTACATATTACAAAGGATACAATTACATGTACATACAGTTACCAATAAGAGATACAATCACATTCACTGCAGATAAACATCAGCACATTTTCATTTTCACTTTGATATATTTTACATATTTACACAGATTGAATACAAATATATATACACCTATATGCATATAAAAATATAAAAAAAACATAAAATATAATATGTAAGGCACAGCCAGATGTATGTAGAGGCATTTTTCTTTTAAATGAATGCCAGTCTTGTACTTGGTGACCTATAAACAGTTAACCTAGATTTTGGCAAAAGCCATGCATATGAGGACAGAACTCAGCTGCAATTTTCTTAGCACCTCATAAGCCCATATTTCCTAGTAATGGAATTCTCCTAAATATTATCATACATTCTAAAAAGATTTTTTCCTTACACTGCTCATAAAATTCTTCAAAAGGTAGTTAGTGCCTGAAATGCTTACATTTAATTGGGAATGGTTTTAATGCTATAGTTTTTGTAAGGTCCCGATTATATATTCTCACTGCATTTCTATGCTGTTGGGCTTTTCTAATTCCTCACATGTGAACTTCTACACTGAACATACTACACTGAACACTACACATACTACACTGAACACTAAACAGAATTGCACTAGAAAAATCATAGCTTAGGTCCATTGATGTGGCTTGTTGGGATTCTTTCCTTGACAATTTGATTCCTGTGCATTATTTGTTAATGAAAAAAAATGCTTTACATTTGACAGCTGGAGATGCCTCTGCAAAATGTTTTTGGTTAGAGAATGGAAAGTGAAAAGAGTCTGGAGAAATTGCATGGAGGACCAAAACCCTAATTCTAGAAGTTTTGTCTATAAAGGATAACATAGCCTACTGTATAGGAAATAATTTTCTAAGACCATATACCCAGTCATTTCTGTTTGGTGACTTTTCTTTTTTTTTTTAATTATTCACTGTATATTAAACAGCATTAGCTCAAATTTCCTTTGATGATATACCCCAAGGAACAAATATTCCAAAGTGATCTTTAAAATACACAGTCTGCATATGAAACGGTAGCAAAGCATTTTTGTCCTATTTTTACATGACAGCAAGCTACAGATTTCAATGTGAAAATCAGAAGTGAAGCAAGATTGCATGTAGGCATTGGGCCAAAACAGAGCTGTGAAAACTTAAACTCTTGTGTAGGCTGCAAGATTACTTTCTTGTCTTGATGGTGTGATTTTCGGACTTGATGTTTCTGCTCACTGTTACCACAATTTTTATTTCAAGAGACAATAAATTTATTAAGATAGTGCTTTCTCTAACATTCTGATCATTGTAAAAGATTTATTGTGTTAATAGAATACCACACAGAGGTATTGATTTGCTGAAAGTTCAGATTTACCTTTACCCTTTCATGATTTTGTCATGTTTTGTTTTAACATTCTCTTCCTTTCTGTTCTGGGAAATACTTTTTCAGGTCAACTGTCAGTCACATGTAGGTCATCACCAGAAAATAGAAACAAAAATTCAAACACAATGAGCGCAATGATTTTGGCTAGAAATCTAAAAAGCTATAAAATTTTCATAATATTACCTGGGAGTAATTTCATCTTGCATTGTGAGATCTTTGCATAAAAATTAGTGTTCTGATGACTATTTATTTACTTAATATCTAGAACTTCATGTAAATTAATTATTAAGAAAGAGCAGTGGTTAAAGAATGTGAGTAAATGCAGAGTCTTAGAATCCTTATTTTTCCTTTCTATTACAATGATGAAGTCTTCATCTATTAGTTCTATGTATAAACTTACTCATTTAACTGAATATGTAGATAAAACCCTAAGTCAAAAGCTGAGTCACAGATTCAAAACTTAGTGTCTCTTTTGGAGATACAGCTTAAACAAACAAAATTAGCACAAAAATATTATTTAAGTGCGGCACAAATTTACAACAAGCTCAGTAATTGCTAAAACATTAAATAGAAAAATAAATCACATTCAGTACTATATTGTATAAACCAGTTGCATGACAGTGTGTGTGAAACAGAAGCAGAAACTGTTAGCAGAAATTCTTACTAATAAAGATAACGTGCAGAATTCATCACAGTCTCACATGGATTACCAGCAGGTAGTGCCTATGGCCATGTAGATTTACTTTTTTGTCTGACAGCAAGAAACCATAATCTGTCTTTGAGGTAATCTTTTGACTGCCTCTTACATCTCCAGATCTCAAGTTTGACCTGTGCCCCACACCCCACCATCACCTTTTATGAGAGCCAGAATCCCTGGGTTTGCAGAAAAACTGCTTAAAAAAAAAAAAAAAATCGCCTTTTGGTGCTTTTGGTGTTCTTTCACATGGCTGCTTTAGGCACCAAACTGTTTCTTTATTTTATTGCTGATAAGCTTAACTGATGCACAGTGGGGCAGAACTCTGTGCAAAGTAAAGACAACATTGTTTCTGCACCTCAGTAGAGCGTACAAAAGGTTTCAAGGCAAATAGCAGAAACCTGCATTCATTCATTCCTGCACAGCAGAATGTGAGTATTCATGGTAGGTGCAGACATTTTTTAATATATGATTGAAGGGAAACCCCACAGGCAAAGAATATATTCCTAGCTAGCTGAGTACAGAGATCTTAGAGTGATAGGTGCTACAAAAGGTGTTACGAGTGATAAACAGAACAAGCCAGGACTCTTACAGAGAAAATAATTACAAAATGTTCATGCGTAGTTATTTCCTACTATGGAGCCCAGTTGTAGTGTAGGCACTTAAGGGTATTCACTGTTTATTGAATATCTTCACAATGCAGGAACCTTCACTGACTGGCAGGCTTTTTCCGATTGCCTGGAAGGGCTTACCCTCTTGGTTCTTGCAGTCAATCTCCTTAACTTAGTCACTGTGTAATGACATGCCCATGCTTCCAAAAGCATATATTTATTTAGTAGCTATCAAGAAAAACCTACAGGACAGTTTTCACCTTTCACCCCTCCTTGAGAGGCTTAGATTGATAAACTGACTAACATAGATAAACCAGTCTAATAGAACAATGCCTAAATGATAATATAGGGGATAACTAAGAACAAAAGCAAAACATCAGGAGACAGAGATAATATCTTTCAGTAAAGTCTTCAGAAAAAAAAAAAAAACAAAACAAAAAAAACAAAACAACAAAACAAAACAAAACAAAACAAAAAAAAAAAACAAACAAACAAAAAAAAAAAAAACAACCAAAAACTAACTAGAAAACCTTTTCCTGCAAGAGAAATCAGCTATATCAGATACCTATTTCATGACACAGAGTACTCAGTACCTACCTGTGAAGTCATGAATGGAAGGCATCAACCAGTTAAACAAAGAAAAATAGAATCAATGCAGGCTATGGTGATGAATACCTTTAGAAAACTTTACTGTGAAGTTCAATTCAACAAAGACATCCTGTCAAGAGCCTCTGTATTGACAAGGTCTGTTGCGGTGTAAGATTGAATAAAAATATGTTCAGACATTTTAAAACTTCACTTTTAAAACTTCCCACTTCTCCTAGAAGAGAATGTCAGTTTCCTGCAGATGCCCTGAGGATGTTGACTTAGCTTTCCTTACACTGAGGAACTTAGTTGAGCAGACCCACACCTACCCACTTCTGTACCCACTCCTGTATGCAAACACCCCCACATGGTCAACAAAGATATAAACAGTAGGGAAGAGATATGTGCCTCCACCTTAATCTATAGATGTGGCAGGAGGAGGAGAGCAGTGTGCAAACAATTCATCTGGAATGTGACTGCTCTCCAGTTCCTGTGGCACAGTCTACAATTTGTTATGGGACGGATTTTTGTCAAAGATGGAAATTTTCAGTCTTACCTGATGTGACTTATAAGTTATGCCATGGCTCCAGTCCTGCAATCTCTGCCAGCAGGCTCCTCATGGTGCAACTCAGGAAACTTCTCACTGTAATACTACAAAATCAGCAGCTGGTAGAGGTTTTATCTGCAACACAGAGGCATGGTGCTGCTTGGGAACAGAAGCAGGTCACATGAAGTAATAGATGAGAATACATTTCTTCCTAGGACTGGGAGAGTGAAAGCATCAAGAAACAACTTCAGGTCAACTCCAAAAGTAGTTTCATCTGCTTAGTAAGAAAATATATATCACCTAAGATAGTCCAATACTTCTTAGCTCAGAAAAAATAGAATTTACTTCAATAAATATTGTGCTTATAAAACACTTTTAGTTGTGTTACTCTACAGATGTGTTTGAATGACACCCTTGACCCCATGAAGATAAGCTCTAGCACACCCACAAAACAGTATTTGACTGGTCTACAAAACATACTATTTTGCACCTAATCAACTGCTGTATTTCATGCTTACTCTGGTATGAAGCAGCTGGAAGATTTACACCTCAAAATTAAGGGAAAGAGATGAGGAGATTCCAATATGGAACAAAACAAGATTATCAAGCTCTTTTTTTACCTATGATTACTGATTCACTGGAGTTTTCGTACTGTCATCCATGATGGATACAGTTAATTTTTTGCTGTTTTGTATTTATATTGCAGGTTGTCATTTCTGTCATTAATCATAAACATAATTGTAATAGAGACAGAAATGTCTTTTCCCAGACATTTAATTCTGAAATACAATTATCCAGACTTCCTGCTGTTAATGGCATAGAATTCTAATTACTTCAAAATGAAGCCATTATTCATAAACTTCAGGCTTGTAACACACATGTTTACAGTAGATGGAAAATACTATAGAATTCATCATTGTGGAGCTCTTATTTGCCAGAGGCTTATTTAACTACTGCCTTTGTCCTATCCCATTAAAGAATGATAAAGTATTCAAATCCCTGTTTACATAGAAAGATATGAGGAGAAGTCCTCCTTCACAGACAATGGGCATTCAAATTTTCTGCTTGTAAAGTAAAGTACAGCTGTGCTTTTCTTTTGTAGGAAGTCACTTGAAGTTGGAAATGGCAGTAATTTAATTAGCAATAACTATTTGACAATCAGATAATTCTAACAGTGGTTAATGTATAATGAAAATGGAAAATATATTGGGCAATGCAAACTTTGATTCATCTGGTTAAAAGAGAAAAATGTTGAATTGAGTAATTTTCCCAAATTTTCAAACACAAATTGTATGAGAAGTGTGTTTGATACATGGTTTGTTTTCATAAAACAATGCTCAAATTTGGAGAGCAAATACCATTATTAGCATGCAAAGAGGTAAAGAAGATGAAGAAGGTACAAGAATATACTGAAAACATGGAAGATGTCTCAAATATAAATTCATTTGGGCTATAAAGCTGAGCAGTAAATGGTTATTCAAATGGAATGGAAATTTAAAAAAATATATTAAAAAAGAAAGACACCCATCCCCAGATACCTTCTATAAAACAATAGAGAACAGAGAAAATACTGAAGACTTCAGCTTTTAAGTCACTGGAATAGACAGGTCACCAATGCCCTTACAGAGGTTCAACAAGACCTGGTAAGAAGAGGAAAACAAGGGAAAAACAGGTAGGTCTTCCAGGGAATGGCTGAACCCAATTTAACAAAGTTAACCAAGACAGGAGGGAAAAATCACCTTCTAAAAGTGTCTATCTAACTGTTGGCAAAGGCCAGATGAACTGACCAGACAGTTTAAAATGCCAAGATGACCCTTATATTCTTTGACTACAAACCACCCATAGCTACCAATGTACCAGAACATCTCAGTTAATGCCAGACATGTGAGCTGGCTCCCAAAGACCCTAGTAGCTGTGAATTATTTCTTCTACTGTTCCACACCAGAAGAAGGCAGTGATCTCAGAAGCCACATTCAGTTCTCAAAATTTGAAAATAAAATGTTGATTTTGTTAGATGTACTATATTAGTGTTTATATTAGTGTTATATTAAGTATACTATGTTAGTGCTGATTTTACCTTATTTCCCCCTCTATCTTCACATTTTTATCTTGTTTATCATTCTGAAAGATCATTATGTCAATTGAATAGTAACATAAATGATTAAAAGCTATTGACTATTCACACACTGACATAAATGAGGAACAATGGCTAAATACCAAGTAAAAGGCAGTGAAGGTAGATACGAGATCTTAATTTTGTATCTTATTTTCATACGTCCCTTGTATATTCTGAAAAACTTGAAAGGCTGCTAATCAACAAATTGTGAGGGATTTATTGTTCCCCTACATCTGTGTTTGTTTTTCATTTTCACATCGAACCAGGAGTTTCAGTGCTACACATAGTGACAGGCATTCACACAACATTGCAAAGGAAGCTGAGAACTATGATTAGATCAGCCTCCACCTTCCCTGAAATTCAGTGCAATTAGATTTGGGGATTTAGATCTATTATGTTAATGTCAATTTTCATTTGATTCCCATTACTGACAGCTTGAAAAATCATGGCTTAAGATGAAAATAGAGGAAAAATGTGTTAGCATAGTATACTACTGTTGAACCTTACCAAAATATGTAATCCCACAGCTATACCCTATTATAACAAGGAAGCACCATATTTTTCCCAAAATTACTGTTAGGGAAAAACCTAGCATATTTAAAAGTAGAGGTTCAAAGCAATTAATATAATTTGGACAGAAAAACCTCCTTTTTAATGAGCTCTATCTACAACATTTTTCTGACATATTGCTACAGTAGATTACATGTCCTTTTTAAGATTTGATTGTAAAATAGGAGACTTCTGAAAACACAGCAACATTTAGAGAGATGACGTGTCACTGAGATGTGGCTCTAAGTGGTTTTATATTAAAGGCTTGAGTAGATGTGCACAATGCATCAGCTTTAAGGAAGTTTATATAAATGGTACAGGTGAAAAAATACAAAATGGAACAGAGAAGAAGTCACTTTAAAAGTTTATGTTTGGACTAAGCACATATAGCTTGGCATACACTTGGGCTATGTTTGAACTTCAGGTTAGCTTATCTTAATTATCTGTTGGGTTTGGCTGAGATGGAGTTAATTTTCTCACAGCAGCCCTTATAGAACTGTGCCTTTTATTTGTAGCTAGAATGGTATTGATAACACATCTGGCAGCCACCCAAGGTCAACCCACCACAACGTAAAAAGCTGTTTGGAAAGGTACTTAACTTTTTATTTCCTCAGCTACATTTTTCAATAATTCTTTTGTTCACAGTTCAGATTTTAAAGTCAAGTTAGTAGCAGAGAGGGGCATCTATGGATTTTGGTTTGGTTTTTTTTCCTCTAAAGATTTGTATATTCAGAGCTCAGAAATGTAATATAGCTTTCATTAAAAATATGAAACAATCGCAAGTTGATCATAAATGTATTTCAGTTAGCTTCCTACTTCAATATCTAAATATGTTTATAAGGTAGGCCTGGAGAAAATAAAGCTCAGACCTTCTCACTCACTACAACTACCTGAAAGGAGTAGCCAGATGGGAATTACTTTTCCCAAGTAACAAGATCAAGGGAAAATGGCTGCAAGATGTACTAAGGAGTGTTTAGATTGAATACTTAGAAAAATTTGCTCATATGAAGAGGTGCCAAGAATTAGAACAGGCTGCCCAGAGAAGTGGTGGAGGCACAATTTCTGAAAATAATTATAAGATGCTTCAGTGTGGCAGTGTGGTAGTTTAGTGGCAGACTTCACAGTGCTTAGCAGTTGGACTTGAGGATCATAAAGATCTTTTGCACCCTGAATGATTCCATAATGATTCTATCATTTACAGTACCTAAAATAGGTAGTATGTCTCCACTGTCCCCATTGTAGGCACTATGTCTTAAAATGTCCACTCATTAGACGTAATACCTTGGACATATTTAAAGGACCAGTAAATGTGGTATTTAGGTATATGATTTAGTGATGGACTTGGCAGTTCCAAGTTTATGTTTGGATTTAATGATCTTAAAGATTTTTTTCAACCTATATGACTTTATGATTCTTTTCTAGTGACCAGTTCAAAAAAATCTCTGCTTTTCCTACAAAATAAATTAATTAAAAAAAAAACCTACTGTGTTCCGTACTCTCTCTGGAAGTGCACAGTCAAAGTAAGCTATTTTTAATCTTTACCTATAGTTTTAGTTAGAAAACAGACTCAGTCCTTCAGAGCTGCTGCATAAAAGCCATATAAAATTTTGTCCTATAAAATTTTGATTTATAGCTTCCATTTAAATCTTTAAGACAGATTTTTGGGTTTATGACAACATTTTGAACCTGATTTGTCATTCATCTGTACAAATTTTAGTAAATCCTACTAGGATTCCGTCATTATTTTATCTCTGGCAACATTTTTCTTTAATCCACTGTTACAGCACTCCCCAGTTACAACATATAAAAGTGCTTGCTACAGCAGTCAAACCCCCAAAAACAGGTTGCCACAAATTGCTTTCTGAATTATATTTATTACTGTTATCACCTAAATCATGATCTAGAAATGTGATTGATAAATTGCAATTTAAGCTTATAATCGAAATAAAATATTTCCACCTCAAATTGAATGATTTGATTTTAGATTCTTGAAATAATTTTCAAGTTAGTGAATAGCTAGACTAAGAAAAGGAGTAGTATTAAATAATAATAGTCAATCTATTGCACATGATCACCTAGTGTGGACATAACCAGGATGTCCAAAAGCCATGCTTAGTTTTGACTGTATTTCAAACCCTTTTGGCGCTTACAAGCATAGTACCTATTGTTTTATAAAGACATAGGTAGTCACAGGCATGGGACTGGAACTTGAACCTCTCACTGACAGTGTAAATTATATAACAGCTATGCTACAAATTCATTTCTCAGAGTCTGGCTCTCTATTTTATTGAATATTTCAGCAGCCTGTGCTGAGTGAACTGGAAAATCAGTAGAGATGGATAGTTGTCTCCCTCCCTTCATAAAAAAGCCTGGCACAAGCAAGAGCTGAGAGATGCGTTGGAAGTCTGCTGCTGGGTGAAAGGAAACTTCTCCTCTAGAGAATGCTCTTTCTGAGTCTTTCCCACACAAAATTGCTTAGTGAAATAATTCCTATTTCATGAACAATTTTAGGGCTACAGGAATTGCATTGCTGGATAAGAACATTTTCACTAAATGTGTTCGCAAAGACATTATTGCACTCCGCACAGTTGTTATTTACTTGACTCTAGACTTTTTGCTTTTTTATATGCAGCTTTCACTTAGAAGACTTATGATACTGTGGATCATTCTATCTCATATTATAAGCAATTGATACCCTTTATACATGTAATTGATTTTATTAGTAATTCTTATTTATTCATTTTCAGTAAACAAATAGCTGAATAGGCAGTTCCCAATGGTTGTAGTTTTGTTGGTTTGAGATTGGGTTTTTTCCTTCATTCTATCTGAAGGTACTTAAGAAGCATCTTAACAAAAATCCTTGGCAGCCTCATGATCAAGTGACTTGAAAAACTGAGCATGTCTTTAATTCCGGTCCTCTTAATATTTGTCACATTTCTTAAATACAACATAAGAAAAGAGGAAATTCTTACTAATGCCTTTTATATTCCTGAGCATGGATGTTTCATCTAATTTTCCACATGGCTCCTATCCTCAAATTTAGTGGAAAGTAACACCCATTTTCATGAATTTGTGTGTTTTGCTGCTTCTTTATAAAGCATTGCTTCTTGAAAAGTATGCAATCTCTGTCTGTATAAGGCCAAGATAAATTTCTCTACTCCATTGGAGTTTTGCCATTTCATCCCAGTTGGGGATCAGTCCTCAGATTTGTAAGCAGAATTGAATGTTACATATGTGGTCCCACAAACTTTTTGATCTTTTCCACTCTAAGAAAAACACAAGTTCATTTAAAAGATCCAAACATACTGTCCACTTGGAGGATAAGAGAGACAAGCAAGTGCTTCTATTTTACTTTTGTCAAGACAAAAATAATTTTTAACTTTTGCAAAAATTTGATGTATAAGCAATGTTTTACATGTGGATAGGCACATACATACAGAAACATACATGAACAAATATATGGAAAGTAATTTCTGAAGTATTTATATTCTTCCTAGAATAAAAAGGCTTCAGGGAACATTAATGCTCCTAACACGAATATGAAGCTTAGATATTAAAATTCATGAGGACCTGTCAACTGAACTGATGCAAGCTCTATTTGCCAGAAATACATGATGACATTGCAAGCTGGCAAAGATGAAAGCAGCTCAAGAAAGCTCTTCTTTGTGCAATTTCATCCCCCTGAATGTCAAACAAGCTGTCTTTCACCAATCTGGAGCTACATAAAGATCGCAATTCTATGCTGTTTGCTGAAGGTGTTCTCCTGAGCACAAGGGATGTGCCTCTTTCCCTGCTTCCCAGACACCATACGGCCTAGGTTTTGGAGTGGCAGTAGACTGCCAACCAAATTCTGTATTTACTCAAACATACGTTGTCTTCTCCTCCAGATGACTTTAGTGAAATTTAACAGGCGTCATCCATATGTTCACATTCATATTCCACACAATACTTGCACGGAATATCAGCCGGTCCCTTTCAGAAAGTTCTAAATGGCTTCCCTAACAAGGGAGGCACTATGCGATACAAAAATTACTTGACAGAGTCATCATCATCCTGCTAACAGGACTTTGTTAGTCAATATAAGGATTCAATGCAAGGAGCTACTCAAATATGCTTATCATGGTGAGCAATTTAAATTGTGGACCATTTAGAGTTAATAACTTACTGGGGAAGTTTACTCAAAAGTAGTTTAAAGTCTACATCTTTGTTTCTAAGAAAGTTCTTACAAAAATCAATGAATTATTGTTCTCTGCTACAGCAAATACTGAGGATAACGTGATACATTATGTGCAAACATCTGGAATATCTGAATTCACAGATGGTAAAGATGCTGGACTAGAAAACCTGGAGTATTTTTAATATAAGTTTCATTAAGTTAAAGTATTACTTCTCACATCTAGAGATTTTACTGTTTTGTTTTCATGCAGTGAACCATACTGAAATTACTTTTTCAAAGTCGTCAAGTTATTTCAAAAATTTCTGGGTAACGTTTTTCACTGAATACTAAGTAGATACTTGAGTCAACCATTCTCTGAACAAGTCATTCTGAGGCACAAATAAGAACCATGTATTTTCCCTCTTTTTGTCTCTTCTAAGCATTCAGTTACAACAGTAATTTCAGACACCTCATCTAATTGCATCAGCAGCCTGGAGTAGTAGCTTTTCTTTTCCCTTATAGTCAGTGATAACAGGTAAATTTTATGGCCAGTGGAATACAGTTTTAGAGAACCTCACCATGCTGAGAAAGTCACTGAAACCTTTAATAAAACTTCATGCCCTCTCAATACAGGAGAAAATTCTGAATACGAAAGACACATTTTTAAAGGGCCATAATAATGAAAAAAAACAAGGAATGAATATCTGATAAGATGAATGGCTGGGGCTGAAGTCGTGAGTCCCCTTCTTTGTCATCTGAAAAAATGGTTAGTCATATTAGATAAATTTCAGTGTTTCCAGATGCCTTTTGACATGAATCTACATCTCAGAAAAATAATGGTCACTGAATTTTATGTGAATTATTTCACATTATATGTGAAAAGTTTAAAATTCCTTTTGAAGCAAATTATTTCTGATCTATAAAAAGGAGCAGTGGAAAATGAGTTTTACTAGACAAAGTTAAGTCTCTTATTCCCCAGCATGTCAGTTATCATTCACATTTATGGAATAAGAGAGAAGGTTGATGTTCTCAGACTATTCTTATTCTTACAGTTTAAACTTCAACATCTATAAGTCTGTTTTTGAAATGTATACATCCTAGTTCACAAAAATAGCATAGGTAAGTAAAAGTCCTTTTCTTGGAGCAAATTTTCATGTGGCAACGTCTGGCAATGTCAATGACTTTTCCTAAGAGAATCATCTTTCACGTTGTGCTGCAAATGAGGTAGACAATATTTGCACACGAAAACAATTAACAGCTGAAAGGATTGATTTGCCCATACCTAAAAGGATGTAAAAAAAAAAAAAAAAAAAAAAAAATTAAAAAATAAGGTCAGTATTGCAAAAAATTGCTTTGATTTGTATTCTGTGGCATTTACAGGCACAGGTAGAACTGAGATGCCTTGGACAAAGGTGCCATATAAAGACAGTAGTGGCGTTGAAGTGTTTGCAGTTTGTATTGTAGACAACAAGAAATGATCAGCAAAGACTGATGGAAAGAACAAGCAGGGAAGACAAATGAAGTGGCACTGCACTACTCACACACTGCCTTGTCATGTCCAGATCATTTGGATAAACAGATACACATATGTGACACCACTCCCAATAAAATAGTTTATCTGTTTCCAGGTCCTTGTTCAGAGTTCTAATTTTCTGCCATTAGCTATATTTTCTATCTACAAATGTCAAATACCACAAGAACTCACCAATTGTATCAGTATTCCCCTGTGCATAAGTCATGCAATGTAGGTGCTCAACAATTTCAAATATTTTCTTGTAAAATCTGCTGAAGTTAGAATATTTCTCAATTCAAATCTGCCTCATTGCTGGGATAGTAACTTGGCTGTGAACTTCTATAGTCCCAATTGCCACATACACCTTTGTCTGCCAGTAGGTAGAAAGGAAGCCCTGAATCTACATCATCGGAAGCAAGAATATCAGAATCAAGCTCTCAAACTACCTTTTTACTTTTTTTCTTTCATATTTTTTCTTTCATATTTTTTCTTTTTTCTTTTTTTCTTTTTTCTTTTTTCTTTTTCCTTTTTTCTTTTTTCTTTTTTCTTTTTTCTTTTTTTCTTTTTTCTTTTTTCTTTTTTCTTTTTTCTTTTTTTTTTTCTTTTTTCTTTCTTCATTTTTCTTCTAACACAAGAGGAAGCATAGTAGTACAAAAATCTAATAAGATGGTTGTTTTCTAGCCAAAAATTTAGTTTACTTATTAGATTTCCCCTACAAATAGGAGGGGAGAAATAAACAAAGCTGTTCTGCAGAGCAATTCAATGCAGAAAACTAAACTGAAAGTGGTGGCTCCTCCAACAGTTAGGTGTCTTAATTTACAGTATGTAAATATCCACTTATTCCCATTAAAAAAAAAAAAATTGGCTCTTATTCCAGTGCTCTGTATTGGAAAACAATTAATTAACAAAAAGAGAGAGAAAGTGTGAGGAGGAAAACAGGAAGAGCATAGTCTGAATAATCACAGATTACTGTGCTGTTCTGATATGTTCATGCTAAAATTATAAAAGGCCATATCTGTCTGTAAATTCAGACATGTCAATTTAGTTATGTATACATACAAGCATGTATCTGATTCAGTGACACAAAGTAATATATTCTGTGTCTTCAAAATAAATCCAGGAAAATTTTGGAACATGAGTATTTATCTGCTGGCTCTTTCATATAAGAGTACCTGAGAGCTACATGTACAACCCTGGGACCTTGTGTCCAGCTTTGAACTATTTGAAAATTAGGTTTTACAGTTTCATTTAAAATTTTAACAGACAGGGAAACTTTGTCTAGAGCAGCAGAACTCATGGTTAGTATTTTACAGATGAATAAAGAAACAGCAGAAGGTGTTCTCTTTCAGGTCAATTTCTTTCAAAGAAGTGTTTCTGCCCCAGTAGTTTTTCTTATAAAATCAACTGACATGGCATCTTGAAAACATGCTAGCTCTGCAAATTTACCTGGATTATTTAGCTGCTTGATGTTTCACTCTTTAACGGGGTTTTCAAGCAGAGAACAATATAATCCAGAAGTTCCAAGCAATATGCTTCTCCATCTTCCTTATGACCTATAAAGTCACCCGAACTTCCTTTCATGAGGAAGTAGCCTTTCAGTGTCATGTAACTGAAACTCATCACTCTGCAGAGAAAAGTCTTGATTGTCACTTTATATGTGTGCAACTATCATGGTTTAACCAGAGCTGCAAATAAGCCCCACACAGTTGCTCAATAATTCCCCTCATAGTGGGATGTGGAGAGAACCAAAAAAGTGAGAAAACATGTAGGTTGAGGCAAAGACAGTTTAATAAATAAAGCAAAGCCTGACACACAATCAAAGCAACACAAGACTTTAATTCACCATTTCCCACAGACAGGCAGGTGTTCAACCATGCCCAGGAAAACAGGGCTCCATCACACGTAGTGGTGACTTGGGAAAGCAAAAGCCATAAAATTCTGAACATTATGTCTTTTTCCCTTATTTCCCCAGCTGTATATGCTGAACATGACACTCTATGGTATGGAATATCCCTGTGGTCAGCTGGGGTCAGCTGTTCTGGCTGTGCCCTCTCCCAGCTCCATGTGCACCCCCACCTCTCTGGCAGGAAGAGTGGGGTTAAAGGCAGAAAAGACCTCAACTCTATGGAAGTACTGCTCAGCAATAATGAAAATATCCCTGATGTTTCCAGCACAAATCCAAAATATAGCACCATACCAGACAGTATATAGGAAAAAAATTAGCTCTACCCCAACCAAAACTAGCACAGCAACCAAGTTTGCCAGCTATTAACTGTGTTTTTCTGTAAGTTATGCAGTTTGGAAACAGGTTTCAGACTATGTGTTCATGCAGATATATGCAGTCCATTACTCTGGTTTTCCAGGATCAGAGAAATGGGTTACTGTGTTCCTGTACTGCAGGAAAAAGGAAAAAAAGTCACACCCTTCTGCAAGAGAAACAGCTATTACTCTTAAATGAAGCAAACGTTATTATTACTATTAAATTTAATTTTATTAATAACATGGCATTTCCCATAGATTTGACCCAAGCTGGCTTCTGTTATACTAAGTGTCATAGAATTCAAATTATATGAAAATATATGTTCCCCTTGCAAAATTCATCTTGCCATGTGAACTGTGACTCAGCAGGCAAGGCTGGGTGCACGTGCCATGACTTAGCAGGCTATGACCCACTTTCTGCTGAGTGACTGGGCGCTCATCCTCCACTACTGGCAAATTCTCCAGTGATCAGGGCATGCTAGGATCTTGGAGAGGGGAAGCTTGGCTCTGCAGCTTTTGGTGGGTTGAGAACACAATCACTAAAATTTCTCAAGATTGATTGTAGCGTGCTGGCAGACAGCCCCCATTTATAGGCATCTTGGCTTGGGAAACATGTGAACTGTGAGGCTTCCTTGTTAACTCCATCCTGCAAAACCAGTGTGAAGATGCTTAAATAGCAGAATTTTAAACTTTGTGTTTGACTTACTTGGAGGGAAAGTATTTGGAATAATATTTCCTATTTAAATTATGGGAGCCTTAGGTTGTCCTTATTTTGAATGGTTTTCAACTGCCCATATGCTGTGCCCATATCATGTGCTGGATGATGCAGAACTTCATAGATCCTTCAGCTCATCCTAATTGTACAAATATTTTCTACTCCGTGTAAGAAACCTGTGTAATCTGCTTTACATTGTCAAGAATTGATAAATTATATAGATAATAATATGCATATGACTGTAGATTCCAACATTTGCCAGCCTTCATCTGTTAATTACCATTGTTTGCTTCAGGTTTGTGATAAATAACTGTTGAATGAATTTTTGGCAAGCATGTTAAACATTTAAATAATTATTGTATCATATAACTATTTTTACTGCATCCCTAGATTTCACATTGCTATTGCTTGCTATTATAATGTCAATCTCTCTTCTTTTGTCATGAAAAATATCTCTCAGTTAAAATAGAGCTATGATTTTCCTACAGAAATCTGATGTTATAAAAACAATTATTTATCACATGCTGGTTTAGAAAATAAAATGGATAATAGCAGAACCCCTGGAAAAGAGAGACATTTGTTTAAAGGAAGAACAAAAGACAAGCCACAATTCAAAATTGCTTGAATTTTGGTAGAAATATTCCTCCTTATAAAGTAAAATCTAATGCTGTGTATTTGAATATAGAAGTTTACAGCTTTGCTTATCAGTCCCTTCAAATTACCTATATTTTTTGTGTGCTAACATTCAGGAAAAAATTCTCTCAAATCACTGTCATAGACACAATCTTAAAGTAAATTAAACTAACTTGCTTTACTTTCATGGAAAGCTAATTCAGTAGCGAGAGGATTTTTGTAAGTAATTGTGACTTGTTGCTGTCCCTTTAAGGCTCCTGCAAAGAAGTAGAAGAAATCCATTATTAGTTTTAGCGAATTTTCACTTATAACAAAACATATGCTCAATGTTCCTTACCATTCCTTACAAATTCCTTACCATTATCCACGCTGAGCATGGATCTGGTAGTTACATTGTTTTCATACAGTAATGTGTTGTTATAAAACATATTTGATGGCTAGATTATCCTTTTTGGTCATTAATCAAAAATTAATCCCAAAAATTTAAACATAATCCTAGAAATATTTGAGTTTTGCTATGAGTAAACAGAATGAACACTTTCCAACCAAAAATATGGCCATCAGATAAAGTATTTTTATCTGCTTAAACATTTGAAAAAAATTCAGAAACTCTTAGATAATGCTTCCATCAATAATTTCCCTCTTTGCCTGATTAGGAAATGCCAGAATCAAGAAGAGGCATAAGAAAAAGGAGTATAGGAGATGGCCCATATCAAAGATATGGGTATTTGAAAATTCCGTACTGTCTTCCAGCTCCCTTACAGTGAAATATGAAATCACAATTATAGCAACTTCAATGTTCATAGTGGATCTTAATATGCTTTAGGTAAACCCTGAAAAGAGCAAGGTGTTAGGATGGTACAAAAAGACTGCTTGTTTCAGACATAAAAAACAGACACTGGGTGCAGGCAGCAAGCAATCAGAATGTAATACCAGCAGCAATTCACACTAAGGGGAGAGTGATTCCATGGCATTATGACCACAATGAAAGAAAATTGTGTAAGGAATGGTTATTAACATATTGAGTTTAAGCAAAGACAGAGCAGCAATAACAAGGCTAAGAGACATGCAGAGGTGTTTGTCTCAGTTTATTCTTCTGAGCCTTTTCTTCTTTATAATGCACCTCTTCATTAGTAATTAGAATCAAAAACTATCATAGAAGTTGCAAATAATGGTTCATGTATTCTTAGGTAAAGAAAGATAGAATAAAACTTCCAAAATAAAATCTTCAGAAAACTCTAAGCCAGGCCAAGAAGGTGAAGGTGAAAAGGTACTGAGAGCTAAGATACCTACCTGTAGCTGACATCCTGTTTTCCAGAGCTTAATCATATAATAATAATAAGAAGAAGAACTACATAAAAGTAGGCCAGCAATGAGATCAGTTAAAAACAAGTTATTTTAAACAGCAGACAAATTGTCTAAAGGCCTTTATGTGGGCACCTAAACATAGTAAGAGTTTTCTTATGTCCTCAGTAACGTAGATTCTGTGTTATCATCAAAATCCACATAGAATCTCCATTAAAAGCAAAAAAAAAAAAAAGCTCTTTTTGCTGTCTAAAAAGTGACAAAACCTAGTAAGAACCTGCAAATGCAGCATGAAGAGTATCCTTGTTGAATTTTGTAGTACATAAAATATTCTAATAGCAGACACTAACAATGTCATGACCTTGCATTATTAAAATTAAGAACCATTTCACTGCTGGATTCATAAGTGTTCACTGTGTTCACAGAGCACAAATGTAGGAGAACTGGCAATTAAATTCAAAGAAACTAATTAAAAACAATCAAATGGGACAAAATTAGAAAGGAGTCAGATGATACAAGAATAAAACGAGATACCACACACAAATCCAGTCTGTCATTCTCTTCTGCAGGAAGAGCAAATATCCAGCTATTGCTTTACAATGTGTAGTAGAACATAAGCATGCTCAAGAAAATAAAATAGTAAAAGAGAAGTTAGCCATCTGCTTGCTATTAAGCAGGAAAAAACTGGCTTTCCAACAGCATAGAATTATGGATCAGCCTCTTGTTTCCTACTCCTCTCCCTCCTATAAAATTCTTTTATATAAAAACATCACAAAGTGAATACTTTCCTACACAAGCAGCAAGCAAAAAATGCTTGTCACAAAGGAAATTATGGGTAAAATAAAGAGGAGACATTTAAATATATATAAAAAAAAAATCTTACTAAAATTCCGAGAGTAAGATTTTGTCTCAGACTAGAAACCATGTAAGTATAAGTCACGGCCTGGAAACATCCAGCCAGCACTAAGACAGTCTACACAATAGTCATAATTGGAGTATGGGTACATACAAAGAGAAATATGAGGCTAATGTTTATTTTCAGAGACTTCAGAGCAAAATCTCCATCAGAATGTATGTCAAAATCTTCTCCTTCAACAAAGAAAATCTCCAAATTGACAAAGTAGATAGTGATTCCTGCTTACACAATCAGTTTACTACAGACTGAGCTACAATCTGGATACTTCTGAAGTCTGGGAGTTCAAAAAATTTTGACTAGGAAAAAAAATCTTTCTTCTTCCTGGGAAGAAGAAAGCTTGTATTTGCACCACAAACATATTCTTTGTAATAGGAAGTGTAAACTTTTTTACATTTTCACGTATAAAGGATTAAATACAGTCTCCTCTCCTGGTGAACATGGTTCTTAGCTCTGAGTCTAGGAAGATTTATTGTAGAATTGGGAATAAAATTGCGGGCTGGGAGAAGAGGGGAACTAAACTTGGCAATTGTACTGTTTCCACAGATGTTTTTTACTAATATCTGTAAATAAGACAGGAATCAATTATTCTGAACTTTTTATCATAGCACAAGCATGTACTGCTGGAGCACATTTACACAGTTTGGGCTTTACCAAAGAAAAGAATCAGGGAGATCAGTGGATGGACTACTTCTCTGAAACATTTTCTAGCGCCATCTTAGCAGGTCTTGTTAATACGTACATAAAGCCACGAGCAAAATAAGTTTTTTTTTTAGAGCAACTAACAATCAGAACAACAAAGATGCAAAAGCCCCACTTTTACAGTCAGGAAAGAGTTTCTCTTTTGTTTCTCTTTTGGCTGCTTTTTTAATATTCACTATCCTATGGAGTTGGGGAAGAGGAAAGAGCAAACACAGAGAGGAGGAAGAGGATGGCAGATTAAGCTAAAGTGGCAGGGATGTCTGCAGAGGACTGTAATACACTTCCAGGATTCATCATCTTTGTAAGATAACGGGATGGGAGCTTGAGGACATTTTTCCATGTGCCAGGGGAGGTTTATGTTGTACATTAGGAAGAAGTTCTTCACAGAAAGGGTGATTGCGCATTAGAATTGGCTGCCCAGGGACGTGGTAGAGTCTCCGTCCCTGGAGGTGTTTAAGGAAAGGCTGGATGTGGCACATAGAGCCATGGTCTAGTCAACATGGTGGTGTTAGGTCATATTTTGGACTCAGTGATCTCAAAGGTCTTTTCCAGACTAATTGATTCTGTGATTTTGTGCTTCACTGTGTACTTTAGATCTCTGTATTCAGATTCACCACCCAGGAGAAGTTCTGTTGTGCTTACTAAAAATAAGAAACACTAAATGAAAACCTAACTGCTCTATAAGCTACACTGGCTCTCTGTGATAATTTCACAATTGACAGAGTTTTAGCACAGACAATTTCCAAACATATTTAGATATTAGGATATCCAGCACTGCATTTCTTTATTGCTAAATAAGTCAGTACAGCTACCATTTTTTGTTAGTGAGAACCCCCACTGGTAAAATATACAGGCTCCTCTCTCATGCATGCTAGTTTAAGTAGTTTCTGGATGCACACTTTCTATATTTCTAATAATGACAGGCAGAAACTTGAATTTCAGATCTCAATGGTATGTTCAGTAGAAGTAGCAATTAGGAAAAAGGGAACAGATCTCCTGTGAAATAACTGTGAGACTGTGAGCACGGGATCCCTATGGTTTTCTTTTTGCTGTCACTTTTCCAATCTGAACTGCAGTTTAATGAGACCAGGTTTAATTTTCAGACATGAAATCTGAATCAGCTAACTGATAAAGGAGTCTATGTCATATATTTTCAGTGTCCCATTTGGGAAGCCAATCAATCAGCTGCCATTACATTACACACATTACAAAGATATTGAAATCATTCTTTAGTCTTATAAACTTATTGCAGCAACATCTAGGGATTTCTCTTGTACTAAACAGCATTTTTTCTGATCTGGGCCTTGATCACATGTTTGTCTCAGGCTTATTTGAGAACTCCACATTTTTCATAAGCCTTCAAAATGAAAATCAATTAATGTGAACAGAAAAGAGAGTTATATTCATATCTGTTATGTAATTTAAAACTTATGATGGTGAGCAAGATTTTCTAGCTAAACAGATGGGAAAATGCTATTTTTCATTATACATTTCTTGCTAAAATTTTCAAATTTTTTTAGGCTGCAGTCAAAGCTCTTCTATTTAAGAAGTAAAGTGCCCTTCTGAAATCCTTCTTAATATTTTGTATTGTAGCTGTTTTATGTGCAACTAAATATGACAAAAATGTGATCCTCATGATCTACAAGTGTAAGAAGAGTTGAATGATTTTTACTACTCAAAAGATTTTTAGATTATGTGTCTTTCCCAAAGTCCTGTAAAGAAAAGGGTTATATTCCAAACAAAACAAAATGTTTTTTGTTTTTTTTCAAAATGGGACAGAGTTATCTTCTCTGGATTTCTTTTTCTGTGAAATTCTGTGCACACACGGGCAGGAATTACCTTATGATGATCTGAAGGGTGTGTGAGGATAGCCTTGGTTATAAATTCGAACTGCTCTTCTCTCAGTTGTGTGCTGTGATTGGTGTCTGCCAACAGTTCTCCACAAAGTCAATCTTGCAGCCTGTAACTGACAATTTAAGTTCTGCTTAGAAGATCACAGAATCTTCTGGGAGGGACCACAGTGGGGTTATCTTGTCCAGCCTCCTTGGAGATGATGATACTGACATGTTGAAACCCTGATATGGGACCAGGAAAGGAGATGCATCTTCCTGATATTTTTTTCCTTCCATTTAAATTCATAGATAAAATTTCAGAGAAATTCAGGTTACAAGATGAACAACAAAGGGAGATTTTTGAACTTCCACAAAGTTTCAGAGCACAAGTCACCCTTCTCCTGAGCCCTTCGTCTCAATATCTCAACAACTTTCATTATTAATTCTAAGAAACTTGTCAGTACGCTTAAATTTGCTCTCTAGCACCAAATGGTCCACATTTATAACATCAAGCTTTCTAACCATGCAGCAGATGGTGGTCATACACAACCTGCTTATGGATGGTGGTCTCTGGCCTGCACCTATTCCCTACTATTGTCCAGGAGAGGCTGGTGCAAGTGCTAGTAGACCATGGCAAAAATATGCCATAGATCACCCTAACAATTTAACCGTATAGACGATGATTTCCAGTGGCTAAAAGCATTACCTGGCACTATTTCTTTTGCTATTACAAACACAGCCTATGTCAAATATCAGGTTTGCCTACAGACCACTCTTTTAATTTCTCTGATGTTAAATCAGTGAGAGTAATATTAAAATCTGACTCTGAATGAATATCATGTGCTATATGTACGTAGACATCAAACACAGCTGGGAGGCATATGCATGCCAAAGGATTTGTTACTCTGTGACTCCTTGACCTCCTCTCTTTTTCTTACATTTGGGTCTTGGCAATTATAGATCTAGGTCCTCTTTGCAAAGTCAGGGTTTTGCTGTTTCAATTTTTCCTTCAAACTCAACAAATTGTATCTTACATGATCTCCTACATCACTCACTCCTCACATTCTTCTAAAGATAGCAAGATTTTCTCCTCAATATTAGCTGTGCTCCATGTCTTAAACTATCACAGGCCAAGCCTTTATTTAGATGTACTTCTCTGTCCCTGCTAAGGAAGGAGCTGCTATGAATTTTAGGACAAACACACACAAACATGAACACACCCAATGACTTATTGGGAGTTCAATAGTCATATAGTGACTGCACATGTTTCTATCACACTGTAAATTATTCAGGAATGCAGAAACAAGATTACCCTAAGGATTATTAAAAATAATTTTATTCATTCATTCATTCATTCATTCATTCATTCATTCATTCAATCATTCTTCATTTAAATTAAGGAAAAATTGAGATGTTTGTTTCTGGGTAAGACACAAATACCCTAAGATACTTCAAATGAAGCCAGCAAGGTAAGGAACCAGGTGTAACATGGAAATTGCCATTAACAGTAATGTGTTTGTATTTCACACTTCAAGGCTATGCCAGAATACTTTTACTTCCATACCAATACTTTTTTCACTCTCCACAGAACAGGGATACACAGCTAAAAAGGCAACACATTCAGAGTGAGCCTGAGCTCGAACACTGAAATATAATGCAAGAATTGAAGAAATTACTTATGTGGTTCCCCATCCCATTACACTGTAGAGGTTTTCATATTACTTTGTAATAGCCTTGATTCACCAACACTGTTTTTCTGAAAGAAAATGCCCACAGTTTTACAAACCTCTTCTGTTTGAAAGAAAGGGAATGAAAGATAGATGAAAATAAAAGAAAGAGAAGATGGAAGAATTACAAGATATTTGTGCAAGATCCAAACAGATGGGCAAATCTCTAGGAAATCTTGTGGTTTCTAACTATTTAAATGTCAATAAGGAATGAATCTAAAAATTGTTGTTGACCCATTGTGCAGCAGCAAATCAGCTGGAATGTAACAGAAAACAAATAGAATTTGAATCAGTTAGAAATTAGAAATATCTTTAATTTTTGCTGTATTTGCCCTCCCCCTGCCAAGTGAAAGGAATAAATTCACCCAGTGCAAAGCATAGTTACCAGAAGTGTAAAAAGGAAACTTTTACAGACTTTAAGTAGGTGCACAGTGGAATTTAAATTGGAATGACAATACTTTATGTACTATCTGTGGCACACCAAGAATGAACACCACACAAGAGTGATTTTTCAGGCTGGGAGT
Source organism: Vidua macroura (assembly GCF_024509145.1). Taxonomy (NCBI): domain Eukaryota; kingdom Metazoa; phylum Chordata; class Aves; order Passeriformes; family Viduidae; genus Vidua; species Vidua macroura. The sequence continues at coordinate 67,103,182 of NC_071573.1, read as the reverse complement.
TGTAATTAATCCTTAGAAGAAATTAAAAGTTCATTATCCCTTCCTCAAACAGGACATGATAGAGAGGCATCAGCATTTCATTGTAGCTGGATCAGTTGATTTGGAAACCATAAAATTCTTTTGTATGGAACCACAAAGCAAAATGTTCTCTTTCAATGATTATTTTATAGCAGGCAATAACAAAGATAAACTAATATTCCCCATTACAACACCCTGATTTTAGTCATTAATTACTTTGTCAAACTTCAATTGATTAGGTGTAATTTTCCAAGCCATGTATCTTCCAAAGTTCTTTTTGTGATGTTTTTGTTTTAGTTCCCTTTCTGGATGACCTAATGTTGTGCATTTTTTTACTGAAAACAAAGAACTCATTTTGGTTTAAATTTATAATTTAAATGGGTTCACCATTTAAAAAAATAGCCTTATTTTACTTGTATAATGTAGGGATTTTTTTTTATTTGTATAATCCATCATGATTGTACATTTGTGCACTGTCTTGTATTCACCCAAAACTTTTAGCCACTCCTGCGCAACCAACATCTCCCCAAAAGTCTGACATTTTAAGCTAGCATATGTTTTCCAAAGTATTTCACATTGCACTTTCTGAGTAGAATTTCTATCCTTCCCATTTTCTGGTGGCAGGAGATAATAGTCATAAAATTTGCTCAGCCTGATGTAATTCCTAAATGTTCTGGAGAGTCACGACTCAGATGTTTCCAAAAGAGCATACAAAATAAGTGGGTACCTTGTCCTATGCCACTTCTGCTTAGGCCCCTGCATAGAATCAATACTGATTGATCTTATTGTACTGTCATGAAAACACATTCTTTAATGTCTAAGAAGATCAAGATATTTTGTATTCTGATGAAACCACAATTAGTCCGTTCGGGGATAAATTAATAACTCTATATTGGATGCATTTGAATCATGAATAACTTCATGTTACATAAATAAAAAAGTATTGATTTCATTCAATTGATCCAAGATCTTATTAAAAAAGTAAAGTAAAACTCTTTTGTAATATATGTGTACAAGAAAATGTATTAATATTTTGAAAAACAAGTGTAAGTTTACCATCTTCTAACTTTTTAGTGGTTAACTTTGCAGACTTAACAAACATCATGCTTATTTATATCTAGACAGTACTACACAAGAGTGATTCTCCAGATGTCAAACAGAACAGCCTGAGTAAAGATGAATGGAGCTATTAGTATTGAATTCAGTAGAGCTGAGTGCAAAAAAAGAACAAATTTATTGGACTCTTCTGCAAGAACAAACAAAAAGGATCAGTGAGACTTGGGAAGAAGACACCACGCAGAGTAAGTGGAATTGTCTATTGTATTAGAGATGGATGACAAAAAACCCCAAACAAATAAGCACACAAGTTATATACTACCTCTATATGCTGCAAATAAACTTATACCAAAGGTTTTTCTAGATTATACAGCAAGCCATCATTTCCACTTCTTTTATGGATCATCAAGAATTTATTCCAACCTTTAGATATAAGGGAGAAATAAAGTTTTCAGATACAATAACCCTCAAAATAGAAGAAGCAGATCCATGACACCTTTGCAGTCCAGCTCTCTCAAATCTTTTCAGTGCAGTGGCCAATCCTTTTTGTTGCAGTCTAATGTGTTTTGACAGCTTTGTGTATGGAAAACAGGAAAACTACATTGGCATATCTAAGCACTAAGCCTGCATTCTTAAATTTTCAATAGACTTTTTAAGCTTTTAGCTATACTTGATTAATATTACTGCCTTTTGACATTCAGAGTTAGTTTATCACTTAAAGAAGAAAGAAAAAAACCCACCAAAAGGACACACACACAAACAAAATCATACAAGCAAACAAAGAAATCCCCTATTCCTTTCTTTTAACACCCCCTTTTTCTTTCTACTTTTCCTGCAGGTGCCATAGTCAACCTGAAATTTGTCAGCCTAAGTCAGTCCTGCAGTGTTGGCACAACCCCACCAGTATTCAGGAGGCTGCCAGATGCAGATTCCATGGGCAATTGCACCTGTAGTTCTTAATTGTCCTTAGAGTTGGTTACGCATCTGTAATGTCTTTAAAGAGTTTGCAAGGTGAATTCAACAACTTTAGGTAAGCACCACAGGCCTTGCAATACAAAATTAGCAAAGATGAAGAAACACATCACTTTTCTCAATCATGAGCTGTGACCTACAGACCTGTGGGATCTCAACTTCCAAATTTTTTTTCAATTCACAAGAAAGCAAAAGTCAAATTTCAGTTGCTGTTTGCTGACAGACTCATGCAAAGAGTAATAGGCAGGGTACCCAGAAATCACAGCTTCTACTCTGCCTGAGTTTCCAGCACATGATTTCACTAAACTGCAGTGATATTTTTTCCTTACGTGTAACTGAGTGATCTTTTGTTCTAATGTTACAGTTAACTCCCGGAGAAGTTCCTTTTTTACAATTCTACCAGCTTGCTCCATGCTGGAAGAATCAGAAGAAATAAAGTACGAGCAATAAGTAAGAGCTTTTCTAGAAACAGTTTATGAAAGCGAAAATAAATGTTATGAAATTCTTAAAGCTTTCTCTTTTTCCAATGTTTATTTGGTATTCTCAAGCAAGGGGCAAATATTTCCTTGGTCATTTATGTGACCCAAATTTACAACCATGTGGAAACAGTCATAATTGACAGGTTTTCTAGTGGCAGAGATGTGGATATAGTATGTGTTGTTGACAGCTGAGTGTCAATTCAATTTAAGATGAGAAACCACAATAGCAGAGTAAGAATTTTCTTTTTTTGCATGCATGCACTGACATATGAATCTTACTTGAGAGGAGAGGAGAGGAGAGGAGAGGAGAGGAGAGGAGAGGAGAGGAGAGGAGAGGAGAGGAGAGGAGAAACTCTCCCAAGGCCAGTTTAACCCTGCAGGAAGATGATCTAAGTGCACACAGCTCATGCCTGCTTCTATGCAAATTCTTAAGTTTGCAATGGAAGTGCCTGAGTATATTTGTAATATGTTTATACTCATACATTTGCACTTACACATGACAGACAATCAATGGATCCTGTGTGACCATGTAACTGAATATTTCTTCTTCTGTTATCTCACTGCAGCACATTTTGAAGGAAGACACTTAGCTATTAATTTCCCAAACAGTAAATGGACTACCAAATAGCTGCAAAATGTAATGAGTTTAGATATAGAACAGCAAGACAATTTCTCAGCCAAATTGACCATAATCCATTAATCCTTCAATGGTTCTGACAGAACTTGCCATGCTTGTATTGTGGGAGAAAAGGTTCCTTGATGGACATGGTGTACACTTAACATGTAGCTCTTTAAAAACTTTTAAAAGGGGCTATGAAGTGAGTGGGAAACTCCTGATTTGGGCTTTTAGTTTCTTAGTGCAAATAGTATCACTTGAAATATGTAAGCGACATTCTTTTAAAGAGCACCAGAAGAGCAAACCTAAGTTAAAATATTGTTTACATAGTTAAGCATTGGGAAACAAGTAAGAAAAATTATTATTCTACAAACAAAATAAGCTTTTAAACATCTAATGACCACTTAACCAGGCTCAGACATAGATAAATTTTAATTCTGAAATACACTGGAATCACTCCTTCCTCTGGACTGGTATCAAGACAATTTTAACTATATTGATTTTTAATTGGTTTGCTTTTCTTTATTTTTCTTGAAATCATCATGGATTTATAATCTCTGTAGAATTAAACTACTCTTATGATAGAAAACTTTTTAAATTTGTTTGCAGCATTTACAGAGATTTTCTACTTAAAGGAAGTTTACTAAACAAGCAAGATTCCTCAGCTTATCAGATTTACACCTAATGAAAATCTTGCAGAAGAAACATCATATCTCCATGTAATTAAAGACAGTATGATAATACATTTGCACAAAGGAGAGTTTGGATGCAAATTAGATTCAAACATTTTTAATCTTGATGTTATTTAATTATTGAGTGCTTATCATTATAAGCTCAAAATGAGCTTTTATATTTATATTTTTACTGTTGCATGCAACATTTATGTGAGTGATTAGCACGGTACTGATTCGTGGATCACAGCACTTGAATGTGAAGTCCACTGAGGGCTAACGGCACAGAGGGTGGCAACTGACTTTATCTATCCTCCATTTTTCCACTAGGACTTAAGATGTAATCACTTCAGAAGTGACAAGTGTTACTGAAGCATTCTTTGCTATTATTATCAAGGTTGGCTGCCTGGCATTTTAGTTTGTAAGGAAGACATCTCTGGCTCTCTTGGAATTACCTAAAAGCCAACTAAGCACACTGTAGGAAATTAGGGGGTGATGTTATGCATTACCTAGGGATACAAATGTGCAATACTGTGTTGAACACTATAAGAGAGACGGTCAATATGACAGTAATTCATTCCTGTCTTGGGTTGGTGGATGTTTTTCTATATCACTACATTGATTTGGGCTAATAGGGTGATGCTGGTGGCAGCAAGCAGTGGAGTAACACAATGGCCACAGTTGCCTCCAAACAAACACTCATAGGTAATTACAGGGTAACTGAAGAAACCAGCAATCAAAACACATGTTAAGAGTGAGATGAACCTGGGAAAGATTGTAATTTAGAGTGAGGAGCTTTTAAATTAGATACTCCCCAAGAATGTAGAGAAAAGGGGGTTGTAAATTAAGTGATAGTGAAGATTGAACAAACATTTGTCTTTGTAGAAAAATTAATAGATATTTGCTAAATAATTGAGTGGAAGTGGGGATGTGTTTGTTTTTTAGCAAAAAGTTTTACTTCTAAAGACAGTAAGATTCTGGTTTGGAAGTATCAGGCTGAATGGTAACAGCCATCTCTCTCTCTCTGGAGAAGTACAATGCCAAGTGGTAAATGCACAGACTCTCATGACCTACTTCAAGAGAATCACTTCATTCTGTGTAGATCCTGCTCATGGCATGAAGCTTAGGTAGCAATAACTGAAGCTGAGGAACTTAGAAAAGGACTGTAGCTGACCCACCAACTTTGACATCAGCATCAGAAAGACCTCTTTTAGTATGGGCTGGATTTGACCTAACAAGCTAGAGGTGAATGCTATACATCCCATTACCAATCTCCAGAGATCCAATACATTTTTTATATCTTTTATTGGAAGTTAATGGCCCTGTAGGACACTGCTAACAGATTTATAAAACCACCAGGAATTCTTTACTCAGGCTTCTAAAGTACTCTAGCTTGAACTTTTGGCCTCCTAATTTTGGTTTTCTCACTTTGTGTGACTTTCAAAGGTGTGTCTTAATATGAAAAGATTCAAGAACATTCCTAGACAAAGTTTTAACCCATTCCATAGTTTCTGTAACAGTGAATTAAACCCCTCTTTGAAATATCTTTTAGCAGTGGAAAATGTCAAGAAACTTCACTGCCACCCCATTTCAACTCCCCCTTTGAAATCCTTTCTCCAGCTGTGATAAGTTTAATAATGAGCATCAAATTTCATTTCAGATTATGGACTTTATATAAGCCTATGATAAATTAATCTTTCTCTCTTTGCCTCCTTATTGTTACACCATAAACTTCTGGAAAACTATCTGTGTTGTCATGAAATACTACTGTTTACTGAATCTGAAAGGATACCTGATTCTTTTAGTGGAATGCTTCTGAATATCTCTTCACTGGTCTGACTTGGACTCTACTATCTTTGGTCAATGCAGTCATCTATTGTCCCAGGAGGCCCTTGCAATCTATTGATACTCACACCAAGTAGCAAACTTGCCTTTCATTTTAGTATAAAGTGTGTTGGGCTTTTATGGTGGTTTCCAAAATGCTTCTGGCTCCACACGTTAAGATTCTTTACTGTGAGAATGGGTGAAAAGTTAGAAAGTGACTGCATACTAGAGATGCAAGAGAGAAAAGATGGGGGAGTATGGAATCAGGGTTTCTCCTAACCTGCCAACAGCTAATTTAGATCCCTTTCTTCTACCCTTTTGTACTGGCAAAATCCTTGAGCAAGATTATCTGCCCTGGATAAAGACTGAAAACAAAACTAGAATAGCTGAACAGTGAAAAGTGAAATGGAAAAACCATTCTATTGCAAGCATCCCACTAAACTCATCTGCCAGTGCTTTCGCCTTCCTCTTTGGGGAAAGAGTCCTCCTCTATCATGATATTATCATTGCAGGAATTGGAAAAGGAAGATGACCTTTCTTTTCACTTCATAGCTTTCTTCGTGCCTGTTTTACAGAGAGGATAAAAGTCAGTGTAATGAAAATTCATTCTTCAAAGTAGGTGATCACGTTATGACTTGTTTGTTCAGTCCCTGCTGTTAATCTACAATAAAGATGCTCATACAGCCCTCATTGCTCTCTTCTCTGATCTGAGAAAGGTACGTCTGCTCCTGCCAGGCAGAGAGCTCCTGTTCCCTGAATGTGTCTGGCTTACTCTGTATTTGTATGGGGTTTATTTTTCTATGGTCCTACTCCCTTACAGCAAAGGAAAGTACTCTGGCAAAAAAACAAAACATAATGAGTAGGTTTAATATTTTTTAGGCCCTGACCCTTTCAAAAACTGCCTTTTAGGATTTTCTGGGAGATTTATCTACTTGTTTATTTTTCCACAGTGTTTGTAAGCTCTAGTTTTGCAAAACGTTATTATACGATTTTTCTGAGTAAAAGCTGACAAGCTCCTGTGACCTCATTCATGAAAAGGATCTAAATAAAGAAAAATACACTATAAACAGGAACCCAGCATATATATAATAAAATAATAAGGTACTGTTAAAATACCATTGGAAATATTTCCTAGAATTATTTTGGTTTCTGGAATCTCCTAGGATATATCACCATCATCATCATCATCATCATCATCATCATCGCAAATCCTCTCATATTATACATTGACTTCTCTGTAATATTATCACTATTAATTCACAATAATAGCCCAGAATACAGTTCCAGACCTTCAAAATAAGTAATATCCTGGTTTACACACGAAGCATATTTCTTAAGATTAAAGTTTGGATAACAGTTTATATTGCTAAATTTTCACTAAAAATCTACCTTATTATTCAAATCAATTCCAGATGCTCTTTCCAACACTGTTGCTACAATTGTGATACCAATGTACCAAATTTTCCCAGTAACAGCTCCGCATGCCAGGATGCTGCTTTCATTTCTAGGCAAGTAAAATTTTATGGGTGCATTTTTACAAATTCCAGAATTAAAAGTGTAATGGAGGAGATAAAATTTAGGACTGCGTTTTCAAATGAGATCTCGTTAAAACCAGGATAAATGTCCCCCAATAAAATGCGAATGTGAAGTAAGGGGTATATTCCTAAAAGGTTATAGAAGTAAAGATTTTAAGAAGGAGAACACATTATATGTGTGTGCGCATGTTCAGGATGTCACTTGGAATTTTTTTCCCAGTATGCCCTATTTTTTCCTTATTATTCTGTTTGTAGATAATAAAAAGTGAACATGTGATATTGACAAATTAGTGACAACTTTTAAAACCTCTTAGTCTGCTTTGGCTTAGTCCTCTAAACTGGATTAGGAAATAGAATGACAGTGCCCATAATGACATTTAATGAAAGCAACATTTTTCTTCCTGATTGGTGCCTGAGAGATAATATATGGGTCAAAGTGAACAGTAACAGGCGCAAGTTAAATTATGCACGGTATTCACTGAGGAGTGACTAACCTACTATTTATACTCTTTCTGAATATATCATTATGTCTCAGGCTCAATTTGCAAGGTTCTATTTGAAGTCAATGGACTCCAGAGTATACATTTTGTTCATCTAAAGTCTGATAACTCAAATTATTGGGTTATTACGTAGATTGGGGAATAACCGAAGTAGATTTAACTAGTATCAGAGTTAAATTGCAAGAAAATGCATTTATATGACGTTTGTATTCGACAGATATATGCAAAACATTTGGACATATCTACATTCAACAAGTGGTGGAAGGCTTCTTGCATTGATGAATTCTCTCTAATGAACATCTAGAAAATGGACAGTAAGGGACCACATTTGAAAAATAAGATATGCTTTACCCATTTCATTATTTAAAATACAATTCCTGGAGAGAAAACAAGCAAACAAAACATACATTTAATTGTTTCCATTTTTATGCCTTTGCAGCCATACAAATAGGATTTGAAGACTGCTGACATAAAAGATTTGGAAAGGTTTCTTCCTTGCAACTGAATGGAATTAAATATTTAGCCAATTCTGCACTTATTTTTATTCAATAAAGAGTGTTTCCTGAGATTAAAAAAATGCCAATTTTATAATTTAAATATTTACTTTAACTATTTTGATATTTGAAAATTATTTAGAAATAGAAGATATTGCAATGATAGCTTTGACCTTGCTACCAATTACATTAATATTTAGCTTGGATGCAATAGGAATGTTTTTGTGTGTTGCTGAAGTACAATATGAAGTGTTTGCCACTTCAAAAATCACTGTGAAAATTTGGTATTCAAGATGAAATATATTTCCTAAGGATTCTGCTCTTTGCTTCTTAGCATCCCTCTTTCTGAATAATGTCTAGCTAAAAGGAGAACAATATTTTAAATTAAATACACCAAAAGGGCTTAAACTAATTTTAGAATAAAATCTTAGAAGAGGGACATATAATACAGAGATTATTTAGAGATATTGGTTAACACCTGATGTCTCTTTTACATAATCTGAAGTAGGGATTAAAGGGATTTTATAAGGAAAGTGCAGTATCACATCCTCTCCTTTAAAATGTGCCTTAAACTGAGTTAATTGGAAACTTTCAAGCACCCTAACCAGACCTAAATCTGACACATAACGTGAGGGGCATCTTTCCCCCCCTCCTGGATCAGTCATTCCCATTTTTGCACCGCTCACCGTAGAGGACCAGACCTAAGCATGCTTTGTCTCAAACATTCTGAGTGTTGCTACAGGAATAGAGATCAGCAGAGAGGTTCCTTTGGATATGGGGCAGTGCTGTTCTAGCCAACTTCCTGCTCCACCTTGAGACTCTTGCTCAAGCCCATCCTGCTTCTCTCAACTCCCTTCCTGGAGAAGAGTTGGATATGCCTGCATGAACAAAACGGCATGAAAAATCTAGTTGGCATAAGAGATGTGCACCAGGTTAATGATCAAACGAAGCAGATTGGGTGCCCTCTCTCTTTTCACTGGCTCTCTTTCTTCTCTCATTTTCTTTGCCTCCCAGCCCCATCTCCAGAGGGTCCGTGTGGCTGGATCAATGCAGGATCTAAGGACTGGTGGTATATTTTTCCTTCCTTTACTTTGCCTGGGCAAAGCACGGCTATCATATTCTACCCCACAATTTTGTTGTGTGAAGGTGTGTTGAGGCTTGTGAGCCAGCAACATTTAAGGAGTTTGTTGTAGGAGCTGAGAACTTAATGAAGTGCCTTGTACTATATTAAGGGCTTGGTAGCCAACACCTTTTCAGTCTAAATAGTGGTCTGGTTGCTGAAGTTATGTTGAGTGTATAATAAAAACACAAGTGTTCCAACACATGGTCCAGTCTTTGTTCAGCCTGATGAAAATTTACAGTAATCATCACAACCCTACTGACTGGTGGTGACACTCATTCCAGAGAAGTCCATGAGCTCTGGACACCGAGGTGAGGCCAAGAAGTGAGACAAACTTCCAGAGGTACAGTCTAGGATCCAGTAGTTCATCTTGTGTTTTGATGTTGTCTGGTGTCTCCAAATCAGAGGGGAAAAAAGAATGTGTTGTTAAAATAAAAGGTCTTAGGCAGCATCAGACAGTGTGCATTTCTAATCACACAACCAGAGAAAAGGAGGGCTTCATTCAGTACCAATAATCTTTTAGGAAAGTATAACCGCATAACATCAGCGTGGGCTGTGGCATTAGGAAGATACATTCAGGTGTCTTTTAGTTAAAAAGTCCCATAAAACACATGCTCTTTGGTACAGTCATTTTTACATTTGCTTCATTTTTATCTTAAAAACAAGTTATGCTACATATGAAGGTATTGGGAAAGATAACATTCTTTCAATAATGCAGTCAATGAACAGGTCTTTCTTTTATCTGATTACATCTCTTCTAATATCATTTAAATACATTAGCTGCTCAGTTATGATGAACTAGAAATGTTCCACCCTCTGGTACTTTTTTCATCTAAATATTACATTTCTGAATTGTCCCATTCAAGATCCTAATGCATTTTGCATTAATTGTTCTTAAAATTACAGCTGACTTCCTAAATAACAGCTGGGTCTAATCTTATTGTAAGAACTGTTTTGCAAGGGAGACTATATAGTTCTTAGTCCTCCATTAGCATTGGTGAGTGCTCTGCATGCTGTGGGACTACCAAATGTAGCTGAGGCTTCCCAGAGAGTTCATCTCTCCCTAATTCATGGCCAAACCTTGACTACCTGTCTATAGTCTCTGTAGCTGAAAAAAGCCACCTCTTCCTTACAAATGTATGGATGATTCTACTTTTTAATTCATGTTTAATTCCTGATTAAGTTTTCCTGCTATTCCATTTAAACTGGTCACAGATGATCTGTTCCTTACAATGTAATTCTATAATTTGTACAATTGGAAATTTTGTCTGAAAACCTACCATAGATATAAACCTCAGCTGGAAGAGAATTATCCAAATTGTCTTGAAACACTCAGCTGTTTTCAGCACAAAAATTATATATATGAATCACAAGTTACTTATATTTTAAGGTAATGGAGGTGCAAAAAGACCTATTTTTCTGAGTCTACAGCATAAAGCACTATATGTTCAGGTGTTTGGGTAGACCTGCTTTATGTTATTATTGCTGAGTAATAAATATTAATATTATGTAGGCATTACTTAAGTGTTCTAGCATTCTTTTAAAAGGCTCTGCATGTTGCTGTGTGCACACACCTACACACCAAGGCAGAAAGAAAGAGGAGGAGAGAGAAAAATAATGTAAGTCCTATTAGGAAAATAAAAATAATGATAATAAAAATATATTGTCTGGTAAAAAACATAGTAGTACCTGGTTTGAGTGTCTGGAACCTAGTTTTCAGCAGAAATGTTTAATTTCAGTTCCTATTTCAGCTGCAGTATAGAGCTGTTTTCTTTAGCTCTGTTCTTCATTAAAGATTACAACTAAATTCCCATAAAGGAGGCAGCTCTTTAAAGGTGGACTATTTACTTATTTATACCTATTATTTTTGTCATTTTTCCTTGTTTTTGCTTCATGTTGAAAAAAATAGACTCAGGCTAAAAACACACAAACAGACCAAGAGAATTGGACAGAATGAAATAGTAGGCAGTTTTACTGCAAAACAGAGAGCAGAAAGATATCATTTTTTCTGCCTCCTCTGTTCCTTTGAAATGGTTCTCCAAAATGGCTTTCCTGAAGTCATTTTTTTCTTTAGAGCTATAACTGTGGGTATTCTGTCAGCTTCCCCTTTCTTTTGCACAGGTTTATAGTTCTCTATAAGCAGAATGCTAAAAGCAAGTACAGTAAAATAGCAGGGCTGCAGTCATTTCATAGCTACGGCAAGTTGCCAGGTTATTTACACATAACTCTGGGTATTTGCTAACATGGAAGAGTTAGTCCCTCCATGCCCTTTAAAAACATGAGTAGTTGCAATATATAGATACAAATGGATGTAAATAATATAATTCAGTGACTATGCTTTATCTGAATTATATATGCTAATGATTTTTTTCAGATTATATTTTTTTTTGAAGACTTTCTATATGCATTCATAATACAACATTAAAATTCCATAATTCAGTTGTGTTTTCTCTTTCAGATAACAAATGAGAGATTATCCCTCCACATTAGAATAGCGTAAAACAGGAAAACATTATCTTAATTGATGAAAAGGATGTTTTGAATCTGAACTTTACAGAGTATACCCTGTAAAAACATCACTTGTCTGAGACACCAGATAAATATCACATATCCTTCCCCAGACACTATGGGAGCACAGGTATGTCTTGTTCAGAAATAGACACTTCTTAGCTCAGGTGCGTGGCAGTAGTCACACAGCTCTTAATTATTGTAATCTTTATGTGATAGCTCAAAAATGCTTAAAAATTGGTGATTCATATAATGTGGGCAATAATTACTTGTACAATACTCTGCTCAGGTCAAAATTACTAAAGTCATAAGTCTAGATATATTGAGATGTAGATCAGAAAAATTTAACTGGAAACTCCATTCAGCAGAAAAATAAAGTAGTTCTGTTTCAAGCAAATAACCAATATTTCAAGCTCATCTGATATCATTAAAATAAATGGTTAAAAGCTCAAGTAGTTAACAATAATAGTTAAATTATTTCTCTCCCTGTCTGAGCAGGTGTAAAATTAATCCAAGAGTCTCTCTCTGAAAATGTCTTGTTCCCAGCACATAAAATTCAATGTGGAGATTGTAGGCACAAATATCTCATGAAGTAAAAGTAGAGAATAAATGTCTTGAAAATTCTAGAATGAAATCAGAGGTTAAAAGCCATTATAAAAATATTGCTATTATAGTAATGTAATTGTACTTTTCTAATGTCGTAGTCACATGATAAACTCCAAGATAAGCTGATGTTTCATTGTACAAGCACTGCACAAAATAGCGTTGAGCATGATTACCTCAGTTCTGCCACAGCACAGGCAGACCTGTGTTTAAGCAATTTTTTTCTCAATACATTTTCTTCTATTTATGCTCCCTAGTAATACCTACCTGAGAATGTGGTAATTACCTTAACATTTGAAGAATTTTTGAGGGAATATGGTGATGTACCACTGTATACCTGACAAGGCTGAAAATGTATTCAAGCACTGGCCTGTATAACTGGAAAGCAGAAGAAAGACAAATGCATAAAATGGATACCCAGTTTTTAGAAATTGCTCCATTCAAGCCAACTTGCACCAGAGCTTGCATGGCAGTGCTGCTGCTTTGGTGAGGAGAGGGTCACACAGATGGGCAGCAGGCAGGAGCTGTGGGTATCCAGCCCCAGCCAGAAGGCTTGGCTCTAACTGCTAGGTCTGGTGCTTGCCCCTCCTCAACTCACATGTTCAATCCTCCTCCTGCAGCTAAGACTCTCCAGTCAGAGCTTTCCAACCCTGAAGCTTAAATTTAGTTCCCAAGTCATCTTTAGGTTTTTATATGATTAACAAAAGTGCTGAAGTCTGAAAGTTGCTGCTATAATTAGGTCAATTCCTACTTCCTCGTGCTGCTAAATCACAGTAAACATCCCTTTTGCCAAAACGTTTTTGCTGACAGCAGGTGATAGGAAGAAGGAATACGTTTATTTATATTCCACCTTCTCCCTTTATGTGTACATAATGCACTTACCCATAAGCAGCACTCCATTATTTCTCTGCTAATTCTTCACTGGGAGCTACACAGGGCAGGCCCACAGGCAGCTAGATGCCTCTGAGATGGACAATATTGCCTTGTGCTCAGATGGCAATTTTTTTTTTTTTGTTGTGTTACACCATCTTTCACGACTGCAACTAATGCATGTTGACAAAGCATAAGGTTCTGTGTCTATTACTTGTCTTTGTTATCCACTCATTGGCTCAACCTCAGACAGGCATAACTGCAGGATTACAGCTGCACTGTAACACTAATTCTTGTAGAATCTGCTTCTTGATCAGTAAAGTATATCATTAAATCCATGTACACATTTTCCAGAATAACTTTGACTTAATTTTTCTTCAAAATATATTCTATTTTCTTGTGCAAAATGTACAATAAAAAGTGCAATTATCATTAAACAAACAAAATCAGCAGCATATTAAGTAGATCAACTCTCTTTAGAAAAATAATCTTTAGAAAAGTTTGTCATTATGTTAAACAATTGTATGTGAGATACTGTAATGAAAATATAAAAGCTCATCTATGTAAAAAAATCTTGCAGTGTTTAGATTTTCTCAAAACCTGTTAGGTAGTCAAATAGTTCCCTCAGCACTTGTCAAGAAAACAAATATTATATTTTGCAATTGTAATTTTTATAATAAGAATGAAAATAAAAATGAGAAAAGCATATTGACATCTTTGCAATGAATAAGATCCTGTTCTCTCTCTTTTTCCTGGCAATTTGAGAAATTACAATATTTAACTTAGAGGCTTGGAAGAAAATTGCTTCTTGCAAGTTCAAAGAATTAACAAGATTCCAACTGTTGCAGTTTCAATGGTGTTTCTTTAGTTCTACACATCTAAGAGAATAGAGCAAGGGAAAGTTCCTGGATTTCCTTTTATATATTAAATTTTCAGATCAAAGTATGAGCTTAGATACTTTCTAGTATAAGGGGGAAAAAAAGAAAAAGAGGAGAAATAAAATTTTTAAAATATCAATTCTTCACAAGAACAAATATTACTGGCAATACTATTAATCACACCTTATTTGACTCACTCATGTCTAATTCAAGCTGAGGAGAATGGGATACATCTCAACAGCCCCATTTGGGAACACTGTTGCTGTCAAGGTTGATGCCACCAGAATGTTTTCCTTACTGAACGGAAATTAACATTTATTTTCTTTTTCAAATGGCATTTAGTGCTGACGAATGGAGCCTACATATCATTCTGGAGATGAAAGGTTTGATTTAAAGCCTGTGCAGAGTATTTTTATCAGGCTTGGGGTGCTTTGCTTGGATCAGGCCCCAGGTCTTTCAGTTACCTCTGGTCAAAGAGAATATGACAGGGGGTTTTCCCTACAGACATTCCTCCTAGGGACAGGAAGCTGTGTTTTGCCTTTGGGCTGACCTTAACAATTGATATACTCTTTTCAGGGCAAAGCACAAATGCACAGGACATTTAATACTCCTCAGAAGCCCCCAGTTCCAAGCTGAATAATACATCTCAAATGTGTTCATTCAAAAGAGTTGCCCACATCTCCCTTATTCTGAGCAGAGTTTTTTTCAGAACAAGGAAAATATATTAGCTGGTTAGCTTGAGGTAGCCTTAAACAAGAACAGGAAAATTAAGTCTACCTATATGTATATTTTTGACCCTTTTGTTGGTGCATCTCACACCTCCCAACATATTCCACATTTCTCATTACCCAAAACAGAAATGTTTAACGTCAGCTTTTGTTACTTTCATTCTCATTATTGTCCAGTAGTACAAAAGAAAAAATCTTTTCTTCTTAGTATCTTTTGTATCTCCGAGAAAATTCACGTCAGACATAGAAAATACCTGTATCTGTACCAAACAAGTCATATAAACTTCCTCTGTCCCAAAACATCATAAAAGCTTCATATCCACTGGATAAAAGCACAGTTAAGGATATTGAATATAGTTTCAAGCAATCAACAGAGAAATTTGTAACCTGGGCTATAGGGTCTGATAGTCTCTAAACTGAAGGTTTACACCTCAGTTTCTAAATGGGTAAGATGAGGGGCAGGAAGGCATCCAGGGTTAAGTTATTGGCAAATCTGTTGCGGTGTTCCAGAGACACTAACATCACAGAGTGGTTGATCCAGCAGGCATTTCATTGCTGGGAATGCAGTGCAGCACCATGGAGTCTTTTCCCACCACATTTATTGATGCAATGCAAGAGGGAGAAAAATTACCTTGTAGTGACAGCACTGGGTGTTCTTTTAGCCTGAAATATCATGAAATACAGTGGCAGTTGGATATGCCACAGAAAAAGCATCATCTGAGCCAGAGCAGGTACACCTAGAGCTTTGTTAAACAATTTAGTTTCTTTTTGGACTGATGAGCTTTCTGCTATATACCAACCTCAAATGATAAAATATTACTATTTAAAATAGAAGCAGTAATAGCATATGCCATACACAACAGAAATTTCAGGACTCGCACATTTATTACCATGAATAAGAAAAAAGGTATGTCACCTGGGATTTTCCATTATTGTATTTTACATCTAAAATAGCTCTGAAAATGTCATCTGCACATAACAACACATGAATAAAATAAAATTTAAGATGTTAGCAGCTACCTCCTCACCAAAAAAGTAATTCTAATTATTTTTACATTGTTTGAATAGGACTTTGATCAACCTGGTCTGGTGGAAGATGTCCCTGGACATGACAGAGGGGCCAGAACTAGATGATCTTTATGGTCCCTTGTCACTGCAGGCCCCCAGTCGGGTAATAAGTAGCATTGCCTCCATGACTGCAGAAGGTTGATTAATTGCTTTACCATCTTATACTATACTACACTATACTATACTATACTATACTATACTATACTATACTATACTATACTATACTATACTATACTATACTATTAAGAAACTTAGTTACTCTTACAGCCTGTCCAATACAGCTTTGACTTAATTGGTCAATCTACCTAAACACCATCCAGTGTCTAATTAAGAAATCACCCTTTGGTAAACAAATCTCCTTGACACATTCCACATGCGCACAACAGCAGGTGTAAGTGGAGATAAGAATTGTTTCTCATTCTTTCCTCTGATCTTCTCACAGCCTTCCCTGGGAAAATGCATGGGAAAGTCTGTGCCTGCTCTCTGTGGTTAGAATCCCAGTCCCTTTCAACAAAGTACATTCTGTGATTCTATGATAATGTTACAGACCACATTTATTATGGTTCTCCTTCATTTACAAGAAAATGCTTGTTTTATGATTTATTTCACTTTGCTTTTTCTTAAACTCTGGGCAACTTTTGGCAAATACCGTAATTATCAGTTTAACAAAAATGTTTAACAAAATTTTTTTCTGACAATTTAGATCACTCTGAATATCTCATCTGTTTTTCCTCATGTACAGCCAAGGTAGTCACCCCATGGAATATTTAGCCACATGCCATGGCTTCTGTTTTTTGAGTCCTCTCTGCTATCCATGACCACTACTGAGAAAAGAAATAAGAAGAGAAGAGAAAAACATAGCAATGAATATATGACTTCCTTCTTGAGGGAATGTCATGGTTTAGAAACTGTTTCCCCAGTATTAATCCCACTACACTCTTTTCAGTGGGAGTTATATTGGGGAAACCATTCCTAAACCACAAGCCACTCCCCTGCCCTCTCTGATGAGAGACAAAAGGCAGAGGTCATGGGTTGAGATAAGAACAATTTACTGGAAACAGCAAGAAGATAGGAAAATGAGCAGTAACAGCAAAAATGCCAATAGCAAAACCGTACAAAAATAGGATTATTTACATGGAAAATGCTCACTAAGCCCAGGACAATGAAAAACAACAATGGACAGACTCTCAGTCTGCCACACTTTCCCACAACAGGAAAATAATGTCTTTTCTTCCAGGAGGTGAGAGAGGGCATTGCATCTCTGGCAATGAGGTAAGATTGGGGTCTTGGCCACACCAACATGGCTTCAGGCTCCGCCCCTGCATGGTTACTGCAAAAAATTAACCCTTTTCTTGGCCAATATATACATATGGACAGCCAATGACAGCTTTAGAGGTTCAGCTAATTTTTCAACAGTGGAGGGAAATGAAGGCAATGGAAGAAGAGGTACATCAAACTGCTGGGGCATTCAGTGAAGTTTGACAAGCAGAGCCCACAAAAAAAACCCAGCCTTAGTTTGTGAGCTTATTGCTATTCACTCAACAGGGGCACTCATTGCAGCAGTCAGAGTCCTGTGAACAATGTGGTACATTAGAGCTAAATTATGCACCAACACCCTGATTTATGGCTAAGAACTGTACTAAATTAAGTAGAAATTCTAAATTAAGGAGAAAATCGGAAATTAAAAGGCAAGGCTAATTTATTAGGAAATCATTTGCTAACCACCAGTATTATGGAAATAGATCTAAAAATAAAGCCCCAATGGAAAAATATATAACTAATGTGCAGGATTTTTGAAATGCAAGAACTCTTGGAAAGTTTAAGGACTCCCTAAGGCAGATGTGCTTCCCCACCCCCAAATACTGGATAATAACTTAAACTTTTACAACTAAGATTTTGACAGAGCTGAATGTTAAGATCTTTGGAAACTAATGCAAAATCCTAATAAATCTTGGAATACTGAGGAAATTCCAGAGTAGTTGAAGTAAGCTAATTTTCTTCCAGTATTTTAAAAGGCTACATAGTGACTCAAGTAATTATAATCCTGTCATCATAGCATCATTTATAGACAGAAGGATGGAACAATTGGTATGAAGTTTAATTAATTTAAAACTAAAGTAGGATAATAATTTAATTTATATCAATCAGATCTTGTCAAAATAACATAATATAGGGGTTTTTTTTTAGATTTCTAAAGAGACTGATAAAAGCACTAGTTTTAATTTAATATGCTGCAGTAACTGTGTAATTTTACTTGGTACCCAAAATTAATATAATATAAAAGTAATGGAGCATAGATTAAATAGTAAATTAAATAAAATGAGGCCAGCACATCTCTAAAAATAAATGTAAAGGATAGAAAGTTTATAACTTTTATAGAAAGATTGTTTCTTAATTATATATTTTTTTCTTTTTTAACCATCTGAGAGAAACTATACAATTGTTTGTGGTCAAGATAGCAAACAGTAATATTTATGATTGTGAATAATAAAGCCAGGCCACTGATATTGAACAACAGAGATTTTGTAATAAATTTCTTATTAAGCATATGTATCAATAAAAAAGAGCAGGGTCACATAATTAGGAATAAGATTTCTAGCCTACTTAAAGTTTTCTGAGAAATTTCAGTGCCTCAGTAGACAAAATTTAAGGGTAAAATATAAATTACTAATTCAGCACCTGAACATATAATCAGAATCATAAACCAGAGAAATTAAGTTATACAATTTCCATTTCTGACATCATGTCTTGTCTTTTGGTTACCTTCAGATTTGATGTTAGTAACTAAAGATGTGTGTTCATAAACTGGAGTTTTAGAGAAAAATCATAGAAAAGCCAGAATACCTGGAAATGAGTAATGATTATTTCATTTTTCAAATACTAATTTAGCAACTGGTTTTATTATTGTCTATATATCTATGCACAGATGGAGGCCAGGAAATCTCTGTCTACTTCTTTTCCTGCTTACCATACCTGTTATATAAACATAGACTTTTTTTTCTAAAATAGTAAGAACTTTATGAGTGTTTGAAGAATGGCATAAAAAGATGAATATTTTCATGAATTATTTATTTTTTATTCAGACTATTTTTAATAAAATATATTAAGTATTTCAGAGATTAATTTAGGAAACTTCAGTGATCTGGTTGATATTGATGAAATCATGTTCAAGGAGCTTAATGTTTCACCATTAAAAATCTATTAAATTGAATTAAATCTTATAAAATCTGATGAAGATGGCTTTGTACTGATCTTTCATTGTCTTGCACTTTCCACATGGCTTGTGTGATTTAGTAGGCTTCTTATGCATAAGAAGTTTTAACATATGAAAAAACTTAACTAGACCTGAGATTCTTTCTTATAGTAAATAGCATTTTCTAAGAGCAAGCCCATTTTTCTAGAGAGAAATGGGGATATGATTTAACCATCTGGAAAAAGTACATTGCACTCGTATGATCTATATAGCCTTTCTTCTGTTTTATGTGGCCAGTTCTGGGGGTATTTAGCTTTCATTTTTGTAATGGGAATTCTTAATAAACTTTCCATTTGCAAGGAGTAGTTATACTTTTCCAGTCCAGTTATTCTAATTTTGCTCTCTTTTTTTTCTTTTTTTTTTTTTCCTGAGACTTTCTCTTGTATTTAGAATTGCTCAAAACATAGTGAAGACAACAAGCGCTCAGAAATGGAAAGCTGCAATACACAGAAAACAAGATCACAGCTATTAGATTGTGACATCAATCACATCTGCTAGTCTAGATAAAGGTGGCCAATAACAAGTGAAATGCATGCTCCATAATACAATTCATTAAAATTGCAGCAAATTACATGACATAATCATGCGTAACATAACCTATAAACAAAATCATGGTGCAGTTGTGTGCAACTCTGGAAATACCATCCAGCCAATCAACACATACAGGTTGGATAGTCAGAGTAAAGGTAGTGTCACTGAATATGGTCACAGATTCGAGGATCTCTCACTTATTGCATGGCCTGATGTCTCCATGCTTGTTCACTTTCTTTAGAGGAAAACTCTGAGAGTATCTTTGGGACAGACATACAAGCCCAAAGACTCTTGCACTGAGCAGGGATTCTGTTACCTTCAGAAGGAAAGCTGTAGGGGAGCAGCAGACTGCAAAACAGGATGCTTTCAGAAAGGAGTTATCAGATAAAGGACCTTCTTACAAGTGGATAACAACATCTTTCTTCTACAGGGGTATATCATGGAGGTATAGAGATGGCTGTATTGGCAGGCAGGCTGAATCTTAAAGAAAAGATAGTTTGGGTATTCTTCCGGACCAAAAAAAAAAAAAAAACTGTATATGGGGCAGAAGAAGTGTGCTAATGGGATTGAGAAAAAAGGAAGTGCATGAAAAAACATACAGAGGAAATGTGCTATATAGGTCACCTACAATAATCTGCAGAGAAGTCCTGAATAATTTAAGGGCAGAGTTTCTAAACCAGAGGCATACTTGAACATATTTGTAGAGCTACTCACGTTTTGTAGAGATAACAAAACCAGGTAGATCAAGGTGATATGTAAACTGCGTTCATTTTCTTTCATTTCCATTTTATCTGTACTTTCATTTGACTGGAGTAGCTCATTCCCCCACAGTGAAAAAGTAACCATACTGTAGCGTTTATGGTACCCACAAAGTCAGGTTAGACAAAAAGTGACCCCTTAGAAGATGACCTTTCTTGGGCTAATATGTCAAAAAAGAAAACTGTATACACTAGAAATAGAATAACTAGAAACAGATTTGTCATTTTGATGTATTTCTTAGAAATAAGAATCACAAAGTTCACTAAGAATTGATAAAAATTGCTAGCAGTCCAGCAAATTATTTATTCATAAGTATTTGTTTTGGAAACAGGAAAGCTGTTTCTCAGCTTGCAAAATATGATCTATGAAATCACAAAGGGAAATACAACTTTAAGTTTTTGGGTCTGCAGTTTAACACATTACAAGAGTGGAAATGAATCTTAGGTTGGCAGCACTGCAAATCAGAGTGAAAGTGATATGCTGGATGGGTTTTTATTTTCTGAGGAATAAATCCATATTGGTTCATAGATCTGCAAATACAAATCTGTTCTTCAGGAACAGATCTGTTCCTTCTTAAAGAGCAAGTAACAAAAATACCCTATGCATTAGCAAAGCACTTTAAACTCCAGCGCCTAAGTCATCTAAGAAGTTATCAAAATGCCTTTAGTGTTTTCTAGTAGTGAATGGAGAGCTCATTTGAGCAGTGATTCAGCTTTGAACAAGGGGTCAAGCTCAGCCACAAGATGTGAAATCAATTTGTAATAAATTTCCTAGAGAAATGGGCAATTTACTAAAGGGCACAAAACACCAACCTGTTAAGAAAAGCATTTTAAATATCCAGGGAAGGATCAATCCTACCCATTCTGTGGGAGATGACATGTAGTACAAGGACACTAGAAAAAAGAAGAGCAGGTAGCCAATATTTTGAAGTAGTTTGGCTGTTCTGAGTGTAAGGGATGAGGATGTAAAGCTGGAAAAAATGGACAAGATTGTGCATTTTCCAAGGTATCTGGCATGGTATGTCTTTTTCCTCTGTGAAGGCTGGCTGCCAGTCTGGTCTACAGGTGGTCAATTAAATTAGAGGACAGGCTATTTAACAACACTGTTACTGCTTACATGCTCCTTCCCTACATTTCCTCATGTAGGGACCACATAATCCATGACTTGCAGTAGTGGAATTTTTAACTGTCTAAATACATTACTGCATAAGACGTCCCCTTCTGTGTCTTCATGAGAGGACCTTAAAACACAGGATGTCGTTACTGTCTCAAAAGGGCTTAATTTATTGTCACCAGTCATCTGCCTCTACAAAATGCAAGGAAAAAGTTTCTGAGAGAGTATGAAGCAATGCTGCTACAGAAACAAAAGGATTGTATATTTGTTTACAGTCCTTTACAAAGCTCCATATTAAATGGAACTTTCCAGACAAATCAAGATGAGGTTGAGATAAAAATCAGTTCCAATGTTTTCAGCTGGTCTGTTTAACACTTTAGTTATTTTCATTATGCAATTTCTAATTTAAGATTAAGTGCTGTGTAGTCTGATGTGTATTTATTAGAAACAAGATTGCCTCTCAAATAGACCTTACAAAATTAACTATACAAACCAATATAAATGCAACATCCTTGAAAGTCAATGTTCTATGTAGGAGTATTCTGTATTTCCTCTTCTGGAAAATGGCCATGCTCTTACTACATCATTCACAAACGTTTTGGTTTATAACTTGATTACCATTACACTTATTTTTCCTTTAAATGTGGGCTATATTTATTTATAGAATGAGAAGGTTCTAATTTTAAATTGTTTGCTGAATTCTGAGGTTGAATGCAACAGGCTATCCACTTGTACATCTCTCACCTTTCTTCCTACAAAATTCTATTTCAGAAAAAAAGACATAGCAAATTACATCTCTTTATTATTTGTTTCAAGAATTGTAATTGTAATTCAGGAAGGTTTTTAATATTCCCCCTAATAATAATGAAGAGTATTACTGTTTAATCATTGCTTGATGAATTACAATCAGCATGTCTAGAAAAAGTTAATGTTTATCTCCTAGTAAACTAGCAAGAAACAATTATTCAGCTTGTCCATTTTTAATAAATAAATATTTATTTATTTATTTATTTAACAAGGAATGCTTTGAGAACTCAGAAGCTCACAAAAAACATGCTCAGATGACAAACAGATCAATAGTGCTACACCCTAAATTGCTTGGAGGTATCAGGGAGACAAAAGAAATTAAGTAATGAGTTAATTAATAGAAATTTTTACTGGTTTGATTGCATTTGATTCTCTTATCCTGTGTAGAGAAGATTTAAAGAATTCCCTTCTACATACATAGAATATAAATATTTTCATATTTCTTGTACTCATGTATTAAATTTATTTTCACTGATCCCCTTACACTTTCTTGTAGAGGCATAGGGCAAGACCTAGCATAAATTCCAGTTATATTTTATTGATTCCATTCCACACAACAGCTTTGCACAGAGAAATAGAGTGAGTCCAATCTAATATAATGTAATAGAAAGTTTATTTCTAAAGTCAAATGGCTTCTTTTACCAGCTATGACAAAGAATCAGAAATAAAATCTCTACCAGTTGCTAATATACTGATATTTTACTAACTGCCCTATTTTGTAAATCTTGGATCATTTACTTCTTATTTAACTTCATTAATTATACAGTGCTGAGAAAAAAATCAAAATACATTTGTAGATGTCTATAGCTAAGACTTTGCACTTGATTTTTTAAGGTCTTTTTAAATCTGTTTGAAATTTTTAAAATTTTTCATTTCTTTTGTGGCATTTTTGGGGAATATGTAATAGATGAGTAGACCAAAATTAAAAAAAAAAAAGAGTCAAGAAGCACGACTGTAGTTTATGTCTGAAGTTTGGTCCAAGAGTACTTGACAAGATTTTGTCTCCTGAGAAATGTCCTTCTATGTATTTCAGCAGAGATATTATAAAGAGAACACAGTGAGAAGCAGCAGAAGGTATGCCCTTGCTATAGCACTAGGACATACATAAAACTGATACAATCATCGATTTGCTGATAATCCCCTCTTTCTCATTCATTTAGTTGATAAACTTCTCTATATCCATGCTCTGCTGGTGTATTGCTTAACAGCTAGCATGTATTGACTCTATGTTAATCTGTGTTTTGAAATATAGTGTGTGAATAGCTTGCATAAATCACAGAATGATTGAAAGTTGAGGTTTTCTGGTCCAAGTCTCCCTGCCCAGGGATGGTCAGTTTGGCAAGGTTATACAAGAATATGTTCTGTAAGTTTAAACTTCAGTATTGAGTATCGACATGATTGGTAACTCCTGATGTCTCTGGAGAACCTGCTCCAGCTCTTGATCACACTCACAGTAAAGAAGCGAGTTTTTGTGTTCCAGTGACATTTCCTGTTTGGTTTTTGTTGCTGTTGTTATTTGTGCCCAATGACCGATCCTGTCAGTGGCAAGAAGCCACTGGCTTCTACCAAGAAGTGTCTGGCTCCCTCTTCATTCCCTTCCATCAGGGATTTATCTATTTTCCCCCAAGGCTTTTCTTCTCCAGGCTGAACAGTCCCAGCTGCCTCAGCCTCTCTTCATGTGAAAGATGTTCCAGGACTTTAAGAAGAGGTGAGGGAGAAAGATGACATCTCAATATTAGTAGTAGAAGAGATGGATGCTGTATTTGTTTATTTGTTTTAAAAGATTGATTGAAAAGTCTTTTTCTTTCCAGTACTATGGATTGGAGAAGCTAAATAAAGCTCAAATTTGCTGTTTGTGCCTGCTGCTCTACTTTCTGTATTCTAACCAACATTTTTCCACTGCCCATATTTATGTTCCTAGTAAGTGATTAAATGTTTTCAATAAAATATAAAGAGTGTATTTGTGTGTGCATTTTTTTTTAGTAGATCTCAACCACTTTAGCTGCATTTTTGGCAAACTTCATTCACTTCATCTTCTTGGCATTTCATTATATTTTGTGTGATCACAAAATCAACTCTCCGGCAACAAAGCAAAACACGACTCTCTGAAATAAATGTTGTCATTAACAAGCCATGCCAGGCGCAGTGACAGATTTGCAGCTGTAATGAATAACATTTCCCGCAAAGTTCTCCTGTCTGACAGAAAAGCTGTGACATTACTGCAGGCAACAGTGTTGGAAACTAAAAGATTGATTGATGCAAGTAGATAATTGAAACCTCAGCACTGTCACATGGATGCCAACCTAACAACCAAGCTACCACTCTGTAATAGCATTTATCATACAACAGTCTCTCCATGAGTAACACACATACAGAGAAAACATGGAATATTTCTTCATGACCATGACTTACTGTTAATTTATCCTAACTAACTGATTAATTAAATCTTTATCTCTAAAATAAAAATTGGTTCAGTTATTTCTGGTATCTCAAGTTCCCGAATTCAGTTCAGAGCTGTTGTCAAAAGCCAAGAATACTTGTAGGAATGAGGCAAGCAACACTCCACCTTTGAGATGGTAAGCGATAACATCATTATCACATCTGAGTTCCTGAGTTAGATGCAATAATACATATTTACTCTTGCCTAGATAAGTCAGTGACTGTCAAAGGTTCTGGGATTCAGGAGTTATGACTAATTGGTCCTTATACAAAAATGTTTCATGCAAGTAGATGGTTTTATGATTTGTTTGAATGGATTTCAGAACACCCTCAAATTTTGTACCATAACCATAATTAATTTAGATTCCAAAATCATATTTGAACATATCTGTAAGGATACTTAGGATAGTTTGCATTTTTTTTCATAATCTCATTGAAACCTCACAACAGACATTTGCTCATTTAAGATAATTTTTCCTTTTTCACAGCTACTGTTAAAGAATGTTTTTATTACATGGCTTTCAAGAAAACTTACAAACCAAATAATATCTAACATATGCCATCCTTGGAATAACAGGTGTACAATGGATCTATGTGAAGCCATTGGATCTAGTAGAATCACACTGATTTGCAAAATTAAACAATAATTTACAAGTCCACCTACACTTAACAAGTAATTGATGAAAAATACAAGGGCGTTTAGAAGAAGACCACTGAGTATGTGGCATTGGCAAATGATCACATAGCAACAGATCTGATGTGGCAAATGTCACTGATAGAACTACCAGGTAAAGAGGACAGAAACTATACCTGTAAATCAGAAATAAATTAAAAAGAAACAGCATTACTTTTTTTTTCTTTTTTTTTTTTTACACTTTCACAGCAAATATTTTAATTAATACTAAGGGAAAAAAAACCTAAAAATGTCAACCTGTTATTGTTTTATATCAAAAAAAGATATGTAATTCCCCTAATAAAATATGACATGAAATAATACTCCAGATAAGTCATATACTTTTTACCCTCCTACTGATGTTAAATATGATATATTTTATCCTTTTCCATGATTCTATAAATTTTTTACCGCTATTCAACACACATGTCTGACACAAACAGTCCATGAGATGGGTTAAATTGTCAGCCTCTGCTGAGAATCTGGCCTGTCTCTTTCTGTTTCTGTCTTTTACTGATTGTCTCTCTAGACCTATCTTTCCTCACATTCCCCTCAGGCTTCTTTCGATCTCCTTAAGATTTTTTTTCTTTCTCTTCCCTCCATGAGCTTTGTTTCAAGTGTTTCAACAATCTGTTGACTGATTCCCACAGTTCTTAAACATTCATCATGTTCTAAGAAGGTTGACTTCACCAAGGGCAGCACAATTTTGCCTGTGGTTATTCACTTTTCCTTACATTTCGTTTCCATTTCATTTCATTGACTGGAAATTTGATTCCATTTTTTTTCTGCTCTGGCCTGGCTTCCTTCATTCCTACAATACCTTGCTACTGTCTTTATCCTTTGTTGTTTTTCTGTCTCTCTTCTTTCCTACTGACAAGTAACAGAAGAGTACTGAAATAGGAAGAAGTGTTATGTTTGGGTAGAACCTCTAAAAGACTGAGACAAATACTGTCTGGGCTTAGGAAAGAATGAAAAGTCACAGAGAAATTTATTTCAATGGAATTTCTTACTTCCTAACTTTAAAAGCAGTAAAGCCATTAAAATGTTCAATGAAATTTTCAGTGTCCTTCGTTTTTCTTAAGGACTTTTTAATACTTATGCTTGTTTTGGTATCTTTGATTACAAGCAGTGAGTTACATGACTATTCTCTTTGACTGTTTAGATTTCTTTCCATTCAGTATATTTTAGTTCATACTCAGCAAAAAACCTCTATAAATTTAATACAGATCTTAATATTAGGAAACTAAATTTAAAGATGTTAAATGATTAAAAGTAGAACACAGACAAACTTGCTTTTTGAATGAAGTATTCCTTTAGCTATTTTATAACCTGATCAATTTATTTGAAGATCCTATACGTCAGAAAACTGTCAGAAATTTGTTTTATGAGCAATATATGTGAATTAATTCAGATTAAATCTAATAAATGGATCAGGGTGTAGTTGCAGGGCTCAGTCTCAGCTGGCTTTGATGCTTCCCTGGACACAGCTCCAGACGCCCTTGTCTGGCCCTATTCTGCAGCTGCAAATCTGCAGGTGGAGCAGGAGCCATCCTCCTGGGGCCACCAGCTCCCAGCCTTGAGCATCGTGGGAGTCTCCATTTTCCAACCTGATAAGCACAGACCATCTTCTCCTTCACCGTGGTAGGGGGTTCAGACTCTTGACGCTGCAGGGTCTCAGAGGAGATCCATCTGCTCTTTCTCCTTATCTCTGATGTTGCACAGTGTGCTGACCTCCTCCCACAGTTTCTTTACCTGGTGGCAGAGATCCCTCACCAGCAGTACTCAGTCGCACAAATCTGCTAGAAGGGTAAGTTAGACAGCAGCAGCTGAGGCAAACCAGGAAATGCTATATCTTTTTTTCAGGAGAGGTTAAAAAAATTTGCCTTGAACTCTCCTCTCCTCTTTATATAAAGACTCATTAATTGGACTCACAGGATGTGCTGTGGAATATCCTGTCGCTGAGTGTACTTTAATTTCTCCATTTCTATGCAAAAAAGTCTACAAATGGCAACAATACATGAAACTAAGAGCATGATTAGTAGTTCATATTTTTAAATAGGAGATTGCAAATACAAGAATAGAATTCTACATGATTGCAGCGAGATAATATGCACTCTGTATTTATAAATAACAAATTGAATACAGAGTGGAATAGTCATGAGGAAAGTCCAATTCATGATGTGTTCCTATAAAAGAGGCAAAGTATGAAAAGGTGAGAGTAGGAATCTCTTCTCTTTGCTTTCCTGCGAAGAGGCTGTCTTGACATCAGTCTTTGTATTTTCCTTTCACCTCAAGTGACTACCCAAATCTTCCACCATCTGCTCACGACCAGCCCTCAAACTGGCAAAAAGCAGACAGATTTTCTAGAACTAAACCATAAAATGCCAAATGCCATATGAGACATAAAGCTCCTTTTTAGAAAAATGCAATGTTATATACCAAGCAAAGTGATACAATAAATAGATAAATAAATAAATAAATAAACTACTCTGCAAGAAATTAACTCTTAATACCATTAAAGTAATGAGGCATAAGGTCAAAGGAAAGGAAACGAGAATTTAAATTAGTATTTTCACTGTGGTGATGGACCACTGCTGAGACCCCTAATCCATTCATGCTGACAGACCCATTATCTGCAATTATTCTTTATTCAAGTGTAAACCACCATTATGCATGGAGCTGTTGCTACTGCAATAAAAATTTTTAAAAGCCCTGTACTGTAAGTAGCAGCTGACTTCACCAAACTGCAGGGGCTTAATGTAAAAAAATATCCTTCCATTTTCAATCATAACTTGCGTCTTTTGAGTAAATGAAAATAAAATACTTAAAGTCTCTGCTTGAATCTCAAATTTGCATCAGGGCTTAGGGTCAAAGTTTATTTACCACTGTCATCTGTATCTCCATTCATGTATGCATTCATGTGTCTTCTGAAAAGTGTGGCCTCATAAGAGGCTCATTTTTGAAAAGCTGTAAACAAAGATGGGTGTTGTGTTCTGTCGCAGACACAGTGCTTTTAAGAGTTTTCTTTAGAGAAGAGTTGGTCCTGTCAGCTTCCATCTTCCTCAAACAATTGCAGATTGTTCCACAGAATGAAAGTAGCATTTCTTCAAATTTTCAGTAATCTTATTCCTTTCCAGTCCTGACCCTAAAAAGATTATCTAAAAATAGAGTGAAATCAAGAGGAATATTTTGCAAACCTAGGAAAGATTGAAGAAACTTGCTTTCAAAGAAATCATTGGCTCAAGTATCTAGAGCTATTGCCAAGAACTAGAAAATATATGAAATTAAAAATAAAAGGAAAAAAAAAGAGACATTCTTGTTATTTAAAAAAAAAAGCCTATGTTATGCCATTTTTCACATCAAGATGTATTCCAATTTCTGGTCACACCATAAAAAACTATTTAGCTAGATTGGAAAAACTAATAAGCTAATGTTAGCTTTCTCATTTCTGACTTCATTCCTGTGAAACAACTAAAAGCAAGAAAATTAAGTACGTAGAGAATATAGAAGTGTAGAATTGTTACCAGGGCTAAATAGATAGAAACATAATTATTGAAAATTAATAGAAGGCATATTTGCTTGAAGGTGTAAAGTAGACATAGAGAGAGAAATGTAAACTATGTCAGAAAAAAATTCTCATACATATCTGATACAGTTTTTGATCTTATGATGAGTATTCTGCCCTGTATTAAAATCTGTCACAGCATCATTATTACATTTCTAAATCTGAGCCCAAATCCTCTAATAACCTATTAGATATAGACTTCCTTCCTAATACCAGAGAGGTCCTGTCTGACCACAACTAAATCATATCATGGCCATTGTGCAAAAACATATTGCATCAAAACTAATATATGGGAAAAAGGATTATAAACAACCCTAGAAAAGTAATAAACTGAAGAAATAACACTCCTTTTTCAAAACTCTAGCTTTATGACAAAAAGTTCCTAGCTATACAATCTGAAGACATAACCTTTGTCTGATTTTTATCTCATTGAGTCTGCTTGAATGCTAAGGATGCCAAGAGTGAGACCATCTCCTAATCTTTGGGTTTTTTGCACAGTGGTAGCATCCACAACAAAGACCCATTTCAGTCACAGAAAGGCACCAAGGTATCTCTGTAAGAAAGACAGCAGTCACACATGTGCATACAGAGCTTATCCTTTGGGTAGATTTGGTGGAAAAATAATGTGGGCATCATGTAAATGATGTCTCTAAAGATCTTGACTTACACATGTTGAGAAGTCTGGTCTGAGCAGCTTAGTCATATGCAGGCACATTTTCACCTACTCAGCAGAAACCCCATCCAAATGTGCAAGGCATTCAGTTCCCTCAGTCACATCCAAATACATTGGAGTCACTAAGGATTTTCAATGAAATAAATAAGAATAATTTAACAAGCAAAGCAACACACACTTTTCTAATTATATACTTAAAAAAAAACCCTGAGTTTTTGTAGAACTGCTTCTGAAATGCTCTGTTATGAACTGAAGCTAATCATGGAAGATTTCAATCTTGATTTAAATATCAGTTTAGCAGAGTTAAAGTACAGTAAATATATGAGTTTGTGCTGTAAAGCATCAGGCAGCCTGAACACACTGAATCTACATTCCCTCTGCCAAAAACATGCTGTCAAACTAAGAGACCAGAAGGAAAAAACAGAAAGAATTAGGTATCTTCCTACTTTTATATTTCTCAGACTTTCTTTTCTTGAATATGTGTCCCTGAGAATGAGAGAGACATTTGGACTTTAATGTACATCTTAAAATTATTAATGTTAGCTAGTTAAACTTCATCACACAAGGGTAATGGACAGTGGAAATAGGCAGGCTATTCTTATGGCATTCAGTATGATGGCTTTAAAATATCTACAAACACTATGTTAAGCATGATTTCTGTTTAATTGTTGGTCTGAATCTATCACACCCATCTCCCAAGCACCTGTGCTGCTGAGCAAATTGCTTATAGTCTTCTCAGTGAAAAAAAAAAAAAAAGAAAAGCCATTGCTATAGTAGCCACACTGACATGAGATATAATTTTAAAGGGAAATAGCTTGTATAGGAGGTGCAGTTTGAATTCTTCAGTTTAATTTTTTTCTTACTTTTTCAGGTGATAAAAGCATTTCTCTGTGTGTTAAATGTAAACCATTCAATAAAGGAATATGAAATTCAATTCCTTTGGGTATAATATGATATGATTTCACAATTCTTTAAGCAATGTGTAAAAGGTCAAACAAGCATGAAAATCGTAAAGGTAAAATATCAGAAACAGGAATAATAGCCAAATGTAAAAACAGTAAAAAAAAGATAAAAGATGGGTAATTTATAAAATAGATGAGAAATCCCTTAGAATTACTGAGTAATTTATACATGCAGTTCTGTGAAAAGCCAGAATAATCATTCTGTGAACTTAAAAAATTCTTAGGATACTTGCATTCTGTGCCTTGCATCTTTCCCTTACTATATGGAAATGAGCAATACAGAAATATACTTTTACACTGAGGAGTTATACTGTGGAAATACAATATAACATTTCAGAAGATTCATTTCTTACAGGATTGTTTCTGGTAAAAGTGCTGCACTCTGTCACTTGTGGGATCCATGGTCGAGGTTTGGACCCTACAAGGTGTGGCTTCACCCAGGAAGTCCTGGTGATGATGGCTGGGAGACATTCCAGTGAGAACCTGATGAAATCATCAATGTAGTGTTTGTAACACACAGAATGCAGAATAAACAGAACAAAACTAAATTACAAGTTTGATGACAAATAATTATGTAGCTTTTCTATTTATTTTTCTTAGAGTCTTTTCTCTCTCCCATCATCTCTTTCATTCACTGTCACCACTTGGCTATTTCCCTATCAATCAAAACATCTGTATTGGCTTTGGTTTAGTGGTTTTCATTTTTTTTTCTTGTAGTTTGGTTTGGTCTTCCATCCCAAGAAATAATCATGTTAACCCATGTCATCTGCTGTTAGATTTGTCTCAAATATATTGTAGGAAAGAAGAAAACAGAAACTCATATTTCAAGGACTTAGTATTTTAGAGATTTTATTCTCATGGTGTAAACTGGGAATATTATGTTCTTAGGGAGCTGATTGCTCAGTGTAGTAATTTATTACTTGCACATCTATGATTTATGGTGCCTTCTTATATCCACTGGACTTTTATTACCAGTCATTCTCAGACAACAGCTTTTTCAAAGTGCTTTAAAGAAGCAGGTTGTTTTCTGAAACACAGTCAGCTGCAGAAGCTAGACAATCAAACCTGGCCAAGATACTTTCCAATATTACCAATGCTGAAGTATATGCAATTCCAAACCAAAGTAGAGGTTACTGCAGATGATACTTGTTTTAAAAAGTTTGATTAGTCTGTGACAAGAGGTGAGTGAGCTGAGTGATGGCCTAGGTGATGCTTTGGTGCAGAGTTAAAAAAAAAATTAGGATCTGGCCTTTCTTGTGCAAAGGTTTCATTGCCTTGAAGCACTTGGGCTCTGGATGCCTTCAGGAACATCTCTCCCTGTAGCCACTGCTACACTCCCAGATTCTGCTGGGGCTGCCAAACTTCAGCTTTGCCTTCAGCTGTTTTTCACCTCATTCATGTGCCCTGCTGTAGAACAAAGCTCTGGAAGACCAGCAGTGTGCCCTGCTGTCGAACAAAGATCTGGAAGACCAGCCTCATGCTCTAAGCATCCTTCTAACTTTTTCTTGTTCAGCCCACCTACAAGGCTACTTGGTGTTTCCACAGCCTCTGCTGCTGTATCAGGAGAGTGGGCCTAGGGTGAAACAATTCTCCCTTTTTCTTGGCAAGAGGACAAAATTGCTCAAATTGAACGTTTTTTCCACATCAATGGCCCAGACTGTCTGACAGCAAGAGAAAAGGGGAAGCAGCTGTCTGCCAGTAACCTAAAAGAGCTGTTCCTAAATAGCTGAAAAAAATTTATTTTCCAAACATGGAAAAGAAACATGAAAAATGTTTCTTTTACAAACACTGTAGACAGAAAGAGAAAACTATTTCACATCATTGTGATAACTCAGAGGATTCCTCTGATATTAATGATTCGGATAACCTTTATACATTGGTTGCTCATCCAATTTACCGTAAATACATTTTTTTTTATGTAGCTTATAGAGAGTTCTAAAAGCTACAAACCTGTAGAGCAAAAAAAGAGTGTATTATTAAGTGAGCTAAACACTGCTTGGCAAGTATTTGACTGACTCATCCTGTAGCTGGGATCTGATAGATTCTTTGAAGGAAAACACAGTCAATCAATTTGCTTGGCACCCTGCTTCATGCCTTTTCTCAACTTTTGTCTCAGTTGTTTCCACTAGTTGAAGGAATAGAAGATGAAAGACAGTTGCTTAATGCCCAGAACAAAAAAGGGGGAAAAAATATTTTACATTTTTTTTCATTCCTTTTTCTCCCATAGGGAACAAGGAAGTCCTACAGTTAACATTTTGAGCCAATAGAAGCAGATACATAAAGTCAACTCACAGAGAGAAAATTACTCTCTCATCTTAAAAAGTGTGGAAATCCTACTACATCTTCTTCAACAGCACACCCCAGAACATCCTGTCTTTTATGAGAGTACTATCTCACAAGCATTTACTTTCTGAAACTCTCCATTAACCTGGCTCTCTCTCCTTTGCTGCAGCTCATGCAGCAATTGCTATTTAATACTGAATAATTTTTCCAGTTACACATTTTCTCATTTGGAGTTATGTTCTGCTATAATCTGTGTTACTTTCTGCAAGACACTGCTGTACTAAATTGCAGCTGTGACACAGTCTCTTTCTTGCTACATGAAGGTCAAGAACAGACTCATTTGTTTTTTTCTAAATGACTTTACTTAATTGCTCTTCCTTTCCTCATTGATTCTGTGAGGGGTTTCCAATTACATCCTCTTATTATGGATAAATGCAATGGGTGACAGAGCCCAGCTTTGCAGGTATCCTCTGGATTAGAGGGTCTCACCAGTCTGCCTGGGACATAGTTTTCTGTGGTATAGTTCAGATTCATTAGTCCATCTTAATATAAAGAGAAGTCATCCTTACAATTCAGTTTCTTATGTTCTCTAATTCCTTTTCACCTTTTTTAAACTGTCCTTGGAACAGGAACAAGGGAGGCAAACGTGCTATTCCTTAGATGATCATTGAAAATCTAGTAAACAATGAGAGCAAAACCATGGATCCAGGCTCTGATCTCATAAATTTTAGAGTATTTTAAACAAAGCACATTTCAGACTTCATAATAGGATAGATTTTTCTAATAAATAGAAACAAATTTAATTTACAGCAAGATCAGGGCTTTTGAAGCATTTTGAGCTTTTGAGACTTTTTTTCAATCATCCCCTTGCAAATTCATTTACTTTTCCAATGAAACAAACCAGGAAGTTGACACTCAGGATTGCAATTAATAATGGATATTCACTGCAGAGTCTTGGATTAGGGAAAAATCTGCAGTAAAGCTCCCAAGTAATGTGGATGTCAGATTCTCAACAGCAGTGATTTTGCCTTCAGATCCTTGTGTATTGCACCACCCTAATTTAAATTAGATTACTAATTTAGCCATAGATTTTCTGTGCTGCAGTCTAATAACACAATTAACCTTAACTGCTAAAAACAGAAGAACTACCTGAACAAAGCTCACTGTATTGTTCCTACTGTGCTTTAAAATGTACATACCAGCATCTGATTAGAAAACAAGAACTAAAATGGTGGAGCTAGAAAGTAAGGAATTGCAGTGTAGTTGCACCTTTATGGTCCAGGCAGTTGTTTCTCCTTGTACAGAAATCTGTAAGAGTTTTATTTGTGAAAGAAAATTAGATCTAAAATGTCTAATAGTCTGTGTGAATGGGAAAGTAACGGCATCTCAAGCTTTACAAGTAAAGGAGACCAGAGGACAAAATGGAGCATTTGAACACAGAACTCTGTTGTAAGGAAAGAGCAAATGCTAACAAGCACTTTATGTCTTTCATGAACTATTCAGTCCAAAATCAAAACCCTTGCAGTGCTTTAATTTTAAAATGCCATATTATTTTCTAGAACAGTACTGCTCATTTACATTTGGCAGAAACACAGGAAGGAAAAATTGAAAACACAAATGTACAAGAAAAGTGGTTTGTGGTCCTTTGTCAGCTGAAAAGTGAGTTTAAGTTCCTACAGCAATCAAATGTTCAATTATGTGAAACCTCTTTCATGTGGTCAAATCCTTATAAATGCAAATCCTAATCATAAAATCAGGCAGTCGGAGTGACTGTCCCGCAGGGAACTTTAAATACAGCTTTTAATAAATGCTATATCCAAATTGCTAAAACCGTAAGTCATTGTAGTGTCCCCACTGGTCTGACTTAAATAAATGGTCAACATCATGAATATTTCAACAGAGATTTATTTTTAAATTTTGTTCACTTTCTCTGTCCAGAGACTGACAAACAAAACAACAAACCATTTTAGTGCAGAAATATTTTTGTGAGTAAATAAAGGAGTAAAGACAGGATTCGTAACTGCTCTGAAGTAAAGGTGGAATTTCTCAAGGCTAAAGGATTAATATAGAAGCCCCAAAGATGAAGTCATACGAGGATTTGAAAAGGAGAGGACTGCCATTTTCACTGCCTAGTACTGAGACCAACTCTGTGTATGCCTGGTCCAATCTCTAGGTATTATCTTTTGGTTATTCTGACAACTAACCTATGGACATGTTTTAAAGGCTGTGCAAATTATTTGAAAACTTTCTTAAAGGTGAAGTCCCAAAGAGTATTTACATCTTGAAGGGATTCCCTTCAAGCTATAAAGGAAATTTCTGTGATAGATTGGCTCAAATGCCTTAAAACTAGAAACTGTCACAAGGCAAACAGTGAAATTACATAATTCTTATAATATAAAATTTGTATGTATCTTTTAAAAATTTGTTGCACTCATTCTAAAATAAATCCACTTAAAGCTATCTCTCTTTTATATGAAATCTTCTTTATTTGTCTTTAAATAACAGTTAAGAGATGCACCTAGAACTTCATGTGCAAACCTTTGAAATAGATAGACTTTAGGACCTGAAGATCAATTATCCTGATGCCAGCCCCTCTTCTCAGCCCAGCAGGTCCCTGGCATTGCCTCTGTTAACCCTTGCCTACCAGGTTTGTGTCACTGTACATTTTTTGTTTATTATTTGGCTCCTTGCTTATTATTCCTTTTACAATTAATTGGTTTTCCTTGACTAAATAACCACAGGGAATCAGATTAATTCACCTTCCACATACCCTTGCAGGAGCATCAGCAATTCAAGCCCAGGGTAACTTGTGAGTTCTCAGGTGGAGAACAGCCCAACAGCAGAACCTCTACCCCCAGATCTCCTCTTTTTCTTTGGTTAGGCAGAGCTCTGATCATGATAAAATCTCCTTAGATAGTTTTGATATTTGACCCTTGAGACCAATAATGACCACTGCACCACAAGACACAAGGCATGATCCCTTAGGCATGCTCACCAATTTTCCTATCTCCTCTTCCTGCTTCCTGCCACTCTCTGATTGCTCTGCCTGCAATTAGAAACCTGGATGTTTGAAGCCACATAAAAAGGCTAAGCATACACCACTGAAACCTGGCAAGAAGCTCTCACAGTGGGGTCTGGACAGGGAAAGAATTTTCAGTTCATCAGCAAAGAAGACAATAGGATCACTAGTTAAGAACATAATTATTGTTATAATTAACATATAATTATCACATTTTTTTACTTTTAATTTACATTTTTGAATAATTATACTATATTTTTAAAATTGGCTGTTATGCAACAGGGCCTAAGAAGATTAGTGTAGTTATCTAAAGAAGCTTGCAGATCCTGTTTTGTTTCAGCTTTTCAACAAGGATAAATTTCAACTGTTAATAAGTGGTGGCACTCACTCTTCTTATGAAAGAAGAATTATTTCATTAATAAAGGCTAGTATTTCAGGTTCCGACTTGTCAGAAATTCTGAAGACAAAGCTCAGCTCTATCACAGCCATTACTGTTACATTGGGCAACCCTCTGAGATGGCTTTTATTGAAATCTGTAGATGACATTACAGATTTTTAGGATTCCTCATAGCTGCCAATTTTCAAGGTTAAAGGAACTTCATTTTAATGTTAAAGGGTTTTTACAAAGGCTTAATTTTTACTCAGTGCTTCAATTTAAAACAGCAGTCCTCATTTATCACTAATCACAGATGATTTTGTTAATATTTTATGGCACTTAACAGGAGAATGATGCAGATACTGATTTTTTTAAGTGTAGTTATATTCATCTGTCACATTGTACTTCGATTCTGATTTTGTGAGCTCTTTAAAAAAATCCAGCTCAACCATCATCTTTCTTTTCTGTCTTCTTTTGCACAGCTGTTTTTGCTGTGTTTGTTTGCTTTTTCTGAAACTGAGCACATGCTTCAAGCTGTTGCCACAAAAGACAGAGGAATTGGAAACCATATTCTACGCTGCTAGCACTGTATGTCAAAACCATTTTAACTGCTGTTGTGATTCCACGTTATGCTATTAAATCTTAAAATTGTTGCATACATTTTATATTATCTTGTCCTGTTTTGCTCTGTTTTATGGGTGTTTTTGTGTTTGGTTGGTTGGCCTGGTGTGACTTTTTTGTATAAGTTCTTGCTTCTCAAGTTAAAGAATATTTGAGAGAGATCAGGAGCACTGCAGATTGCCTTTAGTTCTCGGGTCATTGTCACAAAGGCTTCAAATTTAATGTAGATATTTGGAACTGTAAATCTTGGCTGTTCTTGCAGAGTGTTTGTTATCTTTCAAAGTAACCTTTCAAAGTCATGATAGGATTATGTTTTAAGCATCCTTCTAGTTTCATTAGGGAACCCAATATTATGTCAATAAGCAGCACATATATGTTATCAGGGTGTTAGCATTGCTAAGTCTAAAAATCACAAAATCTTTAAAAAGTTCAGCATTCTTCACATTTTTTCAGTTAACTTAGAATAGGGAGAGCAACTATTCTCTTCCTTTCTGTTAAGGATTGCCAGATCCAGTAGCCTGACAGAGGTGAGGCTGCTACAGCTCCATATTCCCAGGCCAAGACAGTATTGAGGCTGAACATGTAGTCCCAAGAGGCACTGACACACGCATACAGGAGTATACACAGGAGCAGTCAGCCTCACACAAAATGAAATATTCAGTGCTACCACAAACACAGACTTCACCAATGGCTTCATCCCATTCACCTCTCTGGTCAAAACCAGTGTAAAGCAAGTAGTGGGAAGGACCTACATTGTGTTATCCACTGACACACACATGCAAACAGGTTTCTCCAGCAGCTAGCCCAGACTCATGCCTTTAACAGTAGCTGACCACCAGATCCCATGGTTTCTCCAGTATCCAGCATGAGCCTTCTGGACACTACAGTAGCTGTCACACAGACACTCTGTTTTCTACAGTATCTGGGCCAGATATAGAGCTGTTCCAGTAGCTGGCTCCCAAACCTCTTACCTAACTCACAGGACAGACTGTGTGATACCTGTCAGCAGTCACACAGTGTGTCTGGCATCCCAAGGTTCCCTGAACCTGAATCCACAGCATTCATAGTTCCTTATGACCTGAAACCTCTCCAGTGGTTGCACTCAGGCCCCCTTACACAGACACAAACACACATGCATGAAGAATCCCTCATCCAGGCAAACTGGTAGAAATGGAGTTCAATGAGAAGCCAGGACCAACTGCAGGCACCAGGCACAGAGCACAGCTGTGTGCACAGAGAAGTATATAACTTTGTTGGCTGTTTACAGCAAACAACCCCCTGTTACATCCTGTTCTCTCTATTTTCCCTCATTTTTTCCTTCTCAGTCAGCTCTGATCCCTCCCTTCCTCGGCCTTTGTAATATGCCTTGTAAATGCCATAATTATTGTACAATCCCAAATGCTTTCCCCCCAAATGAGCCTGTATGACCAGCAGTGACACACCCACACACACCCCTTGCCCCACTCTGTTGGTAATCTCAGGACAGCCTCTCCTAGTAGCTCACAATGATGGTCGCCATTCCAGATTCATGGGGTTAATGTCCTCCTGGGATGCCCTGGAGAGCCAAGGCATGAGCTTGTGTCTCTGACTGGGTTATTTCCCTGCTTGGCACTGTGCTGCTCCTTCCTGTCTGGAGAGACTGGATCAAGTGTCACTCATAGCTTCCAGAAAAGCAAGAAAAAATATGGGAAACTGTAGGGAAACAGCTTCATTTCAGTCCCTGGGAACATGATGATGCAAATAACTCTGGAAACTACAATACATGAAGAAGAATAAGGAAGTGATCAGGAGTAGCTGACATGGATGTATAAACAGGAAAATTTGCTTAGCCTACTTGATGACCTTCTACAATGGTGGGAAGATCTTGGTGGATTAGAGAGCAGCAGTTCTTGCACCTGTTCTAGTAAGGCTTCCAACACTATTTCCCATAACATCCTCACAGACAAACTAATGAAATTAATGAAATCTAGATGGTAAAGTAGGCTAGACTAGACTGATGTCTTACTGGTGGACAGTGGGGACAACAGGAGACTGAATGGCTGGGCCCAGAAGGTGGTGATAGTGGCAAAAGTTGTGAACACAGGTCTGTGTCTAGTCCTATTTAAACTCTTCATTAATTATTTGAATTGGACTATTGAAATGGCCTTGGAGGTCTTTTCCAACCTTAATGATTCTATGACTTGGATTAAGGGGCATCTCATAATGACAGCAAGTTTTCCTGCGTTATAAAACTGAGAGGTGTGACTGATATGCCGCAGGCTGCAAAATTGGGCAGACAGAAACCTTATGAAGTTCATGAAAGGAAAATACAAAGTGCTCACCTGAGAAGCAATAATCCCATGCTCCAGCACATATTTAGAGCTGCCCAGATGGAAAGTAGCTCCACAGAAAAGCACCTTGGCAACCTGGAGGACACCAGGTCAAACGTACCAGCAGTAAATCTTCATGTCAAATAAGACCGAAATCATCTTGGGCTGTGTTGGGAAAAATGTTACCAGCAGGTTGAGGGAAGGTTTTCCTTCATTTCTACTGAGCACTGGTGGGACCACACCTGACGTGCTGAGTCCAGTTCTGGACTGGACTCAGTCTGTACAAGAAAGACATGGACATACTAAAATAAATCTAGCAAAGAGCCACAAAGATAATTAAGGGCCTGGAATGTCTCTTATGGGAGAGGCTGAGAGATCTGGGACTGATCAACATGGAGATGTGGAGATTCAGAAAGGATTTACCAATCTGTTGCTGGGAGGGAAGGAAGAAATGTAGCCAGACTATTCTCTGTGGGGTCTGTTGGCAGTGCAAAAGGAAATGGGCACAGACTCCATCTGCACACAAGAGAATAATTTTTTACTGTGAGGGTGGTCAAACACTGGAACTGGTTTCTCAAAGAGATTATGGATTCTGTCTCCATGAAGACATTCAAAACCCAGCTGGAAATGGTCATAGACAATCTTGTCTAGCTAGCCCAACCTGAGCAGGCACTGAACTAGGTCTCAAGTCCCTTTCAACCTGAATGATTCTGTGATTCTGTTGGATGAGTATTCTCAAAATCTAACACTTTAAAATGTCCAAGTTGTTAATGGAGAAAAGTGCTACACTTCTCAAAATTCTACTTTCATTATCCAGGGAACACACTAGTAATTTTAAATATAATGAATGATACATTCACAATGCAGGCACGTTTACAGTACTACTGAGATGTTCCAAATTGGTGTATTTTTGACTTTCAGTCACTACAGATTTTTCTTGGAATCTACATTATTTGTGTCGATCTGGAGTTGTATAGCTGTACAACTTTTAGGAAAAGAATATATGGTTGAATTGAAGTGAAAAATAAGAAAAGGTGACAGAATACTTTGGAGAATTGTAAATTTACCTGACATCTGTCCAGAATCAACAAAGCAGGAAAGAAAAGGAAAGCAGACACACAAAGGATTGAAGAAGGGAAATTCTTACTTAGCTGCCTCATGCTAGAAGCATTAAAAAAAAAAAACTCCAAGCTGCTATTCTTGATTTTAAAAAATCTTAAAGTATTACAGCTTTCATTATATTATTAGCTAATTTCAACTGATTTATAAGGCAACTTTTTTTCTTTTGTAATCAGTCTGATTCAGTGTGAACTCTGTGCCATATTCTGCTTGGTGAAGTCAAGATGAATGCATGGCCACAATATATTAGTTGAAATGTTTCAGCCTAATGGATGTATAATCCATGAACCAAATATCTTTGAGATATCATGATCTTAGAAGAGTTAGATATTAATGGCACCAAGGGAGCTATTATGATCTAGTTTGCTAAAAAGAGCATTCAGCTTAATCAGATTCAGGGCCATTGTACTGTAGAGAGTGACTTATACTTGCACTAATATGACAGTTGAACTCCCTTCACATAAAGTTGACTTGAAATGCTGTGGAGGTGTATTAAAGGAGACTTCAGATATGTAAGCACAGTGAGGATGGTTGCATACTTTGTATTTTTTGTTAAAATCACATTTGACTGGAGGATAATATCTGAGTATAAGACATTATAATTCAATTACTATTTTGACTTCTTTTATTCCTTTACTTACTGCTTTAAGCCATGGTTTAGGAAGTACTTAATTTTTTTTCAGTGAGGTTACATTTTATAGAAAACACTATGGATTACAAAAACATATAATGCATTTAATAAGTGATTTGCAAACAAAGACATGCTTTTTATAAAACTCCTTGTATTACATCAACAAGAGACTGATTTCTGCAAAAGGGCTATAAAACCTTGCAATTATAATCAGGTTAAGAATGATGTTCCCATTTAATTACAAATCTTCATTAGAGTCTTCTATGCTAAGTTCTCTTTAATATTAAGATTAAATAATGAGCTCCATAAAAGCTATCCAGTTTGCCTGACCTTTATATAACACTGGGTTAGATATCAGCATACTGTGAAAGTGCCTTTTATGAGTCTGTTAGTTCAATCTATGTATCAACTGTATTTGAATTCCATTAATGCATTTGCTGCCAGAATGCAATCTAATAAAATAAAAGATGGGCAGAGAATGGTAAGAACCCGATTTTCTCAGTCTTTTGACCTACAAAAGTATCCTAGGGGAAAGCCACTAAGTAAATTAGAGAATTTTCAGTCATATGCTTGTGTCTAGTCAGAGATGCTTGAATTTTACACATAGTATGGAGGTAATGCAGAGAAGTATAATTAATCTATAACAATCCTCTTTATAATTAAAGACCATTTTTAATCTTCTTAAACTCATTGGTTTAGTTTTAAGATTCATAAATTTATAAATTTTATGAAACCAAAAAAATTAATACAGTAATTTGTTTACTGGGAAAAAAAAAGGTAACTGATTGTTTTATGAGCATTCATAAAATAAGGGGTAAAAAAAAACATTGGGAAAAGTCATGCTCGAATTGTGATGATTTTCACAACCATTGCAATGACAACGTTTAGCTTGCAAAAAATGAATTTCAAGGTCATAGGCAGGTAAATTGTGGCAACAAAGTTTAAAACAAGTTCATATGAGAACTGCTTGAAAATTGGCAATGTTTCATAACACAGAAATATAATTAGCACTGAATATCAAACGCAATTATAATGTTTTTAAGTTCAAAATATAGTGCAACAACATAATCTCAAATTGCTCTTTTCAAATGCGACTACCAGATACTCTGGGGATTAAGAGTGTTCCTGCTCATTTTCTCATGATTCTCTGGTCTTGGCTTCTTTCTTCATCAAAAAGAAGCAGTGATTAAGAAGTGTACTCAGTAATTCTGGCCAGCAAATAGGAAGGGCAACACAAGTCACCTAGCTGCATTTCCCATTAAGTATCTTTCAAGTATGCTCAAAATTGCAACGGTTCTCTTTTTCCTGTTCATTTTCAGCAGAATGTAAAATAATTAGTTTAAATGTGTTCAGTGTTTTCAACAACAACAGCAACAAGAACAACAAAAACGTATGCTTTTTTCCTTACAACTGAAATTATAAAAAAAATAAAAGCAAATAAGCTGATTTGGTTAACACAGATATTTTAGCCACAGCAGTATAAACTTGACATTAAAAGACTGGGATTCATGAAGCCCTATTTTAGAAAATTCTTTTGTTGTAATTCTTTTATTACAGAAGACTGAAAATGGCCCAAAACACGAACTGCCAAATGAGGACTTGTAAAAAAGCAGATCTGGCATTAGAAAATATAAAAATGTTTTTCCCATCCATTTAATATTGGTTTAAAACCACCAAAATATGAAAAATTTAAGTTTTTTCATGATGACAACCTGTGCCCTTACTGAGGCACAGAATATTCACTATAACTAAACTTTTTATTTCAAAGCATATTTGTGGTTGTAAAATTTTGCAGTGCCTATTGCAATTTTAGCCTGTAGTTCTCAAGATTTATGGTCAGATTTTATGTCTTAGTAGAAGAGTGATCTGGAAATCTGATCCTGCTATAAAATTCAGGAAAAAAAAAAAAAAAAGATTGTGTAAATAGATCTCTTACTTGTCTGAATAGTAATTCTGTTAATGAGTTAACTTCTGACATCTTTACTTACCTTTAAGTCAGTCTTATTGCAAACTATTTTCTCCCATATTCCCTTGGTAGCAATTTTTCTTTATTAAAAAATTTCAAATTTGTCTTGTATAACATTATACCTGGGCATGTATAATTTGACCTCTTCTGTTGACAGTTGTGAGGTTCCTTTCAGATCTTTTAATATGTTTATATCACTGAAACCTCTGGGACTGATCAAACAAATAAAATAGCTCACTGTAGAACATATGTCAAGCTGAAGATTCTGAGGGAATTCTGGGACTGGGTGCCATTTTGAAGAATCAGCTGTTCTGAACATTACATTCAACTTGAGACAAACTTGCCTCTGAAACTTGTTTTCATCTCCATAGACTGAAAAAACACAGTAGGAGCCTATCTTCTAAACATCTATCATTAGCTGACATGACTACTTGTTCTAAATGATTAACTGATTCTCTCCAACCCCTCTTCTCTTAAGCCAAGTGACATCTTCTCCACTGAAGACGCTGACTCCAATGACTTTCATTTAGCTCTCCCTGAATCCTTCACACCT
Source organism: Vidua macroura (assembly GCF_024509145.1). Taxonomy (NCBI): domain Eukaryota; kingdom Metazoa; phylum Chordata; class Aves; order Passeriformes; family Viduidae; genus Vidua; species Vidua macroura. The sequence goes on along the minus strand of NC_071573.1, from coordinate 67,059,590 downwards.
GTCTGGGTTCTGGCCAGGACAGGGTTAATTTTTGCAGCAGCCAGAGAGGAGCATGGCCAGAACCTGGAAATTATGGTGTACCACATGAGATCATGTATGAACCTCTTCTCAAAAGGAGGGGAAGCAGGGAGAGACACCCTCCAATCAGGTGACAGTCTTCAAGCCATCTCTCTCTTTATGACAAGTGAAGATGACAATGAATAAGTCCTCCTCTGAATCACAATATTAGCATAACATCTTACTAGATGACTGAAAGTACAAAGAGATCCTTGAAACTCCAAAGGGGTCAGTATTCTCGATGTTTGACTTGATGAAGTAAGTGCTTTACCATGACAAAAACATGGGGTGAGCTTTGAGCACAAGCTGAAATAGATACCTAGATAATCTGGGAAGAGCTAAATGCTATGATGTTGAAACTCTTATATGTTTTCAAGATTGCAAATAAGATGCAACAGAGTCTTTATAATTAGTAATCACAGTGGCACCAGAATCAAGTACAAAATCTGAAGAATTACTATTTGTTTTAAAACAACCTTGCTTAATCATTCTGTGATCGCTCAAAGAATGATGAGACCTTTTAGAAAATCATTAGCAGTGCTGCCTTGGCCAGCACCTTAATTAGACTTTCTATGAACTTGGGAATTTCAGTAAAGGTGACATTTGCATCAAAGAATTTTCCCTTTTGTTTTTCAATGTATGATCATTTAAGAGAATACAGATCATTTATGCTGGCATTAAGAGCTTTTCATTCTTCTCCAGGTTCCAGGTATCATTCATGCAAATTAATTCATACAGCCATTAAAAAGCCTATTAATCTCTTTAATATCCAAGAGCCCACTGACTTAGTCATTTTTACCTTTTGTTATGTTTGAAGAACTTGCCAGTTTTCTTGCTATTAACCTACAAATTTCATGATTTCATCAAGTTAAAGCCAGTTCCTCCAGTGAGAAAGGCAAGGGTGACACAGGTAATTTAAATTATTTCCTTCTGAAGCATTGATCTTTACTTTGAGGTCTACTTAAGTTATGACATTCTTTTTTCCTTCTTGCTGTAAATGACATTTCTGTCACTGAAATTCTAATGTAGGCTCTTCATATAAAATAAAAGTCTTATATAAAAGGAGTTTATTTTTAAAAAACAATTTCAGATAATAGCATAGAATTGAAACAGATTTCCTTCTTCATATGTTTTGATGAAAACAAATTATTTCAATGAGAATGATCAGAATGAAAATATTTTAAAAATTATCTATTATGCATAGAAAACATCCAGAAAGAAAAAACAGACACAGAAAACATAAAAAAGAAAAATTTCAAAGACCTTTGTAATCATAGATTTCTTCTCTGCCTTGGCTTGGTCTATGGCTTTAATACATATGTGAACAGCACAGCTCCAATGAACAAGTTATCAGTGTCTCTGTAAAAAAAAAACTTATTTATTTAATGCTTAAATATAGATTCAGGGATGTTTCTTTAGGTAAGGTGTTTTAAAAATATTGGTTCAAGTAAAACATTGCTCTGTCATGGTAGGTGACTGGTTACATCTTCTGAGATATTTTGGAGACATTCTGATCATGAGTTCCTAATACTGATAAAGTTTTGTTTGGCACAAAGGAAAGGACTACCAGAATACATGAATAAAGGTATAATGGGTCATACCTATATTAACAAGTAACATACTGCTATAATATAATAAATATAATATAATAAATGTAATATAATATAATAAAATATAATAAATATAATATAATAAAATAAATATAATATAATATAATATAATATAATATAATATAATATAATATAATATAATATAATATAATATAATATAATAATATAATATAACATAACATAACATAACATAACATAACATAACATAACATAAGCTTGAAGTAACTACTTTTATTGTTACAGGAAGACTCATTTAAAACATCATCCCCTGCCTTTTTGTAGGTTTTGACAAATGAAGATTGCTTCTCAAAAGTGTCTATATAAAAAGTATACAAAATAAATCTAATATGATGATAAACCTCCTGACAGTGGCCTATAATGCAGAATGCCTTTTAGTCTTTAGGGCTGCTTAACAAGGCTACTGAACCCCTGTGGTTTCCAGGAAGAGGAAGAGGTTCATTCAATATATCCAGACATACCAGTTTAACACAGAAATTATGAGTGATTCATATAAGTACAGGACATCCCACTCAATTCAAATTTCAGAGAAGCATGGGGAGGATAAAGCCTAAGTTTTTAATGAGGTTCACCCTAAAGTCATGAAGTTATGATATTTAAAACAGACTAAGAATTAATATTTGGGTTTTTGTATTCCTTTCATGGGTATGGTATTCCCATATGAATGGAGTGATGGCATTTTTTTCAGTTACATTAGCACCACTAACGGTACAAGGCAGACAGCATCAGCCTGCAAAAATAGCACCCCAGGTAATTTTGCATAGATTATCTTCTTCTTTTCTTTTTTTTATGCCTTTGTTTTGTTTGGGTTTTGGGGGGGGGGCTTTTTGGAGGACAGGGCAATAAGAGTTTTTCATAATTCCATTATTGCTCTGTTGGAATGTTTATCCTTAAAATCTTCCTCCTTGCTTGTATTCTTTACCTACCCTGTCCCCTCCCAACAGATTTAAACACATCAAAACATCCTCAAACATTTGGCAGCTTGAAGAATGGAGATACAGAGGCATAGGAATTTGCCAAGGGTCAAATAAAATACCTGTGGTGGAGCAAAGAATCATATCCAGGTCTCCTTGGAGCCAGATTAATGAGATAAACATTGAACTAGACACACTCTCTACACATTATCCATTTTCCATAGAGAAGTCTCAAGCAACTTATTTTCAGTGCCAGAATAGTTCTAAAATAAAAATACAAAATCATTCAGCACCAGCAGTCTCATTAGGATGCCTAATAATAATTTAAATAAGACAAAATGGATATGTGCACATATTGATATGTCTATACATATGTATGGACATATGTATACATATACGTATATACACACACACATATGTATACAGACAGAAGAAGAAAAAGAAAATATGCTTATTCACAGTAAAAAAGTGTTAAATATAGAGGTAACTACTGCTTTAGAGACACTAATGCAAATAAAAGTGCACATAAAATAAGATTTAGCTCCATAACATGAGGCCAAGAAATATTAAGAAATACCATATATGTTGATTTAAATCTGTTTGCAACTTGAAAAAGAATGCTTGGGTATTGTTTTGGTTTTTGTTTTTATTGACTAATTAATTCATTTATTCATGTGAGTGAAATCCAGTAACATAAAAAATTAATTTGAATTCTGAAATCAAGAGTATATCATGCTTTCAACAGGCAATTGTTTTTTCACCTTCCAACTATTATCAAAAGTTTTATGACATATATGATGTAAGTGAATATGGCAAAGACAAACATTTTGATTTACAGTATTTCCAGTTCTGTTACCCTGCTCAGAATAACAAAAGGGATTGCTCAAAGACAAAAAAAAGAAAAAAAGAAAAAAAAAAAAAGAAAAAAAAAGAAAGACAATAAGTCAGAAAAGACAATAAGGAAACAGAAGTAAAATGGTGAATTCTATATGTAGTAAAAGTCTTTCATGAAATGCTGCCTAAGCCAGTGTTATGTCTGATTAAATAAATGGGTAATATTTTTTAAACTTCCTTTTTCCAAATGACCTTAACATTGCAGTTAGATCATGACATAACTGAGTCCTCTATGTTTCTTTAATCAAAGCCTAAAAAAACTGACTCTGAGTCCCTTGAAACCAGTGAAAAGAAGATAGATTATTTCTTTGAGCTATAGATCTAGATCAGGATCTTAATAATAACAGTGATTCCAGCTCACTGTTTTTGATTGTCTGCTACTGGTTGTTTCTGCATACATTGACACACACATTCTCATGTTTCATAACCCATTGAAAAAGCTGTGCCAAGATACATATCCCTCTGAAAAACTTAGGGGTGAATGTGAACTTTTTGGTTGTCACTATGACACTAACATTAAGCCCTTTAGACACACAGTGAAACAAAAGGAAAGTCGAACTTTCTCATCAGCTTTTTTTCCTGGAACAATTCAAGAGAGAAAAATGTCACCACAGTTAATAGTGTAAAGCCTCTGAGTGGCCTGAAGCAAAAGCACCTGTCAAAACTGCAGTGACAGAAACAAAGGGTCACCAGAAGGACAAATCCTGTATGTGTAGAGTTGTACAGCATTTCTCTGAAAATCAAGTTTGAATATGCTTTATTTCTACTATTACACAAACAAATAGAAGTTTGTTTTTAAATAGGGAACTAAAGAATATCACAAAGGATATGAAGTCAGTGGGACTTGAAGAGAAAATCACTACACAGTAGGCAAGCTATATTGCTGAATGCCCAGTTGCAGTATTGAATTTGTGACTAAACTTGAGTTAAACCAGAGAAAATATGCTTGTGGAATTTTAAACTCTCATGGCAAGGAATTAGATTGTTTTCCTACATTTAAATGCCAGTCTACCTAATGGATTTACTGTCTTCTAATGTGAAATTAGAAAAACCAAGGAGGCAGAGTGCTTTCAGCAAAAAATAAATATAGAACAAAAAAAGCATCCCCTTTATAAAAATTACAAATTCCACTTTGACTGGTTGTGAATAAAGCAATTTACTAAATGGAAAATGTTGGTTTATCATAGCACTGGAAAGAAAAGGTACCATTTTTGTTTCCTTCCCTCAGCCGGCACCCAGCACTCACTTGAACTGCATGAACAGCCTCATCCTATCCCCCGATCTTTTTGATCAGGATTAGTATGATATGTACATCTATAACTAGAGAGAGATGAAAAACTGAAAAAGGAAGCAATTGCGTCAACTAAGTACTTTTGTTGCTTTGTTTTTCTCTTCCAGAAAAAATTTTAACATAAATTTGGTTCAAGTGCTGGGTCAGTCAGAAGCCAACTGCTGTGACAATATCTTTGGAAGACTCACAGGACCTGACTGGGTAAGAACTGGTGTGATTTTTTTTTTTCCTCTGGGTTTCGTAGACATAAATTGGGGAAGTTTTCACAAGCACTTAGTCCAAACATTCATCTAGCTTTGAGGTATTAAAATATCACCTTCAGTTATTGTTCTTAAATAAATTTCATTTATGGTAAATACTATTTCGTGTAAAAGAAATCAATAACTGGACTAGTTCAATACAAGATAAACAGAAGAAAAAATAAAATGTAAGAAAGTTGTGTGACATCAACGGTTTACACATAAAACAAACTCTATAGAGAATGTTTTTAGAAAAGACTAAATTTGCTTTGCTGTGTGAGGCCATTTAACCCAGGGCCCCAAATCACTCTCAAGGGCAGCTGCTCCACCTCCCTGGGGGTCTAGCTACCACACCCACAGCCAGCTCTGCTGCTGTGTCAATGCAAGGTCCAGCCACTGGAACAGAGCTGGGCTGGGAGAAGTCTACCAGGTGGGCTGCTGGGCTTTCCCGTCACTCAGGAGCTGGAATTCAGCCTCAGCCCTGCTCCTGCTCATTGCCTGAGCTGCACCACAGGCACCCTGGCACTTGGCCCTCAGATGATTGTTCAGGACCCTGAGCCACCGATGCCACTTCCCCAGCCTGACCTGAGAGCACCTTGGACTGGGCACCATGAACTTGTCTGATGATCCAGGCTCCTGGGTGGCACCTGCTAGTGTCTGCCAACCTGCCCTGCTCTCCCATCCTGGTCCCCAGGCTCAGGCCACCATGGACCTGTTGACCTTGTAAACCAAACCTTTCCATGGCACTGAGCCTTTGCCCATGACACAAAACCAAACTAGGTTGTCTCAGAATTTTTTTTTCCTTAGAGTTTTTGTGCAGCTTTAATGATAACAGCTTTTTTATGTAATAGTATCTGATTATATTATATTCACAACCTGCAATTTCTCCCTTTCATTATTTTTTTACCTAGCTACTGTACTAAATTTTTATTCTTCCCTATAATATGAGATAAAATAATTTCATTCTTGCATCATGAAAACTCTGCATACTTTGTTTGAGAAAGTCTTGCTACTAGAAAGTCTTAAAAGCTTTCTCTTCATAATTAATCTTTTTCTTTCTTGTCAAACTTCCTTCTTGCATAGATGATGCATGGATAAATTTCTATGCCCAAATGTTGCCAAGCTGAAATAGCTGACTGTTCTCACAGTCCAGTGCTTTAATCTGAAATTCCATCTGAGAATCTATTACTAGGTTATTCAGTAGAAGGTATAAGAAAGTACAAGGATTGATGCATAAGCTCAGTTTTGGTCTCTGGAAGTCAACAGAACTGTTCTCAGTCTCCAATACACTGAAATTTCATGTCAGAATCTAATTCATATATATGTGTATTTAAATTTAAGCACAGAGATGTGTCTTTTCATGATTATTTGGTTGGTGGCTAATACACAGCTGACCATCAAAATGGAAGGGGAAGAGCAAGCTGTAAGAAATAAAAAAAAATACTTCCACCAAAACCTTTTCATCTATATATTTCAATCATAATGTAGCAGGTTATTTGTATTACAAGCACTTTATGATATTAAAATTAATCTATTTAGTTTCACAATTCATTTACCCTCAGTCATACCATGATAAACTTCACCACTACCCAGATTAACAAGTCAGTGCTAATAAGAACAGAGATCTCAATCCAACTCATTGGTCTCAAACTCAACATCTGCAGAAAGTTACCACATCTAATTTAAGAAGAAAGTACTTCCCAAAAGGGTGGCAGACATAGGTTTCATAAGCCATGTAGTGGTTTAATGCTGGCTGGATGCCAGGCATCCACCAAAGCCTTTTATCACTCCACAACTGGACAGGAAAGAATAAATGCGTCAAAGTGTTAGTGAGTAGAGCTTTCCCAGCTCTACTTTCTACCCCAGCAGTGCAGGGAGACAGGGAATGGGTGTTATAGTCAGTTCATCAGTCATGGTTTCTTCTACTGCTGAGGAAGAGGAGGTCCTTCCCCTGCACCAGCACGGGTCTCCTCCATGGGCTGCAGGGGATCCCTGCATCCCTGTGGTCCTCCATCGGTTGCAGGGGAGCATTCTTCTTCACTATGGTCTGCACCACAGGCTGCTGGGGAATCTCAGATCTGGTGCCTGTAGCTCCTCCTCCACTGACCCTAGTGTGTGCAGGGCTGCTCCTCTCACATGTTCTCTCCCCGCTTTTCTCCAGCCACAATTACAATTGCACAGTAACTTTTTTTCCTTCTTAAATCTGTTATCCCAGAGGGATTACCACCATTTCTGATGGGCCCAGCCCTGGCCAGTGGCATACTATCTTGGAGTCAGCTGGCATTGGCTCTGGGAGACATGGAAGAAGCTTCCAGCAGCTTCTCCCAGAAGCCACTCCTGTAGCCCTCCCGCTACTAAAGCTTGGCCACACAAAATCAATACACGTCACTCCTAAATACTCTGTAAATTATAGATGTGCTAATACTGTAGAAAAGCAGTTGTGAAGATTTAGTTCCTTTAGAAACAATCTGACTAGGCGGCCCCTAGAGAAGAATTGTGAATGACCTAACAATAAAATTCACTGATCGCATTGAATGCAAGAGGGATCCCAAATAAAAGAGGGATCATCAACCTCTTCTGACCAAATGTACCAGACACTTTTGGCCATAGTTTTTACCTCCAGCGCCAGGAAACCTGTGATCTAAAAATGTCTAATTATTGCATTTTGTCACATTTGACAATCACATTGTTCAGTTACTGGTGCCAGTTCTGATTGTTTTGTCCAGTCTCTGGCTTCAAAACAAGATGAACTCTATTTTCTCTTTATTGCAGAGAAATTAAATACTTCAGTGTAAAGAAGACAAAAAGAAAGGAACACTGTATAGCAATCAGTAATCTCATTGTTAAAGAAATATTTATACATTTTAAAGTCTATATGCATCTGGAAGAATCCATGAATAAGAGCAGATTCAAAAAAATAAATTAATGCAGTTTATCAACACCCCAAATAGAAGGCCGATGGAAAAAATGAGTTTTCTGTTCCATGTGTAGATATAAAATATGAAAGGACGGGATCCAAAAATTAAAGATATTGCATAAACCATCACAGTCTAATAGTCCTCTATCAATATTTGAGATCATAGTGCATGTCGTATTCGCATCTGATACCGGGGGAAGTTCAGAAGGAAGACTCCTACCTCTGCATAATGAGGCAATGATAAGTGCATCCAGTGCTATTTCCAGTCTATTCCCACTTCTCTCCTGCTAGTAGGGGTAGAGAAAATATATTGTTAATTACAGCATATAGACAGTTCCCATGCTTAGAGTGTGCCAGACATGTTCTCTCAGAGTTATGGGTAAAAAAGGTCGTTCAGTTCCTTTCAGTCCAGAAGAGTGAGAGCCCTGACCTTTAGCACTTCTTCTAAAGTTGATCACAGAGGGATGCATAAGGACTGCATCCCTAGGTGGCAGCTCCCTGGTGTCTGTAAATCCTACCTACTGCAGTTCTTAATCTAACTGACCGTTTTCCTCTCACCTCACTGTGATCACTGGTTGATTGAAAGTGACCAAAAGCAACTACTTCAGAGCAAAGTGCTTTGTAGCAATTTACTTAAGAGTGTGTAGAATCCACAGAAAACCAAGAACAACATAAGCTATTTTTATATTTTCCTCCTCCTAAAGCCCACTCTTGCCTTACATGTTCAGTAATTTCCATTCAGCCCGCTTACTACCAACTTTTGGCTGAGACTGCTTTGCTACTTCTTCCAAACACTCCCTTTCAGAAGCTCCTATTATTCACTTCACTGTGCCCTCCTGTCTACTGGGAGCTTTCTGAAGCAAATGTTGGTTTTCCCTGTATATCCAGCCTTGGCTAAGTAAATGTGTAACTCTTCTCTGCACCTGGAAAATTGCATTTTCCAAGTTAACTGTCTAGCTGTTATATAGTCTGCCTCCAAATTTTGCACCTTGGTTTCTCATCTCATTATAATTTTATTTTCTGTTTGTTATCTCTTTAACAATTCCCTTCTGAATCCAATGCCAGTAGAAAGGATAGTAATAAACATGCAAACTATTTTGCCATTAACAATAATTTAAAAGAAAATATCCTGATTTTAAAATTATTGTCCACATGTTTGTATCTAGATTGTTTCCCTTTTTGCGTAAGGCTGTTTTTCAATTATGGAAGTCTTCTTTAAGAAGAGTATTTATTATAGAATGATGTTATGGAATACAACAGTAAGCTAAAGCTAAAACATATGACTGCCCTTTTTCAGTTGTCAAGGACTGTTTTATGTCCAGCAGGTCAACAAGCCTGATCCCAATTAGGAACAAGATGTTCTTCAGAGGTTGAATCAGTCTTATCTTATGGATTTTTCTTGAATTAATCTTTGTGTTATGGTTTCTAGTTTCTGTTTCAGAACTCAAGGGAACATTTTTTCTTGTTAGGTTTTTATTTTTTTTTCCTACGACAGCCCGCTGGGTTATCAGCAAGGCACTCCTCTATCGATTCTGACTCCTCTATTCAACTGTTTTCATAACTGAATTTCATCTAGTCTCTAATCTTCAGTTCATGTTGAGCTACTGCATTTCTAACAGGAAAGAAGGCACATGCAGGGACCAGGCAGTTCTTGACATGCTTAACCTGGAATGAAATACTCCACATTCCCATTTCTCATGCCTCAGATCTGCCATTTTTCCCAGTCAGAGCAGGCACCCCTGGCCATAAAACTCCCACTTATTACACCCAGTGAACTGTATCTCTCTTTTCACATCATGTCCCTAGATTCATTACATCTCCAGTGTACTAATAAGCCCCTTACCCATACTTTTCCATTAAAAGTACCCTAAAGTTTATGACTCACAAAATTAAAATATGAGAGGAGAATTATATATTTTATTTTAAGATTATATTTAAAAATATATATGTATGTTCCTACTATTACTTTGTTAAGTTTCAGCTCCCCAGCAATTCCCTCCTGCTTACTAGGATCCCAGTGCTTGATGCCAAGGATTGGCAACAGCTGAAGCCAAGCCAAAAGTGTTCCATGGCCTTTCTTGCAGAAAAAAAATGTTTCTGATAGGAATATCAAGCAGATACCTCTTACATGGAATGCAAACAGCCAAGACTTCAGGAGCTGAATAATATAATGTGTCCAAAAACCTCACAAACTGATCTATAATAATTTTAAACTCATAAAAAAATTTAAATAGCCTAAAGGCCTCCAGGTGCAATTGTACTTCATTTTGCATTAAAAACTCTTATAATCATGTACTTTAAATATACTTCTTTGCAAATTGTCTGTATTTTTTAGCAAAATCTTAGGCTTAGTTGTTGTTTCTTTGAGGCATTTTGTGTCAGCACTAGAAGATGTGTATAAGAAATATTACTGGCTACATCTATGTGGCTATAGATTCCTCAGGGATCTTTGTCGATAACAGCTAACCCAGTTAGCTCAGTACATTTTTTCCACACCATAAAATAAAACTATTCTTTTCCTCCTCTGGTATTTTTGATTAGAAAACTCCATTTCTGTTTAACAGACACTATTAAGTCAGGAAGATTAATACAAAAAAAAAAAAAAAAAAAAGCCAACAAATATTTTGTTCAAATATGTAGGCTTTATAAGTAATTATACCCAGAGAGGATTAGTGACCTGTAAATATAGTGACTCAGCTACCTTTCCTATTTCTTCACCACTCTGCATTGTTGTCACACTCCACTGTGACTGAGTCTCATCAGGCACACTGGGCTTAGCAAGTGATCTTGTCAAGTAAGCTTCAGTCACACCTAAGGCTCAGAAGCTTGATGCAGTCAGTCTGGGCTGCTCTGTCAGCAGAAACTGGAAGTAAAGCTCTCACTTAGGTTTTGAATCTGAACCTGACTACCTCGAAATACGCACTTGTTGCTCAAATGCTGTGCATTCAGAAAGTATTAGTTTTGCTAGTTTGGCTTTTATCTTACACATATTGCTTTTCCTGTGACACCTCTTCTCAGAGGCACTTGAAAGGGAGAGAACTATGACCAGGATGTAGGTACTTCCCTGAATTGTTGAAGTAAGAAAACAAAAGGTCTACTGCCTCTTTCACTGTGCTAAATTACTTGCAGATCAACTTGAAAACATAGCTGTTTACTGCAGTATTGACTAGGTATTCCAGTAGAGGGATTATGCATTTCTTTTGAAGTGAATGTATAGCTAGAAGCGATTTCAGCAGTTAAATAAATGCAAGAGATGCTTGAAGAGTTTGAAAAATATTTTTAAATAGTTAAACGTACAGGATATTCATGAACCATATTCTCTAGTTGTAGTTGTATCCTTTATATCACTCAGTAGTCAGGAATACCTTCTGAACCACATCCTTCATTTCTGAAATGACAGAAGTTTCATTGCACATGTTGAGGTAAGGGAAGAGTACCAGAACAGAGAGGATTTATTTCTTTCATTTCTGCCTGTTCTTCAATGGTTTATGTGCCTCAAAGTGAGCAGCAAAGCCTGATCCTAAATAAAAATAGTATCCTAAAAATTTAAATTGCATTTCTCTGTGTGGAGCTAGGACACTGAACAGAGCACACCTCTTGATATTTACGCTTTTGTTTCCTGTGCTTTTATGTAAACAAATTTATTTGCATAAAAATTAGACTTTTCTTTATAATTTAATACCTTCCTGCTGCATGTTCCTTGTTGAAATGTTCTTCTTCAAATGTGACAAGTGTATGACAATATAAACAGACAAGTGTATGACAATATAAACATCTTTTTGACAGATAAGCAAAGATCACTGATAGGAAAAAAAATACTTGGCAATAGATTCTGTTGCAATTCTACTGCTCTAATCCATGTCTCCACTCCTGTTGAATGAATTCGCGCCAAACTTCAAGAGGTAGCACTAACACATGAAGAAATATAGGAGGCAGTTAAACTCTGAAATTATTTTTAAAGCTTCCAAATAAAATCTTTGTAAGACAACCTTATTTCTGAATAACACAGAGTAGTTACATAAATGATAAATTAATAATCACAAGTCTTCACAGAAAAAAACTCAATTCCCTCTGAGTTTCATGTGAACATGAAGAACAACATGACCTACTTTGCTAGTCTAAACAGTTTTTAATAGCAAATACTCCTATGGAACTCATATGGGTGCCATACAGTCTAAGTTTATTGCTAGTTAGAATTTGAAAAATTAATAATTTTTTGCCTTTCTTGAAAATAAAAATACAATACATACATGTTCACATACACATACATTTGAACTTGAATATGTGGGCATTTAAATATATTTTATCTTACTGAATATAGTAAAGGGAAAACCTAGACTTCTTCACTGTCTGCTTCTCTGTTTTATGAAAACTGATGTGAAATGGACTGGCAGAGTGTGGGTGAAGACATTCAAGTACAAGATAATTTCATTCACTCCTTACAGCCAGTCCCACTGTGCTTGGAGACTTGGTGCTGATTCAGCTGAAACCATGGCAGGTGTCCAAATGATCTAGCATAAATTTTAGTCAACCCTCTCATACACCTACCCATGCTGTCCCTTCTCCTTGGAAGCCAAAGTAATCATGGGGGCCTTTTCCCTTCACTGTCTTCTCTGTTGACCTCAGAGTCATGTAGCCCTTGAAGAACTTAGCAGGCAACTTTCTCCCATTCATTCTTTTCTTCATTGTTTAGGTTTGTACGAAGAATGCCCTGCCGTCTTTCTTCCAGTGACCCTGATGTGTTTTCATGGGCCTGGGTTGTGCCCTCAGACTGGGGGCTGTAAAGGCATAGAAATTCTCTGAGGCACCAGAAATTAATTCAGGATTTCTGAAAAAGCAACCCCAAAAGGCTGGCAAATATTTTCCTGAAGAACTGTCTTAGCCACATGGGAAAACAAGCTTCTGGCAAACAGTTAAAATTATTTTACTAACATATACAATTATATTAAGCTCTGGTAGTTACACTTCTGATTGTGTAAGGAAATATTTATGTTTTTTTAAATAAGCATTCAAGGTTTGCGCTTTTCCAGGAGGTGCGAGCACTTGAGTTTGAACACACTGAAAAACCAATTAGTGATTACAAGGTTTTTTTCGTCTAGGAAATGTATATAATTATATTTATGACATGAATTTAATATTTAGATATTTAGGATTGCTTCCTCATTTTTTTTCAGTATTTGGAATGATTAATATGTGGGAAAACAAGCATACAGGTGCTAACATATTTGCCTGTTACAGTGACTATCCTATCTATTCTATGTGCCAGTCTTTCCAACGTGATCCCAATCTCAACTCCAGACAAGCTTATTTATAGCTGTAGCAAAAAGGAAATGGGTCTTTCATAACACTGTGTGCAGAATCCCTTTTAGATGTTGCAATATAGCTCAAATGAGAAAAAATACAATATTTCATGTGTTTTTGAAATAGCACCAACATATGAATATAATGTCATTCACTGGTGTTTAAGCCTCATACCTTAGAAATGACCAAGATAAATAGCCAGAACCATGTTAATCTTCAAAAATAACTTGTTCTTCATGTCATGAAAAATCCTTTTGTTCAAGTGATGGAGTTTACCCTGTAAATTAAATCTCTAAAGTAATGGAAGAAATAACCCATGACACTGGTGGGGGAAATTAAATTAGAGTCACTAATAGCAGGTCAGCACAGTACAACCAGAGGTAATAGAAGTGACCACATGAATGATAAGCAGGCCTTCCCTAGGCTGTGACATCTATGTCCCAGTGACTGTGACAAACATTCATCCATGTGGCAAGGAATTCACAAGTCAGGTACTAGCATGTTTATTGTGCAGTCAGACACTGCCAAAGCATGCCAGTCTTTCTCAACAGGATGCTCTGATTCCCTAATGAAGACCATTAAGACAAGTGAAAATCTTTGACCCCAGTCTCGCTGCTAAATCAATCTGCCAGTGCTCCAGATAATCTTTTTACTTTATTTATTTATTTATTCATAAGCACGGAAGATATTTTCTGAACTAATACAATTCCCATTCCTCCCAACATGGCTAAGTTAATATAATTCTACCCTGGAGCCATAAAATAGAAGAAAGAAAAGGTGGGAAAATATAAAGAACAGAGTCTGGTTTGAATTGTAAAAATCCAGTGTATGCCTTCTCTAAAGATTTTAACATCACTGCAATAGCCATTGGCAAAATAGCAGGGTCAGATTTTAAGGTAAAATGAAGTCTTGAATGTCATACAAAGCACCTTTGAAGTTCACAGCCTTATTTATTTACTAATACCTGGGCATGATCACTGATCTTCTGATGTAAACCTCACAGTGTAGTAGTAAATAACATATGTCCAGAGAAAATACATTTTTCTATAAAATACAGAGGTAAAGGATAAAATCATATTCTACCACCTCTTTTTATTAAAACAACTTATTAATGCAAACCACCATTATTAGCAAATATTTTTATCTGGAATTAAGAATACAGACAGTTGAAGGAGGGACAGTAGTATGACAAATATCAAAGTACTTGGCAAAGTAAGAATGTAAGTAAGTAAATAAACTAACCTTACAGCCTATGAGCTTCTGTTCAGAAAATAAAAGAGGTTGAAATAAAGGCTTGTTTACATTATCTACAGGATATATGTGATCTTAACCTCTTAGTCATTGCGCTGAAACAAATAACATATTAAAATGGAAATTTCCCCAGAGCTAGTAATTTGCAAAGTGAAATAATGAACTTCATATTTCTCGTTTACTCATACTACTTGTTTCCATTTAAGTGGTGATTATGCTTACTCAGGCCAGGCTTACTAATGATCATTTGGCAGTATTATTATGTGGCTTAAAAATCCAGAGGTACAACAAGGAAAAAGTTTGAGATTTCCAAACAACATCCTAGTACAAAAGTTCCCCTTGTTCCAAGACTCAGGCAGTCTTCAGAGGCAGAGTATCAATCTCTCCAGCTCTGCAACACACTTCCTTACTGCTGAGAACTTCCTTCTGTGGACATACTGCACCCTCCTGTGTGCACTGACATCTGTCCATTATAAACTGGTGTAAGGTCAGCTCCCACTGATGACGACAGGAGTCCTGAGGAAATGACCAGCTGAAGATTCACGAACAAAACAAAAATAAGGTATAGTGTGGAGGTCAGGCAATACCCACAATAATTTCCACTAATCAGTCAATTAATTAAAGCCCAAATTTTATATATACCATAGACTGGATTTCAGAGCTTGCTAACATACAGATTCTCTTAACTGAATTTTTTTAGAGTTTTAACAACCATTTCTAGAATCTATAAACTGTACATGTAAGAATATTCTTTTTCTCAAATAGATATTCTGACAAAAGTACTGGACTTGTCTTCCAAGAAGGTTAAAGGAAAGGTGTACCATAGATCTCCTTAGAACTAACTCTTCAGAAGTACAGAACTAATTAAAATAAAGTCCTGTTGTGCTTCCAGAGTCAAAAAAAAAAAAAAAAAAAAAAAATACCAGCTGCACATCTGTTTAAAAAAGAAATTTGGTAGGGCACTTTTCAAACTTCTACTGACCTACTATTACAGCTAAGGAAAAATTCAGGGATGACCAACTGCAGAGTAAGGAGACAGACAGTTTCTTCTGAAAAGAGAAACAGCATCAGTACAAGAGGAAAAGCTGAGGATCCCATATCTTCTCAGTTATTTTAGGACTGATTTTTCTAAAGGCAGTATTAAAACCCTTTATGGGTTTTAACCATAAGAATTGTCCTTGTCAGACAGCCCTTTCCTAGGTCTGAAAAGCACTGCTCTATTGCTTCCCAGCATTTCCAAATTTACTTCACACTTCACCTCCTTCTTCAGAGAAACTAAGACTGACTCTTTTGTGAGTTAAAAAGAGGAAAATGGGCAACATCAGTCCTTCATCCTTTCCCCTGGGAAGCCTGTACTAGAAAGCAGAAAAAACTTTGAATGCAGAGAGATTTCTTTATGAAAAAGACACCAGAATTAATTTTTTTTATTATTATTTTTTTACTGGATGCAACATTCAACACTTGAAATTGTCCTGGAGCTGACTCATGTCAGAAAGCTTTGGGACTCTGGGAGCCCATCAAAAACAGGTATGGTGGCGGCCATAAGACAGAAAACAAGGACGAGTACCAGCTTGTTTAAACCTTTTACCTACCTCAACATGAATTATAGTTATCTGGGAGGACAGATTATGTACTCAGACTCCCACACACATAGCTGGACGGAAATAATCAAAGGAGACAAATATTTAATCTCCTTCATATTTACTTTGTAATGTTAGTTTGATAGCAAGTAAAGGCAAGAAGATAAACAAAAGCTCTTCTGAGCTCCTGGTTCACTTGGGGCATGGAGTCAAAGCAGACATGGTTCTAGTCCATAGTTAAGTGGAGATTTGCATGGAAGTCCTGTGGCTTAGCAGAGAAAAGTATTCTTGACATCTGTATGCCAAGCACCTCTCACCGAAGGCAAAAAGGGACACTCTCCCTTTTTGCCTTCAGTGAGAGGTGCTTGGCATACAGATGTCAAATTACTCCAAAATACCAAGTCCTGTTCATTTTTGGAAAATCAAAGTTTTGATCACAAATTGATCTTCTGGGAGTAGGTAAAGAAAAAAAAATATATTATAAAAATTAAAACTAGTTGAAAATATCTTTCTCATGTCTCTATCTTTCTCATGTCTCCTTTTTCCCCTACGTCCAAATTTAAACCTCAAAATTGAAAAATTATTGAAAAGATTCTGACATCATGTCTAGTTACTTGAGTGTACTTACACTAGCTTGAGATCATAAAAATTTTTAGTGAAACTTAGCTAATGATGTAATTTAAAAGCCAACCTAATTCAGTTCCCTATTCTTCCAGTTGTGAGCAAGAAACATATAAAAGGTGAGTTTTGAGGAAAGAAACTGTGGTTCAGTTCATTAATGTTTAAATGATACACGGGGAAAAGGAGGAAGTGAGAGGGCACTGGGATAACAAAGTCCTCAAAGAGAACTCCCACACTTAAGTGGTGTAGTATATACAAAGATGATACCCATGGTTTGAACTTTAAGATTTTACAGACAATTTTAGCTGATCTAACTGTGAGTTGGAGAGCAAAGAAATTATCTGGTTTATTTGCCCATCCTCAGGCATAGCCTCCTTTTGGGCTGCCTCTGGATAGTGTACCTTTGGGATGCTTCCAGGGAATTTAGTCTAATTTTGAAGGATTTTTGGTGGTTGTTTGCAGAGCAGTGATGAATCACACGATGACAGACTGTGAAGAGAAACCTGGGAGTGGAAGCATGTGAGACAAGATTCCCCTTTCCATATGGAAATAGCCTCAGTTCCGTGTGTGTCAGAACTTGAGAGTACACCCTGAGTGGTGTGCTCTTTGCACTGGTCTGATGGATTTCTGGAATTTCATCATAGATCCTCATCCCAGAGAAGAAGGTAATCGTTTTGGGGGCTTACACTAGCCTAGAACCAGGCCCATAGCCATCTGTATGCCTTGTCAAGGTATGTGTGTATATATTTCTGTAGATCTTCACAGTGTGACACGCAGGTTTGCCTGTGTATGTTTGTAAATATGTGTCTACTCAAATATATACAGATCACATACAAGATATACACAAATATTAAACATTCTTAAAAGCCTTCTCTCCTGAACTAACAGCCGACTATTTCCAATATTACTTCGATTTGCAACACTTCCCTCACCTTCTAAAGACAATTAAGGAGGAAAAAGTTGCACATTAAGTAGCACCATTATGAATTCATGTCCTACATTTTTTTTCATATTAGCATAGAGAATGATGAATTAATTTCGTATTCAAGTAATGCTCATTTCAGCCTCCAGTAAGAGCTCCCTCATAACACACCATTAGTTAAATGCACCATCACAATAAAAAACTAAAAAAAAAGGCATTTATTTATGTTGCTTTAAATAATGACCTAAAAAAAATTTCCAAACTTTATGTTACTTTAAATAATGAGCCCTCAGAGAAGCTGAATTAGCACTATAAATTAAGAAACATTGCATTATGATCAGAATATATTCTTTAGGTAATGTCAGTTTACAACAGCAACAGCCAAGGTCAGTAGTTCTGTCTTCCAGTTTAATTGCACAAAAAGTGAGAGAAAAAAAAAAAAAAAGAAAATCGTTCTTTAGGGCCCACATATACTCCCCCATGTGCCCAGAGGGATAAAATGAAAATCATATATTCTAGCTTCAGTATTAAAAGAATAAATTCCAGCCACCTACCCATGTGTCATTAGCAAATTTCATTAGTATACACCTACTTGTGTGCCAAAGCCTTTAATAGAAATATTACATAAGACAACATTGAAAAACACACTCAGTCCATCCAGGCATGAGTTTCCTTTTCAGTACAACCAACTGGACAACTGTCCTTCAGCTTGTTTCCTAATTATCTGTGTACAAATTCACAGAAATTAATTTTATAACATTAACCTCCTCTAGTATATCAGAAATGTCATGTACAATTCTTATTGTTTGTTCCAATGGCATACACAAAATGCTGTAGAAATCCAGACATGTTTATCCTATGCATTAGTCAGACTTTAAAATATCATTAAGGATATTTTTACTATTCTTCTTGATATGTCACTGTTTTACCTAAAATTTTTGTCATTAACACTGAAATTTTTGCTCAAATTCAGACTGCACCATTCTACAGGTTGCATCGATTGGAGCAGTGAACACTTGCCCTGATTTACAGAGATTTTGATGGATTTTTTTCAACAAAAAAATAATCCAGTTTAGCTAAGAGATTCAGTGAGCCTATGAATATTTAATTTGGTGCACACCTGCTCACCCACGCACTGATGTAGACATACAACCCAATAACTAACACTGGCAGCACTAAGCACAGAACAGGACCCAGGCTGTAAACACAGGCTACATCTATGCTAGTGAATTAAAAACACAAGTGAATTCTATGCTGTAGTTTTCCATACTGTTAAATGAATAGTCCAGTTTTGGCCTGAGCCAACCACTAATATCCTTGGGAATGCCCAGGTTATTTCTAGGCTTGATCAGGCAGGAAACTATCAGGCTAGCAAACACCACATAAAGGGACAGGAGACCTCAGCCTTGTGAATTCAAACTCTGCCATGGCAGGCAGCCTCAGAGCCAGAGAACAATCTCTGGTTTATTTGCTGTGAAAATGTAACCACAGATTTGCACCAGTGGAACAAATACACATCCTAATAAATAGAGTTGTTCAGGAATTTCCAGTGAAATTATTATGAGGTTCTTTTTTTTTCTTTAGAAGGTTCTGGTTCATTAAAACTCAGACCTTTTGCAGGAATGATCATATCAATTTCAGCAAAGATAGAAGAGCTGATCAAAATTAGAGACACTAGCAAACAGAAAGATCAACACCGATAGGATATTTACTTGGCATGTGAGGTAATGGAGTTCAAGTCCCTGTTTTGAATCAGCTAGAACAAAGGCTTGTGTTTCTTACTCAACACAAATATTTTGAACCAACAGCTAGTCTGAAATGAAATACAGATATTTTTTCATTCCTTATTTTTTACCCTGATAAAAGTTTCAGTCCATGGGGAAGGGATTTTTAAACCATTCCCCACAAAGTTCTAACCATAAATTATATCTCCATCTTTATCCATTCTCTTCTTTGACATCCACCAAACACCAACACAAAAATCTGTATGTTTTTCTATATGTACCAGGGGCTAAGCACATAATTTTGATCTTTGATTTGAAACCACTATCATCCTGCAATAGGATTTAAGTATAGGTCATAATCAGAAGTGATTGACAAGAATGGTAGAATGACATACCAAAAACATTCCACTAAAGGAAGTATAAGCTGTACCTAGTTTCTTGGGGAGATCAGTCAATACTTAATAACCTAGATTAGATGGACAACAAAGGATAAGGTTCTGATCACAGGCATTACTCAATAGGAGATCATTGGAAAAATTTATGAGTCATGGGTATGGATACTTTCCTCCAAAAAGACACCATTGTCTTAGGAGTCAAGAAACAGGATGACTTCAGCAGTTCAGGCATAGCCAATACTATAACACTGAGCAGAAACAAAAACAGACAGAAGAATTTAAATGATGCACATGATTCAGTGAGTTTGTACAATGATTTGTATTACAATGTAGTTAAGTTTCCTAAGGTTTATGGTATAGCAAATTGTGCTGAAAATGTGAAACACACAAGAAAGGTTCTTTTGCAAAGTGTTACTCTTAAAGTGATAGCTTGCTTATTCTGATCTGTTAGGCTCTGTTTACTACCAGAATTTATAGTCACCTAATTTTTCTTTATTAAATATAGGCATTTATATTTATGCTGGCTAAATTGAATTGCACTGTCAGCAGAGTTCATGCTGTACCCTTGTCCCAAAAAGCTAATGTCTTCAAACTCATTCTAAACTGATGACATCTGTTGATAATCACAACATCTCTTGGTCATACATGTAAAATTGCCTCATCCTGGTGAACAGATTTAGGCAATTTCTTCAAAATAGGTCATGGGTTTACAATATCTCAACCACCTCCAGTTTTCCATCATGAAGTGTCAGAAGGTTCCTGCTCCACTTCCCTATATATGAGGTCACGAGATGTGAATAAAAGTAGTCCTCTTTACTCCTTTGCATGTACATATGCCTTTATTCTATGTGCAGTTTTATTGCTTTCTTATGTTTTTTTTCTACTTTTTCCTTTTTTCTTTTTTTGGCACAAAAGAAGAAGAAGCTTATATCTATTCCTTTTGTTCTCACAGTTTCATGCTCTCAAAAAAAAAAAAAAAAAAAAAAAAAGAGGACTGAGATTAATGCTTCTGTATTAGATTTAGCGTGCTTTTCAGCCTGTCACTAAACTGATGAAAGGCAGCACAACTACACACTTTTCCCCACTGAGCTCAGATAGGTTTGTTCACTAGAGTTCAAGTCTCCTGCCAACAACTCACTGCAGTTCCAAAGTATTCTCCTTACATATTCAATCTGTATGTGTGGATCAGCCCATGCCCCTTCTTCCAGGCCATAAATTTGGCAGTTTTAAAGATTTAATTGCAAGGTTGCTGAAGTGACAGCTCTATTCGTGGCACACCTCCCTTCCCATAGTTGATAGAGGTCTGCTGATCAGCCATAAAGTTCAATTCTCCAACTCCTTATCAATCAGCTTCACTGTGTGACCCACTTCAGGAAAGATTTAAATGAGGTAGTGCAGATTCTTCACAGTGAGTATAATAATTGGAAGGAAGAATAAATCTTACATTCTTCTTCTAATACACCAATTCTTTCAATGGATTGTTTGGCTTTGATATTAATTCAAAGGTGGTACAGAATTTGGAATATGTGGAAAGGTGCAATAAAATTCTTCAATAAATTTAAACAAGTTCTTTTTTGAGAATTCTAATGGCTGTCATGGTCAAGGAATGGTGCTCCCCAGTTCAATGCCTCTACTGAGACTCTTCACATGCTGTTCACTCATTCCCCTGCTTTCCCCTCCTCCTTCCCCTGTGGCAGGATGGAGAGGAAAATCGGAGGCACAAAAGGTAAACATCATGGGTTGAGATCAGAACAATTTGCTGGAAACATCAATGAGATAAGAAAATGAACAGTAACAGGAACAATACTAATGAGAGAGGATACTAGAGAGGAACAGTTCACACAGAACCCCCATGGATCCTTCTGCCACACTCACTCTGGAAGGAATCTTTTCTCTCCCAAAGACTTCCTTTTCCCCACCTCCATCAATAATGTGATGTGGTATAGAATAACCTCCTTGTCCTGGCCTTGCCCTGTTGTGACTTCTGCAAAAATAACCCTTGTCTTGGACGAAACCAGGACATCTACCAGCCTTAAACATCCTGTTCATGCCATGAAGCAGACAGCATTCTCTGTCCCTTTCATTTCCAACCAGCCCATCATGGTTCCCATTTTGAAATTCAAAAATATTGAGTTTCTCTCTTAGTCTTGGTTTGTGTTTGCTGTTCCAGAAAACATGAGTGGAAATAGATAGGGAGGTACTTCAGTCTTGTTGAGAAGTGGATTTCTTTCTCAAGAAAAGAAGTTATCTGGCTTAATCAATATAGATTATCTTTCTCCCTTTATTAGTACAGGCAGGGCATCTTTAATTTAACTTGCTAGGTGGGGCTGCCTGGGATCTATTCTGAACTAACTTCCTGAATAAATGAATTTCCAGAGTCAGAGACTGGTAGAAAAAGAGAACACTCAGTCTCCTAAAAAGGAGGCAAGGGACAGTGCAAGCACAAGCTGCAAAACCCACATCTCCTTCATCATAAAGATTATACTGAACTGTTTGGAAAAGGAAGCAAAGTTGCATTCCATAATTTCTACTTTTAGACCTGCCAACCACTGAGCAGTTACAACTGCTGAGGAATACATGGCCATCTATCATAACAAAGGATATGACAGAACTGTCAGTGTTAGGAAAACAACACTCACAAACCAAGCTGTAGACAGAAGAAACACACAGAATTTCAATCAAAACCTACTGCTTTGCAGTTCTACCTTTGTTTGCATCTTTCAAAATCCTTATTGTCAAAATCCTTTTAATCAAGAGTCTGTCACTCCAGTTTTAAGGGTAGTAAAATTATATATTTTGCAGTTAAAATTACTGAGAAGAAGAAGAAAATCAGATAAGAAAAATAGAATATTAAGCAAACCAGAGAATAAACCAAAATATTCTTGCATGATGCACTAAATTCAGCTAATTAACCTCTGCATGTTGTCCATTTCACATTCTTGCTACCTACTCTGTAACATTTGCAACCTTTGGTCAAGTTCCTGTACACTGTCATGCACTCTTCTCCAAACCAGTCAAAAGGTTTAAACTTTTTTACAGTTTATTTAATGCCATTAATAGAACAACACCTTTTTAGAAAACTCTAGATTCCTGGTTTTTTTTTTTTTTAATAAATGTCCACTTTGGAAACACAAAGGGGCAGAAATTCAGATCCAGACTGCTTTCAAAGTGCAAAACATAAAATAACAAAAAAGTGGCAAAAGTTAAAGCCAGTCCAGATACAAGAGAAAGGGTGTAATTTCAAAAGAATCTAGAGAAAAATTCAAAATTGCATTTGAGGGCAGTTATGTTACACACTGACCATTTGTTGAACAGCCACAATAATCTGAGTCCTCACAGATTCAGGCCCTGCCTCAAAACAGGTCACTCATTTCTCAAGTATTTGAACCAACCATTGTATTGCAGCAGTAGAGTTTCTCCAGTGTCCAAGGAGAAATAGAGAACTGACCTTGAACAATGAAGTTAGAACATGACAGACTAAAGATCCCAGACACAGTGAGACACCAAGGAGAAATCCTTGGCATATCTTGTTCAGTAAGTTGGGCATGTTGATGAATCCCTCTTTCTGGGAATATCAGCCCAACAAATCTCATAAATTTGGACTCACCTGTGGTTATTTTATGTGTATATTTTCGACTTTTCTTATGCAATAAAAGACAGATGACTTGTGTCTCTTGTTACTTATCAGTGTAAACATTCCCAGCACCGTGTGACTGTGGTGCAGAAAGATATATGACCCATTATTAATGTTAGTTGCATCTTCCTTGCTGACCTGTCCCTCAAAGAGAATTAACACTTCTCCATTCCACTCTTGTTATCTCAAGTCCAAGCCATGTATCAGAAACTTCAAATCTAGTTTGCTTTTTAACATGTGTGAGAGAAAAATAAGTAATTTAATGTGAGAATGATGGAACAGAATTTTTTTTAATAGGAAGAAATATTTTGTGACGTTTTACCTAATAGTTAGTGTCAGTTCATTAACCACAGAATCACAGAATTGATTAGGTTGGACAAACCTCTGAGGCCATGGAGTCCAATCTGTGATTGACTCCACATCAACCAGACCATGGCACTCAGTGTCATATCCAGTCTTTCCTTAAGGATCTCCAGGGACGGTGACTCCACCATCACCATGGGAAGCCCATTCCAATATCTAATTATCCTTTCTGTGAAGAAATTCTTCCTAATGTTCAGCCTAAATATCCCCTCTTGTCCTACTGTTAATTGCTTGGGAGAAGAGGTTTTTTGAATAGCAGGTCATTAGGAATGACCCATTAACCAGTGTTCTCCGCATTGTCATGCATTTTGGTTAATGAACTGTTAAGTCCTATATCAGTTTAGAGATACTGATTGTATTAATAATCAATGACTGAAAGTCCATCACCTGTGTAGTTCTCCTTGATTACAGCCTAACACCATCTTGTTTCCCTACCTCCATGAATTATTTCTGGTAGCAGTCCTCAGATCTCAATCAAGTGACATGGTTGCTTGAGATGATGCACAAAATGGAAAATAAATGCTTGGAAGAAATTGAGATAAATTGAGAATGACTACACTGAAAGGTCTGGGGTTTATGAAAAGGGATGAAAAGTCAAAATAAAGCAGTTGTTCTAACTACTTTCAATACAGAAGAATTCTGCACAGGAGACTCAGTTCTTTCTCGTAGGATCACAGAAGAGAAACAGGTTTCTGGAAGAAAAAAATACATTCCACAAAGCTCAAAGCATCTTTTCATGAAACCAGGAGCAATAGCTCTATCTAAGTACTTATTTATATTTCTTTCACACAGTGACCCTCATTTCTTTTATTGTCATACTTCACTCTGTTTTGGATCAATCATATTCTATTTGTCGATGTTGTAAAACCCATTTTCATGTATTTCACCTCCCTGCATTTTCACTGTCTTTGTTATAGAATAGAAACACACAAAACAAATCTCCCTTGAGCAGGAGTCTTTGGCTCGGTTTTCAGAGATGCGAAATATTATGAGTTCACATCTCTGAATATCATGTCATTTACTACATTTCATGTCCTCATACAATTCAGCAAGATACTCATTTTTCCTGTTTCTCCATCACATCTATTCCTCTGGGTTTGGTTTATTTTCAGAATTTTTGCACTCTTTCAAAGAGATTTGTATTTTCTTGTAGTGTTCTCCTACTTTTTCTAGAAAACTTCTGTAACTTTCTTATTGCATGTTCCATTTTGAACCTGGAAAACTTTTCCAGGAGAATTTCTACAAATGGGTAAAATTGATGCAAAAATATATGTCACTATAATTAGCATATTCTTTGACCACTGGTTAAGTTCCCTGTTGTCAACCAAGAAGACAATTATTATGCATACGCCTTCACAAGGGCTATGAACTGTAAGAGGCAAAACAGCCTCAACTGAGAGAATTGTTATTTAGTTTAATTTATTTCCAATAAACACAAACAATATATTGACTGATTCCAGTATTAATAACAACAACAACAAAAAAAAGCATTGTTTTGGCCACCCTTTACAGGCTGTCTCTCCAAATTGCATCAATAAGGTGACAGGCAGCACAGAAGGTTGCAGCGGAGTGTATTGGTTTCTACCTGCTGCTTTTACTGTCCCAATGGCTTTTCCCTGCCCCTTTGTGCTCCTTACTGGATTTTCTCCTCTCCTCTGTGCATTTTAGTATCAGTCCATAGGCAACAGTCTTTTGGGGCTATACTTGCCCCAGTTTGGGTCTACCTGAAGGCTAAAGCCCCTTCAGACTGGAATGCCTCCTACCAAGTGATCACCCTGGGCTGTGTTTTTCCACAGCAGTGCCCCATCTCTCTGTGTGCCTCTTTGCATTTCTCCCAGTGTAACTCACCACATATCTCCTCATATGCTCCTCCCCTCGTGGCTGCTGCCCCTTCTTAAGCAGGTTTGAACAGATGCCCCATGTGCTTTCCTGGTTTACTGAATTTCTGGCACCTGATGGGTTTGGGCATATGGTTGATTTATTTTTAAAATAGATAATATCATTGCTACACTTTGGATCCCTTTTCTAAAATCTGCAGAGATTAAGAAATGCAGAAATTCTCCAAAATGTTAAAATAATTCTATGGGTTAACCATCAGAGTTTGCTGAAAGAACTATGCTGACCATGGTCTTTTGTTTCCAAACTATATATCATAACATTAATTTCAGGGATATCTCAGCTCTCCTCCTGCCTATGAAGTCTACACTTAGGCCATTCCCATGTATCAAGCTTTCCTGTGATGAAAACATAATGTCTTGGTGTAAATGTTTCCTTAGTTCTGTGTATGTTGAAGTTTTCCCATTTTAAACTTATCACATGCAAAAAATTATAGGACCTACCCCCACCTTGAGCCCCCTCAAATAAAAGTCCTAATTAAAATCAAATAAAATATGCATGGAAAAAAAGTCAGGCACAGTTGAAATTCTTGTTCCAAACTCTGTCTCTAATACTCACTGTCAGCTGTTTTCATAAAGACTTCTCAGATTTAAGCCCAAATCACATCACATGGCACTGACTCTTAGAACAGCAGGTCAGCTATCCATCACTACAGCACCCAGAACTGTAAACCTAGGAATGGGCATCAGCTTGTCAAATTCTCACAAAATATGTCCAGCATGTCTCATCAGTCACAAACAGTGAAGGACAAATGCAACAACCACCTGGTCAAAGTGGTTGAGAAGAGGGAGCAGTAAAATTAGTTCAGTTTCCTACTTTTCACCTTCCCAGCAAGAAGAGATTTTCATATTTGCAAGATAAGCTCTCTCTATGTTGCATTGACTTTCAGAATTAAGGATCAAAGGCATCTTCATCTTCAAATACCCTTTAGTCTTTTGCTTATAATGTCTTGAAAGGAATGGAGGGAGGAGGCAAATCAGTGCTTTCTCCTAATCTCTCTAACAGGGTGAAAATCCATACCGACAAAAATCTGTGGACAAATGGTATTTTACATGAGTAAAAATACCATTAATCTGTCATCCTCTATCATACTTGGATGACCACTAAGCCAAGCAAGCGATCTGTTAATGTTTACAATATCTGATATTTCCAAAAGGTACACACAAACTAATAGGAGGAAAACAACTCTAATCCTCCCCCACTGTCAATGGGGATTAAGTTCATTCAAATAAATATGTTTATGAAAATAAAGAAAAATTCTTTCTGCAAACAGCTGGTTAAGTTTGACTAGTTTCTTTAATTTATCCAAATAGAACATTTAGGCTGGGTGCAGTAATTGTTCTTCTCCCCCTGCAGTTGCTTTGCTAATTGCTAATGTTGGTGTATGTAAATACCAATTAAATCTGTTCCGATTTACTCTTTTCAACTGGTGCTTAGATTTTAAGGGGAAAAATGGCTTTTTAAATTTATATAGACAGTGTGTGTCCTTTGTGATTTTCACAGCCTGTTCCAGTTAACAACAAATGAAGATAAATACGAAGCAAAATCTGTTTGGTTCTTCTATAGAACAAATAGCCCCATTTACAAGGTGTTACCAAATACCTGGCATTTTCTTATTCTTTACTTATTTATATTTTGACCACTAAATTCTAATCTTTCAGCCCATTTGGTCACTTGCTTGTGATTTCCTATGTATCAACCGCAGAATAATGACAATGCCAAGGAAAATGTTATCTCACCAATTTACCTCAGTGTTAATTGCCAGTGTTTTGTTGGTGAAGGGTGACAGTAATGACAAAGAAGGTGACGAAGAGAAATGAAACTCAAGTGTATGAAAGTATGAAAATGCCTCCTTGGGTTTTATGTGTTTTACTTGACCCAAGTAAGCATCATTCCTTTAAATCACCATTTCAGGCTGCTTTCTTCTGACATTCGGAGGATAATTTAGCAAGCTGGTCTGGTAAAGATGATTGACTAGAGATGTAATACTGGGTAGACAAAACCAGAGGTGAATTGAAAGAAATAAGAAGGAGGGGGAAAAAGACTCCAAACTCCAAACATTATTTCATTAAATTCACATAGATTCAAGAATAGATTACAAATAAAAACTATGTGACACATTTATACTTGGCTATGATTAAATGGTGAAAACAGAAAGGAAGCTTAAAATTAAGTTTGCTCTGCAGCAATTGTTTTATTAGGTTTAGAGTGGTGAAGATCCATCACAGAGTTTTTGTGTTCGACAGTCCCATCAGTGCACCTTATTCCTGATCTATGGGGTTCAGCCTACCCCAGGGAGTCCCAGGAACCACAAAGAGATTGCAGATTCAGCCAGCTCTGAGATAACCTGCTGCTGAGGGCAACACTGGGAATTGATGGGCAGCAACAGAGTGGAGTAATAAAATCAAAGGGACTTGTTTGACATTGGATTCCTCACAGCTATATATGACCTTTTTTTTTTTTTTTTTTTTTTTTTTTTTTTTTTTTTTTTTTTTTTTTTTTTTCTCTCACTGTACTTGCTTAAACCAGAAGGGGGAGACGGCAAAAAGATACATTGACAACTTCTGCTCACAGAAAGAGGAGTAGAACTCTCTGGTTTCCATCAGGGACTAAGATGAAAAAATCTCAAACATTCAACAGCTCTAGAGCTGGTTATATAGTTGTGACTAGTTTCTGATAAGCAGAGCATTTACTCTAACATTTACTAGCATTTACTCTATCTTTTACTAGCTTATACTCTAGTTTCAGTGCACATCAAATGCAACTCTTTGGGTTCACTTCTTTCTAACATTATAAATCAATATTTACACCACTAAACTGTTCCTTTTCAGATTGACTACCCCTGCTAAATGTTTCTAGTGAAAGTGGAGGTATTTGATAGCGTTTTTACACATACAGATAGTAGGATTGCTTTTTCTTTTGTTATGTTCAATGAACACTTTAGCAGGATTTAGAGGATACATTTTAAAGCAGAATCTGAGATATTTTCTTCATTGTTTGGGTAAAATTTTAAAAAGTTGCTAATATCCAAACAAGGATACAATATCCAAAGAAGGATATAATAAAATCTCTACAATATCACAAATTATGCAGCAATTTAGAACCAAAATGGATGGTGATTTCTCTGGTGAGAATTTCCAAGGCTTTTCCTCAGGGGCTGGGCTACATTATGCTGCAGCTATTCCTGGTATTTGGTCAACTCCTAGGTTAGCAGCACATAAGATCACAGAATCACAGAATGGTCAGCTTAATCACTCTCTACAACTGCCTAAATGGAGATTGGAGCAAGGGGCTGCTTAGTCTTTTCTCCAATTTGACAAGTGATTAGACAAAAGGAAACAGCCTCAGGATGCACTAGGAGAGACTTAAATTGATATTAGGAAAAATTGCTTCACCAAAACTATAGTGAAGCATTGAGCCCAGGGAAGTGGTTGTCCCTGGAGAAATTTGTAAAATGTGTGGATGTGGCATTTGAGGACATGGTATAGTGGTAGACTTGGCAGATTAATTGTTGGACTCAATGATCTTAAAGGGCTTCTCTAAACAAAAGTATTATATGATTCTGTGATTTGCTAGCCAAACAACTTGCTTATGAAATTTAATCCCAGTTGGTAGAAAAGGTTCTATTTATTTCTCACTTATCCCTTTAAGCAAACATGCAATCCTTTTCTACTTCTTAATAACTTGTAGAAACTATATGAAATAACATTTTAAATAAGGTAAATCAATTTCACATAATATATCCTTGTTTTCCTCTTTCCATTTTCATCATCTTCTTCACTCATTGGTGAGGAAGGTTAGTACTAAACATTCTGTTAATGGTTGTCAAATCAATCATGGTTTTCACTGCTAGAGTTATTCTAGAAAGAAGCAACACAGTTTAGAAGAAATCAGAGAAAGGCTGAATGAAATAATGTAAAATTACTTATACGGACACTCTGGAGATGGAACCCTGTTTAATATTTAATATAGTCATTAACCTAAGAGTGGAAAGAAGAGGATAATGGATGGCCTATTGCTTTTACCTACAGGACAATTTTCTGTAGCAAACTGTCTCCCCTGGGGCAAGGATCACACATGCTGAAAATCTATAAAGAGGGTCACAGATGAAAGGAGATTGAGCAGATTCAAAATTCCCATGTGAGCATGGTGGAAACTGCAGACAGACCAGGTGGTGAAACTTGTCATACTACACTCAGCCATGGGCCATTGCCATCCAAATGCCCAATTAGTTTATTATGGCAACAGACACACCATGCTGGTCAAATAACCAGCGCATCTGCAGAAACTACAGAAAATAATAAATTATTGAAGAAAGCTATCCACAAGTAACATTACTCTTAGCCTTTCTTGGTCTTCTCTTTCTTTCTTTTTTTTTTTTTTAATGTCTATTTGTCCAGCTGTTAGAGATTACCCCAGAGAGCCAGAAATCCATGAACTATATTTAGATATGAGAAACATGGAGGGAAGGGGAGGAGAGGAGGAGCACTGATGAGGGAGAAGGCATTAAGTTTGGTTGATTGGCTGATTTGGTATGGATTTTTAGTTTGTGGGGTTTTTTTAAGAAAAAGACTAAAAAATGCATTAAACATTTCCAGGTGACCTTCAAAATGCTGAAGATATTTCCTATGTGGAAACAGCACAGCATACAATATGTTGTTATGCAGTGTAGCATAATATATGTCAATATATATATGTAGGTTATAATAGACAATTTCTTACCTGGAGGAGAATGGAATTTTTCAGCAACAGCAGTGTCAAATCTTAAAAAAAAAAAGAAAATGCAGAAATAGAGGTTTGGGGTGTGAATATTTTCTTGGCTTTTACCACAATATTTTATATTGTACTAACTCTATGCAATAGAGCTTGTTTCTTCCCTTAGGGACTTCCTGATCTAGGGAACAAATGCACAAGTTGGTCTTGAACTCTTATTATTTTTCAATGAATGGATTAGTTTGGTAAGCATTAAAAAAACCATAATTTTTTTCTCTACAAGAGAAAGTCTATTTTTCTAAGAATTATCTCTTCCTAAAGAAGTTTATTTTCCACAGAATCAAGGACCAAGGTCCTGTATTTTAAAATCTCATTATATAAGAAGTCTAATTTTAAAAAAATATATATATATTTCCAGAAATGAGAAGAATGTTAATGTAAGCTTTCAGGAGAAGCAGCAAAACAATTTCTGATATGCCTGAGAATCCAACAAAGGAAAATGCTAAGATGGATCTGATCTACCTGTGCTTTCACATCTGAAATCTAGCCTGTAGGCAACTCTGAGATGTTCCTATGACTTTGTTCTCAAAGATTCTGGTACAGCCATTCCTCTACAATTCACTGTTCTTCTAGCTTTTGTGGTTTCCAGACTATATTGTTTACTGTTTTAGGTAATAAGAACAGCATGTTGAGCCACAGCAGGAGAAAAACGATAAATCATTAAATAACCTTAAGAAATTATGGATGAACTCAGACATTTTTCTAATGGTTTAGTGAATCTAAAGTGGAAAATAGCTATATTTCTGTACCTGTAATTTCTGTCCACATATGAAAAATGCTTAAAGATGAATAGGTCAGACCCAGAGGGAAAGTGGCCTTTACCATGAAAGAATTTTGTGTAGTAATAATTAAAGCTGAATTTTATCACTAAAACACACTGTAAGGTCAACTGTGTTATCCATAATTATGGTAAGCAATGGGGACATTAAGATGAAATACTCTTAGTACCTGGGGGAGGGGTAGGGAGAATATTTTAAAGCATGAAAACCAAAACGTACTGTTTGTGTGTCCTTTTCTTGAAGTTCCACTTGAACATGATAATTGCTTTTAATCCTGATAAAGCAGCAGAACTTTATAGCTCAGACTGCTCTCCTCCATCATGTTTCTCAATTCATGGTCAGCTTTGGGATGTGTGAGCATACAGTATAGTTCCAGGAAGATTTTGTGGGTTTGGGATAGAGACAAGAACATGGATGTTTCAAAATAAAAGGTAAAACAGCATGGTTAATATTATATTTATTATATTTCATTTTAAAACTAAAATGAGATGATATACAGACAGACAGGTAGAAAATATTTATAGGTTTCTTTAAGAATCATGGAAGCCCCGGACTCTGATAGGATGCACCCCTGAGTGCTGAGGCTGTCTCATGTCACCGTGACACCACTTTTGATAATCTCTGATTGATCATGGCAATTGGGGCAAATATCCATACACCCCAGGTCTCAGTACTGGGTTTGGTACCATTCAGCATCTTTATCCATGATCTGGAAAACGGATCAGTTTGATGATGATACAAAGCTGGGAGAGGCAGTGATGTGCCACAGGGTCATGCTGCTGTCCAGAAGGACCTCAACAGTCTGAAGAAATGGCTTGACAGAAACCTCAGGCAGTTTAACAAGGAGTAGTACAAAGTCTTGTACCTGGGGACAAACAGCCCCAGACATCAATTTATGCTGAAGATAACCCTGCTGGAAAGCAACTTGCGGGAAAAGGACCTGGGGATCCTGGCTGACACTGAGCTGGCTATGAGCAGGCAAAGTGTCCTTGCTGCAAAAAGACGTAGTGGTATCCTGGTTTGCATTAGACAAAGTATTGCCAGCAGGTCAAGGGAGGTGATCCTTCCCCTCTGTTCTGTGCTGGTGAGTGCACACCTGGAGTGCTGTGGCCAGTTCTGGGGTCCTTAGCCCAGGAGAGATACGGAGCTACTGGAGAGAGTCCAGAGAAGGGCCACTGAAATGATGAAAGACCTTCACATAGGAGGAAAGGCTGAAAGAACTGGGACTGTTCAGCCTGGAGAAGAGGAGGCTCAGAGAGGACCTTATCAATGGCTGTAAATACCTGCAGAGAGGGAGGAAAGAGGTTAGAGCCAGGGTCATTTCAGTGATGCCCAGGGACAGAACCAGAGCCAATGGGCACACACTGCAACAAAGGAGGTTCCATCTGAACATCAGGATGCACTTTTTTATTACTAGGTTAGCTGAGCATTGGCCCAGTTTTCCTATAGGTGTTGTGGCCCTCCTTGGATATATTTAAAAGCCATCTAGACACAGTCCTGGGTAACCAGCAATAAGTGGCCGTACTTGAGCTGGGGGGTTAGATCAGACAGCCTCCTGAGGTCTCTCCCAACCTGAACCATTCTGCAATTCTGAGAATAACCACTTTTGTTCAAAAAGGGATGCAGGACTTCTGCTTTGATTTCTCTAAAATCACACTTATGTCCTTCCAATGGCTAACGTGTTACCCAGTTAGGTAAGATAGGATTTGGTTCTTTATAAAATAAGGATTTGGTTCTTTATCAGGAATGCAAATTTAAAAAAAAAGAATTGTAGGAAGTGAATATTCTTATTTACTCTTGATATTGTCAGCATGGAATCACACACAGGCTGGCATTGCCCATATGTCAGCAGAGGAGCCCAGTCACTTCAGGGAGGAGGACTAGATGCACAAATAATGAAAATCATGTGTGCAGTGAGTCACCTATGTCAGTGGACATGACAGCAGTCATTGTTTCAGTGTTCAGTCACCAGTGGCGAGGCTAAGAATGTGTTCTGTGAAATAGCCTTTCTAATTTTTCCAGTCCAAGGACAGTTCAGTATAGGTGCCTTTAAAAAGCATAAGTATAATCAGTAGTTCATTTTCCAATAAATATATCTGGTTTTCTTGCAGTATTTTTCAAGGCTAGTAGTCCTGGTGGTTAAAATCCAACACCACAAATATATTTCCTTTTATCTTACAATAAAGTTCATTACGCAGTATCCATGAAGTTTTCATTATCGGCATTTATTTACAACATTTTCAGAGATGTTGGAATGTCTTGATATCATGAATTGCAGCTCATATTGCATAACCCAAAGATAAAAAACCAGAAGTAATTAAAAATATAAAGTTAAAATAAGGATTATGCTACTAGTCATTCTTTTCTTTTATTTATAATTAGGACAATATAATCCAATCAATATCTTCCCAAGACGAAAAATCAAATCATTTAATTAAAATCAACCCTTATTTTATCACAAAATTAATAACAAAATTAATAACAATTGATCATTTTTAATAACAGCTCAAGTTCCCTTGTATTATTTTAATTGACAGCCACATATTTCATTTTCACTTGTACATGCTAGCAAAGAATTAATCTGGTGATCTTATGTTCATATATGAATATTAACAATTTAAATTGCTTGTGTTGCTACAACAATAGGTTTTCCATGGATAATTCAAGTAAGTAACTACGTACTCTTCTTCCCAAATAAAACTTGACATTTAGATAAAAAATACTGCATCCTTTTTTTGGCCAGTGCCACTATTAATCTGTGATTCATTGAATATAGAAAATGAAAGTCTTGGTACAGAGGATGTTAAATTACCTGTAGGTGGAAAAATAACAATTATGAAAAAAGCATATAAGTTTTCCACTATTACTTGATCTTTATTTTTCCAAGAGACATTTTTATCTCTATACTGTAAATAAATATGACATATATAAAAGCATGTCTAAACTAGAGTAAATACTTATTTTTTTGTTTTTCAATAAATCACGTCTAAACAGGTGGTCTAAATAAATTATGAATAAGCACAAGAAAACCATAATTAAAGTATCCTTACTGGTGCTCAAAAAATAATCCTATGGTGCAATGAAAAGACACAAGGAAAAAGGATATTAAACACTGAGCTAAGGGTAATCTTAGTAAATACACTTTTGAACTCACATTTCATATGTGGTAGGAAAGAGCTCAAGGTTCTGATTATACTAAGTGTTTAAGCACCTGTCTAATTCCTTTGAAGCCAATGGGAGTCGAACATGTGTTCCTGAAGGCAAAACAGGCACACATGCACTCAGACAGCTCAGAGCCTGTATGGACACATTCCTGTTCATCTTCTAGAGCATTGCTGAGACAACAGTGTGATGGAGACTCTGCCTGGAGAAGCTGTCTGCATTCACAAAGTAGCTCTAGGATATTTCATGCATGCCCCCTCTATGGGATTTGCATATACAGGTAAGGGATTTTAGGGATTTTTACTAGATCCTCAAGCCCAGGTAGAGGCCAGACATGTAACATTTAAGCCCTTACAGTAATCACATACATATCATGATGTACTTTGCAACTTCTTTCATTGTAATAACAAGCCCAGTGTACCCCCTTGTCCATCCCTGACACTGATGCACCAGCAGGCTCATCCTAGCAATATTAGCAACACGGGCGAAAGATATGAGATAGAGTAGGAGAAAACAGCAAGAAGCTAGTTCCCACACAACTACATCCTCTTGTGCAGATAACCTTGTAATTATCTGAACACTTCATCTCTTAAGTTCGAGCACCAGCCTTGAACCTCATCCCAGGCACACTAAACTGCATTCCTGCACAATGGCACCCTTGTGGGAAATCACATCTCGACCTTTGTATCTCCACAACTCCAGACTCACAGCTGCAGGAAGCTACAAACATCCAAGAACAAAAAGCCAATTTGTCTGTGTTCTGAAACAAAGGGAGACTGATTGCATCAGTCCTATTTCTACATCTAAACTCAATGCTGAATTGATC
Source organism: Vidua macroura (assembly GCF_024509145.1). Taxonomy (NCBI): domain Eukaryota; kingdom Metazoa; phylum Chordata; class Aves; order Passeriformes; family Viduidae; genus Vidua; species Vidua macroura. The sequence continues at coordinate 67,024,423 of NC_071573.1, read as the reverse complement.
ATGTATTAGCCTTTGGAAGACATCTATACCAGACATGAACAGAACCTGCAGAGCAACAATTGTATCAAGAAGTCCATTGCTGTGGAGTGTAAAAAAACATCTGCTGCGTGGTCTACTTCTCTTGTTCATCTGTGACATCCTAAACATCAGCACATCCCTAAACCAGGGAAGCCAATTGCACCAGAAGGCTGATAAGAGACTCTGATCCAGTATTTGCTAGGGAGGTTTGAAAGCATTCTTTGATTCTATTCTGACTAAAAAAAAAATCAAATTACAAGTCTTTTATGCACAGTTAGACCAGTTTTAGAGGGCAAGGACAAAGGGAAAACATCTGCATATTTCAGAGCTCAGATATATCTTTCCTTGTGCTACTCTTGCAATATACTGCATGGATACTGATAAGGTGAGGAAGACCGCCTCCTTTGTTTTGTTGTCTAGAGGGAAAGCTTGCTTCACCTGGGAAGATAATTGCTTTCTCCTGGTACCCACACAGTAAACACTTGTAACCAAAACACACAGAGCACTCTAATGCATGCAAAGCAGTTGAAGATCCAAAAACTGTACCAAACAAAAGGTATTTTTTCTTTGCATTCCACCTTCACCTTTCTGCCTCACCCTGAGGGAAGCTGATTCTGTTCATAGTGGGAAGGAGAAAAGACATTTCCAAGGTCTTACTAATACCTCTGCCATCTGTTTGCCATTCTACTATTACATTATAACATACAAAATCATTGGACCAACCATGACCAATGCCTAGAGATTTTTCAGATACTCCTTCCCTTCTTATTCCTTTGATGAGTCAAGTATAGCTACCCTATCTAACATCCTTATTCCATTCTTACATCTTTTGTCCATTCTCTTCCAGCATATGAACCTTACCACCTACTCCCACAAAAAGCTGCTGCTAGGTCCACCTAAGTGCTGTAGGGGGAATTTAATTTCTGCAGGTTTTCACAGGTATCGATTTAAGCTAACAGATACATATTATCTGCTGTAAAAGAAAATTACTGTTTTCATTACTAAGAAAACACTTTCCTGTTGTCAAAAGAAAGCAGAAATTATGTCCTTGCATTAAAAGGCTTTTAGGAAGAAAATAGGCATTGAAATAGGCATTGAACTCCTGCTTGCAGTCTATTTCTTATGAGACTTTTTGTTCTTTTGAGTATGAAAAGGCCATACTTCCTTCATGCCTACTGAAATTAAATGGAGCCTGTATCTAGGGAATATATTCATATAGGACACCTTATTTCAACAGGGCAAACTCAATTCAGCCACAATGTTTTTAAAGGCATGGGATGGGCCTCCATTCTTGGAACCATCTAAAATCATACATATTCAGGCTTTCTTGTGGCCTCTCCAGAAAAGGAAGACAAGAAGTATGAAAACACAGATTACTCTCACTTAGCCCTTAAAATAGAAAAGAGTTGTGATTACAGCAACATAGTAAAGAAGAATCTGCCATCTTAATGTATTTTTTTTTATATGTTGGGGGTGTTGGCAAACCAATTCTACCATCTTCATGTTCAAGGTAAGTAATAACATCTATGACTTGTCCCTGAAATATGTACTTACATCCAATCCAAGGGAAGATAGAGAGGATATTAAGATGGTGTTAGGGATGAGAGTTGGCCCTAAGAGTGTATCATATTTATCCCACTTCTTCTGTTTCCCCTCATCTAGACAGTGCTTAAGAGCTGCAATGCATTGTGAGCCCTTCCAAGCTTTCCTTTCACCATCTGCAGAATGGGACAGCCATGCTTCTCGGGAGGGGATGAACAGGCTTCAACTAGGAGACATGGTGTTTTCTTGCAGGTTGAGAGGTGGCAAACGTTCCTTGAGTTTCTCACTTTTAGGAGACCTGCCTGTAAGTCAACACAGTCTACTTCAGCAAGTGTCTCAGTGGAAGCCTGCTCACTCATGAGAGGGACTTGCAGCCTCCCTGGGGGGCCATCCTGAGGAAAGGAAGCCTGGCTGCTCTGTGACCTGGATCGGGATGAGGCTTAACTGTAGGTGCACTTAGGTGGCTGGTGGTTTGTGGTCTCTTTTCTGATCACCCTGTCTGGACTAGCAAACTGATTTTCAACGGATAGAGTCTAGTGAATGAAAAGCCTACTGATACTTTGAGGTTTCACTTTACCATTCGCACACTTCCCAATTGGAATTGTCTGCCATTGAGTAGCTGAGAGTGTTTTTCAGTGTTTCTCATCTTTTTTCAATCTTCCTCCCAGATCCAAAGATGATTCTGCTGACCTTACAGCGCAGCCCTAAATATGCAAGGTATGCCTATGATAAGAAAAGAGAAAAATAAAAACAAGTAAAGCACATGAACACCATCACCACACAAACCCATGTCCCCCAACTCTATCCATAGCAATAATTATGTGGAAGAAAAGCTCTGTGTTCTCCAGTACCAGATAATTTTGCACAGCTGAAGCACAGCTACAAGTTTGCTCTTAATCATTGTGCTATGAGAGGTGGAAAGAGTGACATCAGGTTAAGGTTGTCTATTAGTATCATGACCCTCACATTTATTTCATTCAACTTAGGTGACAAGCCAAACCTGTTAGCTGTCCAGGCTGCCTCAAAAATCAGCACTCAGAAAATAACTCCTTTCTCTGGATTATTAATCTCTGGCACCAAACTTGTTATAGACTCTAACTTGTAGGTACTTGAAGTTAAAGATGAAGAAAGCCTTCAATGTTCTATTCAAAATTTTCTGACAAAATTCTTATTAGCTGAAACAGAATTCTGGAGCATTGTACTACTTTAATACTATACAGAATACTCTGGAGTATTGGATTGGTGTACCAAATCTGAGTAAAACCCACAGTCAAATAAAAGGACAAGGGATCCTTTAAAACCATCTCAATTTGAATTGAACTATTAGCTTTCATTCCTTATGGGGCCCTAGCTGAATTGTCCCAGTTCTGCCATTTACCAACTTCTCCTGGGATTTTATTACTCATTGACAGTGCTGTATCTGCTGAGATGTGGTTTAAGGATGCCAAGAAGTATGTAGTAAAATTCCTTACACCCTTGCAGAACAGTGATGTGGTAGCAGCCTCCAAGAACCAATTCTAATGTAAATCTCCAGACAAATGCTTCTCAACAGTGTAAAATACAGAACGCATAACACATTCAGATGGATTGCAGAAACCGAGTGATAGAGGATATTAATAAAAACACTCTGGACAATAAAAATTCTGCCACTTCAACAATGTTTCATCATTGCATCAAAAAGGTTCAATCTGAATATTAAGACCCTGAAAAAATACATCCTGTTTAATATAATCTTTTGTTAGACAAGTTAATTAAGGTAAAGAAATGCAGTCTAGCAATTGTATTCTTCATAAACAGTATAACAGAATAACTGCTAAACTTCTGTAAATCATATTCTTTTCAGCAAACACATTCACAAAGACTAAAGCTAAGCCTATTCTGACAAAATCCTCATCATGTTGAAGTTCAACAAAAATAAGTAGGAAGAAGATTGTAAGCACTTCACTAATGCTATCCAGAGTGGATGTGAAGATCATGCTATATAGCCAATCAATCTAACATGTAAGAACAGAAGGATAATTAATTTCAAATTAATGGCTGGTAAAGAATTAGGTACACAATAAGCCAACTTCTCAGCTATGCAAATTGGCACAAATGTAGGACCTGGTCTGCTCTATGTCTCATAAATCATTGCAATTACAGACAGTAAGACTAGGAAACAACATCCAAAGGTTGGTTCATTTATGTCCTGCCCAAAGGTGGGATCATTTGTACTGACATCATTCCTCACAAAAGCTTGTCCTGTTTCCGAAACACCCAGGAATGTGAAGTTTATAACTTCTCAGCAGTCTGCTCCTACTCTTAACTGTGAGAATATTTTTTTCTCAATGTCTGATCTAAGTCTTACCTGCTGCAATGAAACCCTCCTTGTCCTACAAACATCTAGAGAGAGATTATTGCCTTCTGTGTCACAGCCATATTTTACATATCTTTCTGTCTTTTTCTCTCTTTTTCTCTAAACCATCTGAGATAGTCTTTCTGAATCAGCCATGGTTTATATATTCTTTTTTCTCTACCCTCTGATCTCTCTCACTAAATTCTTAACCACAGAGAAGAATTACTACAATTACAGAATACACTGTAACCATTGCATAGCTAAGTCTGTGCTCTATAAAGGTACAGGCCTTTGAATTGCCAGAAGGTTCTCACGCATTTTGAACAGAAATACATGGATAAATAAATCTGAGAATCTGGACTTCAGCATCTCCTGATAGCAAGTATCCATTAATCTCATCCTTCTGTTTCTCAAGATTGAAATTCACCCAATAATGTCAACTCTCTCTATGAGAGTGAGCTTATACACAGGAATGTTCACAAAAGGATATAACTATATTTTTTCCCCAAATAGGATAGAAGTGGTTTTGTGCTCATATATTCTGATCTGCTTTGATACTCTTCTTTTTTGTGAAGGGGTTAGTTTCCTTACTAAAGACCTTAAAATTCTTTCAAGTAACACATCACTGCCTGCTGATTCTGATGATGAATTTTAACAGGGTGAATTTAAACCTGGAAAAACAGACATTTGAATTCTGATACTTGCTATGTGATAGGAATATATTATCCCTCATAATTTCAGTCTGTCATAGTGTAGTAGCAAGGAAATTAAAAGAACCTGCTAATTATACTTATTCAATAGTGCGGTGTTAAACCATTGCCTTTGTAGAATCACCTCAACCACTACCTTCCCTCATAAATGGAATTTATTAATTGATCATCTGAATTCTCTTATTGCTAGACATTACCAACTTTTCTTTATGGATTGTTTTTTATTTTGTGTTAGATTTTGCTGCAGTTCTACCTGCAGGAAGGTATATCCTTCCTGCTTTAAACAAATGATCAAGATAACTACTTTGTTCACATCTCTGATCTCAGAAATACACATTCATAAAAAAGTTCTTCTTTGATTAAGAGGCTACTCTGGATTTTGTTAGGGGTAAGGCAAAGGAATGTTGCAAGCCTCCCATGAAATATTTTTTTTCACAAACACCATTTATTGGCAAAGTTTGCCAAGCCTACTCCTTTTGTTTGGCTATTGTTCATTGTATTGCTAACTTTTCACTTCAGTTATCACACCACTATACACATGTTAGGATGCCTTTAATAATTCCATCAATCTCCCTTTATTGACTTAAGTAACCTCATATATCATTCTAACCTTTAGCAATTAAAGTCAGGGTGAATACTTCAAATGCAGCATCTCTCCTGGTCCTTAAGTTAGGTCTGGTTATGTTGATCTTTTAACAGAGCACAGCAATACTAGCTCAGACCCTGAAAACAGTGAACATTTACTCAGATGCAGTGTTGTGCTTATTCGATTCACAGTTCAGGGTGGGCCTGTGCAACACTAGCTCTGTGTGGAGCATCATTCAGAGATGTAGGTATTCTCTGGTATATTTCACTTTAGCCTGAGGAGTATCCTCCGTTCAGCTCCAGATTCTCTTAATGTATCACTATGCATCTAAACTGTCTTTTTGCAGTTCTGAGGGAACAAGATACCATCACAATCCTTCCTATATTCATGCCCTGATTCTCTTGGGAAATTGGAAGGGTTCCAACAGGGAAAGGAAGTGCAAAGGTTAGAAGTTATGCATTTCATGCTTCTAGGTTTCCCAGACTTAAACAGTGAAGTGCTGGGACTGCAGGAGAAATTCTCTCATAAGCATAATTTTTTCCTGTGCTCGTTTGAGTAGTTGTCTTTTGTATATGATTCTTCATTAAGAATGTTTTTCACTGAAAACACCTCAGAGGTATTTTTATATGCCAGGGCATTTCTTTGCTTGAAACATTCTTTTTATATTCATTTCACCAAGAATAGCCATTGCAGGCACACACACCCCTAACAAAAAAAGACAAAAACTCATTTTTCCCAAGATCCTGGGCTTCTGCATTTGCACCTATTTTTCTGGGTTTTTTTTCCTTTTCATTTCCTTACTTTTGAGGCAGAAGGAGCCATAGCAAAAGGCTTGTCTCACCTCTCATATGAGATTCTACTGGTTGGATGTCCTTGGTATCTGACCCACAGCTTTATTTAAACTTCAATGTTTAGTTCCAAACGTATGTTCTTACCTTGAAGATTAAAAATAAGAGAGAGCCATTATCTTCCTAAATCATTCAAAATGGTTTTGAACTTTACAATCTAAATTTCAGATAATCCACTGGAGATGAAGGCTGCAGGACTGAAATTAATTTACTTTACTCTTAGAGTAGAATATGCCCCTGTGATACAATTGGGCTAATAGGGTAACACAAATAAAAGAAACTAGTTCACTTTCTCTGAAGCATCTTGCATTCTGGGAGAAAAAAAAAGGAGGTTTTTGGGTTTTTTTTTACTGTGGAAATTCAGAATTTCCTCTGAATATACCCAGAAAAACCTTGAACACACACAGATATTTCAGTGGACACTTTAAAGATGCGCTGATATTTAGCTTGTCCAATTAAGATTCAAGTTAAAAACTGAAACCTCCTCAAAGGGATGATGCAATTCGAAAGATAATAGATAAGAAAAGTATATTAAGACAAGTTGTTATTATTTCTGCTAGGTCAGAAATAGTCTCAGCACAGCACTGCTGGCTGCAGTGTCCAATGTACTTTCTAAACAAGTTGATTGAATTTCTACCACTTAGTGGATTGGAGGAGAAGGAAAAAAGGAAAATGGAAGTTTTATTCTACAACTCATCAAGAGACATTTTTGTAAATATATTTCAAATTTTCTTTTGATCACTTCATGGTAAATACAGAATCATATTCTGTGTTTGCTGAAATATAAACTCAAAAGAGAAGGTTATACTGAACTTCTATACTACACCTTGAAAAGGTGAGAGAACTGACCCAGGCAAACAGAGCAGTGTTTAACAACTGGTACTGACTGTGTAAGCCCATAGCTTACCCATAAACATAAGGGGAGTAGAGGCAAGGGTTAAAACATCTCTTTCAATCCTCAAGTGGTTTGTTTCTACCTTTGCCATTCAGGCTGCTTCTATTATCTCACCAAGCCCAAGGGCCAAGCAAGAGAGGAGAAAACCTCTTAGCTTCTTTAAGACTTTCTTACTACTACAGACTCAAAAACAATCCCAGCTTTTGTTTCCTCCCTTGACAAACCCAATTTTACCCAGCAACATTATGTCTTGTTCAAATCCTCCTACAAAGAAAGTACTTCAAAGCTACAGAACAAACACCTAAGACTATACTTTGAGGATATATGCTCTAATCCACCTTTCCTGAAGTTTGGTCTTTCCAAGGTGGGAAAAATGGAAGAACTGGGGAAGGGCTGGGATCTTGCAAAGCAAGACCTTCTGGGCCAATATCTTAACAATTCAGCCACCTTCCCCAGCATAGCTATTTTTTGCCAAAGAAATGTACTGAAACATTGGACTCTGCCTGATACTCTTAAATTGTTTTTAGTTGCTGTGTGAGCTAGTGGAGAGTCATGAACGGCATGAATTGGTGACGAGGCACCTTGACACCTCTATCCCTGGACACATTTCAGAGAAGCCAGCATACATAATCATGTTTTCACTGCAGATCCTCTGCAGAAAGATTTGTGAACTTACTGGCTCCATCATGCGTCCTCCAGAGAACACTGCAAGGGAAAAAACACTCCTTGGATTGTTCATGTTTCTAAGCTTAAAAACTGAAATATTCTTGTTTTAAAACAAAACCTTTGAGCCCCAAAAGACTGTGCAATTCCTCTGATGACTACATCTGCCTGGCTTGGAATGAACAGTCACTCTGTGATAAGAAAATCAACCAAAGTAAATCAACTATCCTTTGCTTTTGTGTTCTACTGTCAAAGCTGAATTAGAATTTTTTAAACTTGCCAGTATTTTAGAATAATAATTATTTTAATTACCAGATTGAAACATGGCTGCTACAGTCAGTATCAAGCCTGACTCTGGTTCTTTTTAATTAGCTTGCTATGGTTTTGTACAAGTCACATACTTTTTGGCTTTGGTTAATCTGCTGTTGGTACTTTGTTACAGGAGAATCAATTTTGCATATGTGTGCAGGTCATGATAGAGATTTAGAAGATCTTGAAAGAAATCCAAATGTCACAATGTGCCCCAATAAATAGTATTACTAAAAAATTATGAACTCTATTAAACATTATTTAATTAATATTTCTTGCAGATTTTTATGCAAGAGAGGTAGAATCGTTGACTTTTTGTGAGACATCCTTCAAGTGCTATATACTTTGCTGAAAGAGAAAGTACAGAAGGTCATAATGGTACTTAGGATTACGTTGCTCAGAACATAGACTAGCTGCCATTTCTGCTTGGTGTGACATGGTTAATGTAGCATCCTACAGGCAGCATGTTTATTAACTACTGTGTGAATGCAATTAATTAAACACAGGAGTCACCTGAATAAATGCACTATGTCAATAAATGTGTACGCATACATCCGAGTTAGTTCCCCTACACTCTCTTTGTAGTCACAGAAAAGAAAGCATCCTTAGGAAGTGGTCCATCCTGATCTGACACAAAACCAACCAAATCATATCACATAAAGTACAGTCTAAAACTTCCTTCCCGTGTCTCTCCAATAACTACCAAAGGAGCTGCAACGATTAGTCAAACTGCAAACATTGAGACTGTTGTTATCTAAAGGCTGGTGAAGTGAAATCTGCATCAAAAGTTGGGATATGTATACACAGGAACTCAATTCACAGTTCCACCAGAAAAGTATCAAGTGGTCTTTAATAATGTGGTCCATTTCTTCATTTAAATGAAGGTGATAATGAGATTTATTCATTAAGAAGACTTTTGCGGAACTCAGGTGAGGGGAAATGTTTCATCTCAAGCAATAATATGATGACAGGAAAGGGACGTTTTCACTTCTCCTCTAATAATGTCTGTTTTGGTTTCAACCATGTGTCAAAGATGAAATACTGACTGCAGTGACTTCTTATCAGGTTAACTCTTCTCACTGAACATTTTCTGTTTAATCATATTAAATAAACTAGCTCTGAAAATATTAAAAATTGTGACACATACGATATCATCAAAATTACTTACCTTCTTTGTGCCAACCTGTAAATATTGCTTTTTCATAACATGGGTCCTTTCAGCATAACACAGGCATAACAAATAAAAGACTGGATCTAAAGGCAATATATAAATGCTAATGGAGGTGTAGCATCATTTTTATCCCCTTCCAACAAAACTGTCCAAATTTATATTCACTGAGTAACACAATGAAGTACAGAAAGAATGAGAGAAGGAATACATAGAACTTCTTACATGACATTGAACCAGGCCTACAGGTATCCTGGCATCTGAGTGTGAAAATCAAAGCATGAAGTTTAGAATGTGTACTAACTGGAGCACTAACAGAAATGTTTTTCACTGTTGAACTTAAGTACAAGAGAATAAATACCTATAATAGAATTTTACTGCAGACATATTTTATACAACTTCCTTAAAAGGCATTGTACCATTAAAGCATATTCCTGATTCTGATAGTTCCTATGGCTGTCTCACAGTAAACAGCATTGCTCATTTTGGGTAGTACAAGCCACCCAAAATCTAGAATTGTCTGTATATGAGAGCTGCAAGACTTCAGAATATTGTCAGTTTTGGCCACGGGAGTGACTCAGAAGACACATTATACAAGCATTGCATTAAAAAGCAACACTGTCATTCTTAAGCCATCACAAAGCTTTGGTTGCTAATAAGCTACATAACACAGGTATCACTCTGAACTTAAATAGAGTACTGGCTGCTCTTCATCAAAGGGAGGTTGCAGTAACTTGAGGAGATGGATTAGTATACAAGGAAGAAAAGAAATCATGTTGAGCTGAGAGCTGATCCAGCTCTTCCACACCAAGCAGAAAATTCCAGTATGAGTGGGTAGCAAATCTCCAACTGTGTGTAGGTTTTGTTTGCTCAAATTGTTTTGTCTTGGTTTTAGCTGGAAAATACCTACATTGGAAATAAAAGCTTCTGATAAAAATACACCACTTTTAATTTAGTTCTTGTTAGGACAGATTTTAGCATGATGTAATTACAGTCAAACATAGAATGGAAGAAGGAAGAAAATTAACGTCTATTAGGTAGTCACCATGCAACTAAGGTACACCTCTTAAATATGGAAAGCTCAAGTCTCCCATTGTACTCTTTTTGAAGATAACGGAATCTTCTTCAACTCAGATGAGCTGATTGCTTGAGTTTTGACTACATTGTGGGCTGAGGTGAAGAGAGCTATAGAAAAATAGAAAAAGTCTCAGTAATCTGTAGGAAAAGCATTTCTGAGTCAGGTTTTCCAGGGCAAAAATAATCCTCTCATCATAAAACAGCAGGATTAAGTTTTAACTGAGTCTACGGTGCACGCAAATTTTCCTGAATAAGTCAAAAACCTTTCCTCTTTCACATGTCAGGACTACCAGCACACTTGCTCATCTGGGCTAAAAGACTTTAATCCTGATAGATGCTGGGACATGGAGGCATTGCATTGTAGTGGGGAATGTGTATGTATGTCCCTTGCAAAATCAGATCCTCCCATCAATATTATTTTCTGCCATAAATAGTTTAGTTTTACAGTAATTTCTACCCTTTCCCTGGAAGTAAGGAGGAGTTAAAGAAGTGCAATCTTTGTGCATCCTGTGGGATCCACAATCTCACACATTTTCAACTATAATATGGATGTGTTCACCTCTTCCCCTTGCACCTAAAAAATCTGGATGGACATTAAATAATTAAATTGTGTGCATTAAATTGAAATTAAGCCTTTTAATGGAGTTCAGTTGTTTACAGATCTCAATGTAACTAATTTATTGCCTTTGGAAACTGGGAACAATTCTTCTTTTTTGCATAGAACTAAAAATATATGTTGAGCAAGAAGTGAAAAAAAATTTATAAATGAAACAGATGAAAATCATCCTTCCTTCTTTATATGTTGTAATAAGCAAATTTTTGGGGGCTGTACCAGTCTGACTTTATTAAACAGTGAGTCTGTCCCATTTTTTTCCCACAGTTATCTTTTAAAATTTGTTTTTAAAAATGACTATATAATAGGGAGACATATGGAAATACGTGTATTATTATTATTACTATATTACTGAAAATATTTTATCTGTACTGACACTAGAAATAAAATTAGAAATCCTCCACCAAGGGAAAAATAGGGAAGAATGAAGCAGGAAAAGAGCTGCATTTTATCCAGGCATGCAACCAGTAAACCACACTCCATTTTCATTATACTCTCCTCTGAGAACCCACTGTCATGTTTGTGCTCAAATGTGCTGGTTTCCAATAGAACTTTCTGGAGACACACAACACTTAAGATCCATATATAAAATGCCACTAAAGCATTAAGAGCAATAAGGGGTTTACCAGGCAGTTACAGAACGCAAATATCACAACTTGTGTATCAGAGAAATGAAAAGGTGAGCATGGGCTAACTATATGCGCTGGGAGTTCAGAATTTGGTTTTCTGCCTTTTATGAATTTTGTGACTTCCAAATAGTAAGAGCAGACCATAGTTCACCCGGTAATCAGAGCTGTGCAGCAGCTCAAGACGAATCTGCAAAAGTTCACAGATCTTCCAAAAAGCAGCTCTGAGCCTCAGGGTCAAAGATGTATTAAGAGATAAGACAGCCCCCAAAGGTGGCAATGACATTTTTCCTGCAGCTTTTAAGGCAATTTGGACAGATTTCAACATATATACAGTAGAAAGATTGCTTCTGACTTCAGCCTGGACAGGCTGATCCTTAGGAAAGGAAAAGGGCCAGGGAAGCCTCTTCATCTTTGGCATCTTTACCACCATCTTTTACAAGCCTTGTCCTTGTCAGGAGACCTTGAACTGATGAAACATGTGTTCACCATGTGTGCAGCCAGAATCAGACCCCATGCTTTGGCCTGCTGTGTTGTGGCCACAGGTAGGCTGGCAGCCCAGCTGGGAAAGGCTGGCTCAAGAGCCCAGCTGTGTTTTGGAGCTGACCTCAGAGTCAAGGTCTGCTCTGGGGGCAGCTGACAGAATAGCAATAGCTGGCCAAACTTCAGCTCCTTTACACTGACCCAAAAGGGATCAAGAGATGAGAGGGCCTAGGAAAGGTTTGAAACAAGTAAGGAAGAAGTTATCTAACATTTAAATCCAGAAGCACAGAAGTGAGATGCAATGTAAATGCAGCTGTAATATTGTGAATCCTAAGATTTTGGATTGTTTAGTGCTGGTTCAACTGTAATAGATTTTGATGCCAATAGTGTTTAGACATATGCAAATAAATATTTATTGGTCGAGTAATTAGAATTATTACAGCTGTAGAAAAGTAAAGAAAGTACAAAAGCCTTTTGGCAGGCCATCAAAAGGTTACTGATTTTGTCTATCTGGCATAATAAAAAGCAATGTCTGCATCTACAGACTTTATCCCACTTTGCACATACACTTTAATCTACATCTAATAGAAAAATCCTAAAATAAACTCTTGATGAACCTTTATATCCTTGTAAAACTACATCAAAATGCCACCAAGGTACTTCAAAGCCAAAGAGTTAGAGGTACCAAATTCACTACTTTGAGTCCATTGTTGCCAAAATACTCACAGAGGGTGGACAAAACAATTTTCATTTCATGATGAATTGATAATGTGACTATAAACAACTCACAAACATTGAATTCTCCTTCCAAAATAGATGACTGCCTAAAGATGTGATTAAGTCCAAAGGATATCTCAGTTTGCTCATAAATATTCATGGTTCAAAAGTAAGGAGCAAAATATAAATACATGGTCAGCAACATATTTTCTAAATGTGTGCCCATTTCATTTGATTTTGTGTTGATTTATTCTTTTTAATGAAAAACAAATCATGGTAGAAAGTCAGTACATTTCACACTTTCTGACAAAAAATCACATCTTTCCCTTTTTATGTTGCGCACTACTTCATTCTTCATGGATTTAGGTATTTTTCTGTTACAGCCTTTAAAAGTTGACAAAGGAGAGATATCTTGTTCAGAGAAAAGTGAAACACTACATTCAGTTTCTTTTTTGCTTTATTTAAAATATCAACAGATTTCCACTGCATGTAATTTGTTATTTTTGTTATTTTTAATGTTAAACTATCCAGGTTTGTTGTCTGATTTCTAAATCTTTAATAGTAGTCCTAATGGCATTACTTTTTACAAATTAGAAAAAAAAAATTTGGAATGCTATCTTAAATTACATAAACCCATGGGCTTATTCATGGTTCTAAAGAAATATAAGACTTGATAGTTTAGATAGATAGATAATTCATTTGACCAAATTATCAAACAGTCTTGGGATTCCAATAACATAAAAATGTGATTTTTAAGTGTCTAAACATTCATTTCACTGTTTTAATTTCTTTAGGGGAGTTGGAAAATCTCTTAGAGATTATCTGTGTGAATCAAGTTGTTTAAAGGAAAATGGCATTCTATTTCAATAGAGAATTTAAGATTTTCCACTTGGCTTATAATTAAATGAAAAGCAGAAGTACTCTCTTTGTTCAGAGCAAATTTCAAAACCATTAGCATGAAAAGTAAAGATGTTTCTATTTCTAGTGAAAGAAAACATTTTAACATCTGAAGTGAATTTAGTATTTCACAATAATTTTAAAAATCATATTGACATTGTAAGACAAAATAGTTTTATTTGGATGCACATTTTTAAAAGTCCTCTAATCACATTGATTAAAAAATGGGGAAATAGCAGAACTGGTGGGGTTTTTTTTCATATGAATGTATATATTTCAGATTTTTGTGTGTGTGAAGAGGTTTTGAGTAGTTCTGTTGCCTAACTTTCAGGAACAAACAGTATCTAAGGTCATCAGATTCTCAGTTTGAGAAACCTACTACACTCTTCGTGTTTAAATAGAACCTGCTCAGCAAACTTATGCCTACCAGCAAAGAGAAAGTGTCATTTTCAAGGGCACCATGAAGGACAGAACATTGAAGAGCATGTTGAGGAATTCCAACACCTTCAAAGAGAAATGATCAATGCTTTCCCTCCACACATTTCTTTTCTGTATGCCAGGCACTTCCCTTTGAATGCAAAAGAGCTTGGAGGTGGAACTCCTGGATAGACACCAAGGCCTTGCAGTTAGAAGAAGAAGTTAGAAGAGTTTTCAATTAAGCACTTCCTTTGCCTCCAATACCTGGCCTTTCACTTTTTTATTTTTAAGAAAAATTCTAATTAAATGAAAATTATTTACAGAACAAGTGGTTTGGATTTTTTTTCAGGAAGATGTCTGCTTTCACAAAAAATAAATATTACAAAGAAAAATAGATATAAAAAAGTAAAATGGCATGTATTTGGTCTGAATGACTATAAACAACTACATGTTTAAACAATATTCTAAATTATAGATGAAAAATTTAAAATATTAGGAAGTAAAGTGAGGGTTTAAAATTAAATATCGAGTTAAAAGGAGAAATAATTAAATATTTACAGAAAATCAAAAAATGAAATTATTTTTCCATTGTTATATAGTTATCTACTGAACTCAGTGAACATTAACCATTACACAAAATGAAATTTCTTTAACACATAGAAAACGTTGTGAAACATGTTATTCTTTCAGCATTTTGCTTCTAGGGCATAAAGTTTAAAAAAAAGCCCTAAACCACATTAAAAAAAGGCAACAAAACCCACCTTTGGCTAAAATAACCAAACCCAGGTACTAATATAACAGCTACAACAGTCTGGCCTTCCATCCCCAGTGCTTTGGATGTGCAGATTTGTTTCTCTGAATAGAGCTGAAAGACTTTTTTCCCCAGAACTACAGCAGAAATTCTGCACACAGACCAATTTCAATACATTTTAAAATTAAAGGCGCCATGCTCTGGGCAAGACTCCTTAGATTTTTGCTTCTGTATTATTATTTGGAAACACTTTTTCTCATCAGCTTATATAGAAAGCCATAGAAAGTGAATGGTGTTTTTCAAGTACTTTGTGACATGCACATTCACCCCAGACATCACGCCTCAGTTAGGATTCTCCATGGGATATCCCTTTTCATTGTACCATATTGTACAATTTATGTCTACATTTTCTTTTCTCCTTCGTTCTATCGAGCTAGATGTTTTTCCTGGGCCATCGAAATTGAAGCAGGTTATTAATATTATGCCTGCTTTAGGTATCCACGAATTAATATTTTTTCAAGAATTCCATGTTTAGGCAGCAGCACTTCTTCACTTGCTTTACATAATGCTTTGCAATGACCTGTCTGGTTCAGAACCGCATGGTAAGTCTCAGGCACAGAAGGACACTGGGCTCAAGGAGAGATGGAAGTCTCTGTAATTTAAGCCCTGGCAGCTGGCACCACCTTACATGCTAAATTAAAGTACTTTACAGTGATGCATCAAGCAGATCCAAGAGCAGAATCTAGACCTGTAAAAACATTTGTTTTGAGAGCTAGAAGATGATGTCTGCAATTGTTTCCTCATCTTAAAGACAGAGAGACATTCTGCTTCCCCAGCACTTTGTGTCTTTATGAAAGCCATCAGTATTAGATAAATCAAAATGTATTCACTACAAGCACCCCTGGATAACTTGCTTATTTCCACAGCTTCCAGTCTGATTTGCTGGAGAAGGTCTGCCAGCCCAGTCTGTTCCATAGCCATCCCCGTGAGTCATAACACAGCAGCTCCAGATGGAAGACAGGGCAAACATCTCCCTCCAGAATTATCACCAACTCAGTTGCCATCAATCAACCAGCAGCTGGGACTGAAGAAACATTCCCTGCTTTGCCTGGCTCACTCATGCCAAAGACTCAGCACGTTAGAGCTATGCTTTCTCTCACATTCAGTCCTAGGGGTGAAAAAGCCTGAAGACTCTCACAGATTTCCCATGTGGCTACTCAGCCTACCACCTTCAAGAATCACGTCAAATTTAGTGAACAAAAGAGATTTTGTCTTAGCACTTTGGTGTTTTTAATTCAGGGAATTAAGCTTCATAGCTTACAGGTGAGATCTTGTCAGCCTCTATCCAAGAGACAGAGGAGCATTACATGTACTATTCTAAAGGCACAGGAGCAAGTGATTGGCAAGCCAAAGGCACGTCTGGGTTAACATGTGGGAAGCTTGCACACTGAGTAAATGTGACTGCTCATGCCCATTCTGCAGTTGGTGGAAGTAGTAGGAGTTGGCTGGTGAACTGCAGTAATGGTGGGAATCCAGTTTTTGCTCTGTAGTAGCAGACATGGCAGGAGGTGGCTGTTCCTTGAGCCAAGACAAAAATGGAGAGCGAACAGTTGGAGCACTCCAGCAGCAGAGTTTTGGCATGAAGCTTCACACAAATGCTTGTGCCAGGGTGACCCGCTGTGCAGTGCTCTCAGCCATCACCTGCATGTGGGGAAGGCTGCAGAAGCTAATACCTTGGGGGATACAAAAGAAACAAAACTGCATGGCAAACAAATACTTGGGTGAATATTATCCTCTCATCTGTTACAAGTACAAGCTTCAAACACCAGAGAATGTTTCTCTGATCAGAATTACCTGGGCTGGCCTATATTTCCTGTGAGTTAATAGCCCCTCATTCCCAAACAAGGATGTTTGCTTTAACAGGAGATGATGGGCCTGCCTAAGTGGCAACAGGGACCTGCTCTGCAGGTCTGACTGCTGTTTTCAGAAAGGACATTCAGTGCCCCAAATTTGCCCCTTCATGCTGGCCTAAAAGTCTGAAGTCTTCTTTTGGAGCATTAAAAAAAAAATAGCCCAGTATTTTCTAGCCATGCATTCAATAACAAGAGGGAGCAGATCTACACCACAAAATTTAGAGTCCATTTTAGGGGCACCTAAAAATTTTAGGGGCATCTAAATTTCATAAAAATTTAATCAAAGACATAGTTCTGAATCTTACCTTTGGCTAACTATTATTTTCCTGTCCTGCCTGGACAAAGTGGGCTGAGTAACTTTGCGTTATTTTAAATGCATTCACCAATTAAAAATTTGACTCAAATAATATTAGCTTTGTGTATCTGAGGCAAAAAGGAATGGTGAGCAGATAAAAAGAAAATCATACACTGCAGGACAGAGAAGAGGAAAAAAGTCAGCCCAAGAGGGACAAAAACAGTAAAGAAAGAAATTCAACTGGGAAATGAAATCGTACTATATACAAATTATATATGGAAAGAGAGAGAGAAGGAAATCTACTTCTGTAGGCTGGCCTTTTGTGAGTATCACTTTTATGTCTAGCTTCTGTATAGGTAGCACACTTTGCTATTGCAGAAAACCTGCATTAGGAACAGAAAGCTTGAATCACCTATAGGGAAAAAGAGAAAGGCCATAGGGCTAAATCATGGGAGTCAAAGATTTGAAATATTGAGCTAAAGCTACAAAGCCAAAAAATACAGTGACAAATTCATGAATTTTATGTAGTTGCTCCATTCAACAATAAGGTATTGTTCAATGTCTCTAGTCCTGGGAGATATTTTATTCACCTGGAAAATTGCCTTCAGTCTGTCCAAAATAGCATTTTAGTTCTAAGATATAGGGATGTCATTAAATAGAGAGCATTTGACATTGCCGTAGGGCTTCCCAATTGAAAAAAATGCTCTATCAAACAAGGGAATTTGGCACCATTGTATTGCTACTATCTACTGAAGCTAAATAAAAAAATTACACCTTCTTTGCACCTTTTATACTTTGGAGTCTCCAGGGAAATCAGGTAGATCACAAGCAAGTTAAGATTCCAAATTGTCAATCAGAAGAAAAAGGAGTTTTCAGCATTTTAAGTTGGACAAGTGGATCACTCCCTAGTTTTAGCCAAAGTAGTGAAATAGCAAAGAAGCCCAGTTGGACTCTCTTTTTTTATTTCCATAGTAGTACAGAACAGAACCTTTTTAGCCTATTGAAAAGAATCTGTAAGATTCTCCCTTTCTATCCCATCTCCCTTTTTCCCAAACTCATAATCACTGGAAAATTGTGTGCAACTCAGTGATAAAGCAGGCTTGCTTGTAGATTGAAACAATGTGCTTGTTTCCTTACAGCAGCGTTCTGCTCATTCTTAAGCTTTCTTCTCTCAACCCACCTATTACAATTCAAAACTGTCATGTTGATGTTTTATAGGCAGAGTCCTTCTGGATTCTTCTTAGAAACAACAGCATCCTTGAATAATTTATACCAGTCTGTTTCTGCTCTACTTTTTTCCTGCACTTCAGTAAGCTTCCATGCAGGAGGGGGAGAAAGAATCAAGTAAGCAGCTGCTAGCGAGCGTCTGCCTCTACATCCAGCATTTGTCTTCTATCATCCCCATCCCCTCACCATGTCAGGAAAGACAGGAAAGGAAATTCTTCTCTCAGAAATATTAAAGGTTGAATTCAAGTTCAAGACTAGCAAAGCTACAAGGATCACAGAAGGTAAGGCCAAGTTGAACAAATAACTGCATGTCAATAGCATATGTGGCATCATAACTGAAAGATGACTTAGTGAATTTTGGGGTTAGGAGGCAGTTTGACCATGCTGGGGTCTCCACACAGGGTTTTAAACTGCCTCCCAAACTGTTCTATTACTTAATTTTTTTATGTCTTTGCTGGAGAAATTTTAAAAACAAAGCAAAGCAAAATCAAACCACACACATACAAAACTCACAATCACACACTCACCACCTCAAAAAAAAAAAATAAATGTAATCTGCAAAGACTGCAGGACTGCTGTAGTGTTCCTTTTTAATTTGAAACACTGAGCAAGGAAAAAAGCAGAGGAGGCATCAGGGTGAGGGTCAGGCTAGAAAGCCCTTGCTCTGAAGGAATGAGCTTCTTAGTCACATTTTCGGCAAGTATGAAAACTAGAACTATACTGTTATTTTGTACCTCCCTATTCATTAGTGCAGAACCCAAGTGGATGATGTAAGCTGTTAGATGCTGTGAGGTGTGGGTCTGCCCCAGCTCTGCCCTGTGCCAAAGAGCCTGGAGACAGAAGTGACTGTTCCCTAACTACACATCTCATTGCTGCACTCACTACAGAGACTCTGCTGAAGGCTTGCTGATGTCTTGCACTACATAAACTTTGAAAAAGCCTTTTGTAAATTTTATCCCAGCACTACTACCTCCTATAACAACACAAGGAAAGCCAGTCAAAATGCCAAAGGAATTTGTGCCTTTGAAAAAAATTTGATGGCTTTCTTTGAATTAATTTTTCCTAGCCAAAATAAACAAAGGACATCTAAATCCTACTAGACTCAGATAGTGTCACAAGGAGACCCAGCCTTTTAGCCTCATTATCTTGGAAACACCCAAAGGAGGACCCTTTATTATTTAGCTATCATGTTCTTGACTGCAGTGCTGGTCTGTAGACAAGAACATTTTATCCCCATAGACATTCTCTCTCTTTGCTTGTCTTTTAATCCTACCTCCACCCACTTAAGCAAGATAAATTATTTTCAGTAGCTTTCACTGTAAATCAAAAGTAAGTCTGTGTTTTGTACAGGCCATTCCTCACCCATTAACTGAGTACAGTAGCAGCATCTGCAGTAACACAGGACAAAAACAGCATTCTGCTGAACACCTGCAGTATACTGAGCTCCAAGTCACCTGCGTTGGGTAAGAAACAATTTTGAGCTAGCTCTCAAAATGCCACTCAGGAGACTCCTAAACTTTCATCTTCCACTTTTGAAACCAAAACACTGAGCATGGATCAGGTGACAAAGCCTTCACCTAATCAGTTTCTCAAAAGTACAGAGAATATCTATCATCATTGCAGTTATTGAAACTTCTGCTAACCTACTTGATGTAACTTCACCAGCTAGTGCAGGCTAACAGGGCGGCCAAATCATCACAAAATTGCAGAGACTAACTTGGTGATACATTTTACCAGCTTTCCCAGGTAATATGTTCTAACTTTCTACAACTATTTGGTAATAGTACCAAGTTACCTTGTGATGTAAATCTTTCTCTATTATATCCACAGAGAATGAAGTTACACCTTGGACTGCAGCATGGAAATACCATAGAAAAAAACGTTATTTCTTAATTTCAAAAAGCCTCTTTCAAGTGTCAGAAGGTTTCCAAGCTGCTTTCATAGACACAGAAATGTGTTCATGTAGATTTTCTAAATGTGTTCATTGTAAATTTTAATTTTAGAAGGACAGAAGTTTAATTTTGCTAATAAAATATAAAAGATAATAAAGTAAGGGGTCAGATGTTTGTAGTCTTAAGAAACAGCACCATTATGATTTAGATATCAGTCATAAGTCAATGCCAGATCAATATTTGACACTTGCACTAATTTAAATTATATTACTCTAAAGTACATTAAGAATTCACTGCTGAGAATACAATTATTCCACAGATCAGGCTAAAGAATAAGCAATGTAATAAACAATTTATAATTGTATGTTTCTACAATGATGTTCCAATACCTATCCTAAATAAATCTTTTGTAATATCTCATTATAGCTCATTATTTAGTTATATGAAGAATTAAAGAAATAAAATATGGTTCCTCTCTAATTATCTGGATGTTTAATCTCTGCCCTTAAGAATCATTTCACATAATAACCGATGGCTGGAGCCACATTTCTTATATTAAGGGTGATTAAGAAAAACAAAATTATTTTAGAGTTTTGGGACCTATAAGAGGATGTGATAAGCACTTATCAAACCTCCAGAAGCCACAAATATATGAAACCTCTTATCACTGTATGAGGCAGGGATTAGCAAATACTCTTCCTTTATTAGCATAACAATAGATTAGAGGAAATCACAACTACATTGCATGGTCCTGAAATGGAGAGGGTAAGTGTATTTAGGAGACAGACATGTAGAGATACGGTCATGTACCACTGCAGTGCCAGGATGGAGAGAGCTGTTGGATCAACCTGAAGCTGTTTCATCTTACCAGTGTCCCTACCCAGGGATCTGTAGCATTATTGGGCTATACAGGGCTAAAGCTACAAGCTGGATGGGAAATGAGCTTGGTGTGGGAGTGCTTTCAACTTCTATCTAATTTGATCAGTTTGACATGAAAAAGTTTCACTTGCCAAACTAAACTAAAATTAGCTAGAAATTCTAGACAATAGTAATGGCTTAAGTTAGAACTTTCTTTTCCTGATGGGGGGAGAAAAAAACCCAACAAACTTTAGAAACTTCCAAGTTTAAAGGGTAAGATAAAATATCCATACAAACCTGAAGATTTAAATGGATAACTGATCCAAAACCCAATTCATTTATTGCTCTGAACTCTCTACTCCCATTTTTACCTCTTATTTATTTTCTCTTGAGAAACTATGCTAAGTTACCTCAGTCATTATCTACTTCTGCTGATGCAGAAAGTCAGTGGCAGTAGGATTGGGTCTTCTGCTATTGCAACCTGAAGTCTTGTAAAATCTATCAGAGATGATGGAAAAGCAGCTGAGCAGGGTATAAACACTTTCCAAAACAAAGCCTTTCCCTGCACAATTTCTGAGACAAGAACATAGTCTTGGTTGTGTGCGAGCTCCAACACGAACCACTGTTATTTCAGAAATCAGATGCCTCATCCACATCAAAAGTCAGAACGATCCCAATCACTAAAAGCTGTTTTCACATGCCATAGCCAGATGACAGCAGCTACTGAAGGCAGACAGCTGAAGCTAGTTGGGATATTCCTACACATATCCACAGTGTGCAAACAAATACTTAAAGTTTGTTACCAGTGTTTGCCTTACAGGATTGTAAGGCAGAAGTTTTCTTAAAGGTAATTGACAGTGGTGAAATTTCCTCTCAGTTTTGGTCTCCAGTGTGTGTGTTTGCCCTTTGAGGCAAACAGCTTAGGAGCCAGACCCTCCTGTAGTCACAGTATAGATAGAAAAAGATTTTGCCAGCCTTCTCACCCAACAGCCATGTTTGCAGATTTATGCTTTACTAACACCTTAGAGTCACACCCTGTACCACTGCTTTTTCCTACACCAAAAGTCTAGTCCATTTTCTAATTCTAGTTGCACAGGAAAATGCCAGATTAATATTAAGAGCCTGGTACTGGGAATTTAGGGAACCTTCACAATCTCTTGTGCCCCACCATCAATTAATTTCTCTTTCCATCACCCCCTTCCTAAAGAAACAGGCCTGCGTTTCTCTTTCAGGGAAGGCTGCTATGAAGTTTGTAAAGTACCAGCTCTCATACCTCATTGCTTCCAAATTTGAGTACATTATTAATCTGACTAAAGTTCATAGTTGAGGGTTCCCAAAGATTTGCCTTGAGTCATTTCTCATCAGTACCAATGACAGTCTGTCAGCTGCAATAGGAATCTGTTATTACTGTAATCCAATGTCCATGTGCATGGCAGAAGGACAGTTAAATAAATCAGGGATGACTTCTGGATTTCTAACTTGTAACTGCATGTCTCTCTTTCCATAACTGATCTGGTATCAGGCAGAGATGAAAGAATGGATGAGAGCCAGCTTGCTAAGGAGACAGCCAATGCTGATGGCAGAAGAGGAGACAGTTATTATCAAAGTGCTGTGCTAAGAGCGTGGCTTCAGGTGACACTGCTGACTTTGGAGGACTGGCGCCTATGTTTGGAAGATGAGGTAAAAGGAATGATGAAAGGTACGTTTTTCCAACTTTTTATTTTGGTGCAGATTAATCAAGAGCTAAGGAGTTCTAGAACACACAAGTTCGATTTTCATTCTTCTGGCTTCTGAAAGGGCTGTGCAACTAAGACGCTGGTGATGACACAGAGCAGACAGGTATTTCTTATAAGAAGCTGCCTCAGAGGAAAAACAACCCACCAAATCTTTGTGTTCTTTTTTGATATTTTTAAACCTTTGGCAGAGTAATAGAGCACTTTGGAACATCCAAGCAAATGCTTTTTAAATATCAAGGACAGAAAAAAAAAATGGTAAGAGAAAAAAATAATGCTGAAAACCATGCAAATCACCATGATCAACAACAGAAACATTAGAAAGTTTTTTTTAACGTAGTTTTAGGAATAATCTTTATAGCTAAAATATTCTTTTTTATTTTTGAAAAATAACAGAAAAAAAACCTCTTTATCTCTCAACGTAACTAAAGAGTCTTTTTACTCAGTGACAATTCTAAGCTTCATGTAATGAAATTGGTAAATAAATGGGGGAAGGAGAAAGAAATTAAGATGTATCTGTCTTCTCCATATCTGCTTAATTTTGGAGAATTTATTTTGTTGAAAATAGTGGGATCCAAGGTACAATTTCTATCACAGTTTTCAATTCTAGTGATGCTGAGATCCAGAAATTGGCTAAAATTCATTTCTGGGCTACTGAATGCTTCAAACATACATTTTAATTTTCTCTATACCAAACTAAGGCCAGACTGACTCCTCCACCCTAATATAGGTGTGAAGATTAAAATGCCAAAGTACTTTTCAGTGATTTCCCCAGTTTGCTACATGCTATTGATTTTTTTTTTTCTCTTTCGCATTAGTATTTCCTGAGAAGCCTGAGTCTAAAAAATAAAATCCATGGACCTGCTAATAGTAAGCGTGGATAGAATTAAGTCTTTTTTCATAGACCCCAGTTCAGTATTTTGTTCAAACACAGACAGCTCTTCTGAGCAATCTTTTGCAGCAGTGGCTGAGGCACACGCTGGCCCAGATCTTGTTGGAAGAGAATGAAAGCCACACAATTTTCCATAAAAATATACCAGACACTTATACCCCTTCAAGCACAGTGGAGCGACTCCTATATGCAGCATTTTTATTTGCTCCAAGATCCATACACTACAAGTAGCTGACCAGTCACAATGGCTGGGGGGCACTGAGTGGATGTGTTGCTACAGCAATTTTTAAAGTCATTAAACAGAAGCATGTGGGAGAGAAAGCACAAGGAGCAATCACTTGAATAAGTAATGTGCTCCATTTCTCTGTGCTGATAATTTGTTGAGTCTGAACCACCACAAAATAATGCACTCAACTGGTTCAGTTCCTTGTTACTGTAAGTTACAAAAATACACAAAGAAAATTGTGTATTTTTTTCATAGTCAAGTAATTTGGAGAGCAAGTATGATATACAACGGACAGTAAAAGAAAGCAGTATGAGAGACAGAAGGTTCCCTGTTACCCTATCATGTTTAATACCCCTGCATATGTTCTTGAGTGCAGATTAAGTGAAATGAGTTCTCCAATAGAAGTAAAAAAATAAATATCAGGGACTCTCTAATACTTACTTCTCAATTGCATTGTTCCATAATTTTGGAGGAATGGAGAGTTTAAGAAAAATAGAGGTTCTTTCTTTATGGCTGGATATTTTTAACTTATCATTTGTAAGACCACATAAAATGATTTAGTTGTCAAAGAATAACTGAATTACATAAATAAAACATTACATAAAAGACATCTCAGTACAATTTATGTGAAGTGAATTTCACAAGAACCAGTCTATTGTAGAAAATTCAACTTATCTCTTCCTGATCCTTTTATTCTATCTAAACATAGAAATTTATGTCAGTTCAAAAAAAATCTATTACTGTTTCTCATAACTGAATCCATTATTTTCCTTCCATGATCCATCAGGTAAAAACAAGTGCAATAGACAGTTCTAGCAGAGCCTTGAACATAAAAGGCCTCAAGAATAGAATGAGATCTGTTAAACCTATCTTGCTGTGCACTATAACTGGAAATGATAACCTTGAGGTTTAATTTAAAACAGGTCATAGAAAAGACTTCTGACTGTAATTGTTATCTGTCACATAAATAAAATTATTGTAAAATGGAAATGGGCTTGAAAAGGTACAGTTTTGCTTGTTGCATTGCCTGTAAGCAAATTGAACTCTGTGAAGGTTTATCACTCTTTGCTGCCTTCTTCCTCCAGTTTTTCTTAATAATGGATCCATTTGATTGCAAAAATATGGAAAGAGCTGAAAACCAATTATTAATTTTCCCTATTACTTTTTATTTCCAGAGCTTTACTGATTCTGTTGCATTTAGTGATTTTTGTCTCCTTTGTTCCCCTGTTAGCCCAAGGAAAAAAAAAATCCAAAATTAGACCTCATATTAGAGTGGCAGTATTTCCCTTGCATGGCAGCAGTTTCCAGACAGGCAAAATGAGGGAGTGAGTGCAAGTGCATGGATTAAGCCAGAAAAGGAAACCAATGGATCTCAGACCAGCACCTGCAGTTCCCAAGCTTGGCCTCCACTGGATTGCTCAGAGTGGCAAAGGAACTCTACCAGGCACCGGATTTGGTGTAATTAGAGCAAGAGGAAAATGAAGAGCCTACTTTCCTGCTTCTCTTTGCTTTTCAATTTTCTGTGAAATTAAGTGCACTAGTCTCAGAACACATAGCAGTGGGTTGGAAACAAAGCTCAGGCTTGGAAGACAAAGATTCACCACACCTTTTCACCATTTTGGGGAGGCCAGATATGCACAGGTTGCCTCAAAGATGAACACAAAATTAATTTACTTGTTGTAGTGCCTATAATGAGACACACCAAAGTGAACATACCTGCTGCTTTTCAGACAGCACTGCAGGTCTCCCACCCTGGGCCAGCCATAGGAGAGGCAGCTGGCAGACCCAAACTCCATCAAGCAGCTTCTCTTTGCAAGCACCAAAGAGAAAGACAAGATAGGGTGGCAGGATGCAAGAGCAGGGAAAGGTGCCTGCCAGCAGCAGCCCAGTGTGCCAGGCTGCATCACCTGGAGGCCATCACATGCAGGTGCCTGCTCCTCACACAGCTCAGCAGGAAGCAGCTCACTTGCAACTTCTGCTCCTTTCAGCCTAAGGTGGCTCCTGAGGCCGCATTTGGTAGAGGAAGCTTGAAACAGCTGACTGCAGTTTGCAGCAGGTGGATTATTACACACCCTCCCAGCAAAGGGTCTCGTCTCTGCCAGATTCCTTCACAGCAGCAACCACAGAGAACTCTGCCAAGGGTGCTTCCATGGAGCCCAGGAGAAATGAGAAATGAAGAGGAGAAATGAAATTTTGGGGCACGGATTCATCATCTCAAGAACCCTTTCTCTCCTTTGACTATAGGAGAAATTAAGGAGACAAAGAAGTCAATTTAGCTGGACAAACAGACTTTCTACTCCATAAATGTTGGTTTCAGAATATATTCATTGTACAAGTGGGATTTCTTCAGAATTACTCATGTCACTTCAGTGGAGTTCTGCGATATCCTGTTGACTTCCACCCAAGGGCAGAAGCCAGCACAGAACAGCTTGGACCAAACTGGTGTAATTTGGAATTCTGAAAACTTTCCTATTTCCCAGCTGTCATTTTTTTTTTCCTGGCAGCTTGTCTCCTGTGAAATGCACACATCTGTGTTGATCTTTCATCTGCAGTTTTGGGTGGGTTTTTTTGTTTTGGCTTTTTTTTTGGGGGGGGGGGGGGGGGCTTGGGTTTTGTTTGTTTTTTTTTTTTTTTTTTTTTTTTGGTGGGGTTTTTTTTTGTTTGTTTTTTGGGGTTTTTTTTTTTTTTTTGTTTGTTTTTTTGATTGGGTAAACTCAACTTTTATTTGCCACATTCTTAATGCCATATGTAATAAAAAGTTCGCTCCGGGGGCTCCCTGGGTTCCCAGCCAGTCCGGGGAGTGATCCGCGGCTGACCGGTCCGCAGGGAGGGGTAGGTGAGACCCGGATAACTCCACCAGAGATTGACGAGACGTCTCCAGAGCAGTAGAATCCGAGAGGTTTTATTGCTGGGTAAGCAAAGGAGCGGGAAGAGGAGGCAGGGAACACAAACGCTCTCAGAGGGAAACTGGCTCCAGGAGCCCAGAACAAAGGTGGGACAGAGCATATAAGGGCAGGGGGATAGGAGTGGCTAGGGTACAGATCAACCAATGGGTAACGGGTAAAGGGGAGGAGACGGGATGGGGTGACATACAATGAACCAATCAGAATACAGGAGAGGAGTGGCATTCCAACAGGGTCCAATGGGGTTAACAGAACAAGGGAACTTTCCAGAACCGGGGAATGTGTTAAACTTTGATGGGCAGCTCAATTGGGGAGGGGAGCAACAGGTGATTGACAATTTCTCTATACTGAAGCCGCCTCCCAAGGGAGAGCGGGGACCCCTCCCACAGCCATAAGTCTGAAAAATCATGTTAGAAATACTGCTTGAACAGGAAGACCACAAGTTTGATGCAGAGATCTTTCCACATAACAGCATCCCTATTATCACATCAACCCACTCTCTGGGATTGGTTAACCTCATACTGTAACAGCGTGAAACACAGCTCCTAGCTAGACAAGAGATGCATGGATTGATGGGAGTTTGATAATCATAGATAACATCTTGTTGAGGCCATGAGCCAGAAGCTAGCACAAGTCTCAAAACAAGCATGGACAGAGGACAACAGGAGACTTTCCCGGGAATCTCCCAGGTTCTTCCTTGCCAATTCTTATCAGATGGGTTTGGCAAAGCTATTCAACCTCTTCTTCTTTCAGAGTGGATGATTACTTTCCAAAATCACATGGATGCTATGACAGCTAATTAATTATAGCTGTATTATGCTTTACAAATTTAATTAGTATAAAGAGGGTTAGTAGAGAGAAACACTGCATAGAAAATTAAGTTGAACATAGACACAGTGCTGGAAAGCCACTGTAGTGAGAAAGAGGAGAAAAATGATAAATAAGGAAAGGGCTTTTGAATAATGAGTACTTAAGAGGTGTGTATGAAAGAAATGAGCAGTGTGTTGACATCTAAAGGTAGAGGAGGGGGAAAGGAAATTAAAAATTAGAAGCAAGGCAAGCAAACAAGATTAATAGATTTGAAATATAAAGTGAAAACAATCATATAGAAAAGATGTAATAAAAGCCACCCAGATCCAGTAATGGATCTTTCTGATATTAGAGGAAAATAGTAGCACACTTGCATTGACCTCACACTATGTTAACACAATACAGCTCTTTATTCCTAAATTATGTTGTTAATTAATTAACTGATTAATCATAAGTGAATAATTAAAACTTGGTTCTGTAAGCCTCACAACTGAAAAAATAAAACTGTCAAATGATACCAGATTTTAGCAGAACTGATATTGTAGTTAGGGAAAGGGCAAAAAAAAATTAACATCTATAACTAGCTATATTGACTGCTAGAAGAAGCACCTGGGCTCCATTTCTCCATGGAACAAAATAAAATGGATCATCTATTACTTAAATCTCCTGTATTAAAATTGAACCTGAAGAAGGTAGAAAAAAAGGATTGCGAGATACTCTGCAAAATACCTAGACCTGCCCTGTTGGAGGGGGTTTGTGATCTGGGGAAGCAGGATTGAAAAGACTGTCACTCTAAAACACTGAGACGGTCTTGAGTTCATGTTAAAATATCTTTTCCTCCAATATCCCCAAAATTAAGAACCATAAAATAAATCCTCACAGTTCAATGGACAATAACTCATAGATATTTAACAATATTAAGAACAAATAGCTTCTAATAATAATTCAAAATATAATTTTGTTTATTCTTGTAAAAGGAGTACAGAAGACAAAATATAAAAAGATCAGCCTGTGCATCTACAAAACAAAATAATTCCTTTTCTCCCATGAATATCTATTTATTTTCAGATATAGCAAAAGCACATGTACTTCAATTCTAAACAAGGCAATTAATTTGGATTCTAACAAATCAGAGCTATCACAGTCACAGAATTACTTTTATTATTTTTTACAATGAAAGAACTCTGGGAACACAGATCCTGCTGTGTAGAGCCATCACATTCCTTCCCATGAACAAACTGATAGGAATGAAAAGTCTAACAGTAAATAATTATTCCAATAAAGAAATGACAAAAAGCTACAATAGTTACTTAGCTAGACTCATTTCAATTGTTTGTTCTTGCAACATGTAATTTTAAAATAAATAGAAGACAATTTTTTAGAAACACCCACCCTCCAGCTTCCTGATGCTTTGTCTTGCAAAATACTTGCCAGCAGCAAAAAAATTAAAGTCTTTGAAGATCAGGGAGGGGATGAAGTGTACCAGAATTCTTCAGCACCCCCAAATAACCCCACACCTGGGATTAGGCTGACTCCACAGCCTCCGTTAGCCATGTTGGCTAGGACATGTCCTTCAGGAGCATCCTGAGGGTTCATATCCCATGGCCTGGGCCTCGGCAAAGGAATAGAGCTCGCTGTTGAAGTAGCTCTCCAGCCGCTCACTGAGGTCCTCAAAGGTGGGCCGCTCATCAGCCTCCGCACTCCAGCACTGCTCCATCATCTTGTAGAGTGGTGCTGGGCATGTCTCCGGCTGAGGAAGTCTGTACTCATTGTCCAGCAGCTGGATCACCTGGTGTCCTGGCATACCTGCAAGCCAAAATGAGTTCATCAGGCTACTCAGGATCTGCATCTGGGTGCCATGTGTTCCTCTCTCTTCAGCACAGAATCACCACAGAATGGTTTGGGTTGGAAAGGACCCTAAAGATCACCGAGTTCAAAACCCCTGCCATGAGCAGGGACACCTTCCGCTAGACCAGGTTGCTCAAAGCCCTTCCAGCCTGGCCTTGAACAATTCCAGGGACAATTACTGTTTACCAGCAATTAAAAATCACCTCCAACATTTCCCAGCCACCTCACCCTCACTGTGCCAGCTGCAAGGCATTGCAAATAGGTTTGTCTGCATGTGAGAATTTTCTTCCACCCTTCGGGTTTGTCAAAATTTTTCTGAAATCTCTTTAGCTTAAATATGTCCTAAATGCCTCTAGTCTCAGTAACTACAAAATCTCCTAAGAAAACCTGACCTGCTGCTGAATTTTCCTCACATTTAGAAACATTTTCATAAAGTCAGCCCTGTTTTCTCAAGGTCATCTGGGCAACGGTATCCCCCCTGCTCCATCATCGCTAGTTATGGAGAAGAAACTATTCCCCTATCTTTGCTATACCTTTATATACTAAGACTATTGTCCTGTTCTCTTCCAATTTTTTACTCTTTAAATTAAATTTTGAATTGTGTTTACTTCTTTTCCCTAGATCTCTGATGATGATTCCTCTGCACATTATCCACTGCCACCACAAACCAACATAAACTCTAACTAATTACTGAGAACAAACTCCTGAAAGTAATACCAAGTAAGCAAACAGTAAAATGACATTTTCTACTTTCAAGATACAGATAAACTATGCCTTTGCAAAGGGGTAATACTGAATGGGTTTTCAGACAATATCCAGAGCCACAGTGTTACATATTTTTTATACTAAAATGTTTCATTTATGTGTGTGTGTCCATATGCACACAACTATAGTTTATATAAGACTTCAGGATATTTTGCTTTGCTTTTTTTTCTTCAGAACAATTTTGCAGGAGGTGAGGGTGGGAATCAAAAAGCAAAATCAATTTTTCCTTTTACAGAAAATATCAGTTTGGGACCCTGTGAAATGTAGTTTATGGGAAATGCACTACCCCTCAGGCCTGTACAGACACAGCATAACTTTTTTTGCTTTAGTTCTTCCCTTGTGTTCTACTCACCAGCACAAAATGAGTCGCAGTCAATCATCTCACTGATATCTTGTGTTATTGGAGCCACAGTTCCTTGAGCATTTCTCACAGTACTAGAAATAGTAGCTGCTCTCAGACTACTATAACTACTTTTGAGGTTGGTAACATTTTACTTTTTAATTATTTAAATCTTATGATCTTTTCCTTTATGAAGACTTTTCACTGCAACAAGTAAATATGAGGGAGGGGGGTAAAAAAGCACTTCACAAGCATTTCAGGAAGAAGGTGTCTGAAAAATAAATGAGGGGGGTAAAAGCACCCTGATTTATTTTTCAGACACCTTCTTCCTGAAATGCTTGTGCAGTGCTTCACACATAATCTATTCTTCTATGAAATATACTAAAAAAAAAAAAAAAAAAAAAAAAAAAAAAAAAAAAAAAAAAAAAAAAAAAAAGGGCAGGTTGGGGAACAAAAAACCCTTCCTTTATTTCTTCCCTTTTTCACATTCCAAGAATTGGCATCTTTGATCTGATGATGGAGGAAAATAGCCAGCTGGCTTAGGTTCCTGTGCAGTGCAGATTTACTCCATCAAGAGGAAGCTTGAATGTGTGCTAACCACAGCCTTTGCAAAGCTGCCAGGTGGCCTGGGGAAGCCAGAAGGTCTGATCCACTAAATGGACCTCATCTGAACAACCTTCTTTCTCTCTTTAAAATTTTAACCCTTTAACATGCCCATAGTATAGGCATTCAACTTTTCTTTATTGGGTCATTCTGAAATCAAGAAAAAAATTAGACACCATTCTTTAGGTAAAAGTACTTACCCTGATAAGGCATCTGCCCATAGGTGATTATTTCAAACATGAGTATCCCAAAGGACCAGACATCTGATTTAATGCTGAATCTGTTGTAGCGGATTGCCTCCGGGGCTGTCCATTTCACTGGGAGTTTTGTTTCTGTCCTAGCTTCATATACTTTCTCACTTTCTACCTATCATGGGGGTAAAACAAAACAAGCCTGGTTTCAGATCTGCTTCAGCAAAGCACTTAAGCATCTGACTAAGCTCAGCATGTGCTTAATCTTATCTTTTAACAAAACTCTTGTTTTTCATGTAAGTACCCATTTTCTGAAGTCTACCATTAGATTCAGCTTTGCAGTTGAAAAATGCAGAGGCTTCATCAGAGGCTTTTCTAAAGCATTTATCATTTCAAGCAAGCACACAACATTGGAGTGGCTCCTGATTAATTATGACTTGCTGCTGTGAATTCTGGACCCAGCATGCAAGATTTCAAAAGTCTGTCAGGAGTGGCAGTGGCAGCATCCTGCTAACACTAGAGACCAAATGTCTCCACGTCTGGTCCACAGTAAAGAAAGAAGGCAAGAGCAGGAGCCAGTGAATTTCAGAACCTTTCTTCTGTGATTTATTGTGGTGTTTAAGGGCCATTGACTTTGATAAGAGTCGCTTAAGCAGGTTTTTGGGGAAGAAAGACTAAACTCTGACTGATTCAAATTAACATATTAGTTTCCAGTGAGCTAATTAATGTGAAGTGTCAGTGAAAGACACAAAAAAATTGTTGAGCTACAAATTTGTAGAATCATGTCCTTAAAGGTTTATCACACAGACATCTAAATTTTGTGAACATTTCTTCTCTCTTTAGTTCCTACACGTAATTTAGTGTACACAACTCACACCTAAGCCTAGGTCAAGTTTTTCACATGCAAATCCAGACATATATGTACCAGATTTTGCTTTTTTGTTTGTTTAAATACAGAATGTATGTTTCCCAGCTGCAATGCTCAACAGTTTTGAAAATACTGGTTGTTACTGATTTGTATCTCTATACTTATACAGTTGGCATCTTGACCATAACACTAATCTTTAGAAACAAGGAACATATCCATTATGAGCATTGTTCATTTAAAAATATATATTTTTATGTTAAAAAACTTGTAATATGAACTTATGCATATTTAGAAGAATCAAAATTAAATTAAAATAATTTTCAAAGTCCCTTGATGCCTTTGTTAAGCCATAATTCTATACTTCAGTATGTAATAAATCCAATTCTGTTATGATTTCATATTGAAATCCATAAAATATGGCAAAATAAATCTCTCCAACACCGATTAAATCATTTTCAGAGGTAGGAAATCTCGTTTCTAAACTACAGCTCTTTCATAGGGATACTTTGGTCAGCGATCCTTGGCATTCTCTGCCTTCAAGGACTAGAGAAAAACCAAAGCGGTTCAGTGGCAAAGAATTTGCAACTGCATCAGATTTAAAGTTCTGAGAGCTCACTTTATGAACTTTGCTGTGAGCTGTGGAGAGGAATAAGGTCCTTTTATGATTACTACCTGCAACGACAAGCACCATGGAGGCAGTGGAAAAGTGAACAACAAGAGAATATATGTCAATACATTTTTATATGCCTTCCCTTACAGGCCTAGTTGTATAATCTTTCCATCATTCCTCTCCATGTTGCAAACATTGTGGATAAAGTTGTCCAGCAAAGGGTATTGCTTGCTAGGATCCTTCCTGGGTGGCTGGGTGGGAAGGAGACACCAGGATTCTTCAGACTGGCACAAAGGCACAGGACAACTTCTAACCTTGCACGGGATAATGCAGGTAGAAGATACAAGTGAACATGTTATTTAGGTCCTTTTCTCCCTGGACTTGCCTTTGTCTCAATTCATCAATTCAGGGCTACAATTCATTCTTTCATTCTTTAGTTGGCCTCTTCCACCTTGTTCTCCAGAGTTAAAAGCAGGGACAATTAACCTTTCCACAACCTACCTTAAAAACTCTTGCAAGTCCAAAGTCTGCTACTTTGTAAACATTATGCTCACCAACGAGAACATTCCTGGCTGCCAGATCCCGGTGGATATAGTTCTGAGATTCAAGGTATGCCATCCCAGAAGCCACCTGAGCAGCCATGTCTATTTGATGTGTCAGGGAGATTTGAGAGCCTCCATCTTCTGTTTAAAAAGGAGATGACAAGAACAACATAAGAACACGAAGAAGATGCCGATTTCACACACAAATAACTGAAAACCTGCCTGGTTCAAAAAGCCAACACAAATAAACCAAACCATGCAAAGTAACATCCCAGCCAAATGACAGGGATTACTGAATGACATTACTTTCCCAATAACCGAGTAACAATGCTTGTCCCATCTTCTCTAAAAGAGTAGATACTTCACGCAGGAGTTAATGTAGGCCAGGAAGGAGCTGCTGACGCAGTCCAAAGAGAAAATCTTTTATCTACTGATAGTAACATAGTATGCACCTTTCTGACAAGTTCATAAAACTATTCCAAACTGGAAGAGTTAATGTCAGTACCCAGTGGTTATATATGGAAAAGCACAGAATTATCCTTGTTCTCCAATGATTCTGACTAAGAAAAATACCATCTGCTGTCAAGTATAACTCATTTTCACTTTCCAGTCCACTTGACTGCTTCAGACTCTTATCTCTGTTGTTGTTATTCAAGAGTAGGACTCCTTGAGATACTTTGAAGCTGCCTCCTTCTCTAGTAGAACTTTTTGAAGCAATGTGTATGTCATTCCCACCACACTAAGATAAGCAAATTCCAGAAACTGAGATTTGGCAATCGAAGATCCTTGTTCAAACAATGCAGTAGAAGAACTTTGAGCTGAGCAACTCGCCTATACAAATAAAGGAAAGTCTCAGGCCATTAAAAATGGCAGCCAAAAATTGTAAGACAGGTAACAAAAAAAAAAAAAATTCAAAATTTGTACATTAGAGTACAAATTCAGGGCCTTTGGCATTTTGGGGACAGCTAACCAACCTTCTGAATGCAAAGAATTTAAGCCAGGAGGTAACTGATTGTAAACCAAATCAGTGTTACATTCAAGGACCACTTCACACAATCCCAAATGCTGCAGCACTGAAGCATGGTTTTCTACCTCTGTAGCCTCTAATACTCAAAAACATTTCAACTTTGTTTCAGAACCTTAATATCAAAAAACTGAATCCTTGCTGCTAGTCTTACGGGCAGTTCTTTGTCATCAGGTTGGTGACTTTTACTTACTGTCTCTGTGTTACAGAAATAAAACTTCTGTAGCTGGCAGTTTTCTCTCACTTATTTTTAATTGATTTGCAGTGATAGCGTGTCTCAGCATTGTTTTAAATAGCCTCCCCCAATTCTGGCATTTTATTTGATGCAACCTTGTCATATGAAGAGTGTGAAATGCCACTGTTTACTAATGTATTCTGCAATCTCCAGGCCTTAAATTTCCTGCTCATCTGGATGCTCTGACATAATTAAAAAAAAAAAAAAAAATTAATTGTCTAATTATGTATCTTACTCTACATCCTTTTTGAGACTAAAAACTCCAACACTAAGATTATTTACTTCTATTGTTGACTCAGAATGTATTTTCCTCTCCTACACATATGGTTCATACTGCCTGGACTTTTCAAAGAGAGAGGGATAAAAATAGGGCTGTATGAAAAACCACTCAGTCCACAGAATAATACAACACTTTGAAGATTTTCAGTTCAGATAACTGACAGGCATCAACATTTATTATTCATCTTGATAGACAAAGATATAAATCCACAAATGATGTTCATGTTGTATTTAATCGGAAAATAATTAAATGTTTTCAAGCACCTTGTATTAATACTTGGGTTTTGGAAGTTAGCCTATGTCAGTCAGCTTTAAATATTCCCTTTCACACAACTTCATCTGCATGTGTTGTGAACTACTTGCTAGTGAGAGCAGACAAGGATACCAACAAAGTTGAGCACAGGTTTGTCACTGGTCCGCTGATGCTCCAAGACAGCCTGACTTAAGCTTGCTCCAAGAGGCAAAATAAGGCAATGCCAGAGGAAAAAGGGGTGACCCATCAGCCTTTTGTTTAATGAGCTGCTTCAGTGCAGAATAGGAGTTAAAACTGCTAAACCCCCCTGTTTTATTCCCTGCAGACACTCAGGCACATCATGCTAAAGGACAAGGATAAGATCCACCCCTAACAATGGAGTGGCAACTGAAAGACCATTTCTTTTGTTAGGGCTTGTTTGGAATACCAGACTGGGCTGACCTATGCCTTTAGCCTTATGCGGGCTGAGGGAGAGGAAGAGGCCACTCTTGCCCTGGCTACTGCAGTATTTTTTGGATGATCTCTCTGTAAGCTGGTTCTGCACTGCAGCCATTCTGGAGCTAAAGAAGAGAAAGCTTTAATGAAGAGCCTCAGCTGACCAGGAGGTACAACTTGTGCACAAAGACAGAGGATGAAATCACAGGTCTCTTTGAGATCTAAGGTGTAAATCATGTATGTCTATCTCATAAAGATTTCTGACTACACCTCCAAAACTCCAGACAGAGCACACAAGTTCAAGCACAACTTCTCTGGACAAAGTATCCCAGTACCTCACCAGCCTCATAGCATTTCTAAGAATTACTTAATGTAAACCTACCATCTTTCAGTTTAAAGCCATTCCCCCTTGCCCTGTCACTACCTGGCCTTGTAAAAAGTCTCTCTCCAGCTCTCTTATAGGCTCCAATTAGGTACTGGAAGGCTGCTCTAAGTTTATATCTAGCTAGCTAGCTATAGATATAGATTTGTTTATAACTTCCACACTCAAAATCAAGCACTACTGCTGAATTTATAAATTTATAAATAATCCCATGGATTATTTTTTAACTGATCAAGAAAATGTAGCACCTCCATGTCCTTTTTTACTAATATATTTTGACAAAACCCTCAACCTCATATAAAAAATTTATTAGAAAAAATATTAAAGAAATCTTGGGGTCTGCACCCTGTTCTAAGCAGTCTATCACAATCGCTCACATAGAAAAGACAGGAAAATATTCTCATTGACAGATATCTGACAAGAAAAAAGGAGAAAAATAAATAAGCGGCACTTTCTCCAGTAAGGGCATTGCCTCCACAATAATTCACTGAATTTCAAGACTGCATACCTGCCAGAACAAGCCCCAGGCCCATCAGAATTGATAAAAGCACTCATATATTTATGACAATTTAATTCACTTCCAATAACAAAGAAAAGTTTTCAGGTGCATTTTTCTCATTCTGGTGGCAGCTCAATAACTCTGCATAGCAGTGTTCATCAAGAACTCTCCCAAAGTACATTTAGAGTGTGCACAGGGAATTCCCATGTCCATCATTATTAAGTAGCTGTCATTATGGAGAAATGTGATAATAACTGTGAATAAAATATGAGGGACTTTTAAAGCTGGAAAAGCATACCATACAGTTCTAGAAGGGGAATAGGAATAAAGAATACCTCTGGACTTTCCTCCACTCTAGTTTGCTTTATTTACCCATCGTGCACACAGAGACAGAAGCCTTCTGGAAATATGTTCCTGTTTCCTGCAGAGTCTCAGAAAACTTATTTTGGGAAATAGGCTTTCCACAGAATATCAAGAAAACTTACCAGAAGCTCTGTACTCCAGCTGATATAGATCACTTCCAGTCATAGAGCTCTATACAAGCTTCAAATCTCTTTCCTTATTAGTCTTACTGACAGCAATGACTTTTCTCTGACCACAATACCTATCAAAACCCTTGGATCTCTGCCTCCACCTCTTAGTTCTGTGCACCTCCCTGTTCATTGGTCACGAGATAAGGAGGGATACCACTAGACTGGGTTTCAAGTGGATATTTTTATGGATTTCTTGATGACTGCCTGGAAACCAGTTGACTTTCCACAGCCTCTGCTGAAGAGCTACAGGAGTGAGCACTTAGGTAAGGAGCAGGGTGCTGTACATATGCTGGCAGCTGTTCCACACACTGGCTGCAGCACTGATGTGCTCTGGACATGTTTACTCTATGCACACTAACAGACCAATTTTCACCTCTGCAATAGCTGTGACTCATCCTGGCCTTGCTCAGAGCAGTTTCTCCAGTGCGAGAAATGTTTCCATGCACAGCAATCATTTCCTGATGTGCCAGGCTCTTTCAATCAGATAAGCTGAAATCTGCACACAAAGGCACCAAAGATGAGAATTTGAAGAAAAATTGTGCCTTGCTACCTCTGGCCAGCAAATGCCAACAAAACTGTGGATAATCTGGCCCAAGGTCATGGCAGACCCACTCTGAGCAGTTCCTGGTAGGGCTGTTTCTGTGTCTCTTTCTTTAGCTGTAATTGTGTGTGGACAGACCCTCATTTAAAAATGGTTCCGCAGAGAAGATGGGGGAAGGCATGTGTCATGGTAAATGCTGTCTGTGGTATTACACAGGGCTTTGCTTTATGGGCTGTAAACAGAGAAGAAATTCTGCATGACAACCGTGGCAAACATTTTGTCTTCAAGAAATCATTACAGCTTTAAAAACATTTAGCATCTCACAGACATCTGCTAAACTGAAAATGGGTAACAACAAGCATTTCCCAATAACAGGAATGAACTTAAAAGTGCAGTCATTATGCTAGTCTGTTCCAGGCTGTACAATTTTATTTTTAATTATTATTTGCCTTCAAAAGAGCACTTTGAAGTGCTACTGAGATAAAAGCCCTGATGAGATAGGCAAGGGACAAATTTGTACTGAAAAGCTATCCCTGACTAGTAATAGTTTTCAAAGCTGTTAAGTACATTTTGTAGAAGTGCTTCTATTTCATGTCAAATATGATGACCTATCCTTCTGGATACTTATATTTTTATTCCTTTGTGTATGTTCCCATCTACTCCTAGAACTGGATGAAAAAATATGGGCAATTATAAGGCAAGAATCAGACTATGGATATGATTCTTCCCTATTTTTTAAATATTTTGGTTGTCAAAAATTCATAAACATTTCTGCTTTTCTTACCCCCACATATGTCAAACAAAGCAGTTTTTACATTAAACCAGGGTGTTGTACTTCTATCTTTTATGTTAGTGTATTTACTAAACTGCAACACCCTTAAAATGAGTTTAGAGTCATTTGCTTACTTTTAAGGTATTCTAGGAGACTTCCATATCTCATCAGCTCGGTAATAATATAAATTGGGTCCTCCAAAGTGCAGACAGCATAAAGCTGTATAAGCTTTGGATGTCTCAAGTTCTTCATTATTTGTGCTTCCCTCAGAAAGTCTTTTGGATCCATTGAACCTGAAACAACAGCATATAACAAAATTGAGGTTATTACAGGGCTTTCTACCGGCAATCTTAAGGGAGTAACTGATATTGTTTTCTGTCTTTGAAAGTACATTAACATCTCAAATCTTCACAGTTCCCACAGAAATCAGACACTGCAGCTGAAACAAACATTTAATGAGTGAAACATACCAGTTGTGTAGGGACAGAGAAAATATGTGTCCCAGCCACCAGAAATATAGAGGCTAAAATCAACCACCCCCAGGACTACCCCAGACAGGAAAAAAAAAAAAGAAAAAAAAAAAAAAAAAAAGAAAAAAAAAAAGAAAAAAAAAAGTGAGGCTAGAATGTTAAGGGATACGTTTTAAACAAACAACTGGTTAATGAAAGGACCAGGAACTGAGGTGAGAACGTCTAGGTAATGAACATAAAATTTCTGAGAGAAAACTAGTGCTGCAATAAAAATTTGTTGCACTATATTTTCAGCTTCACCAATTAAAGCCTGAAAGCACTGAAATCAGTTTAGCACATGCAGAGATGATGTGTGCATTTTATATATACAAAAACAAATAGCTATTTATAATGAGCATGCAATAGCAGCCTTATCAGAAATACCAATGTATGCACAGATGTAACATTAATTTTACAATCCCTTAAACACCAAAGTGTCTTAACAGCCAACTTTTTAAGTGTTACATAAGATCATATGTATACCATATCTATAGATCAATATTCTATTCATATACATAATGAATCAATGTAGAAACTATGTCAATGAAGCAATCAGAAATGGCACAGGAAGCTGAAGTCATGGCAAATATAGGATTAAAGCTCATATGTCCTGAATAGGGGATTAATTAGGAAAACATGCACAAATAAAGAAGCAAAGTTTTCTAGATGAATGATCCAGTAGTGATCAGATATTGTCAGATGTTTGAGGAAGTTGGTGAATAATATCGCCTTCAAAATGCTTGTACATGCAAATGTGAAATTATTGAACTACTCACATGTCTCCTTTCTTCCAAATCAAAATACTTCAATTAAGAAAATGTTACAGTTAAGACTGAGGAGGAAAATATCTAGTTATCCAACTTACTCTGCTCTATGCCATGTTTAAAAACAAACTCATCTTACTCAGTAAGCAGACAAAGTAATTTAAGAAGTCAAGGCTGCAAGAGTAAGAGTCTTTATGTTGTGTTTTTTTAATATTAGGTAATCTATAAAGTTCATTTGGGAGTTTGATTGCGTACCAAACATGGATATTTAAATTAAGTGAAACTCTTCGAGGATGTTAAATGGCTCAGCAATAAAATTCCAACAGAAAATCTGTTCTACAAAAAGGACTAGAAAATCAGCCTGTTCACCCAACACCTACCTTTTGAATGCCACCTCCTGAAGAATGCCCCAGCCTATTTCCCAAAACATAGGAATGATGTGTGATTTCTTATCCTCACATCAATACAAAAGGAATGATTCAGAAATGTTCCTGACTTAGACTTTATGAAAAAAGAGCCACTTGACATTGCTACTTGGGAGAACAAAGATTACATTGCAAGGAACACGTACTCCTCACTTCCGTTTCCTCATACTTCCCCTGGCAATCCCATATTGCCCAATTTAACGAGATCTTATAGGATGTCATTAGGAGGAGTGGTCAAAGTATTTGGATTTCCATGCCATCAATAAATGGCAACCAGCCAATAATACATCTCCTCAACAGGTACAAGCTATACTTATTTTCTTTACTCACTATCAGAGGAAAGTGGAGGCCTGCAAAAAGAGTAAATGATCACACCTGGTCTGGATAAAGCAGAGATTATGACAGGGAGAAAACAAAAAATATCTGTGATGCTTACTCTATATCCTTTTCTTGTTTAGAACAGCACAATCTTTACAGATTTACTCAAACTTTCCACCAATTTTAGATTAAAAAAAAAAATTAAAATCTAGTGTTGTCTTTATAGTGTTTTGACTCATTTTGATATTGATTTAAAATGTTGCTCCGTTTACTTACTTGTTTCAAGATATATGTATTGTCATGAAAATCAACCTAAAATCTACAGAGAAGCTGCATGGTGTGAAGCA
Organism: Vidua macroura; assembly: GCF_024509145.1. Lineage (NCBI taxonomy): Eukaryota > Metazoa > Chordata > Aves > Passeriformes > Viduidae > Vidua > Vidua macroura. The sequence continues at coordinate 66,983,936 of NC_071573.1, read as the reverse complement.
TTCTGCCTCCAAAAGCAAATGAACATGTGCAACTAATGATTTAGCATCCATGCCAAAATTTGACAAGTTGATCCTAAATAGGATAAACTACTTGCTCACTTAGGGTCTACCAAATCATGGACCCTCTATGGATCATAATACAGGGTTTCTTCACTCCATAGAATTTGACAGTCTGATTTGTTCCCACCATCAAAGTTTGCCTACATGGAATTTCTCAGTTTAATCATGCTATAAACTTCTCCCAACAAACTGGAACCAAGCAACATGTTTTTCAGATATGACAACTTTCAATAAATTGATCAAGAAGGAAGTATTCCATTAGCTGAATAGCTGCAAATCCTTTTCTACACTGTAAAAGCAAGTAACAGTCACAATAATGATTAAAAAAACAGAAAAAGATCAATAAGTATTTCCTGCATGTTTTACAGAGCATATGTAACCTTCAGTTTTACTTAGTTTAGATCTTTAAATAGCACAAGTATTATATAGCAGACAGCACCCAAATCCCCCATAGGCCTGTAGATCTTATATTGTACTTAATAAGAAGATTGGATGCCAACTGAAAAAATTTTAAAAGTGTCTTTATGAGTGTTCTGCCTAAGATTAGGTTTCAGCAACTGAATAAGCAAATTAAAATCTGCCTCTAAAAGCAACCAGACATGCTTGTTACAAATTAGTTGAATAAAGCCTGTCACAATAGTGGCAAAGAATTTACAGCACATCCCTTTGAGGCAGGAAACACATGCCAAATGGAGTTTCAAATAACTGAGGGGGGTTTAACTTGTAGTTGAATGTGCATGTTTTTAATGAAATGTACATTTTCACCTGTAAGTGGTAAACACAAGATGAAGAGCATGTTACTGTAAGTAGAAACGACTTGGTCATAAAACAATTAGTTAGCATAAGCCTTTATTGAAACAAGTGGAGGTTTCTTTTGTGTACGATACCAGTTTGGGAGTAAATTTATCAGGACCTGAAGAAAATACAGTCTTGATGATCTGTTTTTTGAATGAAAAAATATTTTTCTAAATGTCAAAGTCATTCTTCAGAACAAAATGTTGGAATCTCTTTCTTTGAGATGTTCTATGTTGTGCTGCTTTGCCAGGAATCACCTCTAACTTAAGCTTACTTAAAAAAAAGATATATCAGTTCTGATTAACTTCTCTTTGAAAATATTTTGTTCTAGATCTGAGGAAGCTTCACATTCTAAGATATGTGGAATAACTGATAACCTGGAAATGAGTAAGAGAGGAAGGTTAGTTATTTTCCAGATTCTACTGGCCTAAATGTAAATGGTCCTTAAATATTTGATAAACCCATCACAAGATCCTTGGTTTGCAACTTTTCAATAAACCTTCCCAAATTGCTTCAAAGTACCCTTGTACTTCAGAGCAACCTAGCCCTCTAAGTAAATATTATAGAAAATTCATTTATGTGGAGACTGCATTAAGCATATAACTATGATCTTCTGAAGAATTTCATGAGTAATAAAGAAATAAAATTTAAAAACTAAGTATTTGGCAACACAAGAAATTAAAATAGCCTATTCATATTAACAGATGAATAATATATGTTTCTGGATGTTCTCAAGCAGCTTTGTCACCATACAGAAGTAAACTTACATATCAGTGTAAGGCCACATACTGAATTAAATGGAATAAAAAAAATCTCTTTTTTTTCAGGGAAACTGGGGTACTTCCCTGACTGCAAAGCTTTTTAAATTGCATATGTATTAAAGAGATGACAAATTAGAGAAATGAAAATGTTATGGAAAACTCCACTGACAGTACCAACCCAGACACTATTTTGGAAAAGCCTCCTGAAAAAAAAAAAATCATGCTTGGACAGTTTCCATGCAGAGAGAAGCTTGGGAGATGCTTTACAATGTGATAATGACAAATGTATGCGTCAGCTTCAACAGGCAAAAGGAACTTTATCAGATACAATTAATTGGTGATGATAGATGTCTGCTTCACATGCTGACAGCTGGAGAAGCAAGCTAGCCCAGACAATAGGTTCTAGAAAATCCATCACACTCAACGTAGGACAAAGTGAAAATCCCTGCTGCAATGATTTCTACTTAAATAGAAAAAAACAGTGTCTCAGTGAGGAAATAAAAACAGAAATGTGAAATGACATATTCAAGGCTGTGCAAAGCCAAAACCAGAAATAGCAATTGCTGGTTTCTAGACTGTTTTCCTATCTACTGATCCCTGCATCTTTTTGAAAACTATGGGTCAGTAGCTCAAAAGTCAGAGATGTTCCTTAAGGCAAAGATGTTCTTATGCTTTGTTTTTTCATTCACACATTCATGGCTATGGTTGTGGATGGTAAAATGTCACAGATGTCTCCAAAGCAGAGACAAGTGAACCAATGAACAAATAAGAGAATTATCTGGATGAAAGCATCACATTACTACTGCTTTCTGTTTGCAGTCACACTGATAAACAGATTGTAAAAGGAATAAGGAGAGGTAATGGGAAGATATTGACAATGATATTTGACAGCAAAGAGTGGAATGATCTCAGGGAATTTCAATTGTTGTAATTGTGCTGGAGGGACAAGGGGTGGATTGTGTGCAAATTGTTGACTTTGGTTTTGTCATTGTGGTGTTTTGCTTTTGGTGTAGAGAATTCTTTTTCTGGACACAGAATTTGAGGTGTGGCCTCACCGACACTGAGCACAGAGGGACAATCACTGCCCTGGTCCCCCTGGCCACACTATTGCTGATACAGACCAGGATGCCATTGGCATCATTGGTTTTAAGCCTTTTAGTAGCAATAGCTAGAGATTAGTTTAAGTCCAGAAAAAAATTGTTTGAGAAATGAGAAGGACGCTATATAAGAAGAAACTGCATTTAGCCTTTCTAAAGACAACTGAAAATTGGTTTAAACCCACCCTGTGTTTACCTCCAGAATGGAAAGAACAATTAATACATTCAAATAGGCTTTTATTTTATTACAAGAAGACAAGAAGCAAGGGTTAAAGAGAAGACATCAGACAAATTCAAATGTGAAATTAGGTGCAGATTCTTACAGTGCCTTCATCTTAGGACTAGAGGACTTCTCATTATTGTGTAGTCAAGAACAAGCTGTGTTTTGATTAAATATAAATGCTAATCTCAGCAGAGGGATGATGTGTAATGGCATATAACAGCAGAGTATTCCAACTATATATGGTCTAGAACAGATGTACTCTGCAAAATAATGCTCAACAGAAAAACCCAAAGTAACAGAAATCCTTTCTGGCTTTAAGGCCTATAAATCTATGACATTCTGATTGCATTATACTCTTCTCTATTGTTCACCATGTGATTACCCTTGATCAACCTGCTCCTGCTTGGTAATAAGAGCATTGTTCCATTTCACAATTTGTCTAGTGGTAAAGCCTTTTTAGCAGAACCCCTTCCATCTCAGCCCCTTATATTTCCAGATCACTTTGAGTTTAACACACTCCTCTGTTTTTCTGATGACAGCTTAGTGAGAAGTCTGTAGTTTAAAATACACCCCCTCCTGCCCCAGTGTAAAGACAAGTGATTTAGATCTTTGAGCCAAGCAACAGGAGAGGCGTATTTTACAGTGTGTTACACCTGAAGCCTGAAACATTGCTTATGTGACTATTGGAAGCTTCAGTCATCAGCACAGTGTATTTCTTGATTACTCATTAACTATTATATTTTCTATTCATTTATCAACTTTATGTTATGGTGAATGAAATTACCAACCGAACCCTTTGCTGAAATTTTATTAGTACCAAGGTAAGCATTTATTACTCAGATTAGAGTGTGGTTATTGTGGTTTGTCTTTAATTAGTGAAGTGTTATTCCTCTTGAGTAACAATGAGAATAAGCTATGGAAAACCAGTGTGCTGATTACTGTAAGGCACTCCAAATGCCTTTCACTATACAGTGAAAAACAATGTATAGAAGAGGATAATTCCCTGGAGAAGTGATGCTACAAGGTTAATTGCTTACATTTGTGACTGTTTGAACTGTTTGTGTAGAATGAGATAGTTCACAAAGTACAGTGATAAGAAATTCAGCATCATGGCATTATCTGGCATCATGTTATTAACTACATAACTTATCAAGACAGCTTTGGGAATCAAAGTCTTCATTCTGAGCAGCACTGTGTGCTATGCATGGCTTCCTTATTACAGTGTAAGGTCACAAACTCTCTCCTATCCAAGCACCGCATCCAGGTGGGGTTTCTGTCTGCCCTAACTCAATACAACCCAGCATGAAATCAGTGAAACTACTGCTGTTGACCTTAGCAAGAGTCAAACTAAGTGGAAAAAACTGAGATAGAAAAAGTATTGATTAATCAAGCCCTTTTTCCCTGGTGAGCTATGATACTACAAAAAGAACCACAGTTGAAGGAGTTTCTTCCATTATACTGTGCTAGTCTATACATGATAACAAGTTTGCAGTGAGTCTTACGCTTATTTCAGTGAAAAAGAGATTTCAAGCTGGTTTCTGTTTGCTGAGTCACTAGGGAGATGCACCTGTTCACTGAAAAAAAAGTGTTGTCTTTCATATGAATTATAGAAGGTCTTTAGTCTGAACAGTTTTTATATTTTCAGTTAAGCAGAGAAAAAAAAAAAAAAAAAAAAAAAAGGTGCTTATTTTCTTTCAGTTTGCATGTCCCAAACCACAAAAGATATCCTGATACAAGAGAGCCTTATATGCTTAAATTCCTCCCTGTTCAGGAGACCATTCAAGCAGTGCTCAAGCATATTGATGTTATATTGAATCAAAGGTCTGAATCTGTTCTGTTTCCTGAATCAGGTTCATTAGTGCCCAACACAAGCTTTTTCAATTAACCACAGCTCATGTTGTTATCTCTTTTTAAAAAAACGCATGTATCATCCAGGCTGCCTCTCTTATCTATGTGGTTCTTGCCATCTGCTGGCAGATATTTTATGTTGTCAATTGAAAATGCACAAATTACTTGAAGTTAATGGAACATAATTAAGAAAAATGCTAAAAGCTGTATTAGTCAAAATCTTATATTACATGCAAATAGTGGGTATAAATTGTATATTGGGTATATAGTTGTGTATCAAAAACTTTGAAAATTTTGATTTGAGCAATGCTAGGAATAAAGCACTCCTTAAGTACAAATTTAGCATAGTAAATATTCTATATTACCAAAGAAATCACTGCAATATAGTACCTAATCACTAGAAAAATTCTAGTGATGACAAACTGCTTGTAAGTCAATTACTTCACCTACAGATTATTCAGTATACAGTTACTCATTTCCACAAAACAATACTGTAAAAAATAGTTACAACCCTTGTTGTGGTTACCTTTTTATGTGACACATATGTTGAATTAATTCAGCTCATCTAGAAACAAAAAACTGTATAAAAGTCTAATTCAAAATAACAAAGACTATCTGGACCTAGAGCTTTACTAATCTTCATGTCTAGGTGTGTGGATTTTAAGCATATACAGATTTTAAGCATATACACCTCTTTGCTGCAGCATTTAATAAGTAAAGGAGCACTCTTGCTAATAGTTCATATTATTAACATTTAAGAATAATTCACATACCTGGTTTTAATGTTTTGATTGCCACAGGGGTGGTATTATTCCACAGTCCTTCCCATACTTCACCAAACTGACCAGATCCTAATTTTTTCACAAATTTCAGGGATCGTCGGTCTATCTCCCACTGATCAACAGTTTTGTAAGACAAATCAAAAGTAGCAGGAGTTTGTATCTCATAAAAGAAAATAAATAATACAGTAATTTAGACTTCAACAACATATACAAATCATTGTTAACTATGTCATGTAAAGCTGGAACAGACGTAAATAAGGTTTCCTTAGCGTATACACATGCAATAAAGTGAGCCGAGAACATAAAATACAACCCTCATACTGGGTGCTCTTTGTCAGAAATAAGTAATACGCTAAAGAAAATATCCTCCCATTAAAAGCAAAAATTAGAAATCATCCCTCTAGCAAGCTTTTTGAACAGTGACATATTGGTTGCCAGAACCTTGTGGTTTTGTCTCAGTAATAACATATGGACAGCTAGAGTTATGAAGTTGGAGATTTCATCTCCATATATATTTATAAAAAGGTATTCATAAATCATGATTTGGCATATTCCCCCCACCCCCCCCCCCAGACATTTGATGATTTTTTTCAAAATGGCATGGTACTTTATTATTAATTTGTCAACCTCAAGAATGAAACTGTAACACTACCCAGAAGTTCCTGAAAACAAGCAGATCCTTAACATTCTGAAATGGTAGAAGCAGATATGGAGTCAACACTTTCTGATAGATAGCTGATGAGTTAGCTCACAAAAAATACTTTGTACAGTGTAGCATCCACGCCTTACCTTTAGGCATGGCTGTCTGAGCAACACGCAGAGGCCATCATTGTTCTTGCTGTAATAGTCAACCAACTCATTCAAAGTTTTAAAAGTTTTCCTTTTGGTTAGGAAAAAGCTTCCATCCATCCTTCTGATCCTGTAGTGCTTCACAGATGTACCATCAAAAACTAAAAATATTTAAATACATTAATTGTCCAGGAATTATTGAAGTGGTACAATACCATTTATACCCAAACCATCACAATGTTCCTAAATATATTTATGAAGACTTTAAAATAAATTATTTTATTTCCAAATATGACAGCTAGAAAAAAAAGCCTTTTTCAAACCAAAGCCCATTGTTCAGATAGCTTAATGCATCTTGTCTATCAGTCTTCAGCTATTCAAATTTGGAGATTCTCCACCAAAAGAACTGGTGTAGAAGTACACAAATATATCTTCTGTGAGGCAGCTCATGTTTCCCATGTTTGAAGACACCAAAACCAGCCAAAAGCATCTAACTGTCAGCAATCATTTAGTCAGTTTTTAATATTTCCTTTATCCTCCTTTATTTTACTGTTAACATTCCAAATAGCAGCTGCTGGGCTGGCAGGCATTTTAGAGGAAACAGATATAGTCTCCACATAGCCACAGTTCTCTGAAAAGTTCTCACATCTTCCAAGGGATTTTTTTAAAATTTGTGCATGTTTGGAATATATAAAAATCAGATGAATAATGCTGTGTTTCAGATAGTTGATTAATTCCTTTTCAGTGGAATGTTTTTTATTCTAATCTGTTGTGTCTTAATCAATAAGACTATTCCTCACCTCCTGTAAGTTACTTATCTGCATATCATGACAGCCAAAGTGTCCCTCCCTGTGACCATTAGAGAGCTCTTTAAATGTGTCAGAAAAAAGGCTCGGCCACTGAATGCTGGGGCTAGACACGGACCAGCACAAGATCAGAGAGAGACAAAAAATATATATAAATCACACACACACAGAGACACACACAAAGAAAAAAAAAAAAAGTTTGGAGACCAATAGTTTAGAGATCTTTACAAAGGAATATCAGTAGAAGCAATAGCAGGCTCAGAATCATCAGAAAGGGCAGTTCAGAAGAGCTGAAAAGGTATTTAGTCACTTATGTGGGTGTCATTTCCTAGACCCTCCATTATTTAGACGTCACTGTCCATGTCCAATGGGCAGTAGAGAGTTTAAATTACATACAGAAGGGTAATTGATTCAGCTCCAAAGTACTCCACAGCTGTTAGTTCTAACATTAGCAGTGCTCCACAATAAACCTAGAAAATAGATTCTTTACATGCATCTTGACAATAGCTTTGGTGATAATAACAGAAGAATACATGGTTGCATATTGTATGCAGAAAAAATACAGAATCGGTTGCATGAAATAAGCAAAGCTGATAGGAAGAATAATTTCTCTCATCATCTAAGTGATGAAATAAAAGAGGAAATCTCTCCTTCCTTAAATAATATTGTGGATGATCAAATATTTTTGCACTGTACTATGTGATTGTCATCCAAGACCACCAGAGTGCAGACAGGAGCTTTTCAAAATACTCCACCTCATGTAGTGTTTTTAGAAATCTGGGAACTTAAAATTCTGCATGAGGACAGGAATGAGAATATTTGTAAACAAAATCCATATTACATTGCACTTTTCAAAATAGATTTCTTTTTGAATTAACACCCATAATTACTACTTTTTAACTGTAAAATTTATGAATGCTTTTGTGATGTGTAATTTGGAAATGGTGCTGAAGCAAAATGAAGGAAAGAATATTTCAGTAACGACAGACTGAAAATGTAATGACTTTTCCAAAGTTCACAGGAAAATTAATTCAGACAAACTGATTAGTCTTTATGATGAATTGAACAAAAGGGCAACAGGATGACTGTGTTAATCCAGTCTCAGTTGTATATCACAAGTAATAGTAGTTTGACTACCTGATTTATTTATTAGCAGTATTATAACTATTATTTGTGAAGTAGCTAATATTAATAATGCAAGAGCTGGTTTGAAGGATGTGCTCTAATTTTTTAAATGAGGCTTTTAAAAAGCCTTATGATTGACAGCATGCAGGTCAGGTGGTGATTTATGTGGAGAAACTGAAGAAAAATTTCTGCACTCATATCATCTTGTAATAGGTAGCTGAGTTTAGTACAGTACTAGACAGGGGGTTGTTTACTTTTATTTTAGAGCTGAATTTGGCTGTACAAGTCCTGCAGCACACACTTGAAGTTCTGCAGCATGGTGTGGCTCCTCTGCCAAGATTATACTGAGCATATATCACTCAGGAAAGAACTATCCATAACCCCTTCCAGTTGTCTCTACGTCCATGCCAGACTACTAACCAGGACAGGACTGTAATTTCAGTTTCACAGTGCTTGACAGTAACCGGGTTTGAAGACTGCAGAGGTTTTCTCCTCAACTTGACCTTTCCAAAAGAATTACAGCTCCCCATTAGATTTCTACATAGTGTCAGTCTAGCAGAAGGATTATCCTCTCCTAGCTATCCATCTTCACGTGATGGGTTAAGCAGAAGTAGATGTTGCCACCTTAAGAATGCAAATAAAATAATTTACTACTTCTTCCCCAGGGCACAAAAATTTATGGTGGTATCAGCAGAGTCCACACCTTCACCGAATGACTCATGGAGACACTAATTTTCTATTACTGCCAAAAACGATGTGTCCCAACATAGCTCCTGGGAACAGCCCTCCCCCAGCACTGCCACCAGCACCTCTGCTCTGCCTCCATGTCCAGAGTGGATGTGGGAGAAGGGTGACTCATGAGATCACTCTCACCAGCACAGAACAGGTGCAGAGGGAGATCCAAAATCATCCTTTTAGTATGGCCATGATTTTGCCAGTTCTATGAGTCTGCTGCCTTAAACAAATACTTGTTTTTCCTGTGCTGGAACAATATTCTTTTAGGAGCATGAAAAAAATAGCTGAAGAAAACACAATCTATTTACATTGTTATTTAATGCAATAAGTCTTTCAGATACCATTATTCAGTGATGGGCTAAGTACAGAGCCTCCTGCTATCATTGGCAATGACACTCAATTAAGCTGAGCACATCTAAATTATGGCTTTTAATTAAAATGAGGCAACATCTAAGATGGCACCAACATGTTTAAAATTTAATGCATTTCACACCAGATGCTGGAGTCATCAACATAAAAATCTGTCGACAACATGTGCATTTTTAAAATGGGAAAACCTATTTTTAAAATGTCAAACACCCTAAAATTATAGTAATACATGTCGGGGGCCTATCTGGCTTGATGAGCTTTCCATTTCACTATTCACAGATGATAAAAACCTTTCTGAACATGAATTTTTGTTTTTAATTTAAATAATTATTTATTATCCAAATCTTACAAATTAAGAGTTTTCCCAAAAAGGAAAGTTAGAAGTAAAAAGTGTAATTTTCATGAAAGATTGAACTTTTATTTTTTTTTTCCTTACTAAGGAGATAATTTGTCTCCTTAATTAATATTAAATCTCTTATATATCTCATTGTCCATATGAGTATGAAATCAAGCATGAAATACATAAAATCAGTTTATGGGTTCTTGGGTAAAAGAAAAAAAAATCTTCCTCTTCAACTTCTTTTTTACCTAAATCACATGCTGGATGGAGAATTAAAATATTTTCTTAAAGACCTTAATTCTGAAAGCTATCAGAAAGACCTTATCTTCAAGCCATTATCATCTACTCTGCAATGAAACCAAAAACAGCAAAAAAAGCCAGAGCAAAACCAATCAGACCTACAGAAGATGGGACTTTTGAGGTGTAATGTTTCTGGACTGAAAAAAATTGAGACAGAAATTCGGAACATATTCCAAAATTTCGGGTTGTGATTTCTCCCTTGTCAGTGTATCAGCTACCATGGAGATAGAAGCCGTCCTTCTGCCTCAGCTTTAGTGTCTCATAATTCCTACTGATGGCAGAAACAAGGAAGGTGCGGGAAAACTCTATTCTCCATAGAACCTGGTGAACTGAATTACCTTCTTACCTACTAATGCTTCCCACAACACAAACCATTTCATTGTTTGCTTTAGAATGCACTAGCTTTCCAAGAAGCAGACAGTAAGTAATGAGAATACGGACATAAAACATCTAGACCATGATGTATACTATTAGGTTGGAAGCAAAAGATGTCATTCAGCTAAGCCGATTCAGTAAGCAGCAAATAATATTTAGCTCTTTGGGATGAAGTAGCATGTTAAGGATAAATTATGTTCAACTTTGGGAAGCTGCTAAAGAATATAGCAGCACTGGGAAATGATGCCACCAATAGTGTCTTCAGATTACTTCAGTTTATCCTCTTTCTTTGCCTAAAAGAGCACAAACATTTAATAAATCTGAGATGATACATATATTCATGCATAACTTTTTAGAGGACAACCCATGTTTGTGCATGAAGGAGAGCTAGCTCCTGCAGCTGGAGCCTTGCCTCTGTGTATATTATTTTCTTCAGTGCCACTCTTACCTTCCTTGATCAAGCAAACCAGCATGAAACAAACACTGTTGGTTTCATATCTTGCTCTTATCATTCATCATCAAATCTCCTCTTCCCAAATAAGCTTATAAAAGAATTCTTTTAAATGTCTACCACAAGCTTTCATAATTGAATCAAATATACTAGATCAGATGGAATAAATTTTCTATCCAAAATTTGTAACAAAATAACTAAACAGCAGCATCACAGGGAGATCTTATACCACTACAAATGCTGGCCTAATATTTATTTAATTCTCTAGGATTTTTCTCTGGTTTACCTAAGATACTTCTACTTTCCTGTTAGAGAAGTGGTTAGGATGCAGGATAAACAATTAATATTTTAAATCTTTCCTAAAAGGAGAGAGAATAATAAAAATAATTTGCATTCCCACCCCCAGGTGCACAATCAAAAGATTTTTCATTGATTTTTAGTAATGTGCCATGTATTTACATGCCATCATTAAGAAGATAATACAGGCTTGTCTTTCCTTCCCTGCATAACACCACCCTGTCATCAGTCTAGCCCAGTGCTTGGATGAAATCAGCTCACTGATGAACTTGAAGGAAGCTGAAACATGTAACACAGCAATAAGTTGGCACGTGTAGAGCAAGCATTTTGAAAGGTCTGTGGCTGTAATACAGCCCCTGGACAAAAATGTACACACACAAAGGGGCCAGTTCTGTCACAGCTCAGGAGCAATCTGATTCCTTGCTAGAGGTAGTTTTCCTTTAAGCACTTCATGGCAAGGACCAACTTCCTTGAGGGCAAACCTGAAAACTGTGGACTAAACTGTCTCAGTACTGTAAATATCACATTTCTTTCAATAAACACCCCTGTAGTTCACATTTCTTTGTCTTGGCAAAGCATTCCTCGCATTACCACAAGACATTGCAGGTACATACACTTTAGTTATAATTGGGAAAGTGAAACCAAGAATATGTTTCTTCACAATATTAAGCTGTGTTTCTGTGTAATGTTCAGAAGGTAAATGACACATAATCATCCAGGCAAAAGAGGAGTCAATATGAAAGAATCTGGTTATGGACAAGGTTCCTCTCATTTTATTGACATGATTCTGCATGTGACTACTCATGGTTTATTCAAACATCAAAAGCCTTTCCTGGCTCTGGAATTAATATAGGTAGAACACATTAGGAAGTTTGGGAGTATAGCCCTGTTGTCTCAAGGACAACACTATACTCCTGACTCGCAGTTGTATGACAAGTTTGATGGGAAATGTTCACAGAAAACAACCAATGAACAATCACATTTACTATCTAAAATGGCAAATACCTACAGAATGAAAACAAAATTAAGTACTTAAATGTGAGTAAAATTATTAACAAATAAGTGTCCTAATTTGATAATCATTCAGATTCAAATAAAGCACTTAAATAAATTTCAAAATGCATCATCATCTATTTTTTGGTACAAAATTAAATTATTTTTATTTTTAAAATCTATTTTTGCTGATGTTTACAGTGAAATTTTCAATGAAACATCACTGATTCTAAAGCACAGCTTTGATGACCTCCCTATGATTTTCTCCCTGAAAACAAATAAATATAAACCTAAATGTGAGCTTTAACAGAAATCTCCTTTTCTTAAATTGCAGATATCTGTCAACATGCTTTTATTTTTATTTTTGTTTTGTGTACTAATTAGAGCTGTAGTGTACAATTTTAATGTAATTTTTTATGCTTTGGTCATGAAAATACTATCTATATTAAGGTAGCTAGAACACTGGAAGTACTAAGCATAAAAAAGTTAATTTCTGTTCTTAGTATATTGATAAACAAAGTTTATAAAATATAAACTCAAATTACTTTTGCCAAGTTTTCCTTATATATCTCCTGGGGGAAAAAAAATCCATTATTAATTTAATTTAATTTTTATGCCCACAGTTTATTGTTCTCAAAGATAAAAAAGCCCAGACCACCAGAAAAAATTTTAAAACATTGCTTCAGATGAAAAACTAGCATATACCTGAGAGTGAGTATTCGCCTTTTAGACTTTCGCTTTCTCGGATTAGGAAGGCTCCTTCCTTGTTTTCAGTGTACAACAGTTGTCTCTCGGCATCTGCTCGTTTGGTTGGGCCAAAGAACCATCTGAACAAATAAAAACCATTAATTTTACCACTCAGTGAAACATACCAGGAAGACAGTTTAGCTTTTGTAAACATGCTGCATATTTACTAAGAGATAATCTGTGCTATGTTAATTAAATGTCAATAGTACGGGAGGAAAAAAGCCAACAAGAACTACAGAACAAATTTATTGCTAGAAAACATCGCTTACACATTTGAGTGAAATCTGGATTTTATTGCTGATGAAAAGTCTTACTGCTTTCAAGGCAACAAGCATTCAGAAGAGACAGACTGGCCTTGTTCCAGAAAAAAAATCACCAAGAAAATTTGCCAAGGCTACAAAGGCAGAAACTGATGCCAAGCCCACTGATGCCACTTGAACTAAGTAGAGGTGCAGGTGTGTGCTAACAACCCAACATCTTAAAAGGCAAAAGATCTCTCAAACTACAGAAGGGCTCTCAGGTTCCAAGGCGTAAATCACCCTGCTTCCCCATTCCACTGCCATGTCAATACCTCAAACGAGTTACTGGCAATTTTTCAGCTTTGCTGCTTTTTGACAAACAAAACCAGTCTATCTCTCAAGTCTCTACAAATATCTCCACACCTGTGTTCTGTGAAAATCTACTCAGATCTATGGCTTTTAAAACATTTTTCCTCGGTAAACCCTGTAGTTCACAAAGGCTTGTTCAAGCAATAATTTTAATTTGCTCCTCTGAAGATAGGATTTAGGTCTCTCGTAGCTTTGTGCTGAGTCTAAATTAAAGAGAAATAAAACGGAGATGGGTCAGCATTTTCAGCTGGGGTGGTGTTCAGCTTCCTTCCAGCAAACATGCAAAGCTCTTTCCAAGATTAGCTCCACCTCTTACTTGAAGCAAGTGATGATAAATAGGTATCAGAAAGATGCCATAAGCTCATAGGAGAACTCCTTTTAAATTAATCATAGCTAAAACTATTATACAAACTTCAAATATAAATTAATGCACCACAAGTAAGTTGCCTACTTGATTTGTAAATTACTAGTGAAAAGTACAGACAGAGTCATCAACAAACTATTTTAGTATCTGCAAGGTTTGTAGTCATCAAGAGGAATGGAGGAAATAAATGAGAATACTGGGTGATGCCTTAGCTGATCAAGCATGAGGACTGATAAATGGGTTTGTATTAACAAAGAGGAAATAAAAAGAGGCAAATACAGACAGCACTAGCCCATGCTGAATATGCTTTATTAACAAAAGAAAATTAAAGACAGATTTTTCCAAACCATATTCCTGTCCGCTGAGTTGAAGATGATTTGGATAAAATAGGTCTTGATACATATTTGGCAAGCAAAGTAATCTCACTAGAAAGCTGTAATGTGTTAGAAGTAATTTTAATTAGTTAAATGTGTTCATTAACTCAACTAATTAATTTAATTAATTCATTCATTAGACTACAGAAAACTAAGTCATCAATAAATGTTTGAATCCTTGACTAAGGTTCTTGTCAAAGGAAGGAGAGTCCAAGTTCAACTGTATTCAAGTCTCAAAGAAAATCTGTCTGCCCTAAAATCTAAATTAGAATCTTTCTGAAATTTCTAAATATACCTGCTCTGAGAGTAACATCTGAAATCTAACAAACTATATGAGCCCAAAAAAAAAATATTTTTCCCTTTGAAGTATTAGCTATCACTCAATCATATTCAAAGTGACTAATCCTCATTAGAGTGTATATGAAGAGCGCTTAATTTTTTGTCTCCTTTCTTCTTGGGTTACAAGGGTAGTACCTTTTCAAAATAATTTAATTTTGTACCAAACCCAAAAGAGCTTCCAGTGCATTGTTAGCAAGACTGGATTTCATAGCCACAGTCAAAATATACTCTTTATGTGACTCAACATTTGAACATACACTGTTAGTAACTCAAACTTCTAAATCTGAAAACTTGAGCAGTAATACAACCTATGCAACTAGAGGAAACTGTTGGTTTGAAACTATTGGTTAGTATTTTGAATATATAAATTAATATACTATTACTCTGTGTATGTAAAACCATGTCTACAATATAAACCATGATTTGAGAAAACAATATGCACGTAAGTGCATCACATTTAGCATAAGTATCTGCTTCTTTGATTTCAAAACATTTCAGCTTATATGCTTATTTTTATTAGGTTGGAAAAACTTCACTTAAAACAATATGAAATTAGCATTAAAGGTTATATAGAGGGTATATAATATGTAGGTTCTGACTCCAGATAAGCCTAGCAGTTAAAAAGATCCTAACTTGCAAAATAATATAATTAGAGCAATGGTACTAGAGGAGGTAAGTGTAACTGGAGCAATTATTATGGAGAGTGAAAAGTGGATACATATTGTGTATCACCTCATTTGCCTGACTTTATATGATCTGATTAAACTGTTTCAGAAAAATACAGGGAAAATTAATTTTAATAGCACTTGAATATTTGATTCTTAGTTCAAAGCCATTTGGTTTGCAATAATAATTATAAAGTACCAAAAGTAATACTGAATGTGAAAAAAACAATCTCTTAACTTCAAAGCAAATAATTTAATTTGCTATTCACTTTTTTTTTTAACTAAAGCACATCTGAATTTAAAGTACTATTTTCAGTGTAATGGAAGTTTAAATTCCTTTTATAAAGCGTGAAGAGCTTATTTTGATTTCTAGCAATTGAACTTCTGCTCAAAAGGCTTAATATTTTACTTCATCCAAAAGTGTATATATTAGAGGGAAAAGTGCTCTAAAAAGTAATAATGAATCAAAGTAATTGCTCACTACAAGATATTGCTCTGCAGGATAGGAAGGTCAGACCAAAACAACACCCAATCCTCAGTAAATCTAGTCATGTTTTATAGCTCAAAGACAGATGAAAGTTTTAACAGAACACTTGGCAAACAAGAACTAAACATGAAGCACTATCCATTGAGCTAGTTAAGTAACTTCTCTGAATTCAGTGCAGTGTATTGGCACCAGACAGTCCAGAAGTTTGAATTAGCAATTCTTGCACAGTATCAGCCTGAACTTCAGCTCACAGCCAGGCCACATTGGGTCATAACTGTTGGTGCTGGATCAGTAGATAACCAGGTATGGCACAAATGAGTGCATTCAGAACTAGACACAATTTCCCATTTCCAGCAGGAGCTGTCTGGCTAGCATAGCAATAGTGCTCTTCTGTCAGCAAGACCCAGGAACATGCTAACACTGGCCAACACTGCATCCAACACCCCAACTCTCTTTTAAGTGTAGGATGCCAGATCTGTTTTTTGGGGATTGTTTCTAGCAGCTTCCTCTAAATCCCTTGCTTACACCATCATTCATCACTATTGGGAATATGTTCATTAAAAATTCCAGGGTACTTCCAGGTCATTTTGGCCATCACATATAGGACAACTTTGGAGCCGGAAAACATGGCCTTCATATAGGTCCATAACAAACACAGTCCTCACTTGTTGCAGATGATGCTCAATATGGGAATACCAGTGAGATTTTCATGGTTATTGAGAGTGTAGTAATCACTTCTGTTTTGGCCATCAGTTCCACTAGCATGTTTATCATCACCATATCACATCATGGATCATAGCAGGTTTTGTCATGGCATGTTCCCTTACTGTGACAGTATTACTGCTGAGACCTCTAAAGACCTTTGTCCAAAAAAGGAAATCTTCATCTTTCTGAATGCTGGTGTTTATACTTGAAGGGCAATTTTTTTAAGAAACAGAGATCGCACCACCTTACACTCATTCCTGCCTACCTGTTCAGCCCAATTTGAGTTAAGATGGAGTCATGAACTCAAGGGAAGTTGGTAGTGCTACCTGGCTCCACCACTGCCTTTCCTGAGAAGCTTTCTATCCTCCATGGTGCAATGCTCTACTGATCTCCATCTGAAGGTCAAAGCCCCATTTACCTGGCTTTGCTTTCTGTCTCCATGTGCTTTGCTACATAAAAATCTGCTAAATTAAAAGTAGTCACTCCTACACTTCCTATAGCAGGAAGATATGGCAGGAACTTTCAAACTGGACAGCAGAAGAGGAGTAACATGGGCCAAGAGCTAAAGCAAAGAAAAATGTGGAGGCATAGCTCTCCAATGCTATATTACTAGCAACATTTCCAGTGCCTGGTAACATGCCTAGAAAATGACAAAAGCCCCAGTGGAAAAAACAAAATTCACAAATATTCCCATAACAAAAAGAAAGAGTATGCAAATGAGTTTTTTTCCTTCTCATTAATACAAAATCCCCCTCTGATCAAATCTGTGCAATGCATTTATCTGAGATAGAGACTGAAGATTTTACAGAAGATCTCAACTAATCTTGGAACTATGGGCTTTTTCTGTCCTGAGATTAACTCTATCCAACACTCAGAACTAATCCCCTCCCAAAAAAAGGATTCTCAGACATGGTCCAGATGAAAATGCTCTCAGGGGAAATATTTTTTTGGCAGCCTGTCATTCCTTGGATACCCTTTTCACAGACCCCACACCTCCCTACATTCAACCTCTCTTCTTGGTCTCTTCTGAATCCCTAACATGCTGAATCCTGACTCTAATGCAAGGTGTGTGCTGAGCCTTAGCCAAAGCACTCCTCTCATGGGCCAGACAAAATATTTCTTTGGACATGTCACTCCTTGGGCAGCTGCTTCACAATTGTATTCCAACAGAAACTCTAAATTTATGATTAAGGACTCTGTTAGCATCCCTCTTTGGGACATGGGTACGATGCTTATGACCAAGCTAAACACTGACCCTGAAATAACATTGCAGTCTTTAACTTTCTTGGAAATCCCAGCAGATCCCTCAATGCTTTTTTGTTATTCCCACTGAAAACGAGCAGAGAAAATGATGCAGAAGTTTTTCACCCATTTCCTTTAAGGCTCACCAGTTTCCCACTTTTATCCTCTACCATTATTTAGATTTAATATATACCGGAGAAAAGTCAGAATAAACTCCACAATGTCATATCTGAAGTCACCAAATTTCCTTTAATAAGTAGTTGTAGCTGGGATATGGGAAGATTATTTTAGTTTTTCATTGAAGTTGCAGGTCACTGGAGGTAAGATAAGGTTAAAAGCAGAGGTCTGTGACATACTCCTAATTTTGTTAATGTCCAGTTAAAAGCAAAAGCCCTGAGGGCTGAGTCAGCAGTAAGGTCCAACCACATATAGAAGCTGTGATCGTTAAAACAGGAATGAGGAGGGAGGAAAGGGGACAAAAATTGCTGAAAATAGCAAGGAGAAACAACAGAATGAATAACACCAAATAAGTCACATAACCTTTATTTTCAAAAATTACTGAAGATGCTAAAATGAACAGCACAATCCTATCCTGGATCGGCACTTTGTGGCATAAGGGCATCTTGCTTCTCACTTTTCCTAAGTGCTTACAACTGGGACTTACTTTCTCATGTTGGGGTAAATCTCTTGAGGCTGCTAAATGTCAACAGCTGAGAGGGTTTTTTGAGATTCCTGTAGTTCTCAACCAGAAGTCTCCATTAGGGAACAAATGGTGCTGACAAAAAGGTTATCTGGCCTTCCAGAAGATTAACTCAAGTGTGTTAACTGGGTCTGTAGTACTAGGCTGAAAAGAATAGGTTTCTTTGACTGATAAAAGCAAAGATTACTGCATTTAGAGCAAAATTCTTGGGTGAAGGAAAAAAAAAACTACAAAAAAAAAAAAAAAACCTACCAAAAAAAAAAAAAAAAAAAAAACCACACCCAGATACTCTCTATACTGAAACCCAGTTTCTTCTAGAATGAAGAAAGCTTGTGTAAGAACTAAAACAAATATAGAAAATCACCAACAGCATATGAAGTTTACATTTAAAATGCCTCAAAATCTACTGTCATAGAAAGCTGTAACTGCACACTGACGTACTTCAAAGTTAGGAGATGATAATATTAATATTGCTTTCATGGCATCCACTCAGCCATTTTCAGAAGATCCACTGTGATACCATCTTTAATTACATGGTCATATCCAGTGCTCCCCTACAGTGTTAAAATGAATGCTGCTTGTGGTAGTGCATAGCTACTGCTGCTCACTGAATAGTTACCCTCTATTTTGTTTTGTCATTGCATAGATACTGTTTTAAACAATTTAGTTTGTTTAGCATCTGCTCTCCATGCCAGTTACAAAATTACATGAATGGCTTCTTTCCTAGCAGCCTCTATTACAGTGTTCATTATTGTAATATCCAAATGCTGTACAAACATTCATTAAATTCTTTTTGTGGCTCTTGTCCTTGTAATATATTTTCTGCACTGGAGAAACAGCCCAGAAAGGGACTAAGGCAATATGAAAATACTATGAGTATTTTCTACTAATTTTGGATGTCCAACTTGAAAAGTCCAAGGGCCTGCCTTTCAGGAATTTAACATTTTGCAGTATGTAGTGGTTTATTTGGACAGCAATAGGCACTAACCTCTGTGCCACAGAAGACAAGGAGAGATGCATGGAAAGCTAAAGAGACAAAGAGACAGAGAGATCCTCCAGGGTCTCATTCAACTACTTTCATCATATGACCACCTTGTGACCACTGCCCTTACTCAGCACATGGAAACCTGAACAGGCTTGTGTGCACCACTCTTCCCTGTTGTCATCCATGCAGGACAAAGAAGGCTGCTGAACCAGCTTTTAACCCATGCCATGTTTGCAGTCTGCTGTGGGTAAAGAATAGTGCAGAAACAGGGGCAGAAGTCCACCAAGGGAGCCACTAGCAAGTCCTCTCTATGCTGACAGGAAGGTTCCAAGCACTTTGGGTTTTCCCAAAATATCAAAAATAGTTAACGTGACTGTCAAATTTTAATAATATGTTCAGTTACTACATAAAAAATATAATTTTATTTTCAAAGCCTTGGTCATTTTGAAGCAAAGTTTTCTTAGATAGCAAAAAAGAACACACTTATGGTGCAGCGATCTTCCCTACTAAATATCAAGCCCTTTTTGCAAAGTACATGAAGAAAAGATTTCTTGTATTGTTCTGAGACACTTTTTTTGCTTTCAGGTAGAGAAAGAGGCAGCCTGTATCTCACCTGTGCCTGGTATCAATACTGGAAAATTCACACCCAATCAGATAAAGCCTGGAAAAATTAAAAGCAACTAAACAATCTCTTCTGATAGAAAATATTGTTTTAATTATAAGACTAATGAAGTAATAGAATTGCTTCAAGAGCTGATTTTTCAAAAAATTAGGAAATATCACTGCATAGATGAAAGCCTTTCAGATATAACATAAATAAGAAAAAAATGTGCTTTACATAGGATGAGGGGTGTGCATGAAGAAGAGAGTGGGAGATGAGGGCAGCCTGCTTCAATTTTTCCCTGTATAGCCTACAGTGAACCTGATGACAGTTTCCAAGGGAAAAATAAAACAAAACAACAAAACAAAACAAAACAAAAAACCAACAAAAACCTCCCACAAAACAACAACAAAACCAAAAGAAACCCAAAACATATGAGATAAAACCAAACAAAACCAGAAAAATCTTTAGTCTGGTTAAATCATAAAGATGAAACATGCCAGCAGGATTCCTTTCAAGAGCATTTTTAAAAACACAAACCTTCCCATAAATGGCCTAAGAATCTAAATAGTGAAAAGTCAGGGATTTCTCTAGGGCTTACAGACTTTAATTGGGCAGAATCCAGAAAACCTAAGATTGGGTTTCAGGCAAAGCCCTTCCTCCTTACTTCTTTCTATAGGCATGCCTGGGATCATTTTGAATTCTGTCTGTTTCTCACTGTCATTTATTATCGGATACTGAAGGGTATATGGAAGTACAAAATTTAAGAGGTTAGGAATTTAAAGCTAATGGTAAAGGAAGCCATAGGACATTACAGGAGGAAGGGAGAAAACAGGACAGTAAAAATTCAAAGCTGAGAGGACCATAGAATATTAGCAAGTGGATGGATTGAGAGAAGAAAGTCAGAGTTACTAGGTAATGATGAGAACAGAATGACAAAGCTGAGGACTGCATCCAGTGCCCAAGGGCTGTAGCCTGCTGCTGAGCTGCTGCACTGCTCAGCAAATGCTGGTTTTCATCTTACCCTTCTCCCACAGGGAGCCTGGTCTTTGGCAGCCATTTCAGTCCTACTTGGGAAAACAATTTTACAGAACATCTCTTGAAACAATTTTACAGACTGACTCTCACTGTGAGGATTGCTCTACACAGATCTTTTCTCTGTCACTTTCTTAGTTCATCACACGACTCACTTTTGTACTTGACAAAAGAATAATTTGACATTAGTTTTCATCACATATTTATTGTCTAGAAGTCATTGCTTTAAACCTCATTCACCAAAGTACCATCAGCAAAAAGTGAGTCCAGGAGAGGTTGTGCAAAAACATTTATATAATAACGCCCTTCTCTGTCTACATAAGTAAATCATCTGAGATCTTAACACATTGCAGAGAGTACCTGACTTGGAATTGAAATAAAAAAACATTTAAACTGTTTATGTACAGTGACTCGGCACAGTTCTGATTACTTATTTACCACAATAAGAATCTAATTCCTTCCAAGTGAAACCAGAAATTCAGGTTTTCAGGAACAGTTATGTCAGGTATCACGCTTAACCTTTGGCAACTACAATGAATTTGCTTCATACGGAAAGAACTGAGTCATGTATATTGCTCAGAAACCTGTTGTTGAATAACTTATCACAAACTAAAATGAAGACTGTCTTGTGCACGCTGTGTGTGGGACTTGGAGCTTCTGAGTCTTTTCACAGTGGATGGAATAAGTTTGTTTTTCTTTCCACAGAAAAAAACACAGAACAGGTGAATAGAGGTATATAAAATAGTTGTGTAAAATAAAGGCTCATTTCTACACCACGTAAGCAGCAGAGATCTATCAAAGCAACAGACCAACACTAGTTTATGTTTTTAAAAGTCTGTCTGTATGTTTGAAAGTGACTGTCGTAACACTCTCTAAGTTTTGCTGTATTTTCCACACTTCGAGATCAACATTGTGATTTTTCTTTGAATAACCATTACAGTGTGAAATACAGTTTTGGAAAATAACAGATCCCATTTTGCTCTTGGCTTTTGGATAACATTTTCCTAGTGTTCTTGTCAGCAGATATAGCTCACTGGTTGGTGTTTTTCCAGAAACACTAAATTCATGTTAGACTTGAGAGATTTTTATTGGTGAGATGGCAGAATATAAGAGGAGATATGAGAGGAGGCATAGAAGCAAAGAGGAAAAGAGAATTAAATTATACTTCTCCATCTATTTTCTAAACAAAATATTATAGTTTAATTTGAGAAAGTACTCAATTTGAATAATTTTAAAATTTAAAGGTTTTTTGTTTCTATTTTCAAATAGAAGTTCCAACAAAATATAACCATTTTTTTCCTTTTAATTTTGTTCAGAAGTGATTACATTATCTGAACACAAGACAAAACCAAGCAATACTCTTCACATTATTTCAGGGCATATTTTGATTTCATATAAAGCTAAAATGAAGGATTCTTGAGAAACCTCTCTGCTTCTTTCTTCCAGGCAAAAGGAGACATTTTTCCTTTCTCTTGTCCCATTCATATTTGATAATGAATATGTGCACTAGAACACAAGTTATACGTTCATCCATGTAAAAGGGGACCTTTAGCTAAAACAAGGCAATTTAAACCTATGATTCTAATATATTATAGTCACTGTCTTGCTGGAATTTACAATGTGCATAGATGCTTAAATACTGTCATATGGAAAACATAGCACTTTATTGAACAGAGGTAATATTTTGGGGACTGTCTATGAACCTACCACCATAATTAGGCATTACTTTTGCTATCATTTCTTCATAGCAAGATGGGAATTTGCAGGTTATTGCCAGAAAAAAGTCTTTATACTTCTAGACTGAAGGAGCAGATTCACCACACTTTCATTGTGTGGTGTCTTTAAAAACAGATGGTTTCAATTTACTAATCACTGACAACTGGACTGTAACACTGAACAGTAGCTTACTCCACACTATCCCAATGGCTGCAAATGTAAAACTCTCACCTACACTGGCAGACTGACCTTATGTGTATCTGAGACACAAAAGGAACCCCAGGCTCCACTAACAAATCACTAAAGCAGAGATGAAGAAACTGCAGGAGATTACTTTCCCATGAGAAGAGGGCAACAGATGTGTCAAAAAGGACTCTGAGCCTCTAAAGTCTGTTTTGGTCCAAGAAATACCTTTGTTTTGTGTTATGCCATTGTTTTCAGCATAATAAATAATGAGCTGTGCCCTAAATAAAGGACCCTAAATATAGGACTCTAAATAGTCCGATAAATAAAGGGCCTGTCAGGGATTCACGGGCTTTTACAGTAAAGTAACTGTGTGGGATTTTTTAGATAAGGAAAATTCAACAGTGAGTAAGTTGGTTTAAGCCCATCACAATGGCAGGCATTTCTTCTTCCAGCCTAAAGCAAATTTACTATCTTGCAACACAAACACCAAGATGACGTGTGCATTAGACTAAAACTCTGTGACACATTGTGTGTAAACCTTTCCTGCAAGGACACGGTGGGCCATGACCATACTGTCACCTGTTGTAAGGGATTACAAATGATACTACATTCATTTTTCAGTAGTTGATAATGTCAGCTGACCATGCTGGAAACATGGAAATTGATTTGCTCTGAGTCTGCTGCAGGATGACAAACCATTGCACCTTTGGCCGCTCTTGCACTCAGTAATGACTGGAAGGGACTGCTTCTCCTATAGGAATAGTATTATAAGGCCAAGGGCATGAGCTGCGTAATTTAGCATAGATCACCCAATACTGGGTTCACTGCACAACAGGAAACAAATCACAATCTGATATCATTCATTGTTTGAAATATCCATAAATTCATCTCATTTTGTGAGTCCCTGTTTTGCTATTGTGTAATTAATTTTAGCATTTGTATTCATTTTCCAAAATATTAGTCATTTGCATGCTGTATTATTTAATCTGCTCTGAAGTTCTTCTATATGAGAAAACAAACAGTAGGTGAAAGTGATATCGTATTGCTTTTTGTGATGTTTTCATTACACAAGTCCCATTTAAGTGATTAAAATCAATTGTCAACGTTTATTCTCTGTTGTAGTTTTGCACCTGAATAAGGGTTCCATTGCATTTAAAGCTTGCTCTGAAACAACGACTTGCATTTGGAGTCAATGAAAGGCTACCACTGTCTTTAACATCCATTGCTTTAGGATTTGGGGTGTGAACTACAGCCATATAATCACCTCTTTAAAAAAACCCCAAACTTAAAATACATTGAGACCCTATCTGCTGCATAGAGTCTTTCAAATAGCATTGTAAAATCTTGCATCAATGTTAGTAGTACCTGTATACATTTGTACTTCTACACTGATATAATATACTGTAAAAGTAGCAATAATTCTGCTGTTCATAACCAAGGAACAAAGTAGAAACATTGAGGTAGCTTTAATGTTAACATGGTACAGAGAACACAAATAACATTAACTGATTTAACACCATCGGAAACTGAAATAGACAAGAAAATTTTCAATCATACATTCACTTAAACCATTACAGCTTCCAAAAGCACTCAATTGATTTTCTTGAGAAAATCCTTCCAGGGAAATTAGTGTCTTTTCTCACAGAGAAATTCAGTACAGAAATAATACAGAAGCCCTGAGAAGCACAAAGCCCCTGTGCCTGCCCAAGACACTGGTGGCAAAGCAGATATCTTCATCCATTTTGTGCAGAGCTCTCTCTTGGACTTGGGTTCTCTTGGACTTGGGTTCACACCTCGACTATTGCCAGCAGTCTGGTGGACTTGTGTCCTCTGCCAGGTCAGCTTTCAGTGGAGGACAACCAGGACACTCTGTTTCCAGAGGGACTCATAAAGAACTATGCAGTCTGGCATCCTCAGGTGACTCTAAGCCAAAGGACAGAATGGTTCTTTCATGGGGCAACGAATTACTTAAATAAAGGGCCTCCAACCTTTCAGACTAACCTTTTCAGGGTGACAGATGTGAAGGGTGACATAATAAAGATACCTTTGACTTCCAGAAGTAAAGCTGGAGCACATCAAATTTCATATCAGTGTGTGTATTATCAGACCAAGACCCTCACACTGATTTGTTTTGCAAGAGATTACAATACCATGTAATGTAATGATGTTATGTCAGCATCACAGGAAGTTTCTGGGTGATTTTTCAAGCATTTTAGCTCTGTAATAACACAATCTCATTTTCTCTTTTCTTTCCTTGCACATATTCAGAAAATTAATAATAATATTATTATTATAATCAAGTTGTTATTCTGGGATAACATCCTGAACCCTCAGGTTTACATCCTTATCTGTTGCATAGTCTGAGTTTGCCTGTCATTTCCTGGTAGCTCATCAGCTAGTGTGACTGAGTTTATGTCTGTTATTGTCTTTGTTAACATTAACTCGTCAGTTTTGGTGTCTATGTGTTTGTCTCCCCCCCTTTCCTTGTTGGCAAGGTCCTCAGATAATCCTGAAAAAGAAACATTCCCACACTGCACATACCCTTCTCTGTCAATGCAACTGAGCAGCTCCTCCTCATCACCACCACCCTCCTCGTGTGCCCCTCAGGTTTGTCTGCATGTTCTTGTGTATGGCTCCCTTCACTACACACCCTTAGAGGAGTAAAGACTCCTTCCAAGTTCCCTTACAGAGACTTCCACTAACTGAAAAGATCAGTAATTTCAAAAGGAAAACTGGAGTTGTTAAGTTCTCAACATTTCTGAAATTCATGCTACATATTCATTCCCACATGTGAGTATTGGATTTCTTTTTTTTCCCTCTTCTTTTGCAGTGAGGTTTAAAAAGCCGTGCTGCAAAATTTTTATGCTATAAATACAGGAATAAAAATGTTAAGCTAGAAATATATCTAATTTAGTGAGAGAAAGCTAAGGAAAAATTCCTACTGACATTGCTGCAGATAAATTTATAATATAAAGTATTATAGAGTAGTCTGCGCAGAAGTAGTGGAACGTCAATTAGTGCAATCCTTTATGGAGCTATCACTTATCACTTAAATCACAGCTTTGTTTTTCCAGTTTTTATTAATTAAGATTAGTGCCAGCATGAAAAAAAATAGGTATTTCTATGTGGATTAAGTGATAGAGAAAAGTAATACTTCTTCATTATCAATATTTTGATCTTCTAAAAAGCTATTTCCAGATGATTTCTAGGCCTGTCTAGAGAACTGAAAACTGCACAGATGTAAATTTCCATTCTAGTTTCTTATAACACTCATGGTTTTCTTTACATAGATGTGAGTTGAAAACATGAATGTCAACATTTAAGAAAATTTTGATGAAGGACAAACTTCTTATATAAAGAAGTTTAATCTCTTATTTTTAAAGTTTAAAAAGAAGTTTAAAGTTTTAAAGAAGGACCTTCAAATTTATCCTATATAGTATTGTTTAAAAATAACTGAAAATTTTGTCCTTTTTTTTAAATATCATGCAATAAATTATATTCTTTCTCTGCTATGCATACCTTGCTTACATAGCTTGAAAGAGAACAAAACATTTTACTACAGAAAAGCACCTGAGTCTGATGAATTATATTTTTTCTTCTAACCTCTTTTAAAATTAAAGTGCAGGTAAATATTGTGTCATCTAAACTATGCTGCTGGAAGGCCACTCAGTATGAAAATCTGCAATGTCTGTTATAGCCTCACGTTGAAACAAAATGTCTTTAGGATAATAACAGGACATATTCTGGGTTTAGCACTAGGGAGCAAAATTAATTGATGGATAAATTTGTGAGGGTAAAGTCATTGATGCCTGCAGCCCGGGTTGACTTAGAGGCATTAGTGTAGATGGGGCAGATAGGTGAGATCTATAAAGGACTAGTCCCTGAATGTCACAGGGACCTGTGCAGTGCAACCAATTCCTTTTGTGCCTATTTATTTTCAGCATGTCCTTTTTTTTTTTTTTTTTTTTTTTGTGTGTCACTCATGACTAAGCAATCAACAATCTAAGAAAAAAAAAAAAAAAAAAAAGCCAAACACTTGTTTAGAAATATCAAACTTTCTGCAGAGAGGAGAGGGTTTTTTGTGGGGTTGTTTTTTGTCCTAATAGCTTGGTCTTTGCCCACCAACAAAAAAAAAAAAAAGAGTTGTGCAGTGTCAACACCTATAGTTTTGCTAAGAAGACTTGACAATAGCTCCTTAGTTAGACATGGCAGTGATGTACCCTTGACTTTGCTTATACAACAGTTCCAGCTCGCGGTGAAGCACAAAGAGACCAAAGAAAGCAGATGGGCTTGTGCACTTTTCACAAAATCATTTCTGAAAGCAATGGGGCTAGAGAGAGCCATTGGTTTGACCTTATAGGGTATCTCTTATGCTTTTATGTCTTAAATCTCTTCAGTACAGATAGAATCTTACACAAAGAAAGTCTTCTATAACCAACAGTGCTTTTCACATGTGACAAAATAATTCTTCACAGAGATACCTGACCTAGTTTGTTTAAAATGAGCCCAGCTTTAGGACTTAGCCTGGCTGAACTGTTGGTTACTATTTCTCAGTTCTAAACCTGCTCAGAGATCACTCAGCTCTGCACAGCTCTGTATTGTCCTGGGCAGAGAGCCATCAAAGAGAGCTATCAGGAAATATTGTACAATACCTGGACAATGTTTTTATCAACAACATTACTCAAACACATGCTTATTCCTACTGAGTCAGAAAAAAACCCACCAAACAGGAGTATCAAGTTGTTATGACGACTACGTGGCCTTTTTTTTTTTCCCTTTTTTCTCTAAAAGGCACTGTAAAGGCCACTAAGCTTTAGGGAAAGCTAACTAGCTGTGTCTGCAGGATGTGTTTTAAGGACATTTTTTTTGTGTTCACATGATTCATTGCCATATTCTTCGTAATAGGGTAATGAAAACTAGTAGGTAATGATTATAATATATAATACACTCATTTTGAATAAAGACAAGGTAGGATAAAATTTCCTAATTTCTCAGAATTTGAATAGACAAAGACATATATATTAAGAAAGCCACATTGCCAGAAAATGGGTGACCTTAATTAGACAAGTTTCCATGCTCATCTACAATGCCATAACTCTTTCCACTTTTCTGAGCAGAGACACATTTTCTGAACATGGATATGCACATGGATGTATAAATAGTACCAGCACTTGAAAAAAATTGTCATTTTACATTTTGGTAAACCATTTATACTTCTGTGTTCAGTATAGTCCTTGAATATTTAAGAAATAAGCAGAGATGAAGTCAAAGTTTGATATGTGCATGAAGACAGCACTGGAATGCTTAACCATCATTAAAGAAGTTAAATTATTAATTTAATGATCTTTTTGCAGTATTCCATTGTTTCAATTCAAAAAAGGCACTCCCATGTCAAAAAACATCAAAACCATGATCTAGCTTAGCAACACACACCTCATCTCACAACGCTGTATTGCATGATCTTAAAAATATCAGTCTGACTAACTTTCTCTATATTGTGTGCGTGTACACATGTATGCACACACAACCCCCCGCCCAATAGATAAAGTATATCAATTGAAAGAAAAGATGGAATTTCACATATAGGGTTTTCAATGTTTTGTACTAAATGCATATTTTGGTGATGGACACCTTTTCTACCAAAAA
This sequence comes from Vidua macroura, assembly GCF_024509145.1. Taxonomy (NCBI): domain Eukaryota; kingdom Metazoa; phylum Chordata; class Aves; order Passeriformes; family Viduidae; genus Vidua; species Vidua macroura. The sequence goes on along the minus strand of NC_071573.1, from coordinate 66,955,390 downwards.
AAGATGTAAGAATGACTTTTGTACTTGGCAGATTCCAAGAATGTGCAAACAAACTACTAGAATTTTGTGTAGTCCTGTTAAGCAATGACCAATTTTTACAAGTTCATTTCAGTACAAGGGTTAGTGGTGGTTCTGGTGGTGTCCTCAGGAGTTTGTACTGTGACACAATAAGGAACTATGAGAGCAAGAGAGGGAACACAAACCACAAACAAGAGAGGGAACACAAACACAAAACTGATTACATTCAGTTTTCTGAGGTATTCAGTAGAATTGAAGGTTCCACTTTAAAAAAATCCTCTAGAAATTTTGACTGTAAATACCACTTTGAAAAATGACCCACATGAACCAATGAAACCCCAAAAGCCTCACTTTGCAGCAAGTCTAAAACAAGTCAGCCCAGTGAAATCTTTATTGTTCACATATAATAACTGAAATTCAGTCACTGTATGAAACAGTTAAAGCTGAATCAGGTAACAGAAGGTGAAGGAACTATGGAGATTGACGAAAATAACCTACTAGACACTTCTGCTTTCAGATGGTTGTTTAAAAAGCTCACTGTGGAATTGACTGGTGAGGTTTCATAGATTAGGTCTGGGGCTCAGTTTCCACCAGCTGGGAAATACATACATAAGATATAAGAGATAAGAAATATTTTTGAAACTGACAAAAGTTAAAAGTAATTGCTATGATCTTCTTTGACCCAATCTACGAGGAATTTGTACGGATTTGCTTCCCTCAGCACAGCAGTCTTGTGTCCATAACATTGGCATGAACATGTGGAATGAATGACGGCCAATGCCAGGCCAATAGCATCCTGGCCTGTATCAGCAACAATGTGGCCCAGCAGGACCAGGGCAGTGATTGTCCCTCTGTACTTGGCACTGGTACAGTGCCAAAACTGAACTGTGTTCAGTTTTAGACTGTTTCATTACAAGAAGGACACTGAGGTACTGGAGCATGTCCAGAAAAGGGCAGCGGAGCTGGGGAAGAGTCTGGAGGACAAGGAGGAGGAGCAGCTGAGGGATCTGGGGTTGTTTAGTCTAGAGAAAAAAGGGCTCAGAGCTGATCTCATTGTTCTCTGCAACTACCTGGAGGGAGGCTGTTGTGAGGTAGGAGTCAGTCTCCTCCAGATAACAAATGACAAGATGTTGTGGTTTGGTTTTATTTAGTCAGTTGTTTTATTAACGTTAGGTTTGTTCCTTGTACTCCCCCATTTTTCCCCTCACAGTGGTTTGTTCTTACCCTGTGAGTTCCCACCACTCGGATCCCCAGTTACCTGTCAATCTCCTCACCTCTCCCTGTTTTCTCCTTATTTGGTCCCATCAGTCAAGGTTTGTGCACTCCCTGTTGGTTGTTAATCCTGTAACCACCCCCAGCTTCTGCAAGAAAGCTCTGTATCAATCACCCCACCTCAGCCTTTCTATTTGTTCCCGGACTCTGTACCCACCTCTGTTATGTTACCATTGGTTGTTATAATTATGTCATCCCTCTATCGTTTGTCCCCATTGGGCGAAGCAGGTTTCCACCCCTGTCCACCCACCCCCTATTTAACTTGCTGCCATCTTTTGTTTCTTTGGCATTTTGTCACTGCACCCACCCCAAGAGCACCTTTGTTCCTGCCACACCTGGGGGAATGAAGACTCTTTGGGCTCGCAAACAAAGTGTCCTTCTCTCGTCCCTTCGCCTCCTCTCAGCGTGTGACGCTACCAAAGCTGCGTTACCCATGCCGCAGCGCTCAGCACTACCAGGGAGGCAGACGCCGTTTCCCTGGAGTGCCCTCTCACGTGGCGGCCACCCGGCCTCACACGGGCAGTGCTCGCCGGCGCTTCTCGACTGCTTGAGGTTGTGGCAGGTAGCCGCCGCAACAAGAAGAGAGGAAAAGTTGTGCCAAGGAAGGGGATTGGTTATTTAAAAAAATTTCTTCATGAAAAGGATTGTCAAGCACTGGAACAAGCTTACTTGGAACTGGTGGAATCACCATGCCTGGAAGTGTTCAAAAGGCATGTGGATGTGGCTCTTGGGGCCAGTGGCAAACACAGTGGTGTTGGGTTAATGGTCGGACTCAATTATCTTAGAGGTCTTTTTCAACCTCAGTGATTCTATGATTTTATGACTGTAAGTTGTCTTTCAATAAACAGACCACAGGTCCATCAGGATGGCAGGCAAGAGCCCCCTCTAAGTACAATCTATCTTTCCTCTATCAAAACTAGAATTCACATCACTCCAGCAGTAAGGTGTTTTATTTTTGCTTCATTAAAATTGACTGCAGAGCTGAGCTATATTTTTTGTCCAGAACAATTTGCATTATGTCATTTTCTTGTTTAGTTTAAACAACTGACAGTAATAAAACGAGCAGGTGAAAATGTTACTATGGCTCCTGTTTGTAGTGCAGAATAACAGACACAGGAAAAGAGCACAGAGACAGGAAGGCCACACTCTTTGCCAAGATCTATCTTTTAATTCAGATTTTGGTATTTGTCAAGTTGTTCTTTCTGATCATTCTTTGTAGGATGCAAAAATTAAATTATATGATTCTATCTCCAATAACATTTTTTGTTTTCCAAGTGTTATATGTCTAAACACAGAAAAAAAGAGCATTCCAAATTCATGGGATACAGCAGATATAACCTCATTCAAACTACCTTAGAAATGAAAAATCTGTCTGGCTCATGGTTTTGACTGCTACCTGTGATGTAGAAAGAAGCACCAAATACTCCCACAGTTGTTAATTTATCATTAGCATAGTTTGTGTCTGCTTTTGGTCAGATATAATATAAAATAATGTTTTCATGATACCAGATTTATCTCCTCATGAAGAGAAAGTTCACTATGTGACTATGGTTTGCCAGATTAATGCTTCCACTCCCCACCTGCCTTGTCCCACCTACCCCAGGTGGGGCCAGGAGAACACACCTGTCTCCAGAGATACGGAACACAATTCCTTCATGATCTCTCCACCTGACAGGTTGTTTTTGGTATAAGAAGTACAGCAGGTGCTAGAAGAGCTCAGCAATGAGAAGATGCTTTACTGGTAAATATAAAAATGAAAGGCCTTGTTTCCTCAGTCTGTCCAAAACAGACTTCATTGTGGCAGGTGTGCGCTTCTTGGATGCATTTCATCTTGTGCAGCACATGTTTGGACTGAAATGTTGCAGCAGACAGAAGTCAGGGCATGGATTTACCTTTTTTTCCCCTATTCACACAGATTGTTACTAATTTCATCCAAGTCATCCACCTACAAAGAGATCACTTAAGCCAAAGGAAGGAAGCAATTTCTTTTTTTCTTAGCAAGAAATAATGCACATATAAGTGTTTGACTTTTGATATAATGTAGTTATATTTTATAATATAAATATACTAGCAAAATATAAAAAATGCCCCCTTCAGTTGTAGCATACAATTTCTACCAATAACCTTTGGTCAAAGGAGAGCAACACAGTAAAGAAATCTCATTCTTTCTCAGTTCTGATAGCCAAGGATACATGAAAATTGCCTTTGCTATGAATAGTGTTTATTTTTTTGTTTTTCCCAAATGAGATATTGCAAATTCTTTCTGCCCTTTCCCCCAGACATCGATCCACCTTATCAGCTCTACCTCAATCATACTGGACAGTCAGAGACACCCAGGAAGAGAAAAGAAGTTATCTAAAGAAGTTTCTTACTTTCCTTCTTGCTTTACTTCATTCTTTTTCTTACCAAGGAAAAGTAAAAAAAAAAAAAAAAAAGCATGCCTTTCTCTCTGATAAAAATTCACAGACACTTCAGCAAGGAGACAAACTGGTCTGCTGCAGCACTTGTTGAGAACAAGCAATGACCCAGCATTATTCTCTGCCAGAACTGACAATACAGTGCCAGATGGACTATCTGATCTCTGTCTCTATAAGAAAGACCATGTCAATATGTTGATAAAAGAGGGCCAGATATATTTGCTTGTTAATACTCTTGAAGGTCACAGGCAAAACTGAAATGATAAACAAAAGAAATTTGACTACTCTGCAAGCAGCTCTCAAGTATTTATTGGCTAAACTTACAGAGTGACCCTGTCATTTCTCACTGTAGAACCTTTCATGCCCCTCTATTCCTTTGTTTCAGTGACTTTATGGAGTAGCCATGTATGTATACGAATGCAAATTTTAAAATAGTTTCTACACAAGCATGTTAAAATCAGCTGCTGAAGAATGTGATCAGTCTGGTTTTCTTCTCAAGCTTCCTAAGAGTCACACCATAAATTAAGTCTGTTTCTCAGAAAAGAATCACCAGTGTTTCTTTGTCTAATAAGATGGAGATGCAATCAGAAATAGAATTCCTGTTGTCTCTGCAGATGTACAGAAGCTGGCTGGTGATACAAAATGTGCATTCAATTAAATCAAAGACTGTTGATCAACTGTGCCTGGAAAATATTACAAGCATAAAAAACACACTGCAAATATATGGTAAATGTGCATTTTGGTAGGTGAACACAAAATTATGAGTCTTCCATTCTTTGTCAGTTCTGAGCTGGGACCATAAAGGATACAATGATGCCATACAGGATGCAATGATGCATTAGAAACTTTGCATATTTCCACAAATGTCTATATCATGGCCATGAAAAATTCGCCAACACCAAAGGGAATTAAAACCAAAATAGAGAGATGAGTGAAGATAAACTTAGGTTGGGGTAGAGAGAATGATTTAATCTTTGAATTTTAATTAAAGAGACACTAGAACAACCTTTTTTCTAATTGCAATATTTACTTTAGGGAAAACAAAGGGTGGTTCTTTAAACCATCATTACTCTTGGTCTTACTGTTTCACTAGAATAACAGAGATGTAAACTACAGAGGGTGGGTGAACGGGAATTCTTGGAGGAAATTGTAGCAAGGGATCTTCCAATTTGATACAAGGCAATAAAAATCTTCACCTTGAGGATGAACAGCTCAGCTGGATTGCCCAACAAAGCAAAGAAGTCTAGCTTTATTTTGGCCATGTTTGAGTTGGGATGACTCTTCAAATGTCCTGCAGAGGTCCCTTATAACCTCATTTAGTCTATTGTTATATGTGTGTGGGCTGACAGGCTTGTACATATGTGAAGACCACTAAAGCCAAGTGACTTAGAAAGAAATCTGAGAAAAGACAATATGTTTAAGCCACAGTAATCTTGCTGTGAAATAAAAAGCTCATTTTGGAGAAATTACTTCATCTGAGAACTGGAAAAACTCTCCATTGTTTCCTCTCCAGTGTTCTAACAACCTATAAAGAAAAATGTTTTCTTGTAACTTAGTCTTTACTATAAATGGAGAAAGGTATATAAAAAAAGTAAAAAAAAAAATGTTTAACAAGTAACAAGTAAAAAAACCAGAGGTTGCACAACAATGCACTTTGGCAAACTTAACTTTGTATTTGAAGCTCTAGATATAGAAAGATAAGGACATTAGGAGCTGAGATGTTGTATAACTGAGAAAAATTACTTTCAAAGTATTAATAGCACAAAGAAATCTGATAACTTCTAAGAAAACTAGCTCTTGAAAGAGAGCAAAGGCCAACCTGAGCTAAATTAGAGCCTAACACCATTTATCTAGTGATTCAGAAAATGCCTTCCGTGCAGATTAATTTCTCCAGTTGGAAGAAATTTTTTGAACATGACCATTGAAAATGTTGTCTGCCTGAATACAGAAATAGAAACAGCTGGTGAAACTCTGGAAATTAAGGACTTCAGGTTAGAGATTAATCTTAGAGTTGCCTTAAAATGCCTCTAGCAAAAATCCTACAGGTGATAAAAGACTGGCATAATCATATCTGAGCCAATTTTCCCAGCCTGTGGCAGTCCAGTGGGCAGATCAGGTCAAAGATGATGTTTCAGGTTCAAATGAGATTTAACTGAAAGGCTGCATCACCATCCCTCTAAAGTCAACATTCATTCTGAGCCTAATAATGAATGTTGCTGATGGTATTTCTTTACACAGTGATAATTTTTTCTAAAATACACCTCTGGAACTGCAGTCAGACCTATTTCAGTTGACTCTGTCTTCAACACACAGAAGTAACTGTGCAGCCCAGTCTGATTCAGACCTTACTCATCATTACTAGGGAGCTAAGTAACTGATTCTGTGTGATTCCTGATCTATTTCAGAATATTTAAAAAGATCTGGCATGCTTTGAGGGAGTAGAAGAAGATGGGATGGATAATTAAACTCTGTGAAAATTTAATAACTTCTTCTGTTCTCTGTTGTTATATCCACCTTTTCCCTTTGCAGTACTTGCTGGAGTTAATTTTGTCCTGAGAGCAGAGATTTGCCTCCAGAGAAGATGCACGTAGTCTAGAAGAAACCATTTGAAACTTACCTGTTAGGGACTCACCTATCATTTGGAAGAAGATAAAAAGGTGTAAAGGTAGCTTGCTTTAACTGATTAACTAGTAACTTTGCAGCTGGTTATTCAGGGCAGGGGTGATATATTTCTACTCTTTGGGTATTGTCTGATACACACTTACACTTATACAAACAAAATTAATGAATCATCACAGCAGTAACCAACCTGATCTTCCCAGGTTATTTTTAAACAACTGATTAGTGTATATCACTGAAGGAAATTATTTAAAACAAAATAAAACCCCTCCACACTCTGCCTTTGGAAATTTATTTTCCTGTGACCACAGTGTCTTTTCCTTGTGCATGCCAGCTAGGGCTACCACCTCTAGGACCACCGGAGGTTGAATGTGTCAGGGTAATACCCAGCAAGAGAAAAGGCCATGACCTATCTCAATCCCATTTAACATAACAAAAAAGAGTCTCATTTCACACAATGTGGGTTACTCACGGCTCAGCTTCGATGCTCTGGTCAGCAGCTATGTAGTTGGCAGGGATGTAGCCCGTGAGCTTGCGGCCAGGACAGACTGACCCCTCTGGCAGGAGGAGCTTGGCGTACCACCATCCCTCATGGGATGCATTCAGCACTTCCAGCTTATCCCCAGCTCTGAAGCTCAAGTCATCCTCAGTGCGAGCATCATAATCAAATAGTGCCACAAAGTTGCAAATGTTTGCTAGATCCTGGCCAGGCAGTGGAGGTAAAGGTTTCTCTTTTATCTTACTCTCTAAGTCCTTCTGTCCTGCTTGGAGGTCAGGTTTTATCACAGCAAGGTTGGCGAACACCTGGCCTCCTTTGTCTTCCTGCTCACCGTTTGTCCCAGAAAATAAGCAGGGAAGGTAAGGCTTCAAACAGGGACAGTGCTTCTGGAGGAAGTTTCCCATCCTGATTCTTTGTTGCTTCCTCTGCTTCTGCTTTTCTTTTGCTTTTCCTGCCTGCAAGACCCTTAGACCAATTCTTGCACCACCCACATCTTAGCTTTTGGCGGACTTCTTCTCCCCCTTCTCCTTTGGCATAAAATGAAACAACTCTTGAAACAGCTGGAAGCTCCTCTCTGGGTCCCACGGAGAGCTCATTACAGATGGCTCCCAATTAGGGAGTGAAACCTAAGCATTCAAGTGCCAGCATATGTATGGAGGGAATTTTTCACTTCCTCTTCAGAAAAAGGAAAGCAACACAACAGCTGTGCTGGGCTGAGCTCTGAGAACAACAGAAAAGTATGAGCCTCTTCTGTTACAGCAAAACAATAAAGCCAGAACATGTAAATAAGGGAGGCTTTTCAATTTCTTCCGCTCGGGATGGGTGTTTTCTTATCTCAGATGTGGTCTGGTCATATGATCAGTGGTGAATGTCTGAATTGGCAATGATTAACCAAACTGACCTGCCTGCTTCCTCAGCAGTCTGACGTGGACAGCCTGAATGAATATTTCTTTTTGTTTCCTGGTTTGTACTGGTTTCAGTTCGCAGTGGGAAGCCTTTTCTCGCCTGAGACTGGCAGAAACCCTCACCAGGAGTGCACCTGTGGCTCCTCCCTCACTCACACCCAGGCACATCCCCTGCCAAGTACCCGCCCCTCAAACAAACCCTATGGCTTCTTTTTTTTTTTTTTTTTTTTTTTTTTCCCAGCTGGGATAGGCACTTTTTTTAAGGAAAACCAAATATATATGGCTTACAGTAATAAAGCAGTATATTAAGGCATTCTTTATTCTGCATTTTAAGGAAACCAAGGCACTAGCCAAAAAGCATTTCTCTAGGTGGCTGGCTGATTAAATCAACCTTATATAAAAATAATGGCTGTTTTCCAGCCAGCTTGTAAACAATGACACTGCATTGACCAGTATATTCCTATTTCTAAAGTATCTCTAATCCAGCATACAGACCAAGCATGGGTGTCTGGATACTGTGTGGCTGTGGCAAAGCAGGCTGAAGGGTTGGCCATCATATCACAGCAGTGCAACCCAAGCTTTGTAACTCCTGGAAATCACCACAGCCTGGGGGACACGGAATGGTTGGAACAGGAGCAGCAAGCACAGAAGATACAGCAATAGCCTGTCTGCACACAGTGGTGGTATTTCAGTAAGAGACAAACTCTTACAGATCAGAGTCTATTTATTGAGATCAATGAAAACTCACACATGGACCTAAAACTTCCTGGTGATTAAAAAACCTGAGTCCTATATTTTTCTTTTCTTTTCTTTTCTTTTCTTTTCTTTTCTTTTCTTTTCTTTTCTTTTCTTTTCTTTTCTTTTCTTTTCTTTTCTTTCCTTTCCTTTCCTTTCCTTTCCTTTCCTTTCCTTTCCTTTCCTTTCCTTTCCTTTCCTTTCCTTTCCTTTCCTTTCCTTTCCTTTCCTTTCCTTTCCTTTCCTTTCCTTTCCTTTCCTTTCCTTTCCTTTCCTTTCCTTTCCTTTCCTTTCCTTTCCTTTCCTTTCCTTTCCTTTCCTTTCCTTTCCTTTCCTTTCCTTTTTCCTTTCCTTTTTCCTTTTTTTTTCCTTTCCTTTTTTTTTCCTTTCCTTTTTCCTTTCCTTTTTCCTTTCCTTTTTCCTTTCCTTACCTTTTTTTTGGTCAGGAAGCTGACTTCTGTGGTTTTATTTTACTAGAAAGAAAACAACTAAATAACAGTAAACAAAGTCACTTGCTTTCATCATGTCTCTCATTCATTTGAATGAGGAGACCAATGGCAGAGGCAGAAGGTTACTGATGAACTAGAGACTGTGGGATGACTAAAAGGTATCTCCATTGAAAGTGATAATGTTAGTATCAGGTGCATCTCCACTGAAGAGGAATGGGGAACTATTTACACACACTTCTGCAATGCTGCAAAAGAAATTAAATAAAGGAGGAAGTACCATACACATCAAGTCATCACTCATCATCTTCAGGGTCTGATAAAAAAAAAGGTATTCTGATTTTGCAGATTATGATAATCTTATTTCATTTCTGAAGCACCACGGGAGATGATTTTTTTGCCAGCAGTTATTAACCACATAATAGCAAGAACACAGATATCCAAGAGAGATTTGTTTTTCCTTGGTGTGAATAACAATATCCAAAGGAAAGAAAAGCCTTTATTGATAAAGAAACTATCTTCATTAGTCTTGTTTAAAGAATTGTCTACATTTACTGAAAGCAGAGAATATATGAAACTACTACTAAGTAGTCTAGCAATTTTCAGATTGCATATTTGATTGACTTTTCCTGTAATGGTTTTTGGTTCTGGCAACTTGGGCATTAATTTGACAAAACTTTGCAAATTCACTTACTGCCCAGAATAGTTTCATCATTAAATTCATCTTGTCCCTTATTCCATGTCCCTGCTAGGCTTCAGAAGAACAGAAAGACTTTTTCTGGAAGTGATCAATAACTATAAATCAGATTTTTTTCATCCTGTTTTTCAGGACCAGTTCTGTGTATTAACCAAGTAGACTTTAACAAATAGCCATTAAAATCATTAATCAGATTTAAAAGACTTCTCAAAAAGAGAGAAGATTGGAGTTGCTGAGAACCACTGAGCAGATGTGAGACAGAACAGTAAGTGAGCTGTGGTGACCACACTGCAGCAGCTTCTGCAAGGGTCTTTGTTCCCATCCTGGTGACTTTATTGAGGATTCACTACATTTCTGGAAATAAAGAAGTTCTCTTAACGGTTTAGAGACTATATAATTTTATCACGGGCAAGAAAAGAAAATTAGCATGTAATAAAAAAGTTCTTGCTGGTTTAACAGAAAAAAAAAATCTGATAAATCCCATAATCTTGATTTTCATATTCACAGTTTGGAACAAATGAGGGTAATCATGTATATTCAGGGGCTTTTCAATATAAACTGTTGTCCAAGTCCTCTGCATTTGTATTACATATAATTTGATAGATTAATCTTTGCATTACCTATTCCTTGGCTTAACTTACTTCTTTTGCCTTGCATCCCACTATATTTTCCTTTCTTTGCAAAATGAAGCCAAAGAGTTCTGCATTGCTCTTTGGCCTTCTGTATCTTTATTTAGTTTGTTTAGAAGTCTGAATATCAGAGCAGAAATTGTTAAAAAAAATAAGCCACTGGAGGTAGAGTGACTGTAAAAGACTTAATCAGAGATATTGATTAATTTTATTGACAAAAGTGCTTTAAGAAGAATGCAAGGGTCTCACCTCCTTCATGCAGCCAACACTAGCTAGCAAAAGAGATTAATTTATTATAATCAGAATGGCACATTTACAGTATGAATACTGAAATTTATTATTCTAGTCCCTATATTACAAAAAACCACCAAACAGTAATATTGAAAGTAATTTCTTAAAATATACAACACCTTGAAACAAAGATTGATCATTTAAAAGCTGTGTCTGACAGGACTATATAAACTTAGACTTTAGAAAACAGAGCAAATCTATTCAATCAAGCAATACGTTCCCCCCTCATGCTAGGTAATTTCCCATTTTTTTAATGTATATTTCCTTGTTCCATAAAGGAATGAGTGAACACTGACGCTATAGGTTTGAAGATGACAGATATCTGAAGTTACTTTTTATATTCTACATATTGCCTATAAACTCCAGTATAAGTAAGACTCTTGCAAGGAGCCTTGCACCTGCTTAAACAATTGATTTTAAGTCCTCTAAATCCATTAAATCAAATTCTAATTAACTTAGACTCAATATCCCTTAGGCCTTATTCTACAAAACAATCCTGTTTGAACAGGGTAGTGAAACTTATTTCCCTTAGTTGACTGAATGGACAGAAGAATAATGCGCTAACATTACATCCTTTAGTAAACTTAGTACAAAACTAATCTGCAACACTGGCATTAATTGAAGAGATCTTAGAATCAGGTCCTGCTCTGCATGAATTAAGGTATCAGTCTAAGTTGTATAAAATAAGTACAGATAAGATTTGAATCCACAATATTTCAAAAGCCTTGTTTTGATAGAAGTTTTGTTTGTTTTACATGCCTTCAAAAATTATTTTGTATGAGTTTCCATTACAGATATTTCCTACAATTACTGATTTGTATGTGCTCTGTATGGAACTATTTGCATAAATACATAAAAACTTAGGAGTTTCAGAAAAAATGAACCCTCCTTCAACACACAAATATGATGGTTCATATTTCAGAGACAAGGAGTGAACATCACTGAGACGCAGTCTTCAGTACTGATGATACATGGTGTTTGAAACCATTCCCCTATGTCATGCAGAGAAGAATTGTAGTCTGAACAGCTCTGCTGGGGAAAAAAGAATATTCCAAGGCAATATCCATCAACAGTTTTTTTATGAAATATGAGTCAGTTGAAATTGGAAATTGAAAAAGACAGTAGTTTTTCTTAATGAGATCACAACAGAAACAAACATTTTCATTCATAATTGTGTTGAATTCTGTAAAAGGAAAAAAATCTTCATGTAAGGAATTGAGAAATTAAGGCATAAAAATACAAGAATTGTAATTAAATAATCTATGATGCCTGTAGCATCACTTTCCATACAGTATAATCTTTTCCAAGACAGAAGCTGCACTTAATGTATGCTAGTTTAAATATTCGACATTATTATCTTGCTTAGAAAACCTTCATAATGCATTACAATAAAGCAAGCCAAACCTTTCAGCAAAGTAAAATATTCAAATAATGTGATCTTTAAAGAAGTTAGCAAAAAAACAAAAGCATTTTGCTTTAAATCTGTTCTTGGGGAATAATTTAAATGACTAACCATTTTAAAGTTGTGTAGTTTTTTTAAGGTAACAAGCTGAAATAAACCACAGTGATTTTTTTTATTACAGCTGTCTTTTCAGCTATATTTCTTTCCTTTTGCACATTAAAATGGAACACATTACTACCACTTTGTAGCTTTTTTATATTCCTTTTAATTAGCACTTCCATTTTTTTCTCTAATTTGCACATTGCCTTTTTCTTTCAGTGAAAAAAAATTATGTACGTAATTTTACTCTTGACAAAATTGTTTACTTTTATTGATTAATCACTTTCCTGGTTTTGTCTATTATCTTAAACCATAAATCCACAAAGACATAGAGTTATATTTGATTCTGCATTTTCCAACTTTTTGCATTTGTAATGAGAAAACTCTGGCTATTTATTTCCAAAAGGCTGATCGAGTAATCCATCTCTACTCTAGAAAAACATTAAAAGTATACTTTCAAGTGCTTTGGTGATGAGGGTTTCTTATTTATTAGCCGAATTTGGGCCTGAAACACACTACATCTGACAACAAATTAACAGAGAGGAATAAGGTTCTGTCAAGGATTGACAGAATAGAGGCTTCCTCTATTTGTTCAAACAAACAGATCCCACTTTGCTCAAATGTAATGTGAGTTTTGCCATTATCTGCAATGGGACCAGACCTCGACCATTATTTTTCATTTCATTGCACATTATTCTAAATGATATACAGCCCATAGTGTTAAAAATTGTAACTTAATTTGCTTTCTATGAAACAGCGTCTCTGAATAAAACCAAAGAGCTGTAGCTCTCTAAGGCATGAAAAATACTTCTAATCAAATTTATCTCTGTGTGGGAAAAAATATGGCAAGTGGATGACAAAGAATTATCAGTAAACATGATTTTGCCATTCTTTTAAGAAAATGTATTCCAAACCTGACTCTACTATGAATAGTTTTTTAATTTAGAATGTGTATTTATTTATGAAGAGTTTATGATGGGTCAAGATCGTTTCTCACATAACTGTATCAAAGTCTGCATGTTACAACATAGATGACTTGTGAACATGATTTACCATTTATATCTTAAGTTTGAATCACATCAAAAGAAGCAGAGAAGTGCAAAGAGAGATGGATGTAAAGCAGCAGTGTATCAAAGTACTGTACTTATTGTTTCACCTGCGAGTGAAAGTGCTTGGGTTTTTTAAAAAAAATAAAACCAGCACTCTCTCCTGACCTTCACTGTACCTCAAAAAGGCAGCACCTCACAGAGAGATGAAATTTACTATTAGATTATATTGATATACCATATAAAGGGACATGTCTTATTAATTACTTTAGATTACTGAAAAATTATATGTAAAACAGTAGAAAAACTAGCTGATAATTTTAGAATAGAATAGAACAGAGCAGAACAGAACAGTTCAGCTGGAGGTGACTTGTAATGATCATCTGCCTGACCACTTCAGGACTGGCCAAAAGTTAAAGCATGTTTAAAGGACATTGCCCAAACACTTCTTAAACACTGACAGGCTTGGGATGCTAGTTACCTCTCTAGGAAGACCATTCCAGTGTTTGACCACCCTCTCAGTAAAGAAATTCTACCTAACATCCAGCTGGAACCTCCCCCAGTTCAACTTTGAACCAATTCTACACATCCTGTTACTGGATCTCAGGGACAAGAGATCTGCATCTCCCTCTCTTACCCATCTTACTTTTATTCTTCCTGCTAGATCACATTTAAACAAAACTCATTTCCATGAACTGTGCATACATTAGGACTTTATATATCTAAAATCTCTCTATAGGAAAGGGACTGGTTCTGTAATCACTTTCTATGACTACATGAATCCTGTGCATGGTCCACCCACCCTCCTAAGTGTCCCTCTCTCCTCTATGTTTTCTAAATAGTTTTCTACTTCCTGTTCTCTTTCTGCTGTATCTGCCTTTCACAGTGAGATGCTGTATAAAGAACATTACCCAAAAGGTAAGGCACTTTCAAAGCCAGAGGAAAGGGAATTGAAAGTGCCCCACAGCAACCTCAGGACGTGCACTTATATATTTTCCCTATGAAAAGGAAAGGATAGGCAGAAAGAAAGTTATAAAGCTGGGATATACTTCAAATTATGTTAGGAAGTAGCAGACAGGTATGTATTAAACTCTGGAAACTAAAATCTTAAACACCATAGTTTAGCCATGGCCAAGGACACAACTTATTTAAAAAACATTATCTTATCTCCAGCTTCAGATACATAGGTACAATCTGAGGGTCAACAAAGGTCAATATTTAGATAACTAATTTCTATATTTGATCCAGCATAAAAGGTCTTAAAATCATGTTTATCTTATTGATAAGAAGCGACAAGACACACATTGGTTTAAATGACAGTAGGATTACCTTTTTACCCTTAGTTCATATATCATTGTTTTTAATCAGTTTTTGACTTATATTTAGAATAGCTTTACTGTAAAAGTAAAAATGCAGTATATGAAGTTACTTCTTGACTGTGTTTCAGCATCAGTCTGACCTGTTTCAAAGTTCCACAAACTGATGCAAATTGTCTTGCAAATATCTATCTTCTTACTGTTCTTCCTTTTCTTTTATTTCAGTATTCTCTCTCTAGATATGTAGAAAATTTCTGTATAGTTTCCTGCCTCCTCTTTTCTTTCTGCATGTCTTTCACAGCTATACAATGAGAAGCTGTACAAAGAACATTATCCAACATGCAAGACATGTCTTTATAAACACAGGGAAAGGGGAAGGGAAGCTAGCAGCTTTGGTGATACTCACTTTCAATAAGGACTTCTAATACAGAATTCTGTTATTGTAGAAAAAAATAATTCATCTTCTTTCTTTGAATTTTTTTTCACAAATTCATATTCCTTTGTCCTTGCTTCCACAGCTTTTAACCTTGTCAGAATTGCCTCTCTCCCTGTCAATAACATGAAGGTAGCTAAATGCAGACATACAGTTTTCCTAAAAACAGAAGAGGTTGCATTGACCTGCTTCACAGACATGTATAGAAACAGAATACAGATAATTAAATAGTTTTATCAGCATGATGGACTTTTCTTGATGCTTAGTATACATTCCTCTACAACACCTCCTTCTTATCAAAATGCAGCATACTTTTTTTTTTCCTTCCATCAGACCAGTACTAGACACCTTCTAGAAGCAGAACAGTAAACATGAAGTGTGATTATATTCAAAATAAACTCTTGTATTTTAGATTTATAAGCATTAGTATTAGCTTTTAGTTATTGCAGCCCCAAGAAATATCACTGCCATTATAATCAGCAATTAACACATACAGAAGAAAATATGCATTGAACAGAAGATCAAACGCTCCTTAAAAAAGAGGATTTATAGTTAAAGCAGGAAAAAAATGACCTCTCTACTCATCATAGCAATAGGATAAAATCTGATCTTGAAAATCCTAACATGGTAAGGATTGTAATTAATTATGTAACTTGTATATTAGTTTGAAAGCACAGATTTCTGAGTTATGTTACAGTGGGTTAAATTTTTCTGTACTCAGTCATAGTAACACCAAAACTAGAGCAATATGCCCAGTTTTTGATCCTGTATTCCAGAAAATTTGATAATGGCCAATTTGATAATAGAGTGATGAATGAACATCACCCAGATTGAGAATCAAAGACAAGCAGGCTCAAAACCCTTCAGCCTTTAAGGAAGGAACTTAAACAATTAAACAAAAGGAGTCTGTGGGAAAACATAGTTGCAGCCTTCAAATAGATAGAAGTCTGGTGCATCTGCTAGGAATAGGACACAACACAAGAGAAAAAAGATGCATTAGAGCAACAGAAACTTTGTTTTGAAATGAAGGGAGGGAGAAAACTCTGTGTTCTGAATGTAAAGACTATTAAACACTGGAAGAAATTGCCTCAGTGGCTTTTTCAAAAGGGTACTTTTAAAGAAGTAGACAGTTGACTTCTAAGGATGTTTGTAGCTGGATTGATCCTGTCCCAGGGCAGAAGATGGCTTGTTGTTAGGTCTTTCCTAGTTCTGTTATCTTCAAGTCTGCAGTGTTACAGTTGTGGCATTTCCCACCGGCTGTTCGATAGCTCTGTTCTTTTGTGCAGATTGCATATTGGAATACATTAGATTTTTTTATGCAATAACCAGCAAATGTCAGGCCTGAAATGCAAGCCTGTAACCTACTTGGACAACTCAGAAATCTTCAGAATGTCTGAATTAGACATATTCCTGGTTTACTCATGAAGAAATTGAAGCCATAAGCAATTTATATTATCTGTCCATGAATACACCACGAATGAATGGAAAATGAGGACTGAAAACTAAGTAACCCCCTGGATTTTATACTTCACATTGTAAACATAAGAGTAGGCCCAAAATAAAAGGAAAAAAATCCCAAAAAGATAGGAAAAATAAGGCAGCGTCCCATAGATCATAGAAACTTCACTGTTCTCTCACTATTAAATACAAAAAGGTGTATTTTGGAAGCATATCTTCCCCAAAAGTCCATATTTCTAGTACAATTTCTTTTGACTAAATGTAACATTCATCCAGGTCAAAAAGAAAAATCTTTCAAAGTACCTTTAAACAACTATGCAGAGGTTTAAAATATATGCTCACTAAGGGTCCAGCAATCAGTCTTGGTTATTAATTATTCTGACAAAAAAATTGATTTTCATTTCCTTCTTTCATGTTGCGTGGGAACAGCCTGAGGTAGATTACAAGATCTGAGAGAAATGATAAGGACAGTAAGAAGGCTTTTGAGAGACTCAGAGCATCTAGTGGATTACTGTCTGTTTAACCTTTTGATGAACTACTGGGTATAGTTTTGGGAATCTTGTCTCTTTAGCATCCTGATTTTCATTTCTATGCTGGTTACATAGAATGTAGGGAATATAGTACTGAGGTGCCAGATGTAATCAGATGTCCTAATCCCAGCAGGACATTATAAATTTTATGTGTGCAATTCCATAGAAAGTTGATGTGTCCGTATTTTGTACCATATAAAAAGGCTCCTAAACATCCCAATAAACAGTAAAACTTGTGAAGTCACTGGAATTTAATCAAATATTAAATCCTGATCAATACTTAAGCAAATTCACCAAGCTTCTCTACCTAGTAACAAGGAATCCTGTGTGCCACAGAGGGATGCCTTGAAAATTATATAGTATTTTGTTCAACTTTTAAAAGACTGCTAAGGAAATGGTAAGTGCTAGAGATTGTTTTTCAAAGAAAATATATTCTTGACAGATTTCACTGCCTTGCAGATACAAAGGTTATCCCTAAAATAGTGTTGATAGACCTGTCTCCCAAAATATCACTCTGTAAAAAGTCATATCCCTACTTCTGTGTATCCTGAGTTTATTCCTGTGATGGTTCCTAAACAAATGTTTCCTTCTTAGAGTCCTAAACTTAAAATCAAGGAACCAAATCCAGCAATCCTGTTTAAATGCACAAAGAATCCCATTGAAGCATCATAGGATGCTTCAGGGCGGGGATGCTGGGCTGTGAGGCATTCTTACACCTGTGCACTGAACAACTACATGGGTTAAAAGCTAATTCAAGTACAAACCTGAGGCTCATCTCTTAGCCGAATGCTAAAATTAAATCTATTAAAAAAAAAAAAAAAAAACAAAAAACCCCAACACTTTTTGGTTTGACTACTGTTACTACAAAAGTATTTGCATACATTTTTTAAAAACCAATAGAGAAAAATCTAGAATATTCTGACCTTACTTCTGCATAAGAAGGTGTTCCTTGTCTAAAATGAAAATGATCTATATTTGTTCAAGTCCTTATTTTCACATATCACTATTACATACTCTTCTGTAACACTATGAGGGCCCCCTCCCCTTTTTTTTAACTGAAAAGTTTTATAACTCTTGCCAAAATAGACAAAAGGCTACAACTGCATAGCTGGGACAAAGTCAACCTACATAGTCTTAGGACAATACACACGAAGTTTAAGGGAAGTGAAATAGACTAAGGCGCAGATGGTTCCCAGCTAACTCAGAGGGACGCTCCAATGTATTGTGCTGCTGCCCCCTTAAGGACAACGAAAGCGAGGAGCTGCACTGCTTGTCTTGCTCAGAGGCCTACAGCTTCTGGGTGACAGCTAGGATTTTGACACAGTTCTCATGCCTTTGTGTATGTTACCACACTCAGTTGTGTCCCGTTCGCTCTCCAGGGCACGTTAGTACGCTCTTGTGCTTTAAAGCTACATGACAGCTTATCATTTAAAGCTATATGGTGTTAGGAGCCTGTTCTGCATGGAAAGCAGGCATGATGCGACACGATGGAAACCAAAATGCTCCTTTTCTGTATTTCTAAAAGGCTTTAACACATCAGATCACCCAGTTCACACATTTCCTGCAGGTTGCTAAACATCAGGATGCTGAAGGTGTACGGAAGCCACTGCCTTCTCCTGCTGCCTCCATGGGGGTCTGCGCATCAGGGGTTGAGGGCTGTTCCTCCAGGGAATGTTCCTCCAGGCAGCCTTGCAGCCCCAGCTTGAGGGACTCTAGTCTTCAGGTGTGCCACACCACAAGCAATTCTATCTCTGTACAGAGTGACCAGTTATAAATTTCCCCTACTAGGACAGGATTTGTGATTTTTTTTCCCAATTTGCCAATTACCTCATATCTACAACATAAAAGAAATTATTGTGATGCATAAATTAACCATGGGGCAACCTAAAAGAAATTCAGTTAGGACCTGATAGCCCAACAGTTCAACTTCAGTTATGTGGACATCTCTGAGTGTGTCATGGTGCCATCAAACCTGAAGGACAGGGCTGAAAGAGTGCTGTATACACATTAAGGTACTTCAGTTTTTGCAGAGGATTTTTATTAAAGGCAGCTCCTTCTGAGAAAGGCCCTAGAATGGGATGTCAGTATATTTAAAGAATTCATCTGAAAGGAAGAAACTGAGAGACAAAAACACTTTTAAGACAAAAGAAAAAGAAATAAAATGTGGTGTATATGTGCTGAAAGTAGATGGCCAAGACTATTACCAGGCTTGTGTTTCAAATACTGAAGATAAAATGTTATTCTCTCATTTATCTTCTCTTTTCCCAGAACTGAAAACCAATTCTCTTCCTAGAGTATTTTCTCTATTTCTTGTTGTCAAACTTCTGACTAAATTTTCAGCTTCATGTATCTGAAATTTAACTTGCTGAATCCCTCCACGGGTAAATATTGTTCCTTGCACAAAGTGGTTTAAGATAAGTATGATTAGTACTATTGTGTTATAAATTCTATGACAGCTTATCATTGTTGTCAGTATAATTGTCCAGCATTCACAAAATCTGGAAGTTCAAGATTACATTCAGTTGACGATGAATACAGTGACCAGAGGGTTGGACTAGATGATCTTTTAACCCAAACCATCCTATGACTCTATCAATGAATACATAGTTTTCAATATCTATTCAGATGTTTCAATACTTCAGTGTGCTAAGTTGCTTTTTTGATAGTTTTTGTATAAAATGCTTTATTGGTATAGCAAGAAAATGCCATAACCTAAACACTATTTTGGAAACTACCTGAATCCTTTTCAGGAAAAAAAAAAAAAAAAAAAAGTAACTGGAATAAGATAGCTGTACTGATATAATCTGCAAGGCAGACAAACTTCATGTGAGAACAGTATGAAACTCTAACTGTGGGTGACCTTTTGGACCTTCTGAAGTCGATCAAAATTGTGGCCATCAACTTCAGTGGGACAGGAATTTGCTCTGTGTTTTCTGAAGTGAGCAGCTTTAGGAAGGTAAATTGTCTTGCGCTCCAAGTTCCCAGCTGCTGCATCATCTGGATAGTTATTATCCTTGTTGTGTGTGAGGTCCCAGATGTACCTTTTTTGGATGCTCAGGTTTCACACATGTTAAATTTTTTTTTGTGTGTTTAGACATATATGTATTTCTTTAACATATGTCTGAAACATATGTATGTATCATTATTTATACATAATTTATGGCATGCATACAAATATAATGTATGGAGTATATATTATATGGTATGCATATATATATATATACACACAGCAGCATTAGAAAGTATATTAATGTCTGTGGGAGATTCTGAGAACCCTTGAGAGAAGCTGCTGTACAATGGGCTTTGATAAAATTATTCTATTAATATTAATTATTAATTAATTAATTATTAATTATTCTATTCTGTAATCTATTGCTACCTTGCTCTGACACCTTAAATGCTTATCCTGCCCTACTACTAGCATGTTTGACCTTTATTCCTAGTTTCTATATATTTTCCTGTCTAGTTCATTTCCTAATCTGATACTGAACTTCTCAGTGGAATTTTTAAATGCATGTGAGAGGCCATGCTAATAAATTTCTCTGATCTGTGTCTTCCTGAACATAGCAAACTGAATCTTAATATATAAATACATTGTAGCTCTTAATATATAAGAAAATTGTATCTATTTACTACTTGAATGTATTTTCAAGTGTTTTTCTCTGTAATACCAAAGTATCATTGAGTGATGCTGTAAAAATCAAATAATTATTTGATATAATCAAAATTTCTGGTGCACACTACTATGGCTATGAGCTCCAACTTATCCACCTACAAAGCACAGCACTTACAGCTGTGCAAAGGTAGACAACACTGGAAAAGATGATTTGTATTAAATGTTTTTTAACAACTGCTCTCAATTCAATTACCATTTATACTATTCTATTTATAGCCATACAAGAATTTAAAAAGAGAATATATGTATTTACAATATATTCAACTAGAATTTTTCATGTTTCATAAATCAAAACAAAGTTTTGATGGCGTCATTGGTCTACTGAGAGAAAAGAATTGAAGAATAAGGAGGTCCTTCAAACAAGGCTGTCAAGCCCAGTTGTTTTAGCATCCCGAGTCCAGCCTTAGCTATATTCAAGTTCAACCACTGAGAACAAGACTATCGCAATGCAAATCTCATCTGCTTGCTTTTCTCCAAATACAGTATTTTCTTTCAGACAGCACTTTTTTTCTAATTGCACTACAGCATTATTTATTCAGCAGATACCTATCAAAAGCTCATTTGTTTATGTATTTTGGACATAGACTGTACTGTTCTTAATTTTTATTTTTTTTTTTACCAAAACTGTTAATAAATTAAAAGGTAGCTATGGAATTACCTATGGAATTTTGTTTTTTCCACAGCCAAATGCACAGCATAGTGTGGTTTACTGTTATACAGTATACCCTGCAGGGACTTTGATACATAGAATCATAAAATGGTTTGCCTTGGAAGTGACCTCTAAGATCATCCTGTTCCTGCCATGAACAGGAACACCTTCCACTAGACCAGGCTGCTTGGGGCCCCATCCAACCTAACCTTCAACTATTCATGGGATGAGGCATCCACAACTTCTTTGGGCAACCTGTTCCAGTGCCCAACCATCCTTATAGGAAAGAATTTCTTCCCTACATCTAATCCAAACCTACCCTCAGTTTAAAGCCCTTGTCCTATCACTACACACCTTCGTAGAAAATCCCTTTCCAGCTTTTGTGTAGGTTCCTTTAGGTACTGGAAGGCTGCTGTCAGGTCTCTCTGAAGCCTTCTCTTCTCCAGGTTGAACAACCCCAGCTCTCTCAGCCTGTCTTCATAAGAAAGGTGCTCCAGTCCTCTGATTCTCTTCATGACCCTCCTCAGGACTCACAGATGCACATCTTTCTTATGTTGGGGGCCCCAGAGCTGGACATAACAGGAGTGGAGTAGATGGGCAGAATCCCCTCTCTTGTCCTGCTCTCCACATTTCTTTTGATGCATCCCAGGACACAGTTGGCATTCTGGGCTGCAAGTGCACATTGCTGGGTCATGTTGAGCTTCTCCTCTGCCAATACCCCCCAGGTCCTTCTACTCAAGGCTGTTCTCTGTCCATTCACTGCCCAGCCTGCACTTGTGCTTGGGATTGTCCTGACCCAGGTACAGGACCTTGCTCTTGTCCTTGCTGAACTTCACGAGGTTCACACAGTCCCACCTCTCAAGCCTGCCAAGGTCCCTCTGGATGACATCCCTTCCCTTCTCTTCAGCAAGTGGACTGCATCACACAGCTTGTTGTCATCGCAAACGTACTGAGGGTTCATAACGAATTAGTAAGTAGAGTTTTTCTACTTACATATGCTAACTGTCCCCGGCAGGGCCCTTGCGGTGTGGCACTGGCTGTCCTGTCACTAACCAAGGCTGACTCCTGTTCCCCGCCTGCTCCCTGCTCAGCAGGTCCCAGCACACACCCCCCGAAGGCTCGCGGTCGCGGTCTGCCAGACGAGCGGGAGCCCTCCGTTCCCACGCCTGCTCCCAAGCTCACAAAGCCGCGGCGGGAAGCATGTTTTTCGAATTCGGGCGCTTGGGTACGCCTCCGGCCATCCTCCCTGCGCCCGCCCCTCCATCCCCCGGACTCGCCGAGGGGCTGTGCCGCAGGTGCGGGCGGCCCCGCCGGGGCGGGGCGGAGCGGGCCGAGGGTGTCCCGCGGGCCCCGCTCCGCTCTGCCCGGCTCGGCTCCGCAGGAAGCGCCGCCCGCGCTCCTTCCTCCTCCCGCCTCTTTCTCCTCCTCCTCCTCCGCCCGCCTGCGGCGGCGGCGGTTCGGCGATGCAGCAGCACTTTTCCCTGGCTGAGTGCGACGTGGTGGGCTTCGACCTGGACCACACGCTCTGCCGGTACCACCTCCCGCAGAGCGCACGGGTGAGTGCGGGCGGCGCGGCGCGGCCGAGGGGAGCCGCGGGAGGGGCCCCGCTCCGCCCCGCTCCCGCCGCATGCCCCGCCGAAGGCAAAGCGCCGCGTCCCGGGGCGCGGGGCCGGAACCCCTCCGGCAGGGGCAGCGAGCCCGGGGCCGGCTGTCTCAGACATCCACGGAAGATAAGAGAATCGCAAGTGTATCTCTCGCCGGGCGCTTCCTCAGCAGGCCTCTCTACCCGAGCGGAGGGGACAGCCATGTCTCCTTCCTTGAAAATGGTTCTTCTTTCCTGGCCGTAGCGGCCCTGAGGAAAAGGTAGAGCCCGCCCGTTAAATCCAGAGATGCTGCAGAATGAGGAGCCCGCAGCCCTTTGGATAGGAGACCTTTGCGAACTTTCTGGTGCTTACAATAAAACGCCGAGTTTAGAGGCACGCGGCATCTCTGACTTAGCCCTGTGGTCTCTTTCTGAGAAACTGCTGCCTGCGCTGTGCGTTCCCGCCCTTGTCACTTTCCTTTTTCAACTCCCTGGTAATCTTACATTGACTCGTCCTTCTCTGTTGATGTCAGGACTCTGTTCTGGAGCTATCTTGTGTCGCGGATGCTCATGGTGTCTCACTCTCCCCCTTTCGTTGCCTCCATTCACTTACAGTACATTTTGAACTGCACAGGACTCCCACGTTAATTGCAAGATAATTTCAGAATTTGGTATGGAAACAAATGTTTATGAGCTGTGTCATTTATTAATAGGCATCCTGTGCTGAAAAAGTGCATTGCTTCCCTTAGCTCTGTGTGAACTTAAGTGGAGAGGCGTCTTGCTTACCAAGGAAGATTCAACAGTAACAATACAATGTATGAGCTGTTAAATTTCTAGGTGGAAACTGTGTAACACTAGGCTTACCTTCCATATTCTTGCCATACGCAAGCCCATTCTTTCTGATACAAATTCTGTCTGATGAAGGCAAACATTAGACAATTGGTAACTATAGGAGTTTTTTTAAAATGCTGACCAACCAATGAACAAAGTGGTGAAAAAATCCCAAAACTTTTACTAAACTTGGTGTACTCTTCATCTTCTCACAGCAGACAGAGGCAGACTGACACATGCCTGTTGCATGCCTCCTTATCTCTTGGAAATAAGAAATACTTTAAGAGGCTGACAGGCCCAGCTGAAGATGTAGTTAGTTCTTAGTATTTCAGCGTTGGTTTTCATAATTTGTTTTTCTCAGCCGTTATTCATACTAATTCCAACGGCATCTGTTGTAATTAAAGAAAAAAGGCCAGGGAACAACTTTAATGAAAGAACCATGAGAAAAAAGGGAGCAATTACTATTTTTGGATAGTCTTTAAGGACATGGCAGCATCTCCGTAAAGCTTCTTGTAAAACTTTACAAGCACAGTACATTAATAAATTGCTGAGTGTCATGTTAGGCCATTTGAACTTAGAAATAATAACTGTTTATTTGGTAGTTGCCTATTCAGAATAAATTTCTTCAAATACTTTTAAAATGCCCTTAAGGATAAATGTTTACTGGTTTAGAAGCTGCTTGTTGAATCTCAGTAACCACAACATTAAAAAAAAAAAAAAAAAAAAAAAAATAAATAAAACAAAAAGGATGATTGAGGAGGCAGAACTACCAGCCCTTAAGTACTTACCATCTTGATTTCCCAACAGTCTTGAAGCACAGGGACTGTAAAGTAGAATGTTGTAATCTGGGTTGGGGTGAACACATTGCACCAGAACTCTTGTATGTGTTTCAGTCGTGAGAGAAATAACCTCAGACACTATTTCCCAGTGTAGGCAGTGGGACAGGACCCATAGCTCCGTGGTTAAATTTCACTTTGGAGGCATTAACACTTGCATCTTGCCACTTTTCAAGGAAGCAGTGTCTTTGATCTCACTTAATGAATATAATGAATGCAATGTTTTTTCATTTGTAGCTAATATATGATAGTTTTGCCCAGTATCTGGTAACAGAGAAGGGATATGATGAAGACTTGCTGACTCTAGCTCCAGACAGCTTAGACTTCTGGTGAGTACATTGAAAATAATGTCATTCCTTTATACTGTAACTTTTTTACAAAGCTCAGCAAACAGCTTCATTTATGAGGCAGTGGATGTTATGATTGTCAGGCCCAATGGATAAATCCAAAAATACAGTTTCAAATACTTGTTCTAAGAAGTATTTGTCATGAAATACATCTAACATGGTATTTCGAAGAGAGAACTGAGCACCCAAGCTTGCTTTGTCTATGCTTCCAGCTGTCTGGACACAAGCCTTTTAGTCTCACTCTCTTATTTTATGTATCATCTTTGTCTTCTACATTCTATTCAACAGTATCCATCAGAGTTTAGTCATTTTTATCTCAGCAGTTGTTTTGTTTGTGTAAGGCAGATTACTCCCCACAGCCTTCTGAGAAGCCACAGAAAGGTGACATGCCAGGAGGTAGCCCTTGAGTAGCACATCAGGCACAAAGCTGTGATGAAAAAGACTGAAACCCAAGTTCCTGCTCTGAACTCAGTGGTCTCTGAGCAGGAACTTAACTTGAATCTTGATCTTTTAACTTTATAAGGTTATTATCTAGGCCATGGGGGTGGAGACTTGATGGCCAAATAATCATTAGATATAGATACATGCAGATTTTTTTTTTTAAATAATATTTGTATTCTTGTTTAATGATTTTTTTAAAATTCAATATTTGACTGGACAGTTTCCAATGAGATTGATTTCAACTTCCATGAGACAAGCAATGTATCTATGTATCATATTTTGAGGCTATGATGCAAGAAAACATTTTTTCAGCTCTAGATGTCTTGGGTTTGGTCTCTTATTGAAGCAGGAGGTTCATTAACATGGACCTGCAAATCCACAGTGCTGGTAACAAGTGTGTCATTACTTCTTGCCCAGGAGTCATTCATGAAAGGTTGGCATCTGCTTGCTGCCTTCATGTAAATTCTTTCCTTTGGGTGCCTCATAGAGGATGAAGGTGTCATGGCTTCCTCAGTCTCGTTTATTCATTTGTATTCTAACCACTGAACTCTGAATTAATTTTTCAAAGAACCTAAACAAATCTGGAAGATAAAGATTTATTAGGGAGAATTAGAAATTCTTGCCAGATGTCTCCAACACTGTCAACTCTTCCCTTTGTTTGTGCTGGCTAACATGGCAATGCTTCTGCTTCATGTGTTCTTAGCTTATTGAGTTGCGTCATTTAGAACAATGTTCTACCCCTCTTTTCTGTAATAACTTGTGTAATCAGTCAAGTAGTAACTAGAGGAGTTGCCACAAAAAAAATTTCTTTAATAGAAGTGACTTAAATATCACATTTCTTAGTTTTATATATTTGGATCTTAAACTTCCAACCAATCTATACAACAGTCCCTAAATTTACTGGACATGGAACTGGGTTTATTTAGTAGGATTTTGCTTTGTAAGGAAAATCCAGTCCTAATTGTAATAATATGCACTTTCTTATAGAGAGGATTATTCAAGCATGGAAGTATTTGAAGGGTTGTGACTCGTTTGGTTTTCTGTAGCATCATAGCTACAGAAGCACCATAGCTTCTCTAACTGCATATCACTGATAGATAAGAAGACAGTCCTCTGAAAACAGTAATTTTTTGTTTCTTCCTTAAAATTAATTTATTCTTAGTTGCAAAGGCTTGGTGCTGGACATTGAAGAAGGAAACTTCCTGAAACTTGCAGAAGATGGAACAGTTTTAAGGTAATATTGACAATAAATCTATATTGGTAAATATAAGTTGTATTGTTAAATACACTAACATTTTATCTCCTTCCTAAATGCTGTCTCTCAATTTTATAAATATTTAAAAGACTTATTTCAGCATGCATTCATTTATTAGATAGATATAGAGGTTTAAATACTCTTTGGTATTGTGGTGCTTAGTTTCTCTTAATGTTACATACTGAATCTTTTGGTAATGTTTTCATGTTAGCTGGTAGTAAATAGTATCTAATTTTTAGTAAAATCTGAGACTCTGAGGACACATTGATCTTGAAAGTGTATTCATTTTTTTGGTGGCTACCAATGTACTCTTTGTCCATTTCTGCTAAAATCCTGGGTAAGGTTTTTTTCTTTGGATTGTGAGTAACCTGGTTTGGGGGGCAGTAATAATGACTAATACTAATGACTGGAATGTCTATTTTCTTTGTGCCGTAGACATTCAAAATTCTGCAAGTTTACAACTTATAATTTAAACAGCCTGAGATAAATTAACCACAGAAACTGATACATTCACTTTCAGAATTGTGGGGGCTTTCCACTTAAAAGCTATTTTGCTTTCAGTCGTCACTTTCAGTAAATCCTTGGTTCTTTTTTCTTTCCTTCCTTTTTTTTTTTTTAATATAGAAGACTGCTATTTGGAACCAAAAATCTGAAAAGTAAATGTATCTAAAATATATCAATCCTAGTCCCATTTCTCCGTAATTTTGTTCAAGACTCAAAAGCTGTGTAATTTAGAATGCAAGACAGACTGTATTTTTTTTTTCTGGTGCCTCCATGAAGGAGCTTGAAGATGCTAAGGAAAGTCAGATCTCATTAAAAGAAGAAAGAAATGCTTTTCAGTTATTGCTGTGTATCCTAAAATTCATTTAATAGCATGAGTTTTGGAGTACTAAATGCAGAATTCAAGATAACAGGATATACCTCATTAAAGGGAAGAGTGGTACAGGGTTACCTCTCTTGGCATTGCCTTCATTTTCTTCAAAATGGGACCCAAATTCATGGTCTGAGTAGTTAATTTTTAGTGCCTAAAAAGGCTTGTGTGTACTTATGTATTAAAAAGCTTCTTGCAGGGCTCAAGCTAGCACTTTTCCATAGTACTGCCCTGCATTCTGTGATGTTACCAGGCTTCAGAATGATGTATAGGCTTTCTGCACTGTGCTTTATTGTGCAGTCTATATTGATAGCTCAAGTATAGCGAGTGTCCTGACACAATTGAAAACATTCGAGCAGTACAGAGTGATTGTGTTAGCAGGTGAGGCACAGTAGCTGTGCCCCCAGCCACCCAGACCTTTGTGTAGTAAGGCCTTTATCAAGAACTGGAATGTATATGATAAAAGCTTAGTAGGTCCTGGGAAACTTCTAAACTATAAAGAGAGTCAGTTTTGATCAGCTCACATGCACTGTAATTCAGCTGCAGTGTGTTACTTTGCACGAGTAGTAGTTTGGATGTTTTCAACTCTTTTCTGTTTTGTTTTGTTTTTTTTTTAATAAACAACTTAATGCCTTGAATAGGGCAAGCCATGGTACAAAGAGCATGACAGTCGAAGAGATCCTGGAGATATATGGAAGGAAGGAGTGGAAGCATTTTAATACAGTCAGTGGGATGGTTTCACGCACAGGTAGCTATACTTTAGCCTATCCTCTTCTTTGAAATTGCTCTGGTCCCTTCAGTGCCTTGTACTGTTAGTTCTTAACACAGACTTGTAAAAATACTTGAACTGGGAATTGCTGGAACAGGTAAATGTATTGGGGAAGACTTGGTTTTTATGTTTTTTTAACTTCTAGTGCTAGAATTCATCTTAAATTTATTTCATGGTATTTATTTTACAGTAAGAGAAATGAGCTGACATTATAGGCATGTTTTGGTTATAGTGGTGGGCACACTGTCTCTTGATGAAGTAGACTGATACAACCAGTATCATGATTTAACCCAAGCCAGCAACTGAGGACCATACAGCTGCTCATTCACTCCCACCCTGCCCAGGCCCAGTGGGCAGGTGAATCAGAAACAATGGTAAATCTCATGGGTTGACAACAATTTTTAATTGAAATGAAATGTTATAATAATAAATATGCTAATAATAGTACTAATAATTATTGTAATGATAAGGAGACAGAACCTCAGAACCCAAGAGGAACAAGTGATATACAATACAATTGCTCAATACCTGCTGACTGATACCCTGTCTCATTTAGGACAAATCTTAAATTTTTCTTAATTGTTGAGTTGTTGCCGCCAGTCCTGTTACTGGAGGCCTAGGTGCAGGTGCAAAGAACAAAGCAAGTCTAGAAACAAAACTTCTCCCCTTGCATTTGAAGTTCCTGTGTTTAAGATAGGAGTCACTTTGAGGGAGCTGTGGCTAGGTCACATTCTTGCTCTGTGTTTCCTCTGTTTTAGTTTGATCTTGGCAGTTGAGAGTAACACACAGGAAGTGATCACTTAAGGTGTATTTTGTTATGTAATGGAGATACTTTCCTTGCGATTTTGCTGACTACAAATGCAATGCTTATTCTAGACTGCAGGTAATCTTTTGCAAAATGGAGGAAGAGAGAGGTTTCCTTTGGTCATTTAGGAAATGTGCTTCTCTTTTTCACTGAAACATGCACTTGGTCTCTGTTGTGTATATTAATCCCCATTTTGCTGACTTGAATATACTAAGAGACCACACAGACAAGATTATGGGAAAAAATAATAACTTGTTAAGTCGTTTCACTTCTTGAAGAGAGTTTATTGAGCATGACCATAGTTGAGCATGATCACATTTGCACCCTCCTGATACAGTTCTGTTTTGAGGACTGATGTAATAATGTGATCATGCTTCCCCTTGGGCCAAGGCACTGTCCACAGCATGTGTGTGCAAAGGACATGAGTGTGTCAGACCTGTCCAAATGTCTCTGAATTTCTTAAACACTTGTGTTTTCACTGCTAGGGAAATAGATATTTTGGAAGAGTTGAAAGATACTGTCCTAAATTAAAACTCACGGTTCTCTGCCTTTTCTTTCACCTGGGCTTTCAAATCTTAAAATGTCGTATTGAAATCTCACTGCCTTCATATAGGTAAACAACTTTTAGTTGCCAGTTATGACAATCAGAAGTTAGCCTTTGTTAATGAAGATTGGGAAACAGATAATGCTTATTACCAGTAAAATCCAAAAAGGAGCTTATATTATTATTTAAATGTAATTTTTATTTGTGATTACAGCATACAATACAGGGGTGTTTAAAGTATATTTTTAATTTTTTTTCCAGCTAAATACTATTTGTATGATAATTATTTTGACCTGCCAGGAGCTCTCTTGTGTGCAAGGGTTGTGGACAGCTTAGATCAGGTAAGAACTGGATTGTTTGAAAATTATGTATTGCATTATCTTTTTCTTCCACCATCACATTTCTTGCATGCATTATTAAATGCATAAAAATTGGGTATTGAACAGCATCAAGGTCTTTTTCTCATTTGGACTATTCCATGTTGGACTTACTGTATTAAAGTAAGTTAATTATCTCTGTAAGTTAGTTATCTTAAAGTAAGTTAAATTATCTCTGAAGATAATTGTGACCTACATGGCATGTTCAAAATAAAAGTTTTTCCACCAGAGGGCACAAATAACTAGGATACTGATGGAAATGTGCAGTTTCCTCAAGTTTACCCTGTGGTATGCACAATGTAGTTCTTAAAGTGTCCTTTAATTATGCTTGATTGTACTTGAAATAAATATAATACAAGTTTCCTGAATTACACGATTTGCTAATTTGCAAGTTGTTAAAGAGTGAATGAAGCTTCATTTCATCCTTTTTTAAGCTTGGTTTTTGTCCTAAATACATTGATCTGTGTACACAGATATAAATACACCTCTGGCATAGTAACTTTTAATTTTTTTTCCTCTGCTAAACAGTAAATTAAATTCTTAAGGTGGATAATACAATTGCTTGAACCGTTCTGAGTGCTTTTTAGGTAGACAGAATGTCCTAAATTCTACTTTTGAAATTTGGTGATAATTGTTTTGTTGTGTAAAAAGTTTAACTTGCATACAGCTGGAGGTAGGAGAGGGTTCTTCTGACAGAATAACTGTGTTGGTGTCAAAAGAGTACTGAGGTAGTCTTCTGGCCAGAGGTACCAAAGCGCTGAAGGCCTGAAAATTGTCAATACTTAACCTTGTCTGCAGAGTGAAAATCCGAGCTGTGAGATGAGTGTCTGGGGTCTTATTGGATATTAGGTGGCTTGCTGCTTTAGCCATCACTCCAAAATAGCATGCTGAGAAGATTGCTGCCTAAGTCCAAGTGCTGTATGAAGAGTTAGCTAAAACTAGCTTATCAGGGAAGCATGCAGGACAGGTGCTCAGTAAGACTCTTAATTTTCTGCCTGATTAATCTCCTTCCCCTAAGCTGTTCGCAGCTTAGAAACCTGTTGCAGTTGTGGCACCTGTACTGTGTTTACTTTATATTTAATTTAGACTCAGCACAAATCACCTACTTATTAAGAAAGAAATCATGTGTGTAGTAATCTTTCACATCCAGTTACTAGTTCACAGGCTGGAGCACTGCCCCGGGATCAGTGCTGTGTTCAGCCAGAGGGAATTAAACCTGTGCTGTTTCTCTGGAGAGCCACGAGAAGTGGGTCATGCAATCTCTTTATCTCCTGGCAGTTTTCAAGTGTTTTATTGGATGTAAGCCCTGTTTCAACAGGAGGGCTACAGTAATTCCCTGGAAGTTTAGCATCAGCCACTTGAGAAAGGTGGAAGGCAGGAGATGGTCAGCCTCTCCAGCCCAGAACTCATGCCTGCAAAATGCTGCATCCTATGGATTAGAAACCATCACATTTTCTTCTGCCACATTTCAAAAAGAAAGGAGAGCTTTCTGTGTCCTGTCCTGTGAGCCTGCTTACAAAGTGCTATTTTCTTACCATTTCCAGACAACATTATAGATTCAGGAAAGCTTTCTACTGGAAGCAGATGCAAGAATTACTGTGTTTGGGTTCAAAATGGGCTTGGACATGAGTTGGATGCTGGACTACCCTGCACTGTTAAAAATGTATCTGTTTCTGCTGTGTCCAGAGCCAGAACTCTTATGTGTTTTCAGACAAAGCATGGGAGCTTCTTAATGTTTTTGATCTTCACACTGATGAGCTAAACAAAACAGTGCTTTGTCTTGATGGTTCAACTAATAAAATCACATTTTGTAATCATGGTGGAATGGATGGCCATGCATACAGTTTTCTCTCTGCTTTTTGGGATTGGTCAGTTTTCCTTTATATCTTGTATGCAATGACTGAAGATCTGCAAGAAATTAGTTTAAGTTATTTTAATCTCCTCTGAGTTCAAATGTTTTGAAGGAAGTATACTCAGTTTTAAACTAGTATCCATCTGTCCTCAAAACAGCACTCTGAGGATCTTTTGGTTCAGTTCACTGATTTTTTTTTTTTTTAAGAGAAACAAGCAAAAAAACCCCAAAATTCCAAACTAAGGGCTAAGTCAGCCACATGGAGTGTGAGGGGAGAAGACAGTTGAATCTGTCTCGAGAAGAGTGCTAGCTTAGGCTACTTGCATTGCCACTAGACAGATGGTCCCCAGTATCTTCTGTACATAGCTTTGAATAATCACCCTTGGTTAACATCCTTGGCTAGCGGAAGCTGACATATGAAATCTTTTCTCTTTATTAGCTCTTTTTTGTATTTCTGTGGCAGTTTGCTATAGGAATGGATTAAAAAAAAAACTTCTGAAAGCCACAGCACCGTATCTTTCTTGCTCTTAACCTGTAGAGCTGATGGATGATAATCAAACTATGCTTGTCAGTTATGCACAAAAGACCTTGTTTGTGTGACTTGCTGATTGTGAAAGGCAGACTGTTCTCTGGAAGCTTCCATGGCAGGTTTGTCCTGAAATAGCAGTTTACTTCAGTATATATAAGCTACATGTTTTTAGTTTTTGTTTGGCACTGATAAGGGTTTGGATGTGGAGTTTTTTTTCAGTTTCTGAATGTTTCCCTCTCTACAAAACGCTTTATGCTTAAAAAATGGCTCATTATTCAGGTGTCAGTGTAAGTATCAATACACAGAGGGCCCTGAAAGTGCTAACAGTTGCCTTGAAATTTATCCTGATGTGGAAGGCCTATAACAGCATTACAGAAATACTTTCCACAACACATAAACTCAAAGACTATACCACCTGTTTTACTGCTGCCAAATTAGTGTGTAACTGAGCACCTCTTCCGGCATCTGTAGTTAATCCTCTGCTCTGTAATACTGGCTAGCTGTGTAATTGCATCTGTTTCATTCATCACTACTAAAATTTGTGGTATTTGAGAGTGCTGTGGGGCTCAGCTGGTTGAGGTTTTCCTCTCCCACGTGAGAGATTGAAGGAGAAGCTGAGGTCAACTGGAGCTCTGCTGTGCCTGGGAAGCTTTCTAGGAACAGTGAGAGATTTCACAGCCGTGGATCACGTCCCCCTGCCAGATCTGGGGTTTGGCAGTCTTCAGAGCACAATGCCATGAAGTGCTGCTCAGCCAGGCTTCTGGATGAGTATTTTATACCATGTTTGGGGTAGTGTTCTTGGCAGAAGGGCATTTCCTCTAAATTATAGTGAAGGGATTTGCCACTTCACAGGTGGAAGTGATATGAATGCCAGGCTGTGGATAATGTCAACATGCTAATTAAGTTCAGGATCTGCAGCCCTAGGCACTTCTTTTTCCCAAATGTCAGTGGGATGGGATGTTCATTCTGCAAGTTGCTGTTCTTGCTGATGCCGCTTTTGGCTCTAATGTTTTAGAGTTCCTCACAAATATTAAGCATTTTTCCTTCTCCCTTCCTCCTCTCATT
The DNA here is from genome assembly GCF_024509145.1 of Vidua macroura. NCBI lineage: Eukaryota > Metazoa > Chordata > Aves > Passeriformes > Viduidae > Vidua > Vidua macroura. Next base: position 66,922,149 of record NC_071573.1, on the reverse strand, counting down.
GTAACCCTCTAAGAGGGACATAACCTGTCTGCAGTTACCCACAGTTAATCTGGGTACTACTGAATCCTGATGTCCTCAATCCTACTGTCTTGAGACTGTCTTTATAATTTTGTTAATTCATGGCATTTCTGTCACTGTTTCAATATGAAAGCTTGTAATGGCTGTTACTTGATATAATGACTAGGTTCCTTTTGACACTTACAGCATGATGGTCAGAAAAAATATGACTTCTGGAAGGACATGGTGGCTGCTATCCAACATAATTATAAAATATCAGCTTTTAAAGGTAAGTGTGTTCACTGAAGACTCACTATAACAGCTGAAAATATTACATGTGCTTGCCAGAGCAAATATGTTTGCAAGTACACTGTAGGCTACTCAGCACAGCTTTTACTTTTCAAGTTTATAAATAGTTGTATAGTACACACATGTTTTTCCTGGAATAAAATATCTTTATCATAACTATTTCTGTTTCATTTCACTCCTTTGGTATCTTTAATAACATTTCTGATGTACTATTTTACTCAATATTTCAATTTTTATTGCTATTTCAACTCATTTTAGAAGGACAAATGGTTTCTTATCGTGATTGATGTGGTAATGTGGACATCCTTGAACCATGTTTTGAATCTATTCCTTATGATCTTGTAATGATATATAAAATCCAAAATGAATTGGGGAAAGAAATTCAAGTACTAATTTTTGATTGTTTTCTTTAGCACTCTAGTTTTGATTAGTAGTATTGACACAATTGAGAGGTTTTGAGTTTCCTAACATTTGCAGAGGACTATTTTTTAATAACAGTGTTTCTCCACCCAAAACCAACATTGTAATAGTGTAATATAAATTAGAATTGGAAAACATCTTGTCTACTCTTCAGCAAATTATCTTCCTTCCTTCACAGACATAACTTCAGAGTTACTCTCAGGCATATAAAATAACAAGTTGATAATAAAGGCTAACTATTGTTTGTGCATGCAGTTAATTGAAATTATTTTGAACAATATTTCCGGTAAAATGTTTATATGCAGCTCAGTTCTGAATTCTTAACTACTATTAGAATTACCTTGGTTGATGCAACATTCACTAGGCACAAGGTGTAGTTTGCACCTTCTTAAAACTCACATTTTGTTCACCTCAGCTGTCCCACTTGCTGTATTCCTTTCAAGTGTAATTGACAAAATTGTTTCCAAGCAAAAATGGAAATTGATACCAAGATGTAAATGGTAAAAACCAGCAAGATATTCCCAAACTGCTTTCTTTGTTGTTCTTACTGTGTTTCCATTGGAGCTTAAAGTGTGATTGGCAGTTATGAATTATCCTGGGAACTCATTCGTACACAAAATAAATATATTCTTTCTTTTCTGCTGATACAAAATCAACACTAATCAACTGTACTAATTTTTTTTAGAATTTTTGTTACTTCTTTTAGTCTTTTCTTCAAACCATCACTGCTGCTTTTTTTTTTTTTTTTTTTTTGAAGTTGTGGATCATGCAGCAAAAAGAATAATTTTTAAAAGTGTTCTTTGGAAATTAATGAGATCCAATAAAAGTCTAAACCTTGAAGTCATGCAAGTAATTGCTTAGGTTTATTTATATGTGTCTGCTTGTGTGTACACTTGGACATTTATGCTAATACCTGTCAATCAGGTACCTATTTCTAATATGTAAATCTGGAATCTGCAAATAAAATTTGCAATATGACTTCATCATTTCTAGCTTCTGTCAGAGGCACATGCATGCATAAAAGTGTTAAGAATATAGGAAAGTGTAGTAAGTGATAGGAACAAGTTTTATCAGATAAAGCTCAGTAATACCAGAAGGGAAACAATACAGATTATATGCACTACTCAAAGATTGTAATACAAGAAAATGATACACTCTGTCATGCATCACTTTGAAAGGCTTCACAGTGGTTTTATTTTCCATTTAATAACATAGTCCAGTAGCTAAAGCACTGAGCAGGGAGTCAGAAGCCAGAGATAATTTCTTCCTGTATCACTTAATAGTGATATTCCCATGGAGCATCTCTTTTTGCTTCAGGTCCCTCTGTGATACAAGAATCAGGGTACTAATCTTCTATCACTGCTGGCAAAGTGATTTGTTTTTCTCAATTTCACATCTCACATAACTTCCTTAGGAAACTCTCAAACCTGGATCCCAACATCTACAGGAAGCTCCAGCGTCTTTCATAGCCCAGAATCTGGCCTTAAAACCACAGCCTTTTGACTTAACTCCATGCCTTCTAGAGGGTTTAACCCTTCAGAGAAAAGCAGTGTTCGTTAACAGTTAGTCAAGGTAAAATTTCAAAGGCAAACTTATTAAGTGGTCGGTTGAGGGGACGCAAAGTTCCCAACTCAAAACGCCGTCCTAGCGGTGCCATTGTCGGTGGCGGAGCAGAACGACTGACCGCTTTATTTTTTGAAATCCACTGAGTGTTTGCAGTTCACTTTGATTTGTTGTCAGTATGCCCTTGTGTCTCTATGTCCCTTCTCTTTTTCACAGGATTTTTTTTTGATCATAATCAGGTGTCTGATGGATTTTGCTTTTCATTGTCTTAGCTATGGTAATTGCCTTAGATAATTGCCCTATGATATTTTTCTTGGATGGCTCTTTCAGATAGGCATGATTGTCCTGACTTAACTTGATGAAGAGTATTAACCCACTCTTCTCCTTGTAAAGAAGTGAAGAACTGAGGCTTACAAAAGGAAGGGGGTTCCCAAATAGTCTTGTGTTATTTTAGACATTCCGTTGTGAAAAATAACTAAAAAAGAAAAAAAAAAAAAGAAAAAGAAAGGAAAATCTATGAAACAATACTATCAGAAAAGTGTGGTCAGATAGCAATGAATGCAGATATTTGCAATGTGGTCATTTCTTACCTAGTAATACCTGCAAGAGAGCTCTCTACAGTTGATATCCCAGCTAAGCATTACATTACGTGAGAATCCATTTCATTCTCAATACTTCATTCTTATTACTGGAGTAGTTGGTGACTGTAAGGTGATTAACATTATCTTGACCGTGTTGGATTTAGTGGCTGTTTTATAGATAGTAATAAAGAGCAATTTTAAAGAAAACATCATGGGGCAATGTATTTTACACTATCAAGTTATATGGATGTATTATGGAATCAAAGTGTGCTCTTCAGAGGATTAATAAGAGCTTGAAGTACTGTATAATTATTTCCTTGTGAAAAAATTCAGATTTGATGATTTTTTGGACAGAAAAATCAATGGCTTTTTTAGGGAAATGTTGCCAAATATAACTTCTTGAAGCAGAATTTTGTAACATTTCTTATCTTAAAGGCTACTTTCTCTCCTGAAGACTTGCCTTTCCCTGTAATTTTCCTAACACTTCTGGAAACTGTAGTATTTATGGCTATATAGTTAAAATTATATATTTGTAATATATTCAATCGGTTTATAAGATTATATTTAATTATAAATTAAAAAAATCATGGCTGGTATGGCAGCAGACTTCATCAATTGCCCATAACAAGACTTGTTAGGATACATGTCTTTGATCTCAAGTTTATGGTCTTGGCGGAAGATAACATCTGTGATATGTATTTTTTTATCTTTAATACACAATTTCAGATATAAAAAACAAAAAGCAAAGATGCTTTTCTGGCCAAAGGAAAAACAATCTTGTGCAAAATATTAGTAGTTCCTAATGCTGATGTAGCAGTGATGAGTGAGATAAATTTGTCTTAATTGTGAAAACTATACCAAAGAAGCAAGTGAAAAGTAAATTTGTTGCATTTATTTGCTGTGTTTTCCAGCTAAGTACAGGGATTGTTTGGGTGCTTGCATGTTTTTGATCACTTAAGGCTTCAGAAATTTCAGTATGTCTTTGGAAGTGATTTTGTACTATTACAGGCTTTTAAGTTTTCATTTGAATTTCATGTTGGATTTTCTTTAATATCCAAGATTCAGAAGAAATAGTGTTTTTGGAAGGGCTTTATCTTTAGATAGATTGCTGATCTTCTTGTGGAGAAAATGCTAAAAATCAAACATAAAAATTTTACAGACTTTCTCAAGGTCCCCTCTAAACTGAAAATCCAAAGCTAAAATCAAAGTATAAGTTGTGCTTTTGCCACAATTTACTGTATCATGTCTAGCTTTTCAGTTTTAAGAGTTGTTTTCTTAGTGACTTAATATCTGAGCAATTATGAAAATACTTCAAAAACCAGGCATGAGGTTCCAAGCTGTAGACTTATTTGAAGTCCTACATGTTTGAGGAACAAAGACATAAAGGACAAAACATGATTTTAAGTGGATGGATGGATGGATGGATGGATGGATGGATGGATGGATGGATGGATGGATGATAAGGGTTAGTGAACTATGCTTTTAAAAATGCTGCCTGGGCCCAGTTTCTTGTAAGTTAATTGGAATCACAGGTCAACATGGTCCTGAGCTGCTGAGCACCAATCATCTCCAACAGTTTCAAGCATGTGCTTTGGCATACATTTCATATGTGAATTAAATAACCAGAAGCCTGCTACTTAGTCATATTTTCCAGCTCCCATATCCAAATCCCTCTATTTGTTCCTGAAACAAAAGTTCCAAGTTGGTAGAGTGTATGGGCAGCAGGACGTGCTAAGTTAAAATACTGGGAAGTGCTGTTGAACTAATATTCATTTATTATTTTACTGAATTATAGCTTAAATCACAGGTTTCCTTATCCAGCAGCACTTAAAAAAAGGAAGAAAAAAAATTCAAGTTACTTTCATGGTAGGTCTTTACAGTTTCCAAAACACTATATAGTTTTGCTAATGATGGGTCAACCATCAAGCAAAAGGTATCCTAGCTTTTTTATTCATTCCAGTGAATATCAAGTACATTATCAAGTATTTAGGATATTGCTGATTCCAAATGTACACAACATAACAAGCCTCAAGCTCTGCTTCCATGAAGAAATGGTAATATCACAGAATTTTTAAACGTAGGCCTGCATACTTTCAGTGCAAGTGATTAAAAGCTTCTGTTAAAAAAAAAAAAAAGCTGAGTATAGTAGCTTTAAGGGTTCATAAGGTTTTGATGTATATAATACTTTTAAAGCACATGAATGGCAACTGTCTCTGGAAGAAATGTGTGACCAAACTGTCAAGGTTTCATAATTCATAAGCTAACTTGTCATAGTAGCATAACAAATTGATGAAATAACAACTTTTTATGAGACATGTTTGTATGGTAAATATGGTTGTGTCTACTGACTAATTATTGCCATAATCTGACAAATTTACCAAATAAGTAAAATAAATTCCTCACACTATTGTGTTTTAAAGGAATGAACTGTTCAGGAAAAATCAGGGCAAGGTTTATCTCCAGTTTTGGGGTTTTAAAGTGTCTGCATGCTTGTGAGGATATGTTTTTAATGTTTGGATTTGGTCAGTGTTACTTTGTGGTACTCTGAATGTTAGAGAATGTTAGGACATTTAAAAACACTGAACTAGTTTGTTGCATCAATGTGCATTGAAGAAAGCCAAATGGATTTTGAGGCCTCAAATCTGGTGGCTTTTTCATATTGTGAAACTTTAGATCTTCAGTAACATGTAATAATTTGTAAATCTACCTATCTCCAAGTAGCTATTAATTAATAAGAACAATAGAACTAAATGAAAACTGTGTTTATTACAGTTGTTGTTCTTGTCCTGTTGGATAGCTTAAAGATGAAGCTGGATGTAGAATGTTCCTGAAGTGTATTGTCCAGCTGTTGAGGTGACTGTGGTGTATTTGAGACCTTTTACTTGGAATAAAATGCCTTCAGTTAATTCAAGTGTAGTGGAGTATGATCTAGCATCCTTTATTGTGTTATGAGTTGTGATAGCTAGAAATTCTGATTTTCCTTTTAAAAGAAAAAAAAAAGGAAAAAAGGACAGAGACTGGTACATTATATTAATTCATAAAATTTTTATTTTGCATTGTCAGACAATCATCATTCAAAACAGTTCTTTTATGACAATTCTCTAACAACATACAATATTATTCTACTATGTTTGAACCACTCTCTTCCACTTTCTCACTCCCTCCTCCATTCCTGTTGCAACGTTGAAGTTGCATGACCTGCTAAGGACAAATCAGAGCAGTACCTGGTTAACATGGTCTGAAGGAGAGTGTGTCAGGATTGGGTAAGTAGGATATTAGATGTGAGCAAACAGGAAACCTGAGAAAGAAGAGTGAACATAGTCAGAGGAGTAGAGACCATTAGATTCTGAATTGGGCAGTTGGAGCCATACTTGGTCATTCTCCATGAGGTCGATGACAGCACTGCCAGAAGCCTGGTCAAGGTATCCTTTCTTGTACTCATCATAGGTGTACATAATTGGGGAACCATTTTTGTAGAGTGCAACCCAAACATTTGTTCCTTTTGCATGTACATGATAGGAGAAATAGTACAGTCCAGGGGTTCTGCAGGTGAAGATTCCTGTTCTAGGGTCATAGTGTTGCTGCCTATTGTACAAGATTTTATCAAATTTGATGGGGACTGTTGCCGCAGGGTAGGCTTTTGAGAGGATGACACTGAAAGCAGACACCGGCATCCCTGTCAGAGCTTGGTTTACTCCGCCTTTTATGAAAGATATCCCTGATAGGTCCTGAGACTCTCCCGCTTTAATATAGCCTTCAGGCATCTTTGGGATTACAGTTTGGCCAGGGGGACCAGGAGGACCCGGGGGGCCAGGCAAGCCAGGCTCACCATTGCTGCCTTTAGGGCCGGGGGGTCCAGGTGGTCCCATAGGTCCACTTGAGCCTTTCGTGGAAATGCCTGCTGGGCCCGGCAGTCCTGGTGCTCCTGGCTCACCCTTCGCACCGGGGGCTCCTGGCAGGCCAGGTGGGCCAATGGGACCTCTGATCCCAGGTATTCCTGAAGGCCCTCTGGGGCCTGGCTCACCATTGGTCCCTGGCACTCCCTTGGCTCCTTGTGGACCCATTGGACCAGGCAGCCCAGGGAGCCCAGCAGGGCCTGCATCACCTTTTGGACCTGGGAGACCTGGGTGTCCCTTAGGACCAGCAAGACCCTGCTCACCTGGGTATCCCGGTTTTCCCTCTAATCCTGGTAGGCCTCGTTCCCCCTTGGCCCCTGGGAATCCCGGGTGGCCTGCAGGGCCCATGTCACCTTTGGGCCCAGGTAGGCCATTCTCACCAGGCAAACCTTTGAGTCCATGAGGGCCCATGTTCCCTGGTGGCCCGACCGGCCCTGGTTCTCCTGGCACACCAGCTGGACCTTGGTCTCCTTTAGGTCCTGGAAGGCCAGGAGGACCTTCAGGCCCTCTGTGTCCCTTCATGCCTGGCAATCCTGGCTTTCCAAAACCTGGGAGTCCTGGCGATCCAGGCAACCCTGCAGGTCCGGGATGTCCCTTGGCTCCAGGGATACCTGCTGCTCCTGGTGGTCCCATTGGCCCAGGCTTGCCAATGCCAACTTCTCCAGGTTCACCTGGGAGACCCTGGGGACCTGGGAGACCAACTGCTCCAGGTGCACCTGGAAAACCTCGGTCACCTTTCAGACCTGGCTGACCTGGCAGGCCGTTTTCACCAGGCTTCCCTATCCCAGCAGGACCAGGGGGGCCCCGGGGTCCCTGTGGGCCTGGAAGACCCCTGCCACCTGGGCGGCCTGGAATTCCAAATCCATTTTCTCCCTTTTGTCCATTTATACCTGGGATACCTGGCTCTCCCTTCTCGCCAGGGGGTCCTCTTGGCCCCTGAGCTCCTGGAGGGCCTTGTGGTCCTGGCTTGCCAGGGACAGTCAGTCCTGCGGGGCCGGGAGTGCCGGGGGGCCCTTGTGGCCCTCTTGCTCCTGGGAGTCCAGCAGGTCCAGGTTCTCCTTTCTCACCATTTAGTCCTCTTGCTCCTGGCTTTCCTGGTAGACCTGGCACTCCTGGCTTTCCGACTGCAGAGAACCCAGGTGGTCCTGGTGGACCAGGGGGGCCTTGGGGACCTGGACTTCCAAACCCTGGCTTTCCTGCAGGACCTGGTTGTCCTCGTGGTCCAGCGGGGCCTGGGGGACCAGGGGGTCCTTGTTCCCCCCTTACCTGCACACCTGTGAGAGAGAGGAAACCAGATCAACCAGGGCATCTGCATATTTGCAGGCAATGTAGCATGGTGGTAAAATGCATGATGGGTTTATTTAATTTCAACTTCATGGAAGTAAAGCTTCAGCTGCTGTGTTTGTCACTAAGAAGCTGACATTCAGAGTAAAAGTGTTTCACAGCCCTTACAAGTAACAAGTGCAAATTTGTTGGAAATGTGAGATATAAGGCCTCTAGAAATTTTTTTTTTTTTTTTTTTTTTTGTGCTTCAATACATTCAGGGTCATCAAAGAGCTTAAAAAGTGCTGTGCAAGTGGATGCAGACTATTAAGTCAGGGAAAAAAAAAAAGCCAGACAGGTAACAGATTTAGGAGGTCATCAGACTTGATGAATGAAATCACAGGAAGCTGTCTGTGCAGGTGCAGCAGCCTTTCAGAAAGAACTTGGTGCTACATTTAAGTAGTGAGAATTTTGTTTTGACCTGCCCCAGACTTTCAAAAGTGGCCCATGGCACTAGTTGTTTTGTAAATATATGAATGTTATATTTTCAGATATTGTCTGAAAGACTTTTGTCTGCCATAAAAATTTCACACAGTGGCAAGGTCACAACTGATAATTCATTTTACTGCTGTCAGAATTCTGGCATTGTTATGGGGTTTTTTAGTACTACTTCATTTTCTTAGTTAACAAAACAGCAGGTGGAGCTGCTTAACCAAATGTCACCAATAGAGGAATAAGCAAACAAGCTCACTGCTTAGTTTGTGTGTGCTTTGGAGGAGCCTGCAGCTTTATGTTGGAGTTAGCATGCTTATTTGTTGGACATTACATACAAGTTTAACACACATACTATGAGACTACTTCAGCAGTTTGCAGAAAGTGGCAGCATTATAGAACAAAATGGCATATCTGTGATGGATGTTAATTTAAGAAGTCGTTTTAAAAATAAAAACTGAAGGATGCAAAAAGAGCCTGGATTCTGGTTTTTTTTTTATAATGGCAGCACATTCTATTGAATGCTTATTTAGAAAATATTATAAATTGATCAACAATTGCATCAGCTACAATTTTTCCTTTCAGTCTGTCACAGAAAGACCAGTGTATATATAACATATATGTACACATGAAAGTTTATACAATGACTCTTTGGTTGTCTTTTAGATAATAAACTGTGTTTTCCACTATGTGGCTAGTCTTGTTGAACCAAATGTGAGGTGAAGGAGGAAACTATTATTCTACATATTGGGGTGTTTTTTTTAAATAATAGAGATATACTTATGAAATACATTTGATTTTGGTTTGTTATTGGATCTGCAAGGTTGCCTTCTTCCTGTATTGACAGGGAAATTGTTCTTATCTAGAAAATGCAGAGAGTTCATTTTCTTTTCTGCTGATGCATTAAATCAGCACAAATACATATCAACTTATTTTGCACATCTTCCTATCTCATCATTCTTAAGCCATGAAGATAGTTTTTAAAATCCTACACATAGAAAACAAGCATGGTCTGTGATTTATTTGTGATACATTAACAGGTTTTTGGGGTTTTTTTGTTTGGTTTTTTTTTTTTGGTGGCAAATTGCATCAGACTTTAGCTCAGAGTGTTATCTCCTTATTACTTTTACCATATTTTAGATGCAAATATCAGTCCTAGCTTCACAGAATGGTGGGTCCTGCCAATTTTGCCTGAGATATTAAAGGCATTGTCAGCAGTCAAGCTGTTATAGAGATTTTCTGTGAGCTGCGTTGTTCCACAGTTGTGCTGCTTTTAGATTATAATTGTAATTTTAATTGTGCCGTCTAAAAGCAGTGGTTATTTCTCTGAGGAAAGGACTGCTAAAACTATTAATGAAGTAGAACCAAGAACATTATACCAAGAACACTGAAGTATTGATTGGCTACTCTTTTACATGTATCAGCACATACCTTGATGCAAAAATGGTTTACCTTCTCTAGTGCAATCAAACCCCATATATGTATTGAATTAAATATGTAGACTTCAACATAACCTGCAGTAATGGCTTATTTAAACATTGCTGAATAGTGAGATCTCATTCAATTATTGTTTTCAACTTGGGCTTTTTTTAACATTTCAAGCCAAAGAGATACTGGTTAAAAAACTATGTTCTGGAGAGCTATCAAGACCAAGGTTTTTTAAACAATTTCACCAAACTAGATGAAGCTTTAATAGGCTTTGGTGGCCAGCAGAAATTGTGTGGTCTGTTTTATGTTGTCTTGACTCACCAATTTGGGTTTACACTGAAATTTCAGTTCCAGGCTGCTTTTTGACAAAGCTATGCAAAGCAAAAAGGTAATTCATTGGTAGCTATATCTGTAGAAGACAATGTTTGGTGATCAAATTGGAAAAGTAAGCTATGATGAAAAGCTTCCCATTGCTACTTCAGCTGCTTGCAAATGGAACAACTCACTAGACAAAAGCTGAATTCATTTGGTTTTGTAGGCTCCTGTTTTATTCTTCTGAGATCATCTCAGATTAGAAGTGATGATCTCCAGCAGTCTTCCCTCTTTAAATTCTTCTAAAAACTCTCTATAGGATGCTTGTTTTCCAGACTCAGGAATAAAAGTCCTCCTGCAATGCTTGCTCACCAAAATTTGTCAAGCACTTTTGAGTGACTGGACTCAAATGTCTGTAAAAATGTAAGCTGTTCCTGCTATTGAGGTCTAGTATATAGTCTTCTGTTACATTTCCTAAATCAAGAACATTTTATAGTTCTCAGGTTTTGATATAATCATTTTCATTCTAAATATGAATTTTCACTCACATTAGATTCTGTGTTTGTATACAAAGTGAAAACTTACTTCAGGACAATTCATTTCCCCCTTTCACACCATTTTCTGTCTACCCTGATTCTTGCTTAATTTGTTGCTGGTTTCCCCCTTCCCAAATGTTTTCTATAAAGGGGGAAAGAAGAACCTATTAGGAGAAGTGGGTGAAGTATGGTAGAGAATAGCCAAGTAAATATTATACTTCACTTAAAAGTAGTAATAAATATGTAAATTATTCTAAGTAAAGTAATGGAAAAACACAAGAAAAGTTAATGAGGAAGGAGGGAGGAAATGTGCACTTAACTCAGTGAGAATTCTAGTCAGTAAGTTTTCAGAGCAGCTGTTTATTGCGCATGTCCCTAAACTTGATCCGGGAGTGCTAGGGCTCCTGGAAGTCCTTCTGCTGAAGACAAGGGATGAAACTATGACAATATTTTGGTACAGCCCAGGAGAATATTTTGGGGATAAGGTTCCCAGCCATGCTGCTCTCATTTGTTTCTTACTGCAGAGATTCTTGGAGCATGTGGGTTGGACCTGATTGGTATGGGGCCAGTGCTGGTATGAGACTAGAGTTTCTTTAGGCTCCATGTGTGCTGCACATGATAAGGCAGTCCATAGGATCTGTCAGCAGAGCTATTCTGAATCTAAATCCCCTGAATAAAGGTAATGTGGATGCAGTGCCCTGAGCAGCAATTCTGCTCTGCCGATTTGCCCATGTCCTTTCTATGGTGAAGAGAAACTTGTTTGCTAATGCTGTTTTCTGAGCCCCTCATTGAGTTTCCTCATTTCTGCCCAAGTGTGATTGCTACAACTAAATGCAGATGGGATACAGCAAAAAAATAAAGCTATTTTGAGTAGCCTGATGATGTCTGAAAGAAAATAATGCTATTCTCAGGGGGTAAGGTAGGATGTTAACAAGGAAAATTCACTATTCATTTTAGTGATGACAATTTTGAATAGTCATTATGTATCAGAAGCTTTGAATTCAAGTTTTTTTTTAAAGAAGATGTTGGCCTAAGCGTGGAAAAAGAAAACAGAACTCAAATAGTTTAAAACATTAGGAATTGCCACCTGTTCAACTTAAAGGGACAGAGAGGATTACCAGAAATAAGATGAAACAATGTAAATACTGGGAAGTTATGTGTTGCCTATCCAAGCTGCCATAAGACTGATTTATGCAATGAAGAAGTTTTTTTTTAAATATATTAAAGCTAAAATTGTTATATTACTATGTGCTTATCCTGATAATTAAAGCATAAGCTTAAATCACTCATGAAAAACTATATAGAAGTTTATGACACATTTGTACAACTATATATAATTTTATTTTGTCTTTCTAGGCCTTAAGCGGGTCTTCATTTACCCATGTGTATCATATATATATTTAAATTCATACCTAAGGTCTGTTTTGAGTACAGATAACATGACAAAATATGTAAAAATTCTTCCTGAATGTAGATAGGTTTTAGGTGACAGGTCTGTTGCTAGAAATCCCAGTGCTAAATCAAGAAATTCATAATTAGCATATTGTACATCATTATGTACACAATCATGCTGTGTTACTCCCACTATTGAAGCAGAGATCTGGGGCTTTGTTTCTGCTCTATATGCCTTTGGTGTTTATTGTGTAAAACATTTGTCTGATAGGTGTGCATCTTTGTCAGGAAGAGGTAACTCCAGAGCCACTGTAGATTCTTTCTGCAGTGACAAAATCATTTCAATAAACCTAAATTGTTAGTGAAATTTGAATACCAGTAGTATAAGCAAAGAGCTTTTGTTCATGTATTGAACCTCTAGGAATAAGTGTGTTAGTTTATCATTAAAAAATAGTAAACTTACCTTGACTCTTTACATTGTATGGTAGAAAATGCGGCCCCTTGATGCTGGATTGTTTCTGATATCGCTCAGAAAAATATCCATCACCACCATGGACAATGTTCAAACAGAACAGCATCAGTAAAGATATTTGTAAATGCATGTTTCCAAATCTGTTCTGTGTTAGAAAAGGTAGAAAAAGTTTGTTGTAAAGAAAAGCTGTTTAGCTCTGGTTTTGGAGCATGAATAAATGAGTTTTCTTAAATTATTGGTATTAAAAATAACAATATTTTGTTGTTACTTCCATCTGCTTTCACTAGTTTTGAAAAATGCTCTAAGAAAAGGGGAATCAGCATTGCTATCACTTTTGAATGATGGAGCTGTTGCATAGATAGATTAGAGGCAATAGTCTCACTCTTAGGAAAAGAATAATTTTGATTGGATGGCAGCCTATTCAAGACAAAATATTCAGAAGCAGTGACTATTTTAACTAGACCTCCAAAGTAAGTTCAGGAGTTCCATATACCAAAACTCTTGAAAAGAAGAAAAGTTTTCAGTGAAAATACATAAACACTTCCATGATCTTATTGCCTCTGTCTAATGCTATAGCAAATGAAGGATGAAGTCCTGGTTCCTTCAGCATCAGTGGCAAAAATCTCACCAAAGTTGAAACCTGGTTGAAACCTGATGAAACCTCTAGCCTTACAAAGAGCCCTAGTGGCAATGAGGATGCTGTCACTGGCCCTTAAATATCAACCCTCTTCCCTCCCCAGACAGAAAACAGGCATCCTGAAGAAGTTACCTTCAAAACCAAAGAGAATAAAATGAAATCATGACATACCAAACTGTTGTGGAGCTCCAATGCAGAGTGGTAGAGGAGTGGATCCTCCTCTACTGAGGAGGAGTTCTGCCACTGGTGAGTGAGCAGAAGCTGATGATTTCAAGTGCCACCCTTGAGTATTTATCTGGTTTTCCCTTAGTTGGGTGACTGCTGGACATAAGCTCCTCCCCCAAAATCAGTAAGCAGTAATTACCTGTGTGTGTATAAGTGTGTTTTTTAGGGGTGGGGGAGAGCTATTTTGGGCAGTCATCCTAGATTCTCTTAAGGGATTTTTTTTGTTAATTTTTTTCTCATTATTTTATTGGATTTCTTATTATTTATGAGATTATATTGCTCATAGCTTGTTTTTTCTAAAATTTTATGGCCCCTCTGTTTTTAGAATTGATACAAGTAACACTTGGAAAATCATGAACTAGTAAATAAGGTTAGTAATTCCAAGTGTTCATTTAAATGTCTCTGTAGATATTTTAAGGAAAGACATACATTTTGAACTTTGGTGAGCTGTTACTTTCAGGAGTAACCCCACTTGTTCACTGGGATACAAGTGAAGAACTTCCAATCAATTCAGATGTTAATAAGGGAGTTGTCAGAGAACCTGATTACTTTTAGGCAGTTATTTTAGGAGATTATCTTAATGTTATGTCTCTAGACTTCTGTTTTGATGTTTGAGGTATACTACTACACATATAATGCAGGTAATGTTTCTGTATTATGAAATCTTGAAATGTGAGTTCACCTTACAAAATGAGAATTTCATTGTGTCCAGTTGTAACAAATGTACTGAACATTTGCTTTATTTCACAAATGTTAACACAGGGTGCTGTTTGGGGGTTTCAGTTTAGTAACTGATGCTGGTTTTAGTGTTGGTGGTTATGGTTTTAGCTCTTAATAGATTTTGTTAAACTGGTCTTGCTTAATGGACTGTACCCACAGACTGCAACTTCCTTTGGTTTTTTTTAATAAATTTTACAGTGATTCAGCATCACTTTATTGAAGTTCAGTCCTAAATAGGCAGTAACTCTAAGCTCTTGAATTGTGACTCTGAATAATCTTCTAAAACTGAAGGTCAAATTAAGAGACAAGAAACAACTTTTCTGATTAAGGACGAAACTGTAGAATTAAATATATATTGTACTTTGCTTTAAGAAAAAATACATATAAATTATCTGTATATTGAAACTCTTTTGCCAATTGCAGACTTCTTTGATATTCATATATAGATTCAATTTTGTAGGAGCTATAGTAATACTAATAAATAATATGTACTACTGTCAATTCTCATGCATGGTAGGTACAGAAGGAACACTTGTTACTGTTCCAACCAAAAGACTGAGCTGGTGGCCCTGAACCCTGTGGCTGTCCTGTGGAATGACAGGTTAACGTGGGCTGAATTTTACCTGCTCCATGTCTTTGTTTAATTCCACACTCTTCAGCTTTTTTGGCTTTTATGTATTATGGCAAGCATCCTAGAACACAAGTTACTGTACTGAAAGGGACCAATGGACCATCAAGTCTGTTCTGCTTCCAATTGTGCTAATACCTTTGCTTAGTAGAGAACTGGATTAATGTTTTAACTTACACTAATAAGTGCAATAATTTATTCAATGTATTGTTGAACAGTTCTTTTCTTCTATTCTTCTTCCTAGCCATCCTCTAAACAACACTGTTCTTGTACTATTTTTGTAAATAACCCTTTTTGCTGCAGGGGTCTTCAGACTTAAGCCTGTTTCTTCCATTAAGCTTGCACGCCTGACCTGGTCAGTGATTTTCAGAGAGTTTGCATATCTGAGATGGTATTTCTACTCCCCACATGTGTATTCAATTTCTTTTAATCTGTCAGAGAAAGAAACTCTGTCCTCAGGTTTTTTGTGTAACTTCTCAAGGTGTTTATTTAAAAAAATATTCTCTATAAACTCAAATGAGGATCCAGTCATCCACTTTTGACAGAGGTAGCAAATATATGGGCATAAAGTTTATTTCCTCCTTGAAAAAACACAGCTCCAGCCTCTTTTTTGGTTTGTATAAATCCAAAAATAGCTTTTGATTTTTTAAAGCATTTAAATATACAGCTTTCAGTGGTAAGTGTGGTTGTTGCTAATTTGATAATATTTGGTTAAGAACAGCAGGCGACAGTTTCATGCACACACAGTTTTGTGCTAATTTCTTGCTAATTCATAAATACCCCCAAAGCAGGTACACTTATGTTACAAAAGCACCAATAATTCACACTGACATTTGCCCAGCAGCCTCGCTTCCTGCCTCTTGGCTCCCTCTGGGCAGGAAGGTGAATAATCTCTGTGTCTCTGCCTAAATAGGGATGATTGTAGGGTCAAAAGGTATATACAGGCAAACCCGTTGTCCTTGTGATTAACCTGAGCTCCACCCTATTGTGCTATCTTACTCTACTCTGGCTTGAGGTTTTGTTTTTTGTGGGTGTGGGAAGTTTAGGTAGAATTGGAGTTCACTGCTTTTGTATGTTTTCCCTGTTGCTGTGGCTATTTCATATTGGCAGAGCACTAACATGCATTTAGTGCTAAGCATGCATGTGAAAGGTGTGCTGTGGTATGTATTTACCCATGCAAAAATATGTGCAACAGACACACTTGTGTATCTCTATTTACAGTAACAGCATATTGTAAACTAGAAAGATTATTTGAAAAGCTGTTTTCAAAATACAAACCTTCAGATGCTTTTGTTTTATAGTTACACACTTAGAAAGTTGTTTTTGCTTAAAAATGAAGGAATCTTCACTCCCTCCTCCCCACAAATGTAATAGTCAGGAATAAAATTTGATTCATTCTGCTACTTCAGAACTTTCTTTTTAGTAGTGTGCTGGCTGCATCTTCCCATTTAAAAGTACTCAGGTTATGGCGATGCAGTAGCTGAAGTCCTAAGCTTAACTGCGACAAAAAGACTCCAAATAGTCTCTGGGGATCACATGAATGGTACTGAAGTCAAAGCCTCCAGTGCCATTTGCAGCAGTCTGCAGTGTTTCGTGAGATTTGCTGACTGGGTGTTCAGGTTGTTGTTGTTGAATGTTGCTAGAAAGCATACACTATGCATGCTTTCCAAAACCCCTTTATGCTTTGGTCTCTTACTCCCACAGAGTCAGTGGAAATGTGTAGCATAGAAATGATACCATGATTTGGGAAATGGGAATTGACTTTCACCACAACCCTACAAGTTACTCTCAAAGTGACTTGAGTGAGTTCCACAACAAGCAACTCCTTCAAAGGAAGAGTCATGGAACATATTAATTAAGCATAAACTGTAATGAAACAATAAACCACTCCCTGTCATGCACCCTTCAATAAAAAAAAGAAAGCTGAGAAGCAAAACTCCAGAATAGCTTGTGCTAGGTCCTTGCAGTAGCTGGGAACTGGCCAGTTATGTTCTTGATGCTGAGGATACTTGGTGTGAATATATTTATTGTTTTGACTTGGAGTATTTAATCTTAGTTTTTGCACCATCTAAGCACAAACCCTGAGCTTAGTTTCAAATAACAGAGCTCTCTGAAAGTAATAGCTCACAGATTTAACTTGAAATATGTCTTATTTTTAATAATTGGCCTTTAGTCTTAATCCTGACTTTTTTTCTTAAAATTGGTGTTATGTATTATAATTACTTTTTATGGTAAAAAGTGGTACTCAGGGAACCTCATCTGTGGAGGGGTGTTTACTCCCTTTATTTGGATTAGTTATGTCAATTATGAAAAAAGAGTCAAGAATGTGGTGGTGGGAGATTTTTTCCTTTAATTTAAAAAGTAGACTGAAAAAATGGGGAATAATTTGTTATTGACGATATAAAATCAAAACACTGTCAGCAACAGGACACAGTGCTTTTGCTGCCTCTGGCTCAGGACCAGTTTTCTTACCTGCTTGAAGTAACCTTGAAGAATGTCCTAGTCTGTGACTAGTCTTCTTCTATTAAAATACTTGTACCCAAAACACGTGGTAGTTTTGGAAAGGACTCTAACAGCAAAGGAGTCTAACAGCTTCTAGCACCATCTCTGGTGAATGAACTCTCCAGTCTCCAATTTTAAGTTTTCAAAGAAAGGTGTTTAAGAGTTTCCAGGAGAAGTTTGAAAGCTTGCCATGAAATTAAAGGAATAATTTGATTTTCTAGTTTGTGGTATGCTTTATAGCACTTTGGAAACTCCTAAATCATGTCAACTCCATGGTTTAAAGCTGTCCTCCATCCCTTTCTGTCACACAGTGGTGAGAAGTGTTCTCATGCTCCTACGATGGCAGCCAGGTAAGCTCTCAATGGGAGTGCAGAGCAACAAAGTGTTCCACTGAACCTGACAGGCCAAACTAATACAGAGGAGTTTCAGCTTTTTATTGCCTGCAGTCAAATGGACACAAAGGAATAGGAAAAGGGAAAACTTGTTAACTTGATAGCTGTGGGAAATCTGGGTGGTTGTTTGTTTATTTTGTTGCTGTTTGGTTTTTTTTGTATTTATTGTAACAGTCTATTTACATGGAGGGTATTTTCTACTGCAACACTAGCTGCTTGGACTGCACAGGACTAGAAAACATCTTGGTGAAGGAAATATTTACCTTTCTAATTGAAAAATAAATAAAATTTATTTTGAGTTTTAGAATGCATGTTGTCTTTTTTAATTAAGGGGCTTGTTAAGGTAATGTGTAGGGCTGTACAGCCCTATCTATATCCATATTTTGGGATATGATAAAGAATTCTCTTTAAACAAAGCAAAACAAATTCTGTTACTCCTACAGTCCTGTTGTACTCTTTTTATAGACTTTAAGTCCTTACACTCTTTTAACACTTGTAATTGTGGTTGAGTAAATGTTCTCCTTTCAAGTAGTTATGGAAAGATGGTCTGTATTTTTTCTGGCACTGCAAAACTGACTGCTGACCAGTTTGTTCTGTTCAGCTCAAGTAACTGTTGATCACAAGAGCTCTATTTAGTATAGCAATATATTTAAATAGATGACACCCAGTTAAATATTTATAGTTGTATTCTGGCTGAGTTAACTTTCAGGGACACTGAATAACCATGTTGAAACCTCAAGAGAAGATGTGTTCCACATAGCTTATAGAGAAAGCTTTGAGACTGACATGAATGTTTTTATGACACAGTCCTCTGAGACTGGATAGTATTATTACTTATTGATTATTGATTATTGATTATTGCTTTCTAACAGCACTACATTGTTTATCACCATGTTCACTAGGCTTCACCCATCTTAGAGAATTTCTGGTAACTGAGTAAAAGATGCCAAACAGAAGTACTAGTGTTTTCCTTGGGTATCCTGTTGGCCTGACCTTATTCCGCCCTCATTTTTATTTCTCCCTGTCTTGCTTCTGAAAGTAAAAACAACAAATATTATTTAAATGAATGAATTAATTTGAAACTCCTATCAAATGTGTGGGTTTAATTGAAAACCAATCCATTTCAAGATACTGAAAACACAAATCTGGGTTTATATATTAAATATTCATTCTTTCTTTCACAAATGCTTTTCCAATTAAATAGTGTAAATATTTAACTATAATGTTTGTATTTTCACTAGTTCTGTTTAAAAGTGCAAACATGCAGCTGATGGCAGGACTTGCATGGAGAGGAGGAGCAGAAGTATTTCATTAACTTGCTCAGGAAAGTAAAATTTCCAGGATCCTGGTCATTGAATAGCCTCAGTAAATGCAAAGATTTTGCTCTGGATTTTGACAAGGGAGTTCCACAAAACTCTTTCTGGAGCTACTTAAACATAATCAGATAAAGAGGTTTCCAGTTCATTCTAGCTGATGATGTTCATTTTCAGCCTTCTGGTTGATGTTGATTGCACTCCCAGTTGTGTCAATACAATGAATTTCTTTAAGAATTTGATTTGGATTAAAATCACTCAGACTTTCTTGGGAGTGATGGAGGATTGAAGGATGGAGGCTTGTTTTCTGTAGGTCCATGTCATTTCACAGTATGTTTAAAAATATTTTTTAAACACATTAAATAGATCATTAGTCTTTAAAAATTACTGCAAGTCTTCTTTCTATTTTAGTAAGTACCTGATGTTCTTGTTTAAAAAGAGCATTCACATAGAAATGTAAATACGTTGAGTAGTCATATTTTCACAGAGAGGACTATTTTTATTCATTTTTTTAATTCATGCTCTATTTTTTCACTGATTTTTATTAGATTATTTAATATCTTTCTCTACCTCTGTGCTTGCTGGACTCAAGGTTTCTGTCAGAATGCCCTGAACCACAGTGAATAAAGTAGAAACCATGGAAAAAAAAGAGTGGGAACCACTTCTACTTTCCCAAAGGTGAAAAAGTTCATGCAGCTTCCTTTGGTATCCCATAATTAGGGGAATCTTCCAAATACTTGGTCAAAAATAGGTGTAACTGAGCTACTTTTTCAAGTGTAGCCACTGGAGCATGTAGTCAGCCTGCTGAATAGTCTCATTCATTGACTATACTACCTGCTGTGGTTTGGACAGTTGGCACAGAGTTGTTTTTAAACTTCCATGTTTAAAAACAGGTGCCAATGGGGGAAATCCAGACTTCTACAACCAGAACAAATAAAAAGCTGTCTGGGTTCATGTCAAAAATAAGGGATTTGTTTGTTTTATTAGGTCTGGCATTTTAAATATTGCTGTTTTGTTTTAATTTATTTAAATTAAAACTTTGAAAAATTCTTTTGGTGGTTGCATGTGCATATGGTGAGTGTAAGCCCTATGAGCAGTGGTTGAGGAATTTGTTTAGCCAGGAGAAAAGAGTCTCAGGGAGGACCTTATTTCTCTCTACAACTATCTGAAAAGAAGTTAGAGTGGGTTCCAGTGTCTTTTCCTAAGTAGAGAATGATACAACAAGAGGAAATGGCCTCACGTTACACCGGGAGTGGGTTAGAGTGGATATTAGGACAAATTTCTTTACAAAAAGGGTTGTCAAGCATTGGAACACACTGCCCAAGGAAGGAGTGGAGTCACCATTCCTGGAGGTATTAAAAGACCTGTAGATGTGGTGTTTAGGGACATGGTTGGACTTGATGATCCTAAAGTCTTTTGAAATCTAAATGATTCTATGATTCTGTATCAATTCTCTCTCACGGATGCAGAATAAGCTTGAGTCCATGAAGTCTAATTGTTCCTGATGATTAGTAATAGACTAGTTTTCATTTCAATTAGCTGAAATTGATTTTTATAAGCATTATATTGTCACATAGGAGAGTCAGAATTACTTGCTTTTAATAAAGTACTAATGCAGTGTCGCTTTTATTATTACAGAAAATGAGGGCTACAAAGTTTTATAGGTGACATTTGCTGTATTACCTGACTCAAATCACAAGTTTCAATGTCTCCTGTAGGACATCTTCCTCCATAGGAGGAAAACCGCATAAATATGAGGGATGATCTTTTTTTATGAACTTTACTAGTATGCTTTTACATTCAAAGCTTTGAGGACCAAAAGAGAGTTATATAAAGAGACTCATATGTGAAGCAGATAGATACTTTCCAAACTACTGATACAAAAATGTATGGAGATACCAGGAAAGATAGGGACTTCTAAATTCATGACAGACAGGCTGACCAAACGTCATCCTGTTTCCAATTTCCCTGCTGATACTGTACTAAATGATGAAAAAACAAAGTTGAAAATTGGACTCCTGCTAGAGGTGATGTGAAATGACTTCTGCACCCATTGACAGTGATCTCCACAGATCACAGATACTCCACCAGTGTAATTCTGCTGCATACAAAAGTAAGAGTGGGGATAGGAGATGGGCTAAGGAGGGAAAGACTCATTTATCCATGTCACATAGTCCAAATTATGATGTGGACTCTGAATTACATTATTATCTCATGCAACATCTCTCTTAAAAAAGTCTTGTAGGACTTTTGGGTTTGTCCTCCAAAAAGATGTTGATTCCAGTTTTAGAGCTACTGTAAGTATTTGCAGTAAGGAAAAGTATCATATGATGATTAAGGGGAGGACTTTTTAATAGTAGAAAATAATGGTTGCTCTCAATTAGTTTTCAATGAAAAATAAGTGTGGAATCTGGGAAGCTGTGGCTAAAATGAATGCTGTTACTTGATATGGTATCTATGCTAGTGTCATCACATCATTTAACATTAAATCTGGTACATTAAATTCAGTGGTTCTATTGCCATTGCACGGCTTATCCAATTAGTATCTGGTTATCCCTCTCTGCACTGGAAACAAGGCAAGGTTCTATCTTTATATTTGCATATTTGCAATCTCATTCTGCATGCTAGCTTTCCCTTTTTTTAAAAGATACTTCACATTTTTTCAACAATAGACTTCAGTATTAGATTTAGATGTAGTAGATTCAAAATTAAGCCTTATATACAGGAGATCCACCTGCAAATTCAGTAGAAGTTACAAGAATGAGATTTAGAATTTTATTTTTTGATTGAAACTCTTTCATTTACCAGTTTGAAATACTTTTAAATAAAGCTGAGAATCTTGAAACATTCTCCTTTTTTCAGGACATAAACATAACACTGTTGAAATATTAGTTCACCAAGAATGCATGTTAGTTCATTCAGAGAGACCTTATTGTTTCAGAAAATAGACCTCCTGTGTCTATAGACCTGTGGTGGGATGTATTTGCTTACTTAAATATTAGTAAGTAAAAGCAAAATTAAAATACTAGAGTATTTTTCTCCTGTTTCCTTTTTATACTTGTCTAAATCCAGATCTTTTCTGGTATGTCCTGTGTACAGAAATTGTATTTAAAAATTGGTTTTCATAGTTGGATTCCACCTTTGGCTGTGCTGATGACCACAGGATGTTTACATGAACTATGGCAGACTTTTCCCTCTGAGCCTTTCCTGCAACGCTATATCCCTGAGACACTCAAGTCGTTTAGAACAGGGGGTTTTGTTTGTTTGTGCACCAATAGCTTGCAGGTACTTTAAGGGAAGATATATTTAGGCTAGTCACATAGGGAGTGCCAAAACTGTTGGAAAACTGAGCTGGCAGGAGCATGAGCAGAATTTATTTGATATGTGAAATAATCTCTGGTTAACCTTACAAACTATTTAATACCAATATAATAAAATTTTACTACCTTTACAGTTTCTAGAGATACAAAATGCCAAATAAAAATAAGACAAACTTTTGCATTGACAAAGCAAGATCTATTTTACAAACTTTATTGGAATAGTAGACAGTTTTGTCACATTATTTCTAAAACTGATTTGGAATGTTTAAACTTCTACTGGATCATCTTTTAGAAGCAGAGAAAACCTCACTGTAAAAATTTGTATTGTCTAAGAAAACAATCTGAAGTTTCTAGAGAATTTGATTAGAAGCTGTCGCAGTGATGGTACCTATCAATCTCACAGGGCTAAATGGTCTCTTCGGAATACAGGATCTTGGTCTTTTGACAAGGAAAAGTCAAAAACAGTCATAGATGTAAAGAACCTGCTGCTGTTGAGACGTGGCAGATTCAAGAATAGAGAGCAAGTTAAAATTCCAGTATTTTTAAATCATTTTTCTATGGAATGATGATGCAGGATGCACTACCATCCAGCTGTTCTGAGGGAAAACTGCCTCATGGTGTTTGTTCAAACTTCTGACAGAAGCCTCTCTCCCAAGTTATTAAAATGCTCCTTAGAATCTTTCATTCCTAAGTTACCTGAAAGACAAGTATGACCCCTCAGATGCAGGTGCTTTTTTATGTCTAGTAGTTGGGAGAAGTTGGCTTGCATACTTGCATACAACTGCAAAAAATTGATGATCAGCAAGACTATGTTTTGTGTTTGGAGTAGTTTATGGCCTACATCTAAAATGTCTACTTGAAATAAAACATGTTTTTTCCAAGTTATGCTAATGTTCAGGAAAGGACTTTAGGTTGTCCAAGTCTCAACCATCAGCTTATAATCAAGGCCTGATGGTATCTAATTACATTTCAGGTGACTGCCTTAATCAGCTCCCTATACCCCTACAGCGCAGCATTTTTCCTTGACTTCTGTTTTTATGCCACATGCCTGGAAGGCACGTAGGAAGCATCTCAAGTTTCTGTTCTTGTCCTAGGAGGGCAAAGTAGATGTGATGATATTCTGTCACTGCCTCTTCCAAAAGAAACACAGTCTGTTTCTTTTGGAGAGTGTTCCATTAAGCAGCTAAGTAGGTGTGAGATCTTGACTCTGAAGGTGTAGTTAAGCTCTTTGGGGCATTTAGCTGCCAAACTGTAACAAGCATTTATTGTGCAAATGCAATCAGAAATTTGTAAGAATTGCATAAAATTTTGTGGTAGTGGCAGATCAGATATTTTGTACATTGTATCACTATGTCCCAAATTCCAAACCTGTGGAAAGAACTAATGCCTCTGAGCTGCTTTGCAAGATGTATGTACAGGACTAGGGTAGAAACGTTTTTTTCCTGACTTTTTATTAAAGGATGAACAAACAGTTTTAAACAAATATTTTTGAAAAAGCAAAAACATGAGGTATAAGAAGTTGCAGTTATTGCATGAATGACATATTGAGTTGGACTGGTGAAAATTTGGCAGTGTTTTATCTGAAAATCTGATCTTGTTGAAACGTCACAGTTCACACTAAAGATGAATTACATATATTTCCTGTTATAACATCAGGTAATTATTTTAATGCTTAAACTCTTTTCTCTTATGCTTTTACAATTCAGGGCATCAGGGTTTTTTTAAGGAAAACTATTTTCACAGTCTTTGCTTTTTATTTTTAAAGACATAGTATTTCATATTGTTATTAAAAGCTGTTTGATCTATGAAAACTGGTATTGAAAGTTGTAAACTATCACTCAATTGCCGTGAATTAAAGTGAAATCTTCCCAAGGAAAAAAAAAGCCAAGAATGCAAGTGTTTCATATGTCCTTTATAGTAGTGTAATTTAAAGCATGATCACTTTTTAGCTCTGTTGTCTTGTTGAGAGACTTCTTGACTCTCTCCTTATTGGTAACTGTATCCCTCTGAAATCCTCTTGCCAAACAGATGCTAGAAGTAAGAAACTAGTGCTTTGGAAAAGTTGAAACTCACAACTAAATTAGTTTCAGGCTTGTCATCTCCTCCCAAAGGCATTTCTTTCCTTCTTCATCCCAGATATTTATTAAGTTTTCATTTGGAGAACCTTTTAAAGATGAGTACTGCAATGTTCCTGGCTCTTTTTGAAGAACAGTGGATTTTTTTAAGTATGAAAAACAATGGCAAAGTCCATAAGAACTGTATTTTTTAATTCTGTTTTCCCAAGGTCTGTCATTTGTTTTTCTTCGTCTAGAACAGAATGTTTGCTCTGAATTTCAGTTATTATCATTTTAAATGACAAAAAATTTAGAAAAACTTTCTGCATTCTCTGTGATTTGGAGCTGATTGTATGTTGTTACCCTCCTGTGTATATCAGAATAAACTGTAGAGGACTGTGTTTAAGAATATCAATATATCTGTTAACTATTTGGAGTGCAACCCATGGGGATGATTTCTGAAACTATTTGGTCATTACAACATGGAAGTACAGAGAGAAGATTAGATTTTTAAAACGCTGTGTATGTGTGCATATTTGGTTATTTTTAGGGCTCTTTTAGGGTTTTCTGTCCATGCACTTTGTTTCATTCTGGGTATTGTGGTTAGGCAGGTATTAAGGATTGTCATGATTACACAGACCTCCAGCTTTTCTTAGTGTCCTCATGACAGGAATCTTGCATGCCAAAGGCATATATATAATGGAAAATATAACACTGAAAGGGATTTGAGTAGTTGTGGCTATTGCAAAGAGTCCTTTCTCATATCAGTAAAACTGACTCCTGTAGAAACTGCTGCCTTGTTGGCCACCACACATTCTGGCATAAGTTTTGAAGGTGTTTGAAGTACTCACAATATTACCTTTATTTAGACAGTGCGACGTTTAAGCCCATGCCCCATATAGCCTCATCCTAGGTGAGGCGTCCTCTGAATGCCACTTTTATAGAGGCAGCTAACTGCTGTCCTCAGATGAGGCTGGAGATAAGAATTCATTATTTTCTCCAGTGTCTGACTGATGTATTCTGACATTCAGTATACTGTCAGTTAGAAATCCATTCTTAAGTATCTGATTGTGCCATTATTTGTGTACTTATTATATGTATTATTGTTCAGTACTGAATGCTCTGTAATGCCTGCATCTCTCTGCATCTGGCCCTTAGTGTCTGATGATGAATGGCATCCACTGCTTGTAGGCAGAACCACCCAAAAGGACTAAATCAGGCCAGGTGCTGTCCACATTTTAGTCAAACCTTTCTAAAATGCAGTTGTAAGTACTTTCATTGATGGAGGATGATAAGATCGTACAACTGACTACATTTCTATTATAGTTCTTATTTAGAACAATTAGGCAGTAGAAAATAGGGTGATTATTTCTTTGGACTTAAGCATGATGTTGGGTTTGTAGTTTGGGGCGGGGGGTGGGGGGAGGTAATAGAATATAATTAACACTAAAATAATACATTTTAAGAATAGCCCCCTTTCCCTTTACTGCAAATTTTTTTCTCAGCCTTTCACCTTTTGAAAGTTGCTTTCCAAAGTTTGCAAAATGGCAAACCATAAGGAAACAACAAAGGAAATCTGTGTTGCCTTCAGGCTCTCCTCTTTCCTCTTTCCAATACCACATCAGGATGTGGTTTTGTTTCCTTTAGAGCTGCAGGATTTCTTCTCCTGAGGACTCTCTGGGCTGGTGCAAGTGGGTGTAAAGGGAGAAGACATTTAGCTTGTAACTAGAAATGTGAACACTGCACATTTCTTTGCATAAAACATGCAAGCAATATGTATAGAACTGAAGGCTTTTTTCTATGATTTTTCTATGCATTTCTTTCCAATTTCCATATCTTTAGCTTTGCTCTCTGCTTCTCAGTGTATTTGATGCTTCCTCTTACTACTGTGTTCTACCTACACCGTTCACCACGGCATGGGTGGGTAAAAATGCTCATGCATTATCAAGCAGGGGTTCTGTGGAGTCAAGCAGCATAAGTAGGGTGAGTCCTTTTTTGAAAAGTAAGGCCACAACTGAAAAGGAAATACATTTTTGAAGCTGGCTAGTACAGAGTCTTTAGGTAGCAAGAAACTGCTGTGTTTTATAAAATGTTCTTGGTGCAACTTGTCCAGTCCATGTTGACATAGAATCACTGCTTTTAGATAGAAAAATTTAGCTAGAACATAATTAAGGTCACATTTTATTTCTCTTCAAAAACACTATATAAAACCCCCTATATTTAGTATCAGACCACCAAAAATGATAGTCTGTCCATTGAGTCACTTTAAAATACATTCCTCTAAAAATGCAACCTGAGACAAAAGTCAGCAATCCTTAAACTTCAAACAGAATCACTGTCTACTCTTGGTGAAGGCTTTGGATTTTCTGATTTTGTTATAATTTCTGTCATGCTATCCAAGATCAGAATTTTCAATCTGCCTCATCACAAATACTATATTTTTTATTCAATAGAACTGAAGATCATCTCATTTTGAGTCCTAGTCTAGACATGCTGAATAAAAAGAAGCTTTAAAATTCCCATTCATTTTATATGTATAGATGCAAAATGAAAAATCTGCTTCTTGACTCTTAGCTCCAGGAAGCTGCAGAGGAACTCAGACTGGTGATGAAATCCTGCTGTAGTGACAGCCCAAGAATGCTGTCCACTCCATCAGGTCAGGTTTGGAATTCAAGGCACTTCTCTTTTGTTTGTGTCTGTGAGTTTGAAAGAAGCTTTTTCCAGCAGGAAACAAACATGAATATTTTTATGATATGCCACTCGTTTCAAATTCGTTCTTATCGTTGGTCAGTACTTGTTTTCTTCAAATTCATATAAACTCTTTGGGACTGAAGAATCTTCTTGCTATCTGAGCAATCACTACCAGGTTTCTCAGTAATTCTCTGGAGTCTTGACATGTGTCTACAGCTTATTCTCCCTTGAGCAAAATGTAATTTTAAATATTTTCAGCATCTAAAGCCAAACTGGATCATTACAATAATTCATTCCTACTGTCATAATACAAGCCAAAGAAGCTTGCCCAGTAGCTTCTGTTTCTACCCAAAACATACTGTCAAGGGCATAACATTCTATCCTAGCCTTTATGCAGCTGTGGGTTACTCCGGTTATTTCACAAACTGCTCCTAATCCTGCTTCACACCACAGAGAGCTCCATTTGTTGTCACATCTTTCAGTCGTTTGTCAGGAGTTTCTTTTTAATCTCGTTTCCTTTGTTTTTCTGGGTTTTTTTTTTTATTTTTCTTGCTCTGCATTGGAGTGTTGTACAATACCATTTTAGCATGCAAGGAGCTATATTAACTTGTTTTGATTTGGAAAAATCTAAGCATCAGAAACTGTCACAGATGGCTAGTGCAGACACAATCTTTCCTACACATCCAAAAGAACTGTCTTAGTTTCGTATTTCGAGAACATCTTTCTTAGTTTGGTGGTTTTATTTTCATATCTTATCCTATCATCTTCCCACTTGTTTGGATATGCTAGATATTCTATCTTTTGGATACAGCACATATATTCCTATGAAAAAAATTAATGCATATATATGCATAAACTGTATTATATGCAGACTGACTGGATAACAAAATTAAACAAATAAAGGTTAAAAATATGCTTTTTCAATAAGACATCTTTTGTATATATGGAGATGAAAAATTATTAAGTATCACCTAATTTTCAGAATTTAATTCCAACACAACTTTCAGGCCATACGTAAAAATCATACATTTTCATTACAAAATACTAATCAGTTTTTGAAAAGTAATGTAAAAATTAACCCAGATAAAATTATGAAATTGCATAGAAAACATGTAACCATTTTTTTTAATCTCTGATTGCAACTAGTTCCTGACTTATAAATTCAGCTTTTATACGAATTGACATCCAAGAGATATCTGTCAGAATTAGGTAAGCTATAGAAAGCTTTATAAAATTTCTATTTAATATCTTTTTCTGCAAATTTCTCTGAAAGAGAAGCATTATTTACTTATCCGAGGAAGAATGTTCCTTGAACTGTTCACTAAGACTTTACCCTTAGTTGCATGAGCATCTTTACTTTTTCAAGTGTCTTTAATTTCCTATTTTCCAAAGTAGTTTTAAGCACTGTAATTCTATTTGAGAAATATTAATTGATGCTTTTATATAGAGAGCTCAATTAACTCATATGTTATGCATTAGAACAGCATTCATCTCCTTTGGAAGTGATGGGGAGCAGAATGACAGACTGTACTGTTCACCAGAGCACATGTCTGGACTGGTCCCTGCATCTGTAAGTAGAGTCTCTTGGATCCTAACTTCGTCCATATTGACAAAAGTCCTACTTTTGTCAAAGGTGTTCTGTTGGGGTAGTCTGCTAAATTAATCTGAAGTGTATCTTTCAAGCCAGAAAATGACTTTAAACAGGAAAGGCTAAAGTAGAAATAAGTCTGTGACTGCAAATATGAATCAACAAAGGAAATCTGGCAGGCCCAAGCCTACATGACCTACGTGAAGCCCTTCAGAATGTTTCTGTTGACAGATGCATGACTGAACTTGCATCTGGCAAGTCCTACTGAGAGACACCAAAGCAGCTCCTTTTTTGTTGACCAGAAGAGTGGGTATAAAACCTTTTCTGTGACTTGCCAAAGGTACACAAGTAAATTTGAGATGCCAATTTCTATTTGTGTCCGTGGTAGCAGGTTGTACTTTTCCTTTGACTGTCATTTATTAACTCTTTGCAAGTCCTGCATTACATCTTCCATTGCTAATGTCTAGCTGACCCCATGAAGATTTGTTGTACTTGCATTTGGTTTCTTGAGAGCTTGTATTTTCTCTAGAAGCTGCAGCTTTACAGAAAGGTGCTCCTCAGCGTATTTTTTGCCTCTGGACAGCAAATTGTGCTTTTTTCTGTTTGAACCTCTGAGCACATTGGATGTGTTTATACAGCTGGCGCCAGACTTTTGCAGTCCTGCAGAAGCCAAGTGGATGTGAAACAGGCCTTTACTGGAAGCTATGTGACCATCTAGAGTGGTGCAGCACAATACATGTGTTAGCAAGGGGACATCCATGCTAATGCAGCTTTGTGTGCAGCCAGACTAGGGTATAAGCAGAGTCTGGTTGCACCGGCCTGCATAGATACCATAGATAGACACAATCTCTGTGTTCAAGAGATGGTATAGAACTGCCAGTTCTGGTCACCTAAAAATAAGTTATCAAATTACAGCAAAAAGAAATAGTTGCACTGTTGCAAAATACAAGGAGAGTGGAAAAAGAACATGGGTGGAAAAGGAAAAGAATTTTTTTAACACCACACTATTTCCATCAAAATGCCAGAGCACACAAAACTAGGATTTGGCAGGAGCCTTTTCCATGCAGCAGTTCTCTGTTGGATGCTATGGGGAAAGTGGCTTTGGAGCTGGATGAGTGAGGAGGCTGGAAATCCTATTGTGTGTGCTTATGATTTTGAACAGAACTTCTTCCTTCTGAACTGCAAAATATGGCAGTTGGTATGTGGCAAATGGTCAGGTTTTTGACAAATATGCATAACCAATTATGGAGTATTCTATGAAGCAATGGATCTGGAGAGAACAGCTTTGGTGCCTGTTACAGTGCGTTCCTAGAACTTCACTTGGTGATTGAACGATTTTAAAGAAAGTGAAAGATAAATCCTTCCACACCCATTGGAAAAGCAGATATTTTCCTTTTAGCAGAGAACATCTGTTGTAGTTAAACTCATATATGAAATAATTTTTTTCTGGGATATCAGAGCAACTGCTGTTTTTACAAACAGTAAAGACTGAAGAGACGACAAGTACTTCAGTGTTAAAGATCCCCTTCTATACAGAACATAAAACACTTCTGATGTATCAAGAGAGATTTTATCTTAACCTTATATCTCAAGGTAACATATAAAATTACCATATCCATAATCTCTGATTAACATAAATTTACAGAAAAGAAGAAAGAGAACAAAAACATACCAACAACAAAAAAGACTACACAGGCTCATTCCACAGAGAACTCCAGAGCTGTTGTCTTTCATCACTTTAAACAGATGTGATTTGTATTAGTATTCTAGAAATGTAGGTGTATCAAAAGACCTGCTTTAAACAGCAGACAATGTGAAAAGCTAAATATTTGTGTAAGTGACATTAGGTAGTATTAGTCTTTATCTCCTAAAAAGGTTAGTGCAGATAATAGTGTAAGAGCCACCTTCTTTAGCTCAAAAGCTGACTCATGCTGTTAATTACTGATTCAGCTGAGCAGGTTCTGCTTACAGCATACAAACAGCCTCATGGAATTGCACAGACTGCTCACATGATTCAAAAAAAGATTATCTTTTTGGTTAGCATGATGGTGCTTTTTTTCCCTCCATAAAGAAGATCAAGAGTCACGGAAGACAGTTTAACTTATCTTTGAAAAATGTTTGGTGATCTACTCATAGAAGCATTATTTTGGGGCTGATTTATGGCAGAAGGAACCTCCAAACAGGGGTTAGGAGAAGTAGTGGCGGCTACCAGAAATATTTTAGAAGACAAATTTTTGGACTTAAAAGTGAATTTGATGAGAATTCCTTTAAAAAAATAAATCCAAACTAATGGTTCCTGAAGACTTTCTAACTTTTTCCAGCTATTGCAGTTAGATAAATAGGTGTAGTTATACATCAAAAAATGTGCAGGATCAGAAAACACTATGAGTGCCTTGTTTGAGGACCACTCGCAGCTTCGATGCTTGTGGCATTGACTTGGTGCTTTATACTAGCCTGACTTAATTAATGGATTTGCCCAAAGTAGGTATTGATAAAAAAGGAAAAACTAAAAAAAAAAAAAGTGTCCAAATTGTTTAGTGCTGCTACAACTAAGTACCTAGTGCAATCTGTTGATTTCCAATTCATCTATGCATAGTTTTTACCCTGTCATGGATTAGTTAAATCGACCAAATTAGCCTAAGGGAAATCTAAAATAGTAATTTACAGTGCTGCTAATGCAATATGAGAAATGAGCTGTTGGACCTTGAAAGAGCAACAGGAGCAGTTATATGCAAGATTTGGTTGCTTTTATGTAGATGGAGATAAAATGGATAAGGTTGATTAAGTGAACTGTTGAAAAATATCATTATATTCCTCTGTAACTAAATTACCTCTGTCCCTCACAAATGGAAAGTAATCTGAATAATGTTTTAAAATTTGGTGTTCTTTTTAAAAATCACTTTTTATGCCAAAATACTTTTGTTGGAAAATCTTTAATATGTTTTTTTCCTGAAAATCTTTTATTTCCCAAATGTTACTTTGAAAGATTGTCAATTTCATATGTTCTTCATTTTCTTTTACTAAAAACAAATTAAAAGTTGCACATATGTATGTGTGTATGTGTATTAATAGTGAGAAAGGCACAGGAGGGCAACCTTCAACCTGGAAAAGGTGACAGACAACTAAGAAATATTTTCCCATCACTGATTTAGCCATTCCAATTTATGGTCAACTAGTAAATTTCTCTTTCCAAACTGGCTTTTCCTAGTTAAACACAAGGTGTTTACTTTGGCTGCAGGACCTTTAGGCAGACATGGTATGAGAGGCAGACAGTGCCAAGTTAGTTGAAAGGTCTGTTAAAACATTTGAAAATGGCCAAGGAGGAACAATACTATGTATTTATTTGAACTATTTGAAATGTTAAAATATGGAACTGCTTTCTGTGGTAGTAGAGAAAGTGTACTTCTTTCTACCTGAAATGTAGTATAACACTGGCAGATGTCAATTATTTGTAGACTTAAAAGAAATCATTATCTTGTCCTATCTAGAGATCTATTTTGTTTATTTAGCAGTTTGAAAAAATGTAAAATTCAAATTGATGCTTTGGATGGAGAAAATGTTGACATTATTAATAGTAGTTCAAATTTAGCCTGGCTTTTCTGTAGCTGGAATGCAGTTGTTTTTCTTTTGTTTGCTTGAGAATTAAGTCCATAAATAATTGCAGCTCAACTGATTTGCAAATAGCTTTTAATTTGTAATCTTAATGCATAAGTTGGGATCTTTATCATTGTATTTTGAGTTTTAACCTAAAAGTCAAAAAATGATGCAATGAAATAGAGAAAAATAAGTTTTTCACAAGGCACCTCATAAAAAGAAACAAGGCATTGTATCAAAAACCAAGTAAAACGGTTGCACTATTTATTCTTTTGTCCATCTTTGTCACCATTATGTACCTCTCATCTCTTGTTAATCTCTTTTCCTTCTGGTTCCCCTAATTTTGTCCAGATTATAATTTTTATTATCAGCAACGTAGTTCATTACAGCCTTTTTTAAAAATCTACATTTATTTTTCTCATTTTCCATGTGTAAGGATATTTCTATATGGTCTTGTGTAATTGCATATGTAATTATTGCATTGTCTGTTCATGCCTGCTTAGTTTAAAAATGGAAACAAGGCATATCCTTTGTAATCAATTTGTCTACAAAGAATGAAAATAACACCTCGTTGGAATTGTGTGTTGAGCATTTTTATCCTGTTGTTACAAATATGAGAAGTTTGCTCCTACTTTCCATTGATTTTAATTGTCAAAGGTTTGTATGCAAAGGACAACAGACATTATATTTTGATGAAAGCAGAAGCATTGACTCTTTTCCAGAATTGGAAGAGCAATGTGTTTGTGAGAGATAATAACTGATACGAAATTTTGCTTTAAGTTGGTTCAGCTTAACAGTACAATTTCTCTGTGTGACCTCTTGAATACCTTATGTCCAAGTTATTGTACTTATTTCAGCTGGATAAAGGTATGTAGTGAACCAAGATCTCCATGGTTGAAAAGAGGTTTTGCTTTTGGCAGCACACCCCAGCCATCATATCATTGCTGACAGCTTCAGCACTGTCTAGTAGCATTCATATATTCATATTCATCATAAAAAAATCTTCCTTATATTACTTTGCATTATTCTTTCTCATTATAGTAAGAGAAATGAACAGAGATGTGTTCATAGTAGGTCAGCACAGGGGACAAGCAACAGGGTTTATCTTCCTGCCTCCAGACTCCTCTCTTAAAGGAAAAAGTGTTTGTAAAGAGTAAAAATAATGCATACCTGAGTGCTAAAAGTATTCTAATATTTCTATTTAAAACCAAAGATTCCTCTGAGCAATTTCCACAGATACAACATTATGTAATAACTCAGCCTACACTTTCATATGTAAGGGTTTAATCTAGCACAGAAAAGGTCATCTACATGGGACAAGAGAGACTGCGAATAGAAGATTTACCCCTTGCTTACTGGAATACCAGATTCCTGCCCTTTTTTTCCCAATGACTATTCTTGCGAGCAGTACTAGCCTAGTTCCTAGGAAAAGGGGGCTCACTGTTAAAATT
Source organism: Vidua macroura (assembly GCF_024509145.1). Classification (NCBI taxonomy): domain Eukaryota; kingdom Metazoa; phylum Chordata; class Aves; order Passeriformes; family Viduidae; genus Vidua; species Vidua macroura. The sequence goes on along the minus strand of NC_071573.1, from coordinate 66,888,373 downwards.
GTAGTAGTGGCATTTGTTTCACAAAAAAAATTGTTTAATAAGAAAAAACAGAAGCCAAAGGAGATAATATCTTCAGCATATGCAGCTTTTTCTCGTTACTTTCCATATTGTATGTGTTCCATCCCTTTTTCTTTGTAATGTAATGCTCCTAATTTAATAACTTTCAAGATATTGTTTGGCCTAAGAAATGACTGGAATAAACCTAAGAAATCTGTAACACTAAAAGACATTTTTGCAAAAGTTAACCTTAACATCTGAAATGCCAAGAGAAGAACTTTCTTTCAATTTTCACATCTGTCTCTTACTTTTAAGCAATGGCTTTAAATAATTTCCCAGATGTTGCACAGCATTTTTATCAAATCCATGTTTTTATACTTCCTAAATTGTATCCCCTAGATTTCTGCAAAATATGTACTTCTTTCGTACTCAGTAACCCTAATTTTTGTCCCCCTCACAAAGTGTTAGAATCATTGGAATGGTTTATGTGTGTTTCCAATGGCAGCTGCTTCAGGTTAATGTTTTATGTGTAATATGTGCTACTGTAGTCTGTTAATTCAGAGTAATTTGGTGGCAGAAGGATAAGCCACATGTGGGTAAAGCCCAAATCACAGCGCTGATTGTCATTCCTCTATTTCTGTGCTTTAAGTCTGCAACACACCATGTAATGAATTATCTTGCATCAAAACAGCAAGGTGTGTATATGCACTTGCTAGTCTATACACACATGGTAAATGTGGAATTATGAGAGTAATTATCTTTATGGGCAAAGCCAGAGTTTCACAGCTGAGCCTACTTGGCTGCTTGCCACCAAGAGGTCAGCTTTTCTGCCCTAGCTCTGTCCTTTAGTCCCCCTCCTGCGTTCTCATTTCCTTCCACCATTTGTGCAGTTGTCAGGTTCTTCTGGCATCTGCTTTAGCTAAGATAGCTAAAACTAATCAAATCTTTTTAGTGATTTCATTTTCTTCCATTCTAGAAAATTGAAAGAGCATTATAGGGATGTTCCATCAGCATTAGGTTGAAAGAGTGAGCAGAGGTGAAGCAGGTCCATAAATCATTCTGAATGCTCCACAGTCCGTATTTTTAATTCAGGTCTTTGTCTCTAGTAATGAGCACAAGTGTTTTTTTTTTTTAAACCTGCACCTTGTGTATGAAACAGAGATGTTTGTTGCCTCATGTGGTTAAAGGTAAAATGAAATCCTAAAAATGAGCTGTGTTGCAATTAATCTTCTATGTCTTTAAAAGGTTGATTATATCAGTGCATGCTAGGTATTTGAAAACTTTGGATTACTTAGTGGTTTGAGACATCTTGAGTTAAAATGTGATGTTCTCCAGGAAATCAAACTGATCTGGTTCAGATTTATAAAGGCTAGTTAATTTCAAACTGTTCCTTACTGGAATGGAGAGATAGATGTGTATGTTGTAGGAAGAAGTCAAGCATTTTTCATGTCTTTGATTTTGAACTTTGGGACACTTTTTCTACCAGAAGAGCAAACCAGCTTAATTAACTTCAGTATTGTGTCTTTTCCTTTGCAGCTTTTTGAAAGGAATCTGATACTTGGGTAACTGAAGTGGTAATATGCTAACAAGGATGTAATAGTCTTATTTCAGTTACATAGATTATATTTAGCAAACCTTGACCTAATGGCTTATTGTTTTCTTCTGTTTCTTGAAATGGGGTCTGACTCTTATTGACTGCCCATTTTGAGAATAGCATAAGCTGTCAATCTCTATTCATCCAGACCCCAAGTCAAGAGCACCTACCAATTGCTGTGTATTACATTTGCACATATACTGCCATCTGCAGAGTGGCCTAACAGTGGATTACAACGTCCTTAATGCCACCCATCTGGGTGGCCATCCTAAAAATAACCAGACAATGCTACTCAAGGTAGTGCCTCAAGCATGTTGACTTCAAGCACTGCCTACTGCGCTTCCTAATAAACACCAGGCTATCATCTAAAATATAAAGGAGTCACTTTATGCTCATTTTGATTCTGACTGCTTAAGGGTTGTTCATGGCTCGCAGTTTTGCTCTCCCTGGCATATTCTGTTGTTAAAAGAATCCACTGTGTAGAGTCTTTCTTTATTTCACCTATTTTGCTACATTATGGGGGTGACAACCTCTATTATTTAAAGAATCCATATATCCTTTGATGCTGGGGCAGGAAACTGTGACCAGTGGTACTTGTGAATTACTACCTCTACAGAATTACTATCTAATTTCATAGCCTGAGTCTTAAAAGATTATGTTCTAATGTATCACTTAGTACAAGTTTAAAGGTTGTTTTTGCAAAAGGCAGACATTCTTGTAGTCTAGATGTTTTCTGGTTTCCCCAGCATTATCATTGTGCTTTGTTTCTTTCCTTGGGGTAACAAGGAAAAGGCTGGAGATCTGCAATGTCCCATATACTTGCAGAAAGTCACCAAGTTTGAAGAGAGGCTGTAAAAAAAAAATACAGGGACACCAGATAGCAAGTGAAAAATATTGTCATGTAAAAAAAAATTCCAAAGCCAAACAATATTTGACAGAGTGATGTTAATTTGGTGATTTTTAAACATAGCTCCATATAAGGTTAGTTTTACTGTGTCAGTCTTTTCCATAAATATATTAGAAGACTTTATTCATTATATCCTCATATAATAGCTTGAAGTAAATGGAGAGCATAGCTCGAAGCTGTAGTGCGCTATAAATGAGTTAGGTCCTGGCAGAATAAAAATATAAATGAAAATCTGAAGTTCTGACTCATTTATGCCCTCATACACTTTGGAGATCCTTTAGACTACCAATGGAAGATATGCTGCATTTTTAAAAATTGTATTCATTAACTTTCTATTATGGGAAAATAATGCTCAATCAGCACTGTGTTTGGGAGAAACAATATTGTCTAGTATATTCTTCTCTCACTCTATCTTATATTATTAAGGATATTCTCCTGTGATTTTTGTCACAAAATAATTTAGGGCACAACTATCAAAATGCATAATTTCTTCTTCCAAGCTGCTTTTAAGCGGCAGAATTATCAATTTGCATGGTAAGCATGGTAAGCCATGCTAATCTCTTTTACAGACCACAAAGGCTTGAACCGTGGATTTTAGGGATTCCTGGTACATCTGTTTTAAAATGAAGGCCTTTTCTTTGTAACAACTGCTTAGGTCTTCTGCACAAAGAAAAATTTTTTATAGCATATTTAAAATATGACTGCCTGCTTTATATGCAAAAATGTGTTTTAAAGTAAATGCTTTTAAATTCTTAATGCTATGTGAAGAACCAAATTAGGCATAAAGGAGGGACACTTTCTTTGGGGTGCTGTCCAGCTTTCTTTGATTTTAGTACTGCTCCTGTTGGTATGGTCTGTGAGGATAAGTGTGGGGGTAGGGCTCATGGTCGGTGTGCAGATCTTTGCAGGTGATGATTACCTGCAGCAGACCTCTTGGATCCTCTACCTCATAACTGAGGAGTTTCTAAGAACATGCTGGGATGTGGAATGACCTGATTGAACAGACCTCCTCAAAGGAGTTGTGAGCAGTTACAGAGCTAGTATTAGGAATATGACTGCAAATGTCTGGAAAAAATACTATTAATTGGCTTTTCTGAAGCACAAATCCTAATACTCAGTCTTGAGCCCTGAATTAGCCCAGATAGGGTTAAGGACATGCCTAACTTCAGAAGAGTTAATCACTTTCTAAAAGTGTATTTGGTGGTTTTATTTTGTTATACAGAAGTGAAAACGCAAAAAGTAGTGAGCACATTGTGCAAGATTGAGTAATTCCAGTGTCATGGCCTACAAGACCAGTTTGGTGAAAGGTGGGGTTTGGCGTGTGTAGATTTCAGGTGCAGTGTGGAGTTGGAAGAAGTGGATCAGGAAAAGAATAATTTTGGGTGGGAACTTGGATGCCACAAGCTTCTGCGGGAGAGAATTTGATGGTGACACCTCAGGGGAGAGGCAGACTTAACATTAGGACATATTTTACTAAGTTAGTCAAGTCTGGAATGAGCTTCCTAGAAAGATGGTCGGTGTCCCAAACCTGTCAGTTTTTAAGAGGCATATGGACAATGCCCTTAATAACATGCTTTAACTTTTGTTCAGATCTGAAGTGATAAAGCAGTGGAGTAGATGATCATTGTAAGTCCCTTCCAGCTGAACTAGTCTAGTTTAGTCTAGTAGATTCTGGTCTATTCCAAAGGATTGGAAAGTAACTGGATGTAGGTGGGAAAAGCAAGAGGGTTTAAGAGACTATTAGGAGAGTGGAACTTTTCAAGGCAAAGCATTGGCCCCCAGAGATTGGAAAGATTAGATTTGTGAGGATCTAGAACAAAAGATTTAAAGCCAGAGGCTTTAGGGAGAGAAGTTTGGGGAGGAAGACTGGAAAGATGGAGGGCTCTGCAGCAAAATGGACCAAGCCAACGTTAGCTTCTGGTACCAGAGACAGTTTTCCTCTCCCAGACATATGCATGGATTTGAAATATCTTTGCCCTGACTTTTTGCTTTCAAAAAGCCCTATATTTTAAATTCCAGGGACTTTTTAAATTGAAACAAAATTCAAACAGCTTTATGATTCTGATTTTCCTTAGATTGTAAAGTTAACAAACAAACCCAGCATTGGTATTCTGTCCTCACTTCTCCTATATAGAAAGTCTATGAGCCATGATTGAGAGCTATAGCTGTGACAGCTTTTATGCTTTTAGAGATGTTTTGGGGCATGTTGATTTATGTGTGTCCTGGTCTGTAAGTTCATGCATGAGAATAAGATACATCTGAGAACTTCTGATAACGAAAGCTGTAGTACAACTGGGTCAAATGTGTTTAAGTAAATACACTACAGATACAACACAGTAAAAAAAAAAATCATCTGCAAGGAGCTTAGGTGTGAAGTACACTTCTTAATACTGAGCAAGCTAATTCTTCTGAGTTATCACCATGCATTATTTAATTTCAGGTATGAAGAAGGTGTTTGGCAAAGATAAGCCCATACCTGCAGTTTAAAATATGAGCTGTACGATAAGGCACAAAAGAAGTTGTATTGGTGGCTTTTTATGCCAAATCTGGGCCGATCTCTATTAATGTATAACACAGTAACTCTCTGATAAGAGGATTTTTACTTTATTGAGGTGAGTACTTTGAAAATATTTCAGCTTAGTCTAGCTGTGTCCATAGATTGCAGTGATAATAGTTGGCATAGTAAGGGTTATCTGGAATTTTCATTGAAAGTTAATTTTTGTTCCTTCAAAGGACAGTTTTCAAATCTTAAAATTTAAGTAAAATAAGACAAACACCACAACTGGCTGCTGAGAGCCTAAGTTCAAAGTATTGTGGAGTAAAATTTATTCATTAAAAATTACTCTGTGAACTGTCAAAAATACCTGAAGCATTCTCTTCCTCTAAAAATAGAAAAAAAACCAACTTTTATATAAGGTATCTGTTCAAATCTTGTTTAAAGAAAAAGAGTTAGAGACTGTTTTTAATGTAGCCTCAGTTGTAAAGTTGTGGTAAGCTGCTTCCACCAAATAAAGATGATTGTTTTTGTAACCCTATTCTTCCACTTTTTCGTGCAGATACATTTCCAATGTATTTAAACAAGAAGAGCAGACATCAAAGCAGATGAAATAAAATTAAGTATTTGTTTTAAATCTAAATTCTACTGCTTTTGTGCAACTCACACTTTTTTGTAAAGCTCAAGTGGTTTTGCCTGCTGCTACTCTAAATGTTACAAGGCTACTTTGGAATATTTTAAACAGAAGTCTTTTGAACACACAGGAAATGTTCATTGTTAGTAATTTGTTAAATGATCAGGCTAGTAAAAATATAGCATATGATTAATCTGGGAGCCAAGTAGTATTTTTTTCAATTGGTTTAACTAGCAGGACAAAACCCCTATTCAAAATACATTGCCTTGGAAGTGTGAGTGAATTACAGCAGAAACAGTTTTCTGATTGTGTGCATTGCATGGAGGAATATTTAAAGCATTGGAAGGCTCAGCTAAATCATTCTGCAGTTCAAGCACTGAATATAACATAAGTGGCATACTTAGTGCTATTTTAACCTTTTGTATAATTTTCCTAGACTTGAATGGAATGTATTTTTTCCAACTTGCAATAGTGTTTATTTCTCAATTATTGAATGTTTGCTAGTATAATTATAAAATATAAATAAAAATCAGCATATTTTATGAAGCATCTATGATCAATATTTTTCTTTTTATAGAAAACACTATGGTTGAAGGGAGAGTTGTAATTGCTATGTATTTTAATCATTGATCTAATTTCCTTTTGGTGTCCAGCTACAGGAATTGGTGTTTGTCCTACCTTTTAGTTGAATGAAGGCTATCCCTCGATAGAGGGAGTGTCTGCTTGCCAGCTGCCACCGAAAATCCCTGCTTTCTTAGCTCAGATGTGCTCCTCTTGCAGCGGGCGTGATTCACAGGAGTGCTTAGCAGGCAGTTCAAAAGAGTTAGAAGGAAGCAGTCCTCTCATTCAAAAACCCTTTTTTGGTGACTTTTGGACTTTCTAACTTATTGAAAAGCTGAGCTGAATCATATACTGGCTACTGACTGATGGGTCTGCCTTCTGATTCACTTCCAGGAGAGAATAATTTTTTGTTTCCCAGCATAAAATGACTGCATAAGAGAGGTGGAAGGGAACTGGGGATTCTCACTTGTTTAACCTCCATGTTCTCATCTATCTGTGTTAAAGAGGAGCATGAAATTCATTTGGTATGTCTCTCTAATGGGATGGGCTTTTTTTGAGAGTAGAGAACAAATTCCTTTATGTTCTGTAACCAATAAAAATTCCTTCTTATGAGAAAAAATTACAGAATTTTCCTTAGTTTTTCAGTCTATTCTTGTAGCAAAATTCAGATTTTAGAAAGGGGAAACAAGCTTCCTGGAAGATCTTAGACAAATGTCTTCATGTCTGTCATCCATTTCTCTGCTTCTATTAATGTAAAGGTCAAATACCAATACCTGTGATTTTTTTTTTTTTTTTTTCCATATTAAGGAATGAGGGTAAGTCTAAAGTATTAGTGTTTCCTGGAATCCAAGAGAGTAATCTCAAATCAAGATATTTTCCTCCTTGTCATTACCACTTCTGAATCTATAAGTTCCAGTATTGAATTTGGATGATTTGAAAATTCCATATTCTGAACACTGGTTTCATGGCTATGATAGTACTGTAGCTGACTTTCAAAGATGACTGCTGTGCTTTTTTTACTTCATATTCTTATATGAACTCAAAATTCTTATATCTCTTATGCTGATACTTTGCTTCATTTAGTCTAAACAGTTCTTTGTTATCAAAGGTGAAAACCTTGCCTTTGGAGTAAACTCAGTCACTGCCATAGCCTTTGGGAGGAAACAAACAGAGAAAAGTATAAACCTTGAAGATGACAGTGCAGGATATTAATTTTCATCATATATCCCTCGGTTGAGGCAGATTCATCTTTTTTTATAGTCACCGTTTCATTTACATATTTCTCTGATGTGAGACACGTGGCTATGATATGGTGTCTGGCATTGTTTTGTTGTTTCAAAATGCAATGTCAGAAAAGTTACATACTTCTATTAATGTATATAGACAATTAATTGTCATGTCTCCTGCACCTTAGCTTCAGAGATATTTCAAACAATTTTTCAAAACATAGTGCAAAATACTTCATGTTTTAGGTATCAAGATTTTAGTCACCTCCATGGCCTTGGATTTTATCTGTAATGATATGGGAAATACTTTTTACTATTGATTTTTTTGGGCAAGTAACCAAAATCATGAGAGTAGTTTGTCTGCACTTTTTGATCCTTCTGCTACATGTAATGAGTTTTTTGAGAGCTGCTAATCTGCCTGATTTAGTTCAGTTTTAGTCTGTCCACTCTAAGGATGAGCCAGTTTCTAAGATAACATTAACTTCATTCAAATTACAAGTCAGTTACAACTCTGAACCTAAAACTCACATTTGACTGAAAATTCTAGTTTAGTGCCATAGAGAAGACTAAGTGGGAATGCCCTTGTTAGGGCACTGCTGCTCTGGGGGCAGTGGTCCCATTCATTTCTATGGAATTTTTGACACTGAGTTCAGGAAAGACAAGTTTTCCTAAACTGCAGAACTTCTCCACATTTAGAGGCACAAGGTTTTCACGAGGCATGCTTCTTTCCAGGTGATCTTTTTTTGCTGTGCTTTTATCATCGTTCAAGGACTGAGGGCTTGACATGCAGAAGGGCAGAACAAAAGGTTGTAGTACCCATGAATGGGGTTTCTCTTTATTCCTAAATTTGGAAAACAATAAAAATGTCAGGGAAAAGGGCAGCCAGAATTAGTGGATATATGTGCCACAGCATCTCTCTACCTCAGTGAACTGGGGGTTTTTGTAGGATGAGAATAGCAAAATGCCAGTATCTCTTAGGAATCTGATGAATGTTCATAAATGTTTGTAAAATTCTGGGATGCCTTAATGGGTGGTAGTGCTAACAGTCATTAGAAAGCCAATACTGATAGATTTGTGTGCAGAGTATATGTGAGCATGTAAAAAAAACATATGGAAATAAGGTAGTGAACCTGACATATTAAGAGGAAGGAATACAAGATCATTTTTTTTCGAACTTCAGCCTCAGTTGTTTACTTTATTTAAAGAATGCATGCCTTTATTTTTATGATAAATCTTATAATGAAAGTGACATTTCCTGTCCTGTATTTATTTGGCGTGTATCTGAACTTCCTTAATGCATCCCTTTAAATTCACAGTTTAGGACTGCAGTATCTACAGTCCAGAGTGGTAAGTGTTGCAGGAGTATTGCAAAAGAGAGAAATTAGGAGTGAATAAACAATGAATTTCCATAAAATAATTTCTGTGTATAAGGTTCTGAATTCGGTTTATGTCCGTTCTGAATTGTTTTGAGTTGAATGCACTTTTACTTGGCCTTTCATCCTGCACTGCTGGGTAGTTAATATGGCTTGTATAAGGACAGGATAAACCATCATTCCTTTGCAGTAAATCATTGCTTTTTTCCCCCTCTCCTTTCATGTTTTCCTGGTCCTACTGTCTTATGTCTGTTTCTTAGAAATTTTCACTGTACTTCAATACAAGAGTTGTAATCTTGGGAGACTTTTCCTCTCCAGTATACCAAGGGAGCTGAGAACTGAGAAGCTCACTGCTTTCAGCTGTGGCTGCTTCTCCACTGGGGGATGAACTTGCAGATGCTTCAAAGAGACTTGCATTGAGTTTGAAGGCAAGAATAGTGAATTATGTAATCTTACTGGCACAGCAGTGCTGTGTGAGAATAGAAAATGCATAGGAAGAATGGAATCTTTGAAGAATTTAATACCTAAATCCATAATGCAAATTTCAGACGCATGTATTTTAGATTGTTGCTGAAGTGTAAAACCAGAGCACTTTATCACCAGGAGGCAGCTTGTGCTGTTACATAAATTTTATGGATTTATATTATAAAAAGTATTCTCATTAATATGATTTTTAGGTGCCAGTGGTGGTTGTTGCTCTTGCTTAAGAACTTTTGTTTCAAGTTTGCTTCATTAATTATATTTTGCATCATGCCTATTTATACCACCATATGATAGATTAGCCAGACCACCTCTAGAATATTTTTCACAAATGAATGCCCTTGAGGTGCATTGTTTTGTCTTTTACCCTTGCCATCATCTGTATTTATTTTAGCTATAGTAGTTATTTCAAGTAGATGGTATTTCATTCAAATGTTTAAATATTTTTCAGTAGACTGACTTCAATAGAGATTTGGTCTTTCTTAGAAATTACCCATGTGTCTTCTGGATCTCCTTCTATAAAATAGAGAAAAATCTGTATGTCTAAAACTATCAAATAATTACATCTTTTCCCTGTGTTTATTCAGTAAGTAATTTCAGACTATCTGTTAGTCTGAGAAAATAATATTTAGAACTTCTTACTCTTTACAGCAAGATTTAGTTCTTTATCTGTTTTGCATTAACATTATCTGAAAGTTAACTTTTATTTCTAACATCTCAAAAAGCCATGAGGCCAAAATGATATTGATTTTCTAAATTTCTGAAACATGATACAAATACTCTTGGTATCGTCTTTGTTTCAGCGGAGAAAGAATCTTTATTTTTGCACAGAAATTGAAATGACATCTTAATAAAGATTATTTAATGTTCTGTTCTCTGGGAAAGAGAACTGGGTGTTTCTTCAACAGTGGAAAAACTTGTGGTCTCTCTAAAGCTCTGTTTGCAATTTTGTCCTCAACTTCACTTTCCTGTACTTAACTGGCATTTATTTCATCCGTATGCTTGAAGACTGCAATTCCATTCATCCATCAGATACGGTCCTCCCTTATGTACCTTCTTATTTCCTTTGCATACAATCATCTCCCTTCAAACAAGCACCAAGCTATAAATGCATAATAAATTATAGCTTGAAGAAATATTTTAGGTCCTTAGACAATCCTAGAACTTAAAATGGTTAGCTTGACCTCAGGCTTTAGCTTGGCCTATGTAGGTTTTTAATTCTTTGTGCCATAAAAAAACGCAAATTAATTCTGGAAAAATAAACAGAACTAGGGGTGGGGTACAGTCATGTGGTTAGGGAGGAAAGAATATACAATACATACCTGAAAAGAGCAAAATAAAAGAAATACACTCTTGGGTTGGTGTGAGCATTGCTTTTCATCATTCCAGTTATGTAATGATAAATGCTGCACATAGCAAAGTTTGCAAAGAGGGAAGGGTACTGCAAAATGTTTTTGACCATCTGCTTTGCTTAGGGAAAGCAGTTGGATAAGGAAATATCAGTCTGGAACTTGTAAGTTTGATAACCTTTTAACAGACAAATGTACAAAAGCTGGAAGAGCAAGATTGTTATCTCAGGAGAAGAATCTGTACATTTCTTGATCAGGCTGCTGAGCATTTCACAACTATGGCAATAAATACTTCTAGCCAAGGGTCCCAGTGCCTGTTACCAGCCAGACTCCCATAATGCCCTTGACACGTTTGGAAAATAAATGCATTGGCATTCATAAGAAACCTAGAAATTTCAGTGAGACTCTCCATAGAACTACAGATAGATAAGCAGGAGGAAAGAAAGGCACACAAAGCTTGAAACTGATTTTGGTCAATGGTAAAGAGATTTAAAGGTAAGGCTTAAAGCATTTGAGTAATCTACCGCATGATATCGAAGCATTGTGAAACTAATTAAAACATATAGGCAGGTGGACAGACAGGAATGAGATAGTAATGGCATGTATAGTTCAGTCCATATTTCCTGATATATTTTTATTAAAAATATGCAAACTATATCTTTTCCTGAATGCGTATGAGATGTGAACACATTGACACCTGCAATGATTTTCTGCTCTCCTAGAAAATGTACAGCTTCTCTTCAAAAATTAGTCATAAAACCATATTCATTTGGCATGTTACAACCAGGGTTTGACATAAATCATTTAACCTGAGAGTAGCTCAGTTTGCTTAGTGCTAATAATACCAAGATTGTGCATTTGATCCCTGCATGGGCCATTCACTTACAAGTTGGACTTGGTGATCCCTGTGGGTCCCTTCCAGCTCAGGATATTCTGATACAAGTTCACATTGGCTCTGTTTTAAAAGAATTTGTCTGTCAAAGATACACTTAATAGATAATATAGCTAATGACAAATAGCCAGCAGTGAAGACTGACTGTCTAAGTAATTGTTTGTCTGTTTTGGATAAGACTGCCCCTAACATAATATCTTTATGTCTTCAACATGCAAAATTACTCAGTAACTTCACATTAAGGAGCACAGCAAGTTCATTGTAAAATCAGTTACTACCCCTTCAATCAGTACTATGTTCAAGTGATACATTTTTGTTATTTTTATTTAATATGCAGTGTGGAAAAACATTCTAGTTGCAAAATAGTAAATTGATGTTTATTGATCTCTGAGAGCGTGCTTCTTGCACACTGATTTTTCAGGGAACCTTTGCCTGCTATTCTGCCCTGCTGTGAAATCTTTGCTATTCTTTATCATCATATGCAGATGTCACATTTCTATACAATTCTAGCTTTAGATCATAATTTCAATATTATACTGATCCTTGGCACCTTTTGAGATTGGCAAAAGAATCCTGGACGACTATTTGAGGTCTGTTCTCCTATCTTTAAAAGTTCAGCCTGACTTTCTAAGAAAACACATATGGAGTCTGTGTGAGCACAATATGTGTGCATGTCATAGGGTAAACTGAAGACCTTTGGGAAATTTCAAAGGAATTTTACAATCTCAAATGTAATTAAGTTCCTTTAAAAACTTGGTTGTGAGAATGGAGGGAGCATTATTGCATGAGAGCAAAGCTTCAGGCTGCAGTTAGAGAAGGTTGGCCTTGTCCCTGCAGCATCCATATAACTCTGACTACTCAACAGATAATTTTCTTTATGACCAAGCTGAATAGTTTGTAGAACAGTACAGCTAAAATAATTAATTTTAAGATGTACATATCCTGTGAATAGTTTAATTGATAATCCTGGGTTTGTTGGGCTTTTTTATTGTGTTACAACAGCACAGAGAAATAAAGAGATGTCTTGATTTCTACCTGTATTTTTGCTTTTGTGGAAAGCTTATTTGGATAAGCATGATTTTGGATAATCCACTTAAACTTTTCATTTTTCCATTTCCTTTATAAATTCAAGATAATGTATATTTGCTTCAAAGGATTTTTCAAAGAGGCATGAAAGAATAGGTGATATATCAAGTGTCATTTATTATCAATAATTTTTTATTAACTGTCTGCTTTTTCTTTGGTGAGGTAATGTAAGGTTGGGAATTAAAGACTAACAAATGTCTTTTTTCTATACATTTATTTTATAGTTCCAGTATTTTTATCATTAAATGCTCATTTCAACATGTTTTTCCCCAGATCTGTGCTACAAGAAGATACATTTATAAGAGAAGAATAGGTGAGATTTCAGTTCCTAGGGGAAGAAATAAAATCTGATTATTCACAGTCATTGACTGTTTATTTACACTGTGATGATTTAAACTGCACATGCAACAAAACCATCAGGTGTCTGTACAAATAAATAATTTTCTATGTAACTCTTCAAGCTGTCTTTCAAACTTACATAAGAACATCAGAAATTAAGTAGCTGTATCTCATAACAAACTTTAAACCTCCTATTTTATATGAAATTGCAAAACGTTGCTGAAAGAAAATCAAGTTGTAATGCTTATTTTAATTATGATATATTATTTTACTAATTATTCTCTTTGTTTAGGAATGTGTATATACCAGAAAAGCTCAAGGAAAACACAAAAGTGAAAAAAGATCTTTGATAAAAGGTTCACCTGCTTGATCTGACCAAGTGAAAAATTTATCTTGTTTATATTGTTCAAGTCACTCTTAGTTTCTTTCTTAAAAACATAAATAAATAGATAAATCAATAAATAAAACCAACAACCAAATATCTTATATGAATCAATTAACACACCCCCATAAAAAGGAATGTTAGCTTTGAATTCAGACATTTGACTCTGTTACTGTCATCAGAATTGACAGTAACAGTCATTTCCCTTTGAAAACCTGTATAAATATGCTAGGGTACACTGGAAAAATATTTTAAGAGCTTGGAAGATGTCTTTTTGGTGCTGTTAAATTATAAAATAAAGGTTCTCAGGGAATTTCAGCCCATTTCCAAATTATAGTTAGGAATTTAGCTTTTGAGGTCTTCTTTCAAGCCAAAATGAAGCTAGCAAGATTCTTCTGGCACGCCTCTTCTTTTTGGGCCCTGCATCATACAATCATTTCATAAAACAGTCCAGGTCACCTAAAACTCTTCAGCTTTCTGGCCTTCAGTAGCTCTTCTGGAAGGCACTCCCACAGCCTCACTGTTCTCATGTTTGAGAAAGTTTCCAGCCTAAATCTGTTCGTGGCAGGTTTCTAACCTGATGCTGTTGTGAGTTTTAAGATTAAACTTCTCCCTTGTGGTGGTGGGGGTGTAATGAGACATTTGACTATTCATATAGTTCTTGCTCTTGCATTGTTTTTCTTGCAAGACTCTCTCAGAGACTCTTGCAGAATATGGACAGCCAGATGTTGACTCAGAGATTCCACTAGTATTTTTACACTTGTATTAACTCTATGCTGCTTCAGTTGAATTTATTTTGTGTAGTATGTCTGAAGAAGTTATTTGTGTTTTATTGAGTCCTGTGTCAGAAAAGAAAATTGGGTGTTTTTCTCTTACCTGATTTCTGGCTGATGGGCTACTGAAAAGTAAATTTTCAATAGTCCTTGGGGAGATTTTTTAAAAGGAGGGTTTAAAATTAGGCACCTAAGGAAGACTTCCAAATGTACCTTATGAATGACTGTAGAAAGATGGAAGAATCTCCATTCATCCCATTTAGACATGGGTCTAAAGTAGATAATATAGAATATCAGTGGATTTGTTTACATCTTTCTATTGATTATACAGAGAACTGGGAAGTTACAAAGTTTTTAGATGGCTTGGATGAGTTGAATCCCATCTCAGCTGAGGGGCACTGTACTTTGTATTCTTTTTGTGTGTGTTTTTTTGGGGGGGGGTTGGTTTTTTTTGTTTTTTCCTGAACTTCTTGTATTCATTTCTGGTTTAGGGGTGAAATCACAAAAGTAAAATTAGAAATAAAACTAATATCAAGAGTGTTTCTGGAGAAGCTCTACTGGAGTCATCTCTTTTAGCCTGGAGGTTTCCTTTTCAGCACAGTTCATTGGCATTTCCTCTGCAGCAGTCACTTTAGTCAGCACCTTCACAGTCTTTTCTAACTTTCTTTTTTTCCAGTTTATCAAGTAATCTCCATTGTGACACCTTACTAAATGTTCTGCTGAAGTTGAGATAAAATCTAATCTCTCTGTGCAGTTCTTTTGTCTGGAAAATCAGGTATCCTATCAAAGGAAAAAATCAGGCTAGTCTGACATGACCTACCTTTTCTAAAGCCATGTTACATTTTATTCTATTGTCCATTTATCTTCAAGCCTCTAATTATTCTTTCCTTCAAATTTCATCTTATGATTAACATGAAGCCTGAGGTGTGAAAGGATAAAAAAAATTTGAGTAATTTTTTATTCTCCAGTGTTGGCACAAATGCTGTTATGAGTTCAGCATATTTTGTAGCCCTGCCTAAGTAACATCTTCATTAAAAATCTTTCTGTTGGGTCTGGTATTAATTATATGGCCATTTTTCAGAATCCTGAGATAAAAGGGAGCTTGTGAGTAGGCTCAGGTGCATTAAGGTGTTTAAACTTTGCTTGTTCCTTGACTATGATTATGGACATATACTTACATCACACATTGACTTCACTGAAGACTTCAATTTAATTTGGGAATCACATTGATTTCTGCTGTGGTATTTCAACTACTTAACTAGAGCTACTTTTATTCTCTGATAGGTGAAAAAGTTGTTGGCATTTTCTTGAACTTCTTTTCTTCAAGGAGCAATTGATTTTGCCATTTTAAGTTATTTCTTTGTATCAGTCATTTTAGGCTTTCTGCTTTTTCAAATACTGTTATCTGTCCATTTGGATCTGGAGACATCATATATAGGGATTTCCCTTTCACTGAGATGCAAGTTCCAATAAATACCTGAATATTTGATAGAAAGAAATTCAGGTGTCCTTCATCAGTGTTCTTTTTTACTTTTTTTTTTGTCTGAGAGGACCAGTATTTTCAAATAAATCTCAAGGGAGCTCTTGAAAAATTGGTTTATTTTCCTGGTAAAATAAATAGCTATGCACAGTAAAAATAAGCTTATATTACTTGCACACTTTTTAGAGAGCTTCTGGTTAGTCAAAGCTTGTTTCCAGTGACTGTATCATTTTTTAAATGGGAAGAAAAAGGCCTTGATCTTTGTGACAGGACAACTTTTACAAAAAACTTTGACTAAGATGTGAAATGAATGTTTTAAGTCATTAAAAAGTAATAGACGACAAGACATTTTGCAAAGGAAATGTAAGATGATGCTGCAGTGGCACGACATTGCTCAGTAACAATCACAGAATTGTTGTGCTCTAGGTTCTTCAGATGGACGTGGAAAGGAAAAAAGAGCAAATGCCTGGAAAAACATGCCCCACGGTAGTGGATGTGCTTCTCCCATTACATGGGGCCTTTGGCTGTCTACATTTAGAAATGCTTTGAAATGCCATCGTGTTGAGCCAATTGCTTTACAGGGAAGGAGAAACACAATTGATTAATGCCATTTTGGACTGAAGCTCTTTCGTTTCTTTCTCATAACTGACTTGGACCATGATCCAAGGAACCTAATTCAATAAATAAGGGAGTACGGTACAGTTACAAAGACCATCCCAACTGAATATTTTCTTGTGAAATTAAAATACCTCACCATTAATGACCATTGGGTGTATATTTTTACCTCTGTATCAACTGGAGAGAAAGATAATTATTTACCTAGTTTGTTCAAATGTTTAGTCGATGAGGTTTTGGAAAGTTACTAATGAAATACAGAAGCCAATATTCTCTTTTACAAGTGTTAAAGCAGGCTGTTATGTGCCCAGTTGGGAATATGCTGCACCATTTGCTGTCTGCAAAAGGCTTTGCATGCCAATCAGACATCATGAGTTTCTTAATCCAGGTTATGGAATGAAGCAGAAACAGCTGTTGTTACCTGCTGAGATATCCTGATGTTTAGGACTGGAACCAACTGGTTGCTCTGGTGTTTTTTTTTAATTCAGTTTAACTTGATCTTAAAGAGATTTTAATTTTATCTAAAAGATAATAATTTGCAGAATTTGCAGTAAAAGGCATAGTGCAAAGTTTAATGAGAAGAGTGAATGCAAGTAAAAGGAGTAAGCCCACATAATTTTACTTAGCATAAATATTAGTTCAAGGGGTTTTTTTATCCCCATGGCCTCTGACACTGGCTGTATTTAAGCTAAGACACATCATTTTCCACAGATTATGGATGTTTGCAGAAGACAGTCAAGATGTGGGGTATATCCTTTTTTATCTGCATAGTCAATGTTCATCTTTCATGAAAGAAAGGAGGAAGAGGATAGAAAAGTAGATAATTTATTTTCAGACAGTTTTATGCCTCTAGTCTTTCAGTGTTCATCAGTCCTATTAATTCTAATCATTGCTGTTTGTCCTGGTTTAGATGTTCATGTTTAATTAGCCCAGCTGAACAAATCACATCCTTCCAGCCAGACTGGCTTTCATGCAAGTGAACTCTGGACATTGACAATTAGGCATTTGTTGTCTAGATTACGTTTTTGGAGCAAAGGAAAGAAATGGGCATTTGTAGCGTGTGACTCACATGGTCTATTTTAGACATCTGTGTACACTCCAGTGGGAAGAGCAACATGCTAGAGACACCCATTTGTCTCCATCAACTATAAAAGAAGCCTTGCCATCCTGCACAGATTTAGGGATTGTCAACCTTAGGTGGGGTGATTCTCATCCTTAAGGGCTGTCCTTTTACTAGGCTAGGTTTTTACCAAACCAGTGATTCATGATGAAGTCCTGTCCTCATCTTGCAGAGCCGGGAAATTTCCATGTCCCGGAGAAAAACTTCTCATTCTCCCTCTTTGCTTACCCAGCAATTACAGTGTAGCTGTACATTATGTAGCTGGGACTGTGTGTGTAACTCAGGGGAGAGCTCCTATTTAGGAACAATCCTGGAAGGGACCCCTCAGTGCTGGCATTACTGCTTTGGGAGGTTTTGGCTCTTTTTCATGGCACTGGGGTAAAGGAATGAAAATCTGCCCTACAAGACCTGGGCTATAGACAGGAATTCCCAGCACTGCTCTTCTCCATCATCTCCGACAGTTTCATGACTTTGCCAGCATTCCACTTGCACCTGCAGATGTTCCCACAGCAAGGGGAAAGAAATTGAGGTAATCTGTACAGAAACTCAAACAAAGCAAAGCTTTCACAGAAACAGTGTTTGCAATTAGTAGAACCTTTTAGCTACTCCAAAACTGGTGTAATGGTGGACAACTGTAGAAGGCAGGGAGCATTTATAAACATCCTTAGTGTCTGAGTATGAGCATCGACAACACTTTCATTTAAGCTGAACCTGAATGTGCGTGCTCACATTCAGTGATGAACTCATGCTGGCTTAAGGTTCCTAGGGCCTCATGCAGAACATCACATTAAATAAAGCACTGCTATAGGGTGCTGATAAGATTTCTCTCCAAAACTTTGTCCCAGCAGACTTTCCTTGAGGTTCCCATCGCTTCAGCTTTATAAAGCATCAGGTATTTGATCTGCATTTAGCATAAAACCTGCATGAAGTCATAATGTCAGCATAAAGAGTTCATTGTAGTGAGCTTTGGGAAATGGGGGGGGGGGGGGAAGTGATTATGTCCACACCTGACCTGCTGCAAAATTTTATTATATTGGGTGATCTGCCAAAGGACAGATATGATATTATTGTCTATGGAGCTTAGATTTTATGCCACTACACTTCTGTGAATTTATCTGCTTATTTCAATGAGAATAAAGAGATAGAGATAATAAACCACCTAGTGAAGCTATTAAGATGACAAAGGTCTTGTATTGCAACTGCAGTAGTATTTTATTCCTCAAAGGCAAGCTAAATAAAGTTTTCTGGTGCCTGTCAGGAATAACAAAAAGGGGTCATTGCCATTGTAATTAAAATAAAAAGAAAAAAATTATTTTAATAAAACAAGAGTGTTAGTGCTTGATTTATTAATTTTTAGTTCTATATTTCCTAGTAGAAAAAGAATCAAGAAAAAGGTGACATACTGAGTCTTTAGTACCCCTTTGTGATTCAAACAATAGTCCAATTTCTTGCTGGTGTAGATTTCATTAATTAATAAATCTGGTAATATTCTCAATATCCTAGCTATTCATCTGTGTTACAAAGCACACTAGGGTTTTGGTTTTGAAAGCTAAAATATAGCAAGCTGTTAATGGAATTTATATTTGTGCTCCCAAGAGGTTTAAATGAAGTTCTGAGGGTAACCACAACCCCTGGCGAGAATTCTCTTTCTTATTAAAGCTGACCTGGACAGGACTTGCTTTCAAGCCACATTGAAATTGTCTAGAGAAAAGGAGACAGCACACATTCTTCTTGTACCTCTGCCTCTGGCCAGCCTAGCATAGCACTGCATCTTAGTCATTAGCAAGGAGGGAAAGAAACTAGTACTTCCCAGTTCTGGAAAAGAAAACCACTAAAGAAAAAATACACTTACTAGATTCCACAAACTAATAATGAAAGGTTTGCTTGATCACCAACAACTTACTCCTGACCTCATGAACTGGAAAATATTTTCTGTTGTCCTTGGGTAAGTTTTGTCAGTGGATTGTCTCAGGGTTTCTTGGGATGCATGGAGTAACTTAAAAGGTGACTTGCTTGGATTTTAAAACTTTTATTTATTCAGGACACTTCAGTTTGCTAATTATTTAGCCCAAGCAGAAGCAATTAGCTGCCAGTAAAACATTAGCAATAAGCTTTCTGTGATATTCCCTTTGCAGAGTTAGCACCTGCATAAAATTCTTCTTCTAAATCACACTCCTGGATCTGCCTCAGTCTCTGCATTAATAAAGTAGGAAAACTGGTAGAGAAAAGTTAATCAATATGCACAACTTCCCTCCTAAAAAAAAAAAATATTATTTGCATATATCTTTTCTATCAAATTGATATTTTAATGTACATTTATTTTTGCATTTACATAGCTTGAAGTTACTAAAACTATTTTATAAATCCAAAGCTGAGATTTCCTGAGTAAAAACTTGCCTGCTAAATTTAAGTTTTCTTGCTAAATTTAAAACTGAATTCTTACAGTAAAATGTATGAAGTAATTTGAAATTGGATGTATAGTGTTATTATTGTACTACTTTTTAATGAGGATGCAAAAGGAAGAATACTGATGGAATACTTTATCTAACTCTGGGCAGCGCCAGCTACTTTGTAACTCCTATCAAAGTTTAAGAAAAAGAGATCAGCTTCTTTCTAAAAATAAGTTGAAAATAATCAAAATACTTAGGAAAGGATTAAAGATGAAAAGGAACATAAGTGTTGTGTGCAGTTTTTAATTGTGGTAACTGATTTTCTGACAAAACTTTAAAAAACTTATACATGATCATGTGCTACTTTTGGAGAATTATGAGTATCAAATAAATCTGTCAGGAAGCCAGATAACTACTTGAACACAGAATTATCACCCTGGTAACTTACATCAACCTTAGAAGACGATTTGAACTGTCTTGCTGGTAGATTTGAAAACAGTGTGAAATATATCCAGTCACTGGCCATATGGTGTGCATCCACCTTCCAGCATGAAAGCCAGTATGTGGCACTAATGTGTATTTCAGAGGCAAACTAACTTTCAAATGGCTGAAGGATACCAGCCAGCTGCCTGCATGGACAGAGAGAGAAACCAAAACGCAAGGGGAGAGCACTGCTGAAATCCTTGAAGCCTCCTGTGCCTTTGCACCAACTGTTTGCCTTATGGAGCTCTGAGCAAAACCAAACAGGAAAGATCACAGACCTCTTGCACTGCCAAATATTTTGTGGTCTTCGTGAGCTTGAGAGTTGAACTGTGAGACCTGTGTGGTATGTGAGAGGGCTGGAAAGGATTGTTTCAAGTTGGGAGGCAGTGACAGCACTGCTGAATCTCAGTAGCCTGCTGAGGTGCCAGACAGCCTCTTCCTTGGAGCTTAAAAAGGACGAGTGAAGTGATCCAGCTGCTAGGAAGTTTATCCATTAAGGTCAGGTGAAGTACTAACTCCCTAATTACAGTGCTTACCAGAAGGAGTGGAAAACACTCTGTGGAGTTTGCAAAATCAGAGTTATATTTTCTACTTTGAAATATACCCTCCAATCTTTAAAAGTCCGCTGTGATTGTTTTCCTTTCTTCATCCTGTACTTTACAAGAAGGAAAATACTTTGTGTCTAGGCATTAAAAATCCTCCTAATACTGCCCGAAGGTGGCCTGGGGCAATAAAGCATTCTCTGATACTTCTTGTTTTACAGACTTTTAACTTACTTGAATACAGCTGGAGGGTATATTGTGAAGTACTGTCGTTTAGGCAGCTTTTTCTTGCTCCTTGCACCCAGGTGTTTGTTTTTTGCAGTAATTGTGGTGATCAAATCCTTGGGATGCCTTTCTCCCATGGGGTCATAATATGTTTGGAGTGAAAGAAATATGTGCTGGTTTGCTGCAACAGTACCAATCAGACCAATTCCAAAAAAAAACTGCTACAAATTCTGTTTTCGGCTGCTGTTGCTGTTCCCTGGCCAGAAACCCTCCTCATTCAAGAGGCTGTTCTTTTTCCCCTTCTCCCTCTCCTTCCCTGGCTTAGTCCTATGACTTTCTCCTCTCCTCCTCCTCCTCCCTCTTTTCTGAAACTCATTGTTCTTAGATTGAAAGCAGACACCGAAACCACCACAAAACTGTTTGCTTTGGTTTGAAACAGCCCTTCCTGTGCATTCTGTGTATACAGAATGATTTGTTGGTGATTTGGATCAGGCACCATTCACTGGAGAGAGCAACAGGGACTAAGACATGCATGCTGAAAAAATTCTTTATGAGGAGAAACTGCACTAATCATAATGTAAAGACTATTCCTGACCTTAGAGGTCCCTCAGGAGCAGGGCACCAGCTGTGAAAAAAAATCCCTTGGGATCTCACTGTATGGTGGCTGGCAATGTCTTCTGTCCAAACTGGACCCAGTATAATGATATAAAAGGATTTTTATCCCTGATAAATTTTAGACTGTATTAATAATTCAGGCATACATTGCCACTTGATCAGTCCTGAAGAGCAGCTGAAAAGTTTAAGTTCCCATTTAAGCCACAAGGTCACTTCTGAGTGAGGTCTAGTTTTTTCAGATGTGAATCATCTGGAAAGACAACTGCTTTTTTTTTTTTTCCCTTTGAGCCCTGCTTAGTTTAGTCCCTAATGAAGGACAAGAGAATATGATTTTTTGAAGTAACTCAGTTCATTTCATGGTGGATTTGACTTTAATCATAACTATTGGGAGTTTTTTTAGTGTTTTAAAGGAGTTTGTCACAACGGAGTGTGATTTGTGCTGTGAAGGAGGAGTGTGAGTCAATTTTTAAAAAAACAGTACCAAAATAATCTTTATTAGGCAAATACATCAAGGCTGTTAGCTTTTCCTCCTGTAGTCAGTAACAGATTTTTCAGCTTTGTAAATAAAAACCTGCAACTGCAACTGCAAATGTTGCACATCCTCACTTTCTCTGCTGTTTGGGATGCCTTGTTACACATTTCATCACAAATTGAATGTCTTTGCATTGAAGGACACATTCCCAGCCACTTCGGGTAATCTGACTGAATTCTTTTGTATCCTTCTAAATGATTATATACAGTAGCCAGGAGTTTGCAATAAAAGCATTCTCTCCTCTGTGAAACTTGCTCCCTCTGGTGTTTCCGCAGAGCCAGTGCTTGGTGACTTTTCAATCCAGGGTTATAATTCGATTGCATTATAGTAATGAGGTCATCTGTAATTTGTAAAATTATTATAAAAACTTACTATATCTTACTTTAAAAAAAAGTGAAAAGCAAAAACAACAAAAAAAAAACCACAAAAAAAAAAAAAAAAAAAAACAAAAACAAACAAAAAAAAAAAAAAAAAAAAAAAAAAACAAAAAAAAAAACAAAAAAAACCACACATTTTGTTCAGTCAGTGTAAAACACTCAGGTGTCATTGCAGTGAATGCAAAGAGCCACACACATACCTTCCCATCTTGGTCTGAATGCTAGCTTCCCTATATATAATCCTTTCATTTTACTATAGTATTTCATTGCATTCCCTGCATTCTATTCCCTTTATGGATTTAAAGAAAAATAATTTGTCTAATTTTGGAAGCTTTATGTGGAAAGCACTTGTTACTTTTTTTTTTTTTTTTAATACAATGTAAAGCTATTTGTAGCTGTCAAGCTAGAGAAAAAATGGCCTGTAAGCATGCTTCTGATTTAAATCATTCCCAGTTCTGCTGTGTTAGAACTTGGACATGTTCTAAAACTCAAATAAGATTGACTGGATAAAATACGAGGCTCATACCATGTAGTCAAAATTTGTACATAGCAATTGAAGTGTTTCTTGCATGCCTAAGGTTGTAAGTCACTCAGACGAGTGTCTTACTGCACTGTGGGGAAATGCTGCCACCTGTTTGGTTCAGTTCTCTGCACTTAATAAGCCAGAATACTTTCCCCAGTCTAGGACTCCTGCAGTCTTCTTTATATCTATTTTGTTTGGCTCAAGCAAAGGATATTTTAAACAAACTGGAAAGGAAGAGTTTAAACTTCCCAGGTGAGCATTGTGAAAGGCGTTTTTAGATTGGCATGTTACAGGGCATGTTGCTGAGCTTGCAAGTGGCATAAAAAGTTACTGCCTGTCAGGTGAGATGGAGTGACTGATTCTATATGTGTACATTAAACCTGTCCCCACAGTGAAATACAACACTCACCTCAATGAGGGAGTAAAGAAAGCAGGTACAGGTTCTTGTCTGCCAGATGCTTAGATTTGCTTATTTGATCTCTTGTACTCATCTGCAACAGAAATTAAAATGAAAGCAGGAGTAGGAACAAAATCAGCTTGTGTCTTTTGAGTGAATAAAGTACTATTAGCTGATGCTCTGTTTCTTATACTGGGGAGAGTAAGATCCTTGTAAACCCTTATGCCACTGGAGTCAGTGTGAATTTTGTCATGGGACTATGAACAAATCCTTAAGAGGCATACTTCTATCAAGCTATAAAATATCTTACTGTAGTGCATGGTCAGCTATGGTCAAATAGCAACCAAGGAAGACTTTTATTACCACAATGTTTCTGGTGAGCTAATCATGAAAGAGCATGAGGTTTAATAAAAATTCCAAGAAACTCTTATTATAAACTCTCTATATTTTTCTTTTCCTAACAGTATGTGATGCTGTACTCATACTTTCTAGTAATGTACTTCTGTAGGAGAATGATTGTACATGTGGAAAAAGCCGTAAGTAATTCAAATGCCTAACAATTAAAGGAGCACATAAAACTTTATAGTCCTTTCTCTAAAGAATCTTGAAGTCTTTATGTATAATTTAAAGTTTCTTTAAGTACAGTTACTGTTTTATTCTATCCACTAGCCCATAAACTTAGAACTATAATAGTAATAATGACATTCACAATATAAGTGTATTTATCTTTCTCTGCAAATACATATTACATGCATGTGCATAATATATGCAAATTGGATTTTGTTTTATAGCAATTTTTAGTAATGAATACAGATGTGAGCAAATTCTTGAGAGAATATATCTCTCAGGCATATATCTGCTATGCTATTTTCAGACAGTTATGTCTTTGATACTCAGATGGTTTTCTAATGCCTGAAAATTTGCACTTTAAAAGGAAAAAGAAAATACTACTTTTACATGTCATTCTTTTTGTTTATCTTGAGTCCTTATACAGCAGAGAAATTAATTTTAAAAAGCAGCTGTGATGTAGCCACTATTTCTGATATAATTTAACATTGGTGCTGATAGAAGTGTTTTAATGAAAAAAACATACTTCATGTCTTATATCACTATAAACTGTCTAAAACCAGTATTCATTCAAGAGACATTTCCGTATTCAATTCATTTCTTCCAGCAGTAAGGTAATAATAAAAGAAAGCATATACAACAAATTATATTAACACAATAATCTGACATTAATGTTCACATGTTAGTCCAAAAAAATAAATGAATGAGGATGTTGTCTGATTTTTGCAGAATGTAAGGTGCTGAATGCAAACATTGTGTGCATATGACATTGGCTTTGGCAGGAATGGTAATTTAAAGACTAAAGGAGAAGTGGGTCTCCTTATATGTCTGTTTTTTTGGAACTTAATAACCAGTCCTACAATCTGGAAAACAAAAGAGCTGTTTGTGTGTCATCTGGTTTGTTCATAAATATTCAGGGAAGACTTCTGTTGCTCTGTGGAAACCGCCTCTACAAACATTTTAAATATACAAATGCGAATTGTTCATGCAGTCTTTGCTTTCATAAATACTCCATCCTGTTTGGCTAAGCCCCATGTAAGTGAAATTTGAATGGCAGAACTTCCTTCCTTGCAACCTAGCAAGGGTTCGAGTGGTAACCAGGCACTTGCTTTCTGCTTTTCCTCATCAAACTGTTTCATTACAGTTGTAGTGAGAGAGCAAGAAAATTGGAGTAGAGCTGTTGGTGGTGGAGGTGCATGGAAACCCTCCTGCTCCGCAGCTTGTCCACCCAGGAGAACAGCGTGCCCAGGAGTGCCCACTGCTGTCATGAGAAGGGTGGGTTCCCAGCCACCCTCTGCTGGCTCTGCCAGCCTGCAAGAAACCTGAAACACTGAGTCCTGACAAGTTTACATTAGCAGAAACAGCCACAGCATTTTATGATATACTCTGTAAATACACTATAAATGTAAGAGATACTCTGTAGTCACTTAAATATTTTGAGGGAGATTTGGAACTACAAGATCTTTAAGGTCCCTTCCAACTTAAACCATTCTATGATTCTATTATTTTATATCAAATATATAAATTGCCTTTAATTTCCAGAATTTCTTGCTAGTAGCTGCAGAGATCCATACAAAAGTGGCCTCAGTAAGCCACAAGTTCTCATCTGTTTGATATGTTGTTGGGATAATGTTAAAACAGGTGAAGAATCAAACCAGGAGAGATAAGAATACAGAATCACAAACAGAGCATCCAGAAAAACTTGGCCATAAAATAATGGAGTCTTTGTGCTCATGAAGATGTCATTAGGCTCCTCTCCTTCTTCCTGTGGCAAATGAGCCGGTACAAATGGGAAAGAGATGGTCTGCAATGGAAGTACCATGGAGTTGGCTGTCTGTATCTCTTTTGTTTGGATAAGTTTCAGAGTACTTGTTCAGCTTAGCAAAAACTGCGATTAACAGAGCTGTGTTGCTGCTCTTTGCTGAATTCATTCCTCTTACTGCCTACTAGTAAATTTTTCTGATGTAACCATAAGTGTCATTATCCATATCACATTGATAAAAATGAACACTAGCATCACTCATTAAAGCAGTGGATGGATGTTGGGATGCATATTCATTGGTAATATGTAATCACAATACTTTAAGGAACTGTAGAAAATAACTTGCATTTAGCACACCACTGCCAAAAAGGTGTGTTAGGTGTTTTAACAGATGGCTTTCTAGCCTCTTTTTAAAGACCTGCACTGACAAAGATCATACAACTTCCTTGGCAGCTTTTCCAGTGCATCAGTACCACTCAAATCAGAAACCTTATCATTTCTAATCTAGGTTTACAGAAGTGTAAGATTATTGCTTCTTGACTCATTGACATTGGTCTCAGAGGACAGGTTATTCCTTTTTTCTTTTTTTGCCCCAAGCATGAGCTTTCTACATGCTTGAAGACTGCTATGATTTTCCTCTTAGATTTATGTGTAAGCTGTCAAATCACCCAGTGTTTTCCATGAAGCCTTCCCCCCACACCCATGCCCTGACATCCTTGCAGTTTGAGGACCACTGCCATTTGTGACTGTGGAGCTCCACGTTTCAATTCTGTTCCGTCTTTTAAAAGTTTTGTCTACAAATTTAAGATTTCAATAACTAGAGAAAAGGGAAAAAATGAACAGCTGGGATTTGTGCTCCTGGCAGCCATGGTGTCTAAACCAGGACACGGTTCTTGATAGCAGGGGGGCTGCAGTGCTTTCAGGTGACGGCGGTGCAGCCGCCGCCGCAGTGCCGGTGCCGCGGGGCTCCCGCTCTCGGGGCCCCCCCTCGCTAGATGGCACCACCGGACCGATGGACCGGGGAGGGAAAGAACGCTAGAAAGGATGAGCTCCTGCTCCGGGAATTTGCTCTTTCTCTCTCCACTGCCGTGTGTGTGGCTGGACTGTTGAGATTGAGAACAAATACACACACGTGGAGGCCTTGCTTCCTCCAGCTGTGGCGGCTTCTTGGAGATCAATGAACGCCTTTATAGTGAGTTTCAGTGTGCAGTCTGAATGTACCCTGACTCCTTGTCATTTCAGCTCTTTGAGTCTTATCCCAATGGCTCTTCTTGGTACATCTTCCTGTTAATATTTCTTTAATACACAGGGACTGAAAATATTCTTCTGCAGCCAGATCTATGCAGCTCTGTAGGCAAGAACCATGAAAAGCACTTAGTATGTGTGTGATTTGAGAGCTGTATTAACAGGATAGTTAGGGCGAGATCCCAGGCAAAAAGAGTAAGTTTATGTATTATAAATTATGTATTGTTTCATTTTATGTATTAAAATGTGATGGTAAGCATAACAACAGGTGGTACATCACCTACAGTAAGAGTAGTAATTGTTAAACGCTACTTGTAAGTTGTAAAAATAATGAGATCACAGAAAGCACGTGACTGGTAACTTTGTGTATACACAGGGAAGTCATAAACATGAAACAAGAACAGCCCATCGCAAATCTCCTCTGGTCACACTCTTCTGTAATTTCTTATTTTCTGATAGGTTTTTCTGATGCAATTTTAAATGCCTCAATTTACCCAGAGTTCTTCTCCCTACTGCAGTGTCATGGTATTGCATGGGAAACCAAAACCACTACCCATTCTTGTGGTACTTGTTGCTTGCAGTTTCCCACTGCCCATCAGATTGTTCTTGATGTGTGCATGTGGCAGCTGTATAGGAATGTTAGTTATGTAGGAAGTAAAATGAGTCTGCTTACAGCTCTTGGTCCATCTGTACCCACTTGGAAAGTCTGCAGCTGTAGGCCCAGAGATTGGAATTAACACCATTTGTTCTTGTCAGTGCGCAGTGTCTTGGGAGACAGAAAAGGATTATTTCTTGTGTTAAGAAAAAAATATTGTTTTTCTTTAATAGACATATATATATATATATATTTATCTATTTGCGTGTTAGATTGTACGTGTGCAAATATAAGAGGTAGATGATGATGATGTTTCCAGGAAAAACATTTCTGAGAACTTCTTTCTTACTGCAAAAAGTGCCTCAAAGTAGCTGATCCATTCAAAGCTTCAAAAAGAGTTGAAACTCTTCTCTCAGAGCTATTTTAATTTGAGATCTCAGAAGCAGGGATAACCTACAATGTCTTCTTGGTGGAGCAGGACAGCTGATTAGGATTTTTAGTTTATCAGCAACTGTAGTCTGTGTGTCACTGTAAGATATCTGTCTACTGTATTTTATTTCTTCATTATGCACTTCATTTCCACACCAAGCATAAAAGCACATTTTACACAAGCCAATGGACTCAAGTAACCTTCATCAGATTCATAATTGAATATTTTACTTTCTGCCAAATTAGACTGCAGCAGCATCCTGAACAGATCCCATTTCCCGCCTCTTTAGCTGCATTCAGTCGAACAAAACAATTTCCTCCTTCCATCCTGAATTGTTTTGCAGTTTTTTTAGGATGTCTCTACCAGGGGGTGTATTTTAAAGGTGTGTGAATTGACAAGAGGTAGAGTTTAACAGGCATTTATTTAAGTATGCAAAATTTGTTGGGAAAGTACGTGTTGAGTGCAAATAGTTGTAACGTATGTAGAAAAAAATCTCAAATATACTTCTATGGCAAGTTTTTATGATAAATATATGTATAAGGATCAGTAACTTCAGCAGTCTAAGTATAGGTGAAGACAGAGATTTCCAGAATTTTTATGGTAATTTCCCACTGATAGTTTGTCTTCCTGTAAATATTAATACCATGGCAATACTTATATAACAAATGATCCAAGTAAATCTTTAACAGGAGAAAAAAGTGTGGGTTGTGTTGCCTTAAGCAACCACTATGCCACCTTTCAGTCTTTTACTTCCAAGCATAAATAAGTGTGTTGTATAAATCCTATCAGAAGACATTCTTTACAATGGAACAAAGCAGATTTTTCCACCTGCAGATTATTCACTTTAATTGTTCGCACAGTGCAGTAGGGAGGATCTGAAGAATCAGACTAATTTAACTGAATGCTCGTCCAGCAAAGGATATTTAGCTTTGCACAAGTTTAGTGTTGAGCCCACAGGTTGTCAGAGTGTCAGAATTCATTGGTTTCATACAGTTTGATAAATCTGGTCTGTTACACTGCAAACTAGCATGGTAATTGTAAAGTACGGAAGTGAATTCTTTTGAGAAATAAATAATTTCCTCTAAAATATGGCAACAGATCCTGTCCTACCTCCAAAGTACATCCTTCCTTCTTTGTAGTGCTCTGGGGAAACATTGCTACAAATAAATATATATATATATATTGATATAAATATTAACATAAAACCAGAAGGAAAAGAAAAAAACAAGGAAAGAAATAAATACTCTCTCCAAGACTTGTATATATAAAACTATGGAAGGTCATTCAAACTCCCTACATCAAGACAACTTCCTTACAAGTGTCATGTGTCAGCAGTCACAGTGAAGTCAGGCTGCAGACTTTGCCACATACATGTGCTTCTTGTAACTTATTTTATTTGTGTTCTTACCCTTATCTAAAGGAAGGGATTTGCAAGCTTGGATGAGATGGGGCAAGGACTGCAGAGTGGGGCTAACTCTGGCTGTGGGAGCAGTTAAATCAGTCATTTGGGAACACCAGTAAGAACAGAGAACATAAGAAAATAGCCTGGATTTCTCTTTCAGTATCCGTGGACCTCAGTAAGAAGTAGGAATAACACTACATGCAAAAGCCATGCCAGCATCTGGCTGTGGCATTGCATTCCTAGGAGTCTTGATTGTTCTGCATCCAGGACACTGCTGATGTGGTGGGAGATGAGGCAGAGCTAACAAGCAGGAGGGTGAAGATTAGGAGCAGATTGAAAGAGGTTCTTCTTGATAGGAAATGGGGCACTGTCAGGAAATTGTACTTTCTAAGCTTGCTTGAAAAGTTTTTGGGGAAAAGTTGTTAAGAAGCTATGTTTTCAATAAATGATACAGCCTCACCTTGAAGCTGACTTTGGTCAGGGCCAGCCCTTAAAGCTTGCACATCCTTGAGGTTCTGGGCTGTCCATCAGAGGTCATTTAGTTCTACCCCTGCTACACAGGGGGAAGAAGGGGGTGATATTCAGCTAAGAAATGTCAGAGCAGTAATAGTTTCTAATTTAGACATTACGACTTCCCTTTAAATATAGCTAAAGGTTCTGTGCTGTCCTGATGGCCTTTGTCATGGGAACCTCACCTCAGAAAGGAGGGAGAGTGGTGGTTCCTACCCTTACAATATTAAGCCAGAAGAAACAACATCTGCTCTTAGCTTCCTTAGAAAAATTTCTAGTCAATCAGACCTTTTTGTTGTTGGAGACCTATCTTTAGCTACCAAGGCATTTTAAATTTTGCAGTAAATTTCTCATTAGGCCACAGGAGGAGAAAATAAGTAGAAGAGGAAATGACCCATGAAATACTTGCAGAGGTGATGTTTTGTGTGTATTCTGCTAAAATGTTTCCTTGAGTGCATTAAATGTTTATATAGCACTGCAGCCACTATTAATCCAAGTAGTCATGTTTTTCCTAGCCCACCACGGACCCTTACCTTATGGTCACCCCCTTGAAATTAATCAAAGTGAGCACAGAGTTGTCATCACTGGAAAATAGTTTATTGTTTTAGAAAAAGTGATCTATTTCTGCCTGACCAGAGCTGGATGTTGCTAAAAATATTGAGAATGTTAATGTTACATGGGTGGTAAACAGCTTCTTTAACAGATACACAGGCAAAAGAGGCAAACGAAGAACCAGTTGATCCTGTAGTTCAACTGGTAATATGTGATTAGTTCAAAACTCAAGTGCCACATACAGAGGGCTTACACTGTGATCATAAAAATACCTACTTTTCTGAGAACACAGGAGGAATAGTTTTTTTCTTTAATTTGATTGGAATTCTAAAATATGTTCCCTGTTAAAAGTGTGCATTATTAAAAGAATGCAACCTATCCTTAGTACTGGTTTGGTTTTCATTTCTCCTCATATTTCCTACTTCCTCTCTTCTGTCTGATTTTCAGGTGTTTTTTTTTTTTTTTTTTTTTTCCTTTTCTGTCCCATTTCTG
Organism: Vidua macroura; assembly: GCF_024509145.1. Taxonomy (NCBI): domain Eukaryota; kingdom Metazoa; phylum Chordata; class Aves; order Passeriformes; family Viduidae; genus Vidua; species Vidua macroura. Next base: position 66,857,432 of record NC_071573.1, on the reverse strand, counting down.
TTTCATTTGTATATGCAGGAGCAGCTTGAAAGATACTGGTGTGTAAGCAGCTACTCATATATCTGGCACATAAGCTAATTCTTAGCTACAACAAGCAGAGGTTCATCTGGTTGCAAAGTTCAGCCTCATGACAGGCAGAAACTCACGGAGGTGTTATTCTGAATTTCTGGTCTTCACTGGCCAATTCACCCATGCTCTTCTTTTTTCCCCCTCTTTTATCACAGAAATGCTGCTTCACTCTTTTTTTCAGATGAGAATGAGAGATTTGGTACCATAATATTAAAATCTCCTATGCCTCCAAACTTAGTATCCTCTTTTTGTGTCTGCTCCTAATAAATGAAGAAAGTGTAAATAGCTGGTGTTCGTCCTGCCTGAACTGGACCAGGATGTTTAACCCTTTGGCCTTTTAAGAAATGGCACAGTTTTTCTAAAGAATTTCTCAGTCTTTCTAAAGAATTGAGACAATTGCAGAAAACATAGAAGTTCAAAATATTTGGTATCTGTCACTCTTCATTTTTGCTCTTATGACATTTGCCTCTTCCTAACCTCCTATCTTCCAGGACTGTCATCCTTTTATTCTGTTTTTAAAAGTTTTTATCTCCTGGGGGAAGGAGAGGATGATTTATCTCTTCCTGCTGCTCCCTGTTCCTGATATCTGCCTCATCCCAGGCCTCCAGAATGTAACCATATTTTGTCCAGTCATTCCTGTGTCACCCTTCATTATCTTTTCTTATCTTGCTTTATGTAAACATTTCCTTCCCTCTGTCTCTCATTTTGCTTCTGCTGCTCCTACTAAAACACACACTTCAGCTTAAATGAAAGGCAGTAAAAGACATCTTGCCTGATGTAATTTTAATCATCACCCCCTTTCTCCTCTACGTGCTTTCATTAGATGAAATTTAAGTTCTTTTGCAGAATCTTCCATTATGAAGTTATTTTTCCTGTGTTACTGTTGACTGTTCATGATAGTTGTTAGATTAGTTTATTTAGACAGGAGAAGAAGACAGTAACAATGGTCAAAGAAGTGTGAAAACCTGAAGTGCTGTAAGGCTACAATGGATAGGAATATACAATGAATATAGTTGTATCATTACTGATTGTAACAGTTATTGCAGCTCTAATCTGTTAATCAAATTAATAACTGTTACCTGCAAGCCAGCATTAAGACAAAAATTTGGGAAGAACTAGAAGTTCTTTCTCATGGCAGAGCTGCAGAGAATTTGGCTATGGGTATTAAGAGCTAAGCTATCATATTGCCTTTGAATTTAAAAGAGAGAAAAGTCACATTTCCAAATACTATTTTCATTGTAAGAGATTGTTAGTTGTTAAAGCCACTAAATACAAGTTACAAATTGGTAGTATAACGTTTATTTTTCTTGGCTGAATTCTAGGGATTTTTTTAGCCTCATATTTCTCTTCTTAGCTAAATTGTAGAAATAACAGATAAATTATTTTTAATTTAAACAAGTAGGTGCCCCTCAGAAGCAGTGACAATACTAAGAAATACACTGTGTTTTAGTTCTGGACTAAAACCTTGCCAGAAAGGTGCCTCTTGAACATTTGCCCACTTTATAATCCAAATACCAGTTAAGGGATGAAAACTGCAGTGTCCTAGCAGCGCAGATTTACTGACATTGAGTCCAAAGGAGTCCAGAGCCAGGTGGGTGTGAACTGACCCTGCCAGGGAGAAGCAGTGCAATGCAGAGCACAAGAGAAATCCAGAATTACTTTTTTCCACAAATAAAGGTATTATATTAGAACATCAAACTGCATACTTCAATAAAGTAATTTTGTGACTATAGTAGAGGGGGTCATTGGCTTAAGGACTGGATTATTATCTGTGCTGGAAGACACGACAAGCATTGTGCAGCCTCTCTCTGAGTATGGTCTGGGGGTTCTGCATTTCCAGAATTTCCAGCTACATAATTCCCATCACACTTGCTATCAAAACTCTGTTACACACAGTTAAACTGTGAGTCACGGAAATGTCAGATAAATGTCAGATTAAAAGTCAGATTAAATGTCAGAATAAAAATGTCAGATAAGACAAGAAAAAATGTACTCCAAACTGGACACTAAAGGAACCTCTGATAATACAGATAGAGGAAATGATATTGCTTTGAAAATACACCGGGATGTTGATCTGATAAGAGGCTCTGGCAGGACCTTAATATGTGGTGGTTCTAGACAATTCATTTTAATTGTTTCTATTTCCATCTTCAGCTTAAAAAGTATATCTCTTTTTCTGAAAGGATACTTGATGGACTGCAAAAGCAATAATTGTTTTTCACAGTGTATTTGGAAGATTATTATGAAGCCCTAGAGAGACTACTTGCTAATTTGCTATTCCAGAGATTTGAGATAAACTTCAAGTTGTTTAGTAACAAGAATGGAAATTGAAAAATTGCATTTGTTCATTTGTTCCATGGTAACATATACATAATACATTCCAAGATTCTGTATAAAATGCTTAGATATTCACTTTCCTGCTCCACATCATTGGATTAAGTTTTCTCATAAGGTCATAGGAGTTAAATATGTTGATTGTTATATTGATTGTCACAGGCTTCTTGTTTAGATTTTTTTTTTATTAAATACTTCTTTGTATTTTGTGTAAGTGTTCACACTGCCAAAGAGCCAGAGCTTACTAATGAAGGCTTTGGCCTGCTTGAAGATAACTAAAAATAGCAGAGAATTTGAGGGGAAAGTTGGAACAGTTGTTTTCTTAATGTTTTGCTTTCACTGATTTATGGGTATGTATTAATAAATATGTCCATATAGCTGTATGTTAAGTTATATTCATAAAACAGAGAGAAAAAAAGTAGTGCTTTTATTTTAGGCAGTGTACAGTTACAGGCAGGTACAAACCATCAGTTATAGATCTGGCAGTGACCACAAGTCCCCCACTTTGATACATGGAATTTGTGGACCAACAAAACTTCCCTAAAGTTTGCTTATATTTCCATTTTTAACATCATTTTCCAATTTGGGTGGCCCATAAGCATTGTCAGGGAGGTTTTACAGGCTAGAGAAATTTCTTATTTCTCCAGAACAGTGGATATTCTGATGAATTACATTTTTGTTTTTCAAGAATTGAGCTGTATGACATTTGCATAATCACTCATTTTTGCTTTCTGCTGTTGTCTCTGATAAAATATTTCTTTTCTGATTTCTCACTGGTGCTTTGCTTAATAGAGTTTTCTTATTTTTATTGATGTTTGCTTTATAAAAACATAGTGAAACATATGCCGTAATGGGAAAAAAAAAAGCTTCATTGATCATTAGGAAATCATTCAATTTGATTTTGAAGGCTTGACATGATGCTATTTCTCCATCACATGTTAAAGCTTCCACAATTCTTTCTGCCAGCAAGGTGCCTATGGCTCTACTATACTCATCAAAATCAGCTCCTGCCCTGAGTTAATGAGCAAGTTTTTTGGCTTTTATTTTATTTGGCTTTCAATCAAATCTTGCAAGCTTTGGTGGTTAAACTCATTTACAGGTATGAGTTTGTATGCCACAAAACTGTCTTCACCAGACACAATAGTATGTTAGGAATTAAGTCAAACTCTGCTTTCCTGGGCCATGCTGGCCTAATTACAGTAGAGTGTGCTTTAATGAGGATTCTTCTGAGCTGCCTCTGCCTGATATGGCAAACAGCCCAGAGGCAAATTTCAGATCCCAGTGTCAAGAACTGATTCATTGCTTGTCTGCAATTATCAGCTGGGCTTCAGGGTCTAGATAGAAAGCTAGAATAAGACTCTCTTTCAGCTGATGCATTGAACCCAGAGTTGTTGACCTTTTCCAATGCAGATGTAGATCAAAGGCCAAATATAATAGATTTGTCACATAGAAGATAATGCACAGATTATGGAGAATAAGACAGTTTTGATTAAATTAACTCAAAGGCTTTAAATTGCACATCAAATAATGGTCAGAGACCATTTGGCTCTCAGTGGAAGGCATTTCATAAGGACAGAAAAACAAAGAGCAAAGAGGAGTAAAACAGATCTTTTTGTCTGAGAGTGATAAGAGTGATAGGTCACTGGTTTTATAAATTAACTTCACCATCTTTATTTTAATTGTTTGTACCTGTAAGAGCAAATGCTAAGCCTGCTTTGTTTATGTGTCCCCCTTCCTTCTCATCTAATGTTGTGCACTTTCCAAAACACAAAAATAAAAATTGTCATAGGATAGCATATGAAATATTATTGCTAGTTATAATATGGAGAAAAAAAAACGCAGATTCTGCTCCTAGAAACTCTATTGCTCATCCCAAACAATATTCATGCCTCAGGAAAGAAGGAGGGAACACAACAGGAAACCTTCTTTCATAAATCTGCTTTGTTTAATCAAAAATATCATTGTTCTTGGCTAGCTCTCAAGGCAAATGTCATGGCATCCCATAATGCTGGCTGCAGGAACAGGCTTGTATCCCTGGTGGACACTGTTACACAGCCTGACCTAAATACAGCAAAGAACTGAAAGAGTGGCCTGGTTGTAAGTTGGGAGATTTTGTTTGAGAGACTCTTCTCAGATATACCAGTCTACTTTTTTGGAAGAAATCTGCCAAGTTGTAGTACAGAATAATACATTTTTGCCTCCTGTCTAATTCCAGGGATAACAGCCAATTTGAATCTTCTTTTGGAAGACTTTTGTTCCCTGTTATTTGTAGATGTTTGAATGTCTAGTGTATGGAACAATGTTTAGCACCCAGCATCCTTCAGTCTTTCTTTGATACTACTGTTTCAAACATGTTTTCATGCATGTTGTCTTCCATTAAATAGGTAAAGTTCAAGTGGTTTAAATCTTATTTTTTCAAACTAGAGAACAGCATTATTCACATACCAGAAAGCTAAGTAATGTCTGGGATTTATTAAATCATTCAGCAAAGTTGACCACAGACAGTTGCATATAGAACAAGTGCTGGAAGAAAAATAATCTATGATGATGTTCATTATAACACACACAGACTGAGAGCCAAATACTTGGTATCATTTCTGTCTCTACAATTATTATATTTCTTTTTAAACCTTTAACTAGCTTGACAGTTTTGATTATAGAGGGTTTGAGCACAGAGGAAATATGTAGGAAATGTTATGTTAATTTGACATCTTGGTAAAGCAGCTATGAGCTTTAACAAGATGAATATTTATTGGTGACTTTAATGAATAGGTAACTTTTACTGCCAAGTTAGTGTTGTTACACACTTTTAAAAATCTTACATTCCAAGTGTATTTGCAAAATTCTATTGCTGTTTTATTTGGCAAAAAGAACATTATTGAAGCTGAAGTTGGAACAGGGCAGTTTTTTGCATCTGTTCCTAGTATTCCAAATACATACAAGTATTTGCCAGTTTATCAACTTTATCATAGATAAAGTGCTACTTGAGAAAAATGCAAAAATAATAAAATGGATGTTACTGATCAGTCAATGCTAACGTAAAGTGTCAGAATAAGTGAACAGGTGTTCTTTGGAATTTTAGGCCCTTACTACTTTCTAAACATTTAGCTCATTTTACAATCACAAACTGAGTATCCAAAAACTGAGCAAAGGCAAAAAGAAATAATTATTTCCTGCACAAAACTATAATCTGAAATTTCTTTGCTATTAACTATTGTGAGCAAAAGAACATCAAACAAAATAATTATGAAAATTCCACAATAAAAATGTCATGCAAACTTATTTCTGCTACACTGAATCCTCTTGGTTTGATTGGGGGTTTTGGTTTCCATTATGTTACAGCCCAGAGAAAATTTTAAACTTTGCTTTGACTTATTTTAATTGTGTTGCTTGCACATAAAAGGATATTTGTTGTGTGGATTAAGTGGTTTGTGAGCAGGATTGGATAACATAATTATGTTTTCATTTTTTTAGAAAACTGTGGGATGTATTTCCCAGAAGTGAAAAATCATCCAGACAAATATTTACAAAGATGTCCCGAGTCTGTAAAAAAGTGGCTGAAACAACTGAAGAATGCTGGGAAGATTCTGCTGTTAATTACCAGTTCTCACAGTGACTACTGCAGGCTTCTGTGTGAACATGTTCTTGGGTAAGTGCAAAGTCCATTTCAAATTATATCTGCCCAACAGCAACTGGAGATAAGCCTGAGTTATTGGGAAGCTAATTTGAGTTTTGTTTATGCATGGTGAATTATTTGGTTCTGAGTTTTCTTCTGGGCCCCTCTCTGGTAGGGTGTTACAGGGTACTGAGACAAAGTAGTCCATCTGTGAGCCTGTGAGCTGTATCTGACCCACAGCACACTTATAACCTTCATCCTTTTGGAGGCATCGTGATGGGATTGAAGATGCCAGAGAATTATCTTTCAGGTTAATATCCTATACACCATCTGATTCCTAATTTTATTGTAAACTTTTGCTAGACTGTCTTATTTAAGCCACTTCCTTTCTTGCTTCTCCAGCAGTGAATGTAACTTAGTAGTATGCAACTAGCATTTCCTTGCAGTAAATCTGCAGGAAAATCTTACCAATAATTTTTCCTATTAGTGGTTTCCAAAAGATGGCTGTGCATGAGAAATGTGCTTCATCATAGCAGAAAAGATAACACAGGCAGTTCATTGCACCTGGCAGCACAACTGGTTGAGATTGTAGTTGCTGATCACAACAGCTGTTTTTAGCATAATGTTAAGAATATGGCTGGTCAAGTCAAATTCAGTGAAATTCAGCAGAACTATCACTTACCTAGAAAAATTAATTAATCAGTGATGCAAATAGTGAGGTGGGTGACAGAGTGCAACTGTTAATTTATTCTTAATCAAAGAAATAAAGTAGTTCAATGTGAGCCTACCTTGCCTATCAGGATATGCCAGGGAACAGCAGAATGAATACAACAACACTGTAAGAAAATCACGGGTAAGGTAAAAGACAGAGCTACCTTCCAAAACCAGTCCTGCCAGTATCACTTCTCTTTTGGCTCTCTAGGCTAAATGCTAAAATGAAACATCAACTGTGCCAGTTCTCACTGCTTTGCATGAACATTATACTTGCTCGTTTGAGGGGCAAATCTATCTCCTGGCAAAAAGCAATTCTCCTTTATGAGCAATATGCCTGTGAATTAACTCTTTTGTGTAAATCTGTCTAGTTATTTCCTAAATGAAAATTTGGTATAAAAGTAAATTCTTGGCCACATACACACAATGATTTTGGCTTTCTGTTCCTTGGTGAATAGTGTTCAGCTGTTTGAGGTAGCTGTAGAAATACTGCTGGAAGACAGTAAGCAAGAAATCAGAAACAATCAGTTGCCTTTCAAAACACAAAAAAAGATATCCTGCTAGAAGGATACTGCATCACTCTCTCTTTCCACATAACTGTAGGATGTTCTACAGTATTTACTACAATCATATTTTCCAGCGATTCATGCAGTGTGGCTTCCTAGTAGCTTTCGGAGAACTGAGTACTCCAGTGTCCATTAGACTTTAGTGAAGTGGGGTTATTTTCCTGACAATCTAAACTTTTTATTGGTTTTGTTTGTTCTGTGCCTCTCATATCAGACAAAAAGACTCTACGTATCTGTGCTGTTTTTTGCTGTATTGGAATATAGTTTAGGTTCACACCTATTACCTGTGCCCTTAGCTTTATTTGACCAGGCTAACAGGTTTTTATTCTTGACATCAACACTGCATTTTATTCTTGACATCAACACTTACAAATTGCACCTACATAGTCCTTTATTAATTTCTATTCCTACTCCTTTCAGTTAATCAATATGATAATGAGAAGCCCAAAATGGTATAGTACGAAATAAAAAAAATTAAAAAAAAAAAAAAGATAAATATGAAAAACAGAGATGCATGTAAAATTTTAACCTCTTACTCCTATTATCTTTACCTTGTAACTGTTTACTTTTTTGCACTTTATTAAACAAGCTCCTTTTTGGCGAAGAATTTATTGTCTTCATAAAAGCTGTGCTGGGAAATTCATGCTTAAGTGTATTTACCATTTCATGAGCAAAATATCCAGTTGTGCTCATCTGACCAAATTGCCCTTAACTAGAACACATTTTGGTAGGGAGAGGAAGTATAAGAAAAAACTTCATTTTGAAATAAAATGAGAACTGTTTCCCAGGCAGAGTACAGACATACTGCTGGGATCAGTATATAAGACATGTAAACCTTAAAAAGCAAATGCCAGTTCATTCACACAGCAGCATCATGGTGTGACTTTTCACTCTGACCTACCATGGGGATGCTGCACTGTCAACTGAAGGTTTAAGTGTTGGCAGGAGCACACCTAAAGATCAATCATCACATAGTCACTGAAGCCAAATGTATTTCACTTTTTCAGGAATGCTAGCCACCTAAAAGTGAGGAACTTTTTGAAGCTGGCCATTTTGTTTCCATCTGTGGTTAGTGGAGAGAAACCACTGGGCATTATCCTTGGCAATTCATTCTGCATTGTAGAATTATGTCTGAAATAAGTGGGATTAATTACCTTTCAAGAATGTGGATGTTTCTCCATGGGCTCTGTCTGTGGTGTCAACCACCATCTGAATTCAGAGTGCAATTTTTAGGAGGTGAAAGTTACGATAAGTGTGTAAGATACATCCTGCCCTTTGTGCTAGCTACTTACTGTAACCACAGGCCACTCTACCAATCACAGGCAGCAAGTGGAACATGCTTCATATATAGTGTTACATAATAAAGTAACACAAAGTCTCTCATAAAAACAGTAGCTTTGCACATGAGATTGAATATATTGTTTCAAAAAAGGCCACAGGTAACACATCTCCTCACACACAGCAGTTTTTCAACAGAGCAATAAAAAGTTACCAATGCTTCTGAAAAGTCTGTTTGTTCTGTTCAATTTTTTTTATACTAAGCACTTGCCATTTTTCCCACAAATCAGAGAATCACAGAGTCGTTTGAGTTGGAAAAGACCTTTCAAATCATTGCGTCCAAGCATTAACCAAGCACCTCTGTGTTCCCCACTAAGCCATTGCACCAAGTGCTACATCCACACATTATTTGAACACTTCCAGGGATGGTGACTCCACCACTCCCCTGGGCAGACTCTTTCAATGCCTGACCACCCTTTCTGTGAAGAAATTTTTCATAATATCAAATCTAAACCTGCTCTGGTGCAACTTGAGGCCATTTCCTCTCATCCTCTCACTTGTTAACTGTTACTTGTTGTGCTCTGGAAATGCTTGCTTTGTTTTGCAAATTCAAGCTTAATTTACCTGTGGATAAATTATTTGCATCAGATGCTAATTTGAAAAGTTTCTCCCTGATGATACTTTTCACCTGAAAGAAGAACTCAGCCTGTTTGCTCAGCATCTGGAATCTTCCACATGGAAGCAAATTTTAAAAACACATAATTGTAATATTTGATACTGCTTCTTTTAAAAAGGCAAAGGTTTACATATGGTCACAAGTGCAGAAAAATTAGACAAAGCTAAAATTTCATTAGAGAAAGGAAATTTAAAGGACTTTTATTTCAAGGCTGGAATACAATTTTGAGTACAACCCAAAAGCTGTCTCTCATTGGGAGAGCATTCAGTTTTTGATGCAATATCTCAGTCCCATGGAAGATCATTAATTATTTGAAAATTATATAGTTAACTGGTTTACTTCCAGCAAACTTCCTCTACTGCTGATAACATTTCAGTTCCTGTGTCCATCCTGGACTTGCCATCTGTGATTTCTTTGTTACATGCAAGAGTATCCATAATTTTTTGGATGTTGTAGGCAATGAAATATTTCTAAGCAATTCACCTAAGCAATGAAATATTTCTAATAAAATAAAGTGCATCATAGATGAGGAATGTTTTCTTATATACCATGCTGACACATTCAAACCCATTTAAACTGATGGGATTTCCACAGTTCCAATAATAGTCTATATATATGGACCCAATGATCTTCAAAAAATCTGAATTTAGTTGTGGGATTCAGCTGGCAGATGAAGACTTGAAGCTGGTGGCTGTTTATTTGTAATCACATGTCCAACCTCCCTGGAACCAGCAGGGATGTAGTGAGAGCAGCCAGCAGAGTCTGAAGAGGGAGTTCAGCTATCAAAATGGTGCATCAGTTTTGGAATATGTGAATTACAGTCTAGTTTTCATTGGATGTAAATTAAATCTCTGCTGTCTGCCAGGGGCATCTTAGACCTGTGCATACCTTCAGTATGGATACCAACAATATGAGCACCTGTGTTTAAGTGTCTTTAGTTTCTTCCTACTCCCTAATTCAGATATTCTTCTTTGAAAAGAAAATCCCTCATTTACAATTTTCTGTCCATGTCTGTGCATATGTTGCCATCTCAGATTGAAAAAATGTCATCTGTTAATGTTCTGAGATCAAGGAACATCTTTTTATAAATAATGAGTGTTCCCAAAGATCACTCACTGTGAGTTTGACTCTCTTTTGACGAACTCAGGAAAAGAAGAATAATAGTGACATTGAACAAGCATTGAAAAAAAAAAAAGTGACAGAAGCAAGTGCCTTAAAGAAATACTCTGATATTGTCTTAAGTCTTACACAGTATTTCATGTCATCTAAAGTAATTTGTTAGTTTAATTAATCACATTTACTTTCTAGGAATGATTTCGAAGAGTATTTTGACATTTTGATCACAAATGCTTTGAAACCTGGTTTCTTCTCCCATACACCAAACCAAAGACCTTTCCGAACTCTTGGTAAGTTGCAGCTGTAAGTCCCTTCTCATCTGCTTACCTCTATGGGAAAAAAAAAAAAAAGAAATAAAATTAAGGCAACTGAACACTGGCAGTGGGGTGGGAAGCGGATTAAAATTCTGTTAAGACTGAGGAGCACTGAGAAATTAAAAATTACAGTGTTGAGGACAAAAGGCAGAGCTGTGATAGTAATTAAAATTACATTGGGGCTCAGATACTTCATCATTAATGAAAAAGAATCTTTATTGTGCTCACAGGGTCATGCACAGAAAACAAAATTTAGTTCTGGGAAAAAACAAAGCAGAAATATTTACATAATTTAAAGGAAATTAGGAAAACTGTACAAATAAAATTGTAAAGCTTAAGAATGAATTTATGATGGAAATCTGACAGCATTAAGTGTGTTTACTTTGGCTAAATAATGACAGAGCAAGTGAAAAGGAAACACCCCTGTAGTCACTTAATTTAATTAAAACAATCTGAAACACTTGGCGATGTTATCCACTAGGTAATTACGGTTGTAACACAGGAGGTTTATAAGAGCAGTGCACATTGAACTACAAATAACAATGTAACATTGCTGAAGACAGTTAATTTTTCCATATTTTGGTAAATACCTTTATGGTTAAGTTACCTGAAAATTATAGCCAAAATAACTTAAGTCAGCATACACTGAGCCATAGTTCATAATTTTATGATAGGAAAGTCACCATTACAGCCCAAAAGAAATTTTGCTTGTGGAACTTCTACAGTAAAACTGAAACAAGCAACAAAAATACAGATTGAAACTAGATTTTAATGTTTCACATATTTATATGGGAAAATAAGAAGTATCTTAGGTGTGATGTTTAAAGGATTAGTTCAAATAGTTGCCAAGTTGACAATTTGAGAAAAAAGTAATCTCAGAAGGGTAATTGAAACTATTTGTATGAAAGGAGAGAGGGGAGTAAAATCATAAAGGGTGAAAAAGGCTTAGTTCTGCAACCATTTGATTTAGTTTTATATAAGACAAATTGAAAATAAAATGTAATTCCCTTTGGATTTCTTTTAAACAATCTGATTAGCCCGACTTCCTGAGGAAATCCTGCTGTGTCCCTCTGTCAGTAATCCAGCCAGCAGTTTTTGGACCTGTTGGACAGTTTCAGTAAATTTAATAGAAAGCCAAAAAGCTCCAGGATACTTTGATGAGGTGGAGGGTTTTTTTTTTGTGCAAAAAAGGGGCAGAATAGAGGGAGAAGACCAAGTTACTCTCTCCATTGGTAATATGTAGCATTGTCATAATCACCACATTGCACTGTAAGGACCAATTTTCATGAAGATGTTTCTTTCTCTGCTTTCGAACAGAAACAGCATTATCTGGAGTCCTCTTACTGACTTAGTGGTTTTCATTCAGTTTATATCTTGACAATGCAAAGGGGCTCAAATGTCAGTCAATCACTCATTATGTTAATACATTATTAATCCAAAGTAAAATGTAGTTTCTGTTTGGGACACTTCACTATCTAAATAGATAAGGGACACAAACGTAACAAAAGCAATCATCAGATAAATAATTTGTTGGAACTACTAACCTGGGAGTGTATTTTTTTTTTCTTAATGTGTTTGTATTCAAATGATAGTAACTGGTTTCTTCTGAAAGACCAACCATAACATTCAAAGCAAAGACTTATACACATAGGACAAGTTTTTAGAGACATGTTTAAAAGTACCACAGAGCTTGTTTAAGATAAGTACATGAAGTTTAAACTGTAAAAGTAGGAGCATTTATATGAGAAAATTTGCAAAATAATAATACATTTCTATAATGTTTATTTTGGTGCCCTACCTCTGTGTTCCTCGCAGCAGCTGAAACAGTATATGGTGAAGCTTCTAGCACATTGATGGGAAGCAGCTTTCCAGTTTTCAGAATTTTTTAAGGCTTTCTTTCATATCAGAACCACTGAAAATTCAAAATTTTGGTTTCTAGTTTCTTTCTTCCTGCTGGCACTACAGACTTCAGGCAGAAGAGTTTGGCCACTGTGCTGCAGATCAGGGAGACAAAATTTTCATATTTTTCCTTTGAAAAAGTAAAAATCTATAGCTGGACATCACAGTAAATATTTTCTTTAAGCACAGAGACTAAACTTTTGCTAAGGTAATTTAGGAAAAAAAAAACTTGTTCTAGGAAGAAATGTGTTGAAAAAATGAAGTAACTGCTTATCATTTTTACCCATTTCTTCAGGTCTGAGTCTCAGCCATGTTCTTTCAATGATTAGGTCGAGCTAAAATAAATTCCTAATGATACCATATTTCATAGTGCTATAAATGGACTTAAGGATAAAGCAGAAAATATGGAATGTGTTCCTAATTTCAAATATCCCAAGTGTTGCATTGCGTACTGGAGCTAAATGTTATTTATCTATAACAGGACTTCTGCTGGAGATTTACTGAAGGAAAGGTTTTGAAGTTTACTAAAGAGAAGGATAAATTCTTTTCAGTGAGTAAGTTCAAAAGGCAATTGTATTCAGTAGGCATTTGAAAGAGAACGAGAAACAGGACAAGATGACAAAGGAGGCATTGTCTGGAAATATGATATTGGGTAACAGCTCTGAAAAAGTGTTTTTTTCACTAGACAAGTAATTTTAGAGCTAATCCATTTAGAAACCATGAAAAATTATTTTAATTGATCAATTAAAATTGCATCACTATTTCATTTTCATTTCAAGATGCACACCATTTAAAGCAACTAAGACACTCTTTGAAAGCCTAAAAGATTTGTGTGACTGGGGCACTGAAAAGCACAGTAATTATTTATTTAATTCGGCATAATTTTCTTTCAAAGTACCATTCTGTTAAGTGAAGGAACAGTTTATATGCATCTTTACAGATTTTAGGACAGCTACATGTACTTTGATCTGGCAAAATGGTTTTTATCATTAGGGGTAACTTATGTAGCAAAGGATATATTTTGTAAAAACAGTGCTGTACATAAAAATACCCCCATACTTTGCTACCATAATATGAATGCTCCATAACTTACTTGTTATTCACGCAGTTGTATGTTCTTTGATATAGGGAAATTCTTCTCATGGTTCTTGAAAGTACTAATAATATCTTGATCTGCAAGACCTAAGGATCAGGTTGAAAATGTTTGCGTAAATCCTATGTTGACAAGGCAGGATTTTCTTTGCTTTCAACAGCTACATCCAGCTTAAAATAATTTCTCATTCCACAGAGGGCTTGAAGGAATATAAATAGAAAAGACAGTTGTGAATTATATGATAATCTGCAATACATGAAGATTTCTGTAACATTTGACAACAAAGCTTTCCCTTTATCACATCACTTTTTAATGCATATCAAATTACTAGCCTGGCTGCCAGTCCTGATCATTGCCAGATATATCTTTTGCAATCCAAAATTATAATTGAAATGCTAAAGATAACCCTTAATTCCCTGGAAGCCTTCTCTAAGTCTGCATTCACAGGGAAGTCTGCTTGGCCTTAAAGAAGGCTTATATATCTTTTATTTTCAGCTCAAGCACAGCTGTTTTTTTCTGATCTGGTTTGTTTTTGTTTTGTTTTGTTTTTTTTCCATAAATTTGAAATGTATTGCTGACTGTTCAGTGTCTGAATTTAAAACACACACTTAAAAACTTATGTATAGCCTCGTGTGTATATATCTGTACAGGCTGAAAACAATCCTATGGATGGAGTGCCAGTGAATGCCACATTTCAAAGCCTGTTTTCAATTACACTTCCAGGCTGTCTTCCTTTGTCCCGAACTTGAATTTCTGCCCATCTTAAGGTGCCTCCGCTGCAGAATGTAGCTTCCCATTTAAGAAACTTTCAGTCTTCTAATTTGTTATGATTTTCTGCTAACTGCCATTTTAACAGTTCTGTGCAGAAGCTTTTTCCCTCCTTCATTCATTCTTCTCCACCCTTCTAAAAATACAAGAAAATTCTATAAGCTGAAAGGACCAATTAGAAAAGAAAATAAGGAAACAGGATAAAAAACACCATGCCTCTGGACTGAAGACCATCTTTGGTTATTAGGGACTGCAAGACTTCAGAAGGTGGTGATCCCATGTCTGCTACTTGAGTTTTCTTTTGCCATCTTTTGTGAGCAACTGGGTTTGACTACACCAGAGATGGGCTAGGGGATCCAGCTGGTGGGAAGGGGGGGCATGGGAGGAGGGGGGTAGAGTAAGAGCAGAGCAGTACATGGAAGCATGGCGAGAAAAGGGATTTCACACTGATGGGGTTTTCTGAATTTCATGTCTTTGCTTTTTGACTTCTACTGTTGCCTCAAGGAGGACTTTTGCAATAAGGCTAGTGTGTCAAACATAACTTAAAATGATGTACCTGTGTACTGGGCTGACTGGGGCTCCCAGCTGGCCCTCCAGCCACAGCAGGGGATGCAGCACTGTCCTCCCACAGGGCTCCGAGCTCAGGAAGCCTTTTGCAGGGAAGCCCACAAAGGGCCTCATCTCACATCTCTCAGGAGGCAAAAGCAGAATAACAACAGCACCAGCAAAGGGCACCTGTGTAATTTTTCCTCCAGTGGTTCAGGGTGTTCCTTTATGTAATGCAGCTGTGATTGTTGCCATTCTTCTGGAGATGGTGCCTCTTCGTATAATCTGTGTGGATATGTTCTGTAACAGGAGGCCACATAATAAAGCATTTTTGCTGGGAGCTTGTGCCAGAGTGGCACATAAAGGTTGCACTGGCTGCACACTGCATTATTCAAGAACTGTCAAGTCTATAACCATTTCCCATACCTCTTCCACAAGATGCCTTTATATTGTTATAACATCCCATAGTGCTATATGGCCCTTAAAAGCCCTTTTTAAGGGAAGTGCTGTTTAGCAATTCTTTAAAGTGTATTGGCACTGTTTTTCATGTGCTTTCCAGCTGTTTGGGAAAGAAAAAGGATTATAACTAACAAGTTAGTATACAAGTATTTTGTACTCTAATTTTCAAAACTCGATCTTTTCGTACCTCACAGGATCATGACATTAAGAGTCTCTTCCTGCTCTAATATCAGAAACAGGTTCTGTAATAAGCTGGCAGTAGGAGGTCCATGGTTGAGAGGGAATAAAACATCTTATTCTATACCCAAGCCACCACTGAGAAATAATTCCCTACTCTAATCTCAGCCAGGGATTTTCATTTTATCCATGATTTCTGAGAAAAAGGAGTTTCTTTTTAAGCAACTGATTAGTATAGATGATTATATAGACAAATCTTCATATTCAGTGATAGAACCTGACTGGTTTTAGTTTTATAATGAGAAACCAAAAGGATTATGGAAGTACCTTATAAAGATGCTTCCTTCAGGTGGCACCCTCTTTGGCAACATGATTAGTGTCTGACTCCACTTTCTGAAAAGCAGGCTAGGGCAGGCCCGTAGGGCTGTCAGTGGCAGACACATTCAAAGAAATTCCATCTCATATACCAGAGTTTGTTTTCATACAGATATTCATAATCCACTGGAGAAGCTCAGAGATTATTTAAAAAAATCCACAATGTCAGGCTTCTTGGTTGACTGTTTCACCTCCTATCCTTTGTTTAAATGATCTTAGTCTAAAACTATTCCACTTTGTGTACTGCCTTTGCAAAGATATCAGCCACTCCACAGATTTTTTTTTTTTCTGACAGTGTAAACAGCTGTCTCAGAGACTTCTGGTTTCCTGATTATAATATCAGGAATGTATTTATGTCCTGTAGACAAACATTTAAAAAATCAACAGATGTTACCTTGTAATCAAAGGGATTTACCAGTTACTCTTTTTAAGTTTTGCTAGATAGTACCTGTGTGTAGCTTGATGTCAACACTTTGGGAATCATTTGAAAATAGAGGCGATCATTTCCTATCATGTCATCAGTATTCATAATTAAGCCGTGGGATACGTAAGATGGGAGTCTTTTAACTATCCTGATGGGTTGACAAACTCATTTCTAACAGTTAAATTTTATTTCATTTTTGATAAACATAGTCTTAGTAGACAGTACCAGTTTGGATTTTGGGTTTTATGTGTTCAGTACAAAGTTCTGTGTGAAAGCATTTAAAACAGGTGCAAAAAGCAGAATCAAGTTGGGCCAGCACATGCTCACATCCTTTTGCAGAGCAGGTTGTTAGACTCACAGGCTTCATTCTTTCTGATAGTTTCCAAAGTCCTTGGCTACCATATTTGATGGTCTTTGCCTGATAAAACCAAATACTTTGTACAATTTTGTTCCATTACGGTGATTATGAATTAGAAATTGAGGACACACAATTGATCACTAATTGGCAGTGCATAATTTATAAACCTTTTGTGAAATGCAAGAGACACTGCAGTTTGCACTGATAGTGTGTGTATCCACTACTGCAGTGACATAGTTAAACTGGTGTAAATTCTTCAAGTTGTGACTCTGTAGTAGTTAGACCATGTGGAAGCCAAAGAATGACTTGCAGCACATTCCTCTTGGCAATCAGAGATGGGAAGCCATTCCTTTTCTTAGGAAGAGGAGTGGAGTTTGTTTTGTGGAGTGTGTTTTGTTCTATTAGTTTGGGGTTGTTTTTTGAATGGGCTTTACTGGTACTTGCTACAGAAGTGCTGTGAGGCACAGATTGTCATCACATCGTTTATACAAATTTATTTACACAAGTGATGGGTTTCACTCAGTCATTTTACAGCACATCAGAAGCAGGAGGTTAAGCAGCAAAGCTCTATTTCTGTTTCTACCAGGAGGGCACCGTGTTGGCCTGACTACAGTAATTCACGGTAAACTTGGAGCACGGGCCAAGGGCTGGGATTTCAGCTAATGCCTGAAACTGGCCATGGGAGGTACTTAGTTATCAGCTGAAGCGGTCAATGGAAATTTGGTTTGGTGCTCCTTCTTGAGCTCCTTTGGCTCAACCATATTAGCCAGAAGAGTTAATATGGTTAGACACAGGCTAATTCTTTAACATTTACTCTGTTTGCCTGAGCATTGAGGATTATGCAATCTCATGGTATGTGTGGGTAGGAATTTCCACCCATCCCCTACTGCAAACCTCTATCAATACTGCAATTTCAACCACATTTGAGTCTGGCCTAGCATTCTATGAGATATTACAACCTCAGCAGGCTGGAGAGGAAAAGATGGGCCTATCACTGCCAACAGAGAGAAAGGCTGCAGTACAAACTTCCCCTTTATTAGATATCTGAGTATCCCTTCATGAGAGCCTAGCTACGAATGACCCAGCTACTGGAAAATCACCCATGAGATTCTGCACCCTAAGAGACTTTCAGTGAATACAACAGCATGAGAAAACTTCATAGGAAGATAGTCCCCATTATTTCCATTGTTGTTCATAAACAACTCCCTATTTAGTTGGTTTTTTTTCTAAAGAAAAAAATTAAACAGTGTTTGAAGTAAGGCATCTCTTTGTTGCTGAGTATTGAGATGCATTCTCCAATGCCCATCATTCTTTAAAAGAAAAAAAAATTACAGTAAATATGTCAGGCCAAGGTTCCTTATATGTTTGCATAGTGTTCAAAGTACTTCAGAGGATAAAAGGAACAGTAAGTTATTCATCCAAAAATCAAAACAGTGAAAAACTGCAACTTGCTTCTGTATAAAGACAGCAGGGGTTGCTTCAGCTGATTACCTTTGATATTAAATAGCGTGTTTGGCACAGAGCTGATAAGAATATTACAGAAAGCTAGTTCAAAGAAAGTTAAAACTGCTGCTTTCAAAAGCATGGTATCTACAATATTCCTTTTGTTAAAACTGGAAAACATGTTTAGCATATTTGCCAAGTACTCCAAAACAGAATTCTTCATGTATAGAGTATATTTTCATTTTTAAAAGGAGTTACAGTAACTACTACAGTAACACTACTAGAAAATCCTAGCTAATGATTATATCATGTTATATTCAAGGCCTTGAAGGATAAAACTCAAACCCCTTTTCTTTAAGCTGTTGTGTAAGGATGTGATAAGAGTCACTTTGTGTCTTCTAGGAGCCCACAGGCAGACCAGATAAACAAATGGTAGAAAAACAAAAGCACTGGCTTTTTTGTTTGAGCTAAGGAACCAAGATATTGAGTGACCTCCCATGAATCGTATCTCTGGCAGATATGCATATTGACCTAAGATATCTAATGTCCTAATCCAGAAGCAGTGAAGAACTGTAAACTGAGTTTGAATAAGGACTTTTCAGTCTTGATTGTGAAAATCCTCTTAGCCCTTTTTAAAGATTTAGCATAATGGAAAAAATTTACATTATTTCAATTAATTCTGCTAGATTTAATTTTTATGGTTCATTAATATGTCCTTTGTAATTTCAAGGAATTGGACCCATGAAATTTATGTGTTCTATATTGAAATTAATCAAATTATTTAATAGTTATCCAGCAGTTATTTCAAACTATTGAAAGTGATAAGCTCAATTAGTTGTTTATTTTAGAAGAGAACTACATACCAGTGGTTTGTGTTTCATTTTAATGAAAGAAACTTCCTTCATAGAGAAGCATGTCAAATGCCTTTAAACACACACACACACCATGTAATTGGGAGGTCATTAAAAGTCAACATCTACAGAAAATCCTCAGTCATAGTTTTGTGATCACTTTCTGGCGTTGTTTCTTTATCATCTTTTATTTCAGGACACTAGCAGGGAAAACTGTGGTACAGTGTGATCTGGATTATACCAGAGAGATAAGGCAGGGAAACTGCCACACTTAAGAAGCCAAATTAATCTAAAAAATGCAGCTTCTTTTTACAGCAGAATGAGCTAAGGGCCTGTCAACCCAACCCTCTCCTGCCAGTGGGTGCCCATAGAACATAAATTGCCATAACCTAAGTCTGTGTTTTCAAAACCAAAGCCAGAATGCCTAAATGACACTTTGTATTCCAGACAAAACTGTGTTCAGCAAACAAACTATCTGGCTTAAGGGAATTCTTCTCCAAGACATTAAAATGTTATTAAAAGGAGATGATTCTTTCCCTTCATTTTCTCTAAGAAAAACAGACAAGATGTAGAAGCAAAGCAGTGAGCACTCAACTTAGACTACATTTATAGTGTGATAATATGTGATGCATGAAAATGCTTGGGATTTATGGAAGATTTTACACTGAATGTGGAGACCCTTCTGTATGGAAGATAAAAGCAAATGCATATTTCCATACATGAGCAAGGCTTGCCAATCCTACTCTTATTAACCCTGAGATTAGCTCAGCTGGGTAGAGCATGGTGCTAATAACACCAATGGGTTTGTTGCAGCAGTAGTAGCAGCCATTCTGAAATAATACCTTGAGTTCTCATGTTTGTTTCCATAGAAATGCTACATTTTTAGACAGATTATTAGATTCAATACCCACAATTCTAGACTAGAAGGGTGAAAATATGGTTATGAATGTCTTTTCACCTTCATTCTGTTTCCCAGCACATACAAGAGTGTCCACCAAGAGTGTCCATGACCAGGGGAGAGGAACTAAATTGAAATTTCAAAAGACTGAAAGGAACACTAGAGATGCAAACCATGCACAACTCAGCAGCTGTTCTGGCATTAAGAGAACACATATTTCCATTTTATTTGTTTTGTACAATTTTATTATTAGATGGTTAAACAGATACATTTTATTTTGTTCATGGAATAATAAATGTCCCACTGGAAAGCTTATAAATTTATGTAGATTATTACCAGACTCTACTACTGTTTCTAAGTAGGATGTTACACCCTTGGTAGCTTATTCAAAACCTGGCTTTTTTACTTGCCAAATCTGTATCAGAGAAATGGATCATTTTAAGAAGCTATTTTTTTATATGGAGTTGCAAGCCTCTCACTGTCATGGTTTCACCCCAGCCAGCATCCAAGCCACTCACTCACTGCCCCACCAGCAGGATTGGGGAGAGAATCAGAGGGTAAAAGGCAGAAAACTCATGGGTTGAGATGAGATTGAAAGACAGTTTAATAGTGAAAGCTAAAGCAAAAGCTCTGCACTCAAGCAAAACAAAACAATTCACAGCTTCCCAGGGGTAGGCAGGTGTTCAGCCATGCCCAGGACAGCAGCGCCATCACATGTAACAGTGACTTGAGAAGGCAAACTCCATCACTCTGTGTCTCCCTTCCTTCTTCCTCCCCTCACTTTATGTACTTTATGTACTGGGCATGATGTCAAATGGTCTGGAATATCCCTTTGGTCAGTTGGGGTCACCTGTCCCAGTTGTGTCTCCTCCCAAACTCCTATGGCATCTCCAACTTTCCTTGCCAGCATGGAAGTACTAAAAGCAGAAAAGGCCTTGACTCTACATAAGCTCAGCAATAACAAAAGCATTTTTATTTTCGTTACTGTGCTCAGCACAAATCCAAAACACAGCCCCCTACCGGCCACTTGGAAGAAGATTAACCCTCTCCAGCGACAACCACCGTGCTCCCTGAAACAAACATTGACTGAGAATTACATTGTAAAAATCAGAGCTCTGTTTTAAAACAGTGAAGTACCAGGAATAGATGCAGAAACCACAGTATGTAGAATCTGCTCTGGCTGTCTATCATTTATCCTCAGCCACCTCCCAGTGCAGGCAATGAAGTGCCAGCAGACCGGGTCTATGGAGGGTTTTGCGCTGCCTGCACTGCACACAAGACATTGGCCCACTGACTCAGAGCTGCGTTTTCTGTTGCAGAGCCTTCACACTGTGTTTCTGTGCCTGGGTCTGAATCCCAGCTGAGGTGTGCTCATTGCTAATTACAGACCTGCAATGCTGATCAAGAGGCCCAAGGAACCCAAAGGTCTTGCAGAAGTGGCACAGACCCTATGGAAGATGGGGTGCCTGAAGGATGGATCAATAGTACAAATTTGTAAACTTTGCTGGTCCACTAACACTTAGTGCAAACCTGTGAGAAATAACTTCATGTTATAGTTCTTAAAACGATGTCAAAATCCAAACAGAATTCCTGGAAGAAAGAAAAATTGCCTGTGAAATGGAAGGCTTACCAGTATGACTTTGCAGAGCAAAAAACATTCTTTGACATATATAGCATGTACATAAACAATAGGTGATAGAAGTAAGGAGTTTTATTCATCCTTATTCTCCATGAGGTTTTGTTCATCTTTTTTCTCCATGTAATTGTTTTCATCTGTAGAATTCAAAAGAAGTAGGTGAGTAGACAAAGAACCTCATAAAGAATTACCTTGTGATTTGATTCGGAACCAATTTGGAAATTGAAACTGAGCCAGTTTGTAGTAAAACAAAAATAAAATTGTGTATGGTACATTCCTGGCAGAGAGCGAGCTGGCAGCTGATGCAGAAAGCTTCCCTTCAGCATAGTTTCCATGAATCTGTATGTGCTGGTTTTGATTAAGGAGCTTTAGAGTTCTCTTGTGTGTTCTCCAAAATGTCAAGCTTTTATTAAGGTTAGTCTGTAGAATTGTTTTTTGCAGAAAGCACATTTTGTTTTTTTGATCTGCTATTGGAAGCAAGTAGTGAAAGGAGCCCTAGAAATGAGCTGAGAACATGTGGAGGAATCATAATCAAAGCCTGGGCTGAGATCTGCTTCAGTTTGATATGACAGCTGATCTCTGCCTCAATTTCCCAGTTTCCAAATACTGCAGCTTACCCAATGTTTATGAAGCAACCAGGAGAACTGCAAAGTGGTAAGTAGCAGAGGAGATCTGCAACAAACAGCAGATGTGGATATTCACATGAGGTGAATATCAAGTGTGCAGAGAGTCACCTTGTTCAGGAGCAGGTCTGCCTCTCCCACCAAGTCCAGGGAAATAATAGGTCAGAAAATACAAAAATGGACATTTCTTGGCTGGTAAGCAATCGTGGGACACTGCATTGTTTAGGTTAGCCTAAGTCCTCCATAGCTAATGTTCCAAAAGGAATTCATTCTTGCAACCTGAAAGGTCAAAAATAAAAGTGATGTACCATCTTCTTCCTCGCTGTCTTTGTTCAATCTGTCTGTATTATTCACATTGGGCTCCAGATGTCTTAAATTTCAATATGTATGCTGCATGGTATTTCTAGGCAGAGTTAACAACCTGAGGATTTTTTCTCTTCATTAACAAACATGTTCATTCTAACTTGATTTTTATCTGCTGTGAAACCACTTCATATATTGTTACAGTCCACAGATTCCAGGTGCCTCTGTGATACTGCCAGACTAAGGCTGAATGCTCCAGTATTTTATTTTTTTCTGGAATAATAGTAGCAAGAGATTTTTATCTGTAAAATTCCTGCATAGAGAGATTTGGCACAATGCCCTTGGTTCTGAGAAACAACATAAAGCACATTTTCATATAAACACCCAAGTGGTTTTGCAAACCATACAAAATGCACAGATAAGGAACTGGGAAGGTAATTATAGATTGGAAGGGGACCTTGAGGATCATCTAGTTCCAACCCCCCTGTTGTGGACATGGACGCCTTCAGGTAGACCAGGTTACTCCAAGCCCCATCCAACATGGCCTTGAATACCTCCAGGGTTGGGGCATTCACAGCTTCCCTGGGCAACTTGTTCCAGTGCATCACCAACCTCACAATAAAAAAAAAAATTTCTAATATCTAATCTAAAGCTACTCTCAATTTAAACCCATTTCCCATTGTCCTGTGGCTACATGTTCTTGTAAATATTCTTGCCCCATCTTTCCTGTAAGTTCCTTTCAAGGCTGCAGTTAGGTCGCCCCAAAGGTCTTCTCCAGGCTGAACAATCACAGTTCTCTCAGCCTTTCCTCATAGAAGAGGTGCTCCATCCCCCTGATCAACTTTGTGGCCTTCCTCTGGACTCGGTCCAATAGGTCTTTGTCCTTCCTGTGCTGAAGATCCCAGAGCTGGATGCCGTACTCCAAGTGAGGTCTCAGGAGAGAAGGATGTTGGCGGGGAGCCCTGTCAAACCCTTATCCACTGTTGTGGTTATTCCATTACAAAGTCACTGGTTTGGTCAGACAGGATTTTCCCTTGGTGAAACCATGCTGGCTATCTGGAATCACCTCCCTGTCCTCTATGTGCCTTAGGAAGTGTCAGAGGAATCATTTTTCTTTTACTTCTTCAGAAGACTCATTACTACAAATCTTTTCACATTAGTCTTCCCTTCACAGGATAACTAAATGTACTTTGCCAGAAAGGAATAGTTTCCATTTTTACTTGCCATCTCCAGCCCAGTCATATTGTTCTGAGATTTACAGTGACTGTTTCACATGTAAGAACTCTTCCTGTTTGTTAGAACATTCATTTCCTAACATTTTTCATTTTGTTTATTAAATA
Source organism: Vidua macroura (assembly GCF_024509145.1). Taxonomy (NCBI): domain Eukaryota; kingdom Metazoa; phylum Chordata; class Aves; order Passeriformes; family Viduidae; genus Vidua; species Vidua macroura. The sequence goes on along the minus strand of NC_071573.1, from coordinate 66,833,559 downwards.
TGAAGTTGTACACTATCTCAACAGATCCTACAGGAACAAGATTTCGTGTTGGTTTTCATTATGGTGCTACCTGACATGCCTGGCTCCTTAGCAGACCTTAAATAGCTTCTTAAATCTCTGCCAATTGTTCTAACCCTGTCATACTCTTTGTCCTTCCTTTGAATTCATCCATGACTGTGTTCCACAGGGCCATGAAATTGTCCCCAGACCTCAAGAATGAGCTTCTTGTCACATCTCTGTCTTCCATAACATACTGACAACTTTTCCTTCCCTTCTTTTGCAATGTTTTAATCTAGAAGGAATAGTAATAATAGAAAATGCAGTAGAGACTGTAATAAAATCATCCTCATTGCAAAAAAAATGCAGAATCACCATTAGGATTCATTGATGATACATGAACAGAGAAATACGACTCCAAGGAGAGAGTCTAAAGTTAGTGATAGGTCCCAAGCTTTTTCAGTACCTCTTTAACATTTTCTTAAACAAAGGGAAACAAAATATAAGGCAAAAAATAGATCAGGAAAAAAAAAATTTTCAGTGTGCTACTAAACAAAACCACCCAGTGTGACTGTGGTTATGTTTCATGTTCTTTTATACCTATGATTTTAAACTATTAGTGGCCATTACTATATTTTCTAAGAGAAAATGGTCTTTAACTATTTAATGTCATTATATTCTAATTAAAAATTGTTTCTAAGATTGTTACTTGAGGTGCCAAGTATTATGAATAACCTATAAAAATAGTCACTATTTAATACACAAGTGTAGCAATGCCGAGGTAGTGTCTTCCCTGACAGCCATATTCAAATGGGTTTAATATCGGTATGATTTTTGCATGTGTAATGAAATGCTTCTAAGCTACCATGAGATAAAAAGAATTCTTGGGTCAACAGAAGCCAAAACCCCTCTCTCAGTAGTCTCAGATGTTAGCTTTTATTTCCAGAGAAAAAGACAGATTATACTAAGGCATCCAGTTTTCCTTAGAAATATTGGGTATTTCCTTAGAAATACTGGGTTTGGGTGGGATTCTTCTTTTTAATTACTAAAGCTGAGCAAGGCTTTATTATCCATTATCTGCAGCTATACTTGTACAGTTACTAACAGGCAGAGAGCTGCATGGGTTTATTTGTTTATTTATTTTTAATTCCCAAATTTATTTTTCTGCATTTAGAATCTTAAATCTTAAGTTAGTTCTTAAAGGTTGATATAAAACTTCCCCCCTTCAGAGGCAGCCCATATTTGGAGCTGGAACTTCAAACAGAATAAATCAATAAAATTAAAGTAGGGATTTGAGACAGTGTAATAAGAGAGGAAAAAAAGAATGGAACTACTTATAAATAATAAATCAACCTACTTGTATAAATAGTTTTCAAATAAAAGTTAATTAAAAAGTCTATTGTGTATTCCAGGTAAATCAGTGTGGTAACAATGCATGCTCATGTCTCCTATGCAATCATTATTCCCTTTGAAATAACATATTTTAGGGAATTGAATAAAGGAAAAGCTAAGGACCCTTGCAGCAGGGTCCCTGTATTGCTTTGTCTGACATGTCCTCAGAATCAAATTCTCTATTCCAGTTTTCATATATATTTTATACCTGAAGTACTAAGATATAGGGAAAAAAACTTCTTAGTTTTTCTGTAACTGAGGATTAAAGAATTTTTGTTCTTTTTTTGGTCCTTGATGTTTTTTTTTTTTTACTTCTAAGGCCAAGGTAAATGATGGCAGGGAGTTTTCCCCATTACACTTCAGTGTCAATTTTCAGTGGGGAAAAGTATGGTCCAAGAGCAAATTTCAATATGCCTTATTTCAGGAGGTGTTACTACAATATGCCTTATTTCAGGAGGTTTTACTAGAGAGACTTTAAAAGTTCAGATAAACTGGAAGACTACAGGCTACACAATGCAAAGAAGATGCTTTGTGTGTCTCACTTGAATTTAATTGAGAAATTGAGACATTTTTCTGAAGTGACAGGTTAGGTCAGAACTGTCTGATGGGCCTCGTCTCATCTTCTCTGTTTCCCTCCGTGTTCTGCTTCCACCTCATGTACTCCCTGATAAGAACAGCTATGAACAGATGCTTGAAGTGACCTGTATATTCCTGGAATGTTTATATCAGGGTTTTTTTCCTCAATTACCTACCTTTCCTAACTTACTTTAATTGGAAATGCTTCCTGGAAAAGCCTGTCTCTCTCCATAATTATATAGGGATCTCTAGGAAGACTATAGTACTGATTTTAACACAGTTATTTTTCTGAATATTGGAAGTTCCTCATTTACAAGGCTTTGGATCTTTTTACAAAACTAATGAGGTTCAGAATAAAACTGCTCTAGAGAGGGAATTTATTTCTGTTTGTACCATTTTGTACATTTTTTGGAACCTTTCCAAGATCCCACTTTCAAAAAACAAAACAGAACAAAAAAACCCTTACAAAATATGTGCAAAGAAGAATTGAAATTATTTATTTATGTCCCCCTTACCCTTGCAGAGTATGTTTTCTTATTTAAATTGCTATTAAATAAAACTAGGGAAAACTCTTGCCAAATTTGCACATGAACTACAATTAAGAATGAATTTGTAGGAGAGTCATTTTCCAAAAAGTGATTTTTCTTTTCTGAGGAAAAAATGGCCTTGCTTGTATTTCACCATATCAGTGTTTCAAACAGAAAGGCTTTGTTAGTCACAGTGATCCTGGGAAGGCAGAAAGTTAATGTTTTGACAGTTTTGAAAACAAATTACTTAATCTGTAGGGAGCTGTTATTTTCAGTTCTTGTAACACAACAATAAAAACCTTCTGGAGAAACTTATTTGCTGATTCTTCTCTAAAGAAACTACTGATTTTCTTATAAACAAGTAAAACTTCAGAGAAGTTTTGCTGTACTTCAGAGAAGTATTTGCTGACGTCTCTAAAGGAACTACTGTTTTTCTTGTAAACAAGTAAAGCTTCAATCTTATCTCTACATAGCCTGTTGCTTGGCACAATTTAAGCAGTAAGCCAAATTTTAATAAAAGTGTAAAAGGTTTTGGTAAAACTAAAAAAATAAAAACTTTTTTTTTTTAATTTGTGCTCAGAGGATTCTGTGGTTTTTATATATGCCTAGGGCAATTTGAAAATACACAAATATAAATACACAAAGTACAAATATTTTGTACTTTGGTTTTACCGGGCCTCACAAAATAGGGGAAGGACAGAAGACCTTCCTGAGAAAAGTAATTGTTAGTAATGTGATGAACACTACTTATGAATTATTATGAAATAGTTTCTTTTTTTTCCACAGGGTGGTATCTGTATTTTTTCCTCAGCTTTATCTGTGATCTTCTTCCAGAGAAGAGCCAGTTTTTAGTAATACTGTTATTTAGTCCTCCATATGACCAAACCCACTTACGTTGGGATTGCTAAGCGAAAGAAAGATGTGTCATTGCCTGTGTAAATTTTAAAATCATATTTCAGTTTTCAAAACTGAGTTTTTACTTTCATTAGTTTAGTCTCCATCTCACCACCCATAAGCCACCCCAAAAAAAGGCAGAATGATGCAAAGGCAAGAAGAGGAGGTGATCTTCAGGCTTTTAATGGGAAAAAAAAAAAAAAAAAACCAAAAAACACAATAATAAAACAGATTGGACAGCCAAGAATGGAGATGGCCAAAATCACTAGTCACTAGGAAGCCTTAACCTTTCATTTCAGCACATCAAGTTAAGGGAATAATTTGTTCTTTATCATTTCCCTGCATACAGGCATGGGACTGGCAAGTGCTGATGCGCAGGCAGATCGATTTCACAGCTGCTTCCACAGCACAGAAGTAATTCAGGGATGGCAAAACACACACTAATACCTGAGTGAATTGTGGAAACCTCACAGCAAAGTCGATTGGTCTATACCCAGGAGTTCTGGGTGATACCCTAAGAAGGATGCCCATAGGGTATGAAGTTTTAGCCACAGGAATCTTGTAAGGAATCTTGCTTTCTTCATGGAGAACATGCCTACAGGGAAACTCTACAGCTTATGCCATCCCATCTTGTTATACCTTTACAACTGGAAGAACCCACCTGTGCAGGTCCCTTTGTCCTTGTAAAACGATGCACTTAGCTGCCCTGATTTCCCTTTTGGAAAGGAGTTTGTCTTTCTTAAGTGAGCTCAAAATGCTATCCAGAATCAGACTATGTTTGCAAGTCTGGAACATAACCCAGCTTTTATATTCAGGATCTGAAATGGCATTCTTTTAAATTGCAGAGAGGCGTATCAGTGTGATAGTTGTGGACCATAGAATGGATTTGTTTTACAATAACCCCCATGTTGGTAACCAGCGCTTCACCGTGCTGAACACATGAGCCCATCTGCATGAGGTGCCTGCAAGCAGAGGGAGCCCACCAGGGCTGCCCATGGGCAAGAAGAGGCAGGAGCAGCTACAGGCACGAGCAGCAACATAGTTGTCACACGTTTTTCATACTACTGCACACCTCAAAGAGAAAAAAAAAGACCAGTAACCCTAACAGACAGTCTAACTAGGTCTGCGTGCAAAGGGGTTAAAGGCTGTCTTGAGAAAGGCAGAAGGAGGGGCTGTAGTGGAGCTGTATGCACGTTGTAGTTAAATCCAGCAGGACCTCTGGGCACCTGGAATTGCTTTCTTCCCCTGGGTCTGCCCAGTCAAGTTGATGTGAGCTGTCCTCAGGCTCTTTGGTGAGTCACTGGCAGGTCCTGGCCCCGCTGTGCCACTGCAGGGCATGCAGCCAGAGGAGCAGCGCAGGGTGGTTCCTCAGGGATGGCGAACTGAAGAAAATTAACCTGGGCATAGGTGTGGCTCAGTGTAGGTGAATAGGAGTTGAAGCATAAATTTGCCCTCACCTCAGCTTCTCTCTTAACCTCGTGCTTCCCAACCAAGAGCCCTATCCCATGGCATGTGGTCTAACAGTGTAAACACCAGCCAGGCTGGGGATAGATCCCCAGGTTCAGACCCCTTCCATCTCAGCAGGTATAACCCATAAGAGGACACAGAGCACATGGCACTAAGCAAGCTGTGCAAAGTCTTTCCCAAAAAGTGAGTCTTTGCCAAAGTAAATTACCATCAGTTGTCATTTAAATGAGAATAAGCTTCACTGATTACTTTTTGCATAATCATTCAGAATGAAACCAGATGTTCCTCAGGCCATGTTTTAAAGCTGCAGTGCACATTTAGAGGCAGGCAAGAAAATTCTCACAAGAAAAAGGATATTGAGTCTTGTTAGTGAATTGGTTTATCTGAAAAAAACTTATCTTTTATTGGTGACAAAAATATATTTCTGAATCAGAAACCATTTCCCAGCTGTTAGACAAAGCTATATGGAAATTGCCATCCCAGCAATGTTAATATTGCCCCAGCATGAGTCAAGCTTTCGTTTGTTTTTAAAAAGGAACAGTAACTTCCCCTCAGGAAGACTGCTCTGAATCACAGTTAGGTTTGGGCAAGTGTTTTAACAGAATGATTTTCTGGGGTTAGTTATTTCAATTTTAATTGCTTGGAACCTTTACATTTCTTGACATGGCACATTTTCAGTCTACAGCCAGGAATCTGGTTTTCAGTGTTACATGAGGCTTCAGAAGGAAGCAAATCACTCTATCTAAATCATCAGATCTTTTTCGTTATCCAGTCTGTTTGAAATTGTCAGGACATCTCCTTTTCCTCCTAGCTTAAAAGAGCTAAAGCATCCCCGCCTATGTATGTTTCTTCCTGCTGGAAGAATATTTATAGCATTTCTGACCTTTGAGTGAACTTTTAAGAATCAATAACAGCAAAGTGGAAAGCAGGTCAGCAGCAGTTTTCCTCTTGACTGAGTGTAGCCAGTGTTCAGCTTGGAATATCTAATATAGGAACTAGCATAATCACATTTAAGCTGCATTTTTGCAGGAAATTTACAGATGTCTTCAGCACTGTCATGTAGCTACCATCTGAAGGATACAAGACCAGAGCCAATGGTGTCATTGATGGGTTTTTAAGTTGCTGTGTATTAATCTTTTACATGGCAGAACTTCTACAAAAAGCCTTGAAAGGTGGTGCTGAAGAATAATTTTCTTAGCTGTGTTTTGCCACTGGACAAATGTAAGCTAATTAGAAACTGTTCTCGTTAATGACTTATCACAACTGAAACACCATCCATTTCCTTCCACTTCAGATTACAGTAATAAAATTGACAGAGTCACCCCTCGATGTGTGAGCACAAGCAGCCATATGAGATGGTTCAAGACAAGTTTTGTCCATTCAGTGTTGTTATCCCTATGACCCTACAACTCAAATAATTTAAAGGACCTTTCCTAATTCCTCAAATTTATGAAGTTTCTTCCAAAATGGAAGTGTTCCCATAATGAACTAGACATCTCAGTGCTGTTTGCTGCCTCCTTCTAAAGGGGAAATTAATTTCCCTTTATTTCATTGCCTAAAAGCCAAGTTTTTCACTTAATTAAATCCTTTCCTTCTCCCGAGCTGCCACCCCAGAAAATTCTTGTTGCACCATCTTTTGCCTACCACAGGTTCCTAGCCAACTAGTTCAGATTGTAACTGTGCTTTAGAAGCCTAAATTCCAAATGCATTGAGTTAAGTGGGATGAATCCCATTGCTAGGGGTGACAGTAATGGCTCTCACAGAGTGAGAAGTCTTCTACCTTGTAATTAGAGTGAATTGTTGCAGCCAGGACTTCCCCTCAGGCCATTCCATAAAGGTAGCAAGCAGGGTTTTGCTCTTTGCTGGAGCCTCCTGAAACTGCTGTAATACACAGGGCTTCTGTTTGCAAACACAATGTCATTATTTTGAAAATACCTCATAAAAGCTCACTTTTTCTCCAGTATTTTCCTGATTGACTGAATGAAGAGAAAATGACAGTTATAAAAATCTTTTAAAATTTCAAAAAGCTTTATAGCATCTCAAAAGAGTTGTTTTCATCCATTTCTTTTTTTATGTCCATGTCATTTGAAGATTGTGTCTACTTGTTCAGCCAACCATCTAAATATGTCTAAAAATACAAGATATATAAATTTACTGTTATGACAACTTCTGTTTGCTCAGAAGTTGTTTGATCAAAGGTTTTAATAGTCAGGAAATAAGGATTTTTTTTAGTGGATGCTATCATATTTATTATTATTGCATTTAGTGTTACATTCCTGAAGAAGAACAAAGGAAAACATTTCCACACAAGTTCTACATGAATTATTAATGTCAACTTTGAATTTCCTTGTTTTTTCCTAGTTTACAAAACAGCCAAACAGCCTTAATATAGAATCATTTTGTCTCCATTTCTTCAAATTTGTAGACTCACATTATTAAAGAATGGTGTCATTCCTCTCTCCACATACCCATTTCCCTCTTTTTGCTTCTTTTATAATTTCTTTCAAAGATCAATGCATTGCGCCATGTACATCTTCAGTTCTCTTAAACATAAAGCTGTCTTAGCATTTCACTGTTCTCCAAAATTTGCATTTCAGCTTTCAGCAGTCTCTAACCAAGTAGAAGTTGCTCTTGTCCTCTTATTCCTAAAACATTTTAAGTACTTTGAAAAATTCTATAAAGCAAGAGAAAAACTGAAGTTCTGTTGTTACACCTAAGTCAGATCTAAGTACTGTATTGGTTTCTAACTCTTCTGTCTCTAGCATAAAGTTTGAGACTAAATAACAAAATCAACCTTTTGTTTCACCAGTTCAATAGACAAAGGACATTCATATTAATATTTCTGATGAAATTGTAGTTTATCGGTTCATTGAGACTACTATTTTGGCTCCAGCAAGAAGCTAAAGTTCATCTGGCAGTAGCACATGGATTTGAAAAAGCAACAAGGCTCGTGGATGCTGGGACAGATCCATGCATTGGAACCAGCCAGAGACAAAGCCTATGGCAGAGCTGGGTGATGACCAGGGAGTTTCAGTTTCTACTGAATTTTCTAATTTGCTGACACTGCCAGAGTAGGTACATGTCAGTTAGGATAATGCCACCATCAGCAACATTGGGGTAGTTGTCCACTCATCATTCGTCCACTCATCATTTCTTTTAAACTGTATAACTGGAGCTGGTCATTGTTTGTGCTGATCTAAGGCTGGTGAATGCCCTTAAGAGCTACTTCAGTCTGTTTTGTTGGGTTTATGTCAGTGCTTAAAAACTGTAGGTCATTTTTATGCATGCCAAGGTACATGCTGTCTTTTACAGTCTGTTTTATCTCATGGTTTCACCTTCATTTGTGGCAGCTCCATCAGTCTGGTCTGTGTGGCCTCCTGCCTTCACTGCTGCAGTGTTTGGGTGGCAAAGTCCATGAATTTAAGTCCTTAGGTCTTCTTCTGTAGCCAGTGCACACAAGATTCAGCTGTGCCTTTTCTTGCAAATGTCTGCCTACCCCCAGCTACCAAACACCTTGACTGAATCCACGGTCAGCACCAGAACTTGAGCCAGACACTGGAGCTGGATTAATGTCAAAATAGACCAGCTGTACACGGGCAGCTTCTCACACACCTCACAATTACAGGAGGATGGGCTGGTCTCACTAACAGCATGCAATTTGTCTTGATGATTTCAGAAAATGATGAGGAGCAGGAGGCTCTGCTGTCACTGGACAAGCCTGGTTGGTATTCCCAAGGTAATGCTATCCAGCTTTATGATCTACTGAAGAAGATGACTGGCAAGTTGGATCCTAAGGTATGTTACAAGTGAGAGTCAATCTTTCTGAAAATACCCTGTTTCGGTCAAGAATTCACCAGACAATTCATTAAACTTATTGATCACAAACTTTTGTTCTGGTTACGCTTACTGCTGTCTAACAGCTTGTAGCTCAGAACTGGAAGTAGCATATTTGTCTTCTTATTGGTAGAATATGTAAACTTTCTAGATGTAAATTTTCTGTATGCAGGGTAAACATTTTAGTAGCTTTGGGAAGAATCAGGTTGTAATCAGGTAATGTCCCGGAAGAAATAGATCATATAGATTAAAAGACGGCATCAGTAAAAACTAGGAGTATGTTAAGTACAGGTCTGGATAGGTGAAAATGCCACTAATGATGGTGTAACAGCATTTTTCGTAATGAATACATTCCTCCCTGGACACAGAACAGTTTTGAGTCACCAAGAAGAATGTTCTGTCTTGTTTCCAGTTAGTCTAAAACTTGTTCCAGTTTAGTGTATTTTTTTGGTAGTCTTTCTACTGCTTCCCGTCAGGCTATTTCTGTCAGCCAAAAAACTCACACTTCCTTTTGCTGGTCCCAGTTAGGCATCCCTTTCCAATGCCCCTGGAGGGTGAGAGCAAGGAGGGTGTGTGGGGTCAGCCTTCCCCTTATGGAGCTGGTTGAAGATAAAACCCCAAACTTGACATTAATAGGATCTCTGCATGTCTTGACCAAGTATAAACATGGAGGAATTTTTGTTAGGTCATTTTAAGGCTCTTTTTCTCTCTCTGTGAAATTGTTTGTGTTTTCCTCATACACAATCAACTTCTAATTTGCTTCTTCCTTCACAGGTTGTTTATTTTGGTGACAGTATGCATTCAGATATTTTCCCAGCTCACCACTATAGCAACTGGGAAACTGTCTTCATCTTAGAGGAGCTTCTAGGGGACAAAGGTATAGTGCCTGCAAAGGCTGAATCTGAGCCCTTGGAGAAGAAAGGAAAATATGAGGTAAGGGTTCCTGCAGATGCTTCCTGGAATAGAATAAAGTAAATTACAAGAAAGCATCATGTCACCTGCATTAAGAATGAACCTGCTTGTCTTACCAGGGTGCTGGCAGCATCAGCATCCCCCACAGATGTGTCCTCCTTGTCTTACCAGAAGGATGCTGTTCTGTCCCAGCTCAGCAATGCATGAGTGACACAGCACCTGTACCTGAAGCTAAACCATGGATCTCAGAAAAGGAGCTGTATGTGCTCTCCCTTAGCAAGAACCTTTTTAGTAACAAGATCCCCCCATGCCACAAGGAGAAATGTCATGCCCACTTATTGCAAGTCCAGGGCCTGAATTCTGCTGAGTTCATGACGTTTCCCTGTGTGTTGTGGCCAACTGTAGACATGGAGGAATTTTTCTTACATTGTTTTGAAGGTTGCTTTCTCTCTGTGTGAGATGTGGTTTGCTTGTGCTTTCCTTATATACAAAGAACTTTTAATTTGCTGCTTCCCTCACAAGTTGTTATTTTGGTGACAGCTGTGCTCAGATAAGAGGGATGCCTTCAAAATCTGGCCCAGTGCAGACTTACTGATAGTTACCTCAGAGAAATAATATGATTTTCAGGTTGATCGCAGTTGGGAAGTGGGGCCTTAGCACTGCTGTCACCCTTTATATCTCCCACAGAAGGTGGGAAGTTACTATGGTTTATCCTTTCCTCTGCTGCCAAAGAGCAAAGTAGATAGGAAACAGCACTGAGATGGGTGATGAGGCAGCACTGTACTTCCAGCATGTCCCATGTAGGTAGGAGCTACAGCGAGGCTTCACTTTCCATTTGGAGTCTCTTCATTTCATATGCTACTGAAATAAATAGGTCCTTTTCTTATAATTGCAGAGAAATACAGATGTTTTTCACACTTTTCTTTGTAATACACTAAACTTTTTCTTTTAAAATAATTACTCTTTGTGATTAAAAGGTAACTTACCAATAGAAAAGATCTGGGGGGTGTGTTTATACTTGGTATGTTCTTAATCCAAGTGTTATAAAAGCTCCTGGTTTTAATGGAGAAAAGGATCTCTTCAATGGGACTAAAACAAAATAGATGTGATCTCTGTATCTTATTTTTTTAATAGACATAGCTCATATTTTCCCCCACTACCCTGATTTCTAAACCATAGTCAGACAAGGACATTTCAGTCACTGAAATAAGGAAATGTAATCATTAATGTTTAGGCTTTTTCCTGGGTTGTAACTAAACAAAAATGAAGTAAAAAAAATTCAATATCCTATCAAGAGAATGAGTTTCTCAGTAGGAAGGGGAGGTGGGGGAGGAAGAGCTAGTAGCACATACAGGTTAATACAATTTGATTTAAATAATTAATGCTTTAAAAATAACTCAAATCTTCCATAAATTTGTTCATTCTCTGACTGCTGATTCTGCTGCATTGCTGCATAAAACTTCAAGTTCGGGGGATTTGTTCAACATGGTTTCTCAAGTATGTTTAATATATGCTTTTGAAGCACACATTTTTAAACAGAGAGACAGAAAGTGGTTCTTTTCCTGGAAGTACAAAGAGTAATGGATTGATTTGTTTCTGAGCCCACGATGATGATTTGGTTTTCCCTTGTTGTACAACACCTCTGCTCGACTGCTCACAAGGTCCATCTTCTCTATCACAGCAGTTGTCAAGCAGCAAATTGAGACTTTTAGATAGGTGCTTGACATTTCACTGACACTGTAGCATTCTTGACAAGAGATTGTATCTCAAGGAGACACCACCCCTACCACACACAACCCCTGTTCGGTTTACATCCGCTACCAGTGACAGCGAGCAAGCAAGGGAGAAATGAATTGCGTTGATTAAAGGAACCTGAACCAGGGGGGCCGTGGCAGGTCAGTGGTGTTATTTCATTACCATGCTGCTCACTGGAGTCTGAACAACAGGTCACATCCATATCTCTGCAGTTGACTGGGCACCACTAACTTAACAGGACTGGTTCAAAGGGACTCCCTTTACAAACCTGTGAGAGTTTTATTTTCATTCCCCCAAGCAACTTCTCCCATTAACCCTTTGGTTAAGAAGGGAGAAAAGACAATTCAAAGGATTGTACAAAGTCAGGTGTTTCTGGAAAATTTGTCACAGATTAGATTTCATCTGGTTAATCAGCCTTAGCATTTATTGACAATAAAATACAGTACTACTGCAGATATTCCTGCCATGTGCTGTGTGCAGAGAGGGACTGAAAATTTAATACATGATGCAACTCTCAATGCTATCACTCTTTACAGAATACTATTAAAATAAGAAAGTATTACTTTAATTGGCAATTGCATCTTTCAGAAAGAAATTTTAAAAATCTGGTTTTAGTTGTTTGACTGGTGTTTCATCACTAACAGTGAGAGGGGAAGAAAACAACCTTCTCACACACCAAGTGGCAGACTTATAATTTCCATTTTCATTTGCAGTTTTTGTCTTTTTCCTTTAATTAAATGCATGATATAAGCCAGATACACATAACTGTGAAATTATGGTACCAACTGCAGTTCTTTTAAGTATGTGAGTCATAACCAAATAAGCAAGAGAATAGCAAACTAAAAACTATTTGTGCAGTTACTTGGCTCCTAAGTAAATTGCAGCATGCAGGGTGAATAAAAATACAAGGCATTGTGTTGAAACAAGATTTCCCTCCCTCCCAGAACTGGGGGTTTGTTTGTTTGGCTGGAGGCTTTGGTTCTGTTCTTTAAATGTGTGATCAGTTCCATCAATGAAAACACAAAAGGAAAGCTGGAATTTGTCCCAGGATTTCGAGGAAAATTATTACAGAGAAGCTGTCAGTGTGCAAAAACCTTGGGCTATATGAATGAATGGAGCAGAAATCAAAGAATTAATTTGTGGATATAGATGATAATTTTGTAGTTAGAAGGGAAAACTTAATTTTTACAATATTGCCTAGTGACTGGTTTATTGTAGAAGTCAGGGCTGATATCCCCCTGAATTTCCATTAACTCCCTTGGTGTGACCATAGACAAGCTATTTATTTTATGCCTTTTGGCTCTGTTTGTCTCTTTATCTTTGGCACAAATCTAACAGTACTTCCAGGAACAACTTGATGTGCTGTTGTGAAGCCTGGTGAGTTAAAGCAATATTCCTAGGGCAATACCCTGAAGTGCAGCACATTTGATTTTAAATTTGCTTATAGTGATCCCTGTTGTAGTTTAGGTACAATATTCATGTGTGAAATGTTTTATATTTGCATGATGTGTAGGAGGGCACATTCTGTGCAACAGAATTCCGACCAGTGGCTGGCTTGTCCATACCCAGCATGAGTGTGGGATTCAGGGACATCCCGTTGTTGTGGTTAGCACAGCTGTGCTGACAGAAACATCTCAAATACTGTTATACCAAAAAACCTGTATTTTGAGCATTGATTTTTTTTTTTTTTTCTGGCATCAAGAGTTAGTGGTGTGTTACTACCTTGGGAAAAAGCATACAGTCATCACTCATATTGGATGTAGTAGAATATTCCTCATGCTCTGTGCTTGCTATGGCATAAATGGCAAATCTGCATCTAAATAAAGCCCTTAAAGCTTTTTCTTCCATTCCTGTCTCCTTTATATCTTTCTTTCTTTCATCCCTTTACCAAATGTAGAAAAACTTCAGAGCTTGGCTCCCTGCTAATTAGTATTTTAAAAAGGTCATTTGTAAGCTGACAAATCAGTGTCACCCAAGGGTCCTATTAACAGATTCTGTCTATTCTGTTAACAGGCCCTATTTGTCTCAAGTTAGCAAAGCAAAATTGGTAGCAAGTACTCCAGGTGTTTCGACTTTGTGAAAGGCCCTGGAACTTGAGGATTTCTGGTAGCATCCCTATTTCCCTGAAGTGTAGATGTTTTCTTCGAGGCTTTGTACCCTCAACTGACACAATCAACATCTGACCTGCTGCTGTCTGACCAATATGCCTGAGAGCAAACACATATGCCTGGGGTATTTGCATGAGAAAGAGGGATTGCCCAGCACTTTCCAGGATCTACTGTCCTGCTGTGAGAGCAAATTCTATGTCTGGGGACTGCAGGAGTGGCTGATGCATCTTCCAGAGTTCATTAGCCCTGCTGCTGGGCATGTGCCTCCAGGCATGTGACTAGCCACAGTAAGAGGAGACTTTGGCCTCATTTTTTCACAGATGTACAGATTCATGGTGTGTGGTCTGTCCTTCATTGCAGGCTATGAGGTGTGCTGCAGGTGAGATAAGGACATCTTCAGGGCATCAGTTAGGGATGGAAGGGGGAGCAGTGTCTGATATTTCCTAGGGATGCAGTCAAAGTTTCTGCTCTTTCCAGATTTTAAATGGAGATTTAGCCTACCACACCTGCCCTGTCAGGTGTAGATAAACCAGTAGCAAAATGATGGGAGCTTCGCACCGGGTGACTTGATGACAAGTCTCATATCTAAGTGGGTTTGATTTCACAGAGGGCTTGAGCTGTAAATCCAAAATTTAACTACCTCCTCCTTAATAAGGAAGAAAATCCCACTCTAGAATCAAACATCTGTAAAAATCAGTTCATTTCCTCAGGTTACATTTTTAATTGTCTACTGAACTAACCATCAACTTCAGAAAGCAGAGCACTCACATCTTTCCTCTTGTCAATAAACAGGACCATGTCTTTTTTACAAATGCTTATGTGGGCCAGTACTGGGGTTGTTGTTTTGATTAATCACCTGAGCAGCTGTAACAGCCTTAAGAATTTTCTGCATGTGTCATCCAACTGGCAAACAGATTTTAATTCATCAGAGCATCTAAACTTAATTATAACTGATGTAAAGTCCTGGGATTGGCATGGAAAGATAAGATTTAGTGGAGGAAAAAAGAAAGTAACATTCTGTCCCTTTGTGTAAGGCATTAAAAAAAAAAAAAAAAAAAAAGCCCAGGACTTCAGTTAAATGCTTATTTTGAGACAAAAGAGAAGGGTTTTTTTTCTGTTTATTTACATCAGAAGACAGAAATTAGTATCTACATTTGTTGAAATCAGTACTTACCCCCCCCCCCCCATCTATACTCAGAGGAAAAACTGTAGCACAGACTCATGGAAGAGTGGCTCTGTGTTTACTGGTATGGTCTGTTCAGCTGCCTCAACAACTTCCTGATCAAAAGACACAGGCCTCTGTCATAAACACAAATGATTCCAGCAGATTCTCAAAACTGTTGAGAGGTTAAATGGAGAATAAAATACAAAAGTTCACAAACCTGGAGGCACAAACTGTGGTATCTGTTCTGTGCTCTGCAGGTCTGAGAAGTTACTTTGCACACAAATGACTTTAACAGATTTTCTATAGTGTAGTTTTGTTTCCCAGTTTTTCATCTTTCTGTGCTGGCATTTTTTTCTGATTGCTCATGGCAGTGTATAGCAGGTCGCAAGATGAATTTGCAAAAAGTCAATTTTCCCAATGCTGCTTTAATGCTTTCTTTAAAACATAATTAGTCTAGATGTTGTTGTCTGAAAAGATACATTAAAAAAATTCGTATTCCACAACTTTCTAGGCAAATGTCTCTCCATGGATTCTGTGTCTCTGTTTTTACTCATTCCTCAGCTCAGACACAGATAACACAGGTGGCATGATGCACTCTTTGCAGTTACTCCACCCAGCATGAGGAAGCTCCTTTTCCCCCAGGAGGAGATCCCAGCTGTAACACAGCCTCTCCAGCAGAGAAGGACAGCAAGCAATTCACACTATCAAAAACAGAAAAACAGGGAAAATAGAAGGGGTTTTTTTAAACGATTTAAAAAATATTTACAGTTAACTTTTTATGTCCTAGGGAATCCATAAGTTGTATAAACAGGAACTTGGGGACTTATAGGAAGAAGATTGTTATTGTATTGTTATTGTCTTTATATTTTAAAGCCATGTTGCTCCTGAGATACAATATAGGCTTCCCAGACAATCAGAAAAATGCTAGAGTTCCCTAAACTAATGCTTGTGGATAAACAATTTTTTTTTAAGCTTACATACTTATTTATTTTTCTTTCAGGTAGATCAGCTCAAAGTTCCTTACTTTGTATCTAAACAGTGGGGCTCTTTCTTCGTGGACAGATTGCCAGGCCTGGAAAATGCAGAGGAGACTTTAGTTCACACATGGTCCTGTAAATGTATTAGCACTTACAGCACTATTGCAATCCCTAGTCTGGAAGCAATAGCAGGTAAGGAAGATATGTGGGGCTGTTTTCTAATAAACATTCAGTGTTCATAGTAAGTTTGTAGTTCTGTAGAGCTGGTTTTGAGATTACATGTATCTACAATACATTCAAAATACTCTGTTCATATGATGCAACACTTAGCACTAGTGGCCATTGATTACTTTGATGTTTGTGCTTTTAATTGTTGTCTGATACACCAGGGGTTTTGTTTGTGCTTGCAAATGTGAGGTGTTTAATTGATGTGCTGTTAGAGATGGGATGCAGCATTTACCAGACTGTAGATTAGTTCCTGAACTTGGTCCCTACTTCCCCTCTGTGATTTGCTGTTTCTACTTTCAGTGGTGAGATACATTCGAAACAAACAACATGCAAAGTTACTTGGGAGTGTTATACTTGCAAAAATGTTTCTCACTGATTGGCTTGTTACACTTCCCCTATCAGCTCGCTGTAACTTTGCAGCTGCAGTACATTTCAATGTTTATAAAGTGGTGATGAGGACCCCCATGTGCTCCATCTACCATTTTGCAGTTCTGAACTTTGTCGATACACATACCTAAAGGAATAAACTAATTATTAAATGAATGAAGAACACAGAAAGCATTTTGTTTGCTAACCCCTCCATTCAGCATCTGTTGCCTGCTTTGTGCATAAGATCAAGGAGTAAAAGCTTTGTTGCAAGAGAGCATTTCAGCTTGCCCAGCAGTGATTTCTACAGAAGGTCTGTGGCAGACCTTTTCTTTGCAACCACTTTTACACGTGCACTTACATTGCATGGATATCTCAAAACAGAACAATCATAGACTGCCACAATTTATTTATGCCTGTGATATTTGCCATTTTGCAATCTATTTCAGCCTAAAGACACAAAGCCCAAACATACCAAGGGAAAATGCCAACAGAGAGATAATTTCTGTAAAACTCCTATCTAATGCCTTTTCCAGGGTCATGCTGTGGCATGCTTTGGAAGTGTTGACCAAGAGAAAATGGTCAGCCACAATCTGAAACTTGCCTCCCAGCCAGCTCCCCACTAACCACAGCTCAGTTTAAAGGACAAGCAAGGCCTCTCAACCTCAAATGTATGACAAGCTTTCCAGCTACAGATGAAAGGGTGCAAACCCATAAGGCATATCTGGGCAGTTAGTGAGTAGGATAGCTGCCTGCCATCAGCTGTGGAGCTCTTGCAAAGCCTGTTTCTCCACGAGGAGGGACGCCGTGTGCTGTCCCTCACTGCATTGAACCAGTGCTGGGACAGGGGGTCATGTCTGTAAAAGCTAAAGGACAGGGGAGAAATAATGTTTTAAACTTGCAGCTGTGCATCAGACAGCAGACTCAAATTTGAAGGTAGGAGAACATCTCTGCTTTCTTACAGAGAGCTGTATTTCTTGTTTGTGTGGAAGAGCAGATGTTCATTATTATGGATGTTAAGGAATTCCTGACTCCTCTTGAATACCTTGTCTGACTCCTGTCAAAGCAAGCTGTGAGAACTCCTGCTCTGCCAAGCCCTGAAGTTTTTGGCTGCAGTTGTAAGTCACATCTTAGCTACAGCTATTTGGGGATAACTAGCTAGAAGAGATTGAAATGGGTTATGCGAGTTTGATGCTCTCCAGCTTTTCCTTTCCCATTCATCTGCTTTAATTACCAGCAGAGGACTTTCCACTGCCAAGCTACAAAAACTCAGGCCTTTCCTCAAGATGCCCTGAGCCCAAGTGTGCAGCCAGGCTGCCACTATGCTGACCACATGAGCCCAGCTCCCAGCTAGTGCTGTGCTGACTGTGTGAGCTCTGTTCTGGCTGGCTCAGCCTTGGCAGCACCTCGCTCAGCCTGACCCAGCCAAACAAGCTGCCACCTCACTGGAGATGCACTGCAGCCTCCTGTGAGCTGGCAGTTGACAAGGGCTTCTCTATCAACAATGGCTTTTGTACATCTACGTGAGCAGTAGTAAGTGCCATGTACAAGTCAGGATGCCATCAACATGTGATCTGCAAAAATATTTGGTGAAATGTGGCAGATGGCTGCAGTGCTGACTTTAAGATTGTTTCTTGATGTTTGGCTGCGGTGAGTGTCTGTGCATAAAGAACAGCTTGGTTTACTTCTCAAGACACATTGAAAAAGATTATTCCAAAGACTATTCAATGTTACTTATTACTAGTAACTCACTTACTCAATACCAGTTCAAAGATGCATTAGAAGTTCTGAACTTTAATCTTACCTCTGGCAAGGAAGGTATTACTGGAATTGCAGATTATTGCACCACAGTTCGTCATCTAAACTCTCCTGAGATTCCCTGAAGAAAAGCTGGCATTTTCTTTGTGCATGAAAAAGTATCTTTGATTTGTTGTTAAAATTGCCCAAAGGAGATCTTCTGCAATACCTTCTGTGTACTTCCATCAGTTTGGATTGGAAATCAGATATGTTATATTGACAGTACATGGTTAATAAAATAGTGGAAGCCAATGTCCCCTACTCCTATTCTACATGCCTCACTCACAAATCCATCTGTTTCTCCACTTTTCTGCTCCTCATTTACAGCTCCCTTACAGATTTGAGCATTTTAAAGCACAATGATGTCATGAGACAGATTTTCCAAACTGGGATCCATTACCGTGGGAATGTTACTTTAGAGCTCCCACATGGAAATTAAAGGTGTAGGGGTCTCTCTGAAAAATGCCATTCTGCATAAACCACAATTTCCAGGACATCCTTCTCCACTCCAGAAGGTTAAGTGTGAGCCAAGTAGAGGAAGATTACTCTTATCTTTCCTACCTGAATAATCTGAACTTTACCTTCAAGGACAGTGACCACTTCTCTGTGACCATGTGACCACGTTTCCAGATTCCCATGTTAATAATTGTATTTAATGCATCATATAGGCATTCCAACAGTAATTTCAAAAATACCATTTCAGACAGGTCTTTTGATTAACAGTTCTTTGGTCCAAAAATATGATACACATATTTCAAGCTAATGCTTTGCCTTTCAATTTCACTATATTTGGTATTTTTATAAAAGCCACACTTCAAAAAATTCCATTAGGAGTTTTAGAGCTATAGAGGGGATTTTTGTAAGTTTTTTTTTTCTTTATTGCAAAGAAAAGGTTAAGAAAGTGGGCTCTAAATTGTAATAAGGAGAACATAAAAAACTTTTTTTCTAATTTCATAATTCTTAACCTAATATTGTAAATTTATCTCATAACCTCTGACTGGTGAAGTTTGTCACAGGATTAAAAACTACTGCAAGCAAGAAAAGGAGATTGAGTGATGTTGCAACTCAAGAGAATTTAATTTCAGAGAAGAATTAGTGCAAATGTAAATGTTTTATAGAGACAGAGTTCATTTCACACTTTGGAGATTTGATAATCAAGCTTGTGTCATGCATGAGGATAATGCATTTTTTTGTATCTTGTGTGCAATGTGAAATCATATCAGGATTTGCCATTATGGCTGCATAAGTTTTTCTTCATGCCTTATTGTTACTTCAGTTAGATAGAACTAGAGAAAAAATCTCCATTATAATTAACCAAAGTTGTCTCTTTAAAGATGCCTACAGATCTCTGCCACTTTCTGCGGGAGTTTGAGTCATCAGCCTGCTTGCTGTATAAATATAATGATAAAATTGCCAGTGAACCATGACAAAGAAGTTCATGTTTCTGCTTAGAGCTGCAAATTATCTGCACAATGGAAAGCTCAAGGCAGCCGTGGCTGGGGCTCCAGAACTGGCAATGTGCAGGTTGCAGATACATGGGTCTGCCCAGCAGAGATCAGCTGCAAATTGCAAACTTCACACACCATCTTCCACATGTGTTTTAAAGGTGAATGCCCCGGAGGAATCAAGTGTTATCATGGAAGACATGAATTTCACTAATCTTGTGATATACTAATCACTAATCAGCCATATACTACACTAATCAGCCATATACTGATTTCTGTATCCTGAACAGCAACATTTGTAATTGTTGCTGAAGTGAAACAAAAAAAAAAAAATCCCTCATGTTTTTGCACCTTAGTTCTATGTTTTTTCATTGACATTACATCACTTAAAGTAAAATGCAACTCCTTTTTAAAATTAAATTAGTCCTTGCTGTAACCAGACTGAAAATCGTGCTCTTATTCAAATGATACAATAATATATCATTCCCTCAAACGCATAGAACTATCTATATTATGCATTGCTAGTTAGAAGTAACCTTTCATATTTAATGCCTTATCTTACAACTGTGCTTTTGCTTGCCAACTTCAGTGTAAGACTGTATCTATAGAATAGCATCTAAACACTAAGTTTATCAAAATGCTTTGAGGATTTAAACTGCTTTGGGAATTTGCTGTTACAAATAATAGTTGCTGCTACATGGCCAAAGAATAATTTTTATAATTAAAGTTTTTATGCAAAAAAAAGTATTCTTACACTGGATGGAAAATTGGTGTAAATACATGACAGTAACATTTCTGAGGTTTTCTGGCCCTGAGGTTTCATACAACGAAGAAAAATAGGTAATAAAGATAACTGAGTAGAGAGAAGATATGTGTTCTGAGCATATAAACAGCATTTTGATCTATGTGTCAGTTGAAAAGCATCAGATAATGTAAATCTGATTCATCTGTTCCAGGAAACTAGTTTCAATGTTCTCCTTTTAGAAGAAAAAAGAAAAAGTATGCCCAACACAACTAACAAATATAAGGCATCTATTTTTTTAGCTGAAAAATACAGCTGAAACCAACAATAAACAGCATTTTAACCATAAAAAAATTGTTCAATAAATCAGGACTAGTTTATAAAAAGTCTTCAGGACTTAGTTACTTCCCAAATGGTCTGAGACCTCATCTTTACCACAGGATTTAACCACTTGATAGTGATTTTCAGTGTAGAAAGGACAGTACTCAGTGTATTACAGTTTGGTCAGGCTTTCCTTCCTCCTCCAGAAAGGTGTATTGACTTGTGCCCCTGAAGACCATGTCAAATCATGCAGAACCCAAAAGATTACTTCCTAGCCAATAGGTGACAGAAATGCTCCTGCCATCGTTATTCTGCTCTATGAGATGTCAAAGTACAGCCACCCTGAAAAGATTAAAGGGAGAACTCATGAGCAACTCATTAAGGGAGAACCACTCAGTCACTTCTGCTTTAGAGTTATCCTTCAACTCAGGCAGCATAATTTCATTTGCAGGCTGTAACTAAAACTATAATTGGGTTTTGACTGGATTGCAGGCTTATGGGGTGGGTTTAGATTGACACTTTATAAACCCTGGTTGTAATACAAAGTGTTGATAATTTTTGAGTGTGAAAACTAGTGAAAATAGGTAAATCACCAAGTATTCAAAATACTTGTCTGACCAGGTTGAAATTGAAATTGACCTGCAACCTCACATGTAAAAAAAAACATTACTGGAAGGATATTTGTGTACTCTGGATTGTGACCCTCTAGATTAAGATGGTCACACATGCACAAAAACTATGTAGGCCTTGTCCTCATGTGTGTCTCTGTGTGTATTTTTATTTTAAGGTAAAAAATGTTTGTCACCCCTGCAGAGAAAAAATCAGGGAAAAGGAAAGAAAACATTTGTTTTACAAGAGTGGGGAACATGATAAGATCATCTCTGCCTTTGTCTTAATGTAGCTTCTTCATAGTCTCAAAATGCAGCTCTTTTATTTTTTTTCTATCCATCAGAAATGCCTGTCAGCTCAAACAATTGCTTGTTTCCAGGCTAACTTCTTGAACCTACCTCAGAAGCCCTTCCTCCTCCTCTAAGATCCAGAATGAGTCATTCCCACACAAAAATTAATTAACAGATCCCTGAAAGACTAATACATCCTGGTAGGATCTTGGCATTCTTTCAAGATTTTTTTTTTTCTTTAGATTGAGTCTTCACCTAGATATATAAAAATATTATAGTCCAATATTTTCTTCTGATCAGTTCCATATCAAGCAAAGAACCACACAGGGCTATTTTCTTACAGGACTTTCAAAAAACACTCTTTCAACTAAAAGAAAAATGAGAAACATTTCCCTCACATAGAAATAATGAGTTTTCTCATGAAAACCCAAAACAGCGAAGGAATTTCTAAGGCTTTCCTTCACTGCAGACCCTTATCAGGCTCAGCTGCGAGTTAGTGCACGCCTTGTGCACAGCTGTTTTGCTCAGGAAGGGGTCAGCGGTCTCTTGGCCATAGGGTAGAACCAAAGTAATGTGACTTGTTATTCCCAAGATAATTACAGTAAAATTGCACACTACAAGCAATCACAGCAGCCACGATGGGACAGTCATTTCATTTCCCCAGGCACTCGTCCATCTGCAAAACTGGTAGTGAAGCTGCTGCTGCACATGTCCCTGCAGTTTGCCACTTGGGTTTTCTCCAATGGCACTGTCTTCTGTGTTAGATACCACAGAAAAGTAACCAGTGACAAACCTCAGTGGCACTGAAGCTCTTGCTCAGGCCAAGCTCAGGCCACAAATGTCTGCTGGCAGTGCCATAGGCATGATCTCCAGCCAATACACCTGTGTTGGCAAAAGCTCTCATGTAAGTGCAGGTAAAGCAGCAAACGTGCACTTTGACTGAGAGTAGTTTTAGTCTTTATTCCTGAATGGCCAGGAGTAAACTGAACTGGCTTGTGTCACCAACTATATCCAAACTCAGAAGCTTTCCTCTGTGGAGCAAACCTATATTGAGGAGTCCCCCTTTCCCATATGACAGCACCCAGATACTCTCCTCCTCTCCAACTTCTGAGTTATGGAGTATGCAGACAGCAGCACTGACTTTCATGTCATTGACGGAAGGAATGCTTTCCTCATGCTGACTTCACTCTTTTGGGAGCTTTGCTTCAGTACAGCAAACATCTGACCTCCAGTTTAGGAAAATCAACCTTAGAAGTTTTTCTAAAAATAGCTGCTATCAGATAAATCTACTTGTGGCTTTGGGATCTTTTTTCTTTTTGCCTCTAATATGCTGTCTCACATCCTGAGCTTTTAGTGTAACTGCTTTGACTGTTACAAAACAGAGATGGGTCAGGAGATAAAAGAACATTTCACATTTAAGAAAAAGCAACACCTGTTACAGGCTACCCACAGACTGGCAAGCCAGATCACTCAAAGGCACAACCAAACTGGTGAGTTCCCGCACAGTAATTGTGCTTACCCCACTGCTAAATAATTATTAGAAGTTGTTATCATTAAGAAATTAATATTTTCTTTCAGCAGTGACTTTGAAATACAATTAAAGATTCAGGATAAAGCTTCTAAGCTTAGAAGCTTAATTATGGAAAATCCTGTAAAAGGAAAAGAATTTATACTAGCTGATGGTTTGCCCTCTGCCCCTATAATTACCTCACCCAGATGATGAGATGTAAGATAGAGCTGTGACGGTGTTTTCTGAAATTTGACACAATTAAACAGTGTAAAGATTTTTTTCAAACTTGGGTATCACTAACAAGGTTTTAGTTCTCTTCCTTACGCCTTTTCCTTGGTGATAATCAGGAGGATATATTTGGATTCACTTAAGAACACAACCCGGCTGTTTACTAGGAGGCTTCTGCAGCATCTGGCACCAGCCCTGCTCACTGGCAGGGAGCAGACCTCAGGGTGGGAGGGGGAGTTCTGCTTTCTGTAGAGCTTCTCACTCATCCCGGCGATGCTGCTGTGGTGTCATGATGAAAAAATGTTGGCTTTGCTTTTGTTGGTCAATACTGAAAAATGATTCCTGACATTTCTGCTGTGTATTTTGGGAGAAATCTGTTTCAGTCTTGGACTGTGCTTTTAATTGAAAAACCTAAAGTGCTTAGTTAAGATTTTCTTTGTTTAATTTATTGGTTTGTTCAAGAAAAATTTTAAAAATTAGAGCAATAAGTTTATCAAGCAGGCCTGCGTCTGGTTTAAATTAAAATTGTCTTCAGTTACTCAAATACTTTCCTGATCACTCATTGGGAATATTACATTTTCCCTTCTTCTTGTGGTTTCTCTTTCTTGCTTGTGGGTGGAACTCCAAGTCTTCCTCTGATAAAAGCTTGTGGCATTGATTTAGCTGGCCTACACCAAGTGCACAGCACATGAGACAGTGAGATGTTGTAGCTATGATATAAATCCATCCATAGCTCCTAAGTACATGCATGTGTATACTTAAGCACCAGAACACAATGCTGTACTTAATGTCACAATACCTGGATCTGGATAACTGGAACACAGTAACTGACAGTAGCTACTGTTCAAATATCATCCTTGTTATTTTGTTCACACCAGGGCTGCTGGATGCCTGTAAGGGAGGCAGGGCAGGGCAGGAGCTCCTCTGAGCTTAAGTTAAGCCATGTAACCTGTGAGGGTTAACCAAGCCATTGGGAAATGCTAGCACCACTGAATGGTCACCATCAAGGAAAGCAGTATTCATCACTCACTTGCATTCAGGCTGGTGTGGAAGCAAAGAAAGGAGAGGGATGGGAACTCAGGGTGATACATCTGATAACTGGCATTTATGTAGATCTAGGACATTCTGTATTCCTCTGGGACCCTTTTGGGACCCTTCACATCTGATTTCTAGGACTCTTTGGGTCTTAAAGAGAATATACTGCTTGTCTTAGGTTAAAAAAAAAAATATTCTGGGTGGAATTACCTAAGAATGATAGAAAAATTCTGGGACTGTGGTTCTCAAGCAATTGGGTAGAGTCAGCTAGTTCCTTCTTCCAATCTCAGGCTGTTTCGTTTGTTCAAGTCTATTTTTTATGATAGTGGCAATATTGGATGAGTTTTGTGCTGAATTCATTATCAGTGCCGGTTAGGACTCATTAGAGCCTTGCTGTCCAACTGTGTCTATATATCTGCCCCCTGCCTAATTCATGACTCTCCATCAGGGTTAGGTGAGAAGTGGGTGCCAAGATGCAAAGGTCTACCATCACAGCAGCAGCTGTGAGCATGCACAACAGCAAACCCTGAAGAATTTACTGGGGAAAAGCACAAGGAAAACAACAACTTGGAAATAAGCAACTATATTTTTCCCCAATATTGGCTTTATTATTGAATACTGTTTTGGTTTTGGTTTTTTTCATGCTTTTGCAAAATGGATATGGATATTTTCTAGTCATCTTCCGAAGTCAGCTTGCTGAGACAAAAGCAACATTTAAATTGATAAACTGGGGCATGAATATATAAAAATGTGATTATTCTCTTTTGGAGCCTTTTGCATTGTTTATAGAATGGTTTGGGTGTTTAAGCTGATTTTGTAAAGCTAGTTTACCAAGAAATAGCAATGAAATTACCATTTTGATCCAGCTGATTCTTTTCCTCAGCAATTATCAACTCTGTAGCAAGTCTGTCCCATTTATGCTGCTCTTTGATTAAACTACTCATGGAAAACTCCAGACTGCTAGACTATTAAGCTAGTAAAAGCCTTTTTATAAAAGTAACTGTATGACATTTGATTTTTATAGCTCGTAAAGATATTTGGAAATATTTGCTTTCTTTTTCCATTTATTTTGTAATTTTTGAAACCTTTGTGTTAAACTGAGCGTCATAAATAGAATCAGCAGCCAGTAAATCCACTGAGCCTTCTGCATACTAGGAAAACATCTGCCTGGTCTGCCATGCTCACAATTAGCTCCAGAGATTTCCCTGTCTCAGACAAAATGAGGAAATTAACTTCTTTGACAAGCTAAAATCACCCACTTAAACAATTCTCTTCCAATTATCTTTCCTCCCATTCCTACTTTATTCCAGCCTCTATCTGATTTTTCAGCTTGATCTAAGTACTCATTTATTGCTGTATTATGTTCAATATGAGTTTGAAGCTGCAGACCTGGATGCTGTCCTGGTGCCTGCCTGCGAATCACTTGTGAGATAGAACTGGATTTCCTGTTGTTTTTGCCGAAACTACTAAAATTGTGGGTTTCTGTTTCATAGAAGCTGTTGAGTGGTGGGGGGGGAAAATTGCAGCATGTAGTGACAGGATGTCACTTCCCCAAATTTACTCCAAATTAAATTTTAAAAAATGCAATTCATAAGTTATTGTACAGATGAGCTGAGTAATAGCTTTTATGCTATTCTAAAAGACAAACCTAGAAAGGACCTAACTCTGTTTGGGGGGAGGTTAATTTTTCTTTTCATTTATTGGAAAGGGAATAGTTTCTTGAACTAAGTTTTATTTATATGTTTTTTTAATTTGGTTTCTTGAACTTTGAGTATGAGGTGAGCACAGGAAGTATCAGTTTTCTGGCTGTGAGGGTGGGTGGGTCACTGTTGGCAGCAGAGGCTTTTGAAAAGTTACAGAAAAGAAAGCTTTGACTGTTCAGAGCTATTTTAATGCATTCAGTGTTCTTTACAGACTGGAAGTGATGAGTACATCAAGTTACAAGTGCAGATTTCTAAGAATGCTTGATACAAAATGATGTTGTTAACACTGGACTGCAAGAAGGTCTAAGAGTAGGTGCCTTTTGGGAATCTTGTTTCAATAGCCATGAAAAACAAAAAAAGGAATTGATTCTTTGTTTTAAATATAGCCCTCTTATGAGTAGATTGCTGAGATAAAAGAGAAGGGTGACAAATTGAAGAATGAACTTGAAGGTGTATTGGGAGAAAAACTGCATCTAGGCTCAGTGAAGACTTTTGAATTGTATTCAAACATTCATTAAATAATTTTCTCTGATTAACATTATTTCAGCAATCAAGGAACTGAATATTCTTTACTACAGTCGAATAAACTCTGAAAGTCAATCCTTTGAACAGCTGAAGATGTCAAATAAATGTGTAATCATGCAATCTGATTGAATTCTGATGCTGGTGAGCAAACAGCTCAAGGTTTTAAGTACTGCTATTCACCACAAGCTTTTTTTTTTATGTGATACAGGCTGTGTTGCTAATCAGATGTGGTATGTTTCTGTCTTGCAGATTTACCACTGGATTATAGATTTACACGATTTTCCTCAAATAGTTCAGCAACTGCTGGGTACTACCCAAGCCCTCCAAGAGCACTGCTGCCAAATGAGGAATCAGTGATGATGAAATAGTTTGTCAGCTTTTTCCTTAGATAATACTGTGGCCCTTACTTAAACTGCTATCAAATGCTAATTGGTGAAAATGCTGTGTGATGCTTCATAAAATAGAGTGATGGATTAAAGCAGACTCCTGTGTAGATTTGTGTTTCACTTGTTTCTCTAGTCCAGCTGGAACAGGTGAGTGATGCATCTTTCTCTCTAAGGATGCACCACTACCTTTCACAAAGTGCTGCTGCCTTTTCCCATGTACTGCCCACAGCCTTCAAGAGAAATGTAATAGTAATAGCTCATCCCAAGTTGCATTCTACATTTTTGAGGACATTTTAGGTACTCTCCCTATGTAAGGTGATGCTGTTGCTACCAAAAACCCCAGGAAAGACACAAACCAGACCCTCAGCCATATTTCAATTAACAGTTGCCTTGGACAGCCCATTGGTGTTATCACCATACACCAATGTTTTGCAAGCTCTGAGGAATTTATTCTCCCACTGTAACTGTTCTTGGAGACAAAGAAAGACTGAGTCCCAAAGAGAAAGATCATCATACTCAAAGAGATATTTGAATGGGATTTAGGCAACTAAATGCAGACTGATAATTCAGAAAACCTTTATCATACTTTGTATTCCTGAAAATGCCTCACCACTCTTCAGCCATAAGGTTCCCTACATGCCTTTTCCTCCTTTAGTCTGCAATACCTTAAGCATCAGAGCTCTTCTGCAGAAGGAAGGAAACCTGCATACATTTCCCTTCTCTGATGGAGTGGATTCAAACCCACGTTCTCCACCACCCTGGGAAAACCTCCCAAGAGTAGGAAAGGTATAGCAACCAGCCATCTTTGCTAATTACAGCCTCAGCCAGAAGGGGAGCAAGACTCAAGGCATGAACTGTAAAGATGTGATTTTTACCTGCTTATTTAAACAAACATTAATCCAGTTCTTGGTGGATTTAGGTTCAAAGACCTGTTCTCCAGCACTTGGGACAAGAAGAGCTCAGTAGCTAACACAGGCTAGCAGATAAAAAGACATGTCAAATATTTGTTTAGTCAGCAGTTTTGTCACACCAGGATGGCAGATTTTTGGAAAAACTTCCCTCAAAAATTAAAGAACAATAAACAGAAACTTAATTTTCTTGTTTCCAAGGAAAAGAACTCACTTTGTTAGGCCTAGATGATTGCCAGAATGGATTTAGCTTGTGTTACCACAGTTCACTCTGTATCTTCGTGGCTTCACCAGCTATAATATTTTATGCCAGAATCAGACAAAAACACCATTCCACCTCGTTTCAGAGATACTGGCCTCTTGTCTGCATATTTTTTCCTGCCTTTACATAAAATGTTATTTTTACATTCTTGTGGACCAGTATACTTGCAAGTAATAAACAACATTTCCAAACTATCATCAAGCATTGGTTTGTTGAAAGAGAAACAAAACAAATGGGGACAAAATTGAGGAAAACTTCCTTTAAGACAAGGTGAATGAGAAAGGAAAATGAAAGTGCCATTCACCTCATAAAACATAGCCTGAAAATATTTTACTTAAGATGAAAACAGTAATAGCTGAGTTTATTTGGAAATTTTTTAACCAGCATTAATGTCTTCAGCAGCAAATCTGGCTCATGACAGTGCTATGATTTGTATTAAGGAGAGAGATACCCTGATTAAAATCTCAAATTCCTGATTACAACATTTTTGAAATTCTAGCCTGAATCAAGTAATCTGCAAATAATTTCTAATTAATTTATGGTCCAAACTCATATTGTGTGCCCTCACACTTCTGTTGTTATGAATTTGGAACTGATTTTTTTAGGTTGGGGATTTTTTTTTTCTTGATTTTTTAAAGAAAACTAATTGAATTGTTGCAGAAAATCAGACTGAAAATCTTGTAAGTCCTTGAGTCCTGGTGTCTCAGTGGAGAAGCAGTATTTTTTTTAATGGAAAGGTGGCAAATTCTAAGGACAGCCTGAACACAAAGCTCACCAGAAGAAATACATATGCCCATCTTTGACAAAGGTTGTCACCAGCCATTTGCACTTGCTGCCAGAAGGACCTCACAGCAGCAGAGAAGGAAGAGGATAACACAGAGCTGCTGTAAGCACGACTCCATGTGCCACTGTAGTCTGTGGCTGCAGGAAGACTTGGGAAAAATATGATGTTCTTGCCCGAAAAGTAGAGTTCCTCTTACTTAAAGACTCTTCAAGAATCTGTGAAAATTATACAGGTCTTATTACAAAGCAGAGATTGGCAATGCAGGAATGAGGAGGCAGTTGGTGCTGTGGCAAGAGGAGAGCTGTTGGAAATGGCATGAAGAACCAGGGACAGGAAATGCACGTGGCAGAAAGTTGGTAGAGAGCCGGCCATATTTAATATGACACTGTAAGACACCAACCATCTTTGCTTTTTCCTTATTTCTGTCTCTCCTCTTTGTTTTTTTTTGAACCCCTGGAAATCTCTGAAATTTCTTGGATTCTCTTGTGAGAGGCCATTGACAGAAAAATTGCTGAAGTGCCTGCAAAACTATCTTGAGCATTGGCAGGGAGACATAAAGTTGTAAAGTTTCCTTGAAATCACTGTGTCTGGTTAGACAGCCCTGAAAGCCACAGTTTTGCTTAAAACCAGAGATGAATACCAAGTCTCCTTTGGTGTCTGTTTTGGTATAAAGCACATGTGTCTGGATTTTAAAATAAAGAGAATTTCTTTCTGAAAAAAAAAATGTTCTCTGAATTTACTTTATAGCTGAGCAGCAAAATGAGAAAGGGGAGATAAGCTTGTCTCAAAGCAGTGCAAGGAGAGGTTTTGCTACAGTCTCAAACAAAACAAAATTTGACTTGCTCAGCATAAGACATATAAAACAATCAAAAACTTTAATAAATTAATACCTTTAATACTGATAGGGAAGTAATCTTTGATGCACAGAGAGCTCAGTGCAGATTTCCTGACTAGAGCTTCTTCATGGGAACTGAAGGCTTCTTCATCCCCAGTGAGAAGTTAAATAAACAAATGCAGGCAGATTATCTGTGCTGACCACAGGGCACTGCTGGACACAGGATTTGCCCCTTCCCCAGGCTGATGGTGCTCTCCAGCTCACCCGAGTCCCATATCTGTGGTAGTGCTGTAGCAATTCTTAAGGGAATTCCCAGGAAAATTTCTCTGGTGACAGGCACCAGGAACCAGCATTCCCAAATCTAGTTTAAGTCCTGCCTCCTGAGGCCAAGTATGCATTAAATCATGCCAAGGTAAACAACAGCAGAGCATAAGAATATGTTACTTAGCAGAGATGCCACCGGCGGGAAAGTGACATCTGAACTTCCCTTCTTCTACCACAGGGAACAGAAACACAGTAAGCATAAAACACACTTTTGTACATGAATGTGAAACATCAAGATACAGCACAGCTTCTCAGAAAGTCAGGTTTAGAAATAAAACCACCTCTGTGCAAGAAGGTAAAAGAATCACACGCTTCACCACAGGGATCTGATGGGAAGATGTTGCTTCGGACTTCCCTGGGAAGGGAGCATGGCACGGGGCAGCCTGCTGCTCCTCGGTGTCGTGGAAGGAGCAAGACAAGTTTTGCAGTACATTTAAGCAACTGACTTTTAAAACAAAATATGCCTCTCTCTGTACATATGCCTGGAGGCAAATAGCATTTCAGCTGACTCATGGCATCAGATTTAGGGGGGAAAGCACATGGCTAAGCTACAGGAACCTTACCTCTGTGGAGAGGGCCAGCAGTAATGGTGTAATGGCTAAAATGGTGTAGCCACAGACATCTATTGTTAACAACTGGCAGAAACCAGCCCTTCCAGCAAGCACATAGCTGATCCAGAACCCCCAGGGGAAAGGCTAAATCCCATTATAAATCCAGTTGCCTGTAATTTTGTTTTCTGCAATTCCAAGTGGAACATCAAACCTCCTTGGTGAGTCACAGGAGAGGAAAAAAAAATTAAAAGAGGTTTTCTTTTGAATGTTTTTGGTACAAGAAACAAATCCTGTTTTTTGGTAAGCATTATAAATAGAAATGTTTAACTGGAAAACGGAGCCTGGATTAGAGCCAAAATAAGATGGAATCCAGGAAGTTAAACAGACTCAGTAATTTTCAGCCCTAAAAGCTTGCTAGCATCTTTACAGGGCAAACTGGGGATTCCTGTCTACAGGACTAGTGCTGTGGCCAGCATGGCCGGTCATCTTCCTGAATATGGGACAGAGGTGTAAGGTAAATCTTTCCAGTATGAAGTGGGTACCCACAGCTGTTCTCTGGCAGCCATGGCAAGACCACAGAGGTTTTACAGCTGGCCAGATGTCACAGTTCACAGAAGGGCAAACATCTGAAGCAGCACATTTAACTTCTGTCCCGCTGCAGCTAAACTGATTTAATCAGAACTGTTCTAAAAATCCCTCATGCCTCCCACTCCTGCTGCCACAGTGCACACGTGGCTCTCTCACACATGGCCATAACAACTTTTAAGTACTTGCACAGGGGTGAGAAACCATCACAGCCACTTCAAAATGATGTGATGCCTTCCAGCCCCTTCTGCAAATTAGAGGTTGCAAGACACAAAATGGTAGCAGCACAAATGGAGAAGCAGTCTGCACAGCAGCTCCAACAGCCCAGCCAGAGCAGATTCTCCAGACAGAAAGATATTTCTGCTTTCCACTGGCTACTAGATTTTGAGTAAAAACACTTAAACACTCTATTTCATTCCCCCTTAAAAGGCTGGGAACTTACATTCCATTTAAGAGTGAAGAAAATCATAAACCACCTTACACTGTATACAGGAAAAAAAATAGGTGTTCTTGTTCAAAGTTTATGAGAGTATTATGAGGGTATTTTCAGGGTGTACTTTAGGAAATAAGCCCATTAACTTTCAGTAGACTTTGTTCTGTCACAACACTAAATGAACTCTAAAAATTGGGACTCCATGTGCCTAATAAATTTATATTAAACTATTCATTTCTAAAGCCTTCACAATCTCTGAGGAATAAAAGTACAGGTGAATATAGCAATTATTTTCTTGCCTTATCTCAAAATAACTCCTGAGAGTTTCAGGTTTTTTTCTGTATCATCCCCTATAACCTTAGCCCACAATGAAAAATTAAATGTGCACTCCTGGGTGCTGCCTGTAAATTATATTAATCCAGAGAAAGAAGATGCTACTGTAAATTTTGTGAAAAAGGAACAATATGTTATTAAATTAAGAGCTTAAAAATTCTTTATCTTATTCTGACAGAGGCCTCAAAACTACCTACTGGAGGGCTGCAGTTGAAGCAGCTGCAGTAATGTTGGAGACAGCAGTGTTGGAGACAGCAGCAGTGAACTTCTACCCCTGTTTTGTCCCTCAAAGCTGCCCAGAAAATGTATACACATGAACAGTCATCAATTAAAGGCTAGGATGCCATGACATGGGAACTCAGGGACTAAGGGAATGAGGGAATTATCTGCATTTCATAGGAGGCGTGGAGTTTTAGCTCAGTTAAAATAACTAAGCATTCCTAGGCAGTAAGCAGGGAAATCTCTAGACCAGTAGTAGACAGGTGATGGGAAATGGAGTATAGATGAAGGCCAAGGACAAAAAGGCTGAGGGTCAGCATAAGCTGACAATAATAGTTCAAGAGGGCAATACATGGCTAGGGGGTATCAGGGAAAGGAGTTCACAGATATCTCAGAAAATAATAATTACCAAAATATATCTATTATGTGGGATTTTCTTCTTTCCTCTAATCTTTCCCTTGTTATTGTGCAGGACTTGGAGATACCTGGTACATTACTGATATTAATCCATACACAAAATGAGGGGGGGGGGGGGGGGGGGAAAGTAACCTGAATATGATTACATTAATTTAAGAAAATAGGCTTAATCTCACCCTTGAGTCTTGGCTGCAGTAAATAGAATGCAGTAAATCAGAGGGAGAAGATTACAAAGAGAAATGGAGAATCAGCGACAAGTTCAAATACAGTCTCTGAGACAAATATTTTTCATGCACATGTCTCTACTATAAGGAAGATGAGAGACACATAGGACTATGAAACTCTAGAACTGGGGTGGGGATAAGTAGGTAACTTGTAAAAATTTTCATGAATTCCAGCAGTTGTTTAGTTGTCTGCTTGGCTTTCTGCATACCAAGTGACTCCATAAAATTGGTGGATTCTAGCATTAAAAATGCATTTCACTGAAAACAGTGAAATGCAAGTGAAAAACATTATTGTGACATATTTGGCATCCAGCGAGGGAGGCTGTGGCAGTCAGCTCTAGGAGAACACTGATGAAGTCTGGCTTTGGAAGGTTCATTTTGGTATGAGCATTAACAGTCTGTGCTCCCAGGGGATGATGCTTGGCTTATAACATCGAAGAAATTTGGAGGGAAAGAAGTTGACATTCACCATACATGTTGAGAAAAGTCACACATTTGAAAACATAAAGTAACAAACAATTCAAATAAATAAGAAGCCACATGCTGCTGGAGAGTTGCGCCTCTGCAACCTGTTTTGATAATCAGCAGAGAAAAGAAGGGATATGTGCTAAAGAGAAAGCAGGCCAGTTAGGCAGATGGACAGCTGCTAGAAGAAGATAAACCTAAACCCTGTGGACATCCACAGCAATGGAAAAGCAGTAATATGGATTCTGCTGCTAAAAGGCACCGAACAGATAATGGAAGTAATTTTTTATTGGATCAAGGTATTTCTTGGCATTTCCCATTTAAGTGCCTATGTACCTGTTTTTTGTTACTGTCTTCGTGACACGTCTCAGGACCATGAATCTGTCTCCACCCACCAGTGTTTTACCTCTGATTACTGATGCTGTGGATTCCCATTTCTTAAGAAATCTGCAGGATTTTTTTTTTTTTTTTTCATCAGACTTCCTCTCTGTTGGCCTCAGGCTAAACCAGGCTGAACACATGGTGAGAGCAAGAATGAGGGTAAGAAAGGAAATGTAAAGCAGAGAAAGATGTCCCATTTACATACAAAGAAAGCTGTTTAGGAAACATCTAGTGTTTTCCCCTTCCAGCTACCCCACTGATAGTTTGGCTGCCACGAAGTACAAGAGTAAAAGGCTGCATCTGTGGGAAAGAGAGAAGTGTTTCCAGTCTGTAGATGAAGGATTTTCCTGGGAGAGAAACTGCTTTGTGACACACTGAATGTGCCCCAACCAGACAGGTATACTGATGAGCTTAGACTAGATATCCAAATTTCCAAAATTTGATGGAAATAAGCACTAAGAATCAGAATTTTTCTAATTCTTAAGGCTGATTTCAGGCAACTTCTTTTCATCCTAGTTTTGGAGCTGTGACTATTTCTGTCCATTGCCTGCAGTGAGCCAGAACCCCAAATGTCCAAGTAGTAAATTGAAAGAATCATGCAACAGTGTCATAAACTTGAAGGATGTAGCAGGAGCAACCAAGTTAGGACACTGTCTGGTCCACACCCTGGTTGGAAAATAGGAGATAGCCAACATTCTCCCATATAAGGGATAAGATTGGAAAATTAAATCTGCCTTCATGTGGCTCTAATAAAGTCTAAGGAGAAGAGTTGGGCAGAGCATCTCAGATCAAGAAAGGCAGAGTGAGCAGTATGCAAGTATCCAGATTTGCAGTTCTGCAGGTCAGCTACAAGAAGAGTCTGGCCTGGTGCTCTTGTCGTAAAGGTTTCAGCTCACTGCACTAAGATCAGAAATCACAGCTGGAGACAAAAGGCAAAGAAAACACAAGCGTTATGGTCATAACCAAAACAATTGTTTTGAAGAATTACTGAAAGAATCTGGAGAATTTTTTGTTTCTCTCTCTTTTCATTTGAAGAAGAGTTTTGTCACTTAATGGCAACTGTAGAAGTGTTTCTTACATGGAAATTAGAGACCAAACACATCACACAGGGGTCTTTAGTGAGAGGCGGGTACTTAAAACAATAAAAAACCCAAACCAAAGCAAACAAAATCAATCAAACAAGCAAAAGAAGAAGAAAAAAAAAAAAAACCTCAAGCACACAGGAAAATTCAAAGAAGAAAAAAATGCTATTGCATAGGCTGGACAGGAAGAAAGAAAAGGATGGTCAACACTGCATAAGTGGAACAGGTAGAATGACATACAGCTTCCCTCTTTAGGCTAACATCTTCAGTCAGCAAGGAAGAGAAACAAATTCCAAACATACAAACTCCAAAAAGTGAGAATCAAAGGCTTCTAAGAGTATGAAGCACCAGCAGACACTTGGTGTCTGCCCCAGAATGAGCCCTACATCACTTGCTCCATGTGGTCCTGCTGCCTTCCTTTCTCACTGTCCTACTGAGGCAACTGGGTTTGTTCCCTCTTCACATCCTCCTGATCCAGCTTGCCACTGCAGCAGGAAAATAAAGTGTGTTTCCCTTCCTTGCAAGCCAGATAACCACTGGGCTTTCTTGGAAAGAAGGAATCTTTTCCTTCTCAAAAAGAAAGGATAGATGCTACCCAGAGGTGGCTGCTCACAGTATCTCTGATGCTTCAGACATTTTCAAGACATGCACTGTACTTAGGAGTGCAGTGATTTCTCAGAGTGTGACCTAAAAAATTTGCCATTGTTGGAAAAGAGCCTATTTCCCACATATGTTTGGCTCAGTCACACAGACACCAGACATTTGCATGTAATGTGGCTTGCCATAAAGACCAAGGAAAAATAATGAGCATGTGACGTAGGAGTAGAATATTGTCTGACCTGAACAGTTTTCAAATAATTTCCATGAAACATACTTGCACAACTGGCCAAGTCAATGGTCTTAGCTCCAACAGGTAAATTTAGCTCCTTTCCTAAATCCATTCTGGAGCAATGCCATCCAAAAGGTCAGGTTGCTGTATGTTTCAGTGTCACATGATGTAATTTAGGGAAATGACAGCTACAAAAACTATTAACCTCAGTGGGACTTTTCCAATAAAATAAAATAAAATAAAATAAAATAAAATAAAATAAAATAAAATAAATAAAATTTTAAAATAATAGAAAAAAATAACAAATAAACTAGGGTTTTGATACTTGAAAGGAGAGAGTGAGTGAGAGATTTCAGGGACAGAAGCACCAGAGGAATGGAAAATATATGATGGTATGTTACTGAGTCAGTAATTTAAACCTACTTTATGGTTGGTGGCAAGAGCCGATAGCCTAGAGACATGATTCATCACATCCTAATGAAGACATCTAAAACAGGTCAGATGAATTCTGCTGTGAAAGAATTAATTTTTCTCTGCAGGGTTATAAACAGAGTCTAACGTGACTAAATCTGAGGTAGTTACAAGTCAAGTATAGAACAAAAGTGCATGACATGTTCAGAGGTTAGATGGATCCCACCCAAAGCTGCTGCTCCAAACTGACATTGTTTCATTGTTTAATTGTTTTCTTCTTGCTGTCAGCGCTGAATTCACTGGCATGTGGCAAGGCCAGCCAACCACTGAGAGAAACTCAAACCTCTGCAAGAGGAGCTATACCCATGGCTCAAGAAGTGAAGGGCAGAAGAAGATCAAAGACAATCTGTAATCTTGCCTGTGCAAGTAGCATTTTGAACATAATCACACAAAACAGGACCTTGACAGGTCATCTGGTCCACCCCTTGCTCTGAGGCAATATTCATCAGACTTTCTAGATCTGAACTGTTCTTGTCAAATATATGTCCAACTTGCACTTAAAAAGCCTCCAGGGAGAGACGTGCTGTTCACATCTCCTTACAAATACTTTTTTTTATCCTAGGAAGAACCAAGTTTTTTTATCCTAGGAACAACCTAGCCTAAATTTCTCTTACTGCATTTTACATGCTGTTTTCAGAGGATGAGGATAAGAGATTATTATCTTCTTCTTAGCAGCTTTTACACAGCTGAAGGCAATCTTCCTCCAACTTCTATTCCTGAGGCTAATTTTTTCAGTCTTTCACTGTACACGATGCTTGCTAAAGCTGGGGCCATTTTAATTTCAAAATTACCAGTAGCAATGCTGAATTTAATCTAATGTGGACAGATCTTGCCTCTCTTAGATACTGCTGAATCATCCTATAAATGTTAATTTATCTATTTAGCCTGACAAGCACTCTGAGTTACTGGGAAGTAGAACAAAGCCCTGTTTTACACAAGAGGACACGAGGCAGAGGGGTTTTGTGGTTCTAACTGCGCACCAGAGCAAGATCCAAGCAGCATATCCAGCCTCATCCCTTAGGAGGCAGGAAGCCAAGAGCCCATGCTGTAAGGGAGCCATGGTGTGCTTTGCCTGGGTATTTGTGATCACAGGGCAGCAGAGGGCAGCTTTTCTACAATACAGAGAGATCCATGCACAGACCAAGGGCAGGATTTCAAAAGCCATCCAGACATTATGCTTTTCAGAATTGTAAGGGCTAACTCCATTTAACTTAGAGTCGGTTATTGAATATATTTACATACCTAATGAAGCAGACATGTGACAAGTACTTAAACACCTTCCTCCTGATCACTTTAGGCACCCTGGTAATTTTAGAAATTCCAGCAGAATCAGCCTATCCACCACATCTGGTCTGACTGTGAGGTCTGCAGCTCTTCACATGTTCATTTGTATCATAACCTCAGTATTTTACAACTCTACTATCAATTCAGTGGATCCTATTCAAATAGGTGTTCAGA
Source organism: Vidua macroura (assembly GCF_024509145.1). Lineage (NCBI taxonomy): Eukaryota > Metazoa > Chordata > Aves > Passeriformes > Viduidae > Vidua > Vidua macroura. The sequence continues at coordinate 66,796,209 of NC_071573.1, read as the reverse complement.
AAGATATCTTCTAATGATTAATCTAGTGTTTGCATGACTGAAACTGAAGCACTTCATGCTTTTAGGCATGTCATTACTGGTAAAAAAGCAAGGCTTCATTCCAAGTTATGGCATTGCTCTTGGAGTTTGCAGCAACAACATGTGGATCCCTACTCTTCAGGGCTGAGATTGTTATTAGATATTGCTGAGAAATACAACAGGAATGGAAGGGTGAAGGGAAATGTATAGTTTCTGGTTTTGTCTAGCTTCCAAAAGTTTATTAGTCCTGATAGGACAGCAGGAAATCACACTTTAAAGCACAATGAATAAATTTTAAACCATCCTCAGAAAATACAGATTTTGCATTTTAGAACAGGAAACTGAGCACTTACGAGCCTGCTGACTGATTCAGTAACATCAGTAAACACATTACTAAAATGAGGAATACACTTTGTGAGACATAAGCTGTAGGTGATTGGAGATCACCTGAAGATACATAGATCCTAGATCCTGATCTATCACAAGTAAATATTTTTAGTTTCATTTCATAGTCGATAAAATATGCTCAGCTATCAAAACCCAACAAACATTCAGAATTCTTCACTTCGAACTTTGTCTTGGCTACAGTGACTGAGAAGGAAAAGAGAATGTTCCAAAGGATCATTTATTTTATCCTCTTTCGTATTACTTTCTGAAATATCTTCAATTGTGTGGCTACGAAAAATGCCGGAATGGATGACTTGAACAGTCACGGTGTTTCACTTTTATTTTTTTCTTATTTTACATGGGAAACGTTTATGTAAGTAGCCACACCACACTTAAAAGAGCAGATTGACAAATCGGCTTTTTGTTTCTTTGCTGGCTTGAGGGGACTTTGGGGTGGGAGGTCTTATTCCTGTCATGCATTATGGTGACAGCATCAGGCATGGACAATAAATATGAATGGGACACCCGGGATGCTGTCACCTCCACAGCCACCCTGCCCGCTCCGTGGTACCGCTGCCGTACTCTCTAGCTCCAGGGAATTCTCTGCCAGCACTCTGGTGTTGGAACCAAAACATTCCCTGAGGAGAAACGAGTCCTGCCGCTAAAAGGGAGAATGAGGGCATTTCCCTGAAGCTCGAGGCGGGGAGGAACGGGCGGGGGGGGGAAAGCCGTGTGCGCGCCAGGGATAAACAAACACAGGGGCACACACGGAGCGAGCGGAGCGGCCGGGCCGGACCGGGGGAGCTGCGGGGCGGGCTCCAGCGCGCCGTGCCGCCATGGCGTGAGGGGCCGGCGGAGCGGCGGCGGGAGGAGGAGGAGGACGGGGAGAGGTACGGAAGGAGGGCGGGGAAGCGGGAGGTGGAGCGGGAGGGGGGAGTCACTTTCTTCCTGCGTTGAAAAACGCACCCCTCACACCCCTCCCCGCTCCGTCCCCCGGGGCTGCGGAGGAGAAACTTTCTGGCAGGCGGGAGGCGGTCGGCGCCGGGCAGGGGCCGCGGGCGGTGAGTGCCCGTGCGGAGCGGGCAGCGCTCCGCGCTTCCATCCCGCCCCTGCGCTCCGCCGCGGCTCCCGGGGCGCCTGGCGGTGGGGCGGGGGCGCCGGCGGGTTTGGGAAGGGACGGTCAGTCCGAGCGCTGCCTCCGGCACACGGTCCCCAGGCCGTGCGGCGCCCGGGGGAGCGGCGGGAGCGGCTCCAGGTACCGGCGGGGCCGGGCAGCGGGAGCGGGGCCGGGGCGTCCCGCGGGGAGCACCCCCAGGCAGGCACGGGCTTTTCCCGGCTTGCCCCAGCGGAACGGAGCTGCTGTCGGGACACCCGCAGGACGGGCCCCGCGAGTCCGAAGGAGGTGGGGGCGTGCGGGGGGACGTGGCGCTTTCTGTGCGAAGCTTCACCTGTGGGCGCCGTGGGTAACAGCTCTGCTCCTCCGCAGCACCGGGACCGCGGGAGCCTCCGAGCCTTCTACTACCGAGTTCAGCCTCCCAAAAATGCAGGTGTGAAAGGTAAGCAGTAGCATCCTTGTCTTGCACCTAGGCAAGCTGAGAGACAGGAACAGAGCGACTTGCCCGATGCAACTTCCTGCCACTTCTTTTTTTATTTTTATTTATTTTTTTTTAATTGGGAAAGTTTTAAGTGACCTAGGACCAGAGCTGTCAACTCGGGAAGCTCAGTCTTCTCAGCCCCAGGCAGTGAGTTGCAATTCCTATAGCTAGTATTGCATGAAAGCAGTGCATCATCACTTGGTGTGTCTCATGCCAACTCTTAAAATTCAGTTTGGTATGAATGAAAGTAACCACTCTTTCTGTTCTGTCACTCCCTCTTAAAGCAATATAAAACTGTGACATTTTTCTGTGTTTTCAAGTTGGAGTGGCTTGCCATAAGCAATGGCAACATAAAAAGTAGTCACAACTGAAAAAAAATGCAAGAAATATTGCTCAACCCTGGAGATTTTTCAGTCACACTAAGATCAACTGCAATTTAAATAACACTAAAATTTTAATATAGTCAAAACAAGGACAAAGAAAATCTCAGCCTAAATATTGCCACATTATGTTTATCATGCCAACTATTATTACTGCAGTATTTCAAAAAAGGAACAATTCAGCTGAAGGGCAGCAGTGGGAGTTAATAATTCAGATGCTGTTTATTACTCTGAAAGACTCTAGCTGGGTACCCTTGGGCAAGTCACTCCACCTCTCCATGGCTCTGTTTTCTTCCTCATAAAACAGATAAATGTGCTTGCTTGCTTCACAGGGGTGTTGAGAAGTTTAATTAATTAATTAGTTTCATAACTACTTGTAGAACCTTGGGTACGTCGTTCTACAGAGGTGCTAAGTATTATTTCAACTAAGAGTTTCCTTACTGTGTCTCATCACTTATACGTGTTTTTTTTAAATGACCTGAATTATTCATGTTTTTAGGGGAAGTCATCAAAGTAGCAGTTTTGGGTTGGGATTGTCTTGACGCTCTGTAAACTTCGCTGAGATGTGAAACCGAAATATACTAACCACAGTGTATTTTAAAGAGGCAGAGCTACTGGGCCTTTTAAAAAATGTCATTTTCTTGTTATTCGAAGTAAGAGCTTGCCTTTGTTGCTTTGTTTGAAGTATTGTGATGTTTTGCATGATTTTGAATTGCTGTGAGAAACACCTGAGTGCTCTTAAGAGAAGGATATAAAAATAGTTTCTAAACACATCTGCTTTCTTTACTGTGAACACTGATCTCAGAAGACACTTGGTGCTGATTTTCCACTACACATTGGTATACAGTCTCCTTTACAACCTGTTCTTTGGTTATAGAGAATGTTGCAAGAAAGAAATGCATAAGATGAACCATTGATTGCCTATGGTAAAAGTTGATAAATTTTGGTTGCCTAGGCAAACTCAGTTTTTATTGCAATGTATATTAGTTATTGTAACTAGGTATTGAGTAAATATCTGCACTACAGTGGTGAGGAAAATGCATTTTATTACTTGGCCAAATATTAGATGTGATTTTTATAGGTTGTATACAGTTGTAAGTAAAAATGAGTAGCTGAAAGCAGGTTTTAGAGTGATATCTTTGGTTTGATACTTTTTAAAGGCTCGTGAGGTCTGTGTGTACCATTTCTTTTCCTCAAGGACAATGACACCAAGTACATTAGCTTTTTTTAAAACTGAATTCAAATAAAACCTAGATCAGAGGTAGTAAAAAGTGGTTCATATCACCAGGCAGCTGTTGGGTTGTGAATGAGCATAGGAAGTTTATATCTTAGTAGAGAAATTATCACATCCATCAGTACCCAGCAGTCTGAGCAGTCAAATCTAGGGTTAAACGAGGAGGTAAATGTCCATAAAACTGAAGTGTCCCTTCTCTCAGAAGTGATTGCATTTAACTAAAATTCAGTCACATTCTTAGTTTGTGTATGGAAACTTGCACATCTGGCACCCACAGCATACTATAGCAATGAGCAGAGATAAATCTAGTTACTATTGCTATTGTTCCTGGATATTTAGCAAGAAATAGAGCCCTTTGGGACGGGGGCGGGGGTGGGTGTGCTGAAGGAATTAAAAAATAAAGAAAAAACCAACTTTCTGCAACCATTGTTTTCTTGCTTAGACTTGGTAATCCAAGTGTGTGGTGAGTGAAAGAGGTTATGACTTTTTCTTAGCAAATGGTGTTTAATTGGTAAATATGGCATCTTAGCAGCTAGTTTGTCCTGGCTGTTCTCACCTTCTTTGCTGTCTCTGTTCAGCTGAGGTAGATCAAAGAGCTTAGTTACAGCACTGTATTCTCCTAAATGTGTTAAATCATGGTGCCAGTTCATGTTCAAGACTATGGCCACATAAAATATAAGCCAGTATAAATAATTTAGTAATAAATAGTTTAGTATTAATAATTCTGCATTTGACTCCCTTTGAGCCAGTTTTCTGTTTACATGGGTAAACTTTGTACTGATGTCTCTTAGCCCACCTGGGATAGGGTGAAGTGTGACAGTGCTGCTTTAGTAAACCCCCCAACCCTTTTGCACTGCACTATGTGCTCAGGATGATAACTGGGCAGAGAAGCCTTCTAGGAAAAAGGAAATTTAGCAAATGCCACCAGAGATCTCTCTCATGAATGCTTTGTCAGTAAAAGTTTAGCAGAAGTGAAGTGTTGGTAATGGAGAGCTGACCAAAGGGGTCTGGTCATTTTGGGAATCACACAAAGGACAGAGTACTGGAAATGTTTTCTCACATCAGGTGCTGGCGTGACACTTTCATCCACTCTTAGGACATGGTCAGGTGTGGAAGCACAGGGACAATGTGACTATTATGCACACAATCTGAAATTACCTTTGTTTAGTCTTTCTTTCTGTTTTCCCCCTTGCTTAGACTCAGAGTATACAAGAGGAATCAGCAGTAGCATTGTTTAGAGTAGGCAAAGGACTGTAGGTTATTTGACTTCGGTAGGTGTTGTATCTTGGTGCAAGAGAAATGTAATTTTAACATACAAGTTCTTTTACCATGGTTGGCCTGGTCTATGTTTTTATTTTGTGGGGAGTTTTAATCAGAAATATTAAAAATGCTGAACATTTTATATAAACCTGGTATGCCTTCTTCAGCCTTCTAATGAAGTGGCTGCTAGAGTTGTTAAAGTGTTTTGAAAAGTTGTTCACAAGCATTTCTGTGGATATCGTGTTCCTTTTAATCATATCCTTGCAATCATGGTTCATCATACTTTTTACCAAAATGATCTGTCTAGTTTTAGTTCTGCTGTGAGAGCCATGCCTGCACAACTTAGTCAGAAATGAGATCATAAGATTCTAAATTTCAAAATTAACCCATAATTTAATGACTGTGTTGACACCTGCTCACAGATTGCTCATGCACTCTGTGAGTAGCTACATTTTGCAGGAATCATGTGGCTGTTTAACTCCATCTGCAGTTGAGACTTCTGCCTTTGAAAATGTAATGATCACTTTTTTTCAAGGCTTTTGTTAAGGGTATTCTGGGGAGCACTGAGGACAATAATAGCCCTGAAGGAACTACAGGACAATACATTTTATTGTCTGTCCCAGTTTGTACTCTGAAAAAAGCGGTTTCATCTGGGTGTGTGTATATTACATCTATGGGGAGAGAGAGAGGAGCTATATGCTCTATCTCTCTGTGGAGAAACCTTAGATAATGAGGTAGCAGCAGAATCGTATCAATAATAACGAACAACACACTCATCTGTAGAGAGATGCAGCTACCAGGTAGGGTGGTACAATTTAGGCCTACAAGCACAGTGACATTTATCCTGTAACAAATGAACCAGTGGTTCTTCTGTGTGAGTACACATTTGGAGTCTGCATACTCACACTCTACGGTTATCTGTAGATAATATAAAAGCAAGTGTTGGTTTAAATTGCTTAGATTGCAAACTCTTTAGGTTCAGAAATTGACTAGCATCAGCATCTTTGGACTTTGCAGGTGCTCCTGTATGCTGTCACAATAATTTAACATATATGATTGGCATGGTTTTATCCCAGCTGTCAACTCAGCCCCACACAGCCACTTGTTCACTCCCTTCAGTGGGATGAGAAAGATAATTGGAAGAATTAAAGTGGGAACACTCTTGGATTGAGATACAATCAGTTTAATAGATAAAAGCCACACAAAACAGAGAATTCATTCACCACTTCCTGTGAGTGGGCAGGTGTTCAGACAACCCCAGGGAAGCACGGCTCTGTCACATGGAATGGTTACTTGGGAAGACAAATGCCACAAGTCTGAATGCGTCTCTCTTTCTTCTTCTTTCCCAATATTGTATGCTAAGCATGACTTCATATGTTATGGAATATCCCTGTGGTCAGTTGGAATCAGCTGTCCTGACTGTCCCCTCCCAATTTCTTGTACATGCTCAGCCCCCTTACTGGTGGGGTGGGGGGAAGAGGCAGAAAAGCTCTTGATTGTATAAATGTTGCTCAGCAGTAACTAAAACATCCCTAAATTATCAACACTGTTTCCAGCACAAATCCAAAACATAGCCCTGTACCAGCTACTATGAAGAAAATTAACTCTTCACTAGCCAAAACCATCACAATGAAAATAACGACAAAATATTAATATAGTTTTGTGTGGAACACTGAGTCATAAACAGGATATGGAAACATAATTAAAATTAGTTTTGATCCCATAGCAACTGAAGGATATGATGCATTTTAGAATTCCTGTCTATTAATATGAAGTCCTGTGGAAATGCTTTATAAATAAAAATATTTGATATCTTCAGCTAATCAAGTTTGTAGACATAGATACAGAGAGTGAGAACTGGTTTTGTAAAACTCCAGCAGAATCACATCATTTGTTTGCAACATCTTGAAGACCATTGAAGGACAATTAAAGTAATAAGCAGGGAATAATAAAACTGTTAATTATACATGGTCAAGAACAACAAATGAGGGGACTTAAAACATTTACAAGTATTTGGAAGAGTAAAGGTTAAGGCCAGCAAAATAGAGTTAGTTGGAAAGAGGATAAAAGTTGAAGTCTGAAATTAAAACACTTGTTTTGGTATCAGAAGTTTCTGGTGTTGTAATCAGCCTTCTCACAAGTGAGGGAAGATGGGCGGCATGCAATTCCCTGGGGTGGATTAGGCACAAGGAGGAATTCTGGCAGCAGTAAATTGGCTTTCCCCTTTTGCATGTAGGATTATATTTTCCTGTCCTTTATTTGTACCTCCTGGGCCTTGCCATTGCCATGTGAAGTTTTTCCAGGTCCTCCTGCACTCCATGACCATACCACTGGATCCACACAGAGACTCCAGTCTGCCCCAGGCATTCTATTCCCTTGCTCCCTTCTTGTGGCGGGTGGTTGTGCCTTAGGGTTCTAGGCTGCTCTCAGAGGAAACCCTAAACATCGTTCCTAATACCTGACTCCAAAGGGTTCACAGCCTTACTGACCCCCAGTGGGTCTCTTTGAGAGGGCCAGGAAGACAAGTTACTTCTCAGTTATTGCCAAAGGAATATTGTTTCACCATCTGGATTGTGCAGGAGTTTTTGTTCTGTGTTTCTGAAGTGCCTGTTACTGTCATAGTCCTAAACCCCAGAGGTGCCCTACATGCTGTAGTAGTGTAACATGTGGATGAGTGATTTGCTTGGCTTCTGGGACATTAATGGAGCAAAGGTAGGGAGTATATCCTCTTGGCCTAGATGAAAATTCTCAAACTGCCTTCCTATAGTGTTAAGATCTGTGAAAACATTTCTAAAGTAAAAAACAAAATCTAATTTTAATTATTGAAATGGCCTTTTGAAAATATGTCAGCACAGGATACAATGCTGGTGTTCTAGAAGGAATCTTTCTCTGGTAGCTTATAGTTTTAAGCCTTCAGTGGTAAAAATGATTGGGCTTTCATTCCCTGAATGTGGATGCCTTAACAGGCATGTCTGTACTGGTTGGGAATGATCATCTGCAGGATTCTAGATGTCAAAATTACTTCTTTACTCATTCTATAGAGTGAGATATGGAATAAAAGATCCTAGTGAGGGTTAGGAATAGTATTGTTAGTGCAACAAAAAAATTACTGGGAAAGCATTTTTTACAGGAGGATAAATTGTAAATAAAATAGAAGGACATTGTAAATTCCCAGATTATGGTTGACTATTTAAATAATGTTTTAAATCATGCAGACTATTTAAATCATGTTTTCACTTGAGGCAGAGAGAAGGTTATACATTCAGTGTGTGTGTGTATGCCCTGTTAATTTCTATACACAGTGATAAAATAGACAAATAAGCTTTTAACTGGAAGGAATTAACAAATGAAGCTTCCATCACAGATGTCTTACAGATCCTACTGTGAACTTATAAAATTATTTTGCAGTTGCTGTCTTACCTGTAGCATGGTGGAGAATGAATGCAGCCCTCCATTCTCCTGGAATTATGGTCTGACACAGCTGTGTACTGCTCTGCACAGATCCATTTAATTTTGTGTTAGATCAAAGGACAGACACAAGTTTAAATCTTGACTGCTGACAAGATGGCATATACTGATAATCCCTATAGGAACTGGCTGTTTCTGGTTGCATTGGGATTTTCATAGTGCAGCTGTTAGTCAGACATAAAAGCTGATACAAACTTCTTTCAAGGTATTTCAGATCATTTCAGAACAAGTGCAGTACTAACACCTGGGTACCTGAGCTGTACTTTATTTACAGCAGATGTAATTCTAATTATATTTGGGATTTCAGTATTTAAGTTTTGAAATACCTTTGAAATTATATAATTGCAGCATGTTTTTCATAGTGAAAAAAAACAGAGGAAGAAATGAAGTAATGTCCCCTGGTGGTTAAGGTCGTAATAGGTGTTTTTCAAGTTTTAAGCAGTGATTTTTACACCTTTCCAGCTCCATTTTTATTGGAGAGGCATATAGTCACTGGTTTTAGCTCATCAGTCAAAAGGTGGGTGAAGGACTCCTGACTGCTCCTGTCCCTTGGGACGTGGGAGCTTGCCACCCTGGTATCCTGCCCCATAGCTTTGAAAGGGTCTCAACAGTACTGCTTGTTGATGTAGAAGTTGTACAGCATGGGACTTTGGTCAATAGATAGATTGTGATTATTACAGCACAAAGATAAGTTTATAGTTTTATTGGTTCTGCCCCATCATGCACCTAATTATGCTGTATTGGATATGGTTCTCTGGAACCAAATGACAATATATATATGGGAATTAGTCTCCATTGACCCATTCACCTCTCTGTTTTCATGGACTTACCCTGCATTTTTTAGTACCAGAATGTCACTGGATTCAGTTAGAAGACTAAATTGCTCTCCCATTCTTAAATATGTTTGCAAAATATCTAGATTGGTGTTAAAACTGACTTTGTTGAACAAAACAGCTCTTCAGTTGATGTAACTTGTGACCAGATGACACAAGGGAAAACTACGCACCACAGCTTTGGTCACGATGAAGAGACTAATTTATTTTGTCCGACTCTAATCTTTTATAGTTCTCAAAAGGTGCCAGTGGATTGGAGGGTGAACGTGCTACCTCTCCAACGACACTGGACAAACTACCTGTACATCAAATTTCTCTGCCTCTATGAAAGAATGCAAAACAATAGGTTGTTTACAGAAAGTTGTGTGGGAAAGTTCTCTACAAGAATGTAAACTCAGAAGGCTTTAGAAAACTCTTGATAATCAGGGCAACAGTAACTGGCATGATTTTAGAATGCTACCATTATATAATGGTACCAAAAATTCCAACTGATATATTCCATGTTATAGATTCTGCTCTTCTCATCAGCAACAAAGTTAATTGTAATGTGTGTGAAAAGATATTTCAGATATTTAGACAAAGTGCAAAAAAAAAGAGATCCTACAGAAGTTTGCTTTTCTCCGCTGTTATCTAACCTACTGCTTCTTGTGTTACATTTTGGCAGTTGCCAGCACTGGGACAAAGACTTGCACATCCCTCTCCATTTAATGGAACAATATTCCACACACATCTCATTGCAATGTTATCTATTAATTTCACAGTTTTGGTAGGACAGCATCTGTTTCTGATGGTTGACCATTTCTTGTTGAAATACCTACGACTTTCTTACCTGTTTTAGCACTGGGTTCTAAAATTGCTTATTTTAGGTTTAATACCAGTTCTTGTGATGTAATTTGTGACAAAACTGTAGTGACACTGTTGTTCAAAATGTAACTGCATGTTATAATATTACAAGCATTGAAGAAATGGAGTAAAAAAAGTTCATTTTCACTGTCAATAATTTGTGAAATTTACATCCATGCTGACTCAGAGGTCATTTTCTAAGGTAAAAGTTTGCGCACTGAACCGGAAGATTTGATTTTCGTCAGTATGGTGGAACAGATTTTCCTTTAAATATTTGAACACATTTCTTAGGCAGACATTTGTTTCTCAGGTATCTCAGGTAACGATAATGAGAACTGTAGCCTTTGTGGAAAATAGTAGCTTCCCAAAAGAAGACAAAGAGTCTGATGTGTTCATGTCCCAGTCCTGGGCTCTGGGAAGATCTTTTATTCAGAAACCTGAATAATCTATGGTGTTGTAATGCCTCCGTTTCATGGAAGTTTTAGTCACCTGAAATCCCACCTTTTTTGTTCCTGACTGTACATGTTGATGAGGTGCCCATGTCAGAGACGGGTCATGGCTGGCGTGGGCGATGCCAGCAGAGACACCTGCAACTTCTACTTTTTAAGAAGTGTTGCAAGTTTGGTCCCAGGTAAAAGCAGCTACAAAGCAGAGTGGCTCTTCAGAACTGATACTACAGAAAACCACAGTTCTTTACCTGTTTTTAGTTTCCAATCACCCACAAGAAGGTCAGATTGCTTCAAGGACAGCTGTGTAAGCTGGTGATCCTAACAGCACCATCATTTCCTCTCCCTCCTCCTCTGCCCATCTCTCACTCCTCTGCTCTCACTGATGAAGCGACGTCTCTGTGCACATGTGGCAGAAATAAATGGGCCTCTCTTTTCTTTTAAATAGTTTATTTGGTAAAGTTATCTGTATAAACTAATGTTTAGTTTAGTTAGTGGTTTCAGTTTTACAATGTTTTTTTTCTTTCTGCAGCTGAACATCTATCAGTCGATGCAGATGGGGAGAACTAAAATTGTTAAGATTTAATCTGTGTTGGGTGTTTTTTTTCTGGAATAATTGTTGTTTTTTACTGTTTGTTTCTACTGGCAGTGGAGTGGAAATCATGTAAATGCTCTTTCAATCTAGAACTAAATGACAACATTTGCAAAGCACACTGGATAATAGCATTTTCTTCCATGGGCAAGCATCCTTCATTCTCCTTTTAATTTTTAATACTTAATCAGATCAGGGTTTCCTAACTGAATAAAACCCCCTCATTTTCAGAAAAGGTTGAGTTGCTTGGTAAAGTTTTTCTTGGAAGATGTGGCTGGTAATGATGCAGTGTAATATGAGAGTAAGAAATTCCTTTAGCTTTAAAAAATGGTATTGTGAGTGCACGTTAAATGATCAGAAGGCCCAGACTCCAATTCTTTCAAGCCTTGTGTATCAGGCGAACTCGTAACGAGTTCACACACAACTGGTAAGCTGGAGCTTATGTGGAAAGTTATCTGCACAGATCCAGCTTCACCTTAGCTATGCTGATAATCAAGGTTCGGAGGTTTGCATGGAAAGAAGGTGCACTCCTTTCCCACTGCCTCCTCCCATCCATCAGTCACACCAGGCTGAGCTCTGCAAGGTTATGGGAAAGTGCTCACTGTCCTTAGTGAGTCATGGCTGCTGAGAGTTATTGTCTTCATATCGTAGGAAGAGTGTCAGTGTTTAACCGAGAATAAATGATTTTGTACTCCTGCTTTTGTCACTGCCTATTGACTTTCTTCCAGATCGTGACTTTGAATAAATATACAATAGGTTGGTTTTCCAGTTTTTCTGTTGTTAGCCTAAACAGTGTGGTGTAGTGGTTCCTTCTCATGTAAAGGTAAAAAAAAAAAAGGGTTTACTTTCTCAGTGAAATGTGCACATGAATAAAGGGTGAAAATGTGGGAGGCTATTGAATACTTCAGAGTACAGACTTTTTGGCAACACTGGATGTGTTTGATGATGGTGTAATGCTGGGAAATGTGTGTTCAGATTTGCAAAGGAGTTCTGGGAAACTTTACTGTATATTCCCTAATGGTTGGTCAGAAATAACTTAATTTAGGGAATACTTAAAACCATCCCTAAATTTATATATGTTCTTAATTGTCACTGATGTGCAGAACACTTACAGTAATCAAACCAAAGTAAAGAATGCATGAAGTCCTTACTGCTAGCTGGGGTTTTTTTCTGCTTGTGTGAACCAGGAAGTTTTTTCAATAAATGGCTAACACAGAAAAAGCTACAGGCATTTTTGGCTTTTTTGAGGTATTTTTTACATTCTTTCCTCTGCCCACAGTTCTAAAGGATCAGAGAGGCTTTAAAAATAAACAAACTGTAGTGGGTTTTTTATTATTATGACAAAGCAATTTTTTCATCAATTAAAAAATTACATCATGTTTCAAACATAATGTATTGCTTTGGCTGATTTTTACCTCCTTCCTGTCAAAATATACTGTTGTATAGCTTCCTTCAGCACAAAGAATACAAGTAGACTTTAGTAGGTCTGGATAAACTGTGGTGCATGTGTCTTTTTGTATGTGTGTATGTGGGGAGAGACTCTGTAGATGTGTAGAAGTGTTACCAAATAAACCAGCCTGTGATAATGTGTCCTGTAACATTGGTTTACATCCAAATCAGGGCAAAATGTACTTGCAAAATCATTAAAGTACTATGAAAATGTCATCTTCCGTTACGCTCTGTTTAAGCAATTATGCTGCTCGCTGTATTAGATAAATTTAAGCAGTTACAGGGTACAATATATTTGTAGGTATGAATTCGCAACAAAATTATGTATTTCTTGGCCAAAGATATTTGCTCACAAATTAATTTTAGTATCTGAGCACAAAAAATCTAGAGGGTCTGGGCACACAGTAGTCATGAAGGGTACTTGTCTGTCAAAGTTTTCTCATATTAATGACTTTGTTGAAACAGGATATGGGTCTCTAAATAAGGTTTTAGTAGCCTCAGTTTCTATTAGAAAATTTTGGCTCTGGAATAGGGACCTGTGGGGAGTAAAGTAAAAGGTTGCTTTGTACTTCAACTTCCTATAAGTTTTATGACTGAATCCTATGAAACTGGTTTTCCATGGGAGAAAAAAAGTATCTGTTTTTAGGTTTTCTTTGCTTCTATTTCTCCTTTTAATAATTGAAAACTACTGTTCATTATTTACATAAAAGTGTCTCACTTGAGCCTGCTTTTCATAACCTTTTCCCTTGTAAGAATTCTAGGAATTTGCTGGCTTTCCTCAGGGGGATCTTGGCCATGTTTTATCTGTGACTTTAGGCCAGATAGTTGATAATTTCTAGAAAGTAACTTACTATGTTTAAATTGCATTTGCCTCTGCATAGATTTCCCATTTGAGCACGTTTCAAGAAGAAATGTACATAGAAGAATATGCATTTTAATACAATGTTCAGCCTTCTTGGTAACTGGCAGTAAATCTCAACATGTAAAATGGAAAGCCCCTTGGAAAAAAATACTAATATGCAAACCCCTAAATGCCCGGAAGGCAAAGTATTTCAGCTGTTTTTCTAAGACTCTGCCACTTACTGTTTCCCTTTTTGATTCCTGACTTGCTCTTTTTATCCCTTTTTTTTAAATGAGGACGTGTCAGAACCGGAGGCCTTGAGCCCTGTATAAAGTGACCCCAGCACAAACCTCCAGCATTCCTCATCTTTCCCTCTCTCCAGCTGCTAACATCAGCCAAGGCAGCACGCAGGCTTGGCTGCCGCCAGCTTCCTGGCTCTCCCCCTTCCTCCTCCCTTCCCGCCCTTCTCCACTTGCCAGTACAGTCAGCGCTGCTTCGTATTAGGCACCATTGCAATTATTTGAAATCCTGAGTACAAGAGCTGTTGTTGTGTCCCTTCAGCTGGAATCAGCTACTAGAGGGCAAGGTGTGGGAATGAAGGGGCTTTCTTCAAAGTGTACAGCTTTTTTTGTCTCACGTGAATTGCTCAGTAGATGTTTCGTCTGACATATTCAAGTAGAGATGATTTGAAAGTCACCTGGAGATTACATAGGGTTCTTTAGATGGAATCATATTTCCTAGAGAGGCTCCTGAATGATAGGGTCTCACAAATTCATTTTCTAACTCATTCTTTCATGTCCATCTTTCACAGGACATTTCAAAGATGGTTTGGCTGCCATTGAGACCTGGAGATCTGATGCCACAATGAGGACTCACACACGGGGAGCCCCAAGTGTGTTTTTCATACACGTGGTTTGCTTTGCCTTCGCCTGCGGCGCCAGGGAGGACCAAGACACGATGGTTCCTTTTGTCAACGCCAACTATGACAGCTACCCCATGCTCTACTTCTCCAAGGGGGACGTGGAGACTCTGCGGCTCCAGGCCAGCAGCACGCACCAGCACATTGCAGCTCGTCTGATTGAAGCAGTGCAAACCATGCTGTCAAATCCCCTGGAGTACCTTCCTCCCTGGGACCCAAAGGAGTTCAGCGCTCGCTGGAATGAAATATATGGCAACAACCTTGGGGCCTTGGCAATGTTCTGTGTGCTCTTCCCTGAAAACATGGAGGCCATCAATATGGCCAAGGATTACATGGAGAGGATGGCGGCTCAGCCTAGTTGGTAGATTTTTGTCTTTTTTTTTTTTTAAGTTATTCTTACTGTATAAACTGCTTATAGTTGGAGGAGTGAGTGGATAAGTGAATTGCTTAAATTATGTCAGTTGCACTAATATTCATTCTAACTTGCTAAATGCATTTACCCTCATCTGGACCAGCAGTGACACACAGCTTTTCACCTTCACTGGACTTATCTTCTTGAAAGTTGATACTGAAAGGAGCATGATTCTTTATGTACCACCCTGTCTGCTGTAAAAAAACAAAAAGTAATCCAAACCCATTCGAAATCAGAAGAAAGCATTTCATATCTGTTTTTTGGCAAAAAGTGCTAAAAGTTTTACTTTATTTTTTTTTCCCCAGATTCATACATATCTTTTGGATAACTAATTCTTCCTTAGGAAGAATTTAGGAAAGGGGGACCTATGAAAAACGTATAATTAGGTGTAGGTAAAAATGACACTCTTGGGCTTCTGCAGTCTGCTCTGACATCTGTCTGAGCTTTAGTTCAGGCTGGCAGCTTCACTTGGCTGCATGGTTCTTGGGCCTTTCCTTAAGACATACTAGGACATGATAGTTGTCCATCTGATTACTGGAACTACCTGAGTAACTGGCATTTTGATGACCACCTCCTGGGTTAACTTGCCCTGGATGTGAGTTGTCATCCCTACAAGTTACTCTGTCTTCTCTGTGCCACACTCTTTCTATGGGAACAGAAGTTAATGTTCGCACTATAGGAGTGATTCTAGAGTTGGGACCTCAAGGTCTCCTGCTTTTCATACTCACCTGCAATTTATCTCCTCTTTTTGCTCAGGCAGATGCATTTCCCTTACCTCCCTGCAGCAGCTGCCACTTGGTGCACCTTGCAGACTAGGGTCCAGGATTGCTGTCACTGTTGAATAGGTCAGAGGGCAGGAATGTGGGTCAGGATAGTGGCATCTGCACAGGGCAGAAAGAGCTGGATGTGGCACTGCTCCCTTCTGTCATAGCTGCTTTTCTACAGCTCTGTGGTGACAGCAGCTCAGCAGAAGTGTGAGTCAAGATTCAAGTCAGCACAAGAAGAGAAGCATTAGCTGTTCAAGCAGGATTCATTGCTCAAACTACTATTCCTTATCCTCCAATAACCAACTAGTAGTATCCTATAAATGTTATCCTTCCATGGGCCATCACTGGAATTATGCTGGATTTGAGCTAGCATAACTTGGGATCTATATCCTCCTGATTGGCATGATTGAAAAGCCATGATAGTGTTTGGGTTCCCCTGCACTAAGTATTAAAATGGTGAATGCCACAGAGTACATGAGCTAGAGCAAAAGAAGTGATGGGAGACAGAAGGGACACACAGGCCTGCATGTCACAGAAGAGAGGACGTGGGATTTAGGAAGAAAAATATTGTCTCAAAAGTGATGGTAATTTCCAAAATCTCCCACTGAAGCATAGCAATACAAAGCTTCAGTCTTAGCTCTGGAGACAATGTGGAGATAGTTTCACTTGGCACACTGACAGAGGGATATAGCCTACAGAGGTGAATCCAAGGATGTGTGACCATCTCAAATAGGAGACAGACTGCTCCAAAGTCAACACCTTCCTCCTTAGTTTCATTGTTCACACTCTTTCTTAACTTGTTTTGGGAAGGCTATAGTTACATGGCCATCTGTTTTAATGAAATAAGAAAGAGGGGGAAGTATTATTTTGAGTAGGAGGACTTGTTTGTGTCTGTTTTTTTGTTTCCTACATCTTACTCTCTGTCTCAACCTTATTTAAGTTCCCTATGTCCTGTGATTCCTGCCCTGGATTATTTCTGGATGTTCTGTCCCTTGTTATAATCCTCCCCTTTGTCCCAGTTGACCAGATACCAATCAGAACCAAGCAGGTATCCCATTTCCGCTTGGCTTTGATGTTATTTACTTGCCTCCAACTACTGTTTTTTCTCAAGCAAGTATCTTACATTACCTTGGTGAAAGAGAAATCATGTTTTTCCTGTCTTTCCCTTCTGGTGTAGACATCCCATACAGAAATCAATCAAGTTTAATCAGGGTTTTCTGCTTTGCAAAATAAGTGGCTGCAATATGCTTAGTAGTAGTGGAAGTCCAGGAGGAAATTTTAAGCATAGGTGATAGAGCTGGGCTCAGCTGCCCTTTGTATAACCTCCAGCTGGCCACCTCCTCAAATGCAAAAACATGAATCTGGTTTCCATTTTTGTTATGAACTTATGTCGAAATGCTGTCAGCATGGAGTTTACACTATAACCCCATCAGTGGTGGTAGTAAAACAGATCTCTCTCCGTTGTCCAACAGTGGTTTTCAGAAAAGTAGGAATGTGACATCTCTGAGGCATGTACTGCACTGTCTGGCTTTGCTCAAATAGGCTGGGTTAGCAGGCTGAAGAACTGGGCAGACAGATTATGTAAATCTGTTTTTCCTAAGAAACTCAATTTTAAAGTACCAGACAATGTTACTGCACGTACTTCTCCACTTAGGATAAGACTAAGAGAATAAACAATATAAATAGGAGATGTGGCTTTTCTGTGAGCTGTTCTAGCAGTGTCAGAGTGGTGGAATTTTTTGTCCAGTCTTCTAGGCATGTTTGGTTTTCCTCAGACTTTGGGAAAATACCATTCTGGATGATATATTATAATTATTGTCCTTATTAAATAATTTGAGGGCATGTGTGTTCTGTTCAGGAGGGGGAAAAGAAGGAGCAGTCTTGATGTTGCTTGACTTTGGAGCCTTGCATGTTAGGAGAGTCATCTGCCATAACTCTTTATTTCATCAGGAAAGAGGGCTTTTACAAAAAGGTATCCATAAGGTAAGTAAAATGGGCCTCTCCTTAGACCTCCTCAGTAATGTAGGTTCCAAGACTGACATGTAAATTTTATGGAAAAATATCTTTTTTATCACTGACAGATTCATCAACATGTTGGAAAGTTAAATCTGGCATTGGCAGTTTAATTCTTTCAGCAGTATAATCTGGATTTCTTTTGACTTCTACTGTCATGGCATTGACTCTAAAATAGCTTTAGAATTAAAAAAAATAAAATCATCTTAATGAGTTTTCTCTAGTTTTTGTGGCAATGTTAAGTAAAATTTAAGCCTTGCCAGAAAACAAAAGTGTATGTTTTTAGCCTATGCAGTAGTTGAATAAAAGAAATATGGTTTAAAATGTCACTGGTTATTTGTTTCAGAATGCTAGGAGATTAAGTAGACTGACATTTTAAATTTCTTCTTTACATTAGTGGAATCCTCAATAGTCCAAATATCCCAGGATACAATTATGAGAAAGTCTACTGGTAACTGATATATACATGGAAGGGGCATGTAATTAAGAACTCTGGTCCTTTCTCATCTATTAAAGTAGTCATTTTATGTCACATAATAAAGTACGCCCATAACTGAGTTCCCGTTTGTGTCAGCTTACAGAGGTTGAGCCGTTTGTCATAACAACCCATGTGGATAGGCATGCTACTCATTAGCAGAGCATCCCTAATGGCTACATCCTGGAGTAGGTTTACATTTTAAAGTAAACAGAGGGGCACTGGGTAACAGCTAACTATATCATCCAAAATAATATGGGAACGGCACTGTTGGGGAGACTAGCAACAGCAAACAAACGTGCATTAATATTTAGTTGAAATAGATGAGCATTAATGGTTTTGCCTATAAAAATTAAAAGCTGGTATTAAATAAACCCATTGGTTTTCCATGGGTTAGATATATAGATACTTTCTAAAATCTTATGGGAAGTTTGTCCTTATATTTGAATCATAATACCTTTTTTCAGAGGGAACAGAGGATATTGATGTGTTTTCTCTGACTGGCCCCTAGAGCACTCCCCACCAGAAGGGTGTTTTGGCCAAGAAGATCTGTGCTCATGATTCTTTCCATATGCCTCTGGCTTGTCCCGTTCCCGTACTGAGTGGAATGATGTAATCAGAGTCACACATTGTGCAGAAATAACAGTTCAGTCAGATTCTCTGGTTTGGACAAAGCAGTGAAAAACTTTCTTTCCTAAGCCCACTTTACAAACAAACACCTTGGAAGTTCACAAATTCTACACCCTTCTTGTAGCAAGAGAGATGTTCCGATTTGCAATGGCCAGAAAGAGATTTCTGTGGGTTTGTTTTTGGGTTTTTTTGCACATAGTTGATGCCCCATTTTTAAAGACAAGTATGTTACCAATGTGCAGTAAGGTGTGGGATTTAACAGTGGCTCTGTGGGTTTCACAGGGCAGATAATTACTGTCAAGCACGTGCAGACATTCCAGGGAAATAGCAGCAACTAAGGAGAAGGCAACAGGAGGCTTTGGATTAACAAATCTGTGTCCTTTCTGCTGCTTTCTTACAAATTAGCAATCCCGTAGCCTTCTGTTAGTCACTGCTTATTAAAAAGTATTGGAGCATCCTATAGGACCATTGCTATTAATATCCAGATAGTGCTAAATGTTGAACAGTACAGATTACAAGGTAAAAATAGGTACATGTAAATAATTAAATGTGTGGATAATAATTTGACTAAAATAAATTCATATATGCCAAGGTGAAATAAAGCAAGTCTCTGTGCTGACACCAGAAATTTATAACATCTGTTTGACTCCCAATAATCAACTAGCAATCACATTCAAAGAAAACTTAGAGGGGCTTTGTAAGACTGTGGAATAAAAGTTAGCATAAAAGAAGCTTGGAGGGTACTCTGTCTCCTACAGAGAGGAAGAAAAAGAAAAGGAAGGGTAGGAGGATGCATTTGATATCTGGAATATATGTTATGTTAGTAAGTGAAATATCAAACCCTTATGCTGTTTTTATCTTCTACATATGTAGTGTTTAAAAATAGAAATTGTGCATGTCTATGAAATTAAATGGCTAGCTGAATTTTGGAGAGCTTCTTTAATATCTAAATTGATATAGAAGATAAATTGGTGCTGACATTCTGTGGTAGCTACTGGGAGCTCACTTTGTGGCATGACTGGTATAAAAATTTGCTAAAACAAGAGCTAGAGGCAATCTCCTAAAAAAATAACATAATTAAATTTCTGTGTCTGCTTAATATGACACTGAGAACAACTAAAACAGAGTCAGTTCTAGTTTAATAATGTGTCAACACAGAAGCATCATAAAAGCAGACCCTGTGTGAGAAGGACTCGCTTGTGATCAAAGCCAAAAATGAGAGAAGATCTGAAAGAAGCTTTAGAAGCATCAGAATGACGATCATAGACCTATAAGGAAACAGAGGGAAAGTACATTAAGATTTTTAAGGAACTAAAGTTTATTTCCTCCCCATAGCACCTAAGCAGTGCAACTCTATTTTTATGGTAAGCTCTTAAAATGTCTGTCTATACGTTGCCTTTTTTCCCCATACTGACATGAATGTAGCCTTTTACATTTAACCACTGCTTTGCATTTCTTCCTGTCAACTGAGCTGCAATGAACACAGGCATGTGAGATTAGCTGTTGCTGAAACATGACTGGTATAGAAAGAGGGGCAAACCTATTTTACCTTAGACACCAGAAACATAAATCATCAGTTTTTCAAGTATGTTTTTTATGTTTCACTTTTTTGTTTTTGCAAAGGACCAAGCATGAAGGTTGGGCAGATAACGGGGTTTTTGATTTGGCAGCCAACAAGAAAGATGTGGGAAGGGTAAAAGCTGAGAAGTTGATTTTTTTTTTTCAAAGAGTCTTCTTTTTTCTTCCCAAAACTACAATTGTAGAATATTGCTCCATTTATTAAGAAAATATTCCACTTGATCAAAAAAAAAAAATACTTTGTTTTGGAGACTTGTAAGAAAAATATTTAAGATTTGGTCTGGTTTATAAAATAAATGTTTGTGGTCTTATTCCCTTTGAAAGGTGTTCTCCCTCTTGATAGGTATGCTTTGTCTAGCCACGGAAGAATATTTCTCTCTCTTGCCTGGTGGGAGGTTTAAAGCTGTATCTTCTTCCCTCAGAAGTGGGTCAGGACAATAGCAAGAGTGCCAAGGCATTGCTCTTGGCCCTGGGAAGACTATACAATTGCACAAGTGATCAAGAGGTCACTTGGCCCCATTGAGTGCCTCATTTGCATCCAACTTGACATTTTGTGTGCATTAAACTCAATCATGCTCACAGCTGGCCACCATATCTGAGGTAGATGGCATCAAAATGTACAACAGGGCTTTCTTAGAACTAACTTTCACCTCTAAGCCATTAGAAGAGAGTTCTCACTCACTTCCTTTGCATGCACTTAGTGATATTGAAAATTTCAGTACTGAGGAGTGAGTACTGCCATCCTTCCTTCAATCTCCTCCTCCAGGAGTTATTCTGCAGTGATTTGTCGTGGGAAAATTTTGAGCTTTAAAAATCAGGATGTGGATTACTTGTGTAATGCATGTGTCAGGATGTGCTTAATTCTTCATTTTGCATGCTCTGATACCATGTTAGTTGTTGACCTAGAGTCCAAAAATTAGATCTCACACTGCTTGGAAGGGTATTCTATATCTCATATTAAAGAGGGTATTTTCCTATTTACTTCAATTTGTTTTTAAGAACTGGATACACAGTGAAGGAAAGATGAGTCTAAACATCCCACAGGTCATGATCAAGGAACTCACTTGAGCAGCAGAGTTTAACTTAAATCCTGCCTTGAACTGGCCAGATAGTGGTTTTTCCCTCTTGGCTTGTATTTCTGAGGGAAATGCTAATAGAATTGTAGAAACAGAAATGTTTGCATTGGAAGGGACATTAGAGATCCTCCAGTTCCAAAACCCCTGCTCTGGGCAGGGACATCGTGGACTCGACAAGGTTGCTGAAAGCCCCATCCAGCCAAGCCTTGAACACTTCCAGGTTTATGGCATCCACAACTTCTCTGGGCAACCCATGCCAGTGCCTCAGTACCCTCACAGTCAAGAGTTTCTTCATAACTCTTAATCTCCTTTTTTAGTTTAAAACCTTTCCCCCATGTCTTATCATCATCTGCCCATGCAAAAACCCTCTTTTTTATATGTCCCCCATTAGGTACTAGGAGGTTTCTCTAGACTTCCAGGCTGAACAACCCCATCTCTCTCAACCTATCTGCATAGGAGAGGTGCTCCAGCCACCTGAGCTTCCTCTGGACTTACTCTAGCAGGTCCATGTCCTTCTTATGTTGAGGAGCCCAGAGCAGTTTGCATCACCCCAGGTGGGGTCTCACCAGGGTGGAGTAGAGGAGCAGAATCCCCACCCTCACCCTGCTGGCCATGCTGCTTTTGATGAGCCCAGAACATTTGGCTTCCGGGGCTGCAGGTGCACATCACTGGGTTGTGTCCAGCTTTTCATCCACCTAAACCCCAAAATCCACCTCTGTGGGGCTGTTCTCAGTGAATTCTTTTCCCACTGCCCCAGCCCAGGTGACCCTGCTTTCAATAAGGAGGTAGTTACTTGGTAGTGAATAGTGAGACATTAATAGTTTCTACTGAGAGAAGATGCAGTAGTAGCATCTGGAATGTTGTCAAGAAACTGAGAGGTTGTAGTGATCTTGGCTTTGTTGGTGATAGTGATTTTTACTTTCCATCCAAAATTTTATGCAAATGGTATACTTATTTAGGGCTTGGAATTTCATTTAATGAAGGTGCTGTGTATACATAGAACAAATGCAGTTGCATGCATGACGGTTCTTGATGCCGTCAATTGATCAGTAGAAAACAGGGTCTTGATCCCCCTCTTCCATATTCATTGTTCATTGTAGAAGGTGGCAAATCTAAAACAGATAAACCACATTGCACCATGCTAAAATTCTCAGCACATGTAGGAAACCATACTACTTATCCATAATTCCAGCCTTATCCATGATCTCTTTATTTCTCCATTTTCTTCATGGAGGATTTATATCAAACTCTAAATGTTTAAAATAAAATAACAAAAATATTTTATAGGATACAGATGAACAAAACTTTAAAGAACACCCCAGTCATGTGTTTACCCTGTGCCATTCACAGGATTTGTCTGGACAGCAGATTTTTGTGCAGAACAATGCATATGGCTTTGGATGTTTATGGAATTTGATCATGAGGTAGCAAACCTGTTCATCACTTTTTGCTCTTTCAAAATCTTCTCAGGTTTCCAGATATTTCCCTTATTTCCCAGATATTTCCCAGATATTTCAAGTTTCCAATATTTCCCTTCCAAATATACCTATACCTACAGATATAGGTATATAAGTGCAAAAAGGTACTGTAGGGGTGCCTTTAGCTTTCAGAATTTAAAATATATTTTAGAATTTTTATATAGTTGCCTTTGCTCAAAGTTCATATGTCTGCAACTAAGTAGTTGTTCTGTATAAAAGAACCCATTATAAATATTTTTATTTACTTTGTATTTGTTTGTTTGCTTTTGTAACATCTGATGCCTTTAAAGGCTGACAAGGCTAATGCAGCCTTGAGGTAGAGGTTACTTGCCATCGTCAGACAGTTAATTGTGAAGCTGAAGTTCATACTCTCTGATGTTCAGTTTTAGTCTTGAGTGGCTTAGAAAATAGCTTGTTGTACAGGGCAAAGTGTGGGCTTGTTTTTACCTATCTTTGTATAAATACATACCACTTTTCTTAGTAGTTAATAATTAGCCCTGAAAACACTTTTTTCACTTACGTTCAGTGCATGCCTGTGGCTCTGTGCTTTCCCCCAGTTTATCAGCCGGGCTATTTACCAAGTCTGACACTGGGAGATTCATTTGAAAAATGAGAACATAATTTAGATACAAAACCATGTAATGCTTGCTACTTGATCATTCTTCTTGTGAATCATATGATTGATATGTGAATCACCATGTTTGGTGTACATTGCTTGGTTCCCTTGAAACTAAGTTAAGGGGGGTAGCATTGATTTATAGCAACTAAAGAGTTGTTTCTTCAGAAGAGCTTCACCTTAAGAACAGATGTTAACTGTGGGTTTGTGTGTTTAGAAATTAGGATCTTTAAATCTCTAGTACTTGTGTGAATCTCCTCTGTGAAATTTTGTACAAGACTTAACTGTAGAGAAGTGCAATTTGGGGGCAGTTATGACAAAATTGCTTGTCTAACCCAAGCTGGGTAGCTGTGTCAGTATGTATGATAAGGGTGCCTAACATAAGGGTTTTTACACTGAAAGCCTGTGGGGGTTGTTTTGCTTTTGTAGGGTTTTTGTTTTGTTTTGTTTTGTTTTTTTGTTTTTTTTTTTAAATTTTCCTGAAGAGCTCAGGAGGCTAAATGCAGTTAGAATTTCTTGATTTATCCCCTCCCATGTAGAAGACTGCTTTCTATTTTGTCAGAAGCAGTGCCATGGAGACTACTATATGCTCTTACGCTGTAGAATTTGATGTGGTATTCTGTTAGAAACTAAACATAAAGTTAGCATACACTTTAACAGTGAAAGTTACAATAAATCAGTTCTACTGGCAAATCCCATTTTAAATTTAGTCAGGTAAAGAGCAGGTTTAAGCAGAATAGGTTTAGCAGAATTTAGTTAGGAGCTTGTGTGTTGTTAAAAGGATACTGAACTTTGAATTAAATATTTTAAATTAGCTCAAATTCTTTCATTGTACTTTTCTTCCACCCTAATGTATAGTTTAGCCTCAAACTCTTTGTAATTGTGCCAAGCAGATGCCTTTAAAGTGAAATTTCCTGTACGTATTTGAACTCTGATTTCTGAATAAGCAAAGGTTTAATGAAACTAAAAATACTTTGGAAATTAGAATTCATGATAGAGCTGATCAAAGGAATTTTTCTGTGTCAAAGGATTCCTGACAGGAATCATGGTGCCAGAGTGTTGCGTATATTTGGCATAGAATGTAACTTTAATTTTATGTATAGGATCAACAACATTTTAATAGTTCTTTCAATTACAAGGAAAGATGAAGAAGCAGAAATAGAGAATTAATTGAGATTGACAAATAACCAGATAACTCAGACTGATGTATTTAATTTAAATCTGTGAGACAAATATTTCATTTAAAAAAAGGAAAAAATTTCACTGCAAGCAGAAGATGGAATCAAAGCTGAGAGAAGGTGAACAGTTAAAGCTGTTGGAAATTCAGGTGATAAAAAAGCATACAGAGAGTTTCCTTACATGAGAGTATGAATATGCCAAACTTGAGTTCTTCCAATGATTTAAATATGCTGAAATAAAAATTGAAGGTCTTTTTATTTTTACTTGCACATGATGTCTTTTACCAGCACTGCAGTGCCTTAGGCTGATTCTACGTGCTTTATTAATGGATTTGAAATGCCAATAAATGCTTCTGTAGCAGAATTTTTTTCGTTTTATCTTACTCTTTGGGGATTTTTTTTCTCATCTGTTCACACTGCTGTTTACACAAATGAAGATGGAATCATATTTGTCAAGTCATAAAGTAGCTGAAACTGGAATGTGTGTGCCTTCAGGAGCACACCAACATTTCTATTGATTGCAGTAAGACACTCATGTCAACAATTTAAATTCATTTCTGTAATAAAAAATAGATTGCAAAAAAAGTGAAAGAGGAGAACATGAAAGCCTGAAAGCAACTGATAATTTTTCAGTTTATAAAAGTTTACTTTCACTATGTATTCCTTCACATTTTTATTTCTGTAGAACCATGGTCAGGAAGTACTGTAAGTACTGCAAAACTAAAGTCATTGATACACAATGTATGCCTGATTTAAGAGGAATATTTGCTCCATACTACCTATATTGTGAATTTTCTTGGTAAAAATTTACTATTTTGCTAAGTTCAGTGTAATCATTGGACACAAGCCAGTAGTTCCTAGAAAATAATTTTTGAGTATTGACAGCATTTTACCTCTTTTCTGTCTTATCATTAAAAAACCCCAGTGTTTATTAAGAATGTTAATTCGAGCTATAGTAAAACTAAGTTTCCTCTTCTCTACTTCCGTCCTTGAGTGCATTTGGGACGTGAAAAAACAGTATAGTGAGTTGTTTTATTACACTTGCTTTAAAGACAGCTTTAGTCTCATAGGCACCATTTATCATCAACTGACTCGTTTGGAAAAGAAAAAATAATTGTTACAGTAGGCTGGAGGAGTATAAACCATTGCATATTACTTTATCACAAAAATTATATGAATCTTACTTCAGATGAATAGATTCCATTTCTGTACAATCAATATTCTGCCTATTTTTCTCCTAGCAAAATGCAGAATATTTCAAACATTTTTTTCTAATATTTAGCAACTTAATCTTTCTAATAAAGTTTTTGAGCTTTGTTGTCCATATTTAGGATGGGAAAAAATAGTTTAGAGACTTGATAAGTAGCTTGCTACTGTGTTAAAATTCAACATGGATCATCTAACTTTGGAGACTTTAAGTCATATACTTATCACAGTACAGTAAGGGGGAAAACTAAGTAGGTGAAAATTAATTGCTGTCTTTATTTATTGACAGGCTAGTGAAGGATGCCCCCTGGGATGAAGTCCCTCTTGCTCACTCCTTGGTTGGTTTTGCCACTGCTTATGACTTCTTGTACAGCTACCTTAGCAAGATTCAACAGGAGAGATTTCTTGAAGTCATTGCCAATGCCTCGGGATACATGTACGAAACATCATACAGACGTGGATGGGGCTTCCAGTACCTTCACAACCACCAGCCTACCAACTGTGTGGCCCTGCTGGCTGGAAGCCTGGTTCTGATGAATCAAGGTATGTGCTAAGCCATAGGAATGTTTTTTCTGAAGTGTATCTACTCAAATCAGCCACTTATGTAGCAAAGTTCAGGATTTGATAAAAATGCTTCTTACTGTACAGCAGTATTGGGTTTGCTCTTTTGCTGCTTAGTAAAATTTAATTTACTGAATAGAACAAAAGTCTGTGGGCAGATGTACAAGGCATGATGTGTGTGTATATAAGTTCAGTTTTCTAAGTGATTCTGAAATTCTTGCCCCACAGTTTGTAAGAGTTAAAAATCCCCTTGTGTGCAGTTTGTCCAGTCCTGATTCATGGACAGTGTCTTTCAGAGTAGATTATCAATGTAGTATGATGCACTTGTCTCCTTACATAAAGCATTGTGAAAATCAGCAGTCAGAAATGCTCAGTGCTCTGACCTGGGAGCCAGACAACAGGATAACCTGGAATTTCATCCAAGACTTCTGTCCTGTCACCTGGGGGAGCTGCAAAAGTGTAACTTATCAAGTTATGAGTGCCACAGCTTAGGACCTTTCTTCCCAACAGCCTTTTCTATGGGGATATGCAATGCTGTACTTTTTTCCCTCTGAACTCTGCCATTGCACCCCACAACCAACATTTGTGCCTGGTTTCCTCTACTTCTTTGCTTCGGGGACAGAAAACCATCCTTTCCATTTCCAAGGTGAATGCCCTGGCCAGTAGCTTTTGCCTGCTCTGTCGAGGGGCTGTCCCTGTCCTGCTGGAGAATGCAAGTCACAGAGAGAGAGAAAACAGGTGAGCAATCCTGACTATAAACCCCAGAGGTACTTCAGCTGAGAGATGGAAGTCATGGAGCCAGGTCCTGCTTTTATAATAATTAATCCGTAGTTCATCAGGTGATTATTTTATATGTGCTAGAAGTATTTGGAAAACATGATTCCCAATGGAATTACTTACACACTGCAAGTCAAGGAAATCTAGTTTCTGGATGCTGATGGTGTTGCCAAGCTGCTCAGCCCTGCCAAACAGAGGCACATCTACACATCACTGGAGCTTTCAAGTGCCCAAAGAGATGTGACCAAAAAGTTGGCACCTGCTAGGTTTGGAAGGTCATTTTTTGCTAAGTGCCTGTCAAAACAGACACACTGACTGATGTGTATATGTTGAAAAGCATCAAGAGCATGTGTGGAAATTATTCCCTATCCTCTGTCTTGCCTTCCACAAATTGAAGACTCAAGCCATGTTTATTCAGTGGGTTTGCTAAATTTCATATAATTCCAGCCTTCCCTAAGCCTTTGTTGGTGCAGAAAGCTGGCAGTTTGCGAGATGGTTGTGCTTTTCATTAAGCTATAGACCATAAGTATGCCGTGTGAAAACCAATGAAAACATCACAAAGCTGGGCAATATTTTTTTTTTTCACTAAATTGATGGTGTTTGGGGGTAGGAGGAAGAAAAAAAGCAGGAAACTAATGAATTCTTGAGCAATTTGAAAATAGTAGTAGTATTTCAAATGAAAATAGGTCAAAATAGACTGCATATTTCTAAATTAAAATGTTATTATTTTGATATAGAGAAACTATTTTTTTTAAATAGCAACTTAAATGAAGTTTTTCTGTTAGTCTAAAATAAAAAAAAACCAAACCGTAATTCCAATATGAATGAAAATAATCTGAAGGAGAAAGAAAAGCAAGGGAGAAAAGGGATGAACATGTTATGCTTCTGATTCAGATACATAGTGATTGCAAATAATGTATCCCAGTGTAGGCCTTTCTCATGGAAGGTTTGAATTCCAACTAGTAAGTTTAAACACAATTCAGCTATTGAAGCCTGTAGAGACTAAACAGCCAATTTAAAAGAATGTAAATGTTGCCAAAGAAATGAAAAATTAAACTAATTGAAGTTAATTCTAGGCACGTGCGTATGGCAAAGTCTTTGCACTTAAACACTCAGATGTTCAAAACAGAAACTTGAGTAAGGCTTTGATAGATATAGATAGATGGCTTATATACTTCTAAATTTAGGTGAGGTTTTTTCTGGTTTGTCATGTAGCCTGACAGGGTGTTGATTCTTTTATTTTTTTCATTTCAATGTATTATTATTCTTTTAGTGTACTATAAGTGTAGCATTATAGCATAGATACATCCGAAGTAAACAGAACATTAATGCATTACAATGGTAAAGGTACTGTGCTGAACCATGGCAAATAACATTCTTGAGGTAGTCATAGCTTCCCTTTTATGTCACAAGGGAAAACAGGAGTGGAAACATTCAGGATTTTATTCTGACAGACCACTGTGCTTCCAGCTCCATGAAGAGTAATGAAAGAGTGTCTTAATAGCTGTGAGTGAAGTGGAAGTAAGTAGTACCACTGCCACTGTTGCTCAGGCCTTCCCCATCACAGTTTCTCTTCAGCCAGGCATTTAAAGTACTGTGATAGACTCAGGTTGTCTGTTTTCCTTAGACACTGCTATTTTTTTTTTTTTTTGTCTCTGTTAACTGAGCAGGATTTGGCAGCCTTGTCTAGTAGAATGCCTGAATTACTCATCACTCTGCTGAGCATAAATACAGTGTTGGTGGCAATGAGATGAAACACTGAGTAACAGGACTGAATGTAGCTCCTACTCCCTTAGCACATGTGCTTCATTCAGCCAGGCACTGCTTCACCATGTAGTGGGGTATAACATGTGCTAGCTGGGCTTTGCTATCGGATGGAATTAAGTCTGGTTTAGTCTGTGTCCAGATACTTTGAACTGGGAGAACACTAAGCTGCCATGTAGAAGCACAAGGCAGGTGATCTCTGTTTAGTCCTACCTCTCTTGCTACTCAAGCCAAAAAGCCTTTCCTCTGCTGGATTCCATGTGCTGACTTCTGCAATACATAAATGCGGTGCTGAGGCCCTCATGCTTGGGCTTAGTGAAAGCAGACTGGCACTGAGAAAGTTTCTCATGACTTCCTCCCGTGTCCTGATTTGTGTAGAGCAGACCAAAACAGTAAGATCTCTGA
The DNA here is from genome assembly GCF_024509145.1 of Vidua macroura. NCBI lineage: Eukaryota > Metazoa > Chordata > Aves > Passeriformes > Viduidae > Vidua > Vidua macroura. Next base: position 66,767,008 of record NC_071573.1, on the reverse strand, counting down.
AATGCTTTTGTTTAGAAAAACTGAAATTGCTTAGGTCATGTATATGTGTATGCTGAGAATTTATCTGCTTGGAAGATAAATTTTATTCTGGAATTGAGGAACCTACTTTTGGAATTACCCATGCACAGCTCTTCCAAAAATACCTTTTATTTGGATAACCCTTTAAGTTGTACAACAAACTGAAAATATAAGTAGAATAGAGCAGGTCTTAAAATAGAGCATGAGTTAGCTCGTTGTCATATCAGTTAACTGCAGCTCAAATGTGAACTTTTCTACTTTTTTAGTCTCTGTGGATCTCCTTGCCATGCTGGTGATCCTGCCAGCGAAAAATGACTGATCAGAATTGTTGCATTATTGGAGCCCTCTAGTGGGGCCATTGGTTTGTTTTCATACAGCTTTAATTTGACATGGAATAAATAGTCCTGGTTTGGCTCTTCCCTTTTTTGCATGTCCTGAATGTGTTAAGGAAATTTTCTTTTTAATTGTAAAGCACAGCCCCATATTATTGGCAAAAAAAGGTGTTTGATAGATTTTCCAGTGCTCATGTGACCTTGCTTTGCTGCATTTAAATACAGTATTTTATTTTTCACCTTAGAAGTACAGGAATGCTGCGGCAGTAGGTTGTATTATAGACCCTGGACTGCAGATTCCTTGTTGGGAAGGACCCCACTGTGGGAGTACAGACAGCACCATCTGTGAACTATTGTGCTCTGATTAGTTTTGCCATTGTCTTTTTCTTTCAGGCTACCTTCAGGAAGCTTACTTGTGGACCAAGCAAGTGCTGGCAATCATGGAGAAGTCAGTAGTACTGCTGCAGGAGGTCACAGATGGCTCCCTCTATGAAGGGGTGGCTTATGGCAGCTACACAACCAGATCACTGTTTCAGTACATGTTTCTTGTCCAAAGGCATTTTGACATCAATCACTTCAGCCACCCTTGGCTCAAGCAGCACTTTGCATTTATGTACAGGACTGTCCTGCCCGGTAGGTCCTTTGGCTGAATGAAGATGAATCTCTTTATTTTTGAAGCAGCAATAAATTTCATACTTTAAATAGGCCATTTTAAAACAGCACTCTACTTAGATTCTTTTCAAAATAACCATTTCCTTGGGTTTTACCTTCAACAGTTCAAAACAGTAACATCCTTGTTTATCATTGCTTATTAATGAGGGACACCTTCCACTAGCACAGGCTGCTCAAAGCCCCATCCAACCTATCCTTAAACACTGCCAGGAGTGGAGCATCCACAACTTCACAACCTGTTCACATGCCTCACTATCCCCACAGGAAAGAACCTCTTCCTCTTTTCTAGACTAGGTCTACCCTCTTTCAGTTTAAAGCTGTTACCCCTTTTGTTGCTTATTTGCAGGACACTTAATCAGGAACTCACATTGCTCAAATTCCAGGTTAAAAAAACTTAGATAACTCTCTTGGAACCCCAGATCTATCCATGTATGCAAGGGGGGCTGAATGCAGCTTTGGTATGCCAGCATAAGTACATAAGGAATTGTGCTGTCTCCATGTGAGACCTCAGGGATCCTTTGGGGAGAGGTTCCTAAGAGCAAAATGAACTCACACTGATGGTTTCAAGGTGCAGCTGATTATTTTGTTCTTTGGGGCACCTCTGGTTTATTCCTTTGCAGAGTATAGGTTCCCATAAAACCAGTAAAGCTGTAAAGGGAAAAGTTACCTTTGCCAGACTTGAGTGAGGAGAGGAAGTGGATTGCATCTTACATTTTGTGTAGTACTTTGGCTGTCTGTAGCCCAAAGCCAAAGAAGAAAGCTGAATATTCAAGTTAGCTGCAGCAGAAGGAAACCATTCCTGTGTAACCTATTTATGGCTCATTTACAACCAGGTCTATAAACATCAGAAAAGGCTGCTTCTGTTTGCACCGCTTGGCTTCACCGACACGCTCTTCAAAAGCATCTTTGTGTGCTGATTTGTTCTTTCTCCTTTTCGCTTTTCCCCAAGGCTTCCAGAGAACTGTGGCCATCGCAGATTCCAACTATAACTGGTTCTACGGGCCGGAGAGCCAGCTGGTGTTTCTCGACAAGTTTGTCATGCGCAATGGCAGTGGGAACTGGCTGGCAGAGCAGATCAGAAGGAACCGAGTGGTGGAGGGCCCGGGCACACCATCCAAAGGGCAGAGGTGGTGCACTCTCCACACTGAATTTCTCTGGTATGAAAGGGAATGAGTGGGCTCAAAAGGAACTTGGCAGCTGTTTGCTGTTAGTGATAATTCATTGTTTTTAGATGTGCACCATACAGGCCGGGCTCAGGCTGTCCGTGTGCCACGCAGGGTCATGGGGCACAGAAGAACTTCTTCACTTAGCACAGGTTGCCACAGGGAACACCCTGGTCTTGTCGTACATCTGTTTTTATGGTTTCTTTCCACTGTCTATTGCTTTCATAGAATATAGGCCATTCCAAAGGAGCTGAAAATTTGCCTCTATGTAGTCTTTGTTTAATTTGGTCTGTTCTAATGGGGTTTAATCAAGTTGTGTTCTTTTATAATGAATTAGGTGAATTTTTAAAGCTTAGTTTTCATTCAAAAGTTCTGTAAAATAGTATAAACTTTCTTTTAAAAGCTAAAAAATCCAAGCAGTAAGGCTAGTGTTAACAGGATTTGCACACTAATTAGCAAGTTATGCTTGGAAAATATGCCATGCTAGATGGCTAGATGGATATTTTTCCATGCAATTTACAGCTATGCTAACTTCTATGTCAATCTTCTTAAAGTAAGATATTAAAAGATTCAAGAAGCTTTAGATCCACATATTAATTCCCTTTGTTTGTGGAGGTAACAACTATGTTTTCAAGAAGTCAGTGTAGCTCTTTCTCTCTTGCAAGAAAAATCTTATTGTGTATCTGTTGGTTTGCACATATGATGTGCACATTAGAGTGCGTCTTTGTTAGGCTCCAAGCAGCCTTCATCTTGTTACTTGCAAAATACAGAATCTCTCCTCTACAACCTCATCCCATCACTGTTTTCTCCCGTGTCTCCATGGAAATTCTGGTACTGTCTAGGGCCTGCCAGAAACTCCTGGTTAGTTGTAAGAATAAATCTGATTCTAGAACCATCTAACAGAAATGTTAGTGGGCTTAATATGGCTTTGTTTATTTTGGTTGCTTAAAAACAGTGCCAGAAGGTTAAGTTTTGTTTTGGATTTTTCTTGTTTTACCTTCCATAGATAAAATTGTAATAATTTTAACCTTTTCTGGAATTAAGGCTTCTTTTTAAACAAAATGTCTTATATCTTACAATTCATACAAGAAAAAACATGAAAATTTTTCTTCTGCATAGTTTGGAGAAAGAGAATAATATGCATTAACTGATACAAATAATAAACATTTAACTTTCAGAATGCCTTTTCATTAATTTTTCATTTATTGCCTATTCTGTTTGAAGACTACAGACTTCTGTAATCATCATTTTGGGGAAACAGATACTCTCCTTCTCTTTGTTAAGTAGTCAGTATAAATAGGCACAAATGCTGATGTCTAGGCAGTGTCTGCAGCCTGGTCTAATTTGCCCTTTTTAAAGATCTGTCTTATAGTTGGTAGGTTTATGACTATTTAGGACAACATGTGGCTAGTTAGAAATTAGTGGTACTCTTTATTTTTGAACTGTAGAAAGACTGCTTGCTTTAAATGCAGACCAGGTGCTTTCAGCTATTGTTCTGTAAAAAGCACACAACAAATTTGTATAGGGATTAGTATGATGAATCATAATTACAGCTATGTTATTAGGAAGCATAACTGTAGGCTTTATATTGTTGGCTTGCTCCTTGATGTAGCTAGTGAATGGTTTTTTGAGTTTTGTACAAGTGATGATAGTGGAATCAGTCAAGTGATTTTTGACCCCATTTTTCCCATCTTTTTTTGCAGGTATGATGCAAGTTTACGCTCTGTACCTCCACCAGACTATGGGGTTCCTAAGCTGCATTATTTTGAGGACTGGGGAGTGGTAACTTATGGAAGTGCTTTGCCAGCTGAAATCAACAGGCCTTTCCTTTCCTTCAAGTCAGGAAAGCTGGGAGGACGTGCAATATACGATATTGTTCATAAGAACAAGTACAAAGAGTGGATCAAGGGTTGGAGGAACTTTAATGCTGGCCACGAACACCCAGACCAGAACTCCTTCACTTTCGCTCCCAATGGCGTACCTTTCATAACAGAAGCTCTGTATGGGCCAAAATATACTTTTTTTAATAATGTGTTGATGTTTTCCCCTGCTGTGTCTAAGAGCTGCTTCTCCCCATGGGAAGGGCAGATTACAGAAGACTGTTCCTCAAAGTGGCTTAAATATAAACATGACTTGGCTGGTGACTGTCAGGGACGAGTGGTTGCTGCCACGGAGAGAAGCGGGGTGGTTTTTATCAGGGGAGAAGGAGTGGGTGCATACAATCCTAAACTGAAGCTAAGAAAATTGCAACGAAACCTTATACTTCTCCATCCCCAGCTTCTCTTGCTAGTGGACCAAATCCACCTAGAAGATGACAGCCCTCTGGAGGCAGCGACCAGTTTCTTCCACAATGTGGATGTGCCTTTTGAAGAAACAGTTGTTGATGATGTCCATGGGGCCTTCATTAGGCACCGTGATGGGATATATAAGATGTACTGGATGGATGACACTGGCCACAGTGAGAAAGCCACCATTGCCTCGAGGATGTATCCCCGGGGCTACCCCTACAATGGAACAAACTACGTGAATGTAACGACCCTGCTGCGGCACCCCGTCACGAGGGCCATCTACCTTTTCATTGGGCCCTCTGTGGACGTGCAGAGCTTCACCGTGCGTGGAGATTCCCCGCAGCTGGATGTTTTTGTGACCACTGGTGAGCATGCCTACGCCGTATACCTGTGGCCCGTCGAGGATGGCTCCCGCTCTGCCTTTGCACAGGTTATTGCAGACCGCCAGAAAATTGTCTTTGACCGAGCCTCTGCCATTAGGAGCTCCACAGTGCCAGAAGTGAAGGACTACATAGGGATTGTGGAGAGGAACTTGCAACATTTTAAGCCTGTCTTCCAGCAGCTTGAGAAGCAGATCCTGTCTCGTGTACGCAACACGGACAGCTTTAGGAAGACTGCTGAGCGCCTGCTGAGGTTTTCAGATAAGAGACAGACAGAAGAGGCCATTGACAGGCTATTTGCAATCTCACAGAGGCAGCAGCAGCATGGCAGAGCAAAGAAAAACAGAAAGGTAGCCAAAGGCTACAAATTTGTTGATGCTGTTCCTGACATTTTTGCACAGATTGAGGTAAATGAAAGAAAAGTGCGACAAAAGGCACAGACTCAAGCACAAAAAGAGTTGCCTGTAGACGAAGATGAGGAAATGAAAGATCTTCTGGACTTTGCAGATATCACTTATGTGAAGCACAAAACTGGGGTGTCAATCAAAGGCAGATCAGGGCTGACACAGATGGTGGCGACTGCTCGAAGTGCCCCATCAATATCAGCTTCTTATACTCGCCTCTTTCTAATTCTTAACATTGCTATTTTTTTTGTCATGCTAGCAATGCAGCTCACATATTTCCAGAAGGCCAAGAGACTGCATGGCCAAAGATGTCTGTATGCAATACTTTTAGTAGACAGCTGTATATTATTGTGGCTGTATTCTTCCTGTTCTCAGTCACAATGTTAGCAGAAGACCTCTACTAGTTGACCAGTTTATGGTCATATATATCTATGCAAAAACATTAACCCTAATAGGGCCAAAGTTTATATCGTCTCTTTTTTTTTTTTCTTTTTTTTTTTTCCTGAAACATTCCAAAAACATCTGGGGAAAGATTGTTTTCGGACCAGAAGGGATTAAAGAATAGGGCAAGCAATTAATATCTCAGAAAAATCAGTACTTAATAAGTACTCCTCCTTTGTGTTTTGAGTTGGGACTCACATCTGAGGGAATGTTATGCTTTGTTCATCAAAGTGCAGTAATGAAAAGTTGTAATTAATTTTTTTTGTGAGAAGAGCCCTTGTGATAGGTTTGTTTCTAAGTTTTTTTTAATACAGAATTTGATTTGCATGTAGTGAGTTTTCATTTCAGGCTGCTAGGGATGTCTCTGGACATTCTCCTAAGACAAGGACATTCGAACATACATATACAAGGCAGATCTTAGCAGCAGACTTAATTTCTGTCTGCCAAACCAAAGAATGGCTCAATATGGGATGCCCCTGTATCATTACTGCGGACCCTTATGTTGTCCCATGCTTTACAAATCTGGCACAGTGGGGAAACGACAATCATGTCAGTGCTTACCAAGCGAGAGGCACATCACTAGTAGGTAGTAGTAGAAGGCAAAAATGGGTTTAACTCAAAGTAGAACAGAATGCAATTCTCAGGAAAATAAAGCCATTTATATTTTAGCCAAGTGTGGGCTGTAGAATGCTGAATTCTCTGGGGTCCGTTCTCCATTTTACAAGGGTTTCAAGAAAGTTTTCTATAGTTTGAAGCATGTCTTAGTAGGGAAATCATGTCCTAGATCACTGCCCTTCCATATGTAATTTTAAAAATACAAAGAACCAAAGCAATCCTGTGGTAACCTCAGCAACTGCCAGTATGGAAAAGTATGTATTAAGGAAGTATTTAACGTCTTTTTTCTTTTCAAATGGCTAGAAAGAGGACACTTAAAATTTTGTGAACAGCCTGTTCTCTATAAAGCACCAGCAAGGGTTCTGCAAGCTCTTGGTGGCCCCAGGTCAATTATTTGAGGATTAGTGGTAAATGGAATCATGTGGTTTATGACAAAAATAAGTTTGACATCTCCACATATATTCCCCTCTGTTCATTAAACTAATTTCAAAAACTCATAGCTATTTGAGAAAATGGAAACTGTGGAATTGGGGCATACCTGTATGTCTTTACAGAAGAAGAATTCTTCAGTACATTTGCTAAATAAAAGCATTATAATTATCTCTATGGAAAAGTTGTTTTTCTTTTATTTAAGTATTTTTCCTGATAATTACAGTAATTATGTTCATCAGCATTTGCTTCAAACCACAAACCTTTACTTCCTCTTCTTTACACCATTTAAATGTATGTTATCTACATTACTCCTGTTAAGCCTTCTCCAAGTCTGTGTTTTGAAATGTGATGAGCTTTCCTTGTCTAAACAACTTCAGTGAATAGGTCAGAATATATTCACTAGGTTCCAGCTCCTGAGTCAGTTCAGAGCACTGTATTCACATTAATAAGCCCTACTGCAGTCTCCAGTGCCTGGATTTATTCAATGAAATTGGCTACATTATATCTGAGCAAAGATTTAGGTACCCGGTTAATTTCTGATCCATACATAGTCTCTGGATTATGAAAGCCTTCAGACAGTAACTCAGCTCACCTAAGACCTTGGAACACCTTCAAGACATCCCTTCTCCTTTTCCCTGATTGCAAAGGACATGTGAGGTGAATAATTGTCTATTTCAACTCACTCATTTTGTTTCTTAAGGCAAAAAGAGGGAGTAAGGCCAGTTTCTTAAGGCCTGGGGAGTATCACCCATACAGCTCCAGGTTGGTAGTGGTGCCTGCTGAAAGCAACTAAACTGTGACAGGCTGTGGATAACTGGAAATCTCTTTACTTCTGTCTTTGCACTGTGATGACATAAACACATGCAAAAATAGTTGTTGGCTTATGTTCAATTTTAAAAACACTGTTAGTTTTCCAATATTAGGTGACACTATTACTTGCCATGAAACACCAAAAAAAGCAAGAGTTTATTTCATGTCTATACACATTTCCCCTGTGTCAATTTGCTATTGCTTTGAACAACCACAAAGCCACCCTGTAGTCTAGAAGACTAAGAAGTGCCTGCAATTCTTTGTTTGCTGTGTGGCTCTAAGTTCTAGCATGGGATTTGTGTAGCTGTAAAATGAAACTGCAGAGATTAGCAATTAAGGTATGGTTTTGCATGTTAGCTCTCATTTACTATGCTTCTCTGCACTGTTCCAGCAGTGCCAAGGGAAAGAGGAGGCTGCAAGAGCTGCCCATGCTCACAGCCAGGTCTCAAAGCAGCTTTTAAAGCAGACCAGCATTCAAACACACAGTGTGTGTGCAATGATATTGTAATGCGAAATGAAATGCATCAGCCTGACCCTCTTCAATGAGAGACCAGACCCATTTCAGCATGAAGTGTGCATCCAGAGGGTTTGCAGCCTGTGCTTGGTTTGCATCTGTTAAGGATTTATGTGTATATGACTGTCATTACTTGCTGCTCCAAACTCCATTTGCACAGATGTGACTTTGATACAGATTGGGCAACTAAAGAAGCAAATTAAGCCTTAATTGTGTTGACTGTCTCTTAGATATGAAAAGAATCCTTAGTTATTCTTTTCCAGGCCAGAGCCTTTAAAAAGGCCCTCTCCAGTGGTTCTGTTTCCACTCTTTTTTCCCATTCTTGTCTCTCTCATTCCTTGCCAAGGACTGTAACTTTGTTTGATTTTTATTTTGAAACAAATTGAAGAACAGATTGTTCTATGCCATCAATAATGTGCCATGGGCAATCGGATGTTAGCTAGAAGTGTCTGTGTCACAGAAAAGAAACAGTTTGAGGCCTCAGGTGGCAGGACCCTGAAAAATCCAAGCTGCCCTTGCTTCACTAGGAAGTGCAGCAAGGAAGAACAGGTAAATGGGATCAGCCCAACAACCCTACTGGCTTGTGAGAGGGCTGGAGAAAGATGGTATTCTTCCACACTTGCTTATGCAGGAGAGAATGCTCTCCTCACCTTTGCATCCTTTGAGCTGCAGAAGAGAAGCAGCCTTGGTGGGCTCTGTGTCCATGCTAGAACCATTTAGCACTGGGTTCATCTAGACTGGGTATACCGAACAATTTCTGAAATGTCACTGTATGGCACCCAGCAGCAAAGTTATTTTTCGCTCCCTGTTTTAAATGGAGTAAAAAAACTGAGGGGTTTCTGGCACATGCTTCTGCTCCCATTCGTGTTCTACTTCTTTTTCATTTCTGCAAATGTTCATTTTCTGCATCACTGTCCACAGGAAAAAGTGGCTATCCAAGAACTCAGTGTATGTGGATGGGTTCCTGTGTTCATCTGAGACCCTGCTGACTTCACTCAATTTCTCTTCAATAGCTGTTCTTCAATCATGCGTGCTTCATTTCAGGACTGCAGTCTAATTTAGTCTAAAGTTAATTCACTGTATTCTGAACAAAGTGAATGGCAATTCAGCCCACAGGTAGTGGTGTATATGTTTGAGGGTGGAAGTGGAATCTGGTTCTTAGATTCTTTCAATTATATTTTTGAGTCCAGCCAAAAAATGTCTATCTATGTTATATACATCATTGTGACTCAAGGAAGCAAAGGGAAAGGAGCACATTACTTCATTTCTTAAAACTTGTAAGATGAAAGCTTATTCTGAAGAATTATGTGTCTGAATTTCTGTTGGTCTATGTATTTTCCACTGATGAAAAGCATTTTCTTAGTGTTTGAAACCATATAGAATTCGGAAAATAGCTGTATTTCTGCACTGGGCCATTACATTCACATTTACTTGGTCTGCAAAAGGCTCAGTTGGGATCATAAATACTTTTGTCTAACTTCAATCCCTTTGCTCTGGCTAGTCTGTTAAAATCAGTAGGGTAACTTCAGGCTGGTAAGTCAGACTGAGCTACTGAAACCAAGATGTCACTTTCTGTCCTTTCTTGGCAGCTTGACTCCAGGAGCTCTCTGCAGCAGAAGGCCTATGCAATCCAGTGCTGGATATGTCTGTATGTCATGAGAATAGAGACTGTTTTCCAAACAAGTTCAACCTTGAAACAATGTCAAAGCACTTCAAATAAGAGCCCTGGACCCTCTCAAGGAACAAAACTATTCCATGCTTCAGACAGGCAGGAGACTGGACCCAACTACACAATATATGAGTGCATTCGTTCAGCGAAATGCATGTGTAGCATTTTCCCTAGATGCTATTTTTCCTGGCAGGTTCTTCAGACTGATAAAGCATTTATAACATTTATGATGATTTTCCAGAAATTTAGGACACACAGAAAAATTGCTAGCTGAAATGCATTATTGTATAAGTCATTTAGCATGATGTTGTGACCTTTTACCCCTTTGACTTGTGTCCAAAACCATCAATGATTTTACTGGTTTCCTAACTGACCCTGGGACGATCAAGAGGAAAACTGTCCCACTCCAACCCCCAGGGCTTTGTTACCGTGAACAATAATCCATAAGAAGTACAAGCAATCCATAACATGAGTTTATGACTGACCCCAAAATATTGACATACATTTTTTCACCAAGCATTCCATACTCAGTCTAACTTTGTACCTACCTCCAGTTGGAAGGCATTCTTCAAGGAGGTGGAATGCTTCTAAAATCACAAATATAAAACCCGTGGTTTCCCACCTCATCTTCATTATTACCACAACATAGGAAGTGAGGAATACCAGGAAAGCTGGGCCCATTGGATATGCCTACAGGAAATGGTAGTGAAGAAAACCTGAGGAGGATTGGTGCATGGAAACTTCACTACACTGCCACCCTGCTGTGAGAGTAAGCTAGAGGAATTTGCCCTGTGGCAAGAAGGAGTAGGTGATCAACACGTGCATATCTTTTTATCCCTAAAGAACAGGACTATCCTTGGGATGAGGAGTTGAACTCTTTGGGACATGCTAAGGAAGGCCAAGTTTCTCCATGACCTAGTAAAGATGCTACAGCATTTATAGTTGACCTTTACTATTAATTGTAATACAGTCAAGAACTGTATTCACTTCTCTCATGCTTGTCCATTTTATATGGCATAACCCTTATTTTGATCAAGTAAAGTAATTGTATTCTTTCACTTATTAAGTTTGTCATGGAGTTTCCTCTGCAGGTTGGTAGCAATGGGGAAATAAGCAGAGAACCAGAGTCCCTGGAAGGGAAATTGAAGAACTCTACCTTTATGGAAGCTAGAGGAATAGAAGATGTTCAATAATGTTATAAAATATAGTTGCAAATGCCAGGCAAAAGAAAAATGACAATGATGTTGGAGTATTTGAACATTACAGAATAAATGAGGGCAGATTGAGAGACTTGGAAAGTTACTGCTAACATAAAATATAGGCAACTGGGAATATTTTCTCCTATGTCCCATATATCATTCTTTCCTTTTGAATCATATCTTCCCATTAAAAAAATGGAAAGCGCACACACAAGTGCTGTTGAGTGTAATAGAGTTTAATACAAGCCAGACAACCAGAGAGCCTGACACAGATTGTACAGTAGTGGTGAGCTGAAACAGCTTGGGTATTCTGTAGCTAAGGATTAGATTGATTAGAAAAAATATATGAGCAAGGGAGGTTGAGGCTCAGAAGCCAGAAACTTTTCATTTCTTTGACAACTTTGAAAAGGATAGAGTCTCAATTCTTGGGTTGCATTACTGTTAGAAAAAATTCTATGAGCAACAAAATTTTGGCAGCAAAGGAACCTGAGATGGGAAACTGGAGACAGTGGTGTACTACCATTAACTAAAGAACTGGTTAATTTGTTCAAGTTTGAAAAAAGAAAGAAGGATTAATTGAATGGAAAAGTACAGAGCATGTTTTGTAGCACATGATCAGCCACCATTAGGACATACACATATGCCCACACAGAGTGGAACAGATGAAATCTTCAGACAAGGGGGAATGGCCTTAAGATGAAAGAAGGCAGATTTAGATTAGATATCAAGAAGAAATTCTTTACTGTGGGGGTGGTGAGGCTCTGGAACAGATCACGCAGAGAGGTTCTGCCCCATCCCTGGAAGTGTTCAAGACCAGACTGGATGGGGCCCTAAGTGCCCTGGTCTAGTGAAAGGTTCCCAGTACATGGCAGGAAGGTTGATCTTTCAAGCCTCTTCCAACGAAGACCATTCTATGATTCTATGACTCTGTGAACTCTCAGCTATGCAGCAATTCTAAGGCAGCAAGGTGTGATGGTATAACCTGAAGAAAGCAAGGACACATGGAATACAAACATCTATAATAAGAGCATAGGAATATTTTGGGTTTAACATGCTTAAATTTGCAAAGTAATTTTATGGCATTTCATTTTCCATAGTAAATGAAAAAGACAGAACTTTTCTTTCTTAGAATTGACTAGTTAACTACCCAGGGTGATTTGCCCAATTAGTCTTAACTATAATCTGCCTCACCAAGGCTACTTAATTTCATCATAAAACATGACAACTTCTACCCTTCTAATCCTATGTTTCTTTCTTATAAGTTCAGCAAATATTTGTCACTTAATCTGCAGACAGCATTAAAGAATCACATCAAATTTTTTATGGCTCATATAGGCTGTAGATTGAACAATAAAACCCTCATGTAGCTGATTGCTGTGGGATATTTGGACTGGGTCACAGGACCTTCCACATACAGAAATGAGATATGCAGTGGACCCACAATGTTAAAAGAGCAGCAGTAAATAATGGCAAGGGACAGTTAGTGCCATGTCTTATGTGACTCTGTACCAAAGTTCACCCATCAGAGCCTACTTCAGAGCCATGCTTGGTTTTCCAGACCTGTTCCCTTCCTGCCTGCTAAAATTCATTTTCAGCCAAAAACTGCTAATAAATGTAATGCCTTAAAATAGCAGTATAATGTACACAAATGCTTGTAAGCTGTGCATGCCCAGGCACAGTGCTACTTCTCAGGCTGCTGTTCTACTAAGTATTAGTACTATTAATGATTTATGTGGTGCCACTGAGCTGTGTGACACTTCCTAAACTTGTAAGAAGGCTGGTTCAACCATAAAGTCAGAATAACTTCCTTAGTTTCACAAAGTGAGGCAATGGGCCTCTGGGGGAGGTCAGTCCACCTGGAGGGTAGGTGCAGAGCTGCTTGTGGACAGGACCTCCAACATTTTAAGCATTAATTTCACCTGGAATGAGACAAAAGGCATTACAAGAATTTTCCTAGAATAAAAAGACTTATTATCCATGTGTCTTTCTGAACTGGAGAACTGGTGCTTACATCTCTTTCAGTTGAAGAAGCAAGTCCAGTTCTTATAAACATAAAACCAGTGCAGAGGTTCTCTTTTCCATTGCAACCATGAATGCACAAGATATTATAGAATTAATATGAAGAGGAAGTTGAGCTTTATAAGACTAATGGAAGGAATTTAGGACAGGATGGGCCTTGGATGTAACAGCTGGAAGGAGCATGACTTGTAGGAAAACAAAACCAATCCCTGGCTATTCTGAACAAGTAGAAAAAGTTCAAAAATTTTTTTAAAATAACCTACTGTAAGGACTTACTAACATAACTAAAACAAGATCTTCACAATATGTACTGGTAAAGCCCTTCAGTATGCTTGCACACACTTACACGCACTGCATTTATGACCAGTATTATGCATTTTATGAAACCACAGAATAAGTTCAGACTACAGCTTCTTCCACCTAGAAAATGTTTGGGAATTATTCATCTGCAAATGAAAGGATAGAATTTAAAATGTCAAGGAGAAAATAAAATATTAAACAAGTCCATTTGTTTTCAGCTGACCTCTTCATTTTAATAAAGAATATTTCAAAGCAGAAAGATGTTTCAAGTAAAAAAAAATAGCACTTTGTTCTAAAAAAGTCCATCTTTTAAATTCTTGCATTGTTCCCATCCCCCTTGGAAGACATGAAATTTAATGCAAATCAATGTAAAAACAACCATTAAATTGGAATTCTGGTTCCTTTAACAGAAAGCTGTTTTTCTGAATACTTTCCATGTAATGCTTTGCAGCTGTTGTGGCCAGACAAGTGTTAATTTAGAGGGCAAGAAAGAGCTGCCCTGGGAGAAGAGAGCTCTGAGTGAACGGGGACTCTGTAACTCCCTGGCCCCACAGCTCCTCACACCTCTGGTCTTCTCCCCAGCTACCAAAGCTGCCACCAGCTGGGCTCACCCTGGCCACTCCTGCACCCCACTTGGCTGCCAGCACAGCTCCTCCCCCACTTCCCAACTAGGGTGGTCTCTCTTCCCTCGCCCACCACTCTGTGAATATTTACTGGAAACATGTTTTCTTGGAGGAAGGTTAATCCTTTTCACACAGAGCTCCCCTCCCTTTCCCCAAGAAGCTGGTTCCTGAAATAGTATTTTATTACAGGTAAATAAAACACTGCTAAAGTTAGGCTCAGAAAGAGAAGTAGCAGGGTTTCTTGGCTCTACATTTTATCCTTTGTGGTCATAATCTGTTCCAGAGACCTGCCTCTGGTCCTTTGCCTCTCTTGTTAAACCAGTGCTTCTTGGAGGCAGCCCATGTCCCTGTCTTTGTCAGGATGTCTCCTTGCAGCAATTTCATATTGCATCTGTTTCTTCTGCTGTGCTGACAGAGAATCACAGAATCATCAAAAAAGTTTGGGCTGGAAGGGTCCTTAAAGATCATCCAGTTCCACCTCCCCTGCCATGGGCAGGGACAATTTCCACAAGACAAGGCAGCTTAAACCTCATCCAACCTGTCCTGGAACACTTCCACGGATGGGGCATCTGCTAAGATGCTTTCAGGTATGGTGAATTCTGGTTTCATGGCTTTCTAACCTCTAACTGCCTCTAACTAAAAATCAAGGTTAACAATATTTACCAATAATGTAAAGTTATTTTCGATATTTAAAAATGAATCGCTGGTTTAAAGAACTGGTGAGATATTTGCTTAGGCTGCCTGATCAGAAAGCAAAATGGCATATCTAATTCAGTATAGAAGAAATGGTGTTCAAAGTGAAACCAAATCCTACCTTCATGTATGCACTGATAGACTCTGAGCTTGCTGAGGTTATCTCTCAGGTGACACTGTTGAGCAGGATGGGAACAGAGAACTCCACATAAGAAGGCTAAGAAAATGAACTCTCTCTTTATTTCAAATGTACCACTCTATATATAGAGGACATCGAGAAGACTAATTTCATTGGTCTTAGAGTAAAAACATGTCACACCATTGGTGTGCAGTGAATGATGCACAGAGGCAGAACATTATCTATAAACAATGTGAATAACAAGATAGATTAGAGAATTATTTACATTCTTCCCCAACTGTTTCCCAGGCTCTTACCTGGTTAGAAAACCTTTCTCTTTCTCTCTGACTGAGCTGAGAATACCCACACTCAGGGACTGAAGGGCTTTTTATTATAATGAATATCTTGTTAAAATATCAATTCACAGATGATTTTAAAAAATATAGAAATTATTTCAAGGAAATAGAAGACAAATCTCAGTATTCCCTTGCAGCAAAGTGTGATTCAGTTGCATCTTCAATGCACTAGAAATCTGGTATACTTCCTGTTTCTTCTCATGTGAAAAATGATGCCTGAATCTTAGAGAGCAGTTCAGGTGGCAACATGGATAAAGAAAGGATATGAAGGTATCCTTTCAGATGAGGAATGACTGTATTAGGGTTTCCCCAGCCTGGGAAAGAGAGGGCTATGGTGAAGGTGTACAAGACCATAAGGTGATGGAGATGCCAAGGATCCATTCTTTTTTCTCTTTCCCTTCCAGACCTTGGGGACATCAAATGGGATAGTGTCAGGTTCTAATGAAGGTTAAGCACACTTGCAATACAATATTTTGGATGTCAGTAAGTCTGCATGGGTTAAAACAAAAGGCATTAGATACAAAGGAAATCCCTAAAATCACACAGGGTGTGAGGGCGTTACCAAACTTCCTTTCTTTGTCCCTGTGCTCCCCACTCAGCTAGTGGCTATAACTGAGATGTGGCCAGACTAACCTCCAGTCTGACTAATTCTTTCTGGTTTTACATCCTTTTTTGATTGCTATGTAATTGTATTATACTGCTGCATAATAACAAGGGCTCCTGCAGGCCAAAGCAAGCATCTCATTTAGCAGCACGTTCTCCTCTGCAGCAGCAGCAGGTTGGCACTGAGCACGGCACATCTCCACCTGAACCAGTGCTGCCTGCTCTGGAGCCTCTGTGCCATCCTCTCAGCTGCCCAAAGAGATGAAATGGGAACTGTGAATTTTCAAATTCCTGACCTCCAAAACACCCTTTTTTTTTTTTATTGGAGTTTATCAGGCCTTGTCCAGCAAGTCCCAAAGCCTCAGCAGTTTAAAAATTAAACAAACAACAAGGTCCAGCTGCCCTTCCCCTTGGCAAAGACAAACAAATCCATGATTTAATGTACTTTAAAGTAAAAAAAAAAAAGTAAGAGTTATATAATTTCCAACATAACTACTTTAAAAAAAATTATTATCTTGAAAAATTGACATGGTTATAGTTGAATTTTCTTCCATAAGAGAACAAGCCATATTGTATAGCTAAAAATAAGGCAGGATAAAAATCTGTATATGGTTCTGGGTGGTTTTCTCACATTTTATTCACACTTTGAATCTGATGCCTCACTGAAAAGATGATGAGGTTTAAGCCATTGCTAGTTACAATGCATGTGTGGACAAACACAAACTATTTTTATAGACACAAATCTCTTCATTGTCTTGCTGTTGATAACTGGAGTGGTTTTCCAGTGTGGTTTCTGCTTGACTGTGCACTGACTGTTATTTCCTCTATGAAAGGGTATTTCTGTGCCTCATTGCATCACTACCACCAACAGAAACTGAAAGCTCTGGAAGCCTCCCTAGGCTGTGGGAGCTGCAGGAGACTTGTCTCTCCTTTTTCCTTTTCTGACAGAGATTTTGCTCTTCTCAAAGGAGAGGCAGAAAAATGGATAGGGTACGTAAGGCATTGGATTTCTGCATCCGCCACCAGACCACTCTGAGTTACAGCATCGTGTCCCTGCTGACGGCTGGCAGCGAGCACATCTTCTCATCTGTGGTGTTCAAGTGTCCCTGCAACTCTGGGAACATGCTCTATGGTTCTTCCTTCCTCTTAGCACCTGCCTTCATCCTCTTGCTGATCGGTTACATGGTGAGTGCCAGGACATGGCGCCTGTTTACAGGCACGTGCTCTCCAGAGAAGCATCTCCAACGCAGTCCCCGGGGAACCTGTGCCAGCTTCTGCCAGCTGTTGGTGCTGATGACAGCCAAAGCCTCGGTGGCACCGCTCACCTGGATAGCGGTGGCCCTGCTCGGAGCCAACTTCTACGAGTGTGCGGCCAGCGGGAGCAACCTCACAGCGAGCCTCTTGTCTAAAGTTAATGGAAATTACAGCCAAGAAATGCTGTTCAAAATGCCCTGTGATAAGGAGTTATCAGCAAGGATATCAAGTGAATGGGTCAGCCTTCAGGCTCAGTCCCAGGTAAAGCCTCGCTGCTCTTCTCCTCACACTATGGGCTTCAACCCTGGCTGCTCAATGCATAGCAGTGCTTGCTGGGGACTGTAAACAGTCCTTCTCTCTTATGTTATATAATATCATGTACCAAAAGCAAATGGCTAGCCAAAATTCATTGGTAAAAAAACAGCAACAGAAAAGCAATAGGTGTATCTTTACAATACTTTCTGGTTTTGCATGTTTGCATAGTAATGGTTTGGCACTGTCATTTACAAAACCTCATGGACAGGAAACTAGCCTAGAGAACGGGACTTTCCACAGCAAGTTTTCTTCTCAATTAACTTAGACGTGGTGTGAGTTCTTCTCCATTTTTATATCTCTGAATACCGCAAACTTCTGCAAATAGGCATTAGCTGAGGGAAAGCTGAGATCACTAACAGAGGGGAAGCTGACATCTCCTTGCAACAGAATGGTTGCAAGGAGACGTTTAGAAAGAGAAACAAATACGAACAGCTAGTTTGGCTATAAATCTCAGTGCTTGAAACTCTTAATAATTTCACACTCGTATTCTAGAAGAATAGCTAAAATAGATATCTGTCTTGTTAAAGTTTCTTGTGCTGAAGGCAAATTGCATGATCAAAACAGTAACACTTGTGGATTGTTTTCTGTTTGGTTCATTGGTAGCACTCCAGTTTTGTTTCTACATTTGTGTGGATTTTGTCTTAACTCCAGTAGGAAAATCACATATTGCAACTTTTTCTCAGGAAAACATTAAGAGTTGGTTAAGGGAGTTAAGTTTATAAGAGTTTATAATTACTTTAATTTTTGTACGTTCCTATTTAGTACAAATGCCTATTAAAACAAAAATGTGTTTATATTTGTTAAATACTTAGCATGCTGTTTCTCCAAGAACAAGGCTGGAAAGGGGCAAACTCTATACCATTGATTTTAGATAGGGTAAGAAAGGAGCAAAACCAAGGAAGACTGACTGTTACTGACATTGCAGCGGAATCTAAAAGAAACATCCAGAAAAACAAAAAAAAAAGGAAAAGTCTGAGTGCATTTTTATTACCGACCACTATTTTTAGTATCCAATATACTTTCAACAAAATTAAGAACCAAAAAGAACACAAACTTCTTTTCATTTAGCACTCAATGCTTTTTCATTTGAAGAAAAAGTCATCCTGAGGTAAAAGAGCATGTTGCAGGATCTCTGCCTGGAGCTTCCAGGTAAAGGAGGGACCAGCATCTACTAGGATACTGGTTTTGATGGGACCGCTGAGACTTGTCTAAGGGTATTAAAATCAGGTATAAAACAAGAATGAATTCCCATATTCAATAGCCAAATCTGTGTCCTGCCTACAAAACATACAGGACACAACCTTTCCTCTGCATTGTGCAAAAACTTGCTGTTTTTGCAGGCTCAGACATCAGGGAGAGTAACTACATTCCATGAGAACATAGCCAGCAGGAGCTCTGATTTGCAGCACAAAGCACACAGAGTGATTCTGCACTCTTTGTACCATAAATGTGACCACAACTGCAGAAACTGATGGTCAGTATCTTGCCTTAAAACTTAAAAAAGCTGGATATAACTGAGTAAATAACTTCTGTCCGTCTTCTCTTTTTTTGGTATTCATCCTTAATCTGACAAGATCAGCTGAGGGGTGCAGAAGTATGTAGGCTACAGTATGAAGTGTGCAGGGTATGTTTGGCTGAATTGCATGCATGGGATCCCCTCTTTTGGCAGCAAGCAGACACTTACATGCACTCCAGGATGTCTTTGTTTACAGTTTTCTTATTTTTTCAATGTTATGTTCTATACTTGCACATATGACCATGCATTAACCTATATATTCTTTTTTCAAGCTGATAGGATGGTTCCTGATAGCCAGCATCATGACTGTGACACTGATTTCAACATGTGTCACCCACTGTTGCTCCCCAGTCAGCTATCTTCAGCTCAAGTTCTGGAAAATTTACTCAAAAAAAGAACATGAACTCTTTGAGATCAAAGCCAAAGAGCATGCAACCAAGCTAGCAGAAAGAAATACAAATTGCTTTTTTGAAGCCACTGACCCAGCACCATTTCATACTCCCAGCAATGAAGACTGGCAGAAGATTTCAATCTTATATACCTTTAATTCACAAGAGCAGTATTACAGCATGATACACAAGTACGTGAGCACCAACAGAGGCAACAGCGCCAAATTCAGTGACGAAGGTCAGGATCTCACTGTTTTAGCATTTGTGGATGAAACCCAGACAAGTGTTTCAGGGTTGTAATAAAACAAATCCTTTGCAATGTTGGCAGTCTTTTTAGCCCTACTGATATAAGAAGAGTCTTATTCTCTGCTCTTACTGAAATCTATGCAAACTGAAAGTGAAAGCTGATAGTTGTAATCCTCAATAGATTTGCTTTTAAATACATTTTAATCCTTTTGCTTTAGTACATTTAAATGGGAGTTTTCTTATGCTGTTGTCCATTAAGAAGAGTTGTATGTAAAATAATCAGAATCCACAAAGATGTCAGCACATATTATGTCAAATTATTATCGATACCTTAAAAGCACTAGGCAGGTGGAGTGACAATACCAAACCTTATCAAAGAGACAAAAAAAGGAATGGAAGATTTGATCAGAAATTCAGCTTAGTTTATTAGCTCTCTCTTTACAATGAAGCTTTCAGAGAAGCTTAGAGCAAGCTGTAGATCAAAAAATTTAGCTTGTATTAGGCTCATGTATAACATGGCGGTGTAGGTGAAGCTTATATATTAACAAACATTAAAAGCACATTCAAACATTTAAGGACATTAAAAATCTGCAATCCAAATTAGTAAGTAGTAATATTCTTATCAAAGAACAACTTATTATAAAAAATAAAGATACAAGTTTTGAATGAAGAATAATAAAGTTCACTTTTCTTCTGAAAAGCTGTTGTTTAAGAAAGCATTTCAGATCTCTAAGTCAGATTTTTGGTATGGGCTGTCCATTTACTTCTCCCAGAAATTCTCTTTTTCTGCACAATAAACTCAGAAATTATTCAGACAGACATACAGGAATCCCAATAAGTTATCTGTTACATTCATTTTGCAAGGAAGGAAGAAGGAGAAAGTCTATTTTAACTAGCTGAATATAACAAGCTTGGAAGCTTCTTTCTCACTATTAACTAAGAATATAACACATGAAGGCAAAACAAGATTTAATTCTGCTTGTAGAAAAGAATTTTTTAAAAATATTCATCATGGTCACTTACTGGATCAGTCTCTTTTCCTTCCAAGAAACTTGATGATTATAGAGTAACATGCAGGTTGGGGGCTGACCTCTTAGAGAGCATCTCTGTAGAGAAGGACCTGGGTGTCTCGGTGGATGACAAGCTGACTATGAGCCAGCAGTGCTCTGGTAGCCAGGGGGGACACTGTGGTGCATTGGGAAGAGTGTGGCCAGCAGGTCAAGGGAGATGCTTCTCCCCCTCTACTCAGCCCTGGTGAGGTCATATCCGAAGTGCTGTGTCCAATTCTGGGCTTCTCAGTAAAAGAAGGACAAGGAGCTACTGGAGAGGGCCCAGCAGAAGGGCCATAAAGGTGATTTGGGTCTGGAGCATCCTCTTACGAGGGGAGACTGCAGGAGCTGGGCCTGTTTAGTCCAGAGAAGAGAGGATTGAGAGAGGATCTCATTAATGCATCTCAAAGGTGGGTGTCAAGAGGAGGGTCCCAGACTCTTTTCAATGGTGCCCAGCAACTGCAGGGGGAGCAATGGCCACAATCTAAAGCACAAGAAGTTTCACCTCAGCATGAGAAGGGTGGCAGAGCACTGGCACAAGCTGCCCAGGGAGGTCATGGAGTCTCCCTCTCTGGAGACAATTCAGACCAACCTAGATGTGCTCCTGTGTCACCTGCTCTAGGTGACCCTGCCTTGTCAGGGACGTTGGACTAGATGACCTTCAGAGGTCTCTTCCAACCCTAACAGTTCTGTAACTCTGTAAGAAAACAAGGACAGTATAGGTTATTCATTTTCAAGATAATAATAATTTTTAAAAAGAGACTATTTGGATAGTGTTGCTGGAAAAATGGCCATTGCCAATGAACAGCCTTTACTGTGGTTGGCCACATGTACATCTCAACCATCAAAAACCCTACTGAGGGCTCTTGCACAGGCAGTGAAATTCCACAACACATCTCAGCTCTAATTTAAAAAACAGTAAGAATAATTAAAAAAAAAAAAAGTCAGGGAACTTTGTTACTAGTTAAAACATATTGTTACACATACATTTGGCACTTCTTACTGGTAGCAGGTAACAGCAGCTGGGCTGAGACCAAGGCTGGATAACAAATAATTTAGTTTTTGTTCCCTACAAAATTGCACACTTAAAGCTCCGTTCTGCTATGCCACCACTGTACCACACCATTAAGGCAAGCAAAGGGAGAGAGATTATCATGAGGACTATATAGGTCTGGTAAGAATGAACCCAAAGTAAGAGATGCCCCCACTTAGCATGATGAAGATGTAAACAGACTGAGAGAAAAATAGGAGAAGAAGGTACAAAACACTGATAAAATTGGAGTTAACTTGGGGCTACACTGAACTTAGTTGTTGGTATTCCAGTTTAAAACAAGCATTTTGGTGAGAAGAGGGTAAGCTGGCTTTGTGGGTAGGGTGCTGTGCTAGGACCTGGGGTTCTGTCCAACCCTTATCCAGACATCTTGCATTACACCAAACAACTTTAAACCTTTCCTATAACTTGGGTTTCTCTAAGGCTGCTCCTTCTCTACTTCCCAGTCGTGTTGTGGCAACAAGTCCACTGCCAAGAGGAAGATGTTCAACAGCTGGTGGTGAAGGCCAGGTAAGAGCAGAAAACACGACCACCAAACCAGTTGTGTGGCAATCTCAGAATTTTAATTCAGGTTTCCTTAGGCAGGTACAGATCGACAATGGCTACATGTTAAATATATCGTGCTTTGCTCAGTTTGGTCACAAGATCAGTGCTCTTGGAGAGAAGGCTGACATGAAAAGGCCCATAGCTTGGTGAGACACATGCATTGCTGCACTTGTCAGAGTGCTGAAGCCTGGTGTGTACACAGGACTGAACAGAAGTGACAGCAAAACTGCACGTAGGGCCTGAAGGTCTGGAAAGAACACAACCAGCATCAGTGAAGACCCATCCCTCCCTGGTTTCAATGACAGCAGGATGTCCAGTGTGGAGGACAATGAATGGCAAGGCATTACACATCAAAACATGCACCTGTAAGCAAGACGCTGCATACAGCAGTCACAGCAGAGGAATCCTTTCTGGATAACCACATACAGCCAGGGAAATAAAGTGCCTGTAGCAGCCATGCTTTGAAACATTACTGACAAAATGGGAAAAGGTCATCAGCTTTACCTGAAAACAGCTGATATACAGATGAATAGTTACCACACACTAAATACTGAGATAAAATTTCCATTAAGCTCAAGAGCCTGGGTATGTGAGAAAGAAGGGCAGATCTTTTTGATCTTTTTTACTGATATCTGTGTCACAACAATTAACATTGCTCTACCCCGCCCTGCCCCTCCTCTTTGCTGCCCAGCTCTCTTCACCTTTCAACCAGGTGACTAGTGCAGCTGACTCAGCAAAGCCGTTTTTACCCTGTCTTCTTCTGAAACAAAAGACACAAAATATCCCCCAGCAAGAGTTTCTCCCAATATTTCTTTCATTTGTTCCTTCTGTGCTTTTTGTCTTCAGGCTTCCTTAAAAATGTAATTCCTATTTCTGTCACAGCATCACCCTTCAGCCTGTCCTGCAGGAAGGAAACTTCTGCTGCTAAGTGAACCTGGAAACAATCAGGTGTGATCAGTTAAGCAAAGAAATGCCCAGTTTTCCACCCTCCTCCAGTATAATGAGCTTTTTCTCTCTCTTACCACAAGAGGACCCCCTTTCTCAGATTTCACAGGAAACAGATAGCTAGATTGTTTTAAAATAGCTTTCCCAACTAAGCTAGTATGAAGGCAGTTTATAGACACTGGAATTTATAGCACATTACCCCTCTCCCCAGTGCTTCTGAGACCCTAAATTGCATACTTGATGATTTTGTCATCACAGAATTTCCTGATCATGTACTAAGACTTATGATATAATACTTTTGCTAATTAGTCTTGTATCAGATACTATAATTCTGAGACTGATGTATGTACATAACACCACAGGGTTGAGTTTTTTGTCTCTTGAAATATAAGATATATGCCAAATTTGATATTGACAAAAAGATAAAGGAGCCCAAAAGTAATCTCCCTGAAAAAGCTCTACAGGTCAGAAATTTTCAAATTATGCCCTTTATTTTTTTCTTTGCAAAAACCTTAAATTTAAGAACAAAATTTGGATTGCCATCTGATACACTTCTGATGCTTTGGTTTTAACATTATACTCATCCACACTTTGTTCTCTCTTTCAGCAGGTACCACAGTAACCTAAGAATATTATTTATCTTGACATATTTGGAAAGAATCAGGAATGACTATTACTGGCTACAGCCGTGCAGGGAAGTGTGATAGGCTCCAGGAACAGTGGAGGAACCCAACATGCCCCTCTGTCCCTCCACTTTAAGTGTTACCTGGCTTCCTGATCCCACCTGGCTTTTGCACCCAAGTCAGACACTGAACAAGCAGGCAGGGACAATGTGGAGGTGAGATAATCCATGTGCTTCTCTACCTCAGGATCCAGGATCAGCCTTGTCCTCTTTTATCTAGCTATAGACATTTAACCTGAGAGGTTAAACAATACTGTATTTCCTACTTTTATCTGAACAAGTGATTTTGTTTTCCTGTGCTTCTGTGAATTAACAAAGAATGGAGAAAACAGATGTGCCCTTCCTTACCATTTCCAAGGCACCTCGAATCACCCCACAAAGGAGGTTACAATAGCAAAGTGACGCTCGTTCTGCTGGCAGCTCCTCCACAAAGTCCACTAGTGGGTTTTTGTCCAGTATTAAGGAGAATTCATTCCCTGTGGCACTATTGCAGCTCACACTAGGGGTGACTCCAAGGTACATCTTGAAAGCAACCTGCAAAACAATTAAACTCTGCTGCTTAAATGTGTTGCGTGCAAACCAGAGGTGAAACTTTAGAAAGAAGCATCCTGTAGACAAATTTTACACCAGGAAATAAGTGGGGAGAGCCAGACAGGCTAGAAATCAAGTACATTTGTCTCTTTTGTGATCAGCTTGAGCTAGCAATGCAAATCTAGAGCTATGTGATGCTCCAGGAAAACACAGCAGAGAGCTGTTCTTCTTTGAAGTCCCTATATTTACAACCACACAAAATGGTTTTACTGTTATCACTCGTCTGCTTTCAGTCATGTCATACTCCCTTGGGACCATTAGCATCTATATTAGGTCATTCACTACCTCTCCAGCAACTTTTAGAATCACAGCTCAAGATCTCCCGCAACTCTGATCTCTCCATCTGCAGTCGCTTCAAAAAACAAACAGCCCACAAGACTTCCAAGACTGCAAACTTAGCTGGTTAGACAGAGTGCTGCTTGCTTTCTTTCCACTGCCGGTGAATGCTACTGTGAATGTGCCACATCTGCCCTGCCAGCGCCATTCTGCAGCAGTGACATCACGGCGTTATCTCGGCAGGGCGTGGGCAGGCGGGAGAGCGTCGGGCTGCGCCTCCTCGGGAGAGCTCTGCCCCGCCGCGCACCGCTGCCAACGGAGAGAAACTGCCTCGATTTTCACCTCCTTAGTGAGTACCAGACATGGATGCATTCCAAACAATCCTGAAGTTCTTTATGAACCGGAAAACCGCTATAGGTTACAGTTTTATGGCGCTGCTGACAATGGGAGGTGAACGTGTGTTTTCTCTTGTTGCTTTCAGATGCCCTTGCAGCAATGAAAGCTTCAGGTACGGTTTGGTATTTCTCTTCTCACCAGCTCTTGTTTTGCTGGTTATTGGATACTTCTTGAACAGCAAGACCTGGAAACTCTTTACAGGCTGCTGGGTGAATCCCAGGAAAATATTCCCCAGGGAGAATATTTGCCATTTCTTTTACGTCTTTGGACAAATCACTTTAAATGCTCTGGTAGCCCCAGTGATGTGGCTTTCCGTGGCTTTGCTGAACGGGACTTTTTACGAATGTGCCATGAGTGGCTTGAAAAATCCTGCCTACTTACAAGCACTTTGCCACAGCAAATCGGAGAACTGCTTTGAAGAGCTACACCTGGTAGCCTGTGACAAAAGCTCCCTGCCCTTTTCAGAGAGTGATGAACTAAAAAGAACACTTCAAGCACAGTCCCAGGTAAGAAAAATTATAAATGAAGAGCATTATCTGGGTTGTACTGCTGCTGGGATTTATCTGTGGAAGATCCTGATGTCAGAAGTTTCCTTAAAACTGTTGGCTTCGTGTAAACAATGTTTTGGCAGCCTTGCAAAATACAGTCAATCCATCTTTTGGTTCAGTTTGAGCTGTTCCGTATTTCTTAGGGGTCCTCACTGGTGGCGGGGTCAATAAGACCAGAAAACATAAAGCTTTCTTCCTGAATGGAGATTGTTCTATGGAGAGAAAAAAAAAAAAAAAAAAAAAACCAACTGGATTGCTTAGGCAGCTGAATTAACAGATGTCACCCCATTAAAGGGGTCTGTCCTGTTAAAAAATTTGTGCCACACTCCCACACTTTAAATCGTTGTGATAACTGTAGGGAATTTTTAGGTCACTAACAGCAGAAAAATACTGGAAAATAAGATTTGTGAAATAACATTTGATTGCTTACATAATGTATTTCTATTTGTGTTCCTCATTTTCATGATGCCAAACGTGAGCATGTTTTTGTCCTGCTTGGAGGAAGTGAGAAACAATAAAGCAAGCAGATCATGCAAAGCTGAGATCTTACTACATTCTACAGTGTTTGTGCAGTACAGTTTTGTTCTCTGCATTGTAATGCAAATAAATTCAGAGGCAAAAAATCAAAACGGTGGAGAGAATAAAAAAAAAAAGCTACAGAAAAGGGAAAACACTCTGTGGAGCCAGCAGGTTTTTGTCAGGAATTGTATCCATCTGGAACAATTTCCTTTCCAAGAGCTGGTTTTATTTTTAAGTCCTCATGCAAATAGGACAAAGACTGCACTGCAGACAAAGCAATTTGTTTCATAGTTGTAGAAAGCAACAACAGATAGTGCTTAAGACTTCGAGTTGTATGTATGGGAAATACTGAAAGACCAGGGATTCAGTTTTAGCATGAGAATATATAAGTTCATTTTCCAAGCTGCAAGAAAGTGAAAAACTACTAAAAAGAGAAATTTCTCAAATACCCATAAAAATCACTAGTCAGTACAAAGTGATTGGGAAAAATAAAAAAAAGTTCCAACTATTCTTCCATACCAGTTCCTAAGAATAGTTGTTTGTCAAGCTTCTCTGTTTCACAGACTTCCCTGAAGAAATTTTCTATATTCCATCAGCAAAACACCGATTTTTACTGGTGGCTATTTTTTTAACATCAGTGCAAGAGTTCACATGAGAAAGGATGCAGCTCTCCATATCATCACCATTAGAGCATGGGAAATCAGTTCCAGTTCATACAAGCCTCTGAGTCCTAGAATGTTTGTCCCACACTGGAGCTTTTTCCAGTGCTGGAAAATAAGTTTAATTTTTTTTTTTTTTAAACACATCGCAGTGGATTAGTCAAGTAAAACCATTGGCTAGGCCAGTGGCACAAGGCAGGAAAAAATGTGTCCACACTGCTTTTCTCCTTAGAGGAGAACATCCTACAATAACCATTTCAAGAACATTTTTCCATCCTCTCCCCTTGCTGAGGAAGTAATTGTGGAAGTAGCTCTTTCTTTCAAAATGTTGCTGACAGAATTTTGTCCAAATCTGAAGGTGCTACAGAAAAAAGAAGTTGAGTAATGCTGTTTAATTATGTTGTTGTTTTGTTGGAGGTTTTTTCCTAATAAAAAGAAGTCAGAAAACAAAACATCTAACAGTGGTCACAGTTTAAAAGGTTGGTTGATCTGGGACAAAAGTTACTTGCCCTTTTTGGTTTTGTAGTTCTTCATTATTCAAGATCAGTAATTCTTGTTGGGTAGTTGTATGTAATGCATTCAGGAGTTAGAAAACGCTTTAGTCTTTACCAAAGAGACACCAAAAGGAGCAGTATTGAGAAGCCTCTATGCTGATGGACTTACTCTTTCTCTTCAGTCCTGTCTTGGTTTGAAAAGACAGGTGTCTGCTAAGGAAGGCAGGAGCCTTCCTTGAAATGGAAAATGTAAACCTCCTCCCTCTGAATTATTATAATTTTGAAATTAAGGGGCTCTCAGGCAAATGGGAATGGGTATAACAGTTCTTTACTAGGAAAATAAAAAATACAAATGTAATAGTACAAAAAAGAAAACAAACCACTGACAGAGTCAGAATACAATTTGGCATCCTGTGGGTCAGGCTGTTGGTAGCAGTCTGATTAAATGGTGGCTGCAGTCATAGAGTGACAGATGTGGTTCTGTTGAAGCAGTGATCCTGTAGAAAGGTGTAAGTTTCCTCTGAAAGTCTGCTGGTGGTGTAGATGGGCCTGGTCTTCCCATGGGAATCCAGTGGAGAAAATAGTTGCTCTTCTGGGAATCCAGTGGGAAAAGGCTGCTCCTCTGGGAATGCAGTGGGAAAAGGCTGACTGTGGTGTTCCAAAGCTCAGATTATATCCAGGTAGGAATGCTTGGCTCCTCCCCCTGGGCAGAGCTTTTTACAATGGGATGATGTAATTTCAATCAGTCATGCAGTAAGACTCAATGGCCCATTAACAGAAGATGTCTCCCAGAGGGAGGATTGTTTGTGGAAGGGATAAAGAAAAACTGTCCAATTAACAGAAGATAACTGCCCCACCTTTAACAGATGGGAATAGAATACACATCCCCATTTCCAATCTAAGGCAAGTCCCCATATGGATGTCCCACTAACATCAAGGCCAGCACCAAATGGAAACAAAGTGTGGTCACTTTGTCAGACATTCGTGATTCAAGTAGCATTTTCACTTGGGTCTTTTTAACCTGAAATTGATTTTTTTTGCCTTCCCAGATTTTAGGCTGGTGTGTGATAGTTACCACAGCTCTCCTGTCCCTGCTAACCACTTGCTGTGCCAGCTGCCAGTCAAAAGTCAGCCACCTCCAGCTGATGTTCTGGAGAGTGTATGAGGGGACGGAGAAGGAGCAACTGGAGCAGATTTTCCAGCTGTATGCCACCAAGCTGAGTGAGAGAAACCTGAAGTGCTTTTTTGAAAACAAGGAACCAGAACCCATTTCCCTGCCAGCTTTCCAGGCATGGGAAGATGCTTCCCAGCTCTACTCTTTCAGCAGCAGCAAACAGCATTATAGCACAATTCACAGGCTAGTTGAAGAAGGCCAGAAAGGAATCAGTGAGGAAAGAGAGACAATGCTGGACCTTGCAGACAGAAGGGAAATACCATAGACCATTTCATAGAATATTTTCAGCTTTTAAATATCTTGTTATATGGCACACTTCTAGCTGGTTTCATCTCTATATTTTTTCACAATTTTTCACAATTTTTTTACTCTTTCTTCTTCATCATGTTTCCTCACAGTTAGATATTTGCTCCAAAAGGATGGAATAAAATTATTTCCCTACACGAGTGAAAAGGCTGCAGTACTCCATGGCACCCAGAGTTCATGTCACTGGCTCAGCATCAAGAGCTGACAGCACAAAGAAAGGAATAATGGCTTCTACAAGAGGGTTTTAACAATATGCTGTGCAAAATGTGCTATGGTGTGCTTGTCCTATGTAAATCTACAGATTGTCAACAAGTAAAGTGATTTGAAGTGTGTGAATATAATAACAAGATATGTGTGGCTTTCTGACAGCCCACAGAAAGTAAAGGTTTTCCGTCCAGGTCATTTCCAGGCCAGTTGCAGATACAGCCTTGTTTTGAGGCACCAGTGGTCCCTCAAGGCTTCTCTTTGTATGGATATATCTTTCTCTTTGTATGGATATAAAGTTCTACTTTTGAGTGAGTTTCAGGCACTGGGTGCAGCCTGTAGTGCTATGTAATATTGTTGTTTCTGGGCCTGCAGCCAGTCTACAACAGAGGGCCTGGAAGGAAATTCCACTTTTTAAGACAAGAAAATATTTTTTCAGAAGACTGACTTTCATATTTTGAATATCCTAGGAAAACTTTGTGTCTGGAGCAAGAAGAACCGGCAGGTGAGGGAACTGCACAGTCAGTACCTCGGACAAATGCATTTCACCCCAGAGCCCTGTGCTTTACCTCACCCACTTGGAATTCATTATATGCCTCTCAGGGTGTTCAGAGTATTTGCAAACACTATATAAAAGGAGAACAAAGTTACTTTCCCTGGAGTGGCTGGGCAGGCTTTTGTGCAGCATTTTATTGCCAGTCTCTCCGAGTCTGCAAAGAATCATAGTTTTGCTGTGCTTGAATCATGCTCTTCTCAACAAACCAGGATATCCTGCCCAGTGAGTGAGTTCTCATACTCACTGGTCTTCTTCAGCAGATAAAAGCATCTATATACAGATCATTACTCTTTATGAAATAAAACACAAGCGCTAATTCAACACTCTGCTTAGAATTTTCTCCTTATGTTTTCAAGAACTTGTGACCTTTGAGACAATATTTTAAAGTTCTTTCATCCCAGATGACCCACTTAGCAGAACACTTAAAACATGTTATATGCTTAAATGAGCCTGCTGCAGCTGAAAGCACAGATGCAACACTGCCAAAATGAAAGTCACAACAGCAGATGTCTGGCACTGTGTCTGGCACATACACCAACCATTTTCTCCCCAGGAGCTTCTCCTGGTATATCATCTACCTACTTCCAGGCTATATGACCCCTCCTATTTGTCTGGTTTTACCTTTCCTTATGAGAACTGCCCCAACATCTTCTGTCCAGCTCCATTTCACCTCCTCCTTGCCCACAAGGGGAGATAGCACACCCTCTAAGTGGACAGCTCTGCTACCTGGGCCTAACATCCCTTTCCAAAACTGTCTCTCCACCTCCTTCCTCAGAAAATCAAAGCAAGTAGGGATGCAACGCAGAGGACAGCAAGTAGGTTAATGAATTGATCAAAGAAATATGGGAAACAAGTGGGTTGATATAAAGATTAGGCCTCCAGTATGATATAATAGCTGGGACACAGAGGCAAAAGCATAGCTGGTAGAGGGAAAGGTAGGAGGACAGAATGATCTCACTTAGAGCTTTTGGTATCCTCTTTTCCCTCAGAAGAAGGCTTAGGGCTCTCCACCTGAGTAGCCCAGGCCATCTGAAACAGCAGCACTTCCCAGCCCTATCTATCTGCTTTATTGTGGAGGGGCAAATCCAAGATGAATTTCCCTCTCCTTCTCCTTGCCTGCTTCATGTTTGCAGGTAGCTCATGTTGAGAGTGTCTCCATCCCCAAGAGCAGCTGTTGAACACTTTGTGCTGCAACGTGTGCCTGGTAGGAGCCTAACTCTCACTGATCCTCATTCCCAGGGCTGTGTGACTCTTTTATCTTGCCAAAACGCCTGTGACTTAATGCAATTTCCATGTGGATCCTAGAATACTTCTATAAAAACAATCTGAAATAACAATCAGTTTGACCTTATGTTTTCAACTGGAATGTGGGTTTGGCAAATTTAACTTAGTCCTTCAAGGGGCTATTGCAAAAGCTGCTTCCTATCAACATTGTTCCTGAATCCAGCTGCCATGGCAGCTCAGAAAGAGACAGACTGTTGTCAACACTGTCCAAAACAAACTGGAAAGAGAAAAAAACACCCAACAAATAAAACCAAACAGCAAGATCAACATTTTCTGCTGGAAAATTTAGATTTTGTATTAATTCTGATACCCATAAAAATATGAGTATACAAGAAAATAGAAAACTCGTGTTTAATCCTCTGTGCTCTCTCCCTCAGTTTAGTCTTGAAATTCTCTTAGCTCTTCTTCCACATCTGCTGCTCCATCAAACTTGAAGCCTTTGTTATAAGAATAAAGACTTTTTAACCATGCTAAACTCTCATATGCTCTCAATTTAGTTTCAGCTGTACTTTGCATTATGGTATGATGAATCTGTCCAAATTCTATTGTTAAAAATTCCTGTGTAAAAGAGAACTTACATGAAAACTATGCAAAAGAAGTATCTGGTTTGCACCAAATTAAGGCCAAATTGCAAACCTATATATTGAAAATTGTGAAAATGTCTTGTCAGGAACAATAATTTAAGTGCATAAATAAGCAAATCAATGAATATAAAAGTTTTTTTTTCTTAAAACCAGGCAATAACTGAACAGCAACTACTTTAAAACTACCATTTACAGCTTCTCAGAGGATAAAACAAAGGTCTTTTCAGTCTTTGTGACTCCAAAAGACTAGAAGGTAAAATGAATGAGGTGGTTTAAAACTTGTATCTCATAAATCTGTCTCGTTTTTATCCATGAAATGGAAGAAAAAGAATATCTGTTTAGACATGTACATAGGTTTGCCAGCAAAATTATGCCCATATAAAGCAAAACCTCACTTTTGAAAATGTTATTTGCAACTCTATGACATTATATATTGCTTAATGAGAAAATAAGATCTATGCAGTCTGAATTAAAAATGTATCTCTGCCCTTTTTCAAAAACTCAGTCAGCATTCTATCTCTCTTAAGCAGCAAGAATAAAAATCATTAACGTTTTGATGGTGCTCAAACACAGCCTAGAATTACTGAAATATTTAGGAAGCCACTAACTTTTCAGTCCCTCTACATACTACTGGGGACTTCTCACTTCCAAACTTTTTATGCATAAGTCATGACACCAAGTAAGTAAGTACAGACTGTAAAAAAAAATGGAAACCATTATTTCAGACAGCATAATAGCAAGATCAATGAAGGACCAGAATTCATCTGCTTAAAAGGGGAAAGGCAGCCAAAATGATATTTCTGCTAGCATACTTTTCATTCTTAGCATTTTTCCAGTCAGTGTTTGGAAAGAGGAAGATATATTAAAGGTCTTGCCATCTGTTGCTGATTCCAAACTTCTCTTCTGACCTTTTCTTTACTCTCCACAGTGCAGCACTTCAATGTCCTGTTTACTGTCTACCACAGTAGGCTGTATTACTTAGCACAGCAACCTGCTTATGCATTTCCCTCTCCCTGCTGAGATCTAAAAACCAACATTTACCAGCTTCATAAATTCTGCCAGCTTCTGTCAGACCTTAAAACTGGCCATAAGTCAATATACAGGGACCTTGTGTGGCAGCACCTTCCATGACAAGGGGAAGGACTTTTCCTGTCCTACAGCTCTGGACAGAGGGGTGGCATGGTTGGATTACCCCATCCTTTGTTATTTCCCCCCTCCCCCTCCCTGCCCAGGGAGCTCTCTTCAAAGAGCTCCAGAGATGTTCATTTCCTGCATTCACAGGGTACTGAGTGTCCACAATAAAGCCCATCTCTGCAGCCACTGCTTTTCAGGAACAGATCTGTCCTCAGGCACAGCAGTGTTTAATCCAGCAGCAGAGCCTGTGAGCCAGCTTGCTGTGGACCAGAGTGTGTGACTGGGCTGCTTCCACCTGTGGCACACACAAACAGGTCGTAGTGCTAGAGAAGGCAATATAAACATTAGATCTAAAACCAGAAGCTGTTTTTTGCAACTCATTTGATCAGATCAATTACATCAAGGTCCTTTGAGGAGAAATTAAATTAAAAATTTGATTTTGCAGGATTATAGAGAAAAATTATCAACCTAATTTCAAAAGTAATCCTCAGTTATATTCAGATCCAAATTCAAAATCCCATCTTGGACATTTCTTCTTTAGTTGGGCTTTGTCCTTAATATCATTCCTCAGTTGGTTTCCATTTGTTACCCCAATTTGCCAGAAAGCCTACTTTTACATGTCCTGTTTCATCTCTTTTTTAATTCAATCCCAACTGTAACCCTGCCAAGTCACAGGACCAACATGAGAAGACAGTGAACACCATGGGAACTCAGTGTAGAAGGGCTCACTTTGGCTCTGTGTCAAAACTTGCTGGCCCTTCTCCAGGCCAGTATAAATTAGCAGTAAAGCCCAGGCTTTACAATCTGAACCAGTGGTGGAAGTTTTAAGCTCTCAGTCACTGCTTTAGGTGCACCTTTCCTCCAGTATTTATTTCTTAATCTGGGAAGCTGGCTCTGTACTCCTCATTTTATGTTTTTTTTTTTTTTTTTTCTTTTGCTTCATCTCTTTCCATTTCCACAGGGAACATCCACAGCCTGATCTTACAGACTTTGTTTTCCAAAGAACTGAAGGATAATAGCTATGTTAACAGGAGGTTTGGCTTTAACTACTTGAATTGCTTAACTGTCTTAATTACTTTAATTTTGAACTGGTTTTACTCATCCTCAAACATCCTCTGAAGACTTAATGCAGTTAAGTATTTAAGCACTTTCTCCTGGCTGGGAACACTCCTGCTGAAGAGTTAAGGAGAGCAGCTTCATGATTCTGAACTAAAAAGTTTAACAGAGTATTTGCAGCTCCTTACTGAGTCACTTTAGACATGTTTTGTTGGTATGTGTCTCAGACAAATGTGCTTGAAGATTATTTAAAAATTGTTTTGCCAAAGAAATGTGAAAATGCTGTCCATATCACATTTTGCCTCAGAAATGTTTTACTCCTACTACAGAACTCCTTTTTGTTTGCTAAAAATAGTCTTTCAAAGGGACAGTGTGCTTTAATGTTTGTTCTAATCTTTCCAAGTAATTTTTTACTGTTCTTAATAAGTCTCTTTGGAAGTACAATCTGCAGAGAAATAGTGTCTTTTTCCATTGTTAATTTCTCACTGTACTTTGCTGATGAATAGCATGTATCGAAGAATGAAGGTTCAACTGTAATAATGCATTTGTAAAGAAGGGAACTATGAGGAAAAAGACTCAGAAAACCAGTTATCTAACATATATCTGAAAATAAAGTACCAATATCACCTGAAGAAGAATGTAAAAGTGAACAAAAATGTGATTTTGCAGCCTGGTATCATTTTTTTAAATGAGGCAGTGTATTTTAAAACAGTGACTGAAATGCTGCTTGTCTCATCAGTTTCATTCAGCTGTCTTCACCATTTCCAATGGATCATCTACCCCAGCTCAGCTGCTTACCAGGAGGAACTTTGTTATGTAGTCTTATTTCAATTTCTCTTTGAAACTCCCTGGGATTCTAACTTGCCAATGGGGGCAAAAGTACATCTTTAGAGACCTGTGTCTTTCTTGTCTGACAGAAGTGTGAACAGCTACTCAATAAAAGGGAAATTTCCACCAAAGTAGGTGAAAGTACATGCTCTGATTTTATCTTTTTGATCTTATAATTAGATTTGTGGGTAGTCAGGAAAATATTCCTCTCATTTTCCTTTCTTACAGTTCTTCTTTGCTACCACTGAGCTTTTCCATTTTGCAGAAAATCCTGCAGCTTATTCTTAATATTACCATTTTAAAGTAAAAAGATATCTAAGAAAATTATAGCAATGATGAGAAGAGTCAAATGGCAGAAGTAAAAATATCAAAGTTTAACATCTGTATGAGACAGTTAAGACATGCTCCTAGGAAGAGAAAAAAGGAAGGGAATATATGATTCTAAGCTAAGATCACTGAATCTGATGACGCTTTAGAAAATGCAAATCTTATTTACCTGTGCAATCATGTCTGCAGTTTCAGAGTAACTACGGCACTTTTTCACAGCTGAACGAGCCAAAAAGTCATCAATCAGCCTTACGCCAATGCTGTATCCCCTGAGGAGGAAACAAGGAAAGGCAACATTTGAAATGGGGAACTTCTTTCCACCTGCCATCTCCCTAATGCGTCTCTTGGACTTCCTCAGCAAAACAGCTGCATGATCCTAATTGAGGGACTTTAGTGACAACACATTCTTCTTTCTACCACATTTTACAGCACAGTGGGACTGCTGTTCATGTAGTCATTTAAGGAATCATACTTCTTTAATCATGACAGTCCTGGCAAGGATTATATGAATTGTCTACACAGTTTGTACATTGTCTATATGTATAGACACCAATCCTGGGCACCCTCATTGCAGCATTCAGCTGCCATAGGAAATGCACTCACACCTGATCTCTTTCACTTTCTCCTCTTGCCTCTTCACCTCATTTTTCACTCTTCCTTCACAATTACCTGTTTGTCTTTTTTTCTAACATGTTATCTCCCTTCATCTAACTAGTTGACGAAAAAAAAAATCCAGAAGTTGTTAGTTAATGCATGTTACCGATAAGTAAGGCTTTATAAAGGGCAGGCCTTGTAACATGGCTCCAGCCTGTTACTTAGGCTAAATAGAAGGGAAATATGGGAGAGTGACTCAGCTGGAATAAGGGTAGAGAAACATCAGAGATGAGAACATGAGAGATGTGAGACGTGCTGCGTGACTGCCACATGTCCACAGCATGTCCACATCATGGTGTATGGTGGTTGGTTGACTTGGGCTTGTTGTGCCTTAAAGCTGTGAACTGTAAACTGGTAACATGCTAACTGCTTAAAAAGGCTGGGTTTTTGGCAATAAGGAGCACTCCTTTGTACCTGCCTGGGGTCCCTGCGTCGCTCATTACTGCAACAAACCCAGAGGTTTTGTACACTGCCACCTCCATTTTGTATTTAAAATACTACAATTAAAAAAAAAAAACAAACAAAAAGGGATGGAAGATAATGGAATTTTTATAAACCAAATATTCATTCCTAGCTCTGACATATTAACAAAGGTCAATAACTTCTTAGTGTGCAAAACAGCTGTGACTCCAAACATTTTCTGAAAAATGGAAAGACATCGACACAAACATTTTGTAAGAATAGGTACTCAGCTCAGAAATGTTTTTAGGAAATTCTTCATTCCCAGTTATGTGGATATTGGCAGTGTCTGCTTTTTTGTCGGAGGCCCTACACCCTCAGTGAAGCAGCCTGAACTCAGTAGAGTTTCTTACTGGTTTGTGTACAACATCTTCGGCTAGAAGACAGTGAGCTGATAATGAGACAAAAAAGTGGATTTGGCAGTGTGAAAATTAAAACTGCAGTATGTCATGTGTCTAGAAACAATTAAATAGTTATCTATTGCCTAAGTATCAGTATCAATAACATTGGCAAATGTGTCATCATAATTTAGCAAGGTATGTATTAGTGACATATGAGACTATTTAGATACATTTCAACTTTTATGCCCTAGATTTGTGAAGCTAAATTAATAATAGACGGGTAAGCAGCTACTTAGCAACTGTACGGTGAAAAACACCCTTCTCACTACAGACTATATACGTACACGGAGAGAGAGGTAAGTACACTGTCCCCACATGTCACAGGTCTGCTGAGATGTGAGGTTTCTTTGTGAAGCTGGGCTGTTTCATAATTACAGGAGTAAAGAATACATTGTTTTAATGAAACCTGTCATTATATTATCAAGTCTTCCTCAAAACAAAAAGATTTTCTAGAAACAACTGCAATAATGAAAACATAAAGAGGAAAATCTGTCTTCACATCTTCCAAAACTGTTCTCTAATTTCTACCATGGCATCATTGAAGAAGCCTGTGCATATTTTAAATGTATGATTTTCACCAGAGCTGAATGAGAGATGAATATAAAAAAGTATCTGAGGGATGTTATCCCTTATCAGTTTGTGAATAAATTACTTTTCTTTTTCCTAAACAATGATTTTTTTTGTTTGTTTACTCTCATGGATAGTTATTGGACTACAGCTACTTTGCAAACTTTCAGGTTAATAGTAAAGTGGTCAGGGTATTCTGTCCTCTGTGATTTTTGTAAAGCCATTTTGCATGTCCACTTTGCCCAGAAATACAAGCCTTACTGTTCTGACAAAGGCCTTACTATATGTTCTTGTTGACCAGCTAAAAAGTTGTTTCTTGCTGATTCTCCATTGTATTGTGACTTTTATGGTAGTAATGCCTAGGAATCTCAGTCAGGATGACAGATTTGTCAGGACAGAATGTCCTGACAAATGAACATTGGATCTTCATTTTCCAAGGAGGTTATCCATATAAAAATACACCTTCATTGACATTTTGTGCTATTTCACTTATTGCTGTATGGTCTTTTAAAGGTGAGAGGCTTATTTGCCCCTGACCAAGTGAGGGATATAGGATATAAATTTTAGTTTATATTAATAATTAGCATAACTAAAAGATCAGCAAGGAGCAAGTGTAAGCTATGAAAACAATCTTGACACTTTTCCTCAGAGAATTAAAAAGCTAATTGTTGTTCATAATTCACAAATTAGTGTTGTTTCTGTTGACAGAATATTGAACCTTTTCCCTGTCTTCTCTGTAACCATAGACAGAAGGCTGGAACTTGTGAGATAACAAACAAAAAGCTGAAAGGTAATATATATGTAAACAAGTACAATTATGGATAAAACTGAACATTTAAAGCAGTACTTACATTCTATCTAAACAGTCATTGACATCTTCATCTTTTTCATAGTCCTTGCACAGCTGGGCTACCAAAGCTCCATATGTGAGTACAAAAAGTTCTCTGCTCTGTCAGTAAATAAGAAAATCAAAAATGAAGAGAGCTAAAATCCAAATCTTCCATGTTTTTAAGCTGCTGCTCATTAAAAGCAAGTAAAAATAACATTTAAATTAATAAATAAATTTTCATCCATGGATGCATAATCACTGAAATCCACATTTCAAGCATGACAGAATCTGTATTGATCCTCACTTGAGTTTGTAAGGGATTTTGGTTGTTAGAAATACAATTTCTTGGTATACTCAGAGTTACTGTCATCAGTAATTCTTGCATCTTGAGTGTATGTATGCTGGATTGTCAAATGCTGTCAAGTGCCATCCAAGAATAATAACAAACAGCAGCAGGAAAAGAGGCAATGAGCTATTAATCCTTCTGCAGTAGCACAACAGTTCACAAAGGTAGGGTTCATCTGATTCAAATTATTAGTCACCTTCTCTAAAAAAATTAAAAGTAGATAAAAATTTAGCTCAAAATAATTAAAAATACTATAAATCAGAACAAGTGTAAAGAATAACAAGATGAAGGGGATGGTGAGGATTGCAGCCCCCTGCCTGAGGAACATGGAGAGCAACTGAAGATATCTCTGCAGTGGTCCTGCCACAAGCACTACTGTGGGGTCTTCAGGTGTGCAACAATTTAGAGGAGAGTTTCCTTCTGTCCCTGCCCTGTCAGATCACATCCATGCACTGCACAACTGTCTGTATTTAGCAGGAGTAGCAGCTGTCCTTTAAGTGAGTTGACTCTTACTAAACTTCTTGGACAGGAATTAATTAAAATGCTACAGCCCTGTGGCATGTGGTCAGACCAGAGGTGCTTTTTGTCTCTAGCCTGTGGAAAAAAAAATAGTGAATACCACTAAAAACAACAGAACAAATCACACTAGCAAAGTAAGAACAGCTAGGTGGAAAAATTTCTTTCTGCTCCCTTTGCATCAGAAATTTGGAGTTTAATCAGTGTTGCTGTTTTAACAAGTCACTGTTCAAATTCTTAAACAGAACCAGTTTCCAAACTCATTTTAGTGATAACTCCTGTTTAAAATAATATTGTACCCTTGGCCAAATTCTCAGTAACAAGTTTTCAGTGGAGTAAATGGATGTCATACAGGTCCTCTATTGTTTCGTTATTATTGTTCAGCAAAAAGTCTCAGTTGCAACAAGAAAATTATCTCAGAGAAACTTAAGCATAATATATCAACATAATCAAATTTATCAGCCACATTTGCAATCCACTGGAATACTTTTTGACCATAAAAGAGTGTAATTATATTACACTCTTCCATTTATTTTTCAGTGGAGACCTCTGTCCTCTTTTCAGAAATTGATACAATATTGTCTTAAAGCCTTCTGGAATTTTTCCACTGCCCAGTTCCTGTCAAAAATCACCATTCACCATAGAGCCCTAAGGCTCTAAACTCCTGAAGAAAGGTTTGTGTGGAATAGCACCATTCAAGCATAGAACAGAGATCTCCTCTTGTGTTTCATTGAATGACCATCTAACAACAGAGGTACATAAACTTACCTGGAATTTATATCTTAGACCATAAGCACTTGAAGCACTTAGACTTCTGCTTCTGAATAGACTGGAGTCTCAGAAACTTTGTGCCCCTCTTTCCCAAGCCTGTACAGAATCCCAGCATTAGGAATAGTAGCCATAAATGCTGCCTGCAGCTCTGCTCTTGTACCACCAACCTTATCCCTATCCTTTCAGTACTTTTAGATTGTTCAGAAATAGGAGTGTATAAAATGCATCAATAAAATAATAGATTGTTCTTACTCCATGCAAAATTTTAATAACACATTACAAAAATGTCTTACTATTTTGTGGTTCTCCTGCTTTCTTCCTGGTGACCGAGACATGCTGCTTGTGTAACTCCTGATGTGTTTGATTGTCAGTTTATATCTTTTCTTCCTCAAGCAGCACAGTTTTATCTCAATCCTCTTTCTCTTCTCTTTTCTCCTCTCTGCTCTTCTGTCTTTTGCATGAGATGTGTTTGCTGCAGTCTGTAATGCTGCTGATGCTCCTCCTATTCTCTGTGTGCACTGAGCCCTTTGGGAGGAATTTGACTGGCAACAGATCTGCCACTGTCCACAACATAAATAATCACTCTGTCCATAGGAATGGTTTGTAATCAAATACACAGCTAGCATACATGGGAAGTCAAACAGGACAGGTCTTAAATTTTTAGGGACAGTTGTTGTATTTTGTTGTTTTTATCAGACTTTGGTGTTTGGAGAGCTAACAAAAACTTCCGCTCTAAGGAATAAAAACACAATTGCAAGATGCTGCTGTACCAGGGAAAAAAATTGATTGTTTTCAATCTAAAGAAGCTATAGTAGTCTGCCAACTCTGACTGCTGTAGTCTGGTGAGTTTATATATGCCTAAGTTGGGGAAGTGTGGCTTTTAAGGCACTGCTACCACCACATTTGTGTAAAGCTGCCAGGGAAGATTGAGAGAACTCAGCTTCCCAGAGGAATAAATTCTGTACCTGTACAGCTGACAGGTTGTGCAAATGGCACTTTCACTAACCATGTTTCTAGGGGGTATTTTATCATTCTTAACCTGTTATAGTCCCTATTTCTTAATATCCTTGCAGTGAACATCCAGGCTTAGTTCATCTGTTTTCGCCTGTGGTAAATTTGGCTTATGTGGTAGTTTTGATTTGCAATGAACTTCAACAATGGCCATTGGTGAATTTAGAAATTAATCAGGTAGTTGTTATTCCTTATAGGACTTACCTGCACATACATTCCAACTCTCAGGAAGGGAAGCAGTAATATATGGGCTCCTTGGAATGCCATGCTGTTATTCAATTTCTATTAACTAATAGATCCAGTGCTAGAATAAAATTACAGATCTTTACTATTACAGATACACAGAAGGCATTAAGATGTGATTCATTTGGGATAAGAAAGATTAGTTTATTTTAAAAAATGGTCATTTAAAGTTATGACACAATTCAACCAGGAAAAATAGGGATTTTCAGCTTTTTCTGTGTAAAGCTCAGTCATCCTAACTGCTTTTATTTCACACAGAATGAACTTGTATTGACAATTTTACAATGTAATTGCCTCTTCCATTTTTTTCAGGTGCTTTTCTGACCCTGTAAAACCTTATTCCTTATTATAAGTGAAACAATTTTAGGTGCTTCTCATACCTAAATGTTAATAAATTTTAAAAGCCAGGCATTACAATTCTCTAGATAGTTACTTGCATTTCTAAACTGAGTCTGAGATGGGTTTGTTTCTCTGATTGTCTCCAACAGCAAGAGTGACAAGCACCAAACATGCCCCACATTGCAAAAGTAATCCCATATTCCACAAGAAAGTGTACTGTATTACATTAAAAAAAAAAACCCAACCTGTAAAAGACTATAATTAGTATAATTCAACTTTAGTGAACCCACCACAAAGCACTTAAGACTACTTATAAATGAGCACAATTCTGCTTATCTGGTTCAGAATATATATGGATTAATTACTTCAGCCTGCATTATTAATACCATAATTACGTGGGAACCCCGTGCACCAGACAGTGCAATGTATGGCAAGGACACATCAACATTCTTTGAAAAACACAGACATGCCCACGCGCACACAAGTAAATTCACACATATATTGCTATGTATTGAGTAGAATGTACTGCATTTCAAAAGGTTTGCACATTATTGAGAAAATGAGGCTGAAATGGTGTGTCCAAATAAACTGGGGATTCAACAGCTCCAGTGAGGGAAACAAGTCCTTGGTGGATTGTCTTGCAGTCCTGTGAAAAGAGTAGAGGGGGGCACACATCTGGCAGCTGTTTTAATCCTGAACATATACTTCTTAGGAGTAATCCAAGGCAATTGGAATAGTGAGAAAGTTAGAATCACCTTCCACTTCCCTTTCTGTCCTGTTTTTCAGGAGAGAAATTTAGCCTTCAGACCCAAGGTCAGTCTTCACAGTGCTTGAGCATTAGACTACACCAGTTCTCTTAATTCCCATCAAACTAAAAAACAAAAACCAAATACAAAATATACCCTAAAGCTCAAAAGCACAAATAAAAGCATGCACCAGCACTCTGTCTCTTGCAATGGACTGGCTATTATGGGAAAGCTGATACCTGTAGAGGCAAGTACATGATAAGTGCAACGTAAAAGTAAATAATAAATTAGATATTGCCTAATTAGAAAGAGTAAAAAAGAGAAAAAGTGAAAAAATTATTTGATCCAAAACAAGAATGCATAAACCACAAAACACAAGTGTCCAAATTAGTAAAATACAAGGTCAAGATTTTGTTTGCTCTCCATTTTTCAGATGGATAGACCTTGTATTAAATTTTCTCTGACAGAAAATAGAATTCTTTCAAATTACAAGAAGGTAGGTGTTGAGGATTTGAAGCTATGTGAAAAAAAGAACACAGGTTTCTCATATCACGCATGAATGCTTTTACTAGAAGTCCAGCGTGGCTGCTGCTCTCACCTGGCAGATCACAGGACATGGGCAGTGCTCCCCTCTAGTTCCACAGGAAATCTGATACTTTCATACCATGCTTTCTAACATGCACAGGTGGACTTGACATCCATGCAAAATAGAACTCAAAGTGCAGCTAGAGGAGCCACAGAACATCATCCTTTCAACTGCTAACTCAGTAATGGAAATATGTGTGCAGGACCAGAGAGTCTCCGCATTCAGTCTCCTCCTCCAAACTTCAGTTGGAAAATAGAAGATCACTTCCCTCTTCCTCCCTACCTTTCCCTGGCCATTAGATAACAAAATCCTGGTCTTTTTTTTTTTGATCCAATAAATATCAAAATCCTCTCTGTGGCAAAACTAAGCACAGCTGGTAGAACTATAGCAGGAAAGCTGGAGAAGTCAGCTTCTTTGCAGCACAGTCACATCTCATCACTAATAATAACTGAGCTTGTGGAAGAAAGAGATGAGTTTTTTACTAGATCAGGTGGAGAAGGGAGCTGAAACAAATCTCTCTATTCTGCCATGGTTGCTTTATTTCAATAAAAAGGAGAATAAAAATTGTTTGCTGTGTATGGGAAGGTGAAATATCTATTCCAATAACCATGTTTCAAAACAAATGACAAATTATTCTCACTCCTTAAAAAAATATAAAAATCTCTCCTCATAAGTGAGGTTACTGGCAGTGAGTTCAAGCTGACAGAGCCCTGCAATATGAAAAGCAAAACAGTGACTAAGGTTTGTTAATGGATCCTATTTGCCTCAGATGTCAGCTATAAGCATCTTTTTGCCTCACAGGCCAGCAAGCTGTCACTCAGGTAGTGGTATTTTGGATTGCATCCAGTCCTAACTCTTCCTTGGAATTGGATAAAGAGCCTAAATGTCTACCTTAGGACCCTGGGTTCCTCTGCAAAGGCAAGTACTTAAAGGTTTGAAGTGCCACCCAAGCTCTTAATTGGATCCAACCCTGTAATTTGTTCCATAATAGGATGACCCAGCAGGATCATTTACAGCAGAGCATGAAAGCAAATGCCAAAGAATGAAAATGCAGAAGTACAAAGTTGTTGTATTGATTGTATAAATTGCCTCATTCAACAGCCTTAGGCTG
This sequence comes from Vidua macroura, assembly GCF_024509145.1. Lineage (NCBI taxonomy): Eukaryota > Metazoa > Chordata > Aves > Passeriformes > Viduidae > Vidua > Vidua macroura. The sequence goes on along the minus strand of NC_071573.1, from coordinate 66,723,851 downwards.
ACTATTAATATTTCAGTGTTGGATACCACTTCAGTTTCACATCTAATGTGTTTATTGAGTAAACAAGAGATGCTTGGGAGAGCCTTCTTCCCTTATAAACAAAATAAGACACAGGTTCCAAAAGAAATCTCAGAAGGAATCAATCAGAGATTTTAAAATGAACTGAGGCATAATGGAAGTTTCTTATAAAATGATTTTGTAATAGCCTGATAGGTTTATTCCACTGATTTTTTTTAAATATAATGTCACTAGTACAAAAAAAAAAAAAAAAAAAAAAAAAAAAAAAGTTACTGAAAATCCTGTGATACTGAAAGGTTTAAAACGGCAATATTCAGATAACTCTGGGATTTCATTGTTACTCTGTCTAAACAACTAAGAATGTAACAAGTTCCAGAAAAGCTGTGACAAAGTGCTGTTGGATGTTTCAGCATGTTTCTGTACTGCTTTTAGTTTTGTGTAACAGTGTCACATTGTTTGAGAGCCAGTTACCTGCAAGGACCTCCTTCCCAGATGGGCACTGGGGATGAGAGAGGCAGGCGTCCACCCTAACAGTGCACTGGAGGAACAGGGTCCTGCCTAGTGAACAGGCAAGGCATGTGTAACATGCCATCCTTGTGTACAACAGCTGAGAGAGTTTCTCTGCCATCCAAGCAGACACCATGGGTGCTAAAACCACTGTTCGAGATCAAATTTATTATTAGCAACCCTCTCTGCAAGGGGAGAGAAGAGGCTGTGCAGACACTGTTATATCACACAACCAAGTCCACACATGCTGGAGATAGACATCTGTAATGGGAAGGCAAATTTCCCCATAAACTTTCTGGCTAACTTTTACTTTTTTTTTATTTTCTTAGTAAGAATGTTTATATGACAGACTGTCAGACTTTTCAGTCTTTAAACACAAGTATTTGCATATTCAGATCAGCCTAGGTTATGCAATGCATAGAACTACTGGATAGTGTAACCAAAGAAAGAGTGCAATCCAGAGATAATCATCAAAAGTGAAATGTTTTCAATTTTTCAGACCCCTGCTTAAGGCTTGATTTGTGAGAGATGCTCAGAGCCCAGGTTATCTACCCCAATATCCAGAAGCCAGCTGTGGAAATGCTTAATTGAAAATTTTTTATCTCTGTCCATGGAATAGGACTGACTATACTTGCAGAAAATCTTAGGACTCGTAATCACAAGCACACTATATAAACACCAGCTGGCTTGACATTTTGTGAATAGCAGATTTTATATATACATATATATATATATATATATAATGAAAAAAAACCACCACAAAAAAACCCAAAAAAACCAAACAACAACCCTCCCCCCCCAAAAAAAAAAAAACAAAAACAAAAACAAAAAACAAAACAAAAACCAAAACCAACTTTCCAAAGGAAACATTCAGCACTGTCACAAAAAGAGACACGTGGGCTTCTTGCCACCTACAGGTGAAACACTAAAATCCTCATGATCCAGCAGCTACCTACTTCTCAGACTCTAGTGCTTGGACAATGAATTACCCCAGAATGGACATCAAATGCAAACAGCACTGCAATTCTAAACATTGTGCAACTTCTGGAATATTTTACAAGTTTATTTTAAAGTGGAAGCATTCATTTTTTTTTAACCAGTCCATTTGCCAAGGATTTGTTTGGATGATCTTTTATGAAGAATAGCTGGAAGGCTCCTTTTTTTTTTTTTTTTTTTTCCCTAGTTTCATGCCATGTTTCTGCTATTACTGTTGATTAGCAAACAGCTTGGCAATTAACGCTGATAGGTTAGCCATCAGTTTGATAGCCCTGCATGTCATCCAAAAGGTAGGGGGAATTTATTGTTACTTTCAGACAATTAGCAATGGGCTGGCAGAGCTCACAACAGCCTAAAAGCTCAATTTTCCCAAACAGCTGAGATAAATTACTGAATCAATTAAAACACATCAGTGGATGTCTGCAAGCATACTTAAAGCTAGCAAACAAGCCACTGAAAATTAGTGGGAAGAGAAAGATTAGTAGGGGGTGTTTGGGTGTTGTTTGGTGGTGTTCATTTCAAGCTGTTGCTGTTTATTCTGCTCTGCCATTGACACTAGTAAAATATAACTAAAAGCTAGTACTGACTAAAAAGAATTTGGTAAAGGATAGGATCTAAAATGGCTTTCCTTCCAAAGTGGTTAACTTTTCTAAAGGGCAAAGAGGTTGTTATTGCCAATGCAATAATTGCAATATTGACAATTGGTGGGCAGCAACTTTTCTCTTTTTTCACATTCAGCTGTCCTTGTCATGTTGGACAGAACCTTATCTATGGGCTGGCTTTCCTAGGAGTGCCTGCACTGATCCTTCTGATTGTTGGCTATGCCCTGAACAACCAGACTTGGAGGCTGGTTATGGGCAAAAGGTCTCATTTTGAGAGGGAGACTTCATCAAACTGGCTGCTGAAATGCAAACTAGTCTGCTTTGTTTTGTGCAGCATCACAGGGAGGGCACTGGTTGCTCCAGTCACGTGGCTTGCAGTCACCCTGATAAATGGCTCATATTATATCTGTGCTGTGAGCGAGTACGTCCCTGTGTATTATTACGGAGCTGCTCCTAACCTTACCGCTAGTGAACGCAGTAGGATATTGGCTACGTTTCCCTGCAGGCAGCTGGTTCCTCCAGAGCTGACCCGGGCAAGAGATGAAGTGATTCTCCTCCTCCGATACCAGTCACAAGTGAGTAACTTCTGTTGCCTGTAAACTTGATGGTAAGAGGTGAAGCTAATTCAGCAGGCATAAAACAAGATCAGTGTCCTCTGTCTTGAGTGCTAAATCTGTGTGTTTTGAAGCATGTTCTTTTCTTTTAAGTGGAACAGAACTTCAGGTATATAAATTACTATACCTGCTTGTCCCATTTGTTACCTGCTGCCTGAGGATATGTTCTTCCTTGTGTAGTATCCTGAAAAGTAAGAGCAAGTACAACAAATAGAAGTTTAAGAGCTGGGGAGGGTATGAAGTTTCTTCACTAAAGCAGAAGAAATGTGACTAAGAGTCTCAGGCTGTGAGAGCTTCTTGTGAATTCATGGAAAATCTTGGTGTTTAGATCAGACTCAATTCCAAACGTTTGCATACTGGGTAAATAATAGAAGAAGCATTAAGTTGTCACTTCAGAGAATTTTTTTTTTAAACAAGCTATAAGCTAATATAGTCTAGAACCTGCATGGCCTATCTTATAACAATAATAGCTGAGAAAGCAATAATCTTAAAACTGCACAACAGAACTTTCTTGAACTTGAAAGGAACAAGTGATTTTAGTACATGGCTGCCTCCAGTAGGCACGGACTGGGTTTGGTGGTAACAGATGGTTTCCAGGCTTATACCTTGTTAATGCTATTATTTAGGAAAAGCAAGTTAATCTTATGGGTTTTCTGGTGCTCAAAAGTTACCACTGTGAGGATTTTCAGGTCTAACAGTTTTTTTCTTTTGGTAAGGTGGCTGGCTGGCTTTTGATTGCTGTGGTAGTCATCACTGTGTTCCTTTCTTACTGCCTGGCAAGCTGTTTCTCCCCACTCAGCTTTCTACACTTCAGATACTGGAACAGCTATGTCCACAATGAGCAGGAGCTCTTTGATGAGGCAACAGAGCAGCACTCCAGGCTCTATGCCATGCAGAATGTAAAGAAGTTCTTTGGCTTTGTCCCAGGAAGTGAGAATGTAAAGGAAATTCGTATCCCATCTCTCAGGGAGTGGCAGGCCATTTCTGGACTGGCCTTTCTAAAACGAGTGGATGAGGAACACTATGATTACAGCCTCCTCCATGACTGGGCACTCAAGGAGCGTGCAAGTGGAAAGTATCTGAGGATTGATGAAGACCTTGGGATCATAACACAGCTCTGAAGATCCAAGACCCCACAATACTTCACAGAAAAGCAGGAACCTGTCTAGCTCTATATCAGACCTGAGCTGTGCTGGAACTTTCCAATACAGTATTACATTGATGTATAAATTATGTGAGCAAGTGCATCTTGTTAATGTAGTCCTTCAGCACCTGCTTACAGATGCCTTTACTGATGGCATTTTGATTCCTGTGGGATGTGGTGATATATGCCTAGATTAGGGTGGCCCATTTCAAGTTTCAACTCTCTGCTTTCTAATAGTTGTGCTGAAAGGATAAGTTCGTACTGAGAAAGTTATTTACAAATGCTTTTTTAGTTTTCTTTCCATTAAAAGGATCTTTAAGATGTAGATCTTGGTTGAATCCTATGAATTGGTCCATTCTGTATGGAGCAAGGGCACCTATCCAGCTTTTCCTTAGTGGCACCTAGAAGAAATTACTTATTTCTCCTCTTCTGCTATTTTTCTTTGTATTATATAAGTAATCTACACTGAGCTAACTACTAGTTAAATCTGGGGCTACAGTAGCATGCAGGAAACATATGGGGAAATTTTATCATCAAAGGCTGAGTTTAGATACAATGATGAGAGAACTTTTAAATTCTGATAAGGAGAGAAAATCCCCACTGAGGCACATGGTGGGGGTGTGTAACAAATAGCAGCTGTATGAACAAACACTTGACATACGGCAAACTGAGTTGAAATGTATTCTGGCTGAAAGAAATAGCAAGGTCAATTTGGAAATGCTTCAAAATCTCCAAGGTGTTTGTGTGCTTGTCTACTGTACAAATAGCAAATGAGGATGGGAAAAATCTCAGTCTGTACAGTAGGGTTTGCTTTGCCTCTGTAAACTTGCAATTTATACATAAACTGGGCCTATGAAAATTACTGTGATTAAAAACTACTGAATTTTGTGAAAGAAGGCTTAATGGTGTTTTTGTGTTAAGTCAGTTTGGTATGATATGATATTAGTCATCTCCTCTCTAACCCTCTGTGCAGATGCTTCTAACTCTAAGTGGGAGGGAAATGCGTGCCATAATTTTTTTAATGCTTCCTGTATTGTCCTGCCATGTACACATATACATGTGGGCTCCAAAGCCAGATGCTATCTGCTACTAATAAATGACCCCAGGGGCTTGAAGTGGAAAAATCGAATTATTTAATACATTTTACTAGAAAATGCACGAATCAGAACTGCTTTGTCCCTCCCCTCCTCATCTGGATAGGGGAGAAAGACTATAAGGAAAGGCTCATGGGTTGAAATAAGGGCAAGGAGAGCTCACTCAGGAATTACTGTCAAGGGCAAAACAGACTCCACTTGGAGAAATTAATTTATTTTATTACCCATTAAATCAGAGTGGGATAATGAGAACTAAACCTAAATCTTAAAGTACCTTTCCCCACCACCTTCCTTCTTCCTGGGCTCAATTCCACTCAGAAGTTTTCTAGCTCTTCTTCTCCAGTGGTGCAGGGGGTGTGAGTGAATGGGGGCTGCAGTTAGTTCATCACATATTGTCTCTGCTGCTCCTTCCTCCTTGGAGGGAGGGCTCCTCACACTCTCCCCCTGTTCCAGCATGGGATACTTCCTCCCAGGACGAAGTATCTGATGTCTCCAGTGTGGGTCCTTTACAGAAACTGCAGTTCTTCATTAACTGCTCCAGTGTGGGTTCCTTCCACGGGGTGCAGCCCTTCAGGAACCACCTGTTCCAGGCTAGGTGTGCTGCAGGGTCACAAATCCTGCCAGCAAACCTGTTGCAGTGTGGGCTCCTCTCTCCACAGGTCTTGCCAAGAGTCTGCTCCAGCACAGGCCCCCGGTGGGGTCGCAGCCTCCTACAGGCACCCACTTGCTCTGGTGTGGGTTCCTCCAGGGGTTGCAGTTGGATGTTTCACCAGGGACCTCCCTGGGCTGCAGGGGCACAGCTGCCTCACCGTGGTCTGCACCAGGGGCTGCAGGGGAATCTCTGCTCCAGAGCCTGTAGCAACTGCTTCCCTCCTTCCTCACTGAGCTTGGTGTCTGCAGAGCTGTTCTGCTCACTCCTCTCTCTCTGACTGCAATTTCTGTTGCTCGGGATTCTGACTGGAATTTCTGTTGCAGTGTTTAGCACCGTGGCCCTTCTTAAATCTGTTATCCCAGAGGTGCTGCCACCATTGCTGCTGGTGCTCAGCTTTGGTCAGCAGCAGGTCCATCTTGGAGCCGGCTGGTGTCAGCTCTGTGGGACACAGGGGAAGCTTCTGGCAGCTTCTCACAGAAGGCACCCCTGCAGTGCTCTTACTACCAAAATCTGGCCATGCAAACCTAATAAAAGGTAATGGGGCTGCATTGTTTATGTGAACTCCTTAGGAAACAAAGTGGTAAACACAATTTCTGATTTAATTTTAACAATATTTGTATTTTTTTATTTAAGATGGAACACATGCAACTGATTTGTGTATCTGAAAGTTTAGATAGAAACCCCTATGCTGATGTCTGGATCCAAATGACAAAAACCTGCTGCCTTTAGTCCACGTGAATTCTTTCCACTTCTATTGTTTTTACAGTACTACTACAAAATGACTCCATATTTGCAGTTAAGAGTAGACTGTAAAATTCTTCTTAGATCTTGCTTACCTAATTTTTAAATTAGGCTTCATGGTTTCTGATTTTGTCCCAATTACTACTTGCCCTGTATTTTTCATAAGAGTAAGTAATTTAAAATACAGACTGGAAATACTATCTGTCACTGTGAAGTCAGCTTGCCAATATACTAACAGACTATCACCTTCTTAGCATATATTAATCCATATACTACTAGAGCTGTAGTATTTTAAATTTTGGGGTATATCCCTTTACTCCTTGGCTCTTTGAAACATGTCATGGATTGGTAGCAAAGGCACAGCTTTTAAATTAATTCATGATTACAGACAAATCTATGAGTTGGTACAGTTAAACAGTCAAACTGTGCCTGCTGAAATGAGTAATCTTCTACCCAGGAATCCACTTAGAACTCCAGTTTGCTCACTTGAAATTTATTTTCTTTATGCCCATGGTAACTTTTCTGGAAACCTTGGGCTTATAAAATATACCTGTGGGAAAATTGCCAGCCATGGGGCCAGGAACGGGATGCACTGTACAACCACTCTGTGTACCACGTACCCATCAGGTCTGCTGTTGTTTAGCCCTCAACAGTCTTAAATTCATCGTGGCAGGCAACCCCAAAGCATGGCAGCTCCCAATACCATTAGCCTTGGCGACTCCTATTCTGCACACACATCATGGCAATACCGCCGATGTGATGGGACTCCTGAAATCCCGGTGAACGTTTCCTGGGAAGTTTGCAGGCGCTGTTTAACTTCAAGCTGCAAATCACCAGTGGCATCTAATAAACTTCCAATTTCTGGCAGAAATAGCATTCAGCTGCCTTCACGGTACCCTTACGCAATACCTAGAGCGTCGGGTTCGAATCCCCTTTAGTTTGCTGATCCCTGTAAATTTTCAAGGGAAGAACGTCCAAGAGTGAACCATACTATCACTAGTCTGTGTCACACAGGGACTGCGGACCTCAGCTTTGCCAAGGCCGCCGCTCCCGGGAGGCGCGGGAAGCAGCGCGGGCGATGCCAGCAGGATCCCTCCTGCACGCCAGGTACTCCGTGCTGCCCGGAGCTGAGCGGCAGGCAGCGAGTGCCGGAACTGACGGAGCTGCGGGCACCGCGGCTGTGAAGGCGACCGGGGACCAGCCAGACCGGCTCCCCGTGCGCGGCCTCCCGCCACGGCAGCACCGCCTCCGTCCCTCCCTCCCTGTCTCGGTGCAGCCCAGCCCAGCCCAGGGGCGGCATTCCCGCCTATCGCGAGCGCGAGGCATGCTAGGAAGGGCCGGGACGGGGCCGGGACAACGCAGGCGCGGGCGGGGGTGGCGGCGGCGTCGCGGTGCGGGCGGCCCATGGCCGTGGGCGGCGGGCCACGATGACCGACTACAGCGAGGAGCAGCGCAACGAGCTGGAGGCGCTGGAGTCCATCTACCCGGACTCGTTCACGGGTGCGGGGCCGCGCCGGGGCCGCGCCGGCAGCCGGCGTGCGGGGGGAGGAGCGGGAGGCCGCGGCGGGGCTCCGCGGGTCCCGCGGGGGTTCCGAGCCGCGCGGCTTGGGTGGGTGCTCGGGATGTTGGTTCGCTCTCCCCGGCCGGGAAAAGCAAAGCGCTTGATGGCCCTTGTGGCCCGGTCCGTGGGCGCTGCCCCTGCCGCGTTTAGCGCCGTGGCACAGCAGCCAGCCCGGCGTGGGCAAGCCGGTCCCCTGTGCTGGAAGGATGCTCTTCGGAAGAGCCTTTCAAAAGATGCAGCCCTAGGAATTAGTTTGTGTGCCGACCGGTTTTCCTTTCCGGTAGCGAGTTTGTCGCGATCGTGAGGCACTGGATGTTTTGGGGTGCTTAAAGGTGCTGTTTCCTCCGTAAATGTATTGCCAGTACCTGCCTCACTCTATTGCAGATGAAAAAAAGGCAAGCTTTAATTCCCTGCGTGTTATATTGCTGGAACTTTCATGTTGTGGATACATTGGTTCGTCAGTTTTCAGGATTTTCAATTTACCATCAAACAATCAAGAGTGTCTACCGTGCTGCCTAATCCAACATGATTTTTGGCATTCTGTATCCAAGGAATGTTAACAGTGGAAACATTGGGGCATTTTTTGTTTCCTTCCTGTGCAGTATCTACTCTACCTAGAGTTCCACAGCATCTTACTTGGCAGGAACTTCACCACACAAACATTTGTCCAGTACAATTCCCTATTGTTTCAATCTGAATTTTTTTCAGGTCTTTGGTTTTATGTTAAAAATTACTTAAAAGTATATGAATTGATCTCTGGTAGCTGGGGATGCTGGCTATCTGATAGTGATAGGGAAGTCATATTCTTTCATACAGCCTTTACTCTGATACTTACTCAGAGTTATTGTTCACTCATGTAATGCTTTTATGCCCAAGAGAAGAGAGGGGAATAAAGATCGTAGTAGTACATTAGCAATTAGGCAAAATTCAGTTGATACTTTGAGAGCATGTACGCTAAGTTGGGCATAGGTTATAACAGACATGCAGAGCAGTCCTTACATGACTATATGGTCTGCAACCCACAATTGTGCAAAGAGGGTTTTAGCCTGTGAAACACAGGTCACAGCTCTTCCTGTGTTGTGTTGTCTGTCTTGTAGCTGCCTGATTCACACACTTTCATTCTAGTACGTTGCTTGGTTAGTAGCATTTCTTGCATTAAGCAAGAAGTTTTATATATAGGTTCAATCATTCTGTAAAAATAGTCCACGGTCAAGAGTGCACTGGATGCTCATCAGACACATTTAGTGCAGTAAAGCAAATTAGCTTTGGTGGCTTTCTGCACGCAATCAGTGCACTACCAGGAGTTGTTTGATTTGATTTGCACTTTCTGGAACACTGAAACTTCCAGAAGAGAAAGTTTTCCAAAAGTGGTATTGTTTGATGTATGGTCTCATTCAAAGAGCACTCCAGGCATCACATCGTATGGAAAATAGCTCTTAATTGAAAAGTATTACCTTAATAAGTTAAAAAGGCCCTTAACACTGTATCAAGAGCTTGCTTTCTTTAAGAAGTTCAGTTTCACTGATGTGAAGAAGTAATTGATTTAAGGACTCTCCCTGACTCTTGCTTTTTTTCTTTGAACAGTATTGTCAGAAAAGCCAACAACTTTCACAATCACTGTGACATCTGAAGCTGGAGAAAATGATGAAAGTAAGTTTATCATGTCTTACTCAGAAACTTCTCCTGTATATGTTTAAATCTAATTCGATCACCAACAGCTATGTATACCTCCACTTAGATCCTTGAAGGGGCCTGGTACAGCAAACATTCCTTTGCAAATGTAGTTCAAAGATTTGGGTGATCCTCATTTAGCTTGCAGAAACGTTATGCTGTCATTGTAGCACTGCTTTCTGCTGAATCTCAAAGGCTTTGTAGCATAGCTTCAAAAAGTATGGGTTGTCACCATCCTTCCAGTGGCTTACAGACACGTTGTGAGGGGTTTGGCAACTGTGTGTATGCCAGCTACGTGGGAGAGTTGAGTCTGTGTGCTGTGAATGTGCAGCCTTTAAGGAGCAGTTCCAGAGCAGAAGGCTGTGGGTCCCAAGTCCCTGTGTATTTGTTAAATACCAACAATTGTGTGGGCATATTGTAAGCAAGCCTTACTCCAAGTTTGAAAGCTGCTATTCGGGATACTATAACAGAAGGAATAAACAGGTGCTGCCTTACTTAGTTTTAAAGGAGTAAGTCCTGCTTGGAGCAGGTGTCTGTGTTGTACAGACTGCTGTGCTGCTGAGAACTGTGAGTCTGGAACTAAAGGAAAGCTTCTTCCTAGTATTCTGGGAGGATGTGTAAAAGGAACTTGATTCTCTTTTGCCTTGTTTCCATGTTACCCTGGCTCTGGACAGCTTCAGATTGAATGCATTTTTCTTAGGCAGTTCTCTGCTTAATAATTTCTACTGGACATAGTGTGTTTGTCCACAGTGTGGAGCCCTGGAACCCAACACAGAGGTTGATACCTCAGCCAGGCACACAGGATCTGAGGTGTTAATATGCTGAGATTTTCTCTAGTTCTGTTATTATGACTCTTGCTGTGTTCCAGCTTTAAGTAGAATATGAGGGAGATTATTGCTCTAGTACCTGTCATAAAAGATTTTTCAGTCTTTCTAAAGACCTTTCAGACATGAGAAGGTTTTAATAGCTTGTGCAAGTGCAAACTTTATCATCTTAATTTCTTTGGACTCTTGGGTTATGTTTAAATCTGTTCATATTGTTTTAACATCTGTGTAAGAAGACTGTCCCTTTGGGGCAAGAATATTTTATATTCTATAATCTTTAGACTGTTGATGCAGTAGGAAAACATACCATTTAAGTTATACAGAGTTATCACCATAAGAATATGTGTTTGTTTATCTTGTAGCTGTCCAAACAACCCTTAAATTTACCTATCGAGAAAAATACCCTGATGAAACTCCACTATATGAAATTGTCTCACAGGAGAATCTTGATGATAATGATGTCATGGACATAATAAAACTGCTAGAGCAGCAGGTAAGGAAAACAGAGTATCTTGGAATAGCTTGATACCACTTCACACATTGGCTGAAATTTCTCTCAAATCACTAGTTTTTGGAGGTATCTGCTACTGATCTGAAACTTGTTCCATACTATAGGGACCTACTTTGTGGTTTGAGTGTGGTGAATGACATCACTGAGGTAAGATATAGGGCTAATTCACTGTGCGCAATAATGTAGAATAATGAAATGGAAGTGCACTAGGGCTTCCCTCTTTTCCACTTCTAGCTCATGGTGAATTTGTATATATATATATAATTTGTGAAAATAAGCCAGCTCAGTTTCATTTGGAAATATTAAAAATGCCACATTGATTTTTGATAATGTAACTGTTTGAGGGTGGATCTCATCAACCTTTGGGATCACTGAGAGTGCATTGTGAAGGAAAGAAGGAAGCACTTCTTTGGTTTCAGGAATTTTTGACAAGTCCTCACTGCCTTAAAATTGCCATAATGTTTAATGGGCATTTTTTTCATTTTCCGTTTACTTCATATAAACTTCCTTCCATCAGCTGATGTTTTCTGATTTTCCGGGGAAACTGTCTCACTTCAAAGGAGCATGTAATAGAATTAAGGAATAAACTGTTCCAGGAGAAGAAAGGTTCTCAGTGACTTGTCTCTTATGATTTCTGATATTTAAATTTTACAGTTGTGTTTCTACTGTAGGTTTTGTTTTATTAATGAAAAAGCCTTTCAGAAGATGTCTATAATGTGTTAATAACCTGATCACAGACATTCATCTTTGTGTTTTGCTGCACACCCATTTGGGGATAACTGACTGGATTAACTGGCCAGTGGAATTTGAAGTTTACAGCAAGCTTTTAAGACTGGTGCAGAATGTGTCAGCTGTGCCCTCTGCATTTGCACAACATCCTGCTTTCTATAAACGTATTGATGCATTCAGGTTCTTCTGTTTGAAGTTGCCCTCTTTGTGTTGTAGGCAGAAGAAAATTTAGGAATGGTAATGATCTTCACTCTAGTCTCAGCAGTACAGGAGAAATTAAATGAAATAGTGGATCAAATAAAAACACGAAGAGAAGAAGAGAAGAAACAGAAAGAAAGAGAAGCAGAGGAAGAAGAGAAGGTATGTAAAATAATGTCTTCAATGAAAAAGAATTTCAGCTTCTTTAAAATGCATTGGTTTGATGCAGGAGCAGTTCTCAGTTGCAGTGGGAAAGGAGCAGCTATCCTAAAGATGACTTAATTGAAACATAAGATTGTTTAATGAACTTAAGTGATATTTTTTCCCCTTTTTTCTTAAGCTGTCTTTTTGGAGTCTAACTGCATGTTCACAGTCTTCTAGCTTTACTTCCTAAGGCAGGGATTTTTCCCAAATGAAATCAGATTTGCTGTAGACGTTTTTTTGCTGGAAGAAGGGGAAGCAAGAGGGAATGGAGAGCAAAAAAGGCTAGAATATGTCATGCTGCACACGGGCTCCATGGTTTGAGGAAGGCTGTCTTCCTTGGAAGACTGAGTGGATAGGGTGGAAGCAGTGGGACCAATCTTCAAGACTGGTTTGCCCTCCTGTAAAACAGTTTCACTGTTCATGGATCGTGCTGTGATAAGTCCAACTAATGACTCCTCACTCACTTTCTGAGAAATAGCTGGAGGGTGATGGGACTTGGAAGGTTCTGTATTTCAGAAAATTGGCAAAGAAATGTCTGAGAAAAAATACTATTTTTTTCTGTTTCAGCAATACAAAAGGATTAATATATTTTAATAGGCAGTATTTTGGTGTAGATTGCACTTACGGGTTAATAAGAAGTGCTGCCTACTTATAAATAAGCAATATTAGTGGGGAGTTGTGAACTATTGCACTCTAGGTCCAAAAGGAGTATGCAGGGTTCTTCTTTGAGTTTCCACCTCAGTATAGTTCTCTAAGGGGAAAGTCCCATGACAAAAAACACAAGAATGTGTTCTTTATTTACTCTCAGAATTAAGATTAATTTCTCAGAATACTTCACAGCAAGCAGTGTTTCTGGACTGTTGTAATTTAAATAATTAAGAAAATGCTTATCTTCACCTGTAGCTTTGCAAGTTGTGTTTGCAGCCTTGTTTTCTATTCTTCCAGCAACGTTTTCATGGCACTCCTGTTACCATTGAGAATTTCCTTAATTGGAAAGCCAAATTTGATGCAGAACTTCTAGAAATAAAAAGGAAAAAAATGAAGGAAGAAGAACAAGCAGGCAAAAATAAGCTAAGCGGTATGTTTTAATACTGGTTGTGAAATTTCTGCAATGCTACCAGCCGATAATGACAAGTCTAAAAGTAATTTTTACACAGATGATAGGTCTTGGCATCCTGCTCCATAGTCTACATGGCTTAGTTTTGAACTGGTTCTCCTGTGATGTTGGATCTACTTTTGACCTGATACCTGAAAAAACATAACCACTGTGGTCATGCTGTATCACTGTTCTGTTTTCTCCTCACTTCTGGCTAGTTTTGATAAAATTTGACAGAGATGGAAATTGTAATGGTATTAAGCTTCATAAACAGCTCTACAGGACAGGGGACATACTTGATTCCTCTCTGAAGGATATGCGTTTGGGAATCTGCAAAGATAACAGAAATCACGCTTCTAATTTTTCTGTTCTTTTAAAGTATTGTTAGTATGTGGTGTCTGTTTTCCTCCATACAAATGTAGTTTATAAAAGCTTCCCTATAGAAAACCAAAACCAAGCTTATTCTTGGATGTCATTAGTGTAATTCCAGTATTACCATGGACACCAAGCAGTGTTGTTTGTGGAAGCTTGCATGAGCAATGTAGATGGAAGATAAATGATTTATGTGGAAAGAGTCCTGAGCTTTTCTTCCTGTCCTTCCCAGTCAGAAAGGCTTCACTCTTCTGTGTTGTTGTCTTCAAAGCTGTGTGTGTGTATAGGAGCTGGTGATTTGTGCAGATCCAAGTTGCTTTTTGAATGGGAGAATATATGAAAAAAGGTGGAGGAGTCAGCTGATTTCCTTCCCAGTTCCCACAGAGGATTTCTTGTGGAATGCAAGATGAAGAGTAAAGCAATAAGGACTGAACACAGGCTGTGGGGTGTAAATATTTTCTGCCCCCCATTGTTAAAGTCTTAATAACATTACAGTGACCCATTTCAATTGTTGGCATGGATGAATCCTGGATGGTTGTTTTGAAAAGACTGAAATACACATGCTGACTACTGTTGCCTTGGGTTGATAGTTGCTTCAGAACTGTACTTGCTTATATATTGGTTTTTATTTTATTTCTAGGTAAACAACTGTTTGAAATGGATCACAACCTCGACACCTCTGACATCCAGTTCTTGGAGGAAGGTAAATTCCTGTTTGATTCCACAACTGAAAGTCAGTGGCTTAAAAAGGTCAAAATTCCTAAGGAAAATCTGTGTTATATTTCTGACTTAACATCTTTTATCAGAATCCCTTTTACATTGGAAGAACTTTCTGAGAAGTACTGCTTTGCAGAGTGAACAGAAGTAATTTTAACTTTTCTCAAAAACAAAACCTTTTCAAGAGGATGAAGTGTCTTTATTTGCAGCCTTGTGCTTGAGGTGATCTTATTTACATTGGGAGCAAAAGAAAAAAAAAAAAAAGAAAATAAAAAACAAACTAAAAAACCCCAACTCAACCCTGATTTTTCTTTTTTTTTTCCTAATACCTAACCTGATTTCAAGCATAGGTCTTGAACTTTTGTCACTTTTTCTCTGAACCTCAGCACCAATTATAAACATCTTGCACATCAAAATAAATGTTATTTGCTTCTGTGCAGTGCATTTCTTTTTCATGGTTTCTGCAGATGGGCCTGCCTAAAATACAGACCTGGTGCCAGATGAAAATTCTGTAAGCCTGTGCCAGAAAAATATTAAACTTGGAAAACCAGTTGGAGATAAAGCACATAAAAACATATATACTCACAGTAACTGTTTAATTTGCTGTACCGCTTTTTAGTATCGTAGTTTAAAATACCTGAGTTTTGAGGTAAGACAGTTCTTTAATACAGCTGCATTATCTACTGGTATCATAAAACACAGGCAGAAGAGGGTCAAGATTCTTCTCTGCAAGTAACAATTAAAAAAAAGTTTATGAATGTCAGTGAGTATAAACTTGAAATTGTAGTAATAGGGAAGTTTAGTTTCTTTTACAGGGAATGATTTAATCTTGTCTTCCTACAAAATACCTAACGTGAAAATGGTTTGTTGATAGCACATTTGACTGCCTCAAGGGAGAAACAGACCTCTACCTGGGCTATGTACCCAGGTGATTTGGGATTAATGCATTAATTTGTAATCCTGTTGCTACTGGTGATTAAAACTCCCATTCTTATTGCTGCTTGCATTCTGTCATAGATGCAATAGGTCGCTAAGTCTGTTTTAATATTACAGTAGCATGTACTACTAATTTTTAGAGGATAATGGCATTATCTTGTGTAGGTGCCTTCAAGTCCAGTGAAATAATAGAAACTATATTTGGTGACCAGAAGATGTCACTGTTGATACATAAAAATAAAATAGCAGTCCTCAAGTTTTATCCTTAGGTCAGCAGCATCTCTTTCAGAAGAAAATGTGAAAGTAGCCAAAGCTTCATCTTGCTTGTAAAATTTAAATCTGAAAGCAAATACATGTATGTCAGCATATGATGTGTAAGGAATTTTTTATGAACCCTGTGCATTTATCTCACTAGGATAGTAGTAATTATTCCAGCTGTGAGGTCCAGAGCTCCAGCTTTGGCTGTCCTGGGGAGATAGAATCTCTGCTTCTAGCAAATAGAAATGTTAATTTCATGCTCCCAGTGAATTCTGAGGTTCTGTGTGACATTTCTCTTGACTGGGTTTTGATACAAAGAAAAAGATAAAATGTGGCATTTACTTTTCCATATCTATATGATGTATAAAGGCCAAGTAAGTTAGCAGCTACCTGCTGCATTGAAGAACTAATACAAAAAAATCTTGTATGTTTTGTTGTTAATATTTTCCTTCTTGCATGAAAATAAAGTATCTTTCTATTCCTTACAGCTGGAAACAACGTGGAGGTTGATGAATCTTTATTCCAAGAAATGGATGATTTAGAGTTGGAGGATGAAGAGGATGACCCTGACTACAACCCTGTTAATTTAGATAGTGATTAGACTTATTTGAACTGATTCTGTCATCAGTATGGACATATGTAAGAAGAGAGGGCCAGGCAGGAAAGCCACAGCATCTGTGGTTTTAGTAATGTGTATTGTTTTTCTTTTTTCTTAAATTTTTTTTCCAAAGAAAAAAACCAACAAATTTTAAATCCAGGAGAATGGTCTTCTGATGACTTTCACTATAAATAAATTTAATATTTCAAATGAAAAATTTGAGAAATATTGATCTGTCTGAAAATGCTTTTCTATTTTCTCTCGGTTTTTTCTCCCTACTTCTGTAATTGTCCTTTGAAGAGATGTGGCAACATGCAAGATGGAAGAATGTTACAGCAAGCACTAAACACACCTGCATCTGAATGCTGAGAAGCTTTTCTGCTGTCTTCCACCTGGGATAAACATGGGCAGCTTTGGTCAATAAAAGGGATCATATACTATGCAGTTATTTATATTTTTTGTTTCTTTTTCCTGTGGAATTTTTTAATAATTTAAGTCAGTTCTGGTGCCCCAATTTATCAGCTCTAGATAGACAGCACTAGTCACCTTTGTTGTATAGCCTTATTAAAGTCTAGTGGAAACCATTTCATACAATTAGAGTGAGATTTTTTGCCATAGTCATGAACAATATTTTCAAAATGGTGAATTCAGGTCAGTAGGGAAAAAATCATAATGTGAAGCCTCTTGAAGCTTGGTTGGTTTGTTCAGAGAGGATTTGGTTTTTTTTGAATGTGTGCCTCAGTGAACTTCTACGAAAAATCAATACTCACCTTAGGAAGATTAGTTTGCTTTTAGCAGCAGACTGTATTGAAACACTATGAGTGGAGTGCACATTACAGCAGCAGGGTTTGTAGAGTGCTCTATAGGTTTGAATGTAACTGGTGTAGTTTTAGAAGCATTGTGTTGGCAGCCTGTGAAGGTTAGCACAGAATGCCGTCAAGCTACACATCAACTTGGGGATGTTGCCCATCCTTCAGAGTTGTTTCTGGAGCTAACAGCTGTTAGACTCCTCCCTTACCACCCCCAAAAAGCCCAAACACTGCAAGAATTGCAGTGTTTAAACATGCTGTATTTGAAACTGCAGCGCTGGAAGGATGATGGTGTCAAAAAACAGCTTTCCAAACAGAGAGACAGGCACCTCAATGATTAAACACTGTGTGCTGAATTTTAAATACTGTTAGTAGACTGCCTTAACTGTGCCAGCTTCAATCTTTGAAGAGGGTTGCACTAAAGTATCACATTGCTTAGAGGAATAATAAATTTATGAATTTTAGTATTTGAAAATTCCATAGTCAAGATGAGAAGTTTAATTATGGAATTAATTTAATTGTTATAAGATTCTCTGCTCATATTGCTTGAGAACATCTGTTTAGGATGACCTCCTTTAACCTTTTTTCTTTTTTTTCATTCAAGGTAAATGAATTTCTAGTACATAGAAATAAGTGTTCAAGTACCCTGTAAATACTTTTATAAATTAACCATGTGCCTTTGTTCCTACCATCGACCCTCTGATCTTTTTAATTTTGGCTACTAAGAACTCTAGATAAGCATCTAGGTTTCAGTGATGTTTTATGTTTCAAAGCAATAAGTAGGATCTGTGCTCCAACACCGTTACCAGATACATTAAAAAAATTGTGAGCTAATGTGATATTAAATCTTGTCTTTTCCAAATAGACAGTTGGATTGAAAGCTTCATAGTTACTACATCCAGTTTCCTGTGTAATTGCTAGGATGCTTTAAAAAGCTCTTCAGCACTGAACTTAATTTATTTCTGATATGTCTCAACTCAGCTGCATAAAACCCCATTTAATTCCTAAGGCTGCTTTCTATTTCCAGCTTTGTATGTTTAAAACTGGTGTTTTTTCGTAAGAGGAGTGAATTGGAGCTCTCTAAATTTGGACCAAATCCAAGAATCCTGTGTAGTCTGTGCAAATGTGGTAATCAGAAAATTTTCCAAGTGGATCACTGATAAGTCATCTAAATATGAAAGTTTCTCATGAATTGTATTTCTAGAATAATGAAATTTTCTAGTCTGTTTTCACACTAACATATTTATTGGTTTTCATGCAGAGAATGTATAGCTTAAAAATGTTAAAATTATGTAAAACAAGTTAAAATGTGAAAATGTGTTTTTGCTGTTAAATTTCAAAGCAGAGGAAATAATAAGGGTGAAGTGACAAAGAAATTGCATGAAGTCTGTTCCTCCAGGTCTTTGGAAGAAGTTGCAGCGACTCAGTCTGAACTGCAGATTTGTTTAGCTTTGTTAGCAATTAACATCTGTGAAATAAAAAGGGAATTTGAGAATAAGCTTGGCTCTGTGTGTATGTTAGTTTGCTGAAATGAACAGAGAGAAGGGGTCTTTTGCTGGAAAAAGTTTAGCTGGGATATTTAAATTTGCTTATCTATTTTGGACTTAATTGAAAACTAATTTGTATTAACTAAATAAAACCCCATTTATAAACTTTGACAGAATTACAGTAATCTAAAATCCTCAGGCTGACAACCTCTTTTGTATATTGTTTTTAACTGCCTCAGTCCAAAGCATGCACTGTAATGCATGGAGGCAATAGTGAGTTGCAACACTGCAGCTTGACCAGAGCGAATTTAGTTTTGATCAGGCTGAGTGTTTTGAATAGTTGGTGCCAGAGCTCTGTTAAAATTCAGAGGATGGTGCCTACCACATCAAGATGCTGTGGGTAAAAATCTCAAGCATGCTGCAAAGCCTAGGATTTTGCATCCAGATTATGATTGCATTATTGGCATCTCCTTTTCTTTCCTTCCTTCCATTTGTTTGAAACCTGCATCACAGACCAGGGCTAACACAGGAGCTGAAAGTCCCCCAATTCCCAGGAACTCTCTTCCCTAGTCTGAGTCCCTCTAGTGTCCTAAGTATTTAAACTTTTCACAGCTTAAAGGCCACTTCTACATACTTACTGAATGAATGTACTTTCATAACTATGTTTTAAAATTTTATGTGTATTTCAGAAAAATCAGTGATTTATGGATTGTAATATATCTGTACATGTTTACATGTTTCACTGCTTCCAAAAATGACAAGTTCTTATTGCCAGAGCACATGAAACATGAGAGAAAGCAGTTATTGGTAAGGCTCTTATACCTGTATTTAGGTGTCAGCATAGAAGGCAGTCTAAATGAAAAGGATGTATCTAAATTTACTCCAATTACAACAGGTGGATGCCAGATACAGCTGGTAAAGCAAAACCACCCTGTGCTACCTGCAGCACACTTCACCATCCCACCCAGCCTTCAGCTCCTCTCCTGGAGGGACAGGGCTCTTACATTCAACCAGAGCGACACATCCTAAGTACAGTAAAGTGCCTCAAACACCCAAGACACTTGTTTCAGCAGACAGCTCAAGTCTCCTAAATGGCATTTACCCTGCACAACAAAGGCACTAGTCAAAAGGCAGTGTCCTTTTGGGATATACATTATAAAACACACAAAACCCAGAAATGTTAAAAAAAGGATAAAGTGAAGATGGAATAAGCACTTTTAAAAAATATATTAATTTTATTCATTCATGGTAAAAAAGGAATATTTTCTTCCTCTACCCCAAAGGATTGTCTTGCACAGCATCTAAAGCACACACACTCTTATTCTGGACACCACTTTCTTAGACGTCTTAGCCAATGCCAACACTGCTCCACTTCCTAAGCGCATGTATTCAAGTGATACATCTAGAGGAGCCAGCTACTTGAAAAGAACTTTACTAGTAAACTAATCCCTGGTGCAACAGACTGAACTATGAAGAAATAGAGGACTGGTTACAGTGGCAACATATACACATTTACAGAGGCAAACCATGACCAGGAACTCCAATGAAGTAGTTCCATAGTATCTTTATCCACTGCTGATTACCAACAGTGCATAATTTGCTACAAGACAGTAGGTGTTGCTAATTCTAAGCAACTAAGAAAATAATACATTTTCTAGTAAGACAAAGACCACAATACTTCAGAATTACATTTGTATCAGGGTGCCAGAATTGTCTGAACACAAAAACTACAGGTTTACTCCAGTGTTGTGCTTTCCCAGAGCTCCCAATATGTCCCAAATTATGGAGACATAATTTAAGTCTTAAAATTGCTGAGTTAGGGTCCACTGTCCAGAAGTTTAATGTTTTGCACCTAGCAAGTTCCAGGTTACAAAGGTATCATTTAAGGAATCTTCTCTGATGTTAAGACCTGAGAAGCACGGCAGCGAGCCTAAAAATAGGTGGGGAGAGAGGAAAAGAAAATACTTTAATGAACAAAACTAGGACTTTAAAGAGCTTCTTCCAAATTATCAGTTTAGTAATCTTAATGAGTGTTAGGGATTACATTCCATCTCATTTAAATGGGAGCTTCCAAAACAACATTCTAAACAATGGATATTTTTAAATATAAATCAAATTTCTGAAAAGAAGAAAAAAAAAGTGGCAAACCAAAACCAAATGAACACCACCACCCACACCAAATCCCAAACAACACCTTTTTTATGCTGTGTCCCAAACTTTAAGGCTTTTTTTCCAGTAGGAAGAGAGGATGGTCATGTTTCACTGATATTTCTGATATGTTCAGAGCCAGAAAACACTTAAGACAACACCTCATTTCAACACAAACATTAATATAGCTGAGCAAGTGATTCAGTTATTTCATAGTTTAAATAAAAGTGTGTCCTGAAGCTTGAACATGCTGAACAGTGCTGATACAACACCACAGAATTGGAACATGGGTCCTCAGAATCAATTTTTTAGTGTAGGAAAGAAAAAGCTTAAGAAACAAAAACCACATTTGACAATCTGCTGAAAACTTCTAAGGTCTTAAAAAAGGTAAAATGCCCCAAAGTCAAATACATGGATAGGATTTATAAAAATTTCAACAGCTCAAACCTCTGAACGAAATTTTGCACTGTGAATGTAAGTAACTTACATACTCACAGTCAGGTATTTAGGAGAAAACATTGTAAGAAAATGGAAAATTTAAAAAAGCCTAATTTACATCTGGAAACAGCTGGAAGATTCATACAAGACCTAGAGGTTGTCAGTTGCATCAAGGTGGCATCCATTTACATGCAAAATGTTTTTGGTTTTGATATTCTGGGATTATATAAGCAGAAAGCAGGAGAGAAAAAGATCAAGGAAAGTGAAAAGATGCAAAAAGTTCACCATGCAACCATATATGCATATGCATTCAAAGAAGAGATGCAAATGGTCTTAAATTTTCACAAACAGAAACTGTTTTCTGAGATACTTACAGCTTTCTCTTCCAAAGAGAGCACCCCATCTACAGCCACTATCTGATATTGCTTTTCTTTTAGACTACCCACAAATTTCCGAAGTAGTCTGAGACCAGTTCCATCACTGTTTTGTTTCAGCAGTTTCTGCATTTGTTGGGAAGAACATCCCGGGTCAAACAGCAGCAAACATAAGCTTTTGTTCTTCTTCTCCTCTATTCCAACAACAGTACGACTATGACCTATTATCAAAACAAGAGTTTCCGTAGTTTAGAAACACATAAATCCCATTTACTACCTTGTAACTTAAAACTGATTTTCAGATCAAGGAAGGCATTACTCAAAATTTAAGAAGATCATTGTAAGAGTACATGTCAAAAAGTTGAGATCCCAATCACGTTCAGCTCTTCCATCCAATAAAAATACAAATTTAATGTTGCTCTTACTAAATAGGAAAATTACAGGAAATAAAACTATGCCTTCAACAACGAAGAAGGACTAAAAAATGCTGTTCTGAACTGCAGTACACATAAAGAGAGATACATAATAGCAAGAAACCAGTATATTGTGACACTGACCTTGATGTTGTAAGTAGATAGGTGGTTTGGAAGTACACACCACCTTTGCACCACCTTCGTTATCTGCAGAATAGTAATGCAAAATCCATTCAAACAAGCGAGGATGTGTACCCATAGTACCAGTGGGTTTGTGAAAGTCAATTATTTGGCACCTACAAAATATTGAGAATTAAAACAATAATAAAATTTCAAGCAGGTTGCTTCTTTTCACCTCTGGGTCCCTGCCTCCTGTACCCAGTGGTCCTTACTACTTTCTTATTTTTTAATACAGGAGTAGGGGACACATAATTACAAAGCAGTGAAACATACTGTCAAAAACTGGAAAATTTGTTACATAAGAAAGAAGTGCTCTACTCTGTTCAGTCTAACAAGGGCTTGTGAAACTTGCAAAAATTAATGTTACATTTTTTGGTATGTTATACGTGTACACTAGAGAATCCAATCAAAAGCCACAGAAAATAGCTGAAATTCAGATTCTTCTTGAGAAGAAACTTTCAGAGAAATTAAGTTTTTAATCAATGCTTTAATTTATGCATATGTGGCACAACTCTGCATCAAGTCTCAATGATCTAAGCAGTTACTCAATTTATGTACCTCCTATAAGTAGTAACATGTACCTGTAAGTAGTTATACAGCTTCATGCTGCATTAAATCAGATTTGTTTATATATGGTTAAATTTAGTCACTAAGGTGGCTTTGTCATCACACAGTTGGGAATTCTAACCTTCAAAGGTACAGCATTTAAAGCAGCAGTTAATAATAACAACCACAACAAAAAGCAATATTTACTTTATCCTGAGACTGGTTAACAGTGAATAAATTTCACATGCTCCTATCCATGCTTTGGAACCATGTAATCTGTTGTTGAAGTGAGATGCCCCATGAGGATCAAAACCTTCTCTCCAGGCATCTTCAATCATGGACTGAATCTTTGGGATACTAGGAATTAGTGTAGTATCTGGAACAGAAAAGCTTTTGAATTGTTGTTACAGTGACTGAAATAGTCTATTAATTAAAACTATTCAGCTTCTTTTATAACAGGCAGTTGATGTTACAAAGATGCACCAAAAAAACTAAAGGTAAAACTTCAACCACATCATTTCTTGCCAGTATTCACCTCTGACTCTTCCACAGTTAAGTACCTTGTGAGACTTGCTGTGTAAATGAAAAAGCTAAACATCAGTCAGCAGCTTGTCATCCAAGGTACGTGGAACAAACAGCATTTTGTTTAATACCTCTCAGGCAGTCATTGTAGAAGCTGTTTTGCAACAGTGAGGAAAGGAGCATTTGGAAATTCCTGTAACCACAACCCCAGCCTCTGTCACCCAAAGATGAGTGGAAGTGATCTACTCCCGCTGAAAGCCACACACGCCTCACATCTTTGTTCTCATTCTGATAGTACTTGCACAATGCTTCAATGACTCCTAAAGAAGACAAAATAAGAAGCTTATTTGTAAAATGAGCTACTAAATATACCAGAAGATTCCTTCCCCAACTTGGAACAGATACAGATTAATACAATTTGTTTTTAAACTTCATTACATTTAGAGCCCAAATCACAAAAGCAGTGGATTTTGCCCCTATTTAATTTCAGTGGTCTTTACTTTGATGAATTTATGTACTATGAAGCCTTCAAAACTAAATCTATTTTTTCAGTGTTGCTACACAATGATTATTTTAAATGAAACAGCTTGGACTAAATGATAAACTGTGACAGTCAAAGGAACTATGACAATGATATAGAAAAACTATGTTACCCGTAAAGCATTCCTGTGCCCCTGCCACCTCTAGTACAACATCATCTTAAAATCATGGCAATACTTATGCATACTATGTAAACCTTTTATTCCCCCTATCTTATTTTTCCTGGAGAAACTAAGAGGGAAAAAAAAAAAAGAATTACAGAAAGGGCACAGAACTTGAGAATTATTGTAAATATTTTGAAATAACCCTCCTGCAGGATATTCTAATTTCTCCTTTATTACATGAAAATAGATGCTTGGGAATTCTCTCTCCAATTCATGCCTGTAAATTCTCAAAGCCCTTTCATAGCCATGCTGTTGTGAAGAGAATTATTCCATAGTCACCACAAATTATTTTCTAAGAACCTCTCTGAAATCTAAATCATTACCAAGAATGAAAACTTTAAATGTGTTATTTCCACGCAATCTGTTTGACAGAAGAAATTTTATTTTATCTGTCAAAAAACAAGTGGATATTTTGTTAGCCAGAACCACTAGCAATAGGCTCAAAGACCTTTGAATTGTGGTCTTGTGGAAAGATAAGGGAGAAAGGGTCTCTGCATTCGTTTGAAAGGAACACAGAGACCCATCTGCCCTGTGTTTCTGCACCAACTATAAAACATTTAAAAGAAGATGTATCAAGTAGATGCCTACTCCTCCCAGTCCTCTCTTAGGCATTGTAATCAGGTGAACACTGCGCTTACCTGCAACCAGCTTACACAATATAACAATTAACAGAAACACAAGACAAAAAGCTGCTGTAAATTTGAACAGCTACACTGGATTAGAAACCAATGAGTACTAAGCAGTAATCAAGCACAGAGTCAAGGGCAACCAGCTTGTGATAAGACATTTGCATCTTCTGATACATACAATACATCTATTTGTGCCCTTAACTAGACAACTTGGTTCCAAGTTCCACAGCAGAAACAAAAAAGACCAAAAAAACAAAAAACCAAAAAAAACAAAAAAAAAAACCAAAAAAAAAAACCAAAAAAAAAAAAAAAACCAAACAAAAACAAACAAACAAACAAAAAAAAACCAGCCTGCAAGCTACAGTGCAGATTAAAACAATACCAAGATTTAACACTTGGTATTATATTTGGTATATACTTGGACTATTATACTTGGTATTATACTTGGACTATACTTGGACTATATACTTGGACTATAACAATTTGGATTGATCTAGAAAAAAATGCTTAGAACTAGGACATAGCAAATATTAAACAATGAATTATATGTTTTGTTAAAGACTGGTTTGGTCACTACAATCTAAGGTCTAGAAAGTACAGTTTTAGTTGTACAATTTCAGCATCTTTACCTGATGTCTTCGTCTTCCCATCATCTATACCAGAAGCCAAACTTTCCATCATGTCAGCTTTTCTCTTATGATATTCAAAGGGCTGCATCCTTCCTCTATCAACTTCTCTTTCCATATTCTTTAAAAATTGCTGCTTGAAACCACCAGAATTATCCAAGCCATACTGTCTCTGTTAGGGATGCAATGTGCATGATTTAAATCACATTTTTAAAATTCATCTTTTGTCCATGCAATTTCTCAAAATCACTACCAGTAACGTTGAAAAATTTTGACACATAAAAACTTCAGGATTACAATTATTTTAGACCCAAAGACCAAGCCTCATTTCTGAACATGAATGTGAGACTAAGGAAGCCACACCTGGAAGAGCAGATGCATGCCTCTGCTCCCTCTTGGCAGAGCCATCAGCACAGAGGCAGTCTGGCAGGGAGATAGTGTGAGTGGGAAGTGAGTTACCAGGGCTGTGAGATGGGAGACAGAGGGAAGCAGGACCTGGAGCAGGTGATGGTATGCCAGTAAAGGACAACCAGGATGCTCAGAGCCTTTGGCACTCTGGCAAGGAATATGCTCTAGGCTGCACTGCAAGGCAGAGCACAAGAGCTGGCTAGAGTACAGGCAGCAGGTGTGTTGAGAGAGCAGAACAGCAAGCACAGGGAGCAGCCAGCCCCATCACCACTGAAGGCTATAAAGTCAAGTAGCTCAAGGCTGTCATGTCCAGCACTCTGCCAGGATCAGCATTGCCAAGAGACTGAATTTGCTTCCAACCCATCCCTACACCATTACCTCAACACAGACTGTGTGGCTTGCACAGTCTGACCTGGTAAGGCCATTCCAGGACATTACAATTCCAAGATACTCAGCTTCTAAAGGAACAACTGGTTTTAAGTTTACCATTTAGAAACAAGAGTGTACCTGCAGCTTTTTAAATTCTTCTCTCTCTCGCTTCTCTTCTTCTGATCTCTGCCGTTCATCTTCTTCAGTTTGGAGTTGCTGAGCCAGCTCTAGATCTCTAATGTTTCCACCTACCCCAGGACAACATTGCAAAGTGAGGGGACTTGGTCAGGAGGGTAGTAATGCTTTGAGGGATCAGTTGTTTAATTTTTAGAGATTCCTTTCTAAGCAGACATATGTAAACGCAACCGGGCATTAATTTTAGGAGATGCACCCCGCATTATTTTGAGCTATTAGCAACAAACACTGAACAGGACTGACTGCATTCAGTCTATCAAGACTCAGACTCTTGACTCGCACAAAGTTTATGCAGTTACTGGATAATTTGCCACTTACTTGGCAAATAATGCACATACCTGTAGCACTGAGAAGACAGTTTTTGTTTACTGTGTTTCACTTGCCTTAGCAAGAAGTCTAAGTTCCTTTAATATCACTTATTAGCATCTAGGACCATTGCTAGCAGTCTCACAAGGAAGTGACAAAAATTTACAATTGGAGAACTGATAGGGAATCTCTAAGATTCTCTTAGATGTGTTATAAAATAAAATTTAGATTTTATACTTTAACGCTACGATTAATGAATTGGCAAACTATTTGCAGAATTTAATTGAGAAAAAGAAGTTTTCATAAGCTATAAATTCTCAACTCATCACAGTGGAACATGCCACTGTAAACTCCATTTATGTAAACCTTCTATAGAGCTAGACAAAGAAATATATAATACTCTTGTCTTTTAAACATTTTTTGCTCCAAGTTTTTCTTTTGGCTAACATGCATTCATTTACTTAGCAACCATGCACAGACAAAGATTTCCTTATTAGCATGGCAATTAAGTAGAGCACTTGGTCTAGTGATAGGACCTTAGCTATATTAAATTCATTATACCTGTGTCCAAGTTCCCTTTGAATACAGAAATATTTTTTTTTAATTTCACATGAAATTCTACATTACAACATGCAAATATCCGCAAATGCTTTCAAGTATTATCAAGCCTGTACCCTTTCACGTACCTTCTGAAAAGTTATGTTCCTCTAAGTGTAAATCCACATGTTCTTCAAGAATCTGAATGTCTGTACAGGTAAGGCTACACATAGGACATTCATACAGCTGTTCACCATTTCCTGTGTCTGAAAAAGAAATGCAGTTTCTTGATTAATGCAATTCCTGTGGTTCTTTGATGGAATCATCCCCTAACTAATACACAGTCTAAAACAAATACACAGTAATGAAGTTTGTGTTGCCACTGAAATTCCCCAGTGAAAGGCACCAAATTCTAAACAGCTGTTACTCTCTTCACCACTTAAGAATTTGTATCTAAATACATGAAAATTTTAAGACATATCTTCCTTCTTTCAATTTTTTTCCCTATTTAACTTACAGATCACAATTTGCTATGATAATATTTGTATCAGGAAATGCTTAGTCTGAAATATCAAACCATTAATAAGATGTGTTCTGATAATGGGAAAAATTTAACATTCATGTAATAACACAGCTGTTTTTGGGCTGAAAGAATAAAAAGTGCTGTCATTCTTATTTTGTTGGTCTTCCCACATCTCCTCAAATAAATGTTCTTTCTGCAGTTTTAGGATTATTATTGAGGGTACCATGTAGTATAGGTAAAGTTCAAAAGAATTTCTGGAGATCATGTAGTCCCTGGTAGAATGGTCACATGAAATAGCTTAAGTTACACATAGCTTTTCCCAGTCATTTTTTTTTGAATAATTCCAAGTATAGACTCTCCAAAAACTCCCCAGAGGAACATATTCTAGTGTTTAACCACTTCTGCAGTAAAAAGAAGCGCTCTTGCATTTAAATATCATTCCTCTTACTGTGACTTGTGCCCACTGCCTGTTGTTCTGTCACTGGGCAGCACAGACAAGTGCCTGACTCCACCTTTACTGCTCTCCTCGAGTCCCTAGGATTTATCTGCACAACCCTCGGCTCACAAGACACAAGAACTGATATCCTGTGTTAGCAGTTTCTGGAAGGCATTTGTCCCAGCTAAAAGTTTATGACTGGTTGGAGGAAAACTTGGTGGTATAATCATCTAAATTCACCAGAAGCATTTAATGCAACACTGCAAAATACAGTTTTCTGAAACCTGTTAAATACATAAAAAAACAAAATACCTAATAAAAAGAATACAACTATTTTAAAAGCAGAAACTGGCATGCAGGCAAGTAAGTTATTCAAGCTCTGCATTATTTGCACACATGGAGGTAAAATGCTGTTCAATGCTACGACCTGGGGGGTGGGGTGGGTGTGTTCTTGGGTTTTTTTTTTGTTACGAAAAACATTTTAATCCCAGATTACGCAGTGTGGTTGACTGTAGCGGCATATTTTGCATCCTAGCCATCATTTCTCTAGTTGGTCAGTACACGCAGCTTGTTACATCACAAATGCTAGTCTTCTAAGGGTATTACCCATTATATATATATATAGCAGAGACCTTTAAGTTTCTGAAATAACTACCAGCATTCCGCCAGTTAGTCAAAATAAAACTCTGATCACGCCCAGAATAAACTACACTATCTAAATACGTCACTACTTCCTTCGTTCCAACTTCATCCCCCGGTCGGTTCTCCGTTGCCACCTCCGATCCCCGCGGAGAGATCCCTCCCTCCCCGCCTCCCCGCCGCCGCTCACCCGTGCCCGGGGCGCCCAGCAGGTGCCCGTGCCGCGCCCTGACGTGCTCCTCCAGCTCCCGCCCCGCCGCCTCCCCGCAGAACGGGCACTCGGGCGGTGCCCCGGGGCGGCGGGAGCCCGGCGGGCCCGGCTCCGGGTGGGCCGTCTCCACGTGCCGCCGGAGTTCGTCGCAGCCCACGGAGGCGGCGCAGAGCGGGCAGCGGGGCTGGCGGCGGCACAGGGACGGGCGCCGTGGGTGCCGCCCGGCCGCCGCCTCGGAGGGCAGCGCCCGGCCGCACGCGTCGCACAGCCCCATGGCGGCGGTGCCGCGGCCGCGCGGCCCCCCAGCGCCTTCCCGCCCCCGCGCGCACTTCCCGCCCCCGCGCGCGCTTCCCGCTGGGAAGCGCCGTTCCCCGGCCCGGGGCGGGCGCGTGCCGCGCAGAGGCTGCTGGGAACGGCGGGCCCCGCCCACCGGCCAGTGCGGCGCGCGGCGGGGCGGCGTCCGCCATCTTGCATCGGTGTGTGCTGCCGGTGCGGAGCGCTCCGGAGCGGCGATCTCGCGTTTGGACGGCGCCGGGCGCCGGACGTGTCCGCCGCGATGGGTAAGGAGGGAAAAGCGCTGAAAGCCGGCGGGTAGGGACAGCAGAGGCTGCACCGCTTGTGGGGCGGGGTGCCCGGTGCAGGCCGGTCTGCCGTTGGCTCCGGCGGAGCGCTGCCCGCATGGCAGCTCGGTCGGGGCTGGGACGGCGTCTCCGCTTCCTCAGGCAGGAGGGCTCTGCCGTCCTCCCCCTTCCCTGCCTTGCTGCTGGTGGAAGGGGCTTTCCACCTGTTCTGCTGGGGACATGGGTGCAGAGCGCCGCTCCTCGCTGTGTGTAGCCGGGCTGGCTGGCTGGGTGAGTGCCCGGCCTCTCGGGCTGACTGGCCGGTCACTCCTGGCGCTATCGGACTGGTCAGTCCTTGCGGGCTGGGCCGGAGCGAAGCCTGTGGGCAGCGTCCGGCCGGGGAGGGGGCGGAGGGACAGCGAGCCGCCGTGTTTAGTGAGCCTTAGGTAGACAAGAAGGAGGGGAAAAAAAAAAAAAGTATATGATAGGTGTTAGACTATGCACAACAAGTGGATGCAATGCAGGATGTGGTGGGTGGAGGGATTTAATGTTAAAACGGGTGTAGTTTTGTAACACAGAAGTGCAGGCTGGCTTGGATCTGGATGCAGAAGGTGTGAAAACAGGGACTGCCAGTCTTCTTGCCCTTATGATGTCTATATTAAAAGCCTTGTGGGGGGGATCCTTCCTTCCAGTTGACCTTCTGTAACTTTTCAGAGGAGGTTGCTGGGTTACTTTGAACGTGCATTTCTCTTGTTCAGTCAATTTCTTGGTCTGACAGTTTCATTGGCACAACCAAATTAGCAAGGCATGAACGATTAAGAAAGGGATGGTGTTCAGTGGCATTGTTGGGAAAATAAAGTTACATGACTGTTGCTAGAAATTGGCCTTAGACAGTGGCACACTTAGCCTTGTTGTGCAGAGATGTCAGTAGTTTACTTAGGTTCTTGTGAAGCAGATACTTGGGTGAAACAGGCTGCCGAGTCCTTGCAGTGGTGCCTTGGTGTCATCCTAAGTCTGCTGTCTGTTTTCCTCTCATAGCTTGTGTTTATTGCTTAGTGGTCCTTGGTACTGCTGATAAAAAAAAAAAACCCCAAACAAAAACCCTAAAACAAATTGTCTCAGCATGGAAGTTGACAGGGAATTGTGCATAGCTCAGGAGCTGTAGTTTACATGTTTTCTCTTTGTAGAAGAATTCCAGAGTGATAGTTTGTGTGGAGTCTTGGTTTTGACAGTTGTTTCTCAGATGAAGGCTTCAGTTCTGGCTTTAAAAAAAGGCACCATGCTATTAACAACCTTTTCCACTCCATTTGATTGTTCTGGTGACAGAATCGTGAACTATCACTTTTATCTTTCCACAGCTGATATACTTGAAAAGACAGTCAGATTTAATCTCCTAAATCTATTAAAAGAACTTATAATTGGAGTGAGACAATAATTTCATTTGTTTAAAATGGAAAAGAGTATGCCTGTCTGGGTGCTACTGACGCTTAAATTGTTTTTCTGCACACAGTTTAGAAGGAAAAGCATAGCCCTTAGATTCCGTTAAGTTTGTGAGATAGTGAAAGTAAAGAAACAATGCTATAAGGTATTAAATGAAGCAGTATAGTGAAAGTAAAGGAACAATGCCATAAGGTATTAAATGAAGCAGTAATTACTGCAGGTTTTTTTCTTGGGTTTGTGTTTATTTGTAATACATTTAATGTCATCTTTATGAGAGGAGGAAGGAAATTTTTTTGCTTGCTTGCTGACAGAATCAAAATTTAGCAGCATAATGTCTTTGCTTTTTGTTTTTCAGTTTGCTTGTAAGATGCATAGTTTCTTTTTACAGTAGCTTATGCCCTTTAATGCTGTATCTGCTTCTTGAGATGAGCTGTAGTTTAATCTGCGGTTTGGAAATGCCTGTCTAGGCATAGGTTTTCTGTGATTTCTGCATTAAAGATTTTTCTTGATGAATTCGATATTGCAAACAGATGCAGGAATATATAGCAGCTGCTGCAGATATTTTCATTGTACAAGAGATGGTAGGTGTGGCCTTCTGGAATAATTTTGTATTTTTTCAATAGACAACATGGCAAGCCCAGGTAAAGATAACTTCAGAATGAAAAGCTACAAGAATAATGCACTTAATCCCCAAGAAATGCGCAGGAGAAGAGAAGAGGAAGGAATCCAGCTTCGGAAACAGAAAAGAGAAGAGCAGGTAAGCATTTTGGTGAGCTGTTCACTGTTCAGTGCCTGTGGAGTTATATTCAGGGGCCTGAAAGGACTTGAGCAGACTCATCCTCTGGAGTAGAATCTGGGAGTGCCAGGTTGAACGTATGTTTTCTTTGCATTTGTAGGAAGCACCAGGCACCTCTCAATAGGATCATAAAAAGATGAACAGAAGCCCTTTTAAGTTACTAGGGCAGACAGAGGAGAGAGCTGTGATTTTTAACATCAATCCATAGTCTATGTTTATACATGTGAGACTAGACAGAAAGAACAAAAGAACACTCATATTTCCAGTAAGAATTTGAAACCTTGCTTTCTCTGCTAGAGCTGGAGTCAAAGTTTTGCTGTGTGAAGAGAGGGCATTATTTTCATTTTTGATACCATGCTTCAAATTGCCTGAGAGCTTTTCTACACCAACTTAATAAAGTGCCTACCCGTTAGTGTCTCTGAACTACTATACAAACATTTGTAGTTGATCTCGTTGAATTATTAGTGATTAGAGTATGTGGAACATTGTATTATTTAATAGTTTGTCATAGTTCCTCTTCACAGAATGTTTAGTAGTTTCTTGCCAGGAAGGTAGTTTGTTTTTCTGTTTGGTCTAAAGTGGATGAGTTTGTCTCCCACAGACTGGAGAGTGTCCCAGGTTCTGATCTAGTCTGCTCTGAGGTGGGAATGCTTACCCTTCTACTGGGAAAGTGCTGAATGGAAAAAGAATTTCAATTATTTGGGCCAGAGCGGTAAGAGTCAGAAGTGGTGTGGTGCTGGAGCACTTAGCTGTGAATGGGTAACTGCATTGCAGTTCCTGCTGAAAGTTTTGTTTACATATTTTATACTAAATGCTCCCTAGATAAATTATGAAAATAATGGGTGTTTCCTTTCCCATGCTGACTATTGCAACCATGAGACTACTGTTATGGTCTGCTTGATCTTAGTTTGTTGGAGTGGTGTTTTTCATCTCTTCCTGACCTGAGAATGAGTTTATGCAGGGAGATGAGACTGCTTGTGCTCCAGAAGAAACTGTGTCTGGTAGAAAGACCAAGCAAGTTTATACTTTTCAACCAAGAACTTGTGTGTCTTTGTTGAGCATTGAGAAAGAATGGCTGGTCTTCCAAAAGTGGAATATTGTTTCTTGTTCCTTTGTGGGTTTAAGTGGAATTAAGCCTCATTTGCATTCAGTATTCTGTAGTTGTTTTGTGTCCAGAATTACACGCAACCCATAAGTGTGTTGAACAGAGGAGAGAATGCCTTGATTTAGGTTCCTGTTGAAATAAAGGTGGATGTAAACATGGAGTTGTTCTGCAGTTCTGTACATGTAGAACAGCAGAAACCTAGGTCTGTAGACACCTAGAGGGACAAAACTGTCAGGATTCGTAGGTGGTTTCATTATTATGCTTACAGGTGAAATCTTAGTCAATGGACTGAGAGTCTATAATTTCTTTCTAAAGGTACAAATGTAAATATTCTTAGAATTGTTGGTTACACTAATTGTAAGTGTAGTACTGGAATAAAGATTGAAATTTAGGTTTGGTTTCTAGAAGAGAACAGATCAATGTGGATGTTTTGCTTGTATGCCAGAAAATGAAGAGGCACTCATTGAATATAGTTTATTAAATACTGCAGTGCTGGTACGTATTCTGAGCATAGGCAGTTTGTGCAGCTAATTGTAAAGTGATTTTTGGACATAGAGTGTTTAATGTTGCATGGTTCAGAAGTTCACCTTGAAGCTACACTATTTTTTTCTCTTCTATATGAAAATTATGTTTCTGGTTTAATCTTTCCTCAGCTGGGTGTAAAATACAGGTGCTGCTTAGTAGTCTTCTGTAGAAGGGAGGAATGCAGTATGCTGAAACACAAACATTGCCTCTGTGCTGGTGATTTTTGCCTATAAAGTAAGAAAGGGGAAAGTATCTTGTACAATACTATTTCTTTCTTAAAATGCATGCTAATTATAAGGGATAAAAGACTAAAAGCAAAAAGATCTGTATCATTTTCTTGTGGAAAAAAATATGGATCTTTATAACTAGTAAGAATCTAGTTCTAAATGTCTATCTGAAGTGTTGCTATGCAGTTTCTAAAGATACAGGTATGATCGTTTTTCTCCTTTATGTCATCTAAACTTTTGTATAGTATTCCCCTTGTGTGGGTGAATAGGAAGGTGAGTAGGTGAAATTCTTTGGTATTGGTGAAAACATATCTTCAAGTATATGTCATCAGTACCCACACTTTGGTAACTCCTAATGTCTCCCAAAAATTTCCCCTTGGTTCAGCTGTTTAAACGCCGAAACGTGTCTCTTCCGGGAAATGAAGAATCCATGGTAGAAAGCCCAATTCAAGATCCTGATGTCAGTTCTACTGTTCCTATTCCAGAGGTAAATACTTCGGAGTGTGTTTAGAATGTTATCTATTAGTGTGCATAGTACTACGCTATAAGAAATCTTCCTTGCATTTTTAGGAAGAAGTTATTACTGTAGATATGGTACAGATGATTTTTTCAGATGATCCTGATCAGCAACTCACAGCAACTCAGAAATTCAGAAAATTGCTCTCTAAAGGTAGGTAAACATTGCCTGTTTTTTCTAGTTGCTTCCTTCTGTGTTATTATGAATGATACTTAGATTCAGTTAACATTTAGTTATGTTTTATTTTGAAATAGATCTTGCAGAAACTTGTAGTTCTGTTTATAAAGAAACTGTGCCAAATCTCTTCTGACCTAATGGCTAAATGCAGAAATCTTCATTATTTCAATATTAAGTCTTTCAAAGTGAAAAACAAGGATGTTTTTGATTGAGGTGTCCAAGGCAGTAACTAACTGTGCACTAACATACTTTGAGTAATTGTTGCAGTGATTCAGCTTCTCACTCCCATTCTCTCCTCAAGGGGAAAAAAATTACATGGGCGGCAAAGAAGAGTTGTAACTTGTTTTTCTTGGTGCTGTAAAACATGCAATCTTAAGGTGATGCTGGTATGTTTATAGCATGATAGGTAAGGGTGTGCTTGGTCTTTTAAAATAGTATCTAGTAACCATAATTGCTCTTCCACCAACTGAGCTGTTGGTGGAAGGCGCAGTGTTTTGGGATGAGTTACTAACATGCAAATGGATACTAGTATGTGTTACTGTTATTATATGCAACAAGGTGTTTACTACATTGTATCACTTCTTAGAGAAGATCCTGCAAGTGAAAAGTTTGTAATTCCTTTTGAAAAGAAAAGGAGTGAATGAAAGAATGAAATTTTGATAAGATCTACAAATCATGTTCATGGCTTTTGTCATATTGAAAAAGTAATTTATTTGGTATTTTAACAGAAATATGTTCGTTTTTATTCCCTAGAGCCTAATCCACCTATAGATGAAGTCATTCAAAAACCAGGAGTAGTACAGAGATTTGTGAAATTTCTAGAAAGGAGTGAAAATTACACTCTACAAGTGAGTTCAGCTTGCACTGATTGAGGGTTTCAAATGGGATAAGAAACCTTTCAAAAGACCTTTGGAAGGCACATGTTGTTTTGTTTGTTGGGGGTTTTGAGTAACCAGATATAAATATTTTTCACCACCAAAGCTGTATGTTTTCATTATTGCTGCTAAAAATGTGACTTGACTTTGTGAATTTCATAGTAGTCTTTAGGGTCATGTATTCAGCTGGACAAAAACTTGGGTGTTGAAAGCAAAAGTTGTTCAAGAGGATTTACAGAGTGGTATATTGAGATCATCAACAATGATTTGTGAGCAGAATCTGTCTTGTTAAGTGTTGAATATATTGTAGTACTTTTCAGCTGAAATCTTAGAAAAAAAAGTTACTGGAAACTGACAGGCTTGTTTGAAACCTTTTTAGAAAATATTTGAGAAAATACCTAATTAATGGTAGGAGTAATGAGTTCTGTCTACTCCTGCATGGAAATAGCACTTGGGCCTTGTGGACGTTTGTTCTAGAAGAATTAACTTAATATTGAGTAAGCAAAAGGTATTTGCAGTAGTTAATTGTGACTCGAAATCTTTCTTAGTTCTGTTACCCAAAACCTAAAAGTAATGTAGTTACTGAAAGTTCTTACTAAAGAGAGATTTTGTCAATATCAGGTTTTTTATTGTGTAGAGTACTATAATAATAATTGCATGTCAGTGGAAAGGAAAAGAAGTTGGAAAATTAACCTCTGAAACTCTTATGTCAAACTTCATGTCACGATTTTTACTGCTGAGTGGTTTAACATGGTTATGTTTATGTTCCTCAACAGTTTGAAGCAGCTTGGGCTTTGACAAACATAGCATCTGGAACTTTCTTACACACCAAAGTTGTAATTGAAACTGGAGCTGTTCCCATTTTTATTAAGTTGCTTAGCTCAGAACATGAAGATGTACAGGAGCAGGTAACTGTTTTCTTGAGGGGTTTTATAACTACTTAAAATTCAGTTATGAATGTCTCTTTCGGGGTCTGTGGGGTTAGAGAGGCTTTGAGCTGCAGTTGCCTACTAGCTAGTTGATCTACCTCCAGGAAGATAAAAATTTACTGTCACTATTTTTTCCCGTAATGGATTTTTTTCTATTCTATAATATTTGCTGTAAAAAGTATAGATTATCTGTAAAAGTTGATTTGCAAGCATGTATAAATTCACTTGGATGCTTTACTTTTTAAGGCAGTTTGGGCTCTTGGGAACATTGCTGGTGATAATGCAGAATGCAGAGACTTTGTTTTGAACTGTGGAATATTGCCACCTCTCTTAGAGTAAGTATTGTAAACTATAATAGTGTATATGTAAATGAAAACTTCAACTTAGAATTTACTTGAAAAAAAATGCAAGTTTTTGTTTTGTCTAAATTGAGAATCATAACAATATAATAAGAAGCAATTTAATATTTTGGATTACATGAGCTTCATGCATATCTTTAATTAATTAGTTCATGTCTGGAAGCTTTTCAGTGTTTGCAAAAGGAGAGAAGCGTTACTTCACAGATACGAATTTTCTGTATTGTGCCAACAACTCTGTGTTGTCAGATTCCTGAATGTATGGGGTGGGAGACATCATTTAATTCCCACTTGTATTTGTATGGTTCCATCTGCCTAGGCAGTAGGCTGTGTTCTAGTCTTCCTATTTATTTATTTGTTTGCTGAGATGAGCTGACAGAGAAGTTGTTACATGAGCTGTGTTCCACTAGAAGATTTCTCTTCACTAGGAATATCATTCCAGCATTTACTATGTGCTTACCATAGTATTTTCATCACAGGGAAAAATTTGCCCAAAACAAATGTTACTCAGCTTACTACCTCTTAAAGTAATAAAACAACTTAAAACATTTGCAAAATAGCTTAGAATAGCAGAGGAGAATATGATTACCTTCACCAAGGGCTTAAAGAATTAAGATTTAACATTTTAGACATTTTGTTATGTATCTGAAAGTGAACCAGGTTTTTCAGGTGTTGAATCTTTCATGTTCTATTTGGCAAAACCAGAAGTAATGTGATGATTTTTTTACAAGAACTTCCAAGTTACATCTTTTTATGGAACTATTTTTATTATTATTTAATTGCATTCTCTGAATGAAAACATCAAAGTTTGTTCCATGCAGGGTTGCATCTCCTAGCCCCTTCTAAAGACCCTCAGAAAGGTTTAGTTGAATGATTTTTCATATAAGCAATTGTTTACTCTGTATGCATGTATGTGATTTGGGGATGAGAGATCCCAAAATTATGTTAAATAATCTCAGATTCCGTTGATTTTAAGAACATAGTTGCAGCACGTAAGATATGACAATAAATGAATTTAGCCTAAATAGAATTTCTCTTCCTTATGTGATGCTCTTTTGGTAACAATAGCCAGAAAATTACCTAAATTTTAATAAGAAATTACTTTTTATCTTATTGTTGTCTCTCACAGATTGTTAACAAATTCAAATCGTCTTACAACAACTAGAAATGCAGTCTGGGCACTCTCAAATCTTTGTAGAGGAAAGAACCCACCTCCAGACTTCAGTAAGGTATAATAAAGCAGTAATTTTGAGAAATCAGAAAGCTAAAGAATATTTATGTTTGTAGTATTTTATAATAAATAGAATCTTTGAATCTGGATATAGATATACCCTTTATGTTTTTAATGTCATCACACAGTTTTGCCCGTCTGTTGTACCTTTGAAAAATCATCTAATTTGGCACTGATCGCAATGAAATTGTATCACTTAAAAACTTGAGACTATAGTCTGGTGCAAGTAGTCATGCACTGGTGTGAAGTGATGGACAAATTATACATTCAGCACTAAACCATGTGGGGCTGTATTTTCTCCAGAAGTTTTGTAGAGAATGTGAGTTATATGAGTTATATATGAGTTTATAGTTGAAGCTTCCTCAATTTTTTTTTTTTTTGT
Source organism: Vidua macroura (assembly GCF_024509145.1). Lineage (NCBI taxonomy): Eukaryota > Metazoa > Chordata > Aves > Passeriformes > Viduidae > Vidua > Vidua macroura. Next base: position 66,686,188 of record NC_071573.1, on the reverse strand, counting down.
TCTATGATTGTGAATGCATGCTGCATGAATAAAATTTTGAATTTCCTGCTCTGTCAGATGCAGTTAAATCAGACTGTGATGACAAAGAGAGCCTATATGCTCTCCCTTTTTTTTTCCTTCTCTCTAGTATGTGGCTGTAAAGACTATAGAGACTAGTAGGAGTTTTAATTTATTTTCAGTATGAAATTAATTTCTGGTAAGGTTAATGACTTTAAAAAAGATTAACACTGGATATTCTGGTAGAAGAGACTGAGTTTAAACGATCATTAAAGTTAATCTGGAGAGAGTTTTACCTCATGAGTTAGTAATTACTAAATAGTAGTTATTGATACTTATTAATTCTTGAAGAAATATTAACAAAAAGGGAATTTCTGATATCAGTTAATTGATCGCCTCACAATGACACTGTCTAACCTATATCCTTTAGTAGTGTTTTGTTCCAGTAGTGAAAAAACAAGATTTTTTGCTATTTGAATACAAAACCTCACAGGAAAAGGATGACCTATAGGCAGCTGCTAATAAGAATAAGTCCTCTGCTTCTTGCCCTTTGCAACAGCAGCAGTTGCACATGTAATAGAGACTGAATTTACATAACCCATGTAAGGTAAAGAATTAAGTTCTACAAAGAATATGAAATTCCCAGGCTGTACAGCAGACGCTGTCAGGTTCCAAATGGTGCTAAGATGGTCTAATTCATTTGGCTTTGCAGGTAAGTTACAGAGATTAAGGCCAGAGGGTACAGCAGCAATGAGAACTGAAATGTGACATTGCTTGTTTCACTGGTTCAGTGAATGCTGGGTGTGTGTGAGTTACTCTAGGTTGGTTATTACAAATAACTGCCAGTACTCCTACAAAGCTAGCAAAAAAAAACCCCCAAAACCTTTATTACTTTGAGATTCTGCTCCCTGAATGATTAAAAAAAGCATCAGTAATTCCTGTAAAAGCAGATGGTTTTTGTTTGAGCTGAACAATTACATACTTAATACAGTATTTCTCAATAAATAGGCTGTGAATCAGAATTTATCCAATTTGCTGGTTTGAATTGGATATCTGGTTTAATCAGAAAGTGTTCCCCCTGGGTCCTCATTCATTAATGACCTCATGTAGCTGAGCAGTAAATAGTTTTGCACATTTATGCCTTTGCACAGTGTTCTCTGAAACTTGAAAAGTATGGAACACCTAATTTTATGCAATATTTTTCTTTAACCTAGGTTGCTCCTTGCCTAAATGTTTTATCAAGGCTGTTGTTTAGCAGTGACCCGGATGTATTAGCAGATGCTTGCTGGGCCCTCTCTTACCTTTCAGATGGTCCCAATGATAAAATTCAAGCTGTTATTGATTCTGGAGTGTGTCGGAGATTGGTAGAGCTGCTTATGTAAGTCTTCTCACCAAATAAATGTCTTATAGTACTGTTAATATTAAAATTGAGCTGTGTTTTCTCACCCGATGTCTTAATTTATTTTTGTGAAAAGTGATGAACGTAAATTCAGTCTGAAATCTTTTAAGCTGCTTGCTAGGCTCCTGCAATTGTTTCTGACATTGACAGTGAAAAAAGCTTTTTCCAAAGTATTCCATTATATTCCTTAGAATTTAATGTAAGATTTCATATGCATGAAGGAATAGAAGGGCAAAGACTGAAGACCAGTGTTGAATTATAAATTATTTTTGTTGGGTTTTTTTGTTTTTTTTTTTTTTTGTTTGTTTGTTTTTTTGTTGTTTTTTTTTTTTTGTTTTTTGTTTTTTGTTTTTTTTTTTGTGTGTGTGTTTGGTTTTTTTGGGTTTTTTTTTTGGGGGGGGGGTTTGTTTTGTTTTGGTTTGTTTTTTTTTGGTTGTTTTTTTTTTTTTTTAGTTTCACTGTTGTGCTTTCCTTTCTAGGACATATAATTGCTTTACAGACAGTTCTTGGACTCAGTGAAGTCCAGAGGCTGGCTACAGCGATTTTTAAACTGTTCCAATATATTTGGGTTTGGGTTATTATTTTCCTGGAAATAATAGTTCACATGGGATTGCAGAGTAGGTCTGGGATAGTAGTTCCCAGCACAGACAGCTCAGCACACTTCCTCATGAAAAGCTCATTTGTATAGCTGTCAGGACAGGGAAGATTGCTTTCTCTTCCAGTAGAAACTCTACGACTACTGTGTCATTTCCTTCCCCCACAAATCAGGCAGCTGAATATGGATTTCATGTGCTGGCTTCTAGGATTATTAACTCACAAAAGGAGTAATTCTGCTTACAAAACATATTAAGCTTTAGTATACACCTCATAACAGCCCCTCTGTTGCTGTGGCTATTGAAAGGCACATGTTCCAGTATCATATTTAAAAATACTTGAGCTGGGTGAAATGGATCTGCTGAGCAGGTTGCTCTAAGTTGTGGTGTTCCATAGAGTTGCTCGGTCTTTGACTCAGCAATTCAGTTGTGGGGTTGTAGTAGACAAATTTGGCTAAACAGGGAAAGTGCAATAAGTAATACACTTTTTTTGATAAGTAAATACTTAGCACCTGAAGTAAGCCCTTGTTTGCTGAAAATGCAGAATTATTCTTTTAACACTTAATAATATCAAGCAATATAATATTTGTCTCCAGGCATAATGATTACAAGGTGGTATCCCCTGCATTAAGAGCAGTTGGAAATATTGTTACTGGGGATGATATCCAAACACAGGTAAGACTAGTTGATTTAAGAAAAATTATTTGGCAAGACAGAATTTTGTAAAAACTTTGACAAAATACATGTTCAGTACATGTATTTTGCATATATCTCTGAAAGAGGCTTTCTAGAAATCTGTGCTGTTGATTTGATAGTTTAGGCTCTTATTTTAAGCATTATGTTCATGCGAGAATGAACATTTTTTTACAGCACTGTGTGTAGGGGAATACTTCATTTCTGTATAGTACTTTGTTGCTTTTTTTGGTTTTTTTGGTTCTTTTCCCTTCCTTTCAGGGGGTTCAGTTACTTATTATGGGTCCCCTTTTTCAAGACTTAAAGAAAGTCAAGGTTTTCACTTCTGAGCTATGCTTATACTTGATTTGTCCATGAACTTTTATGTGATAGTCTTACTGATATAATTTATTCTAAATATCTATTTTATTAATTTTAGGCAATGAAATTGATTTTGAAGCAATGCAGGAAATAGGAAGACAGGTCCTACTTTAAAAATAATTATCTCTAAAAGGCTGACAGTACTAGTGTCAAAAGAACGTAAGGAAAAATGTTACTTCCATAATTTGTGAGCTGTAGAGAAAAGGATATTGCTAAGGAATTCAATAGAAACCCTTATCTCTTAAAACAATAACAAATAACTATATAAGTTAGAGGTGTACTTGTCAATCATTTTGACTAACTCATATTTTAGCCTTAAGCAGCTTTCCTTAGTTTTACTATTGTCAGTCTTTTGGTCTGAACTTAATTGAAAGCAGATTCTTACAAATTGCTGGATTGTCTGATCACACACTACAGCATTGAACACTTTAATTTTGCAGGATATGGCACTTCGTATAATATAAATATAATATAAATGTGTTGCAAGATCTTTTGAAGTCCTCTGTAAAATGCTTTTATACTTATATGTGTGTGTATATGTATATTGCACAAGGCTATATGTATATATAGTACAACCCAGTTTTCAATTTTTAAATGATTTTAGGTGATTCTAAACTGCTCTGCATTACCGTGTCTCTTGCACTTGCTTAGTAGTCCCAAGGAATCTATCAGAAAAGAAGCATGCTGGACTGTTTCTAATATAACTGCAGGAAACAGAGCTCAGATTCAGGTAAAGCCTGGCAATTTGTTACTTGGTTGGTTTTGTTTTCATTTTACTACTTTGATTTTCCTTCACAAGATGTAAATGGATACTGCACTGACTCTGTATTATTTGTTTTAGTCCTAACTGTCTATAAATTTACCTAACATAAATGGTTTGTTCTAAACTTCGAGATACTATTTTAAATATAAATAACTGTCAACAATTTGTACTACAAATTTGTCCAGTGAAAAGTGAACTAGTTTGTAAATGGTGAATATTTTGCTTCGATAAAAGCCTAACATGTCATCAACACTGAGTTGTATTCTTGTGGAAACTACTGCATCCTGAGTATTGTTCCAGGTGACTGGAGCTATCTGAAAAAAGGTTCTGATGAACAAAAATGAAAATTCTGAATCAGAATATGTATTCCAAAATTATTTTTTCCCCTTCTATTTCAATCAGAGATGAAATGTTACTTCCTGATGTAACTTAAAACATGTAGTAAAGTTTCCAATTACAGACATAGTCTCTCGATGGAGACCACAGACCTCAATAAAATGGAAAATTTTATTCCGAGGCTTGAGCTTCAGTTCAAAAACTCAGAATGTGTTGTATGATTTTTAAGTAGGCCAATCCAGTAATTTGGGCTCTGCCCACCAGAAACAGAGAAATAAAAACCCCAAGGTTTTCTGATGGCCACTGCAGTGCAATGTTGGAATAGTTCTAAATTTCACTTAAGCATTTCTAGTTTGTATGCCATCATCTGAACAAAATCTTCTTTGTTTTGATATTAGCAGGCATCACTAATTCTTGTAGTTAAGGCTGTAAGTGTCTGAAATCTTTATTACTGGTTGTAAAATGTTACAATTTCATCTCTTAGGCAGTTATAGATGCAAATATTTTTCCAATATTGATTGAAATTCTCCAAAAAGCTGAATTTCGCACCAGAAAAGAGGCAGCATGGGCCATAACTAATGCAACATCAGGAGGAACCCCTGAACAGATCAGGTAAGTTTGTGTGTTTTACTATTTTCTCTGCTTAAAGATCTTCTGTAGGGTATTTGGATTTCTGCATTTGAATCTTGACAATCATAGCAACAAAATCCTAAACATAGCCTCATTTCCTTGAAAATCCAACTTGAAAATGTAGAAATTCAGATAAATCAAAGAAGTACATGCAACAAACTTAATAAATAATTAGGTTTTTTTTCCAGGGATGTTGCACCCTGATGAACAAACACCTAAAGGGTGCAACAGGCTTATCTTCTACCGCTAATGTTACATTGTCAAACACAAGTGGAACAGTTGATGAACAGTTTCAGTGTTTGAAAATGGAAAACTGTGAGGGATTCTTTAGAAAACTTGTGCAGTAGGATTATATACTTAGGCATAGACTTCAGGGATTTTAGTGGTTTCTTCATGTATTTTAACTTCACTATCAGTATTATTTTAAGGCAGATATCTAAACTCCTTGCTCAGAACTGAGTTTGATTAAACTTCTGCTATCAGTAGCTATTTATATGCTGCAAAGATAGAATTGCTAGCATAAAATACTCTCTGGTTTCTCTGAATACTATAGAATAATGATCACTTTGAATCAGCTGGTAATTTGATTTAAAAATTACTGTATTATCTGGAAGCCAGAACTGAAAGTGATGTGATAACTTTTCCAGCATATTGGGAGATCTGTTGCAAGAAATATGTTCTAATGTAACTATGTAACTAATCCTGAATTTCTTATAACAGGGCTAACAAAGGAAAGTGTCTTGTTTTCTTGAATTTTTTTTAATTGCTTGTATAATGCAACATTTCAAAATCTAGCATTTTAAAAATAAATTTTAATTCAGGATCTTCAAATAGTAGATGTGTATATAATGCCATAACAATGGCTCCTCATCAACAATACATTTATATTATTGGTGTCATGAAGTTTTAGTCCTTCTAATGTCCTCAGGGTACTACTGCCTAACTGCAGGATAATTTTTAATCACTTAATTAAACTGTATTTAGGCAAACATTGCTGTCATCATTTTACTTACATGGTAGAAGCAAGGACACAGGTTATGACTTATGAAAGTTCATACACAATTTTTTTCAAAATTGTGAAAAGGAGTGGGATACTCAGAATCCCAGTATTTTTGACTTTGTACTTAGAGTGACATCCTTCTCTTTATAGTAGGTGATGCTAATATCTTAATGGACTGCTAGTGTGGACTGTGTTAGCACAGAACAGTGCCCAGTGTTCTTACATGTATCTAATGTGCTTACTTGATATTTTTACCACTAGAAAATTTCAACTGCCTGCGAAAAGAATTTCCTGCTAAATTTTTTTCTCTTATATTCAGTTAAACCCACATGAAGATTGTAGGTAACTAGACTACAGATTTTACACTCCAATTAGGAATACACAAATTCATTTTGTGTTATTAGGATAAATTGTAATATTTATTTCATTTTGGGCTAAGTTTCTCTTTGTATTGTTGCGTGTTTTAGAAATTCTGTTATTTCAGCCACTTTTTTTTATCAAAAGTATTAATAGCAGTACCTGGTATGTCAGAAAAAATGTGCTGGATTATCAGTTCTTTTCCCCTTCCTCTGTTTTTTTTAGGTATTTGGTAGCACTAGGTTGTACTAAGCCTCTTTGTGACCTCCTGACTGTGATGGATTCAAAAATAGTACAGGTGGCTTTAAATGGACTCGAAAATATTCTACGTCTTGGAGAACAAGAGTCGAAGCAAAATGGAATTGGCATTAATCCTTATTGTGCCCTCATAGAGGAAGCCTATGGTAAGAACACACTGGTAAAACCACATACGTGAACTCCCTTATTCTGGGCTATTCTAGGTAAGAACAAAACCACTGTGAGTCATTTTGAAATTTGCAGGTAAGTTTTAATCTAAGAATTACAGAAGTAAACATAAAGTATCACAAAGTGAGTAATGTACCATTTAGGGGAAAGTGGTTAAATGCAGAAAAGGTCTGGGTGTTTGTCTGCGGTTGGTTTAAATGTCCTTCTAGAGAAGCATTCTCAGAAAGGTTTAACACAGGTGTCCCAGTCCATTGGAACCATGCTTTGCATAAATTTATCAGCCATTCCTAAATACAGTTTTTAATACATTGTCTTGTCTGCTACAGTTTCATTACCAACAGGGATGTAAGATCAGGTTTTTTTTAATTGATTCTAAAGTTGGATCACTTTTTAACATAATAAATATCAGTAACAGCAAAATCAACTTCAGGTCATAAACCTAAATAAGTTTTTACTTTTGCAAGTTTTTTGTTTAGTTTTTTATAAAAGTTCTTGAATTGAACCTCTATATAAAGGCATTTTAATTTGTGGAATTTCATGACTGGATTCTTTTACAATTGACTTATAATGAAACTGGCATTCTTTATGGAGAATTGCCTTTTTTGTAGCTCTGACAAAACAAAATTGTCAGACATTTGTATTTCAGAAACTGCTAGTAACTAATAGAACTGTAGTTCTAATTGACCACATTGTATCTGATTAGATGGTACTAACTTTCCTGTAAAGCAGTCTTTACATCTGAATTCCCTGTTACAGAGTTCACTTTTTTAAATCAAGTGCATGCTTGAAGAACTTAGCAATTAAATGCAAAAGAGGAGTAAGTACTGAAGACTTTAATGGAATTTATTGTATTACAGATTTTCTGTCCATTCATAATTTTAAGTTTTGACTCTCTAGGTTCTCTTCTTACCTTTAGCACTTAAGCATAGGCTGCTGAAGCTGTAGAGTATAAATTCAAGTAAGGAAAACAGCTGATTATATCACCCCCATTGCTTTGGCCTCTGCAGTCACCAGGAAGGTTCATTTGAGCTCTTTCTAATCCAGCCTAAGTGGAAACAACATTGCCTTAAAAAGCTAAGCAGGTATTTTATATTAACCTGACTGCCTAGCACTTAACCTCTGCTCCTTTCACTGAATTATGTATTTTACTTGCAAAATGGTAAGCTTTCCAAAAGGTAGTATCTTTAAATCTTACAGTTAAATTCAAAAAAAGATACCAGACTGTGCCCAGTGACAGCTCCATGAGTGGAGATAGAATTTAGAGTTGGGGAAGACTTAAGAGTAGAAGAACAGAAATTAGGATATTAGTTTAACTGAAATGCTTCTAGCATAGTTTTAAAATGAGTTTCGACAGCAGAAAATGAAGACTAGAAATACATGGGTTGGGACATTAAGAACCAGTGATATCAAATTAATTGAGGTGACTTCAGATTGCATCTTTTTTGTCTTAAGAAATACTGCTATACTATAAGCTGCTTCCATTTGAATTCATCATTCATTTAAGCAACTATATATTTGAAAATGTTCTATTTTGAATTTAGGACTTGATAAAATTGAATTTCTTCAGAGGCATGAAAACCAAGAGATCTACCAAAAGGCTTTTGAACTCATAGAACATTATTTTGGTGTCGAAGAAGAGGACTCTAGTATTGCACCTCAGGTGGATGAAAGTCAGCAGCAGTTTGTGTTTCAACAGCAGGAGGCTCCAATGGAGGGGTTTCAGCTCTAAACTACTGAAGTGAATATAAGCATAAAATTTAAACACTTGTATGGTGTGTTTTTGTTTTTTTTTTTTTTCTCAGAGGTCTTTTCTTTATGGCCAAAGTTAGAGGAAAAGCTGAATATGTTTTACAGAAATAGATGAAGAAACAGCTCATGCACTTTTATATATTATGTTAGAGACAACTGTTCTCTGTTTTGTATTTGTGTTCTTCATTATCTCTTATGTACAGAAAACAACTGTGAGTAATCATGTCTAAAAGCATTAAATGTGATTTAATAAGAACTGTTTAGCTAAGACTTGGTAGGATTTTAGGTAGTAGTTCTGAATTTTTCATGTAGTCTCAAACTTCATATCAGCAATACAGTTACTGACAGTTGAATTTTTGGCAGTAGGCTTGACTTGCCCCATCTCTACCAAATCTACCTCTTGTATTGAAGCAGAAACATTGCTTCAGAACTAAGGCATGAAATAAAGATGAGCTTGTAAGAAGCTGAATTGGAATGTGAAAAATATTTATTTAAATTGTGAAACTTTTATGCATTACTTACTTTACAACACACTGTTGGAATTTATTTATAAAATGTATTTAAAGACATAATAGATATACATATATAATGCTAATTACCTAATATAATATTGAATATATTAAAAAGTTCTTTCTGAATTATGTGGGAAGAGGACTATTTCAGAGGTTTTCAAATTTGAATCAGCAGAGACCTTGTTGGTCATTAGATGTTGGCTCTGTAATGAAAGCTGCTAAATGGCATTACAAGTCAGCCACAACTGCAGTACTTTGCAGTGGAAGCAGCCACTGCAGTTACCACAAGAAATCTGCAATTAGGACTGACAGAAAGGTGATGTGCACCAATTACCAAGCTGATGTTTTACAGCTGTCTTCTGTCAAGATGTGGTAACACCACTTTAGTTTGAGAAACATTGCAATGTTTGCCTTTCAGTACAATAGCTTCTTAAAAGTTTAGACAGTAGGTGTTGTTTTTTGACCAAGTATGCTACTGCCACTTGAACTGTTCCTTAGGTTAATGAATTTGGTTTGCTTTTGGTAAGACAATAGAAATACTGCAATGAAAAATGAATAGTGAATCACACCAGTTGAAGGAAAAGTTTGTTGTACTGTAAATAGCATTATGTGGACACCAAAACTAACTAGAAGTTACTGTCATCTAAATATTTAGGCTCTACAATATACAGTGTTTGCTGTTAAACACTAAAAGATACAGAATTCTAATATTTACGTTAACAGTTTTGAGTACAGAAAAATGTATGCTCTGCTTTGACTTGCATATAAGTAGTGTTTCTGGTGTATTAGTAGTATATCTCATTTGGAGAAATTAATACTTTGGGTTAACTCTGAAGTATTGCTGGTTTTTATTACCTGTAATTAATGTACTAACATCAAACTCCTGGGTTAAGTGAAATCTGTGACATATGAGAGCATTTCATGCTTCATAAAAAGCTGCAATTCAGACTTCAAATCACTTACCCATGGCACTGTGCTTGTCATTAAATAATATTTTAATGCACTGAAAAATACAGGTTAAAGGTGGTATCATTTACAGTACCATTTTATATTTAGAATTTTTTTTACATGCAAGTTAAGATTCTAAGATGTTTCACTTTGATGTTACAGCAATATATTCTATATTGTAATTGAATGTGGGACTTGAAGTGGATTTTCTAAAATTAATGGTCAGTTTTGACTAAGATATAACTGGGAGGGAAGCAACCTTCCTTTGAAGTCTTTTTAGTGGAAGATAGACGTGTAAGAAGTGTATATAGGAGTGCTGTTACTTTATAAACTCTGAATAATGAGATATTTTAGCAAATGACACTTTAAACCTAGATTTGTACAGCATACAACAGTTTTGAATAGTGTGATAATATTGAGTACAGCTGCCAAATTTTCGTATAATGTTAGGTGATTGTACTTATGCCCTTTTTACTCTCATAGTTTTAGGTTTTCGTACACCAACCTTCATTCTTCCCCATGGTCTCTCCACTCCCCATCTATCAAAGAACAGGGTAACAGTCATGGAAATCTACCAAGATTACTAGTAAATGCTGAATTTCAGTGTTCTAGTGTAAGAAAATTATTCAGGTAACAGGGTGTTCCTTTGTTTCTAACAACCTTGTTTTGATAAAAACCAGCTGTGCCTGCTTTTTATTTGGAGAACCCTGTAAAACTAATTTATAAGCCTCTCTTATTTAAACCAAATCTGAACTATGAAAATCTGAATTGAAAGACTTGAAAATGAAGAAAAGAGGGGAGATTTAAAGTATTATATTTGTTTTGAAAGAATGTCTTCAGTTTTGTGGATATATTATTCTACCTTGTGGACGGTTAGTGACTGCACTTTAAGCATTTACACAAACTATATTTCATGCCTCTGATACATTTAAATGGAACAGTTTGAAAGGGAACTAAAATTGATAGACTTAGGATTATGAAAATCTTTATTTAAACTTAACATTTGGTTTACCTTGATATTGTTAAAAAATAATAATGAAAATTGTTTAAAGGATGGTCTCTCCTATTTTATCACTGGGTTTATATCATGCTTTGTTAAAAGCACATAAATGAACAAAATAAAACCAGAGATTATGACTTAAGGTCAGCTCCGGTGTACTCATTTGCAGGTAGGGGCATGATTACGATGATGTTACCTAAACAGATGAAACTAGTATGGAGAGAGAAAACTATGATATGAAAATCTTTAAGTTTGGCATTTTATATGCAATCTGCAGTGCCCCATCAGTTACAACATCTGTTTAAAAATACAGGGGTTTGGGTTTAATTAAAAGGGTACCATTTGTTCTGCTTAAATGTGAATACTAACTAGCTGATCTATGCAACTATGCAGAGCATAAGATTTTTTTATTAGTTCCCTACTCTTGTTACACTGAATCATAGCTAATTTTTTCATCATTGCACTTTTATCTGAGGATTGGTTCATACAGCCTTTTAATTTTCTAACATTTGCTTTACACACTGTTCCTAGCAGCAATCAGAAAATAGTAATAATGTTGGCACAGAAATGTTTGCTGTAGAACAAGTTTGCAACTGGAAACTATTTATTGTTGGGCCTGTCTTTAAAAAAAAGTAAAGATGCACTATTGTCTTTCCTCCATGGTTAATTCTCAGTAGGTTTAAATTTATTAAATTGTACAGCTGAGGATTTTTGTAATAGGTCTGCAAATTGATACATGGACTTAAACTGTGACCTCAAGTTTTTACTGAAATCTGTAATGAGAAATTCTAGTTACTTATGGCACAATGTCTTCAATACATAATGCGGGAAAATTAAATTACCTGTAATAACTTCACATAGTAATAGTGCATCTTTAAATCCAGGCTAAAGGCCCATTACTGTAACAGAACACATATAAGTAGTATGCAATATTATGGAATGTTAAATCTCCAAATACCATACAGAAACAAATAAAACCTATTTTACAGATGTTTACTGTATTTATTTAGTGATTCAATAAGTGTTGCTTCTTAAAGCTAAAAAATGCAAATACCATTTTGAAAACATCATTGATGCCAGTGAGTTCCAAGTGACAATTTACACTGAAAAACTGCACTATCACCAGTGAGAAAACTTCTTTGTGGTTATCTAACCAAAGGTACCTGACATTCTTAGGAAACTACCTCTTCCCTTTTAAAGCTAATTACTGCTTTTAATCATATGCAAAACATTCTAAATAGTTTTAATTATATGAAACAAGTATCCTGAATATCTTCCTAATGAAAGCACCCTTCCCTTTCTTTTTGTGGTGCTGTAGCTGCCCTTATTAGCTCTAGGGGTGTGCATGCTACTGTTGTCCATTTAGGGGTGAAACTCACTAATTGCTCTCAGCAGAAGTTAGTTACTTTTGCTCTTCTGAGGACATTGAGCATTTCAGATGAAGTTACTTGGTCTTCGCCTCCGCGGCCAGCGCAGCCTCCTTCCTCCACTTGGCCTTCTTTGCCAAGTTCAAGCTCGTTAAGGACTCATGCCGTGCAGCAGCCTGAGGAAGTAACAGCATAGGAGTAAGGATGCACCCAGGGAAAGCTAACCAGCCTCGGGAATGGGCAACAGCCACTTAGGGTAGGGGGGGTTACAGAGACTAGATAGCTAAAGCATGGGCAGCTATAAGCTGCTGCTCTTGGTTTAGATTTGTGTGCTTTTCTCAGAATTCCATTATTTTAAAGTATGCTACACGGTCATGTCTCACCTTCTTAGCTGAAGCAATCACCGCAAAACAGGCAATAATTGAGAGCCCAATCATGATGTAACAGGCTTTCACTCGAGCTTTGTTTCTTGCCTTGTCTAGCATCTCTGGTCTACAATTAAAGTAGTTGAGTTGAGTCATTAAAAAAGGCCAAGTATCTCTTCAAAGCTTTGCAGACATAACATCACAATATAAAAAATAAATATAGAAATAGCTTCTGAAACAAGCATCTTCAGTTTGCTGTGGTTAGTTATGTATCAGCCATTTTCTGATCCTAATCCATTTCCCATGGCAAAGCAACATTTAGTGGAATTAGACTGTTTTGGGGTTTTTTAAGCTGGGAAAAAAAATGGTCAGGCAATAAATGTTTGCATTTCAATGCTTGGGGTGAATACACCAGAAATCATACCTTAAACTCTAAACATAGTGAAAATTGAGCGGGGTTATCTGTTTAAAACAGATGGAGACATCTATGTCATGTCAGGTGGAGTAAAAGCAAGTTCACGTTATTCAAAGTTAACTTTAGAAATCAATTACTGCTGTAACTAACCTGTTCAGATAGTGTTCTGTGGGCTAAGGACTTTACATCCTTGGATTGTTGATTATTAAAGCAGTTTGTACTACTGTGAGTTAAAGGTTTTAGTTCTTAATTAAAGCAGCAGCCTGACAGAAAGTGGGCAGCTGATGTCAGCCACCTCGCTATTTCAAGAGCACACACCTAAACAAGAAAAATCTACAGGATTATTTTTGCTGGTCATCAAAGGCAGAAATAGTGAAAACTGCTGTCCTCTCTTTGGCAGTAGTCAGTGCAAAGGAGGCATTTTACAGGCCAGCAATCTGCTTTGGTACAGCCCCCATTTCCACCCTCCTCTCTTCTGAGCCAGCAGCATGGCCCTGGGAACCAGCAGTACAGGAAATAATGAAAATTGTCCCAAAACATTCAGCTAAGTTTTTCCAAGTCAAACATTATACTTGGGAGTACAGTTTTTAGGATATTCATCATAATACTGCTGGTGTACCATTTTCCTTTCATAATTCATCATGTGAATGCTTTATATATATATATGTATAGATATTTGTAAGATTTAAGTATGTGTTTTATAAACCCACAAGTATATGTGTAAAAAGAATAGTTGCATAAAGAATTGATTTTGTGTTCTAAGTAAACATGGTGTAATGCTCTCTTTCCTTCCAAAAACCTTTAGATTTACTTTAAAGAGTAATGTGGTGGGGATGGGGCAGAGCTGGGGATCTGACATGCCCATGAAAGCCTGCACCAAGGCTGAGGGCTGCAGTGCTTTGCTCTAAGGTTCGGTGTGAGCAGCAGTGCTGTACCAGCCCTTCCTTGCCAGCGCACACAGGAGGAGCACATTGTGCACAATCTATTTCTTGCAGGTGACTAACAATGCCTGTAGTTCTAAGGAACTGCTTCTGGTTTGTACAGTGATAAAAATCATCTTCAAAACAAACTGCACATCAGACTGGCACGTAGGATCATTAGTCCAATAATCCATTTGTGGCAACAAAAGCAAAACCGTAAATGTTATTAGTCTGATGTATTAGCCTAATTATATTTCACAGTGCACTAATTGAAACTCCTCTGAGGCAGATTTTCACTTTCTCTCTGCTTTCTGCATCTGTTTTAAGGAAAACAGACCTTACAATGTTCTTTCCTAATTGCATATTAGGGTCTTTGCTATTCAATCCTTAATCAAGACTCCAGGCAAACCTCTGCTGAAGTGAGCAACAGCTTAAAAAAAAAACCCAAAGAAACCACAACAACCTTGAATAAAGCCTGCAGATTTTTTTTTTTTTTATAGTACAAACTATCTTCAGCAGTTAGGTTGTGTTCACAGGTAGCAACATCTTGCAATTCTTTTCACAAGAGTTAAAACAGTGCCGCAGTTCAGCCTCAATGTCTTAACAATCAACTACTTCCAGTATATTACTATTTACATTATGATATAGTATAATCTTACAGTTCTAAAAATACTTTGCTTACCGGAAAGCAAAATGGTGATGCTCACCTGCCAGGCCAGAAAGGAGTGATTTTTGTGCATGTGTCTGTGTGACTGGCAAATGCCATGTCTTTATAAACATATCCTGACAACTTGAACAGCATTTACAGCTCCTGAGACATGTCTGAACCTTCCTCTAGAGGAAGATGGTGAAACTAACAGCACAAGACAGGCTAAGTTGTCCAGAAAGCCACTGTCCAGCTCAGCAAACTCTAGTGAAACTGTCAGGAACCAGCAAGAATAGGCAGAGGTTGCATCTGTTGCTTTGCACACTGTTTATTCTCAATGTGTAACCCAAGGCAGGGACATATGGTGATGATAAAAGGTAGTGTTCTGGAGAGATGTCTAACATGCTATGTAACATCCTAAGAAAAGGGAGCCTTAAACATGAGAGAGGTTTCGGGCTTCCCTAGTTTTCCTCATATTCTATAATAAAAAAATTATTTGTGTAATCATTCAGTGACAGCTCCCTTAGAACAGTTTATTCAAGCTATATACAGAAAATACTGTTTACCAATAACATCTTTCTCTGCACTTTAGGAATAAGCAAAACAAACAAGCCAGTACATAAATGTAACCAAGGCTGTCTACTCAGATGGATCCAGTTCTTAATCCCAGGCTCTAGGGACTCCAGCAAGGAACATTTTCTCATCTTAACCTCTAACCAGGACAGGAAATTCTCTTGCCCTCTAATTTGTTTCCAAGTCTCAGTGCTGTAAAACCAGCCGTTTTAAGCTCTATGGAAAAACTTTTAATTTTCCACAGAATCAGGACCACACTGCTGCTTTCCATTCAGCTCCATGTTACCCTTGGACAAGGCCAGCACACTTACGAGATCCTCAGAGGAATCTCTTCTTCTGTCTTGAAACGTCCAGTCCAGAGGAGGATTTTTTTGTCAAACTTCGAAGGTTTGTAACTTGCAACCACCCTGTGAGCCTGCTCAGCTTAAAGAGTAGAAAAAAATCCCCACTTTATAAACTGTACACTAAGAGAGAATTATGACTGATAGAAGGGAAAAACCCTCCCCATTTTGGTTGGAAGAGTAATTTAGGGATTACACCTCCAGGTCTCGGCTACGCAGAGTCACCTCCGCGCCGTCTCTGGAATATCACCGCACGCAGCGAGTGTTTCTGCGGCTCTGATTCGACCTCCCCGCCGCCCGCGGCTGTGGGTACCCAAGCGAGCCGGAGAACGCTCGGAACCACCCGAGCTGTGGTGCCACCGGCGGGCCGCCCCACCGGGCAGCCCAGCCCCGCTCCGTCCCGGTCCCGAGCCGCCCGCCCGCGCATCTCCCCGTCAGCCCCGGGACGCCGCCGCGGGGCCGACCCGGGCGCCTCCGCTTCCCCCCCGGCGCGGCGGGCAGCCCCTTACCGCGGGTGGTGCCCGGGCTCCGGGCGGGATCCCCGGCGGCCGCGGCTCCCCGCGCGGGCGGGCGGAGCGGCGCGGCGGACAGCAGCCGCCCCGGGCGGAGGCGCGCCGGCAGCATGGCGAGGATGGCGAGGAGCGGCGGGACCCTCTGCCTCAGCCGGACCCTCTGCCGCAGCGGGACCCTCTGCCTCAGCCGGACCCTCTGCCGCAGCGGGACCCTCTGCCTCAGCCGGACCCTCTGCCGCAGCGGGACCCTCTGCCTCGGCCGGAGCCTCTGCCGCAGCGGGAGCGACCCCAGCCCCGCCCGGCCCCGCCCCGCTCTACCCCGCCCCGCGAACCCTTCCCGCCGCGCCCGGAGGAGAGGCGAGGAAAGACGGGACGATCGCCGGCACCCGGCGGGATCGGTCCTCCCGAAAAGGCATCCTGTTCACCTACCGCACTCACGGATTGCAACTCAAGTGAAGAAGGGTCACCGTCTGAGACAAAACTCGGCTAAAGAAACAGACGCGGCAGTTCAGCTTCATGTTAGGACGGGTACGTGCTGGAGCGAGTCCTGCGGACGGCCACAAAAACAACCAGAGACCAGGAGCAGCTCTCCCGTGAAGACAGGCTGGGAGAGCTGAGGTTGTTCAGCCTAAAGAAGAGAAGGTTCCAGGGAGATCTTACAACACCTTCCAGTGCATAAAGGGGGGGCCACAAGAAAGATGGAGAAGGGCTTTTTACAAAGGCATGTAGTGATTCCTATACTCTCATTACAAGAAGTAATGGCTTTAAACTGAATCAGGATAGGTTTAACTAGGAAGAGATTCTTTCCTGTGAGGTTGGTGAGACACTGGCACAGGTTGCTCAGAGAAGTTGTGGATGCCCCATCCCTGGAGGGTTGGATGGGGCTTTGAACAACCTGGTCTAGCAGAAAGTGTTTCTGCCCTTGGTAAATAGATGATCGTTAAGGTCCCTTCCAGCCCAAACCATTTTATGATTCTATGTAGAGTATAAGTTCTGTGACAAAACCTGCCTACATCTGTGTTTCTGTCATTTTACTGCTTTCTCAATGCTCAAATATACTGATTCTCATCATAGGCTTTTCCATCTACTTCATCTGGGAAAAAAAAAAAAAAAAAAAACAAAAACCTTTGTTGTTTTTCCTTTCATATCCTGGACAGAGTTTTATTAAAAAAAAAAAATTATTCAGAGAAATTACTAAGTAACAGCCTGTGTCAGCATGATATTCATGACAGTGTAAGACTGGCTCAACAGAACTGTGTCTGATGCAACAAGCAGTGGAAGATTTTACTTGCATCAGCCAAAGCCAGAATGGCTGCAGATGAACAGAGGAAGTCCCACTTCCCAGGGATGGATCACTGTCTGGCAACAGCTTAAGTCCTGTGCTCAGTGTGATAGCACAAAAGAGGAGTTTTGAACTATTTGTAGCCAAAACCTCCAGCTATCTTTTCTTCAGAAGCAGAGCATATCACAAAAAGGAGGAGATGCACCTCTTTACATGCACACACACTCCTTGAGCAGCTGTGCCCTCTTTCAGAATGTTGTCAAGGAGATGAAGACATATCAATAGAAATGACCTAGAGGATGATACTTTACCTTTGCTCAAAGAGTGTGGCATAATGTCAAGCAGTGCTCCTTGTCCCTGAAGACACAGCTGGGAAGGGTAAGGAAGAGTCAGCACATCTGGGCTGGGCTCAGTGTCATTCATTATGAGCAGCATGCCAGACACTGCTATCAGTTGCCCCTCCTGACGGTCACCCACACGTGTCACTGTAGTTCCAATGGCCATCAGCAGAGCTGCTGGGAGGAAGCCTGGAGCTCACGTAGTTTCCAGCACTCGCCAAAGAACTGCTCTAAAGATTGTGGGCAGCTGAAAGGCATCACAGCCAGAGCTACGGAAATCTTGAGGGAATTATGCTCTGAAGAAGAGGATGTCAGACACTTGGTGACCTTCATGGTCTTCATTCTCCCTGAAGATATTCTACATTGTATGATAGTGGCTTCAGAATGCATCATTTAGCATTATTAACAATGGATGACATAAGCCCTAAAAATGTTAAATAATGTTTACATCCAGAGCAGCCTCCTGCTGACCTTAACAAACAGCATTTTCCCATTTGATTTCTCTGTGAACAGTGCTGTATTTGGAGACATTTGTTCTCTCTATTGCTCTCAGAGATGGAAAACGTGCCTGTGCAATGTTAATGTTTTTGAGAAGTGATTTCAGGACCTTTCCAAAGTAAACAAGCAGAATGTGCTCTGGGCCAGAAAAAAGAGCTGGTCCCTTTGGCCTCACATGGTCTGACCTATGGGCCATGGCTCTGGGAGCACTAGGATAAGACTTTGCCATGACTCTGGAAGGTGATTCCTGTTCTGTGCTCTGGAGATGAAAATCTATTTCAGGCTCATTTAATGTCCCTGTGACTGACAAAAGGAATAGTTAGATTGCTGGAATACTTACTGCCCTGGGCAGGAGAATGTGCACAAATGCTACTTTAGCATAATAAACTCATATTTTAAGCTTTTTAATATCCTCTGTGTAGGGTAGCACAATCCCTCTATGTTCTACCTACATATGATCACTTGCTTCTTGCAGAAAAGGCATTTAAAACCATGTAACACATCTTGCTATACGGTCTCTTTTTTGCTGTCAAGTCAAGCTCCCAAACCTGTTACATCCTCTCTGCTCTACCATGGACTGTGCTTTGCACAGAAGATCTGACTAGCTGGAGAATTAGATGGAGCATGTAGGGTTCCTTTGAAATTCTGCCATATGTGATGTCTTTCCTCAGAGATACCTCAGTAGAGACCTTCACACTGCTGTCAGCAGGCCCTGTTCATCAAGACATTCTCCTCATTGTCCTGCAGGATAATTTCCTACCACACACAGCTTTCAATCTAAAGGATGTTTCTATGCAGGCTAAGGTCCATAGTGGAAACAATCTCACAGGCGAGTGTATTGTTGTTCAAGGCCAAACAGAAGCTCATGGGGAGAGGTAAGGAAATTAAGTAAGCAAACTCAGTTTTAAACATCAATATGGCTTTAATCATTCCCTTTCATATAGCTTCAAGGCATGCTACACTCAACACTTTTGAAAACAATAAATACAGGTACAACATTCCAGCCAAATTAACTTTTCTAACCAGCTGATTGCTGACAGTTGTGCAATGTAAGCTTTGCTTCTCTCTTTTAGGGGAAGACTTCTCGCTGCATTGGCTGTCACACTGTAGACATTTAAACCTTATGCATAACCCCATATGCAGAAAAGTATTTGCAACAACTGAAGTATAAATAGCATTCAACATATAAACATATACACATAACCCTTAATTCCTACAATCAGCAACAGAACATATGTATTTACACAAATCATATGTGAATTGCACTCTTGCATTTCAAATTACTTTAAAATACCTTCATAGATACACAATATCAAGGATTTTAGTATTATTTTACAGTAACATGGCACAGAACTTAAATAGCAAAGTTTCTATGTTCTGGGCTTTATGAATATGGAAAAGTATTTTCCTGTTCCTGTATTGACAATGTAGTTCTGCTGTTTAAGCTCTGTGGTACCATTACCCTGACAGAAAAAATTCTTCCTTCTCTGAATGTGCCCTTTCCCTCTCATACAGAAGGCACAGCACAGCTGTGCTCATGGAGCTACAGAGCAGAGACTCATTCAGTGCAGATCATGCTAGGTCATCCTTGTGCTATTTCTGTGTATCCTAATGATGCATTGTCATGTTCTTATTGTAAATCACATTTTTTAAAAATATATCACAACCCCCTTAAATTTTCCAGGATGCACTCATGCAGATACTGGTCATTACATTATTTATGCTAATGAGGGGAATCAATTAGTGATTTTAAGTTTTGACATTACACATTAACTTTACATTCTCAAATAAAAGGACACCTGGGGCTCGCTCTCCTCATGCATCAGAGGAGGTGCATGAGGTGAATCAGTGTGTTTCTTCTGAGTATGGGGAAAAAAGGCAGATAAACATATGTATAACTACAGAGCTCCAGTAGAATTCTCTAATTTCTTTATAGACCTGCCTGTAGTTCATTACTGTGCTGGTAAACACAAGGAACCTTAAATGTTACTACAGCACTCATCTGGAATAAGCCGTGCAATTTTGGGGAGGAAAAAAAAAGATTCACTTATACCAGATGAAAAGAGTTACTTTTGGAAGTTCAGAATAATGGAAAGCCTATCTTAAAAGTGGAGACTAAAGGACTGGATTTGTTTATTGGGCAAACAAAGGCTGGGACAAGGTTCTCTTTGATCTGTAAAACCAAGATGAGAAGAAGAGCTCCTTAAACAACTGAGCATCAAAGAGGCAAAAGAAGTGGGGAAATTCATGTGTTCCCATTTACATGACTGTGAGACTTAATTTTGTGATGCTTCTGCCTCACGTGAGGAAGGGAGGTTGCAGAATAGGTCCCACAGAGGTTGCAGAATAGGTCCCACAGGTCTATGTGGGCTGGATGGGAAAGGAAGGGGGCTGCACATCAGCGAGTTTGCAGGAGCATGGGATGGACTCTGTGAGTCAGGAAAGCCTTTCAGATCTGGTAACAGATAACTGCCTAAGTACAGGAAAAGGTGTTTCACGTGGCCTGCTCTCCTTGGAGATAGCAAAAGGAAAGAGATCTGAAAGACAAATGTCTCCCTAAAATGGCTTTTCAACTTCTGGTGGTTTAACACTGGCCAGTCAAATGCTGGAAACTCTTTTCCTGACCATAGTCCTTGCAGCATTTTTAGGAAGAACTTTTCCTTTTATTAGTGGCTGCCCAGGCACTTGGTAATGGCAATTTCCATTCACAGAGTCATTCTCAGTTTTACACGAATCTGTGATAGTGGCTCGGAAACTGGAAGACTTTGAATCTAAAGAAACCTGACTAACAGCAACGCTGCCCGCACTCTTAGAGGAGTAAGTGTAAACCATTTTGAGAAAGGCAGATTTTGTGTTTGTTTCTTGCTTGTAAATGATGATATAGCATTTTGGAAGAAAAGTGCAGCAGAGGATTCCATAATTAGATATTAAAACAACAATGATTTCCACTGCTGGCAAGTATTTGCCAAATGTAGTTGCGTAGACAGGGATAAATACAATCCATGCTATAAAGTAAATTAGCATGCCAAAAGTGATGAATTTAGCTTCATTGTAGTTCTCTGGCAACTTCCTACCTTTAAAGGCAAATATGAAGCAAATAAATGCTAGGGCAGCAATGTAGCCCAACATAATCCCAAAAGCTACAATAGACCCCTCATTGCATTCCAGAATTATTGCTCTTGGGATTGAGAAATTTTGATTTACAAAAGGTGTCCTAAATATTAGCCAGAAAGTGCAAATGATAACTTGAATTCCAGTGCAAGTGACCACAGTGGGAATAGGTTTATACATGCATTTCAGGAAATTTTGAAGCTTGGGATCAAAACTGAAAGCTAGTAAAATTTTTAGTGACTTTATTAAAATACATGAAATGCAGAGTGTAAAACTTATACCAAAGAGTGCTTGCCTAGTTTTACATTTGAATTCTGTGGGTACATCTATGAAGAAGACAGTGCTTAAAAAAATTAAGAAGTGGCTGAAGAGAATAATATAGCAGACAGTCAGACCACCAGACGCCTTTACAACTGGCGTGTCCAAGTTTTTGGTAAATATTACACAAATGGACAAGACCAACACAACCCCAAAAGCGGAGAGGAGGAGGAGGAAGATAGCAAACCAGTCAGTCCAGGCAAGGAAATAGATTGTCTTCCTGTAGCACGTGCTGCTGTTGATGGGAGCCCAGTAGGTTTTGTTGTTACATCGGTAGCAGTAATCCATATCTGGAAGCAGAAAAAAAAGGAAGATATCTTAGAACCTCAAAGTTAGTAAACTGCAAAGTGGATTGTAGGGACTTGAGATACAGGAGCAATGTGGGAAAGGATGATTAAGGGAAAAGATGGGTCTGACTGCCTCTGACTCTGGCTGTGGCTGTCCAGGGAGAGGAGCTGCAGGGCTGCGGTGGCTGCGGTGGAAGTGGCACAATGAGCTAAGGACAAACGCCTGGAGCTCCCTGCCAGCTGGGAGCAAGCCTTGCCTGCAGCCAGAGGCGAGGAGGGAAAATGACCAGGCTTCTAAATCTGTCTTGCTCATCACCGACCAGTGAAAAGTGACCAGTGAACTTTAAATGAAACCTGAACAATGACTCTAGAGTAATCAATTCTCTTGTGAAAATTTGAATTATTTTTCTTTCATTTGTCTCTTTTAACAAGAAAATTCTCTTTACAGATAGCTTTTAAAATACAACAGCAAGAACAAACATTGCTTTAGATAATGATTTGAAAGGTATTTTTGCTTTGAAATTCCTATTTTCTGATATGGAAAAAATTCACAATTAATTGAATAAGAAGATAACATTTACTTTTCTTCTGCTCTCAGGATATTAAAAAGTACATGCTACCTTAATTTTCTTTATTCTATCTCTCTTCTCTATATTTAATTTTCCCCTTTAAAGGATTTTGCTTAAACCAATGGTAAAGTATACATCACATTTGATACTAGAAAATATTGCTGTACAGTTCTATCAAATTACACAGCACTCTGTGGTAAGACACAAAACGCGCAGCTAAGCAAAATACAAAGCCCTTGAACTTCATAGATTCATAGGCTCCCAGAATGGTTTGGGTTGGAAGGGACTTTCAAAGACCATCTAGTTCCAATTCCTGCACCAGGGGCAGGGACACTTTTCCCTATACCAGATTGCTCAGAGCTCTGTCCAACCTGGCCTTGAACACTTCTAAGAATGAGGCAACCACAACAACTTCTCTGGACAACCAGTGCCTCATCACCCTCAAAGTCAAGAAATTGCTCCTGACTGGACTGAATGTGCTAAGGAAAGACAGGGAGGAAAGGCTCTATTTAATAAGAGTAAATTTCACTAATAAATCAGCCAGAATTTCCATCCTCGCAAAGGGTAATGCTAGTCTGCTGGACAATCTAATTACTTTAAACTTGGCCTTTTAAAAAGCATTTATACCAAGTTTTACAAGAAACTGATCATTAATAAATGTTTAAATCCCATTCCAAAATTTAACCCAAGGTTCTCAAGGCACATTACATCCAAGCAAAACAACTGCATTGATGTATAAATAAACCTTTACCTGGGTACAATACAATTTTTTTTACCTGTTTGGTTGCTGTAATGGTTTTCTGGGCAATAAATACACTCATAGCAGCATGTGTGTGGACTTTCTGTAACCTTTTTCACCTGGCCTGGCCTGCAGGGCTGGGAGCATGTTGACTGAACCTTCTGCAGTGTACAGAGGGGAAAAAAATAAAAATAAAAAAAAAAAATAAACCTCCAAGATTTTTGCAATTAGTATTTTTTTATCATACATATTTTAAGGAACTCTGAAAAAGATGTTGACAAATAGACATTGTATGGTCCATATATCTTGTATTTTCTCCACACAGTCAATGAGTAATAGAATGGGGCATTATTTACCCAATAATTTTATTTTTGGGCCCTGAATGCTAATTCCTGGATTTGTGCGTATCTTTAAAATCTAGATCAAAATCTTTCATTCAGCTTTGAACCTGTATTTAGACTACAGAGGATCATCTTCAAAGAATGCACAGAAGCATCTGAAGGGGAATTTGAGTGAACTGCTTTAAAAATGAGTTCCTGATACTCTGCTCAGCTGCTCAGAGCCCAGGAGGGACACCTTGGCCTGAAGGAGATGCTTTGGAGATGCTCTGTGCTCTTACACTCCTGACCCTTGCCAGCTTATCCCTGAGTCATGAAGCTCCATTCCTGGGTGTGTGATCAGTGTCTTCTCTTGAGGTCTCACTTCAGGTCCTCCTTCCAAAGACATTTTTTTGTCAAATGATCTGTCCTGAGGCACACTGCAATTTCCTCACCTTCCAAGATGGTGTTTAGAAGGAGGTGGAGACATTTCCTTGCACCACAAAGAGGAACAAGGTTTGAGGTTTCTTTCTGTCCTCAGCTAAGTTCACATGTGGAGACCAGAATTCAGCCCACCTGGTAAGCAGCCTCTGCCTGTCCCATTCGTGGGGAATGCCTTGCAGCACAGAGCTGTGCCATGAACTCAGACATCCACCCGTGCACAGAGGACAGATTATCCAGCTGGAACTGGCCAGGGCCACCCACCAGTCCTGTCTACACCGGTGCTGGGGCTCTGGGTGGCACCACCTATTCATGTTGCTGACCCCAGCTCTAACAGGGGCAAATAAACAGCAAAACTTTTTTTTTTGTTTTTTAAACAATGAAGTCAACACATCTGAATCTTCATGTAAAAAAAGTGGTACAAAAGTGAGGGCTTTTTTATACACCATCATTTCTTATTTTAAAATCCCTTTGTAAGATTCTGGAATAGCATCCTTAGGACAGACATAACATTCTAGGGGCATTCTGGAGAAATAAATAAATTTTGTATCACTGAGCCTGCTCATAGGCTAAGATGCATCTCAGGGTGCATGAAAGGGTGCATAGACTCAGAAAGGATTCTTTGCTCTAAAAGGAGAACATTAAACCACACAAGAGATTCCTAGCTGGCACATGTTCCAATAGCAAGTGCTGCAGGGAGAAAAAAACTGTCTTAAAATAAATTTCACGTATTATGTCAATAAATTAAAAGTTACCTTTAAAGCCAGAAAATCTTGTTTTTTCTCTTCATCCTCAAAGATAAAGCCACCTTTCTCTGCATTGTATTCTGCCATAGTGGTGATTTCCATGTGGCCATCAATTTCTTTCCAAAGAAGGACATCATAACTGGTGCTCATATCTCCATTGGAGTCAAATTTGACTTCCTTATCATCATCAATGATTACAACTCTTTTAAGTTCTTCAAGGAGCTGCACATAAGTGTAAGGAATGATAACATACACCCGTATCATGTCAGTGTGACAAACTGAGTAGTTTAACATATGTATGATAGTATCAAGTTAAAAAGAAATTTTTAATTTCTCTTTCTCTTTTGGGACAAAGAAAAATATTAAAATTCAAATTAATTTTGTTTACAGAATTACATTATGCAGACAATCATGTTGGCCTTAAAAATCTATCATTAAAAAGAATCATAATTTCATAAAATCATAATAATAGTATTTTTTCCAGCCTTGAAAATTTTGGTGTGATATTCAGAGAAAATATTTTTGCTTGCAAAAACTGAGTCTTTTAGCACTCCCCTTCTTGTAAAGACCAGTGGTGAGCAGTGCTCTTGTTGTTACTTTACTGTCAGCAGAGTCAATCTGGGCAACATTTGCTTCCAGAGTAAATTCTCCCAGCATGTCTGGGAGTATCTAGCACTGCTCCCAGCTGCAGCTGTGACTGAAATTGTGTGTTACAAGGTGAGACTCAGAACTGTTAATAATCAATGAACAATGTATATGCTTTGTCAAGACAACTGTCCAGCTTCATATTGCAATCCATTCTGTTCAACAGGGGAAAACTTCTGCCTCCCTCATCACAAACAGATGAAACAGGCCTGTGTGAATCTATAAAAGGACAGGTTAAGGCACATTATATATCCCCACTCCCAGCTCATGGGGAGATCATAGAAGTACTCCTATTAGCTGCCATGATTCTTAGTTAAAGCAAAAGCTTTACTATTTTGCAGGCCTAGTGATTTTTTTGGCAACAGTAATTAACTGTCAAGAAAAAAATTCAGTGTTTAGTGAAAGGCTGAGTTCAACTGCATTTGAAAATCATGCTGTTACATGGGTCCATTTGTGACATTCATAGCATTTAACAAAAGTGCTGATACGTATACTACCTCAATAAGCTTTGTCAAATTTATGTAGCATCTAGTAACACATACACATCTAGTGTATATAATATGCCATCTTGTCATGTATAATGTAATTTTTTGAGTGTTTATATAGTTTATGAAGAACCAGTGTGTTTCTAACCAATTTGATTGGTGCATTTTATTTGGATGCTGCACAGTTATGTGGAACTGAATAGGATTTTTTAAATTGTATATACTCAGACTAGTAATTTAATTTTTCTGTTCTTCACTTTTTCAATTTATCTAACAATATAAGAACACCAAAGCTTTTTGAATACATCCTGAGCTTCAGACAGAAGGGGCTAATATTTAGTAACATCTTGGTGCAACTGGTTTTTGGAGCTTTTTGCAAAGTCTGTAAAACAATCACTCTATTTTTTCCCTGTATATGGAGATGTATGATATGGATTATTTGGATCCTAAAAGTTTTCTGTACATATCTATCTTCCTTCCTAGAGGGTTGAATTTTCATGTAGAAGAAACATGTTATGAAAACATCACGAGGGAAATAATTATCTCTCAGTTTTCTTCATGTCTGCTTAACAACTTAAAAGGTGTTAATCTGGATGGCTTGGCATTTAGTTCATTTATGAAGTAAATGTAGCTCCATAAAGCTGCATTCCTACAAAATAGTCCTGAATTTGTCCCATTAGTGTTTACTAATTCATGTAATTAGTCTAATTGTTACTGGGTTATTAGTTGGTTGGTTTTTATTTCAAATCTCATATCTTGGTTTGACCTGCCCTAACCTAGGATAAGAGGTCAGAGCAAATCAGAGTGCTTCAGAGGTTGTTTGACTTTTAAGTGAACATTTGTTTAATCTTCTGAGTAAAAGTGTGTAAAAGTGAATAGTCCTGAGCAGGTCCTTGGGTAAAAGGTCAGGTCAGGTTTACTCTTCTGATTTTCCTCTTCCCACCCAGTAGTGTGATAACAAGTACCTCACCCATCTAAAAGATTATGTCTTTATATATGTCAAGATCAGGCAGAGGCATAATGTATTGCATTTTCAGTTTCAAGTAGAGACTCTTTGTAGAGGAAAATACTTGAATTAAGACAAAACAGATACAATGGTGAGAGAAAGAGAGAGAGGAAAATTGAAACTCTTTGTTGAATGTTCCTATCCTGCAGTATCCCCATCTCTCAAAAGCGCTCACGATGTGTATCACAGTGGTTTGCAGCAACGGGACCAACCACTAGTACTCAAATAGCTGATAAGAAGTAATTTAGTAAAAGGACCAAGCTTTTATCTCCAGGAATATGGGAGCAAAAATGCAACGAAAGTTAGGCAGAGAGAATGAGACCTGTAAGAATTAGCATCATACCTCCCAGGGAGTGAAGGCAGATGGATCCTTGCAGTCTCTGTCTTTGCATAGCCTTTTAATGGCGTGAGCTATAGCATAGACTGCAAGCATAGTACTATGGATAAATCCTGGTTCAACATTAGCATTCAAAAAATCATCTCTCCAGATCTGAGGTTTGCTCCAATCATTTTCTAATAGATTATCCTGGGACTGGTTTGCAATGCATGTTTGAAAATCATGATATTTCAGGTGTGCACAGACTGACAAAAGCATAATATATTCACGTAAAAACTTGTTGTTTTCAGTGGGCTTTTCATGAAGGTTTCTCAAAAACTCTTGGAATGAGGAGATGTCTCCATTTTTAAATCCAAATCCCACGACTGTTCCCAGCTGTCTGATATTGGGAATTGTACTGATCTTGACTGCAGCTGACCAGTTATCACTTGCAATCCAGATTTTATTAACATTCCTCTCAATTGCCTTCTTGAATAGTTTGAGCACATGAAACTGTCTCATAAAGACAACAATAACATTTACTCTTGTTTCTTTGACAATCTTCTCAATTGCTTGATCAACTTTGGTGTGAAAGGTGCTGTCAGAGAGATAGGCTGGCAGCATCTCCTTAAAAGCTATGCAAACGTTGTTTGCCATGGCCTGGACCCCAAAGCTCTCCAGAGCAAACCGCCCATTGTCATCATCAGTGGCTATTACTCCGATCCAGTTCCACCCAGATTCACAGATCAAGCGAGTCATTGCTCTTGTCTGGTGAAAATCACTGGGGATAGTCCTGAAGAAAGAAGGAAACCTGATTTTGTCACTGAGGATTTCAGCTGATGATGCAGGACTGACCTAGGAAGAACAAACAATTCAGTTATGGATGTGGTCCCCTCCAAAGGATGCCGAGAGATCCAAAGCTGCTATGGTTGCTCTTTCTTCCCACCTGACCCAGACTCCCTCCTCCTGTGAGTGAGCATCAACAAGGGGCAGCCAAAGGGGGCAGGTTCTCTCTCCCTGCTCTAAGGACACAGACTTGTGCCCAACAGCAGTTACACTTTTTTTTTCACTCTCTTCCACATAATTCAGTGAGGGCTGAGAACAAAATCTTTCAAAATGGATATGACAGTAATGATGGTATAAAGATTTTGGTTTGCTCTGTTCAGATACCATCAACATGTTTTTCAAAACAATATTTAAAATATTGGCTATTTTCTGAGTCTCTATTCAAATTGCTGGTACTCTTATATTTTGTAGTATTTTCCTATCACTGAGTGTGATAGTATGGTTCACACATATTTTTTTTCTCACCAATATTTAATTATTATATTTCAAAAGGATCATTAAATCGTTTGGAAGAACATCACAGACAAACAAACAGTAACCAATAATACAAAGTGTTATAATTTTTTCATACAAAAGATTTATTATCTTTTTCTTGTGAATGTAGCTGGAAAGGCATAAAAAGAACATTGCTATTTAAATCTCTCCAGTTTTAATCCTTTCTTATTTTTTGTTGGAACTTTTTTCCCCTATATTTCTTGACAGTTCTTAAAAAATAAATTTTAGGATTTCCAAAACAAGAGTCACCTGTCTGGAGGGGATACCAAAATATTACTCTGTCAGAACACTGCAGATGCTATTGATAAGAAAAATCTGTTGCATCCCATTTTCCATCTATGCCCTACTGCAGATTTTTTAGACACTTGCCTTTTGATTATGTTCAAGTGTGGCGTTTTAATTTTCATACTTACTACAGTTCCTGTGGTGGCGTTGGAGGTCAGAATTACTTCCTACCATTGCAGAGGAGAAGATTCAGTTAGAAGTTATCTTTAGTTCAGATTTTATGTCTTTTCCACCTATTTGGTTAATTTATATCCATTGCAAAAACCAAAGTGCAAGACAGGATGGTGTGAAAGTGGATCTGTTTCTTCCTTCTTAATCCTGGCCTTGACCTCAATTCTTTTACAAAGGTGACAGTAGGAAGGTAAGCACGGGCCTAAGCACAAACGTGGGACTGTACTAGTCCTAGAGAGGTAAGAAATAGAAAAGGATGTTTTGGGAAGGAATAGTGTGGATCTAAACTGTTGTGTTCTTTCACTTCTACAATTGTTTGAAGAGTACTAGGAGAAAAATCTTTGTTTTAGAGCAATCTTCCTCACTTCCCTGTCCATAGTTTTAACTGACTCCAGCATTTAATTTCTCTTGGCCTGGAGAGAATTCCTGAATTTCTGGACAGATCAGATCTGATCTGGTCTCTTTTTTTTTTTTTTTTTTTAAGCTTGAGACCTTGAGATTGAGTATTGTCATATTCACCACCAGGCAAACTGTACATGGCAGCTGTAACTTTGCTGCCTGAATGAAGTCCTTGAGTGTCATCCAAGGTACATTGGAGTAACCAGGACTGACCAAAGGCACTGCCAGGCTGACAAGAGCCCAGCACGTCCCTGAAAAAACACTTGGATAAATGTGCCTCAGGTATAGAAAATATCCCTTACTGCCTTTGGGTAAATGAATCAAGGCCTCCGCTTGGAGCTGAAGCCCACTGGTCCTGATGCCCTTAGAATAAACCAAATCCTGCCCTGTAGTAAATATGTGGCTTTTGCAATTCCTGCGATTGGAGCCTTAATTCTTAGCATGATAAATCTGAACCTCTGTCCAAAATAAAATAATTGCCTCAAACCTACCTGTGGGATTAATTGCAAAGCCAACAGCCTTGACACTGCCATCGACACCTCTGAGTAGCTGGCTCCAGTGACTGCCTTGACTCTTGGGATGTAGTCTGAGTAGTTACACTTGAACTCCACGGCATCCTCCGAAGAATTGAATTTAGACAGAAACCTCAGAGCAGACGCCATGGCTTTTGTAACTTCTGCACACGTGTCATAGATTTCATAGCCCAGCGTAACTCCAGATAACAGTGTTGAGTTGTTGATGGTTTCAATAGCGTGTATCATTGCAAGTGTCTGAAGAAAAACTTGAATTTCAAAGCTGTCGGAGAAACATGAGCGGAATTTTTTAGAAAAACTTTGTTGGAAGCAAGGGCGAAGCAAAGCCTGTTTTGAGTATAACCCTTAGAATTTTACAACTGCTGAAAAGAACTGATGGGTAGTAAGTTTTGTGTGTTTTGTTTGGATTTAGTGTACAAAATATTAAAAACCATTTTTTCCCTCATTTAACAGGAGACTAAATAAAATAAACACAAAACTGAAAATATACTTGAATAAAAGTGTTTTTCTGGAAAAGAAAAAGGTACTAAAAGTTTAATTTTCATGATACATGAAAATTTGCAAGTGATATCTTCAGAAAGCATCCGTCAAAGTCAGTGAAGTTATTCTAGTTTACTACACTTGCCCACTAAGTTTTTTAAAAATGTATTTATTTTCACCAGAAGAATGAAGCAAAGAAAAGGAAATACTAAATATTTCAGAACACAAGAAAATATTTCAGAGGTCAAGGTCTCTAGTGGTTGCATTGGTGTTTCTAAAACACTCTTCAGACCTGATGAAGTTAGCCCAGATATTTCCCCTCATCTCCAGTGGACATTATAATAGGTGATTAATCAGAACTGAGCTAGCTCAAAATGTCTACAATACAACCAACCCTCCTCTCAGGCAAGCTTCTCTAAAGATTACAAATCTTGTGATCTAAATTAAATTTCAGATCGACCTGAGATAATTTATGTCTCTATAGAAAAATAATTGAAGACAGACAAAATTATCAACTTAACATTTTGACATAAATCCAGACAGATACCTGCATGTCTAGCTGATTATTAGATTCAGATGTGGGATTAAGTTGTAAAATTCAAATAAAATTTGAATGAATTCAAAAAGTTAATTAAAAAAAAATTTGAATTTGTGGATTTGCACCTGTATTTCAATTTTTAAAAATGCATGTTTGGAATTCCTGGTCTTAGGAAAAGTTTATTATGTACTTAAAATAAAATTCTTCACCAGGTTTCCTTTTTATGCATTCCAGAAAAATGGATGTTTCAAGCACGGTAGGATTTGGAGCCAAAAGAATAAATATTCTGATGCACAGAATGCATGCATGACAAGGTGTATATATGTAGGCTATCCTATAAAATAAAGCCACAGTTATAGTTCCAAGTGTAATAATTATGTTAATTTAAAAAATAACTACAGTGTCATCATCAAGGCACTAACCTAGATTATAACTGAGCTGCCCAAGAGATGGAAGGCAGACTTTACTATGGGCTTGGGTAAAATGGAATAGTATTCCTGTGTTCAAATCATGTAGGTTCAGCTTCATAACAAAAAATGAATAGATGCCCAGCTTAGTCCTTCAGACCTATAGCAAATTACCATTTCCATGGAAATCAGATGATAACACAAACATCCAAGGCTATTTGATTATCTGTGATGATTGAAATAGGATCAAATGCTCATTCCCTTCCTCAGTAAACTGCAGTATTTTTTATTGTAACTTGGCCATATTTTGTCATCCTGTATTAATTTACGTGAAATTTATGTGATTCCCTAGGAATTTTTTAAGACTTAGCAAAGCAAAAGAACCAGAATTTGTTGACCTTAGCATAAGAGTTACATGTTCAGTGTCAGTGCTCTCTTCTTTGCTGTATGTTTAATTTCCAGTATTACTCACCCAGCACAATTCTGAATTACTGGCTTGATGGGGTCTTCTTCTGGATGCAGCATTTCGCTGTGAACTGCAAACAAGCCTCCAATAACGATGTCCCCCGGAGAACTGGCACCCACAAAGTCGTCAGCATTCTGGCAGGAGAAAGCGATGTCGGTGCTGACCACAAAGCAAGGGATCAAAAAGATAACAAATGCCATGTGTCTGTTTTGCTCACTCACTCCCAGCTTTGAGTCAATCAAGCTGCAGCGCCAACAAGGGCTCCTGTGTCATCTGTAAAGCGTAGCAAAGGACAAAGGCTGCACTTGAAAGTGGTCACGCCTCATAAGGTATTTGCCTCACTGGACAAGACTTTTTTATTGAAGGTACTAAAGCAGTGCTGTCACATAAAATGTGAGGGTGTGGTGGTGTGAGAATGGAGAGGGAGGGAGAAAGATAAATGAGTTTAAAAGGAAATGCTGGACATTAAATCTCTTATGTTTTGTTCAAAGTTTTTGATACCTTATCTGAAACACGTGGCAAATATTTTGGTATAAATTTGGGCTTGTTTTGAATTCCTTCTAGCTGAGTGGAGTGTGCAAAGAAGTAGTTATATAATATGGTACTAGTGATACTGCTGTGACCATGTTTTAAGAGCCTAGTCTAAGAATGCTAAAATGTAAAAAACTCCCCTGTCACAGTGTGCTTTATATCAGACTCTGGTTCAAAAATCCCAACTCCAAACTACCAAAAGACTGCTTTTCTCTCAAACCCTTATATGTTTTTAAATCCTAGTATAAAAATTATTTGGCTAAGTTAATATTCATGGTTCTGAGGTACATGTCCTAGGGACTTCAGTAGGTTTTGGATCAGGTTCCATATTTACAAACCAGGCCAAGTCTGCTGCTGGCTAATGTGATAAACAGAGAACAGTGGGAATCAATAACATTAGTCCTAGTTTTTGCTTTCTTCCCTGTCTGACTGAGGACACCAGTGCATGAACAGCAGCTCCTGTGCTGTGGGAGGAATGGGAAGTGGCTGTTCTCACCACCACTGTTCCCCTCAGACTCACAGGAATTAAATGCTGTGCCAGAAGGGAACTCAGGGAAAAGAGAGGCAGAAGCTGGACTCTCAGCTCTGATAAACCCCAATCTTAAACATCAAAGTGAACCTCCTTAGGACAGAAACATGACTTATGCTAATAAGTCAATTCGTGTGAGTGACACTGATCTGACAACAATCCCTCTCTGTTTCTGATATTGGTTTATTTCCTGTTTTCTCTTAATGGTTTCTTCAGATTTTGCTTCTTTTGGCAGTATGCCAAAACACTCCCAAAAGAATGGGAGTGTTCAGTCATAGTATATATTGTCTCTGATTGCATAAAATCTAGGTTTACATAGAAAATGTCAACCAAGGTTTATTTACTGGCAAAGAAAATTAGAAATGGGTTGTTATGCATTCTTTCCAATAAGCATAATGCATACTGTATAAATTATTCAAATTACTATATTTTGTTTGTTTTCTCAATAGTCTCTTTGTAGTAAAATATCTATTTACAACCAAGATACTTCTTGTAAATGCAAATGCAATAGACAAAATACTTGCAAGTGCAAATGTTAATCCCTAGTTAAGTTAACATTTAGGCTTTTAATGAAACAGTTTGCGTTTCTTTCATCTGCCTTCTTTCTTTCCATGTGGCATTCTCGCTGCTGGGTCAGTGCAGATAGTAAAGAGCTGCCTGCCTTTTTTTTAATATAGCTGACCACATTTATTTATGGGCAGATGTTGATACCAGTTTATTCTGCTTCTGCACTGACTCACAAAAATTCCAACTATTCCAAAGGTTTTCCTCTTGACTTATAACAGCATTAACAGTAGTCAGATGCTGGCCCTGAGTTATGAGACATGCACCTCCAAATATTCATGTACTTGCTCCTTTCCAGCCATGTAATGCAACCTAAAGCCTGGTTCCACATACTCTAGTGTTTCCTTTACCTTCCATATCATTCTGTATATAAAACTTGTGTATACTTAGATGTAACTAAGGCATAAGACTGGAGCTAGCCAATTCCTTAAGCAATAAAAATTATTAGTATAAAATGTAACTTTTAAGGGCTTAACACTAAGTATTGTAATAAAGACACAATGGAAACACAGTACTGATAACTTTAAACTTCAGATTTGACATGTTTTATGATTAGAAGCAGAAAAGGAACTTTACCCCAGCCAGTCTCTAAAAACCTATTTATTTCTATAGAATACAAATAAAAAATCTTTACTTGGTCACTTTGGAAAGTGGAAGTTGACAAAATAAACATCACATATAATTGATGCATAATTTCATGTTATTTATAAAAACACCATAAAAAGAGGTGTGCTTTCAAGTCAACTACACAGATTTTATTTTATTTGTTATGTCACAGTGTTATTTTCAAAAGAAAGAGGGTTTTCAACACCTATGTCTCATAATTACTACTAGTGATGAGAGGTATGTAATAGTTTTACTAAGATACCTCAGCCTATTGAGTATTGCAGAATTGACTTGAACCATTTGCAAATATCCTTTTTCTTTGGCACTTGGATGCAATAGAACAAATTTTATAGTACAAAATGTTCCTTGTTTCAAATGTAGTGACATATCATGGACATAACACTAGACTTTCACAATTGTCAGCACAGGAGTATTTCCTGGCAGGTAGATTCAAACACAAGAGTCAGTGGAATTTGGTGAAGTACCACCATCATTCGAAAGCTGCCTCTAATGGACTGTGCAAAGATGGAAAACAGGAACTAACAATCCCAAAGCTACTGTGAGAGCCATAGGTGAAATCTAAGAGGCTTTAGAGGATCTTGTGGGAGACAAAGAAGTCCTGTCAGTATCTCTGTGTGCCCCAGAGATACCTGTTGTCATGACAAAGTGGTTACTTCCACTCAGACTTTGAGAAGGACCAGAATTGGTGAGGTTTGGAGGATGGCCCTTACGAGCCCTCAGCACTAATCCTTCAGGTGACCTCTTGTAAATTTATGCCCAGTAAATTTTTGGCAAAGTGTTGAAAAGACCCACAATTAAAAGTGTACAAGAGAAGCTGGGTGTGACTTGAGTGTGAAACCAACAGGATGTACCCTCACAGCAGTGGACACCTGGAAATGGATCACCTGCTCCTCCTGTCTTTGCAGCCGCTAGACCTGGGCAAACAGGTCTCTCTGCTTTTGTGCAGAAGGAAGCTTTGCAACTCTCAGTTGCTTTGTCCAGCAAAGAGAGACTACACTGTACATGAAACAAAGACCAACATTTTGGCTGAACTTCTTTGTCCTAGCTGTTGCTTCTGATAATGGCTTAGATTCCAACAGGAGTATCTTTTCTCTGAAGCCCATCCAGTCAGGTATTGTTAAAGGAAAGAGACATTTTTCATTAATTTCTATTTTAAACTGATTTTAATTGTGCTGCTTCCAAACATACGACACATAGCAAAATCCTCTGCCAGACATGCACGATAGATAAGGGAAGAAAGAAAAAATTTGGATACTCTCATTGTTATTCAGAGGAGAAGGGTAGCCCCTCCTCCCTCAAGCAGGACTTGCACTGACACAATGGCAATTGTCCTTTTCAAAGAAACCAGCAACATTCAAATAGAATCCCATCATTTGCATTAAGAAGGTTAAATATTGGTTTGGATTGCCAGCTTTCTTGATCAATAGAACCATAGCGTTTAACAAAGTTATTTTGATTTACTAAGTTTCTTTTAAGGACGTATAAACAATGGGGGGAAAAAAGAAGGAGGTATTTCATGCACCTTTTAAAAATTCTTCCATTTATTAGGATCCATATAGACTAATATTAAATGAAAATTAAAGAATGGGAAGACAAAAGCTTTTTATTTTGATTTGTGGTCTGTTATAAAAAAACAAAGATAAAAATTAAAAATGCACAAACAATGAAATGGAATCTGGATGGAAGCCAACAGCTCACATTAATTCCTGAGAAACAAACTAACTCAATTTTCAAGTTCATTGAGTTTGTCCTCTAGAGGGTGTCAGCTGAGCTGCATGGTGGGAAGGACAAATCCTATTTTTCTTTATCAGGTCACAATATTGTAACGTGTCTCCTGATGTTCCTTGAAAGTTGAATTTCCCCTGATGCTAATGGCCTTGTGGGAGTACATCTGGTGGAAAATTGAGATGCTGGGACATGGCAGTGCCTTCAACCTTCTCCCTGGACTGTCAGGGACATCCTGGGTAGTCTCACAACAATTTCTTTTACAGAAAGTGTTTTAGTAATTAGTCCATGTTGTGCACATTCAGTGCACCTCTGCTGTTTATGCTAGAAAAAGAAATTAAAACAGAGTTGTGAAAGGGCCTACATTTGAACTAATGCCTACATTTTTTTTTTGTTCAGATGAAACGTGTTTGTTTACTTAGCCTTTCTCTGGTATTTTAATATACTTAAATTAAATTTCAAGTCAAACACAATTTTAACGTGAAAAAATCAAGGGGATTTTAATTTTCTGATGCTGACAGGCATTCTAAAATTTAATTTACTTGTAAAATACCTGGTTTTGTTTTTTTTTTTTTTTTTTGTTTTTTTTTTGTTTTTTTTTAATAATCCAGCAAGCCTAATCCTATCCCACCCAGCCAAGATAGTCAGCTACATAGGTTGGATGCAGGGCAATTTTTCATAAAAACCAGCATGGTAGGCATGACCCAAGTTATTGAGATGACATTTTCAGAATTTTTCAGGTTTTTTGTCTCTCCTTTGTTCCATCTCCTCCTCTTTTAATTGAAAAACAAAAGAGCAAAAATGTCATTCATCTGTTGACAATGCAAATATTTGGTTCCAGCCTGTAGTGAAAGGGCCACCCAGAGGGAAAGAAACCTCTAACTGAAGTATTTGGGCTTTCTCCTGAAAGGCTGGAGGCCAGGGGTCCTTCTGCCAGTGACTACTCTCAATCCTAGAGTGACATCTTTGCTACATAAAAGGAGGGGACGCATATCTTTCTTCTTCCAGTGTCCTGTACTTACTAGAATGTCATTGACAATTTGTTTGAGAAAGCCCTTCTTGCCAGAGCAGCAAGAACCTTCCTAAGAAACTCAGCATATTCAGAAATTCCTGGGGTGGTATTGCCTAGTATATCTAGCATGTTTTGGAAATGCCTATCAGCAAGAAAGTTGGGCTGGAGATCATCTCACACAAAAATGTCAATGGCAAGCAAGTATGAAATTGTGCTAAGCAACTCTCAGTATTATTAATAAAGAACACAGCTCAAAATAAAATTAGTTTTACAGGAATTTTAAAATCTAAGTGGTTACACCTTTTAGACATCTCCAAGGGTATTGATTGTGGAGGATCTGAGAGTGTTGGTTTTGTATACAGGCTGTTAAAGGGACAGGTAACCACATAAATTGAGATAGCCATCTTGGTGACCTTGTGCTTATTCTCATTAAATCACTTTTGCAAAGAGCACTTAGCAATTTTTTAACC
This sequence comes from Vidua macroura, assembly GCF_024509145.1. Lineage (NCBI taxonomy): Eukaryota > Metazoa > Chordata > Aves > Passeriformes > Viduidae > Vidua > Vidua macroura. Next base: position 66,649,110 of record NC_071573.1, on the reverse strand, counting down.
CTTGCACTGCTGGTCCCACATAAGTTCCTTAAAAAATATTCACATTTTTCTTCAGTCATTTTAGAGATAAAACAGAACTGCTAATATTAAACAGTAATTGAATCAGAGAAATTAAAATAGGTTTTGGAAGCAGGGACTGAAAATCAGGTGGACCCTAATTTTAAGGGAATGCCTTAATTACTAAAACATACAATGAAAATACTCACCTAAATGTTCAAGTTTGTTCAAATATCAGCAGATATCTATTCAAATATCAGCAATGATAAGAAGAGAGAATTAATTTGCTTTTGTCCCTCAGCGTACTTTAACAAGAACACATTTGGAAAACATGGATTTAAAACTCTTCAGATAGAGAAGAAAATCAGGTCCATGTCTCCCAAATATGCTGGCTGACAGGACCTAGAATGGCACACCAGGAAAAGAGCATGTCTTCACTTTCCAATTTCATAAACCCTTATCTTGTCACTGTCTTGAAACCATGTATCTTTTCCATGAATACTTAGCTATCTGACACAGACAAAGATACTTTAGGATACTGCGGAGAATTTCCAGATATCCCTTCCAACGTCATCTATTGTGTAGTTCTGTGATAATTCCACACTCAATAGTGTCTGGGAATAGGTGTCCATAGATGCCAAACTGAGGAAGACACAAGTGGGATTTGAGGCTCCTCACAGGACAAACTACTGTTGGCAGTCCTGAGCTCAGCCAGCAGGTCTTGGGGAACTCTGTTTCTGAGAACCTAAATCTCCTTATGTTTGTACAGGAGATAAGCTGTTAGGAGCTCCTTACCAAGCTGTGAGAAGCTCTGCAGGCAAGGAACAAGACTCCTGAAGGTAGAGAGGTTTTATGCCTTAGTTAGCTCAGTCCAGGTTTGATGCTTATTGATTCAAGTTTCTCATTGTCACCCCTATTCTGGACTTAACTTTGGTTAAGATCTTTTGAGATTTCAGTTCATCTTAGAAGATTTAACTGATTGTATTATAAAAATAAACATATACCTGCAAAGAGAGTACAGGCAGAACAGGTGACGCTCATAAAAATTCCTTTCAGATAAGGAAGAGAACCCAAAATAGCAAATCCATAAATCACTCTGGAGGCTGACTTCAACCTTCAGATTGAAAGACTGAGGAAAAAAGAAAGAGGTTTCACACATTAAAACCATTGAGAATGTTCACTACTAAAAGGTTCGCTGTTATAATATTGTAGAGTAACATAACATTCTACACACTTCCTACAGAATATTGTGCACTATTTTTTAAAGACAGCTTACATATACAAAAATACTGCATTGCTGATTTTGACTAACAAGAAAATAGCAAAGAAAATTTTGCTGTAAGTCATTTCTGTTCCCTAACAAGAAATTGTCTTTGAAGAAATACCTCAAGAATGGATAAACCCATTCATCTGCAGTTACTCTCACAAGCATTCTGCTTATACACATTTTTTTAGAAATACAATATGAAATGGCTACTAGCACATAAACGAATTTGGTCTTAAGTTTGGTATTAAATCTCTTTGCAATCACCCAGCCTTTAAAGCTGAGGGTGATAAAACAACTGTAATGACCTCTATTAATTGGAAGAAAAAACAAGTTATGTCAGCAGCTATCCAAAAGACAGTAAAAATTTACTAGGATCAACCAAGGACAGAGCAAAATCACATTAGCTATGTGAATTTTTATTTTATTTGTTGCCAGAGATTTGTTGATATTTTCTCCAGTAGATTTTCAGGTATTCAATTTTCTGCAGGTTTCAGGTACTTCCATCATGACCTACATAGATGAAATGGTTATTGCCATACTGCCAGACAGAAATTTCCTAATTTCATAGAAAAGCAAGGAAGCTTTATCTGAAAAAAAAAAAAAAAAAAAAAAAAAAGAAAGAAAAAAAAAAGAAAAAAAAAAGAAAAAAAGAAAAAAGTTAGTATTTTCCTAGAGGGATACTTATATATTTCTATGTTTAAAAGATAGAAATATTTACCAGTCTTTTCTGTTAGATGGGCCCACTCTAAAGTCTGAAAGGATAAGTATAAAACCTTGTGCTACAGGTTGTTCTAAGGATTCCCATTCTTTCAACAGGAAAAGGGGTTTCTATCCTTTATAAGTAATCCAGAGGGCAGCAAGAAAAAAGAACTTACAGAGTTTGAGGCCCATTCATATAGTGCTTTTCCATCTGTTTTTTTTTTTTGTTGTTGTTTTTGGGTTTTTTTTTGTTTTGTTTTGTTTTTTTTTTTTTGTTTTGTTTTTTTTTTTTTGTTTTTTTGTTTGTTTGGTTTTGTTTGATTTTAAATTAGAATGGTTTCCTTCTTTTCATGCATCAATTCCTTTATGTAAATTTCCACCACCCACTGGGGGAGTTCTGTTTTAATGTAACTCCTAGTGATAAGAAAAATCATATTTGTGTGTCATCTAATATCTAAATTGTTAAAATCTTTACCTCTAATACATTGAAATGCAGATACTGCTTTTTCTAAATCTGTAGAATAAATGTACTTATGTGGATGCAGAATTCTTTAACATTCATTTGTCTAAGCAGTTTAATAAGGGCAGCAGATTCTTATGACATACATAATGGTTTGAGCTGAAAAGAACCATCAAAGATTATCTAGTTTTTTGGGTGTCCATGGGCAGGGACACTTTGCACTTTGACCAAACTAGTGAAAGCCCCATCCAACCTGGCCTTGAACACTTTCAGACATGTGGCATCCACAATTTCCCTGGGCAACCTGTTCCAGTGCCTCACCACCCTCATTGTAAAAATGTCTTCCTTATATACAGTGTGAATCCACCCTCTCTCACTTTTAAGTCATTGCCTCTTGTCCTGTCACTACAGAACTTGCTAAAAATCTTTCTTCATCTTTCTTGTAAGCCACTTTCATGTACTGAAAGACTGCTAATATTTTCTTATTGTTCCTGAACAATATCTTGGTTAAAAAAGGTAATGTCATTATTTCTACATGAATGCATTCACAAATCATCAACAAGGCGCAATCAAAACCTGATGATGATAATAATAATAATAATGATGATGATGATGATGATGATGATGATGGTAGTTCCCATTAGAGCCTGTGACTATATCTGTAGGTTAATGAAAAGTGATTTGTAATATCATGATTACAAGAAGCGAGGCAGTAAAAAAGGTCTCCGCACAGGTGTCACATCTAGTCCTATCTCATTAATGAGAAATTAGGAAACAGAAAACTAAATAATTTTCTGCATTACACCAGAGTAATTTACAGCCTAATTCTGCAGATGTGTTTAAGCTACACTCATCTGTACCCCTCAGGACTGAAACATGACAGATCTCCAGATAATGTGTGAGACTATCGTGTTTCGAAATGCCCCAATAAGCCTTTCAATTCAAAGCACAACGTGATCTATTAAGTACCAAAATCTTTGAAGACAGAAGTTTTAATATGTGGCAAGTAGCATATGCATTGCATTATTAGGAAATAATTGTTAATGGAAACATGAAAGAAAATAAATGGAAAGTGAATTTTAGTGTCAGAATTTTTTAATCCCATATATCCAACACAAATATTTTGAAAAACACCCATAGTCACCAGAGTTTCTCATCAGGAATTTAATTTCCATGAGAGCTTTCTCTTTCTCCAAAGGTCTAACTCTTATTCAGTCTGGTTTATTTATGTTATTTCCGATTCCTAAACTGAGCATTTCCAAATGCCTTGTTTTTAATGAAGTGTAGCAGTAGTATTTGATTGGAATTTTGATAAATGTGCGGATACATCCATGCATATTTCCTGCAAGCTTATATGCAAATATATTAAAAAATAAAAATGTACTTAGATAAAGACCAAGGGCTGGTCTCTGTTGCTCTGTTATCATTCTTCACTCCAAAACAGAATATATTATAATATCTACAAAGTTTCTCTGTGGAATTCCCCTGGCTATTGAAATAATGTGACGTGGTTTAGTGGCTGTAGTGGTATTCAGTCAAAGGTTGTACTTTATAATCTTGGAGGTTTTTTTTCAACCTTAATGATTCTATAACTCTAGGAAATTATTCCATAATTCAAACAAGGGCAGCAGAACTGGAGAAGGGTAAATCCAACACACTAAAAGCATGGAATAAACCTGTTTCTTGAAGTACCCTTTACTACCATCACAGTAACCCAGGCATCACTTCAGGATGCCCTTAACTCAAGTTAGTTCAGATTGCAGTGGGATGTACTGCTAAATCCTGCACAAATGCTCTCTGCCCTTAATCACAGAATCCATTTGTTGATAAGAGACACAGCAAAGACCTTTCTGGTGTTTTCAAAACATGTAGCAGGTGGAACAGGTGGCGTTGAAGGTGTTCTGGGTGAAGGAAAGGACTAGATCAGGCTGGCTGGAGCTGAGGAGATACTCAGCCTCCTTTGGCTTGGTGTGTTAAACGAGCAGGAAACAGGCAAGGTAGCTTATTTAATGTCAGTGATTTGGGAAGCACCCTGACCACCAGGAACCTGTCTGTTACTTAGCACATCCAGTATCCCTTTATCAAAGAACCCTTATCAACTTAGATCCTCTGCATCATGCAAGGTTTGTGTGCCCTCCCCAGGGCATGCCTGGCTTTGTGTCCACTATCCCAGCTACCCCAAGGATCTTGTCCTTGGTCAGGATTTATGCTCAGAATTGCTGAAAACAGTATGACCACTTTGTGGTTGAAGTTAGATCTTTGACAGTAAGCAACATAACTCCTCTTATGCAGATATTTGAGTTAATTTTCCTCCAGACGAGATTCCAGAATCTGCAAGAAGCAACCAGCAAGAAGTTGTGATTTTTCTTAGAGCACAATACCTCTCTGTGTACATGTGACAATGTGAACTTTTATTGAGTGTTTGCTTAGCAAATAAGGACCTAATCAAGAGCCCATTGAAGTCAGTGGGAAGGATACTATTGCCTGCAGATCAGGCATTGAATTGTTTTCACATTGTCAATAAATATAATGTATATATTAAATACTTTTAAAAATATTATCCAAATATACAATGAAGGGAAAATTTTTTTTCTTCTGTCCCACGATTTTAAAATAATTGGCTGTATCTCCTTCATTACTGGGAAACACCATTTCATCAGTGAAAAACAGGGAACAGTAACAGCAAACACTTGGCTCCTGACCTTAGAAAACACTTGCCTGAAGTAAGTCAGAGGCTAGCAGTGCATGAATGTCTCTCCATCCAGGAAACTGCCTCACCTCCTCATCATTCAAAGCCTCGCTCCTGCAGCTCAAAACTGAGCACGTGCTAGAAATGGGAAATGCAAAGGACAAGGAGTGGTTTTGTTTCCAGATTAATTGAGGGCCTGAGCAACTTCCAGGTGAAGGCACTATTTGTCCCTGTGGCTTTGTGTAGTGTGGCTAATTGATCTCAAGAAAAAAAAAATATTCTGTAGTGAAAACCAGAATTTTTCAGAGTAACAGAAGACTAGACTCAGATACAGAGCACTTAGTGGATTCCTAGTGCAGCATGCTTTTGTTCATGCCTAGCTGGAAGAACAGAGGTAATATTCCTTTAGAAAGGAAAGGAAAGGAAAGGAAAGGAAAGGAAAGGAAAGGAAAGGAAAGGAAAGGAAAGGAAAGGAAAGGAAAGGAAAGGAAAGGAAAGGAAAGGAAAGGAAAGGAAAGGAAAGGAAAGGAAAGGAAAGGAAAGGAAAGGAAAGGAAAGGAAAGGAAAGGAAAGGAAAGGAAAGGAAAGGAAAGGAAAGGAAAGGAAAGGAAAGGAAAGGAAAGGAAAGGAAAGGAAAGGAAAGGAAAGGAAAGGAAAGGAAAGGAAAGGAAAGGAAAGGAAAAATGAAGAGGTTGGTTCTACATGACAGAATTGTAAAGTTGCACAGTAACTGTGTGTGATTATTTGTTCAAAGGTAGCTGTATTAATCTAAAAAGCACATTTTGCACATCACCCATGAACAGGTCAGGAAGTTCAGCAGATTTTATTTGCAAAAGTGAGGAAATCTTTCTCCCCTCCATTCTTATATATCCTCTATCCTGACTATCCTCCTTCCCTTTCTCTCAGTCCCAGTGGTACCATCACACCCACATTCTGGCTCTGATCACATTCTGGGCTCATTTAACACTTTGAAATATCAGAAAGCCCTTCATTGTTTTCTCTTGACCTTGTTTCCTGTTACTTCAATAAATTAAACTGACACAGAAGTGTCTATAAGTGCTGAATACTAGCAGAAGGAGTGTGTGGCTAGGAACAGGGTGGACAGAGAGACACAGAGGGGAAAAAAACTTGTTTTGAGAAGTGGTGAGCTGTCTGTGAATGTAGCAGTTTAGTGAGCTGCACCCAGCTGGTGGTAGAACCTTCGGGACACAGCTTTGCATAGAGAGAATAGTCCCTTGACTTTAGTGGTTTGCTTCTGTTAACACCTATTTAGAAGTTGTTTGCAGATAGGCTAGTTATACAAGAAGTGCTGCTAATAGACCTGTTTGGAGTATCTGCAGAAACTCTCAAAATCACTTCTTTAAGGGTGAACATATCCTCTAAGCTCAGCTTTATTTGGATAATTCACAGAAGAACACAAGATGTTTGAATAGCTGCTGAGTTAAAAACTCTTCTGGTTTCCTTAATATTTTTTTCCTGAATGTGCCCACCAAAGCACAGTGCAAATACATGAATGGTGAAGTGGCTGTTCAGTCAGTAAGCTTGTAGGAGCATGTACTTATATGAATACAAACATTTTCTCCCAATTTGGTACAGGAGAAAAAAATACATATTGAAAAATGGCATTTCAAAATCAAGATAAGTAACCTGAGACAACTGTTTAACATTACCTGAAGAGACATGAAGAGAGAGGTAAGAATTGAGATTTTTTTCTTACATGTAGCCACATAAGGTCAGAACTATACAATTTACCTCAACTACCTACAGAGAATAGAGTGTCCCTGCATTTGTAGAGGATAGAGACATGTGAACTGTGAAAGGGTTAGTGTAATATATGGTTTATTAATTTTGAAGTTTGTTCTTTGGCAAGAAAAATAAAAAGGCCCATTTCTATACAAAACAGAATGGGTTTTCATTTAAAGATCATAGGAACAGGCAGTGAGTAAAATACCCAAACATAATGAGACAGAGAGACGGGTCTGGCTTTATCAGCTGGAGACAGACCAGGAAATACCTTATTAAACATCACCATCTACTGGATTCCAACAATTGTTCCTTATAAAGGAAACTGTAAGCTTCTGTGCTGAATTAACTTGTCAGACAAGCTGATGCTTTCAAAGATCTGGCCCTACTTGTAAAGTTATTGGCAGGGCAAGGTTTATGGATCTTTTCCATACCAAGTTGGGAAAAGATCTTCAGAATTATGGAAACTCAGAAAGTTCAGGGTGATATATTAAAAGCTATGAAATGGCTAATAAAGCAGAATGAGAACCTACAGAAAGAAGATGGGAATAGTCAATGGGAATAGTCAGACATGGGGGCAATCCTTTGGGTGATCAATTTATTTTCTTGTGGTATTTTTGTGTAGATACACACACACACACACATTCCCCATGGAGTTGAATGTTTCTCCTGCTGGGTAGTTTGTGCTGATTGCTGTTCCATAGCTTTGAATATTAACTTTTCACTCTGTTGGCTGCACAGATAAAGTTCAACCATGCTGATTGGACTGGCAGTTCACAAAGCTTGTTGAAGTCAAAAGGCACCATTGTAGACTGCACTCCCCTGCTATAGCTGTTGAGCTGGACTAGCTGGGCAATGAAAGATCCTCCTTCCCTTCCCACTGAGAGCAGAAATCTCCAGCCCCACACTGAAGGATGCCACTTCCCTTGTCTGGTGCCCTCCCTTCACTTTCACATCTTTCTCCACCTTCTTCTTGTACAAGCACCAGAGAAGCCACAGCACAAACTGGCAGCAGTGGGTGGTCAAGTATCTTCCTCTGTGGTAGAAGAGAGACCCAATGGAAAAGTGCTAAAATTTGAGGCCCCTCTTCTTTCTTTCCCTTTGCTTTCTCTACAGTTTCATTTGGTTGCATGCACAAAACTGGTGACTCAAGACACCAGAAAGAAGCAAATTCTTTAGAGAAATCACTTAGCAAAAATTGCTGATGTATAAGAACCTTGAGAAGGGCTCAGAAAAAAAAACTGCAAAGACAAAGAATTTTCCGTTATCACTGAGTGATGTTCTCAAGCCATCATTAATTTATCAAAAGGAATGATTCAATAATTATTGGAAACAATAAAGCTAAGATTTTGAAGGATTTAATTAATAGAGATTCTTATCTAAGGAAATTTTTGTGATAAAAATCTATTCTTGGATATATGCTTTCAAAAGGTGTTGCCTGTGACACTGTCAAATGCAGGAGCTCTTTGCTTAGTGCACCTTTTTACTTTTTTTTAAAAATTTTAAAGATGCAAATACTCTCAAAAAGTAAACACTGAGATGTGGAAAGGACCAAAATAAATGGGAAAGCTATCGTGTTTGAATTGGTGGTGATTAAAACTGTTTCTTGCAAGGAGTCACAGAAAACCAGAAATGGAGTTTCAGGGAGAGCTAGATAGATTCATGCTATGTCAAAGCAGAGAGAATGACAAACACTGACAATTATGACAAATTAATTTATTATATCTTTGTAGAGTACTCATAGGTATCATACTTTACTTTTATTATACTATCAGCATATTTGGAAAGAAATAGGTGTCAGAGTCTACCAAAGAGTCCTGGCATCAACACCGTATCAGGGCTTCTGTGTAGTTCATTTGTCTGGGGAGGATATGAGGTGAAACAGTTTCCAACACTTAAGTAAACATCATGCAGGATTACACAGGAACAGATCAATAACAAATTGTATTTCTATTGCTGCATTTATCTTCCAAACATTTTGCAGTTCAAAACAGAGAACCCCTCAGGCAGATTGTTATTAATGGCAAGTCACACTGATATGAATAAAGTTGAAAAATATTTTGTTTTCATGTGCTGTGTTGGCAACAAGGAAAAGAAACACTGCAGCAAGATGAAATGGTGCAATACCTGAGTGCTGATATAAAAGATATTTCACATGTACGTTATAGAAACAAATAATTCTGTTGTCCTACAAAGCACCTGTATCTGATTATTTGCTCCAGATTATACAACAGACTGTTGAATTTTAGTGGGATTACATCATTACAAAATTCACCTAAAACCTAGCAATGCTTCCTAAGCTCTCAGTACAGACCTAGAAGGGAAACAGATTTATGAGAAGATGATCTGTTTCACTGGCTATTGTGCCTGGTATGAATTACCTCTGAAAGACACCTTTTCTTCTCCACTGACTCTAAAGGGAGACTGAGGTGAACAGATCAGACTAAGAAAACTAACTCTGAGACAAAGTTAGGCAAGACGTGTTGCATGCTTCAAGTACAAATTATACAGCCATAGATTAGTTTGGGTTGGAAGGGACCTGTGAAGTTCATGTAGTTCAATCCTCCTGCAATGTGCAGGAACATCTCCAACTACATCAGGCTGCTCAGACTCCCATCCCATCCAGCCTTACCTTGAATATTTCCAGGGATTATGCATGCTATATGCACATACCTTGGCAGTCATCTTTGTGCATATATATATATATATGTGTGTGTGTGTGTGTGTGTGTGTGTATGTATAGGTCTGTGTGTGTATGCACAATTTTTGAATAGGAAAATTCTAAAAAACCAAATATACATGGATATATGTTTTAACAGTTCTACTTCATAATCAGATTTTATTCAGTGATAGGCAATATGGACCATGATTCTCAACAGACATACTCCAGAATGATATTAAAAATTTCTAGGCACAAGCAATGCTATAAGGTTCTTGATACTTGTGGTTTCAGCTAGCCCAATTCTATAGCTGCCCCATCCTTTCTGTCTCCCAAAGGCTGCAATCATACATTTGGGTGGACTGCTGACTCCAGCAAGAGGGAGCTTAAATGTGGGGAAGGACTGTCCACCTGCCATAGCTTTTGGTGTCTGTCCTTTGCTTCAGCAGGATTACAGATGCTTGCTGCAGGGTGGAAACTAGCTGGTCCCTAGGCTGGACCCCTTACTCAGTTAATCCCTGTGTTGACAATGATAGATAGAATTCATTAGTGTCACTGAGGATATTCTGCCACCATAAGAATCCTGCCCTTTAAGAACAGATATCTACATTTAGCTCCATAACACCAAAATACCATGTTCAATGTCACATTCGATTTTTATCACAAAAGATTCAACACAACAATATGTAGCTGAGAGGTTTTATTATACCATGGAAATACTGGCCAGGGTGGACCAAATTGTGAGCACCTGTGCTAGTGCTCAGGCCAGCCAAAAGACAGAGGGTCAAATGAGATTTTACTACAACCTCAAACAAAGGCATTGGAACCAGATGCTGAACTGTCCTGGTGAGTTACACTAAGAACTGGCACAGGCACATGTGGTCAAAGCCATGTGTAGCATCACTTAATGAAGTAGGAAGGGAACACGTAAACAGGGAAGAAATGTAGACTGGAGTTAACCGGTAATGAAAGAAATATACTTTACACAGTGGAGGAAAGAGGTGTAAGCAGATTAGCAGAAAGTTTGGGCAAAATGCCATTTTTGACTCTGGGACCCTCTTATAGGTCTGCCCTAGGACTAAAGTCCATAATTTATTCTTATGATAAGGTTTTGGGGCTTTCAGCAGATATGGACCCACCTGGGGTTTTGTTAAATATGGATTTGATAAATGATAGCTGATCTGCAATACATCTCTGCAGGAGTGGAAGTGGTCATATTCTGCTGCTTTGCAGTGCTAGTGGTATCAATGACTTGAGGTGCAACAGAAGATGGGAAGAGAGTAGAAGGAAAACAGCTGTTAAGGAGCTTTGTGTTTGTGGCAGTCCAGCACTACCTGATGGCTCAAAGAATGCTTCACAATTCATCCAATATAACATTTCAGGGCTGCTTGCTACCACAAGTCATACTACAATTTCCCAGTCCTTAGAGTACAACACCTAACATTTTGTTAGGTGTCCTTACAGCACAACACCTAACATTTTGTTTTAATGAGAATTTATTAAGACAGTAGATGTTGCAGTGATCAGACTAGATTTCCATCCTACTGAAAATGTTGTTCTCTGGAGAAAGCAAGGACCACTTTCTGTGATTCTCTCCTGCCATCTCTCAGCATGCTGAAATGGAGCAAAGCAAAGACACGTATGCCAGAAGAATGTACAAAATAAAGATGTTTTGTTCCATCACTCACAAAATTACGCTGGGAATCAAGGAAATACGGATAGTGACAGATAGTGCCCAGAAGGGTCCCACGACTGGCTCTGCGGCTGTCAGGAGGCAGCTGCGAAGCGCAGAGTGCCCGTCGCCCTCCGCTGGAGGGGAGAACAAGGAGAGCCTCTGCGGCCGCCTTCTGCCCTGAAGGGACGAGGGGACCCTGCGGCCGCCCCTGCCTCGGCCGCGGCGAGCCAGGAGCTGCTCCGTGACACCAGCCGGAGCCACCGCCGGCGGGAGTTAATCATTAAATCCCCGGCAGATCCTCTCTTGGCCGGCTCCCCGAACCTCCTCGGCTTTCAGCCGTGCCCTGTCCCCTTCTGGCTTGACCGAGCACGGCGGCGGCAATAGAAGCGGAGGCAGGGAAGGAGACACCTCCCCGCCACCGCCCGACAGCCTCCTGCGGGCCCCGGTGCGAGGCGGAGCCCCCTGGGCGGGCGGGCCGTCCCTGCCCGCAAGGGAGCCGTGTCGCCTCCCTGGACGGCGCCGTAGGGCACACCTGTCCCCCGCTGCCGCCCCCGCATCGCTTCCTCTCCGCTTCACAGCGGCTCTTGGCCGACACTGTCTCCGGCCGCGGTGCAGAGAGCCCCGCTCCACGCGTTAGCCGGCGCCCCGCGCCCTCAGGCCCGCTCCCGTCCCCTTCCGCCGCCCATGGGCGCCGCCCGCGCCGCGCCGGGGCAGAGACGGCACCGCTGAGGACGTCTGGCATGGCCAAGGGACCCGAGCAGGGGGACGCCTTCCTGCACCTCCCGGCCGCGCAGGCGGTGCCCGCCGAGGCGCAGGAGGAGCGCTACGCGGGGCTGCTGGGGCGAAGCTTGCTGCCCTGCGCCCGGGAGGAGCTGCCCGAGCCGCCGCTGTCCGCCGGCATCAAGGCAGGTAAAGGCGAGGGGCAGCAGCGTGTCCTGCTCAGCCCGCGCCGCGGCAGGAAGCGGGAGCCGCTGCTCGGGCTCCCGCGGGGACGCGGCCGCCGGGCCCGTCCCTCAGCCCGCGGCGGGCTGGGCGGCAGGCGGGGGGGGGTGGCTTGTGGCGGGACCGTAACGATGCCCTTGGGCCTCTCTTCTTGTCCCCCGCGGCGCTCAGAAACACGCTTCGGCAGCGAAGCCCTCTCCTCGGAAGAAGAGGATGCGGATGCTCGCGACGGCGCGCTGACAGCCGCCGACCAAAGCCCGTCTTCGAAGAAGAGCATCACGCAGATCATGAAGGACAAGAAGAAGCAGACGCAGCTCACCCTGCAATGGTAGGGCTCCAGAGAGCACCCGCTGCCCGCCCTGGGGGCTCCAGGACCGAGCTGGCATGTCCGTCACACTCAAAGGGACCCTTCTCTAACAGCTGAGCCGGCGAGGAGGGCGACATCTCTTTTAGAAAGAATTTGTCATTTTTGGGGTGTTTCGTTTGTTGGTTTTTGTTTTCTTTTTTGTTTTGTGGGTTTCTTTCGGATGAGCCTCATCTGCAAATAAGGACACCCATCCCCAAATTTCTGAGTTTTGAAATTATCAAAGGTTTGTCACTTAACAGAAGTCTCAGTCAGATTCTCACACTCTGTGGCTATCAATGAAATGTATCTTCAAAATGTAGAAAGGAAACATTATTTAAGAATTGCATTTGTGAATGGCTGCTTTAATTATGCTTTAAGGCTGTGACAGTTAGATTTTCACTGTCTTATTATGCATGTCTTTTACATTATGTTTTCTGACTCATTAAGGCCCTAACTTTGGTTTATTTTATCTGGGGAAAAAAGTTAACAAAATAAGAAATCAAATTCTGCAGACATTAATTGATAAATGTTTATATGAAAATACACTTGTAATTAGGGAGGAGTTTGTTGAATTAAATGGGAACTTAATTAGGAAATGCAGGCTGTCAATAGAGTTATTTTTTCCATCTAACTGAAAAATTAGACTGATCCAAATTATTCAGTTTCTTACTCTAGTTTTCTTCTGAATGTAAATAGTTAAGAATTTAAGTCTGGTGAGTCAGTGCAAAATTATTCAATATGCAGCGCTTATTACACAGTATTTTATTACAAATTTGTGTAATTTGAGAAACAAATTTATTGCACATCATCCCAGGAGTAGTGAACAATGTAAAATGATAAAGAAAAAAAAAAAAGCAACAGGACAGAGAAAAACCTTGCTGTTACCAAGGGTTCTCTTCAAGTGAAAACAGTCAGGTTTTTGCTTCAGTTTTAAAAATTTTACTTTAATGACCATCACTCAACACTTGTATTCTGTAGACTGATTGGGAAGCTACATAGAAATTCACCTTCTTCAAAAAACAATGTTCTTTGTTTTTTCCACTGTTGTTTGAAGCATTTCCAGGTCCAGAGTGGAAATTAAAAAGCAAAACTATGAAGAAAAGAGATATTAGCTCAAGTGTTGAGGATACAGTGGGACAGAAGATGCAAGTCCAGGACCCTGCTCTTAAATCCTCTCAAAGGACTGACTTAAACACCAGTTTTTTATAGTTTAGTTAAGACTCTTATTTTCAGACTAAGGCTGGTTCTTCGGTGATGATAATTTAGTTATTTAAATAAAGCAAAAAATCCAGACATTGAAAAAAACTCATTAAGAACAGGGATCTGGCTCCAGGTTTTCCATATTCTGAGACTAGCCTAAGCACCAAGTGTGGAGCCTGTCTGTAGTGCCTGTCATTTTCAGGAGAAATTCATCTTTGTGCTCTGATGGAATTCTTCAGTGAAATTTAAAAAAGAAGACCAACTGAAAAAAAAAGAGAGCAAAAACTGGGAAATGCAATCAGGAGAAATGGCATGTTGCTTCTTATTCTGGCAGTTTCTTTCTCTACACAGGCTGGAAGAAAACTACATTGTATGTGAAGGAGTTTGTTTACCAAGATGCATCCTTTATGCACATTATTTAGACTTCTGCAGAAAAGAGAAGCTGGAACCTGCCTGTGCTGCAACTTTTGGGAAGGTAATAAGTAAATGGCTTAATAATTTGTTAGATCAGTTGTTTGGAAGAGTCACAGTTTAGCACACCTGTGTAAGAATTCTTCTGAAATTTACATGTTTTCTACTGCTAATGTACATGGAATCAGACTAACTACAACTACACTGTCTCCTATGAAGGCATTTCTTAATGTCACCTTTAGGAGATTGAAGCTGAAATTCCCTTTTTGTTCATGACATTAATAGGTTCTTTCCACAATACCAGATCTGACATGGAGGACACTTATAATTATACTAAAGACAGTGTAAGGTGAGATGTGACACAGGCAATACTACTAGAAGGGGAAAAGAAATTAATAACACAAAGAGCTTCCAAATGAAAAATTGTTGATTCATTCTCTTTTCTACCTTTCTCTACAATTAATCCTGAAGTAATTTGATGTAAGAGAGATGTGAACTCTCCAAATTAAATCCTGAGTATTTAGTGAAACAGGAAACCAAAATGCTTCAAGGATCATCTTTTTTAAGCACTACTGGTCTAGTAATGGTTTATACATAGCAAAATGCATTAGATAAATTAAATAATGCATTTAAAATCTGGTTCATAAAATGTTCATTTCCTATTTTATTCCTCTTGAACTGAATATAAAAAGTGTATATCTAATTTTCATAAACAGCTTCAGTGTAAACGAGAAAGACAATAGGTTCAAAGTAAACATTATTTTGGCAGTGATCTGTCTATTAGACATATCTATTAGGTCTACCTCTATTCTGAATTAATTTTTCAGATCACACTTTCAAATAAAAAAATCAGTTTCTTTCTAGTTGTTTGTCTTTGAAAACAGAATAGCTAGAGGGCAGAGTTTCCCCTGATTTTGTTAGATCTCTGAAGCAAAAAATACAGTTGTACTTTAGGAACTTGAACATAATAGGATTCTGATGAAGAAAACTAGATTTTAAAATGTAAAAATGAAAACAGAAAGGGAGAACAGGTGTGAAGACTGGAGATACACAGCAAGATGGGCAAGGATGGAAGTAAGCCTACAGTGTGAAACATGGCCTAATTGTTTATGTTGTGACATAAGTATCAAAAATCTTAATTCATTAACTGCCTTAGACCATATATTTACACTACGATTTTTCTATAAACAGATTGCTAAGAAAGTCTGCCAGTGTTAGAAATTAATGCAGTTATTTTTTCTTTAGACCATTCGCCAGAAATTCCCTCTCCTTACCACAAGGCGGCTTGGAACAAGGGGCCATTCAAAGTAAGGCACAATTACGTGTGTATCTGCTTATAGAACACATTTTAGGAATCGTGTATTTCCCTGTCTCCTTAATATGTACTAATTGGCAGGGGAGTTTATTCAGATGGTACACTGCAAGTGATAACTTTCATGTATATGTTGAAATTGATACTCAAGCATTTAAGTTTGAAAACACTGCTGCTTAAATTTTAAAATTAAACTGATTAAGCTTCTAAATCTTGCCATTACATTTATAGACCCATGCATATGTTGCAAATATATGTCAAAATATTAGATATAAAAATCCTTTATTTATAGCTGCTCATCTTTCTATACATAATGATTTTATTTCTCTTTTGCAAGCCTAACAACTTTCATTGTATTCTCTATGTAACAATATGGGTTCACTTAAATACACCACTAAAAAAAGCATTGTTTTAAATTGAAGTTAAGGTATACTTCTACTCTTTCTTGTGGGTATTTTATAAAACTCTGAAAAGTACACAATCTATAGTACAGTCATTTAATAAAGAAGGTATCCTATTAATTTGTATATTTGGTCTGTAAAATATTAGGTTGTAGTTATAAATCATAGACAGCTCTATATCACCTGGTGGTAAAATTTTTATTGGTTCTGGTTCTGGCATTATGCTTTTGGCCATGAATAATTTAGTGTAAAACTGTTGTGAAGAGTGGCAATACACATACTCCCTCACATCCATTTTGCTAATGAATAAGATAGAAAATCAGAATAATGGAGATATAAATAGGAGAAACTCAAAACATTCTGTTTGTTTGGGAAAACTCTTTATTTTGAGCTACTTAACCTTGAAAGACAAAGTTACTTTTGTCTTTCAGTAGTTTATAAGCAAAATTAAAAACAAAAGGAGACTGAAAAGAAAAAAAATCTGCAAGACTCGTTTTCCTAAGTGCTTTGCAATGTACTAGACAGGTCTGAGAGACAAAATTTTTATTTTCATGGTTTTGGGGGGTTATTAAATGTTGTTATACTTGTTTTTTTTCCTGCCTTAGAAATACAAGAAATAGCTAGTTATTCCATGTTACTTTTGCTGAAGAATGAATGAGATGTCATTTGTGAACTTTAGTTTTTGTTGCAGAAAAAATGAAGGTGGTGAAGAATTTAAATTCCAAATTTTTGTAAACACATTCTATTTCTTGAGCACATCTCAAGCATTTATTTTAGATTACCATTAATAAAAAATGAAATCCAAAGGAAATAAAGTCTTTGTAGAACATTATTCCTTTTTTTGATTTTTTTATTGTTGGTTTTAGCAGAGGATAGTTCTTGCATAGTTTCTCTCTCAGTCTTACAAATTTGTAAGTCATTTGCCTCTTTTAGGAGACAGTACACAGCCTGCAATGTATAGAGGAAAACTGGAACTGAAGTTAATTTCTCTTCTTGTAGGTGACCTATAGATGCTGAGTAGAGGTGTTTTGAGGAGAGCAACTATTAGAAAGGTTATTTATTAGGGAAAAGAGGGATTTTGTGTATTGTCTGCTGTGGTGAACTTAAGCTGTGATTGCAGGCATAAGATGGTGTAGACTTAGCTTTGCCACTGGTGTTTAAGATTTTAAGAGATCTGGCAGGAATATTTAACAATGTGTTAATTCATCAATGCTGTGCTGAATTCTTAGTCAGGTTCATAACCCAACACATTTGGTGAACTACTTAGTTACAATGAATGAGATAATGCAAGGGAAAAGTCTTCCACATACTCATTATATACTTTGATATAACTAACAGATTAATAAACAGGATCCAATGAGGATCCAAACTTCCAAAACATATCCTGTGTCTGCATGATTTAAGCACAATAAGTCAACCTTTGTTAAGTAAATGAATATGTTCCAAATATGTATATAGCTACAAAATTAATTGTATTGGAACATGTGTCACTATAGTCCCCTTTTCTCAAAGACATTAAACAATACTAATATAGAAGTAATGCATGCCCAACATTTCTTTGGCAGATTCCATACCCCTATTGACCTTGTTGGTATTATGTGCCATATTTTCATATGGATTAACTGTTCTTGAACAATTTCCTCAAAGAAATGAGGCATCATCAGGTTTTGTTTGAACATCTGGCACTTGTTTCTCTGTATTTTTTCATCCATTTTCCTCAGAAGTTTTTCCTATTCAATTCTCATTTCTGCTAAAATGCATTTACCTTGATCTTGCTGTGCAAAAAAGGACCTCACAGAAGGCACAAATGACAATATTTCCAGTTCAAAGACCAAATATAGCAACAAATAGTCATATAGAAGTGTCAGTATAAATCATAGAATTATAGAGGCATAGAATGATAGAATGGTTGGGGTTGGAAGGGACTTTAAAGATCATCTAGTGTAACCCCTGTGCCACAGGCAGGGACACTTTCAATTAGGCCAGGTTGCTCAAAGCCCCATCCAATCCTTCCTTGAACACTTCCAGGGATGAGAGATCCACAACTGCTCTGAGCAACCTGTGCCAGCGCCTCAACACCCCCACTGTAAAGAATCCTTTCCTAATATCTAATCCAATCTACCCTTTTCCAGTTTAATGATCTCTGATAATCAATTTTTCTATCTGTGGTGTTGTGGTCCATGTCCCCCTCAGAATTATAGACTTGCTGAGGAGTAAATAAATTTCTGATTTCACCAGGTAGCAGTTAGTCACACAAATGTTATTTACAGAAGTATTTCCATTAAATTAATAATAAAGTTAAGGGACTGTTCATCAGTTTAAATAAATTGCTAGTTACTCTTTTTATGTTAGCATGGACTCTTAATGTTACAAGCTGTTTCTGAGTTATTGGGACTAGTAGGAGAGTTCTTACTAGCAATTAAGTTATATTCTTTAAAGCACAGTAGTGTAGTGACATGGGATTATTTCTATAGCTGCTATCTTTATTACCATACAATGCTAGCAGGAGCAGTATTAGCACTCTCTATTCTTAGCAGTGATGTTTTATAGCAGTATTGCCTTGGAGCTCTGATCATTGTCCAGGACTCCAGATGCTGCAAAAGCATAAAAAGGAAGAAGACAATTCTTCTCCAATGGAATAATTGTTCCTAAATTTAGAGAAAAGTTTATGACGTGGGAAAAAAGTGCCTTCCTGGACACTGCAAGCATGCATGATAATCTGTTGGTAGAGCCTGGCTGTGACCAGAAGAAAGCAAAGAAAAGAATTTCCTTTTTCAATCATCTTCAAGGTGGTGGAAATTGTTTTTCTCCTACTATGAAACAAGCTCTTTCTGACATCCTCATGAGCATGAATTGGATTTGAGGAAAGGCTCCTGCACTAGCATATGGAATACAGTTGCTCTCGTAAGGTGTGAGATACACGAATGTTAGTTCTTCCTCTGTTCCCAAACCGCATTTGTCGTCTCTAGTTCAGGGCAAAGGATGAACTTAAAACTGAGTCTGATGATTCCTAGAATTCAAGTCAGAATCTCTCTTTCTCTGTGTTTGCATCCAACAACCCATTTGTGCAAAAGTGTCAGTACTAAAACTCATTTAAACATTTGGCCAAGAAGGCCCAACACATTTTGTTAATAAAATATGTTATACTCTCATGTCCATGCTAATCACTCTACATAGCTGAAAGTAAGGGATATTTTCTGTTTTCAGTCTGCTGAGTGAAAGAAGATGCAGCACCATAGATACTGCAAACTGCTTTCTTTGATTAGTGTTTCATAAGCAACAGTTCTCTGTTCTGAATCCACTTTTTTGCATTGGTAATTTTGAACATACTGTGGTCAATGCTAGAACTCAGCTGTAACTTTCACAGTACACAAATCACCTAAAGCAGCTATTTGGGAAAACGTACAAACTGCTCAGTCCATACACACAGGAAGACTGTTTGAGCTCAAGTTACAATTTAATTTCTTTGTAGACTTTGATCAATGATGAATCTTAGCTTTTATCCATCATGTCTGAAAACTATTATCTTATTTATTAGGAGTGATTTAGTGGGTTAATAAAACTGATATGGCAGCTGGCCCTGTGATAAGAAGTTATTGCAAGTCCCTGAACAGCTTAAGCCTATCATTTCCTTATCAGCTATCATTTGTGTCAGTGTATGCTAAAATCAGAGCTACAAGTTGTGTAGGAACATATGTTACAACAAACCACTGAAATTAAAAGAGAAAAGTAGTTCAGCTTGTTTTATAAAATGTTTGTTTCAAAAATTGAGAGTAAATTTCTTGTAGTAACTGATTACATTTTGTTAATTACACAATAGAAATCATAAATAGTAAAATACAAACATACTGAACATACACATAAAAATATGCTCATAAAGAAGGAAGGCTTTTGAAGGCTTTTGTAGGTTAAAGATGTTGTCACTGTGTCTGGTATGGGTATACTACTCTCAGCAGGGAGCCCAAAATAAGCTGTTCAAATAATGGCTTGTAAGAGAATAATAATCTTCATACCCTATTACTCTATGGAGGATGCCAGACAGAGCTTGAAAAGTAAAATTATATTATTTTTAATAGCTCCTCTGTTGTGAATGGAAAGCTGTGTTTTTTAGCAGGAAAAATTCAACTACACATCATGGAAGAAAACCAGAATGATACCTGCTATGCCTTTAAAACACACAGAATATATACTGAAAATATCAATTCTCTACATAACAAGCAAAACAAGATGTCTCAGTAATAAATTCTGATATCCTGGGATGTTCCAGCATTTATAAGTATATTGCCTACCACTCGATACTTGAGAATCTAAATCATACAACAGTTCCTGTTCCTTGCCCAAATATATTAATTTTGAATTAGATGTGGAATGATCTAGATATTGAATCATAACTTTGTAAAGAAGTAATGCTTTTCATTGCCTCTGGCCCACTCCAGTCTTAACTGGAGGGAATGCCAAATTTATGGTGAAAGTATAAAAGTCTTTATTTTAGAATTTTTTAAAATGGCATGTGATTGAAGCTGGGAGATTTAAACTGTTGGAATGAGATGTGGACAGCTGCTTGCTTACATGGCCAATGACAAATGGACAGATAACATTGTTAAAGAAGCAGTCACAACTCTATTATGTTTTTCATCATGTTCAATGGACACGCTTTGCAATGTAAAGAATAAGTAAATGCTGTTCAAAGAATCCATACCTGTATATTTTCAATACCTTTTGTGTCACAGTAAGGAAACAGGGGAGACACATTTAACTTTCCTAGGGGTTGACAGGTGCTGCAGTGATCTAGCAGTGTTATGTAGACTCACCAGTTTCAGGAAAGCAGCAAAAGCAATGGTGCCACGTTCTGTCATGTTTCTTTGCTGTAAAATCCTGAATGCACACAACAGACTGTCCAGAAACAGAAAAATTATTTCAGCTGAGATTGTCACAGCTACCTAGGCTAGACAAATATATCATCCTAATGAACATTTTCTTAGGCATAATTTGTATCTAATGCCTTTAACCAGCTTTGTAAATATAAAATACGTGAGGGTTTTGTTCTTACCTGTGGTAGTTCCATACAAGAACAAACTGTGATTTTTTTTTTAATGATCATCACCAGGAACAGCAGAAATGAGATGAGATTAACACTTTTGTTGATGTGTTCTATGAACTATTTGCTGGGGTTTTGTGTCTTAAGAATGCATTTCTTCAAGCTTTTGTGGAATTTGAGTGAAATCGGTGCAATGTGTTGCAAAGTGGTACTTTGAAGCAGCTCAGTTAGAACAGCTGCCATGGTACTTTCAAGCTAATTTTAGTAAAAAGAAAATTAACCTTTCTATTCTATCCATACCATTCTTAGACAAATTTCGTTTAACACAATCAGTTTTTAAATCTGTTGAGTGGAATTTATAAATTAGGGCCTATCAAATTTGATACATGAACTCAAGCAAACTTTGCTATGACTGGTAAGGAAAGAGCTGCCTCCAGCTTGCTCTCCTGCCCTTCTCTCAGAGGTCACTTATTTTGTAGCAAAATCGGTGGAAAGCAGTAAAACTGCCCAGCCAGTTTTCTTAGCACCAAACCAACCTTTTTTGCATCTTTGGTGTCTTTGGTTAAGGTGTTGGGTGTGAGCACTGCAAAGCCTGAGCAATGGGCATGTTTCCTTTTTCAATCTCTGTTTGGGAGCAGTAATCTCCAGGAGAGCAACAAGGGAGACAAATGTGGATAAGAATTGCCTAAATGGCTTAATAATTTAGAGTTAGTCTGCCTATGACCTGACAAAAGTATGAATGAATGAATGAATGACATATTAGCATTATTAGTTGTAAGTGACTGAAGACTAAGTTACAAGGTGCACTGGCTAGCTATTTTCAACTGAGAAAGGCTCTAAATATACTGGTGGCAAGCAAGATAAAATGAACCTGATAGATCAAACCCAGCACCCTTTCAAACAAATGAAGTGAAGTGAAACAGAAGGCATTTTAGGGAAAAGAGATGTAACGTTTCTGGGTTTTCTATTCTAGCTACATTCTTCTCATGAGAGAGAAAGCATTTTAATTTTAATCCTTGAATTTGGATCAAATAATGACAATACTCTTTTCTATGAGATTAGATTTTGTTCCATATTTGTGAAAGGAATTGTTAGACCCTGTTTAGAAAACTTTTCAGAAAGCATTTAAAGTCAGTCTGACAGCTTCCTTTACTTTCAATTTGGCAGCTTGGTTTACTTGACATATCACTCATAAATGCTCCTTTTTTTTTTTTTTTTTTTTTTTTTTTTTTTTTTTTTTTTAAGGTATCACTATTATGGAATTGGCATTAAAGAAAGCAGTGCATATTACCACTCTGTGTATTCTGGAAAGGGCTTAACCAGGTAAGATAACTTCTGAGACTTAATCAGTGAAGGTCTAACTATAACCTTCCCTTAGGAAGGTATATGTAGGACTCTAATTTTTTTTTCTAGCAGAACTAGAATTGCTGGTTATCTCAGTGTTTAAAAGGTTGATCTCTATATTTTGCTAGAGTCTTCCAGTTTGATTCCACCACAGCCAGTGTAGAGCTGTCAACTTTTAATAGCAGAACATTTGTTCAAGTTTGTATGAGGGAGCAAAATCCCATTTCCACAACACTTGTCTAATTTTGTTTGCCTGTGTGTCACTCTGTGAGTTCTTTCCCCAGGACAGCTTTCCATTATGAAACGTCAGGAGAATGGTGTGAAGCTGGCACCTGTGGGGCAGGAGGGAGGGGTCAGTGTAGATTAATATTTACAGGTCCTTTGACTGGCTAATATCAGTTTAAACCTAACCCAGGAAGCTCTAATTATATTTATTTAAGGGACAGCTAGCAGGATCAATACGTTACGATAGCTGCCTGTTGGTTTGCCAAAGATTAATAGTTCGTAAAACAAATGTCTCTGTTCACATATGGCTTGAATGATGGCTTTCATTGTCTGTGGCAGTATACCTGGATAAGTGGGACTCTGAGAAAGGAAAGGAATAAATGAGTTTATAATCACACATAGAAAATTTGACTGGTGGCAGATTTAGGTCATATCCAAAGGGACCTTTTCCAAGCAATAAGACAAGTGTACAAACTGAGGATAATGCTGCCAATGATGCTTAAAAAGGGAGGGTTCTCTCCACAGCAGTACTTAGTGTGTAATAGATTAGAATATCCTATTTATTTGTCTGATATGTGTCCAGAGCTGTGGAGGTATTGCTGGTACACAGTGTATTTTTCTTTCATAATACAGAATTATCTTAAACAAATTGATCATTTTGTTGACTAAAAGACAGTTATTTTCATTTAAAAGAATATAATAATTCTTACTCCTCAGCTTAATGTCAGGCAGGCACAATCTAGTAGCAATGAGTGCAAAGAAAGTGGAGGTTCTGCAAAATTCCCCAAGGCCGGATTTCTAAGGTGTACACTCACATGAAGATGGCATAGATAGTCTCTAAGATTTTCAGGACTACTCACTAGATTCACTAATTAGGAACCTTTTATTTGTGTTGGGACCTGTATGAGATGTTGAATTTTCAGGGTCCAACAGTTCAACTGTCTCCCTGTCTGAATTAAAGCAGAAGCTCAGATGCTCATTTTTCACAGTCTGTCCCATCACGGTAGCTGGGTTTTTCTGTGTGAAGAGAATGATGCAGTTGCTTGGGGTTAAGAACAAGCTTCTGGGTAATGAAAGAATCAGGCAGTGTAGGGATTCAAAACTCCCAGTTCCTGGCTGCTACATATAGTGATCCATAAAGCTGTCCTTTACATCTCTTCTAGTCATTGAGTCTCTGGAAGAGTAGTGCTAACAGATGTTGCCTCACATTTTTCCTGTACATTTAGTGTACACATTTTGCTGAACATGTGGAAATCCAGAGTCCAAAACAAATACATCTAGCTTTGAAGTTAATTAGATCCACGTTATAGTCAGCTGAGTGATGCCTTCATTTATACTTAACTATCAACATGCAAGGGAACTGTCTAGGTAAGATGCTGGATTATCATGTGGTAGGAACTGTCAGGTTCCTGTGCCAGGCCTGGGCAGGAGGAATTCCACAACTGCTCAGCCTCTGATTTCTGAGAGCATCTCAGAGAGCAGGAAACAGCCGGGGAGCATCTCAACAGCAGGAAACAATGATATTGCCACTAATATTATGAGAACTCATATTGCCCACAGTATCTTATCAGTTGGCAGCTAGTGGTACAGGAAATAACAATAATCAAACAACATTTATCATTATACTGATCCATTAGAATACCTATTATTGCACATTCTGTACTTTAGTAGTTATAATTTAAAATGTTCTTTCTGTTTTCTGCGCAGAAGGGTTGTCTGATAGTCCAGTGACTTCATTGGGAATCTCTCAACTAGACTCTTAATAGGACATTCACTATACAGCAACATATTTTTGCCAGTTAAGGAATCTTTAATCTCAGAAATGTATGTCATTAGATCAAAATAGTACTGTAGTGAAAAAGAATGGGAAATTACTATGATTTCTTAATTTTTCTAAGAAATGTATATATATATATATATATATATATATATATATATACTTTTTCTACTCTGAATTTACTTAGCTCTATTAAAAACTGCATGTATTTCCTTATAAAGACATTATGGACTTGCACCTATGCTGCCTTTTTGCTGTTTGTGTAGTGGCAAAGATCCAAACAAAAATGTGAAACTGGATTTTATACTTCAGTGTTTAGTCAATGGTCTTAATTTTTATGTTTTATAAGACATCAGTCGGTTTCCTGTTATCCCCAGGCATTTGAAAATCAGTGGAAGAAGTTAAGAAAAAAAAAAAAAAAACATAAAAACCTATAATTGCTTTTGGAAAAATGTGATAATTTTGCTAATAGATCATACATCATATAATCTCTACAAATGTTCTGCCTAGGAAAAAATAATCAAATTTGTTTACTTTCAAAGGTTCTCTGGAAGCAAGCTAAAGAATGAGGTAAGTGCTGTTTCCTTTTACTTCTGTTATAATACAAGTATTATGTGACCTATGATTTCCTTCACATTTTTTTCTTTGAAAATTGCAGCATTCTTTTTCATTAAATTTTAGACCGCATAACCTTTTTAAAAAAAAGTATTTGTTCCTCTAAATAGTCAAAGAAAAATAAGATTGAAAAACACCTTTTAGGGTTCCCATTGCAATCCATTTACCCATAACTGTATTTAAGCAAAGGATCAGGCTCTAGCTTTATTTTTTTTACATGTTACTTTTGCAGGAGGGCTTTTTCAGAATCTCATATGTCTAACCAGAAGCTGACAAGAATTTTTTTTTTAATAAACTGATATTTGTTCTTCCTAGTCAGTATTGTCTTTCTCTATTTTTTTGCTCTTCATGACATTTTGTTCTTATGTCTTTTTGCTGCTTTTGTCTGCTGGATGGGACAAATAGCAGCTTTGAGTAACTTCTTATCAGCCTTATAGCCTTCCACCATACTTGTTCAGATTTGAATGTCTTTAGAGTAAAATAAATCATAAAGTCTTGTAAATGGTTTGTTTCCAATTGCTATTGGAAATATCCCTTCTCATGAACCCTGGAATGGGATCTGGTTTGTTGGTTTTTGTTCTCCAGCCTCCCACAGGTAGTCTACATTTTTACTGCTCTATACTATGGTATAATCACTGTCATTCTGGTCATATTTATAGTAGAAAATTATGGATTATTGTGCATTAAAGGTTAAGGGTTGCTCACAGTATTTTTATTTTGGTACTGGCATGGAATATCCCACATCCACATTATTAAACTCCTGAACCTGCAAAAGGACATAGGGACATCTCTACCACATTGACACAAAGAAATGTTTCTAATGTGCAGTATGTGTTGAAATATGACTGGAGGTGTTTGGGATACTGCTAATTGACATGGGCCAAAAGAATGCCAGAGGCCGTTCTGAGTGGTACTCTTCCAGTGTTGCCTGGAAATGTTTCCTGACACCATTTAATTTACTAGACTAAATATACCTTCTGTGATCAACTGATACAGACCAAGCCTTTCACCTTTTTAATTTCCAGATAAGCCACTCCTAGCTGATAGCAGACATTTTTATTTGTCCCTGAGAGTGTAGTTTTGCTCTATTGATTTTCATCCCCCTTATTACCATTATCTCAAAGCCATCCATGTCTTTCTAGATGACCTCTTGGTCTTCCTTAGTTGATGATTTAATTCATGTCAACCAATTTAATCTATGAAATGTTCAGTCAGATCAGCCCCAAGTCTGATCTTTGGGAATTTTCACTTCAACCCCTTTTCAACTCAGTAGTTTCCTTGTCAACACCACTTGTTAGCATTTCAGCTAGAGTCAGTTTCTTAAATATTTTTACATTCTTTTACTAAGCCCCACTCTCACCAGCATAACTGATCATTTCCCATGGTGACACCATGTCAGGTATTTTAGTGAGGTTCAGATAGATTAGATTTGTTACATTTTCCCTGTTCAGATAATTGGCTATCTTATCAAAAAAAGATAGTGCTGTGCCATGGGATATCCCCAACATATTCATGAGCACTACTGAAGCATTCATTCATTCAGAATTTTGGGATGGGATATATCTGGTTCCTTTGGCATAAATTGATGCATATTTTCTTCCATCTCTGATGTGGCATTCCCAGTCTGCCTTGGAACTGACAATCACACAAATCTATCACGTTTCTGACCCAAAGTTCCTTTGTTCTCCCAAAAAAAAAAAAAAAAAAAAAAAAAAATTCACAGATAACTCGGTGGAAATAAATGAGAAAGGGCACATCACTGTGAGTTCTTGATTGTCTAGCTCAGTATTGTCTGGAATTATTCCAGCAGATCTTAAGAGAAAAAAAGTCTTTCATGGTCAAAACTGAATTATAATAATCTCGGCGTACTGAAATTTTGGCATTATATTTTCATTAGTGTGAACAGGTGATAGATACATCCTTTTTCATTTGCTTGAAGGTACATGCAATTAGGTATTCCAAAAAGATTTACAACAATTGCATAAGGTGTAATTCTCAGTAGGAACATAAAGACATTGAAAAGATGTTAAAGCACTGATTGTCTAAATATACTGAGTAAATGGCATTTGAATGAACACTTATTGAGTGCCAGGGACACTGTTTACTTCTTCTATGTTTTATCACATTTTCTAGTATTCTCTCTGTAGGGGGAGATATCAGCAAATTCTTTTATCTAAACCAGTTAGTGCACCATTAGAGTCTGCATGGTTAATTAGGCAGATAATATTACTGTCATTATCTTAATGTTAAATGGCCATTAGAAACAGATGGCATTAAATTGAAAGGGCAAGTGGCAGCAGGTTAAAATATTAAGCCTAGAACTGAGGCACAGTCATATAAGTCCATTAGCAAGGTAAAAAACATTGCAGATTAGCTTCTCTTAAACCTCCCACCACCATCACTGCCTTTTTTAAATGAACAAATCCCTTTTAATCAGAGCTTTTAATATATTTCATGGGTAATTGCATAATAAAATCATTAGAATTACTCCTGTTAAAAAAAATACCCTCCTTATTGCCTGATAGGCAATTATAACACTACAAACGTATTGACATGAAGAAGTACTAATGTTTCTAAATTTCTACAATTTCTTCTACTTAGAGCTTTATATGTATTTGAATAGTATATAGCACAGGCAAAATTAGTTTACATGATGTATGCTTTTTTAATTTTTGCTGCATGTTTTGTCAGATATATCACCCTATAAAATAGGGCTATATTTATGTTGAAGAAGTCAGTTACAGCTATGGTTTTCTGAATTTAGTATTTGAGAGAATTTCACTTGAAACTGGCTTCCAATTTATGAGTCAACATTTGCAGAAAAATAGTCTCATTTGCACACTTTTACACTCTAATGTTGCACTATATACCTACAATTCCCACTTCAGTGAAATCTACCTATAGGTAAAGGGGTAGGAAAAGGTCACTTCAAGTTCCATTCAAATGCCTTGTGCAAGGTCATAAATTTCATCCATTAATACAGAGGGAATCTGCACAGAAGTAATAAGATTTTCCACAGAAATATGCAGAAGGCCAGCTCGTGGCTCTGCAAGCTGACTTCACATAAGGACTGGTTAGGCTAAAATAGAACAAAGGGTTTAAGCCAAATGGTCTTTAGATTTGAATGCAGTCCTATGAGAATAACTACAGTTCAGCCAATAAGGGCAGAACCATAACACAAATTGTATTTCTTCTCATGAGGATGGGGGTTTCACCTTAATCATAGCATTTGAGACCTTCAGAGTGTTTGGTGGAGTTTAGATATAGACACATATTTAATAACCTTCCTCAGCTGGGGTCCAGATCTGGATAAGCATCAATATTTTGGAAGGATTATCTGGATGCAAGTATTGTGGAACCTTGGGAGACTCATTAAATAATACACAAGTTTAGCATGAAGTTTTGTTTTCAGATGTAACAATATTAGCTATTTCAATGTTCCTGTTTTTTCCCTTCCATTTCAGGGTGGTTTTACTCGTAAATATTCGCTGAGTTCCAAAACTGGAACACTCCTCCCAGAGTTTCCAAGTGCTCAACACCTTCTGCTTCAAGGGTGCATTTCTAAAGACAAGGTAAAGAGTGAGCTCCTTCTCTGCTGTCTTAGAGATCAAAAATTTGCCACAGAATGTTTCTTCATATCTTAGCCTTTGAGGTATTGACATGAAAGAGCCAGAAATGTCCATAATCAAACAGAGGTGACTGATTTATAGAGGGGGCAAACCTTTACTAACACCGATTAACCGGCTTTCCAATGGAAAGGTGGTTGAATTATTTACCTATTAACTGACCCAGTATTTTACAAACTGATGGTATGTAAGACGGGAAGAGCAAAACAAACAAATAACTGAGAGTTGTATTCTTTACAAATGCCTTTGGATTTAAGGTAAATTTTGTTCTGATTAGAACAGAAAAAATAATTCACAACAAATAATTAGATTAATTTTACTATCTTTCATTAATTATTTGAAAAGCGAAAATGTGAACGTTTGGGGTTTTTTTTTTTAAATTACCTAAATCATTCCTCAAATCAATATTTGGTATTACTTACCCTAAGGATAATTCTTCAGTTAGAGGTGTCTCTCATGTTTTATGTCTTTGACACGTTTACTGTGTGTTACATCTGTGTTGTTTCTTGTCCCCTTACAAGCTGCTATGTTGTGCTAGAAATCCTTTGATAGACATTCTGAACTTTTCAATTTCATCTTAAGTGCAGGTGATAATGGTGAGTGATTTGAGACACATTGCTTTAAAACCTTTGTTTTGCGAGCCCCTCCTCCTAAGCTTGTTCTGAGAAAGTAGTGAAGCCTAGCATTCCTGTAGGGAGAAACTAAACAAAAAGAGCCATCTTAGCTGGAAATCTTACCATTCATAATGAAAACCCAAGAACTGGTATACTTAGCAGTGTGCACCACCTGCTGCTAGAGTCTCCATCAGTGACGTGACATCTCTCATATAGACAGCATTCTCATGAAATTTAAATCTGACAAATGTTTGAGGTTCCTTGAAGACCCAACACAGCAGTATAAACAAACTGATTTTTACTGCTCCAACAATGGAGAAAAACTGGCAATTCTCTTCATTTTTGGCTCAGCAGCATTGTGCATGCCTGTCTGGGGACAGACTTAGCAAGTTATGAGGAGACTGTGGAAAAGAAGAATTTCTGTGAATCCTGCATTCTCTTTGCCTGCTGCTCTTTTCTTATTTCTTGTTTTATTACTTCCTGATTTCTTTTCATACTGCCTTTTCCCTCCTTCAGCTTATCTAACCAAAAATTATTGAAACTAAGATATTTAGGTACTCCATTGAAGATAGCCCATAAATGAAGTTTGACTCCTGCATTAAACTCTTAAGGAGTTGCTTGCAACTCAGAGTCCATAAATATAACAGTCTGCACTAAAATAGATGGGTAATTCCTGCATTTAATATTTCTGGAGAGAACTTACCCAGCCTTCATACTTCCATCAACTCCTTTTAAAAACAGTTCTTTAAAATGTTCTTGAGTCTCACACTTTGCTATTGCTTTTCAAAGATATGTAGTTAAAGAAGCAGCTGCAAAAGTCAGAGAAGTCTGTTTTCAAAGAAATCTGCATCCTGAACCTATTCCAATAAGATGGCACCAGGTTCATTCAAACTGATAGTGGTTTGCTGGAGAAGTTCATAAACTGTAACAAAACTTCTGTGATTCACTACCATAAGAATGGTTTTGCTAGCCCTTTTCCTTCCTTAAATGAGTTTGCATATTTCTTGTCTTATGATTTGCTACAATTTAAAAAAATTATTACTTTTTTTTTTTAAATAAAGAAAAACTCCATTCAGATAAAGTAGCCTGATGAGATGAAAGGGAGCTCTGCTTTTAAAAGTTGAGTTCATGTGAGGCAGTGATTAAACTTTGACCAAATGACTGGCAGCTATTTTCTCATTTGTCCAACTAGATGATGTTTCAGAACACTCATAGACGCCTATAGTAGCCTAATGATTAACTTGCACTGCTCTTTGGGATTAATCTTAGCTTCAGAAAGGTGAATTTACTTTACCATCTGACTGACTAATCTAGCTATTGCCTTACTTTATTATCCACATTTTCACAGTGCATACACGTTCAGATGCTACATGTCTGACCACAGCATGAGTGCTTGACTTAAATAATGACTTAAATAATGCTTGAATAATAATAATGACATAAAGCTCTTGATAAAACTAGAGATGAGTGACGTCCTCATCACTTCTGGATATACAGGCTGTCTATTTGTAAATATGCATTGCAATACAGTTTATATTATGTGTTTAAATACTAGCTACACAAAGCAGAAACTTAGATCACTGTAGCAGTAAAGGGAAGATTTAAGAAACAGTGTTTAATATATCTTTCTTCCAAAACAGGTAGATACTCTTATCATGATGTACAAAACACACTGTCAGTGTGTCCTTGACAATGCAATCAATGGGAACTTTGAAGAGGTAAGGTTGTTTGAACACACACTTGGTACATATGCATGGGAAGACAAGAAAGCATGTTTATGAATCCGATTTTTATTCCTTTAGATCCAGCATTTCCTATTACATTTTTGGCAAGGAATGCCTGACCATCTTCTTCCTCTGCTTGAAAATCCCATCATCATTGACATTTTCTGTGTCTGTGACTCAATACTGTACAAGGTAAGTTAGGCATATAGCTACATGAATAATCTCAACCACAGTACAGCTTCTGCATCTATAAAAAGACAGAATGACAGGATGACATGACTATTTTCTGCTGTAAATCAGCAAGAAACCATTGAAATCAAGACATAAAATGGGCAGCTATAAGAGCTGAACTGCAGTCTCAGCTCAGCTGAACACCTGGTGTGTGACCACGGGCAGCACAGCAACAGTGAAACCCTGATGTGCTTGCTTGAATGTAACTAAAAGAAAGACTCGTGTGCTCACTGACAAGGTTCACTAAGGTAATCCTGGATGAAAACTGAAGCTTTGTTTTCACTGAAAGGTTATTGTAATTTTTACCAGAAAAGAGAGTCTGGCACATCTGTAAGGTGATTCCACATGCCAGTCTGCTGCTCACAAGTTATGTCAAGCCATGGTTTCATGCTACCAAGCTGGAACAGTACGGGGTTAAGACATTATTGGCCCTCCTGCCAGATGAAGAAATGTGCCCCCTGTTGGCGGAGTGAACAAATTATCCTTTGTCTCCTTAAAAAGGAAAAAAGCCCAGAAGTTTTTCTCCTCAATTTGGTTAAAAGACACCTCATAAGACCTTGGGGACTTCACCTCAAACTTAAGGATAGCCAATTAGACAGAAGTCAAAAAGTGTCACCTAAGCAATTCACTAGAAAAAGAAGAGAACAAAAGACGTAATCACTTTTCTGAATTGTTTTCGCAAGAGCAAGAACCTCTTACCCTAGCTAGAGCTTTCTCTGTAAAGAGCTTTGTTATTTTGCCTTTTATTAGAACTTTTCTGTTTCCAACACTGTCACAGAAATCACCCTACTAATTTTATGCCATCTGAGGTAGCTGAGCTATCTTGAGTATGATACTTTTCTCTGAGAGCTTATGAGACCTGGCTCGAAGAGATAGGTATCAGCCAGCTGCCTTTCTTTTCTGTTCCCTTGCTGCTACATGTACCAGCAAAACTGCTACACTCTAAACTGCTCTGGGTTTAAGAAAAAATTTAAGGAATACTTGTTTTGGGAGCTTTTGTACCTTTGATCTAATTCATGGCATGACTACATAAAAAGTTGAAACCAAGTGACCCTTAGGAGTGTTGCAAGGTCAGGAATAAGTAATAGACCACTAGGAAAAAAACAAAATAATGCCACCAAAGTTTCCTGAGTTTTTAATTTGCAAAGTCAGATCTGATGATTATTTAGTAGATGCAAAAGACTTTAAGTTGCTCTGATAGGACATGCCATAGAAATAGGAAAGGATTCTCATATAAGTGTCTCTCTAACAGATTTCACATCATATATCGATGAGAAGAAATAACTATTGGTTTAATGGTAAACACCAACCAGTCAAAGCAAAAGACTTGAAGCTTTTTAGCTCTGATGCCTTATTGTAATCTGTCTTTCTTTACTGTAAAAAAATATGGGGGGAAAATTCTGAAAAGATGAAAATATGTATTTCTTAGAAGCATAAAAAGCTGTAAAGTAAGAAGTGTTTTAGTTAGCAGAGTAAAGCAGAGGTAATTAGCATCAAGAATCATAATTACTACCCAGGAGATGGGTCATTAAGCCTCATTTACTTGTAGAGGTTATAATGTACCTTGAGTTTATGAGGTTTTCCCTACTCTACATGTGTTGTCTCAATAGATTCAATATTAACTTTACTTATGATAGATATAATGTGACAGAAGAAGAAATACTAGAGGAGCATTAAATTATAAATTGAGTAAGACCAAATTTTTCAGAAGTTCATAAATTTGTTATTGTGCCTCTTCTGTGTCTCTCACTATTTCTTATCTATAATCATGTTAGATATTCTTGACATCACAGCTGACAGAAGGAAGAAGGAATTACATTGGATTGTTATCAAACTATTTACATTAACAGAGAAAGGAGATTTATGGAGATTTATGGAATATCGTCTTACAACTTTGTCCTCCACAGTACTATTCCCTAGGGGGCATGCCAGATGGCACTGTGTTTTGCCAAAACTGTTCCATGCCTCACTTAGCTACAGGGAACTCTATGGCTGAACTCTGAATGCCTGCAGTGCCACGTCCAGTTTGGTAGAAAGAAGAGTCAACAGCACTCAAGGACTTGGGAGATGCTTGAGTATCTGCTTTATGAGACTTGGTGATGCTAGAAAAGACAAAGTGTTTATGCATCTCACTTCTACTGATGTCCCTTCTTTAAGACATGGGGGATAGCATGTCTTGTTTGCTTTTTTTCCGCATTTTACTGCTATGAGGATACACAATAAGTATATAAATATCTCATATGTTCCTGTCTAATAGTGATTGGAAAAATCCAGGCATATAAATATCTGGACAGTAGTTTGAATGGCTTTATTCTGTGTAAATTTTCTGCAATCTAAGTAGACAAGACAGACATGATTGAATGAATAAATGGCCAGTGGAAGCATGATGTCATTTTCTGTTAACTTTTTGAAGGTTCTTACAGATGTACTCATCCCTGCAACAATGCAAGAAATGCCAGAAAGGTAGGTATTTGAAAACAATCATGATACATTCTGATTTTAGGCATATTCCAGCTAAATACCAGTAATTCTATATTCTAGAGAAATTTTCTCACTGTATTTATGTTCATTTTTAGAGCAGTAGAGTATGTATGGCAAAATAGCTTCAGCTCTGAGGGCAGCTGTAGAACAGCCTTAAAATATTAGATAGCATTTTAGTGTCCCAACTGGCCCACAGTTTTTCCCAGAGGGGGTATGTATCAATATGCAGTCAATATATAAATCAATGATTGGTCATTTCCTGTTTCTTTTGGCAACACCTGAGGAGGAATTTCCAGATATGTTCAGAAGTCTGTTAGCCATAGATTGAAACCCAATTATTTAAACTAATTCCAGACAATTTTTATTGATGATTCTCTAAATAACTTTTTGTTTCCCTTATAGTTTACTGGCAGATATAAGAAGTTTTGCAAAAAACTGGGAACAGTGGGTTGCTTCCTCTTTGGAAAATCTACCGGAAAGCCTGATAGATAAGAAATTGCCTATTGCAAGAAGATTTGTTTCCTCCCTGAAACGACAGACGTCATTCCTACACCTAGCACAGGTAAACATAATAAGATTATACATTCAAAAATGTGTCAGTTGTATTCATTGCACCTTTCCAGCTATGAGATACAATGCATTATTTTTTCAAGGTTGACCTTCAGCCATAGAAGACTTAAATCTTGTAGTTTTAACCATGAGATTAGAAAGTGACCATAAATAGATCTGACCAGAACTTGAAACTTTTGTACCAGAAAAGAGAGCAAAGACCATAGTTATAATGCCATCACAGGAACCTTTTTCAATAAAACAATCAAGTGGAATATATGTGTATTTTCTTTAGCATCAATTTGGAAAACACGGGATAATTCTTGCCTAGCAAAGATTTGCTGCCTTGTCCATGTTGTTCTCTTTCTATATGACTTTTGAGTGGAAAGATGAAGTGGGAGTGACAGGTAGTTGGAGACTCCAAGGCTTTGTTGTCAGGACACAGGTATCTGCAATTAGGAGTCACCTCCGTGTGGTGGTTTTGTAAATTATTCAAAAGGATACAATGCATTTCGAGGAACTTCCTTCTATGGTAGCATCTTGGGCTTTGAAATGATAGTCCTCATGAATAACTGGAGGCACACCAGAGATTCATCTTGACTTGGTTTTCTCTTTCATAAATACAAAAACAGCATATGGGTGATCTTGTGAAGATAATCTGATAGGAAGGCACATTAGAAGAGCATCAGGAGTGTAATGAAAGGGAAACATTATCTCATTTGATCTGTGATAAACCCAGCCATGACAATAAAATTAAACATAATATGATTCTTCTCTGAGCAGTTTTTTGGGTGATCCCCAGGTGTGGGCCTGTACTGGTTTTGGCGCTGGGATAGAGTTAATTTTGTTCATCATAGTATGGGTCTATATTTTGGCTTTGTACTGAAAACTATTGATAATTCAGGGCTATTTTAGTTACTGCTGAGCACTGTTCACATACAGCCAAGGTCTTTTCTGCTTCTTACACCACATTGCTGTAAGTTGGAGGTGCATAGTGTAAGTTGGCAGAGGACATAGCTGGGACAGCTGGCCCCAGCTGATCATAGGGGTATTCCTTACCACAGATCAACAATAAAACTGGGGGAATGTTTGGCAGGGAACCACTGCTCAGGGACCTGGCTGTGCATTGGTCAGTTAGTGGTGATCAGTTGTTGCATTTTGGTGTTTCTTTTAAACTTTTAAATTATTACTGTTATTTTTATTATTTCTTTTAAAAAATATTAAACTGTTTCCAACCTAACCAGCAAATTTTCTTACTTTTATTTTTTTAATTCTCTCCCCCATCCCTTGGCAGAATAGGGAGTGAGTGAGTAGCTGTGTGGTGCTTAGCTGCCAGCTGGAGCAAAACCACAAGAGGGTTTCAGCATTTTACCTTTCTTTCTCTTGCAGATTGCTCGGCCAGCTCTTTTTGATCAGCATGTGGTGAATTCCATGGTGTCGGATATTGAAAAAGTTGATTTGAATAGTATTGGTTCTCAGGCCTTTCTTGCAGTTTCAGGGAGCACAGACTCTGATGGGGAAGTTTACAGTGAATGTAAGTCCATGGTGATGTATTTTTACCATTAAAAGTACATTCTTTCATTCCATGCCACAGCAGTCTACTTGGACTGACTGAGACAGGGCACTCATAGACTCTGTTTTCTCTAATCTAGTTCACCATAAACTTGAGTAGGTTAAGAAAACCAATTGGTTGCCCTAGCATCTCCTGCAAGAACAGAAGGTTGTGCTGGAAAGTTATCCCAGCAAGATGACTTTAAATGGTTGCTGAAAAATCCATTTACATGTCAGTTGCAAACCTCTTTTGAAACTTGAAATCCTATATGGGGATATTGCACAGATCAGTTCTTGAAAGGTTTGTCTAAAATTCCATTTCATTATGGCCTAATGTAATGGATATTTGAACTAGTTTACTTTTTTTAATTAATCATATTTTCTTCTGAAAGCTGAGCTTTAAAAATATATGTAATTTCCTATTTAGTGCAGCAGCTATTTTCATATACAAAACAGAGCGAAGTATAAATTTTGAGGTAGTTAATTATCATATACATTGTTGAAAAATAGATATAGTCATTTTCTCTATTAAAAAGAGAACTTTATCATAGGAGTCATGTTGATCAGAGATTCAGGAGCTGAAAGGAATAGCAGTGTGTTGTCCTGTAAATATAATTTCTTTGATTATGAAAGTTTGTTCTCTTTAACGATTCACAATCCTATTCACATGTTCATTTGGGTTGCCCCTTTCCCACTTTTTTTTTTGGTAGTTATTTTTTATTTTATTCTTTGTCTTCTTTCACACTGGTTAAAAAAGAAAAGAAGACGAGAAATAACTGGTCCTTCAGGCACTTTTTTGAATATGGGAATTGAGGAAATTAACATTATATCATATTGTGACAAACTTGTAAAATATGAAAGAAACATAAGACACTGCAAATCTGCCATATTACAGAGAAAGCTTTATTAGCAAGGTTTTGTTAGATAGGTTTTCAATACTGAATCTACAAAGGAATGGAAAATGCAATAATCTTCTTTTACTTCTATTTTTTTACAAAACTTCATTGTCTTACAACCTGTATCATTGTAATTCTTAAGTAATTAAAATACATGTGTGTGACGGATGTGTGTGTGCTTGCTTTGCTGGGGAATTACTTATTTCTTCGCTGCTCTAATTCTTTGATTTTTCCTTTCCATGCTACAATATTGTCATATGGCTGGTGAGTGGCTTTTTCTCATGTTCAGAATAGAGTGCAATGATATGTTCTCCTTTTTACATGGTAGATGACTCTATTACAGTGTTCCAAGAACTGAAGGACCTCCTAAAGAAGAATGCCACTGTGGAATCATTTATTGAATGGTTGGATACTGTGGTTGAGCAAAGGGTTATCAAGGTACCTTTCTAATGTTCTGCCCGATTCCAGACCAAATCCTACTCCCCTAACTCCTTATGCAGTCCCACTGATTTTTCACAAGGAATTTTCATCTCTGCTCCTATCTCCTTTACTGTGACAGGGAAGTTTGTAATTTGGTGTCAAAGATTCCAGTGATATTAGTCCAGATTAATCATGCTGAGTGGTCTTACGTGTGTGACAAACTAAGAAGTATGGTAGCTAAAACACTAAAGTCAGCACTTTCACAAACTGTACATGACAGAAACCCTCTGACTTTATGTGTGCCTGCAGAATCGCAGGGGGATTGCTCTGAGTAAGGTGAGCAAAAGTTGTTTCTTAGAGAAGCAATTCTCTCTTCCATGGCATTTAGGTGGTACTGTGTGTGGTATAAATTACTGCAGCAGGTGGATTCAGAAGTAGCTAGCATCCTGAAGAATTTCTACATTTCAGGATGGAAGATACAGTTTTGTAGCTTTCTAAGGTGCTTCACTCAGTAATTGATGGTTTTCATGGGATTCCCCTTCCCATCTCAAATTACCAAGACGCATTTTCATCACAAGTATTTTATATGCATGTAGTTATGTAGGGTTTAATAAGCTACAGTTCAGAACAAAAGAAATTATTTTTTCTTATAGCTAAGTAAAAGATATTTAACCAATCTGTGACTCTAATAACTGTAAACTAGTAAAATGGGGTGTTACATATTGTTGGCTAATAGCTGAACACTGGCCTTCTCATCAGACTTTTTTTATCTGAAAATGCAGTATCTTAGTCATCATTTTAGGTAGGATCTTGATATGAATGGGTGCAAAAGGTTGAGACAATAGAGTTAGCATCAACTGGCTGGCAGAAGAGAGACTGCCACTTACAGGAAAACCATAGATATACCCTTTTTCCTTTCTTTGCCTGTTTTCCAAATTTCAATGGAGGCAGTGATAATTTCTTTCCTTTTAAAGTACTATGAGTTTCCTAACAATTGCTGACATGTGAGCAGCACAGTGAGGAGCTTTGGATTACTCAGGGCAGTAGAGCCAAAGCAAGTCCTCATATACACAGAAATCTCCCTAGGCAAAAAAATTCCATTGAAGCTGAGTAATCTCAATTTATTTTAGACTGGAATGATTATGATCTAAATTTCATTCCACAATCTCAGAAGACAATTCCTCATAAGCAAGTCAGGCAGAAAAGGTGAAGCAATTTTCGTTCAGCATCTACTATGTGATACCATATTATTAAAGCTAATGGGTATGGTTCCTTGCATTGTTTTCCTGTACTTACGGAAGAAGTACCAACAAGTTTTGATATGAAGCTAGGTCAACTTGAGCAGAAGCTAATCATTTACAGAACATGTAATCCTTCCACTGCTGTTTGCCTTCTGTTCATGCTAAAGTGTGGCTACTGTCAAACTCACACAACAGCTTCTTTCTGCCTGCTGTTGGAGAAAGTAACAGGGCATATGTTACCACACGGAACAAATCACTGCGAGAGCAAAGTGACTGTATGAAATGAGCAGTATTAAAAGCATCACTTTGATCATCATGATGGTAACAGATCATTCTGTAAGAGAAGTTCTGACCAGTATTACAGAGATTAAATTAAAGTATAAAGACTAATTTCTATTCCTTGTTTTTATGGAATAACAGTGCCTGAGGGTGGGACCTTCCTTCCTTCCTTCCTGCCTCCCTCCCTCCCTCCCTTCCCTGTATAGTTACAGAACAACTTGGCACCTTTAATACTAGAATATGGAGTGATTTCTGTACCATCAGGGCCCAAGCATAAGCAGTTTGCTTCATCTGACATTGACAGACAAGATTTTATGACTGCACTCGAAAGAGTGAAGGCTGCTCTTTTACCAAATTAGGTCACAGAGCAAGGAGATAGTTTGAATCAGGCAACTTGAGTCACTGCCACATCAGCCTGAGTTAAGCACTCCTTGAACTCTCAAGGATATTCAGTTCTCCTCTCCTGTTGGCAGAAAGCAAGTGAGCATACCTAACAGTATTTTACTGTTCTTTTTTAGGCAAGCAAGCAAAATGGGAGGTCCTTAAAGAAGAGGGCTCAGGACTTCCTTCTGAAATGGAGCTTCTTCGGTGCTCGAGTGATGCATAACCTAACTCTAAACAACGCATCAAGTTTTGGTAACCTGAGCTTTATAGAAACACTCATATTTTGTACATATATGTTAAGCACTTACTAGCTTTCCACTATTTCCTGTGCTGAGGAACCCATGCCAATCTAAAAATTCTTTGATCAAAGCCACAAATACTGTGTGATGTATTTTTCAAACTAACATTTTACAGTAAATACTAGCAATATTTTGCTGGTGACCTATGTCATAGGGTTGTTTCTAAATGGTATTTTTCTTTTGAATTGCTGTTTTGATACTGCTTTGACATTTAAGTGCTAGAAGCTTTGTTTGTTTTAATATGGCAATGACTGCATATCTCAGTGTAAGAGACAAAAGATTTAAATTTTTGGTTTTGCCTGTGTATCAGTTTGGTTAAAAAATACTGTTGTATATAAGTTCTGGTGCATGGTGTGTTTTAATAAAAGCAAAAGGAATTTGGCAGTCATCACACACTTAATTTTGGAATCAGTAGATGATGGATTTAATAGTGCTTGTGGCTTTTAAAAATCAAGGGTCACGTGCATCTTTAGGAATGTTTACATTTTTGGGAACACTCAGAAAGAAACTTATATAAGAGAGAAGATGACAGAGCAAGTGAAACAAACTCTAGTACGTAATGTCATATTTTTAGCCATAGGTACATTGTTATCTAAAATTCAGAGGGTATTTGAATGGGTATTTGTATGGACACATACATTTTTTTAATGTGATATATCCTTGAAATAAGGTCAAAGACTTTACCAGTTATTGTCTGGTTATTTAGCACAAGGCAAACAGAAATAGAGCAGAGGCATTCTAGCAGACTTCAGCCTTATCTAGTTCCACTGTGTGCTCTCTTCAAGTATAAAGCATGTCTCACTTTCATCAGTATTTTTCTTTGATGTAATTAGTGGTCAAATAGCCTACAGGACAGTAAACAATTGAGCTAGGTGGGCCAGTGCAAAGAGAGATTAGAGCTAGAAGTTAGGCACTATTCCTTGTTGGTCTTGCCAGGTCATTTAAAGTCCACAATTATTTGTTTGTTTCACTGGCTTCTTGTGGAGTGGTGAGAGATGGTCACAAAGATAACTCAGCTACTCTCTCTCTTTCTCCTCCAAAAGGTTCTTTTCATTTGATTCGCATGTTACTTGATGAGTACATCCTGCTTGCCATGGAGACACAGTTCAATAATGACAAAGAACAAGAACTCCAGAATCTACTGGACAAATACATGAAGAATTTAGGTAACTAGAGCTTGCTTCTTTTGCATGTTTAGAAATTGATGTATTTGTTTAAGTAGAAGCAGGTTTAATGTGTTCTCCTGAAGGTGTGGCTATGTGCAACATGGTCAAATTCATCTGGAAGGTTTGTGACCATTCACTCAGCAATTCATTCCCACCTTCCTACCACAGTCCACTTCATAACATTTTGTTGGAATGTCAATACTAAGGATCACTGAAATTATCTTGGATGCAGCAAAGATTTGTAGGTACATCTGAAGGGCCATGAACTGAAGTGTGAAAAGAGGTATAAATAGCAGAAAGGGCAGGAATTCCTTATCCAGTTTTTCCCCAAAGCTTAAATATGTAATTACAACTTGAACCAGGAATCTATTAAATGTTACCAGAGTGCAAATATCCCTTCAGCGTCAAGTTTGGAGCCCTATGTACCATGTGGTTGAAGCATTACTACATGGAAGAGAAACAAAATTATTTGAAAACAGTATCCTTAACATTTTCCATCTACTAGGCATCTTCAAAGCTAGACAGTTTGAAATTATATGTTCCAGGTCATTTGCTATAAAAAGAATGAAGATTGATTTTAATCAAGTTCTGATCCAAGTTAATCATTAAAATTCCAGTGAAACTTCAGAAGCTTGCAGAATTATTTTTTATTAGCATTAGCACTGGCAGTCAATCCTTAGCTTTTTTGTTGATACTCTAAATCTTCACTTTGCTACAGGAAACATGCATAGAATTTGTCTGACAGTAAGTGCTGCACTTCTTTCAATTCAACCCCCAAAAAACCAAAACTTGGCCTGTGTGACAGTTGCCTTATCCTTGTGTGTTTAGGTGAAGTACTTGAAACCATAAGGTGAAATCATGGTTTCCTCTGAAGAACAGCAAAACTGACTTTATCAATAGTCTGCAAAAAGCTGAAGAACTCTTGAGTATAACAGATGCTTTTCCCTAGATATCAATATGAAAAGAGAGTTCAGGCATTCTAAAGTTGCCATTGTTAATTCTTTAGGATGAAGTGTTGATCCTGATTCAGTCTTAATGCACTTTACTTGACTTCATTGTTGACATTTACTTCAAGGGAATAAATCAAATTCATACTTTCAATATGATGGCTTCAGTAAGGAGCTGAAACTGTGCGATGTAGATCTGTGGTCAGGGAAAATGATACAAACAGAACTAATGTGCAGTGAGGATACATAACAGCCAACAAGGGTTTTTCATTTACCCTTCCAGATGCAAGCAAAGCCACCTTCACTGCATCACCAAGCTCTTGCTTCCTAGCAAATCGCAACAAAGCCACTCCTCTACCCAGTGACACTTCAGTCAAAAACGAGTGCCTAGGAGAGCAAACCTACGTGTCCTTGTCAGCTGGCCAGCCCAGCAGTGCACCTTCTGGTCTGAACCCCTTCACCACAGGAGATGGGGAGAGTATGCAGCTGACAGGTGTGTATCAACTCTTCCAGCTTCTCCTTCCCTAATTTGCCTGTTAGTCTTTCAGTTCGTGGTAACATTGCTGTAGAAGGAGCCATGATCACATGCACTTATGAAGACCTCTAGTAAACAACATTTCATGAGCTCACATTCTGTGGTGATTTACAGAAGTCAGCAATTGTAATTACCCTGCCAGTAATAGTTCCTCTTGGAAAAATTGTAAAACTCTCTTAGAACTCTTGGCTTGGTGAGGTTCTTGTGAGGAGAGAATGAACAGTAAACCTGGAACACATAAGTATTTAACTGTTGAAAATTCCCACTGAATGTGGCACCTTGAAGCTGGAGAATGAAAGGGAGAAGTTTTATATCCTGAAGCCATGAAATAAAAGTTGTGAATTATATAGGTGGGGGCCAGTGCATAACTTCTGTAAAGGTTTCAAATGGTAATCTGCACTTCATTAGAGAGTTTGTGTCTTAACAGCAGTACTGAGATATGGACACTAATCATGGTTAATGTTTATTTATTCCAGATCAAATGGAGCTGTCTCAAAGCACTGGTCACCTCATGACTCCACCCATTTCACCAGCCATGGTCAGCCGAGGAAGTGTTATCAACCAGGGACCAATGGCTGTGAGACCTCCCAGTGTAGGTCCCATGTTATCGACACATTCACAGTGCTCTTCCTACTCAGAACCTTTTTATCAGACTTTGTCACAAACTAATCAGAATTACTATGGAAATAATTCCAATTACCAGGCTATGTTCAGGACACAGGCCCATTCCACCTCAGGAGTTTACGACCACAGAGCAGAGTCCAGCCGATTCAATGCCTTGAGTGAACAGCAGTTCTCCAGAGACTACTTCAGCAACAGCTGTGCCGTGTCTCCCTACAATGCCAGATCCCCTTCTAGCTATGGTCCCTCCAGCATGTCTCAGGACACATACAATATGCAGTTTCTGAATAGCGGGAGTTTCAATTTCTTGAACAACTCAGTATCTACATGTCCAGGAGCAGCTTATCCTGCTAATGCTTCCAACGGTATAAATACATGTTTTCTTTTTCCTTTTGTTTCTCTTTCATTGTTGGAGTAAAATGCTTTTTCTCTGCCTTTTTTTCTATGGAAGATGTATTTCAGCTTTTATTTATACATTCCTGTTTTCCACTTCTTGATAACACACAGAGATTGTAAAGCAGCTTAATAAGCTACTTAAGGGTTTATTTTCCTCTGGTGAATCCTCAGTTGACCTCAAATGTATCTCCTGCCTTATGTTAATCTTCCTTTGGTATCATCACCATATCTTGCAAAAAGAAGCAAAACCAGGATGATCTTGTGGTTTAACAATCTCTTGAAAAGCTCCCAAAACATTTGCTATGAAACAGAGAAGACACAAGATAGCTTACCTCAGGGATCAGCATAATGGACCATTCGAGTTGCAGGGTGGAAAGGAGTATAAAAATGTGCACTAGCAATAGTTTGGGATTTTGTCCCTCTCATTTCTCATACTTCAAATATAAAATCACTGCTTCAGAGGTATAGTCAGCAAAACACCTCCCTCTTCTGGAGGAAAGACACAGTGGAAACGTTACTTTTATACAGATTTGTCTATGCAGTGAGTACCTATTACCCTGCAGATTTTCTTTCCATGCATGCTTTCCTTGTTGTAAGCTTCAGAAGGAAGCACTGAACTGTGCATAGGACTCCCCATGGTGTCTTGTAAGGCCAATGATTGCAGGCTGTGTTTGATTCTGAACTTAGAAGGAAAGAGCAATTTTCTATACTGAAGGCATGACTGAACCCTTACCATATTTTGGTTTCCTTGTTACCACATCTCTTTTGGGTCAGTCTTTACATATGCTGCTTACTTTCCTGGGCTGTGTGTGTATATAAATAATCTTATTGTGAAGGGCTGTAACAAGTAACAAGTAACAAGTGCTGTTTTTCCAAGGTTATCACAGGCTCATACACTACCCAGTAGTTTCATTCATCTTCTTTTTTTCAATCTTCAATTAGGATATTATGGAAACAGCATAAATTATTCAGAATCTCACAGACTTGGAACAATGGTGGACCAACATGTTTCTGTAATCAGCAGTGTCAGCAGCATTCGGCCACTGCCATCCTACAGTGATGTACATGATCCGCTGAACATCTTGGATGACGGCAGAAGAAAACAGACGAGCTCCTACTACTCAGAGTCCTCACCTTCTATTGTCTGCCGGACCCCTATGCGTAAGTACAGCCAACAACTGAGGAGCAGCTTTGAACTTTTTAGTATCCTATCAAATGCTGAGTATTAAATTGTAGCTCACATACACAATATATGGAATGCAACACAGAGATGAAACAGCTCGGTACTCTGGATGTGATTTCCTTAAAACTGAGTTTAATAAATTTGCTTCCATAAGGAGGTCTATAATCCATTGTCCAGGAGCAGTGGAATGATTGGCCTGAGTTGCATAAAAACGTGTATTAGGAAGCACTTTCTAATTATTAAGTAAACTAATAATAGACTGGGCTTTTCTAGAGTCTCTTGGAGATCCTCACTGTCAAACAGATCAAATGAATCCTGGGTCAGGGCTGTCTCAGTATTTACTTCCTGTGCTCTGGTCCCCCATTCTATGCTTCAAGAACTGTGTAGTAGGCAAAGCTCCCACTGACAGAAATACCCAATCCTGAAGGGTTTATTTTGGTATATGCCTTAAACAAATAGCAGCCAAGTATGGTCTCACATTCTAAAAAGGGTTGCATGGAAGATATAAGCTAGGGCACTTTATTTCTACACAAGATTACATCTTCCTACTGCTTACCTGTTAATCTTGCACAGAAGATCAGACATTTCTGTCCTTCAGATGATGTGCCTGGTAGACAGGAGTTTTCATCAAATGAAACTGGATTGTGATTTTTGTTAAATTCAATAAATTGAAAACTTAGAGTGATGTTAACCTTTTTTCCCCACAGCTTCAAACTTGCAAACCACATCTTCTTCACAGTGTATGTATGGAGCATCTGGTCAGTTCCCTTCCCAGGAAAATCTGGAGGTCCATGCCCCACCAAGCAGAGATATGGTGCCATCTTTACCACCAATCAACACTGTCTTCATGGGAGCAGCTGCTGGAGGAACCTAAGTGAGAGAGACATGTCTGTGCCCTAAGCTTACTTTCCA
The DNA here is from genome assembly GCF_024509145.1 of Vidua macroura. Classification (NCBI taxonomy): domain Eukaryota; kingdom Metazoa; phylum Chordata; class Aves; order Passeriformes; family Viduidae; genus Vidua; species Vidua macroura. The sequence continues at coordinate 66,604,255 of NC_071573.1, read as the reverse complement.
ACCCCAGACATTAAGGCTATGATGATAATCCCCTTCCAAGTTGCTGGAAGATAAAAGTAGTACATATAGGTGTTAAAGAAGCCATTTTAGCAATGTTATCAGCCCTCCACACACAAAAAATAGCCATATTTCGATTGGGTCCTGCTTGTGAATCTCTCAGGATTGTTCTCACCATTACAGCTTTTTGGTCAGAAATTCAGGGTAAGCAGAAGGAGTCAGTGATTCTTGCATGCAAGAATAAGTTGTAAAGAAATTATTACATCTATTCCTAATTTATTAAAAATGCTATTTTAGTCTTTCACTTATATCTTTATATATATATATAAAATGTTTATTTAATGCCTGTGTTGCTCATTATTTATTAGGACCAGAGTAACTGTTTACTTTCTCATATTTGACAGATTGTCAAATGTATGTATCCTACCTCCTATGGAAATGTTTACAAGGTCAGTTTTTACTGTTTTAAATGAAACTAAGCCAAACTCTAAAGTTTTTTTTACTGTTGTGTTCTGGAAAGTCAATTTCAAATGTTTAGTGCCTACCTGTGTAAGTGAAAGTCCTCAGGAAATAAATAAAACCTATTATGGAGATTTTATTTCTCTTCCTCTTAAAATAAAACCAACAAAACATGCAAATATTGTAAGCTAACTAATTGCAGTAGCCTGCTACTGTAGCTGGATAACTGAAGGAAATGAAACTCTGCCACTAAATGTTGTGGGATTTCAGAATTACCTGTGGTATCAGCCCAAAGCTTTTTCTGATGGAAATCCATAAAAATATGTTCATCAGCTTTCACTGGTTTAGGGCAACTGTGTAAACTGAGACTGAAAGTAATAAAGATTATTAAAAATTTTTGCAACCCTTCAACAGCTATTTTAATTTTAAAAAGTATTTTATGAATGCCATGATAATCTGTGCACAAACACACACTTATTTATGTCTCTAGAGAAGCCAAGAATATTCACTAGTGGTCTTACAGAGGACAGAGAAGAGAACACATTACAAAACAAACTTCTTGCTATGCATTCATGAAATAGCAGGTGTTATTTTATAATCAGATTGTCCCAACACAAGATTCAGGTTTGGGTTTGAATCCATTCCCATTCAGTCCATTAAATATATGCTGAATATTGTGGAATTGAGGAAAAGTGCATTTTTTGGTGGAGGAAAATGGGACACCAGGATGAAGCTCTTCTTTCTAATTCTGTATAACTTCCTTCAGTATCTCTCTATCGTCAGAAGTTGGACTGCAGAAAAGCAATCAAAAGCATTGACTGGACTGGGTTTTGAATAATTCTGGATATTAAACACTTTATGTAGAAAAAAGACACCTTAGTTCACTAATTGAGAAGTGGAAGACTTCAGCTCAATTGCTTCCTAATTCTGGATGAAGACTTAGTCTGTGACCAAAAGTACCATAATGGTGCAAGAAAGCTTTGGTTTCTATACAAATTCTCTACGAGATGTAATGGTAACACAGATTGTTCAATATTTATTGGGCAAAGCTTTGTAGCAAATGAATTAAGTACTGCAAAAGACTTCTTACTTCATGACTGTTCAGGATATATTTTGTCCTAAAATTTGTCCTATAAAAGGACATGGTTCCCTCCCTATGTATGCAGGTCACCTCTATAGTCAGTGACAGGGGAGGAGATGCCTCCTGTTGCAAGGAGTTAAAATGGGGAGTATGACGGTAAGGGATATGCCACTAGAGCAAGGGATATGTCACTATCCTGAGATCCTTAGCTCCCTCAGCTAACAAATGACATGGCACAAATTATTAATTTAAGGTCAAAACTTCCAGGTTGTTGAATGTATGTGAGGGGAATATGTAGAATTTAGAGAAAGTAGGCAATCACTAGCAGATAGGGTCTTAGTCCATTAGGCTCCACATAAAAAGAACTCTGTGTACATAATTTCTCAAATGGGATATGGGATTTATATGCACCATTTCCAGTAATTTTCTTTTTGTTATGTGAACCATTTTGCACTGGGTTTTGTTGGGTTTTTTAGGGTTCCCCCCCCATAAACTACTGTGTCTGCACATCATCTGAGATATGATCATATGTCAGTAATGCGCAGATTCTCCAGAAAGCTGCAGAACACAAAGTAGCATGAAGTATCACACTGTTGGAAATTGCAGTTCATTGTCAAGAGCAAAGAGCAATAAAAATATTCTAATATTCAAATAGCCAAGTGCGAGAATTCTCTCATAGTGCTGCAGAACAAAACAAACCCATCATAATTGTAACTAGAAAAACCAAATGAGAAATTTCTATTTTATGACTCATTAGTTCAATCAAATAAATGGTTTGATGAATTCAGTACATTTTGTCTGTATAAAATGAAATAACTCATAGCTTTTGTGAATTGCAGTAAATTATATGAAGAATTAATGGAGTCGCTATTTGGTGGTTTTGTATTAGTAAGTTCAGTTGCATTTCTGTGGATGCATTAATACATTGGTTTTAATATATACATGCCTGGAAATCTCTGTTAAAAATTTAAAAATTGTACTTATTGAGTACAATCAGTGTCAATGAATCTTGCCTAAAGGAAAAGTAAAGCCCTTTTTTTGAGAAAGAAACATAAAAAATTAAATGCTTTTGATCTATTTTGTCAGTATCAATTACTCTGAACTAGTGTTAGGAAAGGCAAAAGAGGTGGGTAAGCAAGTCAAATTTGCTTCCACTTCTAAAGTAAAAGTGATTCTATACAAATTATATCAACTAAGATGAAGTAACAATGGAGGAGAACCAATTGTCTTGTGAGCCATGAGCCCATGCCTCGCTGTACAGAATTTGTGCTGGAAGAGGGATGCAGTTCTTTGACCCTGAAGGTAATTAGGACCATGGGAATATTGCTTCAAACTCAAAATTAGCAAGAAGGTTGGCTTTTACCTTTAAATGTGCAATGAAAGCACAGTGAAATAATTTGCAAAAGTAAACCTGTGTATTGTTCTGTCATACCACACGCTAAATCACTGGTCAGATCAGCATATAAGTGATTGTTGGTCACTGAGAGAAAGGGAGTCTTCGACCCAGAGCCTCATACCTGGTGCAGGCTATTAGAAGGTCACAGAAAGACAAGAGTAGGAACAGATGTTTTGCATGATGGAACACAGTATTTTTTCCCTCAGTATGGGGTCAGGACTGAGTGGACATTAGGCTTATGGAGCAAGAAACAGTGGTACAAAAAAAACCCCACTCTTAGAGCACTTGGAGAAAACCTGTAGAGATGTTATCAGTCTTAGAAAAACAGATATTTGACACTAAAGAATCAATACAGGTTATTGGTGCCATACCTGTGGACAGAGGTGTACTGCTACAGGCTGAGCATCCCACACCACCAACATTACTGTTCCATCAAGCAAAACTTAAAAGGGTTGAGGCTGCCTGCTAGTGATTAGATCAGCATAGTTCAGGAGGCTGAACATGCTTTTAAAAACTGAGGATAGATTAGAATTAGTTTTAGGTTTGATATGCTCCAGATTATAAGTAACAGGCTTTTGTATGAATAGTTTTGGGCTATGGTTTAACTGGAATCACTAACCTAACTTTAAAGTTTGGATTAAATTTTATATTAGCCATGGGATGTAGTCTGGGCAAGGATGGTCTGGTTGATATGGGCCTTAGGACTGTTGCAAATAAGCTATGCTAAATTGCCTGCCTGAAAGAGGTTGTAGGTTTAGTTTTTATTATGCACTCTGTAGGATTTGGGAATAGCTATGACTGGGTTTATGGGCTTGGATTCAGGCTACAGTGTTGGATGAGCCTGCATAATGCCTGAGCTTAGCTTGTGTCTTTTGCCATAAAGGTTTGTATGCTGTGTTTAACTTTATATAGTTAATTCTTGCACATTTGATGCTTTCTTGCTAGTGATGTACTCAGGATGGAGCTTAAATCTGATTTAGCTTTGGTATAAGGGTTGACTTCAGACGTTGGGTCAGCATGAAGCTGAGACGACAAAATATTGTTGGATTTAGAAGTGGCCATCAAGCTTGACTTAATGCTCCTGCTTAGAGGGACCCACAAACTATGCTTAGTTCTAGAAAAAAACAGAATGTAGAGAGAACAATATAGATTAGTATTGTACTCAGAACTTTAATTATGATTGACTTAGAACAGGTAAAAGTGAGGTGTTTCTGCATGTTTAGCAGGGGCTGTTGAGCTTACACAAAGCTTACTGTCAGACCAGATGATCTAGTTATATATAATTCCTTCAAGGTCTAGCCTTAAGACTGGACTTAGAACTGATTTGAAATTAACATTTGGAAATGTGAGAAGATTAGCCATGTAGGATAAAACCAGATCTAGAAGAAACAAGTGAGACTAATTTGGAGTTTTAGGTGATGGAGATCACATTATCAATCATACTTCTGAAGTTGGCATTGTGAAATCTGAGATTATGGTTGAGGTTCAGGTCAACATGAAGCAATGAATCTGAACTAATTATGGATTTAAGACCTTCAAAGGTTTATGGTTATTATTGACATTAATAAAAGTCATTAGTTCTAGATAAGAGTTGAAGTAAAAGTCTAGGACTAGGTCAGTAATTGTGTAATGCAAGATTAATGCATGTTTAAGTAGTCATTAGCTGAAACGTCTTTGATGGAATGGAGATGCATCTTTCACAGCCTAAGATGAAAATGATCCCTTTAATGGAAGGACTGTAGGACCTGTAGCCTCAAGAGAGATGCTGCAACATTACTAATGGTTAGACCTCAAATAACCAACGCTACTGGGATGGTGAAAGGTCAGCAAAGTAGGAGATCTTACTGCAAGCTATGCTGCTTCCATGGTCACCAGACATTTGCAGCAACAAGTCTCAGCAGAATCCCTTCTTACAAGGACCTGAGGCCTTATACCAATGAAAGCATAAGCAGAAAAAACAGGAGGAAAGCAGGGCTGGGATCTGAAATATCATGCCCACTGCACAATGAGAATGACATCAAATACTATCTCTCTACATTTGAATTCTTTTCTATTTGCACAGTTTTTTTCCCATTTAATAGTGGCTGAATGTTACAATGCTGCACAGAGCAGTGGTTACACAACTGGGAACACGTAAAAGATTATATTAACAACTGAACTAGGAAAATCTACTTCCCTTCCTTTTGGCTTAGTTGATTATTATCTCTGATCAAATAAAGGACCACATGTTCCTACTGCCCTTGTGCCCTGGTTGCTGCAGTAAAAAGAGACATACAGTGAAATTTAGAATACTATATGCCTTTTTGATTTCTGTCAAGTTTAATTTTCCCATACAATTCAGTTTTGTATAGACTTCATTGATCTGTTTGGCATCAAAATACGTAGAGATCACTCTAAGTTTAACTAAACTGACATGTTTTTGAAAATCTCCATTACAGTAAAAATACCAACTGTGCGTAATACGGTAATAGGCCTTCCTCTCTTTCTATTATGGTTTGTACCAAGCTTCATCTTCAAAGTATGATCAGCCTTCAAACACTAGGCCAGATGTATGAAATCCTCTAACAGCATCATTCCCTTGTCTCTAAACATTTTTTCCTATGTAGGCATGCCATCCAATGACTGACCTACTGGGTCTGTGCTCCTCCACACCCTATCCACAACAGCTGTGATTTTCTGACACTTCCCAAATTTCAGTTCTTGGTGAGCACTTGCATTTTAGAGATCACATGGCCAATCTCCAGGCATTCTTCAGATAGCAGTGACCCAACTTGTGGCTCCTGAGAAAGAACTGATGAAATAATTCAGTGCCCTGGAAGTAACAGTTCTCTTTCACTTCCACTTCTGAAACTACCAAAATACATGTCATTGTATGATTGATAGTGTGGGCAATGTCTAAGGAATTTTTGAAGATAATATAAAAAGTTTCCTACTACTAGGTTTATTTTAGAATTGAAAAGTGAGTTTCATTCTAAGTAAAAGCTATGTGGAAAGTTCTTGGATATTAATTTTTAAAAGAGTGAAATATTGAGGATGAAACCGAAATTGACTCAGTCCATTGTACTGGGGAGATAACACTTCACTTAAATAAATAATTACTAAGTCATAGATTAAGTTTGATATTGAGCTATTCCAGCTGATCATGGTTTTTACTCATTTGGAAGAAAGTCAGATCTCTGATCCTGCTCCAAAGTTTACATGTAGTGGAATGGTGCTATCAGAAGGAATTAAAAACAAGTCTATATAGTCAGCTTGGTTTTCTTCTCTATTTGCAGAGTGATCTTTATCTCCTGACTGTACAGTCAATCCTGTACAGTCAGACTCATGCTTCAGCCTTTAGCCAAGCTGTTCCCTTTGAAGAAAAATAGTGAAAAAGCCAATATTTTGTCCATTGCAGTGTCCACATCTACTCTAGATCATCAGTGTGATCTCCATCCCTTCACAGTCTTTCAAAAGGAGCCTCCCAGGTCTCCTGCTCCATCCAAAGAACTGGGAATGAGATTCACGCTACTTCTGCCAGCAGTCAAGGAATGATGTATCACTGATAAGGGATATGCCCCTGAGGACAGCTCAGATGCAAGCAAAACTGTACTATTTCAGCCTAAAACTTTGTCCTTTTCTCATCTATCTCCAGGCAAAATAGTGTTTGGCAGGTGGCCGTCCCTAAGGAATGCTTTTTCTCAGCAAATCCCTTTCCTTAGCCCTTGCTGCTCTTAGACATTCTTAGAATTGTGGTTCACATGATTTCCATGAGCCTCTCCATGTATCCTGCGGGAATCTTAGATGCCTCAGCTAAGACTGAGATGTCTAGTTGGTAACAGGTCATGTAATTGTCATGCAGTTAGTACATGACAAGCTTTAAGCCCCTTCATAGCTGGCTTTCCATGACCCTGAAAGTCTCACTGCAGTCTGCAATGTCTGAGGGTGAGATATTTTTCCACCTGCTTGGACTACTTGGTGAGCTCCAGCCCCAGGCTGGCTGCAGCCCTGCAACAATGCAAATATAAGAGCTAATTCTGACCTCCAAGAAATGCTGGTCTCATGGCAGACTGGATAGAACTGGACATCACACAGCCTCTAGGATGAAACCAGATGTTTCAGAGAGTGTGCAGTGGAAAGAATGTGTTTAATCAACATCTGGCTATGTGCTCTATGTCCTTGTGGATAAGCTGAGAGGTGAGCAGAGAGATAAACTAACAAGTGCTTGGGCATTTTTGAATGGCATTTGGAGTTCAGCTTTGTTAACACTGATGGGTGAAGAGAGCTTTTGATACATATGAGTCCTTAATTCTGTAAGTAATAGAAAATATCTTCTAAAAATATCCAGACATATAGATACCTTGCTTCTATAGCAAAACTTATCTATCTTTAAAGAGACTGATCTTCACCCTTGCATGCTAAGCAGAAAAACACATGAAAACATGTAAAGCCCCCCGAAACTGCCGGTCTCACATTTGAAAATGCTATCCTCTATTCTTTCATCTTCTTGACAATTCTAAAGGTAAGGCAAGGCTTCCACATCTGCATCCACATCTTCCACATTCAGTTTCTCAAGTAAGCAAACAGTTCTTCTGAAGTGTTGCACACTCAGCAGTTCCTGCTGGCTGGCATTAATGAAATGGCTTTACCAGGAAAGTGCATGCTGGAGAGCCACGGAGATGAAAACATAACTCAGAGAGGGGATGCGTGGGGGTGGGCACTGCTCTCACTTCATGTCACTGGCCTACAGCAGCACTGGGTCAAATGCTACAGTTTTCCCCAACTACAGCATGGTACAAGGGCTCTGATTTATGAAAAGAAATAGTTACAGTGGGATTGAAATTAGTGAAACCCAGTGTAATTGATAACAATGGCTACTGCTGTCAGATGGCGTTGAAGTAAATGGAATTTCTCAGCTACCTACAATCACGCTGCATTGACCAGTTTTCTGTCTGCTTTCAGGAATTTCGGTGAATTAGTAATTTCCCTGTGAGAGGTTCATGAAGCGAGTCGGTGGGACAGGCAGTTTGAGACACACCAAAGGGTGGCCAGCCCTCTATCAGCTTCAGTAGTCCTGGAGTGCTGACAATACTTAAACAGCAAAAATCTGCCTCTCTCAAGTTCTGTTTTATCTGTTTTGTCCCTCAAGAAGAGCTTCAAAAGCTGTAGTGCCAAACAAGATTAGGCTGAGATCAAAGCACAGGTCTATGCAACCTGTGTGATGGATATGATATGTAGGAGAACATTTGGATCAGAGATTTAGGTATATTGAACATTTGATGTCTGATTTAGCACTTTAATCTGTCCTGAAAGAAAATTATTCTTTGGCAAATTAGAACAAGAGAAAAAAAAAAAAAGTGAATTTTGGTGAATACAGCTGGGAAGATCCCCTGCCAATTCTCTCTCTCTTCTTTTTTCAATAACTCAGGTTTATGCGACAAGATGTGAGAGTGTGTTTATCTCTCTCACATGTTGGTCAAAAGACCTCTGCCAAGCTGACTGCCAGGAACAGAATGCAGGTGAATACACAAAACTGGGGCAAGATTAAACAAAACTAAAAGACATATTTAACCAAGGGGTGCACTGAATTGCCTGACCTAGTGATTTAAATTCGGAGCAGCAAAGCAGGAAGCAGGAATCCAGCAAAAGCCCTACTTCATCTCAGCACACATTCAGCATGCATTTGGATCTGCTAAAACTGCAGACCAGAACACCTCATGGAAATAAAACAAAAGAATCCCACACAGCTGGGAGAAAGGAAATTTTTTTACCGAGGCAGAGAAAAATAGCCTAGGTTTTAATATCTGTCATTATTACTATCGTAACTATTTCAACTACGATCATCTTCTTTGCAATTACTTAAATTACTTAGTCGCACTGGTGAAGGCCCAGAATTCAGGATTGCCAGGTGCTGATGCTCATTTTGATGGGAATGCCAGATCATTTTACCCCTGGAACAATTTGCTATGGCTTACTCCATACTAATTAATGCTGCTTGCAGGAGTAGGCAAATCCTGAGGGATTTGTGCAAAATTATACTGTGCTACTCTTTGAGCAGCATTGAGAACTTCAGCTACAAGGTGTTGGATTTCCTGGTCAGCAGGAGACATCCTCAGGTAGCCCAATGGACACAAATGGCTTCTTTAAATCTGCTTCTCCCTCTTCTGCCTTAACCTTCTCTTCTTTTTGTCTTCCCTAAGCACAAAGAGCTCAGTAGTTCTCCACAGGAGCAACTTCTCTTGCCAGGCTCTGCCCTGTTTGACCCGGCGCTCCATCCCCTTTTCTTACTTCTCCCAGTGGAAGTTCCTGGCAAGGTCTGAGAAGTCAGTCAGAAAAGGGAGGTGCCCACTCCGAAGCCTTCTGCTTTGCTTCTGGGACAGGAGGAGCCAGGAGTGGAAGTCCTACATGCACCTCCTCTCTCAAGGAGAGCAAATTCTGTGCACTTCTGCAAGTTGTCTTAGAAAAGGGAAATTATTCTCATTTCCCCCTTCTATCTCCATCCTGAGGGGGGCTTTGCAATTAAAAGCATGATGGCGTTTTGTACCCAGAGAGGAGGAGCGGAGTGGGGGGTGGGGAAATTGCCATGTACCATAACAGATGGTTTAAGTGCGGTGATTACAAAATCCTGAAGTTAAAATAGTTTAATTACAAAGTCAATACTGCCTCCAACCTCTGCTAAGCCCCCAGTGTAAAAACAACAGACGGTATAGTGCAAACGGTAGGAGAATATTTAACCAGAACTTTGCATTAGCTACTGCAGTGCAGCTCTCCATCAGGCCTTCAGCAAACGGAAGATCAACTGATTTTCCCAGCCTGTATTTGTTAACCATCTCTGCCTCAGTATCAATGGGCAGCTCTGAGAGAGCCACAAACAACCCCAAGGAAATAAACTGCAATACTATACTGCACACAGAGGCTCAACAGGGTTGTATGTAAAGTCCAGTATTTCAAGGGTACCTAAGAGAATAATTAGCACCTTGTTAGGAATGAATACAGAGGTAAAAAAGATGAGCAGGTAGAGGTATTTATACATAAAATGAAAATAAAATTCAGTGAAATAAGTATTATATATGCTGGATTTTACAGAAAAAAACCAAAACAAAACAAAACAAAAAAAAAAACCAAAACCAAAAACAAAAACAAATGGGACAGGGAAAGCAGCAGCTCTATAGATCAAGTTGTAAGGAAATCTCACTAAGCTGTGCTCTTGCAGCTGAGAGCCTTGGTGCTGGTCTTAGCCCAGTGTGTGCATGTGCTACATATCCTTTAGCAGTGACAAACCCTCCCTCTGTTGGCCCGTGTCCCTTATAAACACCCCGTCAAGCATGGAGCCAGGAGAGTCAGAGGAAGCCTGGCTCTACTTTGTTAGCAATATGCTAAAATCCAGTCCCATCTGCCTCCATCATGACACAGCATGAGGTGTCCACCACCCCTGCTGCACATGAAGCACTGTGAGGAGCTGCTCACTCCCCTGTTTGGGTGGGTAAATCAGGGACTGGGCAACCTGGAGACAAGAGATACAGACCTGTGAAAGTAAAAGCCAAAACAGACAAGTGGGAGCTCATCGTCAACACTTTTTCTTATCACTGACCCCCAGGCAAAATCAAAAAGTAAAGTAAGAGTGAAAATTGGCTCCAAAAGTGACACTAAAACATGGAGAAGATCTCATAGCTGTGATCCCCTTTATAATTTTTATTACAGGGTTTGAGAGATGAAGTCTAACGTTGGGTGTTTGGGATCACAACTGCAAAGTCAAATAAGAGTTTCTAGTGGCTGATTTGTTTCTCTGGGGTTCTTGGTAAGTAACAGGATTTGGATCAGAGAGCAGCACTGACTAAAATGAGGGGAAAGGACACGCTGCTGTATCTAAGGGAAGATCCTCTGTAATGATAAGGAGGAAAGAGGAAACATTCCTAGGACCTGATCCTTCATGTTGCTGTATATTCCAGTGCAGCTTTTAGGAAGTTAACTTTACATATACGAGCAGATTCATTGACTTTCAATTAAGACTAAGTGCATGCTGAAGTGCTCCATTTCATTAGAGTGGAAACAATGCTCTTTAATAATAGAAAAAAGCCCCATAAACGAATGTTCTGGTGGAAATCACAGCATGAATGGCATAGCAGTGACAACACAAAACCAGCTTGAATTATTTTTGTACGTGAATAGAAAATGCCTTTTTCTTTTCCTAGAATATGATAACAAATTGTTTTGTTATTAGCTATAATAGCATATAGCACTTTGAAGTATATTGTAGAGGACTTGAGAATGTCTAGTAATTTCTTTAATTCTCAGGTTTGCCTCCTTTTTTTACCCTAAGCAGGTACTTGTAATGAGGAAATCAATCCAAATAAATAAGGCATGGTCACAGCCTTATTTTAAAGATTAAAAAAAAAATCTTAGCTTGGGGCAGAACTCTTGAGTTTATATACAACCTCAGCCTCTCCCCATAGTGCATGTTGGACACAGTTGCCATGACTGCTCTCAGGATAATCCTGTTTTTAAGCCAGTTGCTCTTTAGTGACTGCTCTCACCCAGAACCACAGACACTGATGCTCAGTACCCAGTTCTGAGAGCAGAACTCTTCTCTGTCAGGAGATAAAATACACCTTGAGCACCCTTTCCTGAACAGATTACTTGAGGGAAAAGCTGTGAAGTGAAAGCATCTCCTCTCTCTCCTCCTGAACCCAAACAGGAGCTAAGCATGGAGGCTGTCTTCTGTGAGGAGCTGATTCCTACAGGTGTACATTATGTAGACCCCATAGATAAAGACACGTAGGAGTTGGAATACCAAAAGTCCAGCTGGAGTTTGGTACCTAAGAGCTCCTTATCTCTCCTGCTATGGCAGGGAGACAACTGACACTGTTTCTTTGTCCCAGTATCACACCAAATATCCACTTTTTGGAAAGGGCCTTGTATCCTGAGGAGGGCACAAGAAAATAGGTAATTTTGAGTGATTTCAGCTTAGGTACTGCTAATCAGAGGCATGCTGGGAGTACTGCAGTATTCGGCTGGGAATTTTGGCTGTCATCATTGTTAGACAAGCATAGCCTCAGGAAAATCATGCCAACATCACAGTTATGATGTGTTTCAAGAAACACAGCTCTTTGGGAGAAAGTGTGTCTGGTGATGGATTATAACAGTGCTACTAAACCAGGCTGTCCAATGGTAGCTGTTTCACACAATGCACATTCAGGATATACCACACGAAATGTTGGTTTCAGTAGGAATTTGGTGAATAAATTAGGCAGAATTCAGCCCTAAGGACTGGAGTCTTTGACTTCACACACTCCCACAGATTTCCATTCTTTGTGGGATCTCTGCACTCAGAGATGCACACAGCTGATTTCACTCCAAATTCTTTAGCAAGACTTTGGATACAAAGTGCTGGCACATGGGCTATCAGTGCTGTCATCGCTGTTATCGGTGCTCTCAAAGTGCTTGGCGACGCTGCCGGGGATTACGGCCCTGCTGTTCTGGCAGCACCAGATGAGGGACGAGGAGGAGGAGGAGAAAGACAAGTTGTCACCACCCAAAGCTCACCCTCAGAGAGTCTGGAGGTGACATGGCAGTGCCTGAAGCCTGAAATCTATCTGTGCAGTTCATAGAGGAAGATGCAATTTCAAAACTAAGCAGGATGAATCCTGTTGTTGTAGACTGACCTTTTTTCCTCCCAACAAACATTTACCCAGGGTTGTCTCATGACTGGCCGACTTTTGTAATCCATTAGAAGGCGATGCTGTTGCATGGCATGATCAAACACCAAACACAGCAGAAAGGCCATAACTATATCTAAAAAGCCTTTGCTTTGTCAAAGCCTTTCACTAATGCTAGCAACAAAATTATTGAGGTCTGTAATGAGCTGATCTCTTGTTAAATAAGCCTCCTTATGAGAGTGTTAAGCTTTATATCTGCTTTCAAATTAAACACTTTGGATTTATTAATGTTTCCTTTCCTCTCCAAATTTCTTTGTTGAGAAGAGGTGCTGGAGGAAATGTACTGGCAACAGTAGGATGTGAAGTATAGTTTAAAATACATTAAACATATGTTGATGGGGCCATTAGCAGAGTTTATAGATACCACCACCTGTCTCTTATTCCACTTGCCATTGCTTTAGTGACAGAAATCATACTGTAAGAGAGGTGGTGTTCTACCATTAAATCTTTACTCCTGTGTCAGAAAGAACATAGGAGTAAATTCATGCCTAATTGCTATTAAGCATTTTCCATAACGGTTGACTTATTGAGCCATATACTTTTATTTATAAATAAACCTGAATAATCTATAAATAAACCTGAATAAATGAGTAGAGCAGGGGCTAAAGAATAAATACCACTCTGAGTTTGGATGAAAAAGAGTCTCTGAATATCTGAGAGGGGAACCCTTTGCCACTATAAATACTCGGCAGAGCACTTGATGCTTTACTTGTTTCTTTCAAGCCAGGAAGCGTGATCTTAGCGCATCACTGCCAAGGGCACTCTTGGACCCACCACATGTAGGATTTATTGCCTTCGGGTAAAACAAAAAAGGAAATTATTAAAGAAACCCAAATAACCCACTCAATAAAAAAAAAAAAAAACAAAACAACAAGGTAATAAAATAAAATTACGATAAAGTAAAGTAAAATGAATTAAATAAAGCAAGGCAAGGTAAAGGAGCGCTGACACCGCTTCGGCCCTGGAGTGCCCCCTGGCGGGCGCGACGCGACACTGCCGGCCCTCGCAGGGCGCGGTGCGGAGCGCGGAGCGAGCGCGGGGCAGGCGCGGTGCCTGCGGGGCGGGATGTGGTGCGGAGCGCGGGCGGGCGCGGTGCACAGCACAGTGTGGGGCGCGGTGCAGGGCGCGGTGAGCAGTGAGAGAAGGGCGCGGTGCGGGACGCGGTGTTGCAGTGAGAGAAGGGCGGGGTGCGGGCGCGGTGTGCAGTGAGAGAAAGGCGCGGTGCGGGACGCGGTGCGAGGCGTGCGCACGGGGCAGGCACGGTGCGGAATGGGCGCGGTGCGGGAGGAGCGCGGAGCGCGCAAGGCCGTCGCTCTCGAGGAGGTTCGGAGTGCGGCTCACGGCCGGCAGCACTGTTTCTAAACCCATGGTGAGAGCTGCGCCCCGCTTGCCGCGGAGCGTCAATTGCCCCCGGGCGCCGGCGTTTGCCGTCTTCCCGAGGGGACCACCAGTGTTTGTGCGGCAGGGGAAATCCCAAAAGTGTCCTTGGTCTCATGGTTAAAAGGGACGCAGCAAGGCAGTCACCCCACAGGAAGAGGGGCGCGAGTGGCAGAAAGGAAGGAGGCTGGTGGAGCTTCATGCAGCCTCAGGGAAAAGAGAACGACGCCAAGATTCAGTACTGAGGTGGGGAGAGGGGAAGAGACCAGGCAAAGACCTGTAGGTCTTGAAGTTGTATCAGGCATGTGGGCAAATGGTGAGTGCATCAGAAAAGGTGCGAAAAAAAAAAAAAAAAGAAAAAAAAAGCTTTCCTAAAAGTCAAAGTTGAATTTTGCAAAACTAACATTCAGAAAATGTTACTCATCTACTCAAAGAATAGGCCTTTGCCCAACCTCTCCTCTGCCTGCTAGGCAGACTGGGGAGAACCCTTCTCAGGAGCAGTTCCCAGCACCTCTGGTCTTCGTCTGAACCCAGCCCCAGTGCCACTGCCCGTGGGTGTCCCCTGCACAAGCACTCATGGCAAACAGAGCAGGTGAGGGGAAAGGGATGGGGCTCCTTGCAGAGCCCAAGTCCTACACAGAGCGGCCGAGGGAGCTGGGGTTATTTACCCTGGAGAAAAGAAGGCTTGGGGTGACCTTATGTTTCTCTACAACTATCTGAAATGAAGTTGTAGCAAGATAGGTTTTGGTCTCTTCTCCCAAGTAAAAAGCAATAGAACAAATTTAGTGGTTTAGTGGTGAACCCAGTGGTGCTGTGCTCAATGATCTTAGAAGTTTTTTCCAACCTAAATTATTCTCTGATTCTACCGTCCTTTCTGGAAAGAGAAGGGAAAACGTTGCTAACCTTTGTCCCAGTAGGCTTTGATTAGGGGAAGCCTCACGTTTGATCGGGAGATGGCAGCACAGTTCTGGAAAGCTCGAAAACTCCCCCACCAGCTCTCCCTGTTAGCAAAACCTCAGGACTCTCAGAGAAGCAAAGCAACCTTCTGCTCACTGGAAGAATTTAAAAGGGAAACCCATGCATATGCCCAGTAAGTATTTGAACTGCTAAGAACCCAGATAAATATCTAAACTGAAATTGATACCATGTATCAGAGTCCCTAAGCATGATGAGGCGCAATTCTCACTCCAAAATGTTGCAAACTTTCACAAGAGCTAAAAAAAACCTCCCTCGAGATAAAGTGGCAAAGATGACACTGGAGACTTCATTGCTTCAGCCCTTTTAAGAGTTTGTATGGAAGTGTTCAGGTGTCACCAGCAACAACAGAAAGATAAAACTGTGAAATGCCTCTATCCTGTTTTCCAGCAAAAGCCTTAAATGGGTAAAAAAAGATGATTTAAAATTTTGTTAGAGTGATAAGCAGGGCTTTATGTCATACCCACAAAGAATCTGCTGCTTGATGCAAACCCAGAACCAAACCTGTAGAAAATACGAAGTACCTGAAAAGTCAAACAAACCTGAGCAAAACAAAAATTACTGCAAGTGAACTACTTCTGACTTATTCCTAGATGAGCTTTCATTCAGGAGGTGCAGGCAAAGGTGTTAATATCAAACCATATATTCTGCTTCTCTCTGGCCTCAGACTCAGGCTTGCTCAATCTGTGATTGAGGAATTCCCACCAACCTGCAGGTGTTGCCAGGAAAAAAAAATTGTAATTCATTAAGTGGTGCTGAAAGTTTTTGCTGGAAGTGCCATCATGTTGACTGTGTCAGCATTTTCTAGAGCTGCTCTACCTGAGGCCTTACAAGGGGAGATGCTATTGAAAAAGCTGTTTGGAGTTGGTTTGGCACCATCTCTTTCACCCTTGCCAGATTCAAGACCTTCTGGTATTAACTGAATATACAAATCAGTGCACGTAACCCCTCTTTCTGCACTTCAACATAGTCATAGATCCATTTAAATTTTGACACTTTATTTAGCATTGGAAACATTCAAAGAATGTAGCAAATGGAAATTTAAGGTTTAGCCAGAATGTATCAACTGTTGGTATTGGAACATCAGTGAAGCTCAAACAAGTTTCATTTGGCAGGACAATTGCACAAAAGCATTTGATGTTGAATCACAAGCTATTTTCAAGGTTCATACACACAAAAGGGTTGAAATATAAGCAAATTAAAGCCACAGTATTAATGAAAAATGTTCTCCTTTCCTTCCCACTTGCCAACTATTTAACCTGGTCAGGAGACAAATTCACGTGGGATTAATTCTATGGAGCCACCCTCGAGTTCCTCCTGAGTTTCCTTGAAATAAGGTATCCTTTGCTTCCTATCCTGCATGGTTTGGTAATGCAGCTGCACATTGTTGAAAAATTGCCACAATTCATGGTGGGATGGCTGTGCTTCAGCAATGAGAGAAGTTATTTGGAACACATATGTCTATGTTTGCATGCTTGTGAAGCTTACATGTCTGGATTGTTAAGCTCCAGGAAGCTCCCTGATGGACAACACCATGATATGCAGTGGATGGCAATCAAGCCATGAACGTGAGTAAAGAGGCTGATCCTCAGCTCTGTGAACTCCAAACAAACGTTAGGATACTTTTGTAATTCAAAAGGCTAAAATGTCCTGCGGAGTGGAAAACCAAGTAGAAGACGAAGCAGAAGAGGTAAAAAACCTTCTTCACAGCCAGTGACCCCTGTGTTCCATGTGGTGTGGGGATCATGCCTCAGAGCCTGGTGGCCTCGGGGTGCTCCTGTCTTTGCACAGAGCACCGGCAAGAGATGTGACCATGAGGAGCCGGCTGGAGGCAGCTCCTGCCACCACTCTTGCTCTGTGTCCCTGGCTGTGCCCTGGCCAGGCTGGGCACCGGTGGGCACAGGGGGCAGCATGCCCAACTGCTGTTACAGACATTCTTCTGAGGTTTTAGATTCACTTGTCTCCTCCTTTCTCCTGCCATGTGATAAGGGGGGAGTGTTGGGTCTGGCAGTACAAACATCTTCTGTTTTGGAGTAAGATTAGAAATGAGAGGGAAAAGCAGTGATTTTGGCTGTAATCTCAGTGCTCCAGTCTTTCTTGGGAATGAAGGCACATCCCTGCACAAGAACACCACAGGAAAGCAGAGGGCTCAATAGGGCTGAATGGTACTGCTGGACTTAAAGGTGTGGTGACTGGGACAGGGAAGGGCTGGGGCTCATTCAGATCCACAGTGGATTAACTAAACCTGTCGAGCCAAACTCACAACTTATGTAGGCTACAGCCCAGGAACATGATCAGCATATTTGCTCAGCAGCCGTCTAACTGCAAACTGAAAAAATCTCTCCTTACAATGTGCAGTGGCTGGCACTGACACAGAAAGTGTTTGTGCTAGTTTCATTTGGCCCTGAAAGAAATGTGTCTGCCTTTTAGGTGCACCCATTCTGTGAGCACTCTTGGTGCCCTTATGTACTAAGGCCATGAGAATATCATGCAGCAGAAGCCTTCTCTTTCTCCATCTTTTTATTTAAACACAAATGATGGATCCAGGAGCATTTTTAAACTGATACGATGAAGGCCTGCTGCAAGAGGCCAGATGAAGGTGGGCACAAAAGGCCTGACAATGCTCCTGATCACAAATCCTCTCCACAATGCTGGATTTGTCCCCAGTGCAGTGGAGGGGCTGCATAGCACTATTAGCCATCGGCACGGAAGCTGGGAATGGAAAACAATTTTGACATTGGCAGCCTGGAGTCCTGCCCTTCTCAAACACATTTGATGTTCATACATGGTCTTTTGGCTGCTGCTGCTGGGGACCATCTGTTGGGATGGCTTTGTGCCTGATCAAATGGTGGTATGCCAGTTTCACTGGGACATGAAATACATGCCAAACAAAACGCGTCTGGTTTTACTTCTATTACTCTGAATTCAAAGCACATGCTAATACTAATCCCCATTTTAACACCATTGTGGTGCCAGTTAAACCTTCATTTTTTCCCAGTGTCTGCCAGGTTTCTACAACACACTTAGGAACTTAACAAAATCCAGCAGAAATTGTCACTGCTGATTTCACATGAACAAGGGCACTGTTTGCAGGAAATTTGGTGAGAGGTGTTAGCCCTATTAGCAGAAGTGAATGCATGAGCTTCCTATACATATAATTCAGGATTCTTTAAGGAGTTAACTAGGACATTTCTTTGAAAATTGTGTCTGAAACCCCATCCAACTATCATAAAATTTTCTGCCCAATGGCAATGTGGCTTACCAATTTAAAATTGTTCCTGAAAACAAAGCATAGTTAAAAAAAAAAAGCCTCTGACAACTGTATGAAGGCTTTGAGCAGTATGTGAATACTGAGATGCTCTAAGCATTTTCTTTTCAAAGTGCTATGAGTTCAACATAGCTCCAACCCTGATACACAGTAAAATCTTCCGTGCTGCAGCTGGCTTTGCTGTCTGGGTTTATATGACTAACTCCCTGTGAATGTTCCACATACAGAGAAGTGTGTTCCTGACCTCAGCCAAGATGAATATTATTGTCAAAGCTGCCATCATTGCAGCTACTGTGGGTTTTCAGATTCTTCCGGTGTTTGTGGGGAAAATCCATCTGCTACAAATGTTCCCTTGGATGATGGATTTTCCCCTCTAGTCCCATAATGGGTCAGGAAAACCTAAGGGAACAACTCCTGATGGGATTCCCTTTGCTCCTCATCCTCCTTTTGCAGTACAATGCTAAGAGTCTGGAGATCTTAGACACATTCTTCCCCATCCTCTTCCTCCATTAAAGACTCAGTGCTGGCGTAGATGAGATCCCACTCTGTGCAGGATTCAGATGTGCCAATTGAGGTTTCCAGTTTTAGGAAGTGCTGAGACATATTCAAGGATTTATTTCCTTCATTCCTAGATTAATTATGATTTAAAGCACTTAATTTTTTTCAGTTAAGTAACAAACTTCTGACATATTATAATTTAATTACCTTAATTAACTTCTTAACAACCTTCCTTACATTGTCATCTTGTGTATACCTGAAATAAAAGTTATAGAAATGTGAAAAAAATTGCCATAAACAGTTAAGGAAAGTTGTAGAATGTGCAAATTTATGAATGTCATTTAGCATTGTACTACCAGAAAGAAAAAGAAAAGTATTCTTTGAAACTCTCAAGTAATACGGCAGGGCCAGGAGCATAGGCCAATGAGTGGCATGTGGACTGGCCATAAAATTAAAAATAAACTTAAGAGTAAATGTGCAGCTAAATGCAGACTGTGAGGATAGGATGTGAACTTCAGCTATTTCCTGGAGCTAGTGTGGTTCCAAAGTTTAACAGCTTTAGCCTTTGGAGACCTGGAGGCGTGCATACTTGTGTTAAGTTTCTCCTCCTTTCATCTCCCCCCACTCGGAGCCCTACCACCTCCCAGCTGCCCTGCTCGCTCCATCTCTCCCTGCAGAAGGACACTCCTGTCCTCTAACCAACATCCCACATGGCTCTTGGCACTCAGCATCCCTGTGCAGGAGCAGGGCCTCCCTTTCCATCCTTGTGTCCTTCAGCCCCCTGAGTGAGGCCCAGATTCCCATTTGCCCTCAAAGCCTACTGGATTACAAAGGATTCCCTGCTACCTGTGAGGACAATCCAGGGATAGCAGAAGGTAGCTGGCCCAGCAGAGCCAGCTGCTCTCAGGGCATGCTGGTGAATCCTTGATAATTAAGACTTTTATTCTGTGCAATTGTGATGTTTGAGCACTCTTCTTGCACACAGGAATTGTTATCAAACTGTTGTTTTTCCTAAACAAATGTTTCTGTGTGTCAAAAGTTTGGTGCTATGTAATTGTAATTTATTGAATATATATTGGCCATTGCAAAAGGCTCAGTTCTGGGAAGCAACAAGCTCCCAGGGCTGAGACCTCAGTGGATGCATTTTTTTTTTTCCATAAAAAAATTAAAGAGGCAAAACAAATCTTAATATGCTCTTGGGTCACTATTTTCCTTGACCATAGAGCCTTAAGATCTTGGTAAGAATTAGGATGATAGAGGAAAAAAAATTGTGTCTGCTTTATGTGCTACACAGTCCACCTTTACACTGATTTTCTAAACACACTATCCTCCAATATTATTTTATTTCAAAGGTGATGAATAACATAGTGTTGCATATAAAAAAAAAAAAAAAAAACAAGATGAATAGACATATGCAGTATTTGCAAACGTTTCTAAGAATTTTACTTGTATGAAGGATTTTCAAGTTCCCCAAAAATAATTTCCTCTCTTTGCTGTAAATCAGAAAATACAAAGAAATTAGAGGCCCACACAAGGAATAATACCAGATTTTGGGCTCTCCTTTCCTTTTTATCTGTCAATGAAGACTTAATTACAGACTGGTTTTTCTGTGTAATGCCTTAATGTTTGTCTTTATCATGCAGCTACACTACCACTGACCCCTTCAGGCTTCACCACTGCTCTCAGCTCACAAAACTATCAATCCTGCAAATGATCTACCAAACTGACGCCCCTGAGGAGAAAATCCCACTGGTGGCCCTGTGGTAATAGCTGAAACAAAACAAAGGGGCAAGAAATAAACCTGTATTTGAAGTACTGATTGGAGTTTCATCTCTCGAAGTAGCTCTTCATCTGTACATTCAATCCTCACAATATTTCAGCAACTGGGGCTGGCTGTCAGAATGTTCCAGAAGAACATTATCACCTGTAAAGGAAATGGGACATCTGGGGACAACCAGCAAGTTAGGGATAGCTTTCTACCTGGAACTGAGGGGTAAGAGAAGGGAAACTAGAGATATTTTTTTAAACTATATCGTTCAGTGTGAAAAATCTTGAAAAAGAAAGTATTTTGTAGATTAATTGTTTGAGGAAGTGTTTTGTAAGTGGTCACCTCTGAGGTGACTTTTTCTTTTACAGTGTCTTCATGAAATGCTGGTGAAAATAACAGCTTTGCTGAGCATGTTAATAACAGCAGTTTGTACCCTGCAAACTATTTAGTAGGTCACCAGCTAAGATGGAGTTCATTAAAAGATTATTTAAGTTCTTCTGCAGTCTAAGCAATATTGGGGGAAATCCAAGGTAAGCCAATTATTTCATGTTATCAATTAAAACAAAATTGCCTGAACAATCTTAACTCTGCTTTATTGTGCATACACATTGTGGCACAGCCTTGAAGTACATCCCCACGTGCTGCTTCAACCCCATGACAACAGGGTTTTCAGCTGATTCTGATGGGATGATGAAGGGGCATTTAAAATACTCAGTTTTGTACATAGCCTTCAATGCCTGGCCTTTTTCATAGTACACTGCAAACTACAGTTCTCCAGCACAGGATTCATCTCATTAACTTTAAAAGTCATAAGCCCTAATTATGTAGCCTCTGTAGGCACTCTGTACTCCTTTCTCCAGAGGGTGATTCATCTGACCTATTTTAGACAACCACTCAGCCTGAGATGTGTCTCTTGATTTACACAGTTGTGTTTCATGTGAAATGATTGAAGCCTCAGCTTCAAATCGAGCACTAACATGATCTAGTATGATCAAATGTTTTTTTTTTTTTTCAAAATTTTCCAAATTCCTTGTCTAAAGAAACAAAGTCTCCTGAAAACTAGTGAGAGTTTAAGACAAACTATAAAGTTATTAGGTTAATTAAAAAGGTAAGTGGGTATAAAGAAGATATCAGGCTTTAACAAGAGAGTTGATGAAAGGATGCAGAGGAGTCTTCTGAACACTAGTTCTTGCTGCCATCGCTTTCTTCTTCAGTAAAAAATGCTCAGTTCTTTCAGCCAAAAGACTTGCCCTCAAGATTTAGCCCAGCCTGCAGCAGACTGACTGCCCTTTTTAGGCTACCTCTCTCAAACTGTGCATGACTCAGCTGCCCATGTGTCAATATGAGCATGGATACTACCCTTTCAGTTAGCCTGAAAGTTCACAGTTGCAAAGACTTTCTTTTACTGTCAGTTTTACTCTTTGCATGTATAACAGGTCTGTTCTTCACACATCTGTGTTACAGAACGTGTCAGTTTTGCATTATGCAGAGTTTCAACATTGTCTTTAGCACTGGCATTAAAATGTTTGTGCAACATTTTGCTATTTCACTCATTTATCTTTTACACACAGAAGTAAATAGCATCACTTTATTTCACATATTTATCCTTCACCTAATCTATTTATCAAGAAATATGAGCTAAAAACTGTGGAGAAGTTACAGGTGATTCAGCAGAGAAAGTGTATTCTGATCTATATGTTGGCACCTGTATCATAAGCTCTTGTCTCTAGCACATGCCTCCCAACCTGAGCAGGGCTGTGGGTGTAAGGCAACTCCACCATCAGGCATTACAGGCATTTCTTTCATTGGTGGGAAATATCTGGAAAATCTCTCTGCATTTTTGGCACTGTGAATCTTCTGCCTATCCACAAGTTAGAGATAAATTATAGTACATTCAGCTGCTATTAATTTTGAATTAGCAGGGTAATTTATATTTCTCTCTCTCTTTTTTTTTTTTTTCACATAAATATCATTAAAGCTACAGGTTGCAAAAATTAGGATATATATCAACAGAGTGTGCTCACTAATCCCAGGAAGATCATGCCTCCTGTTCCATGGGATTTAGGCTTGTATCTGATTCAAACAGATTTGTGATGTGAAATGCTAAACAGTGCTGCTGGTGACTACGTTTTCACAAAAGCCAGTGCTGGTACCTCATTTTTCTTGCCCTCACACACTCTCCATTGCACTGGAAACTGTAAAAAATTGCACTGGAAACAAACAAGTGAAAAAAGCCACGGTGTTTTCTTCCATGGTTAGATGCCAGTAGTTGGCAAAATAAAAGCCTGGACTGAGAACTGAAGGCTCTTTCCACTCTTACTCCTTGCCATACCTAAGGGGACTCATGATCAGCAGCATGCACGGGTGGATTCCGGTGTAACCGGGCTCTTTGTGTCCTTGACCCTGAGCTGCTCACCGCAGTCTGTGACAAGGGGCTAGGGCAGAGCCCAGTGACAGGATGCTGACACTGCTTTCTGGTGGCCACTGTCAAAAACTGTTTAATTTATATGCTTTGCCATATGTGTGCAGCAAGTTCCCTTGGCCCCGTCAAGACTCTGGCAGTGAGAGCCAAGTCATCCCCCTTGGCTTGGCTCATCTTTGGCAATTGTTCAAGCTTTCATCTTGCCTTGGAGTAGATGAGATTCACTTACAGCAATCCTTCGTAAACGTTCACCCTTCAAAAGGTAGTGAGTGGTGTCTGTTAGTTTATATGGGTCCAGTTTGAAGCTGCTAGGCTTGAGGCCTGAGCACTTTCCATCCTTATGGAAAGTACAATGGGATAAATGGGGAGGTCTACAGATTCTGCAGAGTATTGAATTGAATAGAAAGCTTTTTCCCATTTTAAGAGTTTTCTAAATTACTTCTTAATTTTCCTAAAAATGAGAGAGACAACTTTATCTTAGAAGAGAATTAATAATGTTATTTTGTGCTGGAGAAAATCCTCCTTCAAGGTGTAAACTATCAAATTATTCTCAAATGTTGAGAATAATTCATCTCAGAGACCAAGCCAGCCAGGTAAAAGACAGCAGACATGTCCCTGTTATTGCCAAGCTGAGACTGAGGCAACAGATGCTACCTCTCAACAGAACTTATTAGACAATGGCCAACAGCATGTTGACATAGTTAGATGGTATCCCAACTAATGATATGTGGCCTGCAACAGCTTAACTCATTGCAAAAGCAAAGGAGCAGGCAACCACACAGGACCTGGCAGACACACCTACACTCCAGGACTCTGGGTTTGTGGAAGATGTTTAAAAGCAGCAGGGTTAGCTGAAAGCTCTGCTGCCCTTTGCTCTTTGAAGAAGTCTCCCCCTTGGCTGGCACACCAATTCCCTAGGCTGTGGCTCTCTGCATAGCAGATAATTTATTTGTACTGCAGACGGGCTGTTGCTGTTGCACACGTGCACTGACTGTGGACCAAGCATGTGCACTGAACATCAGGGGGTCTCTTACATAGAGCAGTCATACATAGGGCAGTCATACATTCAGCTACCAGAAGTCAATTGAATGAAAACTACAGTTTAACCACTTTGTCCCTTTCTGCATCCCCATCTGTGTCCCAGACTTGTGTGCCGCTTTATGTTGTTGCTTACACCAATACTGCTTTTCCTAT
This sequence comes from Vidua macroura, assembly GCF_024509145.1. NCBI lineage: Eukaryota > Metazoa > Chordata > Aves > Passeriformes > Viduidae > Vidua > Vidua macroura. The sequence goes on along the minus strand of NC_071573.1, from coordinate 66,580,125 downwards.
GAGACATGCCTTGTGGGTACCTGCTGGGACTTTCAATGGTAAATTATTGTTTAACTTTTTAATTACAAAAATTTTTTAACATTTGTTATTTTAACCAGGTCTCATCTTGCAGGAGTCGCTACCCAAAGATCTGTCATGTAGCAAACTGTTCAAGAATACTGTGACACGCAAAATCTAAAACAAGGATGTTATGCATGCTTTACCTGGTAATGATTGATAATTTAAACTAATGTCTTCAGCATTTTATGGAAGGGTATTTAAATAGTACAGAGATGATAATCCCAGTGCTCTTTTGGAGTTTTAATAATATTAAACAATTTATATATAAAAAGTCTAGATTTTATGGCTTCAGAAAAAGAAATTCTAAGCACATATCAGTGTTGCTTTGTTTCAAATGACAGCCAGCAAAGCAAAAATACAAGTTCTAAGTGACTAGTTTTATGGGAAACTAACTCTGAGATCCAAGTGGTAGCGGTGTAATGGTGACTGCCATTGCAACTGCCTCAGGTGGCATTGCCTATAAGCAGGGCTAGACAAGTTGAAAACAAAGTGTCTTAAAATGATTTATCTTCTTCCAGCCTTTTCTGTTTTTGACCAGTGACTTGTTCTGTTTGAAGTACACCCTTTACAGAGTCTGCTTGTGAAGACTGTTCCAGAGACTAACAGATGCACTTTTCCATACAGATTATTTTTTCCATTCCCCTGTATTATTTTTTTCTCTTTTTTTGTTACTTCAAGGTTCTAGTAACCTGCCAGAGAAAATAACAGCAGAAGTTCTGCAAGATGAAGAATGGAGAACTAGCGAAAAAGACAGACAGCTACTACTTGTAGCAGAACTAGGTAAAGGAAAGATTTTTTTTTGGTGAAAACAGCAGTCAAGTGTGCCCTACTTATCATTCTGTCACCTTTTCTCTGTGAGTCACAAGTTGTTTTCTTTCTGGAGCTTCGCTTCCTTTACCTCAACAGTGAGAACAAGCAGAAGGCCTAGGATAGTTTGACTCACTAAGCAATGAGATTGTTTCATACAAGGGATTCCCTGTGTCAGTGGGCATCAAGGAAACCAACACCCAGCTGCAGTTAGCTGCCAAGTCAAGTTTTTGGACAAAGATCACCACCCTGCCCTACCAGGGGCTGTCTCTACAGGGACAAATAGCCAAGAATTGGACCTCATTGTGACTTATTTCCCTGAACATAAGTCCCACAAATCAGTTTCTTATTATCTCCAACTCATACTTTCCAAGTTTACATTTTCCCAGGCACATGTAATTTCAAAATATTTTGTTCATTTTTGAGTCATTGAACTTTTACAAGACTAATACAATAGTATGAGGAAAGGCATGAAAAGGGTTGATTCATATAGTGCAATATCACAAACCAGCTGGATGAACTTGATGCAGAACAAGATGTTCTTACTCCTACAGGTCATTTAAAAGCACATCTTTACAGGCCCGGTCTTTGATACACTTTTTGTTTGATGCACTTTTACGACACATATGATGCCTTCCAAAATGAGCAGTCAGGGTGAAAACATATCTGCTGAGATAGTGAATGTAGCATTCACTCCTCAAAGTTATGAAAACATAGTGTCTAAAGGCAGATGAAATGACAGTGACCTGAAATAACAGGAAGCTGGCCTCAGTTGTAAATCTGGCAGGGGCTGAGGGTGATGGTGATGGAAGCTTGTGAGCTGTATCCAAAGCCATGAAATATAGCCCTGCCCCTGAATAAACTGGAAGACATATTTCAGTCTACAGCAAGTCAGAGTTCAAGCATCAGTGGCCTTCAGAACCTCTGTTCAGACCTTGTTCAGATCCAGCTACAGAAGCTTTGGAGTGACCTTTTTACTCTACTGTTAAATTTCACTGGCACCTATGTCTTCCCTTCTCTTCAGCTGTGGGCTTCCCCCAACACAGTCACTACCATTCATATTTCCCTTCTGGAAAATGGACATGAGAGAGTAAACTCTTGCATTAACTTTAGCTCTCTCCTGGTAGTCTGGAGGAGAGTGCTTGAGAATCCAAATTTTGGCAATTCCTTTTTCTTTGCCTTAGAATATGCAAAGTTCTGTAAAATCTGTTCTGCAAAATGGCTGGCAAAGGGTGAAAGACAATCACGAGGAAAAGCAAAGAAATGCATGAAGTAAAACCAGAGTCATATAAGATAGAATTTACTTGAACCTGGGAATCTGATGTATTCCATCAGAGGGGAAAAAGAGAATGAGTGCTCTGTATGGAAAAATTGCATGCCCTGATGCTTTATGGGCATGAGCATTTCAGAGATTTGCAGATGTCTGCATCCAGCTCAGACCCAACAGTAATGGTGATTAGTCTCCCTTTGCCCAGTACCTGCCACCTGTTTCCTTTGTAGAGAATGACTTTCTGGAAGGATCACCAAGGGAGACAGTATGCAATACAGGTCTGCTCATTTTCATAAGTAATACGATTTCCATATTACAAGCTGTGTCTAAGGAAGCTTGATGGCAAAAGTGCTAAAAGACAATTACAGTCTGACTGGCAGATTGAGTTAGATCTCCACTAAAATTAACAATTCTTCTGATTGAACCCTTATGTGAACTTCTGGTTGCCTTTAGACACATCACAAACATCACAAATACATGGATCCATGATATGCTGAGGCCAGTCTAGATGCTGGCTCTCCCCTAGAAGGACATTTCATCCTTTGACTGCTTTGCTCTCCTTCACTGCCAGCTTTCAGCCAGAGCAGCCAGCAGATGGCTCAGCCTGACTCAGTTGGGTACCAGGAACCTGAGAGAGGACACATAACCTGGACAAGAGAGGAGGAGAGCTGGACTCCTTCTTCATCAGTGGCTCCCAGTGTTAATTGGTAGTGAAACTGCACCCCAGAAATACATGTTATAAAGTGATATGAGGAGTTGATGAATCTGTACTTGGACATTGAAGACTCTTAATGGGGCTGAGCTGTTGCTCACAGCAGTGGTGTTTGCGCCAAGGTCTTCTAAAATTGCAAGTGATCATTGTTTTTGATCAGAATTAGAGACCTTCTGGTGCTAAGTATCTTAGTTAAAAATCTTTTTTCCTTTGGTAGGCCTACCCTGGATCTCCAGACTTTTGAGGATAGTCCATAGGGATTTTAGAGTTCAGTTTCATCATGTCCTGATTTTTCACTGTGGAGGGACAGTGGCACTAGCAAATGGAAAAGGTGTCATAGTCCTTCCCACTTCACTGCCTAAATCATATGGGTGTTTGTGCTGGCAGACAACAACTGGGCAGTAAATAAGTTATGTAACACCACAGAACAAAAAAAAAAAAGAACAGACACTGTCATCCTGCAACATAAGGACTATTTCTAGTCTTGCCTCTTGGCTCCTATAGGTTTGCTTAGAGGAGAGGACAGGGATTTCTTCACTGGCAGTTCCAAAGATTTCTGCCATGGTCATTGGAAGGAAGCCACACAGCTCTCCAAGATCCTGCTGCCAAAACTGAAAAGTTTGTTGTCTCCCTCTGTTTATGGGCAGGAGGATAAATTTGGACAGAAGGATAATTTTGCTGTTCCACGCAAAATTAACACAGGACCACGGTATAAACTGCTTTCCTTCAGCAGCTGTGTGCTTCTGGCTGGTGCTTGCTGGTGGCACAGCTGGAGGTGGGTACTGCATACACACCCGAGAGGTCAGGCTGAGACACCAAATTGACTGACTGTGCCTTCTGGAAAGCATTCTCAATAAAATTGCTGTATTCCCACATTTGTATTTGAAAGACTTTGTGCACAATCACATTTTAAGCATAACCACAGTCAGTGCATTAAGGTATGAGAGATTTACAGACCACACTTGAAATGCTAGTTTGCCCATTAAAAAAAAAAAAAAAAAAAAAAAAAAAAAAAGTAAAAATTTTTGTGATGTGTGAGCAGATATGGAATTACATGCAATTTCTCTCTGATTGTGTTTTGATGCAGAGCCCACAGGTTGAACTTTCAGCCTTCTACTTGCAATCTTTCCTAATGGTCATCTGAAAATTATAAAAGTATTGAACCCAGCCACCTTTGAACCACCAATGCCATTGTGGTGATTCAGGTTTTCCTTTGAAAATGCTGAAAGATCATACTCTAGCAGGAGAAAGATGAGACTCAGTATTTTTCCTGTAGGTCTTCACAGGACTCACATATTTGTTTCTGTATTGGTAGTGATTCATCTCACAAATGCTTTTGTCCGTTTCTCTCTTTCTGCTACAATAGCCCAGGTAATTAACTAAGTGAAGAGGCTGTCAATTAAACATTGATACTAATCTTGGCATAAAAGCTCCCTTAAGAAACACTGAGTTGGAACATATTTTACAGTGACACCACTGCCTTCATTCAGCTCACTTTTCAGACAATTAAGTGCTCCAAATGTTTGTGTGTCATCCAGGCAACATTAGTAGCTTGAATGACCCCCGGTATAGATACAGTCCTGCAAAGAATGCCTGGAAATACAATGCTTATTGTGACAGCGAGGCTGATTTTATCAACCAAGAGACATTATATAGTTAATTAATGCCAAGATCTTTAATGATAAGATTGTCAAGGACAATTAAGAAGATTATTATAAGTGTCCTTGGTAACAAGAATGCAGTACTGATTTTAGCTTACTTTCACTAAGTGTGGCTTAAAGGTCAGTTTCTCTGAAGTGTGAATACTTAAGCATTCTTTGGATAGATGTCATTATACATTAATCTTAGGAGGAAAACACATTTTTCTAATGTAGCTCTGCAGCACATGAAAATTAATGTGAAACTCTTGCTAAGAAATTAAGGTAAAATATTTCAACGAGGAACTTCTAGCCAGTGTCACATCCTCAGCAGCAGCTCTGTTCAACAGGTCCATGTTCTGAGATCAAGTCAATGGAACAATTTCCTCCAACTTCAGCCTATGTGGTTCAGAACCATGATCATGCAGTCAATAAATGGACAGACCCTCTTCAGTGAGCCCTTTGGTGCTAAGCTTCTGTTCTTCATCTGCCAAATACCAGATCCAGCTTTACTGTGTCTCACTCATGCTCCACACCGAAGCTTAAAGGGCACTTGACATATAATTTGTCTATGAACTGGATAAGCTTACTAAAGAAAAGTTATACTGGTAGCACAGATTGCATCCTGAACATTGAAATTAAGAGAAAAACTAATTTTGTCTGTTAGAACTGGGGAAAGGTGTACTGCAAGAGGGCATTTCAACCTCTTACAATGACATTGTAAATGCAGGGCACTTTATGGTTTAAGGTTTTAAGTGATTACATGTAAGGTGGAAGTGGTTTTCTTACCTCCACCATCCCTTACATCTTAATTCAATATTTAGCCTCTGTTTGATGGCCAAAAATCACTGACCCAAAAATACAGAAAACAAATATGGCAAAGTGAGAATATTATGATCTAATGCTCTTCTGTGTGGTGGGGACAGACTACAGCAGAGATCTGAAACTTGAAGCTTCAAAAAGATTTTAGCGGTTCCTAATAAAAATTGGAAATCAGTTTTAAGTATGAGTTGTTTGAGGAATGGGTGACCAATAGATACAACTTCTCAGATATAAAAGAAATAATTGCTTAGAAAATGTTTTCCTAGTTAAAAAAAAGATATGAACATTTGACATATATATATTTTTAATTACAACCATTATAAGAAGGGAAGAAAAGGAAATCTTTCAGCTATAAAAAGCAATATACAGTTTTGATTCAGAAAAATTAAAGGAATATCTAAAATATCAGTAGCCACTCAATTAAAACTTAATATAAAGCATTAAAAAAATACAGTAGATATATCCATGTCAGGCATTAGGTTAATATAGAAACAGTTGTAATAATTACAAATGGGATTCAGTAAAAATTGAGAGATTTAGCAGAGGCTGCTGTGCCATGTTTAAAACAAATGATTTTATAGCAGTTATAATGGCAAAAAAAGAAAGCAAAACAATGAAAGTCTACTCAAGGTGATCAAGAAATAATTATGTTCAAGATGACTGAGACTAAGACACTGCAAGCTACAAAAATATGATTAAAGACAATCAGCATGTTTTCTGGGTCTTCTTAAACATAAAAAGCATGTGGGTCTTCTTAAACATAAAAAGCACTAATGTCACACTAATTTGGCCAATAAATGCAACTATTTTCTGATAGTATAATTTAGATTTACCCCAAGCACCTGACACAGCACCAAATGCCACACTGATTTTAACCCCCAGTTTTCTCTGAACCTGTTCTGTTTGCCAGTGCCTGATGCAAAGGTTTGGGAAGCCTGGCCACCACCATAATGTAAAACAGGAGATAACATATACAACATGTGGCCTTGAAAGCTGCTTACTTACTTACACGAAATCTTGCTCACTCACCCCGAGACAGTACAGTCTTTTTTAAAAAGAATTTTCCAGAAGAATCAAGACCTGGTCCTTCCTTTTAACACAAAAAGGCATTTCTCACAGTGTAGAATACCGCAATTCTGCAATGTCATCAGATCACAGAAAATATATTTTCATTTCTTTCATAACTAATTATCTCCAGATGAGACAAATGCTTTCCAGATAGGACTCCTACCAACATAAACACATTTACTGGGCATGACTGTCATTCTCTAAGCTGCTGCTTGCTCTGATGTTGTTTCTGCACCTCTTTGTTTTGGAGAGGTGAAGCCTAGTCATGCTTTAGAACGTGTGGCAGCTGAGAGCTCTCCTCATTCTCCCCAGGCATTTGCAAAAAACAAGGCCACACTCACTCCCACAGCTGCATCCCACCATCAGAAGACTGCTGCTTTGCATGAGGATGTGAAAAGCTGGAAACAAGCTTGCCATATCCCCCATTTGACAGCCTCCCTTCCTCTTTCCTTCCTTTCATTCTCTTACACTGTAGATTCAGTTCGTGTTTCTCTGCCAGGTCCTAAGCTGATATAAAAATATGGTTTAGGTGAACCAAGGCTCCAGACCTGGGGGAAGAAACAGGAGTAGGACTACGTTGAAAGTCAAAACTGGGAGTTTGATAAATACCCATAAATGTTGATATTTATCCATTACAGTTTCCTCTAGTTCTCCTTTCCTTCTTTCCCATACCCAGTCATTATTTTCATTTGCTTCTTATCTTTCCACAGCTCATCCCCACACAGAATTCTCTGAAGACTACTCAGGGCTTTCTGTAAAAACCAGTTGATTCATGATCTAATTTTTAAAGGGACCAAATGTTTGCTTCACTACATGTACTACCACAGCTGCCACTGAGCATCCCTTTTACAGAGGTATCATCAAGTGCACCACTGAGAAGAGACTCATAGAGAGAAAATAAATAATATTGGAGCTTACTGGCTAGTGACAATTGCCACCACAGGGACCAAATTATCTGCTTCCATGCTTGAGGATGTTTCTGAGTAAAGATGGGACTCGGTGAATGAAAGGCTGAGCCTGGAAGCATTGCCACTTGCCATCTTCCCATCAGAAGCTGTTGTGTAACTTAGCAATTTCAGAGCCCACTCTTCAGTTTACTCCCTGCACTTGGAAAACTGAGAGGTTCATTTGCCTCAGAGGGATACAGAGAAATTTTGAAGCACCAGCAGTAGAAAAAATATTGCACAGATGTTTATTTACTACACAGAATTAAATCTGTTTGCAGGAAGGTGGGAGGACAGTAGTGAATAAAAGCAAAAGTGCTGCATTTTTGCACAGCACTTCATGTTCGGCATCAAAGCTATTTTTCCATCAAGGATATACTTACATAAGCAGCAGCTGCTGCTCAGCAAGTCTGTTTTCCTTAACTACTTTATAATTGCTTTATTATTAATCCATCACATTGCAGTTAAATGTCAAAGAAGTTGCAGTTCTGATTGTCTGTTCACACACAACAGTTTTGTTCAGCGGGCTGCATCCTGGCAAACCAGTGGATTGCTTCTGCTGGCTCACAAACTGGAACACACAGCCTTTCTGATGCTGACAGATTCCATCTGCTCCCCTTTAATTAACATCTAATATGTAAACCATCTAATACATGTAACACTGCATAACAAGGGATTAAGAAATAGAAGGTAGCTCTTCATCATAAAGCTGTGTCATCTCATAGGATCTCATTACGAACAGTAAATGGTACCAAAACATAATGGGAACTGCACACTAGTAGAAACAGCACATGTGGGTAGTCTCACTGAAACAAGTACAAACATATATGAGCACAAAGTAAAGTGGAAGGTGTAGCAGCTTTCATAGATGGATTCACATTGGTACTGCTCCAGCTCAGACATCAGCCGATTTAATGCAATTACAAGGAAGAATGGGATCTACTCATTTGTGTTCCCAATTATTGCTAGCTAGATAAGAAGCATTGTTTCTATAAGACTCTGGTGCAATCCATTAAACCCATTAAAAGTGCTAATTAGCTCATGTTCTACAAATGAAAGTGTCCAGGCAGCACTTTGTTGTCTAATACCTTCCAGCACGCAAAAGCTGGGGATGAAAATATACAAAGAATAGCTTCTAGGAAAGCCCTGCAACAAAATTAAGATGTCAAAAGTAAGGGAAATAAAATGCTCTTCTGCATAACAGCAGCTGATGAACAGGCATGAAATTTATGTAGCTGGGGGACAGGGCTTGTCACCATTCATGGCTGGCTAAGTTATGTGAAAGGTCAAGGCTGCTATGTTTTCATGATAACATCTAAGCAGAACACAAGCATTTGGAGAGTCTCATCCCCACGTCTATCCAGTGAGCTACATTAAACTCATACAGAACAGCTGCAACAAGGCTTGCAATGCTCAACAAAGGGCAGGAAGATTAGACACCTCGATAATAAGACATGAAAGACCCTAATGGCAAGTGGAGAAGGGGAACTGTGCTCACTAACCTGCACCAATGACAGAACCATTATTTGAAGCCTTTGAGAAACTGAAAGAGGGGGAGGGATGAACTGAGTGTGAGATCAGCACCTCCTGGCAGGTTTGGTCTTTGGTTTTATGCAGCATGTAGGCTACAATCTTGTGCTACGAGCTCTTGAGCTTATAATATTGTTCTAAGTTTTGCCAGTTGTTCTCCATTTGCCCAGAATGGATCTGGAAGGCCAGTCTCTGAAAGTGTGCTCACATGAAACTGCTCTGTGCTGTGGGTTGAGCAGTTCTCAGAGAGGAGAGAGGAAGGAACTGCTCACATGTCTTTAAGCTTCATTCATATTTGCATTTCCCTCTTTCCTGCTCCCAGTTTTGGGAGGCATGTAAACAAACACCTTACTCCAACCTATACAAGACAGCACAGGAGCCCATCATTCACAGCATCTTCAATGGGGGCTGGTCAAAATCTTGAGGTGAGGAACAGGGTTTGCATGGGATCAGTCCCATCTGGGACTGATTGTTCAGCAACTGAAGTGGAAAAAAAAGGGGATTGCGTTGAAGTCAGTGCAAATACACATAAGCCCACTTTAGCACGTGCCTTATATCTCTCTTTCTTAGAACCTGAGTACCTGATAATATGAATATTTAAGAATCAATGAAAATAAATACAGTTCATGAAGAGTGCAGGCAGATGATAATGAAGTGCCTCACAAGACACATGCCAGTGTTACCAACTACCCCAAAGTGCAGAGATCCAAACTTAGAGCTAACAAATGCCACTGGTCATATTTGCTTTGTTTTCTCTCTACTCATCTCAGCTTTTCTGTTTACACCACTGATATTTTTCAATGCTAGAAAGGTATATTTTTTGTCAGGTGATGCAGATGATCTGTCTGTTTGTGCCTGCCATACTTGCCCTGTCCTTTTCACTCTGGTTAATGGTCATGTTTACACTGTTGCAAAGGCAGTGCTGAACATGCCTTAATAAAGCACATCAATATTGTGACAAGGCACACGTTTCACTTGCCTGAACTATGTGCTGTTACCAGCCATTACATACTTGGTACTTACCTGTAATTTAGTACTGTCTTGAGAAAATACTTAAAGGGTAAGCAAAAATAAAAGCCCTAGTCCTGGTCTTTATTCAGTTCTTCCTGAAAGAATAAAGTTATTCTAGTTATTTTGTTAGAGTGCTAAACATAAATTGCTTCTAGTTATTTTTGTTAATGTGCTAAACATAAATTGCTTTACAATTATATTGTTTTCCCTGAATTTGGAGAGAATGAACCTGTACTCATTTATTTTGCTGAGATTTGCTTCATAGTAGCTTTAACTTCAGTCCTGGATTTCCTAACCCTTTTCTTTTTCCTTTTTTCCTGCCACAGGCTAAATCCATTAGATAGATACACAATCATTTAGAAGCCATTAAATCTTACTTTTGAGAAGAGGCCCTCTAGTTAGAATTTCACTCTTATCTCGGTTCCGATCAGAGGAGGAAGTCCTGTCACAGGGATCCTGCCTTGAAGACTTCACCGGCACCACGCTCTGCAGGAGAACACCTATCCTCCTCTCCACACCCCTGTGGACTCAAAAGACCCTGCTAAAGCAAGCACTGATTATCTATCTGCCTGATCTTCTTGTTTGCTCCCTTGGGAGTGGTCAGCTCACAGCAAGCAAGTTGAAATCCAGATTTGCTGCAGCAGAGACTTGCTCCAAACAATATTCCAGCCCAGCACAGGACAATTTCTGGGTTTGAAGCCATGATCTTAAGGGGAGGAACCTTACACTTGCACTGGCTAATGGATGATACATTTCAATAAGGTGGGGGAGTAGAAGTTAAAGGAGGGCTTTCATAATGATGAAATAAATTAGTTAGAATGATACCATAGACTAGGTAGTCCCAACAGAGTGTGTGTGGGAGCATCAATCCATAGGTTATCGAGCCCTTTCTTGCTCTCTGATCAGCTGTGCATTCTTAACTGCAGCCAGAGGAGCCCCTCTGTGAGAGTCCCAGGGGCTGGGGGAGAGGAAGGGAAAGAGTTTGTTAGAAACCAACACCTGCAGTGGGGGTAGAGGCTAGAGGAGATGGCCAACCCAACCTCGCCATCAGGAGCAGAGGAGGAACAGGAGTTTAAGCAGATAATCCCATGAGCAGCCATGAGAAGCCATGCAGAGAGGTTTTCTGTAGCTGCCTTGCATGGATTTTCTGCTCCCTCATAATCTGGTTGATTTTATGCTCAAATTGCAGCCTTTGCCTTCAGGGAAAGTACTAACATTGGTGTGACTCCTACATTTATCTGGTAGCTTTCTCAAGATTTAGGAGTACAGTTTCATGGAGCTTTCTTAAGACAGGAGTCCAATATCATGGCAGCCTCTGTTCTTCATTCAGATGTTTTTGAAATGGACAGAGGCATGCAAAGAGCCACAGACACTGACTAGGCAGAGTTTGCTTACAGAAATCCTACTTTTTTAGCAAAACAGGTCGCACTTGAAATCTAGCAAGTTTCATGAAAGGCTGGAATCTAGCTTTGGGGAGAGGTCTAACTCAACCCTAAATTTTGACTACTTTACTTATTTTCATTTTGATTTAACCATCTTTATTTTTTTTTTTCTAAATCAAGATTGTGCCTCAAGGCAATTGAACTCAATTGTATACCTCTGTAATATTATGCCAGTGGAAGTGAATACATTATGGTCATTTGTCAAAGAAGTTTTACAAATTGTTAAACCAAATTAAGAGAGCTTTTTGAGGTTATTAATAATTTTGAATTTTTCTTGTATTTAAAAAATCCAACATTTGCATTTGAGCAAAGATTCCAAGCAAGTTGAACTTGCACAGAACAAATAGCAGACAAGTTGTCAGAAGCTCCTGTGTTTCAGGCAGGATCACCAGTAGATTTCAGGCATTTCTATCTTATTTAATCACCACTAACTGCAGCCTGGAATGCTGACATGATGTGTAGTGAAAGCAAAGAGTGTAAATTGGGCATGATAGAGGTTTCTTGATGCAGGAAGGAAGTAACATAACACTGAACACAGCTCATGTTGCACTGTGAGAACAGAACGAATGAGCAAACCAGGTCTCTGTCACAAAACAGCAGAGAAAAAAATTAAAAAGAGGTAAAGGAAAAGCATAACAAAATATCTCCCTTTTACTTACTAAACTGATATTTTTAAATGCAAGAAGAAATGATATAACTTTAAAAACATATTATACTTTAGTTAGAATGGCAAATTAAATAATTATCATGTTGAATTTAGTGAGAAAAATCTTATGATTAAGTGCCAAAATCTTTTTTCTAAAAGCTTTTGTGAATTTAGCTTCTGTCAGCTCTCAGGAGCACTTCTGTTCAGAACTCCAGACAGGGATCTTCAGGCTCAGCTGCCAGTTTGCTGAGAACACAACACACTCAGTGAGTAGGAGTTCAGGGTGTATGCCCCACTGGGCAATTAAATGCCTAAACTTTGGTGGCTTAAAATTTCTGCAGTGTATTTTAATATGGAAAAATCTTCTTGAAGCTCTGTTCTCAGGTTTATGACATTATTGATTACTGAGGTTTGAGCAAAATTCTTAGAAGCCTGCTTCTACCTGCTGTGCATAGGTTGGACTTGATGATCTTAGAGGTCTCTTCTAACCTCATTATTCTGTGATTCTCAAAAAACCACAAATTGTTATCTTTTTACAAGGGAGTGTAGTGATAGGACAAAAACAAATGTCTTCAATCTGAAAGAGGTATTAGAAAGAAATTAGATTAGATATTAGGAAGAAATTCTTCATTGTGAGGGTGGTGAGGGACTAGAACATATTGCCCAGAAATGTTGTGACTTCCTTATCCTTGGCAGTGTTCAAGGCCAGGTTGGACAGGGCTTTGAGCGACCCAGTCTAGTGCAAGGTGTCCCTGCCCATGGCAGGGGGTTGGAATTAAATGATCTTTAAGGACTCTTCCAATCCAAACCATTCTATGATGATTCTATGTACCTTGCACCTCCTCAGTGTACCCCATTCAGAGGGGTAAAAATGGACTTTGAGTGGGCACTGGTAATGCTCAGCTGCTGTTCCTGCATATCCCAGAAGCCCTTCTTTCAGCTCATCTTGCCCTAGGAAATGTTTCCTCACTCTTACACCCTGGTGGCACATCCATCCTACCACACAGAGGCTGCGCAAGGGATGGGTGGTCCCATGGGTGCAGGTTATTGGTGCAGGGAGCCTCGGGGTCCAGCACACACTGAAACCTCTGTGGACCCCAGGAGAAGCTCCATGGTGGTGCTTTAGGCTACTGTGAGAAAAACAGACACAGGGAGACTCAGACACCAGGGGAAAGGGGACAGCAAGAAGCAGACTGGAATTTCCTCCAGTTTTCTTTGACTTTGATTCTGTTTCTAAACCCAAAACACTGAACCTCCTCCTTAGAAAAAATCTGTGGGATCTTACTCTCCACAGGAATTTTATAATTAACCCAGTTTTACAGTTATGCTCACCTTCACTGAAACCGAGCAACTTAGAGAAAAAGATTATTTTTATTGTACACTGGTAAACAGTTGTTGCCCTAGCAAATCATCTTTCTCTGAAGAGAATGAAAAACTCCTTAGGCTGACTGAGACCACCTTTGCAAGCAGCCAGTTCAGAATTACCCTGACTTAAAAACATAAATAAATACTGACCAGATTTACAAATCATTCTCTAGCCTCACTCACTCTTTTCAGAACAAAAAATACTATTTAGCTGCTCTGAGATTAACAGCCTTGCTCAGATATTCAACACCATATGAAGAATACTCCAGAGAAGACTGCCATTGCAGTCTGTAATATATCTCTTAGAGCTGTTATATTATAGACTCCACATTGTTTGTTGTATCCAGCTACACTATGATACAAAAAAGCCTCTCCTTTTTGTTACATGTCACCTCATTTTACCTTCATAAAGAAATGTTTAGGTTTCTATCCTTTTGGACGGGACTGAATAATGTCACTTTTTATTTATGAACATATATTTTGAATTTCAACACAAGGACAGACCCAATGAACAGCTCTATTATACTTAAGAAATTGAGTTTCTATTCATAAAGAGCTGAGTAGTGCCTGTTAGATGGTTTCCCAAACAAAAAAGCACTGAATACCTCCAAATGAGGCTGACTATATCAAAACACTAAAACATGAATAGGATTTCTTCTCAAAGGAAAGACTGAATCAAAGTACAACTATAGTGATATATCTTCTAATACAGCTATTTACATTCTAAGAAGTACCTTTACCTTGGCTTAGAATCACTCTGATTTCTGCTACAGTGTTTTTGTCATAAATATGCACCTTATTATACTGAGGAAGGGCTTCAGTGTACTGTGTATAGGGCACATATACACACTAATTCTCCTGAATAGAATGTGGTGTTTGCCATGAAATATAATACTTGCCATTTGCAGACTTAGAGTATCTTAACTGTGTGTTCATATTTTTGTCTGCTAATACTTTAAAAAAATATTTACATGAGCAAAAGTAACTGTAACTAATCCCTGATAATAATTTCTCAAGAATTATTCAGGAGAAGAAGACTTAATTCCCCAATTCAGTGACAAAAACAGTTTTGAGTGCATAGTCTTAACCAAAACAATAGAAAATAAAGGGGAGATAATATTGCACTTTTTATAGAAGCCACACACAACCTTATCAAATTGTACATCAGGTAACAAAACACAGACTTAGGAGAAATGTTTGAAGATGGAAATTTATCAGCGATGCAAGTACACATTCCAAGCAATACATACACTTTTCTTTTTTTCTCAAGGAGAATTTTATCATTTGCAAGGGTTATGCAAAATATTGTCATTGATCTGTTAGAGCTTAATATCTCTTGTGTTTGGTTTAAAGTATAAGACAGTGTGAAGACTAATAGAAAGCCTGGCTCAGCAAACCTTGTAGCAAACCTTTGCTGAGAATGAAGAAGGTGAAGCACAGGCATTGCTAATTCAGCTCTGTGATGCACAAGTCTCCTTATGCCCTAAAAAAGAGGTGATCCTGCCCCTCTGGATCCTGCTGGAGCCAAGCAAGGGTGCATATGGAGTACAGTGTTCATTTTTGTCCTCCTAAGTACAAGAGAGATGTGGAACTCTTGGAGCAAGTTCAGCACAGGGCTACAAAGGTGATTAAGGGATTGGAACATCTCTTGCATGAGGAAAGGCTGAGGGAGCTGGGCCTGCTCAGCCTTGAAAAGAGATAGCTGAGAGGGGTCCTCATCAATGTCTAAAAGGGGGGTGCCAAGAGGATGGAGCCAGGCTCTGCTCAGTGATGCCAAGCAACAGGACAAGAGGCAATGGGCAGAAACTGATGCACAGAAAATTTCACCTGAACATGAGTCAGAACTTCTTTACTGTGCAGGTGACTGAGCACTGTAACAGGTTGCCCAGAGATGCTGTGGAGTCTCCCTCACTGGAGATACTCGAGAACCTGTGAGGCACCATCCTGTGCTGTGTACCTTGCACCTCCTGTGTGCTCTGGGATGAGCAGGGAGATTGGGCCAAATGACCCACTGTGGTGCCTTCCAAATTTACTCATTCTGTGGAAAACCAGAAAGCAAATTAAAGAGCTGGAAAGAAAATAGAAGGTGGATATTCTGCTGGGTTTTAAAAAAAAATTAATCCCCAACAACCCATCCACTTACTAACAACTGATAGAGCACATATCAA
This sequence comes from Vidua macroura, assembly GCF_024509145.1. Taxonomy (NCBI): domain Eukaryota; kingdom Metazoa; phylum Chordata; class Aves; order Passeriformes; family Viduidae; genus Vidua; species Vidua macroura. The sequence continues at coordinate 66,564,643 of NC_071573.1, read as the reverse complement.
TTAATAGATTCCCTACTTCAGTCTGATATGCACGTGAAGAATGGGTACTATATTGTAAAATGAATGAACATAAACCCAGAGGAAGGGGAAAAAAAGTCTTTTTCTTCCTCAACCTAAAGTTAAAAAGGCAAAGTTCTGTCTAGTGATGCCACAAACATTTTTTTAATGTTTCTGTTCAAAATTTTAAAGAAGATTTTTTACTTAAAAGGAGTTATTGTTGTCATTGTTACTGTAAAACTCTCAAGAGCAGTGGCATGTGCTTCAACAGCAAAGCCACTTAGAAAGAGCAGTATTCCTGCTAATGGAATTACTGTTCAAAGGAAGAACATTACTCCTTACTTTTCCTCCAAGCCAGCATCTGCTAGAAGGGAAGAGACACTGACCTCCAGCTTGTGGTGGGTAAATGTTAGATTACATTTAGCAAGTGAAAGTCAAAAGCGCTTTCTATGTTGCTTTTTAGTTAATGGTATCTGGTCTGTTAAAACCATGGAAGTTTGTTGTTCCTTTTACTCTAAAATACATGTTTTGGTCACCAGAATGATTCTGCTCGGTTTTTCTGAGTGGGAACATCCCACAGTGAATACCTATGTCCACCTGTTTTCACTTAATTTCTGTACATGATTAATAATGATTCTGATTTATGAAAATTATATAGAATAGTTTATTAGAAGTTTCATTAAATATAGAGTAATAGAGCATGGGATCAATTACAGGCAGTTATAAGGGGAGTTATTGCCCACTGTTAATTAATCTGTCAGTGACTACTAAGCCCTTGTTATACTCCACAGAAATTTCAATTAACATCCTTGTAAATTACCTGCAAGGTAATGACCTTGCAGTAATTTTTGTGCAGAAAAAAAACACAATTTTTTCCTGTGTTTCTTCTCCTCAGATGCTAGGGCATAGCAGGACTAGAGAACTAGCTTTTGACTGTAGGCCTTACTTTAGGCCCTTTATGTGTCAGTACTTCTAACAATTGCATGTTTAAGATGCATTTTGCATGAAGTAAACACTGCTGATTACACACAATCCAATGTGAAGTAGCATTTTCATGCATTGATTTTACATACATTACCTCAAGTGAAGATTTTGATTCTTCACAGGTTTCCTTAAGTCAGCATCAGCAAAAAATTTTCAAAGGTGGTTTCAGTTTCAGATTAGCCAGATTGCTTCAGAGAGCTCAGCAAATGTGTAATTCACTCATCTAAAAGCAAAAGTGCATTCCAAAAGCTTAATAAAATAGTGGTAATCTGCATTTCAGTCACATCTAACTAAATACACAGATTATTTAATGAACAGTGAAAAAACGATTTGCCAATGGAAGTTCCCTGATGGATAACGTGACATAAGTTAGGTAGGAAACATCCTCTGTGTCACTGTTTGCCCCTGTATTTCTGTGGCTCGAGGAAGACCATTATTTCCATATTCAGTTATATAGTTAATTAACAGAAGCATTAAAGAATTTGCACTCTGATGGTGGAAACTATTTCTGTTTGTTCTGTTTGAGCTTCATTGTGATTCTTTAATGATTGAACTTACAGAAGCATGTGAAGAACTGTTTTACAGTGGGGTTGTAATTTGATATGATTATTTGGTGGTAAAGGCTTTGAAGTGTGTCTTGCCTCATACTCAGCTGTTTCAGAAAAGAAGGAATTAATTGTCAGCTCTATGGATAGTCAAAGCTCAGCTCTGACTTAAGACATGAACATTTGTGATGAAGCATGTTTGTCTAATCAAATCTGCCTGGTGCTGCTTTGAGATTATTGAAGGTGCTGGAGAAAGCTGTCTGAGGCTGGCAAGGCACAGGGGCTAGAGATCCTTTCCTGAAGCACTAGTGGGTCAGGCTGTCAAAAAAGTCTTTAGATTAATATTGGAAAAAGTTATAGATTGCATTGAATATGCCACTGAGATGTGTATGTATACTCACTCCTGATGTATATTGCTGAAATAGACTAGAGGTAGAGAGGTAGAGAGGGAGGAGATAGAGTTGTGATTTTTTTCCTTTCTCTACCATCATCTTACCATCTGGCAAAAAGCTGGAACCCCAAAATCTGTATCTCCATCCCCTTTCTCCTTTGGGTGGGGGTCCCCTTCTTCCCCAGCCCAGGTATTCACGCCATTTTCTTACAACTGAGTAATCCTATACACAAGGGGGATTTTGGCATTAGCCTGTTTACTTTTTTCCCACTCAGCCCTACACTGGAAGGATTAGTGTGAAAATGAACTGCAAGTGCAAAGTGACAAGATGGGTCTCTGGCTTACAGTTTCAGGTTGTAACTCAGGCTCAGCACACACAATGCAGTCCATTGGGTTTGTTTTTGTTTTCTTTTTCCTTTTTTTTTTCTTTTTTACTCACAGACAGCACAAGAATTTTAAGAATATGTAGAATGACAAAATTGGCACCTCTAAGCCTTCTTAGACAAGGGAAATGGTTTTTCGGCAGCTCCCCATCCTCCTCTGCCTGGATTAGCCATGGACAAACAAAAGCAGTGGATTTTCTCCAAGGCTGGGTGCCTAAAACAGGGCTGGGTGACATACAAGAGGGGCCAGGTGAGTTTAATGTTTTGTCTATTGATGTCACTGTATCTTCAAAGGCACCGTGTCACTCAGCCCTCAGAGGGCTCGATGGTCTAACAATTTGTAAGTAGTTTCAAGTTAAAATAAGATCACATCGACAAAGAATATGTGTTTCACAACAGCCTCAAACTCCCCTCTCCTCTGTCAGAGTATGTGAAGATTTCAGACCTACATAGCTCTTTTCAAAGATGTGCCCAACTCAAACTGGACCCTCAGAAACTTTCCATCTCAGCAGTTCATAACCATAGTTGGGAACCATTTTTCCCTTCTTGTGCATCTTGTGCTTAGCTGGGACAATATCAGCTTGATTCAGCAGCAAGCACCATTTGACAGCCACCATGACCTACAGGACTCAGCCATGAGTTTCCACGTCTTCTCTGCATCACCTGGAGCTTTCCACCTCTTGTGTTCTCATATAAATAAAGTGGCACATTATGATATTCCCAAATATTTTTATTAGCAGGTGTCTTCATTGCAGGTATTCATCAGCTTTTCTCAGAGTGGACAGAAGACAAGGGCTTGATCCAACAAGGGGAATATGTGTGCCTTCATTTCCCAGGTTCAGAGTGGCTGCTCTGCCTGAGAGTGATAACAATTAAAGTTGTTATGGAGTAATTAAACTGTCTCATATCTGAGAGACATGCCAACCCACTGTCAGGTTTGCAAGTTGATGCCAAAATACAAAAGCATTTCTCATGCCAGTGATATACTCTGGGTGAGTTCAGAAACAGAGAACATTGCTGGTAAATTCTTTTGAGGAACTCAGAAATGATTGTGAAAGTACCAGATTAGCCGACTGCTCACTGTATCTCTTGTACTGGGACAGCCTCCTGGTGATAAAAAAGCTCCCAGTTTGGTTAATATTAATCAATATCCCAGAGGTACTGCTGCACCAAGACACAACAGAACTGAAATTGGCAGGACATTTAAGGAATTAATTTTAAAACTTTTGGGTTTTTTTAAACCACTCAAGTTTCAGTGGTTCTATTCTTTTTGCATACATCAACCGGTTTTAGGTCAATTACACCAAAGTTTATCTTAAGCAGTCACATCTTAATTGGACATACAGTACTTTTACCTTGACTATCATGACCAAAAGAGAATTAGATTTTTAAGAGATCTTTAATGAGAGCCACATTTTACCTATGGAAAGCAACACTAAAATGTAAAATCAGTTGCCTAGTAAAATATTTTTTTCATTAGAATAGAGAAATGGAAAAAGAGAGGGCATCTTTTAGTTATAGGATTAAACAAACAGAAAAGCTGAATGCATATATATATATTTGTATGCATACTTGCATAAATTAAAGACTTTAAAAAGAACAATCATTTATAAAGAAAATCAAACTAAAGACTGCACAAAAATTGTAATTTTTCCATTTTTAATGGCAATTGTTCATTATGTTCCGTTAAAAACAGTCACTGATAAATACATTAACAATAAGTAAGTAATATGGTCCACTGCCTGTAATGTGAGTGAAAAATGAGTATTTCTTCCTTATTCCTCAAAGACTTTAAACAAAGATGATAAATCAGTGTCTGATGTTAAGCTTTTGCCATTTTACTGCCTGTCTGAGTGCGAAGTATTACAACGAGAGGTATAACTAAACTGCAGTTGTCCAGCTGCATCAACATAGGACATTTTGGGATGTGCTATTCTTGCTTTCTAATTATCATAATTGACCAGAAGTCAGAGTTTTACAGGTTGTTAGGCACTAGTCCTCTGGAAGTCCTGGAGTTTAGGAACCTACATCAGTAAAATATGTCAATGACAGAGAAGGCATACAAATAAATGTTTTGAAATCTGGAACTAATTGATTTCTAAGTTTTCTCCACACTGTGTCTTCCAAATGCAGAGAACATCTGCATAGCCAGAACATCAGGGTCTATGCTCAGCAACCTGCCTGCGCACTGGGTCAGTCCCTTTGCAATAACATCCAGGAAAGTTTAAGGAAGATGCAAGACTTGCCTCTGTCATACCAGTCTCCAAATCAGCCTCACAAGCTGCCTTGTCTCTGAGCATAAGAACAATTCCTGATGAATGTGGACCAAGTCTATCTTTGCATTTGGACACATAAAACTGTCCTTGCTCAAGTCATAGTCACTTGGGTCAGCTTATTTGCACAAAACCAGGGTCAGTGCTTACAGGTAAGCAAAGCACTGAAGATGATATTGAAAAGGTTGGAGAACTTAAGAACTTATGGTGAAACCTCTGAACTGTCACAGAGGATGCTTGGTTTCATTCCTTATCATAGACTGTGCTGTTTGACATCGGACAAGTGGCTTTATTTTGCTATGCATCTACCTGTAAATTAGAAATAACATTCATGGTCTTCAATCCAATCAGCTCTAGGCATGATTTCTGCAGAGGTAGAAAAATCTTTGTGCTATTTGAATACACACTTGACTTTTTCCAAATGGAAGAGGCAGACGTAATAGGTGGGGTTGGGAAATGACCCAAGAGACACCTCAGCAGGGGAAACCATTTATCTTCACTTAACTCACTTTCACACCTGTCTCCTCTATTCTTTAGGCTCTGCAATGTATAAGCAGTAAATTGGAGATAATCAGAACCAGTAATATTTAACCTTTCCATGGCAGTTTGTGAAACAGCTTTCCAGGGTGCCACTTTTTGCAGTTCATCCCCTACAGTGTGCATTTGACACATATTTGTTTTGAGGAGTTTTAAGCTGTAAAGATATATGAATACCTGCTGTCCACTTAATCCTGCTTGTCAGAGATGGGCTACCAGGCAGGAGGGATCTTGAGCTCTGACCTACTAGGGCTGGCCACACTTGCAACTTAATTGAATAGACTTGAGAAATGAAACAAGTTCTTTGAGTCACATGGCACAGTGCATTTAGTCAAAATAAGGGAAAAAAAAAAAAAAAAAAACAGAAAGAGAGAAAATGTATCTGGCAGTTATGTTTTAGGGGAGCAAGGAGCAAAGGAAAGAGACAGAGGACAGGAAAGGGGCAAGTGAAAAGCCATTGCTTCCTTCAGGATGCACAGTAATATTTGCTGTAGAGGCAGGAACCAAATTCCTCTTTTTATAATCAGCATAATCCACCAGAAATAATATATAATTCCTTGTAACTGAACGGCTGTCTCACAGATGGATGGTGTAATATGTCCCTTGCTTCCCTCGCTTCCCTCCCTTCCTCTCTTTCCCTCAGTGGAAGTTCCTGTAATTGTCACTTTGTAATGTATATTCCAGCACATGGACATGCAGAATGAAGGCTACATGCTCATTTTGCACCATAAATGATGTGTACTGCCTTGTGTCACAAACAGTAAATCCTTTATACCGAAAGTCTGTTCATTTTCACACCATTCACTTGTTCAGTAACAGTTGTCCAGATTTTTTAATTCAGCTCCTTCCACTAATCCAGCAACTGCTGGTCTTAGACAGGTGCAGGGATCAAACAGGCTCAATAAACTGAAACATCTGGCCTGGAAATGATAATAGCCCCTTTTACTCTCCAAAGCAGAGAAGGAATGCAAAGTTTTCAAATGTTAAATCATGCAATTAGCCCTTGTAATATACTTTTTAAAAAATTGAAACAATAGTGTTTTCTGTTCAGGGTTCCATCATCATTTAGGTCTTGCTTTCGCCTCTGCTGCAGAAGATGCCAGGCCAAAGGGATCAAAACATCATCTACTACTAATAGATTTTTTAAAAACCCAAACAAATGCGACCTGCCTCCCCTCCTTCACAATCAGTCATTTCAAGAGGCCCATCCATACAATAAGCCAAAAACTAATTCTGTGGCAGTGTTTGGGAAGACCTATGCCCCAGAGAATGGAAAACTCCCTGTACAAGCCCGGTTTCATGAAGCTGAATGATCTCCAGCGTGTGAAGGCTGGTAAGAGAACGGAGTTAGTTGCAGACAATCACCCCATTGTCTGGAAGACACTGGGAGACAGTTGTCCTCACACTCTTTCTAGTGCAGAGACTATTATCAGAGCTAGACAAAACCTTTCAAACTCTGAAAATGCCACAGGAGTATTTCTGCTCAAGGCTGTCCAATTTTGGAGCAGCTCTCGCCATGCTTGTGCTTGGGTTTGGTTAGGCTGAGCCCATGGTAAGAAGGCTCATCTTACTCTCTTCCAGGCATTGTTCCCTGGCTTGTGTATGGCTCCCCCTTTGCCCCATAGACCAGAATCAAAACCTTCTGCAGGAAAGAAGAGTTGTCAGAAACTTTTATGGCTATAAAAGTTTCTAAGGGGATGTTGTCTTCTGGCGGACCATGTATGTGACCAAGTATTAGGGACAGGTATGTCCCTTTTCCAGTATTAGAAAATAGTTTCCATTTCTTGTTAAAAAAAGTTCTCTATCTTCTTGATTAAAATGCTTTGGCTTGACTAAATAAAATTATTTTTAAAAAAGTTTCAAACAGGCCTCACCTTGACTATGGCACTCATTAAATCTCGTGTGAAGAGTTGGTATTTTAATCCAGCACCATTGCCAAAGTATAGTCTTGGTAACTTTTCACTGACCAAATTTTCCCTTACACTTGGAGCTTAAACATGGCATGCTCTCTTGAGTAAACTGGAATGTTCATCTTGGACCAGAGAAACTTGGAAGCCAGTCCTGGGTCCCACTCCAACATTTACCTCAAGTTTCCTCTGAGGTCCGAATGCTGGACTTTCAAAAGTGCTGCGAGCCTGGGTACAATTTGTTTGGCACATTTGGGCCCAGGATTCCAAATGTATGTTCAGTTCTTCTTACACACAAACTAGCCCTATAAAGCCTATTTGTTAATAGAGTTCTCTTGAAAATACTGTCTTTAGGCTCTCATAACTTCTGCTTTCAGGAAAGGTGGAATTGTAACAGAAACAGAACAGATAGGCTCTAGATTGCCTACGATGCTGATCTCTTCTATAAGACAATGATGTATACAAGACAATGTAATGAAAATTGAGTGTTCTTCCTTATTGTGCAGGAAGAGATGTTGCAGTGTTCCTGCACTGCTGGATGTGGAGGTGCAGCCATAGGGCCAGAGGCTGAATGCATTTCACAGTCCATGCCATGGTCTGCATTTCACTGCATGACTTTCCTCAAAGGTCATGGGCCTTCAGCTAAAAACACCCTACATCACTGTAATGAGGATGAGCATATAGGTTTCCCTCAGTCACTGTATGTTGACAGTCTCTGGCAGCTGTAGCAGATCTGTGTTCTCATCCTGGAGTCGGAAAAAGGGAGTCATGAGCCAGACAATGAGGAACTCAGGGAAACTCCTTAGTTTTCCTGAATTCTTGCACAGATTTTCCTTAAGGGCACAAGGCTGTGACAACAAGGATCTCTAAACACATACTAAGTGACTGTGTAAATGGCACCTGTGTGATGAAAACGTGAGATAGAAATTAAAAAAGAGTTAAGTGAGTACCAGCCTTGATAAACTGTGTCCCTAGGTCAGGGGCAGGCTTAAAGTAGACACAGCAAGAGACTTTAGTTCAGACCAGGGCTCCTAAATGCTGAGTTCTCCTTTCATGATTGACCTTGCACAATGAGGTTCACTGGGGGGAGAGAGGTGCTGTGCAAGAGTCTCCATGTGCTCCCAAAGGCAGCATCCCCACCTTGCTGCAATGGATGTGTCAGACCCAGAAGCAGCTACTGCATTCTGCAGCTGAGGGAGTTTGGGTTAAACTCTAAAGGGCAGGATGGCAACAGACACCTCTCCCACCAGAGCAACAGGAGAACATGGTAGACAGATACCAACCAGTTTTGTGTTGTGTTACCTCCTTTAGGAACCAGAGGACCAGGAGCTTCTGAGCTTAGAAAATAAGGCAGACTGAGATTTCTTTGCACACAGAATCCCTGTGGCATCTTTGCTATTCCTGGAAGCCAAAAAAATCCTCATGATTTTTGAAGGAATGATGCAAGTTAGAGAAAAAGTATGTATTGGTACACATACAGCTGATCTCTCAAAATATTTTAACTATATAGTTGCTGATTAGAATTTTAAAAGTTTCTTAAGTTGTACAATTACAATGTAATTATTTGTTTTGGAAGCACGTATAGATGAATAAGTCAGAATTGTGTATACCTTTCATTTTCTGATTTTGAGATGCTTCAGCTTCCTGCAAGGAAGTGAGAAGTAGTCTCTAGAAAAACATCTTCTCCTACCAGAAAACAGAGACCAAGCCTAGTGGCCATGCTCCTAGTGGCATGTACCAGCACTTGTACATAACTTAGTAATTTGCCACATGAACACATCTTATGCACTGAGGATATCCTTGATTTCACTTGACTTGAGTGGATGCAAAAAACCCAGTCAGCAAAAATAGCAAGATCAAGGTCATATTTATTATTGACTACTAAGTTTAGGTGCAAAATGAAACCAACCCAGAGATGTTTTTTCTTAGTATAGCAAAAAGAAGCTAAATTTGAGTGCATTTCATGAATTCAGTATTCTTTTTGACACGTTAGATACTCTGGTTTGTTGAGCTCTACCACTGTGTCCTTCCAAGTCTTCAGTTCACGTGCTCACTTCTGGTACACTAAATCCATCCTATATGTCTGTTATAAATAGGGTACTGCACATACAGCAAATGCAGCCCCCACTACACACCCTTGCATGATCTCTTCAAATAGCACACATATTCTCACGCTATATTTAGTGCTACATCCACGGTAACATATCACCACATCATTATATACAAAATGTCTTCATAAAAACAAACATTGGAGCAGAGAAATGGGTCTCTTCAGCCTGCATTGAAGTCTACCAAGCCACAAAGTCCTAACAAAACTTGTATTTTACTTAGTTTAATTCTGATTACATAAATTTTTAAAGGTTTTCCTAGTTTGTGAAACTCCCAAACAAATTCAAATTACAGTTCTCTGCTGATATTACTCCAGATAGTGCTACTACATGTGAGTCTAGCAACATGAATAAGCTGTTCAGATAATTTTTATGGTTGCATATTGCCTTCTGGTTTGAATTTTGGACTGTATGGATCAACATACTGGCAACTTGATCACCTAGTAAAGATGAAACAGTCCATAAAAATGGAGCAGTAACCTCCTTCCAACCCCCAAGTAAGAAATCTGGACTAAGGTGCTGCTCTCAGATATTGCATCAACCTAAAAAAAGATATGAGCATGAGAGGATGCACAGCAATGCTGGCTGACACAGTAGTCTACAGACTGAGCACACCAGCATTTTGTCATCTTTCTCTTTTTTCCTGCTGTAGGTATCATAGAATAAAGGAATCTTAAGAGGAGGTCTCAGGGAAGATAATAGCAGGGATATGCAGAACATGGATAACTGTGTGGTCAAGAGCATCTTGAAACTGAGCATGTGATGGCAGCAGGGCCCAAATGGAGAAGGAAGTTAATACCTGAGAGCAATTAAGATCTGTTGAGGTAGGATAAAAATGTCCAGGAAGGACCCTGAGTTTGAGGCATTTAATGCAGCAGAAAGCATGGGGAATTGTTGGAGGCTTCGTAGGGAAGTGCTGTCCAGGGAACTTGACATGCCAAGGAATGGTCATTACAGCAACACTGATGAAACAGGATGGTGTCTCCTCAAGACCAGCTGTCCTGGTTCTGGCCAGGACGAGGTAATTTTTTGCAGTAGACAGAAGGGGGCATGGCCAGGACACAGAGGTTGCTCTGTAACACCTCATGTCATTTTGATGGGATTGGAGAAGAGCCACATAGCACGGTAGAGGAAGTAGTCAGCTATTGTAGGGTGTTAATTCTTTGAGATGTGAGCAATCACGTGTGAATCACTCACTTTTTTTTTTCCTTTTTATTTGATGTTTCCAGTAAATCGTTCTTATCTCAACTCATGATCTTTACCCTTTGTGCCTCCAATATTCCTCTCCAGCCTGCTGCAGTGGGAGGAGGGAATGAGCGAACAGTGCACGGTTTGGAGAGGCTCAGTGGGAACACTAAATTGGGGAATACCGTTCCTAAACCACGACACCAGGTAAGATAATTTTGCAGTAACAAAAGTTGCATTGTGAACGGGAAAGGGTACATTTTAGATGAATTATACAGCAAAATACCATCAGCTAAGGTACCCCTCTGTAGCAGCCTAACCCAGCTGAAGTCCTGATGCTCTCTTCCTGCATGGATACTACAGTCCGTGAAACCTCACACTGAGGTTCTTCAGGGAACCTACACAGCTGAAAACCAAATCTTCCAAAAACATCTGTTTTGTCTTGAAGCAGCAGGACTCACTGAAGTGCCTGACACATTGCACGAAGCACGAACAGAGTAAGAGAGGGAGGAAGAACATGGGACTGGCATCAGGATGGGCACAGCAGCTACCAGGAGATTCGACGTGTGTCATCTGGCATTCACGCCTCTGCCAAAAGCTGAGAGAATGGAAGGCTGAGAATGGTACTGACCACAGGACAATATACTGGTATAGTGTTAGAAAAAGGTATAGAAAGTAAAAGAGTCATTTTTAGCTAGAGAAATCCTGAAACAGTGACTAAACAATCCATTAAGTATTATAGGGAGAGAAGAAAATATTTGATCTGGGCAGAAGAAAGGTTAGGAATTAAAAGGTAGATCTGTATATTATTGTTTAAGTTGTCACTGCCCTGAAAGCAACAGTCAGAAAGATGGATTTCTTAGCTCCTACCTGCAGTCCCTTGTCTTTATAACCATGATATTACCTTACCACATCCCATTAGTAATGTTTTCTTTAAAGCCTATTATGGAGAATGAGTTGAAATTCCCAAATTTCGTGTTATTATTGCTGTCATTTCTGATCTTTGGTTTTTGCAAGAAGCCTGTTTTTTAAAATGCTCCAAAACCAACTTAAACTGGGCTTAAACTCATTACTTCTGTAGTTAATTCCACTCAAAGATTTCATCCAGTCATGCTTTTTCCTTAGCTACGAAGAGTTTTATTAGGAACCATTAACTTTGTTGGCTTAAAAGAAACTGCTCCAGCTGAGATAGTTTCTAAAATACTCAAAAGATTTTTCATGGAGGCTGAGATGAGAGCTTTAAATTTGATTCAGAAACAAGGGAGCAAGTAGTTCTGTGGAATATATACACACTGTGGTCCCACTAAGAAGCCCAGCTGCTGGCTGCTGTGCAGATCATTACTTTGAAAAAATCTTGAGTGACTCTCAAAGTAACCCCCCAAAAAATAAGTAAAGATAAAAAATAAGTAAAAATTTTACTAAAAATAAGTAAAGAAGAAATTAGATAATAAGGGCAGGAAGAAATGTAGTGAGCAAACATGAGGAATGCTTATAGTCCAAGATTAAAGCATGCTAAATAACTCACATAAACAAGTTTAAATTAAGATAATTGCAATTGCATGGACTTCAAGATGTTATCTTCCCATCATGACAGAAGACGTTTTCACAATGCTAAATTAAAAGCAAACGAAGAAAACAAAGGTTTTGTAAGTAAAATACTGGAATTCTATTAACCTTTTGTCTTAGAAGAGACACCCACCACAAACCTCTGACAGAGACAGGTGCTGGTGCCCTGACAAAGCACTTCTCAGCCAACTACTCAGAGCATAACCCACACACTCAGAGCTGCACACCACACTTCTGCAGAGGACAGCAGGGCAGCCCAGATAAAACCAGTATCAATCTACTTTGCAGTAGGTTCCTCTTCTGACCTAGACTTGGCAGCTGCATCACTGACTTCAGCCTAGGAGGTGACCTCAGCCAAGTGGATCTGGAGCAGAAAGCTGGTCTGGAGCAGCTGAAGAAGACAATGGAGGAAGCTCAACTGTTGGTCCCTGTATCAGTCGATATGTAGCACAAATCACACTGTACAAGGTCTTATTTCAGTTTTCAGTAGCTGCACTAGCCCTAAGATGTTATTGCACCCCTGATAATTAGTTGCCATGTTCACTGCTGAGCATGTCTTGTGAAAAATCTGTCCTCTGCTTGAGGTCAGATTCAGCACATTCAGTAAGGATGTAATTAGCTCTTACTGGTGTCCTTCTTTGCAGGAAGAAGCTTGGGGTGAGTGTGGTTTACATACAATTTGGAAAGGGCTGTGCTTTAAATTAAAAAAAAATCATGTCTAATAGGAGAAGGGCTGTAAGAACACTGAGATTTTCACAGCACTTTTTCAGATACCTCTGAGTATATTTTACAGACAAGGTTCTTCTGAACTGTAACAGTTTCTTTCATAAGTATATATTGTCAGACATCTGTACCCTGGTTCATAAGCTACCCTTGATCATCCAAAAAAAGCAGTCTTATTCTTAACACAGTTTAAGAACACAGAAACAGATTCGTTTATCAAAAACTGACCTTCAAACCTTCACTCAGTCTATTTTTAGGACAAGGAAAATGCACTATAACTAACCCATTCATACTGTGGAATAAATTCTGAGATTGTCTCTTGTGCCCTCTGGAAAGTCTTCTTATGTACAGGCCTGAAATTGAAAGTAAAAGCTGAGCAGATTTCAGTAGCTGAAATCATGTTAAGAAGCTAGCCCATTCCCTTTAATATCTCTAATAAATTTCTCCCAACAAAATGTAGTACAGGCATCACAGTTGTAAGCTTTTACTCAAATCTCAGTCTTTAAATACTGGACTATCTGGCCATATGCTCTCATGTATTTCAAGGGCATAACGTGACTTCTTTCCACTTTAGGGTCCCAGTGGACTGGATTATGAACCAGCTGTGCCTGGCAAGCAAGGACCTGGAGCAAGACAAGTGGCCTCAGCATCACCCCTCAGCTGTGGAAAGCACACAGAAGTGCATGTGCAGAGAGGTGCTTCCCAGAGTCTCATGTTCAGCTGCAACAATTCCTCACAGCCTGTCTCTTGTGTGTTTGTGTGTGCGGGTGTGTGTGTGTGCGACCTCCATTCCCATACAGCAAAAAGCCTTTGCAGCCTGACAACATTATATCTCTGATCTGACAGTGTCTAGATGGAGGTGGTGCATGAATCTGGCATGTCCTAGGAGTATCCAAGGTAGTTCTGTGGGACTATCAGATTAAACACAGGATCAAGGCTGAGGACCTCCCAGTTTAAATGATTCTTCATTCTCTTGTTCAGGCTCCTGAGCATACGGGATACTGACCCAGAAACTCATCGTCAGTAATTCCTGGCAAGAATGTTTACTCTGGTTAAAAATTCAAATCCAGACTACTGTTTCACTCACCTTTTCCTTTTATTTTTTTTTTTTTTTCTTTTAACCTGAAGACAGGCTGGATGGGGAAGGAGAAGTGCCATGTGAAGAGACAGGCTGTATTATCATCCTGGTACAGACATCGGAACATCCAGCCATGAGAAGCAAAGTTTTATTGAACCAAACTTTATCATCTTGTCAGCTAAACATTTTACTCCAAGACTGAATCTAAAAGAGAAAAGCTTTGTTTTGCACTTGCTATTACTACTCAGTGGGCCAGCATTCCCAATTTAATTAATAATTTGGCTTCTTCAATTTCAGGCCTCCAAATCAACCCCTGGAACCCTTCCTAGGGCTTTCCTTGACATGGACACATGGAGTTTTGCTTCTTGACCATGATAACAAGCCACAGAGTACAGAGGGATGCTTTGTGCTCTATGATTTTGGGACCAAAGTGATACATTCAGACTGCCTGTTATGGCACTCACGTTCAAAAGGGCTATTTCAGCTGCCAACTGTCTAAAGCTGCCAGATGCTGGATGAAGAAAGAAGTAAACACCACACATGAGTTACACATACAGAAATACACCCTTCGGGTACAACCTGTGTCTCTTGCCACCAGTGGTAGCTAGCCCACAGTGCTGGGGAGAAAAGTTTGTCTGCACATATGGTTGTCTCTGCTTGACTGGAGGCACTTCTTTGGCCATTCCATTGTCTAGGTTACGATGTCTGTGGACAGCTACAGCAATTTTGGTAAAGTCACTCCTTGTCTCTATCCCTCAGTTGCCCCATCCACATAACTCACGTCAAATATTCTTGAAGCTGCAACTATATGGTGTGATTAATTAATTAATGAAAGCATTGTAGATCTTCAGAGAGAAGGAGCTGACAGAGTCCAGCAGGATCATTATTATTACCACAAAGTCAACATCACATATTCAGTGATGAAAGCCTCTCCGAGGAGCATTGCAAACCTATTGCTGGAATTAACACTCCCGCTCAAATTTGATAGTACCTTTTTTAGAGGATTTTCATTTGTATTCACAGAAAAACATAAATAAGTGCTCAGGCTGGCCAATCTATTTCCTCTGTAACTGGCAGCATTCACAGTCACTTTATTGTATGAAATAATGTCTTGGGTTTTCCTCCCTCTACCTTGCTTGTGCCTGACCTTCCATTAAAAGTTGCTTGGAAACTGCTTAGAGAATAGTCAGTGGTGCTTCTTATTGATATCTTCCTTTTGTGATTTCTTTGCTATTCTATCTTTTTGTGTTCTTTCCTTGAAGCTTTTTATGCTAGATGAAGATGAAAAGAAACCAGAGAATCAAAGCCTAACATTTTTCTTTTTAAAAGGAACAGGAAAACCATACTGCCTGTATACATTGACATGCTAAAGAATAAAGAAATGCTCTTCTAATAAATGCTCCAGCCAGTTTTTAATGCACATGTTATTATCAAGCAGCTTACACATTATTTTTAGCATCTTGGTAATTAGAAACAGGACATATAAAGTATGTTATGCCCCTAAATACACCCTGTAATTGCCATTGTACAGAAATGATGGAAAGTGGGCACCACTATGACAGCCATTTTATCAGAGAGGCTTTGTAAGCGTAGTTAGAGCTGTCTCCTAAAAAAAGGCTGGAGAAGTGGCTCAGAGTATTAGCCAGTGGACACCAGAGATCATGGTGGATAGTAGGAATTTAAGCAGCAGACTGAGGGAACTCAGATTCCCTTCTCCTCTGCTCATGGGAGTGTAGATATGGAATTATCAGGGACCTTCTCTGGGACCAGAAGCGGCGAGGGCTCTCCTAGGGTGAAGGGAAGGACCTGGAAGCCAGAGTTGTCCCACAACCCCAGCCAGGAGCAGAGTAGCATGGGAGTGGTTGGGTGCAGTCAGTCTGCAAATAGTCCAGCAAAGGACTGCCAGAACAGTTAGGTGTATGGAGCATCCAAGAAAAAAAGGAAAAACAGAGCGAGATGTGTTTTTCTGGCCTGGAGAAGACAAATCAAGTAGGTGAATCTAACAGCAGTCTTCTAGCAGTGTATCTACAGGGGGCTGTGGAGATGATAGAGACAGAGATAAAAGTGAAAGGACAAGAGGCAGCAGTCACAAGTGCAGCAGAAGTGCTGGGTGGACTTGAGGAAAATGTCTTTCATGACCAGCACTGACACACTTGCCCAGAAAAGCTGGTGAACCTCCATTCTTGAAAATTTGGCTTGATAAGTCTTGGGAAAGCTGTCCACACATGTCTTTAGTGAAGATCTTGATAGTCATTTGAGAGAAAGTGATTTTTTTGCATAGGAATGTATTTCACCGTGCTTTGCATGAACTTTCAGCCTTCAGCTTTTGGCCACATGCTTGCTCAATACTTCTACACTAGGACACAAAAAATGTCTCCATACAGGGCTGAAAATAGCTTTTCAGGTCTAAAGAGTTAATTACCTAAATAGTTAAATAGCAGGTCTAGGTAGTTTTCTCCCATAAATATTTGTCTTTATTCACTGAACTACATCAGATGCAGGTTGGTGCTAGGGCTTGTGATTGTCATAGGCAAATAGCACAGTACTGGAAAGAACACATAGTAAAGCCTGAATCTGACTTTATTAAAATCCATGACAAAATTCCACCTTTTGTCTAAATAACATTTCTGACCTTGGTCATAAACTTCCATGTATAACTATTACTGGAAAGGAAAACCCCAATGAAAATGCCTAGACTTTATAAATGAAGAGGAAGTACTTATTCTTTAAGATCTCTTCCAATTTTCTCTATGAAGAGTAGTGATAATACAACTTTTCATTAGTATAGTATTCTTCAAAATCATAGGATTTTAAAATTTTTATATCATGTTCATATTTCCTCATTTTCCTCATTTGCAAGGAGAAAGTGCCAAATATGATGTATTTGTAAGTGATTCTAATTTTTTTTTTTCACATGCTTGTTCTTTTCGGAACCACAGATACTGCTTTCTTGAAGATTTCTGACCAGTATGCACATTTTAATGTGATGTAGCATTTAGAAATAAGACAGTAAATTTAACCAGGAAGCAGTCCTTCTGTAAAGGAGTCTGAAAATAGCACTTCAATATATGTGGAACTTAAGTCAGACTTTTTTTAACTTAATTTTCCCAAATTTAACTCATTGAATCCTTTATCTAAGGCTTTTGATCATGGTTCTTGGTTGATCACAGTCTGATCACGTGCAAACAAAAGGTTACATCAATTCACAGATGTCAACATGCAGCTCTTATCTGTTTCAGTCCAGAAATTCCAGGAAATTATCACATGGAGTTCTCTGCGTGCCCTTCCAGAGCACAGTCTTTCAGGCTAATCTGTAAGATAGTGATTTGGGTCAGATCTACGCATATTAAAGTGTTTATTTCCCAGGAGAGAAATAGCTCAGCCCCTTGACTCTGGGAAAATTGTATTTTATTTTCTAAGTTTCTCTAGTTTTGTTCTCTTCTATTGTCCTCAGGTTTCCATATAGCTGGCTGGGGTTACCTCTTAGTTATTTTAATAAATGGGCATAATGCCGGCAAAAGTTCTTCTCAAAACCACAGTCCAACTCTGACTTGAGTCTGAAGAGAGGTTTTTACTCACAAAGTACTTCAGGGATACTGTTTTGAAAAATCAGACAAGAATGGCAGAATATTCTGGAGTTGGGAGGGATCCATGAGGATCATTGAGTCCAACTAGTAAGTGAACAGATCATATGGGGATCAAAACCGCGGCCTTGGCATTACTAGATGTTTTCTTTTTTTTTATGTATTTGCAGAATATCTTTTCTAATACCTTCAGGTCTAATATTTTGTATATACATCCTTTTCAAAAACAATATAGGAATCCTATATCTACTCCTCTGCACACAATTGGCAGTAAATTTTGATATCAGCTTTTTTTTTTTTTTTTTAGTGGAAACAGAGCAAAGGTCTATTGCAATCAAAGAGCACTAACTATTGGGAGAGCTTCAAACTTCTACATTTTTCTTAGTCTGGAAATGAATTTTGCTTTATTTTACTGCCCTACTTACTCTTAAGTACCTTCTAGGTACATCTCACCTGTTTCATAACAGAGGCTATGCTCAGGTCACCACAGACTCAGACTCAGAGATGCCGTGCCCAAATCCCTGGCAGGACAAGCAACTAAAATAACATGGAGGAATAGGATCTGTGTTGGTAGAAATCATCGACCATCTCCCTTCTGGGATAAAGTCTAACAAGAGAACATGAAAAATTTATGCAGCTAGGCAGGTCCTGCTCCACAGGTCATGGAACTCATGCGCTTCCATGCAGCCAGCCTTTCCCAGTGGGTGAACAATTTCTGTCCTCCAGGCCTTGTTTCCTCAGCTTGCACAAGGTTCTTCAAACTTCAGATTTAGGTGTCTCTCCTAATTAGTGATCATTTCACTCTGTCTTCAAAAGCCATTGGATTTTGATTAGCCAGCAAATAAAAATGGCTTCATTTTCTCCTCTGGGTACATATTTCCTCTGTCTCCTTGGCAATTAATTGAGTAGGCGAATAATAGTCGGTGCACTTTAACAGCCCCTGTGAGGAAGGCAATACCAGCCTGGTCACCAGAAGAACCTCACTACCATTAAGCACTTAGAAAATCTCATCCTCCAAAGGGAGAGAGAAGCTAGATCAGTGCACCCTGTTACATGGAACCCTGATGGCTCCTGTGCAGCTGGAGCATGGAAAACACAGCATGCAGCCTGGCTTTGTTGTGGATACTCATTCTTCCATGGAGATGTCAGTCTGGAAGCTGCTATAAGAGGGAATCAGAAAACATATTCTTGTTTCTCCTTAATCAAATGTGAAAATACTTACCTTTGGAGAAGTCTAGACTAATTCCACTGAAAATGATGAAGTGGTTCTAGCATGCCTTGCAGACAGAAATCTGCAAATCAATGAGATATCCTTCCTTTTATTTATTATTACTCCTAAGATGTTGTGCATGTCAACAGCAAGTTTTTTCCAGGGCAGAATGAGGGCAGAAGAAGTCCCCCAAATGTTTTGCTATTCTCAGCACAGTGTTTAGGCAACACATATGTGAGAACAGTGAATGAATATGCCAACCATCTCATCACACAAATCAGGCAAAATGCAGAATGTGAAATCAAATAGGTATTACATTTGTCCTGTGATGAAGACATCAAGAACAGGGAGTACTGGATAGTTTCCAGTTTATCTTGATACATTGTGCCTTATTGAAATACTGCTAGCACAGAAAACTTGCTGTCATGCTTCCCAATGAGGTGCTGAGTTCAGAGGAACAAGCTGGAGGAAAGAAACCTTTCAGCAAGTGCCGTTTTTTGAATTCTCTTGGCCTTGGAGTGTATTAAGGCATTGTATATTAAGTGTAAGCAGATCCATGTACATATAATTAAATTGACATCAAGAGGTGCTGAACTTGTTTCCACAGTACTTAAAGCAGGCCTTCAGCTTTCATAGGGATGAGAGGTGTTTCTGTCATTAGCTTCAGGCAAGACCTGAATGCCAAACTCTCTGAATGCAGCAAAGTGTGTACAGTGATTCAACAAGCAGAAGTATTTTTAAACACATTCTGGAATCCTTTTTATTGTCCAGTCCTGTTTGTTGGATTGCAATAGAAAACACCGAGAGTTTTCATGGGATGTCAATGATCAGGAGATGCTTTGTTGCCAGTGACATTTGTGCATCTCTCTAGATGTATTAAAATACTAGAAACAGAATGCTGTGAAGATTAATGATTCATCATCAACAGCCACCAGGATACAAAGTTAATTGACACCCACTGGCGCATCGTGGGCACAGCCATGAACATTTCCCTTTCACATAGGCTCCCATCTGTACACAGGTGGGCACAGAAATCAGCTCTTGTATTTTTCCTCTCTTCTGAGAAAGGATCCCTACAACATAAACTATTTCTCTTCTCTGTAGCAGTTTAAAACTAATTAGTAACTTCTGCTTTTAAGAGTGTTGGCATTATGAAATTGATCTGGCAACTGGTCTGCTTTCTACTCTCCAGTCTCTACCAGTTATGCTCATGAAATAAAACCTGCTTATGCATGTTGCCAGTCTCAGGACCTTGTATTATCAATCCTACAGGAGAAAGGCAGGCTTCCTTTTGCTTTGTGTTCATCCCTAGCTGCATTACCAACAGCAGAAATTTGAACATAACCACACTCTGCACCCAGTGAAGAGCAGCTAGGAGAGGTTTCAGCAGACAAATCACTGTTTTGTGCAGTCAACTCCCCATGATTACCACTACTGACATTTTTCTTCTGTGTAATTAATTCAGCATCACAAGCTGCTCAATACTGAACAGTTCTATATTTTCTACTATTCTACTACTTTTAGTTATGACCCCATAACTAAACTGGAGGACTAAGAAGCACAGATTGAGACAGAGGCCTCATATTCACTCAATGGAGGTTGAAGTTGATGAGAAAAGAAAGCAGAGAGAAGGGAAACAAAGACTTTGGGACTTTAAATTACTTCTTTAGGGATATGCAGGAAGCATGGGTGTGCCACAGAGCAAAAATAAAATTAGCTGTCACCTGATGTCATGCTCTAATTTGACACAGCAATACTGACTTTAGGAGGCAAGTGCAATCCTAGAGCATCATGGTTTTAATAGTTTAAAGGATCCATTTTCCATTGATTTCAGAACAATGCTGACTCAGTCCAGAAGTTCTGCGTAAAGGCAAAAAGCTCAAGTATTAATTCTTTAAGCCCCATATTTTATCTCAGCTGTGTGATCTCACCTGCAGAAATACCATAATCTCCACCTTCTTTAATAACTACCATAACCTTTTTCCCTGAAAAATTTACTCCAGTGGATGGTTCCTTATTTCCATATTACTGCTAATCTGACAAAGGCAGCTGTAGGTGCGAATAGATCAGTGCAACTAGGTCTGCCTTCTTTTCCCCAAGGCAATCTGAGACCAACCTTTGCTGACATACTCAACACTTTAGTCCAACAAAGGCGTGGGGAATTCTTGTGCTCCTCTATCACTGGGGTGATGCCTTGCTTTGGTTTAAAATATTTGTTAGCATCACTCATGGGTGACAAATAGATGATCACCTTGGCAATGTCTTCATTGCCTCAAGATTTGAAAAGATGAGAGGTGATATTTTTCCAAAGTTTATTGACGGTACTGTTTTTGTGAGTGCTTTCCATTAGGAAAAGACAAGAAGAAAGCAAAACTGTGACAAGGCAAGATAAATTTATGTCCTGTGCTAAAGAGTGATCTTATTACTAATGGGCTCTTTCCCATTTCTTTTTCCCTAGTGTCATCATGTCTCAGCCCCCACTGATCTCTCCTGCAGCCCTACAATTTCCCCTTCCTACCATGAGGCCCTGCTCCAACGCCCAGCAGGCTGCTCTGTCCCAGTCCCCTGCCTGCCTGCTGGGAGCAGCTGTTGGGCCAGCAGATGCCTCTGAGACCTCTGAAAGCCTCCTCCCAGGCCCCAGCCACCCTGGCCAGGGGCCAGGAGCTGCTGACACCACCAGACCCATAGGAAAGGAGGAAGGAGGTACATTCCCTGCTGGCACACTGCCCAGCTCTGCACCAGGTGGGGCAACTGGGAAGGGTATGTCACAGGGGCAGGAGCTGGCCCCTCACTCTGCCAGCAGCAGAGCAGCCTTCCCCAGAGACAATTTCATCTGGATTTCCTATCTACCTATAAAATGTTACCAGATGCAGGGATGGGATGATAGATCTTTTAAGGCTTTTAAGGCAGAAGGTCTCAAAGTGTGTGTGCCCACAGTCTTACTGCTGCTGCTGCTGCTACCAGCTCAAGAAAGGGACATGGAGTCCTCAATACTGCCAGTTGCCAACAGGGCTGGGAGAAGAAAAGAACTCAAAGAATACCTGAAAGGAATGCAAGGAATACCAAGAGACTTGCCAAAATACAGGATGCATCACTACCAGTAGCACTCCAGTGGATGCTTATGCATTTATTTTGAGATAGAGTATGGGAAGCATTAAATGGGACTGGGATCTTATAATTATAGTGTTCAGTTTGGATTGTAGAACTAGTGAGCAGCACCCATCTGCAGCCTTTTACTAATGAATGGGCAAGAGCATCAACCATACAATACACAGTTGTTAGAAGGAACTTAAAAGACGCCCACAAGAAGACTAGAAGAAAGACAAAAAGCAGTCTCTGTTAAAACAGAAGTAATGGATAATTTAAAAAAAAATGAGGGTCCTACTTTACTGTAATTTAGTCATCCTCCTAAGGATCCTAAGCCAACAGGGTAACAGATTTTGTTTGTGCCTCTGAAGGCAGTATCCAAGTGGTTTGAAAAGGATGCCTGATCAGCTTCTGTTCCATTCACTGCTTTTATTGCTTTTTCTGCTGGGATCTGTCATGCCAGGACCTCACTCCATACCGGGGGTCACACTAGCGCTTGTGTCCGGCAGACATAACTGTCCACAGTTATGGAGCTGAGAGGTGGCTGTGCTGCCGTGATACTGCAGGTGCAGCTCCCTGGACCTTGGGCACTACCAGGCATGGATCCTGAAATGGGTCACAACACACACCTGGGGCAGGAGCAGACAGACTGGAGCACTGGGGTGTTGCAGCTTCTCTGATTTGTCTGAGTTTCCTCACAGGTGGATGTGGTGAGAGGTGTAGGCTGAGAAGCCAGGTTTGGGGGAAAGGAGAACTCCTAAGTACTTTGCTGAATTGAAGCTTTAGGACTCTGTCAGGCTATGGAGAACATGTGTGCTGTCTGAGTGTCTACAGTGCACACTGGAAGGAGGAAAACACGTGACTTAATTAGTGCTGTGGTAAATTACGTGCCAGAGCTGTAACGGTGGAGCTGGGAGGTGGCAAAGGATAGTGATAAGTGTGCACAGGATTGCCCATTCCTTGTAGAGAGCCTGCTCCCTACTCCTCACTCTCCATCTTGCCTCTGCCAGCTCAGCTCACCCCGAGCATGCAAAGGCTGCACAGAACCCAGAGCAGCCCCTTGTTAGCCCATTGGTTTCTCCACCTTTCCCACGGGGGAAGATCACTGCCTGGGGGCCATCCCTGGCTCTCACTGGCACAGCCACATGCCCAATGGCACCAGGCTGGGCGCTGCCCAAGGTCTGCGGTGTAGCCGGCCCCCCGCTGCTGGGGCTCGCTGCCTGATGCTCAGCTGTCCCGTGCAGCAGCCCCAGGGCTTGGGTTACAGGACAGTTTCTAACTTTGTGCCTGTCCCAAGGCATCAGGGCAGAGGCACATGATTTTTAATTTATGAGGACACCCATAGAGCTGTCACTTTCAAGGCAGGTGTTGAGAAACTGGCAGCGGGCCCGAGCAAAGAAAAAGACTGACCTCACCCTGAAATAATGGTGGCCAACATGGTCACAGGACAGAGAGTATTGACATAAGCAGACTTTAAAAATAACTAGGTCATCCTGCTAGACTAGCTCACTGTCTTATACGAAGAAGCCATGAGGTACCAATTTATAGTAAAAGTAGGAGTGTAAACAGCTATTCAAGGGGTTGAACAAATGTGTAGCATTTTGAGTCATTATTTTATTTTGCTTTTTTAATTCTTCTGCCCAAATCAAGTGCTAAGTCACCACTAGACATAGCATCAGAATAAGGCAAGCTTTTAAGGTCCATGCATGGCAATAGCACTGGACAATGGGCAGCTGTTGTTGTACGGTGGTCACTGCTCTGTGTTGTGGCTGCAGCCACCTCACTTCGGATCTAAGTCAAGGCAAAAATCTAAAATGACTGTTGGACTAGATAATCCTCGTAGGCCTCTTCCAGCTGAACTATTCCAGTCTGAAAACGAAGCAAAGGTCACAAACAAATAAACATTTTGTTGCAGAGGAAAGTCAGTGAATATGTGTTAATAGAATCTGGCCTTAGGAAAAAAAGGAGAGGAAATCCAGAGAGGAAATTACTATTTCTTTACTTAATCCAAGCTTTGGAAAAAAATCTTAAAGCAGACTGTTCTCCATTCAGATTTGAGGTGGGGCTGAGTGCTTTCAGACAAATGCTGGTTTGCAAAACACACTTCACACCTCCTACGATCAGGGCATTTCATTGCAATTCCTAAGAGGCGAGAAACAAGATTTGGCTTAGACAGACACCTCAAATAGTTCCAGTAATTATGAGAGTTACAAGGCCAATAGTGACTTAGGTTTTGACATCTACATCCACAATCACCTATTCCTAGATTTCTGGCACCCATTTAATTCCACACGCAGTTGAAGAGTGCTTACTGCTGCTCCTGCCTTCTTCATCTCTGTCTGGCATTGGAGAGAAAGTGTGATTTTCTTCTAGAAAACTCTTTTACAATAACTCTTTCATACCACTTGAACAGTGCAAAGGGAGAGGACAAGAATAGACTAGATACTTGCTACTGCAGCTCTGTGAGAATACAGACACCGCATGCTCAGGAACACAAAAATTAAATTCATGTGCTGGTTAACACTATTGCTTTTGTCAACAGTATAAGTTAAAAGCAAACTCTTCTCAGTCTTTGCTTCCTAAAAGAAAACTGCTCCTCAGCAAGAGCTTACAGTCCCCTTGTAGTCAACCAAACTGTTTTTCTCAGCCAGGAAAAGAGAAACAAATAATTACAACATGGAAAACACTTGCTTTTGCTTTGACCAAGCATGGCTTTGAGTCAGCTGTTAAAGGTTTGTCACATGGTGACCGTTCCTCATCTGAGTAACTAGCAAGCTACCATAAAAAGTCCAGTATAGTTGGCATTAGGTTGTTTGTCAAGCTTGTAAGGCAGTTTTCTAAATCAAGACATCATATTACCAGAGGTCAATAGATTGTAATTTCATGCTTGATTATTTTCATGCTCCTTCTAAAAAGTACTTATTAATTTTCAATTTCTCAACTAAGCCTTAAAGATATCAAAAATATTTTGCTCCAGTAGAACACCTATTCTGCTGCTTTGCTTGTTCAGCTTTAGCATTCTCAGCTCGTCGCCCCAGGAAAAGGCAACACTGTGTCCTCTGTACCATGTTCAATTTAAATCTCATTTTTTCCATTGCAACTAGCATCACGAGCATAACTCCTATCTTTTCAGTTGTGGAAGACTTCTGTAGCTCAGCCCTGAGCAGCAAAAATATTTAAAATTAACCGGGGGAATAAAACTGAGTATGCATTTTAATGCCTTTTTTTTTATCTTTTCTGGTACCCATTTTATAAGACAGACTGAGAACAGGCCCTAAGGAGTTTGCAGCATTTCATGACAAATTGTAATTGACAGGCCAATTAAAGAAGAAATACCCTCAACAAAGCAGATTCTGTGAGCCCAAACATGTTATTAAAGTGACAGGCCACCTAATTAGCTTCAAATGGAATTAGGAGCTTGTTTCATGTTTCTTTTCCAGTAATATGGCCCTCCCAATTATCCGTATCCTGTTTCATTCATTTTGACTGTAAACACCTTTCCAATATAACAGATCCTTTCTTAATCAGTGTACTGCAGATGAGATTTGAAAAAGCCATGGTGCTATTGTTCTCACTTGGGGTATCCCTCTTTGGTGTTCTCCCTGCTGCAGCACAGCTGAGAATTATGTTGACCAGCCAAATGATTATAATTTCTCGATAAGTAATTGGGAAAAAAATGTCCCAATAAATGGCATTCCTAGGCATGTCAAAGAGTGATTATAGGCTGCCACAGATCAACAGTGGAGTCTACAAGGTGCAGACAATGTAAATTCTGAGATAGCTGTAATTTGCCAATTTAGCCATATCAGTAGATACTTTTCATAGTATCTGTCCCAGAAGGATATATATTTCAAATGATCTTTTAGTTGCTTGGCTTGCATGTATTACATTCAGAGAAAGGAAACTAAGCTGGGCTTTGATAGCTCAGCTGAAATAAACCCTGGTAAGTGTTTTTGACCCTGCAGCAAGAAACAATTAAACAAGGCATACAGAGGATATTAAAGTCTTGACTCTTCAAGTTAGTGACACATTTGGTGGTGATGACAGTCTAGGGGCAGGAAGATCCAATCTTGTACTTAATACTCATTAGTCCAAGGCTCCATGAGAATCTTTTACCAAGCATAAATGACTTCTCTAGATAATACCTATCTGACTGTTAATTATACCACTTGGTGTGGTATTAACCTTCCAAATATTGGCTAAAACAATATTAATATTTTTTAAATTCCAATATTTGGCTTACATCTGATTATGTAGTTTTCCTATGTATGTGCACCTAATAGGTTCTATATTCTTAGTTAAAGTAGAAGAACAAGTATCCCTGAACCTCTCTAGACTTGTGCTGCTAAATTGCTTAGCAAAAGGTGAAATTAACTATTTAGAATTTTGGGAGTAGGGAAAACTTTTCAAAATCATTTTACTGAAAATGCACAAGGGAGGGGCCAGTTGAGTAGTTCTCACAATAATGATCTATAACCAGGAAAGCAACCCTGGGACAGGGGGGACACAGAGTCTCTCCAGGCTCAACTCCATAATTTATCTGTTAAGTTCTTAAGTAGAGAAGGACTGAATTCAGTGATTCAGCTACCCAGTGAGCCCTTCTTTACCTCATGTCCAGGGAGAAGTGGTATGGCAGGGATGTGAAATTTGGTTGGAAATGCTTTCTTAAATGGCCAAAAAATATTTCTGGGCAAACTCACTAAAAAACCATACAAATAATAGTTCATTTTTGCTAAACCTGATCACAGTTGTGAGTCAACAATGATCCAAAATAAATGATCCAGGCAGGTGGAAGCGTTGCATTTTGGAGTTTTGTGCCAGACTACCTATACATAAATAAACTCCAAACAATAGCCAGTGTTGCTGGGTAGCCACTTGATGCTTCACAGTTATTCTCATTATGTTACAGGTTAAGTAGGTTACATGTTTGAAGGCAGCCTACCAGCAGACATTTTGATTAGCTATTTCCAGGCTGAAATCACCCACACAGTTCACTTCTTGATAATTAATTCTATGCAGCACATGTATTTTTGCAGTCACAGAAAAGCTGTTGTAATGATCTTGACACACTTGTTAAGATTATATCAAAATTTGTATGAAAGGAAGGATTCCATCTCTTTCTATTTTTATTGATAATATATATCCTCTACTCAAAGAGCAAGAGATTTAATTTTGGAAGGGCATGGTATTCTCAAGCAAAGATGATCATAGAAGTAAGATGTTGCTTGGTGGAAACACTAATATACTTCCAAGACTGTGTCAGGCAGAAGAGCATCTGAATTATTTTACACATCTGCCATTTTCTGACTATATACTGACATAATGTTGATATACTGTGCGTATGTTGATTAAAATCTGTTGTACGAAAGTGAAAACATACAGTAGCCCATGCTTATTTTTGCCTTCCATGTCTAATTGACTGGCAACACCAGTGGAGAGATGAGAACAGTGCTACTGATTTAAAGGAAATTTCCCCACTTGCTCCTAAACATTTTTCCTTGCTATGAATGCAGTCGATGAAACAGTAATACTGGGTTTGAGCCCAGTGGCTGCAAGTGTTCTGCTTGGAACCAGAGCTCCAACTTCCCTAAGAATGCTCCCAGTTTGCATTTAAGTCTTCCCAGTATATCCAGTTCCCCAGTTGCTCCTGTAGTCACTGAAGCAACTTAGTCACTAAAGAAGAATTTTATGGAAGTGCTTTTTATAGTTAAAATTCCTTTGCCAGCCTATCATATTTTTTCCATACTCTTTCTTTTTTCCTTCCCCCTTATTGTTGCAATCAGGGATATTTTCAGCTCAAATTATTATGAGGAGAAGGATACAACATAAATATCAAAGGTCTTGTACACCAAACTAGGTCCAGAAGATTTTTCCCTACCATGACAGACAGTTAGGTGGCCAAGAAAATAATAAATCTGATGCATGCAAAGCAGATGGCCTGGAATGCCTCATTACTCACAGGTGAGTGTGGGATTCACTAAATCCTCATGGCGTCCCAGGAAACTGCTTTTCTCCATAGTCTTCACTCATAAAACTTTGCAGCTTTTCTATAGACTATCTTTTTTTTCTTTCCTATACCTTCTCCTTTTTCTCCAGCACTCTGTAGTAATTTTTTTTTCTTTTTTTTTTTTTTTTTTGCCAGCCCAGAATTCCTTTGTCCTGTCTGCTTTCTGAGGCTACTTTTTCCCTTTAAGTATTCAGGGCCCTCTGTGTCTGGAGCTTCAGGGTGCTCTGTAACCTGAATTAGGCTGGCAGTGTTGCAGTTGTAAAGCTAAGCTTGACAAAAAAAGTTACACTGGTACCAACAAAGTAATAAAGCTTATTTCCAATTATTTCCAAGCTTATTTCCAATTATTAGAGGTGGCACCAATCTCAAAATTTGAATTTTGACCAGGAAGAACATACAGAAGTGTTTCTACCTGATATCCCCAATACATAAAGTGTTCAGATATTCAAAGTGTTCATATGGTGCAGTGTTCAATGTCCAATACAGAATTAGTTGAGATGTTCAGAATTAGAAACCTGCAGTGCATGCTCATCTGCAGATATTTTCCTTCATTAAAATATCCTCTCTTTCATTAACTGCAGTAATTTGTGCTGTTCTTTTACAGAAAGGTTTGCCCAAAGTGCTGTTACTCTTTAACTTCTCCTATATCCCTAAGGATTATGTAAACTGTTACCAACTCTAATGCAGCAAACATCTATTATTAAAATTTTTTTTCACTGAGGAAACATAAGCAAAAGTTGTTTAGTTTTCTGTGGGAATCAAATCAAGCTTACAGATCCATTCACTGCATTGGGTAGCAAAAAGAAAGTCAGAAAGTCAGCAGTCTAAAGTGCTGTTAGAAACTCTATTTGGAAAGATTTCTGGGATTTCGAGAAATACCTTTAGAAAGAAATCACTGTGGTACTGCTCTTTCTCACAAACATGTGAATTGATTGAAAAAAAAAAGCACCATACATCTCTGGGAAGTAAGACTTGGGAGGATGAAGTGGAATGGATACCTCTCAGTGGACATCTTGTAGGCTCACATTTCACAACCCTGTCTGTTCCCATCAGTTCCAGTTGCTAGATTAGTTCCTATTAAGTGTTCCATTTAACTCCCTATTAAGTGTTCCATTTAATTCCCTCCCCTGTACCTTTTATGCCACACTGTTCCTCAGAGGACAACTTGATCTAAAACAAATATGACTTGCATATGAGATTGTGTTTTGACATAGCCACATAAAAGGTTTTTTGCATATTACAATGAGAAGACCAGTGGTAAAAGTCTCACAACTTAGTACCATCCATAAGATAAATACACTTAGATGTTAAAAAACTTCATTTGGGGAATTAATATGACAGCTTTTGGGAAATAGGAACAGCTATATATGTGAAATAACATATATGGAAGTACTTATTAGTTCTTTAAATTAAAATATAAGTGGCTTTTTTATTTGGTGAAATACATTGCACCATTTAAATAAGGGCACAAAGTTGCACATTCCCTGGCTCTGTGCACTACAATCTTCACTACTAGAAGCATTTAACTACCTATTCAAGAGCCCTTCCTTAAATGCAGGTGTATATAGCGATACTTAAGCATAGGTTAGGTCCTTTTCTCAACTGCCATTCAGCTTTTTAAACTTAAAATACCTGTTCATTTTGTGCAGAAATAATTAGCTGTCATCACCTCTTGTGACCTAATTAAAAGATAGGATTCAGTTTGGTTGAGGTCAAAGCTGCTGAGGGCAACCAGGCTGGCACATTCTAGTAGGGAATAAACCATCCTGGTCTCAGCATTTACCTGGAAGCCTTTCATATGTAAATCCCAGGTGCAAGTGAGGTCAACCTTGGCAGCAGTAAAGCAGTTGTTGCCTCTCTGAACTGCAGCCCAGCAGGGAAAATGAGTTGGTGGTCTCAGCCCAGGTGGCTGTTCATGGCAAAAATCCCCAGCATAAATTATATCCTTGATGGCAGAAGTCACATCAGAAACAACCAGGACAAAATTATGCAGGAAAACACATAGGCCAGCACAGGACCACCCCCCCTCTAAACAGGAGGGGAAGGAGTAAAGGGAAAAGTTTCTGTAGCAAGTCATACAAACGAGTAAGCATAGTAGGAATTAGTGACAGAGTTCAGGCTGTATTTTTTTAGATGCACAATGTCCAAAGAAAACCTGAGACACTTCTCTAGACAAAGCTAAATTTTGCACAAGGAGAGAAACAGAACACAGCACACTATATGGGCATTCTGGAAATATTAAGCATACTCTAACAAATTCTAAGGTACAGTTGAAAGAGAAAAAACTGGTCCTGTGTTCCTGTAGGACAGATGAGGAGCTAGTGACTTAATAACTTGCTCCTGCATCACCTAGAAAATCTTCATCACAAATGAAAGTGAAAGTTCAGGACTACCACTTTCATCCCCTCTGAATTCTTATCAGCAAATGCATAAGTACTGCAAAGGCTAACTCACAGTCAATTTTTCTTTAATTCACCAGATGACAAAGATATGGAAGGAAGAAGCAGCAGAAAATTTCCTTTCCCCACCTCTGAGGGAGAAGGGAAACTGTTTTCTTTTATCAGAAAGATCCAAAATGGTTATGGCTGATTATGCAGGGACGCTCAAAAAAGGAAAAGCACCAGCTATTAGATAACCCTCCAGCTCCTCTCCTCTGGCTGAAGCATGTGTTCCCACATCTCTCATGCACATTCCTAGCCACCAATAACTAATTACTTTCAGACCTGCCTCCTTTGCCTAAAAATGACAGATGTCAGTGGTCTAGCACAGGTCTGCCCGGATTATTCCCCTGTTGTCCCAGCCTCTGCCTGGCCGCCCCTGCAGGAGCCTGGCCAGCATGGTGAGTTAAGCCTAAGATTCTCAGGATTCCCCACAACATAACAGCAATGCTTCAGAGAGTTTCTGCAGCTTGTTATGGGGGATGCCATGCATGGTTACCAGAGGGTATATTTTCATTTAGTCTGAATGCTTGGCACCCTCGGACCGTAAACAGAAGCCTAGGTAGGAATAGATGGAATTATTTACTTACACTTCCAGTGATGAAAATGATTAGTCAATTAACTTTACTAATATACAGTATCTTGTGAGAAGATAAGATGTCAACAGGCAAAACTAGCCTCCAGGTCATGTCAGAAAGAACAAGCCCTCTGATATTTACAGTGATTTATGGTGAACTATGACAAGTATGAAAATTATGAGAGTTGCCTTTTATGTTTACATTTGTGCATTTTTCTTTGGATATTTCTGATGATAAGCAGATTAGTGCAGCTACTTATAATTTGATATCATTGACAGGAAAGCTTTCAGCCTGGAGAGATATTCTGCAGCCCCAACTTCCTGTACTACAAGAGGCTGAGGGCACCAATATCTTCAAGGGGAAAATGGCAGCTAAAAAGCTAAAATTGGCCACAATGACATTACAGGGAGGTAATGAAAAAAAAACCAAGTCCAGATGAAAAAAGTTCACAACATGAGATAGGTTCAATTAGTTATTCAGTTCATTTAAGTAGTCCAACTGGACAATTATAGATGGGTATCAATTCCATTACATAAGCATGAAGCAATGTGTTCATGAGCTTCTATTTGTGCATCACTGTATCCACCCGGGATGTCTAAATCTCTTTTCAGTTCACTTCTACATGAGAGTTACTGGGCTATGGTCCTGCATGTGTTATGCACACCGTACAACATAATCTCTTGGTGTCTCAAACCATGGAGGTGCTTCAAGTTGCCTCCAACTGATGGGCCAGCACAGGAAGTGAACATGGTATGAACATGGATAGCCTTGACCAGAGGTTTACATTCATTCTATGCAACTGCAACTTCACCCTCTCACTGTGCACGTCCACCATCCTTAGTCTAATCTGCTTCTCTGATTCTACCAAAAGAAATAGAACCCTAGAAATTACAATCAAGCAACAGGGTTCCCTCACACACATCTATGTGAGTGAAAATATTTAAGGAATTAATTTAACAAACATTCTTTGGATCAAAACTGTCCCAAATCCTCAGCTTGGCAAAAGTCATGTGAGGAGTTCTGCCTCTGTGAACCCTCCATGTCTTTGATTTCAGTGGGCTGTTTTGGTGGAGAGTAAATCCAAGTATTATGCTCTCCAGAGATCATCCTTTAGAGATTTCCCTTTAACATTCACATTCCATCTTTGGTGAGAGCCACTCAAAACAGTTTGGACTCTCTAAAATATCAGGAATCCTTTCAGAAACAAAGGTGATTCACTCCAGCTGATGACCAGCACATAGTCCAGAACACGAGGAGCAATGTGCCTATGCTTGTCCATATAACTATAAGCCCAAAACCTGCCTGCATTTTTCTGGCCAACTCTGTACATCCAAACATCTTTTTTGCTGTAGCACCAACAACTCTGGCCTAGAATCAGCAGCAAGCATATTACTTGGACCTGATTCTACCCTGAACTTTTCTCACATATCTATAAAGAAGTTAGAAGAAGGTTCAAAGCACAGTCTACCTTAGCACAGACAGAGCTGTCATCTGCAATTTAATTATTTCCATTGGAGGCTACTTACAAAGCTATCCAGTCCCTGGCATCCCCAGATATCAGCTGTGAAGAAAACGACACATCTCAACACTCCCAAAGCTTGAATTTAGATCTAAACTTTGAGCAAGTTCACAAGCATAAAGATCATGCAAAAAAACTCTCACCTGAGTGAATCCTGAGCATTAGCCAAGCACAGTCACAATTTCTTCAGGGTACAGCAGCTTTCAGGTGAGTGAAGGGAAAGAGGCAAGGCTACACCACTGGTTTTTTCCTTCTCTTACAGCCGCCGCACGTTCCATCCAGTGACATCCTCTCTGCCAACAACTTCACAGAGGTATGGCACAACTGCTGGACCCCTTTAGGCTGCTTAAAGGTCTGAGGGTCTGGAAGAAAATCTAGAAACTACAAGGAAAAAAAAGCTATTTTGTTCACCCTTACTTTTTTTTTCTGGGAATGTCTGCCAAAAGAAATTGGAAAGCTTTGAAAAAAAAAGTTTGAAGGAAACATTTTCCACATAGAAAAGGTATTTTTTCTTGGAAGAAAAAGTAAGAGAACCTCTAGTGTCTTTTTCTTTAAGGATGTAGCTACTGAACTTCAAGCAATCAATAATCTATCTATAAAATTAAGCCTTCCACATGATGTTACTCCACTGAAAAGCTTGCAGCTTTGAGTTATTAAAATTCCTCTATTCCTTAGGTCAAATGGCTTAGTCTTGTGTAGTGTTAGCAATACAAAAACATCTCCACATACAAGTTCATGAAGTAAAGCTGAGTATTAGCTATTAGATCAGTCTTTATTATTTAAACCCAAAGAACACGTACACAAACACGAATTTCTTAGGAAGGGGTGATGTAGTTAAACAAGCACATAAAAGAGATTACTATTCTTGCAAAACTTTAATCTCTTGTATTCTTAAATCAGCCAGGATTAAGCATTTGTATTTCCACTACTTCTAGCAGAAACATGCACTTATTCATCTAACTAGAGTATAATTGACATTCTCAAAATTAGGAAAATTTTCTTTTGGTAACCAGTAAGTAGCCCACATTGGCATTTCAACATTTAGTTATTAGAAAATAAATAACTGCAAGAAAACCTGGAAAACCCTGTGGAGGAATGCTACTTCAAAACTTACAGAAACTTTGCACCTCCAACTCTAACTAGAAGCCAGAAGAAATTAACCAGGGCATCAAAAATTACATTCAATATGCTGCTGAACAAATAAGCTGTTTTGACCTCTTAGTTTAACCATGTATATAAGAGGGAGATAATGTCCTATTTTATTAAGCAGTGGCTATCTGAGAAGTTGAATGAAAGAAGAATCAAAGATTCCTGTTCCGTAAGAAAAACAACCATTGCCAGGATAATAGAAATCTCCCTCCTTTTCTTGATGGAAAGGAAGAAAACAAGAAATTAAGTCACTGATTCCAAGGAGTACTGGGCCTTATCTGTTGTCAGGAATATCTACACAAATCACTTGGAGGCAGGTCGCTGTGTTCTGCCAAATTGCAAGTAACAGAAATAATGTAAAATAAAAAAGTGAGCTGCTCATATGAGCTCAGTTATCGTAGACTAGGTCCTGAGAACAGTAACTCGGAATGGGAATAAGGGCTGGGGAAGTACCCATCATTGGGTACAGTCACAGTCTTATTAAACACCCAGTTCTCACCCCCTCCATGGATAAGTCACGCACAGTAAGTCATGGGGTAAAAAAATCCAGCACCAATATGAACAAAAAGCAAACAATGTTAATTTCTTCACATATTGTGGTAGAGACCAGTTATTCATTTTAAAAGCCAAAGTATGCCATGTCGTCTTATGTTTTACAGATCCAGCTCAGCAAAATGTCTTATCTTTAAACACGGGCTTCAACCCCAAGAAAAAGTTAGCTGTTTGAAAGCCTAGCATGATTAGTGCCAGAAATGAGAGTGTTTCAGAAGCGTGCGATACATACTACTATAAAAGTGTAACTTTGCAGGACAGCAACAGGCACCTCTCCTCTTACACAAGGCAGCTGCTCCAGAAATATACCCTTGTTTACTGCCGGCAGCGCGCACACAGAGCATCCGCCTCCGCTCCTGCGCCGCGTGTAACGAGGGGGTGCGTGCCTGCCCAATCCTCCTGTCAGCAGATCTTCTCGGTTTTCACTTCTTCTTTGCTACTTTGCAAACTCTCAGCTATTTTTTCCCGAGCTGTAACACGGGGGCTCTTAGAGATTATTGCCATTCTCCCCCTGCCTGTCATACACCTTGTTTCCAAGTATGGTCACTATGAGGGGACTGTCGCTTGGAGCCTTTGTGGAAAATTAATGGCAGACAGGAAAGGGCAAAAAAGACAGGACAGATGGCTCTGTCACCACCACCAGCCTGATGCCATGAGAACTCTTCAGTGCCTTTGCAAATGCCACTCTGTTCTGCAGACTTTACTCTGAAGTTGATCCAATTCCATCCTTGGCAGCTGTCTTTCTTCTTTTTTATAAGATTTTTCCTTGTCCTTTGACTTCCCAGGCTCATCCATGTGGTGAATTCAAAAGGTCAGTTTTTAAATTAGTGACTGGGTGCTGATGGTCTGAAATACTGTTTAACTATAAACCTATTGGCATCCTGCTAGAAGTAGTGTTGAATAGTGTTGTTAATAGGGCTTGTTTACTTGTTGGTTAAAATCCAAATCGGGTCAGCTGAGACTCGAAGATGCAGTGAGTAATCTTCTAATTCAAGTAAGCAAATGGAGTGATGTCACCTCACTTTATTCTTTAAATGGCATTCTGTCTAGTTTCACTTTCACAGTGAAACACACACCCGTAGTATATTGGGTGCACACTGGAAGCACAAAGACATGCCTCTCCTTATGTGAGCGGTGCCAGACAAATTGTGGTTTGGTTTATGCACATACTTGAGGAAAGATACGCTTCGGATTTTATGTGTTTAAAACATGACAAGCAGGGTAAATAAATTGTGATGTGACATTGCCAGGACATATAGTCAGAGTCTGCAGAAAGAAAGCTAATCCCTCTGGAGGACTGGGGTTATAATCCCTAGTTATGTAGTTTCAACCTATACGATTGTATTTATAGGAGAAGTTCTACATTGGATACATCCCAACACGGTTTGCTGTTAGACAAGAACAAGAACAATTCATGTGTTTGCAAAGCCTGGCATGTTTGTACAATTTTGTTAATTTGGGGAAAGCATTTCCAGGTTTGGTCAAAATTTTAAAAACAGGGAGAGCTAGCCTGATGACCAGAAGAGCAGGTGCGATGGTGTGATTCAGGGTGGAACCATTTGTCTAAGTGTGAAAATGTGTTACAGTCCCAAATTTATAGACGGTATTTAACTGTGGCCACTTGATGTGAGGGAATACCTGAGATTTTGAATATTGTGGGAGCATTAGTGGGAATTCTGAGGCAGAAGCAAACAAACCATTTCTCTCAAGGGATTCTTGCCATTCCCGTATCTCTGAAGGTACAGGCGGTTTCCCTAATACCAGGTATAGCCCCTGCTTGATGTCAGCTTTTCCCATGCTGGTTTTGTATTGCACATCAACACTACTGAGTACTGGAAAGTTCTTTGCTGGAAACATAGTGACAGATTGCTTTCAGGAAGTCAGCTGACACCCACCTACTGCAGTGGAAAGAGTTTTCTCTGTTACTGTGAGTCTGGAGGGAGAGGGATTGCCATCATACCAGTATATCATGCATAGTCAATAATGTCATTCCTTAGGGAGAAGCCTGCTATTTCACATGCTCAAATTTTTTTCTGCCTAATCAAACTCATCTTCAAGACTGATTGAATGAAATGTTACAATGTTGAAGTTTTAATATAAAAAGAAGATTCAATATGGGCAAAAAAAAATTACTCATTCTGTAGAGACAGGTTACAACTATGCCTTAATATGAAGTATTAAAAAAATCTACATTATCTGCCTTGATAATGGACCTGAAATAACTGAGCTTGTACTATGTTGTAGTACAGAAGCTGCCAGCTCCAAGCTTTATGACTTTAAGGCACATACCAAAGACCACTTCGTGACAGTCTGCAACAGGGGTAAACCCTGTTTTTATGAAAACAGAAACTGAGCAAGGTATGAAGCAGCAGGATTTCAGGACTATTAAGGATGAAGCACTTTTCCTGTCATAAAGATGTCATTGATTACTTTTCTAGATTCACCTGAATGATTCAATATTCCTCCTGGTTTTTTGAGCAAGAAGAAGATGTAGCTGAGTTATGCTGTTTTCAGCAGACTTCACGTCTGCTTTGTGTTCAGACAGATTAGGATGAGAGCGACTTTTGTCATTTGCATTTTACAAGGCAAGACAATGTACAGTGGCAATGCCACTTATGAAGTTAAACAGAGAAAGGTGCAAGTCATTGTATGCCAACAAGTCTGTTTAACAAAAGGTGGTCCTTTTGTTAGGCCTTATTATTGAAAGCCAAGTCTGGGCTTCACTGATATGTCAGTGCTCAATGCCATGAACAATAAACACGCTGCTCAGATGCAAAGCATGCTGTAGACATCACTATTGAATCTGTTGTAATCAAAACAGGGTCCCATAGTCATCCACTTCCAGGCCTGGAAACACCTGTTTGTGTGTTCTGCATCCTGTCCTAACTTTAGTCAGAGTCTGAAAGCAAAAAAAGATTGCTGAGAAGGGCATAAAAAA
The DNA here is from genome assembly GCF_024509145.1 of Vidua macroura. Taxonomy (NCBI): domain Eukaryota; kingdom Metazoa; phylum Chordata; class Aves; order Passeriformes; family Viduidae; genus Vidua; species Vidua macroura. The sequence goes on along the minus strand of NC_071573.1, from coordinate 66,527,904 downwards.
CTAACTGCTGTCCAATATTCACACTTGGTAGTGGATATGCTGAATATGGGAGGTGCCCTGCCATAGTCCTTCATGAAAGAGCTTTAAACTGTGAATGTAGGTGTAATTTCACGTCTTACATTGATGAAACAGGCAGCTTCCACACTCCCTAAATTCACTGAGGGTCACCATCTTTGTCTTTTCCAGGATGGAACAGTATATCTACCTTCCTTTCCTGATATGCCCCATGATCTCTGTTCCTCTTTCTTCTTATTTTTCTTGAAACTTTCCCCAACACATTACCCCTACTCCCCCTCTTTGACTACTTAAGTATTCTGTCCTTCCTTTGTCCGGCTGCATGACTTGGCTTTCTCAGCCCTGGCCTAGACATGGTGTTTTTACTTGTTGTCCTTGCAGAATATAAATAATAAAGTGTTGTCAATAGAAGACAAGCATGGGACTTCTGTTTTTGTACGTGGAGGCTTTTGTTCATGCTTCCACCTGCTAGATATCACTTAGACATATCAAAATGCATTGGATAATTTCCTACTATTACATTTCCTTGTCAACAAATGCTATAATCCCCACAGGAAAGTTATGTCATGATGAATGGGAGGGAAGAGTCCTCTGTAATCTTCCTGGGAGGACAGACACTGTGCCATTCCTTAGCTTCTCTTTCACGTCTCAGTGGCATGGCCTCCTTGGCAGTGTTTAATTCTTATTTTGTGTTCCCTTTTTATATGGCAACAAATATATGTCACCACCGTGAGATCTTAGGAAATGGCTGCAGAAGGAGTTTAGGAATATCAGGTTCTTAAGCAATTCACAAAGCCTAACATGAGGTTACATTTTCCAGGCTGCAAGCCTGAGTCAGGTGCTTGATGGAAGGTAACCAAATAGCATCTGCCAACTTAGAAAGTACTTTTGGAAAACAAAGGTGTTGTTAGAGTAAGCCCAGAGTTATTTGCATAAAATTGGACTGCAGTTCCTCCTCTAGGCAGCAAGCCTTGGTGCTGTGAAGAGCCTACATGAGGCTTAATGAAAGAACAAGGCAAATAAAATGTGCTTGTGATTTTAATAATTTCATTTAACAGATAGAGGAAGAAAGAACATGTTCCCAGAAAGACCCTCAAATCTGAAAATGAGATTTGAATTTTGGTGGCGATTCCTCATCAGCAATGCATGGGTGATAAGATCAGGATCAAGACTGTCCACTTTAGGAAAAGACAAATCCATTATGAAGAGAGAGATGGAGACTTCCTACTTAAACAGGTTCAGCTGGGAATAAAGTATGTGCTCCCTGGACTGCAGGCTAGAAAGGAGAGTGCAACCTGGACATATAGCCAAAGTGGACCAAGAAGAGCTCCAGAAACAAATGAGGGTAGATACAGTGCCTCTTCCCCTCAGCCATGTCTCCCGTTTTCTCCTATTTCCTACTCCACTCAACTTTCTGGAAGAGCAATGCAAGCACTGCCAGTACTGTGGTCAGAGAAAAGAAAGCAGAGATTAAAAAATGGATTAAGTCTCTCCATGTTCACTACACCAAAATTTAAAAGTAACACTAATGAGCTGCTGCTACAGATTAATTGGAGAATGAGATCACACCATCTCTCTTTTCTGCTAACAATAAGTCTGTATTGATAAGCAGAGACCAAGACCCTGCCTTTCACAGAATGCTATCCTGTGGATCAAAAGTGATGCAGAGGCAGGGACAGTCATGTCACAGTGACAGTGGACCCATTTCTGTGCCTATCTGACAAACAGCTGCCTTGTACTCGTTGTAGTCTGGGGAACACAGGAGGGCAAGGGTTGCTCAACACAGCACCTTGCCAATCTTCTCATCAGGTACACTGTATTGCAGCAAGACCTGCAAATAAGGTCATGCACAGTGGCTCAGAAGTTCAGGGTAACTAAATATCAGAGAGGAGGGGGATAAGAATGGGGCTGCTGCATGGCCCTGGCAGAGAAAGTGTTACATATGAGGGCTGTATGAACATGATATACATATGCCATTAGGAAGAGAAGAAGCTTAGAATAGACAGGCTACCTAGGAGGACAGAAGCAAGGTGTTAGATAACAAGTCATTAAATGTCAGGTGAATAAAAGTGTCTTCTACACTAGGTCAGGTGAGTGCCAATTAATTCTGCCTGTGTTGGCAAGAGGGGTAAGAACTTACATCTGGTCTTGAAAAGCAGTTCCATGAGGTTGAACAAGATGACTATTGCCTGGACATTTAGAGCAAGAGACATGGTTTGCATGACGTGATGGTTACAATACCTTTCTGAGGCACATTTAGGCCTTATGAACAATAAACAGGGAAAACTTCCCAGAGTGCCCCTGTCCCTGGTGGGGGGTTGGGAATGTTGGAACTTGTTGGTCTTTAAGATCCTTTAGAACCTAAACTATTCAATTCTATGATTCTAAAACCATAGAGTCTGTTACTGAAATTACAGGATAGGAAATCAAAGTAGTCAGACTATTGACTTGAATGACATCTGTAATAGAAGAAAATTATCGAAAGGTAAAGCTGATGTAAAATGTAGTGTGTGAGTGCAGCTTAAGGAAAAATGGGTGGTGAAGCACCATTTCTCCCCTAAGGCAAAGTGCAGCCAAGGGCATGATTGCCTCTAGGCTCACCTTCCTGCTCACTAGAATTTGGAATGTACTGTTTCTTCATTCATCTTTACCTGTTCTCTGACACCAAAGATGCAGTACTCTAATATTTCGTCAAAAAGCCTGCATTACAATGGTAAGCTCATGGATAACCATCACCTCTCACCATACAATTGGTTCTTGTTATCCAAAAGAAACGTTCTAAAAGAGAAGGCAGCTGATCCCAATTTGATTTGACTCAATGATCTGAGGTCTTTTCCAACCTCTATAATTCTATACTCTATAATTCTTACATTTTATTAATCCATTTGAAAATACTATTTAGCTACCTATTCATTAATTTGTTCTTGGAAGAGCTCAAGAATCAGAAAACTCATGCTTATATTTCAGGGCTACAGAGTAGAGAAAGTCCAGAAAGGTTCATGAACAGTTCTGAACATGAAGAAGTTCCTCTGGTCAGCCGAAACTTGTCATCTCTTGGGAACAGTTCCTTGAGAAGTGAGCAAGAATTGATTAAAGATCTCCACTCTACAGAAGATTTAAGCAAGAATTGAACTATGATAATAATTCACAGAAGATTGCAGGTGCTGTATTAAAATTGCTTTTCTTTCCTCCATTTCACCAGCTCCCTTTGTCAGGAATTATGCAGGAAAGGGCTTTTTCCAGGAAAGAGTTCTCTTGATGGCATGCTTGCAGGAACAAATGTAGAGAATGAGCATATTTTTAAAGCACTGCCTCCATGATAAGTTTAATATGCTGTTCTAGCAAACCAATGGAAATAATTTACCCATATTTCAAATTGGCCCTGAGAGTTCAGAGTATCACTTGGCCACCATCAACTTTTATTATTTGATCTGACTCTTAAAACACTAGCAGTTGCAATTAGTCAATATATGTATCCAGAAAGACAAGCGTCAATAATGTCAGCCAAAAGAGATATGTGAGTAGCTTCTGTATATAGATGACATTTGTTACTACTGTGGAGACTGAGATGAATAGCTGTGTGTGAGCAGGATCTTCATGTCTGCATAAGAGCACCTTAATGACAGTTTGGCCATCTACACTGGTAGACATTTTTAAACATTTCAGGGAGCCACAATTACTGTGCTGCTTAACTCACTGAGCACACTCAGTCAACATTAAACTCTTGCTATAGGAAGGACAAAAGAAAGCAGGAAACAACTCAGAGGCAACAAGAAATAGCACCTGGGCCAACACTACTCAGGACAACTGGTAATAGAAAGTGGGAAAAGTGAAACCCAAAAGCAACAAGAATGGATTTTAAAAAATTGTACAAAGCCCCCCTACTCAATTGAACCCTCTATGTCTGAAATTATTTAGCATCTCAAATCAAATACTTAATGTGGAGGCTATAGGATTTAAGGAAGAATTAATCTTAGCTGGGAAACAAAGGATAGTGAGGGTTGCTAAATGGAGGGGAGACCCCAGTAATGAGGATGCTGAATAGCAGTTACTGACACTTTCTATGCATTGATCTTCACTGGCAAGAACAGCCCTCAGGCATCTCTGACCCAGGAAACCAGAGTAAAGGAATGCTGGAAGGAAGACTTTCCCTTGGTCAAGAAGGATTGGTTTGGAGAATATCTAGGCAAACTTTATATCCACAAGTCCATTGGACTTGATAGGATGCATCCACAAGTGCTGAGAGAGCTGGCAGACTAAAGCCAGTCATTCACAGTCATCTTTGAACACTCACAGAATATGGGAGAGATGCTTGAGGACTGGAAGAATGAAAATGTAATCCCAGTTTTCAAAAAGAACAAGAAGGATGACCCAGGGAACTACTGACCCATCAGCCTTACCTCAGTCCCTGGAAAGGTGATGGAGAACCTCATTCTAGAGGCCGTCTCTCTCCATATGGATGACAAGAAGTTGATCAAGAGTAGTCAGCTTTGGTTCACCAAAGGTAAATCCCTCTTGACCAACCCAATTGCCTTCTGTGACGTGGCAGCTACCTGGATGGATGAGGGGAGAGCAGTGGATACTGAGTTTAGTAAGGATTTTGACACTGTCACAAGATTCTCGTAGGCAAACTCAGGAAGTGTGGCCTGGATGAGTGGACAGTGAGGTGATTGAGAACTGGCTGAACAGCAGATCCCAGAGGGTCATGATCAGTGGCACAGGGTCTGGTTGGAAGCCTGTCACTGGTGGTGTCCCCACGGGTCGATACTGGGCCCAGAATTGTTTAACTTATCCATCACTTACTTGGATGAAGGGGAGTTGCCACCTCAACAAGTTCTCTGAAGACCTGGAATGGCCAATATTCCAGGGTTCTGGGCAGCGCTTCAGCAGGACCTCAACAGGTTGGAGAGATGGGCAGAGAGGAACTGTCTGAAACTCAACAAAGACAAATGCAGGGTCCTGCACTTGGGGGAAATATACCTCATGCTCCAGTACAGGTTGGGGCTGACCTGCTGGAAAGCAGCTCTGAAGAGAAGGACTTGGGGATCCCTGTGGACAACAAGTTGTTCATGAGCCAGCAGTGTCCTTGTGGCCAAGAAGGCCAATGGCATCCTGGGGTGCATTATGAAGAGCATTCCTAGCAGGTCAAAAGAGGTGAACCTGCCCCTCTACTCAGCCCTGGTGACGCCACATCTGGAGTGCTGTGTCCTGTTCTGGACTCCTTAGTAGGAGAGAGACATGGAGTTCCTGGGGCTGGTCCAGCAGAGAGCTACAAAAGGGACTAGAACATCTCTCTTATGAGGAAAGGCTGAGAGAGTTGGGCCTGAGTCTCAAGAAGAGATGACTGAGAGGGGGCATCATCAATGTCTATCAGTATCTGAAGGGGGTGCCAAGAGGATGGCACCAGGCTCTGCTGGGTGGTGCCAAGCAACAGGACAAGAGGCAATGGGCAGAAACTGATGCACAGGAAGTTCCATGTGAATGTGAGGAAGAACTTCTTTACTGTGCGGGTGACTGGTATAAGTTGCTCAAAGAGGTTATGGAGTCTTTCTCATTGGACATATTCAAGCATCACCTGGACACAATCCTGTTCCGTGTGCTCTAGGATGACTCTGCTTCAGCAGGGAGGTTGGACCAGATGATTACTGTGGTTCCTTCCAAATATACCCATTTGTACACACTTTTTGAAACTCTATATTCTATTCTATTAAAACATTTTATATGACTTGACTGAAACATACAGAGGAAAATATTTAAATCTTAAGATTTAACATCTCACCAGTGAGAATGTAATTATAATCACAAACCAGGTCCAACTCTGTCAGTCCTCTAACCCTGCTCCACTTGGTCACAGTCCCTTTGCTAACTGGACAGGTTGCTTCTGCCTTGCCTGGAATTTTCTTGATCTTCTCTTCTGAGTGACAGCTGTTGGCACTCTGCAAGCATGGGAATTTGCTGGCATATTGTGGGTTAGACAGAGAACTTGATGGAGAAGAGCAGAAAAGCCAGGTGAGACCCTGCTAACTGAGAGTGAAGACCACAGTAAAGAGAAAGAAGAGGAAAGTGGTTTTTCCACCAGACCTGAAGGTCTAATGTTTTATTTTCTGTACAAATAGTAACCAACCCATGAGCTGTTTTCTGCCTGGACCATATTGATGAACTTGATTGCAGTGGCAAGGTGTTAAAACACTCACACATGCGCTGACACTTAGCAATAAGTAAATTCGGGTGCCAACAGTCACAGCCACTTTTCCATGGTGTCAAGTAGAAGGCAGAAATATCCCAGATAATTACTTCCTTGGGGTTGTGGCTAATGCTTTAGTCCCCATATCCTTCCATCTGGCTCTGCCTGGGCGTAGTTAGCATGAGAACCACACTGGGTGCAGACCTGGAGTCAGCTGCACCTTACTGTGCCCAGAGCCCAAGATAGGGCTGGGAATACTGTGCTGAAGTGTCTGACATAGATCTGCCTTGGCATCCTCCCATCCAAAGGGTAGCACATGTTGTCACACCTGAGTTGGCACCTGGAGTTTCTCTGCCCCTGCAACATCACTTATGCCCACAAACAATAAGCAGCCCATGAGTAACCGATGCACTTCCAGTGGCTTCAAAGCTTTTGTTAGACTGGAATAATTTAAAATACCAGATTGTTAATAGCAACAAACATTTGCAAAAGCACATTTTGTTACTGCTCTGTTCTTTAGTAAGTGTATTTCTTATTAATTTCAAGTAATCTGCTTTCTGCTATAACTGAAGGTCTCTTGGAAATTTCTGCTTGAGCAATGTGTCGAGGAGAGGAGAGGAGAGGAGAGGAGAGGAGAGGAGAGGAGAGGAGAGGAGAGGAGAGGAGAGGAGAGGAGAGGAGAGGAGAGGAGAGGAGAGGAGAGGAGAGGAGAGGAGAGGAGAGGAGAGGAGAGGAGAGGAGAGGAGAGGAGAGGAGAGGAGAGGAGAGGAGAGGAGAGGAGAGGAGAGGAGAGGAGAGGAGAGGAGAGGAGAGGAGAGGAGAGGAGAGGAGAGGAGAGGAGAGGAGAGGAGAGGAGAGGAGAGGAGAGGAGGATGTATTAAATTGAGCTATTCAAAGATTTAAAAGACTGACTTGATTGGTTAGTTGTGCAATGCAAGGGCCCATTACACGACAGAAGGGATTAGTTTGCATGACATCAGCATCAGACTCCTTGGTTCAGTGCTGTTATTGAGAAACACAGATGTCAAGGGTGATGAAAGAAGGCTACAGTGCCTACATGAAAATGCATGTTCATTTCTTAAGCTCTCTACAATTATTAAGACATCAACCACTACCATAGCCTGCTCACGCAGCCTAATATTCCCTGGCTGATTTCTTGGGTATACCTCAACATGTAGAAAAGGTTTAGGAAGGGATTTCAAGGACAGCCAGTGGTCTTCATTAATGGATTCAATGAGGGTATCTCTAGGGAAGTACAATAAAGCCCAGAGAACCTTATGAGATTTTGACAGACAGACTGCCATGACCAGTGTCGTTGGTCAAGCAGATGAAGGTAGGTGTGATAAGAGCAGAAGCAAGTATAATGGCTGTAAGAGTACTGCATTCAAGAAGGTCATCCAAATGTGCACAAGCATTTAACTGTCTTGTTTTTGACAAATGGAAAATGCCTCCTTGTTAACCACCTAATCTGTTGCTGTTTCAATTGGAAATAAACTTTCCCAACAAAAGTATAGCTCTGTGTAAACCAGATGTCTTGGTTCATTATTCTCAGAAATTTTCCATCATACAACTATATAATGACAGGGTGAGGAGCCAGGGCTATGGATATCTACCATGAAAAAAATAATGGCATAATCTTCTCTTTAGCAATCATTATAGGAAGTCTTTGGTCAGAAGGAAGCCAGAAAATCCTACTAAGTCTTCTCCATGAAGTAGATCAGCTGCTATCTGAATTATAGAAGCCCAAACTGATGAATTACACATGTCGCTGACATTAAATCTTGGTGTGTCTAGATCTTTTCTGGTTTTTAAATATGTCTACCCTCTGTTGGAGAGTCAACATGTGTTGTCACAGGTCAGTTGCCTAATTTTAACCACTAGTGGGGCTTGCTTATCCTGGGCCAGAAATAGGAAGCTGAGTGATGGTCATATGTCTGACAAGGAGCCGGGCAGTGGGCCAAAACACATTTGAGCTGGATGGAATTTCTTGCCACTGTGAAAATGCAGTGCTAAATCTTCCTCCCCCACTCGCCTCTTTACACACAAGTGGATCCCTCTAGTACAGTGAACTGTCACCCGAAACTAACAAGGAGGATGTGTCTCCCAGCAATCTGAGCTTAGGTCAAAAGTTCACCACTTGCCAGCCCCCTATGCCAACTTGGACCAAGATTTCTGGAATGGTTAGAAAAATATTTTAATGTAATTCACCTTGCTATGCTATTTCATTAATAACCTCTAAAAATGCAAAGAGTGTGGCCTTAAAATTCCTTGACATCCTCAGCATATGACTAATAATAATGAAACTTTCTTGCTGTCGGCAGAGCGACTCTGTGAATGCTCTGTTTTCCCTGGAGTTTCATGGGGCCTTTAGCAAATGCAGTACATTTGCCATGTCCATTTTTTACAGCACAGTAACCGCTGTTCAGCCAGGCTTGCCTGAGCTGGCTCTTTGTCCACCCCACCACACTGCACTCTCCTTTCTCCCTGCACTGTGCTATTTTTCTCACAAGAATATTTTTTACAGGCATAATTTGGACGTGCGTGAAATACTCTTTTACATGTTATGTCTTTCTTATTTTCTCTATATTAGCTCTGAGTCCAGCCTCTCACTGTCTACCAAAATATGTCATCCATGCAAGGCATGGGGTTGTTACCAGCCCGAGACTGTGTGTGCTGAGTGAAAAGGGCTCAGTCCTCAGACTGGGACAGACCGTGTCTGACATGCCATTATATAACATGAAACCAATGTATACAAGACTGTCTTCAAGAGTACATTTTACAGAGATCCCTATCTCTATATCTTGCTCAAACATTTCTTTCTAAAATAGCCTTTGGGGAGTCAGTAGATCAGACTCTGTTCGCTGGGGGTAAATCCAGGGCTGCAGGATTGCTTTCCAAGTCACATCTGCACCCAGGCTTCTAGGACCAGTACTTCATAAAACACGGGATGGTATCTAGAATTAAAGTAAATCTAGATTAAATTTTTCTCTTTGCTCCTGATTTTGCCTCAATGGTAAAAGCAGAGCAGCGTCAAAATGTTTTTATTCTCAACACCTCCAAACTAGTAAGGAAACAGAAATCTCCTCATCATAATTTTTTTAGAAGCCTGTAGCAAGGCACAATTATGGCCCGTACAGTGTATTCCTTATCAATCCTTGATAGGTCTGTCTCTGCTGCATATCCAAATCTAACAGGATCATGTTCCACAGGTACCAGTTGGCATCTGAGTATTTAGAGATGCCATGCTAGATGACTGGAATAGATCCTTTACCCTACCGAAGCCTCCTTTGGACCTGGGAGGTCTACAGAAACATAGTTTTTATTTGGATCTGATCGTTTTCCCACCATGAGAAGCAGCTGAGATCTAATCAAGAGTGCTACCATAAAGCATGAGATTTATGAGAGGTTGTAATCCAAACATAGTCTCTCCAACAAGCTTAGCCAGAGGAACAGTTCCTTGATGGCTGTCCCTTGCCATGAACAATTGCCCAGCCACTCTATTTTGCATCCAGTGATCTGTTCATACCACACTCACAGCACACCAGAGGCACACAGGCAGGTTCAGAAAAGTGTAGTAAGGAGAAGTGACTAAAAACTATTTATATGATGACCTTCCACCACATTAACTATAAATTATCCCTTTCCCAATTAATTCCATTTCTTTCCTAACCCAGCCCCGTGCCTGTCTCAATTAACAGTTCATTTTTAGATTAAGTTTGTGCCATATGCACTGAGAGTTTGTTTCCAAAAACTTCACACACTAGCAGATGTAATCTTCTAGCACAGGTGAGACTGACCAGTGAAAGAGTTTTCCAGAGGTGAAATGAGTGTGGATTATTTTTTCCACAATGTTTCCATGTTTGCTCAGTATTTTCCTATTTGTTCAAAAATTTGGCTCAGGAAAAAAACTGAAACATTCCAACCTGCTCTAGAGGTAAGTAAAAACTAAAGAAAAAAACCCCAACATTTATCATGACAGATTAATGACATTTTAAAGTCCAGAATATTCATGAACAGATGCAAATATTTATAGCCCCAGTTGCCTTAAATTTTGTAATAACAAACAAATTAGATTTTTGGAGTGAATTTTTCATGGCATAGACATCTAATTTGATTTGTAGAAAACAGACAAAGAATAGGTTTCCTCTAAAGTATGTGCCACTGTTACACATCCACCAGACATTGCCACATGAACATGAGCAGTGCTTTTGGGTTTTTCTACACAGGTTTTGGCCAAAGTCTCCAATCACCTAGTTGTATGTGGTGCAGGAGCAGCTGCAGTCTGAGGGGATTGGAAGTGTTCCCTTGCAGGGGCTTTCTGGGAGCACCTACTTTCCATGACCTCGAGGAGAGAAAGAAAGACCTGCTTCTGGCATCTTCTGGATTCAGAGAAGCGTCAGCTGCTGGCCTGGCCACACTCTTCATGTTGAGGCAGTTCTTCAACTGAATGTTAGTTTTACAATTTTTTAAGAAAAGCACCCCTTTCCCAATTTTTTAGTGAATAATTTCATAATTTCTGAAAATCTTCATCTTCAGACTTTCATTATGGTTATCAAAGAAGAAAAAAAGACTATTTGTGTGCATATCTATCTATCTAGCTAGCTAGCTAGCTAGCTATCTAGCTATCTCTCTATCTCTCTGTTTACATACACATATGTGTGTGCATGTGTATTTGCATACATGAACATGCATGCACTTTTTAACCACTTTTACTGCCTCCTTCACAAGGAACTGTCCATCTGTGACAGCATGTCAGAATGTGTTTATCTGACCTTACATCCCGTGTGACTCATACACCAGTGGTGTGCCATTCTGAACAGCCACAAGCCCCATTTACCCAGAAAAGCCAAATGTACATGTACTGTATGCAAGCTGATCAGTGGAAAGTAGTCAATACATATAAACCAATCAGTATAACAGTCTTTTAAGAGAGCTGTGCATGTAACAAGGGCTTCTTTAGGCTCATTCTTACTGCACTTGCTGTTGGCCCACAGTGCCAACCCTCAATCACCATGCTGCTGGAATCTTCTTCTGAAAACCAAGCCTATTCCTGCACTCATTTTCTTCTCCCTTCCCTGCCTATAGCAAAGCATTTCCTTGTTTCCAGCGCTGCTGCTCACTGGGGGTCAGGGAGTCTGTGAAGCTGGAAGCCTCAGGGCACATGGGAGCAGGCTGTTAGAAGCATTTTTCACACATCAACAAGACCTGCCCTGTGTAGTTTTACATAGCGTGGTGTGAAAAAAGGTTGTAACAGCCAGCTGGCCATCCACACCAGGAATGCTGCTTATGCAGTCCTGAGATGAGGGTGCAGCTTCCTAGGAAAATGTCCAAATCCAAACTGGGCCTGCAGAAGTGAAGTACACCTGCTGAAGGCACACATAGAGTGAAGTCTCACCACAGAAACTGAAGGAACCACGCTGGGATCACCAGCTGGCTCCAGATAAAAGGGTGGAAAGGAGGACTCTGGCAGAGAAGAGAGACATAAGCTGAAAGTTCTCCCCTTTGACAGAAGGATCATCACAAAAAAACAACAGCATCGGGGAAATCTCTGTCAAAACTATCAAATGCAACAGAACTAAAGGGTGATCAGTTACAGTGCTTATAGTAATTAACGTGTGATAGGGATTTTTAAAGGTGTTCCAAAAGTTCCAAATACAGGTAGATTTCCAGTCCTTCTTGAAAATGAATTTTTGAAAAATGAGAGAAAATTATTAACTCAGTAGAGCTGTGGGAAATTAGTGGTTTAGGTTTTGATCAATTGTTTCTACAAAAGACAACAGCAACCTGGGAACCTTATGAGTCCCTGTAAAAGACTGGAAGTGAATTTTGTCCATGAAACTGCTGCATATTAGCTGTCAGGCTACCCAACACCCCCAAATGGCAAAATGCTCTTTCCTGTTTTTGATTTAGAAGTTTCCCAAACTTATCTCTTAGATCTGAAGGTATGGCTTATAGATATTAGCTGCTCAGCTTCTCTTTCCATTATATCCCTCTCAAGTTGTCTCTGCTGAGGTATTTAATAATTTTGAGAAATTTATATAATAGGCTAGTAGGTAGGTAATTAGATATTAAATGGATAGCTAATCTTGGTAGAAATAGTCTAGCAGATATGTAAACTACACCTTTCAAAACATTTGGAGCTCTTCAGTGTGAAAAACACTACATATTTTGGGCATATTTTCACACATATTTTAAATATTTTTTATTCTTTCTTAAGAGCAAAAGTATTGACTCTTTTTGTTGATAAAGAAACTTGTATCTGATTTGCATTTTAGGACAAATTGTAAGTACAGAACACTGTTGAAGAAACAAATGTGCTGGTAAAGAGATAGAAAAGTGCCTTTTTACTAAGTCAGTGAGGATGGTAATTTTTTCTGCTTAGTGTTTCATGTTTGTGTGAAATCTCTACTTAGCATGTGTTCTCTGAGATGCAGAAGAAAATATTGTTCTGGCTAAAGCACGTAAAACTAGTTGGATAAAACCATGCAGTGTCAGGATGCCCTGAATACCCTTTGGAAAATTCATTTTACCCTTGTGCCAGCTTTCTCTCATCTATGCAAAAGCTGTGAGGCAGCATTACTGATTTAGGAGATTAACACATACAATTCATGGAGTAGGAGTCATCTTGCTTTTCTCATGTAAGAGGAGCATACAGAAGGGTACCACAAGGCAGTTGCTTTTAGGATTGTGATGGAAGGATCCATGAGCAGGGCAATCTGGAGAACACTGAACTGATGGACCCTATTTCTCCGAGGCAACTGACTTTTGACACTGTGCCAGGACAATGCACAAAAGTAACATGAGAGAGAAATTGCAACCAACTTCTGAAGCTCCAGTGAAGAGCAGGGCACACACCACAACCTGTCTGCAAGCAGAAAAGAAGCAGTGTAACCACAATTCCGCACGTGTAGAATGCAGGACAAGAGAGAACATAGGAGCAAATAGGTTATATGACATCTTTTCTGACACTGGCTTCAAACACCATAACTGCACTTGCAGGTCATTGGAGCGTGGCACCTGGTGTGTTTTGCTGAATGATAAAATTTGTCCTCCACGATGAGAACACACTCACCTGGGAAAGAGCACAACACCCAGTAATGGGTGTGTGGTTTCCCCCAGGGCATGGCAGCAAGCTGTGCTCCATGTGGGAAGAGGCAGGAGCCAGGAGCAGGGTGTCCCATGCGGCAGGAATGTGAAGACTGTGGAGTTTGCTTGGTGCTGGAAGGCGAGAGACTGAAATATGGTTTGGCACGTGCTGGCTGGAGCCACACGCTGAAAGACAAGCTCCTGTCCTTGGGCGTGCAGGGGGCTGGGACAAGGCACACTGCATGTGGGAGAGAAAAGAGCTGTAAGGGGTTCCTGAGTACCTCTATCTTCCTCTGGAGCATGGAGCTGATGGCAGGCTTTCCCCAACAGCTTTTTCTTGAGTGTCTCTGGTTGCCCTGGAAATCACACTCAGCTGCTGCTTCAGCAGCTATCTGCCTTCCCCAGGAAGGTGCACAAGGGCTCCTGTAGGCAGCAGCAAAACCACTGCACAGCAAAACCACTAAAACCTACTTCCAGCCTATTCCCAGGCTGGAAGTAAAGGAGCAAATCAGGACAAGAGGCACACAGGGACAAAATTGTCCCTGTCACCAACAATAGACAGTATAACAAAAATTGATGCCTTAATGGTGGACAGGCCAGTTTACTTAATGCAGCAGTTGTATTATTTCAACAGATAGGGATTCAGAAATAACTTTGAGCTACCTTTCTGTTGCCCTCTGCATTTGGCCAGATCTTCAGCTTTCATACTCTCCTTTGCAATAAACCATGCTCCCATCTCACCAGAGAACTATCTGTATCAATTTCTGAAAAATGTCATTCAAAAATCATGCCAGATTCTGAGGCTAAATGAGTCCTGTCTATTAATTTCTTGTGAAGCAGCAGCTCCAAGTATGTGCCAAACCATGTGCTTGGCTCTTACAAGCTATATACAGAACCTCAACAAAATTAAAAGGTAATTTTTAATGCTTTCCTCAGTTGGGCTGTCTTTCTGAAATGAAAATTGCATTATGTTACCTTGCTATAAAAACTGGATCTGCATTTCAAAAACTTGATTTCTTAGAATAGTATCTCCATCAATTTAGCTCAGTAGACAAAAAGTTTCTTAATGCACACAAGTCTTCTTCAGCAGAGGTATGAGAATGGCTTACTTTCTCTAAGCTCTTGGCTCTTGCCTGCTGTGCCAGCTCACTGGCTGATTCATGTGTATGTGTAAAACTCTTGGCAGTTCAGGGAAGTGAACTCATGCCCACCTCAGCATGAGAAGAGATTCTTCTTTAAAAAGTAGGACCATCCTGCATGAAGATCCCCGCACACGAGCCCTGATATGAGCATTATGATTTGCCTTTGAAGGTGTGCTTTTGGTGTGGGATTTCATTTCATTCATGCTTATTCTAATAATTTTGTGTGCAAGCAAGGGCATGGGGCACAAACTACATGTCCTCAATAGAGTCTGGAGCATTGCTATTTATTATTGCTATAGTAAGTCATCTGCATACTAATATCTTATCTTTCCATATTAAAAGAGGTGAATTTGCAGAGATAGCAATACGAGACTACATCAGAATTCCCATCTGGGCTACAATATGACTGTGTATACAATGTTTTTCAGTGGACTGAACTGCAATATCTAGATATTATGAAAATCAAATGACATATTCTTTTATCCCCTTCTCCCTCCTACAGTGCATACCTGTAGTGTCAGTATACTTGTTGATTCTTTTCTAATAGTTTTCCTCACTCCTTCGTGTCTGTTTTTCAAGCCTCGTTTCTGAAGATGGAGTTGGATTTTGCAGCTGTGAGGACTAAGTTCTCTATTAAATACAACCATTTTTTAAAAAATTACATGTAGGCTCTGTGCAATTTCATAAAGTCAGGATATTTTCCAGGCTCCCTATTTACACTTAAACCAGGAGCTACATTATTTGGGGCACACATTCCACACAATGAGAACACAATTCCCTGTAGCATGGCTCCACCTCCAGTATTTTGCTATGAATTTTCTTTTTATTTTATTTTGCAATTTTGGTCCTTAATATATATGCTGTTACCATTTTCTAGTGGCATTCTCTCAAAGCTTAGCCAAAGACACACTGCATAAAACAGAAGTGAAGCAGTGAGCTCCTTCTGTATAATATAATATTGCCCACCCTGAGCAATTAAAGTTTCCACTTGAGGAAGACTTAATCACGGAAGTAAATGAGAGTCTTTCTTTTCCTCATCCCAGCTTCATATTGCTGGTGGTAGTATACTAAAGTCTGTACAGACATTAAAAGACACATACCTTACCTGTTTGTGCTCTGCTGAAAACCTGATTTTCTTGTTCCTTGCATCGAGCCACTTACTCTCTCAAGCTGCAGTCTTCCTCTGCCACCTACCTCCCTCTGTCTGAAATATTGTCTAAAAGAGTGGAAAGAAAGATGCTTCTAAAATGAAAGCATTCACAGGAATTAAAGCCTTTGTATAAAACCACTTTCTTTTTCAAAACAAAACTTGCAAAGGTATGACTGTGCAATCAAAATCACTGAGACTGGACATTGCTAGGGATATATATCACAATTACATCAGGAGTTTAGTGCCTATATTAATAGGGCTGGTGCTTAAGAAACCTCGAAAGAGTGCAGACACAACCTTTTTCTGCTTTCACACAAAAGCAATTAAAAAAAAAAAGTAAAATAAAACATAAATTGCTCCTGTTTTGTGCATGGAGGTGATTGTTAAGGAAACTTTTCACTGAAATTACATTACTGCTCTGAGCAGAGAAAAGAAAATGTGTTGTAGACATTACATGTAAATACAAAAAATATATATCTTGGTGAATGGATCTCAGAACAAGCCAGATTCATCTTCTGGTGGGTCAGTGCTGAGAGGGGGAAAGAGGTGCACACTAATTCAGCTCAGATCTGAATGTGCCAAAACACCTGCATCAGAAAAGCTGCTGCCTCTGCCTCTGAGGGCAAAACAGAGTCTGTTCCTATGCTGACTTGGGAAAGAAAAACTTCCATGAACTTTCCTGTCACAAAATCAAGCCCTAAATTCAATGCAGTCAGTGTGTTCTCACACGTGTGAATGTATTCCCTCATGACAGCCCTGGATTTCCCTTCGAGCCCTGCATAATGATCTCTTCATCTGCCGCCATCAGTAGAGGAGAGACAGGTGATGCCTCTGGCCCGTCAGGGCTGGGCAGGACGGGTGAGTGACACGTACCAGATGCTGCACCCTGAGCTGGGCTGCAGCTCCCCTGGAAATACATCATGGAGTAAAAATCACCGCGTACATTCCAGCTGCTGCACAGCGCGTCACTGGAGCAGACGTGCTATCACATGTACAAACGCACACTAAATAGTATCCGTGCATGGGGTTAATTAGCAGCTAACCGTTAGTTCTTAGAGATGTAGGGGGAAAAAAGAAAAGGGGAAAAAAATCATACCTTCAAAGGAAGATCAAAATTAACTATACAAGGTCTCTGAGATTGAAACACAGGTTTTTCAGGACAGTGAAGGAGACAATGAAGTCAGTGATATGTGTCTCTGATTTTTACTTTGTGTTTTACTGTATTTATAATACTGACTTTTTATCTTTAATGTCAGTTAATTCAGTATCTACAAAAACTACCAAGCCAGAAGCTCTTGAGCCTAAAGTCTTCTGGATTAATACAGACCCAGAGGCTGGACCTCAAAAACATCCCTGAGAACACCATGGTAACAGTTGCCAAGCCCTAAAAAACAAAAAGCTTTTAGGGATGTGCAGCACAAAGACTGACAAGATAAGAAAGAGGAACAGCATTATCTATCTTAATTTCATCCAGATTTGACCCACATAAACTCACAAGCAGTGCATTCAGCTATAAGTAAAGTATGTGCTGAGTCCTACAGGCCTTAAAGAGTAAAGTAGAGAGCAGGAATAGGAAGACTAGTGAAACTGAACTTATCATCTCATGGAGGAGGCATTACACAATATAAGTGATACATGCAGCAAGTAGACAAAAAATACAAGAAACAAGTCAACACACAATCTTCAGTATTTAGAAATAAGACTACTGCCACATAGGAGTACAGTATATGAACACTGTTAGGAATATTTGTGGAGTGGATTTATAGGATTCCTTTATGGACTGTGCAAGATGATCATTATTAAATTGAAAGTTGATATGAAATCACCCCAATAAATTTAGCAGGTAACATAGTAACAAGAAGACTGGTGAGTAAAGTGAGAACTGGGACATTTGGCAATACCTGAGCCCATCGCTGAGTCTCTTGGCATTCTCAAGAGCAAATAGCACATGAATGGAGCTGTTTGAAGAGTTGCACATCTACGACCAAGGAAGACAAGTGATGGAAAATGTTTTAGAAAGGATGACTAATACAAGACATCATGAGCAGATGTCATAGGCTCACATGGGACCATCACAGTTTTCAGCCCAGTTACTTGAAATCTCAGTCAGATATACGAGAGTTTAGAAGAAATTCCAGGATGTTTCCAATACCATTGGCTCCTCACCACCAAGCAGTCCAGATCTTTTATGTACTTGTAGTATCAAAACTGAAAATACAGTGGTCATCACAGTGGGAGAGCACATCAGTGTCATGTCTTTAAAATCGTGTTATGGCAAAAAAACCCAATAGTTATAAGCATCAGTTGCAAAGAAGGTACTTCTCAGCAAGAGAAGCATTAGAAAGATAACAAATCCTTGCCTCAATATTTTTAGAACAATGTTAAAAAATTACATAGGTTGCAAATAAATGGTACCAAAACTATTAGAGGAATCACAGTAGAAAGTTAAGGAGCTCCATCTATTTTGGCAGGAAAAAATATTATATGGAATAAAATCAATTTCATAAGAGAAAATATTGCATTCAAAAGGGCTGTTTAGATAAGTGAACTAAGGCATTACATGAACCAACAGCTGGAGGCTGAAGCCAAGCCAACCCAAGCTGGAAGAGAAAAACACTGAAGGCTGCTAAGCAGAGCGGCAAACGGCTGCAGCGAGGGCTGGATTCTCCAGCCACCTCATGGTATCTTCGATTTGGAAAAGCATGCCTTACTGGAAACAGTGAAAGTCTCCCTGAGCTTCTAAAGAAGTATATTATGAACAGCAAGAATGATATATGTGGTATGACTGAAAAAACAGAAATGTCCCTTCTGGATGATAAATACTTAATTCTTTAATTGA
Source organism: Vidua macroura (assembly GCF_024509145.1). NCBI lineage: Eukaryota > Metazoa > Chordata > Aves > Passeriformes > Viduidae > Vidua > Vidua macroura. Next base: position 66,509,488 of record NC_071573.1, on the reverse strand, counting down.
ACGTGATACTCAGTGCTCAAACCTTCACACACCAGGGGCTGCCAGGCTAGCACTGGATGTAGGATTTCCAGGGAAGGTGAGCAACTAATGTGGCCAGTGCTACCACGTTTTTCTCCCAGTCTTTCTGAATGTTGATGTTTTGTTTCATGATATGTTTGCTTGTCTAGTGAACCATTCACAGTAGTACCCAATTCTTTTTTTATAAAAAGTTCCAACTTAGCTAGAACACTGACTTGCTTTGTAGGAATGTTTTCTGAGGCAAGTTGTAGATTTCTGCATCTCGCTGTATATCAGGACCTATCATTCTTTATTCTGAACAAGACTTTCTTTTCATATTACTGCTGTGAAATATTTACCAGTGTATGGCTTAGGAGTAGGCCCATGCCAGTGCTGTGATGGGACACAGCCACTTCTTTACCCATGTCCTTTCTAAAACTGTGCTTTCCTTCACTGCTGTCATAATTTTCTCTCTGAGGTAACTCAGCTGTTTCTTTCCAAGTTTTTGTAATTCCTTATGTGACTCAACCCACCTAAAATTCTTTAGTTAAGACCAAGGAAGATTGTTTTTATAGAATTGTAAATGCACAGTGAGATCATTAGTGAATATAATTTCTGACCCTGGGTTCCCAGGATGATTTCCTATACCAGGACTAATTTCACAGACTTACAGACTTTTTGCCACCAAAGAGGCAAAATACTGCCAGCATTTTTGCATGAATGTTTTTATTGCTCTGCATTAAGACACTGAAGTTTACTTGTATCTTACACTGCATAGTTTTACAGCCAAATAACTGTTTATAAAAGAGACTTAATTCATACCAAGCCACATCAGAGCCAATTCCCCCAGCATATACTTGAGCGTGAGGTAAAACCCCTGAGTTCAGCCCTCAAGGAGAGATTCTCCAGGGTACGCAAGCTAGACCGTCTGCCACACTGCAGCACCCAGCCACACGTTGCTGTTACACTTTGGGTTTTTCCACACAAGTGAATGCTCAGCCTTGGCCAGTGTTAGGTCCTACCTTTGCTATGGCACAGAGTCCTGGTGAAGTGCTGGTCCGAAGAGCAGGAGGGAATTCTGTGTCTTTGGAACAGGTGCGCATTGGATTTACCCTCTGAGAAATGGGCTTTTTTTTGGAACCTTGCCAACAACACCTTTGAAACAGGCACGAGTTTGTGTGCTGGGAAAGCTCCCTGCCTCTCACAAGCAGGGACACAGAGGAGAAGTGAGATCCTCTTGTTCCAAGGGAGATCCCTCAGTCTCTCACTGTGAGGAGAGAAGGGCTGTTCTTTAGCAGACTGCTTTAATTTGGACCCCAGCCACAGAGTGAGTCCTTCCCTCTACTGTGATTATTTGCTTACTGCTCAGGATAAATACAAATATAAGTTACATTTCTTATTTTAAAGCCTAATACCCAGAGGTCATCCCCTCCTTTTCTTGACCACCAACACAAAATTGGCTCTGATGGGGGAAGGAACAACACTGAGGCAGAACCCACAGCCACAGTATTTCAGGCTGCAGTACAGTGTGAAAAACAAATTTCCCAAACTCACAAGAATACGGAGAAAGAAATTTGTTTAAATATGAATTTTAAACCTTGCACCTGGTTCAGAAAACATTGAAACATGATCATCAGGCACTGAAATATGACTTTGGTGAATGACATGTATTCAAAACAATTTCTAGCACTTGGAATATAAAAATTGCATTTTGAAGAAAACAAAATAGAGTCAATGTTTAGTTTTAAATATGACATTTTTCTGCTAAAATTAGTTTAAATATTTCCAGGTCTTCAAAATTCAAAGTGCTCATTCTTTTCAGATTTCCCCCAACACTTCCATAACCAATCAGCATTTAAAAACTGAGAAATATTCTTTTTCTTGCATTTTCTATATTTTTTCTGCTTTATTACAGGTGCTTAAAAGAAAACAAGATGTGTCTCTTCTCACAGTAGTTGTGACCTGTACCATGAAGCTGAACATTTCAAAGAGTTGATATTGAAATGAGAACTTACATCTCTGTTAAAATATAATCTGCCTCCTATGCAACTCCTGTAAAATGATGAGCAGTGAAGATACATTCACCTATTTACAACTTTGTGTGTTGTACTCAGCAGAAAGCCAGGGAGTAAATCCAGTTTACCTTCGCGATAATTTGTTGTTTTGACGTGACTTTGCCCTCGGCGTTGTTTTAGTTTCTATTAAATGCAAAAGCATCGCTGTTCCCGGGATTTGTAATGATTTAAAAGTTTCTGGGGAGATTATTCGTCGGGAGCAACTGGTTTTTCCTCCTTCGGTTTATCAGACCTCTCAACTCCGGTAGTTTTGGTGGTGGCATTTTCCGGTGGACGCCGGACTTGGTGGAATTTGGATGGGGTCACCCAGATCCCTGCCTTTCCCGGAGTTCCACTTCGCCCGGGCAGTAGCGGGGGCCGACGAGGTGGGGGACGGCAGGGGCATCCTCCCCGGGGGCAGCGGGGCAGCACCCGGCACAGGAGGCACGTGGAATGCAATGAAATAAATGAAATACAATCAAAAGCAGCGGGAGATGGGTTGACTCGCTGGGTAAGCCCCTATCTTCTGCCGACCCCCAGTTCCCCCCGCACACCGCCAGTCTCCTGCGTGGCCGGAGCTCCCCCTGCGCCTCGAGCCCCGCTGCTCCCGGGCAGTCCCGGCTGCGGAACCGGGGTCTCCCTGTTCCCTCCGCCTCTGCCACCCGCCGGGCCCGGGGCTGAAATTCCCCCGGCGGCCGGGGAGCCCCTCCAGTCCCGGCGTATTTGCGGGAGGGAGCCACGCTATAGGAAGGGCGGAAGGCAGGGAAAGAAGGCAGGGAGGGGGTGTCAGCAAAGCCCAGCGCGTCCTCATCCCCCCTCACTCCTCCCACCAGTGCGTGGTGCCTCTTAACCCGCGGGAACCTCCCTCCCTCGAAGCATTACTCCACTTTGCAGAACTCGAGTTGATGAGAAAAAAAATACTTCTCGGCCGCGGCCAGCCATGAGCTGTTTGGATGTTATGTACCAAGTCTACGGTCCTTCCCAGCCCTACTTCGCAGCAGCCTACAGCCCCTACCACCAGGTACGTGTAGGGGACAGCGGTGAAGAGGCAGAAGGTGGGAGGGGTATCGTCTGGAGGATGGCCATCTGGGGCCTCACCAAAGGGAAAAAGGGAAAAGGAGAAGGGGAGGGGAAAGGGGGGGCGGGAGGGGGGGAGATCTGGGAGCCTGCGATGGTGAGCGGAGCAGAACCGCATCCCACCTTGGCGCGGGGCTCGGCAGGGTACGTACCCCGGCGGCAAACGACGGGCTACGGGATGCCTTTGAAGAGAGGGGACGATTTTAACCCTCAGAAGGATTTTTAGGGGGTTTGTTTGCTTGTTTGTTTGTTTTTAAATGTTTGCTTGTTTATTTTCTTTACCGGGACGGGCTACTTCCGAGCGCGGCGGGTCGGGGTAGCGATGTGTGTGGGGACCATCGGGAACTGAGATGCCGGGCTTCACGGGGCATCGTTCACCCCTGCGCGCCGGCATCCCGGCTGCTGCCACGGAAGCCTCTTGGTGCAGAGATTTTACTCCGGAGGGGTGCTCCGGAGTTACGCTCTGGAAGTGGGGGAGGAGAGAGAGACGGGAGGTTGCGGAGTTCGCCCGGTTTGGTGGTGGCGGAGGAAATCACGGCCGCGAAGGGGAGCAAGGGCTACAGGATGCTCCCTTCTGCCGGGGCGCTCTCGGCGGCGGCGGGACTCCGGGACGTCCCCCGGCCCCCGCGGCTGTCGGCAGCGGCCGTCGCCTGCGAGACCCGCGGGTGCTTCGCGAACTGCAGCCACGTCCCGCCGCCTCACTGCGTGTAGCTCTGCTCGGGCGGTCGCGGGTATCAGCTAATCCCGAGGTTTCAAGAAAAGGATGGCTCCGGCCACGGGGATGTTTCGGGCACGCACGGCCCGTGGTGCGCTGGCGCCGGGATGCGCACGGTCCCGCGTGGGTCAGGCTGTGCTCCCCAGGCTGCACCTGCTGCACACTGCTTTCCTTTTAACCCTTCTGCGTTCCCAGTTTTCCCCTCGCCCTTACCCCTTCCAAAAATTAATTCCTTCCTCCCCCAGCATAACGAAAAAGGGGATGGATATAGAGAACGGCGCCCCGGGCCTGAGCAGGGTGAAGCCCCAGCCGTGCAGCGGGCCGGGACCAGCGGCGTGGCGGTCCCTCTGCCCCCTCCAGCGCCCGGCAGCGGGGCCCAAGACCCGTCACAAAAGACAGATAATGTCTTTCCCCACCTTGCTTTCCCTCCCACTACCCTCTCAACCCCCGGCTTATGACATTATTAAGGGGGATGACCATTACCTCAATGGCCGAACAGGGAGCCAAGCGGAAAGGCGGTCGTCGCGACGAGTGACATTATCAAATATATCGCGTGTCTTGGCCCAAGACTCTGCCCCGTCTTCTCGGTTCTTCCCCGCCGGCCGCCTGCCCCAAGGCTCTGCCCACGGCGGCCAAGCTCGGGCTCCGCGTCCCATCGCTTATTGCTAAGAAACTCTCAGCAGCTGCAGACACGCTAACGCGCGTGAAGACGGGAAACATCCGGCAAACTTCACAATGCCCGCTGTTTTCCCACTCGGCGGAGTCCAGTAAAAGGGGATTAATCTTGTAGTAAATACCTGGAGCTTCTTGGTGTCCAGAGAAATGCTGAGTTTTGCCCTGAAGTGTGTTTGAGACTGTCAGTCTTTTTCCCCCCTCTTTGCTTCAACCTCGGTGCTGTGGGTCACAGGACACTCTTTGCATCACATAGATTTTCGGAGCCGGGGACCGAGCGGCTCTCGCCTTCCAGCTGCCGGCTCTGCTCCGTGGGTGCTGGGCCGTCGCCCGCCCTTGCCCCCGTATTGCAGCCCCTTGGAGGCCGCCGTCCGCACCGGAGCCAGCTGCAAAGAGCCTTTTTTTGCAGGGCTTGGTGCGGGGGACCCAGCGGTGTGACCCCCGCCCGGCCGCGCCTTCCCCACCCGGCGGCTGTCTTGCTCCATCCCCTTTGGCACCTGTGGGTTTCGGTCCCTCAGCCCTATTTGCAGTCCCTTCACTGCCCCCGGACTACAGAGGGCGATATGGGGGCGTGGGGATTGTGGTGTATGCCGAGGGGACGGCGGGCAGCCGAGGACCAGACTTGGCATCCTCTCGGAAAGCCCGCGGGAGAGGGCTGGGCGCTGCACGCCGGATGGCACAGGGCGGGCCAGCGCACCTTGGTGTGCTGCGTGACCGGCTCCGTTTTCTTTCCTTCCCTGCAGAAACTGGCCTTTTACTCCAAAATGCAGGAAGCTCCGGAGAGCAGCAGCAGCGCCAGCGCCGGCAGCTCCTTCTCCAGCCACGCCGCGGCCAGCATCAAGGAGGAGGATTGCAGCCCCGAGAAGGAGCGACCCCCCGAGGCCGAGTATATCAGCTCCCGCTGTGTCCTCTTCACCTACTTCCAGGGGGACATCAGCGCCGTGGTGGATGAGCACTTCAGCCGGGCGCTCAGCCAGCCCAGCAGCTTCTCCCTCGGCAGCGCGAAGGCGGCGCGGAACGCGGGCTCCTGGCGGGGTGAGCGCCCAGCGCGGCGCGGGGGGCGCGGGGGATGTGTGGGGCGGCGGAGGGACCCTCTGGGCCGGCACATCGTCCTCGCCTCGGCTCCGCATCCCGGCTCCCTCCTTCCTCCCACCAGCGGCTGGTGCCCGGCGGTGGCATCCCTCCTCCGAGGCTAGGAGCTGCCAGCTGCTTGGCCCTTTTAGGGTAAAAAGGGAAGAATAAAGCCCTTCAGATTATGCAGGGAGGCCACGGCTCAGGGGGAAAACAGCCTGAGAGGCAGTCGGGCAAAACAAATTGTCTTGTCACTGCAGGTGCTTTACCTGGAGAGGATTACCACCCAACTAGCCATGGAGTGACTCCCAAACTGTGACTGTGACCAGTGTATTCCCCGTTGACCCCAGCTTTCAGTTTAGAATGTTCATAGTGATGGGAGCAAAATAAAAACAAATGTGGGAACAATCCCATCAGCTTCCCAACCTCAAAAAAAAAAAAAAAAAAAAAAAAGTGGTGCGTGTCCCTGTATCTTGCCCTGCATGTATCACCACCTCAGTTGCTGCTGAAATGCTAACAAGAACTCTTACATTTCTGAAAACAAGGGCTTGCAGATCTGCCCAAGGCAATGTGCTGTCAAGGCCAAGGCCATGGCTTATGCACAGATCTCCATATCCATGCCCGATTCACACTGGATAGGCCCACGAGGGTAGTCAGGGAAGAGGGGAATATCCTTCTCCACACTCCATCTGCCAGAATTAGGGCTGGCACTTCCTTGTGGGCAGTCTTAGTAACCCTCCCTCACAGGGCCACCTGCTCGGACAGGGCTGGTTTCCCAGACCTTGCACAGATTGCTGTCTGTAGTGTCTAAGAATATTTCACGGGTGAGAGATATTTGGTGCTGGAATTGATGGCAGTAGAGGAGGTTTTTTTGCTCATGATGAACTGCTTCCCCTTCTCCCAAGCAATGCCAAGGCTCAGAGCTGACATACTTCCCTGGCAAAAAAATTATTAGGAACATAGTTTTATTTCTTTCAGGAACAGTGTGCATTCCCAATTAATCATACATAACATCTCTTTGTCATGTATATGTATATAATAATCACCAGTCCATCTTGCATGTTGCTAACTGGGCTAAGAAAATGTAGGGTCTTTGTCTTTGCCCTGCCAATCTCCAGCAAGTTCTGCTGAGTCTGTCTGAGAGTCCCAGACAATCTGACAATATACCTAAGAAACAGATGATGGTAATAGGTGGAGAATTGCCCCCAGATATTTGAGTAATTCAAACTTGTCATTAGTCACATCTCTCACTGTTCCTGACCACTTTGCTACTGCACTGAGGCAGCAGCCGCTTTCCAGGAAGTGTTGGGCATAAACGCTTAGATGAGGAGATTATTACAATAACAAACAAGAAAAAGCCAAACCTGCAAATTTAAGTGGCGTATAGTAGCCCTCAGTTTCCACTACTGAAGAAAAGAGATGTTTCTTTTGCCTTAGGTAACAACCTTTTGCCCACCTACATAGTAAGAAAAAGCTGGAGGATATAGTTGCTGCTTCATGGATAAGCCATAGGATAGATGTCTTGGATGTTTAGTTGGAGAGGAATATGTATTTGTTTGGAGCAAGTTCTCATGCTTGCCAGTTTTTCATGGAATAAAGGGAATGAAAGGACTGGTTTGGGTGGATCAGGGAGGGACAGAACCCTAGGGAAAGGAGATCAAATCCTATGGCGTGTGCTTATTGCTGACTTTCTTTCCCACTTCCTTCACCCAGATGGCTCCTTCCCAATGAGCCAGCGCATCTTCCCGCCATCCTTCTGGAACAGCACGTACCAGCCCTCCTCGGTCCCAGCCAGCCTGAGCAGCCCTCTGGCAGCTGCCGCCCACAGCGAGCTGCCCTTCGCTGCTGCCACCGACCCCTACGCGCCCACCTCTCTGCACGGCCACCTGCACCAGGGCGGCCCCGAGCCCTGGCACCACGCCCACCACCACCACCACCACCACCACCATCACCACCCCTACATTGGGACACAGAGCACTGCCTACCCCCGCCCCACCGCCATGCACGAGGTCTATGGGCCCCACTTCGACCCCCGCTACGGCTCGCTCCTGGTGCCCACCGCCTCCGTCCGCCCCCACCGCCTCACCCCTGCATCCGTATCCACACCAGTCAGCCCCCCCTGTGAACTGGGCAAGACCGAAGCGGGTGCTGCCGCGGCCTGGACGACACCGGGCCCCTTTCCCAATGCAACGGGAGACATGGCACAGAGCATTGGCCTTAATGTGGACACAGGTAATGAGCTGCTCGCAATCCCTCCAGGTCCCCTGGCTCAGCTGCACCCCTGCTCCCTGATTCCACACCAACCATAGCAGTAGGGAAGGACTCGTGGGGGGTGGCTGAGGTTCTGCTGTGGGGGAATGAAGTGAGGGTGGAAGCCCCATGTGTGACACCTGAGCTGTACCCTGGGTGCTCTTCTTGGGCTGTCAGGCCAGGCAAGTGAGGAAGGATGGGACAGGCCAACACATCACATCTCCACAACATTATTTGAATTTCTGATGCCTTCAAACATTCCCTGAGGCTACGTGTTGCTTTGAGGTACTTTTGTCCGGGCCCTGGTCTTGCTCCTGCATTGAGCAGTGAGAGCTATGAGCAGAATGGAGCAGCCCCAAAGGTCACTGCTTGGCCCCATCCACGTGCTGCCCCGAGGGGTCATTTCTAGACACCATGTAGGTTCACAAACTAGCTCCTCTCCTTATTTACCTTTTCCTTCCAGTTTTTGAGATGAAAGCACAATTGCATTTGCTGAGCAAAAAAAGGCAGAGGTCTTCCCCTGGTAGTGCCTGTTGGGGTGTCTGGAACCAAGGCTGTGGCTGTCATGCTGACAAAAATGGGTATGTAGGCACAGTCAGCAGTGACAGAACTTAAGTCAGTGATTGTGAAGGGAAGGAAAGTCTGCTCCATGCTGGTTTCATTATTGCAGCCACTAATGGCTCCTTATGATGTCCTCACTTTAAGCAGGAGGGAGTTCTCCAATCTGGTTTGGGCTCTTCTCCTTGTTTCACAGCCTTCTGGGGCTCTGGAGATCCCATGCTTTAAACTGATCTCAGCTGGCAAGAATTGCAATTTGTTTTCATCTGTTCTTAAATGCCTGTACCTATTTTTCTTCCTTTTTTTTTTTTTTTTCTTCTTTCCATTCTCAGGTTTGCAACCTCAGGATAAAAGCAAGGATCTGTACTGGTTTTAGAGCTGTCCTTCACTCTTCTTCCCCTGGCTCTCCCCTGTAGCTCTCTACCCATTAGACATGGTGGCATTCAGAGCTGAAATCGGGTCAGTTTGTAACAGCTTCTGATCTTGGTTTGCAGCTCGCCGTTACTCCTTCTGTGGAGGATCCCTTCTGAGCTGATGTGCTGACTCAAAGACTCTCAGATCCCCCCTTGCCCTTTTCCAAGCCCACCATGGCCCTGCTGCTCGGGGAAAGACAACGGGATTTAAAAGGACCTGGCATTGCAAGGGTGGTACTTTAGACTTACTTCGGAGAGGAAAGTCGTTCTGTTGCAAGAAGAGAGCCAAAGACATTGAACTTCTATTTAAGCAGACTCTACACCCAGACCTGCAGCCAGACTACTCTGAAAGAGTCAAATGACATCATGGACGGTGATGCAAAACCACTGGCCTTCATACAGGCAACAGAGGAAACTGTGGGGGTTTTTTAGTGGTGTGAATATTTTTTTATGGCAGTGAAAGTTATTTCTTGAATGGAACCATGGGAAAGCTACTCAGCAGTTTTGAACTGGATTTTTATTTTGCATTATAGAAAAGTAAAAGGAGAAGAAATTGGAACTCATGAACATTTTCAGACTATCAAGGAACTGGTCAGATTTTTTAGCTTTGTCGTTGTGAGTGGCAAGTATCTGACTGAGGCCACCTGCCCTGGACTTACAGATATGCAGCTGTTCCCCTCACAACTGTTTAAATCCCAGAAAGACGAAAACCAAGGTGGCACTTCTCAGAGTTTGGCACATTGCATTGGCTGTATAACAGTTGTTTGGTTGGGGGTGGGGTTGTTTGTTTGGTTTTGGTTGGGTTTTGGTGGTTTTTTTTCTTTTTTCCTTTTTTTTTTCTTTTTACAATAAACATTTTATGGTGGAAGTTAAACCCTCTTAAAGCAGAGGGGGAAAGGAATCCGATGAAGAATGGCTCACCTCCAACCCAACATCCTTTAAAGGGAACAGCAGAACGAAAAGTACGTGATGGACATTAGTTCTGAGTTGCCTCTAACACTTCCCTTTGTCTACTTGTTTCTGTCATTTTGCCACTTTAGTAGCTCTTTTGTTTGGGGTTTTTTGAAAGGGGGAAATAGATATTTAACAGTAGCAAAGCTGTATTAAAGGTATTTCCTTCATTCATCCTATGTACTTTAATTAAGAATTAAAGCTAAATAGGAGAAATTAGGCAAACTGGAAACTTCAGGATGAAGCAGAGAATTTATCTCTCGTATGGATGAAGTGAGTTATTCTATTATTTTGCATGAAAGATAAATAGAAATTCAGCTGAAAACAGCTGAAACTATTTTCTTGGTGAGTAAAATACACAGTGATAAATACAAAAGATAAGAAAATATGACACCATTTTAGAGTATGGTGTGGCTGTAAGATTGGTTAAAGTAAGGGAGCTGCTCCATATGTCTTCAGCTAGGAGAGGGGACTGTGGCATATAGAACTGCTATTGCAGTGGTAAATTAAAATGTTACTACCAGGTGATAAATAATGAAACAGGGCAGAAATGGCACTTATCCTACACTTAAAAGCTGACTTTTTTTATAGACAAAACATCTGATCCCAATACTACTGTGTTTTGGGGTTTTGCTCTGTTTGGGTTTTTTCTCTTAATGTAATGTCTTCGAAGCTGACAAATTTTAAAGCATATAGTAGGAAATTCCTAACATTACCCCCTGACACTGGGAGAAGTGGTAGAAAATGAACTTTTGTGCTGCGATCCGAGTTTTTACCTTCAAAACTCTCACAAAATTTGGCATCGTGTTCACCATGTCTCAAGAGTGAAGTTATGAATAACCCAAAGTTGCTTCTCCTAGGTTTGATGAAATCTCAGTTTCTGGGAAAGGATAGGAATCCTAACAGAAAGAGCTTGACAAAGCAGTGTGAGTACGTACAGTGAGAATCTGACTAGGTGCACCCCCATCCAGAGTTTAGCAAATGGCAGGGGGGACTTGCAGTGATTCCCTCAGCCAGACAAACCCACAGGCATTTTTTACTCAGCCTCCAAATTACTTATTAAACCAAAAACATTCTGAGGTGTTTATCAAGGAAGACGGCACCACCTTTTTGCAGGAGAAAAATTACTAAAAGCAGTGTTTAACTGCAGAAACTTAAAGTTAGCAGGGTCATTTTGTGAGCATTTTCCTGAGGGCTTTTTCAGGCTGTTTCTAAAGATTTTTTAAAAAAAAAAAAAGATAAATCTGAGTCTATGATTTGTTGTGCTTTACCACAATTATTTCTTTTTTCTTTCTTTTTTCCTCCCCTCTTCTCTGCAGTTCTTTATGAGGAGGGTTGAGTGACACAGCCCAAATTCATTTGGAAATATTCATGTAAGCATAAACAAGTCATTTGGCACATTGGCATTTACAATTCATTTTGATTGTGAATGTATTCAAGCACAAGAATTAATGCAATTAATCTATGAATATTGGTTTTGGCATTTGTTCTGTGGATATATTTTTTACTGTTTTATCATGAAAGCATCTAAACACAAAAGCCAAGACAGTGGCTCAAGGTGCTAAAAGTACAAGCAACTTTTTAAAAATGCTCCTACTCTGGTTGGACTGCAGCCTGAAAGCACACATGCCCTGTTTTGGCTAATCCTTGCAGTTTTGCTCACTCTGTGTTATTCTGACTCCTGAAGGAGCACCAACATTTAAGGCTTGGGCATTAGTCTTTGCAGTGCTGGTGCCACAGCTCCTAATGCAGTAACAGTGCACATGACCTCTGTGCCATTTCTCAAGTCTGTTTTACTCCTCTTTGCATCATAGGTCATTACTCCCTTAGTCATGAATGCTTGTAGAAAATCTGGAATTACAGAAGAAACCCTTCTTAGATGTTACGTAAATATTACCTGTCACATGTTTGTCACACACTGAAAGGGATGTGAGATCCCATCTCTGCAGCCTGGATGGCAGATCCTCCTGCTGTCCCTTTCTGAATGTCATGCACCACACTGTGCTTTCTAGCTGCCCACCTGACAAACAGACTAGCCCAGCTGGGACAGAAAAACAGACACAAACAACTTCAGACCCATTCGTACAGAGTCCAGCGAAGGAGGCAGAGGGACAGCATCTGGCAGTGCTGGACATAGCAAGGATATCTGCTGCTGCCCAAGGGCAAGATTGTCTTCTCCACAAGGAGTTTCCAAAATGAGTTCTGGAAGTATTCACCACAGGTATGTATTTCCCTTTCTGAAAATCAGCAAAGCATGAAGGAGTATTGTTTTAATGATCTCTGAGGTTTAAACTGATCTGTCAAGGGAAGGATGGAAGTGGGGATAGGGCATGGTATGTGTGGGTGCAGTCTCCACTTTATTTTAATGAGGTCTTTGCTTCAGTACAGCTGCAGTTGCAAGAATGAATCATTAAACTCTTAAATGCATATATGTGCCTCTACACTTACAGTCTAATGTTGGAGAGCTTTAGGATAGTGTTGCTTGCTTCTTACCTACCTTTCCAGTGTGTTTGCCATAGGAGCCCCCAGCAGAGGAGGAGGAAGGGAGGGGACAGAGGGTGAAACAGAGATTGAATTATCCCTTTTGCGTCCCCTAGACTGTGTGCTGCTGCCTCTGGGGAAATGTATCTGCCCTGTCTCCTCCTTGGGTCAGGAGCTGCCGACCCTTCTCACCTTCCCTTTGAAGTCATATTTAGGCTCACAAGACAGGCTCTAGTTAGGGCTTAAATGCTGGGCCCTTCTTAGAAGGGAGGAAAATGCTGCTGGTGGCTTTGGATGCAGCAGTGTTCTCTAACTGACAGTTGCTGTGCATCTTTTTCTGGGCAAGTGTTGTAATTAACATGTCCTTCTGATTACAGAAGGATGAGCCAGCTCTGTGGAGGATTGTAGTGTACTGGCTGTCTTCCCGGGACTGCCACCCAGAGGAGGAGTTGCAGCAGGGAAGGGAGAGAGTCCTATGGTTATTTTCAGGAGTGAGACATTGAAGAAAGAGAAAGAAAAAAGAAAGAAAAAGAAAAAGAAAAAGAAAAAGAAAAAGAAAAAGAAAAAGAAAAAGAAAAAGAAAAAGAAAAAGAAAAAGAAAAAGAAAAAGAAAAAGAAAAAGAAAAAGAAAAAGAAAAAGAAAAAAGAAAAAGAAAAAGAAAAAGAAGCAAAAAAAGTTTTCCTTCAGTCACTTCCCAAGCTTTGGGACTACAGCCTAGGGAACCATGCTGTTAATTTAGTTGCTAGCATGGTAACACTATTATCTAATCTGAATGTAGTGACAAACCTGGGTTCTTCATTTCTAGTCTTAAAGGAGGAGTTACTTTTGCAGTGCACCTTCTACTGCTTGCTTAGCCAGGTATAACCTGGGAATAATGCGCATCAAAGCTGTAAGTGCAAATTGTAGCAGAGAGTCCCTGGGGTGCTATGTCCCTATCCTTCTGCCCTTGGCCTCTCTGCATCAGGTCCTGCAAGAGATAGGGAAGGTGCTGGAAGAGCCCGTTCAGGAGTGCAGGAGTGTAGGAGTGCAGGGATGCAGAGAGCGCAAATGTAGATGTGCAGGTGTGCAGGGTGCAAGACTGTAGGAGTGTAAAAGCGCAGGGATGCAGGGTGCAGGTGTGCAGGGTACAGGAGTGTAGGGGTGCAGGTGTGCAGAAGTGAAGGGGTGTAGAGGTTCAGGGGGTGAAGATGTGCACTCTCCTGGGCCCCAGTCTTATGCATGGGCACTTCCATTCGCCATGCTCGGCTGCAGCCCACAAAAGCACAGGCTGGCCAAGGATGGGAGCATTTCTTTAGGTACATGCCAGTTGCTTATTCATTCATGGTAAAGGCAGGAAAAACACCTGGCAGGAGTGCTATCCCATTAGGAGATGTAATAGCATATTGGATATTACTGAGGGTACTCCATCTCCCTATGGCATGGCACATTTACTTCTGCCCTACCTGGCCTGGATACAGCTGCAAGGTGCCCTCCTCCCTCATCATACCCACCCCAACTTCTCCACTTCTCCTCTCCTTGACTTGTGTCCTCAGCCTGGACCCTGCATCTCATTTCCTCTCTGTTCTCCTGTCTCACCCAGGCTCTTCCCTCCTCCACTGAGTACTCTGCCCCCACACCACAGCAGCAAGTGTTAGGAGGGACACACACAGTTTCCTGACAATGTTGTTTGCATAGAATCAGTATTTACACAATAAATAGGGTTGAAATAACATGGGTCTTTTCAGGAAGAGCCAGTGCATTGGTCTCAATCCTGCATCAAACCTCTGTGGCAAGAACCAAGCCCTAGCCCCTGATTCTGATCCAGTGAAACAACTCCTTTTTTCCAGAAGCTGGGTCCTAAAGAACTGTGACAGAGCCAGTTGCACACAGACACAAATGATTATTCTCTCTTGACAGACCTACACAGCTCCCTCCTTGTATTTAACTGCAGTCCAAGTGAGCTGGATCAAGAAAGAGATACTTGATATCTGCTGTTTCCGTGGTTGAAATATTTGTGAAGTTAGCGCATAATCTGAAAGCAGAAGCTAATAAATTATAGGGTGCTAATTGGGGCCGGAGTGGAGCCGTCAATCATATTATCCTAAACACACAGAGACCCTCATAACCTAAAAAGGCAAGAAAGCCTCCAGGAACAGCTCCCAGTTGTCACTAGCCATGACCTCCACTTCAGTAACTGCACAGAGTCAAGGCAGAGAGTTTATTCTGCTAAGAAAATGCAAATCTTGTATTTAAGACAGCACTTTTATTTGATTTTGTTTGCACTCTTTGGGAGTGTATTTCCAAGAGAATGTTATTGTTTTCCTTTGCCACTTAACGTGACACTTCTGCCATTAAAAAAAAACTGTAGATCAGGTAAGAATTTGCAATTTTTATATTTGTATAGTCCTTAGAGTAACAGTCATAAGACTTTATTCACAGTTCAACCTCCTTGCACATAGGCTTGTTTCTTAAAAGCTATAATTCATATATCTTTTGTTGCTTCCCATGCCCCAGAAACATATATTCCACTTAAGACCTGCAGGATCCTGTGATCTGAGCCAAAACACAACTGTGCAAACATGGTAACTATAGGGTGTTTGCAGCTATGGTCAGTTTGTCACTGCTTTTTCTTATATTGCTTCCATCAAGATTAAGATTTACTCATAATATAAAACTGAATCAAAGAATTCTAAAGAGATTTTTAGTAACACGTTTGCCCAGAAATTTATTTCTATTTGTAGATAGGTAGGCATTCCAGAAAGCATTCCCTGAAGAAAACATCTGAATGGATCAGATCACCTCGAGAGCCGTCACATAGTGCACTCAGGACAATCAGGGGATCAGGCTCAGGCAGCATGGGCTTACAAAAGGCAGGTCTTGCTTGACTAATATGATCTCCTTCTATGGCAAGATGTCCCACTTAGTGGATGAGAAAAAGGCTGTGGATATGTTTATCTGGACTTTAGTAAAGCCTTTGACACTGTTTCCCACAGCATTCTCCTGAAGAATCTGGCTGCTCATAGCTTGGCTGGGGGTTTACCCAGCTCACTGGGTAAAAAGCTGGCTGGATGGCCAGGCCCAGAGAGCAGTGGTCAGTGGGGTTACGTCCAGAGGTCAGCAGACACAAGTGGTGACCCCAGGGTTCAGTACTGGGGCCAGTCCTATTTAATATCTTTATCAGTGACATGGATGAGGGAATTGAGTGTTGCCTCAGTCACTTTGCAGAGACCAAGCTGAGTGGGAATGTTGATCTGCTGTAGGGCAGGAAGACTCTGTGGAGGGGTCTGGAGAGGCCAGATCCATGGGCCAAGGCCAATCGTATGAGGTTCAACAAGGCCAAGTGGCGTGCCTTGCCCTTGGGTCAAAACAACCCCAGGCAGCACTACAGGCTGGGGGAAGAGTGGCTGGAAAACTGTCCAGAGGAAAAGGACCTGGGGGTGCTGGTTGGCATCCAACTGAACATGATCCAGCTGTGCCCAGGTGACCAAGAAGGCCAATGGCATCCTGGCTGGTGTCAGTAATTGTGTGGCCAGCAGCACCAGGGAAGGGATTATCCTTCTGTACTCAGCACTGGTGAGGCCATGCCTGGAATCCTGTATCCAGTTCTGGGCCCCTCACGACAAGAAGGACATTTAAGTGCTGGAGCATGACCAGAGAAGGGCAACAGAGCTGGTGAAGGGTCTGGAGCACAAGTCTTATAGGGAGCAGCTGAGGGAGCTGGGATTGCTTAGACTGGAGAAAAGGAGACTCAGAGGAGACTTTATCACTCTCTACAACTGCCTGAAAGGAAGCTGTAGTGAGGTGCCAGGCAACAAGTGGCAGGACAAGGGGATATATCTTCAAGCAGTGCAAGGGAGGCTCAGGTTGGATATTAGGAAGAATTTCTTCATGGAAAGGGTTGTCAAACACTGGAATGGATTGCTGTGGTGGCAGAGTCACTGTCCCTGGAAATGTCCAAGAAATGACATGACATGGTACTTAGTGCTATGATTTAGTTGACAAAGCGGTGGTTGGTCAAAAGTTGGATTCCATGATCTTGGAGATAATTTCCAACCTTGATTCTGTGAATCTGTGAAGGGCATCAGAGCTGGTGAAGAGTCTTGAGCATAAATCTTATGTGGAGCAGCTGAAGGAACTGGGATTATTTAGCCTGGAGAAAAGGAGGCTCAAGAGTAACCTTATCCTCTCTATGACTACCTGAAAGGAGGTTGTAAGAAGGTGGGGGTCTGTCTCTTCTCCTAAGTAAGAAGTGACAGAATGAGAGGAAACAGCATCAAGTTGCACCAGGGGAGGTTTAGGTTGGGTTTTATGGGACATTTCTTCTCAAAAAAGGCTGCCAAGCATTGGAACAGGCTGCCCAGGGAAGTGATGGAGTCACCATGCCTGGAAGTACTTAAAAGACGTGTAAATGTGGTGCTTAGGGACATTTAGTGCATTTGGAACTGCTGGGTTGATAGTTGAACTCAATGATCTTAGAAATCTTTTCCAACATAAATGATTCTATTCTATTCTAGAAAGAAAATCCAGCTATGTCAACAGAATTACAAAAGGTATTAATATCAAAAAAGGGAGTGGTTATTTTACAACTCTGTCCTTACAGTGAAAGATAGAAGGTAGCGCGGAATATCCTCCAAACTGAAGATGTCATACAAAGAAGTTAACACATCATAAAGAAGGTTATAAAGCAGTATCAGTTATGTCAGTAGCAATAACAACAATATTTTGGCATGTTCACTTGGCTTTGATACCCTGGGTTTCTGGCTATTTTTTAGAGTTAAAACATAATATCAGTTAGAGTTGCTAAGTGTCATTATAAATAGAGCCACAATTGTTGGAAAAAATCCAGCTGATTTGCAAGCTGCTGCAACTAGAAGTGTGTGTCCAACAAAGATTTTCAAAAATGAATTAAATGAAAGTGAGGTAAATTTGAATCTAAAGCTTGTCTTCACCATTAAAATGCATAGTCCTAAACCCAAATTAAAGAGAATCAATTTCACCTGCTTATGCTCAGTAAAGCCACACCTGAGGACTCAAATCATCACAGACAGCATGCCACAGATGTCAAGGAAAATTTAAAAAAAAGAGGAAATAACCTGGAGACATTAGTCAAGTCAAATAGATGGTAAAATTTTCTTTGCTGAAAACTGTTGTGGAAAGCAAGGGTGCAGTGACTTTGCTGTCAGGATATTTGTGCCCTTCTATACAAGTGGTGAGAGAAGCAAATTTTGAGGGACATTGTGATCCAGAGGGTGTTACTAGGCTCTGTTATCTAGGGTACCAGGAAAGCTGAGGAACAATAAGTTTAGTCTCAGTGCTGGACCCTGGCTTGAGGTTCTCAGACAGGTTAGGCTGAGGTGAACTTAGTCCTTGCCTTTCTTGTCCTCAGCACTTATGAGTTTCTGCAGGTAACGAAGACTAACAGAAAAAAATTGTGTTCGCAGTGTAGCTATACAACCTTCTGCTTTTCTGGTGGTAATTTTTAAGTTTCCCAAATCCTGTGATGCCATTGAATGAATGACAGTAAAGTCTCCCAGAGAAGATGAAGCCTGAATGTTAAATATAAAAAAGGCAAAGAAATCGTCTCAACACCCCAAGTTTTTCTGCCCAATGTGATAAAACCAAGGATGTCTTTTGCCTTTCATATCTCAACAAATCATCCTTTCAAGCTGTATAAATTTTCTCTTCAGACCTCTTGACAGCCACATTCCCATAGCTTATGTCACTGGGCACTCCCTCTATGGCACATGGGAATCAGAGAATGATCCTGCTAGAGCCTGGCATATCTCTCAGCTACATGAACATTTCCATAATTTTATCTTTGATCTAATAAGAACTCAATATTCTTGTCATAAAACATTGTTTTTATTTCATAATATCCTGATCATGGATCCCAAATAGAAAGCATGAGATATACAGGTTTTGGATAGCTCTGGTTATCAATATGTGCTGGCTCAAAATCTCTTGCAAGCAACCCTGAAAAACAGAAATGCATTGATGAAATGCACCTGTAGTAGACCTGAAAAGACTTAAAATTCAGAAGACTGAAAATTCTGCCTTAGTAAATAAGTAACATCTGCCATGGCCCTTCACATTTACAAAATAATTTGCAAACATTAATCAATCACCACAGCATTTTTTGTTTGGTTGTAGGAAATTCTAATCATAGGCAGAACTAGAATATTTTTCACCCTTTCATATGCATGTCAAGTCTGTAGACAAACCAGCTACAGACACACAATATACCCATGTCTATCCAAGCACAGCTCACAGTTCTGCCATGGCAATCTGATGCCACACACACAGCCCAGCATTGTGGGCTGTGTGTGTGGCATCATGCATGCAGCATGCTCACCATTGTTGCTCAGTGTTTGGGCTGGCATCAAGGAACACCGAAAAGCCTGAGACAGGAGCTAGCTATGGCCCAGAGACTCACCTGGGGCATCTCCAATCAGTGCCTGGGAGCACATGTCTCTTCTTCCCAGCAGCTTAGAGACTGTACTGGGTTGGAGTTTATTCACAGCAGCTCATCTTGTGTTGTATTTTAGATTTGCAACCAAAACAATACTGGTAACACTGTAATATTTTAGATATTGGTGAAAAGTGCCTGCACAGAATCAAAGCCTTCTCTGCTTCTCACTCTGTGCCTCCTCCCCAGTGAATAGACTGAATGTGCACAAGACATTGGAAGGGGACACAACCAGGCAGACGACTCAAATTAACCAAAGAGATATTCCATGCCATGAAATGACATGCTCAGCAATAAAATGGAGGGGACCTAAAGAGATTAGTCCTCTTTTATTTAGAAACCAGCTGGGCATAAGTCTAACTGTCTCAGGACAAATTTAAGCTAAACACTTGGAGACAGTTTTTATACTGCTGTACATCAGCTTAGCTCAACATATCTAACCTGATTTACAGCAGCTGAAAACTGAGTCCACATGCCTTATACTACCCTTATCTCACATAGAATCTTTCTGATAAACATTTATTTCCTTTAAATGATGTTATCACCTTTAAATCCATCTGTACTTATTTAAAATCTGTAGCCATGGAAGTCAAGACATTTGAACTCAAGGGTTTCTTGACTCTTTCCCTTGATCTGTGATAGAAGGAGGTAAAACTAGAGGTAAACACAGGCCAGGTAGTACCCATTTCCCCACCCAAGAGAGAATGTGTTTAAGAGGTCTTTCATTCTCATTCCTACTCTGTCAAAAAGTAGCATGAAAACTGCTGTCAGACCTGTCTGCTGGAAGGAAAAAAGTGACCTCCTGATGGAGAATAAGTGTTGCTGAAAAAAAATGTGAATCTTCAAGAAGAGTTTGAATGAAGAGATGAAGCAACACTTCAGTAAGACAGAGAAGGTGAAATAATGAAGATGTGTAAGGAGAAGGGTGATACAGAAATATGAGAGATTAAGAAACTCTCTTCAAGTAGAATCATGGGTAGATGCAAGTGAGGCTAAGTTTGCCTGCATCAAATTCAGCTTTACCACAACTCAGTGGAATAGTTGCATTTGCATACTTACTTCTCTAAGGCAGGAAAATGAGAACAATGGAGTTTTGGCCAGTGTATGGGTAGGGCCATGCTCAGAGCTCATCACTGAGCGTGACTCAGATGATTGCAATTACTGGGGAGGGTAGGTATTGTGTCTTCCACTGAATTCAACAAGTTATAGATCAGAATCCTCAAATTTGGATCAATAAGTTAATTTTTTATCATGTCCAATACATTTTTCATACTATCAGGTACAAAAGGTATAGATCACTGGTCAATATCCTAAGGTTTCATTTATTGGCAGTGTATTAAACTTGACACTTTTTTCTCATCATGCTGCGCTAAATATTTCATTAAAACTAGGCTTGCCTTGCAACACTTACAAAATGTGAACACAACAAGAATTACTCTCCCCTTTTCCCTTCCGTGCTGCTTTCTATATTTTTGACAGATTCAAGACCTGGAGGGCATTACTCCTGACTGCTCTCTGTCACTGACGCTCATCTTTCCCACTAACCCAGTTTACACATGTTGGTTAGGCTCTTCCATGATTCTTTTTTAATGTAGACCTACACAAAATTGAATTCACTTGGGATATCACATCACAGGTGCGTGAGAGGCCTGTGAAAGGTATTGTCTTGACAAAATTTTGGGAGGATTGAAAGTTTCTCCTGCTAAAGAAAAAGCTATCGTATGGAGTTCAAAACCTTTGCCTGTGGCTTGCTGACTGAGCAGTCTTCTTGACTTAAGTCAAACTATGCACACAGAACACATTCAGGTGTGGTGGCCACAGAAAAGGGATCCTCCTGGTTTCTGGCCACCACATGCCAAATGTTAGCAAACGTTAGTAATTTTTAAATTACTGAAATGGAAGGAATCACCATACAACCAATCAAGCAGCACTCAAAGAGGAAGGAAACATAAAACAGTATTTATTTGTTTATCCACTGCTCATGGCCTGGTGAGCATAGTGAAGAGCTGCAATTGTATTTATTAGCAAATCTGTCTTTTACAGTGATTTCTAGTTGAAGGAAAATATTTATATAATGCTTAAAAGAGTTTTTCAGGGAATTTGAAGAATCTTAATTCAAAATTAGGAATTTCTATTTCATTTTAGTAAAATGTTGAGACTTCAAATTTTTTTTTCATCTGTGTTGAATCTCCATTTAAGAAACTTTTGAAGCTTGATTGCAGTGGAGTTGCTTATTACAAATGTATACATTCTAACATCAGAACCTTTACTACTCTCCAGTGTGCCCCATTATCAAATATTTGCATAAAATTGTAGCATGTTTCTAGCTTCCTGAAAGACGTCAGTGAATAGCTCTGTATAATTTGCAAACTAATGCTCATGATGAAAGGTTAGAAAAAGCTTATTGCTGTCTTTTATTCAATAATTATTTGTATAAAATTCTATTATATACTTTGAGTTTATCTCCAAACACACTAAGGAAGAATACCTCCTTTCACCCAATATGATAAAAAATAAACAAGGATGATGAACATTCAAAAAGGAAAGGAGAAGAAATGTAAGAAAACAGGACTGTCTAGACTGTCAGATCAATTGCAACTTAATATGCAAGATGATTGCAAGCATTTGTTTAAATTAATTAGGAAACAGACCACCTACAGCAGTGGACAACCTGGACACCCTTCTTCAGCTGCTTTCTGATTTGGAGTTTATTGGTATTTATGTTGGCTTTTTTCAGTTTGTAAAATCCTGTTTGTGCACAGTGAAACTAGATTTCAGCTATTTGGTTTTCTTCATGAACAAGCTGGTCTGTTCTTTAAAGCAGCATGCCAGTACTCCCTTTTTGGAAGGGCTACCTTGTGCCTGAGGCATATGTGATTGCATAAACTTAATACCACAGTAAAATCCCTTACTGACTGGTACAAGTTTTTTTGCTTTAAACTATCTCCTGTGAAGCACCCAAACCATAACATGTAGAAAAGCAGAGGCTATGTAATCACTGTCTTATCCTGATACACAACATTCAGCACATATGTTTTCTGGTAGTTTTATTAAAGAGTTGCATTTTTTTTTCAGACACCTCTGTAACTATGATGACATGCAGAATATTTTCTTTGGCTTATGTCTCCTTTGATGAGTTTTTTCTCTTCTTTCACTCTCTTAAACAGTGGTAACCAGACTTAACTAATTTCAGCAGAATTGGTGCTTTCTTCATCTGGGTTGCCTTCTTTGACTAGTATCAAATAATTTAAGCCCTCTTGATTCCTTGTTTCCATTAGTGTGGCTGAAAGAATGCTGTCTGAATCTGCACATGGGATATCATTATCTGCGTTAAAAGAAAAAAAAAAAGGAAAGAAAAAAGAAAACAAAAGGGAAAAATATTCTTAAAAATAAAAGAAAAAAAAATACAACAACCCAGTAATATACATGTAGTATTAGAAAGCAAACAAAATCAGACAGCTGTTGGAGAAAGTTGGTCTAGTGACCTCATAAGAATGATGACTCAAATTTATTTTCTGCTATTGTCTGTGTAGACCAGAACTTTAAGTAAATCACTTGGGAAAGGTTGCTTATCAGTGTTCATACCTCCAGAGGCAGCAATACTGTCATGAATGCATGATTTGCTTCTTTTCCTTGTGAAGAAGCATAAAGCAAAAGTGATTTTAATCAGAACCTTTGTAGTAACCCTGCTAATAATACTGCTAAAGAGTTCTGTAACATTGGCAGTTTTCTATCGACAAAATCATTATATACTGTCTCTCTAGAGGACTAGTCTAGACTTCTGTCTCTCTAGTATTCTGCCCTTCCAGAAGCTTAAACTTGGCAATCCACTGTGCTTTTCACATTTTGAAAAACTTTCCATTTTCCCTAATTTGATGCAGTTTGCATATACCTAGTTGCTTGAAATTTTTTGCAGGGGATATAAATTTTTAAAAAGATAAAATTTTTTCACTAAGCGCTCAAGCTGTAACTGCTACTATTTTTTGCATTTATTTTTGTAATGTATACCTTCTTTTGTTACACTCTCTCCTTATTTTACTTCATAACTGAAAAATTAAGCATGTGACGTTCAGGGTTATCTGTTCAAAGAAATCACAAGCATTGTGCTATTCCACCAGGCAACACACAATTTATTATGTCACTATAATCACACATCTCCCCAAGCTATAAAGTTGGAAATTTATTCCACATGCTAGAGTCCATTAGCATAGGAAATATTATCAGGAAAAGCCTGAAAGAAAATTTTGATTTTAGAAACCTGTTAGCAAGATGGGGTTTGGGACACAGAGCAAACTGTGGTCACATACCACAGTGACTGACAGCAATGAGAAATCATTTGATACTCACTTTGTCAGTTCAGGGCTATTATGGCCATATTTAGTAATTCAATTCCAACTAAGCCTTTACCAACCAATTCAGCTCTTCTTTGTAGTTTTTTTTTTTTTTTTTTAATTTAATGGCAACTTTCAGGGACAAGTTGCTTTGGAAAGGGCACACAGGCAAATGCTGAGGGGACGTTTGCAGCAAACTCTTAAGAGGGAAATCTTAAAATAAGGACCCAAGTAAAACTGGGTATTTACAGACCAGACATATGCCGGCTGACCTGCCTAAGTATAGAACACTAGAGGAGCATTCAGATTTGTTTCCTGTATAAGTATCTGGAACTGATGAGGTGATGTTTACACAAATGTGAGTATGAGGTCACTGAGATATTTTTACCAGATATATAGATACATTACTAATTCTTTCCCCAACAGGTCTGAAGAACTACAGAATATATAAAATTTTATAATCCTTTTTCAGCTTATGCGCCACTGTGTTTCTCATTACAGAAAAAAAGAGCTAAAAAATCAAACACTTTGGTCTTGGGTTTACTTTTTGAGCTGTGGGAATGCAATAAGGAAGAAATACTATTTTTGCAGAATATTCTTATCATATCCAATGATGGAGGAAAAATATAATACTGATGACCTTTCTCCTATGACATGACATGTGTAAGATACATTGCCACTTTGACTGTACATTTTTGACTGGAAGTGCCCTTTCCTTCACTGTTGAGTCATCTCTTTCAGCACTGATGAAAGTTTAGCACCATTCTGCTATACAAGGCAAAGCTACACAAAGATCTCAAGTTATATAGGACAATGCTTGACTGTTATGTGAGTCAGCAAAGCAAACAAATTATTTTTGCTCATTTAATTGGAGCAGAAGAATGGATGGAGACAGAAAATACTAAAAATGAGCAATTGAAGAAAAAATCATGGTATGTTGTGAAATTCCACCAGAAATGTCAGGACTAGAAGCACCATCAGCACCCTGGGAAGCCATAAATCAATTCAGGGAATTCTGAATAATCTTTGGAAGGCCCTCCCAAAAAAATGTTACGAAATTGAAGGAAGATAGAAACAGGACTGGAGAGGCAGGCTGGTATATTTATGAGATATCATTATTTTCTTTTCAGTTTTAACATCGCTAAAATTAGTTGATTGATGTACAGTCATGCTGGGTTATACGTGAGTAAATGCAGGATAAACCATGTGATGTGATCCCCTCAGATTTCACAAGCAAAGCTGGGCTGAGTCAACAAAACACCCCAAGAGGAGACGTCCAAGGAGCACCTTCATGAAATCTGAAGTCATGCCGGAGAGTCAGCTCTGCAGGCTTGAATTCTGAGGTGTTGTCTACGCTGTGAAATGCTGCATAGTGTAGAGTTACCCAGGTTTGCTTTAAACAACCTACCTCAGGGTGCGAGGCAGGCTTGCTCTGTCAGTCCAGAGCTTCGTACAGCTTTGTTTTGAGGAGTACCCCACTGAGAAGCAGGATCCCACTGAGCTCTGTGCTGTAAAAGGGTGCTTCCTACAGCTAAAATGGCAAGTTCAAAGCTCTGCATTGTACTTGCACAGACACGTCTCAGGTCCTAAATGCACGTGGCTTTGACCTTGCTGAACACTTTTGCTGACACTTTTCCTTCTAGAGCTGTGATAAAGCTTAAAGCTTGTGCTTAGAACTTGTGCATAAAGCACATCTGAGCCAAACTGCAGGTAAATTAATTACATCATCTTTCTCCAGGGATAGGCAGAAGCTTGCTCTAGAGAGCCCCACATTAATTGACACACGAAACAATGATCGCCTGACTCATACTAAAGAGGAATAGAGTTTGCTTGCTTAGCCTCCTCTGAGAAGACCAGCCCTGACCTGATAAAATCTGTGCTTTCCCCTTCCCCATCCCAGCACCTCAGTCGGCTGCTTCCTGTCGCAGGGCAGCCGCAGTGCCGAGCCGGGCCGTGGGTCCTGTCTCACGACCGCAGAGTGCCTGTCCTTGCCTGCTTGGTAAACTCTGGGGGCTCACAACATATTTTGAAGTCCTGCCTGGAAGGGTGCAAATTTTTGTGATGTCTTGATAAGCAGATGAGGGGGTTTTGGTGTTTAAATTCAAGAAGGTGACAACATCTAAGAAGAGAAAGAATGTCAGTAGAAAAGCTGATTGGTTGAGACTGAATAAACTGATCTAGAGATGCTGATCTTATATTACAGCTATTTCAGGGCCAGACCCTCAGCTAGCATAAATTAATGAAGTTCCATTGAAACCAGTGGGGTGCCACCAATTTACACCAGCTAAGTAGCCAGCCTGAGACGTTACTAATTCCGGGTGACATAATCCCATATGATGCTTAGCACCTTCAGTACAGTAAGGTATTTAGAAGTCCAGCCACATTTCCTCTTTCTCATACATACTCTGTCCTTTGTCACTGCTACACAATGTATGTGGCAGTAAACAAGAGACTGGTTGACTTACTGGCATGGATGAAAGATATACCCCACAGCAAACACATTTGAGAGAAACACCTGCTGACATGTCTTTGTTAAGGGTGAAAATGGTGACTATTGAACCTTGACTTCTTTACCTCAGCCACGTTGGTTAGCTCAAGGAGACAGCTCCTGTGTAGAGAGTATTTTCCTGATACCTGATGGCCACCTGGAGCTGGAGGAGCTGTGTTTCAGTTTCTGCACATAGCCAGTAAGAATATAAATAGAACAAATATATATCCGTTTTAATACTCCACTCTGTATTATGTATCAGTGGAGATATATCTGTGTTTCCTGCCTAATGAAGCATATGATCTTGCATGGTTTGAGGGTGACTCACTGAGCTTTGCTATTCTGTCAGACACTAAAGGTGTTAAAAGTGAGAATTTTGTTCACCCTACATTTCCCCTGCACTAATCTGCTTGATGCAGTTCCTCTCTTTTTATTTTTAATGTATTTTTTAGAGAACTGTGTACTGAAATCTCTGTATCCTAGTAATTACAGATATAAACCTGTTTCTTGCCTAGTTTATTAAAATTTATAATATAAAGGCGCAAAAAAAAAAAAGTTCCACATTTGCTGCAATGCAGTAAGGCTATACAAATAGGAAAGCACTCCCTTTCTCCAGGTAACAAAACAGGATTCATTTTACCAAGTCTTAACCACCCAGGTCTTACATGCCCACTTTAAGCTCCTTGCCTAGGCTGTCTTTACAGTCAACAGAGAAAGGAGGAATGAATCGCTTTGTGGAGATGCTTAATCCACATCCTTGCCTTTACACATCAACATCCCCTGAATATGTCTACAAGTCTCTGGTGTCTGTCAAACAGCCTAGACACCCAGTGTAAATGCAGTTTTTATGTTTTAGTTGCCTATTTCTATCCACATCTGTCTACACAAATGTCAGCTCTTACAGTCTTACACCATCTGATTTTTGCTTTTGGTCTCTGGCAAAGTGTTGGTGTGACTTCACTTGCAGCATCATATGGCTCCTGTGCACTCTCTGGAATAAAACACCATTTGTCTGGAGTACAAATAAGAAATGATTACACCACCAAGCCCCTTTTACTTGCAGTGTTGTAACCACTCACTCTTTTTTGGAAGCAGCCTTTTCTCTGGCCTCTGCGGGCTTTGGGTCAGCCACTCACTAAGCTAAGAGGGAAAGATGATTACTGAATTTCAGAAAAATACAAAGGAGACTAGATATAAGGTTCTAAAAATGTTGCTTATCACCACATCTGCTTTGGAGAAGCTTCCATTTGTCCAAGTGATTATTTTACATTCAGAGGGGTGTGTGGAGTAGTTTTTAAAAGGCAGTTTGGTTTAGGAAAATAAACTGATGACTCCTACATGGGCAACAGAAAACAGGTACTCAGACAGTACAGAGTATAAACATATAATTAAAGATGAAATCGCTGATTCTAGCCTTAATATCAAGTCCTCTCAGTGCAAAATTTTGCAGAGAGATTTTAAAAAAATACAAATTAGAGCTTTAGCAAGTACCTAAACTGCTGAAGAAATAAATACACTGACTTTGAAAAGAAAAACAAAAAAAAAGAAACATTACTAAATTCTATCTCTTGTATCTTGCCATATTTTTCAAGCAATATATCCAGTTTAGGAATTTAAAAATCATGGTTTTGAGGGCAAATATGTTTATTTTGAGTCTTTTATCCTGGATTTTCTCCAACTGCCTGGCATCTCCTCTTGCCAGAGGAGCTTTTTTTTCTGAGCAATTAGGCATCTTTTCCATATAGGTCCAAAAGACATTGTGAGGAGTAGCCCTGATAAGAATAGTCCTTCTAAGTCATAAAGGCAAGAAGTCTTTCCAGCTGCTTAATGCCCAGTTGTCTGATGTCAGGAAAGGCGTTTGCCAAATCAAACAGGTGTTTCCATCTGTAAAGGGGCACTCACGGGACCTGAAAAGCTATATTGCTGTCTTATATGTGCAAATGTAAAAACTGATGTCTGAAAATAGATGGTCCAGTTATTTTTACAGCAATGCAGGGCCGTCCCTCTAGCATGCTGCACTTCTTGGAACTGGGGGAAGAACAGACTTTCTTTCAGCAATGAATGGGAACTCTGGTGACAGGGCCTGTGCTCAGTAAATTCCCATTGAATGTGTCTGGCTGGATAGTGCAGCCCTCACTCAAATAAATATTGTTACTGCTACTTTATGCCCAAAATCAAGGTCTTGGGAAAGTCTGTCAGAGCAAGAAGGAAAAACTCTAAACCAGTAGACCCTGATCCTGAGTTTGCTTCCCTCCCTTCCCGTGCAGCAGTGCCAGGAGGTGCTGGTATTGCTCAGGCATGTTTATTGACACTTGATGCCTGCTTTAGAACACAGCATGCGCCCCTTTGGCCATCTCCATGCTATCCTGCTAGCATGCTGTCCACTAGCAGCCTGTCTGTATTGGTTTACCCACACTTGCCATCTCTGTGTCATACTGCACTGGCATTAAGGTTATTGAGAAAATCTAATGTTTTTCAGCTCTCCCACCTATGAAAATCACTAACAGCATGCATGGACCTGCTAGAAGTGTGACTAGCCATGGGTAGGTAAGACTCAACAGAATTTGGAAGATGTATGATTCCCTGTAAGGCTAAGTATCTTAGCTATTTTGAGGCATGTAATTTCACTTTGCTTGACATTTGTCTCTTTCTTTTGAAACTAGGTCACCCAGTGAGAGCACGCATTTCTTGGCTGGAAGCTCGTGGTTGGAGTTTCATTACGTGCAAAGGCCAATGACCGTGTAGCATTTTTGGAAAATATTGTCGAGGACAATCCATCATGGAACAGACTTTGTTTTGTTGGATTTTTGGATTTTTGTTGGATTTGTTTGGATTATTTGTTTTGGCTGTCATCTTTCTACTATTACTATGAACACAAAAATACTCCACTTAGTCCCAGCTAAAAATGAATACAAATTTTAAAAATCACTAACTTATTATACAATGTGTTACAAATTACAGTCTGAGACATATTCCATGCCCCAAACTGTTTTTGACAGGGTCATAGTGGAGCACACATTTTAGTCTGGAAACTCAAGTAGAACCTGAATGGACTTTTCTTGCTTAAATCAATCTCACTTCTGGAGCCCAAGTCTTACTGAATTCCACTGTATGAGATTTATGTGGCAGGCAGAAAAACTGTCAAATTAATTTAAGGCTGGAGAGCTACAGAAAATTGACATGCACGTGTCCTTGATCAGAAAATTCAGCAACAATAAGACATCACAAGGACTCCAGAGCTTCAATCAAGTAAACAGAATAACATTTTAATGGGCTTATTAAGACTGTGCTTGGGGAAAGAGGGAGATAACCTACAGGTGAATTATAAATATACAGGAAAATTAGTATGGCATTATAAAGTAAAGAGCTAGTCAAGTGTTTGGTCTTTTAAAATAGCCTTTTAAATGGAAGGATGATATGTAGATGAATAAAATTCAAGCTACTCTGTTTCCTGAAGGGTATTTCCTATATGAGAATCACCAAATGAACCCAAGGAGAAGTTAAGAAGGACTTTTGAGAACTGAAGCATGAAAATATTGAATGGAAGCATGAAAACAGTTGCTTTGTCTTCTCCTCCCAATGCAGATCCAGCAATGGGTCTGTGGCAACAGCAGCTGGGCAGAACCTATGGAAAGGGAAGAATGAAAGGAAGCCAGAAGAGGGAACATGACAGCTGATGGGGAAAGGTCCAAGGCTCAGGAAGAGAGTGTGCCAAGTAGAAGTTCTGGCAGCCAAAGCTCTGCCATCACTGTAGTGCCCTGCTTACCACAGTGGGCCAGATTTTACCAAGTTATTATAAACAGGTTTAATGGAGTCTGATTCTAAAAGTGACTGCTGTCAACAGATTCTCTGACTAAAATTACATTATGGAGTACAGAGCTATTATTAAGACCACCCTTAAAGTCCATTATACTAGCATATTTTCTGCACTAAACTGATTTTTTTCAAATTTTTATCCTCCAAACTGACACTTTTCATGGAAGCCTCAATCCATGTTTTCCTTTGCAACTTGGTAATTTCTAAGAATATAACTTTTGTTCCCGGCAAATAAACAAAACAATGGCTTTTTTTCTATGACCTCTGCTGTGTGGCAGAACCTGAAATTTTGGCAAAATAGTGTTTCTTACATTAAGAATATGTGTTTTTCATCCCAGTGAAAGTAATTATTTGCTTAGATTGAGCAAGTCAACAGCTGGAGAAAGAGCAGGCTTATCTGACACATGCTAAGCAGAGACTTGCACTGAAACTAAAACACTTTCATGTTACATCTGTGCCAGGTGTATTCCACCACAAACACGGTGACCAATCTTACAGGTTCTTTCCCCAATTCCAAGCAGCAGAAAGGTAGGTTTCTCCAGAAATTTCAGCCCTACTAAAGATTTTGACAGATATTGATGTAATGCCACAAGAACTTCTAAACTCTCTTAGTTTTCATGTCTCTGTTGCCTGTGGTAAAGTTAGGGAACACAGAGAAGAGATGTCTATGCGAGGAAACCAAACCAGCTCAGGGGTGGGTGCAAGCAATTGAATCAGTACAGCCCTGTGTCCAGTGGATGCTGTGCTCCTGTAGCCATCTGAAAATTAAACATCTAGTCTGAGATACTATAGCTGAGATATTGGATAGTTTTGGACACTATCCTGAGTAATGTGTTTGGGAGGGACCCTGCTTGAGCAGGGATGTTGGACTGGGTGACTTCCAGTGGTCCCTTCCAGTCTCACCCACCCCGTGATTCTATGTGAACCAAATTAAATATGGCAAGTCACCTGGATGCCAGCCATCATCAGTGAAGAAAAGGCAAAAGGTGACCCCTTTTCTGCTGTGATACATACCCAAAAACCAGGAGCAGTCACTTCCTGCTTCTGACTGCAGAGCTACCTAGAAGAGTATCCTAGATGAGGCTCCTAGCCTGTAGACAGCTGCATTTAGGTGAGATAAAGTCCTTCCAAAATGTAAGACCTATTAGCTTGGGCATAGTGCCTAATTAATTGGCTGTAGTCCTTTCCTGAGCTAATGCCAGGCTTACATTTGTGCCAGACTGAGTATCTCTTTCCTAAATGTCATTATTGAGAGCTAAGATACCCCTAAAGAAACTAAAGAATTACACTATATGTAAATTGTACTTCATTATAGCATAAGGGTCCAAAATCAGCTGTTAAAAATGCATGAAATGATAGATTATCTGTGCTGGTCCCTTCATGTCTTTGTAAAGTTTTTAGTCTTGTAATGCAAACATGCCATGAACAGGCTGGATTTGACATAAAGAGAAACCACAATGGAAATAAACTGACATTTGTAAAGCTTCACCAAATGATAAAGATTAGCAAAATATCAAATTAAGTGACAACTGGACAATGCCAGTGAATTGAATATAGATAGTATCCTGAAGAAAAATGTCTGTTAGTTGTGCAGTTGAGTACTGTGTCATTCCTGGGATGGATGAGGAAGTTTTTAGGAAAACATGAAGTACTGAAGTATCAAAACTGTTTGTGAATCAGGGTGAATTTCTAGTTCAGTAACAATTTGTGAAGGGAAAAAAGAAAACCACAAAAAATCATCTCCAAAATGAAGCCTTTAGATATTTTAGAAACAGTCAGGTTTGGTTTTTCTAGAATGGAAAGTAGTTATTTTACCACTCAATATTTTTCATTATAAAACCATAGTATGCAAATAGATTAAATGAAAAAATTAACCTGTGAAACAAAACTGAAATATTTCAACTGATAAAAACTTTCTTTTTGTAGGATTAAGATAACATTGTTTACTAATATTGTTCAATTTTTCTCAATATTTAGTTAGTCAAGAATTACTGCAGGATGTGAATAGATTGCTATTCTGGCCCAGCCAGGATGTTCATTTCCAAATTTAGATGATTTACATCCCAGTTACACAGACAACTTCAAATTTAGCATTGTCTTTTTTCTTAATTCCTGTCTTCACAACCTTAATGATGTTCTTATATAACTGAGCTTTGTTGTGTCCCATATCTTAAGTATGTCTTCCCTAACATCACTTAGTTTATTCATTCACAGTATGCAGAGCATAGGCAAGACCTGAATCGATCAGGGTTTGGGCTTGCATAAAGGCTACCTTACTAGGGTGCCTAAATTATGCCTCCCTTGCAGGTGGCTGCTGAGCCAGTACTCCCAGAGTAGGTGCCTAATGGCCATGTTTAGCTCACGGATAGGGCATAGATGTCTTTGAAATTGGGACAGATTTCCACACAGAAGCCTTCTAAGGCTCTCCTGGCTCTGCAAGGAACTTAGGCATCTATTTTAGTGGAACAGGGTTGTGAACTACCAAGAATTCAGATGTAAATTGGATATCTCTGTGAGTCAGGCTTAATTACAACCTCATTTGGGCCTTTTTGCTTGGTAATCTTACACATCCTTCATCTATTTGGTTGTACCTCGCAGGCACAGAAAGAATCTTTACAAGTTCAGTATGATAGAGGTAAATCTTTGCTGTTTCCATGTAACAGCCAGAGAATTTGAGGCAGTGAAATGCAATGAAAAACATTTAGCTTACAGGGCAGAGGCCACAAGAATAGCAGGTGCTGGCCCAGACTCACCTTCAAAAGCTTCATTGATGACTCCAGTTGATGCCTCTTTGTCTTCAAGGCAGTGGATGAAGGACAGTGGAGAGTGTCTTATCTCTTGCAGTTTGTCATGAATATAAGAGAAAGTAGGTCTGTTATGAGGTTCTTGGGACCAGCATCTTGTCATTAAATCACATCTAAAAAAAAATTTAAATGCAAACTGAAATGATAATAGAGTCATTCATCTCAACATTTACCATAAAACATCTGGGAAGCAAGTTTGGCCTGAAAACTTTCTGTGTGGTACAAAGATTATCATCATGAGGCAATGAAAAACAAATTAAAGATAAAATTAAAGTCGAGAATAATTACTATAAAATATTTTAATTTTTCAAAGATGGATATTTTTGAGATTGGAAGCAGATATAACATGAAACAAAAAGACACATTTGCCATGAACATCTACTCTGACTGAAGAAGTCAGGAATACTTTATAAGAAAGTAGACGAGGAAATTCTCTCACAGAAAAAAAATTTAAAAAGCAAAACAAACAAACAAACAAAAAAACCAAACCAAACCAAACCAAAACAAAACAAAAAAAATAAGTGTAAAATCAGAAATGAACCTGAAGTTTTTGACTTATTTAATCCTCCTTCAACTCAAGCTACCTCACATTCGGAAGTTCAAAGCAAACCCTCCAGCACATGGGGAGTTAATTTCAAGTTCTACCTCCAGACCAAAACAAATAAGAATAAATTTTCCAAAGGCAAAAATGGTATGAAATTCCTATGGGTGCAGGGATTCCAGCCCACCTTGTACAGCACTATCACTACCATTAGTGGAAAATTTACCTCCTGTTTGTCTAAATGATAGGGTTGGTTTTTATTCCCTGCTCAAGATGAGTTTATACTACACAAAACCAAATCCTACAAAAGCCAGGGAGAGACATGCTGAAAACCAAAACACAGCCAACACCTGGACATGCTAAGTGTTGGGAGTGGAAAGAGGTCTCAAAGTCTCAAAACCAGAGAGCAGTCAGTGAAAGGCTGGTTCAGGAAGCTGCATCTGGAATGTGGAGCATTTACCTCTAAGCCTTAAGTACAAACCCTCCCCTGACAAACATCTTCCCAGACCTGCTGCTATGTGATACCAGGCGTTAATCTGTTATGTGAAATGAATTGGCTTGCTCAGATCCTCACTTATCCGTCTTAAAAAGATGACTGCTGTCCTTCACCACAACTGGGCATCTTAAAAAGCCCTTAATGACAGCTGAGAGGAATCACTTGACTTCTGATTTTTCAATGTTATTTTTCATTAAAATATTAGTGTCAAGTGAGAATGTGAGTAGAAAAATTGTTTCAAAGCCACTTTTCATCAACGTGTATTCTTGTGGTTTTCAAGTTGAACAGAGTAATTATGTTTTCTTCGAAAGGATTCTATGAAATTTTGAAAAGTTTCCGTTTTAAGAATTTTAAAAGTGGTATTGGCTTCCTAACACTCTGAATCACTTCATCTGCTTTCAGGTGTACTGGTTATTCATGACACTGGAAATATAGAAGGAAAATGACTGAATAGTTCTCAAAATAAGGTTAAATAACTGGTTTCCTTCTGCTGCCAGCAAAGTGTCTGTCACACTGAATTCCAGCCTTGAATGCTGGAAGCCAAACAATCTTCTTTCTGGTCATGCTTGTTGGTAGGATATCCAGGCAAATAAACATTAGTTCAGGTGCTGTGCTTCATCAGGTCTGCACTTGGGCTCTCATGAGCAGAGCCTTGTGGAAGAAACAGCCAGCCACTGACCAAGAAAGAAACAAGAAATTATACAAAGTCATAGACTCATTTTGGGTCGGAGGGGACCTTCAAGGATCATCTAGTCCAACCCACCAGCCATGTGCAGGGACATCTTCCACTACATCAGGTTGCTCAAAGCCCCACCCAACCTGGCCTTGAACAGCTCCAGGGATGGGATATCCACAGCTTCTCTAGGCAATCTTTTTCAGTGTTTCACCACCCTTATTGTAAAATAATTCTTTCTTATATGCAATCTAAATTTACCCTCTTTTCATTTATGAAACAAGAACATAGCAAGTGTGGAATATGAAGTTTTTGGGTTTTTTTTTTGTTTCCTATGACCAATCTCTGCCTTTCTAAATAACTATTTTTTACTGGACAATCTGCTTTATAAATCCATTCAGTTTTGCTATGGAGTAACAATATTAACTTCTGCTAAACTGTAATTCAGTACTGTAATTTTCTCATTTTAATTATATTCCATGTTTTTATTTCCTAAATCAAATTATTTGGTGATTGGCTTAAAATATCAGTACTGGTATTTTTCACTAAGTGTTTCATTCAGGTAGGCTTTAGGTTTCTAATGACAAAAACTTTCATGCTCTCTCAGAATGTATCTGCAAATTTTACACATACAGCTACTTGTGGCATGTAATTTAGCGTTTGAGGCATGCTGTGACATCCAAAGTTTTAAGTCATATGGCACAAATTTTCATTAGCTCAGAAATGCATGAGTATGAGACCACTCAAGAGGGAGAAAGATCGCTTAACATGCTAAGATATATGTAAGTGACAGATTGAATATATTCCTATATTTCTGGGGAGGCAAACATGGGCTAGCAAATAGTGCATCACTTCAACATGAGAAAGAGACCCAGAGAATTCCCCTACTTCATGGGGAAAGCCTGTCAGAAAGAAATGAAAAATGACAGTTCCAAACACAACATTAGCTAAAGGTTTATGTTAGGTTCAAGAGCTAACCTTTACACTAGATGTACACATACTAACCCACACTTCACACCTGTGTTTTATCTGGGGGCAACAACCAAATGTCCAACAGAGCTGCTTATGTGGGGCTGGTTAGAATTTGAGAGCCTGGAAAAGCAAAGAACTAATATTCAGTATCTGATATTGGAGGCAGAATGTGAACATTCCTGAAATGCATTATACTGCACAGAAGCTACAGGCATTACCAATTACTTTCTCACATGAAATGAGAAATACAATTGATGTGTGATTTTCTTAGAAAATGAGAAAATTTGTCATGATAAAGCGTCCCTGATTTCACCTGATGCATTCTGTGCAAAGCCTTCTTCTCTCTCACTCTCTTAATCCGTCCAGGGGATCATTGCCAGAAACAAATAGCAAAAAGCTTTTAGTTACCAAACTAAAATTTCTTATCAAAGTCAGTTGTATAAGTTTGCAGAGGACTGAACATTCCTGAAACTGCAACTTCAAGTCAGCAAATATCCTGATGCTTGTACAAGTTCTCTAGACTGTAATCCACAGCCTTTGAGGATTTGTTAAATTAGCTCAGTTTGGTCTAAACCTTGGCATTCTCTTGCATGCAAGCCTCATACCCCGTGGCTGTGCCAGATGTGGATCTCTGACTGCAAAAGTATTTACATTCATAGATCTAATTCATGGTGCAATATGTGTGTCTCATTTATACATCCCCAAGACCCTTTTTCAATTCTTTACCAAGCTTTATCTAGCCACAGCTCTCTGGGGAAAAGTAGGTGATTAGCTCCTGGAGTAACAACTTATGAAGGCAAGGGGAAGAATTTTTCTCCCTTCCAACAAATAACCCATTTCCTTTATGCTTTTACACCCTAAGGTTTCTGTGCCAGCCCTACTTGCACTTGCAGTGTAAGCCTATCACAGATTCCTAAACACTTCTCAGCTGAAGTACTTTGGCCTTTGAACTCTCTTCCTATCAGTGATGGTTTGTTTTGTCAAATGACAATGAGCAAGCCAAAGTGCTGAGGAGACAATTACTGACTGCTGATGTCCTGATGCAGGTTCAAAACCACAAGGAGGGAAGCAGGAATGTCAAGAATCCCGGCATGCCATTAATGACCTAGCAAAGCAGCAAAAAGCTGTTTACCTACTGACAGAAGCTGCATGCAGGTGCTGAGTGTTCACCAAATGAGATAAAAGATGGTACAAGAGTCTAAGCTCATCAGCTCTTTGGCTTTCAAAAACTACTATTAGGCACCGATCCTACAAGTTACAACAGGCAGAGCAGTATGTGAGATCCATCTGCTATGCTAAATTCAAGATCTGAGACCTTAAAAATTATTTCAAGCAAAGTTTTCTTGATTTTTCTGAAGATCTAGTCACTCATTTTAAGGCAATTTATGAGCCTTTGCTTAAGTTTGAATGTCAGACTAGTACGTGGATATAGCTGCCTCCTGTGCTTTTTTATTCACAGGACAGATGTTGGAAATTTTTTGAGGAAACCTTTCTCAGCAGAAAATATTGCACTTAAAATTTCTTTGGACTTTCATTTGTTCTGTGACTTCCAGTTTTCCCTCTGTTATTAAAATAAAATTCGAAGCTCTTCAATTCTTCAGTTCCTCCACGTGCTAAAGCTTGGTTTGGGGTTTTTCTGTGTTTTTTATTGCTAACATGGTATTTCAGCTATATCTGCATAATGATAAATAATCACCTTTTCCTAAGCTCAGAACATAGTTATCGGTGTAAGATCTATCATGGAGGTATTGGCTTGCCATTCACAGAATTATTCTCAAGTTTTTTCCTCAGTCCTGGGAGTAAGAATTGGTCACTTTCAGTAGCCTCTCCTATTTGTAGGACCAGCTGTCATGTGCATTGTTGTGACTGCTTTTGCTGAGTGAGTGATAAAGAAATTGAGACATGAAATTAGACAATACTGAATGATTGTTAAGCTCATGTTCTGCTTCCTCCTTTATACACCTCTATAATCGGTACAGGTTTGATCCACTGGATGTATTTATCTTATGCTGTTAATTGCAAGAATTTTGCAATTAAACCTGAGTTTTGTGCTCAAGACACAAACAGAAATTGAAGGATTTACTTATCCAGCCCAGCTAAAGACTAACCAGAGTTGCAGACTTCCCTTTTCCTGTACTGCGTCAGCTTTTCTTATTGGCTTTTTTGAGCTCACTCTAGAAAGGGAGGAGTTTATTTTTCACATATGTTCTAATACTAGCCTATTCCTGCATCTACCATTAATAAAGAGAGTTTTATCCACAGTCACGGACACATGATGTACAGAGACCAGTAAAGTCTTTCTTAGAGCCATCTTAACTTCTAACCAGTACCTTCAGGTACTCTCAGCCTGTTCTCACACTACTACCACATCCATGCCTTAAATTCTTATTCACAGGCTGGTCTACTGGATGAACTAGTAGCAGGTTGGCCAGTTTTATTGGAAACAAAATTGGAGGATGTTGGGCTCTTCATGGGCATGACCAACCTTCAAAATGATGACCAACTGGCAAAAAGCCTCTTGATTCTTATAAATATTATCAACAACATTTAAACAAAATTAACTTACAGGTCATCAGGACAATTGTTTGGAGATTCCAGCCTTCCTCCTGATCGTACATGGTGTAAAACTTCTATATTGGAGAAACCTGGATATGGCTGTTGACCCAAAGTCAATGTTTCCCACACTAGTATTCCAAAAGCCCTGAGAAACACCATGAAAAAAAAAAAAAAAAGAGAAAAATTAATAACCATAGCCATCATGAAATCTCCCTATTAACAGCTTGATTGAGTGTAACCTAAGAATAATACTCAGAAAAATTAGGAGTAAGACTTAATTTGGTTTTGTCCCTAAGCCAGCCTCTGGAATAGCTAAAATAAATGTGTAGAACTGAGATGCTTCCCCAGACTCACTGAGATGCAGGTCAGAAGACACTGAGTGCCCATATCTTCCCCGAGAAACACTCAGGTTCAACATGTCCTCATATAAACAAGTGTTCTGAAATCTCTGGAGGTGTGATTCAAAATGGAGAAAGACAAGTTCTTCCAAGCACCACTTGTGGAGCAATTATCATCTCCTTTGGTTTGGCACAGAGTACTAAACTACTTTCTTAGATAAGTGCAAGAGTAGCAGTCAAATAGATAGGTGCAGGTACTGGGGACTTGGACAAGGCCTGTGGGCGGAGTACGTGTGGCCACCGAAATCTAAACCTGTGTGAATATCAGGTTTCATGGATCTGGTTTATTCTAGGTATTTTTTTTTCCATGTCTCCCAACACACAGCTTCTTCACAATAAACACAAAGACACTCAAATACACACTTTTAGCAATCCTCCACCAAAAAAAGTGCTGTGACCTTCCCCTGACAATGCTGCAAAGTCTGGTCTTCAAAATAAAGAAGTCACTAGAAGAGCGTGAAACTGTAAGAGCAAAGTATTTGGCTGTTGGAAGGAAATGTCAATAAACCTAATGGAAAACAGAACAGCATGCAGGCAGTCAATTCACTCCTCAATCAACCAAAAATCACACTGTCGGCCTGGTACAACTGTAAAATTATTTGAGTGACACTACTAGCTCCTTCCAGACAAAATCCAAAGAGCTCAAAGCATAAAGAAATATGTCCATGAAATATACTGTCATGGTGTCAAATATTTCATTAGATCCTTGAATTTCACTTAGAAGAAACTTTGCCTGAGCTTAAAAATTATTAGAGATGACAATATACAACCCTGTAATTCCTCCCCTAAACCAATATTTTCTTGCTGCAGAATTTAGTATGGTTATTGCCACAGCTTTGTGGCTGCTATAACTCACCAGACATCAGAGCGACTTGTAAAGACACCATCAATAAGGCTTTCAGGAGCCATCCATCTGACAGGGAGTAGACCTTCTCCTCTTTTTCTGTAATAATCATTTTTATAGACATCTCTGGCAAGTCCAAAATCACCAATCTTTACTATCCGGGATGAACGCCCATATCCCTTCTCAGACACGAGGCAGTTGCGAGCAGCCAAGTCCCTGATTTGTAAGGCAGAGAAAAGAGGATGGAGTTAGCATTGCAGAAAAACTCAGGTCTGTAAGTCATCTGGCTCAATATTCTCTTCAGAGCAGTGCCAGCCCCAAGGTTGGATTAAGTAATTTAGGGCCTCACCTAGTTAAGTTTGGCATACCTTCAAGACTGGAGATGACGCAGCCCTTCTGGACAACCTGTTTCAGTGATGGTTCTGGGATGTTGTGAACAATATTATCTAATTTCCTTTGCTGTAATTTGTGCCTGTTGCTTCTCATCTTTTCCCTGTACCTCTCTGAGAAAAATCTGGGTCTATGTCCTCTAAAGCTACCCATTAGGCAGACAAAGACAGTACATGGATCTTCCACTTGTCCTTCTCTCTGTTGCACAGGATATGATTCTTGCCTAAGGTGCAGTGAGTCCTTGGTTCAGACCTTAGAGCAGCCCACCATTTTGGGAGAGAACTCTGAGTGATATTTAGCCTTAGATTTTACTCCAGTGCTCTCTCCTGTCATGTTAAATTGTGACATCTTTCTAGACATTTTTTCCTGGGTAAGATAATGAGTCCCAATACTGTGGGTAAACCTGGGAAGACTCAGGAAGTATGTTCTGTACCTGTGTATAAAATGCATTTTCTCTAAATAGACACAGCCTTTGCAAACATCCAAACATATATCCAAGAGGTCAGTGACTTTCAGCAAAGAGCTCTGGAGCTACAAGAAACAAAGACAGAAGTTAACTATTTCTTCCAGCTTTACCAACTCAGAATGACATACTCCCCATGCAAGACAGCCTTATTGAAATTTATTTCCCCATTTGAAATGTATAGGATTTTCCCAAAAGAGTTAAAGCACAGGTGCAAAATCTCTGTATGTCGATTGAGTGAATGCTAATTTGAAGGGTAAATTGCCAAATCACTGCACTGTAAGGAAGGAGAACACATCCTGTTTGATTTGCAGCTCAGAATGCCCTAGGACCTTCAGAGTTGTGGAAGAAATAGGGCTCTGAAAATTTCCTCCCTCTATCAGATCAGGTTTGTTTGTTGCTGTATTAATCAGTGTAACATATTTTTCTAGTAGAACATGTGCAGATACATTTCAGTAGAATTCAACACTGACTGAAGATTTGATCTGATTATGTAAATGAACTATGCAATTGCTATAATGCTATAAAATTTCATTTTGACCTCACGTCATACCATCCATATTCCTAATCCGCACACTAACTGGAGAAAAATTTACTTGAAGTTGTTTATTTATTCTTTTCTTTCCTTCTAAAGAATTTGAGGACACAGGCACAGGGACAGTGTATTCTTATATGCTTGGACTATGCCTCTGACATTAAGGATACTTGTTGTTATTCAAAGACAAAAAAAACCCCTCTATGATTCCTAATAAACCTCATACATAACCACCATTATTTATTACCACTTTCAAAAGGACAGTATATTATTTTCACAGTGAGAAATCAGCAGACATCTCATGACTGAAACCACAATTTTGGTCAGTGATCCAGTGACATTCAATCTTGTTCACAGCATCACTGATTGCAAGGTCAGCACTGAACACTGAGGTCCCAGGGTGTTAAGGATAAGCCAGGTCAGATCTTGCAAGTACAGCTGAATATCAGCATGGACTTTTAGAAAGGGAAAAACTGAGAAACTTTGGGCAGCTACGGGTTAAAATTATAATTCTTATAGTCTTCACCTTTTTCTTTCTGGCTCCTCGTAAATAGCTAAGTAGATCCCCTCCTTCCATCAGCTCCAGTATAAGATACTGAGGTTCATTTAACAGACACACACCAAGTAACTTCAGAATGTGGGGATGATCAAATTTGCTAAACAGAAGGAAACAAGTGTAAGATTACATATGAGAAATTCAGCTGGTTGATAGCTAACAGAGTATTTATGTTTGCAAGCAATGAATGAGCAGTTTGGCCTTTACAATCCCGCTTCTATGCATGTGATTCAGTAGCTCTCAGTGCCTGGATTTGCTCAGTCATGGGGAGAGTTCAGGGACATCCTTCCAAAACACAGGCTTACACTCTTTGACAGGCACTCTAATGCATGCACACATATTAAAAAGCACACTTTATCATATTTCCAGGAAGCAAAGTAGTCAAATGGCAATTTCTTCTAGAAATAAGATGATTCATCACCTGTACATTAAAGGTATCTACATTATTTTAATAGAGTATTTTTACTACTATATTTACAGTAGAATTGCTGATTCAGAGAAATACACAAAAGTAAAACACATGGTGCAATATATTATTTTCACAGTTCAGCAGGGGACAGTTTGTCACAGTACATTTGCAAGAGGAACAAAATACATATGAGTAATACTTCTAAGTATACTAGCAATTGTTTGTGTGTGTGTCTAAAACAGGGATTACCACAGAGCAATCAATACTTTCAGTACTACAAGTATTCTTCAAAGAATGAAGAATATTTATTGCCTCTGACAGTGCCTGTGTTTTCTGAAGCACTTCACTTGTGCTAGAAAATGGTTTTCCCCTCTCATGATGCGTGAAAGCACTTGCACAAGCAGTCAGAGAAACTTGACTCTGTTGGGAGAATTGATGGTGTCCAAAATGCTGTCAAATGCAGCAGTGTAAACAAACAAGAGAGGGACATTTTCCTTCTAATCTCTTTCAATTCACCTAATCTCAGGTGTGAGCAAAGACTCTTGCAAAAAGTGCGATTTAGAATTTGACAGTTCCCCCTGGCCCCTAGCACATACCTCTCAATCAGACAAACTTTGGCACTTTTAGGAACAAAAAGAGGGGAAAGAACACCTGGCACTTTCCTCTGCATCCAGTGCAGACCTTTCTCCACTGAACTATCATGCCTTACTTCCCAAGGGATAGGTCAGACACAAGAATTTCCTACATGCATTTGCACACAAACGACTCACCAATAACCAACATCAAATGACTTTTTGAAACAGAGGTGACTCACTTTTTCCTTTGCTGCATAGCAGTAAAAAGGAGCAAATAGTTCTGGATTAACTGAGCCAACATGTATAACATTACAAGCCAAATTTTAATGAACATCCAAAAAGGTAAGCAAAATAAAAGCTGCACCTACATATCTTACAATTTGCATCTCATATGCCTTATCTGTTTGTAAGCACTCAGATGCACTTGTTCTTCCTTTCTACCCTTGGTTTCATTTAGGAAACCTCAGAGATGAACACCAAGTGAAATCATTAAATCCTCCATGATGGAATTAAATAATTATTTTTAATATAAAAAAGTGACATATTCAAATAATATAAAATATATGTTATTGTTATTATTATTATTATTATTATTATTATTATTGCTATTATTATTGCTGTTTTTGTCATTGTTGCTGGTGGTGCTGGTGTTTTTAATTACTATGGGGATTATATAATACTTAAACTTTTCTATTATCATTATTTCTGCTTCATTGTATTGGTGTGCCTATGGGCCCATATCAATATTTACATTTAAATGCAAAAAGTTTTCAATTATATAGTCCTCCAGGATTCCTGGGTTTGGATTATTATCTGCAACAAGAACTGAGAGAGCCTCACAAATTTTAACTATGGGTTAATATAATTTCCCTACTACACAGGAAAAAGACCTTAATGTGTTTATGACTGCTAGGTAGACTGAAGATGGATTATGAGGAGTTTACACACAACTCTTACTCTTTATCATTAATTTGCACTTTAATGACATGGTCAAATTTTGGTTTTAACAAGCCTTTTACCTCATTCAGTTACAGTGTGAAAAGGCAGAACATGTAAATTGTATTTTTTAACTGTGTTACCACAAAAAAAATTTGAATGCTGTGAAA
Organism: Vidua macroura; assembly: GCF_024509145.1. Lineage (NCBI taxonomy): Eukaryota > Metazoa > Chordata > Aves > Passeriformes > Viduidae > Vidua > Vidua macroura. The sequence goes on along the minus strand of NC_071573.1, from coordinate 66,466,850 downwards.
ATCAATTTCCAGTTTAATCACACCACATTTTCTGCACAGAAATAAATCCTTCATTTTCAAAAAATTACTTCTACTTCTGCACGCGTGAAATAAAAGTCAAAGAAATGCAAAAGTGCATCCTGGAAACTAAACTACAATTTCAGTCTTATAGTACCAGTTGAAAACTTCAGTTGAACTTCTTGTTTCTGGGGACACTCTAGAAAACAAGATTTCCAGCTGAAACACAAACCTTATTATGTGAAATTCTTGCAGTGGTGACAGATGCATAATTTAACACTACCTCAATAGAAGGGGTATGTGGCAGCACCTAGTGGCACATTTTTAAAAAATATCTTCCGCTGTAAATTACAAGTTTAGGGCATCAATTTGTTCTGATTTGTTTCCTTCAGTAAAATGGGATGAGTCGAATTCTGACCATTGCCTTTAGCAACTAACTTGGTTTAGGGGAGCAAAGATACTGAAATACACCAGTAGAATCCCAAATAAATCCATTATATGAGCATATTGAACTTGCAGTCTATATCTTAAATTTTGCTTATTAGATGTATAGCTTTAGTTACATGATATTCATCAGTAGTGATTTACTTGTTTGACAGAAACAAGAACACCCCAAAAATGCTACAATAATATGTTTAGAGGAAAGTACTGCTTTCATTCCCCTGGAAAGCCACCACCCTCAGATGATACCAGCTCTGAAGGGTGCCCAGGGACAAAGCTGTCCCTACCTCATTAAGTGTGCCTCCTTCAAGAATTCACTCTTCTCGTGGTCTGTTGCACCCTTCTTCAAAGTCTGCTCAACAGAAAGCAGAAGTCTAGTAACATTTGGTCATCAACACTGTTACCACATGGTGCTTAAGTAAAATAATCAGACATAGATGTGTTCTTAAATACACATTATTATCCAGAAATCATTACAAGGCTGAGCTTTAAAAGATTAGCAAGAAACACTGCAAGGAAATACCCAGATCAGCCCAACACCCATTTCTCAGGTAACACCTCTGAGACAGATCTCTCTGCCCATCCCATTCTGTTGCAAGAGAACAGGATGTTGTGATTACCTTGACTGCTACTTTGGATTCTCCACTTCCATCTGCCAGGATATCTACTGCAGTCCCTTCATATACCTCTCCAAATGCTCCACTTCCTAACAATTTGTGTAAGTTGAGTTTGTCTTGAGGAAAAGCTGGCAGTGATTCAATCTCTGCTTGAGAAGGAAGAGTGCTACAAAACAGCAATACTAGTCACTTGTTCATACCTAAGGATGTCTGAAATTCTATCAAAATTCAAACGAAGCTGGTACTATTTGTCTCATCAGGTATATTTAAGGGGAGCTCAGGTGAGGCCTGGATGTTTTGTAAGTTCCTGGAAAACACCAGGTCTTCTTCCTTCCCTGTGCACTTGTGCTTCTTGCCAGTGTGACATGAAGGATGGGCTGGGGGCGATCCAGGCTGGGCTGTGTGCCAGAGGGGCAACATAGCAGGGCATACTTTAGAGCAGACCTGCCCTGCAGCAAACATGCAGCTCTTAACTCTACCTTGAGGTTTCAGGGATGAGTGCCCTGATGTAAACTGGTCCAGGGAAGACCTCTTCGATGTTTCTGTCCTGAAAATACATTTGCTCTGAGGACATACCGTACAGCATAGCAGGCATTGGCTAGTCCCACTGTCTCAGCCATCCCCCTGAGTTGAGCTAGTTCTTTATCTTCCTTGATAAACACTATCTGTCCAGGCAAGGCCGGTTTTCTGGATTTCAATCTTTGCTTCCATACTGGAATAGAAAAGGAGACCATTAGGTGCTTCACTCAGAAAGTAAGGTCAAGTTTTTATAAGGATACACACAAGTATTAGAGTTCCTTAAGCACTCCTGTGCTCTCCCTGCAGGTAATCAACAGCAAGAAATGCCTGAGGATGGAGTGAATTTCTATCCTGTCCTTCACATAATATGGTGATTTTGTCCTTCAAAAATATAATAAGCCATCTCTAGGGCCTCAAAGAATGAGAATATACAAATTCCTCCCAGCTCCCATCCTAGGCAGGGAGCATTTCCCTAAATCTGGAGGCCAATCATTTCCCACCATCTGAACTGCCTTTCACCAAGGCTTGGCAAACCAAGGGTAAACAAAAAACTCAATCACATACCAAAACCAAATAGCATGACCACAGCCAAACACAGCACAACAACTCCAACCACAGAAGCAATGGCAATGATGGTGCCCATGGACATCATATTATCTGTTAAAGAGAAAAGGAAATTTGTTTAATTACTGTGTATGCATGTGTAATACTGTGTGTGCAATGTCAATCCCATGGAGTGGAGCACTTCTGAGAGAACCCTTAAGCTCCCTGCTATGTAAAAGTCAAAACTCAAAGAACTGCACAAAGTTCTCTTGTAGGCTCTATGTGGATGTGTATTTGCTCAGACTAATCCTTCTCCCCCAGACTTCGGCCATTCCTGTCACCTAAGGTGTATGCAGAAATAGAAAATGCTGAACTGTTTCACTACTCAAGGTGGGATTTCCAAGAGCGCCTATAAAGTCCATTCTGTCTGAAGGCAAGAAGTAATTCTGATATCTTTACCCAATGTGTGAGCTTGCCTTTTTTCAAGAATCACATCATAAAGCAGAGTGGCAGAACCACGGAGACAAAGTGCTATAAATGAGCAGAAGCACTTTTCAGGCCCACTGTTCTGAGCAAAAGAACCTGGATGAGCACTAGCAGCAGGGGTCACCATATGAACATCACCACTTATTACCTATTAGAGACATTAGTTTACCTTTGCAGGAATATTGTTATTAAAATAGCCAGTCTCTGTTACTAAATTGATATGACTATTTAGAATAACAAAAAGAGGACTAACAGAATACAGAAGTACAAGACATACCTTCACTCAAAATTATATCCATGCTAATGTCACTATATTCACCAAGTCCCAGCACATTTGCAGCTGCTGCTCTGAACTGGAAAGTTCCTTCTAAGTTCTTGGCCTTCCATGTGCAAATACTGCCACAGGAGCCATTGTAAACCACCTCCCACGTGGACTTCACATCGCTGCTGTTGCCAGACTGTTTCCTGCAACATGCACAGCACGACACAGGAATGTCATTAATGCCACGAGGGCAGTTTACTGCTTCACCCTCAGCCCATTCTTTGCTTCAGTTTCATGGTTTTTGCAGCATTTCTCTGCCTGCATAAAGTTCGACCTGGTCATGGGATTCTGGCTACAGAGAAGAAAATTGTGCCATGCCATTTCAGCAGTGCTAGGAACCAAACATCTTTATCTTGGCATTGGAAATGAAATACTAGAACACTTGAGACACAAAATCCTGTTCAGTATATGCCTGATTCGCCTGTTACAGTATATGCCTCACAGGCAAGATTTCAAAACGTTCTTATTTAGCTTTCTGGCAAAAAAAAAAAAAATTATATGTTTCTACTGTGCTGGAGCTTTTTGCCCTTCCAGACCCAGAGTAATCCAGTGTCTCTTGTGCATCAGGTTTCACAAGCTAAATAGGAAGCAAGTCATTGGCAACGAAGATACCATTCTTTAGCTAGCCACTTTCCCATAGTATCTGCTGACTGCTGGGTGTATTTCTCCCTTTCCCCATTGGACTGAGATTGATTGCTCATAATAAATTCAGAGCTGATTATTCACCAACCAAAAGAAGACCACGTAACTAAACTTGAAAGGCCATATCTGAAATATCATTTCATGTCACACAACACCGTAGTACATCATGTGAAATGACCTTCATGAGCAAGTCATTCATTCTCCCAACACACTTTAATGAAGAAAAAAGGCCAAACACTTCTAAACCAGAAAGACATGGGAAAACTCATGCCCTTGGTGTGTACATGTTGCCACTAGAGCTGTATGAAAAACAGAGGTTGCTTAAAAGGGCAAGAATGCTGTGCAACTGACCTAACATTTTTCTACCTGGTGTGAAATCCAGTCAAAACCATCAGCCTGTGTACATTCAAGCTGCAAGAGAAAAGCTGACTACATTAAAAGACCACCTCAGTGATGCATTATGATTCCAGAGATGAATAAGAAGCTGGAGCTTGGATAGCACAGCAGCTAATGCACAGCCCTGGCACAGACCTTTTCTTATCCATCTGCAGCAAGTCAGGTACAGATTGTCTCCTGGCATATCAAAATTATTGTTTTCTCAGAGCATGTGTGTCAGTGCTCCTGCATGCTCACAGAACTGTAGGAAGCTTACAGCACCAGGAAAATATGTCTGGGTGAAAACTTATATAGGTAGAGCATTTCCAGCTCAGAGTAATGTCAGTCCTTAGCTTTCATAAGCACAGAGAAAGAAACAATGGCTGAGTTTAGAAAACTGCTTCCATCCACCAGTAATGACTTCAAACAATCACTGTAATATTTCAGAAGACAGATTCTCCTAATTTTAAAAGAATGCATTAATTAAACTTTGCACTAACTGCTTTAAAGAAATCTCTCCAGAGTCATGGTCAAAAACTTAGAAGTTCAAAGTCACTGCCCACAGCAATATACTCTAAGCTGCCCAATCAGCCCTTCCCAATGCCAGTGCAGGAATCAGAGTGACCTGGCACACTGGTGTGCCATCAATAGCCCAGGCAATTGGTATTTGATGACAGAGCACTTTAAAAATTACACAGTCATCCTACGTGAATGCAAATACTTTATTTCTGGCAATATTACAACACCTTTTTTAAGTCCTCTGAATACGAATATATTTGTACATATATTTTAGCCAAAAATACATACTACATGTAACTTGAGATTTGTGATTTGAAATTGTCTCTAAATCTTCTAATTCACTGACATTGATCCAAATACATAATTGTTTTTCAAGATTGCTCTGAAAATTTTACTGTTTATTTTCCTTCTGTGTTTTCCAGAATTTCTGGAAATTATAGGTACTTACTATATCTAAGAAAGAGATTTTAATGGGAAGGACCTTTTGCATCATATACATTTTGTTCTTTCCATCAGAGCCAACATGAAAAGCCCTGCACACCCAGATTTGTTCTGGGCTGCTACCTGTGGGAAGAGTTTCTCATGCATTCCTTACCTGCTCTCTAAGATGTAGTAAGTCAGTTTGCTTCCATTCTCATCAGCCTTTTCCCACTGTAGAGAGTTTTTGGAGTCTTCAGCTCTTTTAGGAACTCCTGGCTTACTGGGAACACCAGCTTAAGTCAAACAAGGGAAGAAACAGAACCTTTAAAATGTGTTTGTAGCATAACAAAGGGCCAACAGGCACAGAGAAAAATCTGATGTGCACAAGGGTGTTTAGACAAACAAAAGGAAGGAGGATCTATATTAATAATCCTTATAGAAAATGAATCCTCGGCCTTCTCTTTTTGATGGATAAATTCTAAAATTTTTACTCATATACAGCCTTTCACTAGTAATGAGTTCACTTGCATTATAAGCATTTTATTTTAGTTCCCCTTACTCTTTCCTCTGCTCCACTTGGAAATGCATCTCATTTCTTTCCCCCTATTACTTCTGAAGGTATGGTATTGTGTTATTTGTTTTTCAAACAAACAGAATTATTGGGTCTTAGTATAAGAAAATTCCCTGCTAAATTTTTGAAAATATTATGATTAATATTCACATCCTGCAAAAAAATCTTAAAATCTTGTTATCCTGTGTTCAGTGCTTACCTGTAGTTTTAAAGCTTGTTGAAGAGGAAGTGCTTTTCACTCCTGTAATGTAAACTACTGTTACTTTTACAAAGTAGTTGGTCCAAGGCTGAGTTCCAGTGAGGTTGCACTTGTAAATATGATTTCCTACACATGTAGTGTTCACAGGAGAAAACCAGTCACTTTTTGTTGGCCACTAGAGAAATAAAATATCATTATGGTCAACTTTCTTGCTCTGATGAAAGTGTGTCACAGTTCTATTCCTGGGTAGATTAACTACTTTGCCACCTCTTAATATCATAGTGGAAACATGACGCAGGTGCTCTTTCAACCATGGGACTTTGTCCTCTCAGTGACCAAGGACACAAACCCTAATTTTCTTCTTTGTTTTCAGGAATCCTGCAAGTCTTGGCAGTAACAAAGAACAGATTAAGTGCCTGCTTTACACAGCCAAAAGGAGCCTTCCCCTTATATTTCTGGATCATTGTGCCCATCATGAGTTCAGCTTGCCATGATGCAATTGAAAGGAGGTGGCTTAGTGGAATTGTGATGTGACATTTATTTTAGGGCAGCGAAATCCTTGGTGTAGGTCTATTGAATCTGATTCTCTGTAGTAAAGAATCTGCATGATCTAGTTGAGGACATGACTTTTTCTGCATCCAGTGGTTCAGCTGCTGAAGTCTGAAATTTCCATGCATGCTGCTCTCACTGCAGTGCTTACTTCTTACTCCTTGGATCTCATGTTCTCTGTGGCACCAGATACTAGGTTGTAGCTAATATTTATTGCCTTTTCTTCTTTTTCTTGTGCGGGGCAGACATAGGATTTGCAACTGCAATCCCAGTTGGGGCAGGGCAGTGTGGAAACAGGGATAGGACTGCTGAAACAGGAGACTCAGAAGGAATTCTGGTGAGGTCATCCAGGATGTCCTTTGGCACTATGGAGTACTAAATGCTACAGCCATACTCCTCCTTGTTCCTGGCAAATGCTGACTCCATCCTGCCCCTGCTGAGCAGCTAAGACTGACATCACCGTGCCCAAATTATCCACTGAGACTCTTCATGTACATCCTGCCACCCACCCTATCCTGCTTACCAGGCCAGAGTAGGTTAAATTTTCTCTGATCTGAAGAAAGCCCACCCCAAAACTTAGAGGAATTTTTACCTTACGCAGCAAAAACCAGAAGCTGGTTTCACTGATGTGAAGAGGAGCTCTCCATTCTAGCTGGAAGCTGGTATTTCTGGGGACTATGTTGATAGGTGCAGCTGGAGTCTCAAATGTTTTTGCAATGACAGGGACACTTTCAGAAAACCAGTTCTCATCAGGATGAAAAGCAAGAACCTAGTAAGGCAATGGATGAACTGTACAATACCAGAGCAGTTGGAAAGGCAGCTTTGCTTTTGCAACACCAAGTTTGGAAGATCAAAGTTTCAAATGACAGTATTCAGACAATAGAGATTAAGGTGTAGAAAGATTTTGCACGTTATAGCTGCAAGGTTATATATCTTCAGGCTGAAAGTTCCTGTCCAGGAGTACTCTTCCACAGAGACTCTTAGTTTCTCATCTCAGATTTTTACCAAATCCCTCCTCTTTATAGATCTTTCTTAAATGCCACACACTCTTACACAGACATGCAGATGTCACATCACATATTAGGCAGTGTTTTAGAACCACAGAAACACAAAGTCAAGAGGTGCCTTAGCACATTGCTTTTCACTAAGCCACAGGCAAATATGATCTGTTAGGTATGCATACTTGGATACACACATACAGATATTTAGGTATGTGTGTGTATACATATTACCCCTTATATTATCCAAATCATTAACAAAAGCCCAAAATCAAATTAGGACCTACAGATACCCTCCTGCCATCATCTGAAAGTTCTCCCAGCTGAGTAAATCACTCTATTTGTGATACCCAGAGCACATTCTGCAGACAACGTATTGGTTACTTCTGAAAATGCCACTCTGATCATGGACCTGCTGTCCAGATGCATCATTTATTGTTTTGTTAAGCCTTCATCTGTAAAGGGAGAAGCAGTGCATTTTGTTCTTATGAATCCACATGGCATACTTTCATTTGTCTGCTTTGCAGAAGAGAAGTCTAAAGATTTGCAGGTTGAACAAACCAGTAAAACTACTTGCAATTATACCTTGAATGAATTATTTGTTCCAGACTGGAGACCACTGACAGACCAGGCAAGCATCCCATTTGAAAATTCACTTTTTCGTAAAGGTGTCGCTGGGACAGGAGGCAGTAAATTGACAGAGATTTGATAGCGGATGGATTCAAGAGGTCCATTTGGCTTCAGAGGTTCACTCCAAGATATGTTGATGGTGGTGTCAGACAAAACTAATGTTTTAATAGTGTTAACTGCCTCTGGGACTGAAACAGAAAGAAAAATTAATCTCCCTTTTAGAGTAGTCAAGAAATGTCACCAAGGAAAGAAAAGAAGGGCGTCAGTGTATTACTATGATTCATTCACAGAACTGAAACTCTACACATGTAAAACTCAGTCAGCAGTGGACAAGTTCAAAATATTTTGAGGGACTTTTAGTATCTTCTTGGCTATCCTAATACGCAAGCAGACAAAAAACCCAAAAAACTGAACAACAACAGGAAAACAGCTGCTGCCCCATACCTCTACATTTACAGTCATATCACTGAATTCCTGCTCCTTCTTAGTTTCCTAATCAGGGTCTCAGATGTGAGTTTAATATCATGCTTACTTAATATGCACACCAAAAAAATGCCTGTGCACTATTCCAACTGGAAAGTCTTTTCTTGAACAGAAACTTATGAGGGAAGAAAACCCAAAACTAAGCATTATTTCCCATAAATTAAAATTTTGCTCAGAAATAGAGTCTGGCTGAGCTGTGTAAGGAAGAAATTGGTTTGCTGGTCAGATGTCTATACCAGCTGGTTAATCATTAATTGTTCTGGAAAGGTCAACCCTTCCTTTGAAGCTTCAATATCATGGACCTCGTAATGGTATATGGCATGTTCCTACTCTGTATAAAAAATTCTTTATTTCCTATTAAGCTGTCCAGAGAGGTAAAAAGTTAACAAGTATTTAACACTATTTACATTCCCAACATAACACTATTTATGTTCCCAACATATCAAAATTATGAGTCCATATGTTTTAATTCATATCCTAGTAGCAAAACTACAGATTATTTAATGAAATATACAGAAACTAGACTAAGAAAGGACAAATTTCTTATTTGTCCAGCTAAAACATATGTGGAGTAAGAGTGACACTCTGTGGCAAGAGCAATGCATTGTCGTCCTCTTTTTTTCATTCCCTCTATCTTGCTATTTGATGGAAAGCATAAATTATTCCAGGCTTCTTTCACTTCATTAGAGAATTGAGAAAAAGGCATTGAGGGAATTCACACAGCTTCAGAGGTGTTAAATAGTGTACACACTTCAAGAGGCTCTAGCAGCATCTGATTACAATTTAAACTGGCAGTTACATTCATGAAATTGAGAACATAAGTGTCAGGACACATATACCTTCTATTTACAGCTGGCTGGAAGTTTTTCAACAAATTGTGTAAAGCTCTGAATGCTGATACAAGTATCTATTCAAAATACTCAGTGTTTGTAGGCTAGGGTGAGGTGAGGGTTTTTGTTGATTTGGTTTACTTTTTGTCTAAGACTTGATTTCCATCCAGATTTTTCATTTTGTCCCAACTAGAGAAGCCTGTTCTGAGTTTCATGTTTCATTTTAACATTAGACTAAAAAATTCCATTTGAGTGGAGCAATCCAGTCTCCTATTTCGTACTCTACCTTTATGTTTCATCACGGAAAGGGTGTACATTGCTTCAGGATAGCACAGTTTACATAAAAAAGTAATTGTGTCAATTCTTTCCACATCCCAATAGTATTTAATGTTATTCAATCAATGCGTCACACAAATTTTATATTGCAGATGTGGAATCCCATGCAAAGAATTGAAATCTATTCATAGAAGGCCAGAATTGTTGGGTAGTTTTGGGTTTTTGATTGTTCGTTTTTCTCCACAGACTCCATAGCAAGGTTGAATCATCAAGGTTGGAAGAGACCTTTCAGATCATTAAATCCAACTGTCAACCAAAGCTACCACTGTAACCCCTAAACCACTAAACCACATCACCCAACACCAGGTGCCTCAAAATACCTCCAGGGATGATGAATCCACCACCTCCCTGGGAAACTTATTCCAGTGCCTGACCGCCTGAACAGTGTAAACATTTTTTTGATGTCTAATCTGTATCTCCCATCTCAGATAAAGGCCATTGCCTACAGTCCTCTCACTGCAGGCATGGTAGAAGAGACCAGTATTCTCACAATATTCAGAGATCCAGATAGGATGGGACCCTATTTGCTTTATGGTGCAGATGCTAAGGGATCTGACTGTTAAGAGGAAAATACCCAGCATAGTTGAACTAGAAACTCTCAAAGTATAGCATGTCTGGATTCCATGAGAAGGGTGGCAATATGCCTGCACCTCTTGTTTCACTTCCATTTGAAAGATAAAAAGTTCACCTTAAATAGAGGGTTTTTAAGGGAAAAAAAATGTGACTACTCCCAGGATAAAAAAAAAAAAAAAACAAAACAGGGAATGATCTGTGCATAAGAGAAGGCACTGGCGGCTCACAGGTGATGCTCTCCTCTGGACAATGGTGGCAAAAAGAGACTGATTATTCTATGAATGAACCTTTAAAGAAATCTTTAAAGAGTGCATCCCTAAGGAAAGGAAAAGGGAAAACAGAACTCCTGGAGTGTACTTGTTGACAGGTATTCTGGATAAAATATTTTCTTGGGCACAGTTGATCACTAGGGGAAAGAGACATTGAGGAAAGTAAGAAAAACGCAGTGGTGGCTGTCTGTACTTCAATTTCAGTTATTCCATCAACTTCTGAAGCAGCCAAAATCCAAGGAGAGATAAAAAGAGGTAAAGGAAAACCTTAGGAGTTCTGCTGTGGCTCCCTCACTGCATGTCACAGCAATATCCACATGCACAGTTGTGCAGCCTGCACGGCTCTGTGCCAGCCACAGCCAGCCCTGATGCAGCTGGGCTAAGGGAGCCAAGGGCCGGAGGCTGCTGTGCCTCTCAGTTTCACTCCCTTTCCCTCTCTCAAAAAAAGAACTGCTCCAACTCTGCAGAACAAGACCCAGGCAAGAAAACTAATGAAGATGGCGGCTGCAGCATTCCCACATCCCAGTGAGTTCAACACCAATTATTCCTGGGTACCACCTCCCCAGTCTTCCAGCAAAGCACAGGTATGCTGTCATGTAGACTTGGCTATAATTCTGACTCTCTGATTAGGAATTAAGAGAGGTGCCTGATGGCTTTGGAAGTGAAGAGTTTATGTAGATCAAGGTGACACTGGCTGGTGGCACCAGGAACAACAGAGCAAAACTGACTCAAGAGAAGAGCGAGCACTATGTCCACTATGGGAAATATCTACCTCTTATAATGGCTTTCTGTGTTTTCAGCAAGAGAGTTCAGCAGAAGCACTGAGAAAGTTATCTGAAGAGGAGCACAAAGGCAGCACCTCATAAAGACAAGTGTGCATGTACAAAATTACACATGCAAAACAAGAAAAAGTGCTGAGCAAGGTAGTTCTATTGGCTTGGGCTGCAACACATGCAAAAGCATAGCATGCACCTTTTGTGTGATCCTTTTCTTTCTGGAAGACATCAAGAGCTTCAAGGAGACTGGCACAGTAGCTGCCCCACAGCTGAGGTAGAGTGAAGCAGGGAATGAGTAGAAGCATCTTCCTGAGCTAATAGAGGTATTTACAAGCATGGGAGGCATCTAGCTCAGACTGTAGTATTCTCAAAGAACAAGGACTGAAAGGGCACATCAAAATTCTTGAAATCAACTGAAAATGAGCTGTTTTCATTCAGGCCAAAAGTGAAAATGTATCGTCGTCTTTTCAGCCTGGTTCACAACTAAACAAATCTCTATTACCCTTAGAAAGAGCAATCATGAGAGTGACATCAAGCCAAGGGAAAAAATCTTAACATTGAATGAATGCATAACACAGATATTTAAACATACATAACCACACATACATTCAAATACAACTTACTTAAAGATGTGGTGCAAGGCAGAAACTGCAACTGTTTAGTCATTTTTAACCATAATTTATCTTTCCTCAGGAAGCAAATAAGCCAAAATATTAAAGAATATATACAAATATATTGAATGAATCTTTCAAATTCATCAAGTTTTCTTGCCAAAACCTTGCAAAGATCTACCCAGGTTATATTTTAAAGAGATTATTTGTCCACTTTCTGATTTACAACCCAAACTTGCATACACCTTTCTCTAACTGAGATGAGAACTCTGTTCAAATTCAGAATAAAATATGAAACAAACCTCCATACAGAGTTGTGCCAACTATGCCTTCTCCCACAGGCAGCACTTCCTCATCTGAATAGTAGTTTTTTACTGCAACTTGTATGGCATAACTTGAAAATGGCTGTAGGTTCTCTAAGACAGCAATAGGACCCTGATATTCCTGTAAGTCAAAACCAGATAATAAATGTGCATTCTTAGAAAAGAGAGTCATATGTCAACCCAATCATCTGTCAATGAAATGTGTGTTAAAAAAGTAATGCACTAGTGGTTTTGCATTGTAATACACTTTAGTGTTTAAAAAAAGAATGTTAGAATCACAGTTTCAGTAATAGGTCCCTACAGAAAAGAAAGCACATACCAAAAAACAAGACAAAAAGTAGGGGGGTTCTTGCACAGAGGAAAATTAAGGAATTTACCACTTACCAAATACCATAGAGAAAGGACAATTACTGTTGGGATGTAGAAATGGAAAAACTCACTGACAGAAAGGTACAGAAAGGTTCATAAAATCACTAAAAGTGATATCACATTCCCTGTTTATAGATGATATCCCATGCATTTCTGTGTGAAGTAGCCATACCAATGTTTTTTGCTGTGGAGCAGACAAACATTGTCTTGAGTTCCTGCAGATGTTTGTCATTTGTCTGGAAAATACCAGATACGTCGGTGTAGGCTGGGATATGCCAGGGCAGAGCTGCTGTGGTGTGACAGATGGCAAGCTTAATGTAAAACTCGTGTTAGTCATAGCAAGGATAGTAGGTTTCTCAGTGTCTGGCAAGAGAATCAGGCATCTTTTATCTAGGAAAGGCATCAAAAGATTAAAAATTAAAATTATGGCTGGACCAATCCAAACTTGCATGGGATTCTACCAACATTCATATGAGAAAGCATAGCTACAAATTATTCTTTCTATTCTCACAAAGAAACAGAAGAAAATTCCACCTTTATTTGATTACTTTCATGGACACAGAAATAGTGGTACTCAGAGAAACACTTATTTATCTTTAACAAGATAAAACTTTTATTAAAGAATTTAGGTTCTTCTTGAAGTAAAAGATGTAGTTTTTACAATTTGCTATATCTTTGTAGAAGATGTAGCAAATTGTAGTTTCTGTGTTGTCAGAGCAGTACATACAGATGAGCCCAAACTTGCCTGTTACAGGAAAGACAGATATGCTGCATAGACATTGCCTTTCTCTAGCAATTAAATGTTATCTGGTTTTTTTCTTCCAAACAGCTTTCCATATGTAATGTAAAAACAGATAATGAGGGACAAATCTGGGAGGCAGAAAAGGAGTCTGGAGAAAATTCCTCATCACTTGATGTACTTTCAAAAACAAAATAAAAATAAATTAAATTGACTTCCTGCTAAGAAGGAAGAAATTTAGGCATGTGCACAGGGAAGGAGGTACAAGGACCAGTTCTAGCCCTTCAGCCACAACAACTGACCTCATAGTTAGGATATTTTCTCCCAAAGTGAGCAACCCTGCCATTGCTACCAAAGTCAGGTTCATGCATATTCCTCCAAATATATTTGGAGCTGTCAATGTAAATTAGAAAATCTCCATGGGGATCTCTGGATAGAAATAATCCATTTGAACTGAAATTTGGTTCTTCCCTTTCTGCACCAGCCAAGCCTGGAACTCTTGCAGGAAACCCTGTCCCTGGGGATAGGGATTGGCACATTCTGTACCAGGGCCAAACCAGGTTCCTACACCAAAGCCAAGCCCACACAGATCTCATGAGAACAAACATGCCCAGAGTGCTGGCAAGAATAGCCTGAGCATTGGTCAAAGCAGCCACAGGCAGGCATGACTGTACCAGCTATTCAAAAGAATGTGAATTTTTTTTATTCCAAAGAGGTTCATCTTGTTAAAATATTCATTTGTATATTTGCCAGTTTTTTTTATGCAGAATTGGAGTTCAATAATTATTTTGAATATATTCATCATGCTAGTAGGTGTTCTAAACCTCTGCATTTACAGATAATCCCTATCGGTACCATGAATCTTAATTTTCTATTAAAACTAATGTTTTATTTATTTCATCATCATTCTACAATGGTTTGTTTAAAACATTAGGAGTTCTAAGTGAAGCCTGGGTCTACTATAATGTAACCTGTAGTTGTCTCTTGGGTACTTCATTATAAATCACTTTAATAAGCAGAGTTCTTATCTCTTTATCTTTGGAAGGACAGACCTTTGTTTTAGTTTTGAACAAACTCAGAAATCTGTGTCACAACAGGGATCACTATCAAACTCTTGCTACAACACTGTGGAATATGTTAGCTCTTTTTCTGTGCTGTAACATGCACCACCTTTTCTCAATCTCCATGCCTGACACAACTTTGAAAATAGGCATAGTTTGGCATTAACAAACAGGGGAAATGTTCATCATCATGACCTTCCATTGTATCCAACACAAGGCCAGTCCTTATATTCATCCTTTTTAAAATGTGCAAATGGTTTCTCTGTAGCAGGTACCTAAATCCATGAAGCATACTTTACATAAATACACACCTGCAACTTAAATACATGCTCTGATAAAAACTGGTTACATTCACAAAACAACCCAAATCCACTCTACCTGGATATGATTGTGCTGCTGAGCTGTAAGCTAAGATTTTCAGTGTGTGGTTTGCTCTCTTGTGAAGAAAGTGTCTTCTGCTTTCTTTATTTGCTAGCCAAATTTCAGTGTATTCCTTTGTTTCAACGGTCCAGTATATAAATTTCTTATCTGCAGTCAAGCTGCCAATTTTATTACCTGTGGGAAAACATTGGATTAATAAGTTTTATAGTCAGCCCTGATGAGATGATTTTACAAGAGCAGATGGGTGCTTGTATTCAGAGTGACTCAATATAGCCATCTTGGCCATACCATATCCTCAATGACCTCCCCTTGAGAAGAAATTTCTGATATTTTCCAGCGGGTCTCATGAAGCTGAGACACTGCTATTCCAGTTTACAGGTGTAGATTTGAAGGTGTTTAATTACCCATAATTATGAGAACTGCTATTCAATTAACAAACAAAAGCAATAAAACACGAAAGAAAGAGGTGTCTAAAGAAACTTTGATCTTTTTTCCAAGATAAAAACCACCGTGATCTGCCATCTCTCAGGAGCAACTAAGACAGCTCATCTGGTAACAGAGCAGCTTTACCAGCATGCCTCCAAAACTGAGCTGAAAACTGAGCAACCAAAAGTGTTATTATCACAAGAAGTGAAACATGGATAACTTGTCATACAAGACCCTACCTGCGTGAAGTACCTTCCCGACATGATTAAGCCATTTTCAGGCATAAGTTGCTGCTGTATCTTTTCATTGGGATAAACTGCAATAGGTGTAGCTAATACAAAACCCTAGCAAAATAATGTGTTAATATTCTAAGTGCAATCTATTGACAAGCAGCACTTGAGGCCGTAGATTTCTTTTACATCTTACTAGAATATGCACTTGCATCAAGTAAACATCTTCACACTGCTCTTTTTCCTAGTTTGTATGAACAGGGTACACAACTGGAAACACAGAACACAAACATTTTGTCCATATTGACTACAGATGAATCAGTTTTATAAACAAAGTGCTTCATGAATGCTATTTTCTGACATGAATGTTGTTTGAAGTAAGAGACAGCAAGAATCACAAACTATCTAGAAAAATAAAAGACACTCAGACCTTGAATACTTGGTATTTTGATAGTTCTCCAGCAGTGGCAACCATCCACATCTGAGGCCCATATTTCATCTCTTCCTCTGATGAAAAGCAGCTGGGGATTTTTGGAGTCAGACACATCTATACTCATAGGTCTTCCTAGCTCTGCTTCTGTGACGTTACAGGTACAGTAGCTGCTCGTCTGTTTTTTTACCAAGCCATGTCCCAAGATGTGGTGCACGGTTTTGTTCAGAATATCATAATAAAACATGCGGCTGCCATTGTCAAACTCTTCCATCCAGTACAAGCGGCTATCAAAGAAAATGCATTGCTTTCAGTAGGAAAAGTTCAACCTCACCAATCTAAATGCAAATTCTGGACAAAATAGTTACTGTAAAGAATTGTTTGCTGGTGCTGACCTTCATTTGCATTACTCATATAGAAGAACCTATCAGTATTTAAGCATAATTTGAAATCTTTACTCAAACACAGACATCTTTTTGAAATTAGGTATGTCCAAGCCCAACTAGCAGTACTGAAGTGGCACTACATCCAAAACTTTCTGAGAATTACATAATGCCAAAACTCATCCACTATAAAAAGTCCTTTTTGGTACTTAAGAGTTCAAGTTTTAGTGAAAATCATGTCTAAAAATTGCTTTTAAAAAAGTTATTAGTAGTATGTGCCTTACCTTAAGAAAGGATATGATAATAGAGATGATACAGTTGAATTACTTTTGCTGAGCTGCTTGTTCAAGGCTTTTAGATATTTTTTCTTGAGCTCAAGATCAATAAAAAATATTTGAGTTTCATTCTGTGGTGTTTTCAGGGCAACAAAGAGATGTCTTGCAATCCAGTCAACTGTGATGGCTGTGACATTGTGAAGATGCACATCTTTGAAAAACTTAAGAAAAAAAATTTTAAAGGACAGAATTTTCCAACCTGATGTTAAGACATTATGAAAACCAATTTGGTTCTGAAAGAAAAATGTCTACTTGGGAAGTAGAAGTCAAAATACAAAGACGTGTCATGGATTGGCAATATCTTTAGACAAATCAAAACTATTGTTTCACAAATATCAATTGTTGTTTCCTCATTCTTGAAATTAGAATGATGTCAATAAAATAAAATTAAATTAAATGTAATACAAAATACATATTTCTTGTATTTACTGGTATGAATTTTAAATTGAACATCTGATAAAAATATCTTATCAACAAAGCACATGTCAGTAAACCATTTATGATTATTAGGACAACTTCAACAATAGCATACTCTGGTCATCATTTTTACTTTTTCAAAAACACAGTTAGCCATAAAATAATGGAAATAATGGTCACATAATGATATTTTTCCTAGATTCTCTCAAGTAAGGGAGTGAACACAGGAATACCTGAAACATTGAAGCATTCTGTATATTCAGAATAAAAAGAGAATCTTCAGTGATATGGTATGCTTTGTCATCGTTAGCAGTATAACAGATGTCCTTTACATTAGTCTTTGCTGAAATTTCCCATATGGTATGACCACTGTCTATGTCGGTAAGAAACAACTTGCTGGCAGAAATAGTTATTAGAGTTGGGATAGGGAAAAGATCTGGAAGGAAAAGAGCACAGCACAATTAACAAAAAACCCATCCTAGATAAACACAGTTGTTCATAAGGAAAGCAAGTATGAGATACAAATAAACAATGGGTCTGAACTTATTATATTTGGTTGCATGCCACAGTAAATAAATAAAGTAATGAGATGCCCTCTTGTCATTGCAGTGAAACTACTAAGTTATTTTCAGTGGCATTGTGAATGCTTACCTAACAAATTTAAGCACAGTAAAACAGATTTGCTCATTTAATTACCTTTAACAGAAAAACTAGAACTATATTATGATCTCTAGCAGAATACAGATTACAGGTGAAAACCTACTGTTCCTTGCTACCCTGGAGTTGTATAGAAAAGATAATTCAGCATAGTTTTGAGGAAAGGTTTGAAATTCCCAAAATTTAGTCTAATGATAAAGACTGTGTTAATCTTTGGTATCAGAGGATGTAACCATTTCTTCCTTTGTGTCTGCTGTTTTATGTTACATAAAGTGTTGGAGGCTATTTATCAGATTGCCAAATTCTTGTACTGTCATTTTCACCAGCTATTGCACACAAACCATGAGATGGCAACTAAATCATCCATACCTGATGAATTCCTCTCTGTCATATCAGACAAAGGTCCTGGACCTACAGAGGTGAAGGCCTGCACCTATGGGACAGGAGATTGATACCTATGTTAAGTAACAGCATAAATGACTGCACTTGAGAGCCTTTAGAGTCAACAGAAACAAAACCCCTGTCTGACTTATGTCATCTAGAAACATTAGTGTGTACTCTGTTTGACATAAGGCTGTGTTGGTCAGTTCAAAGGCTACATTCAAGTTGAGACCGAGGCTATGAAGAGAACTTTAAGCAGTGGCCCAGAGATTGACAATCCACACTGCATCTAACACTTAGAGCTAAAAGGACTCCAGACAGTCTTTTTGTTTCCTTTCCCAGCCTGGAACAATTCCTACTATTTGTTGATCTTGCAACCAACACGCTGTTCTCTCTTATTAGTATCTGGTCTGTTACATGCTCTCATAGTTTTAACTTGTCTTTCAAGCACACATTCTGTCTGTTCCAAAACATTTATCCCAATGAATATCCGACTCCTTGACAAGTTTTGAACTGGAAGTCTCTTTCCATGGAAGTCACATGAGTCCTTGAATTTCTCAAACTGTGGCTCTGTTCTAAAGGCCTGTCACTCTCCACCAGATCAGGTGAATCTGTGTTCAAATTGCAGTTTCTAGCAATGGCTTGGGGAAACCTCTGGAAAAGTTTCTTTTTGGGCTTCACCATTAAGTGAACAACATGATACACAGAGAGGTTAAGCCAGGTATCCATGGGTGAGTCAGCAAATCAGCAGTTCTACAAACAGAAACCACAAGCTCTTGCCCCAAGCCATAAAACATCTCCCAGGCAAACACATCAGACTGCACAGATAACATCTACCATCTAGCACGAGACAAGCTTAGTAATTTTTCATACCTGAAACCTTACTGTGAGGCTGGGAAGAACATCCTTGAGAGAAAACTGCATCTGGGTGGGTTTAACATTGCTTTCAATCCACTCCAGGAAAGTGCTGGCAGTGCTGCTCTGATTCACTATCTGATAGTAAACCCTGAACTGCATTAATATTCCATTATCCCTTTCAGGTCTGTCCCACCTGAACTCCACAAGGACTTTCCCATCACTTCCATGTAGGTTATTTTGTAACACATATATTCTAGGGTTCCTAGGGGCTGAAGGAACTGTATAAAAAAATAAAGATAAAATACACAGAACAAAATACTCCTGTTAAAACACAAACCCTACCTCATAACTAATTCTACAGAAGATTATCTAAAACTTAATGGTTATTCCTTTCTGTTTTTCCTTGATGTGAAGCTATCTGATTTTAACTTGCCTAGCCAAAAGAAAGAGCAGTATAAACAGGAAAAAAATTGCACTACTGCAATGAGATTGGGACATATTTATTTAGCTAAGTCCTGTATGTAACTATGGGGCTGTAAAAATTTTTACAACACAGAGCATATTCTATCCCCTCTACTATTCACTTCAAAATCTACTGCATCTCACAAGCTTTCTCAGTGCTTCAGTCACTCAACACTGTATTTTAGCTAACTTAATTTTGACATGCATAAGAACAAAAATAAACACTGAAGCAAGTGTAAAATGCGCATAACATCTTTTAAAAATCTACTAAGTGGTTAAGATATTGCATGCAGCCTTTCGTGTTCATTGTAATGAATTCAGTTTCTCTTTCTTGCTCATAGTCACAGGCACATGCTGGATATATTGTCCTGCATTTTTCTGTTCTGAATTCAATTACTTCAATTGTCTGCATTTATGTATGCAATAGATGATTGCCAAAGATGCTCAGAAACATGTCCTTGCAACTCTGCCTGCAGCTAACTAGCTCTGAAAGCTGCTCATCCTTCACCAGGGTTTCACTTGCTGACATTGAGCTGCTCCCAGTACCCATTACACATGAGGAAGAGGATGTAAAATTTTAGGAGTACCTCCTTCAGGGGCTCGAAGGGATACAGATGTCATTGGTGCCTTGCCCCAGTATGTGTACGGAGTGACAGTAAAATCAAAGAGTGCAAATGGCTCCAACCAATCCACTCGGTAGGATGGCACTGTCAGATTATGGGGTTGAAGGCATCCTTCACTCTCCAGAGACTGCAAATGAAATTAAACAGAACAAAATAATTATTCCTGCTCAAAAGACCTTAAGTTTTCCAAAATTCCCTCACCAAACTGGTCACCTAAATCAAAACACAGCTTCTCTTCCTGTGAGTGGTCATTGTTTCACCAGCTCCTGTGGCACTGTAGTGATGGGTAGTGATGTGCCAGCAATCTACCCTTTGAATTTAAAGTAAAGCTTGCCAAATGCACTAAAGTGGGGATGAAGGCTAGATTTCACATTCAAGCAAAGTCTGTCCCACTGTCATCTCAGGGGACATTTCTTTTTCTGAGTTACTTTGAGAGGCTTTCTCACAAATTTTTGATCACTGTGATCTCCTTGCCTGGCTATTCACATCCCAGCCACTAGCCCAGAGCTACTGCTGACTGTAGTGGTGGAGAAACTGGACAACTTGCACTGTGTTTGCAATTTAGTTTGGTTCTTGACCAATTTGTAAATGCCAGAGAAGAAACAAACTCCATTTCTTTTTAAAAATAGATGTATCAGATAGTACATGCAGTAATACACATAGATTATAGGGAGGGATTGCATCAATATCCTCACTTGTAGAGCTTTGGATCCCACGCAGTAAAAGACAGTTCCCCATTCCACCTCTGTGGAGGGACTCCAAGTGATGTGGAAACTTGTGAAATTTCCTTTAATTCTGAAAGAAGATTCTGGCACTGAATCTGGAATCACTTTTGGTGTAGAAGAAAAATTTCCTGTCCATAAACAGAAGAAATAATAATAAGCTAAGGAATGTGAGGATTAGATGGACTATTCAAACGTGACTTAGAACATGAAAGTAAATCCTGTAAGCCAACATTAAATAGAAACAATAACAACAACACATATTCTTTTTATCCATACATATACCATCAGCTTTTATAATAGCATATTATCCTGATATATTTATCAGGTGATATATATATACATATATCAGGTGTATCCTGATATATTTATTAATAAGTTATTAATATATTTATTAATAAGTTGCTCTTGACCTTATCTTTTGTCAAATGCCTAAATAATTTCAAGAATGAAGAATTTCAGACTGACAGTGAATACCTTTATTGAGGAGTTTAGATAAAGAAAATATTGTACCTGGCAAAGGTTTAAGTGATGCCTGAACAAGGGTAAAGGCTGTAAACTGTGCTGGTTGTGAGAAGGGAATGCTAAGGCTCTGATTGACTTCCTGCACTGTAATCAACTGAAGCCTATTAATCCAGAACAGACGACCACTGTAGTATTCCAGTGCACCCTGAGATATTTCTGAAGTACTCCATGCTGCAAATTCCGTGATGATGGCATTACTACAACTGTGGAAACAAGTATGAAATTAGCAAACTGATAGCCCACATGTAGAGGCAACAGATTTATGCAATGTTTGACATATTTTTAAGTTCCTTATAGTTCAAGTTCTTAATACTTATAATTCAAATTCTAAAAGGTAAGAGACAGGAAGTCAAATCAAAAATTTTTCTTTAAGCTCTTTAAAGCAGAACACTTTTCAGAATATGAGGCATTGCAAAAAGAACAAAAATACCTTCATTCTCTTTATTTCACTGGAAAACAATTATAAAATGGTTTAAAATTCTCCTGCATAGGTGCAAAAAAATGAATATTTTGAAAAATCAGCCCACCTTCTCTTAGCAATTCCACTGAATTTTCACTTCCAGTGAAGTCTACCTCAGAGCATGGGATTCATTCTACTTCACTGCATCAGGAACCCAGATTTATTTGACCCTGCTAGTTTCCTTCCATTATTTACTAAGATCTATTAACATTTTTCTTCACTGGGATCACTGGTGATTTAATCTGCATTGTATATTGTATGTCAAAACTTACAGGCCTTTTTAGGTCCTAATTTATCTTGGTAAGAGATAAAATATGTGGTAAGAAGTGTCATTTTACCATCTCAGAAATGTCTTTGAGCTTAGACACATGCCATCCAAAACAAATTTGGAAAAGCTTTGACACACCATCAGGTCCATTAGGATGGATCACTTCTAATCTCTGTATTCTGGCATGCCAGGGACCATGATTTATGGCTGCCAATTGGTTCATAATGGAGCTGTATGTTCCAGATAAAATTAATCAACCCATTTTGATTCTTTAAGTGTTTACCATTAATCATAGCAAGTCTATCTAAAGCCAGTCTAGAAAATTCATCTGATTCCACACAAAGCCAGCCTGCAACATTATGGGCACATGTAAATACAGATGCTGCTCTATTAAGTTTAAGCAGTTTAATCTGATGCTTGAAAAAAATTAAAATAATCACATTCTCCACATGCAAGGGACCAAAAACATAATTTCACAAACTATTATGCATTATACACTTTGCACTTAGAGAAAAACCACCATTTTTCTCAAGGCTTTAGTATATAATCAAGATAACCCATAAACATTGTTATGTTTTGTCTTATTGAACTTTGCCTTTCTGGAGTTATGCAGCCATTTCACATTCATGATCAAGAGGAAAGCCTGCTGAGTACTGTTTGCTCAAGTGAGAAAGTGGTGTCAGTTCAAGTCCTGAGATTTGTGAAAGATGAGGCAGTTACAGAGCTGCAGGCACTTGGAAACTGTCAAGTGTTGTAAATGCCAAGATAAAGTAGACAATAAGCAGCAATTATTTCCTAAAGCTAAGTCTAAAAATTGATGAGCATGATCTCAGTTCAGTTGACGTCCCATACCTTGTTTCTCTCACTGTAAAACTGTGTTATCAACCACCACAACATGTGGCTTGCCATCAGCTAGCCATGATCATTACCTCTTCTTTTTGTTTGTTGTTAAATTAGTAAATAATGTGCCCAGCACTGAACAAATTTTTCTTAAAGAGTATGACAAAAACTAGAAAATACAGACTTTCTTATCTCTGCTATGCATTTACTTACCCTTCTTTGCAGAGAGAAGCTCTGTATAGGTTTAGATATAGACTATCTTGCACAAGCCAGTAAAGAAAACCATAGGTGAGATCCAAAGTTACACCAACCACCTAAGAAAAAACAGTCCAAATAGCAATTTGAACACATTTTCACTTCTGAAATGAGCACCCTTAGGCATAACAGTTGTCTAGACAACATCATGAGTAGCTCTTTATTGGCAAAAATAGCATTACTACCATGAATGTTTATTCTGACACAAAAAGAGATTGCACTAGAAAATAATCAGGTCCTTGGTGGACACCTATTTATAGGAGCTGATGATTTTCTAGATCACATTTTTTTAACACCTGTCACAGTGTTCATCCCTGGAGTTTCCGAATACCTCAGATATGATGGCAACAGCATATCAAGTGCTTAGTGGAACTACCTATCAAAATCTCCAAAATACATCTGGTATTTTAACATTCTTTGTCTGAAACAGGTGGGTGATATTGAGTCTGAAAGTCCGAATCACCTTTTGAAAAAAGTATTTCAGGTCTTTTGATTTTGCTTTCCAGCTTTGATTTAATACATAAACAGTTAAAACATTGCATTACTTATGGAAAATAGATGCAGAACTTTAATTCATTTATTTGATTAAGCAGGAAATTTGAATATTTAAATTTTTGTAAATAATTTATTATTAAATAAAGCAGGGGAGGAAATTAAACAATCTTCCTGTTCATTGCTTCAGTGTTTCATCTTCCTTTAAGGGAGGTGAAAGATTTGTTGTTTCTTTTTAATAGGACTAATATTCAAAATAGATTTTTCTTGTTTCTGCAGTAAACAACAGGTTCAATACCATATGCAACAGTAATAAAAATCAGACATTTTATAATCTGGTCTGTGAATAAAAAATAATTTGCTTCCATAAGTTAGTCTGCTAAATGTTATCAAGTTTAGTCTATTTTATATCATTAGTACAGCTAACAAGTTGTTTGGGGCCTCTCTGAACATGTTTTCCAGCAGCTCTCAAACTTCTTATGCAAACACTAGTCATAACTATTCTCTTATAAGCTTAAATTTCCATTATGTATGTAAGTGGAACAGCCTTTTTTTCCCTAACTCTTCATTAATAAACTGCAGAAGATGATGACAGGAAAGCAAATGCTATATCACTTAGTTGTCTGTTGCTCCTTATGCAATCACATTCTTGACATATTTCTGTTGACATTGTATGTCAGAAAATCAAGGTTTGAATGATTGCTCCTGTAGGTTGTCTTGTTAAAAATATCTCACAGCGTGTATGTGCCCAAGTGTATATTTAGTCAGCTGTGCTATATTTTATCCCATTTACCTATTCTCCCTCCCATGCTCAACACCAAAAGACATCTTCCTGAATTTATGTTGCTTTTTTGAACATTTGGGTCCTTCTTCCTTGCCCCTTTTTTTTTTTTTCTGCAGCTATTACATTTTCCTATAGATGAGTCCATCTTCTTTATCCTGACCCCTGTATCATCATTATTAAAAGGCAAATAAATATTTGTACTATTCATTTTCAGGAGTTAGGCACTAGTTTAACACCTCCCTTCTCTGATGCTTCAAAAACAGGCAAGCACTTCCCAGCTCATGAGAGGTACTAGTCTCTCGGCACGAAATGTATTTGTGATGGTGCAATGTAACTGAACATCATGAGATGCAGGATAAACTTAGCTATTTGAAACACCCTTTGACTAAAAACATTGAAACCACACCTAAAGGATCCTGGCCCCACTTCCATATAATGCACTTTGCTGCTCCCTTATAAAGCTACTTTTGTTCTAGTCATACTGTACAGTGTAAACAACTTACTAAGAGCTTTGGAAATTCTATGCCAGATCCTAAGTTGGAATAAATCAGAGTAGCTCTGCTCAAATCAATCAAGCTCTGCCAATACACCCCAACTGTGCTAAACAATTGATCAGAAAATAAAATAAAAGGATTTTATTTTTAGCTCCTGCCAAAGAAATTAGACTTTCAAAGCTCTGCCTTTGTATTTGTTTGGGAAACCTGCCATTTTACAGTAGGCTCTTCTATTCCTATTCCTATTCCTATTCCTAGCATTCAGATTTCAAGCTAAAAGAAAGTACAGCTACAAACTGCTGAAGATCCAGCTGAACAGCAATTCTTTATTAGGAAAACAGATGGTGAATACCAGTAAGAACCACTTACATGGAGAACATACTTTAACTGTTGAATAACAGCAATTAACTATTACATCTGTTTTTTAATATTGAAGACATGCTCTTTTCAGGTAAAGGACTTCATTGTGCAAGGAAAATATATATTAGTACTTGTGCAAACATATATTTGCCTCTTGATATTGAGTCAATAACAACCACCTCAACAATTCCACCATTAAAGAATGCTGTGCTGTCCTTTTTTTCCTAATAGTTTTATTCTGAGATTTATTTTCATAAAGAAACACCTGTCAGCTACAACTGGTCACTCCTCAATCTAGACATTTGTACTTGGCTTTTTGCCTATGTGCATCACAGCAGGAGGCTGAGTTCAGAAGTCAGTGCATAGATTAGGGCAGCAGAGAAGCAGGAGAGATGTTTGCTTGTAGGAGGTGTGAATAAGTGAATGGTTGAAGGCTGGTATCACTGACATAGAGAAAGGTGCAGAAAAAAAAATGACAGGACCAGACAAGCAGTCCTACTGCTGCCAAGGTTCTTGAAAGCAAGAACAAGAAATTTGAGGTTAGCATAAGGCAATCCAGAGAAGCAAGTAGAGAATCAAAAGAGAAGGGCAACAAAGTTGAGGTTTGCCACTTAGAATAAACTGGAACATGTTGGTCCTTTGCCACAGATCATCTAGAAGATATGTCCAAGCCCAAGTGCGCCACTGAGCTTGGACAAAATATATCTTTCCATGGAGACAGTCCACACCAGCCAGCTTCCACAGAGAGGTAGGGAGGCTAATACTGGAAGATAGATTGGTCCTTTCCAGCACAGACCTTTCTCTCACGTACAAAAGTTTTACAGTTCTTGTGTATGCAAAATTACAAGTGTAGTAGGTGGAACACCAGAACCTGCCTTCCTACTTCCCAAGCCCTCATAAAAGTAAAACATTTGTGAGATTAGCTGGCCTTTTGGAATATTAATTCCCTTTCATGGACTAAACCAGGCCTAGCTTTTTTTTTATAATCAGAGAAACACCAATTTTTTTTCTTTCGGGAACAGAAAGTTAAGTGTTCTGGGGAATGATACAAAGCGAACTAAGAGAGATAGATCTCTAAACCTGGAAAGGATCTCTAATGGACAACCTGGCTTCAGGTTAAATGGGAGTAAATTTGTAGGACAGGTGGAATTTTTAAAGGAAGGAAGGAAGGAAGAGAGGAAGGAATATGCTAAGACTGTAACAGGTCTTTTCATGAGGAGAATACTCAGTCTCAGAGCTCTTCCATTGCGTAGGCAACACCAAATTCCACCTACCAAGAATGAGGTCAAATCTCACATGGTGGCAGAGGCAGGATGGATTTGGAGA
Source organism: Vidua macroura (assembly GCF_024509145.1). Classification (NCBI taxonomy): domain Eukaryota; kingdom Metazoa; phylum Chordata; class Aves; order Passeriformes; family Viduidae; genus Vidua; species Vidua macroura. Next base: position 66,440,543 of record NC_071573.1, on the reverse strand, counting down.
AGATCACAGTGATCTATGAGGAGCCAGCAGTGAACCAAGTTTTTAAGAGACTTGATAGGACACCAGAGAGGGGTGAATGCTGAAGAAAGGCATCGGAGAAGTCAGTAGAGATATGGAGATTTTCTTGGCGGGCCTCAGAGCATAACAAAATGTCTCCGGGTAGGAAAAGGGAGCTAATGCGCCTCCATGAACTACAGGATCTTTGGTGAGCTATTGGTGGAAATAGCATCTCTATTTTCCCTCTCCTTTCTTCTTCTGCATGGGACCCATTCTTCACCCTATTACAACTAAAACAACAATGTTCCATCCCTTTTTCCCCCCTGTGCTGCCCACTGTCTTTATTCACTCTTGCAAGAAGCCCCCTCCTCCCTGAGGAGCTGCTCTGCTCAGCACCAGCCTCTTCACAGCCCTCTGGAGCTCCTCATGAGCTTTGCACTCTTGCTTTGCTCTCTGGGCAAAGCAAGAGTGGCCAAGCTGGGACCAGGCCTGTGTCTGCCATGGGCAAGGGATAAAGAGAGGACAGGGAAGGGAAGGGAAGGGAAGGGAAGGGAAGGGAAGGGAAGGGAAGGGAAGGGAAGGGAAGGGAAGGGAAGGGAAGGGAAGGGAAGGGAAGGGAAGGGAAGGGAAGGGAAGGGAAGGGAAGGGAAGGGAAGGGAAGGGAAGGGAAGGGAAGGGAAGGGAAGGGAAGGGAAGGGAAGGGAAGGGAAGGGAAGGGAAGGGAAGGGAAGGGAAGGGAAGGGAAGGGAAGGGAAGGGAAGGGAAGGGAAGGGAAGGGAAGGGAAGGGAAGGGAAGGGAAGGGAAGGGAAGGGAAGGGAAGGGAAGGGAAGGGAAGGGAAGGGAAGGGAAGGGAAGGGAAGGGAAGGGAAGGGAAGGGAAGGGAAGGGAAGGGAAGGGAAGGGAAGGGAAGGGAAGGGAAGGGAAGGGAAGGGAAGGGAAGGGAAGGGAAGGGAAGGGAAGGGAAGGGAAGGGAAGGGAAGGGAAGGGAAGGGAAGGGAAGGGAAGGGAAGGGAAGGGAAGGGAAGGGAAGGGGTAGACTGAGGAAGGAGAGCCTTGACAATCCTCAGGGTGTTGATCTTGGTGCTCCTGCCACCACATGAGGGACAGGATCAGGCAGGATGGAGACTGTTGGTGGCAGATGTGGCACCTTCGCCAGCACTGTGGCAGCAGCAGCAGCAAGCTGTGCCAGGCTGCAGCAGGGACAGATGCCATTCCCTCTCTCTCAACACCATGGCTAAAGCCTGTTTCTGTAACAGCACTTCTGCAACCTCAAATGCAACCCTGGTAAGTGCTAAGCCTCAAAAGTGGCCCTGCCAGGTCCTGTAAGCTGGGGAGCATCAAAAAAGAGGCAGGATGCTATGAAGCTCTGGATCCATATTTTGATGTGAAAGCCAGAAGTGACCATTAGACTTAAATAATTTGGAAAAAAAGAACCTTTCACACGTGGGAAGGAACAGCATTACAACCACAATTTTGACAGCTATGAACACTGACTGTAGTCAAGAGATCTAAATACTAAAACGCACACCACCCCTCCACCCCACCTCTCACCGAAAGAAAGAAAAGTAAAAATCAGTCACCTGTTTACCAGAAAACTGTAGCTGCTCTTGTAACATGAGATACTCCTCTCCATTCAATCTTGTGCTCTCCACTGAATACATCGTGGCCCAGTACAAATAGCCATTTACTGAATCCACAACTAGATCCTTCACTGGGAACACAACATGAGCTACAACATCTATATGGCCTCCCCATAGTGATTTTCTGTAGATCTAGAGACAAAAGAATTTACTTTAGCATCACATCTAAATCATCAGCTATGATCAGCTGAGTGTACATTAATGACTTTTCCACAGCTGTTTATCAAAATACTGTGCAAGCCTTCAGCTTTCAAAGCCTAAACCTTTTGCATTTGAAGTAAAAGGATGAAGAATAATTCAAAATTATTAGTTCATTTTTGCCAGAAAGTAACAAAAGAAAAAAGCTGAAATAGCTTTTTCCCTTCGCTTTCCCAGTTTTGGCAGCCTTCTGTCTGACAGAACTTCTCACCCACTTCATATTCACTATTCACAAGTGTGAATGAGGGTGCAAGGCAGTGTGAAATCTGGCTTCCTAGATCCAGTTTTTAAAACAGCTTCTGACTTTGCACTTACAAGAAATGAAAGGCATAATTTGACAGCACTGCATAAATTAGCACTACAATTTTGAAGTCAGATACCTTTTAAATAATTCACATGTCAGTGTTCCTGATATGAGAGTGTACAAAGTGCAATTGTAATTATTTTTTAACTGCAGTGATCTGCAAAATATCACAGAGCAGAGGTCAACCTTGAAAATCTCTGTGTAAACAAATAGTGCCAAATTTGATTAAAATAAAGTCCATCTACTTCTTGGCTGAGATCAACAGGGCAGCCTCCATTTTCACCATCTTCATTTATTTTCACAATGTTGAATCCAACAAAACTGATGATAGCATGTTTGATTTGCCTGTTTTGCACCTGGTGAAGTCAGTATCCTGCATTAGTGAATGTTAGTGGATATTTTACCCCAAAATTTTGTATAACTGTGGGAAATCACTTAAGGAAAGAAAGGCCTCCTTGTTTTACACTATAATAGCAAATGTATCTCAGGTTGCAAGAAGTAGGGATTATTTTCCCAAATACTGCCTTACAGTCTTTATTGTTGACTTAAGGGATTTTTTTCTTTTAAGAAATGAAGCTATACCTACCGTATTTGCTTTGCCAGCCCAATACAAGCATTGACCCAACCAATCAAAGGCCAACATCCTTGCATTTCTGACATCAGATACATAAGTGTTCTCATTGGTACCCTTTCTTTTGTTCAATGTCCAGGTCTGAACTTCCCCCATGGAATTAATCCAATAAAGAGTGTTATTACACCAATCGAGGTCTTGAAGAAAGAAGAAAGATGTTAAGCATTACACAAACCATTGTTTTAAAGAATAAAAAGCATTCAGGCACTTCAGCTTTTTAAAAATCAATACAAATGCACAGTTAGGCTCAGCTAATGTGAAGGTAGATGCTTCATTATAAGAAATAATGTACATGTATTGTACATATATAGCCCTGATTATTACAAATGTATGACATATATTGGGATGCTGGAGACAGACTTATTTAGTTCAGAGGGTTGATTTTAGCTTTGCTGTAACTGTGGTAATGTCAGAAGGGTTTCACCAAGGATTAATTTGACTCATAAAATAGAAGAAAGGGGATGAACCCAAAAGGTTGGCTCAGTGAAGCTGCTGTACTGCACTGCACGCCTTCAAGTCTAGAGAACTCTTATCTTTCAGTGCTGTTGGTGAAATTTATGGAGAGCTAACAAATGCCAAAAAGTCTGTAGCTGCAGCATGCAATTTGTTTAATACGTACCTGAAACATTTCTTATATGTGGATAGAGGAGTTCTCCTTGCCTGTAGCTATCCAGTCGCTGCTTCCAGAGACCCTCAGGCCCCACAGCCAATATATATGGTTCTTCTTCAGCTACAAAGGAAGAAAACTGCAGTTGTGCACACCAACAAGCAATTTATGTATAATATTTGTATTTCAATAGCAGTGGTTGCTGTTTCTGGAAAGTTACAAAAGCACCTCTATAACCGTCCCTGTCCTAAGGAATAAAGGACAAAGAAGAAATGCGTGAACATGTCATAATTTGAGAAATTCAAAGATTCAGGGCAGCTTCAGATCCAGAACAATAAGGCAATTTGGAATCCTGTTAGATGCTGAAAATACACTGTGGGTTTGGACCTGTCCGTATCAAAGTCAGGTAAAAGTCACCCCTAAGCCAGTCCAGCACCTTAAACTCGAAGCTATTTTCCCCTCAGACTTAGGTTAATTTGGGTGAACAAGGCTTCAAAAAACATTCCAAAGACATGGAAATCTCAGACATTTTGGACACATCCATTTCCCCTGATTATCTATGCTCAAACCAAGGATTTTCAGCATTTGGTGAGCTGCAATTTTCCTTGAATTGTCTTTGACCCTCAGGACATTGCACAAACCACTTCATCATAGAAAGTTCTTTATAGAGCAATGAAAAGGGATAACACCTATTTTACCATATCAAACAATATTTTTGATAGAGTATTTGATTTGCATTAGAAAAATGTAGATATGTACTAATGTTAATGCATTTTTAATATTTAATATCATTATTCTTTGAAAATCTTACCACTTTAAATAAAAGCAAATTTACTTATCCTGTGTTCTTTAATATTGCTAAGAAAAACTTTTTTGTGCCCCTTATTTTGCAGTCTTTTCCCAAAGTGTGTGCCTCACTAGGTGGAAAGATTTATACACACTTAGTTCTCCATTTTTCCTGTGTGACAAAGCAATTCTCACCTTCTTCTAAAGTTGTTCCTCTAAATGACTCTGACCATGGCCCTGCACCAGCAGGAGACACAGCTCTGATTAACACCTCATATGCTGTGAAGCTGGCCAGCCCCTTCACTACAAGCCTTGTGTTACTAATATTGGAAACAACCCATTCCTCCTCAAATGGGTGCTGAGGTGACATTTTCACATCGTAGGTCCAGTTCTGCCAAGCAGATAAACCTGTGTGAAGCAAATAATCGTGTTAGCAAAGAGTAAATGCTTGTAACTGGTGATATACATCCTTTGAGAAAGATATACATTGAAGACTCCTTTCAAAAACGCCAATACCAGTGGAATTAGGAAAGGGATACATTAAAAATTTATACTTGTCCCCTCTGGCCCCATGCTTCAATTCTCCATGAAGAATTAAATTAGAACAAAAATTTTCCTTGGCCAGGTGATTTTCTGCTATTCAAAACATATGCACAGAGGGTAGAAACCATAGCATAGTCACTGATCAAAAGTCATTACAACTCTGCCATGCTTTTTTATGTGATACCAGTACCCAGCATTACTGCTACTCCATAACATATTTAAGATCAAGCTTTGCTTAAAATCCTTGCAGGAGGCATATGAGTTGGCAACACAAACTTGTGCTAATTTAGACAATTTAGCTCTTTTACTGGCAAATTATGGGCTAAATTTTTGAAACAGAGGTAATTCCATTACTTTCATCTGGATCTGCTATTGAAGTCACTAAAGCCCAAATCAAGAAAAGGGAAAGCAGAAAATTATTTCTCTAGAAAGAAAAGAAGTGGTCCTTCAGGGAGAATCAACTGAACTTACTGGTTCCAATTGTGTGTTCAGGTGGTCTCCAGGTGATCACTGCTCGGTCCAATCCAAATAGAGCCGTGACAAGACGAGGAGCAGTTGGTAAAGGAAAAGGCTGAGTTGATGGCCCATAGAAAACCAAGTTGCCAATGCCAAAGTACTCTGGGTACACCAAATTGCAGTCCACGATGTATTCATTGAAGCTAGAACTTCCCACTGTAGAGATCTCCTCGTAGAAAACTGCTGAGCCATCTGTGACTGTAAATGTGTTATCCTTATAAACGAAGCTCTCCATGTCATTAAATGGCACATGTGATCGCAGTGTGTGAAACTCTGAGCCATCAAGAAAACCTGACACAAAGGCCTGTTCTGTTTTGTTGAAGAAAATGAGTCTCTTAGATTGGAAGTTGATCATGAAGGTTCTCAGAGCATTGGATCTCACCACCAGTGAAGCTGCAGAGGCAATGCCAGGAAGGAGTGGAAGGTTTGCTCTGTATATGCCGTCCTCCAGGAGACAGAAGATATAACTGGCCACAGAGCAAAATGAACCCAAATAAACACAGTACAAGAAGTCTGTAGAGCCACAAATATTTTAGCAGCTAAGACATGTGCCTGTCTTTATGCACAATAGAAAAATGCTTTTGGCATTATTAATATATATATGGTGGGAAAGTAGATACATCAGTTTTTACTTTCTGAGAATTTGCATAGCAGATTATTGGAGAATATTCTTCTATAATACCTTAAATGCTAAGCATGAACATTTAAAATTCATAGAGCTTCATATTCATAAAGGCATGAAATTTCTGAAACTCAAATTTCTGTATTGGAAAAGCTTTATCTCTTCTGCTAATGCCCTAAAGAAGAAAATGTATGAAACAATACTTCATGGCACCTCTCTTGCTCCAATTGTTTTGTAGTTTGTTATTTCTTGCTAATTGCACTTTTGTTTTGTTAACTTAGGTCCTTGAAACAGGAACCTAGATGACTAATGAAGTGAAGAAAATTAGAGAGGAGCTTTATAGCACCTTTGGCACCAAGTGCTCAAAGGAGTTCACTTACCCATTATAGGGATCAGCTATAACCTTCCTAGGGGATGTCACGTAAAGAGGAGTGATGTCTTCAGCTACCGTGCAGTTCTCTAAGTGGCAGACATGTATCTGGGGAATGAGAAGAAAAACGGGTGATGCATTCATAGGGTGTTTGCTAATGAGTGGAGAAGCTGACCTGAGATTCCTTCAGGGGATCAAGAGAATGAAACACCTCTCTCATAGTCCTAGGTCCTTCTGGGCTCCTGAGTGTTCAGTCAGCCAAGTATAACCCTTGTACACAAAGCCATGACAGCTTACCCTGAAGCTGTCAGTCATACCTCTAAGCTGGAGGGAAAATCGTACATCCAACTTCCTATACTCAATTTGGAGGGTATAGGCAAACTGTACTTTGAAAATGATCTGGCAGGGAAGGGAAGTGCTTTTCTGATCCTGGAAGCAATACCTTGGAATTCAGACATCTCTGCCATCAGTCTGTTCATCTACAGCTCATTTGTATCTTTTCATCACTACTACTTTTCCTGCTCCCTGTTCCCTGTGCAGTAAGCAAAAGATCAAACATGGCAAGAGGATTAAAAAAATAAAAATCCCCCACTAACCATTATGGGCAGGTTTCTAGTCCTTTGTACATTAGAGGATTACATGGGTACATGCAAAGTAAAAATCCCCCACTAACCATTATGGGCTGGTTTCTAGTCCTTTGTACATTAGAGGATTACATGGGTACAGGCAAAGTCTGACCATTAGTGTAACTGATGTTTTATGAGTAGGAAAACCAGTGCAGGGTTAATCTCCATTTTTACTTCAAACTGAAGCAGAGGTAATCTGAGCTGTTGCTATTGTATGAACACTTAATATATTTTGTCAGTTATGACATACAGTAAAATCATTGTCTAGTTATCTGACCACCTTCCTGAGGCAGAGTAGGACATGAACAGAGTAGATGGGTAACCAAGAGAAATGGTGTGCCAATACTGGATATAAGGAGGGTGTGAAGTCAGTTTCAAAAACAAATTAAAACCAAAACACTTACGTCCTAAGGAGAAAAATAAGGCAAGGAGCCAGAGTTCCACATAGGGTGTTTACTTTAAATGTGACCTCATGGTCAAGCCTTTCTTCTTTTTTAAATTACTAAATATGTGAATATTAATGTTATATTAAAATATTTTCATAATTATATTTTGTGTATACATATCTATACATAAATCATATTTTTCCATGTAAAATTAATCATGTAATGGTTCAAATTAAGCAAGAAATTAATTAAGCACTAGAGCATTACCTTTTCATTCATGACAAAGTATATCTTCTGGTAAAGCCAGTCTACTGAGATGGACACAATATTCCCCCAGCCAGCATAAAAGAGCATTAGGTCAGATACATCAGACATATTTGCAATGCCTTTCACCCAGATAGAATTCCCTTCAGAGAAATAGACAACTTGCTGATAAATATTCACAGAAATACCTAAAAATAGAAAGATACATGCACACAGATAATATAAAAAAAGTTTCCATTTTTCAGTTAGTTTTTTCCTTGCCTTAAAAATATGTATTTTTCAGTCTGCAATCCACCATTATCATCATCATCAGAGAAAGGTTAACTGTTTTTTCTCCTCACTTCTAGTCTTCTTTCAGATAACAAGGAAACATTCCCATTTGCTATGTAAGTGACATTATTATAGAGAATTGCCCTTCAGAAAGGTAATCAAAGAGAGGACATGTAATATGCAAACTGACACTGATTGCCCCTCTACAGGTCAAACAGCTGCAGCTGGCATCTCCTGACAAAGCACCATTCACTCTAGGACTCAAACTTGACATAATCTGTGCCACCTCTGCACTATCAAAGGTTATTAAATGAGGGCAACATTCTTTCTCTGGAGCCTTTGTGGCTCTGAGAAATTTGGTAGATAAACTCAGATTTCCACACTGTCACCAAGGACCAGTGTAGATAAGAAACATTGGAGTGGTGAGTAATTTGAGATAACATGGTTATCTGGTGACAGCTGCCATATGCCTCATTAGTATGCCAACATATTGGCCCTATCTTTTAGCACTCAGCATTATTTTATTCAGAAGTTTGAACTACTTCATTTCCCCATATTCATGTTGAGAAAAAGTAGATATTAATTGCAGGAAAACATGGATTCATCTTACCTCAATTTAGATACCTACAGTGTAAAAAATGAACCAGCTGCCTAGATACAGTGAAGAAACAGTTGCTCTGGGGAGAACCATTTATTGCTTCCTAATGCCTGTCAAATCATGTCCTGAAAGTTCCTATTTCTCCTGATAGACTATAAAGGGAGACTAGATACTGTCTCAAGCTATGTGAGGTGCATCCTGTCCTTGGTGTAAAGAGGTCTTAGTCGCACGTGATAGAAAAGGAGAGAGCCCAATCTGATTTTACCTGTGATGTTGTGGTGTATAGTACCATCTGGCAGACACTGAGCAGCTTCGAGGAAATGTCCTGTGTATCTCTTCCTTAAAGACTCTCTTCTGGATAGGAAGAGCCATGCTCCTTTTTCCTTAACTAGCAAACAGAGAAATTCAGAATTTAGATGACCACAGCACGTTGCTAACTCAGATACATCATTAATAGACGTGCATGTGCATATGTACCCAAATTATGTTATGTCTGTATGTATGAACGTATTACAGTACCAGTGACAGACCAAAACTTAAACTCTCTGAGTGTTGAAAGTACATGGAATTATTCACCATTACAGTTGATTCTGGCTCCTCACACAGGTGAGAACAGGCCATGTGAATTTTATACCATCATTCTTGCAACAATAGTCAGTTCCCTAGTGAGGGAAAGTAAGCTGGAGCAAATGAAGCTTTATTGACTTGAGGAAATGAAGGCACTAAGACATCCGTGTGACTTCAAGATGAAGCAGAAATAGGATATTTAACCCCTCTGGACTTCTTTGAAAACCCCAGTCAAACTAGAATATCCTCCCACAGAGCTAGAGAAAAGCAAGGCAAGTCTGTTTATTTCAGGCGTTTTATTGTAATGATTAGTGATTTATTCAAAAAGAAGTACCTATCACAGACAAAGATGATAATGGGATAATTATCTCTCTGTTTCAAAGGTGATAAACTTATTAATTTTTTCTAATAAAGTCACAGAATTTAAAGTCAACAAGGATAGTTTTGGTCACATAAACTGATTTCATGCTTGTAAAGGCCCAAGTAATTTACAACAAAACCTCTGCAGTAAATCTGTACTTTCTGTCTGGGCTGTACCTAGCCCTGGGAAAGATAGCTTGCCTCACTTCTGAATCTCAGATCCTTGGAAATCTAGCACACACCCTGCTAAATTGATTGCTACCTTCATTTTTAAAGATGGTGTATTATTTCAAGTATGATTTTGGCTAACTTCCATCAGCAAACAATCTTTCCCTTTTTTTTCTCCTCTCCAGTTTAAGCAGCTGTCTGCAATCAGATATCATTTCCTCATAGGGATATCACAAAACTGTGATCAAATACTGTCTTAATTTATTTCCAGATAATCTGCATAGTTTGAGCTGTGTGTATTTCTCACATGACGCACTGTGAGTAATTTCAATAATGATGCCTTCAGAGCAAAGTACAAGAGGACAATATTACCTCTTTATCCCTTTTCAAGTAATGTTTCTTGCAATCAACAGCAGCAATCAGATTCTTTCCCCGACCCTTCTCAGGGCTCAGATCTACACAGCTCAGTGTCTGATGCAGTAACACCATTTCTGGACATGATACATGAGGATGGGCTGTTCCTGTTTGTGTTAGCACAGAGAGAAAGCATGTGCCTGTGCAATTCAGGGGGAAACAACTGAAATGTTATGTGGTGACTAGTAAGGGGGTGATTCCCCACCCCCATAAGGTGGGGGCTTGGGGGTGATAGGGTTTGTTTATTTATTTGTTTCTTTGTTTTCTACCTTAAATTAATTGCTTGGCAATTTGATTGACATAGTGAACACAGTCCAGACTTTTCAAAAATGACACAGATATTTATAACTCAGGGTCAGCCAACCCTAGAGCAAACCTCTGTGGAGTAGTAAGTAAGGAAAAATCAGTATGTCTGAGCTAACACACACAGCCAAAAAAAACCCCCAATATTTTAAAAAGCAGTAGAGAAGCAAGTTCAGTTCCTCTAACCAATGGCAATTTAGAGATAGTCTTGAAGTGTTTTCATAAGGCTGAAGCATTTCCAGGTGTTTGACAACTGAATCTTTTCATGAGAAGGGAAGTATTTTATTTTCTTTCCTAAAAGAACATTTTGATAACATCGATTTCACTCTTATTTGTGTTCTATCTCAACATGTATCTTTCTCTGCCAATTAATCAATAATTCTGCAATTCTTTGAGTAATAGCTATAGCGCATCATTACCTTCAATATTAATTAGTTGATACAGTAAAACAAATACCTCCATGAAAGAGCAAAAATGAAGTTGGTATGATTTCATGGATTTGGCTTGAGATAATTGAGAATTTTTGACAAAAGAGTTTCACGTTAAGTGACCATTCCCATGCTGTGCTGCCTTATCATATCCACAGCTGAAGAACAGGACCCTCTCTGATGTACTATTGATTCCCCAGCGTACAACTCCTTGACATATTCACAGTCTAAATATTTGTACTTCTGCCAGGAATGTGGCAGGCCAGGGAACACGAGTTTGTCCCCAGGAACAGACAGTGGTAAGGACTCTGCCACTCGTACCTTTGGATGCCGGGGTTGTGACGTTGGCTTCGGCAGGGGGTCCAGCACCAACCTCATTAACTGCCACAATGCTGAACCTATGGTACACCAAAGAGACAGGTTTTGGTCGGCAGGTTTCTTTTGAAAGATTGCCTGAGAAACATTTTATCCAGTAGGGAAGCTGGTACAGAAGTGCTTGACTTTCAGAAAATGCCCGTTTAAATATAATGTCTGGGAAAATTTAGAATAAAAACAAACCAACCAAAGTCTGAATTGCCAAAAGGCCAAACAACAACAGAATCTTCTAAATTTCTATTCAAAATAAGTTTTCAGACTTAGAATAGCAACTCAGCTTCATTTCAAAGGAAGATCTGTATTTACCAGTGCAAGCAGAATGCAGACCTCTGCATTTAATAAAAATGAAGACATTTATCCAGATGCTTACAGGACTAGAGAAGACCACTCTATATTTCTCCTGCTATACTAAAAACATGCCACACAAGCCTAAAAAAATATAACACAGCAGCTAAGAAAATGCAGCCTCCCAGCCCTATATCCAGTTGCTTTTCCTTCCTCACCATCTGACTTCTGCAAAAGCAGCCAAATTACCTAGGATAACTCTGTTACCTCAACGAAGGTGCCCATGCTTTTGGCAAGGATGTAAGTAAATAGCAAAATTGTGCAGAAGTGGTATTAAGGCATATTCGGTGCTATCTGGGCAAGAAGTGTGACCTCATACCTAGCCACACTTCAGATACCTGGTATCTTTTCTTTTTGTACCTGTAAGTGGTGTTTGGGAAGGTGGAGTAGAACTGAAAGCTGTGCCCTCTTGAGGCTCTCAGCAATTCATGATTCTCACTGGTCAGGAGCAAGTTATAGCCAATAATCAATCCATTCGGAAAAAGAGGTGGAGACCAACTAACTTCAACAGTGTTTGGACTTGAACTCTGAATGTCTTTAATGACAGGAGCTGTTGCAGGAACTGCAAGACAGAAATATCTGACTCCGATACTTGATTAAGACATTAATTGATTTTGATTTTTAAATACATTTTTAGGTTTCACACCAGTTAATTCATTTATACACCAATAAACATTATTAGGGACAGTTAACATTCCAGCAGCATTTCAGCTTTTTTTTAATGTTCAGGAAAACAGGACTGCATTTCAATCAAATACATGCATAATTATGTACAAACGTATCCCATGTGCCCTCACGATTTTGTCCATGTACTTTTCTGTGCTTGCTTTTAAAATCAAAAGCAGGGAGAAGCCCTAAATCTTCTAGGTCAAACAAAAAGAACCTATAGTTTTTTTTAGTTTGGTCTTCTGCAGCTACCCAAGAGACAACACACACATGGTTCTAAAGATTAGGCACCAAAGTTTTCTGCCAAAGAAACAACATTGAAAGTCAAATGTTTCTGTTAAGGTCCTGAAAGATGGAATTAATAGTGAAATTCATTACCTCCAAAAGCATGTGTCCAGTAGCTGGGGCTAGGTGGAGAATGGAGCTGCAGCTGAGACGTAATGATCCAAACTACTTGAAACAAGTATTCTGTGAAGGCCTGAAGGTCTTTGACAGTAAATGAAGTTTCAGATACTACCTAGATAAATGCACAAACACAACTGGGCTTTTCCTTCCTCCAGCTGCAGATACTATGTAGGGTATTATGAGGGCAAAAGAGGTCTCATACAACAACATACATATTTCAAGATAAAAATGAGCAGCATCCTAAGTTTAATTAAGAGGAAATTCTAAAAATTATTTTCAACATAAACATTGATTTTCCATCTCTTCAGAACATTTTCTCTTCTCTTTCCTCAGAACATGGCACCAATTCTCAGTAATGAGCAGGTGGATCAAAGGATTGATGCAATATAATAGTAAATTTTAAGAAAAAAGTACAAAAAAAAAAAAACCTGAAATAGTAGCATATTACAAGCAATGTATTTGAAACATATACCACAGGTTTCAGATACAAAGGATCCTAGTTACACTGAAATATTTATTGTCTGAAGTAATTGTTCCCTATTATTTCATCAATGATTCATTCAGAATAACTTCCTGCTTAGCAAATTATCTTTACCTTTGATTTGTGGCACCAACTTGTCATGCCCTGTAAATTGGTCCAATAGAGATGATGGCAAGATTACAAGTGTACAGGTGACGCAAAAGAACAAATTATGAGAATAACTCTACTGAGTCAGAACAAAGGTCTTTCTAGCCAAGTATTGTGCTTTGACAAGAACCAAAAAAAAATTCTCTAGGGGAATGAATTAAAAAAAGAGAGAAGAAAGCCTAGAGCCATACTTCTCCTGAATATTCTCATTGGCATTTCACAAGCATGACTCAACATGAAACAATGGGAATATTTGCATTTAGTAGAACTTGATATTTTCTCTGCTAATTTTTCCAGTCACTTTTCAAACCCTATTTAGTAATTTTAGCAATTTTAATATTCAGGAGTTTAAATTTAGCAATTTAACATCCACACATGCCAGGAAATAGCTGAACATTTCAACTACCCATTCAGTGAGGAAATAGTTTTGTTAGTTTTGAACCTACTACCTGCTAGTTTCCATCAAGGTCCCTAGTTCCTATACTAGAGGAAATGGGGAATAATCCCCAGCTTCTCAGCTTCCCCATGCCGCTCATGATTTTGAGTACTCTTTCGTGTACCTAACATATTAACCAATATCTTTCTAAAAAAAAAAAAAAAAAAGGAGCAGAGAAGAGCCAATTTCCTTGCAAAGTAAAAGCAGGTGTCCTCCCTTACCTCTGTGTACCTCCAGTCACCAGGGAGCTTGTTGAACTTCCACTGGATAACATATTTCACCCCAGAGATGTTAGCTGCCTTCCACCCTAATGTGACACTGTGGTTTCCAATGACAGATGCAAATGGTGCACTTGGTTTGTTCAAGTAGCCTGAGGGGAAAATACAATATAACAGTAAGAAAAAGTCTTTCATGGCAATCCCTGCATCTCAAAGGTAAAAACCTTTTACCTCACACACCTAAAAGCTGCAAAGCCCATAAAAACACATAAAAGAATATATTGGAAATGTTGCTGAGTAACTCATATGGCATTTTAAAGACAGTTTGATAAGTCAGATAGAAATGGGCCACGTTCAATGTGAGCAATTGTGACTACTACCCCATACTTGTATAAGTGCATTTTTAGTTACAGCTACTTAGTAAAATTTTTCTGAATAGAAACATAGAGAAGGCATGAGAGACTTCTGAAAATATTTTCAAGGGGACTATTTCAATAGCACTGTATTGGCCCAAGGTATCGTCTTAAACAGTTGAGACTGGGTTCAAAAAGTCTTATGTCCATGAAAGGGAGGGAAAAATGTTTTACTCCAATACTCAGTGTATGTATTAAAAGAAAAAAATGGTAGTTTTCTGATTAATGAAAATACTCAAGACATTCCTATTCTTTAAATAAATCCAGATCATAGAACAAGACTATGAATTTATCAGACTGTCAATTGGACACAGGACTCTATTCAGACTTACTTAGTGCTTCAACTCCATATGCATCCTCTGCACGGCTACAGCCAAACTTACAGGAAACTGTCTGTGTAGGGCACAGAACTCACTGGTTAGCTTTGTGTAAAGGCTTCCTTCCACAATCATGCAGACACATTTTAAATACATACAAATTCTGTGGACATTTTGCAAATACACAAACCCTGTGGAAATAATTACTTTAAATCTAAAAAATAGCACTACCATGAACTCACTCCAAGGATTTTCTTGAGAACCTTTTCATCAACTCACTGGGCCCCGAATTAAAGGTTTCCTCCTTACATACTGTCCCCTTGTGGAAAGCATGAACACGGGGCTACATTACAGTTGGAAATAGACTTCAGTGATTACCATGGAGTTAGGAAGACAAGGTTTTTAGCTAGTTACTAATATATTCCACATGTTGCATTTCACCCTTTCCTGCTTCATGTATTCCCTATGAATGAGGCACATTCTTACAATGTATTTCCAGTGAATTTTCAAAATAGCTGAAATTGGCAATTTTTTAGAGCAGCCATGCCCAATTCACACTTCCTTTTCATCAGCTACTCCTTCTGTTACAGTTGTGCCTACAAGCTGCAAACATAACAAATACCCCAGGGCAATGAGCTTCACACTGACATCCTAAGAACAGAAAATTCCTGTTTTCAGTTCAGGTAGGGAAGATTAATATAGTGTTATCCTGCTTTTTATGTAGAGAACTTAAGAAGAAGTAGAAACATGTTCTAGGTGGGTTTCAGTAGGTTTAAAATTACATGCAAGACTGAGTCTCCTGGAAATCCAAACCTTTTGAGAAGTGGTGATTTGAGCTTTTCTAGGCAGGAAGTTTATTTGGACTTATTTTATTCTGCAAGTTCATTCAGCCTTTAAAATCTTGAAGTTTGCTCCATACAGCAGCAACCTTTCAAGTGATAATCAACATTTAGATAATTCAGAAGCAATTCATTATGGCAAGTGAGGGAAGTTTTTTAATTGCTCTTCCTATGATTTGAGGAAACACACTTCCAGCACCCTATGAAAACTGATAAGACATGTTATTTCAGACAACACAGTTGCAACCAAGACAGATTTGAAAACCTGCTTAGCTGTATATTCCTATATACATTATGTCACATCTAGACATTCAGTGCCAAGTGCAACGACTTATCTTTTTTTTCCAATATTTTCATATTCAGAGAAATAAAATAATTCCATGTAAATTATCAAATTATCATCACTGTTAGCAGGTGAAAATTCAGGTATTAGTAGTTATCTAGTGTACAGTGTAGCTTTAATTTATGAGTAATATTTTTTTTTAAGGGGTAGTGTCCCCAGATTACATGCCGCTTCATAATGCTTTCTGCCTCATTGAACACAGGTATTTCTGAACATTTGTTATTTGTTTTGTTATTCTTTCTTTTGATTTTTGTCTGAACCTGAACCGTGAATGCAATTTTTGCTTGAGGTAAGAGGATTGCTAAGGCTCCTAACCTTAAATTTTGGGGGAAATTTGCCAGCTGCTCTACTTGAGAACAATAAATACTCATATTTTCTCCATATATCAGCAATGTTCTTATATAAGCCACAGTCTGATGTCTTTTCTTGTGACTGTTCCCATGAAATTCAGTGGCAATCCCCTGTTCCTAGGTGGAAGGAGAAATGCTACCAGATTTCAGTCCCAAGGCAGATTCAGACAACAGAATTGAGCTAATGCCAAAGAAAAGTCCCACCCTTACTCCCACTCCTTTGCTCTGCAGGCTGCAATGACCTGATCCTCTGGATGCAGTGACACAATTCATGCCTGACATGTGGGTAGTCAAGTCAGTCAGCTGATCCAGTGGAAAGATAATCCCAAAAAAGCCCTTGCAGAGTCAGCATATTTAAGTGGCATATTGTGTGACCAGACGGGCAAAAAAAAAAAAACCCAACACAAAAGCAACAAAACCCCCACACTCATTTTATGTTTCTACAAAAGTAATTTGGTTACTTCTTGGACTGTTCCTACACTCCAAAACCCCCATTTAGTGCATTAGTAAACCTTTGTCATCATCACAATTGGATAGACTAAAAGCTAATAAAAAAAAAAAAATCCTTTCAATCAAATTTCCAGGTTGCCAGTGGGTTTGTATTCTACTCATGACTCTCTCCAGCTTCTCCACCACCGCCTTGAAATGTGTTGCTTCCATCTGGGATCAGCCTTCATCCTGAGGTCTCAGGATGAGACAGTGCCAAACACAATCTTTCAATCATCTCATCCCCATCCTATCCTATCCTACACTCTACGTTCATGCTGAAAACACCCATCTCTTTACCAGCACTTTGTTGACCCATACTCATCACTGTGAACACCAGTCCATCCACAGCACTCCTTGCTTGAGGTCTCTTTCTAAGGGGCCAAATGTTGCCCCTTACTGAATTGCATTTTATTTCATTTAGGCTCTATCCAGGCAAGAGTTTTGTCTTCTAGCTCCCACTCTTTGTTTCCACTTCTAGCCAAGCTGGTATCATACCAGCCATAACAAGTATTCTCTCTGGATAGTCTTTGATGGAATTAAAGAAAAACTGGATAAACAACACTCTTTGGAGAGCATAGTTTACATAAGTTTACATGGTTTACATAAGTCTGTCCTGCTTCATAATAATGAGATTAGTTTGCTTTCTTTACAGCAATGCTCTTTGTCACACAGCAGTTTTTAATGCAAACCTGTCCTTGGTCATCATGCTGAAAAGTAACTCATTCTTCAGCTTTAGGGAGTACAAAACAATTACACCTGAACTGATAAGTTTTGTATCTACACTGTATTTCTTAGCACTGTGTGGACATAGCAATCACTGAAATAGTGATTTTTTTGTACTGCTCTGATAGCATTTAACTTACCTCACATGCTCTAGTGTATGTCTCATTCTGCCAAGAAACAAATTAATAAAATGTGGGGTCAGCATAAATATAATGACAGAGTATTTCAAACGGATAATACCAATTTATTAGAATTTCTTACAGTGAAAGTACATTACAAAACCTTATCACTGGCAAATAATGAAAGAAGGAAAGCCCACACTTGAAAAACAGAAAGTCAACATTAGAGTGATGCTAAGGTTGAATAAGATTCAGGTGTTCAAGAGATGCAGAAAAATTAGAAGTTTAAAAGCTATCATGGCAGTTTTCCCAGACCAATGCTAGTTCTCAGCCACCTGATTTAGTATAAACAAGAAATCAATCTACTGAGGGCCATGTGCTTCATTTACATCTGCATGCAAGTCTGAAACAGCCCCAGCAGAGTAAAATCCTGAGAAGCACTAGTGCATTCTCACTGTTTAAAAATCTGTGTTGAGCTTAATGAACTGGAAAATATATATATTCTGACAAACTCAATGAAAACTTTTGATATTAGAGGCAACTGGAATAACAATTACTAATTTTCCAAAACAGAATTTATAAGGGAGAGAGAAAAAATGTAGACATTACATCTTTTCACAGAAACACTGCTCTGATTGGATTTTGAATGTCTGCCATTGGATACAATACTTGACAGGCTGGAGACAAGTGTTATTGAGCCAAAGCTCAGGTAATACTCACACATTTCAGTGGACAGTCAGTTTGCACGGTTGCATTCCAAAACTGACATCCCTGTGTACACTGCAAAGACAGAGGATGGCTTTAAAAATGACTTTGAAAGCAGAATTCCAAAGGCAAGGGTTACTCCAGCAGTAGCGATACATTAAAGGTACATACGGGTATTGTAAGTACTCAGATCCTACAGTAAGAGAGTTATGTTGTATAGTGTTCTTCTCCATGTAAATCCAAATGCAAAGTAAAACAAATTCAGTCTTGTTCTGGGAATGGGTTTACTCAGCCAGCTACGATGTGGCAAGCACTCCCACCATCCCAGCTTTGTTTTACCACTTGCTGTGCAGAAGCAGCAGATATGCATTGTGCAGGACAGCAAAGCACAGAGGAAAGCTGTTCAGCACAAGCACTCCCATATGTGCTTGCCAATAGGCATTGGCTTTAAAACTATGAGTTTTCAGAGAAATAATAAATATTATGTTGTTCAGTTTTGATGTTGGACCTCTCTTGTTTATGCTGTCCCATCTACTTCTTAGTGATTGTGATGGTTTTTCTTTTTAAAGGGAAGCTGGAACAACTTTAGAAGCGGAAGACTGATACTGAGTGTTGCAAAGCCTCATGAAAAATATAGTCAAAACTTGATAACACTGAGCAAAGATACTCAGTAACTTAAACAGGTGAGTCAACCTTGCTATGTATTGTAGTGACAAGGAAGACTTTTATGGTCCCAGCATCATAAATGGCCCAGTGTCACTAGATACCAGGTGCTGAGTGGCTGCTTGCCACTAGTCTGTGGCAAATTCTCCACCACTCTTCAAAGAATATGTATAATCACTGATACTGAAATTGGCAGGAAAAAACTTTCTAACACAATCGGAGCCATTAGAAAGCAGGCATTCTTTATCTGTGCAGGACACGCAGAAAGATACCTCCTTATTTCTGTGTGTGTTGTGAGACTTTACAACAAAGTATTTATCTACTATAATCATACCTATAAATTGTGTTTCTTATCTAATACATAAACATCACTTTCCTAGAGCTGAAAATTTTTATTCTCTATGTTATTTATCACCACCAGCTTGAATTGCATTTGCAGTCTGAACTAGGAAATCAGCTAAAGTCCTCCAAGAATGCTCCTATGAAAAGCTCAGGTTAAGCCCCCATGACAGACACAACCATTTGAAGTCCTAGAGAACTCTAAATGTTCAACAATTATAAGTTTTCTTACACTGAATCACTGAGAAAACTAAATAAACTACTTAACTGTACAGAGGAAACTGAATAAGACAGTCTTAATGATTTGCATGTTGGAGGCAACACTAGTTTTGACTCATTGTCTCAAAAATTAGAGGTTATGCACTTTGTAGATCACAAATGTGAACATAACTCACAGCAGAGATCATCACCCTTTACACATTTTCTTTAAATAAAAAATATAGCCATGTCTTTAATAATTTGGACCAAATCTACCCACTCAACTTAGTGACATGCTAGACAGGCAACTGTGCACATTTTCATGAATTCTTTGAAAATACGATCATTGTACCAATTGTACTCAAATCGTAGGAACATAAAATGTCAGTAATTAACAAAGTAAACCATTACTCACCGCTCCAGTGATGTCACTAACATTGCAAAGGTTAGTAATTCCAAGTTCTCCTTCCTGTAGGAAAATATATAATTTTTTAAAAGACTCAAAATATTTCCCCAAAATTCTTTGATTAAAACACACTAAGTCATTGGCTTCTTGTAAACCAAATTTTCTTTGGCTGATGCTTCCTCATCTGGAGAAATTTATTGTTGATAAGTAGCTTCTCACTTGATTTCCGAGATACCATCAGACATTGGCAGAATCAGTTAATGTTAGTCAATCTGCGGTAGGAATTTGGCTCTTACCTTCCCATTCTGGTTCACTGAGTCAATAACAAATGCTTCACAAATATGTTGGGCTTAAATGACAAAGCCAAGTGGCTTTGACCTCTTGGGAGTGGAAAGACCTTTCTTCAAGCTAAATGCCTTTGTCTGGCCACCTTTTGAAGGAGTTTTACGCAGCCATATGGTGATCGCCACCACCCTTCCTCTCCTGCCAAAAGTGCTCTCCAGCAAACGTGCCTGCTTTTTCACATCATTCAAAGTGTGCAAAACCTATCACTGTCACTGAAGTGCAAATGATTTGAGACAACCTTAGAGAAGCTGAATGGCAGCTCATAAATTTTTGACCTGAAACCAGGTAAGAGCAGTCTTAATAAAGCAATTCTCTGGAAGAAATTTTCAGTACATTGGGTACACCATGAAAATAGTTAGAATCAAAGCTGTCACAAAAAAAAAAAAAAAAAAAAAAAAAAAAAATTGAACACAACAAGTAGACCAAAGGAGAAAAATAAAATCTACAGCTTTCATACTCAGAGATTATATTTTTCACACCTGAATCAATAAATTCACTGAACATAAATGTGATTTTCCTGTCTTTCAAAGCTGAAAGGAAGAGCAGCTGATTTCTTATTCTGAATTAATTTAAACTCAAATCAAAGGATCCCCATTAAAGTTATCATTGCATGATAGGTTTCCATCAGGGAAGACAATTAACTCTTTGACTGGTGCAAGAGCTTCAAATAGTTTTAAAGGAACTGTCAGGGAAGTGTATGAAATAAAGTAGAGTAGGTGATAGTTCGCTGCAGCAGGTTTCCACAATTAGCACCAAGGCACAAAATGTCTTTTTTACAAAGCAAAGATACACAGTGCTCTAAAACACATCAACATGTTTCTGGCAAATAGAAGCAAGGAGGCAACTCCTGAAGGCAGAATAATTGTCTAGATTTCAGAGGTTTTGCTTATCTTTGTCTTGCATTCATAGAATGTATTTCACACTATTCCAAGGAATATTAAGTATAAAACTAAGGATCTGACGGCTAATTTTAATACTTACAGAATTACCCACAATTTAAACCAGGTAACGTAAAAATTAAGCTGCAACTAGGTTCAGGTTAGCTGTGTGTGTCACAGAAAGAAAATTTCTTGTGACTTTTCAGCTTTCCTCGATTATATAACAGAAGTCCTGGACTAGACTGAAATGAATTAATAAAGTGAATAAACTGAAAGAATAGAAGTTTATCTTCCCCACCCTCCAGGGTTTTTAGCATTTATAGTAATTGCATGCAGTCAGAGTAGTGGGATTTGTTCCTTACCAGATTCCACAAATTCAAATGTTAAACATTAATTCTCAAACTCTGCTCTTAATAAAACACATTCTTTAGAGAAATTTTGAAAACACTGACATGTAATATGAAGTTCTTACAGTGCTAACAACAATCTGTATTTCAAAAGACTAGGTACAGGTTTTGAAAACTTACCAGGTTACTTGTACATAAGTTTTGACAATTCCTTGAAAAAGCACAGTACACTGCAGAAATCCATAGGCAGCAAAAAGCAGTAAGCCTTTTTAGAGGGAAAACCCACAGGCAATTGTTCTTCATAACTTAAATAATTTCATCTGGTAATTTGCCTCTTCCCTTGACTCAGCCATACAAACTCCTTTTAGTTTAGGTGACAGAGATACAACTGTGAAATTTCTGCATGTCAGATCATTAAAATATTTTCTGAATCCTTGTTTACACTCTGCTCCTTCAACAACTTCTCAGCTTCCTGGAGCATTTGTCTTGAAGTTACGCAACCTCTATTTCATAGTTTCTTATTAAGCCACTGAAACAAAAGAGTTGACAAATGAAAGTCAGTGTATCAACTTACACAAATATCATAAACGTAAAAAGGAAACTAAGTGCAATGCTTTTAATCAGGTGCTCCAAGCCACACGGAAACAAGGAAACAGTGGGAAAAAAACAGCCTAATGTTAATTTTGACTAGATTAAGCTATTTCTAAATATTTGCATGTGGATGCAACTAAGAAAATTTGTTGGTGATGATGAATAACTGTTAGAATACCATTGGTCATATCAGACATGGTAAAAATTTTAATTAATTCTTTATTTGAATGCCTGTTTCCAAATGTTCCATTTCCGCATTAAAATACCACGCAGAACAGACCCGTGTCTGCCTTCAGATGCAATCTAGACACAAACTAACCAGAGCCAATTTCCTAGGGGTTCACTAGATGAGGAGGCACAATTGTACAAGTAAGTTTGCATCCATATCATGGAAGAAGAATGAAGCTGATAGATAAATCATGTGTCTGATTTAAAGAGTGGTCAAGAGTCTTATGTAAAGTTGAAGACTCATATTAAAGAGGACCGTGAAAAGTCAAGCCTTAAGCTTGACTTTGACACATCCAGGCTCTGTTCTGTGGTACATCTGTGCTGTACCAGCAGAGATATCCACAGAGTAATTCCCCAGTAGAAGATTGATCCAGCTTACACACACACCCCCCCATATATATATATATATATATATATATATATATATATACAAATGCCATGTTATTTTGTGCATGTGTATTACTCATTACAAATCAAAGGTGCTACTTTATAAATAACACAGAACTTTGATGATCAGTTGAGGCTGGCACATCCTATTACTACTGCTTAGAGAGGGTACCTGCTTCTCCACCATACCTTTCCAAGCCGCATTCACTTGCCAAGGAAACATTTCTGCACTCATGCAGTAAAATAGGCCGAGGAACTGGTTAACACTAACCCTGCAACAGCATAGGTAAATTGGTTGGCATTAACCTGATGCTGTTTTTTTTCTGGCTCAGGCTCTAGTAGAATCCCTTGTGCTGTTCTGTCCATGCATTGAAATGAGTAAATGCACTAAGGCAGGAGGAAAGGGAGAGAGGAAAGCCAGGCTGGAGACAGACAGTGAATATTGGGAAGAATGTGGCTCAATGTGGTGCAAGGAAGGAAAGGCTTTTAGGACCAGGTTCCTCCCTTTTCTTCCAGTTGCCCTGGGAAGCATTGAGGGGTTTCCTTGTGCATTATCTCAGCCTCCTCACCACTGCTCTAGGGAGCTTCCAGATGAGAGTAAGGCACATCTAGGGTGAGAGTTGCTTTCAGCTAAGGGCTTTCAGCTACACAGGTGTGGGGGAATTACCACCCAATTTGCTTGTCACTTCTCCACTCCAGAAGGATGCTGCCCCCATTCCAGCCCATGAGAAAAGCTGCTCAAGAAGGAGCTCCTTGGATCCAGCCAAAATAAGCCAGTTTAGTCTGACTGCTTAAATAAAAGTCTCTGCTAATCCAGCTCATCTTGGCTGAAGAAGTTTCATCAGAGCTCACGTGACCAGCGACACTGAAGAGGAAGCTGATGACAGACAGATGGAAGCTGCAATTTCGTCCTGAAGCAAAGAACTTTGGCTTTGGATAGCTAGGAGATTTAGGACCTTCAGGATTTGGTCTCCAGGACTTTTAGGTCTATACTAGTAAATTCAATGTACCCACATCAGTACCCTAGCAAGTGGCATGGGATAACCCACATCCACACTTTAAAAATCTCTCATAATCCAAGAGAAGATAGATACAGCTGAAATACCTATGGGCAATGGCCACAGGTATTAGATTTACTATATCCCAAACTGTTCCCAGATATTATTTGTGCTAGTGCTGATGTGGATTATAATCAGACAGAGGGTTCAACAACTGATCTATGTGGTCACTCAGGATTAAGAATGCTGGCTGGCATGGATTTAAATCACTAACTTGGATGCAGTGAAGGTAAAAAAAAATATGCCTAAATTCAAACTTAAAAAAAAATTATTTTAATGGCATTTAAATAGTCAATTTTTAAAAAAATTTGTTTTGGGTTTTTTTTTAAAAGAACTGTTTGATTATTAGGATGTCTAACATGTTTTTTCAGGATGTATAGGGAGAAGCACTGGGAGAAGAGAAAGACAGTATCATAGAATCAATATAGTTGGAAAAGACTTCCAAGATCACTGAGTCCAATCTTTGACTGCACACCACCATACCAACTAAACCATAGCACTAAATGCCATGTCCACAGGTTTCTTGAATGCTCCCAGGGACATGACTCCACCAGGTTAAGAACCAGGTTAACTCCTGATGAGGAATATAATCAAGGTGCATCTTAGTCTGAAGAAAAAGTCCACAGCACCGTAATAATAACAAAACAGTATTTGGCTTTTCAGACAAGGAAATTTGGTTACTATCCAATGCACATAACGAACCCTTTGTAACTGGAAAGCTTGGCTGTTACTGATGAGGATAATTCTTGTCAGTGAGTCTTTGCATACTCATATAGGGGTAGTGCACACATGCCTCGCACAAATGGGCTCTAACCATTGCACTTAGTTAATAAAATAGTAATATTAAAGACACTATTCAAACGAACTACTCAAATGGTACAGAAATTTTTCTTAAACTTTCAACACTGTTTTCCACCAGGTGTCACTGTAACATTCCATAAACCACGACTTTCAAAGAAAAAAAGCACTGAAATATCTCCTTTCTTATTTACCTTCCTTTGAACACATTGGGAGAACAAATAGTAGCAGTCACCTGAGTCTTCAGGTTTTTAACCTGAATTTCAGGAATTCTACAAGAAGAGAGCACTTATGGGCTTTAGAAGCCGAACTTTAAAAGGACCGTTTGCAATATCTGTAAATAACAAAGCATTACATGTAACTTTTAAGTACATCACTTCCATTACACTGCACCCTGACATGGAACTAGGGATCCAAATTTTATGAGATATCATTAATAAACCTAGTCCTTTATATTATAGATCTCCTTACAGAATATAATTATCTCAAAGAGCAGCACAAGGAAGATGTGTTTGCAGACCAACACACCTGCAAGGGAGAAGACTGAGAATTAAGAGAAAAATAGAGAAAAGAAAACTTGATCACAATTCCCTACCGGGACAGAAGTACATATCAGAGCTCTTTGCAAACTATGGATTCACCTTTCAAGTTCTTTTGAGTCTCTTGTAAGAAAAATAGAACTATGTACAGATAAATGGTCAGCCCTGATAGCAATGAGTAAGGGCTATCATACCTTGAGGAGAAACATGTACATTGTTACTGCCAGTAAAGTGAGTAACTAACACCTTTTTTATATCTGAAATTATCATGATCCATAAAAACAAATCTTTCCTGTACAAGAACATGCACAAGACTGTGCATATGTACACATGAATGGTATAATATAAGCAGACAAAGGATCAAAGACACACAGCTTTAGTGCTTTGCTGCACTTACAGTAGAAGATTAAAATTATTGGCTCAAGGTGGGTTGACAGCCTCCTCTACCATTCACCCCAGTGCCCAGCCACAGGCTGTTGCACATACAGCCAGAAAGATCAGCTGGGAAACACATTCTGGGCTGCCTAAAGGTTACAGCCCAACACATTAACATAAACTGATGGCAACTTCAGCTTATTTTAATAGTACAGGACAAAAGCTCTCAAATGGTCAGCTCCCAGCTGATCCAGACCTGGAGTTGTGCCATCATTCCTGCCCTTGTGACAGCAACCTCCATCACAAAGTTTGGCCAAAAAACTCAACATAATACCCACTCCAGCAATCTCATTTTAATCTCCTCCCACGTTTGAGTCAGGCACCTAAAATCTCATCAAATGAAACAATTGTCTATGTCCTGCCGCTTAAACACATCTGTGCACAGTTCCACAAAACAGCAGCACACAGCAGGAATTGGCAGGACAACAAAAACTGAACATGGGATGGCAGGCAGGGGGACACCCAAAGCCCACAGATGTTTGTGTCTAATCTGGGCTGTTTGTGTCCAGTCACACAGCACTAAAAATTCCTTGAAGATAGACCACCGTTCATGAGTCCTATCTTGATGGGAACGAAAGTGGGGAGCAGTGAGAAAGGACAGACTGTCAATCCCTCAACCAGCCTACAGGGCAGAGCAATGAAAAGGAAAATCTCTGCTTTTACTTATCAGTTTCTACCTTCTTTGTTTTGGGGAGGTCATCTTGAAAAATTACTCTGATGTGAAGTACTCACTAAGTGATGATGGAATTTCACTCTTTTCCAAAGATCATAGATTATTCTCATTTTCCCTCCAGCAATGGGCCCCCACTAGATTTTGAATTTCTTAGTAAAGTAAGTGAACAAGGACCCTTAGGGCAAAAAGCTTCCCTCCACTGCCCTGATCTCCCTCCTTCCCCTTTCATTTGTTAGTGCAACTGCTAAGACAGCTGTTTGTCTGGCAATAGCAGCCAGTCGGTCAGGGAGTGCTGTGAACAAACAAGGGAAGGCCATACAAGAGAAACCCCCTGGAGTCTGGCTCAAGATTTATATCTATCTCTGCAGATTAGGAAAGTGGGGTTGGGGGGGGCGGGGAGAAACAGACTGTTAAACTGGATCAAATTGGAAAGACAGTCATGCATGAGATCCTTAGCTAAACCAGTCAGGAGACAGGGATTTGCTTCTATTGATCTACAGTAATGATGACTGGAGAAATGTCTCATTAAACGATGCACAATGATGGATTTCAGACTAGGCAAATTTGAGCTGTAGAGATTAACAGGAAGAGATGTAAAAGCTAGGTCAGGATAGAAAAGATAAGGAATGCTAAAAGGTAACATGGATCTATAAATACTTTGCTAAAAATTCAAATCTAAAAGAAAAATAATATATTAGGGCTTATTAAACTATGTTTGTGTGATCATCATACACAACATTAGGAGAGACAGTGAGCACAAAGCAACAATAAAAACCCTGCTGTTAAGTAGGTAAAGCTTGCACTTCTTTTTGTATTTTTTTTAAAGAGGGTGAGTTGGCAAAGTATTTGCAAAGTTATTTAGTGATTTGTTCAACTGTGTTATCTATTAGATATCTCCTGATTATTATTAATCAAATGTGCTGTCTGAAATTTGAAGAAAACTAAATTTCAACATACACAAGTAGCAGGCAGTGCAACAGTGTGAGTGTAAAATGGCCTGATGCAGGATGTCTGAAGACGATTGCATGAAAAAGATGTGCAAAGGGTTTTAGAGGGAAACAGAAAGAAAGAAGATTGCATACCACAGAGGGACTGACTTATTGCTCTGAGCATGTAGATCAGTGTGTAAGAAGATATAAAATCAAGATTAGGAGAAAAAGACAAAAGGTGCAGAAGCAGTAGTGCAGATTACACCATCTTCAATCTTTGTAAAGATCTTCAGAATAGTCACGTGTTCAGTTTGCATAAACATCTCCCATAAAAGTCTCTACCTCTAACATCTCCTGGTTTCCATGGCATTCCCAAATACCTGAACATCTTATCTCCCAGTAGTTCCATAAAAAGAAATTGCTTATTCAGCAATCCAGGAGAGAGCCCATCTGCCTTGAGCTCCTTACAGATTGAGAAGCAACAGTGCCCACTATGGAGACAGGAATTAACTGTCTCCAGTCCAGGGACTGGATTTGACCATTACAATCACCAGCCTGAGAAAGTGTGTTGCTGGAATCTTATTTGGATGCACTGCCCACTAACCTTTTGGTAGGTATCTAGAGTCCCAGTCCTTTTCCCCCCATAAATTCCCACCCTCCTCTTCTTGACTGAGCAGTACCCCTGGGTACAGGCACTGACACTGGTGCACAGGAACAAGCACAAGCAAGAGCAAACCTCCTGACCGCAGGGGAACAAAATTAAAGATGTTCTCTAAAACACAGGCTTGTTACAAACAGTTGTATCTAATCCCTTCTTTTCTGAGGGAGTGGGAAACATTCCCCAGGAAGACCATAATTAGCTGGGATCTACCATGAGGAGAAATACTGAGGATGGTAATCCATCACATCATTTCCACCTGCAATAACAGCTAAAAAGGTAAATGCTGTGGGCAAGACAACACTTTGTCTTAACTTGCTAACATGCACCAACACCACAGGCAGCCCAGTCAACCTCAGGATTTATCCTCCAAGGGTTTCAAACCCCTCTGGAACACCAACAGCTGCCATGACTTTAGACAAGTCTGCTCCTTGCCCTTCTAGGTGCAGGGGAAGGCCTGAGCAGAGCTCCATAGCCCCAGAGATCAATGTGATGAGGGCCAGCCCTGCTGAGCTCCTCCATTGTGAGCCCAATCCCCTGTTATGGGGAACATGGGGCTTGTTCCATTCCCTAAACACAGGTCCCTAGTGACACCCTCCCTGTTGCAGAGAGCCCCAGACGTTCACCCAGGACTAGCAGTGTTTAGGTACCATGGTAGGGGGTTCCCAGGGCAGAACCCATCCCACCCCCAGCCAAGAGCAGGGCAGCCAGCATCATCATCAGGCACCTTCCCAGGGACAGAGAGGCCAAGGTTGGGATGTGGGCCAGGGCTGGAGAGTGGCCCTGATGTTGCACCACTGGGGCTGATGGCTTCAGGGGCTGGCATGGGGCTCCAGTCCCCGGGTGGATGGGGGAGCCCAGTGCAGCTGGGCAGAGCCAGCCCATCCCAGGTGTGCCCTCAGGGCCTGGCTGGCAGGTGTCACCCCTGAGCAAGGGAATCCCTGCCCTTCTGGACCAGTAGCGGAGGGATCATCCAAGAATCTCAAAAGGCCACTGATTTGAGTCTGCCAACTCCATTGACTGCAGCAGCAGTCACTCAAATTTAGATGTATTGATTTTAAATTAATTGCAATGCTTTTAAACAGCCTAAGTATTATCTGCCCACAGCCATATGTGCTGACCCTCGAGCTGGCACAGACATGCTGTCAGAATCACAGCAAGATGGTAGTTTGGGTGTTAAACCAGCTTTTTTATTTTCTTTTGCTGAGGAAATTTCCTTCAGGCTGAGGGAAGTTTCCCTCCTCAGGAAGTTTTTGCTACTGAGAAGCCAGGCAGATGCCAAAGCAAGGAGGGGACAGGCACACAGAGCTATACCTGCACACTGGCAGTGAGGGTGCATCCTCCCGATGCCGAGAGAATTTATCACCTATGAAGGACATCAGCCCTGGCATTCCCTGTCATGGTCCCTGACCTGCTCTGTTCTGCTTTGCTTTCCTGCCCTGCCCTGCCCGAGCAGTGCGGTCCCTCCCTCCCCCTTGCACCAGCTCTGGCGCTGTTGGATCCTCTACTGAGCTAATTCAGGTCCCCAGCACAGAGGAAAGCCATTCACCTTGTTGTCAAGAAAACATTCTGCTACCTCAGCAAATTGAATTAGCTCAACACAACATCAGGTGAGCTCCAGGAAGAGGGGAAGTAAGGCAAAGAAAGGAACCCTTTGACGCAGTTAGTTTGAGCCTTCATTCTAACAACTGCTATTGTTAACTAAATTTAGGTCTGATACATCATTGTCCCTTAATAGAGGGAAGCCTGGGGAGCAGGGCCTGCTGCTCAGGACATGTTTGAATGTGATCTTGCACAACAGAGCAGTGACCTCTCTCTGCATTATGATAACACAAATAGTAAGAGGTAGCCTTTGATTGTGAGTGCATCTGGACTCCTAAAAGATTTGCAGAACAATTACATGCTTAGGCTGTAATGACAAACACTACCTCAATGTAAAGTAAGCTAAGACAGGAGAAACATTAAACAAGGGATGTCATACAGGTTCATATGTTCATACTCCCAAGATTAAAGATCTAAATTGGTTTATGAAAAGTACATTATTTTTCCAGTATTACTTACATGCACAAACACAATTATATGTCTTTTCTAAGGCTGAAAGGACTCAGAGGAGCTCAAAGAAGAAAGGGATGCACTAAAAAGAGAAAATCTCTATACCAAAATGGATATAAGAGAATTAATTATTTTAAAACAATAACTAAAACAATTATTTCTGAGAAGATTCTTCTGGCTTAGTTGGATTTTTTTGTTTGGTTTTTTTGGGGGGGCTTTTTTGTTGGTTTTTTGGGGGGTTTTTTGCGTTTGTTTTGGTTTGTTTTGTTTGGTCTTTTTAAAATTTATTTTCCAGCCATGTTTTGGATTTCTACTAAACCACAAACCAGAGAAAGACTATTCTCTGAAAAAAAGGTTAATGTGTCCTTTTGTGGTAATGCATAGGTTAAGTAAAGACCATATCCTTCAACCTCCCTGGACATTTGTGTTCTCAGTCCAGTGTACTGGGGAATACCCATCCTAACAGCAATTTAAATTAGGTGCATACACATGCTGTCTTCCATTGCTCTGCAAGCTGCAGAGGTTGAGCAGAGTGAAGAGCTATGGATACAGCAACATCTTGAAATGTAACAGCACTAGAATCTAGAAAGCATGGGCCCAAAGGAGCATTTGGCACTGTTGTCAAGAGAGGCGCCTCCAGTAATTTCAAGGTACTTTAGATTAGGCCCAAGAACTAATCTGAAGAAAGAGACTCTGCCCAAACAGGACTACTAAGCAGTAACGTTTCATTTAGTGGAGATTCCAGGTGCACAGAGTGCCCAGGTAGATGTACTCCAACGTCTGTATGCCAGTAAAAATAGTTCACTGCATTTTCACACAAGTTTTTACATATGAGAAATTGTCTTTAAGTGGGTCTTTATAAGACTAGTAAAACAAAACAGCTATAATATTTCCTTTATATAGCAACAAGTTAGCCTTTACTTGGGAGAATGGCAAATGTTATAATTATTTTCTGACTATGGTATCTCTGTCATGCTGTTTTTATTTCCTTTGCTTCAGTGTTTGCTATTTTATTGCATTAATGTAATTCTACAGATCAAAGCAACAACAACAACAAAAAAGATTCCTGGGACAGTAACACAGAACAAAGAACATAAAGGAAAAATACTGGCATAAGATGCAAGGAAGTAAGTGAAAGTTCATGGTCCACCAAATCCAGGCGGCAACCAGCAGAAGCCAATGTGAAATTACCTACATGTGCTCCAGAGTGGTTTGTAACTGAGAGAAGGCTGAAGAGCAGCTGGACTTCCTGCTCCTGCTCATTTAGAGGATAAGATTTGCCTCTCTAGATCCCTGGTAACAGGAGCATATTGGTGGGAGTGTGGGAGAGGATCATATAATACCATGAGAATGAATCAAAATCCATTTGATTGCTCTCTTTTCCAAGTAAAAGTTACAAAGTCAGCTTGAAAACAGTTACACGTGCTAACATGAATCCCAATGAATGATTAATATACCATGCTTATCTTTATTGAAACAGCAAGTCAAATACCTATAAATGCCTAGATGGTACAGTATTCAAATGTACATAGCAGAAGTCTGAGCCTAAAAGATGACGGTAACTCCTGAAAAGGTGCTGAGTCCTTGTAAATCGCTCACGAGCAGGGTGCTGCATGAGAAATCCAGAAACTGCAGGGACTCAGATCTTCTCTCGAGAGCAGAGGTAACTGCAGGACCTGAGCAGGTAATTATTACCTGGGTTAGTTTTGGCCTGGTTGGAGCAGTCGATAACAGTCTTAGCTGTGGCTGACTTCACCAACACCCTGCTCACCATTTGGCATTCTGGGCATGCATCCTGAATCCTTTTGTGCCAGACTAATCCCAACTGTCCCGAGGCATCTCCTCTGTGAAGCTGCCTGATTCTTTGTGCACATGAGGAACTGTGGCTGGATGGTGGGGGTTGTTACAGGAACTTTGGCCACAAACAGTTGTTCTCTGCCACGGCTGTTCACGCCAGATGAAGGTTTTCTTGTTCCCAGATTCTCTGTTCATCCACTGGAGAATGAAGCCATGAAGGGTTCACTCAGACTTTTTAAGCTATTGAGGACAAATGTGTATGAAATAGGTAACACAGTGTGGGAACTCAACATGCCCAGATAGAAACTAAGGTTAGGCAGCAGGGCTGCTCACACAGTGAATGCCTGGCCCAGGCCCTTATATCTCTCACCTGTGCAGGCAAGCAGCTCACAGGAGATGCATGCCTGGGCTGAATCCGCATGGACAGTCAGCCCAACCTCACCACCCTGCACCAAAACCTTCATCGTGCTCAAGGGAAGAAGGGTAAGAACATCTGATTTTGGTGGACAAATGCCATACTGGATATAAAGCAAAAAATTAAAATACAGGCTGAATTTAAGTCTTGGAGGCAGACTAAACTCGAGTTCAACTATGTATATCACATTTGGAAAAAGGCCTTTAGGACCATTTATGAGCCCCGGGGCCAAGAACAACTACCAGTATACATGTCTGACATAATGTCTGAATATGGTCTCTTTAATGAAAAGAAGAAGACAGAAGAAAGCTAAAAGTTCTTGCTTTGGGAAGGAATATCTCAGAAATTATACTGTCCACACAAACCTAACTTTAAGTGGCAACAAATATCAATTATTGATCTTTTATTATCTTATGAAGAAAGAATGTTCAAAACTGATTTGAGTGTTCACCAACATGATATATTTACTTTCGGTTGTGCAGTTATCTTTGACAAGGAAGCTAAAGCAAGCTCTAATTTTCTGTATTTCATAACAGGCACAATAGTACATTAATGTAATTAAACTATGAGAAAATATTCACTCAAACTCACATTTTTCTAATTATTTGCAAAAAGGCAAAAAGTTTTTTTACAGAGACAGATTACATTTGATCAGGCTTTTACATTCAATAAATAGCCTGGCTTCAAAAGCAATTCACAGTGAATCCTTAAACTATATATACAGCTGTGATCCACAGTATGAATTACAAGAATGTGACCTTGTGATTCATTGGCATAGTGGCCCAATGCTATGTAGAAAAGTTGCACAAGAAGCTTTTTCTTTTTCACCACACATAATTATTATTGCAGATTTATGAGCTATACTTTCACTATAACTGGCTTACTGCTGTGCAGACTTCCACAGGGCCTGTACAGAGCACAGGGAGGGGGATGGGACCACAGTCCCACACATCATAATTACTAAATTAATAAGCATGATTCCCCTCCCTCTCTCTTGAAACAAATGAACTGAAGAGAAAGAAGGTCTTACTTTTCAACTCCTGAGACTTTCAGCCTGAGTTCATATCATACCCTGCAAGAAAACTGCAACATGGCATGATAATCCTTGAAATTAGGAAGACAAGATAGATCTGGAATAAACTGGATGAGTTCTTTTAAATCAAGCAGGCACTCAGCTCATATTTGCTTTCAGCTCTCTTAATTATACAGCCAGAGGTATCATGATCAACAAACCAGCACATAAACTGCCCTCTCCAGTGTACATAAGTGGCACACTCTCTATATTAGAAATGATCAAGTCCTGCTTATTTGCATTCATTTCCCACTACTCCACACCTTTTGGGAAAGAGTATAACTAGATCAATTGCTAACTTTATTTAAAAGACATGGTTCAAATATAAATGGTTATTCCTGGAAGTCACCACTGGATTGCTTCATATTTTGCACAAGTAATTTCTTAGCTCCTACTTGGATGCAACCTCATAAACATGAGTAAATGATTAAGACTACTTGTTTCCCATGGGAAAAATGCAGACTGTGCAAATTCAGCTGTGAACTCCCTCTTGAAAATCCCAAACATGCTACCGTTAAAAATTACATACTACCTATGTATTAATGGGCAATGTTTGACATTTTTTAAAAGTATGAGGACTAATATCTTGCAGCATCACATAAAACTCTTTAAAAGACCTATAAAAAACAATCAGAGCTTTGTCACTGACAATGACCAAGGATGCTGCCAAACTGATAAGTTATAACATAGTAGGCTCTATTTTGACAAAGAGTGTCATGAATCTCTAGATCATAACATTTTTCAAGGCAAACCTAAAACAATATGCATAAATGAAAAGGAATGTTCTGCCCCATATTTCTTGACAGCAGCATAGCATGTTTGGTTGATTGTCTTCAAAATCCAGATGATTAGCAACTTTATTTCTTCTTCCTTGAAAGTATGAAAAATTATGACCTAAGACAATCAAGCAGCTGTGAGAAACTGCAAAATATGTGGCAGTGGGACAAATGATTAGTCTTCAACTTGATCTCATAATTACATCATAATAGGTGACATGATTGGATAGGTTACAGCAATTAAAGTGATGAAAAGTGCACATTCATCCTCTATATGACTCTCATTAGAGTTACACCCAACTGCTGCTGTTGCAGTGAATGAGGCTGCTTATCTCTTAGCATCCAATTATCCCATAGACATTCCCTAACAGTGCTGGGAAGAGCCCTCTTGAGCCACCCCCACTCAGACAAGACCTATGGTTAAGACAAAAGTCTTGAAGCCTCCTGCGGTTTAGTTTTCTCTCCCGGAATTTATTGCCTGCTATTTCTTTTTTCATGTTCTTCAAGTCTAAGAATATTTATGGTCTCTCCCCCCTGGGGATTCTTGCTACCAGTGTAATTACATAATGACACTATATGGTTCCATCTCACCCATATGGGTGCAGGCAGTGACCTGTGCTAGAGCAAGTTAAACTGTTTTTTCTATCAGAAGAATTTTTTTTTCTGTCTGATTCTTGCCTCAAAGTACTAATGAAGCGTTGGTCATGCTATCCTCTTAGCTACTTGCTCAGAACTACTTGAAAAGTGGAAATGTTATTTATGACTCCTTCCCTCCTGGGCATTTTTACACTTGGAGAGGGATGCTTACATTAAGCAAGGAGGGAAGCTGGTATCATGAACTTCACCAGAACCCAGGCTGGCTCTGAGAAGGACAGCACAGCTCCACAGCCTACTACAAATGGGCAGATTTTTTCTAATTCCAGTGGGTAAATGTCAAAATTTTTTTGCAACAGTTGCTAGATGAATATCCAGAGGAGTCCTGGAGATCAGTCCATCTCATCATGGTTTAATGGAATGCAGACCTTAGTGGAGGGTGGCGTTTTACAGGCTGAAATGTCTGTGCTGCTCCATGGGCAAGGCCTTAGATTCCAATGATATAAACAAAGCATAGAGCATTGCGTCCATAAAATACTTTACAAACACAGAATACTTCATGTATATCTCAAGGAATTTGCTAAACTTCCTAAGTCATGCCACAGCCTTGTGGCAGCAATGACTTTGCTGTAGTCTGATAATTTTTAACAGAGAGGACTCCTCATGCAGTTTATACAAATGTTGCATCTAGACACATTTAATGATTTTCCTTTATGTGTTTTATTTTCTGAATTTTTTATATAACCATCACATACACTTCTGGCAGAACACAGTCCTTGAATACACGGAGATCAGCAACCACAGCATTTTGTTCTCAGCTTTATCCTGTAAATCCACTATACCATTTGCTTTTGCCCCAGTGAAAATGCAAAACCCGGCCCATGTATAAAGACTGCTAAAAGGCCTCTCAATCTGCAAGCTATCCTTCTGCTAATGAAGAGATTAACATACCTCTCAATGTCTAGAATTGTTCTTGCTGTTTTGTAATTTGTAACCTCGGGTCCTCTCTACCTCATTGTGTTTTCAATTCCTCCCCCTTCTTCTATGCAGAGAAAAAGCTTTCCACTTACTAAGAGCAGGAACTTTCCTGTTAGCTGCACAGAAGCAAGACTGCTCTATTAAGAAGAAACCTAAACCTCTTTGTATAAATTAAGGTTTTGGTTTCTATTTTTTTTTCCCTAGAACTTGTACAGAACAAGATGCTTTTGGAAAGGAAGAATATATACAGTGTCAAGCTTGCAAGATAAGCTGAGGCGAACTCTGTGGTGTGTTTTTTCCTTCCTCCCTTGCCCCTTGCCCCAGACAAACTACCAGTTTAACATTACACAAGGAACACAAGGACTCATCAGATTATTTAGGTCTGCTTAGAAGCAGCTCTTTGTGTGTTATATACAATTATGTAACAGTATATAAAAAGTATAGGTCAAGAAAGTAAATCCACGAAGCTAGAGACTGTACAAGTCTACAAATGAAACCTGGGTATGTCCCCATACTGACCATCCACCTGCTTCAAAACCTTAAGTGTTTTGAGCTGTTTTTATCCTGAAGTCCTCACTCGCTTTTTGTTCATCCTGGGGTCAAAGGTCTGCAGAGTAAAAACTCAACAGCTCACGTGCAGGTGGCTGCACAGTAAAGGCATCCATACGGTGAACGATGAGACACATTATCTAGCTGTAGGTGACTCAGTTAATACCATTTGCAACAAACACATAAAATACTCCTAACTCATACCCTTGGAAAACTACCTGTAAAGGCATATGCTCATGCTAAAAAGTAGCTATGGTTTGGGTGAATCAGGTCTCTTCCAAATTAAGTCAGTGTTAGTGACCAAAATCAGTTGCATCAAGCTGTCAGAAGTGGTTTGGCAGTGAGTTCTGCTGTTGTGATGCTCCCACCATGTGACAACGTATTAGTCAGGCTCAATGTATGCCTTCTTTCTGAGCTAGTCTTTTGCCTTAACTCAAAGCACTTGCCTTTAAAACTATAGTTATTTAAAAGCTGTTTTTAACTCTCCTCCTTACATAGGGGTATTTGGGAAAGTACACATGAACCAGTGTAGCAAGGTGACAAGGGTTACACAAGTCCTTGTGAATAGCAACTTTGAGAGCTATAAACTATTTCATTCATCTTAATGATTAAACAATCTTGGAAGCTGACAGTAAGTTCTTTGCCTACAGCAC
Organism: Vidua macroura; assembly: GCF_024509145.1. Lineage (NCBI taxonomy): Eukaryota > Metazoa > Chordata > Aves > Passeriformes > Viduidae > Vidua > Vidua macroura. Next base: position 66,404,215 of record NC_071573.1, on the reverse strand, counting down.
ATTGAAAACTGACAGAGAGAGGGCATAGTAATGAGAATTTAATAGCAAAATAAATAATAAAGAAGCTACTTCACTGATTGCATTATTATTATTATTATTATTATCCTGCTGAAGTCAATAGGAAAGCTGTGCTCTAAACACTGTCCAGAGGAGCAGGGCTTCCCCCTGAGCACTACACATTTGCAACAGGAAACACGTGGCCTTGGACGAGCGACCAGCTCCGGCTGAGCCCAGAGTGGTGAGACTGAAAAGGCAGCCTGCACGCTTTCCCTCCACCAGTGCTGTCCTTACTGGCCATGAATGGAAAATAAATACCACTCCCAGACATTTTACAGCCCCAGTCTCAAGGGCATAACTTATCATTTCACTACGAATCACTGAAATAAAAATAACTGCGAATTGAATCATTGTCTCTCTGTCTCAGAGGGCACTGCCAGGCCTCCATCGCCCAGGAGATAAAGAAAGCCTCCTTTCATGGTATCTATCAACCTACCTTCCCCCTTGTTCTGAGCCTCTGGAGCTGTGTGACAGGCAAAAACTGCTTTGGCCTTCCAAGGCTCCTAACTTGCCTGTACCAATTTCCAACCATCCAAGTTCTGTGGAGAGATCAGCACTAGTGACATTATCTGCAAGCTCCATGGCAAAGTGTTTTGCACATTAATGCCCAAGATCACTAAAGCTGGTTTATCACACTACTGCTTGCCTAAGGTTAGTTGGGATTGACCTGCATGACTGTTCTGTCCATATTTATGATAACTCTTAGCAAATATAACTAGAACTTGGCACTATTACTAGAGAATATATTCTAGATCTCAGTTGATGACAAATCAGTATAATTCCCAGTACCAACCCATGTAGGACTGACTGGTTTTGATTGCCTGTTGAGACAAATACAAAACAATGCATGCTCATATGTTGTTATATTGCTTTTCAACAACTACCACACTTTCAAAGATGATATATGTTTTGCAACATATGTATTATCCATCTCTCTCCCTCAGGTTTCCATTTATGCTGAGTCTTGTTTGTAGGTTTTGGACCAGAATTTGGTATTGGAAAAACTATTTTCTGTGACCACAATATTTTCACCACTCCTGTGGGGTCTTTAAATTCAGTTTTGAGGTCGTTGCAGAGTTTGACTTTCTGGCCCCTTTGTCTCCATAATCACCCTCATTTGTATGGATTTGCTCCTGACAATCTGTGAGACAAGTACAAGAACAGGCCACTTTTATTCACATGGACATGTTCCCCTTTAAAAGTCTCTCAGCCTTCAGAGTCTTGAAGAGAGTGACCCATCCCAACCTCCTTCAGCCAGAAGGATGCTGGCAATTTGTTGGTAAAATCTAGTGAGGATTAGTCTAACCACCAAACTGCTGCACTAACACTCTCTCTGCCTTATATCATCTCTAACATTTTAGTCTAGATTTCAAACTCTCATTTGAAAAGAAGGGTAAGTCTCAAATACTACCAATGTGTGTTAAATACATATACCAAGAATATAATGTACTGGGTACATGGCAAAAAATATGCCTGATCACATATGGTGTCTGAAAAGTTAAAAAACAGACATTAACACTTACAAAACAAGAGCGCAATTAGAATAAAGGTTTACCAAACTTGACTTTTTCTAACATAATATAAAATCTAGCAATGTTGTCTCTGACAAACAAGTTAATTCTGTACTTCATTTTGGCATAGCAGCACAGTGTTCCTGACCTGCCAGCAGTGTGAATCCACCTGCCTCACAGCAACCCATCCCCGAAAAGACTGTACAGAGTCAGGCAGCCCACCTTCCATTCTCCAGCGTACTTTTAAAAGGCAAACCATTGGAGCCTGCTTAACATTCGGGTCTACTGCAGCTGCTGGCACTGTGTTCCCTGTCGTGCATCTGCAACCCTCCCTGTGCCACAGGTTTCTTCAGAGCTGGACAGTCAAGGTCCCACCCAGAGAGAGAGATGCCCACAGCATACTTTAGAAGACTCCTATTTAATTCAGCCCATAATTGTAACAGACAATGCTGGCACAGGTTAACCATACGGTTTGCAAACCTGCGCGTATTCACTTCCTCAGGATCGAGAAGCCCGATCACGACCCCAGCTGTGCTGAAGGGGCCGGACGCTCCCGCTTGCCTCGTCCGGCTGCACTGCCCGCCGGCCCCACTCGCGTCCGCCCCCGCGCACACACCCTGCGGCATCCCCGCGCCCCTTCCCGCCGCGGCAGCGGGAGCGACGCCTGGGAATTAGCCTGCGAACGGCAAAATAATCCTGTTTCCTCAGGAACATACTCTTATATACGAGTGCGTGTATATATGTATGTGGACATGTACATGGCTCGCCAGCTTCGGGGGCTCGCAGGCGATGCTGGGGGCTGCATGGGTTTGGGGAAACGCCGCGACCCCGGTGCAGCACCCCAGAGCGGCGGTGGGTGGGAGAAGCAGCACTCGGCGAGGGGAGGGGGCGGCGGGGCCGCGCCGGCCCCTCGGTCCACGGCAGGAGGAGGAGATACCCCGAGCGGCAGCCCAATGGGAATAGTGGCGCTTCCCCTTCTCCCGTTTCCTCTCTCCACCCCCAGCCCCAGGCCGGGGAGGCGGGAGGCGGCAGCGCTGCAGCCCGGCCACCGGCGGGGCACGGGGCCAGAGGCAGCTCCGCACGGCCCCTTCTCCGCCTCCGCAGAAACACCTGCGGGGGGGAAGGATGCCGGGAGGTGGCCGCCCCCCTCCGCGGGAGCGCGGGCTGGCTCCGGAGCCGCCCCAACGAGAAGGAGAAGAAGGAGGAGGAAGCGGAGAGGAAGAGAAAGGAGCAGGAGGGAAGTGGGGAAGTTGTGTCTTGCCCGCCCCGCCGAGAGCCGGAGCCATGGGCCCCACCGGGGGGGCGCGGGCCGCCCCCTCGCTGCTGCTCTCGCTGCTGCTTGGAGCCTCGGCCCCGCTCTGGCTGCGGGCGGAGACGCTGGGTGAGTCCGGGGCCGGGCGGGGAGGGTCGGCAGGCGCGGCCCCGGGGGCTCCCCGTGCTGGGGGCGAGCGGAGGGGTGCGGCGGGCTGCCCCCGTCGTCCTCGCCTCGCTGCTCTGCGGGAGCGTAGCCTGAGCTGCTCTCAGGGCTGTATATAGCTGACCTGGTTAATCCTCGCCGGCTTTATCCCTGTGTCTGAGTAGCTGCGAGATTAAAGTGGTAACCACCCTTACGGTAGATGTATACTACTACTTTCTTGACCTTTGTTAATTAGGACTTTTTTTTTTTTTTTTTTTAATAAGACAGATAAGCGGCGAAAAAGTCTCCGGCAAGTTGCGTGCAGCAGGCAGGGGGAGGCCACCTGGGCGCCCGGCTGTGGCCGCGCCTCCCCAGCCCCGGCGGGAGCCCCGGGCGCGGCGGGCGGCGCTGGGTCAGCGGCAGCACCGCGTCTGCTCCGGCTGGGGCTGGGGCCGGCAGCCGCTGTCCCACAGGCGCGAACAGGCAGTTCTGCTCTCCCTGTGTCTCGGGGAGAAAGTGTAATGTCCATACTCGTGCCGGGACAAAGTTTCGTAGGAATCTCAAGGGGATGTTACGAGCCTTTTTGTGGTAGTGCAGTTTGTTGCAAATCGAGTGCGGGTACCATTCTCTTTGCCCTGCGTTTTTAAACTTTCTGTGTAAATTACCAGTACAGCTGACATCTCTGACCGCGGAGTTGCAGCCCCTTGGCTGTTGCATTGCGTGGCCTGATGCCTCCGTCTTAGAAGACTTCACTGGCAGCTACTGATAAAATAGCTAGTACTGAAAACTAAGCATCGTAATGAGCTTGACAATGCATTCAGATAACTTAGAAGTCCCGTATAATGTTCCGACTTGGCTGCAAATTCCGGAACCCAGCGCTGTGCATTAGCTGTATACAGGCATTGACATTGTATACAGGCATTGGCAGGAAGTACTTTGGCTGATTTATACCTGTTCTTCCTATAGCCTCCTCTTAACAGAGATTTCTGATACGCATCTGCACAAAAGGGAGAAGTTGGTATGAGTCGTGTTGCCACTTGCCAGCTTCTTGGTGGCTTTGCTGTTCTGTCCTCCATGTGCTGGGATTCCAATTTGATATGTTCCAGGAAACATATGTAGCAAAGAAAAAAACATTCCCGTAATCCCCTCTTTTTCATCAGTGAGTTGAGGGGTTTTTTTGTTTGTTTTCTCTTTCACCAATGCTTGTCCCTCACTCAATGGCACCAGGGAGAAGAAAGTCATTTGGGGTGCAAGTGAGTAATAGTAAGTCTGCTGGGATTTCAGGGGGGTTTTGTGCATACAGTAACACAGTAGTAAGTATGAATGTCCCTTCTTGTCCATATTCCCAAATTAATTGGTAAAAGCACTTTTGTTTTATTCATGTTAAAAATGTTTCTACTATCAAATCAACAGAATGGAAACACAAGTGTTATTTTGCCTGGTTCTCTTTGGATCAAACTCAGATTTACAACATAATCTGTCCAGTGTCTAGAAAGCAGAAAATATGTTGATTTCCCACCACACACTTCATTTCTCCACGGGGGAAGTTCTTCTGTGTTTGTTTATTACTATTACCCTATAAATTAGGGGCTAAGTGTTCTAAAGTCACACCAGTGGAGAAAGGAGATAAAGATAAGTGGATACAAACTTCCTGTTACACAAGCTTCTTGACTTGATTTAAAAGTTGCAGGAGAAGTGCCAGAGTGAATCAGGCTCGAGTTTCAGATAATTCTGTATCTGGTCACCACTGGTATTTCCCACCAGCTGGTTCAAAGAAAGATGCACTGGTTTAAGTATATTGATTTTAAAAAATGGAGCATTATATTTTTCTGACTCCTCTTGAGTTGACTTTACCTTCCTCTTAACTTTTTCTTGAGGGGTGCTACAGAACAAGGATGAGACGGCTGTTATAACTTCTGTTTTTTTTATTTTGGTTTCAAATTAAGGAAAGACCTCTTTTTTCACTGTGGCTTGGTTATTTCAGAGGATGGCTTGTATCTGAGTGTGGTCGTGTAGAGTCCAGGTGTCAGCACTCTTTCTGTTCTTGAAAATACATTAAATGTATGTGTTGTCTGAGGAATATGTGAATGTGGAATTTTGTTGTCCATAAAATGATAAAAAGAAAGTCTGAGCATCAAGGGAAACTATTTTAATTAAAAAAAAAAAATTATAAGCTTAGTAGGTCTCACCTGGGAACAAACACTACATCTGTGACTGTCCATGAGTGATATATAGCTTTGGAATTTATAATAAAAGACAGTTCTTTTCTCTTTTTGTTCTGCTGTGCACCAATCTTCTCCTGGGGTTTCAGTTGCCAGCTCTTTACTGACAACTACAAAATATACCTTGTTCCCTGTCTGCCAGCCTCACACAGCCATCCCATATCCTGGTATCTCTTCTAAAAATCTCCTCCAGCAGTTAGAATCCAAGGCAGAAGGGAGCCAAACCTGAACACATTATCTTCTGACTTTCACCACTCCTTGTTTTTTCTTCTGGTGTTGTTGAGCAAGACCTTGAACCGTGTAATTGTGACCAGCAGAAATCAGAGCTGAATCTGAGTTTTCCAGAGTTTTGACTCATTTTCTATCACATTTCTGGCCAGTAGGACTTAAAACTGATCCAAATGTTGTTTGTTTGTAGGAAGGCATAAGAGGAATGGGGATTTTAATCTATTAAGTACAAGATTTAAGCCACTGCTCTTGCTGTACCTCATTTATTTTCACTTCAAATAAAACACAGCTATGAAACTAGTTCATGTGGGATTTGCAGATCAGCATCCAGGAGTGAGCTTTGCTTGCTGTAGTCCTGGATCTGTTGAGAGCTGCGCCCAATGCCCAGTTGGAAGAATCGATGGGGAGTAGACTTTTATGTTTTGAGGAAAGGCTGTTATTTAATGTGACAACAGTGTATCCAGTAATTACGAGAGATTATGCCTGTTCTCAGGGGCTTGCACAAAACCCTTGCTGAAGAATACTGGTGTGATCATGCTAATCCACTTTGTATGCCCATTTCCAGCAGTTTGAAATGCAGATTGAGATGAGTCTTTCTTGTACCCAAACCCCCGCCCCCCACTTCAGTTTCTGAATATAAGTGATTGGTAAATTTTCAGTTTGTTTGCGTTTTGTCCTTATGTCTGTTTCCTTCCTTGGCTCCCTCTCTCTTGCCTTGGGAATGCTGACTAGAATTGCTAAAGAGGGAGGCAACAGTTTTCCAGTTGCAGTTCATAAGCAATGCAAGTACCCACCACAAGAAAACTGCTATGTTTTCAGTCACACAGACTTTGCTATAAATAGCTCTAAGCTCTTCATAAGTACTTCTCTTTAGGTTATCAGCGGATGTATTTCAAACAAAATCAAAGGCAGAGAGGGCAGCAGTAGTCTCTCTGACAATGCGGGGAGAAAAAGATGCTTTGAGAAAATTGTTATTTGTATGGCTGTTGAATGATATTTAACGAAAATTAGTTGTTGATTTGCATATGCAAAAATATATTCATTTATATTTATCAAATACAAGTGTCACCTTTAGTCCACCTGAGTTACATGGGTAGCACGGTAAAAATTAGCTTGAAAAAAATACCAATTTTGAGGACAGTCATGCTACTGTATAGAGATGCCTAAGGTACCTTTTCAAAAGTATGTTAGGTACCAGGACTAGTCTAGTTTTGAAAGCCCATCTGAGCTCTCACACCATGCTGAGAAGTGTGTTCCTGTGTGGTGGCAGGCACTGAAGTCCTCAGTACAGACATCACTGTAGTTTGGGGCTGGCTGTATTGGATCAGATGCTCTCCTGTGGCATGTACTCATCAACATATGGGTTTGCACCATCTGCTAAGAATAAAACAAGCCAGACAAAATCAAAATAAAATCCTTCTGACTGGGTTCAGTGGAATGGTGTTGGATCCCAACTAACTGCAATAAAAAATATTAATAGCAATGCATAAGAATGAGCACACAACTTCCCCAAAAGGTTTAATTAGTCTTACAACTGGGAGAGGGAAACTTCAAACTGGGACAAGCTAATAGTGATGCTTAAATAAAAAAAGGATAGTGGTTTGACTAGTTTTAAGAGTATACAGATACCTTGCTTTCAAAAGAAATTGCAAACTATCTAATTAAACTGATTTTTGCCTGTGAAAATTGTGTGAGTGCTAAAGCCACAATTTTGAGGTTGGCTGTATGCTTGTACATAGACAGAGGCTGCCAGCAGTTTTGGTTAGGATTGTTGATCCTGTATAATTAGGCCTGGGAGCTGAGTGTTTTGAGGAGAGGAAGCATTTTGGTCTTTCATTGCCTCTCTCCCTGTCTCTTCTTTTGACAGTGCAAGGACTTGCCTCTCAGGAGTTTCTTTCCAAGCCATGAAGGCTTAGTTTGGTGGTGGTGGTGGTACTTTCTCATCCTCTTTGAGCAAGATTTCCAGTCCCATTGCGACCATATTTGTTATTTCTGTTTCCCTGATGGGACGGGACTGCTGTCTGGTGGCAGCTCCATTCTGCTCTCCCACATAGGCACAAAGAAGGATGAGGGCACCCATGCTGTGCAGTGTTTGCCCATCTCCAAAGAGCATCAGTGAAGATGTTTTCAAGCCAACCATAATGAGGGACAGGAAAACAACTAGGGAAAGCAGAACAGGGCAAGGCTAGAAACCCAGTCCCCAGGCCTTCCACAGGACCAGGGTGTTCACTTTTGTATTTAGTATCATGCGTTTCAGCCCAAGCTACATCTGTAATTACATTAGTGTTCATCAGGCATTTAGTTAAGCTCTAAAACATTGTTTCTTCCTTCAGTTGCTGCAGAAACCTCATATCCATCACAGTTTTATTCCATGATGTTCAAGTTTCTGGCATTTCCACCACAAATTGTTCAACTATATTGGATTTCAGTCTAATGCTTTGACATTAAAGTTGAAGTCATGTTGATGTCATCTTCCAGATGTTCATGTCTACTGAATAAAAATTTTGTTTGTTTGTTTTATTTCAAATTACAAAAACACATGGGGAATTCTGGATGTGATCCCTCATGCTATACAAAGGCTTGTGTGTGTCCTGTCCGAAATCAAACAAAACTTTTCTTCATGGAGTAGCAGCAGAGACTTCAAAAAGCTGGAAACATAGGTGGATTTCTTCACCCACCCGAACAGAATAGCTTTGTTATGTGCCTGAGCCTTGTTGTTGCAGCTGCACTAACTGTGCAGAAAGGAGATGTGTGGCTTCTGGCTGAAATTCACTCGTGTTTTGCTCTGGTGCCACACCAGTTCTGTGTTGGTATGTTGTTTTTATCTTAATAGTCAGCAATGCCTCACTTGAGTAAAATGAACTCATAACAACAACAACAACAACAAAAAGTCCACACTTTGTCCTCCAGGTCTGCAAAAATATATTTTAACTTATAAAATAAATTCAATTGTCTTGTGGGTCTCCCTCTGCTGGGATGCTTTAGCAGTGAGGTTCGTGGCTCACATTTTAGCTGTTGCCTTCCCTGTTGTGTCAGCTTTCTCCCAAAGGCAGGGGTTTGTATTAGCCTATGTTTCTTATGTCAGCATGCTACAGGGGAATTGAAGTTCAAATGCCTCTGAGCTACTGAAGGCTTTTTGAGCGGTCGTGTTAACATTTTCAAACCCAAGGAATCAGCACTTACTGATCTAGTATTTTAGGACAGACAGAAGAGACATGTTTAAACTCATGGTCCTTGCTAATGCTTGTGTTTTGAAAATTAAACCACTCTTTTTTTTAGAAGAAACTTGGTTGCTGCATTTTGTAGATGGAAGGCAAGGTAAAACTGTATCAAATGAAGCAGTTACACTGAGACATTCACTCCTGGGTTGAATGAAAAACTATTCAGACCGTTCTACTGTATCCTGTTGCAAAAGTTGAGAATGTGATTGTTTAATACTACTGCTAATCAAAAAAATCTGGTCAAAATGGAATTACGGAGTTTTAGTATAAGTGGTGTACACAGGGTGGCATAAAATATACTCCTCTCTGCTGTTTTTCACATTCATAAGTAAATACCTTTTATGCAGTCTCATTAATGTGTCACAGAAGACAGAAATGATGCTGTGGGTCACATGCGGTGCACATCCAACACCGTAGTACTTAAGTAATGATGTAGCTGCTTTCCTATTTTTTTTTTTTCTTTTTAAATTTAAAACATCTTTCACAGCGACTATATGTAACTACAATGAATTGGGAAGATCGCAAAAGCTTATGGAGCTTCTGCATGTACCATTTTGTTTAGTACCTTGAGGATGAGTATCAAGCAGGCTGGTTGTGGGACGATACTGATAAAAGGCATTTCTTGCTTTCAGTGCATCAGGTCAGAGTAGTTCTTTGATTGTTTCATCATCTTAGTTCAGTAAAATTTTGCTTCCATTTCTACTGGAGTTGCAAAAAAAATTTGTTAGTTTGCAGTAACCATGGAGGAAATAGTTTCTTAGACACTGGGTTCACTGAGGCAAAAGACATGAATTTTTTTTTTTGTGCTGATCAATGACAATTATTGTTTCCATCACAAACCAATTTGTTTTCTCTTGAGTTATTTGTTGATTTACACTTTAGGGATAATGGGGTGTTTGTATAATTCACTTTGAGAAAAGTAGCATCCTTTCTCTTGTCCTTTCTTATTAACCAATTATATATTCCACCTAGGCGTGCAGGCACAAAAGGTGGATGCGTGATTTTTCAAGTAAGTCAGGACAAGTTTGATTTCTAGAAAAAAAGATCATCCTTCATCATTGATAACTGTCTTGCTTGACATGTATCATACTAACAAGGTGATTGCATATTAAAATTAGGGGAGTGTGTGGTTTCATTCTATCATGTTCAGCCACTTCCTCTTGCCCAAATTAAAACTGTTTAGAAATCTTGCCTTCCCACCTGCTACTGTAACTGGAACAGCTCTGCTTCAGCCTCTCCTTACCCTGGTGTCTCTGAATTTCCTGTCCCTGTGGGTTTGTCAGTCCTTAGCACTGCTGTGAATATTCCTATTCCTGTGCAACCCAATATTCGAGTCTGGCCTTGAGCTTGCAGCATATGTTTCCCACACGGTCCAAATTTGGTGCAATATACTGTAAGTTAATCTCCAGTAAAGCATAGCGGAGAGAAAAACCTGGGAAGAAAACAGATGGAGAAAGTAGAGCAAACAATTTGCATACATATGATATGACTCTTAGTTAAGATTAGCATTTCCTACTTTGCCTGAAAAGCCCTTAATAAAAATCCAACTTCATGTTTGCTTCAAGTCAGCAGAACTGGAGGAGATGCCCTAATGGCAAAATGTCTGCCCAATGCAGGGACAGCCCAGCACAGGGCGGGAGGGAGCTCCATCTCCTGCTCCAGCCTTGTGTTGTTGATACATTTCTGGGATGCTGTAGGCAGAGGGGCAGGGAAGAATCTGCTGTCTGTGGGATATTTGCTTCTCATAGCCTTCATAGCTCTGAACCATCACCAGGGTCCTGAGTTACTCTGCACAGGTGGCTGATGGAGGAATGTGGCCATCTTCCCATTTATTTATAGTCCTTCCCAGTTCTTTCTGAGCATGCAGGTACAAGAAGTGGCTGGCAATGGACTCTGTGCCTTCTCTGCACTTGAAGTGTGTAATATGGACATGTATCTCATAGTAATCATTTATTTATTTAGAAAACAAAAAATCAGTTTCCCTTTTGCAAAAATGGGACTCTAAGATTCCTCTGAAATTTCCATGCATGTGTAGCTCCATTCTCATATCTGCACATTCACATATCTGCACACCTGCAGATAATAAGCTGTTGAGGTGGTCAGTCACAGCAATATGCCACCTTCATAAAAGGAAAGCATTGAAAAATATTTAAATGAAGCCATGCAGTAAATAAATAAATTACAAATCTCTTTTGTTTCAGCAGTTAAAAAGGCATAGAAGTTTTCTCACACCCACAAGCTCAAGATGCTGTATTTAGAGTGCTGAAAAGCAAATTCCAGTACTGAAGCTTGCTTCTCTGGCGGGCTACATTTGGGTATAGTGCCTAAGTCCTGGAAGCAATGACTAAAACATACTTATTTTTGACATGTACTCTGGTACTGTCTGTCTTTCACAGATTGCAGCAGAATCAGATCGTGATTCACATTTGTGTTAGTGTAAGAAAGACTTTACTACTTGTTCAGGTTTCAAACCTGCATGCTGAGTGTAAATTTCTGGCTTAGTGGACATGGCTTTGTGTTGATAGAAGAAGTTGCTTATGAGATAATCTGCTTTCTTTTGACCTTTTAGCAGCTAAATAAATAAAATCTCAGATCTTGGTATGTATTTGTCTTTGTGAACTTCTGCAAAGGTGAGAGGTTTCTGGGGTAGTAAAGGCTGCCCATGTCAGTTGTAGCAATCCTGTAAAGTCACTGCCATGTAGCTGGAAGGATTTCCCTGGCTACTCCCAGATGGCTGTGCTGCAATGGCTAAAAAACTCATTCTGAAAAATGGTGATATGGATGTAAGCTACGTTGCTAGATAAGAGATTCAGAAGGGTTGTCAGGGGTTTTTTCCTGATTATGGCAATCCAACTAGTTACCAAAATAACTTTTCATATGTTTGAGGCAGAGCATCTCATGAGGCTGGCTGCAGGGGACATCCTGAGGAAAGCCAGTTCCCAGCCACAGTCTGAATGGCTGTGGGGGTGATGGCAGCTGGGCATATGGTGGGAATTTGTGATTTATGGAACCACCACAGAACCAATTTGAGGTCATTTGCTTATTTCTCATTTCTACTTTAAGAGGGACATTACAGTAAATAATGTCTGTGAAGAGGAGGGGAAAACATGCCGTGGTTTGTTTGGCCTCCTTCACCTTTTGCATCCCTTTGAAGTTGGTAAGTAAATAATTTGGGCAATAAAATCAGCACTCCACAGTGTTCCTTTGTTTCTTCTGCTGCTCTACCTTCCCTTCCTGCTCTCAGCCCTCCTGCCAGCCACCACTTGGTTAGTTTGGGCAGTGAAATAAGTATCCTCAGGAACTGCTGCAGCACAAAGGATAAAATGTTTCCTGACTTCCTAATGGAGTTAAATTAAAATGCAACTCAAAGAAAATATTTATTTTTTCCCTTAATAAAAAATATTTATTGTTTTCCCTTTTGCAATAGGGCATACTGTGATGTGGGAGACTTTTTCCCTTAAAAAGATATTAATACTACTTTGAAGGCCATGGATTACGACAGTCACTTTTTTTCTTTTTTCATTATAGACTTGCCTTAATTTCTAATGGCTTCTTTCATTATTTGAAAATAGTTTTTTTTTCCTGTATTCACAAAATATTGTGAAGAATGTAAAGCTGGACTTCGAAAAAACCCTCCTGTGGACTTATAGACTTTTGAAGCAGGGCTCGGCCAGTTGCTTGGCTGGTGTAAATGGCATCTGCCCTGAATCTTGTGAAATCCCCAAATGTGTGACCATTTCTCCCTCTACCTCCCCATGGTGCCTCTGGCTCTGGGCCCCAGCATGGCTGAGAAGGAGGACTGGGGGTTCTCACCTGTCCAGCAGTGCATCAGGGCTGTGGTGTTGCCCTTTGTTTGAGCTCGCTGCCAGGAAAAGCACAAAGCTCTGACATCTCACCATTCTCTGTGGAAGTGCAGGGTTTATTTAGGTCCTGGTTGCATGGAGGTGTTTCTTCTGTTGTAATGGCGCAGTGAAGAGCTGATGCTCTTGACCTGGGTTTGGCAGTGGAGAGGTTAGAGATGAAGCACTTAACTCTGCATTTTACTCCATCACCTGAGAAAGCAGTGAAGGCGTGAACCCATTTGTGTTTGCAGCATGCGTGGTTCTGTTAGTGATTAAGGTCAGAGTCGTTGTATGAAAACCTAAAGTGTTTTCAGACCACTGCAGTGGATTTGGATGGCATCTGCCAAGAAAACTTGGATTTTCTCTTTTCTCCTATCCCACGTGAGCAGAGAGGGCACAGGTTTGATTGGAAGGAGTGGATTTCTTTCTTAGATACTTGTCTGTTCTTATGCATAACTCAAATCTTATTTCAAGCACAGATGCAAAACTCCTTGACTCAGTTAATATTGTAGCTTTTAGCAAACTGGAGTTATCACTTCAGTGAAAGCAATGTGGAAGATGAGACAAATCTCTTTTCTCCTTATGGGTCTTCTCATCAGACCTCTCAGAGCCATAGCCTTGACTCCATGGCATTTTGCTCCCTTTGGCTATACTCATTTGCTGCAGTGGCTGTTCAGAAAATGCTGATTTTTTTGGCTGGACTCAAAGTTTAGGTATTCAAACCCAGTTTTCTGCTTTCAAATGAAGGAGTGGAAAGGAAGAAGGACAGGCCATGAGCTCCCAACAGCTCTGTTCCCTGTCCTCCATGTGGAGTAGAGGGAGCTTGCCTTCTCCCAAGCCACCATGAAGGTGACTTTCAAAAAGATGTCAAATGGGGTGAGAGGAGGCAGGGAAAGAGTGGGCAGCCAAGGGACATCAGGTAGAAGTAGTCTGTAATCATGGAGACCAAGTGGGAAAAGCTGGGGCCCCACAGGGCTTGTCCAGTGGAATGGAAGAGGGCAGGGAGCCGCAGGCTGAGCGTGTGATCACACCTAGGTATAACACGTATTTAGCACTGGAGTGAGTCCAAGGCTGTTATGAATTGCTTCATGAGGGTGAATCAGAAGGATGAAAAAGGCAGCTGTTTGCTGCCAGGATATTGTAGCAATGCTTTTGAAAATGCTTTGATATCATACTCTGTAACTGTTTTGTAGCTGGCCAAATCAACATGTTTCTGAAAGGTACGGCACATGAAAACATTGTAGAGCACTTATTTGAAAAACTGTAGCCTTTTGCCTGTCTCAGAAGGGAATGTGCAGAGTGGTTTCATGAAGGCACTCTGTGCATCCACACGTGTGTGCAGCCAAGGGGTGGAAAAGCCCAGGGGGAGAGGAGTGAGACACCGTGGCTCAGATTGTGTGCTGGGCCTAGGAAGGGATGGAAGGAGAGAGTCAGTCCAGTCAGGTGGTTCTGGGTGACAGGAGGGTACCTGAAAGAACCAGCGTCATCTTCAGGGATCTCTCTGCTGTTTCTGGCACCACCACCATTTTGCTAAAACCCCAGTATCTATCGCGGGCTGTGTCCCAGGCAGCTCACAGGATGGAGCCAGAGCTTGTTTGTGGGCATTGATTTCATCACCTCTGTCCTTCCTGGGCAGGTTAGATCCTGGAGGAGGTCCTCCTGCCTGTGGGCCAGCAACTATGGTCAGACCTAGCCCAGACACAGATGCTTGGAGCTACTTCTCCACCTTGTCCCACATGCATCCATTACGTGTGTGTCTGAGGGTGGGGATACCTGCCAGGCCCTTGGTGTCCCTTCTTGCCCTCTCCACAGCCACATGTGCTGCTGTCTTCTGGTGGGATCCCAGGTTTGTGTTTACAAACATGCACTGCTCTTGGTGAGCACCATGTGAGAGAGGGCAAGGTGTGAGTGGTGAGCCTGCTGCTGTGGCAGAAGGTGCCAGTTGTGGTTCTTTCCTCTTGGGGAGTTGTTTCCATCATCTGCCATGGGAGATTATTTTTATCTCTGGTAAACAGCCTTAATTCCAGTGCTGTGTGATCCTTGGCACAACCTGCATGTAGGCCAACAGGTGGTCGCCCACGATTCAGAGATCATGATCTTGGTCTTGATTCAAGTGCCGATGGGAACCTGTTCTACAAAGCATGTTTGATGTGTTTTCAATAACTCCTGGTGCTGAGGAGAGATTTTATTAAATCTGAGTAAGTTTAGATTCTCTGGTTGTTTAGTATCTTGTGCTCAAATATGTTGCTTTGCTCCTGTCCAGTGAGAAGTGATGAAACCTGGATGTCTGAGGCAAGGCTGACAGCTTCTTGCCAAATGGGGTGATAGAAAACAGTTCTCAGAAGAAATGATAAGTGAAAATTTAGTGTCAGCAAGAAAGTGTGTCAAACTGACTTGTTAAATAAACATATTTCCATCCAGAAGAGCTGTGCCTATAGAAAAGAGTGTGACATCAGGTGTTTAAGCCATAGTTTTCATAAGGACAAGGAGTTGTGTTTTCAACTCAGTGTATTTTAAGTTTGGCCAACACATTTCTACTGAAAATCAAAATTTCCTGTGGAAAATAATAAGAGCAAAACTAATGGTAGTATTGTTCACATTTTACATTTGATAATATGACTAGGGATATGCTTGAATTCCTTACTAGCCTCCTTTTCTGAGCCCATGTTATATAGTGATGTTATATTTATGTTTTTTACTAATATTTAGTCATTAATTCGCTCTTTGACTTGTCAGATCCTAACCTTTATTCTACCTTCTGTCTATACCTTCTGACTCCTTTTGGGTGTGTTTTCCAGCAAATTTCAGTGTACCAGAGCAAAGAAAAATCTTAATCTTGCTGAGAAACTCAGAATTCAGAGCTGCAGTCAGCTTTCTCTGTAAGAAGCAGTAGTTACTAGGACTTGGTCTGACTTTTTGGACATTACTTTGGTTCTTGTGGCAAACAAGCTTTTATCATTAGGTTTTGCTTCATGGCAGGCAGGCAGAACTGAGGCAGCAAGGGCAAGGGATGTTCTAGGTGCAGGCTGATGCTGAGCCTTCCTCTCCTGAGCTAGAGTGTTTCGATGGCCATGCTCCACCAGTGACAAGTCAGAAAATAGCATTTATGCTTTCTTAGCTCAAAAGATGTTCTGGTGTTAATGCTCTCTCTCAAAGACCGATTTAACAAAAAAAAAAAAAAAAAAAAAAAAAAAAAAAAAAAAAGGAGTTTTCCTGGGAACAAGACCTTGTATAACCTCAACAGAGGAGGGTGGCAGGCTGAGGTCTGTCATGCATGGCTTTGCCTGTACACTTTCTGCAGAAATATGAGGCTCTGTGACCTGGACAGTCATCAAGGTCTTATCATGATAGCAAGGTCTTTACAGTTTTTGAGCAGCATTTTGCACCACAAAAGATCCTTGGCATTGTACAAATGTGCCAGAGGCCAGAATATAGCCCAGTAAGGTGAAGTCTATGACTTTCCATTTTAAGGAGTTCTTCCCCATGTGGTTCTGTAACTTTACCATTGTTTTTCCTTTTTTTCCCTAATAAGGATATGTTGCAAATGCAGCTCAATATTGTAGTTTCTTTATTCCAGCTAAAATAAATTCTCTCAGTTAGAAGCATGCAGTTTAAATTAAAGGCCATGGGCAGTTCTTTTTTTACTGTACAGCAGTTGGCTACATGGGCATCAAGGTTGTCCTGTGTCCTGCTGGAAGTGATCTGGTTTTACACTGCCTAGACCTCTATGGACCCCTCTCTCTTCAGAAAGTTGACAGCTCATGTACCATATTGTTCTTTATATCTTCAGTCATGCTGCCAAAAGTTTCCATTAAAAGGTGATTTTCTCATGAAGCCAGCTTGCCTTTCATTTGAGTATTTTCCTAGGCATCCTAAAATCAATAGTGCTTGGTTATAAACCCTGAACAGCAGATGTTTTTTAAAGCATGTGAAAAAGGAGATCTGAAAAAAAACATATTGAATATGTTTTATGGTGATATGATTTTGGATCTATATCTGCTATTCACCTCTATTCCCAGCATGAACCTATGACAAAAATAAATACTAGGCAACAAAGCTAGTAGTAATGCCAAAGCTTCAAAATAAATGTGATTGCTTGTGAAAAAGCAGTTGAGTGAGTTGGATGAAATGGCAGTGTAATTATATGGTAGCAAGTCAAAGTTTGATAGCTTGGAGCTTATCTTAGCACAGCATGCCACTTACCCCCCCAACCTTCCTTGGTATGGCATGTTTCTTTTTCAACACTTCATTCCTAGTTTTCCCTTTTTAAAAAATCCTATCAAACCTTAAGTTTGTTGTTTCTAATGCTTTTGGAAGGAAATTCAGATAGTAATTAAAATGGCACAGACCAAAACCGTTTAACCAAAATATCCCCAAAGGGAAATTTTGGGTAGTTAAAGTGAACATTGTGAATTCCCAGCTCTGCAGGATTCTTTATTTTGTTAACACTTCTTGGATTAGCCTCAATTTTGCCAAGATAAAGGATAACAGTATGCAAGACTCCTGTGGAAAGTATGCCTATGCCCTAAATGACTTAAAACTGAGGACTGCCTGTTACATGTATGACTACCACATGTATGACTACCACACTAGTCCACTGTCACAAATATTTCCATTATTTGGAAGACTGAGCAGAACAAAATGGCTTAAGCTTTAGTACACAAATTTTAAGTTTTTAGTATGTTTTTAAATAGTTCAGTAAAAATTGCTTCCTTTAGTAGTCAAGGTCTCTTATCTGATACCTGCTTCCTTCCCCCTCTATGGATGCTTCCTGTTTTCCATGTCAGTCCACACATCCCCCCATGTATTTCCATGCATCTTTTCCTGTTGTCCTCTGATCTGCTGCAGCTGCTCCTCAGATGCCTCTCCACCAAGGAGAGGTTCCAGAGCCGAGCTGGCTCCTATACAGTGGCATGAAGACACACTTTGAGGACCCCTATCCTCACCTCTTGAGCAAAGAGGCAGCAGCACATGCTTTTCTGGGCATGCTGCTGCAAAGTAGCCTGTGTACCATTAACCGTGCACACCCCACTTTGCAAGTCCCTCTTGTGTCTTCACCCTGTGCTGTTAGTATTGTGCAAGTGGCACAAGAAAAACAACAGGAAAATAAGATGTATCAGGTCTGTGATAGTATGCAGTTAAGTCACATCTGTGCTTTCATGCATGACTCAGTTACCCTCTCTGAGATGGCTATTGCTGTGGAAATAAAATGCTGACTGATAACTGGGAGAAAATTACTTAAGGAAGGATCCTGCTCCTTACATGTGGAATTGCATCTTCGGAGATGTAGTAGGGTTTGGCTATAAAGCAGAAAGACAGAGAGACAAGACATTGCCTGTACATTACTGTCAAATACACCCTAGTTCATGAGTGTTTCCAACCCTTCTTTCTATTGCTTTCCAAGAGAAATGTGACTATTTCAGTTACCTATGTTCCAACAAGAGCAGAACTGAGGTGGAGTATTACAAAATACTTATTTAAAAGGGAAAAGTGCACGAGACATAAGTATGTAGCAAGTATTTTCTTACTTTTTTTTTTTTTAATTGAGGAATACATTCTGTTTCTCTTCCATTTTGTTCTCCTACTGCAGGGGATGGATGTGGGCACACAGTGATGTATCAAGACAGTGGAACACTGGCATCCAAGAACTATCCTGGGACATACCCAAACTACACTCTTTGTGAAAAGAAAATCCAAGTGCCTCCAGGAAAACGCCTGATCTTGAAAATTGGAGACCTGGATATTGAATCACAGAAATGCGAGTCCAGCTACCTTACCATCCAGAGCTCTTCAACATTGCATGGTATGTAAGAGACAAGGCCGTGGTTGATGCATGAATTGGTGAAACTGTGAGTAAAAGGCAGCTTAGCAAAATGCAAGAAATGTCAGCCTTTCTCCTCCTTTCTGTATTCAGGTGTTTTGTTCTCTGTGTGGGAAGCCATTGTCCCACCTTGTGTAGTTCTGCCAAGGCTGAGGGTGCTGCCATGCTGTGCTGCAGAGGGGCTGCCAGGGCTCTGGCATAGCACTCCTCAGCGCTCTGCCTTCACACCTGCAGAGCTGGACCATCACAGTTTTGGTACAGCAAGTCTGTAGATCTGTATCAGCCCTGTTCCCTTCTTGTGTAGGGGAAGAGCTTCCTCACAAACCAGACAAAAATGAGAAATTGGAGTCAGTGATCCTGTGTGTCTCTATTTGTAGGCAGTCCATGGCTCAGAGAGGAGATAACCTTTTTAATATTGCTAGCTGTTAGCCACCTTACTAATGTACAGGCTTTAATACTTGCAGATATTAAATGCATACAGCCAGACTGTGCTCTTGTAAGAGATTTGCACAGGAAGATAAGCAAATAATCTGCTACAGCTGTGCACTTCAAACAATCATAACGGCAACAGGATTCTCCCCAGGGAGAACATGAGGCCTTCCTCAAAATGGTTTTCCCAACCAGTTGTCACAGAAACTTTTGATCTGCGCTTTCTAGAAGAGTCAAACTGATTTTCAAGTCATGCACTCTTTTTCAGAAATCCAATTTAAATTCAAAGCTGCAAGGAGTTCTGCAATGTAGGAATAAACTCATGAATTGACAGTTCATAAAATTTTGCCTGCTGAGAGTGGGCTGTGTAGCCCTTCCGTCAGCTGAGGCTAAATGTACTGTCCTGGACTTAACAAGCAGAATGGATTCAAGGGAAAAATGTGATGAAGATACGAGCTGCACAGAGCCTCTGCAGGTTTTCCACCTCGCTGCTTGGCTCAGAAAAGTATGTGGTTCTCCAAAGATGAGATCTCACAGGATATCTTAGTAGTAAGGAGGGTTGATTGCCTTTCATTTATCAGCTAGTAAGGAGGGTTGATTGCCTTTCATTTATCAGCATGATGGGCTTATCACTCATCTGGTAAGAGAAGATCAAGTGAGGTATTAAAGGCTTGCTCACAAAGGAAGGTAAAGGTAATTATTGTTCTCGTGGGGGAGGTATTACATCTTGAAACAACCTTCAATAAGAGTGGGCAGTGACATGCTGATATCTAAGCCTGCACGGAGCTTGATTAGAGGCATAAGGAACATCTCTGTTCATGTGTGCTGGGATTTTTTAGTGTTATTTCTTTTTTCATTGTGAGAGTGGTGAGGCACTGGAACAGGTTGCCCAGAGAAGCTGTGGATGCTCCATCCCTGGAAGAGTACAAGGCCAGGTTGGACGGGGACCTGACCAATCTAATCTAATGGAAGGTCCCTGCCCATGTCAGGGAGGGTTGGAATTAGATGGTCTTTAAGATCCCTTACAACCCAAGCCATTCTATGGTTCTGTGATCCATTTCATATCTAAGTAATGAGTTGTGTTCACCTGAAGCAGTCTGTCTGTACTTGGCAGTAAGAAATAGATGGTTATTATTGCATTAGCATATCTTTGAATAATTTTTATTGATACTCTCTTGACATTTCTAATGTAAATCTTCTCGGAAACAGGGATAAATCAACATATTGTTTTTTGAAGTGAAAAATGAAGCTTGGATATTGATTGAAATTCTGACTCCTTACAGATCAGCCTGAAGGCATCTTCACATCATTTATACTACAGTTATTTAGCCTATAAGCACAGAATAACTGTGTATTATGCAATCAAGTCCACATAATTAATTATTTTAAAGTATTCCCACACCCATTTTCAGATCTGATTAGTAACGTGTGATGCATGTGAACTATATTTTGCATTCTCAGTAGTGAACTGCACAATTAGCAGATTTTGGTCATATCTGATTAAAGCAGTTTTATAGTTTAGGCAGACTTACCATCTGTAATGGTTTTTGTGGTCTGCTCACTGTAAACTTTCCCACCAGCATACCTACAGAGTGTCTGTTCTACATTCAGGCAAATCCATGCAGAATGGATGTGGAAATAGTTCTGTAGGCATAAATTCATTATGTTGCTTATGTTTTAAAGGACAAGTGAATTCTTAGATGAGATTAGAGCTTCTGTAAGTCATTTTTTTCAGCAGTCTTGCTATAGCTTTGGGTTTCAATATGCATTCATGCAAGTGAAAGAAGCCCTGTGAATAAGCACTGCTATATTCATTCAGTCTGTTAAGTGTCCTTTTAGACAGCTGTTTCTGAACTCAGATCTCCTTTTTGCAACCCATCCCTCTTCATGAACATCTACAGGTAGGTCAACATCTTCCCTCTGGCCAAGGAGATAGACCTTAAGCATCGAAATTCTTTCATGGGATGATGGAGACTTGAAAATAATTTTGCAAGCACTGAAAACATCTGAGCAATTAAAAACTAATCTTTGTGTGTTTTCTGTATTTGACCTCAGTTTAAAAAGGAAAACCTAAAAAGCAAAGTATGAAAGATGACAATGTGAATACTGCTCATGTTTCAAATTAGTCTGAGCAGCATTTGCTCTTTATTTAGGAGGTTTGCAATTACAAGACAATAGGGTCCAAAGGGAAATATGTTTTAAATATCACGCTGATTTCTTCAGCTCTACAGAAGACAACAGCATGAATGCCAGTATGAATAAAAACATCTGTTGAGGAGTATATCTGAAGCTTGGAAAATTGGTCAGAGGCAAAACACTAGATTATGCGTACAAATATAAAATTAGTGTGAAGAAGGCTTCAGATGATAAAGTATTGTTTTCCTTTTAGATTTCTTCCAGTCTTCACATTTAACTGTGATTCATTCATCATTATAACCATCTGCAGGGATTCTTGCAATACAGCAAGGAGTAACTCAATTTGTCTTTGGGGTATTTATGTTCCATGCAGCAAAGGGAATCTGTTAAATACAAATGAAGGGATTAATTGGTTTATGTTAGCAGGAACATTGATGCTACTTTAGTAAGTTAGTGACTACAGATTAGAGCACCTACATGCAGATTTTATAAAAGTTCAAGACATTCCTTGAATTCTGCAGACAGATAGAGTATGATTCATTCCTAGAAAAGCATGCAGTTGTTGTATATGCTGATCTACTGAAGCCTTTCTCAGTCTCAACTAAAACACAAATGTGACACTACAGTTCTTCTCACCTTTGGTACTTCTCAGCTTTGGTGGACCTGTGAAAGCAACTATTGAATTGATATTTCTCCAATATTGCAATTAAAAGATGATAGTTAAATAATCTTAATGAAGCTCTGAAACTGGAGCCATACAGGGTCTTGACACTGTATCTCTGAGTTATTACTCTGCAAATTATTTTCTTTAGTGTTCACTGGAGAAAGGAACCTGTAGCAAGCCTTTTCTTTCAAGCTGTTAGCTCTATATCCAGACGTAGCTGTGAAAATATTAATCATCAGTCAGCAAAGGGAGTCTGACACCCGTTTTGGTGAAACTGAGTCACCTTTGTCTGACAAACATTTAAATATTAGCACAGCTTTGCACAGGTTGTCTGTAAGAGAAATAAATAGATCATCATGGTCTGTTTCAAAGGCACAGTTTTTGACTGGATTAAAATATGGTGTTGTTTGTCCCACAGAAAATTAATATGAGCATAATCTCACAGTGCAGACAAGGTGCAGCCTTTACCGAAATGCTTTTCTTCTTGAGTTAATTGCATTATCTGAGCATATTAAAAATACTGAGCTCTGAAGTAGAGCTTCTGATTTTTTAATTAGTTAAAAGGATATGTGAAAACAAGATTAACCATGTCAGCCCTGTAGTTCTCAAGAACAAAATTTGCACTACTTATGAAGGTGGATCATAAATGTTTTAAAAGTTTGACAGGAACTGCTTTTAGTCTGCTTCTTTTCATGTTTCTATCAAATTTCTGTACCTCTTTTGACCCCTTTCTTTTGCTTTTTTCTATCTCTTCCCCATCTAATGGCTTGGTATTTTTCCCCTTAATTTTGTGAGATGATCATCAGTCTTGACTGGAGAGAAAACCAAAAGAAGAGATAAGTGCCTACTTACTTCCTCATTCACTTGCAGTCAGTAGGAGGTTGATGTGTTCCTCTGGGGTGGATGTCAGAGCTGCTGAGTGACTAGTAATAATTTGGAGAGTTAGTGCAGTTGACTTGTTCTTGCATAATTTACAGCTGGTAACTAATGTGAAATAGAGAATTTACTGAAAATGCTTTCTTCTCCCCACACCCCATCACTAAAGGTACAGAGTGCTTTTGGATGCTTCTTACCTGTCATTATGACTTGAGGGGATTCATCAAACCAGTCACTCCTTATTATGTATTGAAATAAATATCTTGTTTGAATAATGGGTGTGTCCAGATTTCTTTTTCATCCCTCAAAGGAAACTTATTATTACTGTATTGTTTCTGGTATTTCAGGAAACCCAGAGAAATGCCCAGACAAGTTCTTGCTGAAGATCAAGTTGAGCAGTTTCTTAACTGTCAAAACACTTTTAACAGTTGGGTTTCACCTGAGTGGTTGCAGTATCCTCAGTTTTCAGCTTTGGAAGGACTGATGCAACAAAGAATGTCAGCATTTTGTTTTATCAAATGGACCTTTTTTCCTGTTAGCTGCATACAGTGTGTTAGTCTCTGTTTTTTGTTAAACTACAGTTCTTCACTCATGATTCCTAGTTGTTGCTGTGTTTCTGTCTTTGGATTTGGCTAAAACCACAACCATGTTAAAAGAGGCAATCTCACTCACCTGAGGTCAAGCAGGCAGACCAGCCTGTGCAGGTGGCCAAGAGGCTCCATTTTAAAGTTGGGATTACTTCCCCAACTTAACTCAGATGCCTTTTTCTTTCCTTTATTGCAGTCTTTGGCAACCCTTTAGAAACATTAACCGAAAGTTATATTTGTTTTTCCTGAAACAAGAAATGCTTACCACTCAGCCTGAGGTCAGACTGTGTTGCACAGAGTTAAATGTTGAATAACTAGGCTGTCTCAACCTGACTGCTCTGTCATCTCATATCTGCAGAGTGTTAAACACCACCTTCCCTGCATGCTGCAAGGAAGGACATGGAGCGGCACTTTCTGTGTCCTTGCAGGGTCCTGCTGGTTCCTGCTGCACACGTGCATGTCAGGGTTGGAGCAAAGAGGACCTCTCTTGGTAAGGGGGAGAGGAAGAGTTACTGCTTATCAAAGCATTTGTGTGAATGTGGGATGGAGGTGAATTTTGAGACTGAAGGTGTTTTCATACAACAGATCCTTGCTGGTTTTGTGAACTGTTTGTGAAAGACTTGCACTGTGGATGAGTTTTTAGCTCTGAAGTGAAACAAGTGTAATCCGTGTTCATCTCATCCCCTGTCCTTCCCCAGCTACTGAAGTAATTCCAAAATTATTTATTTGAGAAAAGATTACAATTTAAAACATTGTTTTCCCCAAACAAATGGATTAAGACATAATAATCCTTTAGAGGCACATCCATGGATTGTTGCTGCATCTTGCCTGCCAATGACAGCTTACTCTGCACATCACAAATGGGAGAAGATTCTCTGTTGAGCAGAAGACATAATTATTTAATATCTAAACCAAGTTTCTTAAAGACCTCTGCAAATGTCATGCTGCAGATTTCAAATGAAGTTGAGGAATATGAAAGCAGAATGAGCATAGTGAACTGGCCATTGAATAGCTGAAGAGGGAAATAGTTGCTTCTAAAAGGAAGCAAAAGCCTTACAGAAGAGGCAGAAAGTATTAAGAGCTACAGAAACAAGCAGCATGTAGGCATTGCCAGCTGGTGTGAAAGAAGAGAGTCCTCTGGGCACAGTACTTCTTAAGGGAAGTAGAAAAAATAAAGGAACATAATTCAACAAGGAAAGCTCAGGAGCTGTGCCAGAGCCTGGTTGACAGCAGAAGTAAACTAGACCTCATAAAACCAGACAATGCTGTAAAGATCATCAGATTTGCAAAACAACACTATTATGAAAAAGACAAAAGCAGTAGGCTATTGCTAACATTGAAAAAATAAACAATGTGTAAAATAGTCTCTTCAGTCTCCAGAGGGACCAGCCAAAGGATATCCACGAGACAATTTGCCGTGTATCTTGCAGGATGTTAATATTGCTTGGAGACAAAAGTGTTTTATTTAAGCCACCTAAACCATACCAACAGATCAAATTTTCTGCATGAAAGGCATTAAAAGTTAGTTTAATTATGGAGACCATTAAAATTAGTATACTTGAAATCCTTAGACCCCTAATATATCTTCTGCAGAATTTTTATAAATATGTATAAAAGGAATCTGGAGTGAACAGACAGAACCACAATTGGGTCAACTTCTTAATGAGACACAGAAAGAAGAAAAGGCCCTGGCATCTAGATATAGTAATGTTGAAATATGGAGAACACCTTCTGAGCTTCACCACATGTAACACATCTGTTTATTAAATCAAACTCTTTCCTTTGTTCTTATAAACAAACCAAATAATCCTGCCTACTTACCCCAGCAGAGCTCCAGCCAAGTCGCTTTAACAGGAAGCTGAGAGAGATCAGCATTCATGACTCGTTTTTCAAGCCGAATATGCAAAACAGCCCACCTCACAACTAACATTAGAAGATGAAAAACTGATAACGTGATCTGGCAGTTCTCAAAAGGGATCTTAAAAAACTTCTGGCTAAGTCCCAGGTTTAGGAATTAAATATTTATCCAGAGTCAAGTCCAAATGCTGCAGTAAAAATTTACAGGACCCTATAAGCAAGTTTCTCATTTTCATACCAGGGCTTTCTCCATCATCTCTCATCTTCACTATGGTTGTACAGTATTCATATAGACAGCCCAGGCAAGTCTGAGGACTTGACAGTGTAGTGCTGATAAGGTATTACCTGATTTGTTGAGAAGAAATATATTGAAATATTCTGCAAGGCTTCCTTAGTTTGCAGCAAAAGAATAAGTGAATGTTTCATAATATTAATAAATTCCACCTGCTCCCCCCCCCACCACCTTTTTTTTCTTACAAATCTTTGCACAAAACTTATAAACCTTTGGAAAATATTCCTCCCTTGAGTTCTTGCTTCTATATCCTTTAAGGAATTAATCCTAGGCTCCCTTTATTTTGAGCTACCCATGGGAATCTCTTGGTACGCCAGAACTGCTTTTGGCAGAAGATAACCATAGCCTGGTCACCTTTTAGGATTTATTACTTAATAGCAGAAACTTGTCTTTAGACACTGAATGATGGTTTCTTAAGCTGATTGCTTCTGAATTTCTTGCTTCAATTTGGATTATACAGCTCTGTGTGTCTAGACTATTTTGTATTTTATTTTATTTTATTGGTTTTGCTCATGATGTATGATTTGTTTGTATAATTATCTGGAACGTGTGTAGACTTGCTACTGGAGGAGACACTCATCCCTGATCCAGGTGATGTGTGGTTGCGTGAATCAGCCATCTAAATTATACCTCCAGAGTAGATAGGTCACTGCCAATCACTGCGAGGGAGAAAGCCAAAGAACACTTGTGAGAAAATGTGTAGAGACATAGTCCTTGAGAGAAGAAAAGGACTAAAGCTTTCTCAGGTGTTTTATTTTGAAGATGTGCAATGCTCCCTGTCTTTTCCCCATTTCTCTCTCTCTCTCTCTCAAAAAAGTATCTAAGTTAGCACTTCTCCCACTGCAACCTGACACAAAAGACCTTCTCAAATAAATCACTCGTGCAGTTGACTGGTATGACACAGTGTCAGATGCTGTCTTTTTGATAAGTTCATTTCCTAAGCAATTTGTTTAACCCTTTTTATAGACATTGTTTTCTCTGACTAAGTCGTGAGTCATTTTTCAACACATGAGTACTCCAGGGAAATGTCACACTCATCGCTTGTTTCTCTGCCTGCCTGCCTTCACCATATGATTTTTATAAGCCAAAGGGACAAGAGTTCCTCCTTTTGTTTGTCCCATTCTGCTGACAGCTGACTCTCGTTGGCTCTGATTGGTCTACCCTATAGGCTGACCTTATAGTTGTTATAAGACAAATGAAGTATTTGGAAAAGAGCCCCTTTCCTAGCCCAGAGCATCAGGCAAAATTAAGTTTTTAGGAGCCTGTTACGATGGGTATCACTCATCAAATTTGTGTCATGATGTGAATGTAATTTCTTGTGTCTCAGAAGCTGAAGTTGCCCTAAAGTAGCCACCACCACCAAGATGAGGTAGTCTAGGAAAAATCAAAGTGATCATTTTTCATCCCAAAGACTTGCTTTAGGACACAAAAGCTGTCATTCACCTCAACAGAACAGATGGGCTGAGGGCTTGTAAAGGGTCATTTGGATTTTTTTTCCTCTGGGGAAAAAAGTCTGTTTGCCATCTTACAAAAGCTTCTTCTTTGCAGTTTATATTGTACATAGACTCATAAATTTGCACAAGTATATCCAAACTGCTTTGAATTTTTCTGTATTATCTGTGCCTGAGGGCAGCTAGGGACAAGTGTTTGCGCCTAGGTACGGTGATAGAAGGCAAATGCAAAGGCTGTGGCGGTCTCAAAGGAACACTCCCCTCGGGAATTGACTTTCTGAGGGAGCAAATGTAATTACTAGGAGTCCTGGGCACGCCTGCTGTCACAAGAAAGGAGTGTCCCAAAGACCATTCCAAGATACTGCAGTTGGTACCTATAAAACCCTTATCTAATTCACTGTAAGCACAAGTCTGTTGTCTCCCTGTCCCACTCCCTTCATTCCCCCCTTTCTCCTCTCTCTTTTTTGTTTTAAAAATCTAGAGGCTTGAACTGTGTACTTCCATGTGTTTTTAAATGGAAAAAGCTTAGGAAATGTTCTAAGTGAAGCGTTACTGCCTTGTAGTACAATTCAGCTTGTGACATGCAGGTCCTTGAAAACCAGGTGCTCTGTTTCTGATCTTAATCCTTTCTGACTGGCTGCTGTGCCACAATGGCATGAGCTGTGTGTGTTTGGAGGGTTTATCTCAGGGACCCTGCCTAGATCCCTTGGATTGCTTTTGAATGTAGTGTCATTTTCTCTAATGAGTTACTGCTGGTTGTAAGCACACTGTACTTCAAAGGTCGAAGGGCATTAATCCTTCTCTTAAGGCTTATGTGATGAGAAATGTGAATGCTGGAATTGTTGCCATGCAGAGACAACTGGATCCTGGCCACTGCTTGTCAGGGTAGCTTTAGAGCTCATACCCGTAAAGGACTGAAGCCAAAACCCTTTTGTCAACATTTGGGTTGATACTGAAAAAGAATGAGTGTATTATGAAATTCTCTGCTAGTCATGAGACTTTTGCAGGCTAATTACGTCATCTAAACTTTTGAAAACTTCTTTGTTCTGTCCGTAGGGCCATACTGTGGTAATGTGATGCCTGTCCCCAAAGAAATCATTCTAGATAGCAATGAGGCAACTATTCACTTTGAGAGTGGATCCCACGTGTCAGGACGAGGCTTTTTGTTGTCTTATGCCAGCAGTGATCATCCAGGTAAGGTGATATCCAAAAGTAGTAGAAGATTAGTGGCATAGTTCCCCCTATTTAATTATCATCTTTACAGACATAGAGCTTTTGCCTAAATGTTTGTTCCTAAATATTTCCAGATTAGCAGATTAGCATGGAGGGGGAAATAGTGCCTTCTCCTTGAAGCTCCACAGTGTTTTGAGCTCCAGCACCCATCACACTGTGATAGATTGGAGGGGTAGGAGGGATTAAAGTTTTCATTCCCACATTTAATGTTCTGGAGGTCTGTTCAACTTTGAAGAAGTTGTAAAGCATAAGAAGAGTAGAAGAGGGAGTTGAAAAGAATGAAAGAAAACTATAGCTATTGCTTCCAGTCTAATAAAATTGCTGAAATATTATACAGAGAGGTCTTTAAATGTAATTTCATGTTCTGCCAAATATTTGTCTGTATTTTTACATCCTACAATGGGGATTGACATTTTTAAATTTTCACAGATCTAATCACCTGTTTGGAACGAGCAAACCACTACACAAAGGCTGAATTCAGGTAAAGAGGGTTTGCAGCTCTGCATTCTGGCTTGCTTTGCAGTATCTGTCAACTGATTCAATTGTTAGAAAATGTTAAAGAGTCTTGGTTTTCTGGAAAAGTGAATTTTTTTTGAGTAATGGTCTAATGCCTGGTTGTGAGAACCCATAGTGCAGAATGGAAGACTGTGGCCCAGAAAAATGATGGAATGGAGTTGCAGAGCTCTCAGCAATTCTCATTAAGTGCATACATATACATGGTATATGTAAAAAGAGTTTCCACTTTGAAATTCAAAGTAGCCTCAAATTCCAGTGCTTCCTCTGGGAGCAGATCACGTCCCAGCTGATACAAGATTATCTGAGGACAAGCTATAATTTCTCAGTTCCTTGAACTTTGTGATAGGTTTGAAATGGTAATAAATTGTGCTCTTTTGGCTGCTGTCTGGATGTGCATATAGGCTTCTTACCTTACTCTGAAAACTTGTGTGGTAGCATTTCTAGAACAAGAGAATTAAACAGAAATAAATGCCCTTGCTAAACTGCTTTTCTGGTTCTTTGTGTGCTACTGTGTTCAGTCCACCCATGAACTCAAGGGCCCATTTATTTAGCTCCTAGACTCACTAACAGAGCATCAGTAATTTAGAGAAATTACTGCTAAAATATTTATTGGTTTGAGAGCGTTTCTTTTGTAGGAGTTTGTTTGTGTGTATTGTCACTACAGTTCATGCCTTAAACAAGCCTTTCTTCTCTCACTACAGCAGATACTGTCCTGCTGGCTGCAGAGACATAGCAGGTGACATTTCTGGGAATATTGGAGAAGGATACAGAGATGTAAGTACACAGGATAATGGGGGGAATTTATAAAGACAAAAGAAACAAGAACAGAGCGACTTGGTTTCAACTTTTGCTGCTTGACTTTTGTTAGTAATTCTTCTGGGCTGTTTTGCTATACCTTTTATTATCAGTATATAAGTAAGTTATCAGTATATAAGCACACAGAGACACTTTTCAAACAGACAAATCAATTGTGTGAGAACAAAGTCCACTGATTGTCAAATACACCTACTGACTTGTGGTTTCTGGCTTTCTGGAAAAAGCCTGCCTAGTGTTTGTCCTTCTTGAGGCAGTGCTCATCCATGTACGAAATATTTCTATGATTTTTGCTTTTACTTGTTTGGTGTCCACATGTGAAAAAGATACATTTCAGTAAAACGTGGGCTTTCTTTAAGATTATGCCTGCACTATCCTAGCATATACTCTGAGATGAAATAAATATTACACACTGCCTAACCACATGCCACCAGTAACTACCAACCTCCTGGGTTGTTTTAACTTCTTGTTCTTCAAACTGAAAAAGTTGAAGTGGTTGCATTTATCCACAGTTCATATGACTCAGAGCTCTGCCCTCTCTGTGCCCCTCTCCCTGGACTTTTCTCCTGTCATGTCTGTGAAATCTTTACCTCTCTCACAGAGGAGTAAGCCTAATCACACCACTGAAGAAAAATCCCACCCTATCACAGTCACTGAGTTTCCAAAAAGTCAGTGCTCACGTTTAACCTGTTCATCCAGTTATTCAAGCATGCTGGCTCCAGCCTGGAAAGTGGCAGAGCTGAAGAAACAAAGAAATGCCACATTACGTTCTCATTAGTTGGAGTTATTCTGCCCTTGGTTCCAATGATTAGGGCAGAAAAGCAGCACATGGCATGACCTCATGCAGATTTTATCTGCACTGAGGAATTTGCAAAAGAAAATTTCCCTCCACCATTAAGGAGGATTTTCTGATGGGAAGAACCTGCAGGGCTCCCCTGGAGATGTGCTGCCTTTGTGCCTCCACCATCCCCACCCCTCCCTGGAGGGGATAGCTCAGCACCCCAGCTTGTCCAGTAGCACAGCCCAAACTGGCCCACTGTGAACCTGAACAGCCTCTGCCTGCAGCCCCTAAGAAAGTCTTCTTTGTACCTTCCTCTGTCCCTTTCCTGCTTTGCCCTAGCCCTGTTATTGCCACCTAGCTGGCACAAGAGTTGTCTTGCCTGTATTTTTCAGCACTATCCCACCTGAGATAATGGGAAATGGGCTGCACTTAAAACCCAGCAGGAGCTACTCAACACATAGCCAAACCCCTAAGGTGCACCATAATTCAAATCCTAAAGTGCAGTAATAGATAGGTTTGTCTTCAGGCAAGAACACCAAGGAATTATTGATTTATCTTCCCAAGGAAATGTTGCCTTGCCTTTGACTTCTTTTTTTCCTGAGGAGTGACAATCTTACAGCACCTTCTCAGAAGCAGATAGTTTGTTTGTTCATTTGAAATAAAAATTACTTTGGGAGGTGTATATTTTTCAAAGATTACTGCTCTTTCTCTCTCCCCTGCCTCTTATTCCTCTTGAGCTTTTGCTGGGTTTTATGAGCTGTAACACCTGTATACTGGTAGCTTGGAAGGGAAGGCATTAGCAGTTTGCCAGATTGATTTCCTGAGCCTTGGCTCCTGCCTTTCAGACATCTCTGCTGTGCAAATCTGCGATCCACGCCGGCGTGGTGGCGGACGAGCTGGGCGGCCAGATCAGCGTCACACAGCACAAGGGCATCAGCCGCTACGAGGGCGTCGTCGCCAACGGTGTCCCCTCACTCAAGTGAGTACCACAGCTGGCGCTGGCACTGGGGCACGGCCCGGGCACAGGGCACTGCCCACCATCTGCACAAGCAGGTGGGAACACGGTTTTGAGGAGAAAAAGATGTTTGGAATGTTTCTAGGGCTTTATTAAAATGGTATTGGCAAGGGAGATAGGAAGAGTTTCAGTGGCTCTATACCATGTAGGGTGGTGGGGTTTTTTTTTCCCTTCTGTTCCTTCCAAAGCACATTTACAAATTACTTTGTTAGCAGATACATGAGAGTATGATGTTCTGCAACAAACAGCTTTAATCGATGTGCTAATAAATCATGATAAATTCATGTTAAAGTTTAAAAAAAGCTAGGAAAAATGAGTAAGTAAAAAGTGCCATTGAGCCATAGGGGATTTAATGAACAACTTCTTAAACATTGTGCTTTTGACATGTTCAGAGTTTTTCTCTTTTAGAATATTTATAGCAAGTGTGCTATATTTACCGCTTATCTTCTGACTTTTAATTGTACTGCTGTTGAAGTAGAAATAAATCCTCTAATCTCTATCCAGCACAGTAAGACCTTCCAGCAAGTGCTTCTGTCATTCCTGTTGGTTTATAGTTTTTAATTTTCAAACATTATCTGGATTTTACATGAGGCCTTTTTTTTCTTTTTTAAGAAGGGAAATTTCCGTCCCATAGCCTATGAGAGCTACAGCAATATGTAATTTTTCTACTATTTTCCTGTTTTCTCCATGATTTCTCACACCCTCCTGAAAATTTTACAGTCATGGTTTCATTCATAAAAAAAGACATTAATGTGCTCTGTTGCTGTGCTTAAACTTCAGCAGAGACTGAAATGCTTTATATACAATGGCACTGGAGTATACAAAGCTAGGTAGTATGTAAATCATAGCCAAAGAACTGTACAGCCTAAATATTTTCTATTTTTCTTGGAAGTTAACTGCCAAAGAAAATTAATGTAAACTTGTCTCAAGCAAAGCAGGACTGAGAGCTCTGGTCAGACACCAAGCCCCTCCATAGAACAAATAATATAAATTCTTTCCATCACACACATGCCAGCTTAGTGAAACCCTAAATTAAATACTTTGTACCTTATCTAAAGATGTTACAGAACTGTTCAGATACCTTCCTATGCTTGTGACCCTTGATAATCCCAGTGGAGTAACTTGGACAGTAGCACATAAAATTTTCTAATGAAAATGAATTGTGATTCCCATTTATATTTTTTTTCACAGTACAAGAGCCAGTGGGCAAAGAATGAAATGTGTAATTCTGCAAGTGTGCATGTGCAGGGGGTTTAGCCCATTTAATGTGAGGCCCTTGAGAGAGCACCCTGAGGAGGAGCCCCTGTAGCTCTCCTGCCTATGGGGGCACACAGAGGCACTCCTCGAGCATGATGCACATCTCCAAGGGACAGAATTGCCCCGAGGTTGCTTTCTATAGGTTATACAGGAAGCCACAGGCTCATACTGGGCTGTATGCCTACAAACTAGATGACACAGAGTTTGAGAAAAATGGGTGTGTCAGCACAGGGCTTCCTAGGATGTTTCTGCCACACCTGGCAGCTGGGACAGTCTCTAGAACAGATGAACTGTTGGTGTGAGCTCAGGAAAGGGAAATTGGAGTATGTAGGGAAATGCTTTTGTTTCAAAACATGAAAAAGGGCTCCTAGAAACAGTAAGCCTGTTTACTAAGAAAATGAACCAATGCGTTTTGTGCTTTAAAAAGTATTTTTTAAGAAGCATCTACAAAGCTGCATGGCTTCCCTGTTCTGCAGTACCTACATGCTGAAGGAAAATCCTGCAGATGAGCCAGTACCCGCAAGAAAAAAGTGGTGCTTGAGCAACAGTGCCTTAAGAGCTTTTTAGATGCCCTTAAATAAGAGCTTGCTCAAGCTTTTAAAATCTCATTTATAGCGGATTTCAGTATTAAAGGTTTAAATTATTTAGCGACTTTAGCTGAAATTGACCTCATCAAAAGCTGCTGCTGGAGTGCATCGAGCTGTTAAGCATCTGTGTTGTTAACGTGGAGTTATGTCTCATTCACCCACCACCTGCAAGAGCTGACCTTGGCCTCCCCACTCCATTTCTCAGTGTGTTTGTTACACTCCAGCATCTGTGAGGTTTTCACTTCCCATGATTCATGTGCAGACCTGCACCCCCAGATGCTGTAATGAAGACCGAGTGGCTGGATTTACTGGGCAGTTGTGATATTCCAGTGGAAATACACAGGGTGCTGTAACATGGCCTGGCCTGTGACCATACATCTGCACACGTGGAATCATTTGCCTTTGAAAATGCAAGAGACTGCATGCTTGTCAACAGTGAAAGATGAGAGTTGGGGTTAACCTGCACTGCTTAAGAGAAGCTTGCTTGAGACCAGCTCTGGCAAAAAAAAATAAAACGCAAGAGCCTGAAGGTTGTCGGGCAAATGAGGAACACGGAGTTATACCCTCCCTTAGAGGACAAAGTGGAACCTGTGTGACAAAATTCCAGCAGTCACATTAGGAAGCTGATGAATTACCACTTACTGAATTGGCTTGTTCTCTTTAGTGAATTACAGCAGAAATTTATCAGCTTGATTTCATAGCTTTGTAGACCTTAGAAATGCTAACCTCCTCTATTTGCTATATTTGCAGTCCTCTATTTGAAAGGGTTCTGGTTGACTTTTTTTCATTATAAGTATTTAAGGAGCACTGTGATTGCTGGTTTGGGTAGGTTTTACTGATTATCTAGGTATTTATTTTCTTCTTTTCTCTTGAAATGAATTGCTTTTCATTCACTAAGAAATCAACAACTGTTTTGGCTGTGATGTGAACTGGTTTGAAGTGAGCATTGTGCATCTGATTGCCCCTAAGGATTGCCTGTGGGGAAGATGTGGGCAGGAGGGCTTGTGTTTCCCCTTCTAGCTACTCAGCCGCCTACATGCCCAAATAAATCAGCTCCCACCCAGAGCTCTGAAGGGCTTAGTTTGCCTGTAGTCATTAGTTTTCCCTCAGTGACAAAAAAGGCAGTATTTTTATTGACCTTGACATGGGACCACTTTCCTATTCCCCATTTGCAGTGCTCTCAAAACATATAGCCCTGCAAAATATATAACACCATGGTAAGGCTGCAGACAATACCTTGGGGGAAATTTTCCTGGCCAAAAACAAAGAAAGGGCAGCCTAAAAGGGAACTGTCTCCATGCTTGGTGCAGAAGTTGTTTTACTGCTTAGTCACGCTAGCCAAGGCTTTTCAAAAGGGGCCAGTGATGCATGCAGCTAATCGAAGTGACAGCGGAGGGGGCAGATTTTCAAGAAATCTAAACTAATTTCATGTTAAAACCCTGGGTTTTCTTTTTATTAAACAGCCAGTCATTGGAGTCATTGCTTCTGGAATGAAACCTCAGGGGCATTTCCTTGGGAATTAGAAAGTGGCTCCCTGAGAGGCCAAGGAAAACTCAGCTTTCTCTTAGAGTAGTGATTTTATCTTGTCCTGCATTGTGCAGGACTGTGTGGAATGGCCCAAGAAATGGCTTTTCCCCTGAAGCAAAACAGTCCATGTCAGGAGGAGGAAGAAAAAGGGAGCCATAGATGTGGTTAATGGAGCATAAAGAACCATTCCTAATGGGAGATGTTGGCCATGGTTATAACAGAACTGGTTCCCACCCAGATTAAAACAAGGAATAGTTTTCATCCCATTTTCATCCTATGACACACCTGTAGCCTAAGTAAGAATGGCCAGAGCTGGTGTGGTTTAGTCTCCATCAAATGTCAACTCTTTCACAAATAGCAGGAGTAACAGGGTGATGCAATGGGAAGTCACTTTAAAGCTTTAAAAAATGCTCAAAACTATTAAAAAATCACCTGATTTCAGTCACAATGAGAGATGCACTTGAGTGTTCTTAAGAGGGTCAGTATCCAGCCAGCAGAGAAAGTGGCTGTCTGGCCAGAGATATTTTACTGGATAAACAGTGATTCTGAAGCTCTACCTCAGCACTCCTGTGACCACCTCATTACCTTTTTCTTTTCTTACAGTGGTTCTCTGTCAGATAAGCGATTTACGTTTACTTCAAATGGTAAGAAAAATTGCTTTGTTTTTAGCTACTTAAATATTGTCTGTTAAAGTTTTAAAAAATAATCAGGAGACTGTCAGGCTGTGTCTAGGAAGGATATTTTAGGACAACAGTTTTTTAAAATTGGCAAGTGAATAAAAAAAATTGAAGGGATGTGAAGTGAGCTAGAAAAAAACACAGAATATGTGCGGTCATACGCACATAGATGGGAAACAGAAATAGTATTCTGCTGTTACATTTCTGGTGCCAGCATATGAAAAATGACAATCAGATAATCCCTTTTTTATGTACTTTAGGCCACAGAAAATGAAAGCAGTTTTTCTTCAGACATTTGTAATTTCCATCTTCATCATACAAACGGAGAAAGAAAACATAGGAGAAATTAAAATATATTTATATTGCACTGATACAGAAGGCATTTTGTTTATGGCTTTCCAAGATGCAAAACCCTCTTTTAATCTGTCAAGCCATTCATTTTCATAAAACACAGCAAAGAGGGGGGAAAAGTTCGCATTCGTTCATTTGAATTATATTTCACTCATTTGAGATAAAATCATTTACTATTCTACTGAAAACTGTAGAGCATGTATAGGCCTTTGAATCTGCCAAGGAATTATTTTTAACTTCATTGAACCATATTCCACTGGCCTGTTTTCTCTGAAGAACCTTGATGTGCAGAGACTTTGTGGGTTCTTTGGTGGAGTTTGTAGTACTTACACACAGATATTATCTTCATGATATCACATCTTGGCAGCAGTATCAAGGAGCTTCTCTAATGAGTAACTTTCCTAGCCCTAATTGCAGGTGGGAATCATGAAATATTTACAGTAAAGTATTCCTCTCAGTACAGTGCCTTCATCTGTGAAATGTTTTGTACAGCAGAATTAGTTAATGCCAATCTCAAAACATAAATATTATGTCTCAGAAGGAAAAATTTAAAAATAAAAAATGTCTTCACAGGAATGAGACAAAAGTGCAGAGATTAAAAAACTAAATGGCAAAAATAGCAGATGTAGTCAGAAGGTGTCATGTATGTAGGAGTTAGACTGGTAAAGGATTGGGACTTCAGCACTCTGGTACTGGATCATACACTACAAATTGACTGGTAAACACCACAGCTAATGGAGAGCATCAGGCTAGCACTAGATTCAGCAACGTCTGACTTTGCTGTTGTGGGTGGTCTTCAAATGTTGCTAGCCTAATATAAAAATATCCTGTGAAAATGCAAAATAACTCCTTCTGCCTGTCTGTGTGGGGACTCCTAGGCTGCAACAAATCTCTCAGTCTGGAAGAGGGATTCCTCTCCAAGAGCCAGGTTACTGCATCTTCCTACTGGGAGGAGACCAATGAGTTTGGGCAACTACTCCTGTGGTCCCCAGACAAGGCTTGGCTACAAGTCCCGGGATGGTCTTGGGCTTCTAACCACAGCAGCAACCGTGAATGGCTGGAGATAGACCTGGGAGAGAAGAAGAGAATAACGGGTATGTCGCTCTCTGGTTATTAGAGCGTTTCAGCGGGAGAAGAAACTGAATGCAGCTGAAAAGCTGAGGGTGCACTCATGCAACGTTTCTTTTGTTAAATGTAATTAAATGTTCTGCACTCAGGAATATTGTTTTCTTGTTTAAAACATCATGGCTATTTACAAGACTGGTCTTCCTATGGGGATATAGGATTGAACTCAACTGTCATGCATATCTGATCTTTAAGCATGCTGACAGAACAAAATACTTACATAGGGAGCAGTAGAGTCTGGGTGGATGATCTGGAATCAATAAGAAACACGAAAGTCATTAAAGCCTTTGAAACAAGGCCGAAGTGAAAGAAATTCCTGTTTCCATCTCCTGGTTTAGTTGTAAAAATGTAAATTACAGTTGCTGCTAAAGATGTAAAGATGGCCAATACAGACCATAATATCAAAAAGCAATTTTCATTTTGGAGTCACAGAATCACAGAATGAGTAAAACTGGAAGGCACCACAGTGGGTCATATGGCCCAACCTCAAGCAGGGTGATCCTAGAGCACACAGCACAGGATTGTGTGCGGGTAATTCTTGGATATCTCCACTGAGAGAGACTTCACAACCATTTTGGGCAGCATGTTCCAGTGCTCAGTCACCCATGCAGTAAAGAAGTTCTGACTCATGTTCAGGTGGAACTTCGAGTGCATCAGTTTTTGCCCATTGTCTTTTGTCCTATTGCTTGGCACCACTGAGCAGAGCCTGTCTCCGTCCTCTTGACACCCTCCTTTTAGATACTGATGGACACTGATGAGGTCACTTCAGTCATTTCTCCTCAAGGCTGAACAGACCCAGCTCCCTGAGCGTTTTGTGCTCTGTTAAAAATATCCATTGGTCTAAGTTCACAATTTAAAACAGATTTCCATTCTTCACCCAACTTTTAAACTCAATTTCAACACAGTTTGGAAAATAAACTAACACCTTGAAGACTAAGTTTTCGGAATTGTTTTGGTGTGTGTGTTTGCATTTGAAAATGTTTCCTTAAAACAGGCACATAGCAAATGAAAATGTTTCTTGAATTTTCTTAAAAGGGATTAAGACCACTGGTTCTGGATCCATGAATTTCAACTTTTATGTGAAGACATTTACAATGAACTATAAAAATAATAATTCAAAATGGAGAACTTACAAAGGGATTCTGAGCAATGAAGAAAAGGTAAGGGAAAGTGGGAAGAGTAGGAAAACACAAAACAATAATGCCTATCCTGTCTTGACATAGAAGGGCAGGCTTTCACTGTCAAGAACAATTAGGAGTTTCAAACTTGTCTAGACTTGGGCTGTCTTCACCAGTGTAATTTATGGCTACAGAGTAGATAGTGAGCTTGTCGAAACAAGGAAGTTATCCAGGGATTGGTGAAGCTGTGGGACACGCACAGGGAGGCATGTGTATGTCTGCACCCTTTTTTTAAAAAAGTGCTGTAATTGGAGCAGTACAGCAGCTGTTGGGGCAAGTCCTTAGCTCAGCTAGTGTTTGCCCGTGCCAGGGATGCTGTTGATATGGCACCAGCAAAGCTGAGGGTCAGCTCCAAATGCATTGGGATGGTCAATCCACCTCCCCCTGCCAAATGAAACAACCCCTTGGGTGAAAGGCAGAGCTGCTGGTGGAGTTTGTCTGAAAACATTTTCCCCTGAAAACCTCATGTTTCATTTCAAACAAA
Source organism: Vidua macroura (assembly GCF_024509145.1). NCBI lineage: Eukaryota > Metazoa > Chordata > Aves > Passeriformes > Viduidae > Vidua > Vidua macroura. The sequence continues at coordinate 66,366,081 of NC_071573.1, read as the reverse complement.
AGAAATCCCAAAAGCCTTCTTCCATGTCTCCACTATATTCAAAGTCAGACCTCCACTCATCATTCTTGAGGGATCTCAGCTTGCCTCAGGAGAAGGCTCTGCCATCCTCAGGGCTGATGACAGTTTTTGAAAGTTTGGCAGAGCTGAAGAGAGATTTCCTGCTAGCTCTGCTTTTCTTAGCTTGCATAGCAAGAAATTTCCAACATTAATGGGGTTAATATTTTTTTAAATGTTAAACTGAGGGGATGCTGGCCCAAAGAGTGACGAATCAACCTAGTAGTGGGTGAACTGCAAAGGCTTAGCTATTTAAAATATGCAGACTTGCAGTTTCCCACAGTGACTTGTTATATACAAATATCCTTTGAAAGTATTATATACGATCTTGGTTTCAGTTATGGTGCATGACAGAACCTGTCCCATCAGAACCCTATATGGCCTGGCATTTTATCTAAGATATGCTGAGCTCACTTCTCTATCTCATCAGGCTTTTAAGTTTTCCTAGATTGTGCTGAAGCATCTCCAAGAACTAATATTGCAAGGATGACTGTTCTGCACAGGGGGCTAAGCTGAGTCTGGGAAATATTGTATAAGTGCAGAAACAACTGTGTAATTAATAGTCATTCTTCAAGCTTGATATAGAAAACTGACCATTTTACTAAAATGCCTAGAAATGGTCCACCTCAGTTTTTTCTTTTTATGTTTCTGTCCCCTATTTCCAAGAAAGGGTGCTGCAGTGCTCTTAAATAAAATATGATAGCATTATACCAGCATACATTAACTGAGAATTACACAGTATTGAAGTGGTGATAATCTTTCTCCTCTGAGCTAGCAGAAAAATGTGATCATCTGGCACAACTAAAAAGATTATTTCTTCCCAGAACTCTCAATTCCTAAAATCTTGTGGCTGAATCCCAGGTTATCAGTGTGTTAGTCTTAGGAAAAAATCTTTGAAGTTGGATGTCAGGAGCACGTTGAAGGAAGAGACTTTTAAAACAGGGCAGACAATGTGTGCGCCTTTCATTGCAGGTATTCCAAGGCAACTCCAACTCTGGTGACATAGTGCGCAACAACTTCATCCCTCCCATCGTGGCCCGTTACGTGCGGATTATCCCTCAGACCTGGAACCAAAGAATAGCACTGAAGCTGGAGCTGATGGGCTGTCGAATAATGCCAGGTAGGGGGTAAGCAGTGCATGGTGCCTCTGAAGCCCCCTGTGCTGCCTGGTGCCACTGATGCCCCCTTCTCTCTTGCAGCTAACAGTTCGTTCACGCATTCCATGTGGCAGAAACCGAGTCAGAGCACAGAAACCTCCCTTGGAAAAGAAGACAGGACTGTTACAGAGCCCATCCCCTCCGAAGAAACTAGCTTGGGTAACACTACCTAGTGCTGCATTTTCTCTAGGATGCATCATGTCTTCAGCCCAGTCTGAGTGAACTTTAAACTTTCTCACAAATCAAAACTTTTATTTTCCCTTCAGACTTTATTAATGACAGAGAGAAGAAGGAGGAGCAATAAGTTCTTTTTGTCTTAAGGCACAGAAAGAGATTGAAAGCCTTAATTTTCCTTGATGTGTTAAACATTGGGCTTTGGTTTCCCTGTCATATTGGTTGATTTGCCATGCTTGGTGGGTGGCTCAAGGGAATACAGTGAGCACTCAGCAGCAATTTTTGGGAGAGTTCTTCCTCACTCTCATCCTGTATTTTAGAATTTTTTAGTATGTGAAGGAGTCGTCTCACAAAAGTATTATCTTCTCTCCACACAACCATGACTCCTTCCAGAGCAAGTTCCCACCTGAAAGCAGCATAGAATAGTGCCTGATTGTGTAATTAAACACTCTTCCATAATGCCTGTGTTTATGGGGGCTCAGACAACCTTAATTTGTGTAATTCTCCCTGAATTTACAGTCTTCATCTTTTAATGTTGTGGAGCTAACTTCTTAGACCTTAAAAAGCAAACAAACAAAATTTGGTGCTTATACTGACTGGTGGGCTCATACCCAGGCAGGAATTGCCAGACCCACTGTACCAAATGCCCACTGTACCCATTGGCAGCTGAGAGTTGTAGAAATACCTCTGTGAAAAAACTAGTTGTAAGAAGCAGTCAGTGGAAGAAAAAAAAATTTGAAATTGCTTGCCAAGAGCAAACAAGCTCAGTTCATCTGTGCAGCAGTATGAGTAAACCATCCATGTACACTGAAAAGGAAATCTACTGAGATTTCATCTGCTAAACTGTAAATACCCTGTGGACACTTCTACTGCCTTATTCTCACAGCTGGCAAGTGTCTGTAGAAACAGGGAATGGCACACTCCTGACACAAGAGCCACCCCACTGCTAATTTTCAAATCCCTGCTCTAAAGCATGTTGTGTTAGAATTTAACAGCAGCTAAACAGGTTTTTCCCTAGGTTCCCTCATGGAAATCTTTGAACTATTTTGACTGAAATGTTTCAGCCAGTTCAGCATGAGCCAGATACTTGGCATGTAAAATTGCAGTCTCCTTTGGCAGATTTATAAGCAACTGCAAACAGAGTGTGCATGAGTGGCTTTTTAAAAGTCATCTAGTGTGTAATAAGAACTGTTCTTTGTAAGGATACATATAGATGCCAAGTATAACCCTTGAGAAAGTATATTCAATTATTTTGTTTCAACATTGTTCCACATGTGTACATGGCATCCAACCATGGCTGAGGAGTAGTCTTTTAGTTTTACAGTTGTACATTTTCATGCTCTCTTCAAGAAGCATTCCTGCAACACTATCTAACTTCTGCTGTAGTAAAAATTACCAGCTTTAGAGTAATTTACCTTTTAAACTTTTATCCCTTCTTTTTTTTTTTTTCTCATGCAGGTTTAAAGCTTACAGCTATAATTGTCCCCATCTTCATCGTGCTGTTTCTGTTCTTGTTCTCTGGAATTTGTATCTGCACAGCCCTACGCAAGTAAGATACTGGTTTTTGTCAAAGGAGGCATTTGTGAGTACCTAGCTAGCATGTCCCACTCCTCTTTCCAGAGCCTCCTTACCAGGGAGCTGGGAATTGATCCTATTTGTCAGTCTTTCTTTAAAGTAGAACCCACCTGTCTCTGTAAATTGTATTTCTTACTGTATGCCTCCTCTAGTCAGAGAAAAGTGAAGGTAAAGCAGGTCAGAACTGTGCATAGCCAGCTGTTCTCTTCAGCCTACCATATACCTACAAGCACTGAGGTTTAAAGCAGTCAAAGACCGGACAATTTCTACACCAAAGCCAAATAAAAATTCAGTGAAGGGAAGGAAGATTTAAGCTATCTATCCAGATAATTTTCTTTTATTTCTCTCTTTTATTTTCTTTTAGTTTCTTTTATTTCCCTCTTTTATTTCCCACTCCCTTAAGTTAGAGCACTTGACCTAGCATGCTGGAAGCAGAGCTCAGCTCTGTGGAGTCACACATACAGTGGTGCAAGCAGCTAAAACTAAGCTATTTCATCTCACAAGACTGAAGACTGGAAGAAGCAGTGCTAACTGTGCTTCCTGCTAGATGCCCATTCCTGTGAACCTGCACTTGCATGTCGAACCAGGAAATGCTTTTGTCAGCAGATGGGGATTTGGAAGTGTAAGCAATGCTCTGGTGATGCTGCTTCATCACCAGTGATACTCAGCTCTGCCCTGGATTCCCAGTAAATCTATAAAATAGCCAAAGAATTCAGAAGAGCAGAACCCAAACACAGCCCAGAGTGACATATCTAAACATAGACACATCAAACTAATGAGTGCCAGCCCCAAAAATTTGAACACCAGCACTCACAACTTGCACATAGATGGAGAAAAAGAAAATGTCAAAGTGCTGGTTTGCATGCCTGATGTTCTAGTAAACAACAACCTCCAGGAAATCAAAGTGAGCCTTGTCCTCAACCACTAAGTAAATAGGCTCTGCTGGAGCTAAGGCATGAAGCTGAAATGCTGTAAGTACTGATGTTTATAAACCCTTTTCTCTCCTCTCAGGCGAGAAGCCAAAGGACTTTCATATGGATTATCCAGTACTCAGAAATCAGGTTAGTGAAGAATCATGCACTTTGTCCTGTCCTGTCCACTGGGCCAGCAGGAAGGGGTTTATGCAACTGAGCATTTAATGCTTGTGAAATAGCATCCACATTTCCTCATTCAAATTCACCTCTTCATACAAGGGAAACAGCAAATGATAGTCCCACTTGTGTCATCCTAGCACAGTGCCCTGAGAAACAATATAATTTGGTTTCTATGACAGAAAGGCAATTAACAAAAGATCTATTATACAGAGTGCATAAATTAGCATGTAAGAGTGCTCCCAGGTGCCCTCCTTTTCCTTCCCACTTCCAAAATACCTATTTTGCAGAAAATTGCTGCTTTTCTTTTCTTTTCCCCACAGCAGAGGGGATTGCCTTTCTCTAAGAGAGCAAGGGATAATAATTTTTTATGGCTTTAATATTTTCTTCTCACTGCCCTCCCTGACTGAAACTGTATTTATAAAGTCTAATAACAGTGAACTGTATTGAATGAGGGATTGGCTTGAGCACACTGCTTTAGGAGATGACTGCAAAATCCTGATGAAGTATTTTCTTTGTCTTGCTCAATAACATTTTCTAGAGTGGGGTTCCCATCAGCTTGGCAGTTGGGGTGTTTTTCCTGGCCAACCATTTCTGTAGAGGAATATCCTTCTGAAACTCGTCTTTCCATAAAAAAACCAAACCACTGAGCACTTCATATGTCTCTTGACAAGTCTCTTGCAATAGCTCAGCTCCAAAATTTCAGTAGGTGCTGACGTCAGTGAAAGGAACGCTGTTACCCACTGCAGCTCACCCTCATTAGAAAATTAATTTGTACTTAACATCATATTTGCTAATATGATTTTTCAAGGTCACATCATAATCCTTTCTCACTTGCTAATGAGGACAAATCCCAAGAAATTGGAGATAGCCTCTTACCCAGTCAGTTCATTTGTTGTATGTCTGCTTCATGAATCAAGCTCCTAAGCCCTTGTGAACCAAGCTTGGGGCTTACAAAGCTGTGAGTCAAACTCACCTCTCCACAGACCTCCTGGTACAGGCTCCAGCAAGTCCCTGCCACTGTGGATTTTTTTCTTTTATGTCTTACAAGGATGTTGTGAGAACAAGTTAATTGATGAATGCAAGTGCTCAGATACCAGTAAAACAGAAGCCACATTAATCTACAGAAAAAAGGAGAAATTTTAAGCATTATTTTTGCCACATATTCAATGCCAAAACAGAACTGACTTACAGTTGGTATTTTATCAATATACTTTGTTAAGACATCACTGTAGGCACCTACAGAGTTTGAGCCCTTCTTGCCAAAAAATCTTATATAAACTTGGAAATCCCAGTTGATGATTCACTTCTTACTTCACCCTCCAAATTTAGGGGGCTTTTTTAAAACAAACAGCCCATTTTAGTCATGTTTTAAACTATTTCAATATATTGACAGTAATGAGTATACCAAAAATTAAACTTACTTGTCAGTCTTCTGAGTCCATGCATTTAACTTGCTGATAAGCCTTATATTTTCATTTCTTTTTCATAGGTTGTTGGAAACAAATCAAGCAGCCCTTTACCAGACATCAGTCAACTGAATTTACCATCAGCTATAATAACGAGAAGGAGACACCACAAAAGCTGGATCTGGTCACCAGTGACATGGCAGGTAACAGCTGCTCCCGCTCAGATGGATCCCTTTTGCTCTGTGTGCAAAGACAGTAACAGAGAGAGGGATGGCCCAGCAATGTGACAAGCTTCAGCTCTTATGCAAGCTGAGGCTCAGGAATAGATTTATTCATGTTCATCCCAAATGTATAGTGAAGCAGCTATAAATATATTAGGGAGGGAAAGACCCGCTGTTTTGGAATTTTGTTTTCTTGGAGTTGTTGGAAAAATTTCCTGACTCTGAAATGGTTATAGCTGAAGGTAATGATGGAAGGCGCTCAGGCATGGATGAAGTGCCAGAATGTGCCTAGGATAGGATTGCTTCCCTTTGCTGACTAATTTTTGTGTTTCTGTTTAAACACAAGTGTCTCTGGAAATAGAACAAAATATGATGCCCCTTGCTGCTGATCAACTAGAAAAATTACTTGGTTTATGGTGGGATTTCATGCCTAGCTGGAAGTTGTGCTAAGATTCCCGTGCAGCTTTCCTGAACTATCTGGGAGATGAGGTCTCCTGAAGAGGAGGCAGGTAGATGAGAGAGAAGAAGTAAGCCAACCACAGCACTTCTCTCCTGTGTTACCCTGGCTCCAGGTCATTGTTTGGATAGAGCAAATCCCAATGAAAGAGCATCAGTACTATTTGCATCCCAAAGGGATGATTTTTTAATTCATCCTCTTAGCACATCTTATCCCCCCCTAGTCTAGTCTGTCTGGTAAGGCTAGTGAGACCAGCCATTTCATGGGATCAGTGATCAGCACTCTTGAAGAAAGATTAGTTTCCTGTTTCCAGCCTCCAGACCTTAGAAATTCCTTAGAATTTCTTCATTGTGTTTGGCAGAGAAATACATTTAAAAAACAAATGGATGGTTACTGTAATTCCATATGGTGCTGCTCTCAATATCTTTCAAAGACAGTTTCAATCCTTTATAGAAACTTTCAATATAAATATGCAGAGACCCAGTTTTAAGGAAAAAGAATGAATAAAGGTTGCTCACAAAATATTAGGTTTTTAGGTTCCTTGGCCATATCTGGGAAGTCTTTGCTCTCTCCACCATCCCCTCCTGCTGTGTTTGTGGGAAATCTAAACTCTCAGCCTTGCTCAGGTATATTCCCAGCCTTAGCATTTCACCTGTAGTCTCCTTAAAAATAAAAAACGTGAAATAAGAACATGAATGCAACCTAGAAATGTGCCATTTAATAATTTAATTGCAGAGAACACACAATTTGCATACAAGTTATCATGCTACATGGAATTCCCTCACTTCAGACCCCCAGCTGCCTGCTGGTTCCCAAAGGCAGCCAGGAGGAAGCCGAGATGCTCCATCCTGAGCGAGAGAGGTTTCTGGGGATGGCGGCAGCATTGCTGGGGAGAGCTGCACTACTTACTTAGAGAAATATCATAACACCTTCACCCTACATGCTGAAGTTTGGGACACAGCCAGAAACTGCCAAAAAGATTCACAGGACATATGGGATCGAATTCGACGCTCATGTCAGATGAACCGCGATGCCAGAACAGAAACCAAGCTAACTTCTTCACGCCTGCATGAAAACACGATACTTCAGCAGTGTCATTTACTAGAGCTGTTCAGGCCACCCTTAGTATCTGTAAGAGATTGTCGCCAAAGCAAGAAAGTTAGAACGTTTGCTTTTCTCATAATAGTATTGCTTGTTTTTTCAGGAAACCTTCTCGTTCAGTTCTCCTCACATGGCAGCCTGGCACCTACCTTAGCTAGAGGTGCAAACACACACTCCTTGAGGCTGTGTTCCCTCCATCTCACTCCAGCTCCTGCTCAGGCTGTTTGCCTTAGGCCAGCTCTATCCCTGCCATCCCCCTTGACTGGGTGACTGCCCAGTTCCTCTGGCAGCACCATTCCCACTTCTCCCCCCAAGCTCATTCCCCCTGGCACGCCTGCAGCCATGCTGAGCTGGCTTAGCACATTTCACACTTCCATTGACTCTCTTGGCTGCCGTTTTGCCTAACTTCATCCTTCTTGTCAGTCAGCTGCTGTGAGATGCCTTTTAAATAAAGCCGGCTCGTTAAGAATCCTCTGGGCATTTTAATTATTCCAAAAGTGGAACACTCATTTTGGAGAACTTCTTGCTTGTGGATCTTCATGCAATGTCCTTTGTCCAGTTTGTTGCTAATATTTTGTTGACCTCACTATTTTTTAGGGCTTTCAAGTACACTCCAGAAATGTTAACTTATTTGGGAGGGTAGGTAGGGAAAGGGAGGGAGGGAGTAGAAAAAGAGGTGGCAGATTGGAGCTTCTCTGTGGAAGAGTTTCTGCCGTGTTCTGCAACTCTTGCTCGCTGAAGGAGGTTACAGGATTGGTGTTGGGGAAAGGTTTCCTCACATCCCCAGTAACCACATTTTTGAATAACAGAGTAGTTTTTCAGTATAAAATACCCATCTATGCATAAGTATTACATACACAAGATAATCAGTCTATGCCTTATTGAGCATTTCATGCTTCCTTTTAGATTATCAGCAGCCTCTCATGATCGGAACTGGGACGGTAACGCGTAAAGGATCTACTTTTCGCCCCATGGACACCAAAGAGGAGGGAAGAAGGGGGAGTTCTGAGTTTGAAAATCACTATCACTGCCCTCACAGAGCTAACAGGCACGAATATGCTCTGCCCCTGACCAGCCAAGAGCCCGAGTATGCCACCCCCATCATAGAGCGGCACATAGCAAGAGAAAATAATTTCCCCCCTGAGAACGGCTACAACGTTCCTGTCGCCTCATCTCAGATACAGTCCCTTACCGCTGGCAGCTTCTCCAGTTCGTGTAAAACCGACACCAGGAACGGAGACTATCAGACACCCCAGAGTGTCATAAACTATGACAAACCCAAAGTTAATGGTGTTCTGACCTCCATGAGCTACAGCACAGACTACCAGAAACCCCAGCAAACTGCTCTCGGGGGCGAGGGTTACTCCACGCCCAGAGACTGCCTAAAGCCCATAAGCCAGACAGCAATGACAGCTCTCTTGTGATTTGCCGAGCAGGAGCGGCACGGTGCGCAGGAACGTCACTGCACAGCTTTCTGAAGTGAAAACAGAGTTTGGAGGGACTCTGCTGTGGGAGGCAGAAGGCAAACAAGCCCTGTGTACATAATATTGCTGTCTTGCTGGGTTCTGACATCTGAAGAAAGCATATGCTGTTTATCACTGTTTATAGCAAGAGAGATGTTATCAGTGAAGACTGTACATCTTATTTTCTGTAACTGATCTCAGTGCTCCATTTGCAATGTGTGCAATTTGTACATAGCTTTTATTTAAGGAGAATTTCTTAGGTTTCCTTTTCACCTGGGAGTTTGAAAGGATTGCAGGAATGCCTATTTAAGAAAAACAGTCCTCTTTTTCTGTCTTTATCTTACCTGCTGCTGTACTGGCAGCTGTAAATGGTGTATCTTATGGTTGTGTTGATTCATTTCCTTTCCTATGATAACTGAAGATTGGGCTGTAGTTCTAACTGGGAGGATAGAAGTTAAACTTCTTGCTGCATAATGTGCATGAGAGAAGGCAGCTGAGTATTTAAATACTGTGCTCAAACACAACTTCCCAGCTGCTTTTTTAGCAGCAATTCTCACATGCTTGAATTTGATCTAGTGTACAAGCTGAGCCCATCGAACTTGCAGTTCATCTTAGAAAACAGGTCAAAAGGCTGAAACTGGTTTTGGGTTCAAGCCATGGTTATCACTCCACAACAAGGAAAAAAAAAACAAAAACAAAAACAAACAAACAAACAAAAAACCCAAGACCAAACAACATATCCAATACCAGTTAATCTGGATAAGTTTTGTTGGTTTTTTTTTGTTTGTTTTTTTTTGTTTTTTTTTTTTAATTTAGGAAGTGTGTGTATAACCAAAATGTGAATTTACAGCTGGGAAGTCAATGCTGTTCAAGCCCTAGCTGATTCTTTTGCTGCTAAAACTATAAGGAAATTTGTTCCTTGGCACAAAGCAGCAAACTTCCTGAACTCTTTATTTCTCCATTAGGTATTTTTCTGTTATATAAATTTAGTGTAACATTTGTCTTAGAAGTATTTCAACTAACTGAAACACAGTGTGTGTATGGGTTACTGTTGCCGTTAAATTTGCAAGACACCAGATCAGCACTGTTGTTTTGGAATAGTTTTTCTTTTGCAGCTAATGTTTCCCTTAGTTCTGTTTTCAGACAAACTTGAAAAAGCTTGGGATTGGGTGCAATGTATCGCACAGTAGCTGGCTCCTCTTTCAGCAGGGGCAGCTTTGGAGCAGAACAGCTTCTGGTCATGATTGGGACCGTTCACTGCCCTTCTACCTCCAGGACTTGGGGCATTTCTTTGAATTCAAAAGCTTGTCCTAAAATGTCAAGAAGCTATATACTTCTGTGAAGAAAGAATGGTGCTATACTTAAAGCACAAGGTTGGGAAACGAGACCAGTAAAACCTGAGTTCTGGGAAAGCCGCTCTTTGAAGGCCCTCCCTTTATTTCCTTGTATATAAACGGGGTGATTTGCAAAGGATGCAACGAAGATTGATCAGTCTGTTCGCAGAGTGCTTTCAGATCTCTGGGTGGAAAGTGCTGTCAGAGGACAGACTGGTTGCAGTGGTACTGCTCACAAATACTGCTGACTCCGGCCAGACCTGAACTTAAGGCAAGCTCTGAGTGGGTTCTTTGCATACCCTTGTTTTGCAGCCTCAGGTGGTGCCATTCCCCCGCGCTGCCACACCGTGCATGCGATTCCCGTGCAGAGAAGAAAGAGTCAAGGTAACCTCGTAGCCTTCCTGTGTTTGCTGTCAATACAGTTTCTGTGAAATGTCTAAAACACCTCAGGTCCTGAAGTGAAACAGCAGCAGCCTGTTTGTTAGACCGAGCTGGGCGGTGTTGTTTACCTTCTGTTGTTTACATGTCTGTGTAAATAAAGAACACTGGTATTTGTAAATCAGCCACACAGGCCTGCCACTTCACTCAGTGACTCGATTATCTCTGCACGCCCACTCCCGCCACATACCCTGCAGGGTGACAAGGAAGTGTTCCTTACGCCCTGCAAAAGTGCCAGTTGCGCTGCTGCAATTCACGGCTCCAGTGTGACAGGCTAAAAAAAGATTCTCTCAGTGCCCCATTTAGCCCAAATTTTCTGTTCATAAGCTCTAGAGAAGAAGAACCCACAAACAAATTCCTGCGCCAAACCCCACTGCAGGATGCATATGATTGAGGAAAGGATGAGGATGCCCTCCTGATGAGCTTGAAACCAATCCTCTGCCCACACAACTAATTAGCCTGACTTGTCACTTGACAAACAAGTCAGTAATCAGGCCTACTCCCCACCTAATGAGGCAGCTAAGGAACACAGCAATGCAAGGGGACCAGGCAGCAGATGAAACTAGTTGTATTATAATGAACTTTTTGCATATTTCTGCCACATGCTTGACACATCTGCAACATGGTACAAGTGTCAAAAGCTTATTGGCAGAAGCATCTGCCCATTTCTGCTGTCATTCAAACCCATCTTAACACAGCTGATTTAGCCTAATGGAAAGTTTGGTCTCAATTTGCACCTTGCCTTCATCCTCACCCTCCTCAGAAGTAACACAACAAACCTGCAAAGCTGGGTTAAAATGGATCCCCAGACATCTTCAGCCTCCCTTCACAGTGGCTTAGTGCTGACAGGGACAGAGGCAGCACATCTCCTGGTCACTGCCATGGTGCTTCATGGTTCACAGCTGAGTGGCTGCTGAGCATGGTTAACACTAAAAGCCTCAGGCCTCTCCACCTTGGCCCAGGAAGGTTTTAGCAACCCCAGTAGCAGATATGCAAGGGAGCTTCCTACCCCACGTCTTTGTATCCTAATGGTGGTAGAGATACAAAATCCTGGTGTAGGAATGAAAGAGATTGCCTGAATCTTACCAGTGCCCATGCCCATCCTCATGTGCATCCTCTGAATGGCTTTTTACATACTGATACATCAAACTCCAGCTTGTCTACATCAGCCTGTCCTCACTGCCAAAGCCAGATGCGGGTATAACACAGGCAGCCTTATAAAACATCCCAGGTTTAAAAAGCTTTGTTCCACAGTGAAGGTTAGAGTATGCACTATTTTGGGATATTTCCACACTCAGAAGGCCTGTTAGGTCTAGATCTCTCTCCAGCATCTCTAGAGATTGTGTGAGAGCAGAGTCTGATCCTCTGGTCAATGGAGACTTCCAGTGGTGTTTTGATACCAAACTTCTTCCCCGAGCAGGCACTCCCAGTGGGTTGGAACAGAAAAGCCAAGCCAGAGTCCACAAGAAGGTTAAATATTAACTGCTCCTGGCACTTAGGACCTGCCTGTGCCATTGCTATTGACAGCAAGGCGCTGACTTTGCTGGGAACAGGGGCAGCCCTGTAACTAACTGCACGTCTGACTGAGGGAACCGAAGGAGGTGACTCTTGAGGTAAGTGTAAAAAATGGTGTCAGCTACCTACAACTCAAACCAAAAAAATGACAGCATGCATTTCCAGCTGGTGCCTTATATTTAAAACACAAACAATTAAAAAAAAAAAAAGCCTCCAACAAAGGTTCCAAAAATACCACAGCAAAACCACACACTTTCTTTGCTCTGACCTCCTTAGACTGGAAAATAGATCACAAATTCCTATTTCTTCTATCAAGTACCTTTCTAATGCTCAATACAAAAGCCTTTTTTCCTATCAAGAGTAATTCTAAGGAGTATTTTTCTATTTCTTTTAGTTGCTAAACATCAGATATTAAACCTTACCTTAGTACCTACCACAATCTTTACATCCAACAGGCAATAGATTAAAATTAGCCCTAGACTGGAATTAGGATTTTCTGGCTCAGGGTATGTCCTGGTTAGAACATTATCTGCTCTCTTTTTATGATCTTTGGATCAACAGCCTGGCCTCACTTCCCTTTCCAGACACCATCCACAGGATGGGTTCAACCAGCTCAGTAGCCCACTTATTACATACAGCAGTCTGCAGAGATGGGGGCATGCAGGGAAAGCCCTGAGGCTATTCTGCACCCCTGGCATCTGAGGAGTGTTGTGAGCACTGTGCTAAAATGGCAGTAGTCACAGCAGTGTCTCTAGCACCTGTGTGTAAATGGCAGATCCCTGCCTCCTTATTTTGAAAAGACACAGGAGGTTGGATTCGAATCTCTAGAAGCAGCTTGGTGAATCCCATGGCTGGTCTGCATTATTGGCATGGCTAAAACCTGGGAAGATTAAGTTTTTAATACAGACTTCTTTCAGATTTTTCCCACTGACTGCCAGAGAATTGGCAGTCCTTCACTTCATGGGCAGATTTTAGTGGAACCCTGTCTGAAGAAATAAACATTCCTTACACAGGATGGGAATATCAGGCTATACGTCCCATTACAGAAGCAGATACCTAACTGTGTTTACCTGTTTGGTAGATCACTATCATTAAAACAAAAAGTGAAAAAATGAAAAGAGTTCTAAGAAGGGAGTCTGTTGTCTCAAAGCAGTCCTGCAGGATCAGAGGCCCACTGAAAAGTAACCTTGTAGAAATCCATCTGTATTCTTCCATCCACCCTCTCTCCAAAATCAGGTAAAGCTTTGCTCAGCAAGTGGGCCTCCTAAAGGCTCCCCAGCCTGTAATCAGGCCAGACCGAAGGAATGACAAGGTTATGTTGTTGCATTCCTTTTTCCTTATTATTTTCCATAATAAAAATTATGTATTGCCCTTTTCTTTCCAATGTCATCTATGATGTTTGTCCTGACCTCCAGCCTACATTGTGATCAGTACAGTGTGAAAGCAGAATTTACTGTTTCATTTGAAACTCATCAGTTTGTTGATACCTACACTGAAAATTACCCTGCCATAGCTGTGTGGGGTTAAGAAGATTACCAGTGCAATGCCTATGAATTACTGAAGATAGAGTGAGTTTCACAGAACATACTTATTTAAAAGGAAGGTGCCATTTCTGCACAATCAGTTTCAAACTTAAAATAGAAACCTCTCCTGAGGGCTTCCTTTTTTTGAAGCCCCTTCCTCCCCCCGGTACAGTCCTACAATCCATTAAGGACATGTGACAAGGAGTCAGATAAAGTATTTCTAAACTAGATAAAGACAAGAGGGAAGACATCCTTAGTTGGAAAAAATTCCTGGTACCCATGATAAGGAGGATGCCTCACATCTAACTTTCTGTGCTATCTCATTGTATAGTCTGGACATGAGAATTTGGAGACTTTCATTCAAATGTCACCAATTTGTTTAGGCTTTGCCTCACATTAAGTGGCTGTAAGTCCTGAAAAACCTTTGCCATCTACAGTAGGCAAAAGTTATTTAGTAACCTCTTGTCCTGGGCTGAGTTAATTCATTACTTAGACACTCACAGCACAGCTACTGCTCTGCCATGTGACATCCAAGAGATTATCATCCTGTTTATTTTTGTATAGTCACAAGTACAAAAAAATAAATCCAGGAAGGAGACAACTTAATCAAGTTAAAGGACAACATATTTTTTTACCATAGTAAAAAATGAAAGTCAACAAATAAGACATAGTAGTGTTACTAAGGCATTTGTGCCCTGAATAATCACCCTGAACAGACCTCAAGAATCCATAATTTTGACTAGACACAGAATTTTTAAGACTTTACTGGAAAAGCTCCCTTGTATTATTAATGTATTAATCTGCATTATTGGCTAACCCAAAGAGGAATTGTACCCTGAATATCCAGCATTTCCTCCTACTAAGTCTGAGCTACCAAAAAGAATGAGAAAATGTACAAACATAACAAATTATTCAAAGCTTGTAACATTCTCTCAGCCAAATGAGATGACAACAGACAATAATAGACTTTGAAAACACATGTATGTTGCCTACTAGAAGGCAGGCAAAAAGGTAGGGAGGGAGCCAAAATTTTAGGCTTAAGAGAAACACTAAGACAAATTTAAATCAAACAATATAAAAACACATAAAAATGGGTGATGCCTGAGCCATGACAGGGAAGTCTTCAGAAATCTTCCTCCATGAGGAGTGGCAGATAACAGAGAAGATGTTGATGCTTGCCATAAAACAAGGGGAGAAAAGACCCAAAAAGACAGTAACAGTACCCACCAGCCTGGCCATGGTCTGAACAATTTAACCCACTGAGCATATACTAGAAACCAGTCTTTACAAATGTGTTTTGTGCATCTTAATTTCTCTGGCCCAGGCAAACACCATTTCACAGATGGGCGAACTGAGATAGACAGCTATGCTGCCACCTGTCCAGAGCTGTAGCAACAAATCAAACATATCCAAAAACGCAAAGCCTTCTGAAAACACCAACCACAAACCTGTGAAAAGTCCTCTGTTGAGCAGGGAAAGACAGGGGTGATAAAGACTAAGATGAGCTAGCAGACCTCACTTGAAGAGGCAGCTTTTCTTCACATCTATGGCTAAGCTTTTTATCCTTAAGTGACACCATCTGTTCTGACAGACAGTTTTATAAAATTTGAATAAGGTGACCTGGATAAAGCATGCCTGTTATATGGAAATGCTAGTGTCATATGTGGATGTGAAAAGGTTGTGGATGGTTCACGCATCAAGTGCTTTCAGCGTCTCATCATAGAAGGCCACACAAGCCTTTTCTGACAAGCCACAACACAAAGCAAGCCATGCTTTTGGTAACAATGCTGCAATAAGTCTTCTGCTATCTTACAAAGACCTTGCAGATGGCATTCATACTCCTTAAAGTATTAATGTATAGAGGTAACTTTTTAACATATGAGTCATAGTCCATCCTCCCCCCTTTATAATAAAACTGCATCACTGTACAAGGACCAGCAGCAAGGACATAAATATGTCTCTGCTGACAGGTCTATTGATCACCTGGTTAATGGCAACAAACAAGGCCTGCAGACTGGACTATCATTTGGTGGTCTCTGGAAGGGAGCACCAGTAGAGAAAAGACAATGGTGGGTCAACGTGAACTGACCTTCATCTTTCTCCAACCAAGAGGCCTCTGTCTGAACCTGGACTAGAGCAAAACACAATTGTCATCTCTTTTTTTCCTGCTTCTCCTCACCTGTCCTGACCATGGGCGGTCTCTGTTCCAGCAAAGATTCCAGGAACGTGACAAGGCTGGTTCTGTACCATGGTTGAAGGGCACTGGCAAAGCACAGGCAGGAGTATTTACGAACTTACCTGGCATCTCACTTCATGTTTTATCACTGCATTCGGTCCCTTCTTCTGGAAAGCCTTAACCCATCCACAAACAAGAGATAAAACATTTCACTGCTTCTCTCTGAGCTTGTAAGAGAGCAGAGCACTCATTTTTTAAAGTAATTGATGGGGATAATCAAGTGTTTTTAGCAAGTTATGAATGCAGAGCTGTATGTAATTATACTTGTCCGTGTTTATGAGTGTTTGGACATAAATTTCACTGATATATAGAAAGGACAATTTTAAACTGTAGTTATGTGCCATCTGCAAACTACTTGCTACAGGATGTCAATTAGACTAGATGTTAATTATTTTAAGATTACATGTTTCTAGAAATAGTTCTAATGAATAAAATTTTTCTATTTTTTAATTAAAAAACCACAACCAACCAACCAAACCACAAAAAAAAAAAAAAAAACAACCCATGAAACAATAAGTTCTGTTTCTCAAGTTTCGTTAATGCTGAAGACTGGAAGGAAGATGCTGCCCCCTCTTGGCACCACACACAAATGCAAGTACTTTGCACGGAAAAAGAAGATTCTGGTCACAAATTGCAATTACCAAGTAATAGACAAGTTTGGAAGTGGAAAACAGCATAAGAACTGACACAGCCCCAAGTACATTTGCCTGCTTACCCAGACCATTCAAGACAACCCCATTAGCTTAGTAAGGTGTGTGGGGGGGTCATAATACATAGAATTGCCATCTTATTTTAAAATAAAAGTTTGTAGTATGTGACCTGGATTTAAAATACTACTTAAAATAATACTTAAAGGAGCACCCTAATTCTGCTGGCTTCCTGAATTGCCTTACAACACCCCACATCTCTCACAAATTAGAACACCTAAACTGGCACACTGGATAAAAAAGGAAGATCTAATAAACATGAAAGCCTGCAGTAGCACTCAATTACATCTATACAGAAATCGCCCTTTATCATTTATAGAAAGTCAGTTTCTCTGTTCCAAGCCACCCTCAGAAGCTGAGGGTACCTACTGCAGGGTTTAAATTGTAGCACCCATGGGGAATCCCTTCTGACAGAACCACAGACTACCATGCAAATTATAAATTAAACCAAGAGGAACCGATGCATTTATGGGCCTAACTCAAAGGCTTTACTTCTACAAGAGGATCAGCATGGGCAACCTGTAGCAACCTTCTTCCCTGATCTTCAGCAGAAGAGTCAACAGTGGCAAATTCTCTACAGGTTGTTCCGGCAGGGATTGAATAGGGACACTCCATTTCTTATTGAAAGGGAAAGCATTCAAGTCAAGGACATTTCCAGCAGTGTAAGCCCAGTGGCCCAAATGTGTAACTATTCCAGTTCAGGAGCACGGCCTTTAATGCTCCTATTCCCCTAAAGAAATTGATGACAGACAGAAACACTTGGGCAACAGCAAGTAAAGTAACATTAGAAAAAACATTTTCATGGAAATCAGACTCATTTCATTTGACAGAAGTAATATCAATGCAAATATTTAGACAGTTCATAGGCAAATTAAGATTTAATCAAAAGGATTTACAAAGACTTACAGATATATTTGAAGACTTGCAGTTTTAACAGAAAAGTTACCAGCTGTCTCCCAAGCACCCCTGACTTCCAGCACTACAGGCTATCAAAACATGTCTGTGAATGCCTGTGCTTTCACTTGTATTTACATTTTCCTAACCTCCTGATTGAGACCTAGCCATTGAAAACCAGGCAACAGAGAGCTGATGGCCCCACAACTGATACAGGACAAGTGGGGAGCCAGCTACAGTTGCAGTGCTTTTGCATTTCAAAAAGGAGATTTGAAGAAATACAGATACCAAAAATTCTGATGGGAATTGTGATCACTATCTCCAGTAGAAAGTTACAAAGAAAAACTGTAACCAGTTCTCCTGGGATCAAAACATGGACTTTTAAAATACCTCTCATCCCTCTCAAGGGACTGGAAGAGCATACTCCTACAGAGCCTTCAAAACATTGGCAGCTCCAATGCTTAACCTAGGTAGAGCTGGAAAACACAAGCCTTAGCACATGAGGCAGAAGGCTGACAGAGACATCAATTTGGACAGCTGATTGAATCAAACACTTGTATAGTGTGGAAAATTTACCCAATGACTTAAAAGTTGTCACCTAGGAAATGAAAATCCTTGAAAAATACTACTTGGCCTTTTTCAACCATTTGACTCAGAAGCATCACGTCCTACACAGGAGCAGGCATCACGAGCAAAGTACATCTGTGGGAAGGGAACACCAGATGAACAAAGTAGCTAGGAGAAGGCTACTCTGAAGCATTAAAAGCAATATGAGAAACGAAAATCCACGAGAAAGGAAAATCCAAATAAATTATTTCTCTTTCAAAGTCAGCACGTTTTCCACTTCTCAACTCCTCGGTTCCCTTACAAGTGCAAAACTTCTAAAGAATTGGGAACTGCCTCCTATTGGAAAAGACACACTGGACAAGGTGATAGTATTTTCCAATTATTGTAGTATAAAGTTCAAGCTTATAAAGGCAAGCTTGAAATATGTTAGCCCATTTTTTTTCAGGCCATTGAGCTGAGGTTTTAATCCGCAAAACCAGACTTCTTACATATATCCTAAGTCAGGACGCGTTTCTCTTCTTGTCACGTGTGGGTCTCTGGGGAAAAAAACGCAGAGGACTCTTCAGTGACCACAGTCACTGGGAGCAGCCTCTGAGCTCCTTCAGCAGGACACTGGAACACAAAGAAATTTTGAATGATCTTCTTTGACCTCAGGTAACATAAAGAAGTAATTTTGTTTCTCCTCTTCCTATCATCTTCATTCATAGCTGCCTCTATTCCTCATTTTGTTTTACAACAACTCTAGCTAAATTTCTCCCCTTTCCCTCTTCCTTCCATCTGCTGAAGTCACCCATATCTAAACCCTCCTAAAAATTTAGAGCTAAAAAATAAATAGTTAACAGTTTCAAGCCTCACCAATTGTACATTCTACATCTTTTCATCCAATATGACTCAGCCTTGTCTATTGAGACAGTTCCTACGCTCACAGTTTTCTGCCCTCTGCTTACACACTCCCAATAAGTACCATAATTATACTACTACCAGTTACCACAGCACTGCCATTCACTTGAGCTCTCTGCTCATTCAGATGAACTCCATGCTTTACGGTGAGATGACTACTCCAGTATAGGTGAGAGATTATTTCTTTTACAATACAATTTAAAACACAAAACAGACGCTCAACTCAATCTGAACAAAAAGACTTAAACATCAGGACTGAAAGTTGTAACTTAAAGGGAAGTGATTTCTAACTGCAGTGGAAAACTTTGAATATTTCAAAATGCATGGAAAACAAACAAACACCAACAAAATAAAGAGAGATAAAGAGCAGTTTCCACAATTTTATCCAAATTACTTAACCCTTTGCAGGTCTAGGTCTTTATAGCTCTTCCTAGTCAAGGGCTTCAGAATATTTACAGTATACAGTCAGATCTGCAAATACTTTTTGGTTTTTAACTGAAAAACATTCAGTAGAAAATGCATCTCAATGAAATTTGAGACATGTCCTGTAACTATGTCTCTCAAAAAATTGTATTTTGCTCTTAACTATTGCCAGCCAAGACTAGATTAGTGTGAAACTTCACATTATGCTGTTTTGATTTCCCCCATATTAGCTTCTTGGCCAGGTGTGGACTACACACTTAACAGACAAAAAATACACACATGGCTTTTTTATATGTAAAAAGAGAAGAAAATGAAATACAACTCTGAATTGGGTGCAGAAATCACTGCAATGCAGAACAGTATATTTATTTACAGTGTAATAAAAATATATTATATTCAGCTTAGCTAGGTGTATACATGTTTTGCCAAATGTTCTGCTACAGAAATGAGAGTAACCCATAATGTAATTATGTTTGAACAAATACAATAAATACCTGTATTTTATTTGATACAACTGTGGATTAACATATATTGAGATGGATACAAACCCTCTTCACTGCCAAGAATACACTTCTACAAAGGAAATACTACATACAACCTTTGATCAAAGTTAAATTTATTGCCGTAAAGCACTTTCCTTATCTTACATGCTTTTAATTAACATTGGTCCCAGATGCCAACAAACACTGTCCACCTTTAGCTTAAAATACAATTGTCTTACTGAAGATTTTAATAGGAAAGGAATTATATACCAAAAAAATTGAAAAATTATCTTTAGAATATTATTTTATTTTTTAAGTAAAAATATATATACACACGCAAGTAAACTGTTTTACACTTTAAAAAATAAAAACGAAGTCTGAACACTGACTTTCCTCAGAAATTCTTCCAAGTCTAACTCATTCAACCTCTGGGAATCAGCAGGACTGAGTTTTCCAGTTACTGACAAAGGGGAGAATACACATTTGTCCATTGAATCTGGAAATCTCAACTTGCAGAACTTTTCTCAGTTTAAATATTAATCTCTAAGCATTTTGGTACGATTGCAAATAAACCAGTATGTTAAATCAGGTGGTAACAAGTCCAGTGTCCATGGAGACAGACTGTAGTGTCTGAGTGAAATCCTCCCATCCATGGCTTCCTAAACAAAGATTACAAAAACTGCTGGGAAGGAAATCTGGTGATAATTTACTGCTACCTGATATGTCTACTCCCAGTCATTTTCCTCAGCAATTGTTCCTTCTGTTGATCTCATATAGAGATAAAGAGGAGCAGAGAAAAGGTCCAGCAGATGAAGAAGAGAGCACAGCATCACATGAAACTGGCAGACAAGGAATGTTAGGAAAATAACTCTAGAAACATTCTTCCACTTCAGGCTAAAACTGATCAAATGCATTGAACAGAAAATACAGTGCACCATGAAGTAAGGAAGAAAAAATAAATAAAAAATTTCACCTTTCCCTCAAATAAAGGGAAACTGTACAGGAAAATTGAATGTCTTTTAAAAAAATTACAAGACTATTTGGACAAGTCTAATTTCTAAGAATTGCAGGAAGATTCCACACAGCAATGATTTTGAAAGACAAGATGACCAAAACTTAGCTTTCACCTGTCTCTTCCTGACAGAGAGGACACTGTGTGTTCCAGGCCACAGACAGTTTCAGAGTGCACTCTGCTTGAGTAGCTGTGGGAAAAACACAAATCTGGATGCAAAAGTTCTGGCAGTGGATTCATCTGCTAACACAGAGCCAATGTGTCCTCAAGTTTCTGAAGCTTCAGAAAAAGAAACATGCCTGGGGACCTGTTTCTTCTTCACACAGATTTATTTTTAAATACTAGTTTCTGTTCAGTGAAAACTGTACAGCCTTGACTATTTTAAAAACCTTCAACAGTATGCTGTACAACAAACACTAGTATAAAAAATGAACCAAATAATGTTACTCCACTAAGTAAGTGAAGCTCATGCACACGCACACACACACACAAAATGATTGTGTAAATAGCGAAGTTAAGGGATTTATAAATAGCAAAATCTTTGAATAAAGTATATACATTTTTAGGCTTTTTCTATAAACATATAAATATATATAGTGCTCCTAGGAGAGACAAGGTAACTGTGTTCTACATCACAACTTAGAACATAAGATTAATTGATGTTACTCTAAAGGCCTTTGATGTTTTCTTCTTATATATTTATACCCTACACAGTTAACACTTGCAAAGATATCTTTTCACATTAGTTCCTCTTTCAATGTACAAAACCATTTTACGTTACAGTTCAACAGCCTGCAGAGCAGTGAAAAGGAAAGATGGCACTGCATGCTGAAATAGTAAGTGCAAAGACAATGTAGAGCTTGTCTGTGGAGTGTGCTGCACTTCAGCAAGAGAGCTACAAATGGAGCATGAGAAACTGCTCAAGACACCATTCTCAACCTCCCCACCTGCAGACACACCAGGGGCCTTTAGATGCACACCAATAAAAAACTAGTTTAAGATACACTGCTCTCACAAAGGGAGTAACATTTGCTTCAACAGTAAGACAATTATAGGTTAATAGGACTGCCATAACATAACATAGATAGGGCCAGGCACTGTATGACTCTGAGAACATCCTGTAAAGTACTGTGCACTCAACTTCTACTTCTTTAAGAATTATTTTAATGTGAAATGAGTATGTTCAGTACCCATCAAAAGCACTCATTATTTCATAAGGTAAAGCTAACGATGACCAATTCAAACAACTCTGCTTTAGCAGTAACCATATCCATTAAAAAACAAATGCTAAATTGATGATGCTCAGAAAAAAATACCAAAGGGCTCACATTAATTGTGAGTAATTTTTCAATTAATTTCACTTTTAAAACCCCATACTATTCTGTTTAACTACTTTTGGAGCAAGTTTCAAATGGAACAAATGGTGGTGAATTTAAACAAAACCAAGAAATCCAAAAACCTCACTCATGAAATTACCATGGGCTGAACAATCATGATTAGCAAGCACTCCACTGCTTACATGGGTTTTGATAGTCTTTGCTCAAATAAAAGCTCTCATCTCTACCATTCTGAGGAAAAAAAAAAAGTGTTTTTTAAACTTACAGTTCAAAAATCCTAAATACAAAATACATGGATGTAATGGAACAAGTGTCCCCCGCATCTGTCCAGGGTTAAAGCATGTTTCACACCAAACTGAACATCAGTTGCCCCTTTAAAACATCCGAGGGTCAAAATTAGGCTAGTCACACATTATTCTTCTTCCTTAGGGACATCTATGAGATTAAAAGTGGAATGTACTGAGGTTATCCACTTTAAAAATCCCACCCTTTGGTGGGACTACTCTTTTTTATTAAAAGAAATTCATTTCACATGCTGTGTGTTCAATAACTACTGTGTGTCACGCAAAAGACAGTTTTCCACATTTAGAATTGCTCACAATGAAGCCCTGAGGTAACCGCCTTTTTTTTCCAGGCAACAGTAATACAGTTCCTTTTGACATTTAATCTTCCATTTACAACCTATACTAGTATATGCAACTTTAAGCAGTCAATATGATTATCAATTGTTCCCAAAGATGGGATCAGTCCAGGTTTTGCTTTTTTTTTTTTTTTTTTTGATAGTTTTTAGGATAAAGATTCAGCAGAACGGGCTAATTTGGGTGCAGTGTCTTCTAATGAAGCTTCAACTGAATTCCCCAGGTCTCCATTTTCATGTCCATCAATACTTGGCTTCTTATCAAACACTGCAAGTTAAAAAGAAAATTGATTTAAGGAAAGAAGCGATCTTGGGAAGGACAGATCAGTGATCCTTGTTTCAAAAGCTGGAATGTTTGCTGAAATGACTACTAAAATTAAAGCTGACAGGTTTTTAGCAGAACAGAGCATGGCATGAAAACAGGAACTGTTTATTTGCTTTTGTCATTTAAAAAATGTATCTGAAGAAGCCACCAACACGAAGTGTTAAGAGGAATCTTAACTGTTAGCTCTGACTCCTAGTCAGAGGTAGGAAAAGATAAGAATAAATTTTAATTTCAACCTTTGGGAAAAGATGGCCAAGAAAAAAGTTCATAAGTTAATTCAGTTGTATCTAAGTAAACCAGGCCAAACAGTGAGGGACCAACCAGATGAACTGACAGTCTATTAGTAGGTTAATTGAATTGACAGCAGATTAATTTTACAATGAATATAAAAAAAAAATTTTCCAGAAATTGGTTTGCATATTGAGACTTCAGAATGAAACTGCACGTAACACATATCAGAAGGTTTACCTTGTGAGGGTTTGACATCCACATTTGCATCTTTCCTATTAGAACTTGAATTCGCACCTTCTTCCAATTCATCAAGATATAAACGGTAACGGTGTCCACTCTCATCCTCATATTCCACATTTTCATCATCCGAATCAACTTCTGGAGCAACGTACACTACTTCAAATTCAATTTCACCTCTCTAAAATGTAGCCAAAAATACAAATTAACTTCCTACTGCACAGCTACCCAGCAGGATTACCAAGACAAGCTAGGTTACTAAAACAAATACGTTTTACTGTTGTAAACACATTTGCAGTAGTGTTGAATATTTTGGATAGGTATCTAAGTTTTTACTGTCTAAAGTAGAACAGCTCTATAGCTAAGCTTTACCAAAACTACCCATATTTCTTATATGCCAGTACATTTCAAACAGTGATTTCTAATGAGGAACTTTTCTGATAAATTAAGCACACCTGTTAATTGTCAGAAAATGGGAAGCAAACCAGGAAGATTCTAGACCACAAAACATATGAAAAACATTGTTTGGCCAGAGCTGTTCAGTCGTAAGAGTAAAGCATCTGTCACTAAATAGTTATTTCCGTGGGGCAATGTAATAAATTGATTTTCATCAGCCTTACTGAATAATGATTAGCCAATACATGTTTAACAGAACCACTACTGACCCAGAATTTTTCTCCTTAAATTGCAAAACATAAGAGGATTAAGTGTAACGTGATAGAGCCTCAAGAATCACTGTAGCTTAGCATTACACTGTACTTAACAGGAAACATTAAAATTCAAGGTAATTCAACAGGAATTACGCAGGAAGCACCTAAATGTGCCTATGGATAACAGATCCAAACTGACCTGTTGGGAAAGAATAGTTACAGCTTCTTTATGCTTGGCGTCTCTTAGATTAACTCCATTTACTGCCAAAATAGCATCACCAACATGCAGTCCTCCACATCGATCAGCAGGCTGCCCAGGATGGATTTCAGAGATCAGTATTGGAACACCATGCTCCTTCCCACCCTATTAAAAAAAAAGGGCAAATGTTAATTAACTGAAATGTCTTTTAGTGTAAAATTGACATTCAGATAGTAGCTCCTAAAGTGCTTATTTCAACTTCTATTTTAGAAAATTAGAAATCATTCTTCAAGCAAAGAATGTTTAAGAATGTGTGAGCTGCTTCCCTTAATTTTTCTCCCCACAGAATGGAAAATTTTGAATATGCACTCAAAGTCAAAGCACGCAATTCTGAATACTAATAAAACTATAAAATCATATACAAACTAATGAAAAGCAGAAAACCTCACTTAAAAAGCATATCAGGCACCATACTGACTTGCAAGAAACAGTATTCATATTTAGAATAAAAGCCTAATAGTCAGAATTTTCCAAATTTGTTGTAAAAAGTTTACACAGCTTTTGTTAGGCGAGAGATGCCAATACAGATACTTTTTAAAAAGTTATAATCACAACAGCTAAGCCTTGGAAGTCAGGTCTCAGATTGTCTCTGCTCTTCTAAATACTTACACCTGGAATCACCACTGGCTAATCTGCTTAAGTATCTATACCCTACACATAAAACGAAATCCTAAATTTAACACAAAGTAGCAATTATCTATTTCCTAATCTATCAAAATGTTCTAATCTATCAAATGAAGTTCTATAACCATAGTTATGGTGTATGCTTTTTTCATTTGTTCTAACCACACATTTACTGATCCATGCATTTTACAGAAGTAGGAATACAAACTTGAATTGCTGCTTCTGCGTCATAGAAAATAAATGCAAATATTTACTGTGATTGAAATTCCTAGTCCTTCATGGTCTTCTTTAACTAGCAAAACTTTTCTGATTGGACCAACACCTTGACTCTTCTTTAAGGCATCAGGATCCTGGTTTGATAAGAAACAAACATAGCACAAACATAAATGTGTGAACCAAAAACTGATGCATTTCAGCATTTTGGGTTTTTGTAATTATATAGTGGCAGTGTTATAAGCAACAGAGTTTCAGACTAGCTTCAGGCAGGATAAACTTACAGTGCCCCTTTACAGAAAGGGAGTGAAATCAGAAAAGATTCCTCATTATGCATCCCTGATAAGAATAGTTGTTTAAATTACTTCACTGCTGATTAGTGCACAACACAGAACTTAACTTCAAAAGAAGGAAATCAGCCACATATTAAAAACACTAAGGGACTACATGAAGATTTGCTGATCACTGCTGAAATGTTATATGATGTAAACTCATCTTAAAAATAACCAAATGACAGAAGATGATGTAATATACTCCCAAGGAAGAGGTTGCTTACTCAAGTTTATTTTTATTGTAATAAAAATAAACCACATCAAAAGCCATTGAACACAAGTCTAAAAGAGAGACTAAATAAATCAAGGTTTTCTTTTTCCTTTTGTTAAGTCACTGATGCCATTATGCATACCTTTAAAATCACAAATACATGTATTTATCCATCAACGTTTTACATGCAATTAGCAACATAAGCAGTAAGATCCATCTGACCAACTAAGGTATTTAGAACAGATCAAAAAAGCACTTAGCTGAAAATGTCTAGTTTTCTGTACTGAACACTGGGGTGATTAACAGGACATGTGCCTTGCTGGGTGAGTTTTACCAAAGATACCCATAGTGACATGCTGTTTAAAGGCTTTGTTTCAGAAAGTATCTTTAGGAGGGAAAAAAAACAACCCACAAATAATTCTTTTACAGAGTGTCAATTTATCTGGCATTTTAAGAAAAGAAATCAAAATCAATTTCAGTTTAATCTAATGCTAAAAATTTTATTCCTGGTTTTTGTAAATAAGTTAGATCCACATTTTGAAATCTAGGTTACAAAATTCTGCTGTTAAAGTTGTATTTATACACATAAATATATATATTTATATCAGAGGCTCAGTTTTCAGTAGGACTGAGCGTTCCTAGGTAAGTCAAAGGAATTGTATCATCTTCCATGGTCATTTATAGGGATATGTTATTCAACACGGAACTGTGCTTCAGCATACAAAAGGAAAACATATTTACAGGTAACATTTGAAAAAAACACAACACTGAAGTGAAAACAATCACAAGGATGAAGAGGTAACTCATGTCTGGAAATCAAGGAGGAATGGCTCATCTTTTCAACATACATGTCCTGGTGGTGCTTGCATTGGTCGTTTGAGATCATTCCGACCTCGACAAGCTCTAATGACAGTTTTGTGGCGGTGAAGGTGTATTTCTGCTTCCAGCTGGTTCCACAGCTTGTCATGAGCAGGTCCTTTCATATCCCGACCCAGTAACTGAATCTGCTGGACCCTACACAGTGACAAAGAGAGTAAAACAATGCTGCATTACAACTGGAAAAGCAATGCACAGTAGGACTCATACACCTCATCTGGCTGCAGCACATGATCATGCTGCAACTGGTGCAAGAACCCTGGGGATTTTTGCTCTTCCTTTTGTTAATTAACTGGAAACGTGAGGCTTTTCCTCCTTACTCTTAACCTTGAACCTGCCTCTGGGGATGCAAAGGAAGGAAACAACAACAAACATCTTATGCTAGGGGACATGGATTGACTTCACATACCTTCCAGCTAGTTCCTTATCTAAATACTTGGCTGCCAATCTTGCTCCATAAACCTCAGCCTGAAGCACAGCTATGTGTCTACGGAGGGCTTCATTCTCCTTCCTCAGCAACTTCACCTCAGCTTCCAGTTGAGCTTCTTTGACTTTTTCCTTCTTGTTAGCTTCAAGTTCTCTCTCCTTTACAATGACCAAAAAAAAAAAAAAACCCCACAAAAAATAAACAAGAAAAGAATGTTAAAAAGCTTTTATCCAAGTTAATAAAGAAAGAACACTTACTATTTCTGCATACACAATCTGAAATTATTTTCCTGTGTACAAGACATGCATGCAGGAAAAGAAATTAAAAAAAAAAAAAAAAAGAAAGCAGGGACTCTTGACAATACAGCTTGTGGTTTGCATACTATCCTACAAAAAGGTGGCAAAATTTAAACAACCTGAATATCATCCTTTCAGTTTCTTGTCTTGCAAATAGGAGATTGAAAGTTAAGCAATACTATTTTCAAAATTAAAGAGTAACCATGAAGCTACTAAATATCTCAATTTAACTAAATTCTTTAACTATTATGATGATGACATGGAAACATAAGTCCATATGTCCTTAAAATAACAATTATTTTCTTGCAAACAACCAAGAAATGTCCAGCCAGAGACATTTCCAGATTAGAGTCTGGAGACAACATAAATAAAGCCAAGGATTCTACACATGAAGATGCCTATCCTGACAAAACTAGAAGAAAATTAGTGCAAAATAGCTCTGTTAAAAAAAAATCCCAAACAAAACAAAAACAAAACCCACATTAAAACCACACTTTGAGCAAGCTATCGCGTTGTGCTTCACCCCCTGAAAAACGAATTATGGAAATATAAATTAGTCCTACACTGCTCCATCCCAAATGTACACAAATTGCACAGTCACTACTTTTTCTAATACCCAGCGTACTGGTGCAAAAGGAATTAGATTGCTAATCTACAAAATCTACTTTAAGGAGAGCATGCTTGATAACTTGTATCTTTTATATCTTGCTCTGCATCCCTTTTACAAAGTGGAGGAAAACCTCCACCACAAACCAAGAAAATAGTGAAGACACAGGTCTAAATACTGTTTTTCCTTTCAAAAATGGCTGTAAATTGAAACAGCAATAAAAACTAAGTTCATCATAATGCATTTTTGAAGACACCTGGAGTACCCAAAAACCCCATCCTCTGTACCTGTACCAATTACATTGTTAAACAAATAAAACCAGGAAGTGCTACTAAAGAAGCAACAGGACAGATACAAAATTTTACAGAACTGGCAAGACAAATCTGTTATCAAACTGTGCATATGCTATTTACTATTCCAAGCCTGGATATAAAACCATTAGTATGGTCGATATCACCACATTTGAGAAACTACACAAAGTTGGTCCTTCCAAATGGAATTATTTCACAACAGATATATGGAAGCATTTATTGACTTTGCCAGAAAGTTACCTCTGAATTTGGTAAGACTCTACTGCCTTCCTCATCTGTTAAATACTTTTATCAGTTTAGAAGAACAGAGTACACACCTATGTACATGTTGGTCAAGAATTGCCCAGCACAGTGCTCAGGAGAAGCAGCTCAAAGAGTCCTTGAAATCACTGGCATTTCACTTCCTGCAATTCCCATGATGACCTACCTTCAGATCAAGTTTGGCTCCATAGGGCATATTAGAAAAGATGCCACACAAAGCCACTTCTGGTCTCTGGCTTTTAGGTTGGGGTTGTTTTGTGTGAATGACCCTGCAGCAAATCTCTTTCTGAACTGCAGGATCACACCTAAGCCAAGAATTTTGACTAATCTACATTTCAAACCAGGAGTTTCTAAGATTACACCAGTCTATTTCTATTATTATTTTGGTCTTGGACTATTTTCATTACAAGAATTCAAGAGTGCCACCATGCTGTGTCATCTCTGCCAAACACCTGAGGAATAAGAAGGGTCACAGTTCAGACTTAACACCTGTTTTACAGTAGCTACAAAATCCATATATAAAAACAGTGTTCCTGTTTAGCTCTGTTCCTATTGTCAATATTGCATTAAGGTGATCTAAATAGTAGTATAGGCTCCCTGTTTGTCCACTTTTAGAACATCTATTATTTGACAAATACAGAAAGACAAAGACTAGAATTTAAGATAGGCATATTCCAACCTCCCTCAGAAAAGTGAATTGCTGAAGGAATCAAATATTCTTGATTACACCAGCGAATTTCATGCAGCACATTTTACAGTATTTATACAGAGTAGCCAGCCTAAACACCCTCATCCAGACTCAGATTTTCCATTGATTTTCTCTGAATTTGGTCTGTCATTTAAATTAAACAGGAAGCCAAACATTACAATTCTGTGTAGAATCACTTTTAGTCATGCATTTTAAATGTTACACCTAAAATATAAGGCAAATGCAATCCCATAGAAGTGTTCTCTTCCTATTTTCTCCATTATTATGACTACTGTTTTGTGACAGAGGTGCAAAATTACACCCAGAAGCCAATCTTCTATGGACTGTCTCCAACTGATCACCACATGAAATAAAAAAAAAAAGACAAATTAAAAGGTTTGCAATACAGAATCTCTGAAGATGTCCTAAAAGAGCATGTCCTGTTTTGAGTGACTGTTAAAAGATTTGACAAAAGACTCAAAAGTTTAAAGAAATCAAGGAAGTTAAGTTACAGAATATAACAGATATTCTGTAATATAACAAATACATTTGTTTCATGCTTTCTAGTGTACATAGTATGGCATAGGTTCTGATAAAAGAAAATGTATTTTCTGTTGGTAATATAAAAAAATAAATGTTACAGCAAGGTTGAAGACTAAAGCTTACAGTTACCAATTATTATGCAGTTTTTCAAAAAACCAAACACTGAGTAATGATAATGAAGCATGTAACATAATAAAAGTAGAAAAGCTGTTTAAAAAACTTTCAAGTCTAAGTGAAAAGATAAAAGTCAAGTTTGCCTCACTTTTAATTTATATCTATGTATTATTGACTGCATACACTTTTGGCTGTTACATCAGCCGGTAAACCATATTAAATCATACCCATGACAAAAATAAGGGGAAAAAAGGAGAATTGGCAGGAATTTTTAAAATACAACATGCAGAATACTTCATATTACACTCATAGATGTGTACAGTGTTTATGCTTTAGCAATGGTATAACACCTTAACTTTTTTGAGATACTGCCAGAACAATCCTTCAGAATGTCAAGTTGCCAGATATCACCCCAAACTAGCTGTAGCAATAATAAACAGAATGCATGCAGAATTAGGAAAGAGGGCACCACGTCTAGAGAAGAAAAATTAAAATGCAAAGGAAATTCTTTACACAGCACCTTGCCAACTGTTGGGAAGAAGGAACAAGCCAGATCTGTTTTGCCAGTTTCTGAGGCCAACATATATATAAGTTGCACAAAACAAAAGCACTGCTTAAACATAAAAAAATGGCAATCAGCATACTTACCATTTCATCCACAGAAAGGACAGACTTAAGACAGAAGAAAAGAGTTCCATAATTAGAGAAACAGGCAATAGGAACTTCAAGAAAATGCAACAACATAAATTACTTAGTCCAAAAGGACTTCACCAGCAGACTATGTATTTCATTAGATGGTGTAAAGAACAAGCACACTGCTACAATTCTATTTAGCAATAATTCTGGTATTTTACAGTGAAATTTATTAAAAACCTTACTAAAAACTTTAGTATAGTATTGAAAACAATACCTTCTCCTAAAACACCAAGAATCTCTGTAAATAGCAAAATAATACAATATACATGAAAAAATCACAGAAAATCCATTCTGTAATATAACGTTATACAGGTAATAGATTTTTTTTTTCCTTTCAGAAAGAACAACATGAGTTACAAGAGGAACATAAAGGACAGGTAGAAGTATCAGAAAAGGCATCAAGTGCAAAAACAAAAAATATTCAACTAGCTATCTTCCTACTCTCACAAAGAGTTATTATGATTGCACTAAGAAAATTCCTAAAAAATGGACTTGGCCTAAACTACACAATTATCAATTGCTTAGCAATCTAAACATTTTAAAATGTCCTAGTTCACCACTGTGTACAGTTTTACAGATTACAGAGTATACATTTATGCTAAGAGTCTAAAGAGTCTAAATACAAAATAAGAGTGTCTGTCCCTCAAGAAAGCAGGAAGTCAATTAATAGAGCTTTATTTCCCTATTGCACATTCTGTTGACACAGTTCTTCTTTGCCCTTGGAGACCTTCTGACTGCCAGAGGTCAACACAACAGTTTCATTTACCCAAACATCAGAGGTCCCATTTTATTGTCATTTAGGCAGCCTCAGTTTTGCTTGTTCTAGCGTTGCAAACTTTCATAGCTTTCCTTATCTAGAAGAGTTTAAAGTAGAGCTTCTGTCCATTAAAGCTATGAATTCCCTAAAGGCAAAGTAAAACAAACACAAAACACTAGTCCTCGTATTTATAAAAAGGAAAAACTAAAGGAAAATAAGCAGAGAATATCAGTCTAAGCTGAAGTTCAATTAATAAAGTTCAACTTCAACATAGATAAAACTGAACCAATGTATGTAAAATGTATTTATTGCCACCTGTGGGAAGAAGACTGTAGTCAATAGCATGGATATTTAATGTATCTTTAGGAATCATTTACAAGGTTAACAAGGTAACAAGAAACAAAAAGGTTTAAAGTACTAGTCTGTGAATTAGTCAGAAGTTAAGACGAACTAAGAAAATTTGGGGATCAAAACCATTCACAGTGATGTGTTAACTTAAATTTTCTACATGTAAACCTGCAGTCTAACACTTTAAAAATGCTGGTTATATTTTAAAAATGCTTATTTAAAAGCCATGAGAATTATTTAGAGCTCTAAATAAACTTCACTATACTGTAGCCATAATTTAGTACAGAATAAATTATGTGTGGACAATCCAGAAAATGTTGCTTTTATACTGCATGTACAACTATATAGCCCTAGGATGACAGCTCTAATCAATTACCGCTTTTGAAACTGAAACACAAAGAATTTGTTACTCCTGTTGTTCAGTGATTACCCTACACACCCTTTAAAACTTATAGTCTACTACTGTGTTTTATTGTACATAAATTAACAGCACAAAATAGCTAAATAGTTCCACATATATTGGGAGTAGGTATTTGCAACCAAACTGTGAAGCAATTTTAGAAAGTCAGAGATAGACTTTGATTCATACCAACAGTTAGAAACCACATGTATACAGCATAACTCTACTGTATTTTTTAATTTACAAAGTCATAGTATTAGAGCCTGAATTTGTGGAGTGGCTAGTAACAAGGCAGTCTATGCCCAGGCGATCAGTCAGTGCTAACTAACTGCACAGATTAATTGTTGTTAACTTTTGGTGGGCTTTGTAAAGGTCTGAGTTTTAAAAAAACATGCAGCCTACTGAGTGCTTCTATTACAGCCTTCTTCTATTATCTTTTGCAACTTCAGTCTTCAGAAAAGCTTAACATTTTCTTTTTTTTTTTATTTTCAAAAACCACTAAAAATGGTTTATTTACAAAAAACTTCTTAAATCCTTACTCTTTATTCTGACATTATTCAACTTATTTTTAATGGTTGCTAACAACCAACTATAAACGTTATTAAAAGCAAAAAAGCTAATATTTTTAACATGAGAATTTGTAATCAGCTTATTCACACCTTCTAAGGAAGAACTTCAGCCAAAAGAGGAAGAAGAATTATATATAACCTCACATTCAAGTTGCCATACTCACCAGTTTTGCCTTAATAGCCCCAGAGTCAACATTCTGACCAGTCTTGGCATGTAGTTGAAGCTGAACAGCGTGGAGCTGCAAAAGCTGATCGTGCACTTCCTTTTCCAATACTGCTTTCTCTGCCTGTGTTTCTGTCAGTTCAGACTTCAGATCAACCAACTGTGCCTGTGAAGATACAATCCATCATAGTAATGAGAGCAAGGATTAAATGGGGTCACCAGAACTGTGACACCTAACAGCATTTGCTGGTACATGGATGCTGTACCTGCTGGAATACAGGTTAAGAATACCTGCTATCACACATTCCTCTGTAGCCCAGCTTTAACACTGGATCATTTTCTCCACAGCTTGCCACCAAATTCATGCAGCCACAGAGCCAGCATCAAATGACTATATTGCCAAGAGTAACAACAGCTGAGCTTTCCTTCATGCAGACAATGGCATGTGATGCTGATGTTCACTCCAAAAAAAGGCAATGACATTAAACCTATTTTAGAATAGGTTTACACTAGAATTTACACTTGTAGCAATGTAAACACAATTTTAAATTGTAAAATTATTAAATCTTACTGAAAAAAAATTGCTCAAAGTAAAATGACAGTTATTTATCTAATGCTGAAGTCAAATAATCCTATTCACAGATGTTCTATTTTCAACAGTTTAACTGAAACACCAAATTAGTTGGGTAAACCAGAAGTCATGAAATGCCCCTAAAATGCATATGTAGAAAACAAGAAATAGTTATTAACTCTTGGAAAAAAAGTGGTTTTGAAACATTTTAAGAACAGTTTTCAGGTAGAGTTTATGTTACAAAGCAGAAATCTGTAATGGAAAAAATAGTGACATGTTTACAAAGTTACTTTTTATCTAAGTTCAAGTAGGATTTTATAAGATAAGTTACATTTAGATAAGCTTTAGAGTTACTATTTGCAAAAAAAAACACATACTATGATTTCAGGAGATTTTTAGGTAAATTCCCAAAGTATGTTTTTCATCCAAAATAACTAAAGACCAAAATGAAAAAGTGACTCAAAAATGCCTTCTCATATTAAAGCAGGGTGTTTTGGGTATTTTAACAACAACATTATACTAACATTCAAATTAACAGCGAAACTCAAGTTGCAAGGCAACTTGGTACAAAACGTCTGTATCTGATAATGAAAAAAAAGCAGGAAGGATTTGACTATCAGTGGGGAAGATTTACTGCGTCTAACTTCAGGCAAATAGTTTAGATGGATAGCCTCCTCAAGCTTCCAGAGTAATTCAGAGACAAGGAGGCACTTCCAGAGGTGATTCAGAGCACCCAGAGTGCAACTGATGAGACGGATCAAACCAACCTCCAAGTGTGCAGTTGCCAAGAACACTCTCCCTTCCTGCCTCTTGGCTATGCCCTTTAGCCCCACATCTCTGGGACTGAACAGAGCAGAACTACCTCCCCCTGTCCCTTGAGGCAGAGCCTCAGCAGATCAGGCCAGCACTTATTTTTTGCCAAGAAAATGGAGCTGCATGCATTTTCACTTTCAAACTGCCAGAAAAGCAGAAATAACTTGAAAAATTTGCAAACCCTTGCAAGAACTCTATAGCAGGAATTGCCTTTTATAGTAAGATGATATTTAAAATACTACAAAGCCAAACAATTTCAGAGAAATTAGTTACTTACAAAGCTGCATTGCTGTCCCAGTGACCAGCCACAATTAAAGTCTCTCTGCTGTGGTTTACCCATCGTCTAACAAAAGCAGACACACACCTGAACTAACACAGCAAATGAAAATATCACCAGCATAAAAGCTGATGATACAGTACAGAGCAGATAACAAAGACCTTAATAATGAAGACACAGTCACAATTTCACATAATAATAATATTTTGTTATTATTACATACTATATATATTAAGCCTACTTTAAAGAAAATAAGACCACTTCTGTCTTACTCCTTTATAACAGCTAATATGCTGACTTTCATTGCTTTTTTATCCACACACACATGGTCTCTCATCTACTCTAATTCAAAAGACCTGTAGAATGGCGAAGTGGCAGACTAGCTAAATTAGACCAATTTAATATTGTCTTCACCTAATAGAAAATGGCAATTGGAGTTCTGGTGGGGAAAAAAACCCCAAATTTATTTCCCTGTGCAAATAACAAAGCAGCAAGAATGATGGCCATTTGCAGGGTGAATGATGCCCCAAACGTATCAAAAAAAGACTGTCAAACGTGTAATAAAAATTAAAAATAGTACTCGTCATATAACCTGACATTTAAATTCATACCCTGCTGTTTTAATCATAGAATGGCCTGGGTTAAGAGGGACCTTAAAGACCTGGTTCCAATCCCCCTGCTATGGACAGGGACACCTTGCACTAGACCAGGTTGCTCAGAGCTCCATCCAACATGGCCTTGAACACTTCCAGGAATGGGGCACTCCAGACAACCTATTCCAGTGCATCACTGCCCTCACAATAAAGAATTTTTTTCTATTATCTAATCTAAAGGTACTCTCAGTTTGAAACCACTCCCCCTCGCTCTGTCACTACATGCTCTTGTAAAAAGTCCCTCTCCTATCTTTCTTGTCACCTCCCTCCAGTTACCATAAGGCCTGAATAAATAAAGAGCACAAAATAGGAAAAAAAAAAAAGCAAAATGAGAAATGGCAAGAGCATATATAATGGAATTAATCTGTTTACATATTATGAAAAGTCATAAATCTATCCCCAGGAACCGATGCAGGCACAAGAGTCACATCAAAATGCAAACACAACAAGCTACTTTCATATCTACTTCTATGAAGGCTGACAAATCTTTACATTACCTCACAGAAGTCCTGCCATCCTCAGCTTGGCCAGCTCACTTAATTTTCTTTTATGTTACTCTTAGTAGCATCACTTTTTTATCCAAATTCCCTCAATTAGTTATAAAGCAAACATATGAAAAGACTGTTGGAAATTCAACCTCTCTATCTTCAATTTTGGAAGCTGCTCAGTAAAAACCAGGGATGGGGCAGAGACAGCAGATGAAATCATGAGCACAAACAAGGACTATTAGTAAAGCCATTCCTTCCCAGAGCATCATTCACTGCATCAGGCAAGGGCTCTGTAGTAAAAGATGGTGCCAGATAATATTATATTTCAATTTCTATAAACATAATAGGACAAACACAAGGATAAACTAATGCTGCACAAGGAACTGTATTAATTCTTTAATTTGAATGCACTCTCCAACAAGACCGTCAAAGAGCAATGCCATGTATTTTGGTGGTCACCTGCAACTACCATAGAAAATTTGCAGAGAAGTCAGCTGGAGGCTGAAGTTACAAACATCCAGCCACAGGAGACCATTGAGCTTCATGGTTAGGTGAGTTCAGGAAGAGCCACCAAACAACAAAAACAGAACAGAAACTTTGAACAGGGAACAATGAGGGGCAGAGGTTGAAGAGAAGGTATTGTACTCACTTTCATAACCTCCTCTTAACTGTAACTTGCTGACTCAGGCAAAAAAGGAACCCTTCTGGGCAGAAAACAACTGTGCAGATCAGCAATGACCACTCATCAGCAAGCACAACACTGCAAGGTTACACCTTAGTTTCTCTCTGCTCCCTTCTTTGTGTCTCTGCTCCAGACAACACACAGCGAACAGCACCACCAGGCTGTGGTCATGGAAGTAGGATTTAATCATGAAAACCTACATCTACACAAATCAAGCAGGCAAGACATGAAATTACAGCTTCAGATTACAACCACAGGCTATTTCTAAATTCTAAATAAAAGTCTACAATTCAAGTAAACAGGAGATCTTGGACAAATTCATCAAATAGCAAAACTCAGCATTTATCTTCCATACAATCTAACATCCAGATGATACCAAAAAATAGTTTTAAAAGGCTAACTAAACATTTAGTCAATTTTGAGACATATTTTGCCATTTACTAGGTGTTTTGTATTTCTAAAAGGTCTTACAGCTATGAAAATTAAATGCCAATTTCAATGGAAATAACTCAAGAATTTATAAACTACTCTTTTTATTCCCACAGGAGATAAAAGAAATTGTGGCATTAAGCAATTAATATTTCTTCCACAGAACATGTAAAAAAAAATCTCTAGGCAAAAGAACCCATACCATGTCCTATTTTTAATCAACAATTTTTATTTCCTGTTCAAGGAGTTACAAATTATCAAAAAACTGAGTTTGTTACATTATCTTACACTGAATATGTATTTTAAGCTGGAAATAAAATAAATGCCATCTTAAATGCTGGAGTTAATTGCATTTATAGTAATAAGAGTTCTTAAAGTCTTAACTAGTGTTTTTCATCAGGAGTGTCAGAACAAAATATTAGCATTTAAACCTCTTCCAATCAATTTATATAATATTTTTCATATGATGGTCTGAACTCTCATCGATACATTTTTCACAGAAAAGTGACCATTAGTTATTCTAACAGAATAGTTAGAATATATATTATAAAATAGAATATACATTGTAAAAAACAAGAACATAGATCTTTCCCTGAACAGCTTACAATGTAAATACATCAAGGAAAGGATGAATAAATGTAACAGAGAAGTACAATTACAGAGGTATTTTTGTATAGAAGTGCCCAACAGGAAGCAGACAGATGCTAAAACCACAAGTTCTGTATGAGTGCTCAGAAGCATCACTGCTTGAGTGAGGCACTAGGAGATGACAATATTGCAACCTCTGAAGATCTAAAGCATGAGGAGGAACACACAGAAACTGAGAAAAATTCACAAAGTGGGATGATGGTGATTTATACACCATGCTAACAGGAAACCTCCACTACTGATAGTGAAAGCAGCTGCAGGGGGGTGAGGGGCAAACTGAGAGATGGCATCATTAGATAAAGTAACAACAACGGGTTTAGCTTTGGGAAAAGCTTTTTCATTTTCTGATCTATCACTGCAGCAACTTCTGCAATATGGACAAGAGTTGCATTTGAGCAAACAGATACAAAATATCTATGACTTACACATTGCCCAAAGTGGAGCCTAGCTGAATTGGCAAGCTGGGTCATAGGCCTGCATACTACTAGGGCAAGACAGTGGCATTATTCAACACAGCAAATAAAAATAAGAGGAAGACCTGAATCAACTCAAACTGTAATGACTGCACATCTTGGTATATGAATTTCTAGCTCAAAAAAAGTCTAGGCATAATTCAAACATAGTAGAAAACTCAGATTTTTTCAGCCAAGGGAAGGTAGATACATACAAAAGGATCTATTAGCAGCCTTAAGTGACTAGAAGTCATAGGCCAAGCATTCATCAAATGCCTTTAGTTTTTGTTTAATTTCAGGCCTTTAGTGTACACCTTATTCATTCTTATGCCAGGCCTTTAAAATTCATAAAGGTCTGAAAACTGTCTGTCTAAAGATTTTTTTTCCACCATATAATCTCTGATTGCCAGAAGATAGGAGTTAATTTCAGAATTTTTTAGTTACCTAAATAAGGCCATCTAGTGCCATCTTTTTATCTGTATGTCTACATTTCTCCCTATTTCACCCTCCTTCCCTGTTGATTGAACTGAATTAATTTTCAAAATACAAATGAATCTATTAAAGGGGTACAGGTGTGTATGATTTTAGTTCCTACAACATACAACTTTTACACTAAACAGCTGCTAGTAGGAAAGAGTAACAAATTAGTGCCCTTTCAGAGGGAGATGTGGGAAGAGTCAGATCTTTAGCTAATTTGTTTAATCCACACAGAGACAGAAGCTGACAGCCTGGTGTACAGGCAGCACATCAGCTCTGCAGTTCTGAGCTAAAGACTGAGCTGCTGCCTCATGTCCAGCCAACTAACCATAAAATGTAGGGATGAAAAGGCAAAGGAAAGGATGCTGTGATGTGGAAACTCCTAGATCATGCAAGAGAACAGGAAATGCCTGAATCAGAAGGCCTTAACGACTTGAAAAAGTGCTCAATACTTCCATTCCCCACAAATCATGACATTTCCAAGCTCTATTGATTCTGTTACTAATAAAACACCTCTGGTGTACATATATATACTTAACAGGTAATTTTAAAGGACAGGTCCTTATGTATCTTGCTATGGGATCAAACCAAAATTCACAGACAGATCAAGTTTATGAGGTGCTTTTATTTCCTCGACACCATGTCCTTATGTAATTTATACTAGACTCCATAAAGTTTACCAACATATGCATCTATGTATTTCAACATTCACTCCTGATCAGGTCTATTAACCTTCTGATTTAAAGGCTGCAGGACCCAGGATCATGAAACACAACAGAGCACACTACAATGCTGCAATTACTCTGTGGCTCCTGTCCCAGCATATGCACAAAAAAGCAGTATACATATCAAGATATGACGCTAGCATATTTGTTTATAATTTCATTCTGGTGGCTTTTTTTTTTAAAGACAGAAACATCATTTATAGGCAAATGCAGGTAAAAAAATAAAAATTTTTAATTATGCTTTACATACAATGAAATCATTCCTCAGTGTTGCCATAACATTGCACAAGTGCAGGACAGAAAACAGTTTTTCAGAACACAACAGCTGCAGCTCCTACAGCCTGCAGATACACACTCAGACCCCAGACACGCAACAACAACAGAGCCTGGCCTGCACAGTCCACACACTGCCACATTTCCATGGGGTCCCCTTGCATCAGCCCCTTGATGTGAAGTAGCCAGAGCTCTTAATTATTACATTTCTCTAATTCCTTGAGTAAAGGATTGTCTCACCAGTATCACTTCCACCATTTTGCCTACAGCTCTCCAAAAGACAAGAACGCTCTACTCTTCCTCAGTCTTGACTATTCACATCTTCCTGCCTACTGAGCAGCATTTGCTGCAATTTGTCACACAACCCTATTAAGTTTAATGGACTGCTTTGAATGAGAAACCATGGAACAGACCAGAGCCCTGTTTAATCTCATGGTGCTCCCTGCAAAGCTAAACATTGTGACAGCACTGCACAAAATGAGTTCCTAAATAGATGATACACTTGGAAACCGTATTTTTTATGATAACTCCCCCCAGTTTCACCACAGTGCTTACCACTGTGGAGTGGTAAGAGGAAAATGTTTCAAAATACTATTGGAAAAGACTGTACTGACAAATTATTAGATTATATTAAAAGCCTTATTTCATTATTATTGTGACCTCAAAAAGGACCTTTGTGACTTCAATTTTTAGCTAATGCTAAATTTAACAAAACACTCTTTATCGTCTGGCTAATAAGAACATGAACAACAAAATTTATGACTAATGACTCCCTAAATAAACAGTATTGTAGTGTAGCTATGTAAGTAGTCTTGGTAAAAATGCAGTGTATGATACTGAAGACACAAATGAATCATAAATTAATGTAATCCGTTTTTATTATATCCCATACAGAAGATAGAGGACATAAGACAAATCAGTTGCTCCATTTCTCAGGTTCTATTCTAGTCCTGACAAAACATTCAGGGTCAGCAAATTAAAAGGATGCAAAGCAACACTCCTACTTTTTATCTTCGCTGCTGAAGACCATTCTGGACATATAATTATCTGCACACTTTTCCTCCCAATAATCAAAGGAAAAATAATAATACCACATCTTAAATAAAGCACCTTAAAAATTTGGTTTCCATTTACATAAATGGATACATCCACCAACATTTTTACACCTGTGACTGATCTTTTTCACCTCTATCATTAAAATACTGGCTACTGTTTTACTTTGTGCTTGACTGTTTCATTCTTTTTATTCTGTTTGCATTTACTTACAGAAGAACAAATCACTTTTTTTTTTTTTTAATCACTTTGCTGATAGGGACAAATTTCTGACTGCCTCACAATGACTATTTTTGTCAGGTTGCTCACGCTTCTAGTTGCTCATCAGGAAGACACAAATCTGCTCTTCGAAGTTATATTGATAGTTTTATTATTGTCATTATTTTGAAATCCATACTACCTATGCAACATAAATCAGTAAAAAATCGTAAGAAATATAAACTAATACACTGGTTTCCTCTCACTTTCTCTTTGGTAGCTCCCAACAAATGAGACAGAAAAGGAAAACACTTTACCACATACAGACTGAAAACGAATTAGCCTAGTTAAATTCGTATAGAAGTATATAGGCTTCTGACAGAGGAAAATATTAATGAAGTATAGGCATAATTGTAATTAGAAAGGGCATAATGATTCTGATAGAAGTTATATGTATCACACTAATGACAACTTAGTATATAAGCTGACTGGAAAAAAGGATGTAAATCTATATTTCCTGAATATGTGAAAAATGCTCACATTTTAGGATATCAAATTAGCTGGACTAAATCTCACTCCACCAATATTTCATAAAAACTATGTTAATGACATTTGAAAAAAGTAAATAACCTATTGCAAGTATTCTATATGTATGTACAAACATACCTCACATGGACAAAAAAAAATATCTTGGTCTTCAACAAGTGCATTTCTCACTACAAAATAAAGGAGGAAAAAAAAAAAAAATCCAGACAGACCTTCCTAAGAAGATGTATGGTCCTACCTCAATTAAAGTAGTGCCAAACAACAGAGCAAGACTGTACCTCTGCAGTGTGTTCCATAAGATGGACTTGCATGCTTATGGAAAGTCACCATACACATAAAGCCACCTACATTTAGCTTTTCCAGTTTGCAGTTGGGGTTTTTTATACATACATCTTCATATTACCCACATCATTCTGTATGTGCTTTAACTGAATAGGTTACAAGTTACTTACAGAAGAATTCAGCTTATAGAAACATGTTCCTCTAAACATGCTGATCCAACTGAATCACTGACATAAAACTACATTTAACTTCTTAGACATACATGGTTTCCTCAGCTTTAGCATATACACAGGCTTAATACATCTGCCAAGATACAGGGTGTGCTCCACCAAACATTCCTTTCTAGCTTGTTCATTTAAAATTGCAGAATCAGATTGGCAGTCAAAGTGCCAGAGTTAAAGTCAAGCTCAGTTTTCACTGGCACATTGACCTACTTCTTTTATTTCTACAAAACTGCAGATACACAGAACTTTTATTTTTTGAAATGGACATTTAGACCATGTCATAGTCAAGTGACAGTCAAACAGGGAAAAAAAAAAAACCAACTATGAACTGCTTCTCAGTTAAACATTCTCTAAAATCTCACACACTGATCACCAGCATGCATCTGCTGATTTATATGGCTTTCCAACAAAGAATCACAAAAAATCTCCTTCAAAATGTCTGTCACCAGCTCTAAAAGACCCAGGTCCTTGCTATCCTACTAACAAGATACACTTCTCCATTTGTTCACAATGAAATGAGGCTGATCTCAGAAAAGACAGTGGCTTGTATTGCCAAACACCTTTTTTTCTCCTCTTTGACAAGCTACTTAATTTAAATCTATCCTACTGTGACCAGCAGGAAAATTATGAAAACTAATCCTCCCCCCAACATATCATTAGTTTAATTTAAGACTAAAAATATTGTTAGCACAGTATATTTATAAACTTTCACCATCCTAAGCACAAGTAAATCTATTTGCATACATCCCCTGTGCATCTGAAATACCTTCAGGCTCATTCTAAAAAGAAACTGGCCCAGAATTGCCCACATACAGCTGCCTCTTGGGAAACTACTGTGTTCCTGGAACACTTCTTTCACTATCCAGAAACATCCTCCATATAATATTTTACCTAGACTCTCTCTCTAGCAATAGATATGCAGCAAGATGGCAACAATTTTTTTGGGAAGTCCTACAGCAGGAGCTTCCATCCACCAGACCTCAAGCTGTGCCTCTTAAAAGCAACTGTACCAATCAGAGAACGCGTATTAAGCTGATAAAGAAGATAAATCAAAGTCTGAACTGCATTTCTTTATTCTTACCTGCAATTTTATTATAAGACTCAACAATTTTGGTCAAGGAAATGGTATCCACAAACGACAGAATGATAATAATAACCTTTTGTTGTTTTTCTTTATGAAATAATATCACTTATTCAGTAAGACAGGTCCAGTCAAATGCAGCTGCAAGAGTAAGCTTAGACAAACTTAGATTCAGTCCAAGTATTATTTTAATCCAAATAACAGATTTATTTGTATTTTTTAGTATTTCTCAAGATGGATCTAATTTATTGGCTTGTGTACCTAAGTAAACTATTACAGTGGACATTTTTGTGACTGCCACAAAAGCTTTGTATTAAAATGTACAAACAGTATAAAGTTATAATGGTGAGTTATTAAGAAATACTTGCAATCTTAAAAGTTACATGAAGTACATTAACTCACATTATAAAAAAGAAGTAAAACCACCAATCATATCCTAAATGCCAGTATTGATGTTAGTGATTTCTTTCAAAATATGTAATTGTACTCTTCATATTGGTCATGGGGGCTTCTGACTAGAAATCTGTGCACACAAGAAGATAAGACATTCATTTTCAACAGAGCAGCTCCATCTTTTGGAGATTGTAAATGGCAGCTTTCATTTCAAGTTTATAACTCAAATAAACATGAGGTCCTAAAATTAATAACCTTCAAGTCAATATGACTAAAGTCTTCTAAAGGTCTATTTGAAAGATAAAAACTCCTCTATATGTATGAGGCCTAATACTACTCACAGTAATAAAAATACTTTACAAATTAACACTTTTTATTCACTTCCAAAGCAGTCACTCTAGATTATCAGTATCATTTTTATCAAACAATTACCTCAAGCATACACAAAAATAATGCTAATTATTAACAACTGCTAACTGGGCTCCTTTGCTCTTCAATTCGTAAGAGATTCAGGCACAGATCTTCAGTGTTTTAGGTGCTCCTGATGATTTTAATTAGATACAGAAAACCTTTCAGGATCTGAGTTATATAACTTCCTTTCAAAATATTTAAGCTTGAAACAACTTTTCAAATAAATCCACTCTCTTAAAATAACCTGAAAACTCACTTGGTTTACAGGCCTGCACACAGCAACCCACCATGCCTGTGCAATATGCAAAAAATTCTGATTATCTACCGTAAACTCATAAATCTCATTTTACTGTACCTATACTTCACAAAGCCTACTTTATAGGTTGGAACTGTATATGTGTGTGCATATACATACATACATACATACATATATATATATATATATATATATATATCTATCTCACCCCAATAATGAAACATATAAAACAGCATATCAACATAAACACATAGAGGAACAAAAACATCACTACAGTAAGCATTCTGGTGAAAAAAAAAAATAGATGAAAGAAATTCCTAGTTTAATGAGATCTTTGTTCTACTCTGAAAAATCCTGCTCCTCTGTAAAATTCCACAGGTTCTTTTGCTTAACAATGTCTTCATACCAGGAAGAAACCTGATTAAAACCAAAGACAATCTACTTACATCCTACTGAAAGACACACCTTCAGAAGAGCAGGTTACTGCTTGAAAACTCTAAGATTCTTTTATTATAATAAGCGTAACACAAAGGACTGAAAGAAGAGAATTCTGTCTACTGAAGCTCTTACAAAGCCCATATTTTCACGGTGTCTCAGAATTTCCCCTCTTACTGCTATACCCTTACACGTTAAA
Source organism: Vidua macroura (assembly GCF_024509145.1). Lineage (NCBI taxonomy): Eukaryota > Metazoa > Chordata > Aves > Passeriformes > Viduidae > Vidua > Vidua macroura. Next base: position 66,321,670 of record NC_071573.1, on the reverse strand, counting down.
AGAACAAGCAATAGAAGTCTAAAAAGTATGGCCTACAAGACACAATGAAGAAAATGGAAGGCTTTAGTCCAGGGAAAAGCGAAGTGAGGAAGAAACATCAAAAGCCTTCTAATTGTAATTAAAAGACAAGAGGGCAGGCTCACATTCACACCTGCTGAGGACACCACAAATAATACCTACTAAACCAAAGACACTCGGGTTGGATAGATATAAAATGACCATGAAGTTCCTCAGAATCTCCTTCCAGAGCACTCCAGTTCTTTCACAGGCCAAAGGACCTGCAGCCCTGCCTCTCAGCAGCATCAGGACCAGATAACTTGGCTCTGGCTTCTTTTATCCCAGCCTGACTGAAACTCTGTATCAGGCATGAAGAAAACCTTCCAACAGGAAGGCCAGTTATTCTTCTCGTCACAGAATGTGTGACCCCTACTATTATTTTCAGTTACTAAGCTTGGCAGAGAGCTATTTGATCTGCTTTGAAGTGTGAAGGAACAAGAGGACCTGTCAAAGTCCATTCCCAATCCACTTTTCAGTTTTCTTTACTCGTAAGGAGGAACAATGTCCTCATTTTGACTACTGACTTTAAGCTTTAAGCACCTCGATCTTGCCTTTGTCCCTTTTTTTACAAGTTTTTCCAAATTCACAGAATCTAGGAATAAATTAGGCTGGAAAAGAACTCCGGGATTATCAAGCCCAACCCGTGACCAATCACCATCATGGTAACCAGACTAAGTCCTTCCTTAAACACCTCCAGGGACGGTGACTCCATCACCACCCTCGACAGCACATTTCAATGTCTAACCAGCCTTTCCGTGAAGAACTTCTTCCTAATGTCCAACCTAATCCTCCCCTGGCGCTGCTTAAGACTCTGTCCTCTCGTCCTGACTCACTGCAAAGAAGACCAGTCAGCAGCATCTGTTGCCCAAGATTCCTGCTTTCAACATCACAGAGAACTCCTCTGGCACGCACCGCTCCATGCCAGAGCTGGAATTATCAAACCCAGAGGAAGGATGGTCGCGGCCAGGCCCGAATCCTAAAACGCGGGGCCTGGTGAACCTTCCTCAGCTGCTTCGTGCAGGGGACGAGCAGGAGGAAAGCCGGGGCAGCTCCCGCTGCCCCCGGGGCAGGGCCCGGCCACCCCGGCATGTCCGGGGATGCGCCCCCGGCCCGGCCCGGCCCCGCCCGGCGCCACGGCAGCCCCCTCACCTCCAGCTTGTGGTTGATCTGGGACACGGTCTGAGCCTTGTGGCAGAGCTGCGCGAAGCACGAGCTCAGGCTCGTCATCTTCTGCCGGCCCTCGTACGTGATGTCGGCCTGGTCGGGGTCGATCTCGCCCAGCAGCAGGTCCACGTCCACGAACGCCTTGTCGAACTCCTTCTCCAGCACCTCCAGCCAGCGGAACATGGACACGCCGCCGCCCGCCGCCGCCGCCGAGGCCGGGCCGGCCGCGCCCGGACCGCAGGGACCACCGCCCGCCGCCGACATGCTGCCGCCCGCTCCCCTCCCAGCGCACTGCCCGCGCCGCCGCCGCCGCCGCCGCCGCCGCCCCGCAGGACAGGACGCGCCCCCGGCCCCGCTCTCGGGGCAGCCACGCAGGGAGCGCGGGGACGCGCGTGCGCGGCGGCCGCGGGGCCGCCTGCTGGTGTGGCAGGCAGCGCCGGCCGAGCGCCGAGCCACCGAGCGCCCCGCCCGCGCCGGCAGGGGGCGCTGCGGGCCGGCCCGAGCTGGGCGTGAGGGGAGCGGGGGCTCGTCCTGGCCGGGGCTGTCGGGACTGTCCCCGTGTCCTTCCCGAGTCCCCGTCCTGGGCACTGGGAGCGTCCTCGGGCATAATATTGTAATTTTGGCCAGCTTTATGTTGACATACAGTCCATACAGAGCTATGCTCCGTTGGTACATAGTAAAGAATAAGAATATGTACATAGTGAAGAAAGAGAATGCGGACCTCGCCCTGAACAACGTACATTTACAACGTAAATACACCAAGGAAAGGATGAATAAACGTAACAGAGAAGTACAATTACAGAGGTATTTTTGTATAGAAGTGCCCAACAGGAAGCAGACAGAAGCCATGCGGAAGCCGCAACTCTGCTCAGAAGCATCACTGCTTGAGTGAGGCACTAGGAGATGACAATATTGCAACCTCTGAAGATCTAAAGCATGAGGAGGAACACACAGAAACTGAGAAAAATTCACAAAGTGGGATGATGGTGATTTATACACCATGCTAACAGGAAACCTCCACTACTGATAGTGAAAGCAGCTGCAGGGGGGTGAGGGGCAAACTGAGAGATGGCATCATTAGATAAAGTAACAACAACGGGTTTAGCTTTGGGAAAAGCTTTTTCATCGTCTGAGCTATCATTGCAGCAACTTCTGCAATATGGACAAGAGTTGCATTTGAGCAAACAGATACAAAAGATCTATGACTTACACATTGCCCACACATGAGGACTTAAAGTGGAGCCATGCCGAATTGGCAAGGTGGGTCATTTTGGAGTATGTATGGTCATTTTTATGTATAAGGGAGGGTGAGAGGAAAGAGGAGTCTGCACTACCATATTCACCGAGTGCTGAGCATGTGCAAACCACACAGCAGGATTTGCAGTGATACATCCATTGTTTGTGCTCAGAAAAGATGCAAGTTTGCAAGTATTGTATGAAACCATGGAACCATAGACCATGAAGGGTTGGAAGGGACTTTAAATATCATCTAGCGCCAGCAGGGACAGCTCCCACTAAAACAGGTTGCTCAAGCTCTCATCCAGCATGGCCTTGAACACTGCCAGGGATGGGACATCCACACCTTCTCTGGGCAACCTGTCCGAGTATCTCACCAACCACAGAGTGAAGAATTCCTTTTTAATATCTAACCTAGTCCCAAATGGACTGCTGCCAGCACCGTTGCATCTTTAGAAGCACCAATGAATTGCAGAATTAACCATATAAAATGTATTTGCTTTTTTTAAGCTCATCCTGGTTCTGAAAATGAAAACAAATTTTAGGGAATAAGCACATGGGTGCTTTCTCCAAGGCACTCTCCTTGGTTACAGCTCATGTCCTTTGAAATGCTGCAACTCTGAGGTTGATTTCAGTGGGAACTTTATTACATTTATTTCTCTTGTGGAGAACACATGCAGGTTGTTTTTATTGCACTGAAGTTGTAATTCCACCTCAAAAGAGAAAGCTGATCACTTCAACCCAGACTGGGACCCTAATCCTGCCTACAGAAACTACTCTGCCAGCACCAGAGAGGGGAGCCCAGGGACCCTCCAGTCAGTGAGGGTCCCTAAATAATGGTGAGGGCACCAGCACCCCTCACATACAGCCCTGGGACTGAAGGGCATCCTGGGGTGAGCTTCTTTCCTTTCTCCTCTTTGCATAAATAACTGATTGGAACACACATTGACAGAAAGACACCACTTTACAGCTCAGTGCTTAGACCAGTCACCTGGAATGCAAAGAGATATGTCAGAGCAGGAAGGAATTGTACTTCCATCAATCTGTGCTTTCAGAAGAGCTTGATAAAAGCAAACTTCACCACTACCAGTAGGTATCACATTTCCTCTGGGACCTGCTATTGTAGGCTTGACAAGGAGCTGACAGAGTGTTGTTACAAACCTGTTCACTTGCCCTTTACCATTTTTAGTGGTTTCACCACAGCCCCATGCAGCCACTTGCTCACTGCCCCACCAGAAGGACTGGGGACAGAATCAGGAGGGTAAAAGGTAGAGAGCTCATGGGTTGAGACCATGACAGTTTAATAGGGAAAACAAAAGCTGAGTAAGCAAACAGAAAGTTAATTAACTGTTTCCCATGGGCAGGCATGTTTTAAACCATCTCCAGAGGATCTGGGCCCCATCATGTATAATGGTTACTTGGGAAGGCAAACACCATCACTCCACATCTCCCCCACTTTCTCCTTCTTCCTCCCACTTTATATACTGAGCATGATGTCATATGGTTGGAAATATCCCTTTAATCAGTTGGGGTCAGCTGTCCTGGTTGTGTCTCCTCCCAACTTCCCATGTACTCCCAACTTTCCTTGCCAGCATGGCAGTACAAAAAACAGAGAAGGCCTTGGCTATGTGTAAGCCCTGCTTAGCAATAACAAAACCATCTCTACATTATCAACTCTGTTTCCAGCACAAATCCAAAATACAGCCCCACGCTGTGAAGAAAATTACCCCAGGCGAAACCAGCACACCACTCAAATTGTCTGCATTGCAATTGAAGGCAGGTAGTAACAAAATGGGTGACTAAGGGGGGATTCTTTTACTGTTAAACCCATCCATGGTGGAAACAAAAGCTACAGACACCTTTACATACGTACAGAAAACATTTGGGCTTTGTAAATCAGTGTGTTCACAACAGGAGCTGAGAAAAGGCTGTAAGTGCTTTGGAGGGAGCCCAGCTGCACAGAGCATCTGCCTGACCTTCATCCTGATTTTCATTCTTCACAGCTGTATCAACTGTCTTTTTTTGCACAAGAGCATGCAACAGAAAATCAAAGTATTTGCTGGATCAAAAGCCAAACTACTTTTATTGTTTAAATTAGTTCAGCCACACAAGAGAATTAATTATTTCGGACTATCCATTTTTATGTTAGCTTTGACTTTGAGTCTGGTACTGCACTGGAGAAGTACCTAAAGAATTCTGTTACATTCTTTGCCTTTTTTTTATTGGAACAGTAATGTATCACTTAGCCAAAAATTGGCAGTTTCTGCTCATGTATCTCTATCATTCATTTGAACAGTATCTCCTTATCTTGACAGAGAAGTTTCCCATAGTTACTGTGTAACATATCTATAGCAAATACTGACTTCAAAAACTTAGACATGTAATTTATGTATGACTACTTCTTTTTAAAGAATCACTTATTCTTAGGTTTTTAGTGTCCTTTTCCTTTTAGCTTAGGGGTTAGTCCCATTCTATCTTTAATTGTCTTTATCTACAGTGTTATCAGAGTTCTGCAGTCATTACTTTTAATTCTTTCATCCCTTATCAGTGCTACCTTTGCCTTGCATGTCCTTACATTTCACCACTCAAACAAGGTTTTGTCTCTACTTCACTCAAAGATTAGCTTCTCAAATACAATCCTTTTAAAAGCTTACATGCAGCATAGTATCTGTCTAATACATGTTGGCTTACGGATAAATGAGAAGAAATATTTATATTAAAAAAAATCAGTAAATGTAGCTATCATTAGCTACTAATTATATTCCTCACCAGAAATACTGTGTACAAGAGGGGTTGAAAGTAAAAGCAAGTATCACTTGCTTCTAAGGGTAAACACACAAATAATTAAATAATTTAGTTATCTCAAAACTATGCTTGCAGATCCCCTAGAAAATTCTGATCAGTTCCAGTTACTCTTGAAATGCCTCCCAAAATCCCCTAGAGCAACTGTAGCTCTGTTCTGTAGGGAAGCTGTGCAGTAATTATGGAATTGAACCTAAGAAAGGTTAGTAGTTTTGGCCTTCAATTAGATTAAATCAGTTTAGAGTAAGCTGTAGCATACTACATCCTGATAACATCAACCAAGTAATCAAAGAACATTTAAAGAACAGTAGTAGTCTGAGTCAGCTGGTCCAGCAGTAAGAATCCTTTCTACAAGGAATATTTCTAACAATCATACAGCTGAAGCAAGTTATATGTCAAGAAGAATTTGGATTTGCTGCATTTAATGTCAGAGATTTCACTGAAAGCTTTGTGATCTGCTCCTTTGACCTTATCTATGGAGTGATATAGCTGATGAAGCTAATCATCAGTTAATTCCTCCACACATAATTTATGTACATAATTTCAGTTACTTTAGACAAGGTATAGAGAACATGAGATCTTCTTATTGCACTGCTATTGAGTACATTTAAGTACAAACAGTCCTTCATAAATTTAAACCTGCATACTTTGATTACTGGAGTACCTAATTAATCATCTGAAAACTTGCTTCAAGCTTAAAGAATAAATGACCTTAAGCATGAGGAGGATATATTTTCAGACCAAAAAAGAAAAAAAAAAATCCAAAGTAATACCTGAATCAAAATTTAAAAACAAATTACTTGGATCAACATCTCCAATGCTGTAGATTTGGTATCTAGTGTCCCTGCCTAGACTGGGAAAGTGTTGTGTGAGATACAATGCAAACCTTTGGTTAGCCCCAGCCTCTGCACAAAGAATTTACAATATAAACATGTGTGTTTGCACATAAGGGTCAGTTCACCCTCTGTATTTGCAGCTGCCCAGCTGTGCGTGCCAGGCTGCAGCGCCTGCACATGTCAAGGCCACCTTCTGTGTGGTTTGTGCTGAAGCATCTTGCATGGTGGTTGTGCAGTCACAAGTGGGGGCACCAAAGGGGAAATGGAGAGAAAACATGTAATATCTAACAGTATCAGAGTATGGGAGAAAATCAGAGATGGTAAAGCAAGAAAAGGAGGAGTTAGAGAAGATGATTACAATGTGCCTGTCTAAAGCACACTCCCTTCTGAAAGAGAGGAGGGAGTTGTCCATTTGCACTGATACTTGAATGGCCATACATTTTCAGTTGTCATTACAGAAAATTTCTGCTAACAAAATCCAGAGATTTTGGTTTATATATTTTAGGTGATTCCTGCCTTGCAGGCCTAGCTAGTTCATAGTTGGCTGCATTTTACAGTCCATGGGTGAGTCCATGGGAGCAACAGTTTACTGACAACTATTCTAAATATCCACTCTGTATTGGTCTCACAATTCACTTCTCAGACCAGCTTTTCTTTTTTAGAGTGCTACTGTGATCTTAGTCTCATGCTTATTTCTATGTATACACTTATGCTTCGCTGTTTTCATTCTGAATTTTTGTTCTGTTTTAACAAATAAATAAAAGACATGCCAAAAATGTTCAGCTTTACAGCATGCAAGAATGAAACCCTCTTTCTATTCACAAAGTGTGTTTAATTTAGAAAACTGCTGTTTCAGAGTCCTGTGCCTCGCAGTTTGAGCAGCAGAAAATTTTTACGGTTTAAGCTCCATTCTGATTATGTTGGATGCTCAGTTATGAGCAGGCTGCTTTAAAGCTAAAGATATTCACAGGAAATGGAAGGGCCAGAACTAACTTGCTTCCTACAGGACTAGCAAAGTTCCATTGATTTTCTGGTTCCCTTATTGACTGGATAATCCTACCCTGCCACTTTACTTTTAGGTGGTACTGCACAAGACACGATCTCACATACATTGATTACAGATCTTATACAACTGTTCACATACAAAAGACCATCAGATCTACCCTCTTTACTTCTCCCATTTTCATTCCTTTTTGAGAATTACTTGAATGTCATTAATAGGAAACTGTCATTATACCATACCCTAATCTCTCGTTTCATGGGCAGAGCTCTCTGTGGCTCAATTGATGAAAAACATTCTTCCAACAAGTGGATGCCATTGCCTACAATACTTTGAAGGCCAGTTACAGCATCATTAGTGGCATATGTTTATGATATTATGTAAATTGACCTCCTCTAGGTGGGTTGTTTTTTGTGGGGTGCCTGCTCTAGATGCATCTGATCTGGGCTAAAATCCCTTAGCACTCATAAAACTGACAATAAGTAAAACTCCTCAATATGTGAATTTCCATTTAACAAAATTTCATTTCTTTCAATCTGTTTCACCGTGCTAGTTCTTCTGGAATGTAAATGTGCCCTGGACAAGCGAAATGCGAGAAATTCCTAAGGGGTTATCACTTGCATCTCTTCTATATTGCCGGCATGGAGGAAGAAAAGGAAACCTACCTTTTCTGCGTGGAAGAAAAATCTGCTTTAACTTATCCAGCAGCTGTTTCCAGTGTATGAAGATGACCTTGCCTGGAGTCAGAACACACCTTCTCCGTATACTATGAAAATGGATGAAAATAGTTCCACAAAATTCTTGGCTTAAGAAAATCAGGATACTTTTTTTTTTTTTTCCAGACAGGTCTCTGATTGCTTTTGTGAATCTCTGCTTTGTAGGATTAAAACACAAAATATTTTTTTATAAATTTATAACATGTATATTAATTAGGTCTTAATAATTGGCCTAGAATCCATTTGCTGACTTTCTTGATTCAATGTAACCCCTTGAAGCTCTTTGTTTAGGAAACATTTCTGTAAAGCATTTCAGGATATTTCAACAGATGATTAAGAGACACATAACATTTTGAAAAACCATGTTATGATTGTTTCCCTTAGCAGCCTGATTCACTCTGAAGAGAATTCCTTGATTGGAGGTAACCTTTGCAGCAGACAAATGCCATTTGCTGTCCCTATGAAAAACTGGTCCAAATCCAAATTAAAAAACTCCAGCAAAAAATAATTATAAATTCACATGTACTCAGTGGCAGGCACTTGATAGCATATGGCACCTAAATATGCCAAGGATTCTTTAGAGCATACGCCATCACTTAGCAGTTCCTACTTGCCAAACTGCTTCTGCTTGTGACATCCCTCAGGGATCAAGCTCCTATCTGTGCCCTGTGCAAGCCCTGAGCTGGTCTTTTGCTCTAATTTTTCCTTTCTATGGGCAAGGGACACCCCAACTGCAAGAGCTCAGCTTCTCCATGTCTTTTGTGATAAGACAGCATCTTCCTTTGCATGGTGTGTGCCATCAGGTACATTACAAGGGATCCACCTGCAGGTTTATGGGCTTTCTTCAGACATTTCTAAACACGCCATAATAAGAGTTTTGCAGGTTCATTCTTCCCATTTTAGTGTCATCTTACTTTTATGTACTTTTCTAAATCTTAGGTTAAAAACTTCTGTCTTGACCTAAATATGCGTGCTTTTGTCAAACCTGTGACTTTGATGAAGAAAGAAAAAGCCCATACACTAGTACTGTTGAAATATTGTGTGAGGCAAGGCTTGTACAAAAATAGCATGTTTTTCTTTGGCTAACTGATATATTTGGAAAAAGCCCACCAAACTTTACAGTCCTTTATGAGCCCTATTTCAGATTTGAAATAAAAGCAACAATCCTGAAAGATCTAATTTCCAGCAAATCGAGCTTGTGCTTTATCCAAATTTGTCCAATATATTTAATCAATGTCCTTATTAGCTACCAACAAGACAATATCTGAGACAGACTTGGGATTTTGCAGGTTTGGATCTGGAGTGTTTACCTTTGGTTAAAGCACACACAGTGTAGGATGTCCCTGGGACTTCTCACATGGGCAGGTTTGGATGCTATTGCTCATTCTTTCTGACACAGAAGTGATGGAGTGCTACATCACACCTTTAGTCCTGCACAGGAATCCCCATCAAAAGCTGGGGAGAGTTTGCATTAAAATTGCTGGCAGGAAATGGCCACAATGATTCATCTTTCTAATAGTGTGCTGTGAGGTTGTGCAACTCATGGGCCAGCAGCGCTACATCCAGTACAGAGATTCTGGAATGTTTATAAATCTTTTTTGGGGGGTGTTCACTTTGGTTTGGTTTTTTTGTTTGTTTGTTTTAGGTTTTTGTTTGGGTTTTTGTTTGTTTTGTTTGCTTGTTTTTTAATTATTGCATAGCCCACATCTTCCTTCTAAGCTTATGCTCATATAGTCCTTTGTCTGTTCTGTTGCCATCAGGTCTCCTAAAGTGAATAAAATGCCCACAAGTCATAATTTTATGCAAAAGCAAAGTCATCAGCTCTGGTGTGAGAATTTGTATAGAACAGGTTTAATAGGGCATCATCTTTTATAGCTGTTGCTTTAAATTACCTAGCTGCCAAAAGCAGACATATATGAGAAATTAATGGATAGATAACATAATTCTCGATTAAATCATTGATGTAAATATAATGGAAATGAACTATTAAACCAATAATGTTTCATTTCATTATTTTGAAAAGACCAAGGATATAGACATTACACAAAAATGCCAAGAACCAAGAATATTGCACCTAACTATGGTGCAATTACCTTGTAACAACAGCTGGGAATTCTGACATCAGCTGACTGACCTAAAATTTACAAAATAGGGAAGGATACAATCTATGATTCTTACAGGGATTTGCAGTACTGACTGCAGTACTGTAGAGCTCTCAAAACCAAACCATAGGGCTGGATCTTCATTTCTTTTGACCCTCCAGGGGCAGAAAACAGTTGTTTTTGATGACATTTTTAAGCAAGAGAATTTCCTACATAGGATGCTGAGCATTACTGTCTTAGTTGCATCAGAATGTAAGTCCAAATCAGTGGAAAGATGGAATAAAAGAAATATACCACAAGTAGCTGTCAGTATGCAGAAAGGATTTACACTTTTGTCTGAATACTTTGACTCTTGTAGGGGAAAAAAAGAAAGTCAAAGCCACAAGCCAAGTATCAAACCCTAGACTGAGATACATTAAAACACTTCTTTTAATGCACAGCTGCCAAAGCTGCCCACTCACTCATTTTTGCTCAAGTGATCACTATGCCATAAGTCAGGCAGTATTTTTCTGCATAGCTTGTTAAACACGCCAATTTCACAGGCTGCTTTTGGAAAAGGTTTCTGCTCTTGTTGCTTGGTTTGGCAGATGCTGGCTTGCAGTTCTGCACTCATAGAATAGAGGATTAAGGAGACAGAAGGATCTTCAGGAAGGAATATGGCAATTGTCCAACGTAAGCCCAGCTGCATCCAATAGGCATTCCCATCAAGGACTGTTATCCATTTGTCAAATCAACTTGACATTATCTTCTGCTTGGAAAAATAACTAGCCTAGTCTGCATTTAAGGAATAGGATTACCTGCTTCTCAAGGTATGATGGAGAGGATGGAGGCAAGCAGGTAAAGTGCGATAGTGCAAAGCAGATAAATGTGATAAGGTGCAAAGGTTTCAGAAGCACACTGCTTTGTATGTTATAAACTGCTTGAGTGCAAAGGAAAATGATCACAACCAAAACCGTATGCCCTTCAAAACTTTACATCTCCAGCTGGCACAGCTAACAGATATGCCAGAGAAGCACTAATAAGCAGAGAGAAAACTCTAGGGGAAATCTTTCTGTTCTCCATCTGTCATGGAGTAAATAGGCCTTATTGATTATCTACCACTTGATTTATACTAAATGCTTTCAAGCATTTCCCATTTATAATTTTCAAATATAAGAATAATTAAATTTTGATTTATGGGAATTACACAAGAAGAGGTGATTTTTTTGTCCAATCAGCAGCACTCAGCTGTACCACAGGTATTAAGAAAACTAATAGAATGTTTTAGCTCTAAAATAGTAGCAGCCTGAGTTTTGAGGTTTTGGGTGGTGGTCTGAATAACGCAAGAGGAAGAGTGAAAAAGCTTCAGTGATGGCTGCAGTTGTGTTTTTACTGTTTCTAATACCAGGTCACAGAAGATACAAAGGTTTTACAGCCCCACTATAAAACAGCTCTTTATCTTTTCTCCACTAATTCCATGGTGTCACATTTAACAAAACTAGGAAACTGAAGATAATATGGATGTTTGCAGATTAGCTGTCAGGTAATAAATAACACTAATTTCACATACCTACAAATGTAAAGGAACCTTATCACTGTTTAAGTTTCTCACTCTTTGTAATGCCTGCCAACATTTTAACCCAGGCAAATTACAGTATTGTTTTTGCTGTTTTTTCACTGGATAAAATACACAGTCATAATATCCTTTTATCAGATTTCATGGTATAAAAGGCCCTTGGTGCTTAATTCAAGCTGTATGTTGCTGAGGCAATTGCAGAGTTCCTGTTTTGGAAGATGTATTTGTCTTACCTTTTAGTTGCCTTGTCTTTTCAGAGTGCTCTAAGTACCACTTGCCCGAGAAGATGCAGCTGCGACCCTGCCCAGTCAGTGCAATGCTACAGGGCTATAGAGATCCCCAGAGAAATTCCTTTTACCACCAGGAGACTCTACATCAGCCACAGCAAAATTAAGCAACTCCAGGTAAGAAAACCCAGAAAAAGTACTTTTTGTAGTGCACTGTAATTGAAAGTTGGACTTGCCAGATGGTGGTGGCATCTAGTGAGGAGAGAATCTTATTCCATGCTCTAAAAACTGACAAACTGCTGCCAGATCTGGTTTTATTTTTACTTACTCTTTAAGGATATGTAAATATATTCCTGTAGTGTTTTCATGTTCCTGCAGTCTCCAAGCACTAGTTCATGCTCAAAAAAAATGGTATTTTACAACTAGCAGCCATAACTTGACTTGTTTTATATATGGTCAAATAACCATTGACTTTCAGAGTAATTTTTTACCTGTTAAAAGCTTTTTCTATTTTTCATACAATATAATACATTTTCACAGTAAAATGAAAGGGTTTATGTCATTAGAATAATTTGCGTAATGAATGAAATTGAAGCTCTTTTTCTCCTCTTGAGCTGCATCAGGTACAACTGCTATTAGAAATGACAGAGGAAGTAAGTTTGAATCTAAGATACAGCATGAGATGTTTCTAAAAGCAAGCCCAGGCCTATCTAATAACTCACATAAAGGAGAGCAGCTTCTAACCAAAGCTGCCAGCTATTTGTGCTATTGAAAAAGTTTATTCTGGGTTTCTTGAGGCACCACTGGTTCACTTTATTAAAGGCAGCCGCTTATGCTCACCTTGCACTGCACTCTGGAATAGTGCTTCCTTGTTTCCTATCCTGGAATAAATATCTTTATTTAATAAATTCACCTTGTATAGACAGACACAAGGGAAATATAACCACCTGTATTACACATGCTTGCTGTGTATCAATTTACTACAAATAATAAGAAATTTGCAATTCAAATGAGATACATTTTCTCTTACAAAGAATTTAACTGCTCTGAAATGCATCTTTGATTTCGCTCTCAGGACTAAATGAAGTAGGCTGGAAGGCAGCTCAGAGCAGCATCTAGAATGCCTGTTGCCCACTGACAAATAGTGATTGTACAGTTTTCCTCTAAGAAAGTTTACTCTTTTAGCTGCTACTAATATCTCTGGTTTTCTTGTTTTATCTCACTCACCCACAAGAGTCAAACATTGGTGTGATTTAGCTGTACTTGGGGTAAACAAAAGGTTTGTCAAATGAATTCTGTATTAGCAAATACATTTTCTGTGCAAACTCTTCCCTCCTCCTCTCCATTATTTTCTTTCCAAGATAAATAAGATGAGCCATTTTCCGTTTCTTAGGCTAGGTGTCTATACCTGTCAGTAACTCCTCAGTTACAAGTGGCCTTAGGTTCTGACTAGAGTATAAGACAGGTGCCATAAAACATTAAAATGTTGGATATAAGTGAATGAAGTAGTGGGATAAATGTTTTATGACCCATCAAAACAAATTGTGTGTGAAACCATTTAAGAAGAGAGTTTTTCACTTTGTACATTAATTCCACTGGCTATGAGTCTGCCTTACTGCTACTACTGACTTTGCACTGAAAGGAAATAAGCCCTTTCACACTATGTCCTAATGTAGGCTGTTTCCTTGAGATGATACTGGGTCTTTGGACATATTTTTTACTTTTTTTCCCCATGCAACAAATTATACTCCTGAGGTTGGTTTTGACATCATAAATACCTACACTTAATTTTATACAGCTGAGCAATTCCACTGGCACATATTATAGTGCTTAGGGAAACATCTCTGCTTTAAAGTACATGTCTGCAAGCACTGAAATAACTTTATAGGATTTTAGGGTTTTGGTGTAGGATTTTTATTCATTTGGCTGATTTGATTTGGGTGTTTTTATTTGTTTGGTTTTTAAAATTCCTTTATTTACCTACTCATAGATTAAATAACATACTTTCCTAAAGAAGTTGAATGGAAGTCCAGAATTCCCACAGCTGACCTCCAAGAGACTTTTATATGTAAGCATTCACAAATATTATAGTTTGGCAATTAGGTGTCTCAGAAGAACAAAAAAATATTGTTTCAATTATTTCTGCACCTTAATTTGCATTATTATTAAAATAGTGAAGAAATAATATTTTAAAAAGAATATATATTTATATGCTAAATCCTATATGTTAAAAAAAAAACCCAAGAAAAATAGTAGATCCTTTTTTTCTTTTACCCTGGTCAATTTTGTGTTTGTTCTGACAGGGCTGATCAGCATTAAAAACAGTGGCTGGCACTTTTGCTTTTGGTAATTTTACAACCTGGGGTTTGTTATAAAAAGGCTTTATAATAACAAAACTAGATTACTTTTAGCATCTTTTTTTCAGTATTTTCTGCTTCCTCCTTGACTTGAAGATCAACTATAACCTTTTTACTCTTAATTTAAAATTTAGTTTATATCTAACTATACTATTAAGTGGGGTTTTACGTGCTAAAAGAAAATCATCTACCTTGCCTCCAGCATAGGGAACTGTTTTTAAAAAACTGCTTGTAACATATCCTAAGTCACAACAACTCAAAAACCAAAAAATAAAAGTAATTAAAACATCAAATTCCTTAAAATGTTTGTATTAAATAACAGCATATTAGATCCACTTTTAGGAGATCAATGTTTTAAAATATAAAGTTATTATAGTATCATTTTACAGGCAATCCAGTTAGAGAATGTTAGAGAATAAAACACTGCTTCCTAGCAAAAAAAGACCTGGTGGGGTTTCAAATATGTTTTGATTTGTATTAGAAAGACTAGGTGGTTTATAAAAGCATGGATAAATATTTAAGTCTCAAACCAGCATGGTCACAATGCTGTATCTTAGCAATTCATACCAAAGAGGTGGAAAACAGAAATTATAAAAATATGCATTAAGAAGCCTAACATCATTACAGAGCAAATGCCTGTATATTGACCTTCACGTAGCTCTCTGTCACTTAATAAGATGAAAATTAAGCCTCTCAGATACATAAAGAAATCAACTGCGGAAAAGCAGAAAACATTACTTTTGTATTTTATAGGAGAAAATGTGTTGAATTGTAAAGATTTGTAATTGTTTGAATTTCCATTAAATGGTTTTATAATTACATGGGATTATGTTTTTGTGCTTTTGACCAATGCAGCTCATTCCTATGTACAAGATCACCTACCTAATCATGACCAAAACTGGACATCAGCAGTTCTGATATTGCTATATAGCTATATATACACAAAACACTGCATTATAGAAAAATAAAATTACATAATTTGGACAACTTTGTTGTTTACTGTTGAAAATATAAGGTTTTTAATAGAGGAAGATTCCCTCATTGAATTTAAATATAATTGATGGAGAAACCTGCTTCAATAGAGGTTCCATATCTATACTTTCTCAGTAATTGCATCAAAATTTGCAATTCAGAAATTGCTTTGCAATACAGAATAAAGTTAATCAGAAAGAAAAGCTAAGGATACCACAGCAAAATGAAATCTGTCTTGTCTTTCACAGCTGTGCTGGCTTTAATTTTAACAGAAGTTAAAATGCAGAGTCTGTAGCTGAGATGAAGAGATACAGCCCAAAAATATGCAAGAGTTGGACAAATGAAGCTGTAAGACGTCTTTTAACAGTCACCTTTATGATCTGATTTCACTTACACAAGTGTGATAGTCAAATGTATCTAACCAGGATTATGGAACAAAATTACTACCTAGTACCTGTACTGCAAAAGGACTTGTACTGCCCTCGATGCAGATTCCTGACTGGGATGAGGGGTTGTGCTGTAGAACAGGCTGTATAGCTTCCCCCACTGAGGGTAAAATATGCTGGGAGCTACTAAGCCCTGGGGGAAATAGCAAAAAGAATCTACTGTTATCACTAACTGGTGTGGTATGCCTGAGACCTGTAGTGAGATGTTTTTGGACATGGGAAGAGAAAACAAATAAGAACATTCCTTCCCACCACTCCTGTGCAGAACACCTGCTCATGTTGCATTTCTGGGGGGATTCCCATATAAATGATCTTTTAAGACTCAGTCAATGAGGTCAATGGGAAGCATATCTGGCAATTTCAGAAAACCAATGTTTTAGCAACTGGTGTGCTTGGAGAACTCCCTGGTTCACCCTCATTGCATACTTCCTCCTAGCTCAGCTTAGAGAAAGCTGCCAGATTCACTTAGGTTTGCTGCTTAACTTGAGACACAAGATGGCAAGCTTTGTAAACAAGCACCTTCCAACAGAGCAGAAAAATAATGAAATAATTGTGTGCCTCTCTATATAATAGTCATAGTCAACATCTAAGTACTATTTAGCGCTGCAAAGCATCTGTTTATTACCAACTAATAAAAACTAAGTTTCTGTGAAAACACTCTATTCCACAGATGTGATTTTTCAGGCCAGGCTGATCTGTCACTTTTGGTTTGATCATATTAATATGTGAGGTTTTTATTTTAAAAGAAAGTAGTGGGAGAGAGAAAAGTGTAGAATTTTAGTTTTCTGCCAAAACAGTAGCAAGAGGTAAAGATATCCATGGGTACTCCCTCTGGGGAATGCATGCTGCAGTGACAGTACTGTTGATACATGGAAATGGCTGTATTATGAACTCAAAAGGGCTCTAGCAAGCACCATTGAACACAATGCACATTAACAACCATCCACTCTCTGCAAAGATTTCTGCCACTGGTGTTGTTAGCTTTCCATTTTATATAGGCTATCCACCAGGAGGAAATAAAATGAATATTCCTTCTTCAAATGTATGTGTTTGCTCAAAACCTAATACAGCATAGACTTAAACCACAAAATTCTGGAAATGTAAATAAATACTGGCAAATCACAGGTACCTATAGTAATACCTCTACTGTTAGCACTTATTTTAGTTTATCATTCTAAATATATTGTTTTTCAGCATATTCTAGCAATTGTCCAAGCATCCAGAAGTAGTAAGCAGTGAGGATATCTATAAATGTACTATCATATTAATTTTTTTTTCCTCTTTAAGTTTACTGACTTCAGGAGAATGTCAGTCCTCGAAGAGCTGGTCCTATCATGCAGTGGCATAGAATCAATAGAAAACAACACTTTTAAAGCTCTGAGCACCTTGAAGTCCCTGGAACTCTGCAAAAATCAGCTAAAGAAAATACCCACCTTTCTCCCATCTGGCCTTGAAATTTTAAGACTCGCTGATAACTCCATCAATGCTCTGCATGCATCTGATTTTGCAGGTTTGATGAAACTAAGGGTGCTTGATCTTCGGAACAACTTGATTGCAACTCTGCCTCCGAGTGCATTTTCTTCCCTTTACAATTTACAGACTCTGATCCTGGATGGCAATAACATGGAATCTGTGTCTGCACCACTTAGGCTTCCTAGGCTGAAGTACCTGAGCATGGCTGATAATAAACTGAATTTCTTCCCAACCAACTTCTTTGCATCTTTCCAAAGTCTACATTTTCTCAGCTTAAGTTGTAACTTTCTGACAAAAGTGCCTCTTGACCTACCTAAATCCCTGCTGTCACTAAAATTAGAGAAAAACCAACTTAAAATGGTGAGACTTCGAGATGTGAAACACCTAGAAAATCTGTCTGAGTTCCTTCTCTCAGAAAATCAGCTGACATCAATAGATGGTGCCCAGCTTCTTCCTAACTTAACAACACTGGAGCTCTCTAAGAACAAGCTCCACACTGTGCCCTTCAGGCTGCCCGGCAGGCTGCAGAAACTCGACTGCAGCAATAACCTGATCCAAAGGGTGACAGCACAGGATTTTCAAGGACTCCAAGACCTGAAGCACTTGTTTCTCGACAACAATGCTGTCAGCACGTTCGAAGCGGGAGCTCTCCAGCAGTGCGTGCAGCTTTCCAATCTGGCACTGGAACAGAATCTCCTCAGTTCTATTCCGCTGAGGCAAGTGAATCTCAGGACAGCTGGTTCCAAAGTGTCATCTCTCCTTCCTTGCATTATGAGAATGAGAGCCAAAAATTGGTATTCAGACCCAGTCACAGTAGAAGTCTGTCCATACCATAAACCCATTGCCATAACTAGCACTAATTAGCACTCCTGTTAGCAGTCTCAGAGTAGAGCTGCTTTCATTACATCTGTGGCCCCCAATGAATCTGCTCATTTTGCATCTCTCCCTGCCAGTGAGACCACTTTATTTAATTAGCACACCAATAAGAAAAACCTGCTAGGAGAATGCAACAGACTTACTACCAAGGTTATACTGCTACTTAGATTTACCTTCCCCCACAAAAGAAAAATAATTGAGCATTTGATATAAAGGATAGATAGCAATTTTAAAGCTGATGTTTCTACCAAACCACACCAAGTTTATTATTATTAAAATATTAAGATTTCGGAAGCTGAATCTGATCAAAAATAATGCACTTTTTCAGTGATATTGGCATTCCCAGCTTCATTAAATTCACACATTACAAGGTATTCAGAATGCATATAAAGTCTCCAGCTTCAGGCTATAAGAAAAATTCCAGTCAACAGAGCACAGAAGAAACATCCCTTGGGCACACTGTGTTCATTAATGCTCTGCTTAGAGGATCTCTTACATTCATCTCAGTGTTGGAACTGGCCATTATCAGAGATGGTATATTAAGCCAAATGGAGGCTGTTCTGATATAAAGTGGTGATTTTATTATTACAAAATGCTGTGCAGTAAGATGGCATAAAAATAGTTAAGTAATTCCATTAACATCAACTTCTTTAACAAAACTGGACTGTTAAACTTTATTTTTATGGCTTGTAGACAGGTTTAACTAGCCTAAATAAATAACGCAGTAAAATTTAAATTAATTTAGTATCATGTCCTTTAGCATTTGAATCTATTTGGCAACAGCTTTATAATCAGAAACTGATTTAGTGGTGTATAAATATTTGATTTTAGTCTAGCTTGACAGGAATGTTTAATGCTTTGTAGTTACTTTAGTATTGTCTAATCCATCTTATTTTACAACCTTTGTAGTCAAGAGAATGAACAGGAAGGAGTTCTCTACTAGTCTTTAAACAGTACGACTCTTAAAGAGATATTGGAGACCTTTCATTCCAACAGTAAATACAGATTTCCAGGGAGGGCTGTAAATATAAAAGAGGTGAAAAAAATGACAAGAAATAAAACTTATGTACTTAATTTAATTGTCTGGTGATGAACAGGTATGCATGGATATACAGAAAAATAACTACTTTTGACTTCTATCTGAGAACTCTGTCAGGTGTAAAAGTTAAAAGATATGACTGATGTGCTAAAGTGAATGGTCTTAGCAGGTTTTTTGCAGAAATGAGGAGAAAGAAAGCTCCTTTCCCTTCTTTTCTGAAAATAAAATAATCCACAAGTCCAAGTATTTTCAGGACTTTTAGAGAAGACCTGTACTTCATAAAATCCTACAGGGCGTGGTGAAGAATCTGATGATATTCCTTAGAGTGGCAGTATCACAGTGTGGCTGCCATGGTCAGCTCCCAGGTGACCATAGCTCCTCTTCCGGCTGCAGGGCACTCCATCATGTACTCAGTGGCATTATTTTATCTAGATCAACACAGCCTGAAGTCAAACAATATAGCCATAAAGTTTAAGTCTAACTTTAGTACAATAAGACTCTTCACAGGTTTAATGACATGCTGGTCAGACTTTGGACTGTAATCAGTCTGGATAAACCTCTTGGGTGACTTCCCACTGCCTTTGACATCAGTGGCACTAGGGTTTTACCCCAGAGTACCCTTCTGGCATTACAGTGTCATATTTGGCATTTGTCTGCAGTTGTTTCAAAACCGATTTATTGCAGCCATAAGCATTTGGTAAGGTCAGATTTTGTGAAGTGAATCACCATACCAATACGTGAAGTTCTCATCTCCCCAGGAAAAACAGCACAATACAGAACTGCCCTAGTCTTGAAATAGTAACATTGAACTTGTCAGGTTTTCACAAATCTGGAAACCATCTTTCAGCTTAAGAGGTTCAAACTCGGCTTCACAAAAAACAGTGAATGAGGGTCACTGACTATCCCATAACTTTACCAGTTGTAGTATACTGCTGTTCTAGTCTAAATAGATCTTGGTAATATGATTATCATTTCCCTGAGAGGTTCAGTCAAGTTTCCTTAAAATCTGTAACCCTGACTCTTAATTTCATCACCTTGCATACTACCACGGTAAGGTGATTTTAAGTTACTTTCAAATTAATCTTATTAAAGATATTCCATGCCTATGCTTTTCTGTTAAGCACTTGTCATAGACCATATCAGAGAGAAATGAAAAGATCATAAATGAGCAAGACTTTTGAAATTAAGATATTTTTATATATATTTGTAATGTATGTCAAAATAAGAAATTATACTGACCTGTCCAGTATCATATCCAGAGAGTATGACCTTTTTCTCTTCTAAATGTAACCAGTTCTAAGTCTCAAAAGTACTGTTTTAAAAGCATTTATATTTTCCCTGTTGCTGATTTCTTAACACCTTATCATCAGATGGATTACTGCTGTGATGATTAATGTTTGAGTCTTATGGGAGCAGGAGAAAATGAAAAAATGGAAAAAGTCTAATTCTTTATCAACTAAAAATGTTTTTAAACAAATCATATATAAAAGTAGTTGAAGGAACAGTGCTGCCACAATTGTCTAAACTTTTGATCCTTCATGGTGCTATAGTTTGGTCACTGGCATTGAAGAGTACAAAAAGCATTTTTAAACTTGACAATCAATTAAACAGCTGATTTCCTTCATAATACAGAACAAGACCGCTGTTCAGTTCAGTCGCATGAACAGTCAGTACAGGTCAGAAATGCAGTAATTTGGGAAAACATTTCAAGGGTGTACACACAGTACAGCTATAACATAAAAACAAAAAACAAACAAACAAACCCAATATGAACATCTGTTTTTGCAGAAGATTGCATTTTTTAGTGATAGCTTTATTTTACTACATTAAATGAGCCTGGACAAATACCCACCACCAAATATCACTTACAGAAACAATATGATGAACATAACACCTTTCTATTGTTTTATTTTTGTTCAGACTTCCAGACACCCTTGCTAGATTGGATCTAAAAGGAAATGACATAGAGGATGTTGGAGAACAAGAGCTGAAGGACTTGAAACAGCTTCAGGTTTTAAATTTACGGAATAACAAAATATCTCTCTTGGATCGCAAAGTCTTGGAGTATTTACCTCGTCTTCGTCATCTGTATTTAGATGGAAACCCTTGGAACTGCACCTGTGACCTCCTCAGAACCAGAAGAGCTCTGGTGGCCAAAGGGACAGATGTCTGGGGAGGGCAGTGTGCAGCGCCAGCACAAAGCCGAGGAGAAAGTTGGATGTCTTCCAAAAAGATTCTGCAGCAGTGTGAAGACAATCTGTCTTCTATGGAAAGGGGCAAAGAGGACAGAAAGAAAATGAAACCCAATGAGGCCTCCAGCATTGGAGTGAACACAGATGATGATTACTACGATTATGAATTAGATTAATGTCACAGTTTATCTTTAGTGAACCTTAAAGTTGTCTAGAGCTGCCCACTGCTACCAGTGTCTCTACTGACAAGCAGTCTTCTCACCTGTCATTAACTTTTCCTGCTCTATTTCTACTACAAGAAATAATAGCCAGTGACAGAAGGGCTACAGAAGGCTGTCATTGTGAACTAAATATTGTGAAAAAAAAATTTTGTTTTTCTATACCATTCATACTATGTAGTTTGAGGGAAGCAAGAATACAATTACTATCTGTTAGAAAAGCAATCTGTAACTCTGTATGAACCTTTTTATAGTAGAACATTTCTTATAGTTGCATAAAACCCCCACAAATAAAATTTTGCAATACCACAGGACACTATTACTAGGAGTCTGGCATTCAACACATTTAAACTCATGGATCTGCAGGCTGACATGGAGAGTTACACTGATGTGAGCAATTTTTTGAGATTGTTCAGAAATTCTTGCTTTTGAGAAATTCATTTCAGTTTTCCTGAAACTTTCCCCTTTTTTGTTTATTTTAAACTATTTTAAATGATGTTAGACTAAATTAGCTGAGCTGCAGGCAAAACACAGAAGGCTTATCTTCATCACAGCAAGTGAAATAAACAGAAGAATGAGTGTCCTATTAATGAGATTTAATAGTAGTCCTGAAGTTAATAGTGAGGAATGAAAACACTGGGGTCAAGTTGATCTGATTCTGTTGTAAACAAAAGAAGGCAGATTCTCAGGAAATAGATCCTGGCAAATATTAGGATAAGATGAAGTGAGGTGAAGGTTTTGTAAGAGTTTATTTTGGTATCTGAATAGCTAATTTGCTATAATATAGCTCAAGATACCATGTGTATACTTTTAAGTTAGGTATACTTAATGTGCAAGTACAGACTGCAAGTTTCCCCCTTCACTAGCCAGAACTTTCCAGACTTGTGCACATACACACAAAAAATGACTAAATGCTATATAATTAATGCATTAACTCTGTTATATGTACAAATTTTATCAAGCAGTTCCCAAAGAGCTTGAAAACTAAACAAAACTGGATTAGTGAGACCACTAAAACCAGTGACTTGCAAACAATCACTTGTTAGTTTGTGATCTCAGGTGATAACTGATGAGTAATTACATCAGCAAATTACTTTTCAAGGCAAAGTTTCTATTATTTTTTATATCCCATTAGCATTCAGTAACTGAGTAATCACTCATCTTCACGGAGGCTGATTTGTCAGGTGTCAGAGTGCAGCTATTTGGTTATATGTCTCTTATGCAAGTGTGATTGATACA
Source organism: Vidua macroura (assembly GCF_024509145.1). NCBI lineage: Eukaryota > Metazoa > Chordata > Aves > Passeriformes > Viduidae > Vidua > Vidua macroura. The sequence goes on along the minus strand of NC_071573.1, from coordinate 66,299,163 downwards.
TGCGTTTCTTAGGTCCCCCAACACATTAAGCTATGCAATTGGAATAGAGACACCAGAACTCATTTTTCTTTATGTTTCCTTATCATCAGACTCTGCAGAGGGGTCTGCACAGGTTGGATCAATGGGCTAAGGCCAGCTGTGTGAGATTGAACAAGGCCAAGTGGCATGCCCTGCCCTGGGGTCACAACAACCCCCCAGCATTACAGGCTGGGGCAGAGGGGCTGGAAACATGCCAAGCAGAAAAGGAGCTGGAGTTTCTGGTCAACAGCTGACTGGGTATGAGCCAGTGTGTGCCCAGGTGGCCAAGAAGGCCGATGGCATCTGGTCTGTGTCAGTAATGGTGTGGCCAGCAGGACCAGGGCAGTGAGTGCCTCTGTACTCAGCACTGGTGAGGCCACACTTTGAACGCTGTGCTCACTTTTGGGCCCCTCACTACAAGAAAGACATTGAGGTGCTGGAGCCTGCCCAGAGAAGGGAAATGGAGCTGGTGAAGGGCCTAAAGGCTATGAGGAACAGCTGAGAGAGCTGTGGTTCTTTAGCGTGTAGGAGGCTCCAGGGGGACCTGATCACTCTCACAACTCCCTGAAAGGAGGTAGTAGCAAGATTGGGGTCAGTCTCAGGAAACAAGTGAAAGGACCAGAGCAGATGGCCTCAAGCTGCAACAGGGAGGTTTAAATTAGTTATTATGAGAATTTTTTTTCACGGAAAGCCTTGTCAAGCATTGGCACAGACTTCCCAGGGAAGTGGTGGAATCACCACCTTGGATGTGTTCAAAAGATGTGGATATGGCACTTAACAAAATGGTTAAGAAGAGGACTTGGCAGTACTGGGTTAACAGTGGGAGATGATCTTTCAGGTCTTTTCCAGCCTTAATGATTCTATGGTCAGTCACACAAATTCTTGGTACCTAAAAATTTAGATATTTCTGAAACAGCACAAGCCTTCCTTGCAGTTTGACTGTGTTATTTTTGCTGGCTAATGCTGGTCTGTATTAGAAGCCAGGAAAGTAGTTATCACCTGAGTAAGAGAAATATTTTTGCAATACAAAATTCTTCATTCCGTTTTATATTGGCAGATTCTTTTAACAGACTGCTTTAAATATCTCCGTGCCGTCTCTGTCCTCCGATCTGTCTGACAGCATCGGGCTGGCACTAGCTCTCACTTCATCTTTCACCTGCAACGGTGTTTCCAGCTTCGGCCCCGTAGGCCCTTATAAGCCAAGGCAGCAAAAGCCTGCGAGCCGCGGCTTTTGCGGGAGAGTGCAGAGCGGGGTGCGCAGCCCGAGGCCGCGCAGTCTCGGCGCGGGTCGGGGGCTGCGCTACCCCCGACTCCCGAGCTCGCTCTGCGGAACCGCCCGGTGAGCGTTCGCAGCGCGCTCTGAGGGTGAAACCTGCATTTCAGGAAAGACACCCCCGAGGCCCGGCTGCTTCTGTGGCGTTCAGATGCTTCCTCCCCCCACTTCTGCTTCACACACCAGCGTGAACGAGGCGCTGCGGGCGCCAGGGATAGCAAGGCTGGGAAGGGCAGACGGAGGGTACGCAGACAGGTCCCTAAAACAGCGGGGAGGTTGGGCAGAGTGCGGCTGGAGCCAGCTCCCGCCCCGGCCCCGCCCCCGGCACCGCAGGGCCATCGCCATCAGCGGCCGCCAGGGGGCGCGGCCCCGCCCCTCCCGCGGGGCGCTCCCGCCCCGAGCCGTTCCCAGCCCCGCCTCCTGCCCCGGCCCCGCCCTCCCCTTATCTCGCGGCCACGTCATTCGCGCTCCGCGGGCGGAAGCGACGTCATCCCTCCCGGCGGCCAACGGGCTGCTCGCGTTTGGCGGGTTGAGAGGTGAAAGATCAGGCGGGGCGGCGGGAAGATGGCGGCGCTGGCGGTTGCCGGGCGGGGGACGCGGGCTCCGTGAGGGGATGGCGCGGCGGGCGGCGCGCAGCGGCTGAGGCACCCCCGCCGCTCCCCACGCGCTCCTGTCGGTCGGTCCCATGAGCGGGGCGGGCGGTCTGGCGTGGCGCGCGCTGCACGCGCTGGTGCGCGCCTTGCTCTGCCTGCAGCGCGCGCTGCTCGCGTGCCTGCGCGGCCGCGCGGCCGCCGCCGCCGCCACCTCTTGCGCGCTCCTGGCGCCCGCCGCCCGCGCGCTCGGCTTCCGAGAGGCGCGCGCGGCCTGGCGGCGGCGCGGACCCGCGCGCGGCGGGGCGGCGCGCGCACGGCAGCGGTGGCGCGCGGACGGGCGCGCCCTGCGGAAGCTGCCGGTGCACGTGGGGCTGGTGGTGACCGAGGAGGAGCCGAGCTACGCGGACATGGCCAGCCTGGTCGTGTGGTGCATGGCCGTGGGCATCTCCTACGTCAGCGTCTACGACCATAACGGTGAGCGGCGGCCGGCGTGCCCCAGTCCCTGGTGGTGCCCGCCCTGGGAGCGCCTCCTGGCGTGGAGAGGCGCTGTTCTGGGGTCTTCCCAAGTCCGGTCCAGTCTCTCTGCTGGCAGCTCCTTTCCTGTCCGCTGGAGCTGCTTGGCCGCCGCAGAGCTCCTGGCCCCGGGGAGCCTGGGGAGTGGTCCAGTTGCCCTTCTGGTCCTGTGTCGGGAAGACCCGGTCCTGCCTGCTTTCTAGAGCCTTGACCACAGCCTCGGGCTGACAGGAACTGCTGACATCTGAAAGTGTAGGGCAGAGACTATTAGTAGGGAAGAGCTTTAGGCTGCCTGCTCTTATGAGTGCTGTTTATGAGCTGGGGCTGAACCTCCAGAAGCGAATCAATGAAAGTAGCCGTCTATTTTCAGGTACTCCTATGTGAAGAAACAGGATGGACAAGTAGTTAAACATAAGCGTGGATGTCCTTTGTGCTGTCTGTATTGTGAAATTAAATAACCTGATCTGCATTTGGTCCTGCTTGGCATTTGAGTTAACTCTGAGCCAGTGCTTATGGAAGCTCTGGTGTTTTTTCATATCTGCTGTGTGATTTTATTTATTACTGAGTCTCAAATGTAAAACCACTGAACTCTGGCTCTTGCAGGTATGTTGATTCCACGTCACTTACTATCATAAAGATAAGATCAGAGTTTGGATTTCACATACTGTGAGGAAATCATGGAACAAATCTGACTTCCTCATACCTGTCCTTTCCTAGTGGGGAGCTAAAACCAGGCATATTCAAGATACTCTTAGTTGAAGCTTTCTGTCCAGCTGTTGAGAGATAATCTCTAACCTGTACTGGACAAGCTGTTAACTCAGAAGGAGTAACAATACATGACACGGACAGTGTCCTGTTTCTGTCCTGCAGAGGAAAACTTCATCCTGAAGATCCCTGTGCTCTTGCTGTCAGGGGTGAGACTATGGGAGACAAGGGTTTAACTTGTTTTGAGCCACTTCCAATGGCTCTTTAGCAGTGTCATGCAGTTTAGGTGAACTGTGTAGATTTCTGCCAGGTTAGAGGTACAGTTGTCTTCTAGTGCTCTTTCAGGAAATGTCCAGCAGTGCATCCCACGTAACTAGGGGAAATCTTTTGTTATCAAGTGTGCAGAAGCATCTGAGGTATGTAGGCCTTTCCTTGAGCATAGGCGTTTGTGATTTTTTTAAAAATTTTTTACTTTGTTTTAAACCATCACCGTTTATAGTTCTGTTTCATGGTTGATCCTTCCAATGTGATAAAAGACTTGGAAGACTTGACTTTCACTAAATTACTCTAGGATCATTATGAGAAACTGGGCTTAATAGCAGTCACCTAGCAGTTTAAACTGGCCATCTGTGCAGGGCTGTTGAGGAACTTGGCTGTGTTGTATTTCAGAGAGAGAACTCTCCCTCATTTGGAAATCAAAGAATGATATAAAATATTTGCATAACATCTCAAGCACACAGAGAACAGCACCTTTTGAAAAGTCATTTATATGTTGACAGTTTTTACTCCCAACTTGCAAAACATTCAACCAGGTGTAATGCTGCAGAGCAAACAGTACCAAGGAAGAGAGTTTCCCTCATAGCTTGAGGAGAGATGTTTTTATTGTAAAGGATCTTTAACTTCAAACCTCAAATAAGCTATGGGCAGTATTGCCTAATATATTATGGATGTGCTTAGTTACTTTTTAGATTCCAGCACTGTGCTCCACAAATTATACGTATGAGAACTGAACAGAGGAACAGATCAAGCTGAGAATCGTGTTTCTTGGTCGTCTTGGTTTTCATCTTGCTTTTACTGTGCAACACTGAGGAGGGAGAAGGCACCAGCCAATGCTTGGGTAGCCACTGTTGCTGAGCTCCTGTCTCACAATAAGGAGCCAGAGCTGTAGCAGTGTCTGAAACATTATTTTTTGAGAACCTACTACTGCTTCTCCAGCATGGGTTGAACTTCAGTCAGATCAAAGATTGATTGTTAGAAGATTAAATATGATGACCAGAAATTAAAAGTTTTGTCGCCTGAAGAGCTGAAATAACCTTGCAGAACAATTGTTATTGCTAGCAGTTCAGAGAAACTAAAATCTTGGGTTATTTACCTCTGTATCCATGTATTGTTTCATTCAGTCAAAAGTTACTATGTCAATTGTTCACTTTTGTTCTGTGTTGTAATGTTATTTTTTGTTCTGGTGTTGGGAATTCTTTATTTTGTTTAGTTTGGTTCTTTTTGTTCTAGGTGCAGGTTATGTGATGAGTGTGGATTTTAATTTTTCATTCTAAAGTTACATGTTAAGAGGTTTTGCTGTTACCTCTGAGATCTGAAAATAGGGCTATTATCTCATTATTTCAGTATCGAAACATATTTTTCAGTATTTTCAATATTATTCTTCTGTTGGTCCTCTGATACTAGAATATACTACTTTAATTGCTAGCTTGATTTCCAGTTTGTTGGCGCAAAATCAAAGAAGGCGGAGCAACGAAAAAGTTTTAAAGCTGTGTCTTTTGCCAAACTTCTAGGGTTGATGAGAATAGCCTGCCATTACATATCATGTTCCATGCAGGTGTTCAGTGGGTTGTCCAGGATAGCAGCCACAACTGCTTTGTGCACAGCAGAGCTTTTTAGGCTGACTTCAGCTTCAGAGAGCGAGCACGTAGTCATTCATACAGCTCTAGTGCATGCTTACTGCTGGTAATAGCACATATGCTGCCTTTCTTGTGGTGCTAAGCTCCTTAGGGTGCCTTGATTGAGCATACAGCATTTCCAGATAGACTTGTCATTAAGTAGGATGTTGCAGCTGTTGCTAAATCCGGTGCTCAGTGGTGGTGGAGTCTGGAACCCTCAGCACTAACACTGATAATAGTGAAGGTGAATAAAGTCAGGTACAAAATGCTCTTGTCAGTAGCAGAGGGTGACCCTTAATTACAGTGTGCACTTGTTTCCATCGACTCAGATGGTGAGTAGTGCTTTTGGACTGCTGAGCTGCTTTTGGGGGTTTGTGTTCATACAAGTGTACCAGCTGTTGATTTGTCAGAGTCCCCACTGGTGCTGGCTGTGGTGGAGAAGGAAAAATAATGAGTGCTCTGGATCAGTGTTAGCCTTGGTGAGGGATACATTAATTTGTTTCTTTTCCTTCACTGCATATCTGTAGTACTGAGATTCTTTTGATTGCAATAGGAAACCTTGTTTACAAGCTTGGTCTTCCATGGTTGCCTTCTCTGCAAGAAATTTAATCCTGCAGAAGGATTAAATTCAAAATATGTCCTTAACTGCCTCTTCTATAGGAGGAAAGGGAAGCATGAAGTTCTTTACAGAAGAAGTGCTAGATAAGCTGTTTATTTGCTTATAGTAATGAATTTCTGTATTTTTTACAAAATTGCTAAATAGAAGGTTCATGTATTCTTCACTGTCAAAATAAGTAGCTGCATTCCAGCTCACACTGTTTTGTTACAGCAACTGCACCAGTAACTGTAAAGACAACTTGGCTGGAGTTGTGCAGGGCTCAGAACTGAGACTCTCTGTTGCCTCAGCATGTTTGGAGGCCAAAGGTGGTCTGGCTTTACTGCCCCTGATGTATGGAAGCCCTTTCTCTCAATTTTCATTGTTGTGCAGCATGACAAAGCCATAATAAACTTAATGCTACTCTACATACCTGAGTTAAATAATGCAAACTAAAGTTTCAGGCTTTTGATGAAGAATTTTTCTGTTGACTTCTGTATTGCCAGTTGTTTCTTGGTACAAATCCAGCCATTCTTGTCAAGACCTTATCTGAGGAAATACTGCAGCCTTGTTGCAGTCAGAAGGCATTGATAATACTTTCATGTAATAGCACTTAAAATACCTTTTGGGGAGCAGAAGCCTTTTACTAGTGCTATATACTTTAACTTTCTTTTCGTAGTTGTTTTGCCATTTGGGAGAGCTTGATTGGGTGTTACTTCTGTGAAGCTTTCCTGCTATAGTTTGGGACAAGTCTACAGTGCATTTTGGGAGCTTGCTGAATCTTGGCATTTGGGTACTTTGGACTCCTAGATAGATGCTTCACGCTGAAGTTTTGTTAAAGCCCATAGTGTGACTGTATTGAAAATTTGGAGTTATTCATCCTGGGTTTAGCTTTCTAGAGAACTGCTTTGCTTCTGACCACTTTTCTCTCTTAAAAATGCTTCGGAAGGATAGAGTATGCAAAAAAAAAATATTTAATTAGCCCCAAAGTAGGCTTCTAGTCTCTTCTAGATTACTTGGTAGTTTAGCTAATTTGTTTAATCCATAAAATCTTCTGGGTGTGCAGTGAGTTAATTTTGCTGGGCAGGATAAATATGTTGTGGTTTTATGTCGCTGGAGCACTTGTGAGATACCAGTATCACATGGCATCTGCTGTGGGCCTTCACCCATGTGAAATTTCACGTTCAACAGTTGTGCTTTGGTGTCGAGTTGAGAGGAGTTCTCAGACCACATTTATTAAAAGGGATAACACTAATCTGTATAAGGTGATCTCCTTTAAGGAATAGGAAATATGAAAGAAGTATCTTTTCTCCGAATTGCTGATGAGCCCCTGTTCTCTTAGTGCAGAATGTCCCTCCAAGAAGAAATGTGGGAGGAATGGTCACCTATGAAGTTCTTAGTTCTAAATCAAATTTTTTGATTGGTTAATGCTGTCTTAAGTGGCTTTAATCTGAGTGAAATTTAAGTGACTTTAGCTACATTCAGCTTGGATTACTTTTATTCCTAGACTCTTGGAATAAAGGAGATATTGGTAGCTTTCCATATCCTGTGAGGTCCAGTGTAATGGCCACGCTTTCCTCCATTATCAACCAGTGTGATCCAACAGGATGTAGGCAAAAGTTGTTCATGTATTAAAACGGTTTCTTGCATATACATTCTTTGAAGTGGTTTATTATTTGATGTTCTCAGAATGTTAATACCTGATAACAATTACAACTTTTGATTACTCTTTCCTTGTCAGCACTGGAAAGAAGTTGAGAAAGCAAATAACTGAAATGTTGTGGAGATATGTTCTTTACTAGACTCCGCTTTGGTAAGGTGTTCCCTTGCAAGGAAGAGCTAACTCAATACTGTGTTTTACCAGATTCTGCTGCTTTAAAAAGCAGGGAAATTAAAAATGTTGAACTTTGAGATGCCTTTAAGGCATTAACAAGTGGCTGTGGTAGTCTAGTCAGACAAACAAATCTTGTTGACATCACTTGGTGTTTCTTTGTGCCAGTTTTTCATTTCCAGTTCAAGATTCTTGTAACTTCTACACCTGATGAATTTGCAGCCTCTTAATTACAAACTTCATTTGTCAATATCTAACCCTAAAATATTGCAATACTATGGTTGCAAGCAAAGGGGCATGGCTTGTAGCTGCTGTAAATCTGAGCAAAAGGTGTGTGCCCTGGAAAAGACCTGTGTAATGAAGGACTACTGCAGGAAGCTAAAACACTTCTAGTTTGCTTCAGATGTAATAGCATGCTTGCAGCTTGTGTTGTAAAAACAAATATTATCCTTGAAAACAGCTCACAAGTTCTCAGTTGTTAAAAGAAACAAACCAGGACAGAGTTTGACACTCTTTTGCATTGGGAATTTTAGTGCTTAAATACATGTAATTCTTAGAACACTTCATTTGCAGGAATACACACATTTGTGCCAGCTTGCAAAGGTTCCAGAGTTCTGACCAAAGAAGTGTTTCTGCTTTTCAAAACCAGAAGATCTTCTGATGAAAAATAATAGTGACAATTTCATGTTTGTGTTCCATATTAGAAACATGAGTAGTGCCGCATTTTTTTTCGTTTATCAGCAAACAGCTGTTGTATTGCCAAAACTTATTAGACCTTTGTCAAACCAAAATTTTTTATAATGTTAAAATTACATTATGGACTAGCTTTAACTTTTCGTGAATGAAATTGCAGGGTAGCAGTAAATCAAGAGTTAAGTTTCATTGCCTAGAGACACATAATTCTGCTACTGAGTTGGCCTACTCATGCACTTATTTGCTATATTTGTCATGTTTAAATTAAGCAACAGCATCTCCCAGAACTAACTTGGGTGCATTTACAAAGTTTTAAAAAAATGAGCCTTGTAGATAAATGGGGTTTTGATACACTGTAAGGGAAAGGAGAATATAGCTGAGTCATGACCATGTAAAATTCTTGAATATGAATTTGGCCTGTGAATATAGTGTTTGGCAGGACTGTGTTTGCAGTGATGTGCATTCATAAGTCTCTTGTGCACTGACTGAGAGACAAATGTTGAAGGAGTATTCCCAAATGTTGTTGATTTTTAATTAAGATCTGAGTTAGTCTGAATTTTTACTACCTTCTGTTGTGCTTCAGGATCTTCTCTTCAGGAAAATTGTGTATGTGTCAAGGTTGATGGATCAGTGAGAATTTAGGTGTGGAGGCCTTTCCAAGGAAGGCATACTGCATCTCCATGGTACAACTACAGTAGCTTCCTGTTTGTTAAACTGCTATTCCAAGAGCTATGCAACTCCCAAGTTTGAACAACTGAGGGGGTGGGTGAGCTAAACGGACAGAATAGAAGGGTGATACTCAGATAAATCTTAAGAACACATTTAGCAAATCTTCTGTGTTGTGTGTGTTAAGGACCTTCACTTTGGAGCTGGACCAATTCCATTATCTGATGTCTCTTTTTACTGAGAAGCAATCACCTTTGTCAGTTCTTCTACCATTGTCCTCAATGTCGTAATTTACTTTAGAGCTGGAGTGTGAAGTTTAAAATTAGTTCTTCCAGTCTTTGGCAGAAATAGGCGAAAACCTTTCACAAGAAAGGATTTGGTACCGTTAGTGTTGGGTGGGAAAGGGGAAGAAGAGCAGCAGCTTATTTCCCAGATTGGGAGCCTTTCCCTAATTATGTCACATGTTTGTCTGGATATCGAACACAGTTTTATTTCTCATATCTAAAAGTGTATGGAAGTCAAGTGACTCCTAAAGGTGAGGCACGTGCAGCCTTGTACAGATCTCCCTTGAAGAGGGTGCAGGATTAGCAACTGCAGTGGCTGCACTGCTGCTGACCTTGGGAATAAGGAAGACAATTTGTGCTAACCCCCAGCATGAAGCAGACTGAGCCAAGCAGAATTGTATCAAACAGTTTTATTTAAAGCAGCATTCTCAATTTCTATTATGTATAAGTATACGCTAGAAAGCAGGAGCCCAAAAAGCAACAATTTGAGTTTAAATTTAGCAGAAGTATTCTAGCACACTTTTTGCTGTAGAGGTTTGTGCCTTAGTACAACTTGCTTTTCTGTAAACATGCGAAATCAATTATAAGCATCACTAACACTTCTGTAATGAAATCTTTTTTTTTTACAAGAGGTATCCAGACTGCATGAACTCCTTTTTTTTTTACAGGAGGTATCCAGGATGAGAGGAAAAACAGATATTTTGCTACCTATTAAAACCTCTAATGAAGCCTGTAGAAAAGTTCTAATTCATTAGATCTAAAGGCTAGCATATTAAATAAATACATTGTATTGCCTCATATTGCAAACTAACTCCTAGTGTATTATGATCTTAATAAGTGCTTATGTACTGTTTGACCAATGTGGGAACTGTTGTAGCAGTTCCAGATCCTATAGTCAGGTTGTGGTGCTGAATCCTAAGCTTGATCATAAAATTGCATGTCTTTCGTTCTTTTGCACTGTCTACATTGTAAGATTAGTGTGTGGGCATTTTTAGGTTGGTCAACAGAAGTGTTTGACATAAGGTTTCTGAACAAAGCTCAGTAAAAACCTCTGAATACCCTGTGATATAATGATAAAAGCATTATCCAGTTCCTGAGTGAATATGCCAGCCAGGATTGTAAATATTTAAGCTGTAACATTTAGTTTTGCTGTGGCGTTTAATTAGAAATAATTGAGTTATATTTCTCAAAAGCTAGAATTTATTTTAGTACAGGAACCCAAGTATGTTTGAAGCAGGCTTTTGTGATTTCCTGCATTCAAAATGTGTCTGCCTTAAATATGTAAGTATAAAAAGGCCTTGGAGACTGCATGAACTCCTTGAAACATACAGCTTGTGAAATTCTCTTATTAGGAAATCCATGCTATTAAGAGTGGACAGTTACTGAGACCCGAAATGCTGATTTAGTGGTGACTTGCTTTGTTAGCCTGCAGCCTTAGGGATGTGGCAATAAGTGGTAGCAGACTTAAGCAGTGTGGGCTTTAAAGAAATTTGGTGTTAATCTGACTTGGTTGTTCTTTGCTGATTATTGCTTTCTCTATTTCTAGCATACTAAGGACAATGAAATAAGTCTTAAGCTATCCCTTACGCAGTTGCAACTTGCTGGGTGAAAGAAGAACAAAAGCACATGAGTTGTCTTTCCAAGGTCACTCAAATCAGTCATCTGCAGTAGTGTTTGCTTTGAATTCTTACCCGCACTTGTGAACTCCAGTCTGAAACCAGTTCTGACTAATTTTTTCTTCTTGCTTAGAGTCAGATTTATTTTGTAACACCCTTTATAGGAGTTGGCTGATATGCAACTTTTTTTTTAAAGGTATTTTCAAGAGGAATAATTCAAGATTGATGGATGAAATTTTAAAACAGCAGCAAGAACTCTTGGGACTAGATTGTTCCAAGTACTCCGTGGAATTTGCAAATCACGACAAAACTGGTCAAGGTAAGATCAACTACAAGTGGGGCTTGGTATGCCTCTAAATAGCTGTATATTAATCATAAATCTGCTTTTACTTAAACACATTTCTATGAACAGTGACCTCTTTCTTCATGTGTTTGCTTCCATCTTTCCAAACATACACCTCAAAGTGGGGAGGAGAAAGGGAAAGAGCAAGACTGCTGGTTGTCATGGCGAGGTATAATGCCATCAGGAAGGTAAAGGGCACAAGTTAAAAAAAAGAAATTTGGTAATAATAGCTTTTGCATGTAGTTAGATGTGGAAAGTAGGAGTAGGTTTCAAGGCTGATGTTCCTTATACAGCAGTATCTGCTATAAGAACTCATTTACTCATCTGCTGCCTAAGACAAATGCTAGAAGTCTGTTCAAAATATAATGAATCACACGCATGTACTTGAATTGGGCCTTTGTCTTAAAGAGATGGGCTGATACAGCTCTCCTAACTACAGCTCATAATATTTAAGTGGGTCTTGTAAAAAAATACCTAACAACCTTTATGCTTTAAGATCATCATAGTTCAAAGACTTACGAAAAATCTGCACAAGTTGTGGTACATTTAGCTGCGTTGAAAATGCTGCTTGCAAGGTTCGCCTCCCCCATGAGTGGAGGAGCAAAATCCGTGGCACAACAAAATCCGTTGTGCCAGTTTTCCAGTGTAAAGTATAGTATTGTAACTTGAACTTGTCTTATGAACAGCTTAGCCTAAGATACTAGCATTTACGTGGAAGAACTCAAATTTCATGCTATTTTTTTTTTCTTCCTGTGAAGGTTGAAATAACCAGCAGAAAATGGGGTAGACAGGTTATTAATGTCTTAATCTCCAGCATACTTAGCTACACTTACCTAAGTTGGGATATTTATGTTCACACCAAACAAACTACTGAAAGACTTCTCAGACTTGCTGACAAGAAGAGTGTGTTCAAATCTCAGAAAACTTTTGTGCTGGAAACTGTGAAAAGCAGAGGTGTTTTCTGTTCTTTTTAAATTCTTCATTCTTTTTTAGGAAGCTTCACAGTCAGATCAGATGCTTCATGTTTTCAACTGAACAAACTGATATTTATGCAGTTTATTATCTGCAGTTTTTCACTTCTGAATAACAAAATTGCATGTATTACATTTAGGGGTACTTTTAAATATTTTTTAATGTAGGACATTTGATGCAAATTTGCATCAATCATGCAGTATTAAGGAACAATTATTTTCATTGCGGTGCTTTTGGATAGATGAGCTGAGGGGCTTTTAGGTGTTCTTATGAATCTTGACTGTGCTGTGTGGTCCTTTACAGTCAGGTTTAAGAAACATTATTTTTAATTATCTGGTTATAATAATCCTAAGTTTGGTATCAGCCTAAAATGTTGACACTTTGGTGTTTAACCCACATAACTTCAAGCCAGTACAGTGTACTATCTGTGGCCTTCAGCTTCCTTGGCAAGTTTACTGTTTAGGTACCTTACCAGTACTGACAATGATGCAAGTCACGTAGTATGAAAAGACTCTTGCCTCTCAGAAGTGTAGGATTAAGATAATTATTGTTGTGAAATGTCCTCTTAAGTCACAGACATAATTACAGATGAATGGATGAATTCTGGACTATTATCTTGTTCCAAACTTCAATGTAGCAATCTTACATCCTTACTGTAACTCTTGCATCAAGATGCTGTGATCAGATTGAGAGAAGCCCCCAAGCTTAATCATTATGTCACATGAAAGTACACAGCAGCTGTTAAAAACACCTTCCTCTTCTAGGGTAGAAATTAGTTTGTTGGGTTTTTTTTTTAATTTCCCTGAATACCTTAAGTTACTATCCAGTCACCTTTCTTCTCAGTGCTTTGCCTGACAGCGTAAGAACCATCCAAATTTCCTGGAAAACTACATTTGAAGACTGAATTAAACCCCTTCTCACAAGACTTCTCAAAGTAGTTGTCTTAAGCTTGTGTTTTAGTAATACAGCAAATCCAGAAAACTTTTACCCACTTCTCTAAGAGATAGATAAGGTATATCGTGACTAGTTGAAATACAGGAATTAAACTACAAGTTACTTTCAACTGTATCTGTAACTATCTAAAGCATATGCAAAACAATTATATTTCTGTTGCTTTTAAACTATGTTTTGTACTTTCAGTTTTAAATTGCCAATCTGCATTGAAGGTGCTGTCTCCAGAAGATGGAAAAGCAGATATAGTCAAAGCTGCTCAGAACTTCTGTCAGTTGGTAGCACAGCAGCAAAGAACACATTCAGACCTGGATGTGAATATGTTAGACAACTTATTAAGTAGTAAGTATAATATGGAGGGGAAAGAGTACTCAATTTATAACAATTTGGTTTTCTAGTGTATTCATTGCTTGGAATGTATGCATCTTGATGCTTAGTCTATTAAGTTATGATTATTGCTTTTAGGCTTCTGTTAAAAATTTCTTACTAATTGATTGCCTTTTGAGCTGTTTTGTTAAGTAGAAAAATTCTTTAGCAGAAATATTAAGCTAAATTGCTGAGTTTTGGCTTTTCAGAGTTTACAGCATCTGTGGTATGTTCTGCAATGAGCTTTCTGAAAAAAAGTACTTTTGGAATTACCTAAAATTAGACTATTCTAATTTAGGTTAACTTCCTGCAAGTTGCAAGCTGCAAACATGGATGGGCAGTCTTTTCCAGATCTGGTTACAGCAATTAAAACTGTTCTTGCTGCCTGACTACTACCCTGAGTGCAAATGATAGAGCACTTGCTGTTCTCTTGCTGCTCTATAACCCACACTAACTTAGTTGTCTTCATTACTAATTCATGCAGATTACTGACTCTGCACTGAGATGTGTGGCTACATGCAATAGCTATGAAAAGGGCAGGACTGCTCTAATACCACACCTGGGAGAAGAAGTTTAGAATTAGCATCCACTTTTCCTATGGAGTTATAATGAGTTGCTCAGCTTGCCTAGGTGATCCGTGTATGTTAATTGCAGCTGTAATTGGCTCGGCAGGGTTCAGGTTTCAGATTGCACACTTGAACTTGGATGCCTTTGGGCATGTTGTTGTAGTGTGGTTCCCAATAATTGGACTTTAGAGAGTAATTTCTTCTTTTTCATGTGGGTGATCAGCTGAATTGTTCTGCGGACGGACTTCCATGGCAGTTTGGCCATTTAACTTCAAACTGAATTCCATACCTCTTGTAAGCATCCTCCTATACTGGAACTATTAAATGTATTTAATAAGGCACCTGGAGAAAAACTTAAGACATCTCTTCTGTTATACCCCAAAGGCAATTAAAGGAAATTAACAATCACTCCTTCAGAACAGTTACTAATTTAATGGAGAACCAGTGACAGCTGTTACCTGTTGCATGTATTTTGGCCAGTGATACTTAACTGGAGCTTTTCAGACTTGTTGGTGAACTTCTGTCTGGATATATTAAAAGTATTAGGTCTAATCTTAAAATGAGTGGATTTATTTTTGAAGTATTGCATGCTAGCTGAGCACCAAAAGAGAAATCTAATCTGTCAAAACTATGAACTTTGAAACACGCTGCTTCATGTATGTGGCTAATAATTAAGGATAATATCTGTAACTGATCCTTATTAATTTGTTTATTTAATGTTTGGGACATTGTTGGAGGTGAAGTATTCTTTCATTACTTATTTAGCAGCAGCTTTTTAAACTTTGTTTTACTTGTAGGTAAATTTAGTTTGTGTGCATTTTTAATGGAATAGTATTGAAAGTAAGCATCTGTGCATTACTGATTTGAGAGCATGTTCTGGAAAGCAATACTTGAGTCGTTACATTCTTAGAGTTTGCATTAATGGTGTATTCTGTAAATCTTTGGGGTTTTACATTTTGATTTAAATACCTATTAATGTAGTTTTTAAACTTTTTGTTTATGTTTAGGGTGCAGTTATAGAAGCCTAGTCCTAAAATGGTATGATTCTAGCTTGTCATGTGGCTTTTCTTATTCTTAATTCAGTCATGCACTTAATTCTTACAGCTTGAGTTTTCTGCAGTGTAAGAGTACTTTCTTCTGAGCAATGCCTCAGCTAACTGGCTTGTTTTCAGAAAAGTAGGTGCTAGCTGCATTTTAATATTGTCTCTGCTTGCTGTCTGTTTGCCTTCCAGCAAAGAACATGACTATCAATTAAGGCTACTCAAGTTGCCTGTGAGATCTGTGTGGAGAAGGGTAGAGTTATCAGCTCTAAAATTCCTTCATGTTTCCCTTGCAGAACTCCTGACCTAGAAGGGATGTTGCCAGATTGCCATCCTTTGAATGTGCAAGTCTTTTGGCCTCTTCTGTTTTTTAAAGTTTGCTCCCAAATCCTTGTATCATGTGTGTGCTAAACTTGACTGCTGTAACTCTAGCAGCTCTGAGGGAGCTTCCACATGTAAATTATCTGTAGCACTGCTATGTTTATGTAGAGAAATGGATGCAGACTTTAAAGCGCAGTACTGTATGTTTTAGTAGGCTGTTGTGACAGTAATACTACAGTGTGCATTTTCATTTTCCTTCAGATAGAAACCAGAAGGAAATGTTAGTATTAACTGTGCTCTCTGAAGGTCTTTTCCTGTTTGAAAAACATTGCAATGTTGAAAATCCTGCTGCTGTACCAGCTGATGAGTACTCAGCTACTGAATCAGCTAATGAGTAAAGTTGTCCACTTCCTCCAGAGTCCCCACTTCTAAGTATTCACTGCTTCCCTGCAAAGCTCTTTCATACTAACGTGCTAGCTTCTGGACACCGAAGTGGCTTTTGCTTTGCAATTTTTTTCTTAACTTTGCAATAAGATTTGGACTGTGGCACAAGACATTCCTGTCTAAAAACTTCATCCTTCCTTAGAAATGCACATGCTTGGGGAAGATAGCTTCTTTACTTCTGATAAAAGGTATCATCATTATTGTGGTGATTCAGTGGGGAGGGAGGATGTGAACTTTTTGAAAAATCTCCAGCTTCAGTTTCAAAACCTGGGTGGAGCAAAATCTGGCCTTAGTTTCCTTTTCTGTTATTCCTGAAGTTAAGTTCCTCTACAACTAATCTGAAAACTGTTAAAGGCTCTTGACTGCTTTTGTGTAGTGGGGTTTTTTTGTGGTTTTTTTTTTTTTTTTTTTTTAGGCAAATGAGGAAAGAATTGAGAAATAATATCGGAAGTTTGGAGCAAGTAGGCTGTATTAAACTTTATCTGCTAAAGATAGTCATTACCCAGTATAAGCACTCTTGCACTTAACTGATAGTGGTGCATAGTGGAAGGGGTGACAACAAATTACCTGCATTAATCATAACTAATTGCAGCATTATAGCAAAATAGGGTTATGACTGCTGGAATGCTTTTCAGATGAGCTAGGCAGGTACAAGAGGAGCAGTTTAGCTTCTTGGGTCCCCTTGGGGTGCTCTTCTGGTTTTCACGTGTTGCTCTAATCAACTTACTAGAATTAGCAGGAAAAGCTGGACTCAGACTGCTCATTCTAAGCCTATTTCCTGTCTGTCAGTTTTAGCCTGGAGTAGCTTAGGCACTGCAGAAGTATATGGAAGGGAGACAGAGGCAGTGGTGTTTAGTCAGTAATTGTCTTTAGCCTCAGAAGATCAGTAGGATGCTCTCACAAAGGAGGGACTGGCTGGGTTTTTAAGGTGTGGGTAGTGAGAGTGTGGGCACTTAGTGGAATTCATCAATATTACCTTGCTCTGCCCTAGAATGGGTCAGGTTGTCCACATAATAACAGAAAAAGACACACTGCCCTGTTCTTGCTCACTCATCTAACCAGAAAGATGCCAACTGCAGCAGTGTCTTCAAAATTTTATAGTAAGTTGGTTTTAAAATTTCTGTCTGGTCTCATACTGAGAAAGAGACAAGTCATCTAACAAGTTGGGTTTGTGGTTTTATTTTTTTTTTTCTTGATGGTCTGTAGTACCAAGGTGTTCTTCAGTGAAACTTCCTTAAGCTTTTTTTTTATGTCCTTTTACTCTACGTGATTGCAGCTCTGTATAGTTAAGTAAGGATTATAGTAGGTAGAGTCAGGGTACAGCATGTTCTGTGCTACTAAAATCGAGTTTGCCAAGACAAAACTAGAACAAGTCAGATGAAACAGCATTGTTAGGGTTTGCTGTTATTCAAAACAATGTAACTGTTCCTGTAATTTCCATAGAAAGTCTTTGAAAACTACCTGACATAAAAATAACAGTCCAGCTGGGCCTGCAGTGGCTGCCTAAGCTTTTGCTCAGTTGGTCGTTTAGGTGTTGCAAGACCAGTCTGTCCTCTTGGGCTTTTAATTGTTAACTTGTCCTTGGGACCTTCATTAAAAAAAAAAAAAAAGGCATTTCATGAAAAAGCAGATGCCTTAGGGTTTAGAACTAAAACAAATCCTATGATGAATTTAATAAAACCTAGTGTAACTTGTTATTACAGGTACAAATGGATTTCCTGATCCTGATTTAGTCTTGAAGTTTGGTCCTGTGGACAGCACATTAGGATTCCTTCCGTGGCACATCAGACTGACAGAAATCATGTGAGTTGCTTATAAACGTTGTGAAACACACTGGAATGAAAAATATCTAGCTAAACAAGTCTTTGTGACGTAACTTATGGAACTGGCCAAAAGACGAGATCCAGCTAAATAAGTGTGTGGAGATTGATTTGAGGATATTTTAAAATTATTAAATGAAACCTGTCAAACATTCATTGTTGGATTTTTAGTCCTGACTAGGCAACAGCAGGCTTCATGCCTCAGGTTTAAGAAACAACTTCTGTCACCACCTAGTGTGTTGTACAGTCCCATTTGACAGTGTTCCTTATATCAGTGTTGATTTTCTGTGGCTTATAAGTTTCTAAGAGGGAAACTAAGGATGCAAGGGAAATGAAATAATACAAGAAGATCGCACCTATGGATTGCTTTTCAGTTGTAGTAGTAATTGGACTGACTGGATTTGCTGAACTTCTTAAGTCCAAGCTCATTTATAGCACACTGAAACGTATGGGCACACTGTGCTGCTCCAGCTTTTCACTGATTCGAAGGACCCTGTATACTCTAATGGGAGGCTTTGGTTTAGAGGTTGACTGGTTTAGAGTTGACTGACAATAACCATGTTGAGAACAACTTCACAAGGTTACTCAGACTGTAGCTTGCTTTTAGTGATATTCCTGAGTGGCTGTATGAATAGTGTGGTGTTTATAAAAGCTTATTTTAATGTTTCTAACTTGCTTTCTCAGTTCTTTGCCTTCCCACCTAAACATCAGCTATGAAGACTTTTTCTCTGCTCTCCATCACTATGCAGCCTGTGAGCAACGCTGGGGAAAGTGACTTCGGGCTGAGTGCATGGAGTCAAGCTTTCTGTGGGAAGGAACTGATGTCTGTTTACAAGCACCTGTGACCCATAAGTCTGGTTCATAGTCCTTTCTTAATTTATCAAAAAAATTCAATAAAGTGTCTTACCTTTCTAGAGAGTCTGTGTGAATGCGTGAGAATCTATGGGGAGGGGAATTCACAGATTTCCTGTTTGAAAAAGACAGTTACTAAAAGCAAAGCTGAATTGCCCTCACTTTGACATTCAAGTGTCAGAATGAACATGCAAGAATTGAGCGTTGTGAAATCTACAAGACAATGTAAATAGGAGTCCATGCTAACCAAGAAGGAACTCCCATCGTTTTTTCTTAATTCTTCATGGTCAGGCATTTCAGAGCTAATGGTTTGTCTTCAGATATATTTACTATGTAATATGTGAATTCTAGAGAAGCTGGTTTTGTTAACTGAAAATAGAGACTGCAGCTTGGCTGAGATGACTAAGCCACCTGTAGGTGTTAAATTCTAGAAATACTGAGAAGATTCCATAAAAAGGGGTGGATGCTTCTATGGTAAGTGGATTAAGCAGTCTATGTTGCAGTATCTAGCTTTTTTTTTTTTTTTTTTTTTTTTAGTGGTAGAATGAAAGTATTCCTACAGCCCTGAGTGAATGCAACAGCTCAGCATGAGGTCAGTTTTCTATTGGGAATAAGCATAAACAGTACTATGTATTGTTTGTATACCTTTTCTCCCCGTAACATGCTCATTCAAGGTAACAAGCAGAAAAAGGCTCTGGCATCATTTGCCAAAAGATACGAAAAAGGTCTGAGTCGACTTCCATAGCTAAATGTGATTTGCTGCTTGTACTTGTGTGCCCAGCAAGGGAGTCTGCTTAAGCCTTTTGTTATTTTTATTTGTTCTGAACTGAGCATTAGAAGTTTGAAAGCGGACAAAGAAGGAAGATGAAGTGAAGCTGCCCTACAGTATTTCAGCACTGAGATAGAACTAAGTAGAGATATTGGCTAAATGGTCTTCATCATGGAATGGCCTGTTGGAGTTACATTCCTGTTTTGGAAGTAGTTTAAAATTACAAGTTTATGGCTGCATTTGGACAAAGCAATATCTTTAGATCTGTATTACTGAAGTTCTGCCCTGCAGGCTGTGGAACTGTGGAATGCTTCATTCTGGAAGTGTTTCCTGTTTCCCCCTCCCCCCACTCTCCGAACTGAGCCTGGCTTTATCTCCTTTGGGATAGCCATGTCACTAGAAGGGAAAACAACTGTTTTTAAAAGGGAATTGCCAGATTTCAAACGAATGTCTGCCTCATTGTGAAATGGTGTATTTTAACTTGTTGCTTGATGTAATGTTACAAAGCAGATTGCATAAACTCTTAGCTGCGTTTTTTTGTCATCCTAAGGTTAGATTGCAGTTACAGAAAGAGACCTGTGGTCTATTTTATCTCAGAAAAGAGCAAGGGACATTCAACAAATGAACTAAGGGTTTTGACATAAAATAGTTTTCCATAGGAGCTGGAATACTTACAAATACACTTTGTCATCTGGTCTCTTTTGTGTGCCAGGTCCTGTATTGCAGAGAAGGTGAACAGTTGTGCAATGCTTCCTGGGCCCTGTCATTGACATGGGCAAATTTTCTCATTGAGTGTTAAGTCCAACTTTTGTGGGGAGTGGGTAGCCTGTTGAAGGGTATCTGGAGTATTGATGTTCATCTGTAGTATGAATTTTGTTTCATTAAAATGCAAGATTGTGTTTACGTTCCAGTATGTGTTACTGTGTCACTGAAACAGTTCTGGTGCTGGCAGTAATGAAAAAGCTTAGTTTAGCCCTCAAAAATAATGTATTTTTTATATTTGTATCCAACTGCCAAAGAATACTTCTCATACCTGAGTTCCCTCGGTCCTCAAACTTCTGCCTATCTCAGCTAAAAAGATGTATTTAATATTGGAGACAGATCTCAAGGCCTAGAATTTGTCTACAGAGGGTTGCTTAATAAAACTAAAATGATTAGTTCAGCTGCATTTGATTCAACTTAAATCTCTTCTGATGGCCAGTTTAATTGTGAATTAAGTGTTCCTCCTGGAATTAATGTAGTTGAACTAATCCACAGTATCACTTAGTTGGAATTATTTTACTGTCCCTGTGTGGGCAGTCTTCAGTGAGGTGTGCCAAAAGCACTGTGCATATCCACGACTTGATCTCTGAATGTACGACCTTGCCCTTAGCGCCTCTCCCCAGCTTGTTCTATGTGAAGGTCTGTGCTATCGCTGTGACATGTTTGGGTACCTGTACATAATGTGTAAAATGAGTTTTTATGATTAGGGAATTGATTTATTGAACTTTATTATTGAAAGCTGAATCTGTAAAACAATAAATCAATAAAAGACTATAATCTTTCTACAGGCTATGGTGATACGTGAATACTTTTGGAAGTTCAGCTGGGGTGCTTTAGCTCAATTCATGTTACTGCATGACTCTGGGGAAGTAGAGAACTTCAAATGTATTCTTTTGTGCTCTTTAATTCCTTTCTGTAGTGTAAAATCTGGGCAAATTTTTCATCTGCCACTTCCAACTTCTTGGATGCTTTTATGAAAGCTTTCATAGTAAAGCATTTACTGTAAAAATATGTCTTTCATAGTCCTAGGAACTTGCTAAACTTGTTCCTGGCTACTGAAAAGCTTGCTTCCTCTCCCTGCTGCTGAGTCAGTCATGGGCCATGGGCTGTGCTGGGCCTCCTGCCAGCCCTGTTGCGGAGCAGGGTGAAGTGAGTGTGGTGTGGAAGAAGCCTCTGCAATCTGAGTGATGCCTGCATGCTGACCAGGAAAAGGGAAGCTTGTGTTAAGGTGAGTTTTGAAAATGCAGTGGGAATCATGGTGCCAAGCTGACCTTGAGCCAGCCTACAACAAAGGCCAGCAGTCTCCCAGGTTGTATTAGGAACTGTGTTCCTGGCACATCAGGGATGGTGATCCTTTCCTCAGATCTGCAGCGGTGTTCTGACCTGGGTTTCCTCGGTACAAGAGAGACAGATTTAATGAACCTAGGTCATCAAAAGGCTGTGATGATAGGAAGTGGAGCATCTGTTCTACAAGGAGGTTAAGAGTTGGAACTGCTCTACTTGGAGGATGCTGAGGAAGGACCTTCCCAACACAAATGCATGACAGAAGGGGGACTAAACCCAGCCAGGCTCTTCTTAATGCTGCTTAGTGGCAGGTTGAGAGGCAATGGGCATAAATTGAAATACAGGAGAATGTTGAAACATCAGAAAAACCTTTTCCTATAAGGGTGGTCAGACAGTGGAACAGGTTACCCCTAGAGGCCGTGGAGTCTTCTTCAAAACCAGTATGTGTGCATGGGGATGACTGTAGGACTAGATCACCTCCAGAAGATGCCTTCTAGCCTCAGCTGGAGCTGGCTGTAGGGCAGTGTTAGGTGTGGTGCTGCTGGGCTCTCCTACCTCAGCTGGCTTTTTAATAGTCAGCAATTGCTGCAGTTAATTTGCCATTTCAATAGCAAAGAATATTAGAACTTTCGGTGTGGTGGAAAATTCTTCAATTGCACCAGAGCTGCCCTTCACAGTAACTGCTTCTCATTAACAAATTATTCATGTTTCTGTATATTTCCTTTTTTTTTCCTCTTTCAGTGGTGCCTGGTAGTGGATCTGGTAAAGGAGCTAGATGAGATTCTGAAATGGTCGCATTACAGCAGGGAATTTGTGATTATGGACAATAATCCAGCTGTTACAGAAAATAGGTCTACAAAGCAGTTCTTGAAATTATAGTGCTTTTTAGGACTTCTTGTATGAACATGCTGCATGAACAAGCTGTATGAACAAGCCACTGTACAGCATAGCATGCTGCACTGAGCTGAAGAATGGTGAGTAGAAGGTAAAGGTCATTCTTTATAGAAGAGAGTATGCTCTTAAATGCTTCCTAAAGTATTTCACAAAAATGACAAGAAAATAGAACCTGCTGGTTTGATTTCCTGTGTATTTCATGAATTCAACTTTTATGTGAAATCGTAACTGCCCTGAATAGTCCCATATGTTTAAGACCATGACATCTTTTTGTCTTTACTGTTGAAATAATGTTTCACTATTATTCGCGCTTATTCACTGGTTCTGGGGGACAGGTATACCTATAAAATCAGAGGGTAGGTGCAGACAGTTTTGGTCTTTGCTGATCCCAAGGTATCAGCTGCCTTGCAGGTAGGCTTTGTCCTGCATTGCTGGACTGTGCTGCCCAGCCAGTGCTTGTGCAGGAGGAACTCAGGGGGCACAGGGACCGGTGCTCTGCTTCATGCTGGTTTCCATGCTGTCATCTTCCCTGAGGGCTCAGCCCCCGCTCAGTCATCTGCTTCTTGGAAAGATGTTCTCTTTGCTGCTCCCAAGCACTTAATGCAACAACAGCAGCTTCAGCTCAGGGGTGAGGAAGGGACTGGAGAATAAGGCTGAGTTGTTGCCCATCGTCTGCAAAGCCTTCTAACCAGTGTTGCTGTGAAGGTTACTATTTGCCCATTTTTCAGCACACCATGGATGAGTGTAAACAACTCCTAACTGTCTTCTATGAGCTAAGCTACTTTGATAAGCTTGAAATGTTCAAGCAAATGAATCAAAGGCCATGCTTTAAAGCCCACAACTTTTTTTCCCTCAGATCTGCCAAATTAAAAGGGAGAGAGACATGCAAGCCCTTCCTCTGCTGTATGTTTGTCGGTGTTAAATGATGTGAGGCCTCCTTGAATTCCATTGAATCACTGCTGAGAGCTGTAGGATTATTCCCTAATTGCATCCTAAACAACTTTTTTAGATGATAAATAATATCATGTATTATACAGAAGCATGCCTCAACCTAAACTTTGAAGTGCTTCACAAATTAATGTTTAATGAAACTGTTCGCCTGGAGGTTTTTGCTGTACTATGTAACTGGCTGAATACACACAAGCCAGGGCTCTTTTCATCTCCCTGACAAGCCTTACTGCTTTAATATAGCATATTTTCTCCAACTGTGTGCAGTCAGTTAGTTCTCAGTTTTCTACACATCTGCCTGGCCTGCAAAAAGAATGCCTTGTCCCTCCAAAAAGCCCCCACATAGCAGGAGACCCTAATGGATGGATCATATAGAAAACACACTTTGGGGGAATGTTTAATGGAACAAAACATGATTCATAAATGGTTTTGTAATACATTCATTGTGCTGAGCTATGCTATGTTGTTGTATAGTGGGGGTGATGTTTGACAGCTGGCTAAACATGAACCAGCAGTGTGCACAGGTGGCCAAGAAGGGCAGTGGCTTCCTGGCTTGTATGAAAATTAGTCTGACCAGCAAGACCAGAGGAGTGAGTGATTGTCACCCTGTACTCAGCGCCTCAAATCCTGTGTCCAATTCTGGACCCCTCACTACAAGAAGGACACTGAGGTGCTGGAGTGAGTCCAGAGAAGGGAAACAGAACTGCTGAAGGTCTGAAGCACAAGTCCTGTGCGGAGAAGCAGGCGGAGCTGGGGTGGTTTAGCCCAGAGAAAAGGAGGCTCCAGAGGCACCTTATTGATCCCTTCCTGAAAGGAGGTTGTAGCTAGATTGGGGTTGGTCTCTTCTCCCAGGTAATTGTGACAGGACAAGAGGGCATAGTCTCAAGCTGTGCCAGTGGAGATTCAGACTGGACATCAGAAGAAATTTCCTCACAGAAATGGTGGTTAAGCATTGGAATGGGCTGCCCAGTGAGGTGATGGAGTCACCATCCCAGGAGGTGTTCAAGAAATGATTGAATGTAGCCCTTAATGCTGTGGTCTAGTTGATAAGGTAGTGATCAGTCAAAGGTTGAACTTGATCTCAGAGGTCATTTCCAACTTCAGTGATTCTGGGAACATTAGAAGCCCAGTAGCTACAAACAAAAACAAGACATTTGTCTTATGACTTTGTTGCAGGCGTTTGTTGTGATTTTAATGGAAAATTTCTCTCGGAGTCAGCTATCAAAGTTAAAAGCTTCCCATTAGGCTTTATATTATGTAATTCTGCAAAAGTTGCCACTTTGTTGGTAGGGTGCCTAGTATGTTTTTGCAAGCACAAAGGTGTCTGAAAATGGAATTTCTAAGGAGCTCTCTCTCTAAATCTGGCAGTGCAAGGATGTTTTTGTTAAATTGATATCATGAGTCATTCTGCAATTTGCAATATTTTAAGTTGACATCTAAATAAAATCTCTTTTTAGTACAACAGAGGAGTCACGCTGTTGGAATTGGAACCCTAGGAGAAGATATTGGCATTATGAAAATAACAATGCCTTACAGAATTAAGTGCTGTGATGCTCCTGATTCTTGGTAGTACAGTGACACTGAAAGAAAGCAGAGTAAGATGGTGATGAGAATTACAGAACAGCAGGAAAATTTTGCTCAGGAGGAAGGTGGCTGGAGATCACCTAGTCCAACTTGGGTTTCAGTTTTTTATGGTCCTTTTCCAGCACTTCATCCCTGCTAAGTCCCTTGCAGAGCTGGGCTGCTGAACTGGCAGCTTTAAGGTGTGAAGGAAAACTTGGGAAGGTTTCAGAAATGAGTCCAAGTGTTTTGCCTTAGACACTGTCTGATTACATGCTTCAGGGCTGGAGAGGAAACATCAGGGTCTGGGAAGCTGCCCTGGAGAATGCCCTGGCAGTCTCATTCCAACAGAAGCAGCTCCTGGTCATTTCTATCTTTTAGAGCAGAAGCTTGGATTTTCACAGATTCAACTTGCAAATTTTATGGGTGGCTTATATATTTTAAAGTACTTTTAACTGATCAAAACATCTGTAATCTCTTTCATGCAGTAACTGAGAGCCCTTGCAGCCTGTCTCAGGAGCTCCCTGGCAAACCCTGTGTCAGCTCCGTGGTGGGTTTAGCTCACTGCCCATCCCATTAATTCAACACGAGGGGTAGTGGTACCAGACTTGCAGGCATGGCAATGTCCAGCAACAGGAAGACCATTTCCAAGCCCTTGGCTTTGTTACTGAAGCCCTGCTCAGTCTGATGAGCCTCTCTGTGCAAGTATATTCAGGAGACATTAACCAGCATGTCTAATGATGATCACTATCTTGCAATTATCCCCGTGTAGCTGCTTCTGACCACACTTTATTTAGCTGGATGCCTACAACAATCTCTGCTCTGCAAGCCTGCAGCCTCCTCCAGCTCAGAGCAATTCCTCTGAATGTTTGTTGGCTCAGTGCTCTGACTTGTGCCCAGGAGGGAGCTGGGCAGAGACTGCCTGTTATACCTCAGGGGGAAGGAAGGTAGAGGTGAGGGCAGTGCCTGCCAGTGCATCAGCAAGGAGCCCTTCATGGCAGTGCTTTGTGGCTCAGCCACAGCTCCTTTCCCCAAAGCCACCTGTCATCTTTTGCCCACCTCTGCAAAACCCCACTTTTCCTGTGTGGGCAGAAAGCCTCCACTGGTCCTACATGTCCCTTCTGCTCTCACATGACTCAAATCTGCTTGACAAGACAACATGCTGAAGACCAGCCTCTTTCCTTAGAGGGACCCCCTCATCCTGCAGGATCCCCTCGTGCAGGCACAGACACAGGAGGAAGCTCCTCTCCACGCAACGTGTTCCCTCTCAGTAGCAGCCTCTCTTACTGCAGCTGCAGCTCTTGCAAGTAAGGCTTTCAAGTTCTCCCAATTAAGAAGTCTACCCTCATTAAGAAGCTTCTTTTTGTTTTTTCAAAAGAAATTAAAAGTTGACTTACTTTGAATGTGTGTGTTTTTATTCATAGTGAATCTTTAAAATATGTGAACTGTGTGGGAGGTGACAGCAATGCTGGAAGATGAGTTTTGGGGGATGTCTTTCTTTTCAATAGAAAAAGGAAAGAAAATTAAATTTCAATTTATGCATCATCTTCAGTATGAATTTAAAAGTGCATAGGAATGGGAGTAAAAAGATAAAACTTATTATACTGACACCAGATCAGCTGCATTGCACTCATTGTCTATGTGCAAAATGAGCTCATTAATACCACAACAGTTGTGCAATATAATGAGTTTAATACTGCTGAGTTTTATTGCTTCCTGCTCTCCCTCATTTTACTGCTAGTGGCATTTAAATCCTGATGCACTGAGATTGTGTTTACCCAATTTATCCTGTGTTTTTATTGTGACCAGGTCAAATTAATCCATTTTTCTTGCAATAGAAGCAAGACCTGTGATTGTTACTGCGGTTGAGACTGCTTACAGGGTGTTTTGCCTTCTCAAGATATACAGAGATGGGAACAATGGTTGCAGCTGTTTGCATTGCACACAGGCATGTGTGGAAGGTTATACAGCATGTGCAGCATGTGAGGAAGGTTGTGGAGACCTGCAGGCACAAGACAGCAGCTTTCTGCACAAGAGTTTTGCAGGTACATTTGGAAACCTCTGCCACACCCCTGCTGGCAGTGTGCTACTGACCACAAACCTGAAATAAGCTTGCTCCTAATTTCTGCTCTTCTTCAGGTTTGTAAAATGCTGATTTTCTGAGGGACCAGGAAGGTAGAAGCCACTTGGAACACCAAGCTCCTTAGAGTTGTTTGGTTGTCCTATGTATGGACTAAAAAATAAATTAGATTGGAAACACAGAATCACACAATCATTAAGGTTGGAAAATACCTTCAAGATCATCAAGTGCAGCCTTTGACCAAACAGCACCATGCCAACTAAACCATAGCACTAAGTGCTGTGTCCAGTCATTTCTTTAATGATTCCAGGGATTATGACTCCACCACTTCCCTGGGCAGCCTGTTCCAATTCTTGACAACACTTTCTGTGAAAAAATTCCTCCTGATGTTGGACCTGAACCTCCCTGCTGCAGCTTGAGGCCATTTCCTCTTGTCCTGTCACTAATTGTCTGGTAGAAGAGGCTGAACCCCACCCTGCTACAACCTCCTTTCAGGTAGTTTTAGAGAGCTATAAGGCCTCTTCTGAGCCTCCTTTTCTCCAGGCTAAACAACTGCAGCCAGTTTCCTCAAATGCCCCCATATGATTCATACTCTAGACCCTTCACCAGCTTCATGGTCCCACTTTGGACACTTCAGCACCAAAAGTGCTTATTTTCTTCTTGAAGTGAGGGTCTAGATAATCAGTGAAACACCTCCTAGAGCACTGCTGAAAGTAATTGTAGACATCTGTGGCAGTGGACAGAAGAGCTGCAATCCCAGTCATAAAGCAGAAGCAATGCTTTCAGCTCTTGAAGGCACCCTACCCCACTTCCCAGCACTTGCTATTTGCCCTAGTGTGCTGTAAACCTGCGAGGTCAGAGTTGTATGTGAGGATAGCAACACAAGAAAGGAACTATCAGGTCTGAAAAATAACTGCAAGCTTTTAGAAAGCTCCTTGTACATTATTTTTGTGGCCCTTGGCAAGCCACCAATGCATTACTGTAATAGCTGTGTTAAACTGCGGAAAGCTAACTATAGGGAAAGAGAGAGCATACAAATCTCAGGGTCACTTGCATTTTATTAATAAAATTAACTCTTTCTCATAGTGTTCAGATCTGAGGATGTGCCATATTTCAAAATGTGCAGAGCTCCCAAACCCCAGACAGGCTGCTTTAAGCTATTGATTTATCTCAGGCCTTTCTTTGCATAATATCATGAGTTGATTTTTTTATAGCATCTTATAAAGCCCTGGAAATGGCTTTGTGTTTTGGAGGTTTCAGGAGATTTTTTTCTTCCCTCTACAGTATGCAGCTAAAACAGGTTTGGGGAAGATGTAAATGCTATTTAGGCAGAACTCTCCCACTTCAAACCCTCTGCCAAAATCTATCTGAGCCATCACAACCCTTATGGCTCACTCTGGTATTGTTTTTGGTGTGTGGGCCAAGTTTACCCATCTTTTCCAGTTTTTAAGAAGCTTGCCAATATAGCTATGCCCATTCTAATCACAATTCCAAATCACTGTTCCTATTGCTTTCAATAGGAACAACAGCATCCTGCATCTTTAGGCACCTAAACTTGTTGCACATTTGATCCCAAACCTTGGTACAATGAATAGGAACGTGTCTGCCGGTAACAAAACTTGATAGTTGTTTGCATTTTTCACTATCTGAAGAACTGGTATCAGTGCCTGTAAGGGAATTATTTTTAATACCTGTAAGGTATCTATTTTTATTGGAGTAATGTGAAAAAAGTTGTCATGTTTTTGAGCTGGAATCACACTATCTCCACAGTACTTCCAGGGCAGCATAAACTGCTTCATGGCCTCTGGCTGTCACCTTTCTCCCTGGCATCTCTCAAAGCACACTGTGTGCTTGGGGAAGTAACCAGCCCTGAATTCCCAGGAATTATCAGTGCTGTCACCTGTCACTTTGTGTCCATGGTTTCTGCACTGACCAGAAGTGCAACCCTGGCTGCTAGACCAAGGCTTAATGAAGATACAGGCACAGCAAATCTTTGTGATTCCGTGTTTCCTGGACGAATCATATCTGTTTCTATCACCTAGGGACAGCACCTGGTGTAAATTACTATGCAGTAGCTCTAGGGTGAAGGTCAGTGGTCCAGAAAGACTAGGTAGATGGTAGAAGTGCCCAAATTCTGCTGAGACAAAGAAGATAAAATAAGGGCTTATTTGGGAAACTTGCATGGGTAGACCCAGTCTTACTGTATCCCAAAATATCAGCTCGTGCTTTGACCCAAGAAGAACATCTCCTCTTCAAGTCATTTTGCTGTCCAGTGTGGAAGAATCAATTCCACCCTCAATTATTGTTTTGTAAGCAACTAACAACTAGAAAATATAGGTCACCAGGACTTTTAGAGTAAGACATACACCACCAGATAGCATCAGCTTTGACATTAAATCAGTGAATGGGAGACATAACCTACTCTTATTCATTTTTATTATGGTCGTAAAAGAGATGGCTCAGGTAACTCAAATCTCCATGGCCAGAGCATATTATCTGACAACAGGCTCACAATCGACCGATCATAACATTATTTTGACCTTAAATTGTTCACTGTCTTATTCTTCAGGGCATTGTGTCAGCTTATCTCGATCATTACACTTCTTGAATTGGGAATCAATTAAATGTCATCTGATCTCTCTGATCTGTAGTGCACAGTTTATTTTTATGCAGGAAATGAATCCTGCAGCATGATCATCCTGCACCTTCAATTTTCACTGTATACAAATACTGAATAAATACTGCTGCTTTGGCATGTTTAGAACAATACTTCCCAAAAAATATATGTTTATTTTCAGCCTAGTTCTCAAGGTGAAAAAAAGGTTGTACTTTTATTGAAGCAGAACTACAATATTCCTAAACAGTGTGATAACATATTCTTATTAATAGAGTTGATTATTTATCTAAGAAGATAATGTCTGAAGAGTCAAAGACTAAATTGTTGTGCAATTGGGTTTTTTCAGAAAATTACTTTGAGTTGTTTTGGTATGTTAGAGTACATCATATGTTAAGCAAAGCTCCAGCTTTTTAAGAAAAATATATTTGTGTAGAAAGAAGTGCTAATATTGAAGAGTTAATGTGAACATAGAGGGCACCAGCACTGCTCTAAAAAGAGGAAATTCTAGGAAGACTGTTGAAAACAAATAGAGCCATAATATGCTGAGAAAATTAAATTCTTTGGTTTAAATCTGTACCATTTTTAAGGCACAAAATTCCGCAGATTTCAGAGGAAAAAAAAAAAAAAGCATTAACCAGCCAAAACAAGCATAAACCAGAAAGTACAAATGTTCAGATATGAAAGTTCTGTTATCTGACTTTGGGGAAGAAGCAACCGGCTGCAGAGCATCCACTGCTGCTCCAGAGGGAGCAGGATCTCTGCAGAGGTGACTGTGAAGGTTATGGTATTGTCAGGCTGAAAGCAGCAAAGTGGAAAGCGGGAAAAGGAAAGTATAATATCATATTGATTCCAGATCATGTTTGGGGATTTTTTAATATATCTTTTTAGCAAAAGACCCGTGATGAAAGTCCACCAAGGGCTGTCCTGTGGGAACATAACATTACATGTGTGGGTTTAATTCAATCATCTCTAGGCTTTTGCAGTCATGCTCCACCGTTCTAGGGGATAGTGTCCAGTCCCCAGACTATTAAAAAGTGAATCTGGCTTCCTCTTCCTTTCATCCTTAAAGCCTCTTTTGTTGATTGCAGGCTGATAGAAGAAAGTCACTTGCAAAGGAATGGAGCAAATTTCTTAACATCAGAAAGAAGGGCAACAGGAGGGCATCCTATGCTGCAGAATCTGCAAACATGCAAAAAATGAAAGTTAGTGATACTTAAAAGGGAAAAAAGAAGGAGTAGGTTCAAAGCAAATTGCTCAGTAACACTTTTTTTTTTTTAATCAACAAACAATTGTGAGTGGGAATGGGTATAGCAAGGTGTTAAGTTTAGAGATAAGACAGAAATTTAAATTAAAAAAGAATAAAAATTTTCTGGCTGAGAGAAGCTGCAGATCTAATACATCCCATCCCCACTCCCATAAATAAATAAAATGGAAAAAAAAAACCAAACCAAACCCTTAAAGGTAAGGTTTTTCCATGACAAGAACATAATACTGTTTTTTATGTTTTGCACAATGCTGAGTTGGCATCAAAAAAAGCCCTTGCTTGCAAGAAATGAACTTCCAAGACCCATTCATGCTCTCAGGGAGCCAGCCTGAAATAAATATGAGTTTTTAAGATGCACTGAGCTTCTTCTTCCAGAAACTCAGGTCTTTTGGGACAGTAAACATTACTGACCATTTTTGAAAAATTTGTGTGGAGCCTTGGCTGTCCTTAACACAGTGCCTTCCTTTGTACTGCCTAGAGCAACAGCAAACATGAAACCACAAGCATCAGAGTGCTTTGGGCAATTTTCCTTCTCCAAGGAGCTCCAGCTTTGGGTCCTGCTGCTACAGGTACTGTGGTTTAGTACTCAGCCAAGATCACCTATTATGCAGTTTTGGTCAACAAAGGGTTGCAATAGTAAAATATAGGGGAAAAAAAAAAGATTGCTCAGTGTAGCAGATTTCAAAGCTATGGAGAATGTGCTGGGTCTGTAAAGAGTCTTGGGAAATGTCTGACATTATAAATCAACACTGATAAAATCAAAGGGCTGCTGTGGGTATAAAGGAGGATGGAGATTGTTGTTTGGTGTATCCCTATTGTATACAGTGTTAGAAAGTCTCAGATACTTGTCCTACCAAAAAAAAAAAAAAAAAAAAAAAAAAGGAAGCTGTGAAAACTGGCCATGTGCTCCCACTTCATACTGGAAAAAAACCCTAGTCCAAAGTGGCTTTCAGCTTTCAAAAACATGCTTTTGGAAAATAACCCTACTGGCACTCAGATGCCAGTAGAAGATGCCCTTTCTTTTTGCAGTCATGTCTTGTCCTCTGGCCAGACATGCATACTGTGTGTGGCCAGGGCACAGCAGTTCCCTAGTCCCATTTTTGCCTCTGAGTCACACTGGGTTTGAGAGAGGCAATTCTGTTGACCTTGCTATGCCTCAGCTCGGCCATTCAGGGACTTGGTCTTCCTTACCTGCCCTAAGGTCATTGTGAAATTTAAAACCTGCCTTCAACTTTTGAACAAAAAATTCAAAGAAACGCAAAGAAAACACATCTGGTGTTGAATACAAGCAGAGGCTGGAGGGTACCATATACTGTCACACAGGCCTTCCCTAGTCACCTGCTGCAAGCCAGTGCCTGTCAACATATTGAGTGACAGGGTCTGACCCAGCAGTGCCATTCTCGGGTTCTTATTGAAGCAAACCTAGAAATCTCCTTAAGTATATTAAACATTTGGCTGACATACTCTTCCCCTCAAAGGCCAGAAAAGCATCTCAAGTTGTAGCTTGAAGAGTAGGTAACATCCTGAAGATTCTTTTGTTTGTTGAGAACATTTGCACAATGCATTTACAACGTGAGCTGAATGCTTTTCAGTCATTCGTTGTTTTAACCATAGGGACTGAAGTTGAAGTTTGCACCACAAGAGATGGGTGTCAGCTGGATAACAGCTGGATCGTTTGGGATGAGCTGATACACACTGGCTCCTTCAACAACTGCTTCCCAGGTGTGCAGATATGTTCTTGAATTTTTGTGAAATTTTGGTGTGATTTTGGAATTGTAATTTTTTAAAAATTTTTCATATAAAAAATAATATTGAGTTTGGCTGGTATCTGGGCTCCTCTGGAAAAAAAATATTTTTATTTGAAATTATGTTCAGAAATTTATCAGCATCTCTTTTCACTTGAACCTCTTGAACTGAGGCAACAGAGGAAGGAAACTTAAAAAAAAACCAAATGCACAACAGAGGAAACCTTGAACATTATTTATGAAAGAGCAGGAGACAAAAATTAATATCCATATACTTTAGACACTTGATTACATTGTGTTTCTTATGCTGTGTAATTTTGTCTCTAAGCTCCCTCTCTCACCTTTCCTTCCATCTGCATTAAGAAAGAACTTAGTATAAATGTTTCTAGGACTTACAGCTCTGACAGATGCTCAAGTGATAAATATTTGCAGGCAGAGTAATTTTCAAAACTGGCGTCATTTTGTTGATTTAGGATTTTTCTGCACTTTGTATTTTTGTACAAACACATAACTCTAGGAAATAAATTTGTCTTAATCAAAGAAAAAGTAATTAAAATGATTGTAGCTGAAGCTGCTGATGTTGCTTCTGAATGTCACAAAAAATGGGATTTCAAATGAGGCATGATGCTTTTCAAGTAGATTTAGGATATACAAAATGGATTGAAAATTTTCTCTGTTTGAAATTATATATGTACTGGAAACCATGGACACTAATTTACTGCAAAAACTAGCAAAGCAGAAAGGAGAAAAATATAGATAAAGCAAACAAAGATAGAGATTGAAAGAGATGAGTAGTCAAAAGAGAAACTGCCTTTGAGAAACAGTGCTCTGAAGTCAGGAAGACAACTTGTACACAGCTGAAAGAAACGCATGTTAGGGGATGGCATCACTGCTGCACGGCACTTCCCAGGGCACTTCCAGGCCAGCAAAGCCACAAACCGTGCAAGAAGGAATTTTCTTTTATGTTGCAGTTTTTTCACTTTTTTCTTAAATGTATTAAAAAAAAAACAAAAACAAACAAAACAAAACAAAAAAAAACCAACGTGGGGCAAGATATATTTGTGGTCTTATAAAATAATTAATTCATGTCGAGATGTTTTATTTTTATTGTTCCGGACCCTCCAGACTTCTGAGTCAGGGTTAAGCAAAAGTGTTTACAACAGCTAAGATTTGGGTAAAGAAATTTTACCTGAGCCACTGGCTGAAACTTCATATGGACCTTATTCATCAGACAAACTTGATTTTCCCTGTCTTGTAAGGGCCTAAAACTTTCAATAAATTCCTGTCAAAATTTGCTGTTAAATTATGACAGCATTTGTAAAGACGCACTTCCTTTTTCTCTTTTCCTTCCCTTCTTTGAGAAGAAAATCTTGTGGCATTTGCAATGCAGAGATTATTTGTCAGAAAGGGTTAATTCTTTTGCAAGCATCCAGCACTTGTTCAGTACAAGATTTTTGTATCCATGCAGTCAATGAAGTCTTCACAAAAGCCTCTCTTCATTTTAGCCTTCAGACAAAACTCCAGATATTTCTCTTCTAGGATAGAATATTGCCTCTTTCTAAGCAATACTAGATAGATTTTCTGATATCAGCACTCTGTATCAGAAGAGCTTTAGTTGCCCTGGGTTGGTGAGTGATCTTCAACATAATATTGTAATGGTGTTGTTGAGAGTAAAAATTACTGAATCAATCTGAGGCTGATGGTAAACTGAAATTTTATTGCTGTGGACATTCAGGCAGAGAAAGCACTGCTTTGTTTTGTTTGGTTCCTTTTTTTCCCCCTCCCCAGAATTAGATGAAGGAAACAGAACATTTGAAGATGACACTGCACTTGCTATTCAGCTACTGAGACTTCTCCACTCCTTCCTTTCCTCTCAATGGAGAGTGGTCTCTGAAACTTAAGTTACAAATTAGTAGTGGGCCATGGAGGAAACACAGATAGAGTGAGATGTATCATGATAGGACCATAGATAACAGTCACAAGATGCAGCAAGGGACTTTCCACCCACATATCAAGGAAATGGGAAAACAGAAGTCTCAATGAGTGGGTCACATGCTGGAAACAGGGCCCAGGATGCAGTCACCGCAACCCTGAAGATTTGTTACACTTCACTTAACAATGCCCCAGGCAACCTTGGGATCCCTACGTAACTTTGAAGCTGACTCTGGTTTGAATAGCAAATTGGATTACATGACACCCACAATAACCTAAATCTTTCTTGGATTCAGTGGAATTTTGGATATATATTTCTTTTATGGAATTGTTTCCCTCCTGATCCCACCAATCTCCTATGAAAATCAAGTATTTCAAATAAAAATTTTTCCATTCCTAAATGGCCTTAACCAGTCCTGTTTATCCTTTTAAGGACATAACCTCTCTCCACTTAAGGATGCCCATATCATATTCAGCTTTCATCTTGTTCTTCTGGGCAATAACTATCTCTTTTTGATGTGTCTTTTTCAAGTTTTGGTGCCTCTGGGCACTACTACAGCAATGAAAATACATTTCTCCAGGCATGCCCCAAGGGGAGGACTGAGTTTGTTGCTGAAGAGCACAAGAAGTTTTCACAAAATCTCCTGGTACTTCTCGTTCCCCAGCAGGCCCTGTGCTCCCTGCACTATTACTACTGTGTTCCCATGCAGTGGCCCTATGGAGTGCACATGGGGCAAAGGAGCCCTAAATACCCAGTGCCACGGAGCAAAAATGCTCAGATGGCTGAGAATCCCTGGGGGCTGGCTGCACACCTTGGCCCTCACATGCATGAGGAGGACAGTCCTGCTTCAACATTCCTCTCTGAGACAGAATCAGCGAAAACTACTTGAAGAACCAACTGGCATCAAAGCACGTTCAGGATCCCCCTCCTTCCCCTCGGTGCAGCAGTCCCTGAGGGAGCAGGCTGTGGCAAAGCTCCTGCTAGCTGTTCCAGCCCAGATTGCTCATCTGTGTGGTATTTCAGGGCAGGGTTGAAGGGGGGCTGCATTCATTTTGGCCTGGGAGAAGCGGTCCAGAAGAAACAAAGGAAAATTCTTACAATTGACAGGGTGGCTTTGAAATCAGCACAAAAAGCCGGGTTGCTAAGTAAGGGAGATGAAGGTGAGAGCATAATGGGAAGTGTTGATTCAGCCTCTCCTGTAACAAAGAGAAACAGCCTGTCAGTGCCAGGCAGGAATGCTTAAATCACCTGTACCTCAATGAAGCCAAAACACAGAAAGCATCCAGCAGGCTGAGAAGTACCATTAAAGGCATTTATGTGTGCTCACATTTGGCTTGGCGAAACCTGCTCATGCCGATATTCAAACTGAGCATAATGTGTGTGCAAGGCCACTTCCACTCAGCCACGACACAATTGTTAATACCAACATAACCACAAAGGCTTTTTGCCCTTTGAGATCTATTTGGTACTACCTGCCTTGGAGCTGTACCCGTATTTTCCAAATATCTTGCAAAAGCTTTGGTTCTCCTTCGAGACCGCAGGAAAAGGAGGTGCAAGGGGAGGTGTTTGCCTTGGCTGAGAGCCTGGGCACATCTGCCCAGCAGCGCTCTGCTGGCCCCTGCCCCAAACCCGCCCAGCTTACACGGGAGCTAGCTGGGAAAAACAAGTTTGTCCCACATTTTCCAGAAGATGGAGCTCAAGAGTCTCCCATGTGAAACGGGAAAAGGTTGTGTCTGGGGAATACGAGAAGATAGACATTGCTCCTGGGGAACTATCTGAATAATAATTTTGTAGCAAAAGGTTTAAAATATCTTCTTGTGAGAAAAGGAAGTACACTCCCTCCCCCTGCTCTCCAAGATTGTGTCTAGAAATGATTCAGAAACAGTGAATTTTAGTCTATGGTAAAAGATAAATGAAAAAGTGTAGTTTATTTGTGAAAGAAGCAAAGTAGGAACTAGACATTTTCTGAAGTAATTCTGTATGCTACACCATCTCCTCCCACAACCTTTAATGTACTGGCTGGAAACTGCATTCCCTGGAAAAAAACCACAAGAAATCAAGGGGGAGATTATTATTTTCTTGAGATTGAGCCCACCACTAACAGTAGATTTCCAGAATGGATTTAAACATTTTCCAAATGCTGCAAGAGGAATGGTAGACAAGGCACATTGAACCACCTCCTCAGGAGAGAACCATGCACCTACAAGAGGTCAGCAGGAATTTGCAGAGATTAACAACTAAAACCATTTGCACTCTGGAAAAAATCAAACCCATACCATATATTATGTGGGAAATCCATGCAGTAACACCAAAGTCCCTGGGGGCCCTATTAGTCAGACCACAAGATAGCCATGAGAAAACAGTTGAAATGAAGCTTATTAGCAGCTTGCTCTCTTCAGGTCCACCTTAGAGCACTCTAGTACAGCTTTTGAAAGAAAAATATGAGGTAATTCTCTGTTAAGCTCTTTGGGCATTGATAACAACTTCCTCCAAACCCAGATGGATTTTTATATCCGGCCCCAGCTGCCCAGTTCCATACTTAAGTATACACAGTCACAATCTAACTGAGATGATGTTGATGTAAAGTAGTAAATATTTATTTTTATGCTACTGTTATGGTATCCATGTTCTACTCTATAACATATAAAGAAACATTTCTATAACTTAATTTTAAAGTAGTATTGATTTAAATAGTATTTCAGTAGATCCGAGTAAAGCTGAACCAATAAAAGTTGGAGTGAATTCTGCTCCTATAGAATGTCTAAAGGCCAGATACTAAGAAGTTTGAAATTTCACAATGTCTATTTTGCAACTATGAAAAATACTATCTATATATCTATAAATCCATAATGCCAAATAGGCTGCTTTTACTGCCTGGGGTTAGGAAATTCCCAGACTTATTAAGTCCTGTTTCCTTCCCATTGCTAGACTGAGAGAACGTAGAAGTTTTGATAGGTCAGCTCTCAGAGGTTTCTTTCCTCCAATTCCTTCCTCCTTTGGGTTTTCCCATTATAAAAGATCCAGTGCACCTGCCTGTTTTCCCTCTTGGAGGAAATGTGAGTGCACACTGCCAGGTCATGTCCAGCCTTTCATCCACCAGTATCCCCAGGGTTAACCAAAAGCATAACTCAGGCATAGCACAATCCCACTGTATGATGGGCCTCTCTTTTCAGCAATATCACCTCTATAAATTTGATCAGAATTCCTCCCAGGAGAGCTTTGTGAGAATATCTTTGGACCCTTAATACAAATCTTTACACAGAAGGAGCTAATGGAATGAATGAAACAGGCATCAGCCATTTCTTCTCAAGGAGGAGTGCAGACACTGCTGCTACAGAAAAGAAATATCTGGGACTAGGGCAGTGAATTGTCCTCTAGAAGTGCTCTTTGCTCAAGGCTGCACACAAGGAAATTCCCAAGTACTGACTGTGACAACCAACCTTTAGATATTCAGAGGCCCTTATTTTTTGTCAGAAGTGTCCTTTTCCATGTTTCAAGAACAATTTTTATGATGCACATTTATTATTGGACCTTTTATAGGCATCTATTTGATGTAAAGTCAGCTAAAGACAAATCAGTTTACTTACTTTTGTAACAAATGGTTATTACTTGACTTTGCTACTTACCTTTTCATTTCAAAATTGGTGTTGAAATTCAAGATTTTCAACAAACTTCTTAAATTTGCTGCTGAAGGCAAATTACTGTGAGTTTATGCAGAGATCAGTGCAGAAGTAGACTATTCCTGAGATATTGAATAAGCAGTGCACTTTCAGGAATACTGAGTAAAGATTATAAATAAGGCTGAAAGCAGAGAAACATCTGAGGATGATTTTGCCTTCTGAGAAGGAGTGTGGAAGGGGAAAAAAGTAAAACAAAAGTATAATAAAATGAGATTTAGTGAATTCTTCTTTGTAACTTAATGATAAAATGGACAAGACATATACATCAATTATCAAAGAAAAAATTAAGCATCAGACTACACTGAATCAGACACTGGCAACTTGGAAAGCAAATTAGGTGAAGAAAACTTTGCTTTTGTCTGGCTGGAAAAAGATTTATGTCAAATATTTATTAAAGTACAGACTCAGCAACCTACCCTAGTTGTGTGGAACTGAACCTCCCTCCACTCCCTAAACCTGCAGAGATAAATGTATTCCTGAGATTTGAAAAAAAAGTAAAAGCAGATTCTGCCAGAGACTTGACCATCTTCACTTAGCGCTAGTAGAGAGGTACAGATTGAACATACTTTTCCCTGTAATCCACAGGCTTTTTTGGAGTCCAGCCACTGAAGTGTTAATTACATGCCCCAAAAAACTGGCAGATTAGACCTACTGGGGGCAACTGTGTTTAAGTGAGCAAAGATTATTTACTGCTCTGTGATAGCTTGTAGCTTGCAGGTACTTGCAGCTGACCGTGCGTTTCACACAGCTAAGGAGAGTCACTCCTGTTCTTTCAGCATATTTCTTCTGTTTCAATTTTTTCCTCCTTTTTTTGTCTTTTTGTTTTTACAGTAAAATTTATGTGGTTTGCTCAATGGCACCCAGATTGATAATCTGTGATACAGACATACAGATAGATTGATTCTTAACAGCAGATATAAGAAGCCTTGAGATGGACACATGCAGTAACTCTGCCTGCATGGTGAAAATCACAAACTCTGCACTCATGTGCTGGGCGACATGGGGGTCACAAGAGCAATATCTTGGACTAACTGTCTCTGAAACTACTTCAAATTTCCTGTTAGTGTGTTCAACATGACAGATAGCTTCTCTCCTTTTCAAAATGATGACCTATTTTTCTACTGTCACTGCAGAATACATTATCATAAAATACAGTTTTCAAATTTATTGCTCTGGACCCTAGAATCATTATTTATAAGAATTATAAGGTAGTCTACATGTTTTATTTTTAGCATTAAACATGACTGAAGCTTAGAATGAGCTATTTTCCATTCTTACCTTATTTTGTAGGCCCAAAGTGCTGTGTGTGGGTGTCAAAATACAAAAGGTTTCACAGCTTTTAAAATTATAGCATTTTCCAAACTATTTCCAATGTTAAGCTCTGAAATAAATTGGAATACCACTTCACATGCATTTATTTTGTTTCTTAAATACAAAATTAAAATAATATCTACTTGCAGGGTGAAATAACTGTAGACTAGGTCTCTAGGTTGGAAAATACCTGAATACTACAGCAAGCCAGTAATTCTGTACTGCACAAAAAATATTTTCAAAACAATCTTTGAAAGAAGTCTGGCATTTAAGCTATGCATCTTCATATTCTTGAAGTATCCAAACAGCCTCACTTCTGTCTTTTTTGCAAGGACAAGCTCTTTTTCTCTCCTTCAGATATGTTTGCCTGTCATTTGGATATGTGTTCTTCCCTTGCAGGGAAAGAGCTCTCCCACTGAATGACCTCTAGACTAGAGAAAACTTGGCTTGGAATTCGTCTTCATTTGCTGGGAACTAATACTAAAAGAAATCCTGGAGGATGAGCCTTGTTCTTTTATTGGGAGAAAGTGGAGAAGGAAATATCTAACTCCAATATCTAACTTTGTTTGTCCAAGGAGTGCTCTTAAAAAAAAAAAACAACTCTCCTCTAGTTCAGGATTTTGAAGCAGTGAGTTAAAGCTGGCTAGAAGGCTTCCTCTGCAGCCAAAGAGAATTTTACACTGATGGGATGTGGCATCTTTTGGAAGTGCCTGAATATCCATACACCATGACTGGAGAAGGAGCCCACTAACTAGCAGGAGGTAAGACAATGTCTTCCTCTGCCCTCAAGGTAAGTGAGGCTTGTCTGTAAAGGAACAGCAATAAACAGGGTTTCTCCCCCAAATACTGTTTCTGTAAGTGAATAAATGAAAGAAGTGTTTCAAGATCAATTCTCTGGAGACAGAATTAGAAAAAGTTCAAATCAAGTGTTTCACGGTCGCTGACAGGTACTTCTCTTCTTGGTTGCTGATCAATACTGCGACCAGGTCAGACAAAGGCAACACGTCACTGATAGTCTTGGGCTATTGTTCACTTCACTTTCACTTTCACTGAGCACTCCCACAAGTCTGTTTTCTGAATGTTTTACCAGAAATCTCAGGCTACACAAACACCCCAGATTTACTCTGGATTTGTGAACTGTGCTGCTCTTAAGTGTCTACATTTTGACAGAGAGGCCATGAAAACTTTTCATATGACATTTAACAAATTTCCTCTCCGAGGAACTGTAAAATTTTAAAAAGTGTTCACAAAAGCTATGGTTTTATAAACGAAACAGTCCTTCAAATGGATCCTGCACACTGCAACATGTTAATTGTATCCTTATCCTCGTTCATACTCCTGTCCTACCATGGAAAATTACACTTCTAATTGTTCTTCTATGTGGCACACTTTGACAGTATGTCTGCTGATAGCAGAATTCTTTAGCTTAAGTTAACAGTTGAAGAGTAGTAAAATATCTGGAACCCACAGACATTCTGCGTTTATGAAATTTTAGAAACATTTCGCATTTGTCTCTATTGTACAAATGCTTGAGTAAACACAATATATCTGTGCTAAGAAGAGTTCATATACTCCAGAACACAATCTGACATTTACTCCCATTTATTTTGAAATGCAAATGAATCTAGTTTATTCAGGATTCTTTTGCAGCTTACCGTCTTATTAGTGATCATGCTGATAACTTGAATTTTTGAAATGTTGTTGCTAAGCAATGCAACTTCAGGCATGTAATGAGGCTTTCCAGTGGCTACTTGAAGATGAAGAAAATTATCTCAGCTTCACAGGTTGTTTGATCATCAACCACATTATAATGGTTGGATGATAAATAAGTTTTCAGCTTGCCCTCATTCTCCTGCAAATAATTTATTTTTGTATGGTAACTGAAGATCATACAGTATCAAGAAGAAAGTTGTATATTTTGGGATGCAAAGGCAGAACCAAAGAACTTGTGTAGTTCCTTTGTGTAACTTTCTATAAAAAGCAAATTCCTTCCTGCAGCTCATTACTTCAGAGAACAGTAGAGGAAAATTAGGATGGAAAGTTGTCCCAGCAGAACCTCTACCCACACAAGATGATGCTGCCCCTGTACCCCTTGCAGTGCCGATCTCCAGTTGGTGGGACCTGACTGAGGAGACCCTCCAGCTGTGACAGAAACAGGCAGCTGTGCTGGGCTGCAAATCCTCTTGCACAGGCTTTGTTCTTGGGAAGCCAAAACCATACATGGAACCGGGACAGGTAAAATTCCTCTGATGTGGCCCAACCTGGAGCTCCCCAGTGCATCCAGGCAGAGCTCCTGTTCCAGGAGCTCCATAACATGGCAGTACCAGCTGGAGTCTAGCTGTTCTTGAATAATTTTTCCATTATTTTCCTTCATCACTGCAAAGTCCAGTCACTTAAGCCTACTGTCAAGAATCTGACATTCCCCTTTTCTATGGGATGATCCTGGAGCTCTTCCCTTTTTTTCCCCCTCCATTGTAGACATTAAAACACCCGCAGCTGAAGTACATGGGAACCCTGTCCTGAAGAGCTAACCTACTCTTGTGGGTGCTGCTTGGGGGAAAGAAGGTCCACCCTGACCTTCATCTCCCACTGCCTCAACCCTCCACCCACCAAAAGAGGCAGTATCTACAAGTGCAACCAAACCAGCATTTGAAGTATTCAGAAGTAGTAATAAGGCTAAAGAAAAGGCCGGGGGAAATAGACTAATCTTTATTCAGAACCGGTTTGAAAAGTCTGCAATAGACAAGGCCTGGGGCTACAAACTGGAGAAAAAAGGAAATAAAATGAAATATTGACCTCCTGCTCAAAAAGTGCCTTACCTTCTCCCATGCACTTCACACTGCATCAGACCAAGTGAGAAAGGTTGTGTAAGACTGTGCCACAAGAGTCGTGCAAGTGGATTGAATTCAAGTTGTACAAATAACTGTCACATTGTTTCTTCAGTGCCTCATTTTTGTAGATTAATATTTTTGAAGTAGGTGGGGGTTCTGTAGATGTCCATGGTGTTGGTGTACAGGGCTTTTCTTAAGGAATCCTGCTAGAATAAAGGCGGCTCCTACTACTGTAAGCTGCTTTTGCAGAATTGCAGAGCAGTCTTACATTGAAAAATTAATAGTGTAATATAAGATGATGCAATTTCTTGCCCTGAAGGATTTATTTTTATATACTTTTTCCCCTGAACATGTCAATGTTCAGAGTGAGGCAGTAGTTGTAGAGTAGTCACCCACCCAGCCAAGACACATTTTTCTGTGGGTGTAGGAGTGACATTTTTCTGTCCTCATCAAGACAAATTTTTGGCTGTTTAACAATTAAAACCTTAAGGATTTAATCCTGGAAAAGAGAACATTTTAAAGGTTGTGGGTTTGAGCATCTTTGATTTTATTTCTGGCCAAAAAGCCACTAAATTCATACTTACAGTGTGTAGACACGAACCTAATCTAAACATCAGATTAATTTCCTTACCTGTGGGCAAGAAAGCCTTAAAACTCATGCAGCCAAACCTTTGTGTTATATTCAGTGCACTGTTCTTGTCACTGCTAAATGTTTGTGCTCCAGGAGAGATTTCTGTTCATTTTGCTCCTGCATGTTCTATAGATGCCACTGACAGTCAGTAGGTGCATTGTTGGCTGCATCTCATTATAATCACAGCCAGCTTTGTTGAATCATATAAGGAAGAGAAAGCATGTGGGGAAAGGTGAGATGATGGGAAGATTTTTTTACTTTTAAGGAAGGAGGAGAAATTGGAAATTTAAAAAAACAGACACCTAAGGCTTAATTCAGAGCTGGTCGTGCAGCAGCACAGGATATTGTCATGCACAGAAACCTGGCATGAAAACACATATCTCTCCTTTCCTGTGCTGAAAAGCCAAGTGAAGACACAGGCTCTGAGCTTCTGTGGAGAATGTCACCCCAGGTAGGCAGCACACCTCGTATTTCAGCCCTGCAGCATCAGTGCTAGGCAAGGAGCTCAGTGACTTTGATCCTCATAATGATTTTTGTCTTATCGCTGCTGTTTGCTGGTGCAGGAGCAGTCAGGCTTTATTGGTTTGTGCAGTTCCCTTCCTCAGTGGCACACACAGTCTGTGGCTATCTGAGAAGGGGATTTATTTTCTGTATCTGTGATAAAATGTTTTCAGTTAAGTCATTAATCTTCTAGACTGACATTTAACCCTATACAAGCCTAGGATTCCAGCAGCTGGAATTCTCTGCATGAAAAGCCTGGCTAATTAATATCCTCCATTTCCAGTCAATTAGGAGGAATATATTTTCTAACACAGAAATAGCGCTGTCAAAAAAAAAAAAAAAAAAAAAAAAAAAAACTACAACAACTAACATCCAATGAGAATAATCTGATAATGTAATCAAAGATTCTCTCTAGCGTGGCAGTTAAAATTAAACATTGTGAACAGTGCATAATGTTCCCATTTCTTAACAAGTTGATAAATACTTTCACCCTTAGCAGCCTGGATCATTCCAGCATGTTAAGCTTGTTGGACATGGTTGAGCCACACACAGGAATATGTATACATGCACACACAGGAAAAAGCAATGCATTTTAAAAATAAAAATCTCATTCTATACTTTTAACACTTTTACATTTCTTTACATTTTTACATTGCTTTCTATCCCGTTTTACTGTTGGTTTTCACTTTCACTACCAGCACCTCTGTGTGCTGCTCTGCTTGGGCA
Organism: Vidua macroura; assembly: GCF_024509145.1. Taxonomy (NCBI): domain Eukaryota; kingdom Metazoa; phylum Chordata; class Aves; order Passeriformes; family Viduidae; genus Vidua; species Vidua macroura. Next base: position 66,255,270 of record NC_071573.1, on the reverse strand, counting down.
GCCCAGCCTGTGCTTAGGGAGCTCTGGCAGGCGGCAGTGAAGGAGATGGGCCAGGGAAAGCAATGGGGTGGTAGGAGAATGTTGGTCCCCAAGCTGGAGGCTACCCTGGGGCCAACTACAGGGTTAATGGGGAGGAGAATATGCAGAGAAATGTAGGAGAGGAGCCTGAGGAAAGAAAAGGATCCATAGCAGCCCAAGGACTGACTGAGCTTAGTGATCTGTGTCCTGATCCTCCTGGGCCACACAAATGATTCCTCTGCACCATATGGGAGGGAGCGACTTAAGTGGTTCAGGCAGGTCTTGCTGGGGGCTCCTCATTCATGAGGAAGCTGATCAAAGGAGTCAGGCAAACAGCTTCTAAACTTGGGATGAACAAGAGGATTTGTATTGCCTGTGCCACCTTCAAGGTCACTGATTTCATTATGAGGTCAAGCTCATGACAATGATCAGTCCTCACTGTATGAATGACAAAGGCTGGATGTGAAAAAGTTTAGCTTCTGGTCCTGTTGTGAATGGACAGAGATGCTTTTTAGCCATTGTAATTCAAGAATCCTCAGTCAAGAAGGAGACGGTGCCTCTAGAAATAAGATTAACAGCTAGTGAGCTTCACAAGAGGGCTTGAGGATTGATTAATACACCGGGACTGCTCGATAGCATAGAAGTGCTACATATCAACTTACCCAGGGAACTGCCAGTGCTGCATAAGATTAGAGCGTGAGCCCATGATCCTCAAATATACAGTCTTTCTTGAAGTGTTACATGCTAGACCTTGTAATAGAGTGATTGCAGATGAAGATATATGGAGGGCTAGAGACCCAGGTGAGGAAGGTAAAGCCCCCAACATTTAAACACAGAAAACCTTCAGTTAGGAAATGGTATTATATGTGCTTGTATTCGTGTATTTCCTTTTGCATAAGTAATTGATAGCTCATTAACAACCCATTAGAGTAAAAACTCCTGGGATAAAGAGCATGCTTGCTGTTTGTATTTGAAAACCTAATACAAATAGAAGCAGGAAAACAATTTTGGAGTCTGACATAGTTGACTGCTGTGTAGCAGGATCCTTCTCTGGCTTCCAGCTGCTATGATCAGCTGGCCTCAGGGAGACAGGAGTTTCCATCCTGACCAGAGGATCTCCAGCTCTACTAGGTCTGTAACTTTTTTGCAGTAGGATTTTTAATGGTTTGCAGTATAATGTCCTTCCTGCACTCCAAAGGTTCTGGTCTTCATAATGGCATAAAATGGTTAAGTGGTTTGCTTCTGGCTGAAAACCTAAGGGCTGGTAGAAGGAAAATAAGTCCCTGGCCAGAGACATTCAATACTTCAAGTACCAGCCCTGTTGTACAAGGCTTGGAGAGGGTTAGGGGCTAAGGAAACAGCAGCCTGGACCCAGAGCACCTAGTGATAATCCTGTCAGCAGGAGGGTGCTCGAGGCTGACAGAAAGAAAATGCTGCTCAGAGAGCAACCTCTCCTTCCCAGGTGGCTCAATCCACAGGTCAGTGCTATGCAGCATATGAAATTCTTTACCAACATTTGTCTGAAGGGCTGAGCAAGGTTGCTGCCTGTCAATGGAATGGCTACTCCCCTCTTGCTAAGGGCTTGGCGCAGTCACCCAGGAAATGGAAGATTTAGGTCCAAGTTACACCATGCACCATCCATTTAATCCAGTAACTGTAACCTAAGCTTTGAAACAAGGCAGGGTGAAGGAAGCAAACTCAGCTTCTTCCCCCTCTCCACCATCCCAATGTCCAAATCATGGACTGTCGCCATGCCCACTCTTCTCCTGTTGACTCAGCTCTAGGCATCTTGTCCATGAATGAGTGCAGAAAATGTGAGTGCTTTCACAAATGCAGCTCTCAAAAGACACTGGGATAAATAGGATACATTTTCCAAAAGAAGTAATTCTATGCAGTTATACATCTGAACAACCAAGGTATCTAATTTGAAAAACATTGATAAATGAACAAGAAAATAATGCTGATCCAGAGTCAAAAGCAGTTTCTTGCTCTTATGCTTATTTCACAGCAGATCAGGGAATTAAGGGAAGACTGATGGAAGAAAAAACAGAAGTGTGTACCTTGAAATATGTCAGACAGAAGTTTTGTTTTTAATGTCTAGCAATAAAAAAGATCACCATGTCTTCCACTTTTCTAGCATGCAAACCATTTTCAGATTTTAGCATAAATAAATTTTGCATAAATGGAATCTTTTATTTGGCACTGAATGTGTAAGACAGACAAGACATTTTAAAATTATGGGAAAATTATTCATTTCCTCTGACAATTTCTAAAATCAAAGGCAAATACATACTAACCAGGAAAATAATTTTTAAAAAGTCTGTCACAAATGTTACCAAATTGAATATAACCTTCAATGCTATTTCTGAAACACATATTTTCTTATCAGAGACTCCCTTTGCTCAATTTATTCTGTTGTGTTCCTTTTACATCATAGCGATGACAATGAAATAGTCAATGACTGGAAAATATACATTTATGTGGGAGAAATAGGTGCATCAACACTTTCTTCTGAGTCTTTAAATGCTTTTTATCGATGCATTTAGCAGACAAAAGCAACATCTCATTCATAACACAGGAAACTTAACAAAAGGAAAGCAGATATCATTGCTACTTGATCCTGTAAAATATTCAAATGGAAACAATGAGTTGCAGGTGAAGTAAGGAAAATAATGTTCATCTTAAAAAGAACGAGAACGCTATTTTTGACAACTGGACCAAACCTAGTGATACATTCATTTTGCGAGGAGCTGTGACAGGGCAGAATGGAAAAGGTCAGTGTGGAGATTGCCTGCAATCATTGAAAAGCAGCATTGTCTGGGGAGGAGTGAGCTGAGCGGAGCACGACAGGCATGTCGGAGCCTGAAGCGAGGCCACAGAGCCCAGCCAGCCATGGGCAACCCCGGGCTTTGGAGCTTGAGCATGGAGCTTGAGCATGGCTCCAGGCACATGAGATGCTCAGCCTGCACCATCCTGCAGCTGTGTTACAAGCCCAAGGGCAGGAAGGGCCCTTCCTCCCCCAAACACAGATATTTCTTTTGGAACTGTGAAAGATAAATACAGAATTATTCATGATAAAGCCTGCAGACTTTGGGGAAAGTGTGAGGGCATCTACCCTGGAAGGCTAACTAGCCCTGGAGACTTCTAGCAAAACAGATGTGGCTGCTTTGCAGCTGTGTGCTGGTTCTGAAGAGGCAAGGAACACAGATTTTGAATTTCACCCCTTTCCAGGCTAAGAGTGTTTTTTTTTTCTCTGAAGCTTTCCTTCTGTTATACTGAGCACTTTTCTCAGTTCAAAGTTTCAGTACAGATTTCATATTAAGCTTCATCTAAGATCATCACCAGCAAAAGCATTTGCTGAGTGCCTGGAATTAGTCAGAAATTCCCCTTTCATCGTGAGTGATTCCACAACCATCCATTATTCAACTGTCTTCTCAGATCAGTTTTAAACCCAGAGAGAAGCCAGATGAGACAAACCACCACTCTGATCAAGCCCGAAAATTCTGGTAGTCTTTCTAGCAATGTTAATACTCTACAAATCACACAGGCTGGCTTTATTTAAGGTATTTAGGCACCTAACTTACCCTGCAATAAATTTAAAGGTCTTTGAACAAATTCTTATGCAAGAAACTCATATTAGGGAAAGAATGCTTGTCGTTCTCACTTAAAATGAAATAAAAGATCTAAAGTCTGCTAATGAGCAGTGATATTCTTGAGTGCCAATTTAAATGGAAAAAATTGCTTTCATTATGCAGATTTTGATGCTGGCCGTGTCATGACACTACTTTCTCCAGAGGATTAATTTAAGTCCAGTAAAGCAGAAAAGAATCCCCTTGAAAGTGATGAAGTGAACAAGAAGTAAAATTGATTTATGCAAAGTAAGAAAGTCCTGAAAGAGTTGTAGATTATGCAAATGATTAACAAAATAAAAGACCAGGAATAAAGTAATCTGAAATTTGGAAGGGAAAAAAATCAAATTACATTATACAAGAAATAGTAGCTCTTCAGTTAAAGGTCTTTTTATTTGATTTTGTAAATGGAATAAGTTAATAATAACTTTAAAAGAAATTAAGAATGCAATGCATATTAAAATGAGCCCCAGTCTTGCCTGGGACTAGACCTTTGCCAGTTCCTGTGACAGAAATATTTAATAAGAACACCCATGTGCGGTTATTTTTAAATAGCATCATTGGCTGCTGGCAGCTCGAATTGCAGTGCTTTAGAGACTACAGCAAGAGGTATCTGATTAGTATCTAGTACAAGGTGCAAGTTCAGGCTCATTAGCCAGTGGTGATGAAAGCATTAACGCCCTTCAAGGAGTGCATTTACTCTGAACACATTTGCTCATTAGGAGCATGAAGGTCTCTTTTTTCACAATGCATCTGAGCTGTGAAAGAGTTTAAGGAAACTCTTTGCTTTACCAGGAGCTTTGTCTTCTCATGCTGAAAACCCAAGGGAGGTCCCAGGGCACCATCATCGGGGATGGGACTGAATTCTCATAGGCAGTGCCTCTCATAGGGCAGCTGTCTGCACCCAAGGTGTCAGCAAGGTTTTCACTAAGGTACAGAGAGAGGAGCTGGAACTTCCAGTTAGTTGAGATGAACTCAGTAAAAATGCCCCATGTGGAAAGAGAAGACTCATTGCTATGAGCCAAAGAGTGGTTTAGACCACCAGTTTGTAGAGAATTGTTCATATTAGCCTTGGGCAGATGAGTCACAACCCTTCTGCCTGACACAGTTATTGCCACTTTAATCCAGCCACAGGTACAGTAAATCTTATTTTCCTGTGGATCAAGCCAACATTTAAAGACAACCTCCTGTTGCATCCTGAACAGCAGCCTTCTACTGCATCCAGTCACAGAGATAGAAGAATTGAGGGAACTACTTTGAAAGTGGACCCTTCAAATACTATTACAGACAGTCAAGAGTTTCTGGTCTGTAGCAACAGAAATGCCACCAGTAATTGCACACATTTGAAAGAAACTTTTGCCCCAAGACACTTGCCATCTTTGACATTTGATCAAGGCTGGACAGCAAGACAGACAATTAATTGCTCACAGGACATGTCCTTGTTCCTGTCCTCATTCTCCTTTAAATAAGGGGATTTGCTTCTAGACCCACTTGAGCTGACTACCCTTTTCCTCCTTCCTTTCTTCCAGAAAAGAATTCAAAAGTTATCAGCAGAAGTGTGGCCATAGAAAAGGCTCTTTCTTAATTCTTAGTCTCACCAAATTTAGCTGAACAATTGTGTTAGTTTTCTGGCACATGGCAGAGCAGTTATACACATGGAAGACATGCAAAACAAAGGAATTATTCCATGTTCTTTCAAAGCTGCTTAAAATTTCTTCCCACTCTACAGCCTATTATTGTTCTGAGAAATGTGACACACTGACACCCCTTGCATGAATACTTGTGCACAGCTTTGTTAGCCTGGTACAAGTATTTCTACAAAAACACTGACTTGTAAAGAGGGTCAAAATACAGATACATTTGCCCAGTGGAAGTTTAGAGAAAGCCAGAAATTGCAGTCCATGCTTCAAGAAAGAAATGCTTTTTTTTTTTTTTTTTTTTTTTTAATTAAGCCTCTCTTTCACAAGCTTCCAATGTCTTTGACTACAAAATCTTCTCTTCAGACATGATGAACTGCCAAGCCATTGTGTTATTGTTGGGAAAGACACTGTCTTCATCAGCTTTGTCAGCATTTCATGTTGTGAGTTCCATTATACATGGCATAGAAAAAAAAAATACACTGTGCAGGGAAAGATGCATATATATGCAACACAAAATCCCTCCACTGTGCCACACTAAAAAAGGGGAATTCTGATATTCAAGAAAATGATCTTATCTGTATCTTTCATCCTTCTGATCCCCTATTAACTATGCATGGAATATATTAAGGCATTTTATTATTTTGGGGAATATTAGTTTACTACAAAGTTATATATTATTTAATTGTCACTAGCTGCATCTCTACAAAGATGGTGACTTTGTGGGAATTGTCACAACAAGCAGTTACTCCAATAAGAGATTTCTAATGAAAGGGAATTATACTGATTATTAATGAGTTCCAAATGAATTCAAGTCCCATGGTAAGCTTAAAATAACACAGGAAAAAAATACTGCAATGGAAAACAGTTGATCTGATCAGAAGTGTATTGAAATGTAGTTTCAAAAGAGTAATCAGAGAGAACTGAGCCAATTTTACTTGCGAAAGTAATTATTTTGCTTATGTCATACCTCTCAAAACTGTTCAGAAAAGAACAGTTTTGCTTCACCAATCAATGGGTTCACATGACTGCTTCACAAATCCATGGATTTTTGTACCTTCTCAAAAGACAAATGCAAAATAATAAAAAAAAAGAAAAAAAAGGAAAAAAGAGGGTTGCATACTCAGAAGAGGAGAAAAAAAGAGTGAGAGAGGAGCAACAGACACTGATCATTCCCAAAATGTGTTAAAACTAAAGAAAGAAGATGCAGTAGGGAGGAGGTTGGTTATGCCCCGAAGCAGCCCAGTGAAGCCTGAAGATAAATGCACAATGCCTTGCTATAAAGAAACTGGTGCCGGCACTCAGAGGAAGAAAAGACAAAGGAAATAAAACTGTTAATGTGGTCACACAGTGTTTTGAATTCTTTTGAACAGAAGAAATACTAGTTTTCTATCCTGGGAAGCAACTTCTTCCCAGTTGTAAGTTGTAAGATTTGCATAGCTGGCAGCCCCAGGTGCTGCTGTTACAGTGCACCCTATGGTATGGAGGTAAGCCATCAAAACTGCAAAAACAATTTTGGCCAAAGTAAAGCTGAAATTTCTGGTACCCAGAATTTCTTCTTCAGGTTGAAATTAATTTCTGCTGCCTCTGTTTTCTATGCTGGGCTGTGCGAGGTGTGCTGCCTTCAGCATCAATCCCTCCACTAGGCAGGATGCACCATCCCACTTAGAGTGCCAGGAGCCCTCCATCCCCTGACCCTCACCTCCACAAAAAGCTGCCAAGGAAGATTTAACAACTCACAAGCAAATTTACATAGAGGAAAGGAAAATGAAGTTTTCCAGAAAGTAAACAGACCAAAAGTGCCTCCGTAACACCTTTCAATCTGTGGCCATCTCCATTAGGCTTCACTGAGACGGGCAAGGACTGATATTAATCTCTGCCCATGGGTCTCTGGATTTTATTTGCTTTTTCTTTGTGAGGTTCTTCCAGAGAAAGTGGATTGTGCTGCTTCTCTGACATTGGATGCTATGGTCCCCCTCTATGGAAAAAGGCTGTTTGAAGTAAACAACAGCCTAAACCAAGGGTGGTGAACTTGGTAAGGCAAGAGTCCTCTTCTGTTGGGCTCCATGTACCACCTGGACTTGAACCAAGTAAAGGCACACTGGGGACAAGGCAGATTACTGTGGGTTTTGGCATCATGAATAAATTCATTACTGAGCAGATCCCTTGAAAATTTCCTTTCTCCTCTTTTTTCTTTCCACTTCGGAGTTACTCATCCAGCAAGCAGCCACATGAGGCAGGCAAACCTTTGGACACACAGCCACTTTGCAGATTATAGTCAAAACTGGCAGCTTGTAAGTTAGGTTGCTAAAGACATCATTAATCTGTTGGAGATGTAAGTATTCCCAGCTAAGAGTGTTGTGTCAGTAAACTTAATCTGTAATTAGCAGAGTGCACAACCTTTATTTCTCTTGGCATTCACAATCTGGGTTCTAATGGCTTATGAAATATAGGTATGTCCCTCCCTTTTATAGCAAAGGATATTTCCAGTTTGTTATTCCTACTCAGTCTCCTTGAAGTTGTGGGATTCCAAAATCAAGCAGATAAGTGTTCGGCAAGAAAGCCCCATCTTCCTGTGATTTCTTAATATTGCTAACATTATATTTCATTTCTTTATGGTAGCTCATCCTCTCAGTATTACATGAAATGCTGAGGAGGAATACTTGTGCTCATAGCATTGCAAATCCAGATATCCCATGGGGGATCAGATAGTTTTAAATGTTAGGAATTGGGGAAATGCCGAGAATCTCAGTTTTCTAAAGCACATGCAATATATGTCAGGACATGTAGCTAACCAACAATGACAGATGGATACAATAAACTCTCCAGAGAGCAGTGGAGTACTAAAACACATTTTAATTTGAAACCAACAGCAGCATCTTTTCTCACTCCCTGGTAGATAAACAAGGTATCTGGGTTGCATTTCCTTGTTGTGTTGACCTGCCTCTCTGGAACTGTGTGTAGTGCTTAATAGGCTGGCATGGCTTATGCTATTGCAGGAATAGTGTGACCTTCCTCTTCTTCAGAGGGGCTGGGTTTAGGACCTGTTTAGGACTGGGCTGAGGTTAGGACCTGTTCTTGGCTGTGCACAGTTGCTGGGACTGCCTTTCACATGCTTATCCCTAATGCATCCATCTCCTCTTGCACTTCACGGCACTACTGAAGTAATTTGCTGATACAGAAAGTAAGCTGAGAGACACATGCCTGAAAGTATCTTGGTCTTTATCAATCCTTTTTGACACAGGGAGTGAGTGGGGCTGTCATTGATATTTTTGCAATTCTAGTGCCTGAAAAGAGGAAACTCATGCCATTTCAGGCACATGAAACATCTGCACAAGGCTGAAAGCCATGGCACAAAACCTGCCACACAGCTTGGACCAACACCTGGGGACTGGTGTGATGCTTTATAGCAATTGAGACAGCCCTGCATGGCTACAGTTAAGTCACAAGAATCTTGCCCTTGGAGTAAAACTCGGAAAATACAAAATTTTGCAAATATAAAACATAAGTCCTAATATTTCAGTCATAATTGCTCGCATAGTCTCAATTTATCAGTGGGGAAAACTTTGGGCAATCAAAGACAAATTGAATATCTGCTTTGTGCTTGATAATTACTTTTTGAAGAAAAAATTATCTCACATAAGCAGAAAGAAGAACTAGACTAAGAATTGGATGCTCCTGATGTCTGTTTCCCAGTTAGAGTTAGTAGATATTTTGCAGTTACTTGTTTGTTTATCTATACATATATGTGTGTGTGTTTTGTATTTTTCTTAAGCCATGCTTCTATTAGTAACTTTTAAAAAGTTAACTTCTCTTTGTCATTTGTCTGTCTTTTATTGCTGAATATGAAATACTAGTAGTAGTATTCTTAGAAGTGATTTATTGTCTGATATCAGCATTTTATTTTTTCTTTGGGAAAATAAGCTTTTTCATAGTTATTTTAGAAGCTTAAATTAACCAGGAGAAGGACCAGTGATTTTGAGAAATAAAAGAAAGAGTCTGAAGGAAATTACTATGATGAAAGAAAGAAAATAAGAAATAGGGATGAAGCTGAAAGAAAGGTGAGGAAGTTAGGGGCACAGTTTAGGAAATATTTATAAAAAAACCTGTGTTCTGTCACAGTCTGGCTGCTACCAAATGCTATTTTGACAAAGTAATAAAATCTAAGAAAGGTATGAAGGTCTGGCTTCAGCTCTCCTGTTCATAAGGTATACAATCCTTTTTTAAAGAAAAGATAGAAATGTCAGTGTTTCTATATTTGGGAAAAATGAGAAACAACAAGGTGACTTGTCACAAGATCTGTCATCGCTATAACTATCTTGTTTGTATTCCACAAGCTGTTTTTGAGCTTTGTGTCCATTTTGTGATCAGCTCACAGAAATGCATATCTGCTCCACAGGTGGGCATTGCTGTTATTTTTAAGCATCCTCAAGAAAGATGGGATCAGCTGGAGACAGTTCAGAGGAGAGGGTGTGAATGGGCAGAGAAAACAGGAACATCTCATTTGGCCTCACTCATACAGGCTTGTTGGCAGCTGGGCTGGGCTGTGCTATACAGAGGGAAACCACAGGCTGAGGGGAGCAGCGTCTCCTCACGGCTGGGCAATTGCAAGGCCAAGGCTGGAGTGCTGTGTCCTCCAGTATGAGAGAGAGATTGACAAACAGGAGAGGATTGTCTGGGAAGGTCAGGGAAACCTTTACCACTGAGGAAAGGCTTGAGTGGACTTTATTTGCTTAAAACCAGGCATTATCACAAGACAGATAACTGGTGAGGTATAGAACTAAAATTACAGATGGTTGAATGAGTGCTTTAAAGACTTTTAGATGGCTCCAAAGCAGGACGACCTTGGAGTCTGAGCGCCATCCCTTCCCCCTTGCTCCTGTGCAAAGCCACCACCACACACACGACTCAGGCTGCAGACCTTTCCTGTCCATGTAGCACAGTCAGTGATGTCCCTTACTGCCTGAACACAGAAACGCTGCGCAATGAAGGTGGCTCATTGCCATCACTTTTGCACACTTGTATTGTCAGAGCTGGTTTCCTCAGTGAGGGACAGCTCTTCCCAAAGGGACACGAGCTGGGACCTGCAGGCGACTCCAGCGCAGGCCATGTCCTCTCCAGTGGATGCTGCCCCCCAGGCCCTGGCTGTGGTGGGCAGAGACAATGGCTGTAACAAAGTCCACCAATGGCCCCTGACATGGGAAGTGATAAGGGCCAAGGACCACCCAGGAGCTCCCATCAGGAGCTGAAGGGGAGGGCACAGGAGACAGGATAGAGACAAGGCTGAGATGTACAACCAAGGGATCCCCACACAGAGCCAGCTCTGCTGTGGTGTCAGTGGGGCAGGGCCTGACCCTAGGCTGGGCTGAAATGGGGCTTCTGGCTCCAGGGGGATCCAGCAAAGGCTGGGAAGGAGCAGTAGGGCCTCTGGTGCCCTCAGGGCCCTGACATTTGTGTAGCCATCTCCCTGTGAAGAGAAGAAAGTAAGAAAGCTGTCCAGTAGTTGCTCAGAGTGTGACATTGCTTCAGGCACAACTGGCAGGAAGAAAAAAGAAAAGTAGGTCTTTTCTCTCTCTGCAAGTTTCTGGTGGATGAAATATGCAGGAATCTATTTTTGGAGGTGATCAAATAATGAGTGTGAGGAACTCTGTTGTGCTCACTGCATGGGGAAAAAGGAGAGTAAAAAACACCCTTTCCTCACCAGCTAGTTAACCAGAAACATCCATATACACTCACCACTGTGTTCATATTTCACCTCAATAAAACTGAAATATCAAATAGGTTTTAGAGACACATTCCTAATGATTGAGATTTATTTTTTTGGGGATAAAAAAATCATGGTGTTTCCCAAAATGTAACGCCTTCGTGTTGTGGTTCGCTGTGTGTGGCTGAGGTGTTGGGCAGATTCAGAGATGTCCACCATGGACCAGACCACAGGAAAACACGTATTCTAATTGCACCCTAATATAAAGGTTCCCCTGTGGGCATTCAGCAGCTAGAGAGCCACAGCACAGCCCATGCACCCCTGTAGCTAGCAGCTGGCTCCAAATGCTGGGAGTCAGGCCACAGCCTGGCCTCAGCCAAGAAGCTGTATGCTGTGAAGCCCTTAAAAGGGGAAGACATGGCTCGTCTTCACAGCACAACCCAGAGTCTTACTACCCCTGGGCCACAGCCCCGTGTTACTCTGCCATGGAAACACAGCAGACCTACCTGAGCTGGGCTCCTCCACAGTCCTCCCCTGGCAGTGTGCCTCTTTCTAGTGGTTCAGTACAGTTACTCCAAACCACAGCTGCTTTTAACCTGAAGCACACCCAGAAAAGGAAGGGGATAAGGCAGTGAGAATAGGTAGCTGGGTCTCCCTGAACCTTATTCTTTCCCTTCAGATTTCAGGTAGGCTGCATTCAGCTCTACTTTCATGCCAGCTCTACTTTCATGCCAGTGGATGCTCTCAGCAGCTGCCAAAACCTCACCTTGAGCAGATGATGCTCCCTCCCTCCCTCCCTCCCTTCCTCTGTCCCAGCAGTGCAGTGTGAGTCTGGGTCTGACGTCTGGGTCTGAGGTCTGCCTCTGGGAAAAACAAACCTGTTGGCTTGGCTGGTAGGCAGGCAGGTACTTTGCAGTCAATTACAAAGCCCCTGCCCTTCCCTGGGACAGAGGCCTTCTCCAAACTGTGTCCACAGCCTCAGGCACAGTTTAGGGGCAGCAGGGGCTGGGACTGGCACTGGGACTCAGCCCAGCCTTGCCTAAGCAGCAGGAAGTGGGTGGCATGGCCAAGCCCGCTCCCCTCCCGCCTTTCCACTCTGCTGCATGCCAGACAGAAATGATCCCTTTGTTAATTTAAATAAACAGAAACACAGTGATGACAGGTTGTTTATTATAGGCTCTAGGCAAGAATCCATGTTTTCAGGATCACGTGGAATTCTGTGGTAACAAAGTGAGGCAAACTGGGAAAATGCCTGCACGACCCTTTGATTAATGCTGTATTGCTCCTCCTGCCCCCTCCCCACATTTCCTACTGCTTTGTTTGAATTCATAGAATTAATTGAAAGCAGGCAATAATGGGATTTTTACAGATCTGAGCAAGGAAAAGTAAAATAATGACCTGGTTAAGCAAGGCTCAGGTACTCAGCTTCAAAGGAATGAGGATAACAATGTCTTGTCTCTACTCAGACGGGCTGGGAGACTCCTACAGTATTCCAGCCTGCTTTCACCTCCAAGATTCCAAAAAAGGGCAGGAATTATGTGAAACAGAAAAAGCTGACAGGCAAAAGATATGTTTGAAAAAAAAAAAAATTAATCTCAGGAAATAGGCTGCAAGCCTGATAGCCAGCTTCCAGTTCTCCATGTTGGGGAAAAATACCATGTCTGCATACGTTCCATCAAGGAAAATTAAGGATGAATATAAATATAATGTGTAAGGCACCTCTCTTAAATCTATTCTACCAAAAGCTGTGCAACTTTCTGGCAAAATAAATAATAATTTTATTTCAGTTAAGCTGCTATTGTAGGCTACCAGCAAACTAGTGCTGGCAGCCCCACATCCCAAATTATGGTGTGAGAATTGCAGAATTTCATGCTGGAGGTATTTCCTGGCTTCTTGGGGACACAGAAAGGGAGAGGGGATCTTAGAGATGCCCACAGCAGGGACGGTAGCACAGCTAACCCAAAAGCACTGGTGCAAAGGATTTAAGGCATCCTGAGTGACATTGTACATGTTCTGTCCAGGTCCTGGACACTGCAAGACCTGTCCTTATAATCCTACATTGTTGTCCAAATGAGAATTTTTTCCTTATAAACCAGCCTGTAATTCCTCATAAATCCGTCTCGCTGTCTCACAGAGATTGCATTGACTTTTCATTTTTCACTCCCTGTGGCATTCTGTGGTTAGAGAAAACACTGTGGTGAGCTGGTCACGCTTCAATAGCTCTCTCACAAATGGACTTGTCAATAATTAAATTAATATATTTTCAGACAATGAGGAAAATATTTTCAGCAGAGCTGTGAGCTAGTAGTGCTCTGCTTTCAGAATATTTTGAGACCACAAAGGCCACTGCAGAATCTGAACTTAGCACATTAAAAAAAGAAACAAAAGCAACTGAGTTTCCACAGTCTTCATTAATTTAATTTAGCTTGAATAATTCATGTAGCACGGCTTCTCTGTAGTATATTTTTTCTGGAGATGCAAAGGTTCTTTAGAAAGCTGGGCAGTATAATTATCTTTTTACAGGTGACGAAGCAGAGATAATCTCCTTACTCAAGCCTCAGGCAGCAGGCAGGATTTTCCTGAGGCAGATACAAAGGCTCTTTCTGCCAGGTGTCATTCTGTGAGAAGGTAAGCCTGGCCTCATGTGTTAGGAAAGTAACTCCAGAAATTTGGCTTCTAACCCTGAATGTGACACACGTGGGAGCTACACTTCTGCAAATGAGGTCACTTAATTGACCTTAAGTATTTTAGTGCCACTCTATGTCAACTGAATGAGTAGAAATCTGAAAACCACAAGTGATGGGGGCTCTCTTGGCAGTCTAGTGGCACCCAGCCCTTTGGCAATCCTCTCCTCATCTTTGCTTTCATGACACAAAGTCTCCACACTGCAGCATGACCAGTGGTGCTAAGGGGCTGCTGCCCCATTGCTGCTGCTTGCCCAGCTCTCCTCACCAGACCTTCATGCAAACCTAGCACAGAACTGGCCCAGCCTAAAAATGACCAACTGAAAACATTGTTGGACCAGCTCTGTTGATTCCTTCATCACATTCACAGTGGAACAACAGTGCCTCAGGCAGAAATCTGTTTGAGCAGAACATTAGGAAGACATGGGGTGGTGAGGAAGAGGAAAGGGAGGCCACCAATTCCTCAGGCTGGTACTGCCACCAAGGATCTTATCTTACAAAGACACAAAATCATAGTCCAACTTTTAGAAGCCCCTCCCTCATTTGGAAACAAAATTTTCAATGCAATTGAGCTTACTCATCCAGGATACCCAAATTTGGGGTTGCGTTCAGCAGTCTAAATTTTTAGAGCCCAGCTGAACAACACTCCAGATGTATTTTCTTAACTATTACCAAGAGTCCTAATATCTGAGCCTGTGCTGTAACTATCCATACTGTTACAAGAGATGGAGCTCTTTTGAGGATTGTTTTTCAATAATGGAAAACACTCAGTGTGAACCTCTCATTTTTTGCCAATCAAGGCAAAAGCTTGGTGAACTTTTAAAATGCATTCCACACAAAACTAAAGCTGGCAGCAGTTACATGTGACTTTGCTATGATAGACAAAATAATTTTATCCTAAACTGCATATTGCCAAAAAGGGTAAGAGAAAAAAATAGGACACAAGAAAAACATTTCCTAGAAGAGGATGGACAAATGTATCATGCTACTATTACAATAGTAGTGACCAGTAATTAAGGAGTCTAACACTATCAAAAAGTACTTATTTGTGGCATACAAGATAGCAAGCAGACCTGAGGGAGCACTCTGATGATCAATTCTATTACTAGGAGAAAAAAAAGATAAACATGGTAGGAGGGATTTGAGTGCAATACTGATGGTTTCTTAGTCTTGCCTTTTTCTTTTTTTTGCCTGTTTTACCAAGCATTTCACTTTGTTGTTGCTCAAATTCCCATCTTACTCCTTTTGCTGTTGCTCATAGTGTCAGCGTAGCAATTAGCTGGACAAGGCACGAACTATTTGCTGTGATTTGCTCCTTAGACATCAGACAGACTCTGGAGAAAAAAAAAGTCAGAAACCAGACAGGAAGAAGTCAACCAAATAAAATCAGTCCTCAGAAAAAAAAGAAGTAGTTGTATGAGAACATTTCTGGGTTAAAGTGGAATCTTACATGATCTTAGAGACAAAACCCTGATTTAATTTTTTTTTTTAGGACTTGTTATCATTGAGTTTAGAATAGTTTGGGGTTTTTTTCAGGGAAATAAGACCCTTTTGAAATTAATTTAGTCTCATCCAGAATGAGAAACTGCAGAATGTAAACCATCTTCAATAGTTTGTCTTAAAAGAAACATCAGTCATCAAGGCACCTAAATTCCCCTCATGATTTTAGGGCAAGGAAGGAAGGACAGACAAGCAACAGAAAGACACATCTAGGTAACACATTCCATCAGGTTCATACCAATTATCTGTGCTTTCAAAGTGCACTAGAGAAGAAGGAGATGTTATTTTGGGAGCTAGGGAACAATAAAGCAAATAGGTTTGTATCATTTATGGTCTGTACACAAAATTTCCAACCCTTCTACAGGGGAAAATTTTAAGTTGGAAACATCATCTCAGTGTCTAATGGGAGCCTCTGAGTGGCCACCATGCAGGCGGAGGAGCTGCCAGCAACAATGACATGACAATAAGTCAACTTCGCTGTAATGGAGGGGCTTGAAAATGATGTTTGCTTGGAGGTCATCTGTCAGCTGGAGAGGAAGGATGATGAAGAGTTCTCACATGAAGTCATTCTTTGTCTTATTGCAACTGATGAGCTCTACAAAACTGGGTCTGGTAAAAATGGCCCCAGCCATAAACAAAATGTTCTCCATGGAAAGGGCAGGGCTTCATAGCCTACCATGCCTGTGAGCATTTTCAACCAGAGATCTCTGGTGTTGCGTGCCAAAATATCCCATGATACAGTAATTGCGCATAACAGTCTTCTTGAAAGTATTGCAGAGAGGCAGCAAAGTCTAGGCTGGCCTCGAGAGTTTAGGAGACTCAAACTACAATTTAGGAAGTTCTCACTAACAATCTGAGCTAACTAAATCTCCAGGTGCCCAAACTAATATAAATTTTTAAGTAAAACTCATAGCTGTATTATTCCACCTTCGCCAGGGCTGTGACTTACCCTAGAAACAAGTGGTTTTAAGGGAAAGCGATTTAAACCAGTAAGTTTTATTTTGTAAAGTGGCCAGCTATTAATATGCAATGATCAGCTATGCTGTTTCTGTCAGCATGCAAGGCTTTTTACTCTGCTAAGACGTGATTGTCCACCAGAGGCAAGGGTTACAAGGATATTGATAACGCACAGGGTTAACAATTCAGGAAACAATTGTTGTTTAGTATACAACACTTCACTCTAAGAGAAATTTCTTCATTCTGAATAATTTTCTTCTTTTAAGATCACATCCAGATACCTTTGTAAGGTTCCTTCTGCATGACACTACCAGTCACTCATCATATTGAACCTTAAAGTTGCCAGCCACCCCTTTTTTATTATTTTAATTCAGTCAATGGATTAAAGTTGGCACGCTGTAAAGCCTTGTCTCTAGCAGAAAAGTGAGTCCGTTTAATTAAATTGATTTAAACTTAGTTAAATTACTATGATAGATGTACTGAAGCTGGTCTAGCCTATGTTGCTATTGATTTATCTTGCATCAGTTCTGCTCCTGTCATGAATGCCAATCATGATTCTTTTTTAACCAGTGCACTCAGACTGGCAAAATCACAAGGTAAAGGAAAAAAAGCCAAAGCTTAGGTTTTCTTCCTTTGCAGGAGAAAAATGGATCTCGTTGATACCACCCTGTGTGTGGTATCTCGTTGATACCACCTTGTGTGTTGCAAAAAGTAGTAAAATGGTGGAAGAAGGGAAAGAAGATGGCACAGAGGCATAGAAATGGGCAAAACAGACACAGTTAGGCAGGGTTTGGGGAGTAGGAAAATTTCAGGACAGCGTTGATGGTCATAAGCCTACATTTTCCATCCCATTTAGTCATCATTTCTCATTTTTAATTTTTGCTGTACATAGGCAATACCCTATGCTGAAAAAACCTTTTCACCTGCTGCAAAATCATTCTAAAACACCACAAGAGACTCCTGAAGAGCTCTCTGTGTCAGAAACAGCAGTACTGACCTTCAGGCATGTGGTAGGGATTGTAAAAAAAAAAAAAAAAAAAAAAGGTTTGGCTTCCAGAGTATGCTCAGGGTGTCTCCAAGCTATATGCTGAAAGCCTACAAAATTGTCACACTGACATTTTCTGGGTATGTTTTGTTGCTATACTGTAGTTAAACCCTCCAGACCTTTGAGAAAGCTACTGCAGCTGCTTGCACTGCTTACTGTGACATAACCTCGCAGCTTGTAAGGGGCTTACCAAGATTTCTGTCTTGCTCTCTGCACAGATTACTGCTGAATTACTATTGGACACAGCTCCAGAGCTCATGTACAGCTACTCATTGCAAACACTTCCTCTGGGTACCGCAGTCCTGAAATAGTCTACAAAGCAAGAAGACAACGTCTCACTCTGTCTGAAATCCAGTCCCTTGGGAAGGACAGGCACATAGCTTTTATTTTACTTGTAAAATTCTTTTACTTTAAGTAAAATGACTGGAGGTGACTCCTGTCAATGACTCTTGTACTCATCCCCTAATACAGGGATGTATGTCACCCACAGGGACTCCTAACCCAGCAGCTGGTCCAGCAGGTGGAAATGTCATAATCAATTATGGTATTATTCATAGAATCATAGAATGGTCTGAGTTGGAAAGGGCCTTAAAGATGATCTAGTTCCAGCACTACTGACATAGTAGTGCAGGGATACTACCTTCATCTAGACTAAGTTGCTCAAAGTCCCATCCAACCTGGTCCTGAACATTTCCAGGGATGGGGAACCACAACTTCTCTGGGAACTTGTTCTTTCTCATCGCCCTCACAACAAAAACCCACCTAATATCTCTGAATCTCTCTTCTAATCTGAATCCATTCTCCCTTTTCCT
The DNA here is from genome assembly GCF_024509145.1 of Vidua macroura. Lineage (NCBI taxonomy): Eukaryota > Metazoa > Chordata > Aves > Passeriformes > Viduidae > Vidua > Vidua macroura. The sequence continues at coordinate 66,237,284 of NC_071573.1, read as the reverse complement.
GTCACTACATGCTCTTGTCAAAAGTCTCCTCCATCCTCCTTTCAGGGTCCCTTCAGGTACTGGAAGGCTGCAGTTCGGTCACCCAAGCTGTCTTTTTTCCAGGGTGAACAAACCCAATTCTTTCTGCCTTTCCTTGTATGAGAGATGCTCCATCCCTCTAAATATCTTGATGTCTTTCCTCTGGAAATGTTCCAACAGGTCCATGTCCTTCCTGTGCTGGGACCCCGGAGCTGGATGCAGCACTGCAGATGGGGTCTCACCAGAGCAGAGCAGAGCAGAGCACAGTACAGCAGAGCACAGCAGAGGTGCAGAATCACTTCCATTGCCCTGCTGGCCACACTGCCTTTGATTCAGCCCAGGACACAGCTGGTCCTCTGGACTGCAAATGCACATTGCCCAGTCATGTCTAGCCTCCCATCCACCAAATTCTTTGAATTGCTTTCGGTACAGATTTTGTACACTTTTGTACACTCTCGATTCAATGTGAATGAACAAGTTGCTATTTTGTCATGACATGTGGCTTGGACACATGGCAGACTTTTGTCATACAGGAGTTCCTCATCTGAAGTAAATAAATATCCCATGTGCAGGTATCGTACTGACCACTTATGGCATTTTGAAGAACAGAAGAATCTCTCTTTTAATCTACAAAGCACTGAACTGCTGACACTCACTGAATGGCAGATGCTGTGCTACCGGGGGCTTGTGGTTTCTTTGCTCCTGGACCACAGTACTGAGGTTGCATCTTGCATCAACCCATCTGCTCTTCCTTGTAATTTCAAAAGGACTCAGATTCAAATCCAGAGGGATTCAAGCACAAGGTGGGTTATGTTTATTGTATCACAGATTTCCACCCTTTACTAGAAGTCTTGGATGTAAAATTTGAAATGTCTTTGTGCATTTCATAGATTTTGAAGGGACACTTCCCCTTCAGTAACATTAACTTTGCTGCCCATTTTAGTTTCTGGTAAATTCTTTGGAAATATTGAGGTGGAGGGAGTTGAATCTCAAACTTCATATGCAGTCTGTGCTTGTCCAAAGAAGGGGAGTAAACAGAAAGGCTGGCATTATCTGGCAGGCTTTTCATGGGGCAGTAAGCAGTAGTTTACAGGCAATACATTTTAATGGGTGCAAGTCAGTTTTCAAGTGATGCTGTGAAATATTTTGCATGTTACTATCCTTCTGGTACTTTCTCTCCAGTTCTGTGCTGGGTTACTGAGTCAGAGAAAGCTGAAAAAGCAGTCCCAGACATCTCAGCTGAATTTAAACTCTGTTACCCAGGCTGTGCTTCCTTAAGAAGGATTTCACAGTATGTATAGGAGCACATTATGGTGGGATTTATTTGCTTTTACTTCAACACGGACATTATATCTGTCTGCTAAGTAGTTCTTATCATTGAGAAGAGCTCTTGCTTCTGTTGGCATGACAGTCAAATACTTTTCAGAATATGATAGACATGTTCATTAATCCCAGTGTAGGAAGAAGCAAATCCTGGCTGCTTGTACACCAGGACAAGCACATTATTCATCCTGTTTCCTTGCTCTCCATCCTAAGTGCAGAGGCTCCAGCTCTGCAGTTTGGTACAAATGTGTGTAGAAATCAGAAGATCTGTGTATATAAGAGCAGTTTATGCACCTGCAGCAAAAGTCTTAAACCAAATAAAATTTCCACCCAAGTTCTGCATCAGCTGTTTAGCGTGGGAGCTAGGTTGAATATGCTCTGAGGATAAGTCAAAATGACCAAGTCAAAAGAAGTTAACATTCCAGTCAGCAAAAAGAGCTGAATTTGGTCCAACACTTTTGCCCATAGACTCTGGCTTCCATATCTTTTTTCAAAATTCAGTGTTCATTCAGATAATCCTTTATTAACCATTAGCATGTTCTCAGACTATATGTGGGACATGACTCTCTAATCATCAAATCTAACTTCTGGAATGAATCAGGGTTAGCCATGGAAATAATTCCACTTTCTATGCATCCTTCTTCATCTTGAACACTGCTGATGATGCTGACATAATGACCTTCTTAGGTGTTACCTTCCTAAGAACGAGTCATCCTGTTAATCATGTCTGCTGCTGCTATTTCAGTAATTCAGAACTATTATAATAAATAATAATTTAATAAAGCCTTGAACCTGACAGTAACTTTCATTAATCACCCGAAGAGTTCACCTATTTGCAAAGTGTGACTGGCAGGTGTGATTTTCTTCTCCCAAAATGCTATGTATTGAATCTTTAATTCCTTCAGCACACTAGCTTTTGGACTTGGCTTAACAACAATTCCTCCTCTCAGTTATGTCTTGCCAACAAGGCCTGCAAAACAAATTGATGCATGAAAAAAAAAAGATAACATGGAAAGGCACTTTACACTTTGAAAGGAGAACTTGTTAATACCTGGAGATCAATCTTTATTTTTGAAAGATTAAGGCATCTCACAAAAATGTACCAGATATAAAGAATCACCAGAAACCAATAATAAATATCCCTAAAGAGTGCTGCTTCCAAAGGAAGTATTCTGATTTTTATCTGGTTTTTTTAGTTGTTGCCTCTGTTGATGGATACACTAAAACAGCCAGTCAGTCACATACATACTGAATCTTACTGAGACAATAATTTTAAGAGGTGCTCCTCTCTCCAGTCCCTCAAGGAATATGGCAAGAGAGCTGAATTTCTGCTACTCCTTCCAATAAATATGAGTAATTAAGAATTTGCATTTGTCAAGTGCTTTGTTGTTCCTTTATTCACATACATTTTATTTTCATTCTTGAAGAATGTGGGAGTAAGTCACTTCATAGATCCTCATCCTTTTGTGTTTTTCTGTAACTTTACCCTAATAAAATGAGAAGTAGTGAAAAGGTTACTCTTTCCATCTCTTTTCCCTTCTGGGTTTTTCTGACCCCACAGTTACACATACACATACTGCTGAAATATAGCCTGACACAACTAAAATCCTAATTTGCTGGACTGTAGGATAACTTTCCTTGGAAGGGAACACAGAAAGACTCTGGTCCAACCTCCTGAGAAACCAGGTACCTTGTGATTTCACTAGCTGGATCTTGAAAATCTCCAAGGATGGAGACTTTCCATCCAGGGCAGTCTGTGCCATTACTTGATGGAGTTAATAAAGCACCTGGCTTGTTGTAATCTCTATGCTAAAGATGCTCTGATTTGCTGTCTTTAGAGCATTGTCATGCTAGAAAAAGAGCAAGTTTGTTCTTGTATTTCCCACACTCTAGGACAGCCTCAAGGTGTAACCAGGATTCTGACAGTCCTGGGAAGTCTCAGGAAGTTAGAAATGATAGAAAGGAGGAAAGGCAGTGCAAAGGTCAATCATTCTCCTCCCCTGTAACATTAACTTAAGTGTTGCTGTGCTGTCTGTCACAGATTTTTGGATCTGAGAAGGTGGGACTGTGCAGGGGAGGTGACACAGGTGGGACTAGATGTACACAAGGCCAGAGAGAGACGACATGAGAAGTTTGAATAGATGATGAAGGGTAGGCACTGTCAGCAAAGACACAGCTGTGGTCACAGCAGCACCATTTCAAATGGTGTGTGCAGGTGAAATGAAGAGGGAAAAGCTAAACCTGCATCACTGTCATGACCACTGCTTGAAAGCACAACCGTTCTGTTCCTGTCTTCTGCAGCCTGTCCTCAGTTGGACCCCTCTCCCTATGGCTCAGGGGTAGGAGGGAGCACCACACTGCACCTGCACTCAGTCCCTGGGACCTTACTTGCATCTCCAGTAGGTTTAATTTCAGTTTCAACCCCACCATTTTGTTTCCCCATGGGAGATATGACAGCAATAATTAGAAACCTGGAGGCCTCTGGTGTTATTAACTAGGACAAAAGTCTGTCAATGAGATATATTACAATACTGCTAAGGCATACAATATGTATGGTTGGTTTTCTCCAGAGGTTAACACATTTAATGTTTGGGAACCCCCTTTAATTTCTCCACTGTCCATCTAATGGCTTTTCTCCCTTACAAAATGAACTCTCATTTTTCTCCTGAGGTGGTTTGCTTTAAACGTTGAAATCCTTTTTCCAGATGGATTCTTGTCCAGCAAAACTGCTGTGTGACTTTGCCCTGGAATCTGGCAGTCCTGGCCTGTATCAGAAGCAGTACGGTCAGCAGGACCAGTGATTGTACCTCTGTACTTGGCACTGGTGAGGCCACACCTTGAATCTTGTGTTCAGTTCTGGGCCCCTCACTAATAGGGATATTGAGGTGCTAGAGCATGGCCAGAGAAGGGCAGTGGAGCTGGTGAAGGGTCTGGAGAACAAGTCTTACAAGGAACAACCAATGGAACTGGGGTTGTTTAGCCTGGACAGGAGGAGGCTCAGGAGAGACCTTATTGCTGTCTATAGCTGCCTGAAAAGAGGTTGCAGCAAGGTGGGGGTTAGTCTCTTCTCACACACAATAAGCACCAGGCTGACAGGACAGGTTGCACCAGGGGCGATTTAGATTGGATATTAAAAACGATTTAATCACTGAAAGGGTTGTTCAGCATTGAAAGAGGTTGAAAGAGGGAAGTGGTTGAGTTACCAGCCCTGGAGGCTTTTAAAAAACACATACATGTGGTGCTTGAGGCCATGGTTTAGTGGTGGCCTTGGCAGTGCTGAGTTAATGGCTGGACTTGGTGATCTTCAAGGTCCTTTCCGACTGAAATGATTCTGTCATTCTGCATCTCTCACCTCTCACCTTGAGTGTTTGTTTGGACATTGCTTACCCAGAGAGGGCATGGCCAGGAGGACCTCGAGATCACCTTAAATGATCTCATGTACATCACAGGCCTCTACATTCCACTGAGCTACTGTTATATGGAGATGGTGTGCTGAAACCAGGGCAGTGAAATGACTCTCAGTCCAAGAGCAACTTAATTCTTGGAAACCCAGGCCTCTCCTTGACAGATTGTTAATTATCTGGCTTGCAAATGGATTAATAAACCACCTCTGCTGTGAGATGTGTAATTTCCAAAAATATTTCCTAAGTTGTGTGTTGAAGCATGCCTCCAACCTGCTCCCTGAATTGCCCAGGCAGAGAAGATCCTGCAGGACTGGTGAGTTTTCCATAAAATACAGATAAGTAAGGAAATAAAGCAATATCAAATTGTCATATTTCTCCTGAAATGGACTTTTCAAGACTTGCTTCCTCAAAATCAAAAGGAATTGGTTTGATTTTTCTCATCTGTGTATCACATTTTCTGACTGACGAACAGTGACATTGAAAAGAGTTATGGTTTTTCCATAGAAAAAACAGGATTATTTAAAAAACTTGTTATTTCTGGACAACTAGAGACATTTAAATCAGGCCATGCTGTAGGCTAACATTTAATAATGCAATGAAGAAGGACAGGAATCACACAATCAAAGAAATTAATCTTAACGTGTTTTTGTGAAAAGAACAAGTAGATTGAAAATGCTACTGAGCTGCACAAAACCAGCAATACACGATTTATTGTAAGCTCATTTCTCTTTTCCTACCAGGTTAGGGACTTCTTCCCACTTGCTTTTTCAGTACTGAATATCAGCAAGGGAAATAGCAGTCTGCCTCCCCGCAGCTTCCTGAGCTGATGAGCTGATGAGCTGTTGCGCTCGAGATTCAGCTCTCTTTCCAGTCTGAGGTTTTGAGTCTGTGAGTGACCTATGCTACAAGCAAAGCAGGAAAGTTAATACTGTTCTTAATTAATCTCTGCAGGATTCATTTATGTTTATGCAAATTAGGAAGAGGACAAGTAGGTAAACGTCTGCAACTGTCAAAAAGCTGCCGGTGATTGCACGGCTGTGATAAAATGCTGAAATGATTGCTGCAACAGTGAAGCAAGGAAATCTCAAAGAAGAGGCAATCACATGTGAGGCAGGAGCTCTCCCCATTCTCCTTCTTAGAGAAACTGAGCTATTCCAGATGTTCTGCTTCTGAACTGCTTGTGAACCTTGTACTATTGTAAGTTCAGGCATTCACAGATTATTTATTGTACTTTTTATTGTGCCTTTGCTGCTCACCGAAGGTGATGGAATTGAATAAATTCTATTTAATTTTACCTTTTCTGTATTGTATAATCTATCTTCTTTATATGGATGCAGCTGCTTGGTCTTAGGCTCCAAAGGCATTGCAATGCAATTCTCCCTGTCTCTGTGCATGTGTGTGAATATTCCTGTACAAGAAAGAAAATTATTAGTCAGTTGTTACATTCCCTTCTGCAGCTAATGAAAAATATAAAGTATTTTTATGATGGATGCAAATAATAGACATCACCACCCACAACCTTCCTCACTCTCTCTGCGATGCAGGTGGGGTGTCTCACATTGCATGCAAGGCAAGGAAGAGAGAACCAGTGGGGAGAGCAGCTCTGTCTGTGCCTCCATGCTCCTCTCCTCTTGTTTCATGAGATGCAGAGCTCTTGGCTGGGAACTGTACATGAGCTGTGTGTTGATACTCCCCACAGCTATGTTGCCTTTCCATAGATGTTCATCCACTAATGTGTATGAATAGACACACTACGCTCATCATTCATGACTGATGACTTCTCATCTTGTAACCACTTGTCTTGTGAGGCCATGATTATCTGTAGCAATGGTGCCAAAGTGGGACAGTGGTACATGGAGGCTGAGGAATAACATGAAGGTTGTGCTGCTGTGTTCTACCCTTCAATTTTTTTTGTCATAGTCAGCCTCTCACTTCTGTGAGTCTTTCTCATGTGTGTTGGGAGGTGGTTGGAGTGGTTGGACTCTCCTAATAAACTCTGCCCAAGAGGAGGCTGGGAAGGATTTTCAGCAAAGGACTTTTGTGCACACACCAACACTTTGCCTCCATGGCTGTTGTTTGTCCCCCAAAAGCACCATAAAAAAGGCTGACAGCATTTCCTAATGCAGTTCTGCCTTTAGAGATACCTGGGTTTCTTTCAAATAAGCTAGACAGAAGCACTACAGCTTCAGGACAGTGCTCAACCCAAACTCACCAGAAATATGACTAAACCCTCTCTGGAGCATCATGCAGGAATAAGTGGGATGAGCTAATGTTGATCCATCTGGTGTTGCAGCAGAGTGTGTTAATGAAAGATCTCATTCCCTCCAGCTGCAACTATTTCATTCCAGGGGTAAAGAAAAAAAAGTAATATTTGATTTCTTAGTCATAATCAAGTAATGTTTTAATAAAATAAAAAGGTAAGATAAACAAAATGTTACATCAAATATTAAAATTGACATATCAACATAAAATTTATATATTCAATAAAAATCAAACAGGAAACATATAATAGTCATTCAGAGGGATGAAAAAGAGATCATGATTGTTCCTCTTGGCATCCTTGGTGGTTGATTGAGAAATGACAGTGCATGTCCTGTCTTGGCTAGAGCTGCTTCAGTACCTCAGTTTTCCTGTCCTTGAAAAAATGTGACAGAAGAGTCTAGTTTGTCTGGCTGAATCCCCGCAATAAGACAAACAGTGAGAGTACAACACCCAGAGTTTTTCCACAGATCTGCAACCATTGAAATTTGGGGTTCTTTTCTTGAAGCTGGGAACCAAGGGATGACAACAGAAAAAGCAACTTTGGCAGTTCCAGGAGACTCAGCTGGAAAAGGAAAAAAATGAGTTTAAAATCTCTAAAATTTGGCTAATCAGAGGTGAGAGCCCAAGTCCTCTCATCCAGGGAAACTGTTCAACCTACTTGGAGGTATAGGGGCATGCCTTTACAAAAATTTCTTCTTTGTTAGTACTGCTGCCCTACTTACAAGTTTTACTGGTACTGTGTTGTCCCTCTTGTTACTGGTTAGCCTCTGGTCCTGCCACAAGTCCTTCCAGGTCTCAGGTGGGATCAGAGCACAGCTGCAAGATTGGAGCCCCAGGAGAGGACTTCCCCATCTAGTTTAAGGATTGTGCTTCAGGCACAAGGATTTAGGCTTAGGCCAGACCCCTGGGCAGTGTGTTAGGCAGTCACTGAGGTTGCTGTTATAACAGCTTTGTATATCTTTATTGACAGAAACTCAAAAGTTAAAAGGACTTGATCCCCTGTGAACTCTGGTGGCCATGGAGAGGTTTTTTCCCTTTTATTCATGGATACTGTTGGAGAACAAAAAGGCTGAGACAGTTCAGTGTCTTGAGAGTCTGTGTTTAAGCTCATGTGACAGTACTGGAAAACCTACACTTGAAACCAGATTCAGTGCTAGAAGGTGAATTGCTTCTTCGGGGTAAATGACAAAAAGGAGTCATCGGACTAACCTCTAGCATGTTCATCTGGGGGGTGAAATGCTTAACAAAAAATAAATTTTCACAATTATATGGATTCTATGCTTATATTCTGGTAAAAGTACTCCAGTTGGGTGTTACGTGAATGAAAATGTCAGCTGTGCCATAGTTGAATGTCAACATGGGAAGTAACAATTACAAGGGAGCAGAGCATGCTTAGTGCTTTGTTTGAAATCATGCCAGGAATGCTAAGACTGAGGGATACTGAGCCATAGGAACAGCATCTTGACCAACTATTAAAATGTTAAAAAAAATGCTGTTCTCAATCAGTGCCTACTGATTGTATGATGCAGTCCACTGCTGATATTAAAACAGAATGGATCCTGTATAATTGCTCCTCCCAGTACTTTTGTCTAACCATGGAAAAACCCTGCATGGCTAAGCTGCAATATTAAAAGCATGAAACCATGGGATGGTGTAATGCTCTGTGTGTGGTATGGTGTGGTGGTGAGACAAAGTGAAAAGTAATTGGAAATAATTTCATTGGACACAGCAAAAAGTTTGGCATCGTATTTATGATGGACCTGCATGTGCAAGAAATCAATTTGTCACAATGGCAGTAGGGCTGTGTGCACAGACCTACAGTTTTTCTCTGCAGTGCCAGAAAGGGGGCTGCCAAATAAGGAGGCTGCTCTGAGGACAGGACCTCCCTATAGCTCCCCCCCCACCCCCCCCCGTTTATGGGCAGATCCCAAATTGGACTTCAGGTATGCATTCATTTGGTTTAATCAGCGGGAATAAAGTTACACAAACACTGTTGGTCTGATCTGCTCAGCTGTCAGATTATTCTGAAATGGCCACTGAGCACTCAGAAGCTAACACATCTCTTCCACCCTCACAGCGAGTGCTTCCAGAATACTCATCCAGCCGCAGTGTGGAGAAACAGCCTGTTTAACAAAGGGCATGGAAACATTAACAAGCAGGTGCGAGAGGTACGTAGGACACAGATGAGTGTGCGACTTGGGAGATGCTACAGCTGCACCCAGGCGGTGCCAGCTCTCAGCACAGACGGCAGCACGGGGCTGGCAGCCCCGCAGCTAGCCTTGTACTGCCCGGCTGCAGGGCACTGCAGCTCCCGAGCCTCTGTCCCTTCCACTTCCAAGAGCTGCCAGGGAGAATGAACCTCATCTTCTCTCCACTTATGGAAGCATGTGGTTGCCATGGGGGGAATAGGAGAGAAGAGAATCTCTCAGTAGCATAATCCGATTCAACTGAGATTCGGGTCGCGCTGAAAACAGCTGGCTGTTTGCCCAGAACAGAGAACGAACTTTACAGGATTTCGAGTGAGTGAGCCCCATCTTCAAAAGCATGCCTCTGGTAAAGCAACATGCTCCACTGGATCTCATCTGAAGACCTGTTAGACGGAGGCTGTTCAGGTACTCAGAGTAAACTGATACATTAAACATTGATATTGGCAAAAGGAAGAGTTCCTATAAACACACATTACCGACCTGAAACCTAAAAATTAAAAAAAAAAAAAAAAAAAGAAGAAGAAAAAAAAGGGGCAAATATAGTTTTGAATATCACATCAATCTGATTTCCCTGGGAGACACTGCATGGCTTTACAACCACATTTCCCTGCTTACCATGAATGTTCATCTCATCTTCACAGCTTTGTGTAAGGTTCACACAAACAGAAATATAGGGAAAGAATCCATGACAAAAAACAAAAAGCAGAGGGGAACAATAGAATGAAGGTGAAATTTCAAATATATGTCACTTAAAGGACCTAGCAAAATTATAACGTAATATGTTTCAGAGAGACATGATCAATTAAAAAGACACCTCCTCTGAGACTAATTCAATTTTTGAAGTGAAATATCTTTATCTTTAGGGTAAGAAATATTGAACCCATGTTCATTCCATTTCTCTTTGGGGAGTCTCACAGTATTTGAAAGAGAGAAACACAACACTTTAACAAGGCTCGCCCAGGCATGAACTTCAAGTGCACTGTCTCTATGAAAAATGTATGGAGCTCTGAACTTTACAACGACTGCCATGCCTCCCTCAGTCCCTAACGTGCCTCTGGCAGTATAAGAGCCAGGGCGTCGTTCAGAGGCGATTTTTTCTTTACACTTTTCCCAGCTGGCTGAGGACGACACCGGCCGTGCCGCGTTTCAGAAGACAAATGCACGGCAGCTCCCGGGTGTTCACACAGCACCGGCCAGCGAACGAAGTGCCGTGCCGCCCAGCTGTGAGCATCCCCAACCCAAAGAAACAACTTAACATCCCCAGAAGACCCACCCCAAAAAGACAACTAAACACCGCGAAGAAAACCGATGAGCATTTAATGGGGCAAAGCTGGGGGCCCTGCCGACGCTGCTCCCCCTCTCCCCACAGCGCGGAGCTCAGCTGGACGCCGGCAGAGCTCTCGGGAGGACGGGACCCCCGCGGGACCGGCCCCGGCCGCGCTGCCCCGGGGTCCCGGCGCGCTCGCCCGCGGGGTGCGGAGGCGCTGCCGCCGCCGCGGGCTCCCCCTGGCGGCGCCGGCCGCGCTCGGCCGGCGGCCCCGCGGCGCGCAGGGCTCCGCCGCCGCCGCGCCGGGCTCCGAGGGGCTCCGAGGGGCTCCGCGCCGTGCCGAGCCGGGCCGGGCCGTGCCGCGGCAGCAGCCGCTCGCCAGGGGAGCGCGGGGCGGTGGCGAGCGGGAACAAAGGGGATCGAGGCGGCGCAGCAGCGGCGGCTCCGCCGGGGGGAGGCACCGGCTGGGCGCGGGGGGTGTGGGAGGAGGAGGAGGAGGAGGGTCGCCAAACTGCTGCCACTTCGTCGGCCGTGAGCGGCACTCGCTGGCGGCGGCGGCAGCATCCCGCCCCTCGCTGCATGGCAGCCCAGTGAGGGAGGAGCGGGCGAGGGTCGGGAGCTGCCTGGAAGCCGAGGGAGCCAGCGCCGGCGGCAGCAGCGCCCGCCGCCCTCCCGCCGGGATGCGCCCCGCTCTCCGCTGAGGCGCAGCCCCGCCGCGATGCTCTCCCCCGAGCGCCACCGCCACCACCGCCACCCCCCGCCGCCGCAGCCGCCGCCGCCGCCGCACCACCCGCCGCAGCCCAGCCATGTCGTGGCCACCATCGAGAACCTGCCGGCGGAGGGCGGCAGTGGCGGCGGCAGGAGCGGCATCTCCGCGCCCTCCTCCAGCGTGCGCCAGAGGATCAGGAAAGTGCTGAACAGGTGAGGCCAGGGAATGGAGCGGGGCTCTGGCTACACGGCACGGTGCCGCTCGCCCTGGGGCGCGCAGGTCCCGAGGGCCAGCCGTCGGAGGGGCCCCGACCCGGCCCGGCCCGGCTCGGCCGGGCTGGGCTGGGCTGCGCAGGCACAGAAGCCCCGGGCGGGCAGGGAGCGACGGCGCGGAGCCTCCCCCAGCCCATTGTTGCCTCCGAGGCGGCGGCGTGAGCCGCCAGCCCGCGCCCTCCCCGCCGGTGCCGATCGCACCTGCCGTGTCCAGAGGCACAGCCTCCGCAGCGGAGCCCCCGCGACTCCCGCCGGCTCCGGCTTTCCTGGCCCGTCACGGACAGGCGCGGGGCGGCGGGAGGAGGGAGCAGACATCCCCGCTGCCGCAGCCCGGCCGGCGGCGGAGGCGCCGCCGGGGAAGTTGGAGCTCGGGCGGCGGGGAAGGGGCGGCCCCTGGGGCTCCCGGCCGGAGTCCGGCGGCAGCGGCCAGGCGCGGCCTGATGCCCCGGGGTGCCGGGTGGCGTCGTGTGGGATCCCTGCCCGGTTCCGAGCAGCTCGCGTGCCTGCTGGCGAGAGGCGAGCCGCTCGGTTCGCCTCTGCGTGTGGCTCAGAGTGGTCAGTGCAAAGATGGGAAAACTGCAGGGTACTCGGAGTAAATTATTTCACCGAAGGCACAAGAAAACGCTGGAACCATCTTAGTTAATCCTTTACGCTCCCCTCTCTGCCGGTTGTTTCTTTTGCATTGCATTTGATTAGAGCAGAGGGCTTTACTACAAAACAGAGTCCATCCAATGCCTAACTGGTTGCTCTTCTCCAGAAGAAGCTCCTGTCTGAAAAGGCAGCTGGAGCCATCACTTCTCCCTAATGACTCTTACGTGCTAAACAGACTGGTTGCAGCAGTGGGATGGTGCGGACCAGCCTTGGCCTCATTGTCCCGGCTTTAGTTTCAGATTCATGTAACATGGACAAGCTACTGAACTCAGCTTTCCTAAATGGGTCTATTAGGTTTGAAGATGAAGCTATTAAAAAATTACAATTCCTACAAGTGTTACATTGTTAAAAATACACGAAGCTATTTGCTCTTAGAACACCCTATTACACGCAATTAATTGTTACCATTCCAGGAGAATTCCCCAAAGCTTCAGTGACAGAGGAAATACTTATCTTGTTATTTGAGCATGACAAGGGTTGAAAAAAAGTTGAAAGAAGTAAGAGCTGCTTCAACTCAGTTGCACATTTTCTTGTACCACATGCATTTTGCAACTCTCCGTATTGAAAGATTGACTCAATTCCTCAACCCGACAGTCTGTGTCATCTTAGGCGTCCTGTGCTTGCAAGATCCCTCCCTCCTTCTGCTTGGTCATCCTGAGGTGTGTGTCAGTCCTGAAACAAGACACTAGAGACAAGATGTTTTCCCAGGGGCACCAAGAGAAACATGAAGATGTGGTGAAGAGATCAGATACAAAAGCAATAGGCTCTCCTGTGCAAAGGTGGTAATAATGACCTTTGGGGAGTCAGCAAATTGACCACAGTCTTCATGGAGGTGTTGGCGTAATTCATACATTTTAAACAGTCACCATGCTTATGCATGTACATGACTGAGCTGTAGATAACACGTCAAATCAATATTTGTTGTTCTTTATATATGATTGTATAATTGAAATGAGAATACCTAGGTTGTGGTGGGTTTTTGTTTTGTTTTGTTGCGTTTTTTTAAATTTTCTTTTCTTTTTTTTTTTTTTTTTTAAGGGGGGGGAAAGGTAGAAATTTGCTCTGGTGACCAAAGTTCAAATCTGTTCTGATTCATAAACTTGAACCTAGAAATGAGATCTCCCATAGCTCAGAAGAGCAGCCTAAAGAACAGGAGTCAGTTGCTTTTTCATGATTGTATTCTTATCTCCTCCTAAAACATGAAATAAGAGTAAATTTTTTTCAAATTTATGTGGTTTATGGAGAAGAAGACATGTTGCTGAAATGTTTTAATTCTTAGCCAGTCCCACATTGTGTATCAATGGAAATTTTTCAGAAGTTAGATTACCTTAAGTTTCTTTCAACTTTACATGGGAACTGATGTCTCACAGCTTTCCTCAGTATTTCTGTTGATACAGTGAAATGAATTCTGACATGATGCTTATATTTTCATTCTCTGTGGAAACAATAGTCTGAAAATACATGTGGGAAAGAAAGAAATATATATGCCATATCCCTAAAGAAGTAGGGGACCCCAACAAACCAAACAACCCAACAAACCTCTGTCACAGTTTCACCAACCTCATGATAAAAAATTTCTTCCTTATAGCAAATCTTTTAATTTAAAACGCTTGTCCTGTCACAGGAGGCCCTGCTAAGAAGTCTGTGCCCAGGGAGGGGACAGACTCTGGTGTGGTCAAGGAGGAAACAAAACATCAGGAGAAAGGACATAGACACTGGCAGAAACTGATCATTGTTTCTTTCTCACTTCCTTTGTAGCAGTTCAGTTACCCAGGCACTTCCTGATTCCTGAATTGCCTTCCATTGCAATTCAGGAATTAAAATTAAACAATTAAAACAAATTAAAATTGTTTTACAAGCTATGGAAGCTTATTTTAACTTCACCATCCAAGCCCTTCTTTCTGTTCCCTCAGTAGATCCCAAGGTAATAGAGAAACACTGGAACAACCCCTGCAGGGTATTTGGGAGAGAACACACTCAAAGCAGAGAAAGCTTTTACAGAGAAAGCCTGTAAAAGTCTATTTCAGTGATCACAGCAAACACTGCACTCTGAAAAAAGTTGTCCATAACAAGAAAGAAGAAAGAAATTAAAACACAAAAGTGAATGGTTGGAATTATGAAGGACTGGAGATGCTTAGCACAATTATGGGATTTACTGGAATAGCATGTGTATAAATTCTGGCTGCCAGTGCTGGTGAACAGGACCTGCTGCAACAGGATCAAACTTGATGTTATCCTTGAAGTGGTTGTGGTGCTTAGGGATGTGGTTTAATGGTGGACCTGCTAGTGCTAGGTTAATGGTTGGACTCCAGGATCTTGGAGGTCTTTTCCAACCTTAATGATGCTATGGTTCTGAGTTGGGAGAGGATGGCTTTGAGTTGCTGTAGCAACTCAAAGGGGAAATGTTGTGCTGCAGATATGTTCCTGGACCTGTGACTCACACCCATGGTCCATAAATCCCATCTGCCTGGTACCTGCCTTGTGACATTTGCTGAGCAGGTGTCCCTGACTGACTGTGCCTTGCTATGTTGCAGGGGAGAGCAAGAATAACGATGGCTGCTTGCTTGATTGATTGCTTGCTTCCCCAAACTTCTGTGAAGCCAAAACTGGACTCCACAAACTCTCTGCTTAATAAGCACTTAATAAGCAGTGACTTACTTGCTCCTCATTGACTCCACCTAGTAGGAAGATAGAAAATAAATTATGTGGTTTGGAGTTCTGTGGTTCTCTCTGCCTCTGCTCCAGCAAGCACCTACAGATTTCAGATACCTATTGGTGGGTCCCAGCTCACTCCATCTGGCTGTATTCCAGCACAAGAGGCAGCTTGTCTCCCTGGGTGATCTGAAGGGCAGAGACTCACCTGGCAGATTCTCCTGTGGCCGGGGAAACCTTTTTAACTAATTTACAGGTTAATCTCAAGTGTTGGGAAGTGTGGTTGTCACCTCTAGAGAGGAACTGGACAGACATGCTGAAACACAGGGGGAGAAAGTTGCCAAGTAATCTCTTTGGGGGATTCTTGCAAATTGTCTCTAAATGAAAGCCAACAAGCGAGATGCTTATACATGGGCATTATCTCTGTAGTCCTGGGCACAGGATAGGGAGGGAAAAGGAAGTTTCTGCAAGCAAAATGAGTTAATATCTTTAGGTACTATGACAAAGTTTTTTTTAGCTAAGTAAATGAGATTATTCCTGGAAACAAAAAATACCATAGCCGTGTCGGTGAATCCACATCTCCAGAGAAATGTCTAAGGCACTGCTATTGTATTGCTTTCCTTGACAAGGACAGCTAGATGCACATGCATTTCTCTGGGTTTACCCACTTCTATCTTTTAGAGCTTCCTTAAGGAATACCAGTTATAAAGTCTGGCTGTGCCTTATCTTGCTGTTTCAAGGTTGTCTTCATGGGCTTTTGCTTGCTGGCAGTTGCTGAATGGCACTTTGTATTTCTCAGAAGTTTCCTAAAAATCATATCAGAATATTAGAGACATACTCAACTTGAATCAGAAAATGGAATGAGTTATTTCAGCCATTCAGTCCCATCTCATCTTTTAAATAGCTTTGTAGTTATGTTCTCTGCACTAGTGAATTGCAAAAGTTATCTATGGAGCAGTGTGACTTTCTCCGCTTCTTTGCTCACTTATTTACTTTGTCAAATAAATGTCAGCCTTATGTAAAAGCCACTGCATGGTCTAATTCCTGTCTTAGGAACAGGAAGAAAAAAGTGTTTCTAATAAGTATAATCTATTAAATTAGGCTGTGATGTATTGAGCAAAATTATCTGAAGAAGAGCAATTTAGATTCTTTTTGAAAGAAAGTGCCTCTGTTTGGGTTCAGTATGAGTAAAACTTTTGATTTTTTAGTGTGTTACAGGCCCAGTTCTTCCCTGATACTGGAGTTGAGGAAGAGTTTGGCCCACTAGCTGACTACCTTTAAACTTGAGCTGTGTGTCAAAGCCACTAACTCTTCAGAGATGGGAGCTGTTTAAATGGCACTGCAAGTATCGAAAGCTGTAGCCCAATGTGATTTTTTTTTCTAATAACATGCACCTGCATAATAAATCAGACATAGGGATTTTATGTACTAAAAAGAACTTGGAGCTGAATAATAATAAAATTGAGATTATATGTTTCATTGCCTCAAAGCAAAAATGTCTTTCAGTTGACTGATCAGAGTGGCAAACAAAGCAAATAATTTATGGCATTTTTCCTTAATGAAAAGCAAGTCAAGGATCAAACATATAATTTATGAATCCAAAAAAAGAGAGAGTATTCGTGACCTTCAGTTGCTTTGCTTTCTTCTTCAAAACAAAAGAATTTGCTTCCTTTAGGATTTTTATTCTTAAAAAGTACAAATAGCGCCTCAAAGTCCACCCAGAATAACAGCGACTGTAGAAAAATGAGCGTGAGCTCAATTCAGTTAGCCACAGTTCTCCTTTTAGGTAAAAATATTTATACCATTCTGAAGTAAGTCAAAGAAAATGAGATCAGAGCATAAATAAAGCAACTAGGTTGGCTTTCTTGTGCCTGTTAGTATTATTCTTTTTGGTTGAGGAAATGGGAAGGTCATACCTGCCCATAGGAAAGCATCCTGGCAGAGGATAAAGAAATGAAGTGATGAAAAATTGTCCATTCTTTCCTTTTCTCATTAGTTTGCTTGTAATCGCCATTTTGTAAGCAAACCACTTCTGGAAACTAGCTGTGTTCCCAATTATTAGGGTGCATAAGGGAAATACCTGTAAAATGGGAGAAAAAGATGCTCTTCCTCTTCTCCAAACAACTTATTTCAGTGAATGCACACTTACTTATTGGCATGCCATAGCACACCCAAAATGCTTTGATTTAGGAGTGAAGATCAGCTAAAGTACAAAAAGCTTCCATGTTTTTGATGTAGCATGCCCTGGAAATCTGTACAAGTTTGGTTTCAAAGTGTCAGTGTCATTTCCTAACAGGTGTAGAAGCCAGGATTGGGAAGCTTTGTCCCTCTTGCCTTGTTTTTGCTCCTGAGAATTTGCCCTTTAGGAAATACAAGTCTTGCTGGTCGTGTTCTGAAGTAGGAATTGTTTGAAGAGATGTGATATCCTAAATGCACTGCAATCCAAACCTGACAGCTCCCATACGGAGTGGGAAAAGACTTTCCCTAGGAGGGGCAATTCGGTAAGGCAGAATATGTGGGTATCTCCTGTCTACTTATGACATTCAAAATGCCGCTACTTACTGGGTGCCTGTCTGTAAGTGGGAATTTTTGACAGTGGCTGTGCTGTGGGCTTTGGGAAGGGGTTACTGCCTCTTGAACCAGGGGGGTTTCAAAGGAGCAGCACCATAAATGGCTCCATAGAGAAAGCGGGAGGAATGGACAGAGTGGCTCTTATGGGATGGACAGAGCAGCTTTAATGTGCTAATGAGGGGAAGGCCAGATGCCAACAGCGATCAGAAGGGCTCTTTGTGACTCTGTCTCTCTGGAGATGGCTGGAGTCTCTGTCCTTATCGGGGTTGTTTCTGTAGGCAGAGGGAAACACTGGGGCTATTAGTGAGGTGTTCCCTTCCTTTAAGTCAGCAGATAGCCTTACAGATTAGCACTTGAATACTGATTAGGGCTAATTACTTAGGAAAAAGAAGTTGCTGAAGAAGCTTGACATTAAAAACTACAAAAAATTAGCCCCCAAGCCCAACAACAACAGAAGTCTCATGCTCAAACGCTTGTGAGCAGAGCTCAAACTCATCTGAAATCACCTGTTGCAAGAACAGCTGTATGGGGACTCATAAATTGCTATGACTGTAAAGTGTGTAAGTATTGGTAGTTCTGAGATTCATGTTGTGAACTGCCTACTCTACCTGTCTGTGCTTATTTATGTCTGTCATCCATCTAGCTGAAATTTTTACTGAAAACACTTCAAGTTTTGAAGTTCGTCTTTCAGCTTTCTCCAGCTTGGTTTCTCTCGTGATTTAAGAAAACATTTCTTCAATACATATTCACTCTCGGTCATTTTTATTGGAGACACCAAACGATTGAGTAGCAAGTTTGACTCCCATGCACCACCTTTTCCTCAGTGCAGGAGGGAGCAGCCCCACAGCCTGGCCGTGCTGGGTGAGCACACCCGTACTCAATGCCCTACATCTGCAGGGAGTGTGCTGGCTTTTTGGAATGTGCCATGGCACACGGGGATGACCAAATAATTTCCTAGAGGAGGGGGGTGACCCTTGATCTCACCAGAAAGGTCTGTCCACAAATGATGCCATGCAGGCTCTATGGTGAAAAATAGGGAAGCTTATTAAACCAGTCTTCTGTTTATAGCTGATACAGTAACTCCAGTCCATAATGTTCCCTTTGGTGTGGTGGTCACCTTTGCTTCCTTACACTGCCTGTTCCCTGTGTAATATGAGAGGTCACACTCCACCTTCAGACAGGTCTGACCTGTGGCAACCTGCAGGAACTTTGGAGCTGGATAGTGAATCTTCTCATTTGCTATAACTTTTTTTCCTAACAGAAAATGTAGACGAGTCAAAACCTTCTCAAGCAGGATTGGTCTTTCTAGAGACTGTGTGTTTAGTAAGGTTTCTTATATCCAGACTAGATTGTTTGGGTTGGAGAGCAAGTAAGACTTCATGGTAATCTGGTGATGGGAGTGCTTATGTAGGAGACCATGATAAACGCTGCTTTGCTGCATCCCTGGAGGCTGCTGTGAGCACATGTACTGTGAGGTTCCCTTGGTATGAAGAACCTCAAAAGATCATGGTTTTGTATTGATGCAAAACACAAGAAACTTTGAAAACTAAAAGCTTACAACTGGAAGATGCTTCCCTGTCCCCCTGCCCCCCCCCCCATCTTCGAAGGCATTTCAGGCTTCAAGGTGTTCATTTACAAAAGCACGCTATGCTTGAAACAGATTGCTGCATCTCTAATACAGATAAATGAAGTAATTTATGTCCAATAACAAGACCATAACCCTAGTGTTAATTTCAACCTGTAAGCCAGTATTAGCTGATAATGGATTGAAAACAAAATTTGAAACATTTTTAGTGATGGTCATTAGTTTACTTAGTCCTCTTTGGTGTTCATTTGTCTAAGGAGCTGTTGTGCATATGTCCAGAAGCTTCACTGTATATAATTTGGCTGCATAGATTTTAAAAAGGGTGCTGTCTTCTGTGCCACATGTATTCTCATTACTTTTCTCATCTGGCAAGTGTTTTTTGATGGGAGTTGGCTTTTTCTGCTTTCCATTCGGTAGAAATGGAATATGAGTTAAGAGGGGTGTAAATCTTTCCCCCTAATTAGTGACATAGAGAAGCCATTGACATTGTGGGACAGAGATGCAAGAATCTGTTCCTGCTCTGATACCTCTTTATCAACTCTTCAAAGCAGAAGAGAGCTCCACAGCTCCACTACTGGATCTCTCCAGCCTAATAACTAAAATTCTGATCCTTAATGTAGCCTTGAGGTAGCTATCCCAGAGCTTTTCAGGGGAAGGGCAAGTTTGAGGGAGCTGGGCTGGGCTGAGTAAGAGTGGTGGCTGCAAGGTAGAAGCAGGGGGAATCGTCTCTCCCTTTTTTTGAAGAGAGGAGGTAGATGTCTAACTCTTCAAGAGGGGACCTGAAGTGAGTCACTGAAAGGTAGGGGCCAAATGCTTCAAGAAGGGGTAAGGCATAAACTGTACCCTGTCTGATGCTTTCTGGTTTTTAACCAAGATTTCAGACTTTGTCTACCCAGGTGCCTCTGTGGCTTTCCCAGGGTGCAATATTATTCTGCATGGATCTTCTTTTTTTTTTTTTTTCCTATGATGGTGAGACAAATGCTAGACAATACTTATTAAAATTAAATTAATGACCTTGTGATTATTTTAAGTCCTGGTATGTTATGGAGTTTAAACTTAAACGGCTCTGAATTTCTGGTGGCTTCTGCAGCCTGATCTGGGCCATTTGCCTTCTGAAATCTCTTCTTACTTGAAGCTAAGTAGTGTAATGAAACTAAGGGTTTCTTTCCTCTTGCTGCTTTCCTTTTCTCTCTCTGCTGCTGCTGCTACAGACATGAAATGCTTTTGAATATATTTTTTTAACTCCCTCCTGCTAGTATATTGAGGTCTCTAGCGATTGTCCTGGACAGGTTGAAAGTGAGAAAGGACAGAAAATAACAAGTAGGATGGATATAGTTGAGCAGTGAGCTGGAAAATATTTTAATGGATATGGGATTTGATACTTTAAGGAAGTAAAACTTTAATGTTGTAGATATAATTTTCATCAGGCTGGGTATGAGGATTAAGTACCCTTAGGCAGAAAAAGTTTCCAAGCTTCATCCCATATAGTGGGGAAAAAGCTATCACCCAAATAAAAGTAATGATCAACTGAAGTGCCTCCTTGTCCTGGTTTGGGACAAATTTGGAAGGGAACTTCCAAAGGGAAGATTCCCTAAAGGGCAAAATTCAGTGGCTCTTCTGCCCACTTCTTCGGGAGATAAACCTCCTGCAAGAAAAGTGGAAAAAACTGTTTATTTAACGAGCAAAGTATTCACAAGCAAAAGAAAATGAATACTATTAAACAATAAAACCTCTTGCTGTTCTGAAAAGATGGCAAATTCAGAAAGTCCTTCTGTAGTTCAGAGGTGTTTCTCTGTGGGTGTGTTCTGGTTTGAAAGCAAAACCAGTGAGACTCCCAGTCAGAAATACAATTTATTGGGAAAAGGGAAAAGGGACAAAACACATACAATGATACAAAAGGAAAAGCACTGACAAAGTCAGAATACAACCTGACACTCCTTTGGCCAGCGTGCTGGTAGCAGTCCAAATTGGAGTGGCTGCAGTCCTCCTGGAGTGGCAGATGTGGTTCTGTTGGAGCAGGGGTCCTGTAGAAAAGGTGTAGTCGGTGCAGTGGAAAACCCCAGCTGTGTCCTCTTGGGAATCTGTGGGAAGGCTGACTGTTCTGTCTCAAATCCCAGAATATATCTAGGTGGGAATGCTTAGCTCCTCCCCCCTGGCGGAGCATCTCACAATGGGCTGATGTCATTCTGAGTCATGGGTGGGTCCTTGATCACCTGTTAAACAGAAAGGGCTCCTGGAGTGACTTCTCTGAGCCATGTGGCAAGACATTGATGGGCCCATTAACAGGAGATAAGGAAAACTGCCCAGAAGACAACTGCTACACAGATGATAATAGAAAACATCTTGCTTCTCAATCTGGGACAGGGTGTTTCTCAGCTCACTGAGTGTCTCTCAGTCCCTCTGGCGCTGGAATGCAGTGTCCTGGTTCCCGGTGGCCACAAGTGTGAGTTTCCAATATTTTTTCTGGGTTTTTGCTCCAGAGCAGGTATGAACAGTTCCCGGAAAAGAAAAAGCCACAGTCCAGAGAACTTCACTGCCACAGCTAGCTAACAAAATCTAACTAAAAGCAAAGGAGAGGTCTCTCCGGCTGTCCAAACATGCTGCAGACAGCACAGTCTGTGAGAAAGAAAGCTGAAGTTCTTACCTCTGTGTTTTTGAAAACATCATGAAAAAATTCCACCTCTTCTCCTTTTTCTCCCCTTCACTCTCGGATCTAGTTTTAAAGGCACAAAACTTATTTCTGGGCTAAACAGATGAATGGGGATACAATTCAGCATCAAAAAGTCACCCCAGGACACTCCTTTTCCTGCATAATCTACCAGACATGCACAGGTAACTTCCAGTCATATTTTGATACCTGACCTCTGCTGTCAGGTATCTGATGTGCTTAGTGGAACACTGTAAAAAAAAGGACTTTCAACATTTGCAGAGGTGCTGTCCAGCTTGTCCCAGAGCAGACAGCACCTGTGGGTAGCCCTGGAGACCTTGTTCCATTGCTGCCTCCTCACATTCTTCTGCTAAAGCTGCTTTGCTTTTTGCTGCTGCTCACCAGAACTTTTTTGACAGTATACTTAAGGGGTTTCTTTTTTGGTCCAGTCTGTGGTGGGGGAATCATGTCTTCAGTGACATCCAGTAGATTCCAGAACATTTGGAGGATTTAATCTAGAAGCACAGGGTCAAGGTGGTGTGATGGTTATCATACATGCATGAAGGCACCTCTTACTGGCACTGAAAAGGAAAATTCCAAGTTTTCTCACATTTAAACATAATGGTAACAGCAGAACAACTGTTCAGTAGCAGAAATGCACTCAAGGACTGAGGCAGAGTGGTCAAGGTAAGATGCAGTGCCATGATGGTGGTTGAAGGGTTGCCAGAAATAAAATAGTTACACTGGATTTGTGTTATCCAAGCAAAATCTCTGGGATTGAGAGTTGGTCCTGCTCTAGACAGGTTACTTGAGTTTAAGACACCAAGTAATTCCCTAGTAATTCACTTGAAAAATTCTGTCTGTGACTGTGTGTAAGCGTGTGATATCTTTTAGTTACCTAAAATCAACTTCCCATTATAAATAAATAAATTCCAGCACATTCTAACTTGTAGAAGAATTTCTGTTAAATTTGATGTTTGAAATTGTCCATAAGTATTGATTTGGTATGCATTATTGTGTTAATGGAACTTATTATTACTCAGCTAGATTAATTTATTAGATTTATCCCTACATTACAACCTTTAGATGTATTGAGACATGAGCCCACAGAATCAATACCAATTTCTTTCCTCATTTATGAATGTTCTCACTAACATCCAAAATGCTGTTATACTCAAGAGCATTTAGCTGCCATTTATTGTGAAGCATTACACTCCAACAATTTTAAATTTGTCATTTTTCTTTGTCCTTTAATGATTATTTTTTCCATTTATCTGGGCACTTGTTTGAACAAAATGCCATGCATCAAGATTCAAATGAGTCATGCTCATACTCCAGTCATTGGGTCTAGCAGTAATTTAGGTGTGCAAAATTAGGGCTCTGAGACCAGACCTAATTTTTGAGATGCGTTTTGGCTACTGTTCTGTGTGGCAGGCCCAAAGTGGGAGAGGGAACAAAAGTACAAATGTAACTTCGCCTAAGTTGCCTTCCAAATGTGGTGTATTTGCATGTTTTCCTTTGAGCAGCGGCCATGCGTGCATTTCTCTTTCAGAAGCAGCAGTGTTTGGCTGAGGAGCAGTGGCAAAGACCAGCTGAAATAGGTTACTGATGTGGAGCTCATTCACTTGCTTCCAGAGCTTGAGCTGTTGAAAGCTCATGGTGGGAAGTAAAAGAAGTGGGGTCCAGAAGAAATATGGGGTAAGAAAGCTGTTTGATCACTTCCGCCTCTGCTGCAATTCAAGACTGGTAGACAGCACTGATGGCAGGGAGAGACAAGTCTTCAGACAGTCCTAACACTGGCATTCCTACTCCCATCACAGCTCCAGTTTGGGGTTTGGGGATAATGTCCTTCCTTCCTCTGGACGGACCAGAAATGTTCTGTAACTCTCAGGAAGACAATTGCAGGGACTGTTTGGTCTCAGCCCAGCCCTTAAATGCAATTCTAAGCAGCTCACCAGACATTTATGTGGAGAAATCTCCAGCAGCTGCATATGCACAGAGATGTTTCATCCAGTGGTCTGAAAGGTGAAACTCTGTAAAACTCACTCTTCTCTGGACAGTCCTTCTTTCTTGTTTTCCAGTAAAAGTTGCTATATTCACTGAGTATGCTTCTTACCTGACCAATTTTTGGCTTGTATTTAACTCCTGCTGCTGTAGCTGCTGCTTGTGCACCACTGCAGTTACTGGACATTAAAAGCTCAAGCTAGATAAACCAAATATAGCATGCACAAAAGGATCAGCCAGGTGAAAAATGGAAACTGAGGGAAAAAAAAAAAAAACACAAAAATATCATATATAAGTATGGTGCAGAAGTAGGCATCAGAGTTTAAAAAATGGTGAGTTGCCCCATGAATACTGTCTGCCTGACCCAGCTATGGGGTTTGTGACCAAAGCCAGAGCAGGGTGATTTGTGTCATCCTTACTGTGCAAGACTAAAAGTTACAGGACAGCTGGTGGACAAAATGCAGCTTTACCAACGTGTGCAGTGCAGGACAGGGAGGGGTTGTTTGTTTTGTTTTCAGGAGAAGCTGTATTGCAGCAGCTGATGAGGGGAAATACTGTGTTTTAAAGGACTTGGAGAGAAGTTATATACAGTAGCTTCTGATTTACAGTCCAGAATTGGACACCAATTGATTTTTTTGGCCCTGGGTGAATCTCTCAACCTCGCTGGGTCTGGTTCAGCACCTGTAAAATGGGGACAATTAAACTTAACTACCTGGAAGAGTTGTTGATTAGTTAATGCTTGTAAAATGCTACACAGTGCTATAAAACAGAGCATAGTACTCAGAAACATCTGGTTTGCAGTTACTATAGTGCTTCTCTGAAACTTTATGGGCAAACTTTGCCAAGAAACAAAATGATTAATGTGTGCAATACATGTAGGCATTGGGAGATGAGGGACAAACAGCTTTTCAAAAGCCTCTAACTTTCCTCAGGTACATTCTCTCAAAATACAAGAGGTTTCCCAAGAGCACCTGAAGTGGCCTGGGACTGAAAGCAGTGTCAGGTGAATTTGGAGCTGCAGAATGAGGCTCTGGCAGGTGGCAGAAGAGCTTCTTACTCCACTCCTATCTTCTTGTTCTTATTCTTGACCCTGCCTAGTTTCTTAGTTCTTCTGGAACTGTTTGCATGGTACTATCAAAAAACAATGGTGGTTTGATTCCAATGGGAAAAAAAATGGGATACAAGTGGGAAAATTTTCTGCCACTGTTGGATGTGTTTCCACATGGATCTTATCTCCAGTGTACTTTTTCACGTGGCTATACACAGATGGACTCTGAGGCTGGTACATAGTGGAGTCTGGGGCAGTTGAAATTTTCCTGACACTGGAGATGATCCCACAAACCATGTTACCTAGACACAAAAGGTGTTGCCATCACAGAGCTTAGAAGGCGTGTTAGTGAGCCTGCCTTTTTCCTGCCTCCAAAGAAAAGTTATACTTATTTTATTGGAAATGTGTATGGCAGCAGAGAGCAGTCATTTGGTGAAGAGCTGATCCTGGCTGAAGCTCATCACATGGTGTGTGAAACTCTGCTAACAAAAGGGACAGAATGTGCTAGAGAAAAGCTTGTAATAGTTTCTGAGATTTGCATCTTGACTATTATTTGAGATACTTACAATGTGAATATGTGCACTATATGAATAATGCACATACATACACATATTGATTTGGTTTAATAGGAGACTGTTAAAAAAAATAGAAGCAGTGACGGAGGGAAGAAACCATTTCCAAATCCATCATTCCTTCACTGATACCTAGAAATTATTAAGAGAGGGTCACAAGTTACCTCATGTGAAGATTCAACTTCTCAGTCATTTTACAGAGCTAGGTAAGATGAACATGAGCTAAGGCTGAGGAGTGAATTTTTCTTAACAGAATATCATGAACTGCCAAAAGGAGGTTCCACTTCTGTCTCTTCCCTGCTCCTGGCCAAATTACTCCTTCTGCTTTTGCTAAGCCAGGTCTGGTTTCTGTCAGAGGCAGATCACTAAAATCACAGATCATTAAACCACCTGAAAGAAGTTGCTGTTGTAGCTGGGTTTTAGTTAACTTTTTATTAAACTAGTGCCTGGATTGATGATGAAAGAAAGGAGGCTGTGAACAAGGAGCAGAGAGGAGCAAGGGCAGAGGAAGTGGAGAAAACAGGGATGAGAAGTAAAAGAAATTGGAAAGAAGGAAGGGAAAGTATATCTTTCTATGGTCTCAAAACTTTTTGTTTGGCTCATCTATATTGTAATACCATGCCTGAGTTAACTACTTATTGCCAAAGTCCTCAGCTTCCTCCTGCCTTCTTGGTACAAACCTTAGTGTGATGTTCCTGATAAAATGAACACATGTGAGACCTGTTGGCTATTGACAGCTGCTAAACAATCAGCTGTAGCCA
Source organism: Vidua macroura (assembly GCF_024509145.1). Taxonomy (NCBI): domain Eukaryota; kingdom Metazoa; phylum Chordata; class Aves; order Passeriformes; family Viduidae; genus Vidua; species Vidua macroura. Next base: position 66,211,331 of record NC_071573.1, on the reverse strand, counting down.
ATTCTTCCCTCAGGTAGGGGGGAAGTAGTGTGAATATACGCAGAGAGGAAAAAGAAGGTTGCCAGGTACCTGGTAGTGTGATTCTGGATGGGGTGGTGGAAAAATGTATGCTGTCAGACCTGTACTTGCTGCTGGAGGTGTGATGCAGCCCTAAATTGACAGTAGTCTTCTTTGTTACAGGATAAAATTATTTATTTTTAGGCAAGCCTGAATTCTGTGAAGATAGGCATTTGTGAAAAAGCTTAGTGTACGCATGCTCTGTGTTTCCCTGTTGATGTGATCTTGGAAGCTTATTGCCATTCCCTGGCCTCTTTCTTCCTGGAGCCAGCAGCCATGCACAAGCTTTCCCAAAACCGTGCCTCTGATCTGCAATCCTGTAACTTCAGTTACCAAAATAATTCTTTAAGAGCAAAATATCCACCAATTTGGCCACCTTGGGGATGGTCACGAGATTGTACTGTTATAGATAATTTTCTGGAAGCATTTCTGTTATTCCTGCTTCCCAAATCAATCCTGTATCCTCCTAGCTGTTGTATTTTCACTTGCAGTAGTGTTGTATAGAGGTGCTGCACAGTTCCAATGGATCAGTTCACAACAACTTCTCTCCTGCAGGAAGCAAAGTTTTTATATTTAGAGCACCAAAAGCACATGTAAGGAGGAAAAGGGAAAAATTATCGTCTTCAGACTGAGAAGGTAACTATTAGAAGGAGTACAGGCTCTGTTGATTTTTAAAGACAAAATAACAACACCTCACCCTTCTCACCCCCAGGAAAAAAAAGAACAAACAACAAAAAAGCAAAAAAGCAAAACCACACAACGAAATACCACCAAACCCAGCAACCTTGCTGCAGGGCATTATACAGCGATTTGTGTTTTGATAACCAAAATGAGTTAAGAGGAAGGGAAGGGAAGGGAAAGGGAAGAAGTTTTCAGGTAAATTCTGCCAGTGCTTGAATCCCATTTGTTGGGAGTAGAGAAATGCAAAACAATGAAAACCTTACATTGCCTGTCTGTGTTCAAGTATGCTTCTGTGGTATAGAAATAAATTATCATGGAGGGAAGGACCTGCTTCTTGTTGTTTTGGTGTCTCCTGATGACCGTGGCTCTGCTCTGATCTTAAGTAGGCAGAGATGGCCAATGAACTAGCTTGCAGGTGTGCTGTGGTATCACCACATTGGCTGTTTTTATAAACTCAGTGATGGTGATGTCCTGAAAGAGGGAAAGAAGACAAAAGATTTATGGTGTGAATAAAGAAAATACATTATTAATGCAGGGAAAAGTGGCATGTCAGTTCTTATGATGAATTCCTAGCTGGACCCCACAGTTCATGATAATCCCCAGTTTTGTTTCCTTTGCTTGTCCAACTCTCTCCTTTCCTCCTCCTACCCCGACATGACATGCAGCCTCCCTCCACAGCCACAGCAGCACCATGGTTTCAAAAAATATTTCCTGTAAAGGAAGGGGGAGTAAGGGGAGAGTCCCTCATGCCTGGTTAAGAGGCTCTATTATAGAGGATTAACTGTGCCCAAACAATGAAGCCCCTCGAGGAGCCCGTTACCCTTTTGAGATGCGTGTGTGGGTAAGAGGGCACACTGCTGTCCCTGTATCCCAGCCCAAGTGTGTGTGGTTCGATGCCCTGGTTGCTATGACAATTAATCGCGTCTTTTAAGGGCTGGTGCCGACTACAGATCCCTGTAAATTGCCTGAAAGACTAGTTAAAGCTGCTCCTCAGGCACCTCTATTTGCTTTTACCCCCAAAAAAATGGGATGGAGAGGTTTTCTGCTTCCTACTTGTAAAAAAAAAGCCAGAGTAACTTGGTATATGCTTTTAGACTGGCTTTCACTTTCCTGAGCATGATGAGACATGAATTTTTTTCTGAAGAACAACTGTAAAATAGACAGGGATGTGGTGCCTTCTAGCTCTGTGCATGTAATCTTTATGTGACCAGCAGATTGGGCGTGCCTGGAAAATGTAAGTAGTACAGTCTTCAAGAGGTGTGCGTGGATTATTTTGTGTGTGTTTGTTTTATTGGAAGGTTTGCACTAGGCCATTAATGTGTATGTCTTTGGCTTTTCTTTGTACTTTAAAAGAGAGCAGCAGGGAATTACTGTGGTGTCTCAACCTACAGCAAGACCGTACTCTGTATTTGCCTGTTTGCCAAGGTAATGGGCGAGAAATAGATGTTTCCCATGTCATTAGTCCAGAAACCTGAACACAGTGAATGCAAATATTCTTAAAAGTCTTTCTGTAGGTTAAAGCCCTGTTCATTGGAAAGGCAGTCCTAACTTAGTACATTATTAGAATGGTTGGAAAAATATGTCCAGAAGTTTGAGAAGTTCTTTTTTCTTCCTTGAAGGCACTAAAGTCTCTGTTACCTTTAATATTGCTTTTCAGGGAAGAAAAAAAACCACCAAAACCAAACTCCATGAAGGGAAACAAGTTTAAAGGGATAACTTATCAAATGCACAATATTCTCTCTCAACCTTAAACAAAAAGAGAGGTGCAATTCAGCACAGTCTCTCCTTTTTTAATGAATGTCACCTTGATACAAACATATTCGTGTGCACAACATATGTCTGAGGAAACTTAAAATTGCTTTTACTGGAGACAGTGGGCAAGATGTTGGTGTTGTTTGGTATGTCACATCAGGGTCAAATGTGCTAAAATAGATTAGGTAACTTTGATTATCAGAAATATTATTAGCTGTGTGCACTCAGTGCATGCTACATATCCTAGTTTTGGGTGACTAATTTTGTCCCACTGGTCACAGAGACATGAATGTGCCATCTGCCATCATAGGTGTATAATACTGGCTTGCTTTTCATTTGTAATTTGAGTACTTGAGTTGATAATTAAGCCATGGCTGAAGAAATAGTTGTGTTCCATCTTGTGTATGGCAAATATGTATGATCTTTCAGAATTGGTCAAGCTGGAGCAGCTACAGGAGAAGCAATCAAAATGGACCCAACCCCCAGTCTATGGCTCTGCAGCCATTATTTCTTTCCCTTATCAAAGAGTTTTAAACTGGAAGTGTGCAGGATTGCTGCTCAAGGCCTGTAGGCTAAGGTCTTGTTTATTCAGTTTGTATCCTCCAGGATCAGCTTTCCTGTGTGGAAGAAAAAGAACCAGTTAAATAGCAGTACACTCCCTTCCTTCCTTTTCATGGTGCCTGTGAAAAACCCTTTCTCAAGTCTACATTATTCCTGGTCAGCAGAGGACTGTGAAAGGCCCCAGACAGGTGGTGTTTTTGAGGTAGTACCTGTTCAACTTACTAATAGCCCTGGAGGTACTATTCAGAGAAGAAAATAACATCATCTGGCCTTGCCTTGCCATTGACAGTCAGAGCCCATCTTGGCATCCAGAACTGGCTTGCAGGGCATGTGAGACAGAATAGGTTTCAGTTCCTGTCATACGTGTAGTCGCTCTGCATCATGGTGATTGTGATCCAGACAAAGACCTGAACTTGTGTGTGCCCACATCCATACTGCTGCTAGTACTATGAAACTATTAGCCTCTTGCTCCATTTTTCCCATGAAACTCCGTTCAAGCCAGTATATTTTATTTCTTTTTCCAATACAGTGTTTGTTTGGGTTTTTTCCCCTTTAATGCAACGTACAATGGGGTACAATGGGGTTCTTGCTTCAGCAGCCATGCATATGTGAACAGTGCTTGCCTTGAACACATCACTGTGATTACACAGGCCCTGGTGTGCAGTGAATGCTGTTCAGCCATCACTGTGTATCCTTACAGGAGGCCTGAAACTTCTTTTCCTCTCCTGCATCCACTGCAGTGCCAGGACTCCCCTTTGTGGAAATGGTGGGCCAGGTTCTTGAGGCTTTTCTTGGGTGACGTTCCACCAGGTCCCAGTGGGACTGTACTGGGAGGCTGATGGAGGTGGGGAGGAGATAGCCTGCTGCCATGGCAGAAAGCTGAGCATGCTCTCCAGCTGCAGGACCTTGAAGTCCAGCAGAATGACAGCTGCTTCTTTACCTCTGCTGGCAGTACAAGAAGAAACTTGCTCTTGTTTGATACTCCCTGAGTTGTCACTACTAAAATCGCTGGGTTCTCGACACTTTAGGGCCACCAGAGGTCTGACAGGAGCCACCATGGTGCATGGCAGGAGCTGCTGCCACCACTTGTGTCATTGCTGCCAGCCACAGCCCTGCCCTGCTCCTGCAGGGTGGCTTTAGCACAGAGCCCTGCAGCATTGTGTCAGCTCCATCTGCCCTGGGAAACACTTTTATTTTATCTTTGTCCTTTTAATTCTTTGACTTTTGTGAACCATTATTTAGTTGTCCCTTTTCCCCTGCTCCCTGTGTGGCTGCTGTTCCCTTCACCCCTTCACCCACAGCTTCCCCTTCTTTCTTCTCCCCAGCCTGGCTGCCTCTTTTTCTTGCCCTTCTCACAGAGGAGGATATTCTTAGGCAAGGGTCAGATGCTCAGGTCTCTTGGGGAAAGTACTTCAGGGTTCTGAGACAGAAATAACACAGTGGCTTTTGGTGCCTGCTGGCAGGAGTCACTAGCCTGTGTCCTCTTCCCCCAACTTCTTTGGGCTCTCATGGAGTTGTTCGGTCCCACTTAAATGTGTAGGCTTGAAGGGGCTCTGAAAAGCAGAAGTGAGCTGGGTCTCTTTTCCCATGGCTTTAATCTGTTTAGAATGTCTTATAAAAGCAATGTGTCTAATTAAAAATAAAAGCAAACTTATATTAAGATTTGATTTTTTTGTGATTGAAATTGTTTGATGTGGCAACCATTGGATTGCAAATGATGTCTTTGTGGCAGCAGCCTCACTTGTCATCACGTGCAGGGCTTTGCAGTCCTGTCCTGGCATCGTCTGCTCAGCACTGTGGAGCTTCCAGCTGCAGAGAAAATCAGGTGAGGCACAGCATCTGCTCTTGTGGAAGAGCAGTTTTAACATAACAAGGGTATACATAAAATCAGCTATATGTAGCTTGAAAGATTAATGCTGTAATGGGATAATTACAACACAGTAGTATGAACAAAGGAAAAAAGCTTTAGTTTTAACCCATGTTCTGACATGCAGTCCCTGCCTTTTGAGCAAGGCATTTTCCAGGTTTGCTTCTGGTTTTCCCCCTTGGGTGCAAGCACTAGCCCTTCATCAGGAGACTTGGACTATTTAATAAAACAACAGGAAATATATTTATAGATGCTTCTAATTTGTATTGTAAATACTGGCTGGCAAGGAGAGCAAGAGGCTAGAAAGGCCATGGCACAGATATTGAAGAGTCTCTTCTATCTCTCACTGCAAGCTCAGAAAAACATGAAAGGGCAATGTAATTGGGATGCTGTTGAATTATGCATAATACTGGCATCAAGTTCTCTATCAGTTTAATTTTGGTAATGCTTTCTTTCTTGCCAACAGAATAGTCTCTGTAAATAAGCTGCCTCCTTGTTTACTTGCATGGCCTGATTATATACAATTATCCCTTGACTGCTATGACTTTTTAAATTAGTAGTGGGCTCAGCTGGGTAGGTATTCTAGGATTTCATCTGAAATATTCATTGCTTTAACTGACCACATAAGTGCACATGGTTCAACCCCAAAACCAGGAAAAGCCATTCTGCTGACAGCTTCACTGCCTTCCTTCAGTTTTCTTACCACTGGAATTGCTAGCCACAATAATAATGACCTCCACGGTTTTAAGTAGAAGGTACCCTCTCAACAGAAGTAAAATTGAGAGTATTCTATAAACATAGTACTTCTAGAGCTTTGACATTTTAAAGTTGACCCGGTAACAGTAAAACAAACCTGGACAGAAGTTTTTTGTCCAGCCTCAAATCCAGATATGTCTGCAAGAGCATTTTTTTGCAACACATCCAGATCCTCCTTAACTTGTGGAAACCTCTGTTCCATGCTTCAGCTCCACATCTCTGAGGCATTGTTATCTTTACTGCTTCAGAGATGGAACACAATTTTCTCCCTTGTCAGAGGGAAATAACCATCTACAAATGCAGTGGTCTGGCCGTGATATGAAGACTAATATGTGTATTCATAAGCCCAGATAAACTAGATTGGGATTCAGATTTCAGGTTACAGAAAATTTCTGCAGACTGTTGTTTGAACAAGTAGACAAGAGTTGGCAAATTCATATTAACTGCAGTCAATGAACCTGAAATTTTTGTTTTAAATATTTGAAAAAGGTTGTCTTCAGCATATAGAAAATAAAGATCATTGTGGAGCATGTTAGAAAAAACGTATTTTGTAGTGAAACTTCCAGTGTTTGTCCCTACAGAGCTTGGAAAAATCAGCACTTCCATCTTATGTGGGGTCTGAAGAAAGTAAAAATCAGACTACAATTCCCAAGTGTCTTGGTTTCTGTGTGGGGTGGTGTGGCATACTCATGAAAACTAGCTTCACCACAAAATTTGCCTGTTCACTATGTGCTATAGTAATAAGCTTAACACAAGATTTATTAACTTCCTAAATAAAATATTACTTCTCTATATTTTGAGTTGAATTTTGGTGGCTGATCTAGAATAAAAATTAGCCCCAAAATGCATTGAAAGAGATTTGTACCCTCCAGTATGTCAAAGATTGATTTAGCCCCCCAAAGCTCCTTAGTTTTTAATTAACTTTTTTCCTTCCTCCCTTCACTAGAAGTTTTTGTGATATCATCTTTTTCTGTGAAGCCCTAGCTCTGTGTGTTCTTAGAAAAAAAAAGGTTATATTTATTTTCTGGTAGGGATATTGACAGATGTGAAAGAACATGTACTAACCAACCTTATGTGCTACTTATTTTTAAGGGACGAAATCTGAAAGTCTTACTTCTTTCTGTGCTGTAGCAGAAGGCTTTTGGGGCCTCTCAAAAAAGACATAATTAGAACTAGTAGGATAGATACAAAAACTAGGTAGGAAAAAGCAGGATTCGATGGAGGTGTCTTATTTGTATGTGGACTAATCTTTCAGAAGAAGAGGTATCATCCAAACTAAATCATAGAAAACCCTCGCAAACCCATTTGGAGGAAATAATTCTCTGCTGATGGGAGGAAGAGAGGGGTACAGATGATATAAAACATCCTTTGTAGCTCTGATATCGATAGCTCTTTGTCAGAACTGGCATTTTAGAGTTATTAAAGAGAGGGATGAAGGATCTGTAGAAGAAGCAGCGGGTCTAAATGTGACTGTGGCGTGCTGTTTTCTGTTTCCCGTGGCACAGGAATATAGTTTGTCACAGGCATCCTCCCTGTGCACGGGCAGGTGCAAGACCCTGAGCTGCGGGCTCTGGTTGTCCCCTTTCCCCTGGAGCAGTGATGGGGACCGGGGTGTCATCCCAGCCCGGGCTGGCCTCCCCTGCAGGGCTTTGCCGTGTCGGGGAGCGGAGCGGGGCTGCCCTGCAGGGCTGCTGCCGGCTGGGACAGCGCACATGGGAGCGGGCAGGGCTGCAGCTGCCCTCCTTTGATGTGCTGCTGGGCTGCTGCGAGCGGCGCGGTCCCCCGGTCCCCTCCTTTGTGGCACCTAAACTGCGATGAAAGCCTCAATGAGCGCCCCTCCGCTAGGCAACGCGGGGAAGGGCGCCAGGAATGCGCTCGGTTCATTGATAAAACCCCCGCCTGAAAGAGCGCTGATGCCTTTGTGCGAGTGCAGCCAGGCCTCTGCCGCAGGCTGCCGCCGCCAGATTCCGCTGCCCCGGCCCTCTGCCGCTTAATCTGAGCCGCTGGGAAGTCGCCTCTTCGGACTCGCTTTAGGATTTTAATTCTCTTGTGTTAAAGTAATGTATCCTCACAAAACACTGCATGAACTCAGGGGCCCTTGAGGACTTTTCCATAGAGTTGGGAGGCAGAAACATAGCAGAGACCTGCTGCATGAAGAAGTGAAACAGCATTTTGTGGCTGCTTTGAAAGATTAAAAAAGATCTCAGCAACCTACCAGACAAAAAGTAGTGTGTTGTTTGGGATTTTTTACCCCCAAACACAAGTGCGAAACAATGGAAATGTCCTAGTAGCCAAACAGTAAATGAACTGAGTGTGAGGTACGTGTTTATTTGCCTGCCAGCCTGAGAGCAAATATTGCATCTAGAACAAACAGGTGAAATTTGACTGAATTAGCAGAGAAGCACCGTTTTGAGGTCTCACTTTCCCCACTCTAATTATTATTTCTTATGGAAGCCCCAGTTGTGCTCCAAAGCTGTGAATGAGTGGAATTTTTCTTCCAAGGCAGATAATCCAACTGCTTGGCTATGAATGGAGAATTGCATGTCTTCCAAATTACCACACGAACTCTCAACACATGATGACTTTCTGAGATTCACAAGTGGAACTCTTAAATTAGTTTGAGATTTAAATGGAATTTTAAGTTTTATTCCTTTGAGCCTTCTCTGGCTGCTTCTTCATCATGTGCTACACAGAAAAATAGCACAGAGCTTGCACCTTTTTGTTTTTTCTTCCCTTTTTATTCTTTCTTTTTTCCCCCCACTGTTGTAGGGCCTGAATCCATGATGCATTGACCTTCAGCCTTGTGGTGCTGATGAATAGAGGAGGCTTGGGAAGTTTTCCTTGCAGACATATTTTTGTTGTTGTAGATATAGAACTGCTGCCCAGAGTATACATCTTCACGCTGGAAGAGAAGAGGAACACTTTAGTTCCCCAAAGGTTAGCCAAAGCAAAAAAAGGTGGAGAAGAAATAAGTGTAAAGGAAGGTCCTTTTTTTTGTTGTTATTTCAAGATGCTAGCTGTAGTGCAGCCATCAGTTTTACCATCCTTTCTTCTTGGTGCAGTGTTGTGTTTTTCACCTAAGCAAGTTCAGCTACCTGAAGGAGTAGAATCAGGAACATGAGTTATTCCTGTAAGCTGGAAAGTGCTGACAGCTGAATAATTTTCATTGATGAATCGCCAGTGGGATTTTTTTTTTGTTTGTTTGTTTTAAATTTGTGTACTCTAAACTCCAAGTTTAGGTGCATTTTTAATAAACATGTGTGCCTTCCCATCTTCTTTGTGGAAGAATGAGAAGTGACCTGAGACGTCTTTTTTTTATGGCTTAAGTTAGAGGGGATGCATTCCACTCCCAAATTAATAGGTTGCACTTGTCTTTTAAGGGAAGTCAAAAATCTTTGACAAATTCTACTTGATGAGACTCAGTCTACTTCCTCCCCAACACATAGACAAGGTAAACTTATGTTATGCAAGAGAGCCCTAAAGTTAAATGAAAGTGCTCCCACATACACCACCCCCCCCTCTGGGAACAACTGAGTGATGCCTAGAAAAAGGTTTTGTTGTAATAGCTAGAATATGGTTCCTTCTGTGCTATTTGAATTAGGGAAAAGCACCTTGTTGGCTTTAGCAGCAGTATGAAAGGGTGAAATGATGATGGCAAGAGCATAGGAAACGAAAAAGAAGATTGGTGTTTTTATAAAACCTTTTAATTGATTTTAATGTGTTGCTTTTAATGGCAGCATTTAAAAGCCTTTTAGTAAATAATCTCCTCAGTACAGGCATTTATTTGGAGAAGAGACATCTCCATGAGAGATTTTTAAACGACAGTGCTTTATGCCATAGGTAAATCAACTAAATGGTGTTTTAAATACCCATTGATTTCCCTCTTTCAGCCCCTGTACTTCTGCTATATTTCATGCTGCCTTGCTGTGTGATAATATTGGGCTGTTGTACAGCTAATACAATCTTACTGCTCTGAACAGCAAAAATAAACTCATGTTTTGCCTCATACTTGGAGACAGATGTGGATCTTTCCTGTGCTGGTGAGTGAGTTACTGGGGAAAGCTGGCAGACCTAATCCTTGTTGCTAATAGGTAATATGTTCATTCAGATTTAATTTTTATCAGTTTTAGGTAAGTTTAGGTGAATGTCTGTGTTACGGAGACGCAGCAATGAGTATTAGACTTACGTCACTAAATTCTTGTAGTTTTAATGGGGATCTCCCATCAATAGAGCCCTTTTTAGAGCTTTCAGTGAGACCTTTATACTGAGTTGGTGTGGAGGCTGAGTGACACCATCCACTTTTTGTTGGTGAAAACTTGTTCTAATTTGGCCAAGATTCACATGTCTAAATAACCACAAATCACAATGAGATGTGCTACAATACAGCTTGTGTCTGACACTGTGCCAGACTTAAGTGTCCATCCAGTAACACACAGCTCTATCTTCTACTTGGAAGTGTGGTACCATAAATAACATCACGAGAGTACAGAAAGGAAAATACATTCAGATTTCCCATAGGTAAATAAAAGGGGGGGATTTTTAACAACACATATGATAAAATTTTCCATAATGTGAAAGTACCATCCACTGGCCTGCTAATGTAAAGTCTAGTATCTTGCAAATAAGCAGCAAAGTGGCATAAAGAAGATGGGTACTGTACAAAATGGCTAGATAAAATTAATTCAGCTACTAGAAAAATAAGGCACATATCTTTACCTCAATGACTTTGCAGTAATTACCCTCAGCTACTGCCTGCTAAATCTTGGTTAGATCTTAATTGACATACTCAATTATAAAACTATAAATTTGGGAGAGGAAAGATCTCCCTTGTCTTTAGCTGCAATAATGTAGCTAATTCTAATAACGGTTTTTTATCTCGCCAAATACGTTTAGCAAAAGATTTTTCTAATAGTTTAATGTCCCTACAAGAAAAAAAGAATATTCACAATCTCTGAAGAATATAAAACATCAAATCGATAAGTTAATCAAATTAATCCGTCAGTCGTAGAGAGAGGTTGGGTTTTCTGCTCTCTGGCACTGTAGTAGCTGCAAATGCTGATAGCTTAAAAGAAACCAACAGTACAAAAACTGATCTGTGGGTTGGTAATTATGATCGTTTTAGATCTTGAGAAATTTTGCATTCTCTGGACTCTTTATTATGTCCCATTACAAGTTTTCCAGGTTTACAAATGGGCTTTTCTTTAATCATTGTCTTAAAATAAAACCAAACACCAACCAGCCACAGAAATGACAATGCTAAAAAAAAAACAAACATGAAATTCAATGAGGAAGTTAAAGCCTCGTTTAAAAATTTCCACAGTGGTCCTGTAAAATGTAGTTGTTACCCTCCAGAATATTTAGAGCAGCAGTTTCTATCTTTAAGATTGAGTACTATTTAGTCTCCAGAGGGGTGTGCTGCTACCAACAGCTTTGAAACCTTTCAAAGGAACTTCTCTAATGTGGGGTGCTTGTTGCATGTTTTGAGAAAAGAGGGATAACAGATCAGGCTATTTTCTACATTTTCAAAATGTTCGAACTAAAAGTTGTGATTTCCCCCTCCACACTCCTCCCCCAAGGAGGGGAACTGTAACTCAACCCACTTGTTGGCTCTTCTCCACTGAATACAGATCATATGGTGTAAATCTTACTGAAAGGGAAGTTGTCATTTATTATAAACACATTTCTCTGAAGGGAGTAACTGGTGAACTGTAGACACCTGGATGTACTGAGTGCGTGACTAAACATGTCTCTGTGTGCCTGCATACAAATTTTGGTACTGTAAAGATCACACAGCAAGCCTAAATAATCCACTGTATCATTTTGGGGATCAGCATTCCCCAGAGAAGATTTTACAAGATGAAACTGGCTGCTGCTTCCATCTGCATTCTATGTGCATGTGTTTTAGAGTGCCTTCTCCAGGCTGATCTCTCCAAGTGGCAGCCAGATGTGACTTTGAACTACTCCCCTGCTCTTTCTCTCCTTTGGTTTCAACTCTGTGAATAAACACATGGTTCAAAGTTTGGGAGTTCCATGCTGCCAGGCTTCAGTGCTGGTGTATGAGGTCCAATTCCTGCCAAACAAACGCCACCTCCAGCACTGTTCAGGAGAGCTGTCAGTGCTGGTACCTGCAGTGGCAGTCAGGGGTTGATGCTGGCATGTGAGCAGGCCTGCACTGGTACTGATAGAGCAAACCAATGGTGGGCACCTGTGAAAATGCTGTGGGCAGCATCCATAGCAAAAGCAGTAAAATAACAGTGGCCTGAGCTTCTGATGTTAGACACAGATGGGCTATGGGCTATATTGGATTCTGAATCTGATTTGTGCTTTCAATTTAAAATAACGTTGCTACAGTTGCTTTTTTTTTTTTGGTCCCTTTTTAAGTCTCGAAGGGCTGCACAGAAGAACAGAGATTCTTTTTACTGAAGTTGGCATCACCCTTTTCCCCCTGCTTTTCTACGTGATTTTATACAACAACCACAGCTGACTTTCACGTGAACTGGACAGAAGCAGGAAGAAATTCTGTCTCTGGCATTATTAGCTGACTTCTTGGCATGGGAAAATAAGAGAGTGTGCAGACCGCTAACACAGGGAGTATTTCTTGAGATGAGTTTGAACAGGGGCAGCCTCTGATGAAGTGGAAAAATGAGCTTTTCTGTTCCAAAGGTTCCATACTTTCTAGGGCAAGGCAGGAAGTGTTCTTTTCCAGAGAGAAAGGAAATAGGAGGGAGGCTGGGTGAAGTGATATGCATGCTGACAGAGGATTAAAAAACAAATAATACTTCCAAGAAATATTATAGACTCCAAAGTATATATTTGTGGATTTTTTATAGAAGTGATTTACTCACTTTGATGCTATTAAAATACAATAGATGACCACATCAAAACCTGTGATCTGAAAGAACAATTTTCTTCCCCTTCTTGTTTCTTCTTGTGTTTAATTTTCTGTTCAGTTATGTGTTTTGTACCAAAGAAGATAGAACATGAGCTTTGCAAGCAAGGGCCATTTATGCAGGAAGTTGTCAGTAATTGCAGTAATTGTCATAATTGCAGTAGTTGTCAGTAATAAATACAGTATTCCTAGAAACCTTTATCAACTGGATGCTTCTTTGCCTATCCAGTATAATTCCATTACTTTTTTGTCCAGTGAATTCTCCAAAGACATATTTTGCTGTGGCTGAAGTTATGCTGAATGCTTTTATTTGGCATTAAAGCTGCTAGGCATTGAGGTTGTTTGGTCTGTAGCTAATGCAGGTCTTCAGGCTGCTATAAATCTTGGGGCATCAGGAAAGTCAGCGTGCACCAATGGGAAACAGTGATATATTCTCATTGATCCATTTTCTGAATAGTTAGCCATTTCATAAAAAATGTCTAGATACACAGCAGCATTGGCTCCCTGGGTTAGTAGCTAATTATAAAATGCCCTGCAGTTCTCTTTTAAAGCAAAATGAATTTAAAGTATTTATGTCTTATTTTTTATGCAGTGTAAGAGTTTAAAGTGCTCACAGTTTCAGAAGAGACTTGAGAGACCTGCAGAGACTTGCAGAGGCAGCACAACCTGTGCTGTGGGGCAGGCAGCTGTGAAGGGGCGCAGGTCCCATCACCTGGATAGTAGCCCAGGGCAGGGTCTGAGTCAGTATCTTGTGTTCCTTTGTGCATTTCAGATTTTATTAATTGTCATTTGAAGCAGCAGCCTTTTCCTTGGCTTTAGTGGGGTTGGGATCAGGTACAGTGTGATTTCCTTTCAGTGGTGATTGAAGCATAGGAAGAAGTGATTCTGTGCCCAGCGTCTAGCCAGGACATGTTGCAGGTGCTGGATGTCCCTTTGTCAGGATGCTACTAAATAAGAGTGGGTCAGTCACTTAGGCTCTTGCTTTGTCAGAGAAAACCCCACCTGCTGAGAGAGAAGATTTTCTAGTGGTTGGTGAGGAGAACATTCCCTGGGGTTCTTCCCTGCTCAGCCGAAGGGTGAATGTTATATGGAGCATCATGTTCCATCTCTGATTTTCTTTCAAATGTTGTACCTTTTGGCTGCCCTGTGAACTCCTGGTCCTGACCTGCTTTCTATGTGTGGTTTTTTTTTTCCCCCGTCTTTGTGCCTGGCTCTCTACCTCTCCCTAGGTTCTCTGGTCCTTTCTGTCAATGCTTTTTAATGACCTTGTTATCTTCATGCTTCTCTCCTTTCAATTAATGAGTTTCTCATATCTTGTTGCTCTCATACTTCTACACATCTCTTTACCAAAACCAGGCTGTTTTAAGAAGAATAATAATAATTTCTAAATAAAAACCAAAGAACAATCAGTCTCTTGCAGATTTCCCATGACTTCAGTGCATTTAAAATGCACACAGAGGTATTCTATGCTACACTGTCTGTTTTTGAAGGATGTAGCTTCTAACTCTGCAGGTGTGAACAATAAATACTTTTTTTCATTTATCCTGGTGATAAATATAAGTCCTGTCCATTTGGGAACATTTGGAGGCCACCAGCAGTAGCTGCAGCTGTTTCCCAGCTTGTGTTCCTTTGCTGTGTTTAAGACTGATTATATTTTTAATCATTGATATGAAGTAGGGTTACTCAAGATTTTATTGTTTGTGATTTATGGATTTGATGGAAAGGTTTTTGAAGGAGGGTCTCTCCATACAATTGTAGAACTTCACTAAAATTCCCTCCACAGTGCTCAGACAGGCAACATCAACATGATTTTCTCTGTAACTGTAGGAAGGAAAATGAAAACAAGTTAATATTGCTGAATGCAGCTTAAGGGTAACAGGATGCATCTCAATGTACTTACTGATGCTGGCTTTTGGCCAGGACTCCAAGCCAATAGACTACTGAATCCCAAAATTGTATGGTTTCTTTAATGATCATAAGTAATTGGGAGATTTTGTATTTGCATTTTATCTCGGAGGCAAGTGTTAGAAATAGGTGTAACAAACTGTCACATAATCCAGCTTAGAAGAACGCAGCCTTTCCAGCTGCATGGATGCCTCGCTGGCTGGAGGGTTTTTCTGCACATTAAAAAAACCAAAACAAAACCAAAACACCACCTGTCAATAGCATATGTAAAGACTTCAGTGTCTTTAATCTCCTAACTGTCTTATACTCTGTTTTAGGGGCTATGTGGTAGAAAAAATTGGATTTTTTTTTTTCTCCTAAATACACACTAAAGTGTTGCATGAACCACAATGCAAAGCTGTTTTTACATTGATACAAGTTGCTTGTGAACCTCTGCTGTTATTTTTAACCTGGAGGTGAAAATGGTATATTAAGTGTGTGTTCCTACAGCGTTTGCTTTGGCTTGACTTCCTTTTACTACCAAGATGTTTCATTGATGCATGTTTCAAATGCGCATCAACTTTCTGTCAAAGACTGAGGTGAGAAGGAGAAACAATAGATTTTTCAGGGTTACAGGTTTATACATCTTCCATCTTGCAGTTATGGGGATTTATTGTATATCTTATATTTTATTTTTTCTTCCTGTCTTTTTTAGGCTTATTTGGATGAAAAAAAGCTGGAGAAGTGCAGTGTGTGTATATATAAATAATAGAGACAAAAGCTAGTATTTGATGGAGAACCAGTTTAACTTCTTTTATCTGCAGTGGAGTCACCTTTGTACCTTTGCATTGCCCTGGCTTGGCAAACAGTAAAAGCAGCACCTAGGTCAAGCCTCATATCTTCAAATAAACTTTTTTAAGTGATCAATTTTTTTTAATGTAGTAGAAGTACAAATTTTTATTCTTCAGAAAGCTGCTAGATTTCAGTCTAAATACTTGGATTGTCTTTGCTTTTCTTTCATAAGGTCTTGCTGACTCAGAATGATGATGTATTTTTAATTTTATTTTCATCTGCCGGATAAAATTCTTCCATAACATGCAACTACAAATTAACTTACCTGTGACATATATTTGCTTTGTTACATGGTTATCTCTTTGCAAATTTTAGGCCTGGCTATGACTAAAGTGATGCAGAAAAAGCCTTGATTTTGTGGGAATTTGGGTATTTCCCAGCTTCTTTATGTCAATTGAGAAATGGCCTTACTAACTGCTTCAAGAATAAATACTACAACAGTATATATGAATTTTGGTTTGGTCTGCATTTCATTTTACTTCTTGTTTTTAATTAACTGTAGTGCTAATGGCTAATTTTGCAAATACTGAAAACAAAAAAGTTGAGGAGATTGATTTGCTTTTCTATAGCAATACAAAATCCTGGTCTGGTTTTGATGAGTGCATAGCACCCCCCTTCATAGTAAGGGATTATCCATTTACTTTTAGAAATTCAGGTAAATCTCCTTTATGATGCCACCAGGTGTGCCTAAGAATCCCTGACGTTAAAGCTGTCCTTTAGCTCCCCATCACACTCTTCCTGTGGATGCCCATAATATTTGAACTTTGCTCCACTCCTTCAACTCAAGCTCTGTTTGCTCTGACTAGCACAGAGCGTGAAAAGGAAGAAGAGGGGAAAATAAGGGTGTTTTTTTAGCAGGCAGAGCTTCCATGAGCCTGAAAGTACTTTGGAATGACTCTGAAGGTGTGTTGGTTGGGGCTGCTGCCTCTGCCTGTGGTGGGGGCCTGGCACTTGTCCCCTTGCCATGATGCTCAATTCTGCCCTGAGGTGATGTCTTTCCCAGCAGCCCCCCTTCACATGTAAGAGAGGATGTAGAGGACTGGAAGAAGCTGGTTTTCTGGAAGATGAGGGCAAGTCTGAGACAGACTGTGGTGCTCAAGGATGCTAATTTGTCAGGGAGATTTGTGTGAAAATGAGAAATCAGAAAATATGGGTGGACATGGGAAAGGAGAGCAATCCAACAACAGGAAGGAGGAGGTGGAGACTGGGCACAGGGCAAAGGTAAGAGTGTAGGAGGAGTTATGTTTTCCAGATGTGGACAGTAAGCATACATTGGCATAGCAGTACTGTTGTCCAGGTCTGGAAGAGGACGTGATTTTTCTGGATCTCATTGCTGCTGAGCTTCTATCTAACTTGAAATCTCATGGCAGAGAGCATCTTCTCTTTGCTGTGGTGATCCACCAAGAGAATGACAATTTCGATAATTTCATTAGCCCAGATAGCAGATGAGTAAGTTCTCACTGTGCCAGTGAACCTCAGCAGCATAGCAGGATGGTCAGTGAGGACATTTTGGGCTTGCAATTTGTTACTGGAAATCTAAATGATTAATTGCAAACACATGAAGAGGGAACTTCACATGCTAGGGTTATATATGAAGGATATCTCAGTTGCCAGAATGAGTGATCTGTAAATGCTGAATTTACTTCCCCTTTCTAGAGGAGAGCTTCTGATAATACAGACATGTGCTGCAAATTCCCCACCCCATAAGTAAGCAGAAGGATTTGCTCAGGACCAATTTGGGTACTGTGCTACAGCTTTGTGGTGGCTGCTGCCTTTTCAACCCAGTCCAAGTATCAGAAACTGGAAAACATGCAGCAAAGGAGGGAATTTCAGGGTGGCAGAGGAATGCTTGGCAGTTTGGACTGTCACAGGCTGCCTTGAAGGATGAGTCATGCAGGATTCAAAATGACAAGCATTCAAGTACTTATGGATTTAGTGTTTTAGCTTGTAATGTTAAATACAGAGTCAGGGTGGACATCTGTTAGGCTATCAAAACTTGCTGTGTTCAGGCAAAGCTGCTGCTTAAGAATCTGGCCAGAGTGATCATGAAAAAAAGAAAAAAAATGCCTTAAAGACATGGAAAGTTAGCTTAGGCAATCAATAATGAAGCATCTTTGAAGTTTCTAAAACCATGGAGATTTATTTCCTAACAGAAGAGAATTTCTGTGCCTCTTGTGACAACATCTGGTATTGCAAGATAATGTTTAAGAGAACCTTTTATCCTTTGATCAAATTTTAATAATACTATGGGTTGGCACATAAGCCTGTTATACTGCCAGGTCTCCAGAACCTCTCTGGGAAACCTATTCCAGTGTTTGACCTCTCTTGCAGTAAAGTTGTCTTAAGATGTTTCAGTAGGTGTCCACCACCCCTTTTCCTGCCAGTGGGCACCAGGGAGAAGAGCTGGCCTGCAGCTGCTTTCCAGTGGGATTGTGCCATTCACGCTGCAGGTTTCAGCACACTGAATTTAATAGGTGCTGCTGTTTCCCCTTTCAGTGGTGATTCAGATTCAGTCAAGTCACTTTTAACAAGTGACCCTCCATCTCCTGTATTGCCAGGGAATGCTTACACCTTTTGGAAAGGTTTCCATATTGTCAAACAGGTTACAAGATTTCAAGGGCAGGTACAGAATTTTTGGATTCCATGAAAAAGCACTGGTTTAATACTCATTTAATCTGAACATCTGAAAAGTTACTTGATTCCTTTGAAAAAAAAATATAGTAATACCAACTTTTAGAATTACTATTTTAAAGGACTTCTGTCTTTCAGTGTTGTAGTTTTCTTTTGAAGTGGTGGCTTTTTGAGTTGTTTTTTGGAGTTGAATATTGATGGTATACAAAGGTAAAATAATTTTGTACTGACACAGGTTGACATAGCCTGTGTAAGAAGTCTTGGTGTTTTTTGGGAAGATCTCATTAACTTTAAGCCAACTACTAGTCCACTTAATTAAAAAAAAAAAACACAAACAAAGATTTATTTCCAAGCAAAGTCATGTGTCATGCAGTGTATCAGAGTCATGACATGAAGGCAGGTGGACTCCATCCTGTGAGGTGCTGGCACTTAGGTCTTCCCTCAGCAGAGCACTTTATTTTGTGCCAGGCTGTGATTAGTAAATAGCACACACTGCCATGCTTTGCTTGAGAGAGGCCGGACACTCAGCACCCCGCTGTATTGAGCCAAGAATGTGCTGCATATTAGAGGGGGAAAAAACGACATTGTACTCTAAAAATACTACCTTTTTGCAGGTCATATTTCCTCTCCCTATTCCCTTTCAGGTCTCTCTGGTACCTGATATTATTCAGTGGTGGTAGATAGAGAGGTTTGCTGGGCAAGTGCAATGCTTTTATAGAAAGAGTCATTCTGCGATTTCAGATTGCTCAAAGCTTTTTCCCTTCACTGCACTTATTGAGGGGAAGGGAATCTAAATGTATGAGGGCAGAAATAATTTCCCTTTTCTTTAACAATTGCACCCATGATGTCAGCTGCTGCTGGTAATGTAGAGTGATAAATTGACATTGAACTTGAACAGAATTCATGGCGTGCTGGAGACAATAAGAACCTCTGAGGAAATAATTATTTTGCTGCCAGGAGCTCATGCATCTCAAATTGGTTGGTGCGGGGACTTTAGAGCAGCCTGCCTGCCTATTGACTGGAGTTGAGAGCTAGTGCTGCCAGCTCTGTGTTAGTGCAGGAACTCAGGCTTTGTGGTTTGCTCATAGCATGTCAGAAAAAAGAAAAGACAGTGACAAAGGTCTGATGTTGCCCACTTTTGCTTGCTTGCTTGCAGAGAGAGCCAGTGGGTGTTGAAAACCAAGTTCAGTAATATGTTTTTTCCTGTGAATATAGGACTTTGATACTCTCACAGCAGTACTTAACTGCAGACACTTGGTTATAGCACGATTCCTCATGAGTGGGAGATCAGTTGCACACTGCAGCCGCTAGAATTCAATTTAGTGTTCATGGGCTCAATCGATTTGGGGAGGGCAGAGTCCCTCTGATCAGTGACAGTTGTTACCAGTTGGGGGTCACAATAATTAAATTTCCCATGAAAGTAATTAGTTTGCATTGTACACAACACTTTTCTGGGTGGTTTTTTGTTTTGCTTTGGGCGTGGCAGTTCTAACTAAAAAGCCCAATCACCCTGTTCTCTTCCTCCCCTCATTAAAGTCAGTTTGAATGTTGAGGATGCTCCAAGATGGCCTATAATTAAGGTCTTACTTTTCATTAGAATAAAACATAAATGACAATCTGGCACTGAGTTCCTGTTGACTTTCGCTGAGAGTCAGGCATCTTGATGTCTTTTCTGAATTTGAAAATTTTACTCTTTATTCAAAGGTCATGTTCTTGCAGAGAATTAATCTTTCAGTATGTATTTCAGTTTTCCTAAAAGTATTAGTACCTGCAAGGGATGAGAAAAGATAACTTCCCAAAGTTTTTATCTTTCTTATGTCTCAAAGAGACTTTTCATTTGAACTTTGGCCTCTTAATTGAGGATATGTTAATTTGTACAGGTCATAAAGTTTTGGAAGGTTATAAATTAGTGTACTTAATCCCTATCTAAATAACAAACTTAAGATGTATAAGCTTGCATTTTCAAAGAATAGTTTGGGTCAGAAGGGGCCTCTAAAGGCACCATCTGGTCCAACCCTCCTGCAATGAGCAGAAACATCATCAACTACCTCATTTTATTCTGAGCTGCTCTTATAACAGAGCATGGATCCTTGGTGTCATGTTAGCTCCTGATTTGGGCTTAGCTTCAACTAAAAAACCTCCAAAATGTGGGACAAGTAAAATAAAATTTTCATCTGTGAAAATCAACATCATGCTTTCAATAACAATAACTTTTAATAACAGTTAGTGTTACAGCTCTGTGTTTTTCCAGTGGGCAATTTTTAACAATGAAATTTCCAGACATCCAGTGTGGTGTGAAACAGCAGCTTGGACAATAAGCTTGATGTCATCTACTGAAACGTGGTTGAAAGCTATGTCTGAACTACCTAAGGGTTATTTGGTAGTTATTACTTTGATAGTAATAGTTTTCAGTGATGCATCTCTGGTTATATTTGGTTTATTCGGTTCCATCAGTTACGGTGGTACACTGGTTAGAAATAGCTTTTTGGAGTCTTTTTTTAGGCATGTAGCAGTATAAAATCAAGTGTCACCGATATATTCAGCGGTGGTGCTTTTGCTGTGACAATTGAGGCTAGTCTCTAGAGCAAAAAAAAAAAGCCTTCCAGTAATATCTGGATGAGAAGAGTATCATATATTTAATTTCTGACCTGTCTCAGTTCTTTGCTTTGTTTGATGCTCTCAGAGAGGAATCCTGTGTTAAGTATCTTTCTTTCCCTTCTTCATGGTACTGAAATCTTTAGAAATGGAGATATTTCATAGTTTGCTTCCCAAGATAAATGGTATACTAAACTAAATAGTAAAATGTAAAAAACCAATTAAAATTATTAGTACCTCATGTGCAGTGAGCTGGTTTGGTTACCTGCTGATGAGGTAATGTGAGCTGGCTTGCTGTAATCTAGAATTTGATGTTGAGACGTGAAGGCATGAATGAAAAGGTTAAAAATCTGCAATACTTTCACCCAACAGAAGTGGCCCATAGTACTCTTTTTAGGGGAGTTTTGGCCAGTCACTGGGGGAAGAAGGCTTTGATGCTACCTGTGCTGCAGGGCAGCACATCTTCTGTCACTAAAAGTTTCAGTGTGTCCTGTCAGTTTTTTCAGCTGAAGCAAGAGTTCATAAAGTGATCTCTTAGTATTGTTTGGAAGTCTGTGCAGTATGCAGTGGCTTAATTTTTCTGTATACAGCTTCATGCAAACACCCTGGGGGGAATTCAGAACAGGAGAGTTTTAGTCACCAGAGGATAATAAGCAGAGAGAAAATAAGGGCTTAAGTATTGTGTACTTCTCTTTTCCTTTTAGCAGGATCCCATGTAATGCCAAAGTCATAAAATGGTCCATAAAATGGAAAGGTGAAAGGGTTCCTTGTCCTATATAATTACTAGACCTTAGCTCCTGTTCACTTACTCCCATTGTAGGAATGCTTTGGCTCTGGTTCGCTGCACATGTTCTTTAATGAATTGCTGGCATTTATACTGAAGACAAAAAAAGGAGAACATTATCCTTTAAAACTTTTCTTCTATTTTCATTTAATTAGTGCTGTTTACAGATGCAGAGAAAAAATTTTAGAAATCCAAATCTGCAAGTTTTTTCTTTTTGGTAATAAATGTCTGGGATGCAAGGCAGTAACTACAGTGATGCTGATAGGAAATTATTTGTTGGTATGGTTATCTGTTCTTCAGACTTTCTTTAATTTAATCTCAGATTTGAGATTAAATTTCTCTGGAGTCTCAGTGGTGACAGGATTATAAAGAGTTTTTGCACACTCCATTGTACTGACCCATAATTTTGTGCTGTGGCTGCTGGGTTTCTGGGGAAGCAGGAGTGGGCTGTATTCTTCTCATTTTTGCAGGAGGGAGACAGCATGTGCTAATATTCAGTTCTTTTTTTTTTTTCTGTATCAATCAACAAGTGCCAGGAACACAGAATGAAAATGTGTCCATAGTTAGTCTATGAGATCTGGATATGAGATGAAAAACCTGACTGGTCTTGTGTTGCAAATAAATTCCAGTTCATCAGAATTTTTTTTTTTTCCCAGGAAGAATCTGAGTGCTGTGATTATTACTCACAGTTATCTGAGAGACACCTCTTTTTGGCTTCTTGAAACCTCCTTACCTGCAGTAACCTGACCTCGCCCCTTTCCTGACTGGAGTCAGCCTCATCTTTTCCTCACACTTGCTCTTGTTTTACTAGGGGCAGTTTTGATCAGCTGGAGACTGCTCATGAGCAGCAGCTCACAGTCTCTGCTTTGGGGTTTAATCTCTGTAGGCCTGGGTGTGCACTTTTGGAAGTACAGCATGCACTGGTGGTGCCACTAGGTGAAACTACCCCTTCTGCTTGAATCTCCGTGATTGTTTTGCAAAGATTTGTTCCTTTATGATGCAGAAAATGTCACCACCATAATACGATCTGTGTGCTTTCTCTATAGAGGAATGCAGGTGAAATTTAACACTAGGGTTGTTCCTATTTCCCAGCTAGGGACTTTGAAACCTGCTTCATTCTTTTCATCAGTTCTGGGCAGAAATTTCATTTTGAGTAACCAGTAGAGATTGCTATCCATCTGGGAAATAGAAAGATAACCAGACACAAACCAGGTTTGATGTGGACCCTGTGTGTCAAGACTCTAGGAGAAACAGCAACACAAGGTAAGAGATAGAAAAAAAGAAGGTGGCCACTGAACTAACATGCACAGGAAAGGGCAGAATTAGCACTAGGCAGTTCAGAATGTTGAATGAAGGAAACTTAATGATTATAACAAAGCAAAAAGTCAGTGTATTGTTTTGATCACAGAAGATAAATCACCTAGCCAGCTCTCCTTTGCAAACAATTAATGTGGGTTATTTTGGCTCCTGGAGTTGTGGGCCTCCAATTTATATTAAGATCGAAGAGCATTAATCATGTTTATTTGCACAGACTTTATCCCTGAACAGATTCTGGTCGATTAAATTTTGCCCCATTTCTGCTTTAAGTAATGACTGTGCTACATTTAGGCTTTGTTAGGGGAAGAGTGTTATAATAGCTGAAGTTTTGTGTGGTTTTGGGCAAGCTAGAGTGACCTGAAGGCTTTTGTGTAGTTGACTGTGATTTACAGCATAGAAGAAACAAGTGGCTTGTGCTGCCAATTCAGAAGATGCCAGAAGTGAATTTTGGTAGGGAGCCTGGTCACTTAACTTATGTGGGTTACAGTAGTGTAAACTAGTGATTAGTTTTTGCCTATATCTAGTGGCACAGGGAGTTCTATTCTTATCTTCTCTTTAGTACAATGCAGCTCAAATCTAAAGCAGTGCTAAGCTATCAGGTAGCACAGGTGAATAATATCTCTGGGTCATTCTTCAGGAGATAATGACAATTTTACCTGTGTTTAAACTGGAGCAGAACAGCAGGTGGTATATCCATAACTGCTGCTTCATTGCCATGCCAGCAGTTAACAGCTGCTCTTGGTGGCTCAGACAGCATATCATCTGTGGTATATTAAGTGCTGTACTTTAAGCTGACTGTCAGGGGTACAGTAGACAGATGTCTGTGTTAAGTTGTCCACTGGTTAATGTACATTGTTATGAGTGGTTTATAATGTAAAGGAGTAGGGTACCTAATGCCTATTGAGATGCATGTAAATGGTTACATGGATTCCTGATGCTGTTCTCAATGTCCTGTTACGTGCATTTTGGCTGAAGTGCGGGAAATGCATTTTTGGATTTTTTTTTTAATAGGAGGTTAATCAACGTGCATGTAGGCTGTGTGCCACATGGGCAATTTATGTCTCAAACTTCACTACAACCAATATTTTCTCTCAGGCCAGTAGTATCTTGAGACAGCATACTTTTCTTCACATTTATGTCATTATTTTGTTAAGCAAAGTTTGTCTAGTGTTATCAGTAACAATATTTATTAGTGAGTTTTCCTTGCCTGACAATTTACTTACTTGGAGGTAAAATAATTTTCTGTGTTGTCATTCTGTTTCTACAGCTTTGACCTCTTTTCTGCCTCTTAAGTCAAGCCTGAGATTGTGTTTTTGTTTAGCTTTCTCTTGTATAGATGTATTTTAGCAGAGACCCGTTAAATGAATTTGGGGTTTGCACATGGACATATATACATATATACTCATGCAAAGTTTTCTGTTAATGTGTGTTTTTGTAGACAGTGACACTTAATTAGATATCACAACTTCCCAAAATCTGGTTAGATTAGGTTATGGCTATGTGCCATTTAAAAGTGAGTGTCTACAGTTTTCTGAATAGACACCTATGTTCAACACTGATTCTAATGAAACAGTATGATTGCATATGTTGCTATTATTTATACATTCAAAGGTTTAAATTTTTAATTATATTTCTGAAGACGTTATATGCAGTTCCTCATTAAGATAATAGAGTGTTACTAGACCTTAAATGCTTCAGGTATATACCAAAGTCTCCAGTTGCTAAGAGAAGCCTGTTAGCAGCTTGCTAGCTTAGAACTGGGATCATCTGGCAAATATATTGAAACATAAAAATCTTGAAAAGATGCTGACCGTAGATGAGGAGCTAAGTGCTGAGATCTGGCTCCTGCTCACTTTACCCCATTCTTGCATAGGAAATGTCTTGCAGCGTTCAGTTTTTCTAATAAGAGCATTGGCTAATTCAAAGCTTGGCAGATCTCGAGGATTCGAGAAATCTTGACCCAGAGGTTTTCTTTCTCCTACCTTTTTTCATGTAACTTGTAAAGGGAAGTTCTCGGATTTTTTACTGGCTATTGAAATTATCACTTTGAGTTCAAAAAATTTTTTAGCAATTCGGAATGTTGTAGACTGACATTTGTCAGGGCAGGCCCAAAAGGAGAGACAAAATCCTGGGCTGCAGCAGATAATAGGTAGAAAGAGGTTGAGCTCTGCCCTCTATCCAGTTTTATTAGTTCCCTTGATAACTCTAAGGGCAGCTGAAGACATAACATTTTGGAAACATCACATCCTTGGAATGGGTACCTGTGTGAGCCCCACAGCACTAACTTAAAAGTTCACCAACGTGTTGAGAAAAAAAGGACAAAGGTCTGAAATGTATCATAATTGAACAAGCACTTCTAAGTGCCAACCTAGTTAAATTACAGGAATTTGGTCTAATTAATGCAGCTGTAATTAATACAGCTGTACTAGTGCCATAATTAGTATCTCTTTCAGCCACGGCTTGTGTTATGGAAACAAAATACTGTGTAGTAGAATTCTGTTCACATTGGATACTTTGATTTAGCAGTTGTTTGAGGGTTTTTTTTTTAGCTGATGATAGGAAGCTCTAATAGGAAGGAATCCAAAAGCCCTTTTAGACACCATCTTAATTTTAAGCATTGTTACTGGATCTGTTGCCTTCAGTAGAATTACTGTTTTGGTGCTTTCCTAGATTGAGCCTGGGTTAACTGGAGTATTTGGTAGATAGGCAGCGTACCTGTTGCATGCAATTGGGAGGCAATCGCTAGAATGAGTAAGTCCTGCAAATCTTGTAAACACCAGGGTGGCCAGGGTGTAGGTATGGCTAGTTTGCTATGTACAGTGTTCATGGATTTGGGGATAAATTTGGTGGCTCTTCTTCCTGTGCTGTAGTTAAAGGCTGACCACTTAGCACCTTTCCTTACCCTGTTGTGCGCTATCACCATGTCTGTGCTTTGAGTCTGACCATGAATCACATGCCAAAATAAACAAAGGAATAGAAGAATTGCAAACCCAAATGCCCTGCTGCAAGCCAGAGCTGGGTACCTCTAATGGAGTATTTTTCTATTTATGTTCTTTGTCTTTTGCTGAGGCGCCTAAGCTTCAGATACAGGATGCACACAACTCTGTACAAATGTGATAATGTGGCATTATACTCTTGCTAAAGCATTTTTTAAAGAATGGGTTTTTTTTTTTTTTTGCTTTGTATATGCCATTTATTAACTGGAGTTCCCAGTTTTGCCAGGTTCAGTCTATTGTTAGCAGAAAAAGTATCTCCTACTCACTCTCCCTCGGAAATCGTGTATTTCAACAGGAAATAGCATAATAGACTAATCAAAGAAAGTCTGAGGAAGTAGGCCTGCCCTGGTGGGGGACTCCCAGCCGTCCTGGCTCCCACTGTGCCATGACAGTAGGGAGAATATGCTGCTGCATTCCCTGAAGTATGACTCTCCTAAGAAACAACTTACTGATTAAGTAGTCTTACAGGCCATAAAGCACTTTTTTTTCCATTAGCTACCTTGCCGTAGCACCACTTTTGCAGTGTTTGAGGTATTTTTTGCCCCAGGGAATATTTTGTTATTTAGACCATGTCTGTTGTTGAAGAAATTAGAAAACTCATGGTTGTGATGGTGGTCTGAGTCCTTGCTTGTACATGGATATGCCTCTGAGCTACTGTTCTGTCTAACTTGCACGGATGTCAGTAGTATCTGAAAGACAACTTTTGTACTCTGCTGCAATAAGATGTGAAATAAGGAGCCCTTTGTCATAAAACGCAAAAAAAGTATTGAGATACAATTTATAATTAGCTTTTTTTCTGTAGTTGCCAGTGCAAGTACTCACATGAGTCCTTTTTTTTAATCCAAGACATAAATGAAATCAGAAAATTGCCATGGATGCTTAGTTTCCTTGTTTGCTATAATGAAATAGTTTGTGCTGGTTTTCTTTTTTTTCCTTTGTCTTGGAGAATATCTACTAGGGTACAGCTTAAAGTGATTTTCTGGATGTTGTAGTAAAATTGCCAAAGCAGATTAAAGTATATTATAGAGACAGCAGTGTGATGAAAAATTCAGTTTTATTTTCTCGTGAATTGTTATTCATCACAGGAGTCATTTAGAATCTCCAGGTATATTCTTGCTCATTTTGCATGTATCTTTGAGATTCACCTGGGGTTCTAACTCAAAAACACAGGAAGCTTTAATTAATTAATTTATTTCCTTGATGGCATTAGTCCATGCTTTATTTCTGGTCAGATAACACAATAATGATGTGACTTTTTCATCCATAAAACCTTGTAGATGTGCACTGAACATCTGCACATAATGAATCCATTCATGCAAAGAAAGATAAGTGACTTATTTATCATGCTAGATTTGCAAGAATTTCTCCTTTTCTACAGGCAGCTTCAGATGTTTGTTGCCATTGAGGGCAAAACTCCACATTCTGTTCATCTAATGAGCAAGATGCGGGATGGATCCTTAGAAAACGTCCATCTCGATTCTTAGATTAGCAGGTAAATATTTGTATAGTGAAATGAAAGAAGGTCAGGTGTTTTTTGCTGTTGTTACTTGCTGAATTATTTTGACAGACACCAAGTGCTGCCAGTGCGTCCTGGATGCAGCAGGTGTGACGTGGGCTGAGGTGAAGACACCCACCCTGGGTGTAACAGTTTGTGCTGGGCCAGAGCTTTCAGCCTGTGTGGTCAGCAAAGCCTTGGGAGCAATGGTTCAGCTGTTTACCAGTATGGGCTCAGTTCAATTGCCTAAACATATAATGGCATTTGAGATGTGCTGTAGAGGATCTGGGACATCTTCATTGACAGGTAGGTGCTGTACAGGCTTGCAGAAGACCTGCTCCATGCCCTTCTGGACAGGCAGCTGGGAGCTGGGAGGGGTATTCTAGGGAATATGACACTAGATAATTCTGACTAGTGACTTGTCTGTGTGCAATGTGGGTGACAAGTGGGCTGTGCCTTAGGTGTTGACTTAAACATTAATTGAATCATTGTCCACTGATTGTATTGACTGGACCTGCATGGATCATAATGGTAGTGTACACAGCTGGGGCATCCCTGGACACCTATGCATAGACCCCTAAATGGGGGCATCTTGCTGCCTGCCCACCTCCAGGTCTGCAGGGCAATGTAGGGAAGGATTGAGATCGGTACGTGTGCGTTATCACACCTGTGACATTTTAATTTATTCATGCTAGAAGGGGGTTCTGGAGTCGAGGAGAGAGAGTGGTGTTTGCTGAAATTTGTGTCAGAGGGTCTCCATGGATAGAATTAATCTTTCAGAGAGAAATAGGGTAATGTTTGGATACAGCCTCCATGCGATGGGTCCGGGAATGTTAGAATGTGGAGGTTTCCCAAGTACTGACTGAGGGATGGTGAAAGTGACCAGGGCACAGTTACCTCTGTTAACACAGACTTCTGATCAGGAACACATTAAATAGAAGGACATAATCTAGTCTGTTCTAAGGATGTGTGTGAGGGTGGTGAGGCACTAGAACAGGTTGCCATGAGAAGCTGTAGATGCCTCATCCCTGCAAGTATTTAAGGCCAGGCTGAACATTGCTTTAGGATGCTCTCCTGGCTTCCTCTGTCCTTCCCATGTGTCTTTTGCATGCCCTGTGGCTTGAAAGGCTTTTCCCAGGTTAGCATAGCCCACTGCTTTTGGGGAAGGAACAGTTTTCTGCTCCCAGTAGTGACTTCCACCCTCTGCAGCATGCACAGCTGGGAACAGGCAGGCAGGAACCCTCCCTTCCTGCATCCCACTTGCACAGAACAGAGCAACCTTATAATGTACTCCCTCAAGAAACTAAATACATAAAACTGATAGCATTCGTCCCAGACTTACTGAGATGAATGGAAAGGGAGGAAGCATTGGAGAAGTTGTGGTGCCTTACAGAGAAGTGTACCAAGAATCATTAGGCAAGACTCTGGCCTTGAAGTAGCTGGAGGAGAGTAGATGGTGTGAATTTGGATGTTGTGTTGAGTGGGAACTGTTGGAAGTCATAAATGGGCCAAGGGAATTTGAAGGAATTGCTGGAGACTTCAGTGGCAGCAAAAACGATAAAAGGGACATCCATGAAATTGCTGGGAACAGCAGATGAAATCCGAGGAGTGAAATGTAGTTTTTCCACTAATTTACCTTACAAATGACTGGAGGAAGAAATCTGAGAAGCAGCTAAGAAGGGTGATTAGGATCAAATGCAGGGTTTTTGGGAAGGTAGGAGGTCCCAGCAGACTGGCACTTTAAATGCAGCTCCTCTGGATATATTGAATCAGTCTGCTAATGCCTTCACTTAGCTGGCAGCAAAGTTACTAGTTTTAGGATTGTATTTCTCCACCACTTGTTAACAAAAGTCCATTCCTGCTGAGTGTCAATAGCTTTTATTGAAGTCTGTGTCTCAGGAGACTGGGCCCAGAAAGGACAAGGGAAAGGCATCCCTCTGCTCTGACAGAGATGCCTTCGAGGCAGAGATGAATAACACAAACCTTGCCACTGTGACGGAATTAAGAAAGGTGGAAATTATTTTCTTCTTGCTACATAGTCCTTTTTTTAATCTTAATTGCACCAGTCTGTTAAATCTATTCTGGAAGGGGAGAATTTCTCTGTCACAAAGAGTTTTGTTATTGTAGGATTTTGAACATATAGGTAATCTGTGTAATTTCTGTTTGTGTGCTGCACTGAAAGTGGCTGTAACCTTTTTTCAAACTCCATGGATGGATTTTGAGCAAACCCACAATGAGTGGTGGTGTTTTGAGAGCAAGGGTTTGATCAAAGGAAGTGGCAAGAGTATTTTTTTTTTTTTTTGCTATAGTGGTCCTCTTAGCTGTACTGCACTGCTGTAGCACAGAACACAAATGTAAAAGGGAATAGAATCAAGATAACTTTCTGTTTGGTACAATGAGGAAATTTTGGCATGCAAATGTGCCAAGAAGGTAAGCTGGCTATGCTCTAAGGTTTCAGAAAAAAACAGTGATTTCAGACCTCAATTTTTATGGTTCATGAAAGTCTGTCCCTGTTTCCATGTGTCAAGCAGAAGCACCAGTCTTTTGGTAACATTTAGGGATTATCCCTTGATTCTGAGTCCAGGGTCACAAAGGTTGTCTGCAGTCTGGTAATTCACAACAGAAATAGGAAAACTGGGTCAGAAAATGCTTAAGGGATTCCCACTTAATGACATTGAGGCATTGGTGTTGTCAAACCATTTATGATTTCAAGTTTTTCTTTCTTTCTTTTCTGTGTGGCAGATGATTTCTAGAAAGTACAATCAATTGCAAGTTCAGGCAGCATGGGAATAAGTGTCAATAAATAAGGAAAATTGTGCTCTTGTATGCCAGTGTACTGCAAAATCATCCAAAGTTTCTCTGCCCAGCCATTCTTGGAAGATCTTATTTCATCATATTTCTGAGCTGAGAAACAGTTGATATGTTAGAAAAATCTGTTGGGAGAGGTAATGCATGGTTTAAGACTAGCAGAAGTGCTGGGAAAGATCAGCATAGAGGTAGACACCTAAACCCAAGCTCATGCAGAGCAGGCATCTGTGGGATTGATGCATTTCATCCAGCTAGTGTCAACCCGCTACAAATGGGAAGGAAAAAAAAATTAAAAATTGTTTCTTTAAAATAATTCTTTATCACCACTGAATTTTAAGGTTGTTTTGAAATAGCTCATGTGTAGTTGTCTATCCCTTATCTGACATTTAGCAAGGAAACATCCCAGATCATGGGAGCCCAAAAGAGTACCCAGGAACAATGCCTAACTGTTGATTTTTGGTTGCTTAAAAAACAAGGGAGAAAGCTTGAACTGCTCAGCTTCACTGACTTACTCTTGGCTGTAGAACAGGTATGTGCCTGCTTTTCATCTTGATTGCAGAAAAAAGAGCACAAAGAGGTGAGATCATACACAGCTCTGAATAGACTTACTACAAATCAGAAATCTTGAAGCCTTCTGCAACCCTTGCTGAAAACTGTCAGCTTCAGTGTGACCGGGGTGGAATATTTAGAATGTTATTTAACTCTTGTGTTACAATCACTCCTGTAGGGCCCAGAAAATGGCTTCATAGTACAAATGCAGACAAAACAGACCTATCTCAGAAAATTTACAGTATATATACATTTCTCTGATGTATATTTACTTATTTAAGCTCTCTATCCTTGAGTTGAATGTTATATTCAAACATAAAAGCTCAAAGAAATATATTTTCTTGCATATTTATGAAGTTCTATGGGTTAAAAAAATTAAAAGTTCCAATTCTTATATATTAAAAGGCTGTTTTCTGTAAAACCACCACCACCCTTTAGCAATGAAAAATTTTAAATGTAAATAGAGGTGAAGGCAAAGCAGTTAACTTAAGCAAGCACTTTTATACTTAATGTTAGCTGCTTCATCCACCATGACAAACTCAGTTTGGAGAATGTGTATCAAAAAATATAAACCCATTTTGGAACATCTTATAGGATCATTTAAGCATAATGTTGAAAGGGATCTCTGACAGTCTTTAGTCCAGTCTCCTGCTCAAAGTCAGACTAACTTCAAAGCTCATGGCCTGGTGTAGTTCACATCAAAAGGTCTCAAGAGAATCCACAGCTTCTTGGGACACCTTGTTCCAGGGTTTGCCAGCTACAGACCTCCACTAATTAACATAGAAATTGCATATTCTTTGGTTTTCTTTGGAAGTAATCCATTACCATCAAGAGAAAGTTGCTAAGGACTTGCTTCCAAACTCTCCAACTTTTTAGCCTGGAAATGACCCAAGGTGCATTTTGGTTAGCTGTGCAGAATAACCTGTAAATGTATTAATCCACAGTCTGGGAATTGTTGCAGGCCACTTTGCAAAGAGGTTGCTGCTGCTTTTTGAGCAAGACTTTTTTGTTTGGGATGCAGAAAAGACCAGCAATGAATGCAGGCTGGTGGTTGAAATTTGTGACTAGATGGAATTGTCTCTGAACTGCTAATATCCTTTAAAAATTGTTTTACTTGAAAAAAACTATTTGTAGAGATTAGCTGATTTCGTTCCTTGTCAAGAAAGCCCTAAGTGAGGGGAGCTGGTTTTGTATTTTCACAAACTACTTTTTCTTTGAAAGTACTGATTCAACAGGATCTCATCATCTTGGGGAACACAGCAGTCCTAGTAATGCTTTCCCCAGGAAAGGCTTTTAAAGTGCTGCTGGACTATGTGGTCAAGTCAATGAGATCTGTGGGGAACCAGAATTTTCCCCCGTAGTGGTGGATACAGCTGTGCAAGACATGAGATTAATAAACCCCTAGAAGATGCCTGTCCATGAACTATAGAGTATGCACAGATGCAAATCTTAGGTGAGACACTTAACTTCTGCAGGGCTGAAGTCAAAAAGGTTGAATTCTTTTTTTGTCATATATTTAATGGTTAGTGTCTATTCCTTTAAATGTTTTGTGGATGTAAATTGCTTTGGAAAACTACATGGCAAAATTATAGGGAAAGGAAAGAAATTGATATAATGAGCTTCTTAAAAATCATGTGTTGTCAAGAGTTCCCCTCCCTAGGGAGGGAACAGCTGGACTTGGTTGCACTTTTGTGACATTCACCTGGCAAATGATCATTGAGGACCCTATGGAGAACATTTAATTGCTGTCAAATACAGAGGTAGATCCACTTCTGTGTTCTGAGCAAATTTTCATGTAGCAATGTCTTGTCTGTCACCTGTTTATCCCAGCCCATGGTTAGAAGCACAGAGGCCTCTGCTCCCTCAAGTAAAACATGCAAATTTTTAGTAATCAAAGAGTTTTTTCATATATGTGTTTGAGAGAGAGAGAGTGGGTTTTCACATACATGATTGAACTGGATTCCCACCTAGTACTGCTCAAATGCAATCCACAGCCGTGAGAGACTGAGCATGATTTCTGTAGGGATGAAGAACTCCATCATGTAACTGTGCTTTCATGAATAAAGCAAGTTGGATGCTTGTTTCATGTAAAACTAGGGTCTCAGAGCCTGAATGACCTCAAGTGCTATTTTAAGCCCTTTCATAGGCTTCCATGATCTTGTTGACCTTTTAGTCCTGACATCCCTGGTGCCAAACAGTATGAAAAGCCAGATTCTCAATGAAAATGAGATTTTTGTCTGTGATTTAAGCTTTCATTAGTGAAACAGATACAGCACTGAAGACATTGTCATGTGAAAAGGATATATTTGACATTAGTAGAGACTTCTTTTACCACTTTCTACAGCCATGGTAGAGCTGGGCACATGGACAATATATGTGTTTTCAGATCTTTGCCCTTTCATCTCCTCCAAACCTAAGATGCTGCTAGAATAGTTTCAAAGCCAAGAAGATTCAGAGCTAAAACACAGGATCAATATGAAAGTATTTGTTTGTATACACAAACATCTACTTTGTTGTTCAGTACAGATTTAAAAAAGCTACACTTTTTTTTGAGTTGCGTTTTTTGTCTAACCCACCCCTGTTATTGGGGGTGTCCATCTTTCTCCAGTGTTTTGTGTTGTGGCTATATCCTTTTAGAAACCATTTGTTCATTAGTGCAGCAGTAATCATGGAAATAGGTCACAGCCTCTTTGGAGTTAAGCTGTTACGTCCCCACAGAGAACGGCACTTAAATATCAATAGTGTAACCGGGAAAACTCGGCAGTTATTTCCCTGTTTTCTGCAATTCAATGAGGAGTTGTTCCATGCAGACCCCATTGCACTCCAGATGAATGGTGGTGATTGTGAGAAAATGATCTTCTATTAATGCAAGATGTCACACTGAGAACAAAGACTAGTTCTTACCATGATGGGATGAGCTCACTCTAATTCCCAATTTGGGAGCTTTGATGCTTGTTCAGGTGCCAGTTTTTCCATATATGACATACCAGAAAGAACTTTAAAAAGAATACTGAACAGGGCAATGTTAAACTGATTCATGGCTCCTGAATCTCAAGGTCATATTGGGTGATATGTCATATAATTATCCTTTTGCATGCAATTTCCCAGAAAACCACCTTTCCTGTCAACAGTTTGAGCTTTCAGGGTGCTATGGAAATAATTCATATTAAATTTGCCTTAAGTAAAGAAGTGCAGGCCTTTTTTTGAGGTCCACTAACTGTTTCAATTTACCTTGCATAAATGTCTAAAATATGTCAGTTTAATTAAAACCAATTTTGCCTCCAGGTTTTTTGAACTGCAGAATTTACAGCTTTATCCTGGGATTTTGGTGTGTGGTCAGTGAAATCCAAGAAAGACTCATTGTGCCTTCCTGACACACTGTTCCTCTGCAGTGCCCACCCGTCTATCAGAGCAGGAAGGACCAGAAGAGTATGAGTGCTCTGTTTCATGAGCTATTACAAATGCTGTGATAACTGGAGATTTTGTATAAATTTACTCAGTTACAAAATTAAAAAAAAAAAATACACTGTCACTGTGGCTTGGAGATTTAGAAATAGTGAGCTAGCCAACAGGATTTCAAACTCAATAATCTTGTAAGTTTACTGTTTCCTCTCTCTGTTTCAATAGTGTTTAATGTTGGTTTCCCTATTCCACTAAGATGCCCCTTCTCTTGGTTCATTATCTCTTTGGCACATAAACTGTCTTTTGCCCAAGATCCCTAAGAAGACATTTGGAAAGTCAAGCAGCAAGTTCTAATAAAAAAAAAAGGACATGTATTGCTCATTGCTCTAAACCTGACTTTTTTCCCCTTGTGATCTGATGCAGGTGGCAAACAGCGGAGGGTCTGGTGGGTGCTGTCCCATTGTCCTGCTGTTCCACCTTTTTATTGTGCTGAATCCTTTATTTGGGGAAAGCGGGCGGAGTGCAGAAATATTTCTTATTCTGTATATGCCACTAGAGTAAAATGTGAATGTTGCATAACCAACAGGATCAAACGTTGTTAAAAACCTCAAAGAAATAACATAATTTCTTTTATTCTAATTTTGAAGGTTATAGGGAAGACTTTTTTGGGGGGTGTATGCAGTGTGTCAAGAGAATAGAAAATAAACTCCCGGAAGAAAAAAGAAATAAAATATTCAAAATAGTGCTGGAACTGCCAGACTTGTATTCCTTAGGGAACACGATTTTTTATTCTGTACGCTGCTTTGTAAGGACTAAGCCCTCAAAATTTCTGTTTTCAGTTATGAGTTTATTTTAATGTATGTGTGCTGTGATGTAAAGTAGAAGCAGATCAATTAGTAAAGTAAAAGAACTAGGCTGATGTGCCAGAAAGATAAAAACCAAAGTAGCATTCCTTATACCAAGTAAAGGCCTGTAAAATTCCAGCCTAGATTTGTGGGGGAAAAAAAAAAATAGAAAATCAATGTCAGAGTAATTGGCAGTTCAGAAGCACTATATTGGAAAGATGAGGCACATTTTGAATATGACAAGATTAGATTCAGAAGCAGATAAATGGCAAGAAGACATAAAAGAAATCTAGTATTTAGTTCACTTTTAAAGGCAACTTAGAGTTACGATTTGTGTTTGTGTTACCAAAGGTGTGCGGTTAATAAAATGCTAGAATGAGTCTGGCTACATGACTAATTTCTGGAATGTTCTTCTGTTTATCTTGGAGACTATTCTTTTTTTTTTTCTTTCTTGCTACCTTTCATTAACTCTGGATGCAGAATCTTTGTGGGTTACCATCAAGTTTTAGCTCAGGAACTTTCCTGAAGATTTTATAATTATCACTTTTAATTAATTGTCAGGAAAGTTTGTCAGCATCTGTGGCTTTCATCACAATAAACAGAAAAACAGGAGATTGGAGAAGATACAAAGAACAGCAATCCTGCTCAGAGATGCGTGTGTGTTCTTCTCAGGTGGCCCAGAAGGAATTTGACACCTGCCCTGGTACCAGCCCGTACTGGCAGTGGAGCAACACCTCTTCAACAGCTGTGTAAAGCAGGAACAGAAATTGCAGCACTCCTTTAGAGCACAACTCCCCTTGTCCCCTCCTCCCCTCCCAGCATGCTACAAAGCTTCTGGTCACAAACATACCTTGCTGGCTGCCAGAGCTCACAGCAACAGCAAGGCCTGGTGTGTGATCCACTAATGACATCCCTCTGATTTCATCCGATGCTTGTGAGCTCCTCTGGGACACTCCTCCTTTGGTTACTGCTGATTCTCAAGTTCAGAGCGTGTCAAAAGCCCAACTGCAGGTATAGAGGGTTCTTCTAAATAATAGTGATTTAAGAAACGCTGTGAACTCCTACTAATTACATTTAAATCATCAACAGTAGGCTTTTTGTGTTATCCCTAATGTGGAAGTAGCGTTATTCTAGCCCAGTGGTGTTCTTTTAGTGCTCTTCTGTAGAAGGTACTCATTGCCTGAAGAGCTTGAAATCAACCCTTCTTATGCTGTTTTGCTGGAGCTGTTGTAGTCTAAGAAGAAATGAGAGATGTATGAGCCCACAGCAAGGAGCAAGTGGCTACTTGCACTACAAAATTGAAGGCCAAGCACAATTTAAATGCATGAGTAGGCAAGTTACTGTGCAGGATTCAGAGCTGACAGATGAAGTGGCATAAGTTACATGTTACTAAGTGGATGTAAGTGGATCTGGCTGAGTCTGAAGGAGCAGAAATGATAACCTGGAAAAGAAGTCCTAATTACAGCAGTGTAAGTGATGCTAGAACAGTTTTAAGCAGCAATCACAGAGAAGATTAGCTTAGACAACAACATGCAAAAGTTACACAGAGCTGCTGGGAGAGAGCTACTCAATTGTCACGTTTATATTAGTTTCTTTCATTGCTGCAACCCTCTTTCTGTTTTTCTTCAAGTTTGGATTGCTGCATACATGGTGCATAGAAGTTGCTGTGTTCTGTGCATTCTCTGAGTCTCATCAGCCTTGTCTGATGTCTTAGTTTCCTCTCTGTGCAAGTAGGATGTGTGTTTAGGGGGCAGAGAGGGCTGCTGCTCTGCTTTCAGGCATTCCTGGGGCATCAGAGGAGCACAATGTGCTGCTTCTCTCCTGCATTTTCCTTGTATGTCATTAGCTGTCGACTTGCTGAGCCTTGCCATTTCTGTTTATTGTTGCAGAACATGTCAGCCAAGGCAATATAAAAGGTAGTGGATAGTATCTGGGATGTTTAAGATATAGTCAAGTGTTCTTAGACACAAAGCATAAAACTGCCAATACTATGCTGTCAATAATAGTATATTGATTTTGTGATTTTAATAGAAGTTTTCAAGGCTTTGCACACAAAAAGGCCTTATGAGACACTGTTTTTCTACCTCGTGCTATTTTTTGGCTTGCTTTTCTCTACTTTCTTAATGCAGTAATAATAGAGTATGGGTATCAGTAAAGTAGTTCTCTTTGTTTAAATATGCCAGGTCAGACATCAACATTGTTGTTTCTGCTCTAGTGCCCTTTCAGTTCTAGTTTGTGCAGGATTATATGAAACGAATGTGTACATTAGTTGTTAATATAACTAATTTTCTCCACTTCATTGCTTGACTGAGTTCTGCTGCCTCATGACACCAGCACTTGATTAGAATTAGATTTGTTCATAGTGGGGCAAGGAGCACTGAAGAGGTGGTTCTATATTGGAGAAGCATGTGCTTATCCATGGATCACTGATGCATTTCATTTATTTGGCAAGATTTGTTTTGGATTGGTTTGGGGGATGGAGAGACTACTTCAACTGCTCTCCAGTTCTGACAGCAAAGACAACAGTAACCTTGGCAACTAAGGATGCTGAAATACCACTTAATCCTTACTCGTAAGTCAATAGGGTTTTGCTCAAGTAATAAATTATCCAACCTCTCAGCATGTGGCTGGCTGAAGAAACTATAAAATAAATTGGGTGCTGCAGTTCAGATAAAGTATTGGTGCAGCCACTAACTGCATGGCTGCACAATTGAAATAAACTTTGTCAGGAATTTTCCAGCCAGAGTTTTTTTTTCTGTCTGAAATTGCTGATTCACAGAAATCAAAACTGTGGGAGAAGATTTGTTTTCAAGTTTCTCATTTCAAAGCAAAACCAAGTAGTTGTTTAAATATCTTTCTCTGACATTTTCTTAACAAAAATGTTAAACACTTAACAGAAAAATATTTTGTTAGGTGAAAGACTGTAAATCTAGCAGCTGTATATTGCAGAGTATTTTGGAGCAAGCAGGTCCCCAGGAAGAAAAACCTGCTCCCTGTCTTGCTGCATAGGGTTCAGATAGGTGAGCTGGTGGGGCCTGAGATGTTTCAAAGCTGTGAGAGTGCCAGGTCCAGGGGCAGGAAGGAGGGTGAGAGGAAGGAGCAGAGTCACCCCTTCTGGCTGCAGCTCCTGCTTGTGCTGCATGGAGTACAAGGTGAAGTCCTGCTTTGAGTTAAGGTTTTGCTCTGAATCACCCTTGGAAGATCTTCTCTTTGTCTCTCTCTCACATTTGTTTCTTTTCTCTTTGGGGTTTTCTTTTAAAAAAATCTTGACTTTTTGTCTCTACAGCAGAAGCCCTTAATATCCTCCTGGATATTAAGTATTGAACAGTTTCCATTCTATGTTTATATGCACAGTAAATAGTAAGGATGGTCCTTTGATATTTCTAGCAATGACTTCTGTTTATTATCCTGAGAGTCATTCAACATGATCAGAGGTAGTAATTGTTTCTTTATAGCCCAAACCTCTCCTGAAGGTGGGGAGTATAGCTGCCTGTAACAGGACCACAAGCATGCACAACCTTTCATTTACTGCCACAGCCTCTTAATGTGGGAAAGGTTGCAGTTGAAGTTAAGCTGCTGTGAAAATTTTTACAATAGGGGGAAGTAAATAATTTTTCTTCAAACTCCTCCTTAATATAGGGATATCCAGCCAAACAAATATCAGTTGGTTTAGGAGGGAAAAGAAGACATGGCAGTATGGCCAGGGTTTGGGGTCAGGTCCGGAGGACAAGCTGCCTGGAGTGAAGGTGGTGTGGGCAGGAGATCAGGCAGGGTGTGCTGCCACCACCTCGACTTCCAGCGCTGCTTGCCGAGCCAAGGCTGGGTGCGAGGAGTGGGGAGACAGCGGTGCAGCACCAGCCAGCTGCTTGCTGAGGGCAGCTTTTAGTTGCCAGTTTTGGAACTGCCTTCTTAATTTAGCAGCCTATTTGAGTGAACCAAGGCCCGTTTGTTCACTTGACATATATAGATATATGGAGCTGATGCAGACAGATACAATACAAATAATTTTGGAATAAATACAGGTATGTTAAAAGTCTTGAGAAATGACATGTTTTTTTAAGGTTGAGAGAACACAGAACAAGTTCTACTTTGTTTTCCTTGTCTTTCCTGCATTGCTGTCTCATTCAGTTATTCCTGAATTCAGTTATTCCTGAATAATTCCCCATTTCTTGCTTTGTTTTTAGGCTGTTTTCGCACACAAGGTTTGGAAATGTTTATAAAGCCATGTTCCTTTGGCTTTTCCTGTGTTCATATATACACATAGAAATGAGAAGTTACTATTACAGTTCCTGTCATACCATCTTGAAAGGTATTTTCAAGGCTGGAGAACAAGATGTTTCATCTTTTCACTGTTGTACACTAGTCCCACCTTGTGAAGCTAATCCATCTGCTGACTCCTGTTAGCATTGTTAGTATGTGTCCTCATTTTATTCCCTTGGTTTTTCTCTTTTAAGCATCTCACAGGAATTCAGCTCAGCCAAGGAAGGCATATTGAGCCTTGCAATGCCTTGCTGAATTACTTTCGGATATAAGGAGTCCAATATTCATATGAAAGATTTGCCTCCTGTAGAAAAATCCTTAAAAGCCTAACCAAATTTTCTCAGAACCAAGGGAAATAAAGCTGGGATCTCAGGGCAGCTAATTGGATCTTGTGCTACCCCTCTTATTTTTCAACAAGTGAAAAGCATCAGTAGTGTTTTTGTATGTTTTGGGGTTCCTTGTTGTTCCCTCTCAAATACCTTTCTTGGAATGACTTTTTTCTTAACAAACAGGATCCAGATGCTTCAGGAAAGAGTAATAGCTACTACTTAAGTCTGACTGTCTTTTCCATTTATTGTGTGTTGAAAGCCTGTTAAGAATGGTTTTATCGCTTTAAAAGAAAATGGAACTAGACATGAAGGAATCATTTTGCTTTTGTAGATAATAAGTGTTAAAAATAATTTGTAGAGTTCATAAGGCAAAAGATTCTTAAGGATGATTGTGCTGTTGTGACAGATTAAAAAAAAAAAAGAAAAAAGGCTGGAAATGGGAATGTTATGAACTTGTTAGATGAACCTTTTCAGTTGTGCTAGCAATATCCTGCATGCCCTTCACTCCCATTTCTAAGGTGAGTGCTTAGGGAGGACAGAAAGTGGTCCCTCATACTCTATCCTGTGCCCAGGCAGGGGCTCCTCACTCTCAGGCTGATTTGGCTGGTGCCCACGTTGCTGCCAGCACATTACTGGATGCCTAGAGGCTGCTTCTCATTTCTTTAGGAGAGCCAGCCAAGGTTGCAGCAGTGCTCCATCACTCCCTTGAAGTTTTAGGGGGAAGGGAAGTTTAGTTTACTTTGCTGGTTGATCAGTGTGCTGCTGCTTTGGCTTTGTACCAGTGTGACTGTCAGGTTTGCAGCCGTGCAAGTTCTGCCCTCACCACCCAAGGGGGACCTTTCCTTCTCCCTGGCATGTGCTCAATGCACGTGTTACACTTGTGTTTGCACGGACATCTTCCAAACTGTGAGTGTTTCAGATCCCTGCTGAACTGAATTCCATTCCGTTTAATTACTACACAAGCCATAATGTTACTTTGTGCAACTGGGACTAGTTTGAACAAATCCCCTGAATCTTTAGGGTTGTCTACAGCAGTACCTTGAGCAAGATGCTGTAGCCAAGGGCCCCTAGGACTCTGTAGCATCCCTCATCCAAATGTAGTATTACACTGGATATATTTGCTCATGCAGCAGGAACTACAACTTGTAAAGAGAAATTTAATGAAAGAGAACTAATAAAAAGGTAGATGTGAGCTGTGAGTTATTTAGAAAAAGCAATTTTGTACTTACCCTAGGTCTAAGGCTGCCCTTAAAGTTGAGTCAGGTTTGGTAGACTTTCACATAACAATGCTGATCTGGAACATGATTGCACTGCTTGGATTGTGACAGCAGCACTGGTTGCCCTTTCCTCTTTTCTAACAGGGCTGGGAACTGGAAAAGGATGCTGCGTAACATGCTGAAACACCCCTGAATATGTACCCCAGGGAAAAAAGGAAGCCTAACAGACACTGTTTGAATACAGGCATTTGGTGTTCAGCTGTCCGTGCTTAAATAGCAGTACTGGTCCTCCTTTGCCTGGAGTGATACATCAGTTTGGTGCACGTGATTGCTGTGGCAATTAGGTTCACTGCAGATCTTTAATCTTAAGGTACAGATCTAAAACATTTTTCTCAAAGTTTGCTTCTTTTACATGGAGTTGGCTTTTTTTTTCTTTGTGTCTTTAGTGGTGGGGTTTCTCCCCCCCCCCCCCCCGCCATTACAATCACTTCATTTTATTGTAGTATGACAGAATTTGGAGTCTTGTCATTTTTAACAAGTTTTTATTTTATTTTAGTGTATTTCCTACAGAACGTTGCTCTTTTTTGTCACTAAGTCAAAGGGCTGAAATGAAAATGAAAACTGGTGACTTCCACAACACACAAATCAAAATTAGAGTTTCCTTTATGATTGCTTGGGCTTTCAATTGATAGAACATTTAAAAAGAGCACTGATGCCCAATAAAGTAGAACATGCTATAATTAGGCAAAAAGAGCATTTGTAAAATTGTAATGAGTTTTGAAGCAGCTTCTGGGTGTATGAAATTGCTGTCTAATCACTTTCTTTAAATGAAAAGTGACAAGTAGGTGTTGTATTACAACAATGTCACTCTGCTTCTAAGAGTCCTTCCGTAAGCAATCCAACATCAGGCAAACCCAACCATCCCAGTCTTATTTCATGCAGCTACTAGACAGGCTTATTTGCTGTAGCATATCAGACTTGACTTCATTTTAGTTGGGATCTTCCTGTTCGACATAAAGGCTTAAGTGTCTTATTTATTTATGATGAAACTGAAAAAAGGGGGAATTATTGAAATTGATACAACCTTTTTCAATTGATACAATCTTTTCTGTCTTCTGAGTACACTTCAAAATTGTGGAAGTAATTCAGGAACCTGGATGAAACTGAACATCAATGAAAATCAGAAAGTCACTCTATAGGTGGACTCAAAAACTTTGGGGAGACCCTTGTGTCTTTTTGCTTCCAAATAAAATAAAGACGCTAGTGACAAACCGACCTTTTAAAATATCCTCACTATTATGGTTTCATTGGTTAGCTCTGAAAATCACTGAATCTCTGTGGATTTCTCTCAGGGTTCCTAAGGTCAGGGTGACCCCAAGAGATTGTAAAGAGGCTTTGCTTCCCTAGCCCGAACGCAGCCAAATGAAGGAGCCTGGAATGCTTCCGATTGTGCTTTCAAGGTTGTTTATTTCTTCTTATCTATATGTTCTTTCTCTCTGACCTGCCGTGGTCTGCCTAGTACAGAAGCCATAGCAGTCTCTGCCGAGTCTCGAGTGACTCCCACATTATATACTCAAAACTACGTGTACCATGTTTACAGTTCCCGTACCAATACATAAGATCTATGTTGGACAGTGTGTCTCTACCTTAAACCAATAGAAAAGTGTCACACCAAGACATGGAAGACAAGAAGAAGGAGAAAAGGGCTAGGGCATGCCCAGATTCCTCCATCTTGTACCCCCTTGAACCCCATTCTAAAAATCCCAAAATTCTACTTTTCCACTCTGAGTTAGTTCAAATATCACACTACTAAAACCCTTGTTGCTTGCAATTCCTCATCCAGAGTTGACATCTTTCCACAGGCTAAAATCAAAGCCGCAGGTGGTTTTGACTTCATGCCAGGGTCTCTGAGCCCCCTGCCAGGGTCTCGAGACAGCCAAGGCAGCCAGAGGGATGTCCTGGACTCCGACAAATCTCAGTTAGTAGAAATGTTTTACATTTTCTTTTTTTTTTTGTCAGATTTGGAAGTATTTTTTCCAGATATGAGCTTTGCAGTTGACACAGGTTTCTCCCACATAGCACATAGTGTTCAAGGATGGGAAGGTGACCCTGTACCTTGGAAGAAATCGCTGTGTTGTCACTAGGTAGACACTGACCTGTGTTCCCTAAATGCAGTGCCACCCATCTCAGCTCTCCTGCCTTTCCATTGCATTCCTGAGTTTCAAAGCCATCACTTAGTCTCCTATTTGGGCAGAAGCAGTTCCATAAATGCAACAACTCAAGGTTTTTCTTCAGTTTGATTTTAGCGTGCACTTATAGACACTGCTCGTGAAGTGGTGAATGTGAGAAATCTGGAAAGTGAGAGCCAGCATATGGAGCTAGCAAATGAAGATGGGAATGATGAACTGAATGTTGCTTTGGGGAGACATGATGTTAAGCATTTGGCTTTTCAGCTTTACAGCTTAGACTGCGTAAAGCAAATTTATACTCTTCGACCCAGTGATGTCTGTCTTCTAACTGTTTATTAGAAATATGATTGCAGTTCATGTAGAAGTTTTCATACAGTAACTGTGTTGTCAATAAAGGAGTTAGCATATTGCTCCCCCCCAAAAATCTCATGGCTCACAGTCACTGTCCACATTTTCCTATAAGTACAATAAATGATTTCTTGATTTTCTGGATATTGGAGTATCTTGTGTGCAAGATTCA
The DNA here is from genome assembly GCF_024509145.1 of Vidua macroura. Taxonomy (NCBI): domain Eukaryota; kingdom Metazoa; phylum Chordata; class Aves; order Passeriformes; family Viduidae; genus Vidua; species Vidua macroura. The sequence continues at coordinate 66,168,095 of NC_071573.1, read as the reverse complement.
TGGACTCTTATCATAAGGCACCTACTACTCTTAATGATACACATACTACCCAGTAGTAGGGAGAAGAAAAAGAAAAGAACTTTTTTGTTATTTTCTTCTAATGTTCAGACCTTCTTTATACATTTTTTTCTACCATCCTCAGATCTTCTTTATACATTTTTCTTTACCTTTCTTCAAGTTTTCTCGAAGTGTTAATAGTGTTAATGCTGTTCTCAATTATTTTTTGTGGAAAATGGTTTTATTATTTTTTTTCTACTTTCACTAGAGGAGCAAATAATCTCCCCTTTTAATAAAGTTGTTCTTCTTTTAACTTTTTCACATACAGAAAACTAGCAACATACTTTTGTAGGCAAAGTCAGAGAGTATCAGTAGTTATGGGAGGAGACACTGGTAAAATAATTAAACCAACAGTTCATCAGATTGAACTAACAAAATGCAAACCCCAAAAAGTTTGCTTTCATGTATTTTACTGGGCTACTGGTAAAACTGTTCAAATTAATGCCACAGAAATACAGGATGAAATAGCATTTCTGAGTAGTCTTTCAAAATTGCTAAAAGCTTGTAGTGTTAAGTACCTTTCCAATACTGGAAAGAATTAAAAGAGAGAAGGAGATTATGAAGATTTTGAAAGTAAAATAAATTTATTTCTGGTAATGGGACTTAAAGCAACATGCAGGTTTCCAGAAGCTTTATTACCCACTACTTTTATTGGCAGAGTGAAGAAGGATGCCTAGTGGAAGGGTAGCCTTACAAGCAGTTACCCACCCCTATTCTCTGTTTTTCATTAATGCTGGTATTAAGCATTAATACTTAGCAAGTATTCAGTGAGTCACATCAAATGGATCTGCAATTTGTTATTCAGAAGCAGGTATCAATTTCAATGGCAGGAGTTTGGTGCCAGCCACCAGCCCTGCTGATGGCACCAAATAGCCGTGGATGCAGAGCTTCGCCGGGCTGGCTGCTTGTTAGGAAGCACTGTGGTGTGGCTGGTTGCAAGCCTGTCAGGCTGAAACAATTCATGTGAAAAGAAGGAAAAGTCTTGTTTTAAACACAGTGACTCGAGTCTGACCCATGTTCATGGGCATGAATTATCTGCTTGAGACCACAAGAAACTTTCCTGGAGAGGAATGATTCAGTCACAGGTGAGAATGGCTGCACTTTTTATAGACATTCACAAGTTTTACTGAAGTTTAGATTTGGTTTTTGTTAACCTCTGCTCAATGCTGGATGATTTCTAGCCAGTGAAGATATTAAATATAGTTCCAGAAAAATCTAATTTTCCCTGGTAAATTACCTGGAACCATTGTGGGTAAAGTTGTTTGGCTTGGCATAAACTCCCCTAAGAAGGTTTGCCTGTGGATATGGCAGCTGAGATGGATTTCTACTGAAGGAGGCTCTCCTTCTTACAAAAAATAAACAATTCAAATCTTCTGGAAGAGAGCCCAGATTGTTTATTCATAGGCTTAAAATGATGGCCTTTCATAAAAATCTGGAGACACTCAATCTACATATTCAAGTAAGATTCGCAATACAAGTGAGCAAATGCGAGTCCATATGTTTGTTGCAAATCTTCAAGGAATGACAAGAGGGCTCTTGGTTTTGTTGTTCTGCCGGCAGCAGTGGCTTTCTTGAGAGTCTGACTCCTTCATACAGGACGACTTTTCCACGAAGGGTTTGCTGCCATTGTGACAGTGGCGAGGCTCCTTCTTCCTGACTGACAGCCAGTGTCAAATACCGAGCACTTTTATTGAATTTTTGCACCTTTTTGATCTTAATATTATTCTTCTCACTTCATTCTCAAGATACTGACTGCTCTTAGGATCTCTATGGATACTGAGGAGGACTTGCTCTTTTTACACTAATTGGCAGCATTGACAGTTGAAAGTTTTTCTTCTGGATTCTACAACTTCCGTGATGTTTCTCTTGTTCTTTGCATTTTGGTGGCTGTTCCTTATTCTCCCCTCTTCAAAATGGGATACATGTTACTAACAAAGTTGCTTGCAGGTAGTAGGAATCCATCTCATTATAAAGTTTATCTTGTTCCCCGGTCTGGACACACAATCAGGATTGCCTCATCCCAGGTGCAGAATCCATCACTACCCATCTTAAACCTCACACAGTTGGTGATTGCCCACCTCTCTGATTTGTCGAGGCCTCTCTTCAGGGCCTCCCTGCCTTCAAGGGAGTCAACAGCTCCTGCCATTTTAATGTCATCAGCACACTCACTTAGTATCCCTTCCAGTCCTGCATCCAAGTCATTTATGAAGATGTTGAAGAGCACAGGGCTGAGGATGGAGCCCTGTGGAACCCCATCAGTGACAGGTCATCAGTCCAGTGTCACCCCATTCCCTAAAACCCTTTGTGCCTGAGTGGTGAGCCAGTTGCTCACCCATGGCATGATGTGTTTATCCAGCTGTGTGCCTGACATTTTGTCCAGAAGGATCCTGTGAGAGACAGTATCAAAAGCTTTACTGAAGTCCAAAAAGGTTACATCAGTTGGGTTCCCTTGACCAACTAGGTGAGTTACCTGTCATAGAAGGAAATTAGATTTGATGAGCGGGACTTCCCCTCATGAAATTGTGCTGGCTGTGACCAATGACTCTTTTTCATCCAGGTGTTTTTCAATATCTCCCAGAATAATCTTTTCCATTGAAAGTTTTTCAGGTTTTGAAGTAAAATGTCACATCTTCTGTAGGCTGGGCACCAGATGACTATAAAAATTGAATCCATTATCTGAAATAGTCTTGATTTTGTTCTTTTTATTAGCCACTTATATACAGTAGACTTTTTTTTGGTGCAATCTCAGAAACATAGTTTGCACTCTATTTTCATTATAAACCATTTGCATTTTATGCTGTCCTAGCACTACTGTGTTCTCCTTTATCCATACATTTCTTCTAAAATTGATGCATCTGCTTCATATAACTCTCATTTTATGCCTGACATACTCTTTTGATTGCAAATTATTGCTGTGGCTTGTTTTCAAAAGCTTAGTTTTTAACTGTATTCTTAAATCAATTCAATAAATATATTAGAAATAATAAGAAAATAATATTTCAAATATAAATTGGTTCCCACAAGGCTCTGTTAAGGATTTTGTGCAAACATTGCTTACTGAAAAAAATCTTGAAATAAGTAGTTAATGCTGGTGTTATCTTGTGATTTTCCACAAAAACGAAGTGAAGTTTCCTGCTCTTGGCCTTGATCTCTTATATGTTTACTTATATGAGAATAGTGCCAGTGCAAGAAGACATACATTTAAAATTAGATGCGTAAATTTCCTCACAATCTGGGATGAAGGTCTTTTGTGCTGATGGCTGAGCATTCACTTAGGAAGGCCCAGCATCAGTCAATGATCAGAAATCAGGCTGTTTCCACAAGAAACAGATGCTGGAGATGGATCTGCTCAGGATCAAAGCAGTACTGATATTAAACTGTAAATGTAACTCTGAGGCAAAAAGACAGATCACTAAACACCAGAAAGTAAGAGTCCAGCAACAGTGTTAAGAGGGTTAACATTGTCTCATTTTGCATATTTTTAAATTGTGTTAAATGTAGTACAATGTTAAGATGTACAGTTAATGAGAAAAACAAGACAAAAATACTAAATATACAAAATAAGGCTGAATTAATATCAGTAGTGGAACAGTTGTTTAAAAGTTTACTGACACTTCTGACTATTGATGGGAGTCTATTAATACTTCCTTTTCTATTTAACTCCTAATCAGTAAAAAAAACCCAAACTCAATATTGTCAATTCTGCATTTGATAAGTAGAATATTAGAAAAAAAAATAGCATACAACCTTATTCCTTTTTAATTAATTTTAGGGATAATATTGGCCCTAACCAGATTCTTTCAAGTGATTTGGATGTTTGAACTCTTTGAATGTACAGTTGTTGGTATTTGATGCAGTCATTTGTCTTTATCAGGGTGGGACCAGAAGATGGATCCATGACGCTGCTATAAGGCAGGGACTGGCAGTGGTGTGTGGAGGCAATGCAAGCCTCAGGACACAGGGAGAGGGGGATGTGTATGGATTCTTCCTACTCCTCATTCAGTCACATGATTGTAGCAAGATTAACAGCTTTGATTTTGAGGAGAAAGCCTCAGTATGCCAGGCGTCAGAAGTCACAAGATTGATAGCTTGAAAATATAGTTATCGTTTATTTAGCAAGTATTAAAGGCTTGAAAAAGCCTCCACCCTCTTAACTGTACAGTTTCTCTCTCTAGATTTTCAAATAAAGTATACAATGTTGAGAAGAAATGGACCATTGAAATTTTAAATCTGAAATGGATTTATTTTTGAAATTATCAGTACATGACTAGGACCCCCTAATGGAAATTGCTTTGTAAAAGCCATGCCTTCTGAAAGTTTTAGTGAAAGTCTGATTTGCATTTTTATTCCAGTCACTCTGATGAAATTGAAAGAGACAAAGATTAGCAATAGATCAGTTGGAATAGAAAGCTTCCGTTCTCACACTATATCAGAAAGATAATTTTGAATTCCCTCTTTTGTCTGGGTAGCCATAGATGGTGGCACTGTTACCTGTTAAGTTATAGGATGCTTCTGTTCTTCAAGCTTTAAATTGGTACACAGATATCACTTTACATAAAAATGTGCATAAATGAAGTCTCTGTTACGTGCCTGACAAAATCAGCCAAGCTGCAGGGAAGCTGTGATGGAAATAGAGATTATCTGGTAAAACTGATGGATCATGATGGAGAAACTTCAATGACAACTTAGAAGCATTCTCTTGACTACATTCTTTTTGCCTATGAAATAGGGAAAGTGGTATAGTGATTAAAAAAAAAAAGTAGAAATCAAGGTTCTAATTCTGATAAGACATTCTCAAAACACTTATTTCTGTATATAGTGTATATGTCTGTTACTATAGTAAAGGAATTAAAGGAAAGTAAAAAAAACCAAAAAACAACACACCTTTCCTTTATCAAGAAAATGTCAAGTTTCCATAGTGAAATCCTTGAGAACAAAAAATATCCACTGTTAAGTTTGCGCAGGATTGGTATCCAGCTCAGGATTTTGAATTTTTTTCTTTTTATTTATCATCTTCATAATGGTTTTTCCTGTAGACTAGCTAGATGTAAATAAGCATGTGAAAGAGTTGAATAATGTCTTTGCAATATATTCTTTTTATCAGTGGACCTAGCGTAGAATTAGTTTTCATGTTAAGAACAGCAGAGCACTGGAGCAGGTGATGGCGCTTGTCCTTGTTGTGAGATTTGTCATTCTCTTTCAAAGCAGCAGAGCATTTCCAGTTTTGGCCTCCTCCAGGCAACAAATTTTTTGCTCTGCCTTCTCATTCTCAGGGCCCATCCATTACCACGTAATTTTTTCATATATTGCATTCTAAGGCAGTATCAATTTTTCTTTGCATAAAAGCATGTATTCAGCTGGTGGCAGATTCTGCATGACCTTATAAGCTCCTGACTCTCACTGGCTAAACACTTAAAATAACTTTTTTTGAGAAGCTACATCTTCCTGAAGGCCACAAGTACAACTTACATGAATTTTTTGGGCCCTGATTACTGTACTCAGACTCCTTACCTATTTATCACTTTTTTTTTGACTGATTATTTTCAGAGGAGCATCCATAAAATGCCAAGCGTGATAGAAGTTGGCAAAGACAACTGGTGCTGTGTTGGAACCTCTGCTAAGCTGTTCAGCATGAGGTGTCACAGAAATAGATTATGCAGCTTTTTGGGGGGGCTAAGCCAAAGAGTTATGTGATGGATTGCTAGCTCCTCAGGAATCAAATTACTGATACATGCAGAGCCTTGCTACTGTTCTTGTCACTCATGTTGTCAACCGGAGGAGAAAATACTTGAGTGTAGTGCTTTGATGGAAAGCCTACAGGGATTGCTGTTCAGGTTGTTACTTGGGATGGTAACTAAGAGGCAGAACAAATTTTCAAGAAAGTGATATGAGGACATTGAAGAAAGAATTTTCATGTGATGTGAGGATACTTGAGCACATGTTCTCTGTAAAGTTTAAAATATTCATTTGTTTGTTTGCCTGCCTTCCTTCTTGGGTCATCTTTTTCCTCTCCTACTACCCAGTCTTCCTTGAATTCAAAATTGCTGAAGTTGTGATATATGTCTTCATGAAAAATAGTAGATGATACATTTGTGTCTGTACCTCCACTGGAGTCTGCCTTCAGTTTTCTGCAGAGTGCCAAACTGCATGAGGTCCCAGGAACTCAATACATCTGGCTCTTTTGACTAAACAAAAATTTAGCTGGTTTTAAAATTAAACTTGAGAGACTGTCAAAGGTTAGCTAGTAAACTAATTTTCTCAGGACTGGGAGTAATACTGCCTGCACATGTCTTCTACCACAACATCTTGCAAGACTGAAACCTATAAAGACCTACTGACCCAAGAATTCAAACTTGCTTGAGGGTGATAGGAAAGAATATAGAAGATGGCGTTAGTGAGCCTTGTGGGTGGGAACACCTTCCCTGGGCATAGGATGAAGAGTTTTCTTTGTATTATATTAAAAGGATTCACAGGAGAATCAACAGACATTTTTTAGTTTGCTGATCAACTAGATCTTTTAGCTTACCAGATTTTCACTACTGGCACATTCCACATGCTTTTGTGCCATAGATTTCTGCCCACTATGCAAGGTGATGCTTTAGACTAGTTTGTCCAGAGGTCCTTGAGCTCTCATGTTAGCATGTCAAGTGACTCATGTTTTACTGCACAGTTCAAAAGTAGATTTCTGGGTCCCTTCTGTGAAGAGCAATGACACTAGATAAGTTGAATGCTGTCATTTCATTATGTCCTTGAAAGCTCCTGTATTCAGTGGTCCAAAAATTACTAAAATTAGACATATATGGTTATTCTTCACTTGTTTTCTCTTTGCTGCATTAGACTAATTCTGTGTATCTTGTGTTTAGAGGGCAGGGCTGTAAAAGATTGATGAAATTCTTGAATGTTGTGTCTTTCTTTTTTCCCCCTTTTTATTTATATTCTGTGTTTTCATTTTAAAGTCTCTTGCTCTTTGTCTTGGCTCAATGAAGCTCACTTCTGCAGCCAACCTTGTACACTGCAGAAAGCAGGAGGAGGTATGCAGTGGTCATCTCAGGAAGCAGAGCCAAAATCCTCCTCATACGCCACATTTGGAGCATAGCCAGGCTCTCTGTGTGCTGTTTTCTGCCTTCTCATTCCCCTTTCTATGTCTGCTGGCAAGTGCTATTAAGCAACTACTTTGCTAAAGATTTGAATTACTGGCCATGAAAAGTTGCACTTAAGTAGGTGTGATGTTTGTTGATCTGTAGCAATAACCTGTTTTCCTTAATAGGTTTTCTGATGTAGGTGATTCCTTTTAAACTGGGTTTTCTTTGCTAAATTTACCCTGTTCTATTTGCACTGCTGCATGTGCAGGACAGGGGCTGCTCTGCTTGCTCCCAACAGGAATGCAGTAATTACAGACAGCAGAGGATGAAAAGGGCTCTTTATCAGCTAACCTGGCTGCCCTAAACACTGTGGACCAGCAGCATTTTATTGGCAGATTAAATGTCAGGTACCTGGCTTTAGAACTGACTCCTGCTGTGTTTTGATGAATACTGGTACTTTCCCAGCTCAAAATAAAAGAGTGCCAGGAGTACACTAGTGCTTTAAAACCTAATATTTGAAACAGTCTGCAGTATTATGAAACTTTTGTCATCTTTCCTGTATAGTGCACCTGAAAGCATTCCTGCCTTGGAGCAGATTCTTAACATGTACAAGAAATCAGCTTTATCTCTACAAAAAACAAAGCCATGTGTTCTCTGCACGGAACAAGCACATTTGCAGTAAAAACAAGTTATGAGAATAAACAATTTCACCTGTCTCTTGAACACAACATCTTTATAGTAATTTTCATATAAGCAGTGGCAAAGGACATTTTCAAAGTACAGTCTTCTGAGATGTTAGCATAAGCCAGAGAGGATAAATCCAAGTTGTAGGATGGAGATTCTGATTTTTTTTTTTTTTTAAATGTTCTAGCTATTACCACTCAAATCTGTCAGAAAATTTGTTTCTCTCTTAGTAGGAGAAAGGTTCTGATGGTTGATGTACGCTCCTGCCCCAAAACCCTTTCTTTTCTCCATTCCTGCCCCCTGACATGTGTTTCTCCAATGCAGACAAATAATTACATGCTTGTGCAGTTTCTGGTACTCAGATGAGAACATAAATCACAAGGTTCACTGTAGTTCCATGCTTGATGTTGTAACTTTTATCAGTCTGCAGTGTAGATGCTGTAATTACAAAGAGAAAATTACATCACTTTTCCAGGTGCTGCCTTGAAAAAAATGTACATCCTGAACTTGTTCATACTGTATTTCCATTAGATTGATTAGGAGAGCCACAAGGAGAGGGTATAATGCCCCAGTGACCTTTTCACTCTCCTCACTAGTGCCATTTTTTTGACAGTTAAGGTCAGTATCTGCTCTGTGCCTTGCTTTGTTGTGGATGTGTAGTGAGGTTTTATTCTCTTATAGCCAGGCAGTATAGAAAGGAGGGTTTTCCAGGGTAGGCAGGCATTTAAACAGGCTTATAGCCTGTACCCCTATTACTGATACAGATACTTTACACTTGATGTGTAAATTGTAGGCTCAAATCAGCACAGCTGAACACTTTGTCACCAGTTCTTCCCAGGTCTGCTATGGCACCACTTTACACCTGTAGCTTACCAATGGTCCAGATAAAAGGCGGATAAAAAGGATAAAAAATGTGTCTGAAAACCCATGATTTTCAAAATGAGACTGTTCATTCATGTTAAGATGTTGATGAGGCTTTCTCTAACGGAATATATATATATCACTTCATTGCTTCAATTAAATAAAGCTGTGGCAAATATATACACACAGAGATTCAGGTTTGGGTTTTGTGGGTTTTGTTTGGTTGTTTGTTTTTGGGGTTTTTTGTTTGTTTTTTTTTTTGTTTGGAAGGTGTTAAAGGAGTTTGAGTGCAGTAATTTGAAATGCTCTGAAGCAGCTAATTATTTTACAGACTATTATCTAATGGATTCATAGTGATTTTCCCAGTGATTACATCATTAATGACTACACACTATTAGCATATTATGGAGTCCAGTTAATAAATGCATTTATGTATTAGACACCCGACAATGTAAATGTGCATTTGTTTGTCATTTGATTTTACAGAGCTGTTGCGTGTTTAGTCGTACACACTGCTAAAATCAGTCAGGCATTGCACAGGCTTAATGAAGGACAGTGTTAACAAACCTGCTATGACACATCTCTTGGAGGTCAGCATTTTACTCTGGAGTCTTAAAAAAAGAACAAGTGAAGGAAGAATAAATTTGACCACCTTTAAAAGTTATGAATATAAAGTAAATGAGACATTTTCGTTAACCATATTAATCAGTTAGTTGTTTTTTGCATAGCCTCTATGGCTTCCATCTGTGAATGTGCCCTGAAAGAATAATGTTTGTCTGTTGATTTAGATTCTTTGGGATTTTGGAATAAAAGAATTATTAACTTGGTAACTTTAAGAAGAGCTGCTTTCAGAAATATTTTGCCATAACCTTATAATAATCTTTGGGTGATTTGCTAATGTGCCAGTCTCTAATGACTGCAGAAACACTGTGTGGCAGATATGTCAGATGAGGGATCTCTTTCAGCTGTTCAGTGCATTGGGGCACATTGTGGGTTTGTGCAGTATCTCACTGTTCATCATAATTGTCACTGATATTACCTAGTGGTGTCAGTTTGAAGTTGGTTTTCTCTGCTAGGCTGTAACTTCTGACCAAGTGGGCTGAAGTTTTTCCATCTGATGGCCTCTGTCAGTGGGAGCTTAATCTGGGTATAAGAGGGAGTTCATATCTGCTTGCTAGACTTCTACAAAAGCCATTCAGCTATATATTATAACAGATTTAGAAAAAATATATTTTGAAGTTATTAAAATGTCTTGTAATTCTAGGATCTGGATGAGAGACTTGAAACAAGGCAAGGTTGTGACACACACAAATTTTTCAATATAATACTCTATGAATAATTAATTTTTTTTGTGAGTTAGCTTACTCAACTGGAAACAAAAATATTTCAGGTCAGCTACAGAATTATATTTTGTTTTCTCATCAGACTATGGCTTTCAATAAATGTTTAGTTTAATCTACCATGCTTTACCTGTATTTTTTTTTAATGTTGAAAAGAGTAGTAGCTTTTTAAAATTTTGCAGATGTCTTTAACATTCTTGACAAGCGCTTACAAACTTAGCAAGTATTAATTGCTCAGACTGATTTACCACATTGCCTTTTGCAGGTAGGGCTGAGCAGATGCCATGGTGTGGTGTCTGGTGGGCTCAGTCATGACTGACAAGCAGACCTTCTTTCTGTAGATCCCCAACTCGTCAATACCCACGGCTTATTTTTAGAAGCTTCTAAAAATGGCAAGCAGTATAGGAATTTTCTGCCAACGTTTTGAAAAGACACTAAAGTTTCCATGATCTGTGTGGCAGCACCACTGTCCAAAGACTCCTGCTTAGTTATGTGTGGCTCACACTCCTTGCTCAGTTCTAAGGAAAAGTACATTATGAAACATGACAGCAACAATTCCTTTAACTCCCTGAACCACACAGAGCAGCATCACCCAGCTGTCCCCCGAGGGTTTGTGCACAGCACAGCACAGTCAACCACAGGCAGGTGCCTGCCCAAGCTCTGTTTCCAGTGCTCTAGCTCCTGATTTGGGTGCTCTGTCAGGATCAGCCTTGGTTTCTTCATGCTGTCTTTCTGCACTGTAGCCATAATTATTGAAGTACTGTTTGCTACAGATACACAGAGCAGCAGCAGCCTGGCATCTGCACTGAATTTGGCAAAATACACTTTGAGGAATATTCCTGCTGACTAATGAAATTGTGTTATTTCCAATTAAAACAAGGTGTATTGGAGCACTGGCAAGGAGCACACTGTGTTTGTATTTTTTATAGGCACTGAAGGTGATCCAGGCTATCATAAACCAGTGTGCCCTGTCTCGCTATCTGGCAAACTGATTAAACTGAAAAATAAAATATTGCTATCTAGCAGCTGGAAAATCATGATAAGATGGGGTCAAAATATCATGACTTATGCAAAGGCAGCCTGTACTTTGATAGTTAATCTTCTTGAATTGTTTTAATGTAGCAATAGAGGAGCAAATAAAGGTAAATGGCTGGTACAGTTTATGAAAATAAGGGAAGGTCAATGAAGCACAGAGCTATTATAGCAGAGAGCAGAGCAGAAAGGAGTGAAGGCAATTAGATCAGCAGTATAAGACTGTAATATCTTTGATGCAGAACAACTACCTTGCCTAAAATCTAAGACTTCCAGCTTCTTCGTTATCCATAGAAATTATTGCAATTACTAATAATGGTTGTAGTTAAAAAAAAAAAAGTCAAATAATTGTAAGAGGAAGACTGTGAAGAAAAATTCTGAACAATTTTGAATAAAAGTATTCAGGTGTTTTGGGTGAAATTTGCTTTTAATGTGTTCAAAAAGTTGAATGGAAATGTTTTCCATACTTGCTTTGGTAATCTATACCCATTATATAGTAAAAATATGCAGAGAATGTGAAGGATGCCTGTATTTGAGCTAAATTTTGAATCTGTGAATTTGTCCAAGAGTGGGATTTAAAGTTCTTGGTCCATAATTATAAGCAATTTGTGTTGTGAACTTGACTTTTTTTACTCTAAAAGGTGACATACCATAGCTACTAAAAATGAAATTTTCATTTTAAAAGCCTTTGAAAAGTTACAAAGCTGCTGTTTTCTGTTTGTTTTCTCTTAGTCTGGGTAATTCAATTAACTCTATCTTGGCTGCTCTGTGGTTTTGCTGATGAGAAGTATGAGAGCCAAGGAGGAGTCTCTGCTGCCAGTCTTCAGGAAGACAGACCTGTGGTGTCTGTTAGGATGAAGAGGTGCTCAACCCAGAAAGTCATGCTGATAAGCATGAGATGAAAACTCATGACAGACAACTTTGCTGTGTTTTCCCTTTGTGATAGCACAAATTTGATTTGGAGTCAAGCATGCCTTCCGGAAGGGTGCCCAGCTTTGCCTTGAAGAGAGCGCAGTCAGAAAATGTGGCATCTTCCTCAGCTATTTGTCTCAGCAGCTAGGATCAATTTATCTGGCCTTTCTCCCCATTTTCTCAACTTAATTAAAGAATACTTTGCCAGGGAATAGTCTCATTTTTTATAAGAGCATTTATAGAACATAATCAGGTTTTTTTTATACTAAACCAATTACACTTTCACAATGAGGTGTTTTCCAAGATCTGTAGCCCTTTTACTGGCTTTTTATTAGACAGCCTTTTCTGCACTTTCTGAGTCTTTGGAGAAGAAGTCAAGGGAATGCATCAAGGGAAACATTGTCAAGGGAGGTGATTCTGCCCCTCTTTTCTGCTCTTTTGGGAACCCACCTGGAAGTACTGCAGCCAGCTCTGGGGCCCCCAGCAAAAAGAAGGATGTGGACCCATTCAGTGAGTCCATAGGAGAGCCATGATGATCAGAGGACTGGAACACCTCTCCTGTGGAGACAACCTGAGAGAGTTGGGGTTGTTTAACCTGGAGAAGAGAAGGCTCTGGTGGGACCTCATAGCACCTTGAAGTACTTAAAGGGGGCTGCAAGAGAGCTGGAGAGGGACTTGTGACAAGAGGTAATGGCTTTAAACTGAAAGAAAATAGGTTTTGATTAGATACTAAAAAGGAATTCTTGACTGTGAGGGTGGTGAGGCACTGGAACAGGTTGCCCAGAGGAGCTGTGGGTGCCCCATCCCTGGGAGTGTTCAAGGCCAGGTTGAATGGGGCTTTGAGCAGCCTTGTCTAATGAAAAGTGTCCCTGCCCACGACACAGGGTTAGGAATAGATCATCTTTAACGTCCCTTCTAATCCAAACCATTCTGTGATTGTAAAATATGTAGCACAAGGAAGTACAGCATTGCCTCTCACAAAAACATCATCAACTTTTCCTCCCATGCTTAGTTAGCCCTGGTTCTGGCTTCTCTTTTCTTATCTCCTGTTTGTTTGGGGTTTTCTTTTAAATTTATTTAGCACTTGAGTGATTTGGGTAGCTATTATTTCTGCATTTCTACCTGCCAAACATTTAGTTTATCCCAGATCCACTAATTAAAAGATTACATTATTATAATTCTGGATTAGATTTGGAGAGGATTATTACTTTATGTAAGTGTATGTGTGCAAAAGCACTGGATTACAGCATATCTTATTAAAGAGACTATACCTCTGTAAAGGTTATCAATTCAGCTCTTTACATGATAAATGTTATTTCAAAACACCAAAAACTCTTTTGTGTGAAAAGACTTTGACACAGCTCTAAAGCTGCTATCTAAGCACTGTAAGATCATGTTCTTTCTACAACTCAGCTAAATTACAAATTGCAAAGCTAAACTCTAATCCAAAGCCATATTTTAGTGTGTAAAATAACAAAGACTGTCCAATGAAACTTTGTGGTGTGTAGTAAATGACGACTTATCCTTCTAAAGGAAGATATGTTGATCATATTGTCAGCTATTTAGAAATTTTGTACACACAGAGAAAAATATTTTCAAATAGTCTGGGATTCCCCTTCCCCACATCCTTGCTGTCAACTTTTGTCAAATGTTTTACATTTTGTAAATCTCTTTACCGCTTACTAGGTTTGACTTACATCCTACTACTGAGACAGTTTTTCCTCTCAGCTGCAGCATCATGATGTACATCATGTCACAGAACTGCTGCCATGAGAAAGTAGCCTAGTGTCTTGTTTGATCCCTTCAGGGTGAAGGTGATATCTGTCCCCAGCTCCCTGGGACTGATGCATGGAGTTGAGTCATGTTCATCTCCAGCAAAGACTCTTACCCCCTTTCTCACTTTCTAGAACTGGAAGCAAATGAAATGAGGTTTTGGCTTTTACTCAGAAATAGTTTGGTACAAATGTGATGTACATGTGTGTTATGCTCTACTTTCCCTTTTGGTTTGCCTGCCTGCCACCACTTGAGAATTTGTGTGCAGTCATTAGAGGCAGCATGATGATGGACTCCCCAGTGAACAAAGCCTTTTCTTCTAAGATTTCACTCTAAAGAAAGTTTTAAAATATGACAAATTTAGTTTGATGTTTTGTCATTTGGGATTGTTACTCCCTCAGAAGTACAGTCTTGCTGTAGAAGTACAGACATCGTGTGATTGCTGCTACAATCAAGGGTTACAATTTTATTTTACAAATTGAACAGGTTGCCCAGAACAGCTGTGGATGCCCCATCCCTGGAAGTGTCCAAACCCATGCTGGGTGGGGCTTTGAGCCACTTTTTTTGGGTGTAATACAATGTGTTCCTGCCCATGGTAGGGAGATTGGAACTAGATGATCTCTAAAGGCTTTTTCAACACAAGTCACTATGAAATTTGAAAAAGAACTTGCTCAAATGCTCTCAGTTAAAACCCCACTGCTGATCTAAAATTGCTATGTTTTGGCTGAGGGTTGTATTTGATCACAATAATATTTGGTTCATTATCATCTAATCTGCAGCTTGCAAACTGGCTGTTTTCCTGTGACAGTGATGTATAGTCCATGGCACGTAACTGAAGTTAACATTTAGATTGAGCTTAGTGATTTAAGTACAGTTAATCTCTCTATTAATGCTGGTTAATATTCTGCATAATCATGTTTTCATTTCTAGTTGACAGAGAGATAGCATTTGGTTAATTCAGTGGTGAAAGCAAGAATGTGTCTTTTTGCCCTAATTGCAACTATTTCTAACAGTTATTATTGTATTTTATAATTCATAACAAGAAGAAATAATGGAGAAAAAAGCTATGTACCACATTTTAAACAATTAGCATGTATCTCATTATTACCTTAATAGGTGAAACTCTCTTCTGCAGCTTGATAATATCACTGAAAAACAAGCCAAGGTGCCTTACTGTGCTTTGGCCAATATCCTTGTATGTAAACAGAATAGCAGATGATCTTCAAGGCTTTGCTCTGTCCTCACCAGATTGTAATGAGTTTGGGATTTCACCAGGGCCTCTACTGTGCAGGCTGTCCATTCAAAGTTGGCCTGGCACAACTGTTTCTGCTTGAAGAAGGCTCCCCCCCTGCCCTCACCCTGTATCAAGAAGTGGCGTGGAGTCCTTTGGCAAAGTTGCCAACTCAATTAAGAAATGCTGTCAGTCTTACCTTTCGTTTTGAAAAGACAAATTGGTACTTATACATCTGGGAGCAAAACCAATAAAACATGTTACTGAATGTTAAATTTTCCATCTGAAGATTTATTAAGTGCTCAGAAGCATTTTGCTTCAGTTCTGAATATTAACAGGATAATTGTATTTCTGGAGTTATCTGCGTTTGAGGTACAAATCACCAAGTGTTTTAATTCAGGCCAGGTAATTGTGTCGCTTTGATTGATTGCATATTTAAGGCAAAAGAGTATTTTTTTAATCCAGGCTGAACATTTTCGTCAGTTTGCTCTTGATTAAAAGTGTCTCATGGTGACATATTTTCAGAAAGAGGTTCTTTCACTATATTCTTGGCTAATAAGATACCACAAAGTAACAACTCTTCAACGTTTTTCCTGTTTCCCTCCACACAAAAGGCATTGTGAAAATTCCATGCCCTCCTAAAATGGCTGAAAGGGAAAGCTAGGGATTATACACGTAGATAGATAGATAGATAGATAGATAGATAGATACATACATACATACATACATACATATATATATTAATTTTCAGGGGATAGTGTTTTCATGTGCTTCAGAAATGTCACTGCCAGGCCGTCACTTGCAGACTACGACAAAACCCCACTGCTGTGCAGTAACTGGTGAGAGTCCCAGGCTGTGCCAATGGAGGGTGTTGCTTGTTTTCTGCACAAGTTTTCTCCATCTTAAATTACCTGGAAGTGTGCACTTCCTTTCCCAGCTGCCATGTGATGTAGAGTTGTTATTAGGTGCTGGATTTAGATGGGTTAGTAGAAAGTAGCAGGGGGGGTTCTATATCATGTTCTTAAGCCAATGGAGTCAGAGTGTCACAAATCCTGCTGCTGGTGTGGGAAGGGACAGGTGCTAATCTCATTTGCAGAGCTCGAGGCCTCAGTGTTTCACATGATGGGCAGTTGTTTAACAGAGGTGGGGCTGTAGAGGGTCTATGAGATTCCAGTGAAGGTGAGAGTGATTGTGATGGACACAGGACAGACAGAATGAATGATCAAGCCCAGCTGGAGTCACACTCAGCAGTGTGTTGGAGACAATGAGAGGACAGCTGAATGAAAAACCACTATGTGAAAAATTCCACTTTTGGGAAAAGGGAGCAGTGTGAACAAATGCTCACGTTAAACAAAAACCCAAAGCAACCAACCAAACAAAAAGTAAAGAGAGAAAGCAGGCACTCTTGGGGAGCTGCTGATGGCCCTGGCAAAGATGGATGGACTGAACCCCCTGCTATGTGAATAATAAGTTGTGCTGTTGTAACTGGCACAGTCAATGTGCCAGGCGGCAATGGAAGGGAGTTTTCCTGAGCAGGCAGTTGCCAGAGATGGAAATTGAGTGATGAATTTCAGTGGCCATTGACATGGTGTTTTCAAATTACACTTTTTGGCCAATGATGTGTGCATGACTCCTATTTCTGATTTCAAGAGAGTCATCTTTCAGAAACATTTTCATACCAGTATTGATGCAGAGTGGTGGTGGTGGTGCTTCAACTGTGCTGTTGTAGTTCAAATGACAGCCCCACAATTGTAGAAGAGATAAAAGCAACTGCCAGGCACAGCTGGCCAGTGACAGTAGCCTTCAGGCTTTGAACATGTGTTGATCAGCAGAAAGCAAGCAGTGTTACATGGAAGAAAGGTGCTAGCAAAACAGGGCTCATGAGAGACCTCAGCCCAGAGTCTGATAGCTTTTCTATCAAAAGCTATGGAGAAAGGATTTCATGTCTCTGCCTCAGCTTGTCCAGATACAGAATAGAGATGTGAAAAATATTTTGTGCAATAATGTGGAGTGTGAGAAGTCGTCTTGTGCAGAGGAGTTCCAAGCTGGTGTTTGTTCTTGGCAAGGACCTTTTGAAATTTTGAGATGGCAACAACAAATGTTCACCTGGATACTTCTCTGCAATGTGGAGATGCATGGTAGACTTCTTAATAACTATATTAAATATTAATTTGTTTATAAACATGTTCCTCTTCTGCAGTGAGCTTTACCTACTAACCAAGATTTCAGTGTTCAGAGGAGATTAAATAGATTATATAAATATTCAAGAAGTTGGATATTTCATGTCTTCCTGTTGCTGGAGTTCATTTTTATTTCTTACAGATGAGTATAGTAACAATGAGGTAATAGCATTTTCTGGTGATTAACATTGCCCTGGTTTAGCGTATAAGAGCCACAGCCTCCAGGACCACTGTCTTCCAAAGTTGCCCTATCACATGGCCCATTGGCAGAGGCAAATGAAGTAATCTAATTTGCTATGATTAGCATTTAAAGCTGCCTACCCAGAAACCAATAAAGAGGTTCACAATTCATCCTGTATAATTTCACATAAGCCTTTAACAGTATTAGTTGAAGGCAGTCTAGTTCAGGGAGGTAGTAATTCAATCTGTCCTCCTCCTCTGAATTCCTGGTTTAAAGCAGTAATGAGCAACAAAGGCTGTTATTAGGCAGCTGTTATAGGTCTGGTGGTGAGCAAGTAGGTGACAGCAGCCTGGTTGCTCCAGGACAGCTGTATGTATGACAAGAAAGTGTCATCCCGGGTGGTGCTGAGCTGCCTCCTGGGTTGGCAGGAGCAGAGTTTGCCCTGGCTGGCCTCATGCCTCCACCTGGCATGCAATGGTGCTGGGAGAAAATGTGGGAAAGGCTGCTTTCCTCCCTCTTCCCTTGTCCAGCCTGCAGTTTAACGCAAGTCTGCCTTTCTGAATTGTAAATTTGGCTTCAGAACCGATTAATTCAGTTAGGAAAGCCAACACCCCCCCATCCCACCCCCTGTCGCAACTTTAAAGGACATGCCAGTTGGGCACACTGCAAAAGCCATTTACAGTTGGAATAAAGCAGGACCTGGGGTGGCAGTGCCAGGCCTAGCTCCTTTTTGAAAGGAAAGGCTGCTGCAGTGAGGGTGCCTGTCTGTACTCTTTTGTGCATTAACATACGTGCCAACTGGGCAACTGTGGGCAAAGGCAGAGTCTGGCTTAATGGCACACAAAGCAAATGTCAGCTAAATAGGTTTTCTTTATCTTAATAAGTGATGAGATGTTGGCTTCAGTACAGCTGTGCTGGATGGTGGTGCAGTGGTTTCCAGCTCTGCTCTCTGCCATCCATCCCAGCTGGTTGCTGAGGTGTCACTGCCTGTCTGGATATCCCCCTCAGGGGCAGGTTAGTGCTGCCATCTGAATATCACATTAGAAACACTGGGGGTGCACTCAGCAAAATTTTCTCTTGAAAGCCTAGTTCCACGATTTTCCACCATGCCTATTGCCTGACCCAAATGGCACTCTGATTTTCAAGTTTAAATGTACCAACAAACAGAAAAAAAAAAAAAAAATCATACTTTAATGCTGTCAGGATTTGTCACCCTCAAACAAATACATGAGCAGAGCTGTTAGTCAAGGTGTTAATGAACTTTTTTAAAGGATTAATGGAAAATCCTATGTTCTTTTTAATACACTTTTAAAATTTTCACAGTCCTTCAAAAAAGCAGGGAAATAAAACAAGCTGCTTCTGCTTGTTACTTTGTGCAGTGAGAGAGGTTTCTAGCCCTTTGGACCAGCTCTTGTTTTTTTTTCCTCACTTCCCACCCAGTACAGGGGAAATGGGATGTTGCTTGTGTAGCACAGATGGGGACTCGGCATATGGGTCACGCCAGCGAGAATTAAGAGAGGGAGTGAAGCGTGAAGACATGTTGCCCCTGACACCTCGGTGAGAGCTGCTGTTTGGGATGGTTTCTTTCTCTGCCCTGATGGATTGGCAGCAGTGCATGTTACAAAGCTTTTCTCTGATTTTCCTTGCCTAGAAGAGAAGGGTTTTCCCACTTCAACAGCCCCAGTGCCTTTTTGCAATCTCATGTGCCTGCCCAAAACCACCATTTCAGTAGCTCAGTGTTTTATTTTTATACGGTCTGTAAGTATCTTAAATAGCCAACGTTCAGAATGTGCCATTTGTCTTTGTAATAGTGCTTTCCTTTTTAATCATGTTCCTTCTTTGCTGTTTTTCTGCCAGCCCTTGGCAATGTTTCATTTTAGCTCAAAGTGAAAGAACATCCTCTTTAAATATTCTGTAATCCTCAGCTATTGTTTGATCAGTTTTAATTTAATTTCTGCAATGAAAATATAATGGGAGGATGAACTCCAGAATGTGCAATTTGAGAAAAGTTGCTGTCAACATTACCAAACCTGCAACCAACTCTTGAGACAGCAATGGAGATCGAAGCCTTGCAGCTCTTTAGAGCATGGTCTGCAGCTCTCCTATTTATCTGCTCAAGTGTGAGTCACATTTTTCAAGAATTGTCCAAAGTGATCTTTTAAGTTTTGAGTAGATGCCTTTTGGGATGTTTATATGAAATGCATTGGGTGTGCCTCTCTGATAGGCTTGATTTTAACAGCAGTGTTCTTTGTCATCAAGCCTCTTTAGAAGCAGGCTTTGAAGACTTCATCAAAAAAGTTAGCACTTGTTCAGTGTGCTTTCAGTGCAGATATAACTCAGAAATCTGTGATTATCAAGACTCCTCTGCTATTTTTTTTCCCTCTTCTTTAGCCTTGTGTAGGAAAGAAAGAAATTAAAAAAAAAGTCTCCTTCTCCCCCAGACTGCAGATATTCTACCTTGTCTGGCTCCTCTGATATTCAGTAGCATTGTCGTGACTGCTCTGTCTCTGATCTACATGCCCTCCACCCAGCTTCAGCCTGTCTGTTGCTCTGTCGGGATTCAAATGCAATTTCTCACTCTTCACAGGAATTATTTTTAGAACTTTAAAAATACTCCATCCGTAACACGGTGTTCCTACGCGAGCTGCCTGCCTCAGGAGGATGACTTGGAGGAGGAAAGAGAGGCTACAACCTCCCCAGCAAAGCTGATACAATGCTGCCTTTGTGGCTGGCCCCTATTCATGCATGGCTGCAGCATAAAAGAGCAACCCCAAACTAGTCCCGCTCTTGCTTGGGTCTGGTCCAAGACCTGCTTGGAGGTGAGAAGGGGGTGCCTCAGGGAAGGATTCTTTACAAATAACCTGTACTCTGCCTCCATCTTATGAGCAGTTAAAAGCTCTTGCTGGAAGATAGAGAAGTTAATGTTTGGAGCTGATGATGCTTGTTACTTAAGCCTGATAGTAGCTTCAGAGTAGGAGTGCCTCCATGAATAGTGGCAGGGCATGTTCTTTTCTCATCTTTCTTTATTTTCTTTGGTCTTTAAATAGCTTCAGACAAAGAAGTAAAGTTTAAGTCAGATGCTCAAGAAAGGTGTCTTTTCTTGTGAACCCACCAGTGGTCAATATGCCTTCCTAGGAAAGCATCCCTGCTGGCCTAAAAGCCATACCACACTTGGCAATCCTGCTGCCTCCAATCTGAATAACAGTGGAATGTATCTTAGTGACCACTGGGTAGACCTAGAAGCATCCCACCATTCCTCTTGGCTGGTCACAGCAACAACAAGCCAAGTTTAAGGACTTACTTGTATGGTTTCCTCTTCCCTTAAGGTACTGAGTTTCTTTGTTAAGCAGACAGTTGCTTTGATTCCACAAATAGAAATTAATCATCTTTCTGTACAAAAGGCAGATACAAGAATAGCACTGATCCATTTGAGTGGCATCTTTTGGGTCTTGCGTGATTTTTTTTTTTTTTTAATATGTGTGTGTGTACATATATGCACAAATAGAGGTCTTGCAGGATACTGTTGTTCTGAGCAAGATCATTGATTCTGATATGTTAAGAGGTTGGAGTGAAAGAGAATGGAAATCAGCTTTCTAAAACAGAGGCCAGAAGAGATATGTGCCATTGGTGAGGTAGGAGTGATCAAAAACTACTGTGAAAAAAGGGTAGGTTACAGAAAAATGTTTGCAATCTCTGGGAAGAAGCACTGGTACTACACAAGCTGTTGCAGTGTGGATCCAGTTGCCATTGCTTTTGAGGGTGAGGTATCCACACGTCTTTTGACAGCAGAATTCCCCAGTTCAGAGGGGCTGACAGTTAGGTCTTAGAATCCTCCCTGTAATGCCATGATAATTCAGGGGATATGAGCCAAAATGGGCTCTGTGTGCAACCAACCTGCACTGACACTTTAATTCTGATTAATTTAGAGAAGGACCTGCAAGTAAAATTTAGTGTGAAACGAGATTACTTTCATGAGTTATGCTTGACTCCAGCCAAAGAGTGCATGTGATATAGATGCTTATCAGCCTTTAAGAAATGTCACAACACTGGAGGAATATAGGCTCATAATATACAGTTAAAGATTGTGGCCCCAGTTGCACTCCCTTGTCTAGGAAGGCTACATAAGTATCCACTTAACTTTAAGCTTACACGTATAGTCTTTTCACTTCAGAGAGATTTAATCATGTGCTGGAATAATTTCCTGTACTAATATTCTCCAGATGCTCAAAGGAGCAGAATCAAAATCTAAGACAAGCAGTTCTTTGCTGTGTGTTGTTCATCAGTGTGGGTTGATTCCTGATAAATATTTTAACCTAAGTTAATTAATACTGTTTCAGAGGTAAATTTGTTGTCTGTACATGAGTGTGCAAAGTCTTCAAACCCACCCCATACTTACAAACTCAGAAAGAAGTGTTGTCTCATCTACTCACCTGATCAATTTGTGAGCTGTCAACCAGCAGCTATGAAAACATCTCCAGTTGCTCCATTGGCCAAGCATTGGTGAAGGGTGTTTGCATCTTAAAATTCAAAGAACACACAGAAATTCTATTTGCCACCAGTATGGTTTGTACGGGGTAAGACTGATGTTAACAATGATCAAAGGGGAGTTTAGGTAGGTGCCTGGAATCCACCTCTGTTCCAGCCTGACTGAAAGCTCCATCATCTGTGCATCACCTAGAATCACTAATGCACAGCAATTAGAGTTAAGGAAGGGAAGCTGCTGATATCTTAGACATGCTGACAGCCCTTCTGTTTATTTTTTTTTTAGGGTAATGGATGGTGCAACCTGTTTTTTTCATTGGAGCTGTGGAGCAGTGTTTGTGTTTTCATGAACTGCCTTTTTTTTTCTTTTTTTTTTTAATGAGTTTAGTTCTTTTAAATCATGAGCTCACGTGCCCTCAAAATTTGTTACAGGTTTCCTCAAGTTATTTTGTATTGGGTTTCCTCTTCCTAGGTTCACAAAAATGGATTTTTCCACCCTGATTTAGAAATAGGAATTGTTCATCTACAACTACTGTCACACATCTCCTTCCTGACAAAGCTGTTGTGAGTCTGCTGGCTCCTTCATTTTCCTGCTTGCTGTTTGTTCTTTGTTTTGGTGGCTTATTTTGGATGGATGGCACTTCCTTGCTTGTGTGCTTACTACTGGGGTGGCACCCACAACTGGGAGTCAATGGGACAGCCTTTCCTGACATCACCCAGCAGCTGAGGTTCACTTGTGGAGGTCTTCTGGGAGAAGAGCATTTGGGGGTTGCACAAAGAATAGCTTCTTAAATACACCTTTTACATCTTACTTGTTTCACAATAGCATTTAAGAAGCCCTTCCCCACCCATTATCTATTGTCCAACTGGATGCACAATTCTGACAGGCTGCACAAATCGCTCACATCAACAGTTAAAGCTGTGCCACTTAACCTTGTGCTTCATCACCAGGAAAAACATAATTGTATTGGACATCTCCAGATGTTCTCATTTTTAAAAAATGGCATGTCTGTATTGCTTTTACAACTCACAGTTGACACTGCTGTGGTCTTTCCAGATACTGGAGTAGCTTGAAGCAAACTTCTCTGCCATGGGTTCTCATGACTTTTTCTGCAGAGCCAAAAAAGCTTTGTTATAGGACCCCAAGAGTACTTTCAGGCTCCATGGCTGCTACAATAGGTGTGAGTGCATGTGGGTAGAGCCACAGCTGTCATTATTGTCTAAGCTGCCAACAGAGAAGAACTTGATTATGAATTCTGGAATCTTGTCAGCTCTGTGGGTGTTACCCTGAAAACTCCAGAGACTATCACAGCATCGGTCTCATCAAAGCCATGGTCCCAAAACACATAGCCTAAATCCTCCAGGATGTATTGTAGGATTAAACGCCGCTGTGCAGCAGGTGTTGAACACCTTAGTCTGCCTGTTTCTTCCAACCACCCATCTCTGAGGTTCTCTCTACTGTTGTAAAGGTCATATGCAATATAGCGAGCAGTTATTTCATCATAAGAGAAAGATACTTATCACCAGCTGTGGCATCTGGTTTCTGGTTTCTCTGTCTATCTTTTGGTTTGTGGAAAGCACATTCCACCACCATTTTCAGCTGCTGGGGCTGTTTTTTATGGAACTCCAAGGCTTTGCTAACAGAAAGCCTGGATTGTCAGAACGCGAGAATTTTGGTTATGGGTTGTTGCAATCAGATGGGCCAGCAAGAAAATATTCCAGACTCTGAAGAGTCATTCCTGTACATTATTGGCTATAATGGGTAACACATTTATAAGATACATATGAATGTAAATATTAAAAAGCCCTGAGGAGCTTATATGATTTAATTGTCAGGTGACTACAGTAAATGAAATGTGAGGGGAAAATGTATAATCTTTTGTTGAGAAGACTAATTGGGCTTGAAATGAATGTTTTACTAATAGTTTTCATGTTTTAAATATATCCTCTGATCATTCTGTGTAAGAGCATATCAGTAACAGCATAAGGCTAGAATTAGTAGGAAATTTAAAACCAAAATATTTGGGAGTGCAGATGCTTAGATTATACCCATTAAGCAACTTGGTCTAATTAATCTTAGATGTACTATTCTTAGTGTTGTGTGTTTCTATCACTTCACCATCTCAAAGCAAGAGTAGTAGGTTAATCTAAACTGTATATTAAATATAGCTGCATTTTGGTGAACTTCCCTGTAAATACAGAGATTTCTTTATTGCTACCTTGGAAGTTACTGGAAATAATCCTAATTTAATCACAGTGTGCATCACAGTCTTGAGAGTCAGGGAAACAATCATATGCAAAGGTGAGTAACTATTTGTTCTTGGAAAATTCTTCTGTGTTTGCTTCATGATCCATCTCATCAACTACTTTATATGGATGGGGACGTATATGTGTGTCTGTAGAAAGCAAAAGCACCTAAGCAGCAATCTTTAACTAGGTACTGAAGTTGTAAATTACTACATTTAAATATTACAAAGATAGATTCCACCCACATAGAAAAGTCACAGTTAACTCTGATTATTGTCCACTTACTGTGTTCAAGAAGGCAGTTGTGTTTCTTGGCTTGAAAAAGGCTACTTTATACATTAGGTAGAGTTGAAGAGAGAGACTTTTGATTAAAAAAAGAAAACAAAAATCGGTGTGAACCCTTTTAGATTTACCTTCTTGACAAAAGGTTCATATGAGGATGGAGAAAGAATTTCTTGCAATTCTGGTCTGTAACTTGAGAAAAGTTGATTACTGCAGCATACACAATGTCTCTCCCCAGCCATGTAAGTGAACATACATGTAAACTGAGTATTTATGCTGGTGAAACAAAACATTGTATATATCCATGCTTTGAAATTAATAAATTGTAGAAAGCACTGGGATCGGGGTTCAAACTCTAGGTTATATGCAACTAGAGGTTGCATATAATCAAGTAACACAATTACAGAACACTTGTGTGATTGTTTATATACATAATGTATTCTGGTTTATGAGTAATCCTAAAATTGTTCCCTGTATCTCACACTACTCAGGTGTACATTTTTTTAATTTTTTTTTTTTAATTTTTGATTATTTTTTTTTAGAATTTAAGATCCTCATAATTATTTTTGGGTGCTTATGGGATCTATTATAGTTAAATTCCAAAAGTTTTTAAATGAAAAATTTATCAGAGGAAGCTGAATAAATAAAGAAGTAGGCCCAGAGCTGTAGCTTCAGAAGTTGTTTCTGGTGTTTTTACAAAAAAACCCACAGTTTAAAAAGCCACAGGGTAAACCAACTCAATGCTGAGCTTCTCCAGAAAGTGAAAACCTGTCTGTCAACCATGAATTACAGCAATCTTAAAACATATACTACAAACATTTCTAGTTTACCTTAGGGATCAGATTAAGCCAGACTACAAATATTTGCAGTCCATTACACATGTTTGGGGAGAGTTCTGACTTGTTTTTCTAAATAGCTTCAGTTAATTGGCAGTCAATTAACTTGAGATTAAAAAAAAAAAAATCACCAAGGAGTGAACAGGCACAGTTCTACAGGAAAATTACTTTAACATGAAGACACGTGCAAATAAAATCTCAAAGACATTATTTGCAGAAAAGGAAAACTTTGGAAAAACTTCCCTTGGATAGCAATTTGTGTTTGTTACCTTGTAAGTGCCCTAGCATCACATCAGGATATGTGTTTTACGAATGTAAGGCCTGTGCTCCTGGAGGGGTCTGGCTGTGGGGCTGCAGAGAAGAGGTGCTGGGAGCACTGGTCTGTGCTGGGAGCACTGGTCTGTGCTGGCCCCACGTGTGTGCTGGTACTTCCTGGGCAGTCAGACACTTGGCCTTGAGCAAAACTGTGTCAGAGCTCAGCAGAATTTACCCCCAGCAGGAAATCTGGCATTATTTGGCCCTTAGAAACAGGAAGCCTAAGGATGATTTTCTTCCAAGTCACTTCTCTGAAGCTCATTTTACCCTTGGCTGGTGCAGCACAGGAGACAAGCCACATCTAGAAGCAGTGTCCACTCAGCTTCTCCCTTTCCCATCTTTCTCATAATTTTGGAAGAGAAGTTAATGTACACAACAGTTTGGTTTGGAAGTATTTTTTTCAAACTAATAATCCAGTTCTTTCCCATATAGCTAACTGCTTTGAGAGGTTTGTCTAACCATGTAAACAGTTTGGGTTTAAAAAAAGTTACCATTTTTTCTTTTACATTGTGATTGCAAAATGAAGTTCATGGCAATAATATATAATATGGATACAATTAAAATCTTTTTGTCGCCTTTGTGTGAGTTCAGCTACACCACTAAAAGAATGGGTTATGTACTTAAGCATTCAAAAAAAAAGGGATAACTTGTATTGATTTAATTGTATTTTTCAGTAGAGAGATCTTGCAAGTTGAACCCAGCACAAGGAATATGCATAGATGACACTGCACTTGACCTTGAAATTTCAAGACATACTCTTATGTTATAAGAAATTAAGCTAGAGAAAAAGGTCTAAATGTCAGCAAGAAAAGGGACTTTAACAAATGAAACCATACATAAAATTTGTTGCTGTGTTATTTCATGGTTGGGACATTACTCTTTCTTCCTGCCTTGCTGTCAGCTGGCCTGATGTACTTTTGTTCTGATTAATTGTGGTACCCTTTTGGATCAGACAGGCATTGCTGGTGGAGGCTTGCTAGGATGTGTGGCAAAGAAAATTTGTAGTTGCTGTCTGAACTTATAGGAGCAGAGATTGTATGGCATAAGATGGAGAAAAACTAATCTCACCAGGGCTGCTGCCATCTGATTTGGAAAAAAATATTTTTTAGCCTGACAGGGCATATGGTTGTCCTGGTTTCCTATTGCAATGCTCTAAGGACTGGATGGGAAATACCTGCAAGGAGTGATGGGAAATGTAGGAAATGTTTTGAATTGCCTTCAATATCCAGAACATAAGTGGAAGTCTTGAAAGTTTAAGGTTTGGGGGGAATTTTTTTTTTAAATGTATATTTTTTAAAATTCAGAGCTGATTCACACTGTCAGTAAACACCCTTTAACATCTTCTGGTTGCTTCCCCCATCTCTGGTTTTCATTAATTTTTTGTTTTCTCATTTTGCTTGATTTAAGGTCCATGGCTAAGCTGTTTCCAGCATTCATGGGCACAAGTCTGTCAGAAATCCAAGAGGCTTTCTTATTCTACTTTACTTAAGTCCTTAAGTCCTCAGCAGTTAAGTAACCTCGTGGTAGGTAGTGTGGGAACATTGATCACTGTAGACTTTGTTCTTTTGTCTCGGTGGAAGAACTGTGTTGTGGTCCTAAACCACTCCCAAAAACCTGACCATTAGGTAAGAACTCAGACCAGGCTAGCAGCGTGTACATATGATTTACAGGGGAAATCCTTGTCCTTATTCCTTATTGGTATTTTAACTATCACCTTACAGCCCCCGTTTGTCCTGTAGACCCCATAAACTTTGTGGGTAGTCTTGCATGGTTTACCAGCTTTTGCCACTCTTCCAAGTGCTCTGATGGGACTTAAAAGTCTTTGATTTTATTACAGGAATGCATGCTTATAGCAAGTGGCAGAGGGACATTTGGAGAGTGGGTTGCAATTTGACATCTCTACCACTAACTAAGCTGCTAGATCATTATCACTTGTGTTCTGCAATGATTATTACTTTCTGTAGCTCTGTCTTTGGGTTTAGTCAAGAAGAATTAAAGGGGATCTGGGCTGCATGCTCCCGGCTGTGAAGAAGCATCCTACACAAAGCAAATTATCTCTTAGACAAAGGAATAGCTCACGGCACCCTTTGTTTTACAGCCTGGCTGAAGCATCCTGAATTGGCCACAAAAATATTTTTATTTGTGTTTCTAATATAATTTTAAAAAATGAACAATGGCTAATTTCTCCAGTGCCTTGGGGATTCTTATATAAACATGTTAATTTTGAAAAGTGAATAATATGAAGCAAGACTTCAGCCCATTTGTTGAATGGGACCATACACTCAGTAAAATATCACTGCCTGTTTCCCTCCTTAGGTTTCAAACTGTACATGTCAGGCATGATAGACCCCTTCTTTCTTCAGCCTCCAGGGAGCTGTACAGTCCAGCCCAGTACAGTCAAGTCCGTGGAAAGAGTTCAACTTAAACTGGAGGGAAAAGAACTTTTTGCTGTTTCTGTCAGCTTTTCCTGAGCATGGTTATGGTGTGTGTCTCTTTGCCAGTTTAAGGGCACTGTTGATAACTCTGGCACTTTTTTGATAAAATAAATCAGCTCACTTTATTCAGTTAAAAACATTCTGTTTTGTTCCTAATGACACAAGTACATAAATCTGTATATGAATGGGTAGCTATTAATTGGTACAGTTCTGCCCATTTGGGGAAAAAAAAATCACAGAATTAACTAGGTTGGAAAGACCTTGGAGATAATAGAGTCCAACCTATGACCTAACACCACCTTGTCAACCAGACCATGGCTGACTAAGTGCCACATCCAGTCTTTTCTTAAACACCTCCAGAGTCAATAACACCACCATCTCCCTGGGGAGCCCATCAGGTAAAGGCTTTCTGTATTCTTGCAGGACTGGATCACAGACAATGTTAAGTTGGGCCAAACCTTAGAAATAAATTATTGTGCTTAATATAATGATGGAAAAAGTGTAAATATCCATGTGGAGAAATGTGATGAATTAAAATGAGTCACATAAAAGCAAATATTTAACAAAAAGAGTGGGAGGTGTCACTGTGTTCAAAATCATCTCTAAGTCATCATACACAATGCAAATTTGCAGGAAATATTTGTCATATTGTCCTGAAAAACATTTGGGCTGTTTATAAATTTAAGTGGGAAATCACAGGCTTTGTACCTGGTAAATTAGGTGGTAAATCTTTGCAAATTCATGTGTAGGAATAGATTTTTCTGCATTTTTTTGTACTAGAACTAGAGAAGCTAGAACAGGATGATTGATCTGCCAGTCACCTAGGACTTAGCAATCATTAGGGAAGGTGGAGGTTGAGCAGTTCTAGGAGAAAACAGATAGTGGCTTAAAGTAACTTGTGCAGCACCAAAGACACTGATTGCAGTGGGCCAAATGTGCAAAACAAAGCTGTAAGACAGCATCCATCTCTGTGGCAGGGAACAAAATAGCTTCTGTGGAAAAATGAGTGTTTAGAAGATATGTTTAATATCTTGAGGAGAGTATTTTAAGGTGAGGAGTGCGATCAATGAAGAATGAGGAGGTAATGTGAGCATAGCAAAAGGCAAGTAAGATGTCTATGAAGAAAATCTATTTTTATGTATAAATGAGGTAAAATGTGGAATTAGAAAGGCTACAAGTTCACAGAAATCACATTTGGAAAGAGGCATAAATGGGAGCATATGCTATGTGAGCAGTGGAGGAAGAGAAGGGTAGGTTTTAGACATACAGGAATGATCAGTAAAAATAAGACATAGGTAAGGATATATGAAGGAACTGAAACTGCAGTGTCTAAGGAGATTGAAAACTGCTTTCCTGGGAAAGGATGAGGAGGTGAAAAGGAGGTGTCTGCATCCCTCTGGAGCAGAAGCACCTGGTCTGACTGTGTGGGGGAGGCTGTGCACGTGCTCTCCAAGCTGTGCCTTCTCTTGAGAGATGCAAAAACTGTTTCTTCAGACTCTTGGGTCAGCTCTTCCTGCACTTTATGGAAGGGAATGGGAGACAAGAGAAAGAAAAGCAAAATGTTTTCTCCCTTTATATAACAAATACTCACTGTTGGATTATGCATGACAGAACATAGGTAATAGAAGTGTCTGAAATACCTTCAAATTAATTAGATTAAACAGAGAAGAAATGTAAAACACTTGCCATGTGCATTTCAGAAGAAGTTAAAACACTGTTTTCTTGGTTAGACCATTCTGGTTTTTCTGTATTGTGCTGAGAACAGACTGCTGTGCCCTTTAGGGGAAGGGAGAACTGCAGCAAAGCCAGCCATGGTTCAGGGCAGCATACTGCTCTTGACTTCTTGTGCAGTTGCATGAGGGTAAATGTGCTGGATTTTTGATGCCAAGTATGTTGACATTGAAGCCCAGCACCCGTTAGGAAGTTTCTGCTTTGTAGTGACTTGAAGTTACAGAGCCTGAAAATACTTCCTTCAACAGAAAAGTAACTGAAGTCTTATTTAATTGTTTTTTTTTTTCAAACACCACCAGAAAAAGATTTCATTGCACTAGCTGAAATGCAATCAAATTAGAACTGGCAGAGTGTCCAGAAGATATTTATTCTCTAAGGATATTTGTCATTAGCACCAAGAGTAATTTGGATTCTCCATCGGATTATACAATGGGCTACTGAACATTAGTTTCAGCACTATAGTAGTAATAGAAAAATAACTGCTTAAACCAGAATTAGGTGGGAATGTAATGCTCCCTTCATGAAAAATTTAGTCATTAATTTTATGTTGATATCTTTTTAGCATTATTAAACTGTACACTGGAGACAGTGGTTCCATAAAACACATTTTTCCTATAGGAGCTGTATGACTTAGATGACTGCAGCCCAGTATGAATTAGAAAGAGTAATGAAAAACCTTAAGATGACTAATGCTATAATCAGGTGTGCAAAGAGCATTGGCAGGTGAACACCGACTAATAGAGTATTTGTGTTTGTGTGTGTGCGTGTACATTCATACCACATATTCATTTAGTTTTGTGCTGGGTTGCATGAAGCCTCTGAACTGTTAATTAGGAGATTTTCTAATGTAATATAATCTCTTTAAGCATATCATGGTGAAGTGGGGCCTACATGCAGACATGCATTTCTTCTTTACACAACATACTTAGCCTAAAGAAAAGACCTGTGTTGTATTTCACAGAGCAGAAGTGAAATTGTTCTACAATGTTTATAATTTTGATGTAACTTAATTTTTTTTTTCTTACTGTATAAGTCTTAGTTGGAAAGATGACTTCCAGTTCACTTTTGGCCCATGTGACTAAAACAAGCACATTTTAATAATATATGTCTGCATTGCCCTGAGTTCAGAAGAGCACTGACAGATGACATCTAGGATTTTTAAAGCTCTCAGCTGGATTTCACTGATGTCATCAGGTGTCAGGTTTTCTATTTGGTATATGATGGGTTTGGTTTTTTTTTTTTTTTTTATGTTGTCAGTCCTTGTCTTTCCTTTCTTTTAAGTGAAATGATTATGCAAAAGCCTTCTTCATGGCCAGCAGCCTAGAAGGCTTGTTCTTCAGGTGTGTGCACTTAATGATGACAGGAAAAAGAAGCAAGAGACATCTATAAGGATATTTAAAAAGAGAAGACCACAGTACAGCCAGTCCTTAGAGAAGTAACTCTAGGCTCTAAATGGATCAATCAGCAAATAAAATTACAGTGAGTGATGGAATTGTCAAAACTGTTCTTGCAGTACCTCAAAAGTTTGTTGAAGCTGTGGGCATTGCAGGCTGTAGCTTAGAAAATTAGTCTCTTTTTCAGAAGTGTTTTTGCAAAGTAGTATTACATTGCCCTGTGATCTGGCCACTGCAGATGTCTCATCTGAGAGGACTTTGTGTCTCTTCTGCATCACACTCATGCTTGGTCCAGGTCCCTCCACCACACCTACTCAACTGAGAGGAAACCTTTCTTCCCCAAAGAAAATCTTTTTCCCCTGCCCCAAGCAATGACATGAGGTGACAGAGTAACCTGGCCATGCCCACTCCTAGCTACTGCAAAAAATAACCCTGTTCTGCCCACAACCAGAGCAAAAATATAAGGACAAATATTAGAAGGTGATCCCAAGCCTGCATTTCGATATGGATTCATACATGATACTTTCCATGCCCTTGCTGGACTACAGAATGTGAAGAAACCAAAGTACAATAAACCAGAGACCTGCTGGAGGGACCAATCAAAGTCCATGCTGGTATTTCTTCTGGTTGATTGGTACTGGCTTTCTGGTCCTAATTGAGCTGTTAGAAGCTGGGCCAGGTTTGAAATAGCACAAAAGTGCTTGCAGCATTTCCTAGTGCTTGCTCTGTGGTTGAAATGGTGATTGAGAAAAAGGTGGGAGGCTATTCTGTTTGGCCTGGGCTCCAAATAATTTCCATGCCTAAAATACATTACAACCTGTAACCAAAGGTTTATACAAAGCCAGTTGGCCTTTGTAGCTTTTTTGTTTTTTTTAATAATTGTGGCGAATGTGCTGATGCCAGCACTTGGATAAGGCACATTGGCTAAAATCATTGCAGTGCAGTAAAACTTGTGTAAGAGTTGGTTGCACTACAAAAGAACTGAATCATCTCAGATATTTAGGGCAGCACTGGTGTACTGCCATTGGAAATCTTGGATTGAATGAATTTTGAGCTCTGGAATGCAAGATGAGAGTGATTTGTATTTGGAATTGTAAATTTTACGGGAGGGCTCAAAGCAATGAGCCACTAAATGTGTCATTCTGGTTTTGGGTGGTAAAATTCATAAATTGAATGCTGGTGTTAGAGATACTGTTGAAATACAAGAAAAGCCTTATTGTTCTAATAATTACTCTCTCTCGCTCTGTATCATTTAAGAACATTTGCCTACTGGCTTTCCCAGTTTTCTTTGCCTTCTTTCTTCTACAGATTACAAAATGCTACATGCATTCCCGCAGGCTGCTTTATATTTTTTCTACAATTCCCTGTTCAGCAGCCAGGGCTGTTTATGGCCTGAATGTCAGATGGGTGTGCACACACAGTTTTACCTACAAGCAAAGAGCAAGAGAGAGTTTTCATGGAGTGACACTTGCATGCATATGCTTACTCTGTGGGAGAGTTTATATAAATCTCATTTACAGAATTATGTACCTGGCAGCAAGTGATAGATGGCAAGCCTGTGACAGCAATGCTTGGCATCAGCTATGCAAAATATGCTAATTCATAAAACAAACCAATATCACCCATGTAAAAGCTTTAAGAATCATAATTAAAAAATACCTTTTGCACAGTAGTTATTCCAGAGTGCAAATGTATATCCTGTTGTGACAGTTTGGAGGTTTTGGCCCCTTACGACAAGGAAGACACTGAGAGTGCCCAAAAAAAGAGCAACAAAGCTAGTGAGGGGTCTGGAGCACTGTTCTTAGAAGCAGCTGAGGGAGCTGATATTGTTTAGCCTGAAGAAAAGGACAACCTTATCACTCTGTACAGCCACCTGAAAGGAAATTCAACTTGCACCACGGAAGGTTTAGATTGGATATTAGGAAAGATTTCTTCGTGGAAAGAGTCATCGAGCATTGGAAAAGGCTGCCCAGGGAAGTGTACCTCCCTGAAGATATTTAAAAAATATGTAGGTATGGAGCTTAGGGACATGGTTTAGTGGTCGACTTGGCAATGCTGATTTAAAGTTGGACTTAATGATCTTAAAGGTCTTTTCCAACCTAATTAATTCTGTAGTTCTTTATAACACTAATGGAAGTTGTTGCACAGCCCAAGCCAGTGTGGGCTGAAAGTGACAACTTGGTGGTCCTGCAGCTGCACCTGCCGTGGCTGTTCTCACTGCTGGGCTGGATGGGCACATGTCCCAACAGCCAGCTTGGCTCCAGCACATGGTTGCTGGCTCCAGTGGGCTCAGGAGGGAAGGGGGAAGTTTGGGAAGCCCCATGGGAAGAAGCTTTGTGCAGGATCTGTGGGGAAATGCAGTGGTGAGGGCAATGCAGTTGCAGGAGTTGCTGATTACACCACACTGAAGAACTCTGGGCATCATAAGGAGGGGCTGCTAGACCCAGTCCCATTAGCAGCCAGGCTCGTTCACCCACCTGCAATACAGTCCTAGGTCTTGTGGCTGCCCAGGTCTAGGCTAACATGGATGGCTGTGTTACACTGTCCCTCAGCTTTTGGAAACCTCTTGGACCAGCCTTCTTTCTACTATGGCGACCTGCCCAGTGGCTGCCCAAGAGAGGGTAAACTTTAAAATTGACGCAGCAAAGAAAATCAAGACTTCACAGATGTTGAACAGAAAGAAAAAAGAACAAAAACAGAGCTGCAGATTACCATGGCCATAAAAGTATGTCTTAAAATCTCACTGTTGGGGCAAGAAACAGCTGATTCAAGTACTTATCATTACTGAATCTTTTTTTAACATAGCTCTAAGTTTGACAGATCTTGTGGTTAATTGATTTAGACCTAGAGGAAGACCTCAATTGAGACTTTGGTTGTTTCCTACTTCATACAGCTTAGCCTAGAGATGAAACCTACTTCTGTCAGAGTCCTTAATTTCATTTTCTCAGCACCCGCAAGACAGCAAAATGTGCTGTAGAAACAGAATTTGCAAGTGAACTCAGTTGGCAGAGCAAATATAAAAAAGCCTTGCAGGTGTGCAAACGCTCTCAGCTGATGCTGGACTGCTGCTGTATTTCTTGGCACTGAGGTAACGCACAGCAGTGTTTTCTGGCCTGTCCCTAAACCAAGAATTTAGTTTGTCTTGGGAGGGGCAAAGTAGAAGGCAGGATTTAACATATGGAAAGCTGTGCCCCCTTCAGCCAGGGCTCACCCACTCTTGCTGAAGGAGATGCCCTCAAAATACCATTGGCACCCTGTCACCAGAGCTGTAAACAGCTGTTTCCAGTGAGCTACATGACAGGTTATTAATTAGATGTTGCACATCCCATAGCAGGTGGTGAACATGCTCCATCACTGTCTGTGTCAGACATGGGACAAGATGATTCACAAGGCTTATTTTATCTTTCCTGAGTAGCTTCATGTAAAAGCCCAATGTGGCAGGTGGGAAGGAGAGTGTGGAAGGCATCTGGGATTGCTGTGTGGCATCTGTGAGAAGCTGCTGTATCTGGGTCAGACAGCGTCCTGTCAGGAAATCCGTAGAGGAGGAACAACTGATGTCCCTCCATGATCTATTTATCCCTTCTCAGAATCAAAGGAAAGTGAGGCTGAAAGAGATCATGTACTACAGAGGTTCCCTGCACCTCAGCTGCTTTGTGGAGCCACTAGCAGTTGCAGTAGCTCTTCCTTATCCCAGACCATATAGCTGCTTTGACATTGGAAGCAGGGGAAGAAGGGAGGGAGTGGGGAGTTAGGGTTGTGGAATGTGTCACAATCTGGAAACACCATCTTCTGCTGCCTCTTAAAAACCTTGAGTGAAGCAGATTTTCTAGCCTTCCTAGGAAATCTCTTCTGATGCCTCTCCTTCCTCATCACCAGAAGGTTTTGCTGTTGCAAGAACATGGAGATGTGCCCAGAGGCAAGAGGATGCCTGGCTGTGAGACCTGTGGAGGTGGTTCCTGGGAAGATGTCTAGGGGTTTGAGCAGGCAATAGGAGGTTGAAAAACTGAGATCAGCTGTGGGAACCTCTATGCAGTGTGGAATCTATTTGCAATTAGCTGGTTACATTGCTGGTACCGTTATGTGACCATTATGCTCCATCTGCCTCACCCTGCCTCCTTGTTGATCTGTCTGTACCTGGTTTCAACAGTGGCAGAGGGAGAGAGGCAGAAATCTGATCTGTCTGGGACTTCAGGCTGGTGGTGAGTGCAGGTGACTGCCGCCTCAGTCCATGCACTGTCAGCCTTGCATACGCAACCCACGGCTAAATCATGCTGTAGTCTCTGTACCCCGGTTTGTCACCTGCAAAGCAAAGGTAGCCCTGTCCTGAGTGCTGGGAGTTTTGCTAGACTATGTCAAACTTCCAAGTCAGAGGTAATCAGTAGCCTCCTAAAAGGTAGAGTGTGGCAGCCAGAGGAAAGGCAATGGCTCTTCGCCGGCTAAAAACAACCAGTGCAGTGGCATCTAGTGCACAGTGGGCAGAATTACAGATGTCCAGCAGCCCCCCAGCTGAGCTGGGTGTCACTGAGGGAGGACTGTAGGCTGCCTTTTGAGGAATCTCTGGAGCTGGGAGTGTATCTGTTCCTCTCCTTCTCTGTTCTCCTGAGTGGAGCAGGGGGCCTCAAGTTTTAGGGCAGCTCAGAGCACAGCAAGCTGCTGATGTCTTTTGCTTATGAGCACTCAGTCATTCAAATGCAAGATTCTGGTGTAGGGTTAAAAAAAAAAAAAGGATCATCTAGTTCAGGCATGTGCAGAGAAGAGTGGGTATTGTCAGTGTTCCTGGTGGCAGGAGCTGCTGATGAGCCAAAGAAGTTGTAGGTGTTTTAACAGACAGGGGATTAATGTCCAGGCATGCAGAATCTCAGTCACAGCAGCAGCATGTGCTGTCCCTTCTTGAACTGAAATGCACTGTGTGCCGAATAGGCATGTCACAGAGTCTGGCATGAGTCTGGCCACAAAAGCCAGTGCAATGCCACATTCTACTCTTTTTTTCACATACCAAAACAAAATCAGCATGTAAAATGGCAATGAGCAGTCCTGGGTCAGCATTCTTGAGCAAGGAGACACCAAAAAGGACAGTGATGCAAATAAGAAATGTGATGAGTCACTGTTAGGTACAAGTGAAAGTCTATTTCCAGTTTTATTTTGGTTCTTGCATTGTGAAGTAATCCTGGTGGGTGTCACAATGTGTTTATTTGTGTAGGGACCTTGTGTGCTCATTTTGAGCAGCAAAAATGTACGTACATACATGTGCACACATGTGCTGTGTTGTGTGTATGCTGTATTGAATTTTCATAGCAAAGTACAGGTCATATCTTATTAATACCAAGAACTGTTTTGTTGTTGGGAGGTTTTTCATATATAAAATGTATGTGAATGTTCTAAATAAGCATAGAAATGTGAAAGAAAAAGTTTACCATAGAATAAATACATTTTTATCAATGGAAGACTTAATTTTGCTCTTACTGAAGTCAATGGTAATCCTTCCATTGTAGTGGTCTAAGCAGCATTGACCCTAGAAACCTTCAGTTTCGAAATGATCTCCCATTAATGACAATAGGTCAAGAAAACTTTTATGGAAGTACTGGAAACTCTTGGATTTTGCCCTAAAGAAGTGGGAGTCGAAGTGCCCTCCTAGCAGCATGGAAAATCAACCACATCCTTATTCATTTTCCTTTGCTGAGTATTAGCACATATGTACAGCTTGTAGGGACTGGATGAAGCCTTCCAATCCTATTGATTCTGGGTCTGAAGACTCAAGATTCTTAAGCATGCAAATCAGAGCTGCCTAACACTGAAGAGGAAGGGAATAATAAGTTTGTGAAAAACTTAGCTTCATATGTCACAAAATGGTACATTTATTCTATTGGAATAATTTGCCAGATAGTGTTATTTTAGAAATTTAATGAATTCTTTACTCTCCATGATGAGACTTGTCCAAATGTCTCTTAGTTTTAAAATACCGCTTTATCTACCAAGCTACTTAAACATTTCTGACCCTTTCACTCTGTTCCTGCAAACCCAGTTTTCATCCACCCTGATGTACATGGCCTTCCTTCCTTTCTGACAGGAGTAAAAAAAAATGGAGGCCAAACTGAATATTGCTTTTAAAGTGTTATTTCCCTGAGCTGTAATATATAGTTAAGAATCTGTTTTCTCAAGACAGAGAATGCTCTAAAGATTACCCACATCTGTTTCTCTTGTCTGTACACATCTCATTCATCTGATCACAGGTGATCCATGGGAGAATTTCTAGATGGAAGGGGGATGCGGTGGGTGCTTTGGGGAAGTGCCTCTTCATCCAGGCTGGGTAAGATGGACTTGAAGGTATGCTTTGCTTCTGGAAGCAGAGGAGATAAGAACCAGTTTGTTTTCTTTCTTTGTTT
This sequence comes from Vidua macroura, assembly GCF_024509145.1. NCBI lineage: Eukaryota > Metazoa > Chordata > Aves > Passeriformes > Viduidae > Vidua > Vidua macroura. Next base: position 66,130,657 of record NC_071573.1, on the reverse strand, counting down.
TTGTATTAAAGGATTATTTTAAAAAGAAAAAAGAAAAAAAGAAAAGCGGATTTTATAGTAAATGACGGATTTCTTTTGAGTTCTTTATAATTCCTTTGGCTATCGTCAGATTGGGTGTTGCAATAGCATCGCAGTAAGTATTTATTTATAAGATGGAAAAATATTTGATGATACTAGCTGCACAGTTGCTTATCTGGTGGAAACAAATTTTAAAAGTTACAGTGGTTGTGAATTGAATTTTTTTTAAAGCTCTGCTTGAGATCAAAGGTAAAATCCTTCAATTTCTCAGAAAAACAGCCACAGTGCTGCAAGAAGAACTCAGTTATCAATAGCTCTTGGAGAAATTGTTTTCAGAGTTAGCACAGCTTCACTTCATAGCTATCTTTTCTATCTGAAGCCTGTACTTGAAGCATCTGCAGCTGCCTGTACATTGCTTTTGACTGCAGTTAGCTAGGATGAAAAAACTTAATGGTGCTGGATGCTAAATTTATTACGTGCAAAACTTTTCCTGCTGCCTTCCGGTGTAAGCAGCACACATCCTGCACCTCCTTTCCATTTCTTGTGTCTACCACAGACATATTTCTCTCATTAAGTAAGATGAAGTAAGTTTTCATAATTAAAAAAAACCAAACCAATATGCTTTTCTTAATAATAACCCATTCATAGTTTCAATAAGGAAGCAGTCTAATTATGGTAATTTTTTATTCCATCTGCCTCAGCTATTGGCAAGTCTGAGATGGGCAGATGTAAGGTAGGGCTGCAGTGTGCACTGCACCAGCAGAAAAAGGCAGAGCTCAAGTCAAAGGTGCTTGCTGAGATGGGAAAATAGCACCTAAGAGAAGAGGTTACACGTCAAGGGAATCTGAGAGGGGTGGGAGAAGACCCCGTCTTGGGTAGTAAAAGTGCAACAGTTTTATATTGTCTTTCTGAATGTGCATTGCCTGATGACTTTCAGGTTTCCTTTTAAATGCCTTCTTACTTGGCTATTTTAATCACTTTTCCTAGTACTCTTCTTCACTTTGTAAAGGCATTGCAGATTTCAGGGTAGATTAAATGGCTGTTTAAATAGTGTCTAAAAAAAGAAAAGGTGTGAGACAGGAGTGCTCAGAAAGTACATTTTTCTGACTTCTGTGGAATTAATCTTCTATGTCTGGAAAATTAGGATTTGAGCTGTAAGGAGGTTGCAGATTATAGTGCTGTGTGTTTATATGATGAATGAAACTCCAAATCATAGCTTCCTAAAATATGGACAGATGAGATGTGTTACAGTCATGAGAAAATTTCATATGAAGATCTGATACTTCTCCAATGTTGTTGGATATATAATGCCATTTATGCTCTCTATTATTTAATCCATAAGTGTCCCCTGGCTTTTGTTTATGAAAACTTGGACAAAGTCTTTAAGCATTAATGAAGTGACAGTAATGTGATAACACAAGGGAGTGGAGAGCCAGTGGGTTTGAACAGCCTGTATTGACACTGGTGGAGACAGAGGCAGAGGTCAAGAGCCAGTAGAGTAGCACTGGGCAGAGAAATCTTCTGTTCTTAAGGAGCGCTCTGGCAGAGATGTGCAGCTGAGATGGTACCTGGTCACCATCAGAGCAACATAAAGACACCAGAAGAGTAGTGAGGTGTCTACTCACAAATCTACTGTAGCTGTTGTGTGGATTGGATTGAATTAAGAACAGAGCAGACATCACTAGCCTGAACCTAGTTGACCTAAGAAGCACTGTGGGAGCAAAGAGCATGGCAGCTTGAGTCAGCAGTTATTTAGGTAAGAGGATAGGGCAGGACAGAAGCACAGTTCATGCAATTCTCCTTTCAGTAAGCCAGCAATGTGCATTGTTCACAGTACAGTCTTGAAAGAAAGGTTCAGCTGCTGTACCACAGAGCTCTAACATGTGATGGCACAGCAGGAGTTTTGCTAGGGGTGTGCTCAGTGCCTGATGGCTGTGTTGTCACCTGCGATTTCTTTGTCTCTGTTTGTTGTTTACTTGACTGATGGTACCTGCAAATATTTGTACACCTGCAAATATTATAGCTTTTGGTGTGCCTGGTGACAGCCTGCTATGACTCTCAGGATCAGTGTGTCCAGTCAGTTAGGACTAATCCCCTCTCAGAAGCCCAGGGTGTTCCTTTTCTAGTTCATCTTGACTTCACTGTCCTTGTGCTAGACATTGTACCCCTGCTGTTTTCTGTCAGTTGGTGACTGTTGAATTTTTTACACAGTACATGACATCTGCTCTTCTGTTGGATGCTGGTATAGTGCTATAGAGCTAACTTGTAGCTCCATGGCTCATAGGACTGTGCTACTGCTGGAAGCAGAACTGTTTGCATCATCGCTAAAATAGTGGGAAGACACCATGACACGTTTGTAAGGCTTCTTTCTAATCTTCTTTTCCCCTAATTTTCCCTTTCTTTTTCTCTCCGGCTAACCCTGTTGAAAACAACCAGGGCTGCCTTTTTTCCTTCTTCTTTCTTTTCCCTTACTAGTTTTTCTTTGTGTGGTGGGATAATTATGCCAAATTGCCAAATATAAAATACCATGCATTGCATATATTTTGGCATATATATAGTGTTAACTCATATGTAATATGGAAGGATGGCAAGTGTGTTTTCAGGATTCAGCTGAAACAAAGCTTAGCATGCCTGCAGCTCAGGGTTTCCTTTTGGTCCACATGTTGCAAATGATCAGTTTGGTAGTCCTTATGCAAGTATATTTGGCCAGCTCCTATTGTATTTGAGAAAAAATGAGTTTTGCTTCCTAAATTTGAATGGACAATGTCCTCCCCCAAGACTGAAAATTGTACTTCTCTTGTTTAATGGCTAAGCAGTATTTGCTGTTTATTTTAAAAATTTTAGTAGAAGTTGGCCCTCCCCCATGCCTGCCTTCATGCCAAGAGCAGGCATTTCTGCAGCGGTGACTACTGTAGGTTGCTTTGGCTGTGAGATCCTGAAAAAGAATGTCTCTTGAGTGGTTTGTTGGGTTTTTTTTTTCTCCCCTCATTTCTTTTCTTCTGGTTCGTATGAATGCCTAAGCACAATCTGGCTCATCATCAGGATGTTTTATCTTGGTGTTGACAAATGCCATCTTCTGTGCAAAATTTTTCTTTTGAAAAAAGAAAATCCAGCTGTCTCAGTGGGTAGATGCAGCTGTCAAGTTGCAAGTGTCAGAGCCTGCTGTAGGTGCATTGAAGACTGCTGGATGGGGAGTGAGTCCCTTTCATTGCACACCTGTGCAACACAACCATGGAAATAAATGGGCAATAAATAAGAGGGCAATTTTTGAAGTTCTTTCTGAATGTGTATTGGCCTTGAGTTTCAGGACCTTGGTTAGTTTGGGCTTTAGAAATTTAACAGTAGATATGTTTAAAAGGCAATAAAAAACTGGGTGTAATGCTAAACTAGAAGTAGGGTGGTATTTGTGAAAAGGAGCTGCTTCCAGAAGGAACTTAAGCAAAGGGGAGGAGTAAGGGTTTTGTATGAAAATAAATGTAATAAAATTTTGGTCTGACAAGACCTGGTGCCTGTGCTTCTCTGTTGTTGCTGTGTTTTAGTTAGTCATAAAATAAATGACCAGTGACAAATGCCTGCTCTCTGTAGTTACTTGTACAGTGGCATGTTTTAGGGTTGCTCAATGGTTGTGCTCTGAAAATGAGAGCAGTTCATGGACTGAAATGAATATTTGTTCTCCTACAAATAACAGAGGTCAGGCCACGCACCCCAGGCCTCTCTTGCTCACCCACCTCTTTCCTTTCTTTAAGCCAAATCACTCTGGCCTTGCTGTCACCATGAGCTGGGCAAAGGGAAATTTTCTCACCTGATTTCCTTTTCGTAAAGTTGTGTTATTGCCTGGCAGCCCATCACAGGCAGGAATGCTCCTGTTTGTCCACACACAAGCCTGCCTGCCGTCTGCCTGTGGGGACTCCTGGTGCCCCTGAGCAGCACTCCTATCCTCCCTCCCACCTGGCAACAGCCCACAGAAATACAAGCCTAGCAGTCCATAGGTGCATGTGGAGCTCCTGTTCAGCACTGACATGCCTCCCACCATCTTTAGCTTGGATCCAAGCCCCGCTAGTTTTCTCTCCACAGTTGCAAATAATTCCTGGACTAATAGTTCATAGTCCCTTGGCTGTGAGCCAGGACTCTGTGCCCACAGCATCCTTAGTGTTGTCTAGTGATAAATCTGCAATCCTGCGGTTGGGGACAATGAGGGAAGAGTGGGGTGAGCCTTTAACAAAAGGTTAACTGCAGCACTGTGTCCTGTGACGCTGTTTACTTCTCATCATTAATGCTCTCGCTCAAGTAGATGGTTGGAGTTTAGTGCTGGACTTCATGGATGCCTTCAGCCTCATCTGCTCAGTTTGAGGCTTTCTAGCAAGCTTCTCAGAGAAAGTGGAAGCAGAGGATTTCAGCAGGAATTTCTGAGAGGCTAAGCTGGGCACAGCTGAAAAGCAGACCACCCATTGCCTCCCATTAAAGCTGACCCAACCATCTCTACTCATTGTGAAAGTACATGACACAAACCTTCCAGTCTTCCTAACTTTTTCAATGTCTGATAGATTCCTCTTCTTAATAATAGCGCAGGAAATTCAAACTATCTCTGGACAATTGCAGCAATTATTGGGTGGTTAAAATTTAATATCTTATCCTGCTATTTGTGGTATGATATTGATACCCACAGGTATTTTTCTGCCATGTATTATTGCTTAATTATATCAGTTATGAATCAGTCAAAAAAAGCAGCTGAATGGACATAGAATTAATTCTCAAGTTAGATGTATAAAGGGATAGAGGAAAGAATAATGTTGGTGCTTAGCTTCTTCTAAGGCAGGCTGACCGCTCACACTGAAAATAAAGGGCAGAGACTTCAAAATGGTAATTAAAATGTGAGTTAAATGAGGCTACTACGCACTGTAATCAGAACACTAAATTTCAAATGTTTCATCTTACTTTTTGCTTTTCAAATATATGTCAAGCTGCAGATTTTTTTGTGTCACTCAGTGTAGTACCCTGGATATACAAATAGAATTGTGTAATATTATATATTGTATATTGTAATTTGCATAGTGTAATATGTATATTGTGTAATATGCCAGCTATACATGACAAAATCTTAAATCTCTTGCTATTCAATTCCTCTTTTATGTTATTCTTCCATATAATCTCTTAAGTCTTATTTCCAAGTTTCATTAGTAAGAAGAAGGAGAAAGCACATTGTTTTGGAGGGTAGATAATAAAAAGGCAGTTCTATTTCCCAGAGTATGTGTCAGGTTGAAATATGTATTTACAAAGAAGGAGAAAAAAAAATTTTTTTCTAAGAACAGAGCAGTACATGCAATGCCACCTGGGGAGAGGAAGAGTTATAATGATCACATTAAAATGAATCTTAAAAATGTGAAATTAGTAATCCTCCAACCCTACACGTGACTGAAATGTTAATGTACCCAAAGGAATACCCAAACATCCATTCACACTCTAGTTTTTGCTCTGTGTGCCTTTGATTGCAGCATCAACAGGTCATAGTAGAAGCCCATGCTCAGGAAAGAAGGTTCAGCAAATCTGATGAGGGATCATACTCCAGTCTGTCACATCACAGGTGCAGGTTCCAACCTTTAACTTTGAGAATGCAGGTGGGCAACTAGTAAATCAGGGAATACCTAAATGCAGAACTTGGGTTGCCTGAGAGAGCTTTGAAGACTGACAAGGAGATGGGTGACCAATTTCGCATGAGCGGAGCAGGAAGTAGACTAGGGCTCAAGTAGGTTGAATAAAACCAGTCAGTTGTGACTCATCCTGCTTGTTAGACATACAAATATAATTCCTTACAGCTGATCTGGAGGCCCTGCAGCATCTTTACTGCATTCACTAGCACCTTATACTTTCTGACCCACACATTTCTCCCAAGACCCTCAGCTGCCCTGCTGAGGGCATTACTCCTGCTTTGTTAGACAATGTCTGCCCCATGATAACAGCAGAGCCTCTATGGCTTAATGCAGAGTTTCAACACTTGCTGATAGAACAGGACACCAGGGAAATTGTTCTCCCTTCTTACAGAAAAAAAAAAAAACCCAATCTCTGATTTTGTTCAAGCTTTTCCATTTTAAACAGAAGTGGATGACACCAGGGACACAAAGGTTGTCCTTAACAAATAGGGATTGGATGTGGACCTCTGGAAATCTACACTTGCTAAGGTCCACAGCCACCTTAGAATCCTTCAGGTCACACACACATTTGCAGTGCATGAAAGAAGAGTCATTACGCTCATCTGTTCTGTGCTCAGGGTATAAAAGATGCCTCTCAAGGTCAATTACTATGTCAACAAAAGTAAGAAGGTACAATTTTCAAGTTGGTTGAAATTGAGATATCTCAGTGGACCTAATGGAGTGGATCACTTACACATGAAGCTTAACAATCTAGCCTACAGTGTTAGAGTTTATAAATTGTGGAAAAAAGCACCAAATCTTTCAGAGCTGTGCTAGCCAACAACACGAGTGCTGTTGTCCATTGAAATGTCCTTGGACTGTAGTTGTCCATTGAAATCCATCTCTGAACAGTCCTGAGGGTGCCATGGGGAAAAGCAATATTTTTTCAATGTGTGAACTACACGTAAGATGTATCACGATCATTTTCTCCAGAGTCTGAAATTAATGGGTTTTTTTGGCTTTTTTTTCTTTTTTCTTTTTTTTTTTTTTTTGGTTTTTTTTTTTTTTTTTTTTTTGTCTATAAATAGTTCTAATTTTTAAGGTGAATTTTTCAAATCATAGTTTGGCCTATTGGTATATTTCAGCTAAGAGTTATTTTTTCTTCTATGCTTAGTTGGTTTTGTGTCTTTTTTGTGATCTCAGTATGAATAGAGATTTGTTTCTTTTTAATAATAAGATTTGGACTGCAAAACATGGGCAAATAAATTGGATTTATATATATGTATATAAATACACAAACCTATATATTATTTTTTATATCAAGCAGAGAGAGACGTGACCAAACAAATCCAGAGATTGTAAAAGACTGGGGAAAAAAACCTCACAGCAACAGTAGCAGGGAGATTATGTTAGCATAATGGAGAGAACTTGATAAATAATGGTCAAAAAGGTAGAATTTAATTTTATTGATAGCATACGCATGTAGTTCATGTCTCCAGGCTTTTGAGTACAGAACTTCAAAGCAGCCAAGCTGTGACAGTAACTGATAGTGGGGAAGACAAGTAAGCTGAGGGGTAGAAAGATAGAAACAAGTGGTGTTTTAGCTGACAAAAGCCCAGGGATGTTTATGTGATCTCAAAACACCATCCCTGTGCAATACATAGGGATGGTTGTAGGAAGATGGGAGCAAGTTTATTAATAAAAGAATAAACTTTTTTGATTGCTCATCAAAAATATGTGGGTTTTGGAAATTATTTTAAAGCATGTAGTTTGATACTGTTAACTTATCAAAGAAGAGTTGCTGTATGCAGTGAGACTTAAAAGCAAATAATCATTATGCACACTTCATTCTTCTTCTGGGACAGAGCATTTGACAGAAGAAGCCTTTCAGGGACTATGTGCAATCCTTCTCTAGTGATGGTTTAACATGTTCCTTTCATCCTAAACTGCTGAACAAATAAAACTTTATGTAGGAAAATCAACCTCCCAGATAAAGGTGATGAACCATGAAGAGAAACCCTATTCCTTCAAATTTATTGAGGATCAATTGCAGATATATTTTTTCATGTCAGATAATGTCTTTCCATTCTGTCTGAGCAGTCATGGCAGAATAAATATTTCCAAATGGAAGTCACAGTGCCAAGTCCAGCAATGCTATCCATTACGTGGTTGGCTGGCTCTCATACATCTCAATATAATCTGGTTTGGAAGAACATGCTGGATTTAAAATACAAAATATCTCTATGAAATAAATAGTGAGCTTAAACTAGGTAGCAGTGAAAGGAAATACTAATTTTTGCATTTCCCTCCTTTTTGCATTTGACATTATTCACTATTTTCCACATTTCCATGTTTGTGCATATGAATGTGCAATGAATTGCTGTATAGTTGTGCTACTTAAAATGTGTATTTTAAGAACCCTACTGCATTTTCTGAGCTCTCTCTAACACTTCTGGGAATTCATCCTGCAATTCTGTAAAAAAAGCCTTACTATTCCCACCAGGACCTCTGAAGAGAAGACCAATCCCATTTCAAGTCCTTCACATAGTGAATAAAGCCCCAAGGAAATACAGAAAAAATAAGAGATCTCCCCTTTCCCCTTTGCTATGCCAGGCAGTGATTTTTTCAGTTCGTATCACATTCAGAGTAAAATGATGCTGTAACTATGTATTATAGCAAAATAACTGAGTATCCAATTTGTTCTGTTAGTGCATTTTCGCCCCTAGTCCCCTCATTTATTTTTCTCTCCTCTGGATAGAAATTTAAGTACAACAGCATTAGAACATAAACTTTTATTTTTTTGGTGGGTATTGAAAAAACTCACATGCAGCAAAGATTAAAGTACCTGACAGCTTTGCTCCTGCTCTCTGGTTTATGGTATACATATTGGCATTAAAGATTCAGTAAAGGGAGAATAGCCATTAAACATTCATTGGAATGTTTAAGTAGGGGCACCTCAGTGCCACCTTTTGGGATGCTGCACCCACCTCTGTTTCTGAAAAAGACACGTGGGCTGAAGCAGGCAGGAGTGTCCCATCCTGCACAGCAGCTTCTCCAGCTGAGTTCTCCCCCATAGTTCCTGCTGTGCATGGTCAGACATCTTCTCTCCTGCCTGATTTTGTAGTGCTGCCCAGTGCTGTTCAATAGCTGTGAATTTTCACAATATAGATGGTTAAGGTGAAAGGGTTCTAACAAGATGAAGTGATTAATATATACTTATGTTTTTGTCTGCTGTTGCTGAAAGTATTTTGTGTTCCAGTGGATTAAAAAATGTTATACTTGCAAACTGGGAAATTACGTGGGCCTTATTATTAGGGAGATCCAGCAGTAAAAAGGAGATGAGTTGTGCCTGATGATTGAACACCATAGGGGATGGGCAGATCTGGATCTTTCTGGGGCATATGATGGTATTGGTAAAACAGGTCAAGCTGTGTGTCCCAGAGCCACACTGATCTGCTAGGAGTGGAGCCACAGCTCAGCCAGGCTTTTGATACCATGGAGGTGACTCAGAAAAGAATCAAAAGAGAGACTGGAAAATATTAAAGGGAGAGGTTTGATGGATTTGTTCCATTCAGTTTAACTTTTACCTAGATTCAACGACTGTAGAAATTCATAGTCTCAATGTAAGAGATGTTACTAAAATTCTGAGAGAGTTTTGAGCAGGGAAAAAAGGGGAAAAAAAAAAAAAAGTTTTTTTTAAATTCAATACTGTACCTGATGCTTGCTGGAAGGAAGAAGCCTTAGAAAAGATAATTCTCCTAGGGGCTATGTGTAAATGGAGACCTAAACTGCAGGAAATAATGGTGGAGAAATCTTTAGTCTAACAAGGGCAGACAAGATTCAATAGTAAATGAGTCAAGGTAAAAGCAAACTAGATCTTGGACAGTGAAAAGAATCTGATACTAATAAATTACCATCAGTGGAAATCTAAAAGTCATAACTGGATTTTTTTTTTCCTTCAAAATTAAAACCTTTGTGTATGTAATATTGTAATTTTGCACATGATTATCCACTTGATACAGATATATCTCTTCAGCTCTTGCTGAAATCTTTGTATTTCCTTTTAGGAATCCTGTATACTTCAAAAATGAGTCACTTTTTCTAATTACTTGTAATTAATACTTCTGGTAAATGAATGGCATGTCTGATTATTTTTTGTTTCTTTGCTTGCTTCTTTTTCCAGAAATGTTTAGGAGAGATGCAATGCATTCATTAGCAAGACGTTAACATTCATTTAACATAATTACCATCCTTTTTCCTAAGTGGAAAGATTTCCTTTTCAGACCAGAAAGCTGTGCTTTGAGCTGATCACAACATGGGAAAACTGACTTTGGTGAAGCAAGAGGAGAGCACTGAGAAAAGCCTGAGGAGGGGGACAGCCAGAGCTTAGCATCAACCAGGGAGAAAATGGGGGCAGAACACTATATGCAAATACTTCCTTCTCTTAAGCATTAAAATGTCAAAAGCTTATTCATGCCGGAAAATCATTACCTTTCACCAAGAGCAAAAGGAAAATTCATAGTTTTGTTCATTGAAGTATTGCTGCATTCCACAAAAAGAGCTATTGTTGCTCCCCAAAAGATGAGGACTTTATGGCTGCGTAGGATTCACATAATTTAGGGAGTATTTCAGTTTCAATTACTAATTATCAAATTCTCTCAAGGTGCCAACTGGCAATTTTCTCCAAAATTCTTTGTTCACTTTTTCTAAGGTGGACTAGAGCATCCATTTGAAAAGATAAATAAAGAAAGCTTAGGCACCATTCAAATCACACTTAAAAAGTCCAGCCATGTTATAGACTTTTTACATGCAGGTGGGTTTCATCCAGGACATGGTTAATCAATTATCTTTTTCACTAAGTCTGCCAAGCCACTTCATGTTTGCCTTTAGAAACAGACCCAGTGTCAAGAGGATAAAGAAAGGCAGGAATGTGTTACTTGTCTTTAGAAAATGTGGATCATGGCCCCTTTCACAATGATGCTCATGAAGTGGAGGATAAAGTTTGTGAATTAAAAAAAATGATAACCCAAGAGGACAGTGGTATGCCCATTTAGGCTTCATCCTCCCGTAGTGCTGGAGATTTTTCCTGAAAGTGATGAGGCACAGATGATTGAGTCCCCCTTTGTCACACCCGTTTTTATACCCTTTCATAATGTTTGTTGGCTTCATTTTCAGCACCTTTTCCTAAGAAAAATAAAGCTTTAATATTTATTTAAGTTGCCCTACAAGCATATCTGGTTTTGTGGTTGTAGTTCAGCCCAGGGCTGACCAGATAAGTACACTGAGTGCAAATAGAGGACAAAAGACAGTAATGGCTGGGGAAGGCCTATCAACCCAGAATGCAGTGACACATTCTTTGCGTGTTTGTGTAGTCTTTCAAAAAGCTGACAGTGTCAGGAGGGGAAATTTGCTTCCTGGGACTGCTGAAATCAGGAATACAAATAATTACATTCTAAATGATAGCTCTATAAGAGTTGCATGGTCATGCTTTGTTTCATCTCCTTGCTATTTTTCTATTTTTTTTTTTCACTCTTTACTGCTAGTCTTGTCTATCTATGTAGCGGGCACAGTTCTTAAAAAAAAAAAAAGTGGGAATAAAGAAGCTTTTTTCTCATCTCTTTCCATCAGCTAAACTTCCCATAGAAGCTGAACAACATCCTCTTTATCACGATTATGGGTTTCCACATCTTGGCATACTATTTCTTTCCTTTAGTGCATGCCAGCAAACTGAGCTAAGAGTGATGAAAGCAGAGAATAAGGCATGTATAAGGCCATATTTATTCACTTACATCAAGAACATTTATTTACATGAGTGGGGCAAGTGAGATATAAGTTGCATTTGTAACTATGAACAGCACACACCTGTGTTTCAAAAGATGACACATCTGTAACATTCTGCCTTGCACATGAAAATAATTGGTATTATTCATGGAAATATGAATGAAAGAAAACAGCTGTCAGCCTTTTGAGCCATTTTAGAACAAAAACAGAGCCCAGTTCTTCACCCTGCCCAAAGTGCAGCCTTGACTTGCATTGACAGGGGAATGTAGTGCTTTGACTTGGCTGTTGTGGAAATATGGACTGATGGCCTTTGCATTATTCATGTTAAATACATACTGCTGAATCATGGAAAAAGCCCCTGGGAAGCCAGCTACTCTCTGTTGACAGCCTGAGTGCTTTTTAATTCTCATTCACTTATGTGGGAGGGTATGGCAAGCAGTGTCCTGTGACATTGGACCTTATATTTGGTCCCAGTACATTGATTCACTCCAACAGAAAAGCCACAGTATAACAAATGGTGGCTTGGCATGTTTGGACTTGACATTAGGGAATAATTCTTTGCTAGGAGGGTACTGTAGTACAGGAACAGGTTATCTCGAGAACATATAGATTATCCATCCATGGAGGTTTTTAAGTCTAGGATAAGCAAAACTAAATCTGATCTAATCTGCTGTGGTGATAGGGCAGAAAGTTGGATTAGATGACATCCAGGCACCCCTTTGAATCAACATTTCTACAGTTCTGTGGCTCTCTCAGTAAAATACGTATAAATTAGGTTTTTATTTTCACTACATGCTCTTTCTCAAAATCAAAGTATAAACCATTATTTTTAGAGATAACCAGAACCAACTCACATTTTTACTGGTAAAGGGCCATTATTTTTAACAGTGACAATAAGGTTTGTTCCCTTGGATCACTAAAGAGCAAGACAACTATTATTTCAGTGGAGCAATAGGGAGAATGATTTTAATTTGAATCCAACTGTTGTTACAATGAAATTCAAAAGGCCATAATAAGGAGCTAAAACCCTGTGATTCAATAGTCAGCATTGATCTCTCTCTTATTGATCTTAGGGAAACCAAGATTTCATTCTATGACATGAAGAGCCTCACAAGAACTTTCTAGCAATTAATTTCCTTTTAAGTCCTTCTCTGATGGCTCAAGCAGTATTTTCAAATTAATTTTGCTCATTCTTTCTTCAAAGATGATTTTTACAATTTGCATTAAAATTTAAAAAGTATAGAATTCCTTCACGTTCAAGTGCAAAATCTCCAGTTTGCTAAAAGAAAATGAGTCTTTTATTACCAGGACAGATCAGTTAGACTCCTGTAACTCTAATAACCCTTCTTACAGTTATAACATCCTTTACCTGCTGTGAGGAATTATTTAAAAAGAGTTATTCTTACCTATCTTGAAAAACTTCAAAGTCTGAACTATAAAAGCACAGTCTCTGTGGACCAGCATAGCAGAGTATTCATCCCTATGCAAATTATGTTTTGGAAAACAGTATTCAGTCCATATAGTGAAAAATTGTGACAGAGGTAGAACAGTAAAACAAATTTGATTTGAACTACAGTGAAGTGTTCTTGGGCTTGAAAGCTTCCCAACATTTGATGGAGCTGAGAAATGCCACCAGTCTTGACATTACTTGCACTTGAATGGATTTCTCTGACTGAGCACATTCTTTAGCTATTTCTCATGTCTTCTTTTTAGTTTTTCTGAAAAGTGTTTCATAGCTTTTCTTAAAAGAACACCCAAAATATTCTACCTTCCAGTCAGTTGTGCTTTCATGACTACATTAAAAAATGAACAAAAAGACTTAGAATGTATAACCAATGATAGAAAAGGAGAGCAGATGGGAATTGATGTGCAGCAAAGGTGAGGGCTGTAGGAAGCATGTGAGGCTAGGAGTGGCAGAAAGCACAAGGAGAAGTGGTTGTGCTTTACTTGGGGGTAGGTGGCTATGCTGTCTTTGCAGGGAAGAGGGGGAAGTTGTTTGGTCCTTTTGAGTCAAGAGAGAAATTGAAGAAGCAGGATTCTCTGAAAAATCCAGGTGCTGTATTGTATGGCAACAACAAAACACTTTCTGTTCCAGCAGTAGCTAAGGAAGATATCATCCAGAAGCTGGATACCTGGAAATAAGCAAGATTTTACAATCTGCATCCAGAGGAGTGCTCTGGGTGCTGGCTGGCAGTGAGAAGCTGCAGAGGAGAGGAAATAAGTTACTCTTATACTGGTTTATTAAAGACCAAAGAGGTGATTCAAATATTCATTGCCCTATCACCTTACTACTGATCTGACAATGCAGCATGATCTGGCATCTGATTAATCAAATATAAAGGAAAGGTTAAAGTAATTAGTTTTAATCAGTGTGGGTTTATGGTGAATACCTTTTGTCAAAATAGCTTTGTTCCTTTTCTGAGGTTGTTGCTAATTTAGGGACAGACTTGAAATCATCTGTTTCAACTCTCAACCTTTTTCAAGTTGCTAATACACAATGTTTTGATTAAGAAAATAGAATGATACAAAGTCAACACTGTACACACATTAGGTGGCATTAAAACTGGCATAGTGGCAGTTTCTAAACCTAAAAGTGTTTCTTGAGCACAGAGGATGATGAATTGCATGCTATTTTACATTATTATCAGTGGACATGAAAGAAGAGAGAAAATTATTCCACATAAAATTTGCAGATGACACAAAGGTACGGGTGTGTGGTAATAGTTAACAGAACAAGCTGTTGTACAGAGTGGTCTGCTCTGATTGGTATGGACAAAATGCAAGAAAGCAGTAGGAGTCTGTATGAGGCCAAGTAAAAGGACTAGATATAGGAGTAAATACTGTGGACTGTGCTGATAGAATTGTTCTCTCTGTCCTAGAAAGCAGTATCAGAAAAGGTTGGGACACTGTGGAATTAGCAGGGTATGACCTCTACTGTGACTGTGTGATGCAAAAGGGAAAATAAGATTTTTGATATGTGAACAAGGGAAGGTTGAGGAGGTCTTGGTTATTGTATGGCTGGCTTTGGGACACTGTCCCATTGCATTGCTCAAGACTGAAGAATACTGATAACTAGAGAAGTTTTAAGTGAGAGCCATAAGAGTGCTAAGAGAAAGACTGTTTTATAGTGAAGGCTTGGCCTGCTTAATTAAACAAAAATAAGATTAGAAAGTGACTTGATAGAATTTTGTATGTGTTAAACAAAAATTGGTAGTAGAGCATCAAGAAGCAGTAGTGGAGTGAAAGCTGATGCTACCTAAATTCCTCTTTAAAATAATAGACTCAGATTTTAGTAGTTAGGTAATTAATCTCTGGAGTAACTTGTCAAGACTCCGAAATCTCTCAATTGCAGAACAATGGACAGTATTTGATACCTTTATAAAATACATACTCTGATTCAAACAGGCATTAATTTTGAGATGTACTGTGGTCTGTCTTATGCTGGAGGTAAAAGTAAATGGACATGTGGATCCTTGATCACATTATAGCTTATTATATGTGTGTTCTTTTGTTGGAACTTACACACACCTCAACCTAGCCTAATGCAAAAAAAAAAAAAAAGTATAAAAGGAAGAAAAAAGAAAACAGAATGAATACTGCAATAATCGTATTAATTTTAATTTTCATTTCAAACATGTTAGCTGTCACTGTAACAGACAGCTTCACTGGAAAAACCTTTATTTGCAAAAAAATTGTTCTGCAGTAGCTTCCTAACCAGAAGCAGCTTAGCCAGGTTGCCAGGTCATGCCAAGCACAACTGGTTACAGGGTCAGACAGCTGCTGGTCTCTCATAAAGCTCTTCTGATAAAGTGATTTTTATTCAGTGTATTTTGAGCTTTAGTTCTGATTTATCAGCTAAACCTGTAGTTTGTGGATAATTGTTTTTTCTTTTTCCCATTTTAACTTCTTTTCATACAGCAGGTAGCTGACAAAAGCCATAATATGACCTGATTGTAGAAAGTTGAACTACGAAAATTCATGCTAGGTTCAATAAGGTTCAAATAAGCTTTCCTTGAAACAACTTAATTAGGAACGTGATGGGTTCCCATGCCCTGAAGTCAAATAAAACTGGATGTCTTTCTGAAAGAGGATTTTGTGCAAGACGTGGTGATTTCAGTTCTAGAGTTGCTCTGTAGAATATTTTGGTGTGTGATATCCAAGGTTAGATTGCATGAACAGATTGTTTCCATTTT
The DNA here is from genome assembly GCF_024509145.1 of Vidua macroura. Lineage (NCBI taxonomy): Eukaryota > Metazoa > Chordata > Aves > Passeriformes > Viduidae > Vidua > Vidua macroura. The sequence continues at coordinate 66,115,038 of NC_071573.1, read as the reverse complement.
AGTTATAATGTCATAGCATGTAAAGTATCGAGCTGTGTATTTTTCAAAATACCTTGTACTGCTCGAGTTAACTGTTTGATGTGGAGCTGCCCGAATTTTAGAACTGAGATCAAAAGAATTTTGTTGGAAAAAATTCAGAAACTCAAACAGATTTCTTAAGGAGGAAACAGTTTTTTTTATGAAGAAAAAAACAAGTGGAGGTTGCCTTCTGTCTTGTCTTCATCTATGCTGTGACGGTTTACTCTTCTCTAAAGTGATCTAAGCATTAAATATTGAACATTAAAAGTTTTGAGATAATAGGTGTGGTGAGGTGAGTTTTAAGGCATTCACTTAGCAGGTAGCCAGGGAAATCTTCTGAGATATGAAAATATAATAATGTTAGGTTTTATTAATAGATCTAGAGTTAAAAGATGTATGAAGAACTTTTATTTTCTGTGGGAGTTTCCTCTCAAATTGTGAACCTTGTATACTCTGGGTAGGAAATTACACCTGATTTTTGTTTGCTTGATAATGAAACAAAAAAGCACTTACCCTGGCAGCCTGTGTCACCATTTTCTCCAGAGTATTCACAATGACAAGAAAAATGTTTTGCTGCTGAGACTTTCAAACTGACTCAGATTTCACTTTAAAGAATCTGTTTTTCTCTGTGCCCTTTTTCAATTGATTGAAGTAAGAAATAAAGTTCACTTCTAGTGAGACTGGAGATGCCATCACTGAGTTTCCCACAAGTTACATTCTGACTCCAGTACCTGTATATTTGTAAGGAAAAAAAAATTGCCTATAAAATCCTATGTGTATAGATCACAATTATAACTGTCATACTCGCATCACAAAATAGAATCATAGTATGGTTCGGGTTGGAAGGGAACTTTAAATCTTATCTAGTCCAACCCACCTGCAATTAGCAGGGCAATCTTCAACTAGACCAGGCTGCTCAGAGCCACATCCAGCCTGATCTTGAACGTTTCCAGGGATGAAGCTGGTACCACCTTTCTGGGTAGCTTGTTCCAGTGTTTAGTCTGAATGTCCTCCATTTTAGTTTAAAACCATTATCCATTGTCCTATCTCAACAGGCCAGTTATCTGAAGAAGAAGTATAGCAAGGTAGAGGTTTCCTTTTGAAACAAAACCAGTCTAAATTGTATTCAATTTCTGTCCTGCAACACTGGGAGGAGGATGGAAGAGATAAAAAGAATGGACAAAAGAGGAGGCTGCAGCTGAATGGACATAAGTTTTAAATGCCTGATGATCTTCATACAGTTTGATGAGAGCTGTTTCTTCAGTCAGGAGCAAGGGGGAATGGGATTGTGAGGTTCAGCCTAAGCTGTGTCAGCGAAACTGTAGAAGAAAAGCACAAAGCTTCAGGAAACTGAAAATCAATATATCCAGGCAATGAAAGCATTTTTATTACAAAGAACCAAAAGGTGTCACACAACAAAAGGTTTGCTGAAAGTGGAAAAGAGGAAAGTGTAAGGCGTCAGCTTTCCCAAGTAAAAAATAAATTGCAGTTACAAATAGACAATACAATATACTTTTTGCAGGATAAGAAGGTCTTGCCTTCAAGGAGTTAGCAGGGGTGAAACCTCCAACACTGGAAGGCATCTTCCACTGGGTTTTCTTATGGATACTATTTTTGTGTTGCCCCTCTGTTCCTATTCTGCTTCTTACATAAAGGCTTTCTGGTAGGCTTATTTAATAAAGGCTCATTTAATATAGAAAGAGGTCCTTTCCCTGAGTTTTTTTGACCTGAACAGACACAACAGTGGAGAGTAAATTGAGGCAGAGAGAGCTGAAGATATCCATGGGAGGTCTGTGGTAGAACTGGGGCTAGGTGTGCTGAAAAAAATCCCACAGTTATAGACCTCTGCCTGCTTTTCCTGATCCCCACTGCAAGGGTAGGTAAGACCTCTGGACCAAGGACCGTAGTTTCCATCTCACAAGCCATCCTGGATTACCGAAGTGCTTCATCTGTCTGACCTTTCAGAAATAATCAGACACAATAGAAAGTCTAACAAGTATTTGCCACAGGGTCAGAAGGTGCAGGGTTGCTGGGTTTTTTTAACTTGCTTGACTCTGGTATGAGACAAGCTCAGCAGACAGCATGGACTCAGCATGGTTGCTGCAGCTACAACTTCCATGTCCCTGGTGTTGGGCACAGGCAGAGGGAAGGCAAAAGTGTCTTAAGGTGAGACAAGAGGTACAACAAGATCTTCTCCATTCCTGTGGTGGATTGACTTTGTCTAGCTGACAGGTGCCTACCAAGCTGCTCTCTCACTCCTTCTCTTCAGCAGTTGAAGGGGAGAAAGTGGGATAAAAAATTCATGGGTTGAGACAAAGGTATGTAATTGATCCCAGCCAGACCCAGGATAACTCCCAAGGACCCTGTAGGCAGGTTGTTCTCATCTTAGATATTTCTTCCCCTTCTCACAACAGCACCAATTTCCAACTATTCTCATTTCCAGACATTTCTTCTGAAATACAGCAGTGCACCCTCCCAACTGAGTAGTTCAGGAATGCCCTAAACATTCATTAGACTAACACAAAGATTAAGCAAGCAATTTAGCAAAGATTAAACAAGTGATTACTTTGATGTTTCTCATTGATTTGATCTCTCCCTGTGCTCAGTCAGCAGCTCCTCAACACCCCAAGCAGTCCCATCTCCATCTTTGGGCATGAAATGTTTTGAGCAGGCTGTGAAGACAAATTAGTAGGTCTCTTATTGCATAAATCTGTATTAATTTTCATTTTCTCAGAATGTCATCTGCACAGAGCTGTGAAGTCAATGACCTTTGTACAAGGTTTGTGTTGAAATTAATGTTACTGTTATTTCCTCCTTCTCAAAGTCTTGTTGTAGTTTGTTCCACAGTGTCATTTGGGTTTTTAATTCTGATCTCTGACTATGAAAAGACATTGTTCATTCTGCTATGAATGCTCTTTCTTGAACTGAAATACTCTTCTTGAAGGAGCAGTTTCTGAAGCCACAGGTCTTGAACTGTTTTAAACTAGAAGAGAATAAATTGATGATATAATGAGTCTTCCTAATATCTGATTTCCATAGTTTGATGAATTTCAATACAGAATGTTTCATTAATATTATATAAAGAAGTGATTTGCAGGCAGATTAAGTGGTTGACACAGGTACTAAATAATAAAAGCATATAAATGAAATTCAAGCACACAATTAATTACAAGATTAATCTGTCCTTATCTGGTCCCATGATATCTCTCAGGTATTCCTGCATATTCATAATCATGTTAGTTCAGCTTAAAATTATTTTAAAATAAATATATTTATATATAACCTTAACATGATACTGATGATGTTCTGTACCTCATGTAGTTGCACAGTGCACACAGGTAAAGTGTGATACTTCCCAACAGCGTAAACTGTGAACTGTGAGCAAAAAACAGTGTCTGGGTCTCAGATTGCTGTCCTGTTTGAAGGGCCATATACTGCCCACCTGTGCATGCAGTAAGGAAGCTGTAGCAGCAATGTGGCATGATTTGATACCAGAATTTTCTCATTGACTGCTGCTGTTTTGTTCAGATAGTTTCCCCTGTCAGGCCCTCTGATGTCTGTCCAGGCACGTGGCCTAATAATCAGACTTAGGGAGCAATGGAAAATATTCACTAGGAGAAGAATCATCCTCATCAATTTCATTTGAACATTTGAAGGGCCATTGTCCTCCCAAATTTGGTTTTGGTTGGTAAAGATATTTTTGTATCTGCAAACAGTCTTCTATGATGTCCTTTATTTTCTTACCAAGAAAATAAATCTTGACAAAGAATATATCAGGAAAATTAATCCACAATGCCAGAGGTTTAACTCCAAAAAGGAGACAGAGGAGCCCTGTAACTTTATTTGAATAAAGGGAGGGGCCATGGAGCATTTCTCATGGGGTCTCTGAAATTGTTGGGTGACACAGTCCCAGTTTTATCCTATGTTCCCAGCCCTATCACCCTGTTCCTTTTCCCCATTGGCTGAGGTACTCAGAAGGCACAGACTTCCCAAATTGCCTACTCTGTGCTCCCCTCTAATATGCACCCCTCTTTTATCTAAAAGAAAGAAAGAAAAAAAGCTATTAATAATTCTAGTAAGTAATTGTTCTTGTTCTCTAGGTTCAGGGATTTAACATGGGCTTGACTAAGCAACAGTCCATGTTGATTAGTAACATTTTCTAGAACTAATAATTTCTAATAATTTTCTAATAATTTCTTCTGCTACTTCAAGCAGATTCACACAGTCTGTTTGTAAAGACACGTTCACCTTATTCCTTTCAGACAGAATCTGAAGAAGCAGAATGAGATCCTGTTTGGTAAATCGCGGTACGATATTTCACAAGTATCACCAGCTTTTCAGTCTTGTCTGGATTTCCCTGCTCCCACTTGGGCAGGCCACTGGGATGTTAGACCTGCAGCAAAATTTTCATGGGGGAAACAGGGCTGAGGTCAGTGGCCTTAGGAAAGCTCAGTCCAAAGTCCTCACTTCTCACTCCAGCAAGCCCTGTCATGGCTTGCTTAACTCGGATATAACCAAGGATGATCCATGTGTTCAAACTGGTGAAAGAGCATTTGACTTCTACTAATTCAATTCAAACTGAATTAAATTTTGGTTTATTACATAAGTAAATGAAGGCAGTAAATTATAAGGTAGTTTGTTACATCTCTGAAGTATTTAGGTACTTTACAGCCCTGCATGGCCCTTGTCAGATAATCCTTTCCACACATAAATAAAGCAGTGCATGTTGCTCAAAAGCAACATGTTAAGTTATCTGCAGTCATATTGGAGAATGACCCACATGAACATAAGCACTTAGCCCAGCTGTGCACTGTACATGATTGGTGTGTCACTGGATTCACTTATGCAGCTATGAGAGAATTTCTGGCTTTTTTTGACTTTTCTTATTTCTTACTAGGAAGAATAAAAAAACATCAATGGGAAATATAATGCATATCCTTACAGTGAAATCTGATTTAATGGCTAACTTCAATTCCAAAAGGCAAGGAAACAGAGAACTATGACTGGGATTTTGTCCTTCAGTTACAACTACAGCCTCAGATGCCTTTCAGAAGGGTGATTTCTGCAGAGCAAATGCTATTGAATAGCATAGAAATTCTTCCTAATATTTTTAATGCTAATGATAGGTTTATGCATGTATTTTTGTAACAGCAGCAGTCTAAAGCTTTAGAGCAGTGTCTCAAATGTCATGCTTACACAGAATATGATTTCATCCCTGATTTTTCCTCACACTTTTCAACTGTCAGATTGACCCCCTGCTCTCTGTGCTGCAAGCACAGATGTGAATCACTCTGGGAGGGGAAATAAAATAAACTTGCCACCTGAAGGTTGTGACCACACTTGTATATGGCTGGGAGGCAAAAGGTCCTCTGGGTCCTCTGGTTCTCCTGGGTCAGGGTGTGTTTTGGCATGCTGTTGCCCTGTATATGGGAAGGAGATGGCACATCAGCTGCACACATTGAGGACACCCTCAGTGGCCTGGTTACAGCCTGCTCATTGCCTTTGCATGACTCTACAGTTCAGTGCTGGCAAGGCAAAATTGTACCCACTCAGAAAATCTTTTACATGATTGAGTTTTCTCTTCCTTTTTTGCATATCTGAAATTTAGATACTACTATTGTGAAGAAATTGCAATAAAGCAATCTGGAAGGCAGGGAGCAATGCTCTGGCAAATGTCACTTGGTTTGTTTTCTTCAAGAGGACTTTACAGCTCCCGTTTTTTCAGTTTTCATTTTAATTAAAGTGATTCATCACTCTCCTTCTTTAGGTCATCAGTGATTTCAGTCATACGTTCGGCACTGCAGCAGGTTCCTAGAGACCAGGAATTTCTCTGTCTTGACCCTCTAAAAGTCTGCAGCTGGCGACTTCCCAGACCACTTACAGTTTATTTATTTTTATTTATTTCAAACACCTTGCAGTTCTGAATTCTAATAAAACAGGAAAAATTAGATCAGTGGCCTTATGTTTTTTCAGCTGAGCCTGTTCCATCATTGTGTGTCAGGTCTGTAGTAAATTTACAGTGTTGACAGAGGCAGTTGTGCTGTTTCACAGAACTGAAAGGAAGATAGGAAGGGAGAGATTTATCTTGGAGCCTAAGGGTAGAGCAGTAAACCAGAACCACCACACTCACTCCTAAAAATGAAGAACTTAGTGTTGTTGGACTTTTCATTTAGCAGGAATTGAATTTTCACCAGCTGTAATTTCCATTTAAAATTACTTTTTTTCTTTTTGAATTGTAAGCAGTATGCAGAAGAATACAGCTGCAGAAGTTTGGACCTCTTGTGTAGTTTTGGCTGAGTAATGATTTTATCACTGCTGTGTATTGAGCAAACAGCAAAAGCAAGGAAAAGGAGAAGGAGAAGTACTTGCACTCCACCTCTCTGTAAGGCTGGTTTTGTCGTGCCCCCTTTCACCAAGTGCTTCCTTTCCTGCAAGACCCTTCTGTGTCTTAGAAGTAGGACGGCAGAGAGGACCTGTGAGAGCACCTCTGGGTTATTGCTGAATCAATTCTGGGCACCCAACTCAAAATGCCTTAGAGGGACCTTGCTTTCAGAAAGGACCGGTAGCAGACAGAGAAGAAAACTCAACACCTTTCAAGTCCTGCAAGTAGGGCCCTCAGAACTGATCCTGCCGGCCAGGAAAGGTGTTGCCTGCTGAAACCCATCATTACTGTAGCCCTGGGGTAGTTACTGACTCAAACCAGGAATTCACTCTCCAGCTGTGCCTCTGCAATTTCTCTAGAGCCAGACCACAAACTTCTCTTCCAGAAGGTGACACCCAGTTCAGTAAAGCAGCCAAACTCTTAAATTGTTTGCCTAAGTGGCTTCAGGGGTCTTGTTCTGAGGACTTGCACTGACATATTCTGCTTCCTGTGGTGTATCAGCCACCAGATTAGTGGTAGATCTATTGACGGTGTTTTCTATTTCTCCATAATGAAGTTGTGCCACCCTGAAACTCAGTATGCAGGCTTCACAGGCAAGAATAGGATAGAGACAGACACTCAGCCAAAGAGAGAAAATCCTGTCCTCCATGCATTAAAAACTGTTTGGAAAAAAAATGCATAAAACTTTCATGTCCTTGTATTTGTCATAATATCCATGAGCAAGCAACTTTGAGCATTACTCCTGCTTGAGGGGCTACAGAGTGAGGTAGCAGCAATACAACCTACACATGGGAAAAAGCAAAAGAAGGTCAGAGCCTTAAAGAAGTGAAGTTAGAATGAGCCACAGGCACATGAGCATCTCTCCTTTGAAGCAGATGGAGATATGCAAAAGTGTGCAATGGCTTAGTGCTGTCCTTGATGAAATGCTAATGTGGGTATCCTTTGTCTTTCTGTACCAGGGGTGCAATTAAGAGGCCAATATTCAGGGGCCAATTTAAGGACATTTTTCTTAAGGTTTCTTTTACATGCTTCAAGCATATAGATTATGGAGTAGAAACTCACTGTAAAAACGATGCAAACTTCTGGGAATTGCATATGCCTACTTGGGGAGAAAATGTCCACAGAAGCAGGGTTTTTTTTGAATTCTGGAACAATTTTCAAGAGTTGCAGGGGAAAAAAAGTATCTGTTTTGTTCTGAAGTTTTAAGTGTAGTTAGTTTTATCCAAGCAAAAGATTTTGCATAATTCAGGCAGATAAATTTGATTTTTAAATTAAATATTTACAATAGATATTAAGTGCTCTCTAGAATGAAAAAAAATGTTATTTTGCAAATGCACTGATATTAAAAAAAGAAAAAAAATTCTACCTCTTGTAATAATTGGATTAGTAGCTTTAGTTCTCCAAAAGCCAGCCATGATATTCACACGTTCAATTTTGCATTTCCAATATTAACACCTGTCTTTTTTTGTCCTCCAGTTTTACAAGTAAACTATAATTTTTTTAGTTGCCTAATTGTAGATGAACAGTCAGTGAACACATATGCATATGCTTAGAGTTATGAATTTTATACGGACAGAAATTCAGAAACTATTTTTGCCACTTTTGGGAGCATCAGAAAAAATCCGAAATCATCCATCATCTTGACTCACATTCATACTATTTTCTAGGAACTCCAAGCCCGTACTTCCATGTTTCTGACAACACTGAATTAAGTCACAGTAGCATCTATCACTTGAGGAATCTTGAGTCATATGAACTTGTGTTCCATCAGACCATTCAATCAAGATTGGCTTATCAGTGGCAGGGGTATAGCAGGAGCTGTAGTGCTTTTCATCTCCTCCTTTATCAACTGTCTCTCAATAGCTGTAAGAGTCCATAAACCCCCATCATTTTAAACTGTATTAGCAATGTACAGTAATGGCAAGAGAGCAGTAAGAAGTGATGTTGTACTACTTTGGGCACTGGTGAGCTATTTTTCTTGATGCTGGGAATCATCCAGGTCTATTACTGTAGGCTTTCAGCTCCTCTGAGAAAACTGGGAGCTGATGATGATCTTAACTGAACTGAAACTTTATAACTCTTTCTCATATTATCTAAAGATATTCGTCACTGTATTTATAATGTCCTGAGCCTTAGGCATAAAAACCACTGCAAGTGAGATGAGCTAATGCAATTTGACAGTGAATTACTTTTCTACAAGAAACAGAGAGCCATCGGTCCTTCCACATCCTCATTACTTTCAACATCTGAAAGCTCAGACTGGTGCATTTGGAAGGGAGTAAAGATAAATATCAATCTCAAAACCACATCTATTTGTGTGCTTTATTCTTGAATGATAAAAATAACTGATCAGCAGCCCAATGACTGCCTAGATTTCAATGGCAAAAATGTGGTATTTTCAGTGGCTGTCACATGGATTTCTAGCTTGAGAAATTACAGCTCACTCTTAATACATTATTGAGTCTCTCACTCTATTTCTAAGACTGGAAATACCACTTTTGAATTAATTTTTGGATAATGATGGAAGAAGTTACTTTTTCAAAAGTACCGTATTTGGCAGTTGGTGTTTGTAACTAGTTTTGTAAGCTCTTGTATGGAAAGTTAATTCTGTCATTTATTATTCCAATTTAGATCAAATATTTACATATTTATATATTTATATATCTTAATTTCTCTAGTCATACTTGGCTGGACAGTGAAATTTATAAAAATATATGGACTGCAGCTAGCTTCAGTCAATTTATTTGACTAAAATAACCTGAAATACAATTCTTTTATCTCATGGTCATCTATAATTATACTTCTGATTTCATCACAAAGATTGAAATATTTTCAGTCTATCCAGTATAGGCTGAGAAGTTGCCAAGAACTTTATACAGAGAGACCATCATTCTTAAAGAGAAAAAGCCTCTGGGGCTCCAAGTCTGGTGATTTTTACCTGAAAAGGAATCAGGAAATTGCTGATTGGAAGGCAGATGGCTTTTTGAAAACCTAGGCATGTTTTTAGGATAAGCATGTTTTCTTTCTTTGTTAGCTCACTGGTAGGATGACTATAAGAAAATTGCACCAAAACACACACACACACGCCCCATGCCTCCAATTTGCTTGTAAGGATTTAGCACTGGACTCCATCAAGATAATAGCATGGAAGTTTTGTCACCACACTTTTCTTTGCTATCTTTAAACATGTATCTTATTCAATAAGAATAATTTAAAAAGGAGTGCCTTCTTTGCATTTAGAGTCAGTGCAGCAAGTGTCTCAACCGTATATAGTTAACTATTAAGTGCAGGGATGTGTTTTATCTGTGTAAGAATAGTCTTAAAAAATTCCAGTTACTAAAGTGTTGGAAAACACACATAACTATGACCATGTTTGTGTGTGAAGTTGGGGTTATAAGTGTATGGTAAATTAAACCTATTTTTAAGAATTGCTGTAACTGGCAATATACAAGAATTGGGAAATTTGTTAGGTAAAAGCTGATCTTAAGATACTGCTTCAGAGACTCCCAAGGCTTTCTAAATGTGATTCTGCTTTGTTTTCATCCAAAGTCAACAATCTGGGCTGGTCCTCAAGCTATTACTGAAAAGCAGCAGAGCCTGAGTCTGCCACAGCTTTGAGGCAGATGTACCTACACCTTGATTTTAAGTGACATCCCCAAAAGGCTCTTAAAATCAAGCCCAGTTGTATTTGAATACAAATTAGAACCTTAATGTCTTGAATAGAAAAACTTCAAAGCAACTAGGAAAGCCAAAAAGCAAAGGATAAGAAGCCTGGGCAGCTCTCCCCATGCCCAGGGTGTCCTTCCAGATGAGGCAGTGGCTGCTGGGGCTTCTTCAGCTCTAGGGAAGTGCTGGCTGTGTGTCCAGGTCTGGCTGTCCTTTCGCTGCCCCTCAGGGCTGTCCCTTGGATGCTGCAATGAGATGCTGGGCCCAGCTGAGGAAAGAAGCTGTGGAGTTGATGCAGAGCTGCAGTGCAAGTGACAAGTTGCTGGGGAGGTGGCAAGAGAAGATGATGAGAACAAGGAGGTGCAGAGCTCCCCTCTTACCCCCAGCTTATGGCACAGAGTATTTCTTTCAAGCCTCAGTGGGAGCTTGAGGTAGTCTGCAACTCACTGTGTAGAAAACCCACCCTTTGTGCTGAGATCCAGTACAAAGCCTGTACATCACATAAATGCAATAAATATTTCAAAATAATGACTCACTAGAAATTAAGTGATGGATAGGCTTGGTGTTTCTTTCTCTGATTTGTCGGTTAATATTTGTTGTTTGTATTCTAATGCACTGTATGGCTTTAGTTGGGATCCAGACTTTGGCATTTCACTGTTCAGCCATGGCTTGATACCTGTATTCTGAAAATATTTTACATTGATTTGTTCTTGCTTGCCAGAAATAGTAAAGGTGTCTTTTATTTAGACCTACAAATCCACTGTATTTTCTTGAGATGTCATCTAGAATGATTGCAGGGAGTGTAGACTATGGGAGTAGTTTACCAGCATAATATTGTGGCACAGCAGCCCATGATGTTATTATCAGTATATTGTTGGGTGATGTGCTTGCTATTAGTGCTGTGAACATTTAATTGTAGAATACTGGGAATGCTTCTGTAAATTCCTCTAAAGCAGTGTACAGCAGCTTTGATGCATTAACTGAAGATGCTTGCTGCAATCCTTATCTTATTGAGAGAGGCAGAGAGGAGGGAAGGGTTGCCTGTGCCAACTTGTAAAATTTCTCCCCTGTGTAACAGGCATGTCAGAATAAGGGGAAAATAAGAAAAGAAGAGTTTCCATGCAAAATTAGTGTAGAATCTTGTTCTCTAGATGCAATCAATTTCAGAGCAATGCAGGACTAATAGGACACTTCATATACTTCAAAGCTATTATAAAATCTCCAGCTTTAGCTTTCAGTGAGAGCTCAGTTGATTGTCCAGAACAAATCTTGTTAATTTATTCTTTCACAAGCTGCCTGTGTCAGTGTTAAGTGTGAACCACAAAATATGGAAGTAATGTCCGTGTCCTCATTAAGCAGCTATTCAAGTGGGGGGTGGTGTGGGAGCTTTGGAACTCAGCTGCAGTGAAAAGAGTCACATTCAATGCTGGTGATGGTAGTTAGTATTTGTGATTTTTGACATGTGCTGTTCCTGTGTTTTCTATGGTAATATGCATCAACATTCCGACAAGATAACTAGAATCTTAAAATAAGTTTTCACATCCACCTGTAAGCATTTAAATAAACTTGACTGGATTTCTACAGGATACAGGGGCATAACTTCAGCTTACTTTGAATCAGTGGGAAGTTTTTAAGATCTTGTTTTATTTCTCCTCACGCTTTTATAGAAACACAGTAAAATGCACTCAAGTGAAGAAGCTTGGCAAAATCCCAGTGCTGTGACAGACATCATCAACATCACTATGGCATAGCAGTTGTCAGTCTCAGAATGAAGTGTATCTGTTTTTTCTTTTTTTAAATACACGCTTGGAACATTTGGAGTGGTAACTTTGTGTTGCAGTCATTACCATCCTGGAGAAAACACGATCCTGCCTGCAGGCCCTTTCTAACAGTGCCATAAAGCAGCCTTTACAGATGTGCTCCTCTAGTGAAATTTTGGCTCAGAAAACAGACTGCCAATCTCTTGTCTGCTGGAGCCTGTGGCATGCTGAAGGATTAACACACCTCATGCTAGAGATTAAAAGTAGTGGTAGCCTCTGTTCTTTACCATCTGAGATACTCTAAAACTGATGCACTGGAGACTTACCAGTGGAAAGATAACAAATAAAGTACAAAAGAGAGGAGGGAAAGCAGTTAAATTAAACTGACATGGAGAGTGCTTTAAAACAGGATTTTGTGTCAATTAAATAAGCCTGAATGTTTAAATCACTTGGCCACCCCCTGAATGTCACTGATTCTCCAGCATACAGCAGCTGTGATTGTGTGGCTCCTTCTCAATGTTGCACTGCCTTGATTTTGTGTTGTGAAGAGTGTTTCTATGTTCTGGGAATTAAGTACTATTCAGAGCTAAATGTTTTATTAACTTCATGTAAAATAATTACAGGATAACCTGCAGATAGCTGTTTAGTACACTTTATTACACCAGTGTGTATGTGCAAGGAACCAAGCACTAGCTCCAGAGTTCTTTGAAATGAGAATGTCTGCCTTCAGAAGTCTAGCTTTGTCATGGCTGATAAAGGAGATACTCAAGTGACAGAAATTGCCATAAACCTGGAGGAACAGGTAAAAAGATGCACAGCAGCTACCAGCCCAGACATTTAAACAGAATTAAATGGCTCCCAACCTAAAGATGAGGCTTTGTCTAATGGCTCCTCTCCTAAAGAGACAATAAAGAAGTATTTTTTAAAATTCTGTTAGTATGCTGTGAAAAACCTACTTAGCAACATCTGGAGGTTTAGGAGTAATTCTGACCTACTTCTCACTTCAAAATACCCATCTGATCCTAGGTTAATGGTTGGACTAAATGACCTTTTCCAGCCTAAATGATTCAGTGATTCTATGCATTTATGAGATCAAAGCTTAACTACAAGCTGCAGATCTTTCCCTGTTTTAACTTGGTTTGAAAAGGTACTGTTGGTGTTACTGAGGGAAAATGGGATTTTTGAAGAATTACTTTGTTTTGATTTAAATAGAATACAAGTAGAGAAATAGAATAGCACTCAGCTAAAGAGAAATTGCATCCTGAAAGGCAGAAACCCTCACTTTTTTGAAGCTTTTTGTGGCAAGACTCTCTTTTTGGTGTACTGTTTGAAGGCCATCAAACTGCACAGCCTTTCTTCAAGATATGAATGAATATTGCTTCCTCAGTGAATGAATGTGCTACTGAAGCCAGCACGATAGACCAAAGGCTTAGGGAAGGAATCATCCTTTGTGCCAGTCTCTGAGTGGTGGAGCATATGAAAAGCAACACAGAAAGTGTTGCAGATAGGAGCCATGTTGCATATTTCAACAGTCTTATGATTTTTGGGGAAGATACTTATGAGTGCCAGACATGACAGCACTGAGTTAGTGTCTTTTTACTTTGTCTAAAGGAAATAGTAGGCTTTCCACAGCTATTGAAATCTTTTCAGTGTTTGCTTGCTGCTTCTTCTTAAAAAAGAATGGGTATGTTATTATTCTTCTCCAGGTATTAAAGGCTCAGGAGCTAAGACTCTTGTATTATTAGTTCATCGTTTGCAGGAAAAAAAAATTAAATACAGTTAATGCTACCAGCATTTTTTTTTTAATTCAGGTATCTTACATTGGTTATTAGGTTTAGCAAAAAATTGTATTTTTCTGTATAGCTGCTGACATTGTCACCAATTAAAAAAAATTAAGATTTGCTTCTGCTTTTCTGTTTGGAGAGAGATGAGTTATTCTCTTCCATTCAGCCAAGGCAAAAATGAGCATTTTACTGATCTTGTGATTTGCTTTCACTTACTTAATTTTAATTTCATTACTGTTTTCCATGATAATGGTTAGTGTGACAGAGCCTACAGTGGTGAGAGAAGGGGAGGACACAAAATCTTCTGTGCCACTGCTTATCATTTATGTCTGTAATGGGCATATTACTGGGTGTGGCAGGAGAGTTTAATATGGGCATGAAGAGTCACATTTTGTAAAATAGATCACCTTTGCTTCAAGACTGAGCATTTAATGGGCACTTGAATTAGTTCTGCTTAAACATCTAACGTGCTACTCTTCGAATTGATGAAATAAGAATAAAATATTTTTATCTTTCTGTGTCATCCATCAACTGTGTAATGTTTAACTAAGTCCTGACTGGAAGAGAAGCAAAACAGCTTGATTTCAGAAGGAGTTTTCTTACATAATTAGAAATACCAAATGTGTGCAGAAATCAGAGAGAAGTGGTATGTGTGCACTCAGTATCATTTATCAGTCAGTGTTTTGAAAGACAGTGTAATTGATGGTACTACTTGCACTCGGACTCCCCCCCACAAAGTAGTTTTCTGCAGTTTTTACATTCAGTTTTTGTCTAAAAGACAGTTTTTACTCAAAAGTTCTTTCAAATTACAGAGATTATAAGGATTCAGCCTTTACCTACAGACTTGGAGGTATTTAAGTTCACAGTCTTGATTTTTGTCCATGTCTATATTTACTGCACTCCGATTGCCCTTTGTGTTCATTGATAACTTCAATAACAAAATAGCAAATGGATTTTTGGGCATATTTTGTAATTGACAGAAGACATAGAAAGGTATTCTCAATGACTTTTCAGGAATAAGACCATAACATTTGAATTACCTTCTTTTTTATAAGTTTATGAAATGTAAATACAGAAGCTGAGGGCAGGCTGCATGTGTGTCTGTGTGTCTGTGTGTGTGTATGTGTACGCTGTCAACACTGACTCTTTAGGAAAACTTTCACTTGTAGATGAGGCTGAATGACTTGACAAAGAATCAACTATGAAAAAATATGGTTGTTTCAGAAACTTCAAAATAACAATGAGAGAATCAAAACAGCTATCAAACACAGCTTTGAAATTTACCTGGTGTTTTTCAGGTTTTGTTGGTTGGATTTTTAATACAAATATCAGTACAGACTGGTTAGACCTGGTGACACACCTTAATATAGAGAGCTGAGCTAAAAAATATGCCTTTTGTAAGACCTCATCAAACTTCCCAGCAGTCTGAAAAAAATGTAATGATTAGTGTGATTCCCAAAAGCTAACAGCCCTAGGGGAGCAAGAAATAGGTTATTGTGAAAATCCTTTCCTCAGAGAGGGTGTGTTCAGCTTTATGTAAATCTAAGCAGGATCCAGGATGCTTCTCTTCAGAGCAGGTGCAGTCCCCCAGCGAATGTAATACAACTTTCACTCACAGGCACGGCCAAAATACAGGGACGCACCTGCATTTCATGTAAAGCCAGCAACCGATTTGCAAACATCTAATTTACTAATGAAATGAAACTATAGAAATGGCAGTAGGCAAGAGGACACCCCCGCATGAAACTTAATTACAGAAGGATGTAGGAAACAATATCCAGCTAAATGAAGGACTGTAAACAAGTGTGCAAGATTAATATATGGATTTAAATTGCAGTCACTATTCAAATTTTCTGTTCCATGTCAACAGCAGAGCAGGTAACAGCAGGAACTGAGGATCCATAGTGTAGGCAGCATTTGCATCATGGTCTTGGATGTCACCTCTGTCGAGTGTGTTTGTTTCCCTTGGTTGTGTTTCACAGTAGAGTGAGTAACGTAAAAGCAGAGGTAGCAGTAATAGAGTCTTACTTGCTACTTCTCCAGCAGTCTCCCATCAAAACACAGGGTTTAGCACAATTAAAGTTTGTTCTTTACTCTGTGTGTCAGGCTGTTTGTCAGTGAGGTATGTTAGCTGAATATAACTACCCAGCCTTCCAGTGTCTCTTTGGTTAAATGGTGCCATGACTGGCAACACGACACATTTAGTGGGAGGATTGTTTAGGAGAAAAAGGGAAACAAGCTTGACATTTGAGTTTACCAAATTGTGGGAGCACAGATACTCATCACTGCCAAACACGCAGAGCCGAGGTCAGGGAAATTTGTCAGGGAAAGCAAAGCAGCCTTGAAGCAATATTTTTTTTTTACTGTCTGGCAGAGAACACACATGAAATACTGTTATAGCTGAGCAGGGTGCTGCCCTCCTCTACTCCCTTAGGATTGCCTAGTTCCCTTTCCTCATTCCAGACTCAAATGAGACATTGCAGATCATGCTCCTCTCCTTCATGTCTTCCCCTAGGGAGCTCAGCCCCTCTGTTCTGGGGGCTGATGACAGCAACAGTAGCAGTGGGCAGGGCTCAGACTAGATGTCCCCTTTGACTGCCCTTTTTCTCTCCCTGGCATTGTTTTTGCTTGCTTCTCTACCAGACCAGCACTTCTTGCATCTCATTCTTCTGCATGGGAAGGTGTATCTGTAGAGCAGGCCTGGTCAGCATGAGAGTATTGACACATGGGGGATCTGGGAAAACTCCTAAGGGTAATTTAAAAAATACAGATATTCCTGTGTTGTGGGCATAGGAGATGCTGTGACAAAATTTGGAAAAGGAGGATTGTTTGGACTCAGTTGGGCTGTGTGGTTAGATAATAAATTCTACAAGAAGAGTAAAAGAGATGGAGGGAAAAGTAAAAGACTACTACAAGAAGAGTAAAAGACTTGGAGGGAAAAAGTCTTTCAAATATAGCAATTTTTGCAGTAAAGAGAAAATTATAGGAAGACAGAGAACGTGCACAAAAGAAGAAGCTATTTGAGACCTGTGGGGAAAGAGAATGGGGTTGTAATAGGAGAACGCAGAAGATATTGGAGATGAAAAATAAGAAAAACAGATTAAAGCAAAAAGCCTAACCAGAAAATATATTTCTAACAACCAGAAGGAGACAGGAAGGGGAAAACTGTAATCTCCTGTTGCCATCAAGCAGAAGAGAAAGTAAGCAGTTGGAAAGGTGAAAGAAAATGTATTTATATTTGCATAGTAGATGGAAAGAATAGTTTATATGATGAAATGTATATTCATCTTGGTGATGAAACATGATGCTTAATCTTCTTTTTCTCTTTGGCTGCTAAGTCTTGAAAAAGCTGTGTTTCCCACTGTGTCTGAGTGATAACCCTGGGTCTTTCTGTTAAGGAGGATGCTCAAAGGATGCAGTATTGTGTTTTGGTTGATTTAAACTATCATTTATCCTTTGTGAAATGTGAAATGCAAAATTAAATGGTAGGGACGTGCCGTCTGCTGTTGTTTAACATGTGAATAAAAGCTACTATGTTGGCACAATGTTTATGCTCATGATAAGAGCAGGAATAATGGAAATGTTATGTTGGCTATACCCAGCAGGTCCCCCCATTGACTGAAGCATCATGTTTCTTCAATGTCCCAGAAATGTTGAACATGATTCCTGGAGGAGGATGAGCATTTCCTCCTTAGTGAGGAGGCTGAATGTTTTATGTCTGTTATTCTCATTCCTTTCAGGGATCTCTTGCTGTCTGTGGCACTTGGCCAGGTACTCTCCCTCCTTATCTGTGGCATTGGTCTCACAAGCAAGTATCTGTCAGAAGACTTCCATGCCAACACACCTGTTTTTCAGAGCTTCCTCAATTATATCCTTCTGTTCTTGGTTTACACAACAACGCTAGCCGTCAGACAAGGTAAGTGTCTCTCTGAAACTGTTTTATAGAAAACAGTGGGGATAAAGGCTTTTGCAGAACAACAACAAACAATATGATTCAGACACCTATCCCACTAACATTTGTTCTATATTTACATTACCTGGAAATTTATATTGAATGAACTGAAAAAAACGCCAACAAATCTTCATTAGCAAAGAATGAATCATTAGACCTGAAGGACTGGGGTGCTACCTAAAAGCTAAAATAAACATCCGTACTTTTGAATTCTGATTGTTCTTGCCTTTCTGGGAAATATTTCAAGTATGCTTTACATCTTATGTAGACTAAGGAGAGCTCAGATACAAGCAAAGAAGAACTTGCTAGTTCTAGATGCTGATCATGGCAATTCAGTAGTTCACTTACTAGACGGAAAGAAATAGCAGCCAATTTTTAGCTATTGGGAAGTCAGGGATGAAGGGAGAGATTTCAGGGTGCTCTCTCTCTGGGGGGAGGTTTGGGCAGAGCAGCTCCATGGCCCTATCACTGCTTTGCCACGGGGCCCATGTAACCAATCTGACCTCCAAAATGAGAAATGCATTGCAGTATGCTTTGGTACTGTTTATCTAATGATGCTCTCTTTGACAGTCTATATATACTATGGGGGGGTTGTGCCTTTCCTGCACAACCCTTCCCTTCTTTGAGATTTCGTTTCTAGATGAGGTATGGGAAGTGAATGCATTTAAGTACGGTTCTCAGCCATCTTCCTTATTGTAATAATTTTATTTATTCACCATCACAGAACACGTAGATTGGAAGCTAAATAAAAGAGAAAAAATATGTGTTCTCCTGACATAAGGAGGGTAGGGCTCTGTGGAGAGTAACAACTACAAAATGTATTAGGCTGTGGTACATTTATCAGCCTACTGAAAAGCTCATGTTTTCTTACAGGAACAATGATTTTTGGATCGTTCTTTGATGTTGCATCTTTTAATGTTTTGGGAGCAATCCTGAAGCTTAAGTTCTTCAGTCATAGTACAATCTTGTGATACAATGCTGAAAGTGTTCCAAAGCAGCAAGGACTTAATTTCTATGCAAAAAATGAACAGTCAAAAAAATACATCTGTACTCCAGCACAAAGCACTTAAGCATATTACAACATAAGTTTTATAAACATTGGTCCCCATTTTGCAGACGTGATAAAAGCCAATGTGCAAAGGAAATGTTGACTCTTATATAAGGAAAGATTACTCAGGCACTGTTTCACTGTCTTGGTATTTCAGTTTGTGTAGGGGGAAACAGCACCACATACTTTGCTCTACCAAAGGTTTCAAGTGTGTTATTAGTAGCAGCTTTCTCGAGAACTGTGTTTAAAAATAATTATTCTGAGTGTGGGATTGCCTAGATGTTCACAAGTTCTGTCCCAAAAATGTCCTTCTCTGGACTGATTTAGATACTGTGGAAGGCAAGTCCCTATATGGACTCTTAAATAGATTTTACTTTTTTGAAAATGCTGGATTGTGAGAGAGTATACCCATATAGATACTGCATTCTGCTATGCATTACGGAGGCTAATTTGGAATAATGTTTGATGCCTGGTGTATATTGACATTGAAAAAATGCTATCAAACACTCCGCTTTACTCATATATAAATATGTTTTAAAAAGGTACTTTATAAATAATTTTCTGACTCTGTTTAAAAATATAGTGGTGGACTAAAGGGAGTTTGTCAGAAACATCTGTTGTGCCAATATGATAGATTTGGGAACTAAGTGGTAAAGTGTTAGGAATATGTGGAAAATGTTTTCTGGACAAGTGAAAAGGGCTGGGGAAGGTGTTTGAAAAAGCCTGTGGTTGATTACAGACCATACGAAAAACTAGAGTACATGTAAAGGGTACCAATGGAATTGTCTGGAAAAGGAGCTGTCAGAAAACCCCAAAAAGATGGTTTCATCCAAAAAAATCCAAAATAAAATTGGCTACAGAAGCTATGAAAGCAGTGATCCAGGCATTCAGCATAACATTCCTGCTGGATGATATAGCACCACACAGCCTATTTATTCACTCGGCATTTAATGTTGCCAGCTGACTGAGCCTGACATTGTCTTTTTGCTTGTGTATTTATTCAAATGCATTATGTGTGTTTGTTCCATTAAGGCCGTTTCTCTAGCAGCTCTAATCATGTGGCTTCATTAACAGATGGAAATCACATAATAATTATAATGATGATTCTGTTCTGAGTGCTGACATCATCAAAAAACTTTTTTTTTCAAGTATAGTTCTTTGTGAAAGACTGAAAAATTTTTAAAATATTCTCTTTCTCCTTCAGAAATCAAACCATAAATTGATTTGTAGTAAAAAATAATTGCATCCCTTTGCCTTTTTCTTTCCTTGCTTTATTAATCCTTGGGATTTTTTGCAGAAATGTCCTGTTTAAGGAGGTGTCACTTGAGGTAGCCAGAAAACCCTGAATTCACTCTAGGACTGATAGCTATAATTTTTCTCAAGACATTAAGAGTTCCTCTTTCTTTAGAGGCTTCTTCCAAATTTTGATTTACTCTGGATGCCCTTTGACTTAGCTGTCCCTCACTGTTCTTCTATACTCCCTGAGTGATAATGAAAAGGTAGAATTTGCACTGGTCTCTGAAAATCATCATTAGCAGATAATTAAAGCTCCTGAGCTTTTCTGACTAAAGCCTTGAATGCTCAGCTTCCAGCAGCTAAAGTTAGCCCAGCAGCAGCAGCATCCACTACATTTTTATATTGTGAGTTGAGATTGTTTTCCAAAATAATTTTACCACAGTGCTCACTCTAATGGATACAAATATTAGGACTGTCACCTTGCCAGCATATCATCAGACGGTGGAGAGGCACAGTCCTGCAGGTGTCAGAATCTCTGAATTTTTAAAACTTCATTTCCATGTTGAAAAAAACCAAAAAACCCTCAACAAAACAAAACCCAGAAAACAAAACCAAACCTCCAAAAAAGAAAAGTTTCAAGGAGTAAGAGTAGACTCAATAGGAACTCAATATTTTTAAGCAGCGAAGTCCATGTAAGTAAGGCATTTCCTCATCATTGCAACTTTGTTCTCCTGACCAGAAATAAAAAGTGACAAAAGCATTGAAGAAGATCTGTTCTTGTGAGATTTTCATACAGGCCTTAAAACATGGATACCACTCAGGAAAAGATCATGAAAAAGTGAAAGAATTTGTCTAAATTTGGATTTTTCTGATGAAAAATAAATCTGCCAAATATTTAACAGGTAACAAGGTCATCCTCAGTTCCTTCTCTTGAGGTAGCTTCCTCTCACGCCTGTTGTTTTCACAGCCAAAACTTGTGTTTGTCCATGGTAACACCTCTGAGAAGGTTTTAACACTTATTATATCACCTCAGTCTTCTTGTTAGCAGAGGACTCTTCTTAAGAAAAACATGTAGGGATACTTCTCTATATCCTCTGGGTCCTATGTCATTATTAGTGGAGGAAAAGAAAAACCTTGGCTATCAGTAAGAAAAGCCTCTACTGGATGAAATGGAGCTATGAGAGATAGAGCTGGTAAGATTAGTTTTATCACCTTAAAAAGCAGTAAGTGGGAAATTGTCCATAGTGGACCAGAAGGTGTTAATTGCTAACAGCCAACATGGGAGCAACATCAGCAGCTTGCCACCAAAAATAAATTACTTCTAAAAGCCACGTCACATATGCTACAAATGAAAACAACACTTCTACTAGACATCATTAAAACCAGAAAAAAATACGAAACTGCTATTTTCCTGTTATTCTGGAAAACAAGAAATGAGGGAGCAATGGAAGTGTCTTCTGAACAGACAGGAGCCATAAAGCCTTGAGGGCCAGATTCTGCGTGAGTAGGGCTCCACATTGCAACCTGTTCCTTGAATTTTTGTGCAACAAGTATTTTCAGCCCGCCAGTACTAAGGGGCACAACAATTTGCTAGTTCAGAAACATTTTTTATGTATGTCTGGATGAATTCTGCTTCTAGGCCGAGTGATGAGGTTATAGCATCTGTCAATAAAAATAGAGTTTTCCCTAAGGTAACTGTAATATCTTAGATTTGACATATAATTAAAGGTGATCTGTGCCCCTGAGTAAGCCAGAGAGTCCTGTGAGACTGGTAAGATTGCAGACCTCTTACTGGCATATCATTTTTTTAAGCATTTTTATCTCAGGATGGTTTATGCCATTAGTATCTCAGCCATATGTAATTTCCTGATATATCTGCTATCCATGTACTTCCATTTAGGTAGTGGCACCCTTCCCCAGCATCACTCCTACTTCACCAAAGTTGACCAAAACCAGCTAATTGAAGGAAGATAGAGCACTATATAGGAGTTGCTTTTTTTCGCTGCAGTGCTTGTCAGGTATTTATTGAATGATAGAAAGGGTAAATGTCTCTTTTTACTTAATTCCATTCCGCTAGTAAATGTATATTAATTCAAAGCTAGTATTATGGACTTAACTTAGGTAGACATAACAGAATTTCTTTTAAACCAACACCTTTTTTTGTCAATTGCCAGTAAGAACAATCTTGTTTGTCTGGGAAACAAGTATATTATTTAAGCTGATCAAACGATATTAGATATCATGTACTTTGAGCAATATATGTTGTACCACTGAGATGAAATGTCTTCTGGAAAGGCATTGATCCTGTCAGAATTTCCTCTTCACTGAGGATGACAGGGAGTGATTTTGGTTAGAAGAGATCCATTTCATCACTATTCAGTTTCCTAAGCATGCTCATGCCACTGCTGTAAAACAAAGAGCTTGGTTATCCCTCCAGTCAAATAAAATGTTCAAAGCTGCAGCTTCTACCTGTGATAGAAGGGGTCCTTGGATTGTCAAGGCAACAATTCAGCCCACACTATGGCCTGCAAACATGTGGCAGACATTGCAAGATGTGACATTGCCCTTGAAGCACAGGGAAGGGCAAGTCCAGATGGCCCATCTTTCCATTTGACAAAGGTATGTAGAAATAGGACAGGGGGGAAATGGCTTTAGACGGAAAGTAGGTTTAGATGCCCCATCCCTGAAAGTGTTCCAGACTAGGTTGGATGGGGGTCTGAGCAATCTGGTCTAGTGGAAGGTGTCCTTGCTCATGGCAGGCGTGTTGGAACTGAATGATCTTCAAGGTCTTTTTCAACCCAAACCATTCTCTGATTCTGTGATTCTCACGGCCCTCCCAGTGCAAGGGGCCATGGTCATTCTGGGTTGTAAAAATGAAACACAGCAGCAAGTATGGCTTGGAACCAGTGAAAAATAATGACCTTCAGGTCTTTGGTATTCTCATAGCAGCGCTGCAGAATCTCCCTGCTGTGTTACACATTGCTGTCTGCAATGTACTTTCTCCTAATTACTCTGGGCTTCTAATTAGGGATGCCAAACCGTGTGGGATATGTTTATTATGAAAATGGTCAGCCAAATAGTCCCTTTGTTTGGGATCTGAAGAGCCCTTTTCATATTCAGAGGGAATTCTGTACGTTAGGAGAAATGAAACTAGAATGCTGCCTATTTACAGACACTTCAAATTGCAGAGATCTTTTTTTGTAATGTGCAATTTTCAGTTTTGGATAGCATGCTCAGAGGAGCAAGGATTATGATACGTTATGTATTTGGGATTTGCCTATCATATCATGGACACCACAGCAAGCTAGCTGGAAAAAAAGCAATGTGACTAGAGCCAGATTTCTGTTCAGTTCTATTTACATAATAATTGTGTTTGAATTTTCATTCTACTTCCAATTGAGTTTTTTAAATTTCCTGCTATAAAATGTTGACTGCTGCTGCTGCTGAATGAGCCTTCACTTTTTTACTCTGTAGGTGATAACAATTCAGTGAGGTGTCAAACTTTTTAGGTATGTAAAGTTTTCATACAGAACCTTGGTAGTTTTTCTTTATGATAGTTGCTCTAAACCGTAGAATTTCCCTTCCCAGTCCAGTGAAGTTGTCTTGCATTCTTAGCCATAATACTAAAACAGATGCAATTTCAGCACAGTATGATTATTCCACATAGCTGGAAAGGCAGGGAAAAAAAAAAAAAAAAAGATAGACAAAGACAGGGTTAAAACCAATAGACTTGACCTCTGTCTTTTGTTTTGATTTGTTTGGCTATTCCTAGCAGAGAGGTTGGATGGTATTTTTTAATCCTCAGGGGTTGTTTTTCACTTTCAGCTGTTCTTGTTACACTGACCAGCAAACAGATGCTTTCTGCTTTGGCGCTGCTGCTCCTTTCCACCCACACAAAGGACCAGGCATCTCAGGGCTTAGTCAATTTTCATTTCCATCATGTGTGTTTTGCTTTGCCAGCTGTTTAACAAGGTACAAATAAACACTTACAGAGAGGAATCCTGGCCCCAAACCTAAGGTAAATAAAATGGCAGGTAAAGGCTCAAAAAGCCCTCAGCTTTTTCCTTCTAGAGTTATTTCTCTCAATGAGGTGCTCCTGATCATTAGGTAAGGCACTTGCTATCCAAACCCACAGCATGCATCGTGCATGACAAAATATCTTTCCTATTTTTAACCCCAGCCAAAGTAGCACATTATATTCTCCTGCATGGTATCATTGGAATAAAACATGTACATCCCATAGCACATACAAGCTGAAAATTGGAAAGCACTGTTCCTCTAGGATGGAGGTGGCAGCAGTTAGGCACGAGCACTGTATGTCCTGGTTTAATGATGCAATCACTAATACAATCATGGTAACCCCAAAGCAATAAAGGCCTGGCCTAATCAAGCATCTGTGCTGTAGCATTCTCTGTAGTAGTATCCCTTGATCCCTGATGCAGCTCGTTCAACTCTGAGAGACCTCTTGTTACTAGGTTGCATTCAAAATAGCTTTGGTGCTCAAGGAAGTGTCCTTTGTGCCATCAGAGACAAAAACTGCAAGAGGGCATTGTGTGAAAGGATGGGAACACCTCATTTTTCCTGTGCCTGCTGATGCAGACAAGAGCACAGGAAACAAAGGGATTGCTCTAACCATTCTCTTGACCTAAATGAGGGAATGGGAACACAATTTGTTCTAAAGCTGCACTCTCCTTGTAAAAAAGCCCCTGGAAGATTCAAATCATGCAGTTCAGATCACCCTCACTTCGGGAAGCTCAGACCTGGTCATCTTTCTGGCTGCCAAGTTTATGCCCTCAGCCAGTACCTTCCAGACACAGCATTCAGATTTGCACCATGGTTCAAAGACTGGTGCATATTTTATGAGAGCAAAACCTTGCAGGCACTGAGTGCAGTGAGCATGAAAGGGACACTGAGCTTTAGGCTGGCCAAAGTTCTGAGTGATGAACCATGTTTGCATCAAGATGCTGCATCATTGCTGTGAGGCAATGTCTATACTGAGTATACTACTTGAGAAAAAAGCAGTTTTACCCTGGAGGTAAATGTACATTCATTTTAGGAGCATTTAGCCAGCTGTGGCCATTTCATGCCAGTAAGTCCATAAATAGAAACCACAGATGCAATAAAATGGGAAACATTGCAGTTACTCAGCTCACAGCTACAAAATCACAGGTAGCTAGTGGAATTTAGCAGAATCAAAAAATCATCTCAATGTGGCATTTCATACTGTCATGCTTTTCTTAGGGATGCCAGCACCTAAGTCTGAGAGGCAAATCTTCAACATATATTTGCAAGCATCTATGTTTGGATAAGGATTTAGATTTTGTTGCTGAGCCTGGAAAGATTCCTCCTTGCTTACTTTTCCAGGAGCCCTGCCAGTCTTTCGAAGACAGTGCCAATCTGAACAAAAGTCTGTGAGTTCCTGTTTGAGAAGATAAACCTCATCACTAGAAGGATGAGTGGGCAGGCTCGAGGAAGCTCTGAGGAAGTGCAGTTTGTGCCTACCACTCATGCATCTTGCTGCTTGGTTTTTGTCCCCATCTCTGCAGATGCCATTACATGTATTTTGTACCACGGGCTCAGATAGGAGCACAGATGTTGCAGGTGAAAGAATCAAGGCTAGAAAACAAGGTAGAAAACAAGGTGGCACAGCCTTGAAAGTTCTGAGATACCATGGCTATGAGCACAAATTGAGCTTTGAAACTTACTCCACAGTATCAGGGTATTGCAGAGGGCTGAATGTTGTTCTCAGTAATTTTATTTGAGGGTAATGAAGCTCCCTATGTAGCCCAGATTGCCTCACAGTATGTCAAATAATAAATGGTCTCATAAGGATGTGAGCTGAATCACAAACACTTGATTTTTTGGTAGAATTAAGGGATAACTGTCCTTTGTAGAGGTAGTATATGTGTCTGGCTCTTGTTAATACATAAACATCTCAAGTACTGTTTGCAAAACCAACCATCCCTTCCCACTTCAATGAGGAAAGTTAATGGTTCTGATAAAATAGTGCACCCTTGATCCTACAGCTGTAAGCAGAATGCAAGGGTTGTCTCTGCCACTTCATGCAGTATCAGTATTTCCCTGTGATTTATGGAATATTTAAACATTCATCAGGCCAAACAGCGAGCCAGGGTAGCAGGATCCACATTCAGCACACGTAGCTCCAGCGCTCATATGGGATATTTGAAGTGTGGTTACAAGATGATAACTGTATTGCCTGAAGGAGATAAGTCCCACTCTGCCAGAATGGTGCTTTGTATGTAATTAGTATAAAAATTCAGAGGAATAGAGTTTATCCTTGCGATCGTCTTTCTCATTAAAAAAGAATCATAATGAAAGAACAAAGCCGTCCCTGCAGTGAATTGAATTGACTTCCTGAATTTTCATTAAATCAAAGACTCAATAGCATCCCGTTTTGCAGAGCCCAGTTGTAAACTGTACACAAGACTTGCAGCAAAATCCCTGTGAAGATCACATCCTTTCTGAAGGTTTGGAAGTGCTACATTTTCTAAAATAAGGACTATAAGACAGCATGAATCAAAGGAATAAAAAGTTATGTCAGTAGGATAAAGCTGTAGTCTCAACTTATTCTTCTGCCTCACACTTAATACTTAGTCCTAACACAAGCAGTGATTTTGCCTTCTTTAATGTTCCTTACTACCAAGGTAATACATATATTTATTTTTACAACTAAATACATCTTTGAGGCGAAAATGTACAAATATCCTGTAAGTTTATCTACCACTTTGAAAGCATTTTTTTCTTTTGTGTTTGGCTGAACTGTTAGGTATTGGCATCTAGTCACTTTGAATTCCTGTTACATTTCTGGATGATAGTGTTGTAATAATAATTGCAGCTTCATCTGAAAGAATGTTTATAAATGTGGCACTCAGTATTCAAGTTGCAGTTGTGCTGTGTGCTCTCCCTTCTTCTCATGAGCTGCCAAGCACAGGTCACAGGACACCAAGTCACTTCTGGAAGGTGCTGGGGATGAGGGACCTGGTGACTCACCTCTTAGTCCCTTTGGCTGCAACGTTGCTTCACAAACCTTGAGGATGCTTTAGACCCAATTCACTACAGAACAGGTCAAGGTCAAGGTCATTAGCAACCAACTCTGTTAGAACCTCCCCCTCTTATTATCTTTCCTGATTTAACATTAAAGACAAAAGGATAATATATGCTGTCTATCAGCCTCCTCCATTTCTTGCACACATTTCCCTGAGAGGAGGGAGCTTTGAGGTAAAAGTGGGAGCTTTGCTGACAGCAGTAGTGAGTGCTCCAAATACACAGGGGAGGAGGGAGAGGCCATATGCATGTCTCAAAGGAGCACTTACTTACCCCTTAGTTTTCAGTTATATTGCAGTGACAGTCAGTTCACAGGGATATTTTTGTAACTGTTACAGAAATATAGCAAATAAGGTTTCAAAGGAAAATTATGCATCTGTGCCTTTTTGGAGTTAAATATTAATGAACTTGCTTCTGTTCAACTACTAGAATGTTTACACAATATCACTTGTCTATGCTGTTCTGATTATCTGTGTGCAATCTGATACTTGGTTTTGTTTTTCCTAATTCTGAAGGAGGTTTTAATATCCCAGAGTAGAGGTGGACTGTCACTATTTTAATAAAATGGATCTGCACTGATTTGCATCACGGATGACATAAGGGAGGGAGTGGCATGCTCATCAGCATAAATTTTGATATATGCTGTTTGTTTTCATTGCTAGTCAGAATCTTTGGTTTGAATGTGCTTTCAAGAGTCCTATTAAGATTTCAACAGCTTGGTGTAGAAAAAGAGCAACTAGTGCCTTTATTTATTAAGTTTGGCATGTAAAAGTTTTGTTGCCATTTAAAAGGACCTAAGGTGGTTTATATTGATGGAGTTTTTACCATGCACACACATCTAATTATATGCATGTGTACATATGAAAAACCTCAAAGTATGTATTTTTGGTAGAATTTATTTTTGGAATTATTTTGTATTGCTTATCATCTCAAGATCCCAGAACTTCATGTTTTCCTGAGCTAGGCTTCATGCTCATTTGGGCAGGCATATGATAAGAAACTGGCCACAGCATGACTAGGAACATTTCATGTCCATTCACAGCTTTTATAGCAATTCAAAGAGATGAAATGCCACAAGAGGAACAGAAGCTTGCCAATTGCCAAGATTTCCATGGGAAAACCAAGTCACCAGTGAGCTCTTCCCAGCCATGGATGTGAATTCCAGAATGCATGGATGCTGGTGAAGGACCCTATGGAGTCTTTTGCAATAGTGTGCTAAAAGTAAATTGGGTTAAATTTTGTCTTAAGACAAAATGTCTTGTGTTAAGATTGTATTCCAAAGCTGAAGAGAGCATCAAAAACACTTGAAGGATTCCGATGAACTTCTGATGCTGTCATGACTGAGTCAAACCTGATGTAGAAATGCTTTTTGGGAACTGGTTGCTGCTAAAGCTGGAGATAAGAGGTGTGCATGAACTTGGCAATTGAATCAGGCAGCCAGTGGTCACTGGGTTGAGGTCATTGGGTTGAGTGCTTTCTGAGAAACCCAGGTAGCTCAGGGAGTGGTAGGCTGGCAGGAGCTGAAGTTACAGAAACAGCTTTACGGTAGGAAGTGTAAGTGGATGTTGGACATGTTGTGTGAGGAGCCACAGCATGTCAGATGGACAAGGTGGAGAAACCCTGCCAAGGGCCAAGCACTTTGCATCAAAAACCATATGCCCTGATATTTTAGTTCCTCTTTTGATGGTAGCATGACTGGCATGTACCACTGTCATGTCCCAAGTGACATGTTCCTCCTCCCAATAGTGTTTCCTACCTATGGCAGACGGCCTCTCTCTCTGGGAAAGTGCTCTCCTGAGGATCTATAGGGAAAGTAATAATCACTAGAAGTTACCGAGCAGAAACAGGACTAAACATTTCCCCTCACACTGCACCTGTGGCACTGAAATTGCATGGATAATAATACTTGGGAATGCTTGAGTCTTCAGTGCATGATTGTCTGAGATCTGTGCACTCAAACCCACCTACTTTTTCTCTGGTGAAATGAGTATTAGAAATGTGGGAATCCAGCCACTTTTCATTTAGTAAGGGTTTTGGATGTGTTCCTTCTATTGTTGTTTGCCTAGAAAATATAAAATAGTCTGTTTTTATCAGAAGACTATTTCTCTAAAGCATGGAGTAAAATAAAACCAATAAAAAAAGAACACAGAGTTCTTTTTTCATTGAAGGATATGGCACACTGCAGAAAAGAAATGTGTTGCTGCTTCAAGGTGAGAGAACTCGAGTCATATCTCAGAACAACCTGCCTCTAAGAAGACAAATGATGGTGGTATTTACAATAGTATTTCTTGCCAGAATATAATGACTGCTCAGTAGACTCCTTTTTCAAAACAAAGAGCACACTCACCAAGATCTTTCAGGAGCCTGTTGAAATAATCATAAGATTCAAGACAACACAGAAGTTTGGGCACGTATACATACTACTTCCCTTTGTATACATTTACTTTTGTATTAACAAAAGTGTGTGATTGCAAGGAAGAGTTCCCAGAGTGTCTGTGGAAGAGTAGCACCATTGCTATGCCTTGATGATAGAAACATTTTTAGCAGGGCTGACTCATTTCATACATAGGCTGTATTTCAGTGTCTCTGTCTATAAAGATTGTATCCCTGCCTAAAGCTGAATGAAGACATGTCATCTTTATGGCTGATTAATCTCTCTTTAAAACCACCTTTGTAAAAACAATCTTGATTTAAAAGCAAGGTACTTGTTTCAGTTGTCAAGCAGTGAAGACACTGATAGCCCTCTTCGTAGAGAAAGGAGGGAGTCTAAAATGTAGAGGTGCTGTGTCAATGAACTTGTATTGAAAAGCACAAAGTGCTTTCTATCAATAGGTATTTATAAGCATACATACACACAAAGTATTTAAAAAATAATTTCTAAGTATGTTCATCAGAAATACAAACTTAAACAGTCAAATAAGCACAAGCCAACTGCCACAAGAAAGAAAATCCCATCCTCAAATTTACTCAGGATCTTTCTGCTTGAAATTTCCACAATTACCTTCATTTTTCTCTACATGCCCACCTGATAGTACCGCAGCAACTCATTCCAGATTGGAAGCTGCTTACTGCAAATTTTCGGGTTCTATCAACATTCCTTCTCTATCTTTTCACAAAAGAATCAGGTTTTTTTTAGTCCAATCTTTCAGATTTTTTCAGTAACCTGACAAAATGGCATCTCCATTTTTCTTAATATTTTGAACA
This sequence comes from Vidua macroura, assembly GCF_024509145.1. NCBI lineage: Eukaryota > Metazoa > Chordata > Aves > Passeriformes > Viduidae > Vidua > Vidua macroura. The sequence continues at coordinate 66,084,923 of NC_071573.1, read as the reverse complement.
GTGATATAAAAATAGAAACTGTCAGCTGTCCCTGTGTGCATTACAGAGACATTTCTTCATATGCGTTTGGTGAAGCTTTTGTTTATTTCCATAATTTTAATGAATCCTGCTTTGGTGAGGGAACAGTCTGTCTTCTGTTAATGACAATATTGAGAGATAAACTGCTTGAGTATGTTTTTTCAAAAATTATCTATCATACTATTAGTATTTTCCACTGTTGTTTTTATTTCATGAGCTCTGTTTAATGTTTAATTTATAAATGTACAGAGGTGTATTTAATGGACTTGACCAATTATTGGTTATAGATGTAAGCAACACTTAAAGAAGCAGAATTTTTCACTGAAAAAATTATCTCTCTGGGTATTGAGAGAGAGATTATTGGCAAGTATAAAAAGCTGTAGAATTAAGGAAGTAGCAGGTGACGGGATCAATAGCAGTGATGTTTGTCATTGCCTTTTGCAATCTCATAGACAAAGATTGATATTTGTTAATTGGAATTAATTAGTTGTAGAAGCCAAAATTTATATCTTCAGTGAAGATCTATGAACAAATTACTGATAGTGATTTTCAACTGAAAATCATATTCCCTATCAACAGTGCCATTCATGAATAAAGCATTCCCCTTCAAGGAATTTAGTAAACTAAATTTCTTCATTACAACTTAATTTTATTACCTATTAACATTGCTAACTTCAAACAAGGACAATAAGTATTTTAATAGATACACTGGTAATAAGCATTTCAGAGCTTTAAATGATAGTGAGAAAGGTTTTTTTATTCACTTTCTTCCAAAATTATATTGCCTAGTGATGATTATAGGATCATAAAAAGTACTAAGACCTCCTAAGTTAAATTTGAAGAGGAGATTTTGTGACCCAGTTGAACCTCTCACTGCACAGCAGTCACCTACAAAATTTAAGAACCAGTATTAGAAAAGTATCTTCTAGAGATGATATATAGATACAAGAAATCATGTTGCAAGGATTTCAGTTAGGAGCTTTATATTTCTGTAAATCTTTTGCCAAGCACAACCAATGCTTCCTCTCAATTGTGGGTACCATCTAGTAGGTAAGGAAAATATTAACATGAGAAATTAAGTTTGGTGAGGCTTCAGGGAGACATGGTCAGAGAAAAAGTTCTTAGGAACATTGTCAGACATCTGCAAGATGGGAAAGCTCAGAAAACACAGATATTTGCTCTGGAAACCACCCTTGCAGCCCAGCAGCATCCTTAGCAAGAGGATTATTTTTGTTGTATCGGTCCATTAACTGTGCCCTAAGCACCAAGGCAGTGGGTGTGTGGCAGAACTGTACAGACGCCAAACAGACCCTCCAAAGATTGCAGTCAGCCTTTTCTTAGTAGAGAATACACAGAAGTGTTTCCATCAGCATTGCCCAGATTCCTTCCTGAGACCTGCCTAGGTCATTCTTCCCCTCTAGTGGTCAAGTGTTCCCAGCATGGGAAAGTAGTACTCAATTAGCCCTGTGTCACTGCAGAAAGGATTTGAAATAGCACTGCTGGAACTCTGGTTTTGCTAGTTTGATTGACAAAAGGACTCTGTGAGGGAACTGCTGGGGAAAGGGACTGCAGACAGGAGCACATAAACAGAATAGTTTCTCAAGGACTATTTCCTGAAGAACTGATCTCTGGTTTCCTAACTCTGAATGGCCCGGAGTCACAAAGTGACATTGCTCAGTGATCATCTCTTGTGAATGCTCAAACTGCCCTGTTTCCAGTGGTGAGATGACTGAGAGCAGCAAAAGGGATTTCAGTTTCTGCATGTGGAAATAGAAATCTGTGGTTTGCTTCTATCAAACTCAAAAGCAGGCACAGGCTGCAAAACCAAATGCTCTAGATGCCTGAAATTGCAGATGGCACTGTCTCCAGATGGTTGCATGATGGCTGGCTGTTTGGGCAGTCAGGTTTGGGTTTTATATTATTACTAACCAGACCAACCATATCCAAATTGCAAATTTGTGGGGGGGTTTGGCTGTTTATGGACAAGAGTTGATGGTACCCATTTCTAAGTCCTTGACTCCCTCAGGGAATAATTGTGCAGAGAAAAATTGTCTTTTGATTTTGTCCAGTTCTGGTTGAAAAGACTGGATGACATTGAGGCTGAAATAGAGATAGCCACAAGACAACAAGGAATTTATGTTTAGGATTTGGTTGAAGCTGGCAAAAAGCAAAGTGCAGCAGAAACCAATTTTTCATTTTAACTTCAGAACATAATATATTATGATCTTTCTGTAGCCTTCTGGAAAATTTTGGAGGTTGCATACAATGAAATCTGTGAAGAGATTGCCTGAACAGACAAACAGACATGTAAATCAAGGAAACAAAGCTGTAAAGAGCCATGGGAGCTGAGACCAAAACAGTGATGTAGGCTTGCAGAAAGCTGAGTGAGTCAACATGCCTGGAGAACGGCAGTTCACATCCTCTGTGTAATTTGAGAGCCCTGTGTCACATCTGTGATCAGAGGAATTCCCTGCTGACTCCATTTATCCTTGTCATACCAAAATAATTTTTATGCTGCTTGTCCTACTGTCAGTGCCATCCAAAGCTTTATTTCTCTTCTTAGTTTTGATTTTGTCTTTTAAAGTCCTTTCATTTGTGTTAGACTCCGCTCCCTGCTTCCCTGTCTTCATCCTATAAGCATTTCTGTAATTTATTCCAGATATTACCTATAGATGGGAAATTCTTCTTAACTGATCACATCTTTGAAATTATCCTCAGATGATGCATTTGATTCCAAATGAGGCATTAGCTTCTTTTGTACTTACTCCACATTAATATGTTAGGAACAATTTTTATTCCAATACACTTTCATGTGGATAAAATTTGTTTACTATTTTTAGGAGGAGAAAGGAAATGAACATCAAAGCAGCAATATCGGGTCATACAAGGCATGATGTTATCAAAATAAATGATACAATAAGATCAAATTATGAGGTAATTTCTCAGGGCCTTTGTCTGAAATAATCAAATGTATAAAGGTGAAATATGTACCACAGAGCAAGAGAAAAAAGAAAAGTACCTGCCTTTTAGAATGTTTTCTCTGTCATAGAGTTGCATTTTCACTATGTCAGTAATAGATAGCATCCATATCCAAAATACAGATAGAAATTGAATTAAATTTCACAAGGATTTTATTTATGTATAAGCTGTAATGAGAATTTTTCATATAGATGACTTTTGAGGAAACGTAGACTATTTTGAAGTCAGGCATTTTATTAACTCAGAAGAGTCCAATCAGCTTTTGAGTTATATGCTCTAGTAACACAGACAAATTTGCATTTCTATCTTTTTGAAATATAGTAAATATTAATAGTATCTGATAGGGATTTGATGATTCAACATTTCATCACAAATACTGGTGCAGTTATTCTGAGCAGGATAACCTTTTCACAGCTGCTGCCATGGAAATAAAACCAATGAAGTTATGTTTGAAAGGTGTGCCCCTTGTGGTTAGCGTTCAGTCAAGCACAGTCTTAAGGAATTTGTAGGTTCAGTTCTGTACAGCATAGGTTCCTACAAGGCAGTAAATCACACCAGAAGTACACAGATTATCTATCTGTCCATCTGTCCATTACTGTGGTTGCTGAGTGCCTTTAAAAGCTGTTTTATTCTGGATGCCGTATGTTCAAATGCATCACAGAACAAGTTTAAAGTGTCAGAATTCTATTTCTAGCTTTGATTCAGTGTGTAACACTGAACAAGTTGTTTAAAGTATAATCTTATTCTTGTTTCTCTGCTGTGAACAGGAAAGAAAATCAGCAGAGGCAGTGAAGCAAACTGCCAAACATTGTGCTTTGTACAGAACAGCGCTGCCAGCTTTTATAGAACACTGTTTTAAAGAGATTCATGGTAATAAATATGTCTGTTTTTTTCTTAAAACCCTTGTTTAGTTTTGTCAACTGAAAATACCTCCTCTGAGTTTCATAAGATCTATGTTTCTTACATGGTAGCAAAGAAAAGTTTTCAAACATGGAATCTCAATTTCTTCTTATAATATCAAGTTTACTGTGTTCAGTATAATGAGATTCTGTAAGCTCTCTCTCATATTTCAAATGAGATATTTCATTTGAAGAAATTTTTGAGTGTTTGTGGTTGACTGTAGTGAGAAGGGTGCCTGCCTGATTGATAGGTTTTGTAGCTGGCTCTCTGAAAAGGAGACTACACATGCCTATGCTCTTTTTGACAAGAGGAAGGTAAAATAATGGCAAACAAGTGAAAAGACTGAACAGTGCTGCTGATGTTATGCCCAATGCATGCAGTTTGTCCACTGATCCAAGCTTCTAGAAAGATAATAGAGTGTAGAGCCTTCACTGAGTGCAGAAGTGTCCCATGCCACCAAAAGCACACAGACTGCTGAAGTGTTGTTGATATGGCTGCCTGCTTCCACTGCTTGTAAAAGGAAGAAAATCTACTAGCAGCAGGTGCATCTAGTGAAGGAGGACAAGATGCTATTTGCCACTTTTGACAGTTACCTTGTAAAACGAGCTCTTAAGAATGTACTGAAGTAATTGTGTTTACCTACGTGCCCACTATGGGTCACAAGGCATTGCAGCTGGAATCCAGTATTGGAATATCCTGCAGGTCTTGCAGCTTTAGTCTTGCAAGAGATAATGTAGGTACAGCTATGTAATGGGTGACATGCATTTCCAATCCAATTTATAAGATCCTTTTCAGTCTTGGTGGCCTGATGCCCCAGCAATGGCCCCAGTTGTTCATTCTAAAACCAGTTGTAATGACTTTGCCATCTCACCCTCCCACTCAGCAACAGTATGTGGCAGTGTGTTCCTTCCAGTAACAGTGAATTCTCATTTCCTGACTCTGGAGGATCACTGTCAATATTTTTTTGTCTGGCCTTGGCAGACTGCCTTTTGTCTTCTGGCTCCAGTAAGTGAGCAGCTCCTCCTTCCCTGCTGTTCCCAGTTGCCTAGTTAAATCCATCATATTAGAAAGATCGATTTCTGTGGTAACATGCAAGAAAAGCCACCTGATCGAGAAGCTCTCCTGTGTTTCCTTTTCACACTTCCTGCTTGGTTCAAATGCCCCAGTGGCAGCTCTAGCTATCCTGTTAGAAGATTCCTTCCCCTACTGATGAAACAGCAATGATCCACTTTTGGCAGGTCTGTTTTGTTACAGGAGGTAGAATAGTGTAGAAGGAATTCAGGTTCTTCTTTCTTGTACCCTCTAGAAATTTGGAGTTCCATTATATTTTCTGCCTTCAACTGCCTACTTTTACTCAAGGAGTTGAAATAATCTCTGGGAAGATTTCTTTATTTTCTAACACCAAATAGCATCATTCTGACACTTTTGAATTTATCTGTAATATGACTTAGAACCTGTGAAGTATTCTACAAAGCAATATCATTTGTGGTGTGTATCCTTCCTAAATAGATCTTCTGCCATTTCTGAGTGTAGATAAAAGTAGGGTCATGTCTCTTTATTAATAAGAGCAAATTCACAAAGTAGAAGATGAGAGAGTTTTTAATTTTCCAGTTGAATATTGCATATTGCTCTTGATGTCTGACAAGGCTGGGCACAGCTAAAGGAAGACTGCTGGCATTTGAAATGACCATAGAAATGAAAAAAAAAAAACCCTTTTGATCTTTTCCATCTCTAAACAGGAATCCATAATGATAATGCTTTTCTACTGTAGCTGTGGGATTAGATATGACTTAAGCTGGTCCTGCAGCCAGGTGGGAACAATCCTGTATCCTGTTGTCTTCACAAATTGCTTATGAATTAAAGTAAAAATAGAGCACATGGAGATTGGCTTTCCAACACCTTCCTTTAGACAAAACCTGTGAATGTCATGCCATGGTAGTAATAATATTGAAATTTATACCACCCATAAAACTTTTATAGCAGTGTAATTAGTTGGGCTATTAGTACTACCCAAGCTTAGCCTTATTTTATTGCTATGAACACAGCCTGTAATCACATAAATGGTAATAAGTAATAACACTTAAGGGCACTGTATAAATGCAAGCATTTTAGTCTCTCTAGTGAGTCCTCTTTGCGAACAAAAGGAGGGGATCCTACAGCTTTTCCTCTCTTGTGGGTACTTGTTTCCATGCTCTCTTTAGAGGGTCCTCTAGTGCAAAATAAGATTGTAAAACTTCTGTTCTTTTCAGTAATCTGACTCTGCTGATTTCTGTGCTAGCTATAGAGTAGACAATACATAGGAAGAAAGAACTGGATTCAAAGAGTTTGGGGACCATTTCAGCAAATCAGAGGTGTGTTATGGTGTCCTTAATAGTACATTATTCAAATGAGCTTCTTCTTGTCTTGTGGTTTGTGCTGGTTTATAGAATTAGTATTAGTCCATAAATAGGGCAATATTTTGGAGAAGAGAGATGCAACTTTTAATTTGTAGTACCTTCTTGAATAGAAAGCATAGTCCATTTGGCTTTGCAACTTGCTGCTAGGCTTGTTCAGTGCCCTGTAAAGGAGACTGGATGGCTATTCCTGTTGTGCATCACTCCACATCTCCAGCTTCCCTCCCAGTTGGCCTATAACATCATCTAATGGTATTTCTGCTATTTCTGGATCTCTGGTGCAAGTCAGCTGGTACAACATCAATTCTGCAGTTTAACTCTGATGAGAATAGAGTGTTCACAAAACCAAAATGGGATACTTCCTTGTAGTGTTAATAGCCAGAAGGAGATTCACTGTGCTGGTGAGCAGGATTTTGAAAGGAATTAAATAGGCCAGGAGCTAACTGCAAGCAAATTGGTCAATACTCATCATCCAACCAGAATAAAATGAAATTTAATTAAATGGCCTAGAATGAATGTGTATCAGTCTTGGGCATTCTTCCCACATTAATAATCTAAATGCACTAGGGAGGGAAAAGAAGTCAGTACTGATCACTCGATTCAAAAGGAATTTAAAAGCATGTTTTAAACAAAGTAGAAAGTGAGAGGCAGGGAATGACCCAGCCTGTTGTACCAACCCTTACAGCCACCCCTGCTGCAGCTCAGGTGACAGTGCTGCCCCAGCAGTTGGCTTTTGTCTTTGGTCATCTTTTTAGCAGTTTCCTCAGGACTGCTTCTATGCCTTCCAGAAAAAAAGACCCCAAACAAACTCATATCTGTGTGAGAATTCAATTTCTGTTATACTTATTAGTGCCACCTTTGCAACATTTTGCACAAAGCTGTGATAGACATTAATATCAAAGAACATAATTACTACCTTTTAGATTTCTGACTCCAAGGTTACAGCTTAGTTACAGAAATGCTTTCTCAACACTTCTTATGCCTGATATCTTCCATTCTTGAGGGTCTTTCAGAACTCTCCAATCTGTTGTTTGGGTACGTGAAACTACTAATGGATGTTTCTTAAAAGCATTGTGTCTTCATGATTTGCTACTCTTGTAAAAAACATATATATTTGTCCAGAAAACTACTATTCTTCTGAGCACCATAATGAGAATTATCACAGCAGAATTTGTAAGGAAAGGTTGAACTTTTGACTTCATCACATTTTTGAAATACTTGAAATTATAGCATCATGTCTACTATTCAAGAACTTTCAACGCTTGTGGATTTAATGAGATTTTGTTTGACAGCTTCTCTAAAGATCAGATTTTGGACTTCATCTCTATTACATAGAGTTCTTAGCTCTTAATGATTATTGCTTCTGGGCTGGATGAAGGGTCAAGTCCCTTGCTGTTTTCTCTTAATATCATCCTGCCTTTTCAGCTTTTACATGCTACTGTTTAATTTTAAAGAAGTTTTTTGTGTTTCTCAAGAAAAAAGCCTATTATTAAATCATAGAGTACTCTGCTACTTGGAAAATATGTCAGAAGCATGCTCCAGAGACTTAAATATTTTTAAATTGTTTATTTTTCTATACTTTTCTGCTTCATTACAACTTAAGCATCCATAAATTGGTCTCATGCTAAGAGAGCTTGTAAACCCTGAGGGCCTCCCAATATAGCCAATACCCTAATTGCTTTTAAGAACATCTTGAGTGGTTTCCTGGTGTCCTCCAATACAAAAGTCAACAAATTGTGGTTGAGAGACAGTCACTTCTGCCCATGAGGTTCTTTTGTGATGCAGTTAGTCTAAGATGAGACATTAAAAAATAATGTAGGAGAGGAAATTAAACAAAGAAGAAAATAGAGCAGCCCATTGAAGTTTTCCAGGACAAAATCCTTATTAAAACTGGCCAAGTCTCTCAGACAGGTATTCTGTGAAAGCAACAGCTGTAATTGAACCATGTTAGTTATAAAGGTACATTCAAGAAGTGACAGACTCCAAAAGACAGTTACTCCTCACTTATGGTTCATCCATATTTGCATTGCAAAGAATATTCTGAAACTTTCCTTGAAGATTATTAGGGGTTTGCAGTTTGGCAGCTTCTTTTTGGAGTTTGGTTGTAGAATAGCTGCTTAATATTCAATGAATTTTTTATGAGCAGAGAGAAGGATTTTCTGTTCATCTGTGTAGTAGATTGTTGAACATACTTGGCTCAACATAAGGTTCTATGGATAGGTTTCCATTCACAGCTGTCTCATCAGTTAAAGCTCTTTGAGATGAAAGCAATAAAAATTGCTATCCTCATTTAAAATTTAGAACATAGGCATCTAAGAAATGTTGCCTACCAATAGATAAATACTAAATTTGTTTTTAAAGTGCATTTATTTATGTAATGGATGTTAAAAGCGCTTCTTTGACCAAGAAACTGGAACCACCCTATTAAAAATAGATTATTATGTCATAATCTAACAGACAGGGAATGCAAGTATGTCTGAAATACAAAGAGGCCTATTCAAATAACGCTGCGAAACCATTTGACTTCTGTGTTAGTGCAGTGCAGATTTATATAATGTAATTATATAAGAAAATCATGCACAATATAGTCCTTCACACCTTGAGCTATAAAACACATAACATCAATCAGGCAACAGAGTGTTCAACAAGAGGGTTTTAAGGCAGTAGGTGTTTGAATCCAAAATTTCACATTAAAGGAGTTTCTCAGAACTTTCTAGCTGTTCCTACAGCTTCCCAGCATAAGAGGACAGAAAGGTGCCTTCCTTGCAGTATAATCTGTCCCACGTCAGATTCAGTATTGCTCTATTTTTCCTTTTTCTTGCGCTTTTATTCCCACGTGAAGTCTGGGATCAGCTAAGGTTATTCTTATCAAGAAGAAGCTTCATCTTCTATCTGATATATGTGTGAGCAGGATCCTGCAGTGTGAAAGCAGGGAAGACAGCCCAAGGCTGGATCAGGTCTGGTTTCACACATCCTCTGTTAAAATGCATCCTTTGCCTTCTAGTGGGAGTCCATTAATCACCTGTTCAGCAGAGAAAACTGTCCCTTTTAGGCAGTGCAAGAAAAACAAAAGAACATTACATTTGTTTGTTTGGTTTGGTTGGGATTTTACCAGTCTCACTAAAAGCTATTACTAATACCAGTTTTCTGTAGTTGCTCTGTCCTCAGAGATCACGTAGAGTTTTGGCTTAGAGATGTTCATCATGGAAGCGATAACAGTTTATCCTATAGGATAAGTTATCCTATAAGGATTGTTTTGTCATTGGGCAACAACTAGACTTGACCCTTGATTTAAAAATCAACCTCAGCCAAACTTTCTTTTTGTCTTCAGTTAACACTAATTAAAAGGACAATTTGCACATACTGATTTTTGAAGGCTCAGTGCCTTCTTTTCACCTGTTTAATTTACTGCTGTGTGCTTGAATTCAATCAGCTGTTACTAGAAACAATTCAAATTAAAAATTGCACTTAAAGATATAAGCAGCTGTTGTGTTAAATAGCAGCTCCTTCATCTTCCTCTGATGAAACCCAAAATTGCCTTTGCAGTTCTATAGGAGAAGATGTATTTTATAGATCTGGCTGATTTGCATTGTTTTCTAGGTTACTTTTGAAATGTTATTGCTAAAAATATAAATTGTTTTAAATTTCTCTATATTTTGTTGAGTTCTTTAATTAAAATATGAATTGAAAAACAAACTCTGAACTCTAGCTTTGCCTCAGTTCAAAGGTATTTGGGTTTGAACAGAGTTTATTTCCCCTGAAAATACTCTTATTGTACAGAAAGTTTGTCAATATGTTAGTGATAATTCTCAATGTTCCCAAATGACATGATTTCTAGGAAAGCAATGCTTATTTTTGTTTCTCTTACAAATTTCAGGGTAATTCGTGGATGCAGTAATTCTTATTTATAGCCCGAGGAAACAGGATTTGTATTTCTGTTGTGTTTATGGTACCAGATTTTTCAGCCTGAAGTTCTCAAACACTGTGAAACTGATCTTAAAAAAAATAATATCAAAGAAAAAAATAAAAAAAAAAAATAATTCTAAGAACAAGCTACAAATAAGAAAAAGGATACCTTTTCACTCATGACAAGTTTTAACTTTTATGATACATATAAGCCACATTTTCAAATATTGGTGTATGAAGTGAATTCTTGGGTTCAGGTTTTGATGGAGGTTCCAATAAAAATAAAATTAACGTATGCCAAAAACTGAACCTTGAGGAAAATATCAGATACTGTAAGTAAAATTAAGGGATGGCTTTGTGCATGCACTGTTTTACAAAGAAAATACTGATCAGCGGCAGTGAAAGGTTTTAGGAACTTCTTGTTTTTCTCGAACGTTTCACATTGTTTCATTATTTAAAAGTCCAAGATTACCCTTTCAATAATTTCCAACATGAAACTGTTTGAGTTTATATGTGAATTGCAATACATAATTTTTACATCAAAATAAACTGGGTGTAGGTTCTTTCAAGTCACATACTATGCAGCCATGCATGATATGACATCTCATGCCCTTGGATTACATGTCTAATTGTGGAATAAAGCATGATTTATTTTATTTCCTACCACTACTCAAGGAGTATTTACAGAACTTGGCACTAACACTTCTTGTATGTATTTGCCACAAAACAGAGGAATAGCTACATGTCTGCTATGGCGCACAAATTTTTAAGGCAGCTTAACAGTTAAAGATTGCATGCTGAATTATCTATTAAAGTTTTCAATAACTTTTAGCCTTGGTAATGAACACTCTCATAAGATTTTGACTGTTACTTTTAATTTACTTTTAACTCCCCAGTCTTTCAGTCTTTCTTTTCTTTCTTTCATGGCCAACACTTCAAGCATCTTATCTGGACCTTGCAGTACAGACTCTAAGAGGACAAGTCTCTCTTGGGTCACAGGGGAATTTCAGATGCTCACTTCTTCCTGGACAACAAAGCTGTGCCAGTGACTCTTCTTTCACTGTACTGTTAGTAGAACAAACAAACTTGGTGGGGTTTTTTCAGCTGGGTTTTTTTCACCTTATCTAACTAGCTATGGTATAATAGCAAGTTTGCTGAAAGCTTACTAAAAACCTCAGTTCTGATGAATTCTTTACCTCTGTTTCCTGCCACAAGTCCTTATAAATGCTCATTTTTTTGCCTCTTTTCCTCCCATTCTCCAGCTGCCTGCTTCATCTGCTTTCTCTGGGGCAATGAACTACTTTCATTTGCTTAACACATGGCAGTTATTAGCAGTAATACTGACCACCAAAGATGATTTCTGATCCTTCATCCCTGCCATGATATTCTTGTGTTTGACTCTGTTAAACTACCTTCTTATTATGAAAGCTCCAAGACTTTAATCAACAGTAATGGCAAGCAACCTATAATGGAAACCTAGATTATTTTTAAGCTTTTGCATGGAAAATTTTGTTATTACTCTGGCTGCTTTCAAGATTTGTGTTCAGGATTTAAGGACAGATATGAATTACATAGTATAAATCAACAGTTACTCTAATTTAGCTACAACAGTTTGTATCAGATGAGAACTGGGTGTTTGGTGGGCTTTACAGGAGACCTGTTGCAAGTGACAGGCCCAAGAAGACTGAAGTTGTTGCAGGTCTCTTTGTTGGTGGCACTGGTGGTTACAGTCATTTGGAAGTATTATTCCAGCTGGAACAGCCAAGGAGTCAGTGGCAAACAGATTGTGTGAGCCTCTAGTAGGAACAAATGAAAGGAATATAAGAACTGTTCAAGTTTCACTGATAAAAGTGGGAGGAGGGCAATATAAAGATGACTTAAGAATGACTTTATCCTACAAGGGAGGCAGACCATGAGTAATGAATGTACAGTGACATCCCCAAATACTTCACTGACTTATTGATTTCTTAAAATTTTGTCTGTGATTAATTGAACCTTTACTTTTGTGCTATAAAGTCCTTGAAGCAAATCCAGTGTCAATGCACTCATCAGGCAATGGCACTGTTCATTTTCTTTGTCTTCCTCTTGACAATGACTATCCGAAGAGCAAATAAGCCTCAGCAGACCTCAATACTGTTTCTTCTGGTATTTTAATCAGTTTTATGTTTATTTTAGATATTCTGGTCTTAAAGTGTAAATAATATAATAATCATTTTCTATTAAAACTAAAAAGTGAGCCTTTAACTTTTCATGCAGTGCTGGTGATTTTCCAGGACAAGTGTTTGTCTTTTACAGACTGATACTCCTTTCAGCTGGCCATTCTGCCTAGGCTCCTGCAAATTAGATAGCTATGAGCTCTTCTTGTCTTTGCTCACCTAGTGGGCTGTCGGTGGGCTTCTGGCCATTACTGATCTGCTGGGCACTGTAGTTTCATGGGTAAAGAAAATGCTTTCAGATAATAATCTGAAGTGCTGAAAAGCAGAAAGCGACTAAGGAGCATTATGCTCAACAATCAAGAGCAAAATTAATTGTGTTTACTCTTATCATTGGGAGAGCACCTCCATTTTGATTTTAAAAGAATGCTGATGGTGAATCTGCCTTCTCATGTGTATAACCTACAGAAGTTCAGCAGTGTTGGATCTACATAGCTCTAGTGGGAATAAAGCCTGTTTTTTAATCTGCATTTACAGCCAATATACTTCAGTTGTGCACACTCTGACTGCCAAGCACTACAGAGCTAAATTCTAAAAAATAATTTGGTAACATTAATTTTCTTCTCCCTGCTATCTAGTCCATGCTCACCTCATTTATGTATCTGTCAACTGTTTTAGGAAAATAAAAGTAGATGCACATTATTTGACCATCAATGTCTCATCAGTTTTAACTATATGCTTTCTAAATTGCTTATGAGACTAAATACGAGCCTGGATGCCAGACTTATGAGCTGGCCATCTGTGGACTAACATTGCAAACTGGTGCATTCTTTCATCAGAAAAATGCTGGCCAGGCTATTGCTTCAGCCAGCCATGGCAGCAGAGAAAAAAAATATCAGCCAATCCTTAGCATTTATGCATATTCAGACGAGGTCACCATGTACACTTGGTGTCAGCTGCACATGTGCTCTGGAAGAGGCACAGAGAGGGGGAACGGCAAGCACGGAAAGTGAATGATATTATTGAGAGGGATACTTTTATTCTCTGCCAGAATCAGCTGAAAGCGCTGTCAATAACAAGCACCATAGGAGAGTAATGACTGCAGAAGACCTCTCTCCCACAGTGAGATGCTGCAAAGTCTGAATGCCAGTCAGACCCCTCCTCTTCTGGCTGTGCAGCAAAAAAAAAAATTCCCTTTGTTTCATGTGTGCGTGGCTGATTGAAGCTATTGTTTACCCTGGCTCCCTTCTTTTTTTTGCTCCCTTAGGGAAAAGCAAGAGTTGAATTGGGGCTTCCCCTCCTCTGAGAACAGCCATGAAGGAAATCAGTCCCATTCCCAATTAAAGACTGCAAGTCCCACAGGAGACCAATTTGGCTATTGCCTTTCATAGCATTCCAGGTTGGGAATAACACAATGTGGAAGGAAAAACTGCACAATAGTTGCTGGATCTCACCACTTAATTTCAATGCAGAACATTCATAAGGTTTCCCTAATTTCAGAATTTTACCTAATTTTGGGTTCTAGAACCAATGATATGCTGTCATTATGGGCTGGGGAGAAGTTTGGTCTGGGCAGCAGTTACCTGCCAGATACCACTCAAAGAAGACAGAAGTCTGTTGAACAATTTAATTGAGGTTTAGGAAACATAGCACTGAACAGAACAAAAGAACCTGTGGGTAAATTACACTAGTTCTTAGCAGCAAAATCTGTCTCTGGTTCTGTTGTTTGTTTTGATAGGGAGCAGCAAAAAAAAAAAAAAAAATAAAAAAAAAAAAAAAAAACCAAAAACAAAACAAAACAAAACAAAACAAAAAAAAAAAAAAAAAAAAAAAAAAAAAAAAAAAACCACAGCCCAATCTCTCTCTCGGGCTTGCTCCTGGACTTTGATTACAGTGGCTTATGGTGCCACTGTCAGGCGAGCAGGTAGAAGGTTGCCATTTTCTGCAGAGAAAGGAGTATTTTATTAGGTTGGAATAATCCTTTAGGTCTTAAAGGGCTGGCTCAAAGTCTGGACCAGCATTTGTAGGTGTATCTTAGTAGTTACAGTTACAGGTAGGACAAAGACAAACTGAAAAAATAAAAATAGAGTAGATGGTAGAAATAAGAGTAGTGCCAGCTTACTCACCTCTGGAACCTCCATTGTAATTCTGTTCAATTCAATAAAACCCCTTTAGGCTGGTGCCTTCCCATCACAGTCCTCTGGGCCTCAGTGATGGGCAGCAAGTCTGGGAAGCAATGCTGGGATCAGCCAAATGGGCAGTGAAAGAAGTACAGATGAAGCAACTGTGGGGAGGTTCACTCACAAAACCAGAGCAGAATCTGGCTGGCTGCTAGCTGATGTCTGGATGTGAAGGTGTTTCAGCTGGTGCTCCCTGCTCTCTTCCTCTCTAGTTCTCCAGCCAGTCCCTCACAAAAGAAAATAGATGTCTTCTCCTTTCCTGCTGTAGTGTCCCAGAAGTGGTGAAAGTCTCGCCTCAGCCAGGCGAGGGGCTGCAGAGTGACAGTGACAGCAGGGGTGCAGAGCTGTGTAAGCAGCTGTGTTTGGGCAGCACCAGCTGAGCTGCTCTTTGCTGGAGGGTGATGTGTCTTTATGACACAATCCACCTATGAAGACAGTGGCATGAGTGTTTTTCCAGTTAGTGGTCTGCACCATGGGTTGGAATACCAGATCCATGGTTTCAAAGCAGCATAGGCATCCCACAGCCCTTCTCATTTCTGCTGTCTTTCCCCAGGATGGGAGATCAGTCCTGCACCTCGACATGTCTTTACAGAAGCCCCTCAAAGAAAACAAGTCCATTCTCCCTCTGAGAGAGACGGGGAACAGTCTGACCCTGTCTGATGTGGAATCGTTAACTGCTGAGACTTTCCAGTTGAAGTTCAGATCTTGCACTCAGGCCTTTTTGTTCAACTAATTGTATTAGTGGCCAAAATTTTCTTTCACTGACCTGCAACTATGCATCTCTTTATTTCTGAGTGCTTTAGCACCACACATAAATAGCTCTTTCTGAAAGCTTTATTCATCCTGATCCTGGCCTTCAGATGAGACGTAGTAACATATACAAACCTTGACATCTGTGTTTGTGAGACTCTTGGCTTAAAGAAGTGACATAAATTCTGTGCAATGCCTATGGCAAACTCATTAGAAAATAACTGGCCATTGAAATTGTCATGTTAGGAGAGAAGTAATGAAAACTAATCTGTCTTTTATGAGTCAGATCTCTCACATGCAGATTTATGAAGTAGATGCCCTGCTGGCAATTACTGTATTACAGACATTAGCTTGCTTGTTTCTGTTCAGCTTCAAGTTTATTTTAATGGACAGGATCAGCCATAGTAATGAAAGTAGCAGTAACCCATCAACAGTGCCCCTTTTTCCTCGTGTTTTCTTTCTCTACAAATTCTTAATATATGGCTAAGAATCCACCATAATATCACAAAATCTTGGAAAACACAGACTCCTGTCCTAGAGAACTCTGATTATCACCTCAAACAAGCATTATTGTGGAGTTATTCTATGCACTGATATGCAAGCTTAACTCTGCTTGGGTCATGTGCAGTGAGGCCTGGGCACCACCTCACCCAGTGTCCTTCTGTTGAGCCACTGTCACTTCACCTGGCTTTCTATCCACAGCATGTTCTTAGGAAGACAGAAATAAATATGGTACAGGAATTTCTCAAGAACATAAAGATCATGATTTCTCCATGACTGCCTAGGCTCAAAGTTTCCTTGTCCTTCAATTATTATATTCTGGGATCGCATTTCATCAGCTCATGTCAATTCAGCAGGCAATTTAGGCAAGTGCTTAACTTTTATAAGGAGTTTAGGCTTCAGCAGTATTCTGGGGTGCTAAAACGCTGTTGACAGAAATAGGATGTATGTGCTGAGATGGCATTTCTGTGGTTTATGTGCATTTGTTATCTATGTTCTTTCATATATACCTGTTATTAGGTCAGAATATCACTCAAGACCCATCTAGATGCAGTCCTGGGCAACATACTCTAACAAGACCCTGCTTGAGCAGGGAACCTCTAAATGTGATATCTGGTGCCTCTCTCCTGTCCTTAACACTCCTTTTTCTGTGACAGAAATAAGTGTGCTCCTGCATGGGTTTTTTTTGACAACTCTGTGTCACTGTCACCTATTCTTGCATTGCATTCCCTAAGCACTGTGAATCCTCCAAGAGAGCTAGTAACACTTCATGGTCTGTCTCAACAGCTGTTTTCAGTGGCTGAGGACAGTGCTTTTTTGGAGTCAGCTTATTTTAAGACAAAAAAAATTACCTAAAACACTCCAATCTACCCTTTTACTCTTCTAGCCCAAGCTCTTCCCCCTTTGCAACCAGCAAGAGCTGGTGAGACCCTGGAGCTTCTGTGCTGTGTCTCGTCTGTAACATGACAGTGGCTTCTGGAGGTGCCTCTCTCTGTGAGGATGTGGATGTGCATTATGAGAGGTGGCCAGGGAGCCTGCCTAGAGGTCTGAGCTTGCTTAAAGTGGTTGAAAATATTGTTATGTGTTTTACAGATGGGAATTTGAGTAGAACTGAAATTAAGTGATTTGCGTGTGATTACACAAGCTGTCTCTGGCAGAGACAGAGGGATGCTCCCTTTTTTAATATCTTAGATTAATATTTAATAATGTAACTGACAATATTGATTTAATATAACCACAGTCTTGGCTACCATTTGCAGTGCTGGTGGTTTTCCAGGACAAGTGTTTGTCTTTTACAGACTGATACTCCTTTCAGCTGGCCATTCTGCCTAGGCTTCTGAAAATTGGATAGCTATGAGCTCTTCTTGTCTTTGCTCACCTAGTGGGCTGTCGGTGGGCTTCTGGCCATTACTGATCTGCTGGGCATTGTAGTTCCTTCAACCTTTCAGCTTTGATTAACAGGAGTAATTAATTGTACACTGATGAGGCTTATGGTGACTAAGATGCTGCAGTTAGGTGAGCAGCATGTAGATGCTGGAGAGCCAATTGTGAAAAAAGAAAGAAAGAGAGCAGGAGAAAGAAGCTATGTGGACTTTTGTTCCTTTGAAGTGACCTTTCAGTGCAGGTTCTTTACTTTTTCACTTCCTTTATGTTGTTCTTTTCCTCATTTGTTCTGAAAAGAGTGGAGCCTTCCTTGCAACACAATTCATATGTAAAAAGTTTTCACATTGGGATTCATCTGATAAAGTCTGCAGAGGGGACTTATTTGCACTGACAAGTTGGCAGCCAGACAGCCTCTCCATTTTCTAAATGAAAGGAGAGTAGCAGCAGGACATCTCCTACCCTCTCTGCCTTTCAGCGCTGGAAGAGAACCAAAGTCTGGCCAACAGCCATTCGGGGGAGTCGGCTATTTAGGAGCTGCAGCAGTGTACGGACACTGGGAATGTAACATACGGTTTGCCTTCTGTGAGAACCAACACAGACAAGTGACATTTGGGTTGGTGATTTTCAGGGACGGGGGATAGGAAGCTTGACCTAGCAGATGCAATTCATTTGCCTTTATTTTTTGTAGTAGGACCGTTCCAAATGTGAAGTAATCTAAATGTGTTTTTAATTCTTGGCTGTAAAAGAGGAGGTAATCATAAAGACCAGGTAATCTTCTTCCCCATTCAGTCTCACATTCTAGCATGTAACAAGTGTGGGATCACTCCCATCTTCAAACATACCTGTAGGGAAATAGGATGAAGGTGCCTCAAAAGCCACTTCTTGGTCACATGCATGGCACTGCAGAAAAAATAATTACTGCCCCTACCCAGGCTCAGTGTTCTGCATATATTTATTCTGTAGAAGCTAGCACTTGAATGACCTGTTTTAATTAAATACACTGGTGTGCATTTTATGGAAAGGTTTTACCATAGTTATGGTAATGTTAAAATAAGTTTGTTTTCCATAAAACCCAAAGGGAAGCTATTAACTGCCTTTTGCATAGTTACTGGGTTATTTATCTTGAGAGGAGAAGAGAATATCAGCCATATGCCTAAACCAATGTCCTTCTCTACCAAATTAATTTACAGAGCCTAAACAATTGCCTGTAGTACCCCCAAAGGCTGGTGATGGCCACAGTGCAGGCAGCTGCTAAACAACAAGCAGATCACAAACATTTCCAAGGGTTAAGATGAACATTTTCCAGAGGGGACCCATGTGTCATGGCAAGTTCATGCTGCTAAATTGGACCATATATAGGTGTGAATCTCAGTGGGAAAACATTATCTTTTCCGATCCCACTGCCAGTTTTCTGTGTTTGGTGGCAATAGACCCAACACTAGAAATATGATTGATGTCTGTCATCCAGTAAATGGTGTCTATGTATAAAAGCTTTCACACCATGTCTGAAGGAAAGTCCTTTTGTTATTGGAGTGGGGGCCTTTGGTCAAGAGAACGAGAGCAGGAAGTATAATAACTGGAAGATCAATGATACCCCAACTATTTTACATTCAAAGGTCTGTGCTGCCGTAAGCTGCAAGAAAAGAAGGCAAGTGATGGGAAAAAAATAAGCATAAAGTAAAATCAATTTAAAGAATAAGGCCTCTAGTAAATTTACCAGATCAAAAAAATGAAGTATTGCTGAATAAGCCCTTATTATCCAGTGTCAAGCACAATAGCATTTAAATGAATGTAATAGAGATGATGAGCAGCTCAAACCTTGGCTAATACTCTTAGGACTGATAGAGTTGATGAGAATTTGAAGTACAAAAGCATTTTTTTTTAGAACAATATCACTGCTGGTTTTGAAAGATGTTATTAAGTGAAGCTAACAGACTCATCATAATCTTTTAAAGCTGGTGTTCCTCTAATGAGCAGCTAAATGGCAGCTCATGTATAAATGACAACAGTTCATTTAAATTGCACCTTGCTGCTCAGGCTGATGGTCAAGCAGATACATAGAAAGTAAAACTATAAAGGAGGCATAGCAATATTTGGGTAGACACTTCTTCCTTTTCTCAGTCTCTGCCTTGTGTTGAAGTGCTAGACATGGAGTGGACAAGAAATGAGAGCTCAGGGGATGTCAGTGGGAGCTCCCATGAGCTGCCTGGCTTGTCTAAGGAGGAGGAATTAAACATGAATATGAGCATAGGACTTTGTTTGAGGTGTCATTTATAAAATCAGGGAATGGTTGGATGGAGGAGCTGTCAGGAATGGTGTCTTGCAGGGCATGGAGCCAGGCAGCTCCAGCAGACAGGTGACAGTGGGACCTGTTGGAGGAAGAGCAGAAGACTTTGTAGAGTAAACCCTTGTCAGAGTACGCACTAGGCTGACAACCTGGCATCAGAAGTTCCACTTATTGCAGGAAATAGAAAATCTTTTCTGGGTGAGTGCAAGGCTTTGGGCTTTGATGTCCTTTATATACAGGCTCTGCGGAAAGGCGTGACACACTTCCACAGGAAGAGCTGTTGTGCAAGGAGACACAAAGGGGAAATTGAAATATGTTTTTTCACATATTTAGAAGACTGATGACCTGAGAAATTCACCTGGCAAAACATTCATTACCTGCATCTTCTCAATCTGGATTTTCCATATAACACGTATAACAAGCAATTTTTTTCCTTTTTAGTCCAGAAGCCTGGGAATTTGGGCTCCCCCTTGCTTGATTTCCTCATATCCAGACTGTCCTCAAAGAAAACAGGACTGCAAAACAGGAATAACTGGATAGGAAAGCTTGCATTCATCTCATGTGATGAAATTATAGTGTGGTTCAGCTGAAGGTGGCGGTACCTAATGCACTGTGGTGTTTAATATGTGGGTCTTCAGTTCTCTCTGTATAATTACCACTCCACTCACGTTTCAGATGACAGGCAGTACCCTTCACTTCTTTTCACTCCCATCTAAAGTAAGTTTATGTGTGAAACCCCAGGTTTCCAGATTTTCTTGCTACAGTATGAAGCAGTGATTAAGGGAAAAGGAAAACCCACTATCTTTAACTGGAATAGAAATGTAAAGAATAAAAATACTGAAAGCATGCCAGATTAGCATTTCAGTAGTCCTGTAGTTGTGCAGGAACTTGCTTTTCCCCTTGATGCTTCCCAAGTCCAGTCCCAACCCCAACTCCTTGGTCTTGCAGTTTCTTTCTCAGCATACGTTTTCTTTGCAACAGACAAGGGAGAGGCAGGCTTGTGATGGAAGGGATATTGTCTGGTCCTGTGTCTTGCTCTTTAAGCACCTACTGGTATTTTGCAGTGAGGTGAGTGTATCAGTAAAGCAGCTCTTAGAATTATGTACCAAAATTCCAATTTTTTTGTTGTGTTTATTGCTGGGGCTGAGCAGCTTTCTCTGGCTTGTGAGAGCAGCAGCATTGGTGAGGCAGTTGGGGGTGGCAAGAGGTAGCCGGAGCCTTTGCAATGCTCCAGGTGCTGAGGATATTATGAACAGCTGAGTCATTTGGAATCCTAGAACCACCAAACAGTCCAGGTTGGAAGGGGCCTTAAAGGTCCCTCTAGTCCAGCCCCCCTGCAATGATCAGGGACATCTTCAAGTTGTTCAGAGACATGCCCACATAACTTCTGCTGGCTGGAAAACTTTATATAATTGTTGGAAAGGGTCCTAGATGCTTGGCAATTAAACTGTCAGAGAAGAGGGGATTTGCTGCTCTCATGTAGAATCTGGGCACAGCTCTTTTCTACTGGGGGCAGGTAAAACTGCTGACTTGCTGAGCATGACCATGAAGGCAAGTGACAGCTTCTGACACAAAAGGTGAAATAGTAGGCTCAAGGCTGATGCCACTTGCCAAACAGTCAAATAGTGATGTGGTGGAAGACGTAAGCCTCAGTTGCTGCAGGCTAACTACAAGGGTAGGCATGTGAATATGGGATATATTCATATTTGAATGTAGCAGAATAGTTTGAAAAAGCAAAGGTAAAGCTGCAGTGGGCGTGTAGGGAAAAAAGTACAAATGGGGGAGTAATATGCAAGGTGAACTGGAAAAAGGAGAGAGTGTAATTATTTTGGGGAGTATTTTGCATTTGAATGCTGGAATTTTTCAGATCGCAGATCAAACCAAGACTTGGAAGCATCTGCATGTGTTTCCAGCTCACAAAATACTGATTGCAAGAGCTATTAAAAGCCTGTTGGTATCAAACTCTCCTTCAAAAGAGACTCCATTCCAGTATTTAGTCTAAATTCTCTACCTAACACTGTACTTGCAATAGGCAAATGTAGATATGATACCTATAAGATGATAAAGAATAGTGCATGAATTATATCCTTCCTGCCTGGGTGAAGCCATCCATCTGCCTTAGCCCTCTTCTCTGACAAAGGACTGCATGTTGGAAGGCAGGTTTGAAGCAAGAACTGAGAACATGAAGCCACATCTCAGGATATATTCTGTATATATTCTGACTAGTGATTAGTTGCAATATTATTTATTTTATTTTGATACATCTTACCTTCTTTTTGAAATCAAAGAATCTCTATTTATTATATGGTTTATTAAAATAATGTGATAAAAATACTAAGTATTTCAACTGTTCTATTGACAGGTTTTATGTTACAAATATCAGACCATGAGTCCATCAGTTCACATTGCTTCTTCTGATCTTCTCTGAAATTATTAAAAAGTATATAAATAAAATAAAACCATACAAAATCAATCAGCTAAAAATCAAAATGAAATCTCAAGCTTGTAAAACAAATCAGAATGCTAATGCAAAAATGTTTACACATTCTTGTCACTGGTGTTAGTAATCAATTTTCATAAAAATATGTTCATTTTGTCTAAGCAAATTTTATTGCTTTTTTACTGGTGAAATTGATGCAGAAGTCTGAATCTCAGGAAGATTTTTTTAGCCTTTCCTATTTGCAAATTATGTAAACAAGAAAGCAGTTATAAATGCAATCATTTATTTTGAAGTGGGAACTTTTTAGGGGAGATGCATAAGACAGATCATGGCAGACCTGAATAGTTATTATGGATCTTGTGCATTTAAGAAACTCAGAATTTGGCAGTAAATGAGCCTATGTAGTTCAATATCTTGACTACACATATGCTAAAGCATATGCTTTCCTCGACCTACATATTGAAGGATTTTGTCTGTTT
Organism: Vidua macroura; assembly: GCF_024509145.1. Taxonomy (NCBI): domain Eukaryota; kingdom Metazoa; phylum Chordata; class Aves; order Passeriformes; family Viduidae; genus Vidua; species Vidua macroura. The sequence goes on along the minus strand of NC_071573.1, from coordinate 66,062,554 downwards.
CTTTGTTTATTTAAAGCTATTTTTCCTGGATGTTATCTGTCTTGGATACAATTCTAAGGATGATGTATGTATCATACAGATGAACTATATTAGCCCATTCTTTCTCCTAAATAAGAAATGTTGTATTTTTATGACTAGATATTATGCATTCCTCTTCAGCAACATTAAATAGAGCAAGGCATAAGAAGAGACCAAAAAATAGAGAGGTTGTCAGGAAAACTCTGTAGTCTTTTGCTGTCAGAACATAAGATAACATTGATGGTTTCTGTTTTTTGAACTAAAAATGGCTTGTTACTTTTCCCTATCTAGAAAACAAATTTAAATCTATATGCCTAAAACCAAGCCAAATTGTTATTAACCCCATAAACAACCTGAGTTGTCTTCTAGCTCACTTAGGAGTAGCAAAGATCTTCTATGCAAAAGCTGAATATTACCAGGACGAAATTATTGAGAATATGTGAGTGTTACTACACATGCATGGAAGACGGTAAAGAGCAGGATAATAAATTGATGCAGTCCATCAGACCATGGAAAGGCTGACTTTGGTTTCCCATGAAAATCTTAAGATGGAGAGAGAGAGTGAAACGGAGAGCAGGAAAACAAAATAAAAAGTAGGGCTTTTCGAACTCCTACTGGTGCACTTGTGGTTCTAGTCAACAGCAGTACTTGCTGGGAGATCAGTAGAGATCTCATGACCAGCCAATAAATTGTGGTGGATCCCAGATCTTTTGGAGATGTTTCTACTTCCATAAGCCTAATATCAGCTCTAGCAAAGTAGATAAGCAACCATTCCTATGCAGGTACTGAATGTGTAGTTTTAACAGGTGAAGGCGTGTGTCCAAGCAGCACAGTTATGTCCACATGCTACCTTCATTCTCTCCCTCTTCCTTTGCCATCTGGCTGGCATCTTGAATTTTATGCCTTCAAACATTAATTGCTTCTTCAGAGTTTCATATGAGCTCAGCCTGGTGTTTGCAACTTTCTAGTTGCAACACACACAAATGTGTGAAAAACTCAAATGATCTTATTCACCTGGGCTGCCCTGCACAAATTTCACCTGAAATCCCTGCTCACATTTTATGTGTATGGCTTGTCTTACTGTCAGTGGTAAAGATGGCTGAAAGGGCTGAGCCTTCACATAGGAGTACATTTTAGTGTAAAAGATGTAAACTGTGGACACCCAGTGCTGCTGCCACATCACAGAAAGCCCCAACTCTGCTGTTGTGCACTTTGGGGAGCCATTGCCACACTGAACAAAGCTGGTGTAACTCATCCTCACCCATATTACACTCCATGGGCACAAGGCTGCAGAAAATAAGGGCCATGATTAAAAAAAAATGAATGCATATTTGAGTGTCAAAGAATGGGAATAGTTATGAGATGTTTAATGGCATCTTCACTCTTGTTTGATGGATTACAGAACTCTCAGTTTTAAATATTCTTCCATAAAAAATTCCATCCATTGTTTTTATAAGAAGCTTTTCTTGATGCTACATACCACTCAGTGTTTTATAGGAATTATTTTATTAACTGCATTTCCTGAAAGGTTATTATTCTACTTTTCTCACAGATTATGTTTTACTGTTGCTGACAAATGAGATTTCATACTTACCTGTCATGGCCTTTATGATGAAATTTGAGTCTTCCACACTGACACATCTTTTCTCTGAGAGGGTCAGACAGCCTGTTCACCCTTTTTGGCTGCCTGATCTTGTGTGATATACCTTCATTCTGCCTGTGCTGATGGGTTTTCTGAGAGATGGGATTGCTAAAGTGACCGCTACATCTGGAATGGTTTCCTTCTCTTGAATCATTTTGCTTATGCATTTCTCAGCATTGGATACATCACTCATATATAGAATATAAAAAGTCAGACACAACATCACAGAATATTCCCAGCTAGAAGGATTATTGAGTCCAGCTCTTAAGTGAATGGTTCATCCAGGGATCTAACCCAGAATCTTGGAATTATTGGCACCAAGCTCTAACCAACTGAGCTAATGCTCTGTCTGTGCTTCCCAGCTCTCAGCGCTCTGTAACTTTTATTAGCAGCTTGTGCAAGGAAGGTGCATTGATTCCCTTCTTTCATGTGCTGAACAATTGTTGTGTGATGGAACTGCCACTGGGCTTCAACTGTGGAATGGAGAAAGGAAGAAAAATCACGACTCCTACACAACTGGATTGATGTCAAAGGATGTCTGTCTGAGTCAGATATGCATGCTTGCAAGCATAGAAAGATGTGCTCCTGAATAAAATGGTAGATGACAAGATGGTAAACGTGTTGGTGTGTAAGTAACCAGCCAGAAGTGTAAGGAGGTATCCCTTACTTGTGATACCTGGCCATAATTCACACATTAATGGTTGGCTACCCGATCAGTTGATGAATTTCTGCTTGGATGTTAATTGCATAGGATGCAAGTTCCTTTTATTCTAACCTTGAGTTTCACATTATAGACTTTGATGTTGCTCTTATCAGCCAGAATATCTTCCTAGCACATTAATATTTCCTTTCCTATAAATGAATTGGACGTATTTCTAGTTAGGTGTTACTTCTCATTAATGTGGAATGGCTACAGGGTCAATACCTGTAAAACATGGGCAAGACAGGATAAATGCCAGTGAGGCATTCAGCAATTTGCTTATAAATCAGGATTCAGGTAAAGGAAACAGTTTTTTATAAGTTTCTTCATTGTAAGTATCACCACTTTTTTATTACTGAAGATTTTTTAAGCTTTGTAGCAATCAGCTGGAATCAAGAGCGGCGCAATCACTCCTCACAGCTGCTATGTCAAGTTTCTATACTTCTCAGCAGTGTTTTCAGATGCACATTCTCTTGAATTCTTGGTGAGGAGGAGTGGGAGATGTTTAATTTTCAGTGCACCCTGCTGAGCACTGCATGATTCAGTAACACACATTACAGAAGAGTGTGCAGAAAGCAACTGCGATTTCCAGGGATGACAGATACCAAGAGCTGATTATTTCAGAGTGTTCTTAATACCATGGTGATCTATTTGCATTTATTCTGAAACCAAAATGGGGGTATTGTCTGCATCTTGCAGTAGCTGCCTCCCACACTGATCTCTTTTTGCCCTCCCAGAACTGCTGATTTTCCTGGGATCGGAACTCCAGTGGGCACCAGACCACCATTCTGAGAAGTACCAGCTTATGTGCTGGCTCCAGATTCTGCCCCTAGAACCAGCTCTTCCTAAAACCATGCTTGGCTTTTCCAAGATGCACAGCTCAGTTTCTGGATGAATTAGTGGAGTTTCTCTTATTGCAGTAGGATAACAAGTACCAAATGTAATACTAGTCTTTCGCTGATAAGGCAGCAGCGGAGTGACATTAGCTCTCCTACTATGATACTTGGATCCAAACTTTATGGTATATATTTTATGAGCTCCTGGATTTCTCCATCAGACTTTTATTGGCTATCACTTTCTTCCTCGGAAGGATAATGCGTGCTATCTTCAGTTAATTGCTGTTTTGATACCTTAAGCATGAGCACAATCTTCAGTCATCAGTAGCACTATCAGATGCATAGTTCACTTTATAATAGCACTGATGGAATATCTCTCAGTTTGCACATCACACTGCAGGTACTCTTTTGTCAGACTTTAAAGGACTGTAGACCTCCAGCTTGCTAGTGCATCATCTTATCAGTCTCACTCTCAAACTCTTCATTGTTTCAGTAGTACATCTACAGTGATTAGATTCTGTATTTTTCAGACTTCAAGACTGCACTAGGCAGGGACACAACACTTCTTTTGTCTGTAGATTTGGGTTTTGCTTTGTATTCCAGCCATAATTTTATGCAAGACCAGGACTAGGGGAGTTTTGATCCCCAATACAAAGCTGCTTTGACCAATTTACTGAAGGTAAACTGGTACACACTGGTCATTCAATTAACATTTAATGTTCTAGCTAACGCAAAACAATGCCTGAACTGTATTGCATCAATTTTCACCACCTTTTGGGAATGATTGCACTTACATGCTGGTCATGACCACCATGCTTGTGAAAGATGGCAAAAAATACACAAAAGTTGACTACTCTGTTTATGCACCTCTTAGAGATTATGCACCTCTTACCTTTCAACTTTGTAAACCTACTAAGCTGTATTTTTGTAGAGTCTGAATTGTGGAAAATTTGTATTTTTCTTGTGAGCAATGTTACAGTCCCGACCCCATTGTAAAGTTTTTCTAGTCCGGTTCTGCCAGCTCAGGAGGCAAGAAGTGCAGGATGGAGGGCTGCTGTCCATGGTTCCTGATGCCTCCCCCATCTCTTTCTCCTTTATGTAGACATATGGATGTATAATTCTGATTTGTTTATCTGATACTAAGACTGCTAGATCTTCAAGGGTCACATCAAGACCCTGTTGATGTAGGTACACAATAGGTATGCAACAAAATATCACCTGCTCCAATCAACATGTCATCTAAAAATATATCTGGTTTCTTATCTAATCTTAATGGTCATTTTGAGAACTCATTCAGGATTTGATGATAAAGAATAGCAAGTTTCTTCAGCAGAATTGCCTGTAGTTGTCATGGTGGCAATGTGATGCTTTGTGCCAATTAATTAGCATGGTTCAGTGATTTTTTATGCTTTTGGTATCATATTTCACTAGTCATGCTGCAAAGGATATAAATAATGGGGGTTTTTAGTAGTTTTGATCATTACAGATGGAACATTGAGACTTCTGGTGTGTATGACTACTGGAAGTATCATGGCATAGGCAAATAAATGCATGAGCTCTCACGGTTGTTTGAAGCCATTGTGTTTCACATATTTCTTTATGCTCATGCCTGCATTTTCTCTACTTTACTGGGTTTACTCATTTTGAATAAGCCTTTTGGAATTACTGCCATGCATAAAACAAGGTGCTCATGCTGTGGCCAACAATGAAGGAACCACGATGGATTGGTGTGTCTTGCATGCTTCTCTTGGGCCTCTGCTGCTGGTCACCTTGGAGACCTGGACTGGCCTCACAATTGCTTTAACTAGTGGCAGCTCCTACATTTTCTGCTTTGTATGTAATTAGTGGCACTTTTTGTATAATCTGTGGTTGCTCTAAAGTGCGGGGTTTACCCATGGTGATGAGAAGTTCCCAAAGCTTCTATATTCCTCCAGGGATAATATTTAATATGTAATTTGGAAGTTTAGCAAACTTTATTCCAGTTCACCAACAGTGGTGTCAGGAAAGTTCCAGAAGGGAAATAATTCTCCCAGATGCTGTACCTCAACTAAATACTACAAAAAGAGAGCATCTGCAGACTTCTGATGCAGAAGAATGCTGGAATACCTCTGTTGATTATGGTGCATCTGTAAAACCATATATGTCTACAGCCATAATGTATTCTGAACTCTTCAGTTCTCCCCTTGGCCCTGGGTAATGACATCAAAGAGTGCTGGCTATTAGGATTTTACATATTTTTGGTTAAAATTATTGACTCCAGATGAAGTTTTAATTCTGCCAGCATTGCTTCTTTATCATCATCTTCCCATCCTATTCTACTTGAAAATGCTCGTTTAAATGTCAATTAATTTGTTGCAAAACTAAAAAGAATTTTCAGGGTTGGAATGTGTATGTACCACAAGAAAAAACAACCAATAGCCTTATTAATAGTAATCCTCTTACTAGTACAGGCCTCTTGGTAGTCATCAGCAGAGAGGTTTCTTTTTTAGTAGATATCTCTAGGTTTCATAGCCTGTAAAAAAAACTGGTTCTCCTTCATGTGTGCCATATCCTGGATAGAGTCTTTACACATATTTCATGCCAGTGCCTGCTATTAGGTGATCCCCAGAATGGGCATTCCCTGATCTCTTAGGGATTTGTGGCTGGTGTGGAATGCACTGGTGTGTAAGAAGATGCAGAGTCACAACTTTGGTGCCTAGTAAGTAGAGTGAGTACCTCCAAGCCTGTACATAGTGCTGGCAATGTTAAGTTTTCTTTCTTCTATTCAGTTAACTATAAAATCTATAGGAAGTAATATATTTGCACTCTCTGTCAGATAAGATTTAAATTGGATCAGTGTGTTCTTACATTACTGATGGAGAATGGAGAAAGATACGCTCCTTGACTTCCTTATTCTTTTCTTACTGTCTTTTAAAGAAAGGCTACATATTCAATTTCAGCTGGGTCTGCTTGATCTATGAATGGTTAATAGTAATGACAATTCACATCAGGTCTTTTTTTTTTACTATCTCAGTCAAATCTCATGCTTTGGGAAATAAAATTTGTAGGAATCATGAATAACAAGTAGGTAATTCATTATTCATATCTGTCTGCTGGGAAAAAATGTCACAGAGTGGGTAGGTGGCTAGACCAACATTTTGTAATGAGTCTCTGAAAGGTGAGGAAAAAAAAGAAAACTCATGCATTCTAACTGATTCCTCAGCCTTCAACAATTAATATTATTTCTTTTAAGATTATTTGACTTTAATTCATCTTGTGAATATGATTAAGATGCCCAAGTTTATCCAGAAGGATAAATTATTAATGCAAATTACACATTTATAAATTATATACAGAGATATATATATACAGATTTCTTTCATTTGATCATTTGACTTACACTCTAGTAAGTTTGAAAATAAGGGAAGGGAAGGGAAGGGAAGGGAAGGGAAGGGAAGGGAAGGGAAGGGAAGGGAAGGGAAGGGAAGGGAAGGGAAGGGAAGGGAAGGGAAGGGAAGGGAAGGGAAGGGAAGGGAAGGGAAGGGAAGGGAAGGGAAGGGAAGGGAAGGGAAGGGAAGGGAAGGGAAGGGAAGGGAAGGGAAGGGATTACAGTTGGAAGGGATCTACAATGGTCATCTGTCCAGCAGCCTGTTTTGAAGTAGTTCTGTGTGAGAGTGAGCCAAAAGCTGACAGACTAAAGTGTTAGCTCAGAGGTAACTTAAGACTGAGAGTATTGTAGATCAGAAATGAATTTTGGAGATTTCATGCAGAAAGATATAATCAGCTCTCAGGGGGGATATAATCAACTCTGAGGGAAGGCTTCAGCTTCTCAGTGTGCTCATGTCCCTCGGCATTACAGAGTGAGACACACTCCGCCATTCAAGGGAAAGTGCTTACCTAAGTTTAGGCTAGGAGATAGACCAACTTGAATTAAAAAATTGTGTATTAGAAATAGCACAGTGGTTTTTATCTTGACACGTTAAAAGGCTGGGAGTTTAGCAGTTTGTTTTTTGAAACTGTACTGTTCCAAGCTTTCTTCAGGTCTTACATGGTTCTGGACATGGGCTGTTCTTTGCAGTAACCTGTGGTAGTGACACCAAGCATTGTGTCTGCCACCAAAGGGAAAACCATATGTAGTCTAGTGGGTGGGCAGGAGGAGAGAAACTGAGGCATGATCAGCTACTTTATTTGTGTAGCTTAAATTGTAATTTACGCCTTGAAGTAATGACCAGTAATCTCATTAAATGAGACATCTGAAGATTATAAGATCTAAAAATAGAGTTTAGGCTGGATCAAAATCAAGGCACCAAAAATTGATCCTTTCATGTTTTATGAAAATGCATGTTCAAATTCCTAGATCTGACTTCAACTATTATGATCTACATCCATGGTCAAAACAGACTGTTCTGCAAAATCTCTAAAAGGAAATAACAAGTCAAAACACTTCAGATGAGCTCATAATTTGGTAAAGGGAACGCTGTGTTGTGTCGTGTCAATAGGCTAAGCCTGCCCTGTGTCAGAGAAGGAGAAACTTGTCCTTTGCCTGGATCTGCTTACTTGGTGCTCGCCTCCTACAAGAGTAATATGAATTTGGTCACAGGCTGCTCAGGACACAGTGTAGAAATTAATCAGAAAGTCCCAAATCTTTGGTTTTAGGCAGGTCTTTGCCCTGGCTCACTGTACAGCTCCACAAGCACCAGCTGGCACAGGGCAAGGAGCAGGAACATGTGAGAGCCACTTGCAGCAGCAGCTCAGGGCTGTTACACCAACGCAGTTTCCCCACTGTGAGAGAGGAAGCAGGAGGGAGCTGTGAGTAAGAGCAGGATGGATAAGATCAGACGTTCTGAGGAGGCGAAGGGAAATGATGCCATCTAGTCTCCCAAAGGCTTGCTGAAAACGAGGTAAAGGACAAAAGCAGTGCAGCCTGCAAGCAGTCATCTGTGAGAGGAACAGAGTATTTTCAGGTGTTTTGGGAAGCCAGACTAGTGAAGTATTCCTGTAGGACTGCATTTTCTCTGCTGTGTAGATAATTTAGCAGTGTTGGTGTTTTGTCTTTAGGCCTCAGTATTCCCATAAAGTAGTCATCAGTAATACAAGTGGATATGAGGAAATAAGAAACCTTTTTGGGTCAGAGGATATAAAGTCACACAGAAGAGGAACAGTTCTTTTGAGCTTTTGTGCAGAGATGAAAGTCTCCTACAGCAGTCCTTCAGTCTCCTGAACCAGCTACTTGACCAAGTAGAAGACAAGCAAAGTTTTATTGTTCATGCATGGGAGCCTTTTGGCTTTGTAAAAAAAATCTGTGTTACCCCTACACCATGTAACCCCATTTGACTGTCTCCTTCCCCTGGTCCTGGGCGGGGCTGGATGTCTACAAAGTCTGTAGAGAAACAACATTCGTATGGTGAAGCTCTGCGTCTGCAAGACTGGCTATAATGGGCAAAAATTAAAAGGAAACAATTATCCTATAATTTTGATTTGTAATTGAGATTCTTTTTCAAACAATTGAGATTCTTTCTCTCAAACAGGGAGGTAATAAGTAAATCCTGGTATAATCTTCATCCTTTGTGAGACTTTTGCTTCTTTACCGTGCAGCACTTGACTCTGGCACTCTTGTGAGAGGCAGGGGAGGACCAGAGTGCCTGGCAGCCCTCCCCAGTCTGCCTTCCCCCCTGCAAGTCTCCTGCACTCATTTAGATCTCTCTGCTAAACTCTGTAAGGAAGAAGGAGAGCACAGCTCCTTTGATGATCTTGATCTAAAAAGCAAGTTGTCATCTAAAGTAAAAAAGAGAGACTGCAGTGGATGAGAGAAGCAATATGCTGATTTTTCTGGTCTAACAGTGCTGTGTCCCAAGACCATATACAAATAATTGGGAATTTGCTGCCTTAATGGTTGTTGGGTTTTTTTATTGTACCTCTGTGGCTGTGTGGGTGAATGTAAAAAGGGTTTTGTACATGTATATTTGTATATTTGGTAGACACTGCACAGCTAAAACCTCTTTCAATTTTCTCTCTAATTTATTTTTAATTTTGTAGCCCCCCCAGAGGTAAATCCTTATTACAAGATGTAAAACCATCTCTTCTACAAAGGAGCTTATTTGTTGATTTTTAATTCAAGCCAGCAGATGCAAAGCTGTAGCTTTTTTCTAAACACTGAGACCTCCTTTGTATATATAGCTGTCAAGTGTGTCTCACTGCAAAATTAGTAAAAAAATTAAAACTTAAAATATCATTCTAGAAAAAGCAAGAAGAGAAGGTTTTTATTTCTCTGCAATAAGACTATGCTAGACTTCTGAATCTCGAAACATTCTTAACAGGCAGCTTACTTTTAAATCTACATTACATTTGGATTAGACTGAATATGAAGACTTACATTTTCAGAAGTTCAAGTGCTAAAAGAAGTTAGGGGGTTGTTTTTTGAAGGAGGACCTCCATCAAAAGAAGGCAGTGTCTAAAGATGGCATTACTATGTGCACTTACATAAATGCATGTTCACTGGCATCAATATGTGCTTTGTCTCCCGGGAAATGTTGCCCTTAAGCTAACCTGCACACTTTATGGTTTAATATTTGTTTATATGGCTGGCTGAAACTCCTAGTCACAGATGTATTGCAGTAATAACAAAAAGACATGATCTGAAATAATGTCTCTTCCTACTGTATATCATTCTAATCAAATCATGTTTAAAAAAAAGCTGAAAAAAACCCTTTAAAATGCTTTACCTGTTGGTTCAGGTGTAGGCATCTACATTTGGTCCTTCTGGTCTACTATGCTTACAACTCAAAAGACATGAATAATTAGTTTGCTTTGAGTTGTCATCAAGGGAAATAAATTAAAAAAAAACTCAGATTGTCTCTTTTTGCTTTGTTTTTAATGAAGTGTGATGGTTTTGTTCCCATCATTGTTTTTACGCAAAGGCAATGTTTATTTCTATTCAGGATGTGAATCTTAGAATAAAGCTCTTTTTTGTCTCTGCTTCTTTTAATCTTCACAAGTCAAGGCTTCCCACTTATCTCTTTAACTCCCCTTTCCATTCTCTTTGTTTTCTGAATTCACTGAGGATGCAATCTGGGATTGCTATTCAGAGGTCCTGTCCTGCTGGCAGCCCCACACCTTCTCCAGGTGATCTTCCACTGTTGCCTTTTATTGGGTATTTTTCACTAAACTGGGACATTTGAGTATGGTGACTTCATTTCAGCCACCTGTCAAAACCAGGACTCCAGTGCCTCTGCCTTGATTTGTCCATAGCGTTGGACTGACAGTCACTGCAGATGATCATCTTCCTACTGCCCATCTCCCAAAAAGGTCTCCCCCTTTGGAAGTGATTCCTGAGCTTTTTGCTCTACCCAGCATTCACAGCAGAAGCTGCTCTTTTGCAGTTTGGAATATCCCAGAGACCTAAATCAAAGATACGCTACTACGTATCAAATATTTTTTTTATTTTCATCAAAAGCAAAGAAAGAATCAGGAAAGCAAAAAGAGAGAACTGTGTGTGTGCCAGTTTAAATTGTAGAAGATTTAATTACCATCTCTGGAAACTCTTAACTTTGCCCATTAGCCAGAAGTCATAGCCATATATTTATTTTTAAAGCTAACTTAGTTGGCCACATCTGAGCCATACAGTGATCTGTGGCTGGAAATTGAAGAAAGCACAGGCAAACCAAAGGCACCAAGAGGCCTTAAGTTGTGTCCATAGTCTTAGCTCAGGCAACCTATTGCCAGTGCAGTTCTTGAGCCTGCTGCTTCTCTCTCCTTTTGTACGTATCATCAAAGTCCTATCATAACAAAAAGGGATTCAGGTGGTGTGGTATTCACATGTCCTCTAACAGAGAGATACTTAACTTTCTCAGGATTTCTCCTGAGAGAAGCTGTGAGAGAAGCAGAAAAAAGAGAATCAAAACAATTCTTATCTCATTTACTCCTCCTGTGTTTGTGCACATGTGGAATGGGTTATAGAGATTGTTTACCCAAGCTGATTTCTTAATTAAATACTAGTAATAGTGTTTTAAATTAATTAACCAATTAAATCACAACTATATCAAAACTCTCAACAAAAAAATCACAAATTTTCTAATTAATTAATAATAGTTCTTATTAATATAAAATATAATATAATATAATATAATATAATATAATATAATATAATATAATATAATATAATATAATATAATATAATATAATATAATATAATATAATATAATATAATATAATATAATATAATATAGTTTTAATATAATAATATGATTAATTAACCTTCTAAAATCATAGAGTTCTACACATCGGCATTCCCACCGGTCAGACACCACAATTACTATAAGGTGGGATTTCCACTATTGGAACAGAGACTGCAGTTTGATATCTTCGGTTTTTTAGCTTTATCTTTACAATTAAAATGAAAAATCACTCTGCCATGTTAACCACATCTTTCCATTGTTGTTTTCCAGTTGATGCTTTAAAAGCACTGTCTGGGCAGCATAAAATCTTGAGATACAGTTTCAATATCTGTAAAGGATTTATCTGTGTGGTTTACACTGATTTCAGTAGAAATTAGGACACCTAATCTCAAATTCCCTTTTAAAACCTCTCCCTAAATATATTTTTAAAATAATGGAAATAATTCTACATGCTCAAATAATCATAAAAGTACATAGATGTAGTCATAATTATGTCTGAAGGATGGGATTTAGTAAGTGTAACAGGGAAGTGTGGTATGATGAAATGTACTTACTCATTATTCATTGTCTTAAGTATTACTCTACTCACCATCTTGTTTCTGCTATTTTTCTGATGCTTATTGAAAGAAAGAGAGGGAAAGAGGAGAAAGGAGAGAGACAAGGAAGGAGGGGAAGGAGGAAGGAAAGGGAAAGAAGACTTCAAGCATTTACAGTTTTGCACTCAATGTCATTATCACTATAACAAATAATTAGGCTGTTGCCTAATAATATACCACTGAAAGAGGGTATGGGTGAGCACCTGTTAATGAACAAATGTGAAATTATTCAGCTGCTTCATTCAGGTAAATACCCATCCAAGTCACTCATCAGTGCCGAGCTTTAACAGCTATGATTTTTGAATTAACTTTTGAAGTAATCATCTGTTTTTCTGTGTTTGAGTCTTATAAGATCTGAGATGCCTGCTATAGAGAGCCTGCTGTTTCTGCCATGTTATAGCAGCCCATATATCACCGGGTCCATTTGAACCAGAGAGTGAATACACTTGTGATGAAGGAAAATTATGAAGGAGAATTGGGAAGCCTGAGCAAGTTTTGGTGGCAATGGACAATAATGATCCTTTTCTTCTGTATTTTCCATCACCCATTTTGATGATCACAGGCACTTAGAAAAGCTACAGCAATCTGAAAAAGTCTCAGAATACTGGGGTGTGCTTTGAAAGTTTCAAGACAGTTCAAATACCATTTATAGTACTTTGGCACTACTTAGATTCCTTTTTAGGCTACAGACTCTGAAAGTTGTACAGTGTTCAGTCACAGTCTGCCCCTTTCACAGTGAAGTCTCATCATCTGTGGAATTTACTGTAATGCAAATAAGTCACAGGTTTGCCCACCCTCATTAATGAGCTGTTTGCTTTTGAATGGAGAACAATAATCCCTAGTCTACCATGAGGAATGCTTTGACCTTTTGAAAGTTGTGGGTTTGATCTGCAGGCTGTATTGTAGTGTCAGTTTTCAAGTCCTGAAGATTAAATACTGGGTGATTGACAGGGTTCCCATAGAAGGCAGCAAACCTGCCTGCTTTAGAAAAAACACTCTGAGAGCAGAGCAACTGCCACCCAAAATATGTGTCAGTGCAGCCTTTCTCAAAACAAGGCTGATACTTTGAACCTCTACGATCAGAATAATCATCCTCTGAACAGGATCTGTCATATGCTCCAGTGTGATACTGTTACTCTCCTGCTCATTATTCCATCATATTCCATCTCAATATTCCATCATATTTAATATTTCAGCCATATTCCTGCTCAGTATTCCAACATATTTAAAAATACTGATAACCTCCCACCCTGGCAAAAACCTGTTGCATCATATGTGCAGCATACAACATTTTATCAGTGTGTATGGAAAGTATAAATGTATAAACTGCTCTATTCTTCTGCACTTTATATGTGCACATGTATGTGTATATATAAAACTAAAGGTAAGGACACATACCTGGTTCTGCTCAAGCTGCACTTGTTTTTCTTGCTTGTGTTTACATCTTAAGTGAAGTGTCAGTCTGACCCTCACATATTACTTTGCCAGGCTAGCTTTTTTAATATCTGCTAGACAAATAGGGTGTGTTAGTTTTCACTTCCTTGCAGTACCTCTTTGTATATGGTGGCTTTCAACTGCTTAGGGTAAATGTGAGAGACCTAGATAATTTTTCTGGACAGGCAGGTATTTGGGGCATGTAAACCTAACTCTTACATAATTGTTCTTGTTTGCTACCACAGGAGAAGAAAACTTGCTGGCAATTTTGAAGAGGAGATGGTGGAAGTACATGATCCTGGGGATAATAGATATAGAAGCCAACTACCTGGTAGTCAAAGCTTATCAATACACAACTCTTACCAGTGTACAGGTAAGGACTCAAAGGATTTCTCTTTTGAGGCAAGATAATAGGTCCAGTGGGGTCAGTGGTGTAGTATCCACTGGCTTTAGTGAACCAATAGCTAATTGCTGCCTCTGACTTCTGTGTACTTTTTAATGCTGACTCGTAAGACACATTTTTTCATATTGGCCTATTTTTGTTACTCAATATTTTCCAAACTGTACCAAAACATTCTGACTTTCATTTTATTTCTCTGTGCTAAACCATTCATAACCACATTTTTGTCATTATCTACGTAATTTAGTCCTTTGAGAAAATATTTTCAGATTGGCTGAAATATTTTTCTCGCTTTGTATTGTACTTTGAGAAAATTCAAGCACTTCTTTTAGGATTTCTTAATTAGATCTGAGTTTCTAAAGTCAAGGGTGGGCTGACTCTGTCTGGACACCAGGTGTCCACCAAAGTCACTCTATTATTCTCCTCCACAGCTGGACTAGGGGAGAAGGAATATAAGGGAACTTTTGTGGGTCAAGATAAGGATGGGGATAGATCATTCACCAGTCACCATCACAAGCAAAACACACTCAACTCGGGCAAATTAGTTTAATTTATTACCAGTCAAATCACTCACATTCTTCCCCTACTCCAGTGTGGGATCCCTCCCACAGGAGACACTTCTCCATCAACTTCTCCACTGTAAGTCCTTTCTACAGACTTGTGGTTCTTCACAAACTGCCCCAGCACGGGTCCCTTTCCTGGGGTGCAGCCCTTCAGGAATAGGCAGCTTCAGTGTGGGTCCCCTCCGGGGTTACAGGTCGTGCCAGCAAACCTGCTCCAGCATGGGATTCCTTTTCCATGGGTCCACAGGTCCTGCCAGGAGCCTGCTCTAAAGCAGGGTTTCCATGGGATCACAGCCTCCTTTGGGCAGTGCTCCAGCATGGGGTTCTGCACAGCCTGCAGGTGAATCTCTGCTCTACCATGAACTTCCATGGGCTGCAGAGGGACATTCTGTCTCATCATGGTCTGCACCATGGGCTGCAAGGGAATCTCTGCTCTGGCACGTGAAGCACATCCTCCCTTTCCTTCTGCACTGCTCTTTGTGTTCTCACTCCACTCTCCAGCTCACAGGGTTGCTTTTTTTTCTCCCTGCTTACCTGTGTTATCCCAGAGGTGCTACCACTGTCATTGATGGGCTCAGCCTTGGCCAGCAGCGGGTCCATCTTGGAGACAACTGGCATTGGCTCTGTCAACTTCTAGCTGCTTCTCAGAGAAGTAGCCCCCCTGTAGCCCCCACTGCTGTCACAGCCTTGCCAAGCAAACCAAATAGGGGATGTTTAGGATCCCATAATTAGATCAGAGTGCAAAAGTTGTCATTAGGTAAAATGAACGCAGTTTTTATGAAGAAGTCCAACTTCAATGCAAGCCATTAGATGTGTTATATAACAGCTTAACTGCAGCTATTGAAAAGTATAGTCCCTGCTGAAAAATTATCTGTGCGGTGGACAAAAGCTAGGGTATCAATTTCTTCAAAGATACAATCTGGATATTTTCTATATAAAACATAAATATATATAAAAACACAATCAGGTTCCTTCCAAAGTAAGTGGAAAAGTGAATAATAGAAACATTTTTAAGATACTGAAAATTGTCTGTCTTGGGAAATCCTTGAACACTTCATTGGTACTTGTTCTAAAACAAGTCTAGGTCCTCTTTACATTATTTTTAAAAAACTGAACAGTGCTAGGTAACATTTAATGTATTTTACACCTTACTTGCCTGAAGTTTGCATTAGAGTTAATAAAAAAAAGGAGCACCAGTTAATGTTTTGCAGAATCAAAGCTAGTTAAGAGTATATTTCTTCCATAGCTGAAAAACAGTATTGGAAAATCCTGAGCTTCTTTAGCTGAATAAGAAGCGAAAATAGAAGAAAACTATGAATTCAAGGAATCTGAATGTGAAGCTTATGCTAAATATTCACAAGTGCCTCTGGCATCAAAATCCGGGTTTGAGGATTCTTTGAATCATGCCCAGACAATGTAATATTGTTTTTAACACTTTTCCAAATCTGATTACTTAGTATAGAATAAAGCTTAAATCCACATAAACCTCATATTCTTTGATTTTACAGCCACTAACAGCCTCAAAGAGAAAAGCAAACTGAATTGCTTCTTTGGTGTGATTCACTCACAGCAAGTATAAATAGTGGACTGAGCAGGATGATTCGGATCATTAAATTCCATCTCCCAAAGCCACCAACAAGCACATATCAAAGGTTCATCTGGCCAGACCTGTGACACCCCCCACTTCCAGAAGATGCAGATCCTCAAGCCAGCAATGCAATGAGCATGGCCTTTAGTGTATTGTGTCAAGAGATGAAAAGTTACAGTGTGATAGGGAAGCAGGCAGGAGAGTTCAAGGGCATTGCCTGTGCCTTGACAGGGAATTTGTTAGCTGAAATCATCGATGTTCTCATTTTAAACTGAGGGAGAGAGAGAGGAGTGGTGGATCAGGAGAGCTGTCAGAGGGCACAGACAATGTCATGTCCATTTTTAGACCTCTTCTACATCAAAATTACAACAGAGCTCAGGTTTCTTTCCCATGTAGCTTGAAAGCAGGAACAGGTAGGAACTCAAATGTTGTCAAGCTTTTTTCCAGGCATGGAGCCACAGGGTCACCTTTTCCCATAGTTTTCCTTGTTTGCTGGGATACATGTGGAGTGACTGGGGATACCTGCTGCATTTTATATTAATTTCATGCCCTAATATGAATGAGCTTCTGAGAGACAAGCCCAAAGATGCGATGAGAATGGGACAAGTATGACGTAATGCATTAAGATGTTGAATCAAATGACACATTTTCTGAAATGTAGCCAAACACCCTGTTTCATTTAAAGATGAAACAGGAGCAGCTCAGGGAATTATTCAGCATTGGTCTAAGTGTCGTTGTATGAAATGAAGACTGAAAAAGTGGAAAATAGAAGATGAAGAAAACTTTTCCTAGTTTTGATTTTTGAAGAAGGAAATGACTCTCAAGAGAAAGGAACTCTCCTGATCCTGCAGGAGCTCTACCTGTGAGGGCATAAATGCTTGCTGGCACATAGCAAAAAATGTTCAAATCCTTTCAGAACTGAGACCAAGAAGCTATTGTTACCTGCCACAAATCAGCATGGCTTTGACTGAAGGCTGTGAGAGCTATGCCTGTGTACACATTGGTCTGAGAATTGAGCCCTTCAAGTTAATTCTGGGGGATTTTATGCTCAGCAGGATGTACATCAAGGCTTTTTTTTGATAGAGAAAATGTAAGAGTTTTTGAAATTGTCACTTGAGTAAACGAGAAATTTTGCAGTATTTTTATAGTGGTGGTACATGGACCATTTTGGTAGGATGTCAGTTTTACAGCATATCCTTTTTTTCACATGACATGTCTGCTCTGTCATGCAAAACTAACATGCAAGTGTGCAGTGCTTATGGTGCTTTTAGGCAAAAAACCCATTATACTGGTCTCAGCAGAAAGCCAAAGCTTAACAGTAAAAATACACCTTTATTGCAAATTCTTTGATTTCAGCTTCACCAAAAAACTCTTAGCATTCAACAGCTTTGTTTGCCAAGTAGCTTTAAACTCTTAGGACTGTCAGAGTTTCTAGTTTTTGCTCCATACTTTTGTTTTTTAATATTCAGTATTATTTCATTATGCTTCCACGAATGGACTGAAAATGGTGCCCTACTTTTGCTCAGTGTTTCACACCCAAATTTTCCTATATTTTAAGATTCTCTTTTGGCTTTGATCTGGGAAAACAGGATTTTCTAATATACCTTCCTACATATCTTTCTCCAAATGCCTTCAGAATCACAGTGAATGAGAACACGTAGGCACAAATCAGAAATGAATGTGGTACCTAACCTTTACATTTGGACATGCTTCTGATTATTTCAAATCCTCATGTACTCTATAATTACTATCAGAGAATGTGGCAGTCAGTTTCATCATAAGATGAAGCCAAAGTACTGTGAAGCCCAGAAACACATAATTTTCCTCTTTAAAAAAACCCCAACAAACAACTAAAACACCTCCTTTACAAATTAGGTGACATAGAATTTAGATTGAAAATCAATGCGCTATTTATGTTTCAGTCATTTCAGTGTAGGTCATTTGCTAAGGATAAAGTCCAAGTTACCCCTTTTCAGGACCAGCAGTGCAATCCAAAGACAGCTCAGTTCAATGGAACAATGCAAGAAACTCACATCTAATTGTCTACAAATCTAAAATGTCATGGACATCTATTATCCCTTCCCTTGCTGGTCAGAGCACGATCTTGGGGCATGAAAACATGTTTTAGCCTATCAGGTTGCTTCTTCTTTGGTAACTTTAAGCTCTGGTTCTTTGCATGCCCAGAGTGATTCAGTATAGATGCAGATAGATGCCTAAATACCTGCCTCCACTAAAAAACTCAAAATTTAAGTATTCCTACATCAAAGTACCCCAGTGAAATCAATTTGTTAGATATGATCTTAGCACACCCCAAGTGCTTGCAGAAAGCTTGCATTGCTCTCCAAATTTTAAGTGTGGAGCCACCTTTTTCATTAAGTCATAGCTTTTAAAGCAGTGGCCCACAGAAAGGGCTTGACTTAACTCCATCTCAGCTGAGGGCATGGCAGCTCAAACTTTCTGTGGCCATGAAAATGCTCAGGCTAGTACATGAAAACTGTTCCCTAGAGGGTACTCTTAAAAAACTGAGTCAAGTAAAAGACACAGGATTTTATATGTGGATCAATTTGATATCCAAACCCACCTATTTCAAGAAGTACCAGAGATCAGTCACACTTAATGTTATCAGACATACATGTACTGATTCCCAGATGGCCCAAACTTGTGAAATGATCTTTAGTTTCTGTTTGTTGTCTTACTCTGACTTGCAGTACATTCTGCAGCCTTCTTGCATGTCAGCTATACCAGATACAGAATGTACACTAAGCAATCCCTTGTAGGCTAGCACCTGGTCCCCTGGACTTGTTTCAAAAGCTAGGTACTTAACTTTCAGGATTGTTAATGTGGTAATGCATGTCATATGTATCCTGATGGGTTTTAAAGCAACCCTGGTGTCGGCCTGTGGAAGGTTTAATAACTATTCAAGAAGGATGTTTTAAATACTGTTAGAGACAGTTTTACACAGCAGATAAAATTGTGTTGCCCAGAGGGAATTAAAAGATTCTGAAGTTATTGCAGTTACTTAGATCTAGATATTAAATTTCCTTGAAACTATGTTTTAACTTCAACTTGCCTGTACTTCATTTCCAGTGTACCACATACACACATCCACCCAAATCCACAATGTCTTCCACTAAGTCTGTTATATACTAGCAGTTGTAACCTTTTCTGACAGTACTTGCTTTCTCATCATATCAAGCTGTGTTATGAGGCAGATTTCCCTCACGTTTCTCCACAAATGATTTAGCTCTCCTTACTCCAATGCATTGTTCTATCCATCTCCATATTACACTCATGTTGCACTTTCTAGAGGTTATCCTTTTTCATATTATGACATCACACAGAAATCTGGATTATTTCTGCAACACCTTGCATAATGTTACTGCAGAGTATACATACAAAGTCACAAGAAGAGAGGCACTGTCAAAGAGAGAGAGATGTTTCCAAATAGCAATTTATCTGGTAATTTGTTCCTTGGGCAATCAAGCCTTTGATTGGCATGATGAAAACAAAGGTAGTAAAAGCTGGGATTTATAGACACCAGGAGACAGGCTATAAAGCTATGATGCTGATGTTCTCAACTACTCTTAGATCACTGTGAGGCTCAGCAGTACATCACGCTTCCAATTACCTCTGGCAGTTTTCATATCTCAACAACAGCCACCAGAAAAGGAAAGGAGTCAGCAGTAAGTGCTTATTATAGGAGAGCTGGATGGCAATAGTCTTTACTTTGTTCTTGGTCCCTGTGGACTCAAAGTACATTGAGGCAAAAGATTTGAAATGGTTTTGAAGCAAATCTGGGAGGCAGGGAGCAGGGGATGTGCAATGTTGAAGTTGTTGATCTACTTTTTCTGGTGGCTGCTAATGTGAATTATCCCAAAAGCAGAGATAAATTCCACTCCTTCCCTTCCTTCTCCCATCCTATGAATGTAAGATTGACCATACTTTCCTGTTCCGCTTCAGGGCAGTGAGGAAATAGTGCAATGTTAATAAAATGTTCAGATCAGCATTTTGCAGAAGTGTTGCATATTGTGCATTTATACTGTGAGAGGCTATCTTGTATCTGATTTATTATCAGACTTTGAATTACTGTTCTGTCTTTTAACTTCTTACATATCTGTGGTGTGCAAACCAGGTCCTACAGTATCCACAGCCTCTGTATGTGGGGTTGAAGTCAACAGAGCTCTCAATATCCAGATCTCCTGCCTCTACTGGCAAAATTCACCCACAGCCAAACTTTTTACTAACATAAATATGCAAAATCTCATTAAATTCAGTAGAGCTGTGCCCATTACAAGAGCAGAGGTTTTGGCCTCCTGTGCCCATTTTGCACATTCTGGCAGGTGCCATGCAAAAGCAGAGGTTTTCCTGTAGGAGAGATCCATTAATTTTCTTAGGCTGGGATCTCATCCACCTCTCCATGGTGACATGGAGAAGTTTCTAACGAGTAACCTTGAGAAAATGATCTGCCAAGCTCTTATCCAGTCAGCTTACTTTGAGAGAAGCTAAGCAGAAAATGGGGGTGGGGGGTGATTCTGCAGAAACACATGCCTGCTGGCAGAACTGTCTTACAATTATCTTTTTCTGACAATGGTATGTGGAATCAGAGGAAGAAGTCAATTAAAGGAAAGACCATTTCCATCGTCAAGTGGTTGGTAAGTTTTCCTGCTGTCTGTGCAGATTTGTATAAGCACAGCTGGAGTTCATGTATGGAATCATGAAGAGGTATTTTTTTTAAAGGAGTCAAGATTTGATTATTCATGTTGGTAGTAAAACATGTCCTTGTGTAGAGAGTTTTGAGCAGAGGAACTGTGGGTTGGATGTGACCACCACCTTTCATTTAACATAACTTCAAGAAGCCACTAAACTCCTTTGTGCACAGAAAGCTGAAGCTGTGAGTTTCCTCATCTCAGGTTTTGATACATATAAGTCAAATAGAGGTGAAGGTCTTTCATTAGTCAAAGTTTTAAGTGAGTTTCTGTGTCCACAGGGAAAAAGAAAACACTGAGACCAGATTAAAGAATTAAAGATTAAAGAAACTGATAGGAACAGTTCTAGAAGCATTAAGAAAAGAATTGGAGATCTTGTGGGCAAAGTGGAGAAGACTGGGAGCAGTCATAGTTTTATAGCCTGTCTCCTGGTGTCTATAAATCCCAGCTTTTACTACCTTTGTTTTCATCATGCCAATCAAAGGCTTGATTGCCCAAGGAACAGATTACCAGATAAATTGCTATTTGGAAACATCTCTCTCTCCTTGACAGAAGACTGGAAGCAGTCTTCTGTTTTTTTGTTTTCTCCACATCATGGAAATACACATTTTTACATTTTTTGAAAACAAATTACATCACTGGTTCTTTCACCAGTCTCCATACCTGAAGTACTGTACATTTTGACTGAATGAAAAGTTAATGGTTTCACATTAATTCTGTGATTAAATAAAAGCCATGCAAGAAAGTGGTGAAGTTGTGATGAGGTAGCAAATAGAAACATGAAAGATAAAAACAGTGCTCCTTTTTATTTGAATTGTTTGAAATAACCCTGCCAGAGATGCTGCCAGCATCCACACCTTTCCTGCAGAAGATTTTGGTTGCAGGGCAGCATAATTACAATGCAGCTCCCCTGGCAGCTGGCATCCAGCTCTGTGAGGGTTCACATCTCATCTGCTTCTGTTGAATCAAGTGTGTCTTATATTGTGAAGGTGGTCTGAAAACTGGAGAAGAAAAAGCCCTTGAATGGGCAGCAAACCCTTTTTTTCCTTTGAAAAAACCAAAGTAAATAACAGAAGCTGTGTCTCTCACTGGCTATAGCACTTGCTGTTGTATTAAAATTTCCAGGTCACATGCTGAAATTCTGTGGCCATCATGTGTGCTTGACCATGCAATGTTTGACGGATGCGACGCTGGTTTTACTGATCCCCCTGCTCTGGAGAGCAGGGGAAGTAGAGACTGCAGCTGATTCTCCGCATGATTTGCTGGAGGGCAGCGCTAATGAGAAACCCCTAATGTGAAAAAAAAGGGCTTTTAACTGGGGGGACAAAAATCCAATGAATGTTTAAAAAGGAAGATTCAGCTCAGCTGTTCCCATAGGGAGTTTGCTGACCAGCTTTTTTCTTTTTGATATCACTGCAGATCAGCAGTTCACACTCTGTATTACAGGCCTTTCTTCTAAAGCTTGCCAGCTCTCTCTCCAATGATTTAACAGAACATTCTTACTGTAGATATGCAGAGACATGCTGAATTCATGAGAACAGAGACTGGATTTTTACTGTTAGGAAGAGAGTATTTGTCTTTGATTCACAAGTATAATAATTTAACAAACAAGTAATCAGAGGAAATAGATGTCAACAGTGTGTTTCATCAACAGACTTAGATGCAGTGTGGTATCTTTTAGAGTCAAATAATAATCTTCAATTTCTACAACAACGTAACATTCTTATAATGAAAAGAAGTTTCTATAGGACAGTATATCAATAGATTGATTACATATTTTTGTATCATGCCTTCTAAAGCAGCCTCATTCAGAGCTGTGACTGAAGAAAGCCACAGACAAACACAGCAATGTCAAAGAACATGGTCTGCACCACCCCATGGCAACATAGGAAATATGTTTTCTTTTAGGTGAGATATAATAACTTCTGTGATTAACAGGAATGCTGATTAAAATCAGACCACTCATTAATTTGCCTTAATGACAGGGTATAGTTAATACCTTTTAAATAAACAATTAAAAGGAAGGAAAATATTTGAGATAATTATTTGAGAAATATTGATAAACAACTGACCTTTATGTACTATAAATGAAATTCAGCTAATCATAATCTGTCTTTGTTACTGTAATAGACAGAAAAATTACAATTTGGTATCATATTTTTTCTTAATAGCTGAAATAATAACAAACAAAGAAAAAAGGCAAAACCCCACCATCAGTAAAAAAGCCCAGTTGCCAATGAGGTAATCCTCAATCTCACATCTTTTGTCTGTGGAATACATGTGCATTTTTTCTTCTACTAGACAGGTTTGTCTGAGAAAAAAAAAAGAAAGGCAGGGTGAATTTAGTCCTGGAGAAATGGAATTCGAAGCAATCACTGAAAAAGAGTTAATAAGTTAGGTTATCTTACTGCTTACATTATAGTAACTTAATTTATTTCTACCTCATTCTTTAAGTAAAGGTATGAACTAAGCAAAATTTAAGAACTACGTAATGTCAGTGAACATTACCTACATTTCATGTTTGTATCTATTGACACTGCAGCATTCCAAATAACAATTTGTGAATTAGACTTTGGACTGCCAGCCCAAGGAGGTGTTTTCTAGCTGTTATCAGCATTGTTTATTTGTGAAAGGTTCTGCTCACATATCCTTTCATGTTACTGCTTAAAAGACACTCATTCACATACTTGAAAGCATAGGTATGTTTAAATATTTATGGAATGAGAGGAATTTTTAAAATCTTTCTCTAGAAGACTGTTAGTGGGAATTTGCCTGTTGAAGTACACATGCAGCAGGTATAAGCAATTTTTAAACTCATGGAGCAATTTGGGCTCATAGAACAGCCCTGCTTAGGAGAGCCCTCCAAACTGGTCCAGCCTTTTGCGGGAAAGGGAGCCTAGATGAGATTATTCAGCACCCAGTCACTACTGAATCCAGCTCTGGGGCCCCCATCACAGTAAGTCCATAGAATTGTTGAAGCAAGTCCAGAGGAGGCCACAAAGATGATTAGAGGGATGAAACACCTCTCCTCTGAAGAAAGGCTGATAAAAATGGGTTTGCTCAGGATGGAGAAGAGAAAGCTCTGGGCTGACCTTGTAGCAGCATTTCAGTGCCTAAAGAGGTCTACAGGAGAGCTGGAGAGGAACTTTGCATAAGGGCATGTAGTGACAGGACAAGGGGTAAGGGTTTTAAAACTGGAGGAGTGCACGATTAGATCAGATAGCAGGAAAAAATTCTTCCCTGTGAAAGTGGCAAGGCAGGTTGCTCAGAGAAGCTATGGATGCTCCATCCCTGGAAGTGTTCCAGGCTAGGCTGGATGGAGCTTTGAACAACCTGGTCTAGTGGAAGCTGTTTCTGCCCATGGCAGGGCACTTGGAACCAGGTCTTCTTCAAGGTCCCTTCCAATCCAAATCCTTCTATAATTTTATGATTCTATGTTTCTCCATGTGATTTCTGTTAAAGTAAGAGCTTCCATCTTCTTTGTAGCCACACATTAAGTGATGGAAAACTGTGGTGAGGTCAGAAAATGGTAAGTTAAAGTCACCTGTTCAATGCTTCACTGGGAGGGAATGTGGCAGAGGCCTTCAAACCTTCAGGGGTAGCTGTGAGCAGGGTGAGAAGTGCCTGCCTCCTTGCTGTTTGGTACCACCTTTGGCAGAGGAGATGGGTGTAGTGTGTAGTGCCAGTGCAGCTGCTGATGGACAGACATGCAGCGAGTGCAGGCATGATGACTGAGTGTGGAGTGAGACAGGAGCTGTTGAGCTGTGCCCACATCCCATAGGGTACAGCGAAGGGTGCCCTTCCCTCAGATGCCCAGGATTTAATGTGTGAGCTCAGTACTCCTGCCAGCAGCCCTCCCTGCCCCAGGAGATGGCTGCTCCCAGCAGCACAGCTTCTGGAGCTGTTCCTGTGGATGTGGAGTGTTGCATGTGTGTGTCTCTGCCCAGCCCAGCTGCTGAGTGTGAGCTGAGTATGTGCTGGGTGTGCTACAGGGCAGAGCAGAGGCTCCATGCAGGCAAAGAAGCTTGTTCCAGTTCTTTCAGACTTTGTCCCTTTTTGTGTTCTGTCAGTGAAGGATGGTGTTTTGAGGACTGCTGCAGAAAGTTTTCACTATAAAGAGGCCTGACCATGATTTTTAGATTATTAGCTCTCACTTTAAATGCAGAACCTGCTTTTAGCATCGACTGTTCCCATTTGTAATTTCCCTCATGTGTTCTGCAGCTCTTTGGGACTGTTTAAGCCTGCCAAGAGCAGCATGGTCCCACTGATACACTGGTTTTCCTCTGAAGCTTTTGCCTCTCACTGTCTGGGAAATCTTTGAAATGGATGGGCTTTCACTCCTGTTTTTTTTCAAAGGAAGCTTCAGGGAAATTACTCTCAGTCCAAAAATTGGTTTTTATATTTTTGCTGATCCCACAAATACAATGTTACATATGTATGCCACGTGCAAAAAATAGTTTTCTAAGCAGTAAAATTCTTGGAATAATCCAAAATTTTTTATTTCTTCAAATAAAACATGGAAGGACAGAGATGTTAAAACTTTAGTTAAAAGGGGTTTGATCTTTATTTGATAACAGTGTCCTTAGTGCTAAATCACACTGAGAAAGCAAATAACATGTGATGGGTTCAAAGGAAGGAAAAATCAAGCAACATAATCTGAAATAAAGGTAACAATATCTGAAGTTGTTTTTCCAGAACTATGGACACAGTTCATGGTTCTCCTTCTTTGGTTGTCCCAGACAATTTCATTAGGAAGAAGATGCATGTCATATAGATTTGGTGAATGCTATATCAATAGGCATTGAACAGTAGTGTATCCTGCACAATTTGTTAAATCCCATCATTAGTCCACAGAATTGCAACTCTTCATTACCTGTATCCTTTTAGGAAGTGGGATTAAAATCAAGTTTCTTTGGGTGTTTCTTACACAGGATTTTTGTTTCCTAGTGACATGCAGTTTAGTTTCTAAAATATATTTTAATTTGAAAATCTGAAGATCGTCTCACAAACATTTGGTGCATTTCTTTTTTTATGACATCTTCTCTGGGTCTGTTGCTTGATGTCTCTGAAAAAAAACAAACAATTAAGAATTGTGTTTCATAGCATTTATTTGAGAAAGTTCTTTCCAAGGGTGCATTGGCAAGAAGACTGTTTCTTGCACTGCACACATGATGGGGTTTTGGGGTTTTTTTCCCTTCAAAGGCATATGGGACTCTATTTTCATAGAGAGAACAGTGGCCACAGGGGCCAGATATTTCACAAGCATTCTGCATGCAGAAAACCCCTGATTTATATAGAGATTTCATAAATACGGTCAACTTGTGTGTTATGAACATTCCTAATATCTCAACCTGAAATGACTAAATTAAAGTGTATGTCTAGACTGCAAGAAAACTACCTTCAGTCCTTGTCCATTAATCACTGGAGGTGAGGACCAGATGGAGTGGTGTTACTCTCTTTTGGCCCAGTTTTTCTTCCCATGACTTTGAAATATGCATCTGAATCTAAGAGCAGTGTGTTTGAGTGTTCTCACAGAGCAACAGCTCTCCTGAATTTGTGGAATTGTCATGGAAGTCTTACCGTGTGTCTGAATACACTTTCTCTTGGTAGAAAGTGCTATCACAAACTAAATAACCCTGCTTCCCTCTGCTGGAATCTGTCCTAGTACTTCAGGTCAAAGTACTTGCAGGTTGATGTGTTTTGATTTTTCTTCTCTCTTTTGACAGCTCCTAGACTGTTTCGTCATCCCAGTGGTGATACTCCTCTCCTGGTTCTTCTTACTGGTACGATACAAGGCAGTTCATTTCATTGGGATTGTGGTCTGCATTCTGGGCATGGGCTGCATGGCAGGAGCAGATGTCCTCGTTGGGAGACAGCAAGGAGCTGGTAAGTAAGAATGAATGGGTTGTATGGCCAAGTTTTGTTCAGAGAAGCCATTGACCAGTGTGTGTCAGACTGGGACCAAAAAAAAGGGAGAAATTTGGCAAGAAACTGTACCTTCGTGGATCCAAAGCACTGCACTATTCAGAGTTGTCTCTTTGTCAGAAGGGCAAAAAGGGGTCATCACTTACAAGTCAGCAGTCCTGCAAACAGTTTTCTTGGGCTCTATGTCTTATGACCCTCTGCAAGCTAGGGGGACAAGCTAAATATTTGTAGTTTTGTTCTCTTTTGGCTTAGCTGTTGGACTGCAAACCTCAATAGCTGCCTTTCCAAATTGGATACATTTCTAAATTGTAAGCACCTCTCATGTCCACTGTGTGCTCTTACTTCTCCTTAGCTTTGCTTGTTTTTCTACAGAGGTGGGGTCATTTGGTAGGTGCTAAAAGGCATCAAACCTGTATACTACCGGTTGGATTTTGCACACAGTCTCATCCTAAAGCATTGGGACTTGACTGTAACATGTTTGAAAAGAACCTCCTTGTGTGTAAAATGTTCTTTTTTTACGTGTGGCATCATATGAATAATGTGTGTGTATCTATTAATGCAGACTAGACAGAGTTAGATTTCATCTATCAACTTCCCCTGTCACATTGATTTCTCTAGTGCCAAGCCAAATGATGTGGGAAGGCTGGAAATTCTTTTCAGAGATTGTCAATTAGGCACAGTTTTCATTCTTAATTAAAAGCACTGAATTGTGAGCAGAGCATAATACACTGGGATTTAAAATTCTTGACTCAGCTTTCTGAATACAAATGCAAGTGTTGTAAAAACTGCATTTGCCAGAATGCTACTAAATAAAACAATGGAGTTTGTGACAGTGCTCGCCATATCTCCCTGCCCCCTTTTATCTCTGTCCTTAATCCTGAAAGGAGACTTTTAGTTAATGGTCTCCTCCAGAAGTATCCTTTCCCCAGCTAAAAAAGAAATAATATACTCTGTACTATGTAACCAGCCAGCCAAGGCTGTGATGGGAATGGCTGATTTCAGAGGGATTGAGATTCCAAACCAGGTTCCAGAAGAAACAGCCTGTGTCCCAGCGGTCTAGAGAGTAACACACTTGAGCGGGTGAGCTGTGGATCAGCAGGAGCATGTGGGGCAGTGGAAGCAGACAAGGAACAGACTGAAGAGCACTGACACTTTGCCATCCAACTGCAGTAATTAGATGTTATTTGCTATGTTCATTACTGAAGCATGGGTATAGCTGTTAAGTAAATGTGTCCAGAAGAATCTGTTAACATGCATTATTGCCTTTTCATTTGGACCTACACATGAAAAACTGTGTCCATGCTTATTGCTATGCAGAGAGACTGCAGCTTTTTTACTTTTTTAGTGGTGTAATGATGTTATTAATGATTCTGTCTTTAACAGCATAAAATAGATCATCTAGTTAATTTCTTTGAAAGGCTAAAACTACACATTAGAATGTACAAATAAAAAGAATTAATGGCAGGAAGAAAAGAACAAAATTATTGAAACTCTTCATTAAGAAGTTGTACACCATTCATAGGATGTTTCCTAGGACTGGACAAACTAAAGTAAGGAAGGCACCAAAAGCAATGATGCTTCATTAGTCCTCAGTAAATGTCTCTGTTTAACTTATATTTTAGGGGACAAGGACTATTGATACCTGTGTGCCCCTGTTGACCACACTGCTTACTGTATTAGAAGAGCCATAAGGCTCTGCTAGGTACCCACAGCATAAGAGAATTTAACCTGCCAATTCTTATCATAAGTGAGCACGAATTTAAAATGTATCACTGAGAGATTAATAGGTATTTTGCAAACTATCTGCAGGAATTAGGTATAATGTGCCCACATGCTTTCAATTTTCAATTGTATCCTCACTGATATTTTGCACATTACTCAATGAGAAAACAATTACTATTAAGTATTTAGAGCTCTATCATGATACGTGCCAAGTATACCTGAAAATAACATTATTCTGAACTAACACCCATGAGTTACTTTCATACTTCTGCTCCTGCCATACACAGAGGTCTAAGCCACACAGGTCTAGGTGTTTCATCCAGGTTTTTCAAAGCACTTCATTGCTTTAACTTACAACAGTCTCTGAAAACCAGTCACATCAATCCTGCTAATACATATATCAGTGTTCAATTTAAAATGGGACACATTGAGAGTGATTTTTAGGTATCATGTTCATCAGTAACTACAATCAAAAGCAAAGAGAAACGCCTCTTAATGGCAGGGGCTAGGGCAAAAATGTGACAAAGAGGCCTGTTGGGAGTGTGAAAAGAAATTGTGTCAGAACACAATTCACATTTAAAAGATTTGTGTTACACTATAATGCTATAACTAGTTCCCAAAACACTAACTCCGCTCTGGCCCATATGACTTCTCCACAGAATATTAAATGTGGTAGCAATCATTAATGTAAAGCTTGTTCTGCTAGGCTATGCCTTGTGTGCCTTCTGAAGAATGACCTACACCATTAAACTGGTGAAATATAACTTTATTATCCTAAAAGTCTTTAGAATGCCTCTAGTTAGTTGACACAGGTTTCCTTAGCAGTGAAACCAGTAGATGCCTGTGGATACTACATCCATGAAAAGAAGTCTATAGGGATATGTCAGTCTTGGAGGAAAGTTACAAATTCTTAGCCTCTTGAGAAAGCAAAGATAAGGCATTTGACAACCAGAAAAGTAATTTCTAAGAAACAAAGAAAAAACATATTTTACAATATTTTTACACCAGTATATAAAGTTTTGGTGCACTAACTCCTTGGGTACCGTGTATTACTGTAGTCACTGCATCTCTAAAAGAAGTCACCAGAAAATAAGCCTGTGTAAGCTATGGAGAAAGGTGAGAAAGCTGTTCAAGGACATACAATGGATTCAGATGAAAAGACTGTAGCCAGACTGGGACATTCCATCTCTCAGAAAAGGCAAGAAAGAGACCGATACTGTAAAGGTGTATGAAGTCTTCAGTGATATGGAGAGGGTCAATACAGAGTGATTTTTAAATATTTCTCAGAAAATTATATGATGACTAATATGATTTTGAGGTATTTAGGGTAAAAGTTAAAAGCGTGAAATACTTAATTTTAGGCCAAAAATATATGGATTTTACACAAATTGATGAAGAATGCCTCAAGGTTTATTAATTTGATGGCCTAATGCAACTTCTAGCTCAGAAAATGCCTAATCTACTGAGAACTGGCTGATAGAGGTCCCTCTGTACTTCCCTATTTGTTTATGTTCTCCTCAGCCACCCTGTGCTGTTGAGTACCAGAGGAGGATCCAGCGTCAGAGTCTGGTGCTCTGAACAGATTTCAGCTCCCTCTTTTGGGAAGGCCCTGAAGGTTGAGGCTCATGCTCAGCATGAGAGCACTTTGGGAAGAGCTATCAGGGTGTGATGCTTGAGGCCATCCCATCTGTGTGAAAACGCTCAGCCTCTGAGCTCCTTTTGTTTCACAGATGCAAAAGGAAGATATTTTTGTCCCAGCAGAAGCTCTAAGGTCAAAAGCTTTTTCAGCAGTCCTTCCCTGAAGTGTCAATGAGTAGCTGCAATAAATACCAAAAAAGTGAGCTCAGTGAGGAATCAATGGAGCCACTGTGAAATATGAAATGCATCAGGGGTATAAAGAAGTTTTGTAAAGTCATGATAGTTATTTTAAATCAAGAACATCTTCCATTACTGATTGCAAAAGAAGACTAAAATAAGAAAAAAAAAAAACCCAACAACAAAACAACCAAATCATAAAAAGACAAATGGTCAAATATAAACATTTGCCAGTCAAGGAACATTCAAAACAAAAATTCAGGGAAAGGCTGGATGAGTGTGTGAAAAACAAATCTAGTAGTATTGGCTAAATACACAAAAGCCACATCTCATCTGAGCTGAAAAATGTTGGAAACTAAGAGGGTATTACTGGGAATATTTTACACTTTGCTCCATTCCTATCGTCTTTAAACAACTTATACTTTTCTGATGTTTATAGCCAGTGTTGGAGACAGGATTAATGAACCCTTGATCTGTCCTCTTATGACTGTTTTTATTATCATAAATTTCTTCTCCATAGAAACTTCAGCACTACAGTTTTGAATGATAACTGAAGGCTTAAAAGAACTCCTTAAAGAAAAATATTGAAAAGATAATTTTGAACCAATTAGAATATTTAGTTTCCATTTTTATTTATTGCAGTGTATATTTTAGAAATCAATTGAAATAAAATTTTAAAAGAAAGAGACATAAAAATTAAACCATGGCATTTTAAAAGAAAATGGGATTTCTCTTTTCTCTTTTTGTAGTACTTCAGCATTTCTGCTGAAACTTTTCAAAGAAAAATCCATTATAATCCAGCATTTCAGAATATGGTTCTGCAGCAATATCTGACAGCTTTGTGAAGCTGTAGCTCTTGTAGAAATAATTTAACAAGCCATATGTGCAGAGGGAATTGCATGCACCAGTTTGCAAAACTAGGGCCTCAGTTTTCAAGCTGGAACTTGATCTTGATCAAATGTCTCTTCAGCTCTCCCCAACACTCAATGATAAAATCTTCCAAGACTTAAAAAGATTTCAAGCAGTCTATGATAACAAAGTGTTTTAGTAATTCTGTGTACCTGGAGGTATTGAAAATACATCTTGTTGTTCTTTGCATGCATTAGGTACTGCTATGTTAATTGAACCTCTTTTAAAAATCTGTCCTTATCATCACCCTGTCTACACCCCATCCTTCCTCCTCTTTTTCTTGTCAAATAGCTCCATGTGAGAATGAGGTCAATATTAGGTTGTAATGATTTCTTCACTCATTTCACAGGTACAGAGAATTTTTCAGTTGTCCTCAGATCTAAGTACTGAGCATGTTTTAGACTGGTTAAATTTCAAGATGAGATGCAAACTGCTCTACAGAGCTGAGTCACATTCTCTCTGCAAAGTAAAAAAAAAATGTAGTCATAATAAAGTAAAAAGGATCAGTCTCTGAAGAGTGCCGCTTGGATTCTATACTTCTTTTTTACAAGTTTTTCGGAATTTTTTGGGTCCTTTTTTTCTACAGCAAGGAATATGCTCTCCCTCTGTCTGTCTGAGGCTGGTGTATTTATTGAATGAAAACTCTTCGAATGAATGATGGAATATTTGCATTCATTTTATTAACCCAGATAAGTGCTACGTAGTGACTGAGGAATGAAATCTGTAGGGAAGAACATGCAATGGTTTTGGACAAAAGGTGGTTGTTTTGAGGCATTCTGATTTTTTTCTATTTATCCCTAGGTGAAAATAAACTGATAGGGGACCTCTTAGTACTTGGTGGAGCAACACTGTACGGCATCTCGAACGTCTGTGAGGAGTACATCGTCCGAAATCTGAGTCGCGTGGAATTCCTGGGCATGATCGGACTCTTTGGCTCCTTCTTCAGTGGAATTCAGCTGTAAGTGGGCAGTTTGAGACCACTAAGGCTCAAATAAGGGCAGCTATGGGCTCCATTGAGATATACCAACCACTCCTTCAAAATTAGCCCTTTCCTGTGGAGAGTAGGTGTCCTCCAATCTTGGAATTTGCATTGGTTTTCGTATTTCAAATTGATGATTTGTGTAATAACACAACTTTTTCCCCAAGTACTGTAATTCAAGAGCCAGTGTCCTTGAGTAGTCACATGAAGAGGGAGAAGACATCTTGCACCATCTTGCTGCTGGAGGACAAGTGTATGTTCCATGTGTTAGTCTGAACTGTGAATAACACAATCTACAGCTTCTTCTAGTTTTGTTTCATAGTTTTAAAAAGTTGCTTTGATTTCTAAAGCGGTAGAAAGCACATCAGGCAGAAGGTGTTTTACTTGTTCACTTTGTTCTGTGTAACTACATTATGATATGGTAGAAATCATGAAAAAGCCTTTAAGAAAATAGCCTTTTCACTTCAAAAATATTTAGCACATAGGGGTTTGCTGCATGGATTTCAGGATCTACGGAGGCTGGTCTATCCACATGTACCTAATGAGCATCTCAACTGCAAGCCTAGTTGGAAGGTGTTTTCCAGTGTTGCAGTACTGTGACTGATGTAAAAGTAGCTCTGCAAGATTGCTGCATTTTGCGCAGGTCTGTCACTGGTGCTTGTAACACAGAATGACTTTTGATTATAACTCCAAAACAAGTTGCTTCTCTACAGATCTAAACTACTCTGCTTCTAAGAACAGAGACTGATCAAAAAAACACAGCCCATCAATTCCTACTTCAATAGTTCTATTATTTTTAGCTAGAAAGCTTCATATATTTATTTGGGATCTGAACAAGTGTCTTAAAATTATTTATATTAAGTAGCTGCCATACAAGAAGTTACCTTTTAATAATATGGAATTTAAGAGCATATAAATGTGCCTAGTATATTTGGCTAAAGCATTTTTTATGTGTTTGTCATTAAGTAGATACTAACATTCTGAGGACATCAAAGCAGTGCCCTTGTCTTGCTCTGTGTGTGTAAACTGTCATGTAAATGTCTCGTATTCCAGAATTCAATCGTCAACCCAAGCAGTTAGTCACAATTCAGGGTCTGTGAGCTGTTCCGCTGGTGAGAATCTGGTTTTGGAATAAGGCATCCTTGTATAAAGAAGACACAACTGGAAGGAAACAATAAGAAACCATTTCTTTGCTGAAAGCCCTAAGGTTTTTCTATTCAACCTTTGGCCCATAAGTTCACTCCAACAGGTTTTTCTCCACCAGCCTCTGCAGCTTTTTGCTGATGATGCTTTTTGGGCACCTTCTGGAAACCCACACACACTTAGTTCATACTTGTGTCTTTTTCTTGCCTTTACCTGTAATGAACAGCAGAAGTTGCAGTTATGTGTTCACAGAAATTTAATCTAACTAAATATAACACTTACTTCAAAGAGAAGCCAGTTCCTCATGTTAAATTTGCAGGCTCTTTCTTTGAAAAGCTACAGGCCACTGTGGTGCAATATAGAACCTTTAGATCCTCTAAACTGAAGGAGTCTAAGACTGTAACATAAAATAAACACACATAATGCCTGTTGTGCAGCAAAGGAGGAATACCTAAGGTGTCAGGGGAAATAGTGAATTAATGAGTTGGCTGATTACCCAGACATGGTGGAAAGAGAAGTTTAGTATGTTGAGTATGATTAAAGCAGAGAGGAAGAATAAGAAATTAGTTTACAAGAGCTGGGGATGTCACAATTATGCAGCAAATGGAGATAAGGTTATCTGATGGAATCACATAATCATAACATGGCCTACTTTCTAATGGCCCCCTGAAGGTCATCTGGTTCAAGCTCCTACTCAAAGCTAACTTCAAAGTTACATTAGGTTGCTTAGGAACTTGTTCAGTCGATTTCTTGGTATCTCCAAGAATGGAACTGCTAGTCATGCTGGGCAACCTGTTCCAGTGTTTGACAATTTTTTTCCCTTGATATTTAATCAGTTTTCCACATTACAACTGTGTCCATTGTCATTCATTCTTTTGTTGTGCACCTCCAAGAAAAGTATGACTATCTTGTCTATAACTACCCATTGCATAGTTAAGATGGAAAATGTATTGTTGTGTCCTCCTTTCCCCCAGCTTAGCCTTCTCTTCTTCATGCTAAGTAAACCCTGCTGTTTCAGCATCTCCTCTTACATCCTGTCCTCAACCTGCCTGACCATTGTGATGGAATTCCACTGTACTCCCTTCAATTTGTTATTGTCTGTCTTGTTCTGGACAGCCCATAATTGGATATAGGACTCTAGCTGCTGTCTCACGAATCACATCCTTCAGCTTTCTGGCCAGACTTTTACTGATACAGCTGAGGTTGCTGTTGCCCTCCTCTGCTCCAGGGACACATTGCTGACTTGTGTCCAGGTTGATGTCCACCAGGGTGGACAAGGTTTACTGCTGGAAAACAACCTTCTATCCAGTCAGCTCCCAGCCTGTACTGTTTCCCAGCATCACTCCACCCCAGGTGCAGGAGTTAATACTTGCTTTTCTTGAATTTCATGAGGTTTCTTCTCACCCTTTTCTTTAGATGACATTGTACATAGTCCACCCATCTAGTCCATACCTCTTGAGTCTCTGAAGATCTTTAAGGAAATCATGTTGGAAACCTTGCTAAAGTAACAGTAGGTTCCACCACATCCTCTCATCCATTCCTTCTCCTTTATTCACTGATCCAGTCACCTCATCATAGAAGGCAGTCATTTGGGTCAGGTTTGCTCTTGAGAGCACTGTGCTGGCTGTTCCCAGTGACATCATCTTCTTCATTTCCTGCGAATGGCTTCTAGGTAGATTTGTTCCATAATCTTCCCAAAGGTTAGCATAACCTGGCTGGTCAGGCTATGCTTTTTGTTCTGTGTTAAACTGAATGTTGCATTTGTCTCTTTTCAGTCATCAGAGACCTCCTCCAACTACCACAACCTTTCAAAGTCATTGTGATTCCAATTCTTTAGTGCCCCTGGCATCACTAAATGGCCATTTCTGGCAAGGTTTCTCTCACCCCACTCTTTTTACAGATCATAAGGAATCACAAGCCATAACATATTGTTTTATACATCTTTTGTACTGGCTAAGCAATAATACGAATGCAATGTTCCTAGGTTTAAGTTATGTGATTTTTTTTTTTCCAGACCAAGAGCCGTTGCAGTTTGTTTTCATTATATTCTTCAGGAATTACTGATAAAAGAAACATATACCTTATGCATGCAAAGACACCTATAATTTAGTTATTTTGCAGAGATTATAGTCTTATTATTCTGTACACAGTATTAGGTTTGCCTCACATCAGCAGCAAGCAAATTAGAATTTCCAGGATGCAAGTCTTTAGACTAGATTAATCTGGAAGGTGCTGAGCTCCTGTAGTTTTACTATTAGATTTGCTCTTCCACATGCCACCTTTCCTACTACATACTTTGTTTTTCAATCTGTATAATTCCATGTTTTATACTTGTTTAAAATAGTGTCCAGACCAGCACGCAGAATTGTGCACAGCCAGATTTATCTGAAAATCACACAGACAGGGAAAGCAGTTATATGAGCAAAGACCTAGCTTGGGAGATATCTTATCTCCAAGGGTCTATTTGACCTGGATTGGGAAGAGCTGACTTGTTGCCACCTTAGAATTTTATGGATCTGTGACTTTGATGTTAATGTACAGTACAAGATTTGCAAGATACTGAGAGTGGACTTTTGCAGGTTTGCCCATCCTTTGCTTATTATCCTGACTTTCACTGCTGTGACTATTTGGTTTCTCTCAGTGTGTAACAAATCAGCGTATGCTTCTCAAACCAGCCTGTGATATCTATTTTTTTTTATACTGCAGAGCTACTCTGAAGTGTGAATAACTCAGATAGATACCTTATTAATAATTAGCATTCAAAATCTTTCAGAATATTAAGTCAGAAAAATACAAGAGGATTGAACATTTAGGGGAATGGGCATGTAGAGCAGGTATATAGAGAGCTGGAAATAAACCAGGGGAAATTGTATGCTATCACATCTGATTATTGCCCTGAAGATCTTTCAAATACACAGGCACAGGGATAATGCCAGAGTAGATTAGCAAACTCTTGATTGCATTTGGTTCCTACAGAGATTTTTTTTGTTAATGTTATTTATGTTGTTTTGTCCAGCATTTGAATTCAATGAGTGGAAGTAATTTGTGTTCTCTTCCATCAAATTTTACCTTCTCGTCTCTTCTAGTGCAATCATGGAGCACAAAGAGCTGTTGAAAGTCCCCTGGGATTGGCAAATAGGTAAGAACACGCTTTACCTCATGGAAGATGGTTGCTGAAGGAGGCGTGGAGACAGCCAGCCAGTGTTTGGGGAAGCAGGCAGAGAGTTTCAGGGGAGCCAATGTTTGTGACTTTTCCACTGGTTACTACCAAAGGTTGAGCTACATGCCTCATAACTGTTCTTAAATGATCTGTCCTCCGTTGCTGTGTTGTGCCTTCCTTGCACAATTAGGTTAAGCACATGAATGCTGTAAGATAACCATTCGGACAGCTGTGAAGTAAAACAATAACGGGGTTCCAGTTCTGAGATTCAATGCAACACTGGGGCAATAAATGAGGCAGTCATTAAGAGCCAAACCTTTTCAATGAAAGCCAAAGAAAGAAAATGGAACCTAACAAAATAACCTAAAAAAGTACTCGCAGTGTCTATTATAGCCTCATAAATTCAATTCCAGGAGGAGCATTTCTGTGTGGAAGTGTTTTAATTGCTTTCCAAATAGTCTTGGTGGAATAAAGCAGATGTGTCCTTTAGACAAGTTTTGGGAGCATCGTGCCCAATGAAGCAGTTATGGTGTTCTGCCAAGCAGGGGATTGCATTTTCCCATTTCAGTTTGGAAGCTGAGTTTATGACTCCCTTCTAATTAGTCCAATGAATTATTTGGTTTAAAAGTAAATCAATACTTAGGGGAGTCGCTGTAATCTCTCCTTCACCATTTATGACAATAGAAGAAATAAAAGAATACTAGTAGCATAGAGCTGATCGATTGCAGAGGATTCAGGCTTTGGCAATCCATTGACAATGGCGCTTTGCCTAGTTTCAGACTGAACATCAAAATGACAACTCAGAAGTGTGCAGAAACAACTGATTATGTGGGGAATCCCTGAGGGGAGGGGATACAAACTGTGGAATATGGTTGGTTTCTTTAAACTTGGTTAGCAATTTCCTTTCATCATCTTAAACCTTGATAAATACAGCACATTTTTCACAAAACTTTGCACCTAGAAATCTTGGAAATTTGATGGTTGAGCTGTAAAACTATGTGACAAATCAATTTAAAGTATCCATGGAGAAACACACTCAACTGTGTACTATAAGTGTATTGGCCTTCTTTAATCTGAGATAGTTAGCATAATTGCATCAGTGTTTGTTTATATTTCATGAGAAGGAGCTTAGGGACATAATTAATCTGGTACTGATGGTACCAGCGGTCATAGTGAATTAATCTACTGTCCATGTAAATGTCATATATACTTCCATGAGATTTCTGTTCAAACTCAGTATCAGTGAAATGTGCTATTAAAATAAGGTCTTACTTCATCTGTGATGCTGCCAAAATGTCCCTGAAAGTTGATTACTTATTCTGAAGAGTCCTTATGCTTCACAAGGCTGAGATCATCTTAGCAAAAGCATCATAGATATGTACTTGTTTTGTTAGAGCAATAATTGGAAATGTGGTGTAGTTGAGCATGGATTAAATGGTGACAGTTCTGTAGTTCTTCCCTGGCTTCCACTGCACCTGGTGTACTTTCCATTGCATTGGCAGTGATACAAGATTGTCAAAAAGTGATTGACAAATCTGTATCAGGGAGTTCACAGCCTTGTCCTGAGTAGTTATCCACTGTGACAGACTCAAGCCTGCAGTCCAGCAGAGTTAAATCATCAGCCTTTTGAATGGCGGTGATAAAGTCGCAGCAGGCAACCTAATAAATAAATCAAGGTGGCCTGTTGCCATCTGCCATAATTGTGCTTTTAAGATCAAATGAACTACCTTTTAACTGATGCAAATGATTTTTGAATATAAAGATCTAAAGCCAATCTGTTATGTCTATCATGTTTAAAACAGGCTGTGGCCCTCCTGGTGTTAATTTTGGAAATTGCCCTGATACATCTCATCATCTTTACACTTAGTGTGAATCACTGTAGCTCTATTTGTATCCTTGAAGGTTTAAGTATTAATACTTGCTGACAACCAGACTGAAAGGAGGATGATTTTAGAGTTTTGAGAGAGTGGTTTCATATGAGACCATGACAAGTTTTATAGCGATAGATGAAATACTAACAAATAAACTCACATCAATTTTATTTAAGAGAAAAGCCAGTTTGTAGCTCCAAGGAAATGTCCTTTGTACTGGGGGTTTGAATATTTCTGAATGGTCTTTATTCCAAGGCAGTATGGAAGATCATAACTGATTCAATTTCATGCCAATTAAACATTTGCTTTTGGAGTAAAAGCACAAAGGCAACATTTGTGCATCATTGCATCATGCAACATTCCACCAGCTTCTTCAGGAACAAGACCAGAAGTTCTTAAGTCATGTTGGTCTCTGTCCTACTTGGGCTGTGTTGGAGTGGTCCCTAGGGACAGATCCTGCCCATTTGTGTGAAGACACCAAGTGTAAAGAGAAAAGGAGAAATACTGAGGGACTGGGGCTCGTTCAGCCTGTGGAAAAGAAGTTACCTACAAGGAGGTTACCAAAAGGACAGAGCCGGGGTCCTCACAGAGGTGCATGGCAGGAGGATGAGAGACAACAGACAGAAGCTCAAATGACAGATTCAGACTGGATATAAGGAAAATCTTCTCCACACTGAGGGCAGGCAGGCATCAGAGCAGGTTGCCCAGAGAGGTTCTGGAGTCTGCTGGGATTGCAGCACCAGAGGCAATTCCCAAGGCTGCTATTTGCACTGCATGGGTACCTGAGGAGGCTGAGGCTACAAGCTGTTGACTTAAAATATATTTTCAGTCTCAAAATTGGCCCTTTAAGAAGCAATATTTGAAAATCATATGATGTTAATTTCACTTGTTTATTGTCACCACTAAATGCCACCCAGCTGGTGGATATTACATACATTTTGAAGCTGTAAATGAAATGCCACTTTATATTCACCTCTGCTAGGACAGCTGCAGTTTAAGCAATTTTCCCCTGGAACTGAAATGCCCTTTGGAAAAGCAACCTGTGAAGCTGACTGTCAAATAACATGAACACCAAGGCAGTACCATAAAATTATACTGTAAGTTGAGTGCATAAACCAGCAAAGCTGTGTTAAATCCAGACAACCAGAAGCTTGGTGGACCAGCTGGTGATTTGCAGACTGTACTTTGACAATGCTGACTTCTGATCCAGAATGGCTTTAGTGCCTGACTTGTTATTCTTAAGCTTGGAAGAAAAGCTGGATTAATGCTCCTGTATGCAAAATAATTTCCCACTGACCAAAACTACACTCCATATGGTGCAATCATTTGCCCACTACAGAAGAGTCACAGAGTTTAAATACAGCAGCTTTCAAGCACTGCCTAAAACTTAGTTCTTTTACCAATATACAGTGTACAGCTTATAAATTTGCTACCTATGGGTAAAAGCAATTTTTACCATGATTGTCTATATTCTGGATATAAATTCAAATTCCTTATCATGCCATAACATGTATGGATGCTGATAGTTTGTGTCTGCTACATCTTTTTCAGTTGCATGTACACTTCAGTTCATATGCTTCCAAAGGAACCAATCTGTCACAGCTGATTTTGTCCTTTAGACAGCTTTTCTAAAGATTTTTTAACTAAATGGATCCACATGCAGATATATGGCCATTATATGCCCTTTTTTTTATCTTTTATAATCCCTTTCAGGACGTTGGCAATCAGATTTTCTAAAACTTTTAGTCAATAACATGTTCTGAAGAGCTGGCATGAGTCTAAATTTAGGCTTATGCACATATCAGCTGGGAATTCTGCAGCATATGGCAGCCTAAGAAATATCATCTGCATGAGAATAGATGAGTAAAGTGTTTGCTGGTTTTTTAAACTTCATATTGATTAATTTGCCTTGGGATTTATCAAGCAATAACTGAAGCAATGAATTCTTTCCCTATAAGTTATTTAGGTTTTTAAATTAATTTAGATTTTCACTGTAATGTATTTTTATTCTATTAGTGTGTAACAATCTAATTTGTGTGAGGCACTTTGTAAATATGTAGCAGGAAAGAACTTCAGCTCACAAAAGTTTTATTGAGGAAGGCAGAAAAAAAGGAGTAGAGGAACAGAGGTGCAAAACTGTGAAGTGATTTGTCAGTTTTAGTGGCAAAATAGGACTAGGACCTCTGACACTAGGACCTCTGAGTGCTGTCCTCATGCATTCATCCATTTGCTCATTAACTCCTCTGCAAATAATTTTGCATTCATATTTTGGGTCCATTCCCAGAAAATACTGTGTCCATCCCACTCAGCTGAACTCGCTTGGTGCTGGGAACATTCAGCTCCTGCAGAGCTAGATTTGATATATTCAAATGCATCATTATGTCCAAATCTATGTTGGACATGAGGTAGTCACTGGTAGTATAAGACACCAATTTGAAACAACTCTGCTATTAGGAAGATCCCAAAGGACTTCATGCCCAGTGTTGATATGGTTTTCACTCTCTACATACGTGTATATTATTAATTAGAATTTTTCTTCGAAAAAGCATTATTCTTTCTTTTCCTAAAAACACAACCTTCTTCCTCTCAACAGAGTCATTTCTGCAGGCTGTAAGGTCACTTTGCTTCTTGTTTCTCTTCTGCAGGCTTGCTGTACGTTGGCTTTAGTGCCTGTATGTTTGGCCTCTACAGCTTTATGCCAGTGGTCATAAAGAAAACCAGTGCTACTGCCGTCAACCTCTCCTTGCTCACGGCTGACCTGTACAGCCTCTTCTGTGGATTATTCCTCTTCCACTACAAGGTATGTGGAAATGAGAGATGTGTTTGGGTAATAGCAGTATGCCTCAAGAAACGTCAGCTAAGAATGAGGAAACAAAAGAAGCTGCCAAGCTTTGCTAGATCTAAAAGGTAAAAGTGCAAGCTGATTTTTTACTTCAGGCTTCCTACACTAAAACCAATTTTATTTTATGATTTCTTATTTTCTAAGAGAGCTCATTTGGTCTTTTTGTTGCAAGTT
This sequence comes from Vidua macroura, assembly GCF_024509145.1. NCBI lineage: Eukaryota > Metazoa > Chordata > Aves > Passeriformes > Viduidae > Vidua > Vidua macroura. The sequence continues at coordinate 66,021,378 of NC_071573.1, read as the reverse complement.
TTATCAGCCACTGTATCATTAATTTCATCTTACCTTTCAAAGGTTATTTTCAACTGCTGTGAACAGACCTAAGGTGGCAGCATGAAGGGAAAGACTCTTCCAAAATTCCCACAGACATTTTTTGCCTGGGAACAAGGTTGTTTCATTCATACTGATTCTGAATTCATAATTAAATTGTTCATAAATTGCACCTTTCTCTTGGCCATACCAGTGGCTTGCCTCTTATTGTAAATGTCAAAATGTGCAGCATATTTGTGTTGAAGTTAAACTTTGACCTCCTAGGTCCCCTAATATTTAAAACACCATGTGGTACAGGACCACATTTGACCTCCAGTTACGAGGAATGGTGCTTCATTATCCACAAGTATCCCCTGCCAGTGTCCATCCTGTGAAAATAACATTGCAGTGCTGGAAGCAATTGCTTTCTACCATCATTTATTCATAGGAGGCAGGTTACTTGATAGCCAAATTGTGTTAGAAGTGTTAGGTGAAAGAAAGCCTTAAAATTCTGAATATCTAATCAACTTAAATAAGATTTCGTTACAGTAATAGTACCTGCATGACTCTGAATGTGACAGTGAAAGTTCAAATATTCAGAGTTCAACACAAAGTTGTCACTGTCTTTTAATTTGATTTTGTGGCTTTGAGAATTTTGCAGGCACAAGAAAAGCAAGACTAGAAACAAAAATTTGACTGAAAACACAATGTAGGGGTTGTCAGCTGCTTTGCAGCTCTGTCTCATGGTGATACCATGTCTCCTTCTTTCTGCCTCATACTTCGAACCCAAAGTGTTTGACATTAGGTGTTATCTGAAAACTATCTCCTGTAAATTATATTACTTGATACACACAGACAAATACATTTAGTGGTGTTAGTCCACTGTTTCTAAAAAAAAATTACTAAATTACACAGTGGAAGACAAATGTTATTCTGAAAACAGTGGTGGTGGTGTACTAGAAAAATCAAACTCCAATAGAGGGAAAGACTCAAAAGGAAGCAGAGGGTGAACAGCTCTGTGCTCAGCATTGCTCAAACCTAACAAAAAAAGCAATTTTGCAAACACAAACTTTAAAGTTCGGACACTTGAAAGCTAAAAGGTAAGTTAAAGGTTTAATTTCTTCCCTGTGTCGAATTGTTGGATACATTAGCAGAGCCAGGAAGGCAGACTTTTCAGTTTTACTGACCCCCATCTTTCTACAGTAAGTGCATGTCAGCTCCCATCCATAATGGCATCTTTGTGTCCCTCCAAGAACTGTATGGAAAAAGTGCTCAAGAGTAGAAGGCTCAGAAGGGAAAGGTTTTATGGTTGAAAGCATCCATCTGTGTCCTGGTAAACTGGTTGAGGTCCACATCTGAAGTAACTGATGGTCCCCTCTACCCCTTGCTCTAATTATTAGAAAACTGAAAGTCTCGTCCTCCTGTGGTTACTGTATGTATCATGCTGTTGCTTTCATAAACACTTACCAGACAATTACTTAAACCTACCCGGGTTTTTTACCTCCACTGCTGTCCTTGGAAGACTTTCAGAACATTACATCTCTGACAGTCACAAACCTCCTTATTTCCAGCATAAATTTACTTGTGCCTGGTTTTGGTCCATTCATCTTTCTACAAAGAGTATCCATTAGCAGCAAGAATGCCCATCTCCATGGCATTTTACTCCATTGGTACATCAATAGAGAGGCATCATATTGTCTCTCAGCCCTTAGTTCACTAATCAGAGCAAGCTGTTCTCTGCACCTCACCTGGTTGGATTTTATCTTCCCTGAGCCAGCCCCTTCAGCTCGAGGTCCTGGTTCCTCCAGCACTTGGTACAATGCTTTTTACTCTGTTTCTCCAGGAAGACAGTTACCTCATAGATAGGAAAACAGCACTGGCATTTTTCATCACTGCATTTCTTTTGTAATTTATTTTCATCCTGCACTCCATACAACTCACATGTCTCTCCTTTCTTCTTCCCAGCTGAAGTGTTGAAAAGGAGAAGACCTTTATAAGGGCTTTTTGAAAGGCCCTTTACCTGAAATGCAGCATCAATTTCTCAAGCTGTCAGTGTCTCCTTTCACACACTTCAAACTAACATTGCAGATGAAATTTGAAGAGAGAGACTATATGCAAAAATCATGTAGATTTAAAAGTCCACTTAGTTATTTGGTTTCATCTTTAGTTACCATGTTTTTAGTCGTAGTCAGATGAACTCCTCCTTTTCTTTATGGTTTGCTATCATGTATCATTTTATCTGAGGAAGCGGAACTGTGAAATGTGTGACTTGCATTCAATAATGAAGTCTAATATGTTGGCATGAAGTGATCTGAATTAATTCCCCTCCTAGGACTGTGTACACTTGCTTGTTTCCTAGCTTTTAAAGTGCTGTTTTGTTCCTAGCCCAGCTGTACATCTCCTGCAGCTCCTTCTGCTTTTTTCTGCACTGAGCAATGGGCACAGCCCCACTTCACTAGGAAGCAAATGGGTTTATGCTCAAGTACGATCAACTGAGTGATTTAGAGTCCCTTGCAGAATACCACTTTATGAGGCTTTCAAAAACAGTTGTGATTTTTCCCTATGCTGCTACTTTTGTCACCAGACAGGTTTATTGCACTTATAGCAGTAGATCTATGAAAATCCATGGAAAATGCAGGAAATTAGTTTAACTGAGCTTTTGAAATTTAGAGCTTTTGAAACCAAACTGAAGAGAAGATTGTCTTTGAAATGTTTTGATTTATTAGCATTTCATTTTTATATAATACAGCCTTGCAACATCATTGCACGCAGGACATGAGTGAGTTTATAAACAGCTGCATCTCCAGTCTTACCCCACATGCAGGCATCTTCTTAGCACACTGAACACTTTCCAGGCCAATGGAAGCTGGAAATTCAGCCTGTTAACATGACACAATTCTAATGATATATGTGTAATTCAAGATGTTAATTTTCCAAGATTTTATTGTATTAAAATGTAAAAATATATCGCTTTCAATTGGAGATAGATTACTAGATTGTAATGCATCATTCTTAAAAGTTCTTGAATCCCCCAAATAAAAGATGTCTTTTTAGTTCTTCTGTAATCAAAAATTTATTTCAAATATTCCAGTGGATGGAGAAATGTGTCTGGCCTCTTTGCTAGCTGAATATCCACTATTGCCTTAGCATTTAAGTATACAAAACCATATCTTCTTTTTTTTTTTTTTTTTTTTTAATTCTCACCATATTGAGATGTGTTATACAATTTTTATCTTCAAAACCTTCCTAGCTGGTTTGTTCTCATTTTACCTTCTTTTTTAGCACAAGTAACAGGACTGTCCTTGGCTATTCTTTGTTATGGATACATGAAAATGAGTGGTGCACAGAGTTAGAACTTTTATATAAATATGGGGGCATTTTTTTTGTAGGAGTATTTTTTTACATTTTAGTCTTGGCCTTAGCTCTTTTGTTGTGTGAACTTTTAGACTTGTTACTTTTCTTTGTAAGCTCTATGTTGTCTTTAGTCATTCTAAGCAAATTAGGTTCTCACTAAATAATCTAAGCAGTTTATTTTATACTTTCCAGCAGCTAGAGCATGAATACTGATTGTGTTCTGGACCAGCAGGTTGAGTCACACTATATTATATCATTACCTAGCAAGCCAAGTACAAACAATTACATTATGCCTTGGCAAATTCATTCATGACTTTATCCAAGATACAGCTATAAAAATTCAGAATTTCTGGATATAGTAGCAATTTCCAAATGAAGAAAATGCATGTATTTCATAGTGAATCAGGGAAGTCATGTATCTTGATTTAGAATCTCAGAGAGTATCTGTGACAAAAGACTTGGATAGACAGATAAACATGATACTCAAAACCTTCCAGGATCAGAAATCTGAAATTATGCTAGCTGAAACCTCATTTGCTGATACTAAGTGATGTTTCTAAAAATCACTTTTCAATGTAATTCTAAAAGTATCCATCCAAGGGGAAGAGAATCTTCCCATTGCATCAAGAAACAAGCCATGAAGACTGGGTTTTTTCCAGGTGGAGAAGAGAGGGTGAAGGCTGGGGGAAGGGGGTTCCTGGTTTTTTTTTTTGTTTTTTTTTTTGTTTTTTTTTTTTTTTTGTTTTTTTTTTTTTGTTGTTAGCATAGATCCTGAGCAATGCCTGTGAATTTGGGATTTACATAGTCTTCACTGTAATGAAAATTTGACCCTTGCTAGAAATATGTATTGAATGAAGCCAGTGTGAATTTTTCTGCTGTCCTTGGTGTGCTACATTTCATTTTCCTAAATTAGGAAAGCCTGCCACTCAAGGAATAATCTTTAAAAAAATTCACAGTTTCATGATTATGCAGATTAAACCTTTCTTTTTGACCTTGACTCTATATGCTTCAGGCAGTCCTGGATTTTCTTGGGGCATGATGGATGAAAAATCTGTGGTTTGATAGCAGGAGTTAAATAAAATTGGTTTGGTTTGTGGGAGAATTGTTTATTACTTTGATTTTTATTTGGCAGCCATTCATAAACATCTGAGAAACTTTTCTGAGACCTCTGACCTAACTGAGAAAATACTTCAGTTTATATTCTCACCCTTTTTTTTGAACTTCCCTGAAAGTATAAGCTGAAGTCACTAAGATCCTATTCTTTGCTTGCACTTGTTAGGGAGCTAACACCCACCTATTTTAAACTTTGACAGTGGTGTTGTCAGTGGTGCTGTCAGTGGTGCATCATTATTTCTAGGGAAGCAGGCAGTGCAGGCTAAAAAGCTGTTTTCTACACTATCACTTTCTCAGTCATATACTTAAAGGCATTTTCCTGATGAAATTGGGTATACAAGCTGCTTGATCCATAAACTTTCTCTTTTAATGGAATTTAATCACACAGGGCTTTTATCCTTGTGAATACTTCTAAGCCTGTGATAATAATGAGGGTAAGTCATATTGCTAGTTAATTCTTTATGTCATTGGTAATGTGAAAAAAAAAAAAAAAAACTATGTTCATGTTTCCTTTTCTTTTCCAAAGTACTAAATTTCTTGCAGTGGGAGTCCCTCTCAACAGCTCTGCTCCCATGAAGCTGTACTGTTTACATGCCTTTCATCTAAGCAGCATAGTTTTCAAATTTCTTTAAATTTATTTATTTCATTGGTTAGCTATTTGAATTTCCTCCAAATTCTAGTCAATTAGAAAATAATTAGGTATCTATATTTAAAGAGCTGCCTTGAGGTGGAAAAGAGTTAAGTGTGTCTTTGGTCACATGAATTGCTGTGACAGAAAGGGCCCCATCCACTCACCCTTTTTGAGATGGTGCAGGATGGCATACATTAAAAAACCTATGAAGTAAAATGACAGAAGAGAGTAGAAGCTGGAAAACAAAGTGCCTCCCACCAAGATGTTGCACAGTCTGACAGATTTTTAACAACACAGCATGGATATGGAAGCTTTTTCAAAATACTGCATTTGTAAAAGGATGTCTTCCTTTCACAGTGCTATCTTGCAATAGATTCATTAGTTGCAGAGCATGAATAGTGAAACATGGATACTCTCTCTTTGGAAGGCATCAAGAAGGGTCTAAATGATGTGGCATTCATATTGCAGAAGTTATGATAAAAGCTTTGATTTCAAATATATTTTTCAGATACTAGCTCATCATAAATGTAAAGTTTTTTAGCTTGTTTTCAATGCTTTTATCTTGGGATTTTTCATTTGGTCTCATGTTAAAAGACTGCACACAACAGAACTGATTTGAAGCTGATTTGAAGGAAAACACATTTTTGTTGAAAATGCCTAATTATCAAAACAGAAATGCTAAGAATACATCTTGGTCTTGGAATACTCCAAAACAAACACCATGCCTTTTTATTGTGGGTTACTTCTGAATCACATCTTTCTATCTCTTAGTGGCATACCTCAAGTGTTAAAATGTAAAATTTATGGAACTAGTGAAGAAATTATTAGGGAATTGTTCAGAGATCTCTTAAGTGTACCAGAAGAGTACATTGTGAAGCGTAGTTTTTACAATCTGAAGGAAGTAAATAGCTTTTAATTCCTACCTAGTATGAGAGCTCAAACGTATTAGGGGAACTCTTCCTGTTACTGGAATTAACTCTTGAATGATAAATCTTCAACAAAACCATATTGATTTTAAAGGTGCTGGTGAATATGGGCTGGAAAAGGAAAGCTGGGGGATCGCAGGAATAAAGATGCATAATATCAAAGAACCAGCAAATGGATTGCAAACTGCAGAGAGCAAAAAATATTGTAGCAAATAACAATCTTTTTCTTTGTCACAGGAAAAAGTGCAGACAGAAAAAGCATAATGAAGTCATCCTATCTAAAGAGATGGATCTTACTGACAACATACTTTTTCTAAATGATGCTCAATGAATATGAAAGCAAAGACCAAGAGGCTAAATTTTGTAATTACTTGTGGAGGAAAAAATCAGCATAAATAAAAACCTCAGCATTTCCCAAGACAAGCATATTTTTGAAGACAAGGGAGTACAATGAATGTGTTGAGTTACATATCTCAGCAATAATTTGCAACCCAGGAGAGAAAGCCAAAAAAAAAAAGTCATGAATTAGCAAGGCAGCAGTTGCATTCAAAAACTTAAACAAGGTTCATCTACTGAAAATCTACAAGATTTTGAAATTATGATTTTTTTTTTAATTGAATGCTATTTTCACCTTTGCATAGGGAAACAAAGACTAGAAGTTCCTCAGAGATGTAGACAGAATCATCTTTGAAAGAAAATGCTAAGGGTTAAATGCAATAATTTCATTATAAATTTGGAGATTTGTTATAGAACTGAGTAAACTTTGTTTCAAGAAGTGACCAGAAAAGAAGGTAGAATATTTAGGAAGTATGCAGAGAATTATGTATGGCCTACACATCATGCTATGGTCTACAAGCTGCCAGAAAGGAATACACATAAAATCTGTTTTGGTATACAAATGGATTGAAGTGCTCATTCCAATTGTGCCTCCTACCAGCCAAATCAGTGAATGCTACTGACATACCGGGTTAAAGCATCCACATCAGCTTCTCTTTCTTACCAGAATGCAGGAATGGATCAACACACAAACAAAACATCAGTTAGAAAGCATCACTTTTACATGCTTTCAATCTAAGCAGTGGAGTATTTTATTAGCTTCTATAACATCTACAAAAGCATCTTCTTTTTGTCTAAACTCCCCCTTCCCACTAAACTGGAAGCTTTCAAAGCCATGATATGGGATAGATGCTTGACATCAGCACTCCTGATGAGCAATTTTATTAGCTGGACTAAACTTCTGGAATTATTCCCACCACCTACATGAGTTAAGTTTAGCAAAGAACACTGTTAAAAAGGCTCATAATGGATCTGAAGGAGATTTTTAATAGCTTTAACTTATACTAATCTGAATTTTATACCGTAAGTACAAGAGGACAACTTGTAGGGGAGTACTCCAGATGCACCTGGACAAACCATCTGTTTAAAAAATTGTTAGAAATAAACAGAAAACAAGGAATCACAAAAAAACCTAAAAGGTAAAAAAGAGAAGGAGAAAAAGGGAAGGAGTGAAGTCTAATTACTGTAAAAGATAAACCAAGCTTGGCAATGAAGAAGAAAGTGAAACAAGCAGCAAAAAATTCTTGTATTATTAAGAGAAGAAATAGTTTTGCTGTGCAAGGACAGTGGAGGCAAAAATTGAACAACCTTTCACTTGGCGCCAAAACAAAATTGGGACCTTCTGTCATATTCAGTAAGGATGAGAGTTAATGTGAAGACAATTCACCATCTTTAATAGAAATGGAAATATCTATGTCAGAAGTAGAAACAGAACACAGTAATCTGAATACTTCAAATTTGATATGGAGTAGGCAATAAAATTGGAAGTAGACATAATTAGGAACATGGAGATAAATGGAAAATTGGATGCAATGCAAGCTTGTTCACACAAGACAGATAATCCTGTCTATAAATCTGATGTCTGTCCGATAATTTAACAGATTTTTATTGGGAAAAGGCAAATGGTAGATCTAATGTGCAAGGCTTTAGTACAGTGCAGCACAGAAAATGTGTTAAGCTAATGTTTAGTTAAGCTAAAGAACAGGATTAGTGATGTAAAGATTGGAACCCAGGTGAGAAACTGGCTAAGGAGGATAAAGGACAAGGCAATGTGCTGAGAGAGAAACAGCATGCTCGAAGGAACTCAGTGATGGAGGTCCCAAAGAGTTGGTCTGAAGACCAGTCTTGTGTAGTGACTGTAGTAATAGATTTGGCACCCTCAATAGGAAGAAGAATTAGAATAATCAGGCAACTAGAACTGGCTGACATTGAGAAATGCTGTGAAGCACAAAGTGCGAGGCAGTGTCTGTGGCAACAGATGGGAAGAATTTGAGCACGGTTGTGACAAAGCTGTTTCCAAACGAGTCTGTCTAGGTATTTCTGGTATTCATGGAGAAGTGCTAATGCTATAGGACAGGACAACTTACCATCTCAGGGACAGCACTTTTCTATCTGTAGCTATAGGGTTTTTTTCTGTCAGCTCAAGAGCACCAAAAAAGCTTCTCTCTTATGTGCTCCAAAGCCTTGACAGAGTAACCATATGGCCCCTAACAATGTACTGAATATGCAGACCCCTAAAAAAATCTTTATTGTATGTAACATAGCTTTGGTGGGCTGGGACGGACTATGGAACCTTAACATATATGAATTAATCTATAAATTCACAGGGAGAAAATGAGAATTATTTGATTTAATGATACGAGAATATATGAGTGGAAACTGAGAATGTATAGAAATTAGGGGGATTTTTTGGCTATCATAGCAGGGAGTTTCCAGGATAATTTCAAATAGGTTAGTGGGAAGTGAAAAAATCCTTAATAATGCTTGCATGAGGGGGATTTGACATGGAATATGTCATCTGATTGCAAGAAGTAATGAGGGGTTGGACTCGACAGCTTAGGACATGCTCTCCTTTCTGATTCCCTCAAGGCACCTGCCTTGAGAGTCAACTCAGTTGAGAGCTCTTGAAGCTCCTGAAGTTTGGCCTATCATTGCCAGCAGCAAATGTGTCACACTACAGAGAACCCTGACATGAAACAGCCATGTCACACTCCCTCCAGACAGCTGGTGTGGTCACTCATGGTAAGAGTAGCTGCAGATGCATAGTCCTTGTTTCTCAGGGTAGGAGTGCTCTCCATTTGCATTGCCAGGAGAAAAGAACACAGTTTGGGAAGGAATTTCTACTGGAATGTATTGTTAGATTCAGGAGAAAAATATAAACAAAGAATCCAAGATGAATCAGTTATTGTAACTGTGGTTTTGAACACACTGAGCACAATTAGCCTCATGTACAGTAATAGCGAATCAGTTACAGCAGACAGCTGCTGCTATATTAAATACTTGCACACAAACCCAAAGAGACACGTGGCAACTGGCAGCTGATAGAGCAAACCAACAAAGAATACTGAAAGGTAAAAGTGGGGAGGGAAAATTGATTTTATAAGCTTTTCTGTTTTGGTCCTCCTTTTTGTATTAAGAATATCTGAAAGGATAGGTCCTTTACCACTTTCTTGCCAAGTAATTGGTATAAAATAACCAGAAATGAAGCCCCCTTATGCCATAGTAAGGATGCTCACAGGAAATTAGAGAAATGTAATAGAAGTGTTTTAACTACACATAAAAATCTCTTTCCTACATAGATAAGATTAAAACAGATTGCAGGATTCACTCTACCTTGCACTTTTTAATTAGACAGACTGCTGGTACAGCAGGGGTACTGAACACAGGCTCCTTTTTTCTCTACGTCTGATGTCAGAGGCAACAAAGGGAAAGAGAAGAGAAAGCAGCGTTCCCATCTCTCCTGGCACTCAGGAAACGAAGACAAGCCATTTCACACAAACATTTTGCCCTATCAGGCATGTATTTAGAGAGGACAGGCTATTATTAATTTTTTCTAAGGATGCCATTTGAGAAGCACGAAATCATGCAGCTTTGTGCAAAATCAGTATTTGCCTTACAGCTCCTATGTCAAGCTCAGAGATTTTTCCCAAAATGCTATTAGTTTTCTTCATAAGATTGTTTCATTCTACCTATGAATTCCAGGAAATCTATTAAGTTTCCTAAATTTTAATAGAATTCATGGTGACAGTTTTCCAGTAAACCCTCCTCATTTTTCTCCCTTATAGATAACCTCAGCATCTGAAAGGTAAGAAAGCTTAGGTGTTTCCCACTGACCACTGTCTTCCCAGTTAAACTGTGCCCACCAGCAAATATCATTCAAGGACTGAAAAAGAGGGTGCTGCTGTATGACAGAAAGAATAGATCAGTATGTTTTACATGGAGTAAAACATGCTAACAGTAGAAGAGAATCAACTGGAAAATACAGAAAATGTGTCATCTGGTTCCTTGTCATCATGGATTCTATGCAACATTTGCAATTCAGCATAAGCCATAGTAATGGACAGCATTTCATCTCAGTTAGGTCATATTGAGGGTGCAAGCAAGCATCAGGATTTGAGAAATATGGCCTTCCTGCCATGCATGAAATGACAGGAAAAACCTCCTTTGGCTTCTTTGTTTTCACCAAATGGAAACAAGGGCAGTGTCAGGTTTTCATTGTCACTTAGGCAAACCAGAAACTTCTTGCTTTGGGTTCTGCTGGCATGAGTGATGTGTTGAGACAAACCTCCTTCATTCAGTGATGATCAAAGATGTGCAGTAACTAGCTACACACTTCACTTTTCATCCCACCTGTGTTCAGAGGGTAAGATATGGCTTTAAGTCATCACTTAAGACTTTATCCTCATGATTTACCTAAGAAATAGCTGGAGGTCATTAAAGTGTGAAGATAATGCAACCCTGCTGGTAGTGGACCGACTTGCTGTCCAGAAGTTATCACTACCGAAGCTGTCCAGCGCCCCTTGGTGCCTTTCTCAGCAAGAGAACCAACATTTCTGCTTAGACATTCCAGCTTCTGCAGTTGATGAGCAGGGAGGGCGCTCTAAACCATACCAACGTGGTTTGGGTCCCTTTGGAGATTTCTTAAAAACCGGGAGATCTGGCAGGACACATAAAGGTTCAGGTGGATTTGTTTTTTCTGTTTCAATGCAGTCTGGAAAACTCATGCAACCCTTCTGGTGTGTGGTGCCATTTGGGATTACAAAATTCGGTGTTTCACTCTTGGCGGTTGCTTCAGTTTCTGCTGACGAGCAGATCAAGCTCTGAATCCCAAAGAGGTATCTTCCTCGTAGGCTGGGATGAAAATAGTCAGCAGTAGTTTAAGTCACAGAGCTGATCCAAGACAGACTCAGTCAGATCCTCATGGATGTGATCCAAGGCCGTCACCAAAGAGCACTGCGAGCTATGACTAGGATGCTGGCTCCTGTTACTATTAATAAAGTAATATGGCTGTAGCATCCAGCCACGCAAGTGAAAGCACTGTGTGAATTCCTAGCTCTCAGAGCCCTCAGCCTTCTGGTACTGCTGCTGGCTGCAGAGTGTGTGCATCCCACAGTGCAACTTCTGCACTTGGTCACAGTGAGCTTAATTTGCTATGTTGGAGGCGAAAATAGAAAATTGTGGAAAGAAGCTCAGCCTCTCGATCAATTTATCAAACAGAGTGGAAATGTCTGTTTGCTATATAAAAGATAATGAGAGAAATTTGGTTTTAACTCCCTTCACTCAGCGTGCTCAGGTATTCATGTGTGAAATTACTCAGGGGAAAAAGCCATAAGTCAGTGAAAGAACACCTATTGGCCCTAGCTTTGATGGGCTGTGCAGCGTATGCTACAAACTGAATTAGTCTGGAAAGCAGAGTTCACTGCACTGCACAGACCCACTGATGGGAAGGAGAGCTCCCTGTCTGGAGAGCATGGATTGTGCCAGCAGAAATATGGAGCTAGATGAATTCCACCTGATACGTACATTTTTACCCCTCTTCATCAGTATGATTCTGAGGAGGTTACTTTTCTATGAGATCTAAAACTTGAATTAATGGACCTGATTTCTTTATTCATTTATACCAAAATGTGAAGAACTGCCAGATGAGGTAGAGAAAAAGGTAGTTATTCCATTTCATACTTTATCACTGAATATGTGAAACATGACAATTATAAATTTCCAGTTAGTACTTTAACAAAAAAACCTTTTTAAAGACTTGAAAAGCGCAGTTGAGTTGCTATAGGCTAGGAGCTGGGGTTCATGCTACCTACCAAGAGATTCAGTGTGTGGTTGCTGTTTTGAAATACAAATGGAGTGCTGGAGCGCTGCAGCTCAAATAGTCTGCTCCTGCAACTATTTCCAGTTCAATGGACTGAGTAAAACAGAATTAGCATTTTCATAACCATTGCAATAATGTTCAAGATCATTATCATGATGGCTGAGCGAAAACCCAAAATTAGCAAATCGTTTAATTTCTTTGTGTGTGTGGGCTTTTCTGTAGACTCACATCTGTCTCATTTTGTCACTCTGGATACTGTCTTGCCGTGGTGTCAGTGGTAACAGGGACATGGACATCTGTGACAGCCAGAACTACTTGTCTGCAGATTCCCTCAGCAGGAGTCAGTCAGCACAGCCTTTCCTAGAGGAGATTTTTACATGCTGATTCTTCCATGTGATTTTTCCATGCATTTTTCTTTGGGTTTTCCCTTCTAAATTCATGACCTGTGTACTGAAGAATGGCTTGTTCTCTCCAGACCAAGGCATGAATCTAATACCTTCTAAATAGTTTTTCTTTCTATTTTTTTCTTCTCCTGTTACTGTCTAATCACTGTTCAAGACAATGAAATCAGATGCACTCCTTTCCCCATTGAGAAGCTTCCTTTTCTCCCACCTTTCCAAGTGGATTACTTTAAAGCATGAGTCTCAAGAGAAAACAGTAGAAACGTTTTACCCGTAGTGATTTCAAGGTATATGAAAGACAAGTTTCACGTGGACAGACATTAAAAAGTAGAAGATAAAAACTAGTAGGGAGTAAATTTTGAAAGGTTTAATAGTTTATTCTGGATTTTTAAAAATACTAAATTTCCAGGTGACTTTATACTCATCTTCTCTATTTTAAGAACTTTGTTATGCTTGACTTACTCAAAATTTTGATTTGCTTGCAATAAAAATGCTATATATATAAGCTAAATTTTGTTTTGTGAACTTCCTCTACACTTGTATGTAGCACTGCAGATATGTTTGGCTTCTTTTCTTTTTTAACATCATGGACTTTGTGCATAGATAACAGAAAGAGTAATTTCACCTTATATTTGCTGTGATCAGCTGGACCTTGCTGCTGCAGTGGTTTTCCTGATGGGGCTCTGCAGTTGCACATTCTGGCATGAGACCCCTATTCCTGCAGCCAAGCCACCAGGTTCCATAAGCTCATCTGCTGAACCTGACTGAACAGATCCATTCAAGTACTGGGTTCCTAATGAACAACTCAGATAAATACCAGAAATGTTCATGCACCAGAATCTGTGCTTGTTTTGATAGGCTGACCAAATCTTGTTAAGCATGTTATCGTTATATTTGTCTAGGTTTTGTTTTGTGTGTTTATCTTCAAATTGACAGGCACCAAAGACAGGCACCTTTTACATGTTGAAATGTTAGTTTAATGTAGGCTATTTTTACCACAGACACAAAATGGTGTCTAGAGAAGATTTTTTTTTGTGTGTTTTCATAATTTTTTAACATTTACAATTATCATTGTATGATCCATATTGAATACTATTGATTGGGGAAGCATTTATAGACACACCGAGTCAGAGCAGAGCAGACATGATCAGATCACAGCTGATTTAACTATCTGATTTGACTGGCAAAAAAGCTTTGGCAGATGCTTTGCATGTCAGTGATGAAATCTGAAATATTGTAAGTAAGGCACTTTCCCTGCAAAGGAGCTCTCTGCCTTCTCCTCAGAGGATCTCTATTCCCCATTTTTATTCTGTAAACTCATCTTTATTCAATAACCAAGTGTTATTATCTCTTTTAAATGGGTAAGAAACTGAGGATGATCTGAAATCATTGTGATTCACAAAATAAATTCACAGGTTGAAAATCAAATCCAGGGACTCAAGACTGTTAGATCATTGACCCCACCACAAAGTCAGCTGGTCTCTCAATAAGCTTCATGGATGAGCAAGTTTACATATGTAATACATATGTACTTATAAATGTACATACGAAATCCATAGTAAAACTGTTTAATGATACAGAAACATGAGCTGACTTTTAGTCTGTTTAGGGTGTGTGACACTCATTAGCTAATTTGAGCTAACCAGTTTCTCTTCACCATGTTACTCTTTGAACAACTTACAGTTATCCTGCTCAGCATGGAGGGAAGGATTTGGAGAGGCATAGAAATCTGTATATTTAAAAAATATTATTTCTTAGAGGAAATATATTTCTGTAGAAAGAGATTATTCAGTAAAATGAAGCACAATATCATTCTCAAGTAGCTTTTTTAGAGACAGGAATTACATACTTCCCAAGAACCTACATCTTGGTACTGCAGTTGCATAGAGAATGACAATGAAAAGTGATCCTCCCTCACTTCGTTTCTTAGGAATGGCTCTTTCTGGTTTTGAATGTGGTGGTTTTTTTTTTTTTTTTTTTTTTTCCTGTCTATTAATAGCAAATCTCAGTAGATGAGGTTTGCAGATGAAGATTTAAAAAACCTCCAAAACCTACATAGCAGTGAAGTGTGCCTGGAAATCTTATCTTCCATAAATTGCAGGTTTCAGCTGGAGTCTGAGTAGAATAGTACAGTGAACAGCAAATTTTGTATTTTGGGAACTAAGTCTGCATCTTCCCTTTGCACTGATTGATTCACTGCTGTTTTAATAGGAGGAAAACACCCATTTATTTCAAAGGGGTTTGGATCAGCCTGACAGGGTATTGACAAAAAACAGAGATTTGCCATGTACTTCAGTATATATTCCTATATTAACCTCACTAACTACCCTTTTACTTCAGTGTTGCACAGAGCTGTTGCACAAATGAAACCTTGTTTCTAAGGAAGGTAAAAAGGAAAGAATTGTCATAGGACTGTCAGAGTCCAGGTCTCTTTCAGTTAGCTGTGCACAGATACCAAAGATGAATGTTTCACAGACCTTTGCTTAGATTTCCCCAAGCTATGCTCAAATCCTTTCTCCCAGACTGGAGAGCTGCCACGAGGGAGGACAATACCATGGAAAGAATATTGTCAGCCTAAAGAACTGGCAGGAAGCCCCTGAGAGAGGAATGAGAGGTGTGGCCAGGAGAAAGGGGATATGGTAGAGCTGGAGCCATGAGCCAAAGCAAAAATGAGTTGATTTTGTCTGGGCAGCTCCTAGAACAAGAAAAAAAAGCACATTTAGCTTCTGGAAGCCCCACAGATTCCTCACAGCAGGACACAAGGCAGTCACGGATCTGGCTGGCACTCTGGCTATGCAGGGCCAAGCCAATTGGCTGGCTGGGTGAGAAATTCAAGCATAAGGTGGGAATGAAGGACAGTGGGAAACTAGGGATGGGGAACTAGATGCATTTGGCTCCTGAGATTTTCTTGAGCTTAGTCAGCTTCACTGCTGCCAAGTGATGCTCAAGTTCAAATACAAAGTGAAAGAGGGGAAGAAAGTGCTGAGAACAAAATTGTACTGAAAATTGAGGGGGAAAAATCAATCAGAAGTTTGAAATTATTGACTTGTGTTTGATTGCCACATGGGGGAGATCTAAGCTTAAACAGTCCTATCAGAGCTGTGTCACATGGAAGGAATCTTACAGCAGATGCTGGGTGAGGCTCAACAGTGTCTCTGTGACTCTGGGACAGCTGGGTGGTTTCATCAAATTGTGCTGCCAGACAACACATGAGGGCCTGGTGACATACATGTTAAAAAACAATTGAAAGCTGATGAAAAGCAAAACTCTTCCTACCCTCTAATCCTTCTAACATGCTTTAAAACCTTTCCCCATTATGCTATTTTCCCTGTAAAACATTCATAATGGATGTGGGAAACACACGCACAGACATATCACTATGGGTTATATGACCAAAGCTTTCAGGAGATACTGAGGGTTCTGTAAAAAGTCCAAATGCTTCCTCAGGCAGGAGGTTGGATGGAGGTTTTGGAGGTTTATGAAGCAGTAACAAATTAACATCACTACAAATTTAGCCTAAGTAAAATGTATTTTCTCCACAATGATAATTTCTTTAAGCATAAAAAGCAGAACTGCTCAAAAATTTCCAAGATAATATAGTCCATTCTGTCTATTTTGTGCTGTGCTAAGGTGATCCAGAGAAAACAAATGGGGCATCCATTAAAACAGAGTCAGTCAGGATTAACAGACTTGCAGATGCCTTTACATAAAATCCTGAAGTATCTCATGGAGCAGCTAATAGCAGGTTGCTAGTAGTTGATGGTGTTCAGGTACAGATTCCTGCCTGCTGCAGAATACGGGCACTTCTGGAAGTTCCACTGAATACAAATCATTTATATCCTCAACAAGGTGGCTATGCAATTTGTCCTTCATGGTTTCTCACACACAGCATGCATGAAGAAATAACTTGTAGTCTCGGCAGACTTGTAGGATCGGCAGACAAGTCATATGGGCTAAAAGCCATTTTTGTGTCCCCTGTGGCCAGAACCTTTAGTATCTAAAGCTAGTACCCAATGGTCTGTGCTTTTGAAACCCTGTCTTTGCCTCTAGCTTTATCTGCAAGGGCTAACGAGTTGCCAGAAATGTTCTTTGTGTTGTATTTTTAGTTCAGACACAAGTCTGTATATGTCAAAAAATTCAGGCTGATCTCTGATCTAGTGAAGCTGTGTGCCAAAATGTATACTTGAGCTTTCAGTTAACTGCCCTCTGTGTGTACTTTCAAACCTCATGATGTTGACCCAGAGCACATTTCACAGGTGAAGTTTATCCTGTCCAAACTCACATTAGATCTTCTAGCACCTGCTTTCTGTTCACAAGCAAGAGATGCTGCAGACAGTTTTAAAGTGCCTTTATTAAAATACATTTTCAAGTGTATATATATATTTTTTAATTCTTATTGAAATTATTATTTAATTATATTTTTATATTTTCCATCACGATGTTAACTTCACAGACATGTGGTTTAGCTGCAACTAACTTCAGATTTGTCCACTACCTGTCTGACAAGGGTAGATGATGGTACCTCACAATGGAGCTGGAGAAACATGGACTTGGAGGAGTAGCTGGCTTGTCTAAAAGGATGAAAAAAATCAGCTTTGGATCTGTGACCAAAACTCATCTTTCCCAAGTCCCAGATAGTCAATACTTAACATGCCTGGCCCAGGGGAAGGCACTAGTTAGCTCTTGGTTACGGAGGACAGGGGAATTGGTGGGAGTAAATCAACTTTCAAAGAGCCATTCCCATAAAAATCCAACATCCAAATGATTGGGAGCTTGTTCTCTGCAGTGCATGCCAAAACAAGGATCTGTGCCTAACCCTGTCTTTGGGTCTTCATGAACTTAGGGTAATTGATGCTGTGTCTAATGACTCTCCTGTTATTTCTGCTCAGTTTTCAGGACTTTACTTGTTGTCATTCTTCACGATCCTTGTTGGGCTGATGCTCTACTCCTCCACATCCACCTACGTAGCCCAGGATCCTCGGGTGTACAAGCAGTTCCGAAACCCCTCTGGACCTGTTGTAGACCTCCCAACCACCAGCCAGATGGAGCCTTCGGTGACATACACCAGCCTGGGGCAGGAGACAGAAGAGGAGCCTCACGTTAGGGTTGCTTAAACCCAGGGCTGTTGATCACCTATTGACAGTGGAGCTCGTATATCCATTATCTCTGTATTGTACATAGAGAAAGGTATTTACCGGGTGCAGTTACACTGGTGAGCTGCAAGGTAGCAAATAAGGAAAGCTCATACAAACACAAATCAATTGTTCCAGGGTGTTCCTCGCAAGGAGATGCCAGTCCCTCGTTTATGAAATGAGCAGCATGTTTGCAATACAAACTGCTGTGTAGGAATCAGTTAATGTCACACTACCTGTGAAAGATATTCAATACATAAGATGAAATTACAAAAAAGAAATTCACAGAAGGGTGTTTTACACACACAGAGTGATATTATGCCTAAGCCACACCAGTTGTGGTAAAAACACCTTTTTACAGCAAATACACTTTGTGCAGTCACTGTTAATTTCTCTCTAAAATTTGTTTGCGCAAAACAGATGGGTTAGTCGTGGTAACAACACCCTGACACATTTTTGCTAGCACCTTGGATTTGGTAAGGGAAATACAATGAGTTCTTCTGTGCTATCTGTCTAGTTGCCCTTTCTAGGTAATCTGATCCATGAATCCAGAGAAGGGACAACTTACAATATCTGTCTCTATTCTAGGAATAGGTATAAGGCGAGCATTTTAGCCTTTCTATATTTGCAGAAGTGAAGTACTCAAGCATTGACCTCTCTATGATCCATGGCAGATTTCCCAGTGGCCAAGGTTCTGCATCAGGTGACAGGGAGTCAATTTCTCTGTAGTCGTGACTCAACACAGATTTCTTACTTTTAAAATTTTAACCTGTAGAAAGAAAAATACATTTTCTAGTTTCCTATGTATTGTACCTCTCCACGGAAAGATGACATATCATGTGGATCAGGGCACTCATTTTAGATACTCAGTGCATTGAGGGTGCCTTCTGCTCTTCCAGTTTGCTTAGTCTCCCATGGTTCATTATTCTAACAATAGCTATTTAGAAATGTGTCAGTTTTTCACCAAAATCAGGAAGATTAAGGGAGGATTTCACAAGCAGAAAGACTGGACCATCTGCTGGTGTTGCCGCAGTAGCACAAAGGCATTTTACTGGCAGGGTGCAGCCAATTATTTTTCATTAACTGTGAAGCAAGCAGAAGAATTCAGCAGTTTTCTTGCATTCCTGGGGACGTGTGAAAATAGTAAGGGTCTGCTCCACACTTCTGTATACAACTGTACTTCTGCCTCAGGAGCCTTACCAGAATGGGGAAAGTCTTAGTCACCACCATGAAAAATCCATCTTTACCTGTATATTTGCTCTTCTGAGAGCGCAGTACAAGAAAATCATTGTTTCAATATATTTTATCTTATTGTAATTTATAATTAAGGAAGACGAGGTGTTCCTGTGTCTAACAGTAGGTGAGGAATCTAGGAGAGATCTTGGTTTTATTCACCAATCATGCCACATCTTTGCATGAATCCTTGGGCATAACTTACCTTCTGTGTGACTGAGTTTTCCAATCAGTATATATGGAAATAATGACATTTTACCTACCTCACAGAGGTGCTGTGGGACCAAGTTATTTTAAAACGCTTCAGGATCTTCAGAAAGAAGGAGTTTAAGAAGCACATACCAGTGCTGTAAAAGTGTGTATTCATTCATCATATTTGAAAATGGAGTTTACGGCATAGTTGATGAATATTTTGCCTGTGGGCATAGGAGGTGAATTTGATTTGAATGTTATTCTTCTGAAAAAGACTGTTTCAAGCAAAAATGTAGGCCTTCATGTTTGAAAAATACAACTTACCTATTTCTATATAAAAAAGAAGAAAAAAGTCCATCTATACATTGGAGATTAGAAAGGTCACACAGTTCAACCAAGCAGGATGAATTTCCGCTGAGGTAACATTCATTTTTTATAGTCCTGTTCTGCTTTAATACAGAAAGAACTTCCCTGAAGCAGACTGAGAGAAGTTTATATATGCATAACAGACATGAAGTAGCAAATGTCAAAATGCTCTTGAACAGCAGAAGTATGCTGTATCTTATTCTTACTGTGGAGAAGAGGTGATTTCTTTCCCACTGTGTTTAGGCTGTGTGCCACAACCCTGCAGCACATAAGGGAAGGTTCTGCAGTATTGCCAAATCATGCCCAAAACTAACCAAAACTAGCCCAGAAGTTTTGGTTAAGATGCCTTGGTACTAAACTAACAAATGTATGATTTTTTTTCCCCTGCTGTTTTTTTTTTTTTTTTTTCTCCCTTCCAGTTTTTTAATCTTTTTAGCACTCATGTTTCTGAACTTTTTTTTTTCTTAAACTATTGAGGATTAAAAAAACCACAAAAAAAACCCCACTAGATTCCTGCAGAAAAACAGAGTCTGTATTCTGGGGATATTAAGGAAAGTCTAAATCAAAAAAATAAAAACACACAAGAAAGATCATCTGACACTTCAGGGTAGGATCCTTGGGTCAAGCCCTGTGAGAGCTTTGACTTAAGGTGAATTTCGTACATTCCCCAGGAGAAGGGGTCTGATTACAATCATGGCTCTCTCAGGTACCCAGAGGCACACTGGTGGGCATGTGTCATCTCAGTCTTTTTTGCTACCTTTTGTACCAATTAAATACCTTTCTCTGAGCATTAGTCCCTGTGTTGGTCTGAGAACCTTGAGGATCGTCTGCGTGTGTGTTTCATGTTTACAGTTCCTTCTTTTTGCATAACTGTTTTGATTAATTTCCTTATTTGTATTTATTTTTAAGCCAAATGTTTGTAGTCCTTCGGCCTCCCCCTCCTCATTTTTCTGACACTAACTTGTAGATGTTTGTTAGAGTCTTCTGCAAAACAGCTGGGCAGGAGGCAGCTCCTGGCCAGGTCACAGGGCTGGGAGTTTCTCCTTACAAGGGGTTGCAATCCATGGGTAGCTGAGAGGTGCCACCAGGCGATTCTAAAAGGCTCTGTTGTACTGGAATAAGTTATGAATGTTTCAGTGAGCACTCTGTGACCAGCCACCATCCCCTGTGCTTCTCATGCAGGAGGAGTTGGATGTGCAAAGCAGGGCTATTTCGCTGTCTGTGTTTCCCCATAAACAAGGTGGATGCTCGGATTAACACCAGTGCGCTAGTCCTGGATGGATCTCGAAGGAAAACAGTAGTATAGCTTTACAAATAACTGTGTTGACTGAAAAACTGAGGTTCAGTGGAGGAAATCATTCCTTCTGCCTGCTTGTGTTCTGCAGTTGGAGCCCTCAGTGAGCACCAGCAAAGGCTCAGCTATCTAACGGCAGCTACTCTCCGTGTTGCGTAGGACGTCTCTAGCTCTGCATAGCTCCTTGCCTGAACAAACTGAAACTCTCTGATACTGCTGGCTCTGGGCAGCCCTTAGCAAGACTGATGTAATTTTCTGATACCAGATGAAAACCCTCACTGGGAGACAGACCTGGTCTTTGTTCCAGCTATAAAGTTTCGAAACACACAACGATAGACCAAGCAATTGAAAGTTTTGCACCACTGTGTCATAAGAAGTTTCCATGTATAGTGTAGAGATTGCTAACTTGTGCTATTAACATTTTGACAAGCGTGTAGTATCGTTTCCTTTTCTTTTTTTTTTTTTTTTTTTTTTTGAAAACCATTTAGTATTCTTGAGCTAGCTACAAATATAAATTTTACCCCATGGGTAGGATTTTATTGTTAAATGCCATAATAAAGCACACTAATCTTGACACCGCAGATGGAAATATGAACCAAAACCAGGCAAACAAAATCCCAACCCCAAATCCTGCATTGAGAAGCTGAATAAATCTTTCTCCATTTTGATATTTGCATGCACCTATATGGACTGGCTGTGGCAATGTAATGCCTGTATAATGTTTTCAAATAAAAAAAAAAAATAAATGCTTTATGAAAGCAGGGTTAGTTTATTGACTGTTCCTTTCTGCTATCTTAGCCTAAAAGGATTTTTCAGAAGTGTAAATCTTGAATTGCAGGGAATAGTTTTTTGCTGTGCTTAAGGCTTCTTTCCCTTGTGAGGTGTTAACCCAGAACTCTTTCCAAGGTGTCTAAGAATAGATGCCATCAGGCATCCTCAAGTATCTTGCCTGGCCCCAGAGCACTCGTCCAGAAGGATAAGAGTACTCCTGCATACCCTCTGTCTTAACCTGTCATTTCCCTAGGGCTAGCTCTGGTATCCTGATAGCCACTGCCCTCATTTGGAGACAAAACCACTCTCTCCACTGCTTTCCAGAAAATATTAATTAGTCTAGAATTAATCTGGGGAAATTAATCAGTGTAGAATTAATCTGACAAGTGCATGGTATTGAAGGCTTCACTGGCAGAGGTTACGGAGTGCCTGCAGCTGCCTTTCCCAGCCCTCCCTCCCAGGCTGCCCTACGCTGCAGCACTACACCCAGCTGTCCTGAGAAGAAAGGATGGAGACAAAGTTTAGACACTGGGGGAAAAGGAGTGTCAGGAGGAGCAGAATTAGGATAAGAAAGAAAATAAGGCTTTGACTCATTGAAAGTTCACATGGACAGGAAAGGAAGATCCTTAGTGTGTGAGAGCAAGGCATTTTATAAACATGTATTCATTCCCTTCTAAGCCTCTCCACCCCTCTTTGCCTGATGTCTCCCTGGGAAACTTTGTGGCAGTATTTCTCACATACTTCACTGCAGGGAGTATAAAAGGGAATGGAGAATGGTGAGCTCATTTCCAGCCACTCCCTGCACTGCAACTGCACAGAGCCCAGATGTTACAAAGCCAGTAGTGCTGCGCCCATGTGCTGGTTGATGTCTGATATTCCACTGTGAATGTCTCCTAAGTTATACAGAGCTCCAGAAACTGAGTTAGTGTGCATGGCTTTATCATACTAACACTTGATTTGCATTTTCCTCCAAATCTTCTCAAGAGACTCTCTGGCATTACAAAATTATCCTTTTATTGCCTGGCTAGAATTCAGCCTGGGTGCTTGAGTCATATGAATAGTAATTGCATGGAATTAACTAAAAATAGATCATAAATAGACATTAATGAATCTTTCTGTTCTTAAATAAAACACGTTTTAACACTGAAGGACACTCAATCAGCTTAAAGCTGCCAGTCTTCCTTTGTTTTTGTTTATTTAGAACTAGTTCTCCAAAACATTACAAACCCAAAGCTGAATGCTTAGCAGCAATATGTTGTGTCATACAAACAAGGAAGCAGCACTTTTACAGTTAGAAAAGTTTTGTTATGCCTGCTCTGCAATTATAGACACAATAATTGTCAAATAAACAATAACTAAGCCAAACCGTTGTGAAAGGGAGCACCTCTGCTTGCACAGCCATTGACCTGTTCCCTCAGCAATTGCAAAGTGGATACCAAATGCCAGCAATGTAGCAATAATGACAATATTGGAGTAGTGCATTGCCCTTGTCATCCTACTTCTCCTGTTTGAAGTGTAGGTTCATGCACTGTGGTATTTATTATTAAAAATCCTGCTATATGGAAGATATTAATTCTACAGGGCTGGGATCACTAATCAGTCATGGTCTGGCTGTGAGCCACCAACAGGAGACAAAACCCTACAAATTGGCCACAAAAAGCCAGTGGTAACCCTCAGATGACTTGCACTGGTGGTATTGCAGTTTCACTAAAAGGCCCACAGTGTTTCTTCAGGCCACATCACTCTGATGCTCAGTGCACCTTCCACAGCCTTAGAAAACACCACAGGTGCCCCATGATCCCAGTGATGTCACTTGGCTGGGTGCAGGGAGGAACCACTACCATTGTGCTGCCTCTCACAGAGGCATTTCCCTCCACGAGGAAGAGCCACTGCTACCACTGCTATGATACAGCAACCAGGTGGAGGAAAGAAACTGGCTCAAAGCAAATCTTGAGGTCTGAAGGGAAAAGTCAGCAGTCCTTTCTGCTGTGAAACCATACATTTGCTATTATTTGGGGGTATTTTTTTTTCCTTATCCTAGAAGTTCCATTTTTAATTGGAAATTATGCCCCAAGTTCCTGTGGTATTCATGAGGTAAAAAATTGGCCCTTTATTGATAGTCTAATGTATGGAATCTCTTTAAAAATACAGATATTGTCAGCCCTACATGCTATACAAATATTTTTAGGTTGAGACTAGGTGAAGCTGATTTTATTAGATTTATAAATTGTATTCTACTTAGATTCTGATTTATAACCTTGAGCTATAGTTGACTTTTTTTGTGACTCTTTATTGTGTTTGATGTCCTCAGGCAATTTCCTAGTGCTACCCTGATCTTAATAATGCATTATTAATTCCTTACTGCTAAATACATTATTTATATTAACTATTGCATTTTATTCCCTGCATCTTGATAGCAGCAACCTCATCATATTTTAACATAACTGCAAAGTTGTCAGTATGAATTCAGCTCCTCCTTCCCATGTGCAATATGTATATGCTTTTCAGGAGTAAAATATTGGATTTACCACGATTAAATGATGACTTTTTTTATTCTAGACCTTACCAAAGCAGAGAAAGATAATGAACATGTGCTGAATTTACCTGATCACTGAGCGCTGAAGCACAAAGTGATTCAATGAAACACCAGAGACACTTTGCATGCAGAATAGCTGGGATTTTTACACGTGCAGAATGCCTGCCAGCCCATGGATCAACATTATGTGAGGTCATGCATATTTAACTTCCCACTGCCTATAGTAGCCAGCATCACAGAAGCCTGGCTGCTTGCCAGATCCGTAGAAATCAGCAATCAGCATTTGCATGTTCTTAAAATGACTGCTTGCCTAAATGAACTTCCTAAGTGAGAAGGGGGAAGGGAATGGGCTAATGACAACAATAATCTGAAGAACCTCATTATGTGACTCACTGTGAGCAGTGGCTTGAACTATCTAATGTAGTTCTTGGCATTAAAGAGATTTCTAGATGCTAAATGGGTCACACACGTATGCAGCCACATATTTTATGAGTCTTTATGTCCCCATACACTGTCTGCGAGCCTATACTGTAATTAAACAGAAAGGAGAGTACCCACAAAACTGTACCCACAATTTTGTTCATTTAAAACTGTTGCAGCAGGATTGATTTAGTAACTAAGTTGACTAGAAACATTGGTGCTGCAGGACCTGCTTTGACTTTGAATCCTCAGGTGACACCACCTCTTTGGATGATGTGTATTGCTACACCAGCCAACGAAGCATTTGGAAAATACAAAATTTGAGTCTTTATTTTAGCCTTGAGCTTTAATACAACATACAACAAAAGCAAACAGGGATTTAAAGTGAAATAGGTATCTATTAAAAGAGGAGGATAGCACTTAACTTCCTACTTCTCCGTTATCCAGTTTGTCTGACAGTCTTTTTCCCCAGGTCACCATCCACCAATCTCCATGCGGCCAAAACAACTACTAAGCTCATCTCCACCTTTTTGGTCTAAGTTACTCACACTCCTTTCTGAATCACTGACCTAAATTAATTCATTCACAGCTTTGAGGTCCTTAGCTATCCTGCCTCTCCCTCCCAGTCTGGCCCATATATGAGTCCTCTGCCTACTCACTGACCTTGCATACAAACATTTTACTGCTGGTGTAGTCCAGCCAAAGGGGCTCCTGGCCTCAACACGAAGGCTACTGGTCACAGAATATTTGAACAGTTTATTCTGAATATTCTTTCAGTTTCTGTACAAATGTCAGATTCCAGCCCCACTCCATTACACCTGGATGTATTTATTAAAAATAAAATAAAATGCTTGCTTTTCTAGTATATGATATTCAGGCAATGGCATACCAGTATGGTATGAAACCAATCACCAGAGATTCAAAAAACTATGTGCATTTGCCTGCCATTTGATTTACAGTGAAGGTGAAAGAAGAGTGGCTGGTGGAGGATGAGCTACAGGTACCCTTCAGGTCATTGGCTTTAACAAGTCAGCAACAAAAGCAGTTGTATTATTTGGATTGAGCAAGTGAAGGTAATCTACATCATTCTGTCCTCATGGAAAAGACAAACATAAAAAGCAAAATGTCTCTCTAGCTTGTAATTATTTAAATTATTAACAGAGATGGCATTGATGATCCATTTACATATACAGAGATTGGCTTCTTCTCCTGCAGCTCATGTTTTCCTCTCCAGCTTCTCTGCATCTGGTCTGACCAAGGAAGTGCTTAAGTCCACTAAAAATATAAGAAAAGAGAGAAAAATAAAGGGAAGTGTTTATCCAAAGTATAACTGCTTCTCTTTCTCCTTGTACAAATGCCTCCTTTGAACTACATTTGGTGCAAACATGAGCTGTGGCTGAACTGGCCATTTGTCTTCACAGGCTGGGAGGAGGACTGTGAGTCCTTAGCCCCAGACCTCAATCTTCACTTCTACCACAGACTTTCATTTCTGTGAGATGATGGAGAGATTCAGCTGAGCTCCTTTTATTTCCCCTGGGTGTAAGAGGAAAGATGTGTGCTCAAGACAGCACAAGAAAGCTTGTCCTGCTACAGCTACTTGAGTTCAGATTTAGTTGCTAGATACAGGGCCATGGTCTGCAGAGCCAGCAGCCTGGCACCTCTCACAGGTTTACTTTAATTGGAGTTACTGTGGTAAGCTGCTGATCTGAAGAAAGTAATTGCAGCAGCTGCACTAGCAAAGGCTTCTCTCTGCTGCTGTAGAGGGGTAAACATCCCTGTCAGCTACAGCACGAGTGTTTCATTATGGCAAGGGAATACTGATAGATTTCGCTCTGTGTGCGCATCGTGAAATACCAGGGAGCAGTTACACATTCATTAAAAAATACCATAGCACTCCCATTTAAACTTGTGCATTTTCCATGTGAGTTTTCCATTCTTTTTGCCCTTACATGGTGCCAGGACACTTTTTCCACATCAGCATTTGAGACTTGCAGCAAAATGCAGATACAGAAAAGCCAAAGAAAGGCTTTGGCAGCCCAAAAGATTTTCAGTCACATGAAATTCACCTTACACCCTGCTCACATGGAAGTGTCCTAAGCAGGAAGGTGTCTGCAAGGCCAGGTCCAGTCTCCTATATCCCTTCTGAGGGAGAAGACTCACAGTTGTGAAAGATAAAGATGTGGCAATGGGAAAGAGAGGAAAGTGGTGATTTTGGACAAAGGGAGAGAAACAGAGGGAAGTCTTTTGGGATGGAGACGGAGCATGAGTTGTGAAGGAAAGAAAGGCTGGGATAGGGGGACCATGGCCTGAACCCAGGGTTATTTAAGAGGTTAGAGGTGAGTGGGAGAGGGGTTCATCACCTCATCTGCTGCCAAAACACTGCCAAGTCCAAGGCTTTAGTTCTCCTCCTGATCACCAGGGTCTGCAAGGGAGATGTGCTTTGACAGCACAGTGAAAATAGAATAGGCGGCTTCTCCTTAGGAGCTGCACCTTGGGGTGCTCGTGTTGGGTGTGTGAACCTAAAGCAGACACTGCTAAAGCCCATTAATGATCAGCCATGCCCAGATATTCAAGATGGAAGAAAAACTCTTCAAGCAAGAACAATAGTGTGAAAAAGGGCTTCATTTTTGTTGTCAGACAAGATATTGCTGTTATCGTACTTTTTGGGGTTTTTTTTCCCCCAAATAGCCGCCACACCACACTGACTTTTAAAAAGTCTATCAATGTATCCTCATACATTATTGCTGCATGGGGAGTTTGCAATCTCTGAACATGAAAGATGGTTAATTTGTCGGAGCAGAGAGAAAATAACCCATCCTAGTTTGTTTTTTTAATGTATTTCCCAGTGTTGATACTGGCTGTGTTCTGACTGTTTTTTGCACAAGCTGAATGGCAATTGCTAAGTGTGTTTGAGGTAGTGTAAGAGCAGGGTCTGGAGTTTTACACTGACACTTTAATCTAATGAGAAATGCCAGGGACCTTCTGTTGATTATTTTAAAATATTTTGTTTGGAAGAATTTTAAGACTTATAAAATAAATCAGTCCTGTTACATCAACATTTCTGAACAAAAACAACTCACAGATCTTATGCTCAGAGTTTTCTCCCCTGCTTGCCTCATACTTTGCTTGCATCAGAGCTAGGAAATAAACATGTCACTTCTTTCACTGCTCATTTATCAGGAAGGAGAAAAGATGGGGGGAGAGAAATAAAGGGAAAAAAAACTGTTGGGGCTCTCTGAGCATCTTGTATGATGGCTTAAACTCTATAATTGTGAGTTCATAAAGCAGTAAAGCCTCAATTGCTCTGATCTGTTCCTCTCCATTTGCCTAGTGATGCATCAGAGTGTTTAACACCAGAGCCTAAGGATGCTCATATTTGATAATGCAAATAAAGAAAAAAGAGTGAAGGAAAACATATTAGAGCACAGTGAACAAAAGCTTTTAGCCACTAACCAAGAACTACTCCAATCAGCAAATGTCACTAATGCATTTTGAAAAAATAGTGCAGCTGAAATGCTCGGGCATTCTGATTTCCATTAAAATGAAAGGTGTGGTGCACAGAAAATGACCCAGATGATCTCACCATCCACTGAAGAGGGCAGAAAGTGTAATCACCAAAGGGAGATGTTTATGCAGAACTGTCCTCAGGTTGCAATAGCACCTGCTGGGATAACACATCTTCCTTGGGAGCTGCAGCAGTTCTGAGGCAATGGCCTTTATTCACAGCCCCACAGAACAAATCTTTCTGTAGGGCTCTTGCATACAGCTGGTGACCTGAACCTGGCTTTTCTATATGCAAAAGTGATTTTCACTTTATCAGTTTAACATACAACTATTTGTATTTATATTATCTAGAGATAAGCAGATTTTTTTTCAGCCTGATGAGGCTGCAGCAGGTGGTGCTGATTTGCATTCTGCAGATGTTTGGGCTTTCCAGCAGGGCTTCAAGAGAGAAAATATTTTCTTTGTTTCTTATAAAGGCTAAGACTTTGAATTTTCACATGGAGAAACACATAACTAGAGCTGAATGCTTCTATTATGCTTGCAGAGCTGTATATAAAGTGCTGCTCCATGTATCTTTTGGGTGGCATTTGTAGTGTCCCTATTTGGCCTTCATACATCTTTTTGCTGATGCAAGTGATCAGTTTTAATTCTGGGTGATGGCAGGGCCAAGTCTTGTTTCTGGGTCTTGTCACTGAGATGATTTAATAATTTAACCTGCCATGATTTAACAACCATTTTTTTTTTTTTTCTGTATATTTACATCTCTGCTTGGAATATACTTGAGATTTGAAAGTCCTACACTTTTAAAAGCCCCTAAAGGACACAACTGAAAATGTCAAAGGGAGTAAGTATTTGAAATATATTTGTCCTTTTCTTTATTTTAAATGACATAGGCTTTAAAATTTAAACATGCTGTTGAGGTACAAACTAATGCTAAAAGTGCTGTATTGCTCTTACTGACATTTCCACATTTATACCCATTTCTCCAATGAATATATGGTGTTCTGTGTGTTGTATTTAAAAATAGGAGCAACCTGATAGATTCTACATTTAAGCATAAAAGAGAACTGTGGCAAATATGCACAGACAAATTATTCTTGAAATGCATTGCTCTCTTGAGCTTTCAAGTAATATTTCTCTTTAAATGAGCTCTCTCATTTTGGATGCCTCCATCCCATTTCAATCCCCTGATGGACGATGCCTTCAGGCATCTGTACACCTAGAAGAACTTCTACAGGAAACTACTGATAACAGCTTCAAATGCTGACCTTTTCTGGAGGTATGGTGTGCAAATGTTTGCTGGGCAGTAGCAAATCCCCTTGCCTTCTTCCCAGCTGCCAAATGTTGCTGAAGCTTCAGGATGGCTCTTGCTCAGCCCTTGGGAAGATCTTTGTGAACACATCTCTGATTTAACTGGCACACACCTTGAAAATCTATCAGCCCAGCAGTTGTATGCTCCCCTGAGATCTAGAAATCTGTCTTTCTGGTTTGACCCATCTCAGCTTTACAACTTATCCTCTGAATGCTCTTAATTGTTCTTCCTTCAGCTCGCCTCTGAATCTGGGAGAATTTAAATTCTTGGTCACTTTCTCTCTTCCTTCTGCATCTTGTCCATGAGTAAACTTGTTCATATACTGTCTGCCAAGTTAATACTCCCAATCCTTTCTCTCAAGTGCTGATCAGCTTTGTTTGTCCAGACTAAACTGTCTGTGTGTCTCACTAACATCATTTTGTGGGGGACAATGTGACTTAAGCCTTGCTCAGGCTCTTCCCACTGGAGCTGCTCATCTCTGTTCTTAATTACTGCAAACTCTGCAGTCCTGAAGCCGCTGTTTGATGGCTGTGCAGCTTTGTCCTGAAGTGCTGCTGCTCATCTTGTTTTAATTAAGGTAGTTTCTCCTTAAAGGTTGTTCTTTGGGCACAGCATTTAAGTGATCAATTCCACTTCTTTTTCACTTCCACTGCAGATAAGAAAGGGGGAAAGTAATTAGCACAAATGTCTCCAGCAGCAGTGGCTCTTCGCTGTGTATCACTGAAGTGTTGTGTATTCAACTGGCATCAGACAAATGGATGTTGTTTTGGGGCTCTTTTTAAAGGAAGCTAGTCATTTATTTCCTTTCAAATTGAGCAATCCTCTAGTACTTGAAATCCTGTAGTAAATTAATGGAAGAGAAGTCTGTGTAAGTACCTTAAATAAAAACTGTCACCAGTCTCACTCACTGTCTCATGGGCTGCACTTATTCACACCCAGATGTTCACAAGCTGCCCACAATCGTAACAGAGCAACACCAAAAACTAGGATTTCAGTTTCCTCAACAGATCTCTCAAGAAATAAAACTCATTTCTGGATAGCCTTGATGTGCCTCTGAGAACTCAACAATGACTATGGGATCAGCTTTTGCCTCTGAACCTTGTTTATCTTGTCTTAGGCACTGTTGCTACCAATTGCCTTTATTTTGATTGTCTTTCTGGCTGTAACTTGATTTCTGGTTGTGTGAGAGGAGTGGGAATAGCACATGTGATGCAGCCTTGTTGCCATCATTTTGTTTATACATAGATGAGAAGACCTGTATCCCGACAGCAACACATTTCTCTGTGTTTACAAGACTGACTGCTCTGTGTGTGTCTGTGTACTTGGTTATTGAGTGCTGTGTCCTGTTGTTTTAACCCTTCATTTTCTTCTGGTGCCCTCACATGGGCTGACACATTCAGAAAAATCTTGGTATTTCTGCTACAAATATTTCTGTACCTAAAGTCTGAATGGAGAAATAGAGCTGAATTTTGCAATTATGATAATTTATTTTGGTCATTTAGCCCTTTGCTGGTCTATGAATATTTAAACCATAGGACATAAACCAGATGTACAGAGCTTCCTTTCTGTTTGGGTTTTTACATGACTGGATTATACTTCCCCTGTTGCAAAGACCTATAAAAAATTGGAAGATGGAAACATGAACATGAAAAAAATCACCACAGCCAAGAAAGTTGAAATGCTGGAAGTTATATATTGAGCAGAAATAATTATAACATTTGTTTTACAATTTTCCAATACAACTATTTTTTTTCTTTCCTGAAATATAAAAGCAGAGAGGCATTTATGTAGATAGCTAGTTTGAAAATGAAGTGCTTGGTATCTCTTGTATACAGGAGTTGCACAACACTGAGTCTGCCTGGAGAAGAGGACCATACTCTTAGTGCTGAGCAGAGGATGGGTCCCCCACGAACTGCCTTTTTTGACTGTTTTGTTTCAAATCGGTGAAGTTTTTTGCTGTATTGTTTCAAATAGACAAAGTAAGTGCCACCAAAAAAAAGAGAACTTTGTATCACAGGCATTCGTTCCCGGCAAAGAGGAAGATGTTCCTTACCCAGTGTCCTGTTCTGTGCGGGGTTACTCCCCCATTCCCTCCAACAAAGTCTGGTTCTGACATTATTTTCCACAATAAACAAATCATTTGATTGCTGCCTTTGGTGGAAAATATATATTCTGGGTCTCTCTCCACCTTGGCTTCCTTAAGCTGTCCTTCTCCAAGGACAGTACAGTCTTCCTCTCAGACCCAAAACTTCTAATATTGCTCTTTAGATATGAAAAGCATATTGATGGAAAGATCAATCAATATATATTATATATCAATATCAATACATATCAGTATGCATTTCAAGATATGAAAAGCATAGTGATTGAAAGATCATTTAAAGCCCTCATTCCTGTGTGCCTTAGTTCTAAATGTTCCAAGACTTAGAAGAATTTTGTTTGCATCAGGTCTTAAGACCTGATTATTTTACCCTTACCTTGTACTGAAGTTCAAACCTTTAGTGAAGTTCCTGCTATTAACACAACAGCAAAAAATAAGTGAAATATTAAAAGCATAAGCATTTAAGGTCTCTTGCATCACAAGTCCTTTACACCTTCACCTAATCAGTTTAGAGTACTCTCTGCCCCTTTCTACTAGACTGATTTGGGGGTTACAAATTCAAACTAACAAACAACAAACTTACAGCTATCTGCATTGGTTTTGAAACAGTGAAAGAATTGGGTTCCAGTCCCAACAGCAATAAAACATCTTCATTTTAGACTCCAACAGTTAAAAAACAAAAGTCGTTAATACAGGAAATTTCTTCATGTTTATGTCTCTTCCAGAACTCTCTATTTCTACCCAAACTAACAGCTTGGGGTTTAAAAATAAAACAAACAAAAAAAAACAAACAAACAAAAAAAAACAAACAAAAAAACCCCCAAACAATAAACCAAAACAGACAAAAAACCACAACAAAAAAACCACAAAAAACCAAAACAAAAACAAACAAACAAACAACAAAAAGGGAGAAATTGCCATAATATGTGGGGCTGTTACTGTGCAGTTACTCTTTGGCTATTTTCTACAGCAACACTGAGTTTTTAAATTTCTTGCAGTTACTCCATCCAAAACATTTTTCTTGCTTCTGCTATGAAACAATAGCTTTCAGTTCCCTTACTGTAATATCTATTAATTTCCTTACCTCACTTTGGGAAAGCATGTAGTTTGAGGACATTATTGTGGGTTAATTAAAGCATTCTGTAGTCTTCTCTCCATCAGCTGTTCAGCCTGAAGCATTTTCACATTGCCTGTGATTAAAGGCAGGCAAGTGAGGGTTAAATCTGCATTAATGTCTGTTCACTTCTAATTGTTTACCTCACAGCGGCTGAGAGTACACCATTCTTCACTATGAAATCAAATGGTGGCTTTTCATCTGCTTTCTGTTTGTTGCAGTTGTTGAATAGTTTTGTTTTAATATCAAAATTATATGGCTTGAAAACACTATTCATTCTGTCAAAATAATTAACATAGGGTTACAATGGGGGATTACAAATTCCAATAAGTTGTGCTCAGTATTA
This sequence comes from Vidua macroura, assembly GCF_024509145.1. Classification (NCBI taxonomy): domain Eukaryota; kingdom Metazoa; phylum Chordata; class Aves; order Passeriformes; family Viduidae; genus Vidua; species Vidua macroura. The sequence continues at coordinate 65,988,481 of NC_071573.1, read as the reverse complement.
AGAGAAAAGCACTTATTCTGAATCTGGAGTTTTCTTTCTCCATGGAGATTATATTGCTATGTAGATTTTCCATTTTTCTAATGTTTAGGTTATTAGGACATAGTGGCCTGCAGTGAAAACTCAGATTGCAATTGAATTTCAGGATTTAACTTTTCATTTGCAATTATTCAAACAGAGGATTTGTTCCTTAAGAAGTTCATGAACGAGTGCCTTCGTGCCCTATAGACATGACTTGGTTTTAATAGAAATGCAACAAAAAACTGAAATACTGAGATGCAGAATCATTTCTGGCTAGAGCCTTTCTGACAACTGACATTTGATAAGTGTCAAAAGACTGACTGATTTTAAGTGTTGTATGAAAACCTGAGACCTACGCAGCACCTCTTGAAAATGTAGCCTCTTGCATTTATATGTGATGCAAGGTCTCCTGTGCAGCTTTTAACCTGGTTCTTGTAAGATAAGTATATTCTTTATACAAAAGAGTGTGTGTATATGGATCTCCCTTCCTTCACTGCAGTCATGCAAGGATGTGTGGCAGCCCACATGCTCAGCATGGACACTTTAAACACCACAAAGCTGTTTATGAAGGGGCAGGAACAACAACAGGAGGAGAGAAGGGATGCCTGCTGTGGAAAAAGAGATGGAAGGGAAGAAGCTGTGGAAAGTATAGAGGCTACATCTGACCTGGGAGTCAGAAGGACTTTGGCTGCATTTATGCCCTTCCTACACATCAACTGCACACCAATGTAAGATGTGGGATGCACCAGTTTTCTCTGGCTGTGGTTTCCACATATCATATTCCAAGTGCTCCTGAGTCACAGGGAATGGGATATGCAAAGCACAGTACAATGAGCCCCTACAAGCAAGAGAAGGAACTGGACACAATGTGCAATGCAGAAGTTGTAGGCACATGCATACCACTGTTAGCAAGAGTGAGCTCTGGGAACAGTGGCAGGAGCGAGAACATCACATCTGCTCCCTGAGCTCTCAGTGGAATTCTTCCTAAATTTTTATGCTGCTCTTTTTATTTTAATTAACTATGCTTGTGGCTTGCTGCAAAGGTCAATGACTGACATGTAGGAATGAGGTGTTAGTGGAGCTGTCTGCTTGACTTTATTAAATAAAGATTAATTTATCCTATGTGTACAGAGTATCTTGCAGGGTTGTGTAGGGCTTTTGTCCTGAGTCAGGTTTTTTTACAGTCTCCTCAGATAACAATTTGTCATAGCCATTACTGTCACTTTCCCCCAGTGCATATTCAGAACATGGAGGAGTTATCTTTTGCTGATGCTCTCACAGGACCTCTGAAGTTGAGGGTTGAACTTCTATCTACAATCTTATATTACATGCATAATGAATCAAAGACCACTGGAAAACCTCTGCATATACCTTTTATCTTCTTTTCCAGTACACATCGTTCAGTTTTTGAGCTTATTTTATTTCACTCTCCAATAGCAACTACTTCTTTCAGAGAGTAAAATTTGCTCTTTAACTTCAGATTGTTTGAAAAAACAGGGAGGGAAAATGTTATTCACTTTGGAAAAAGAATACTAATAAAAAAATCTCTGAAAAGGTTTTTGTCTTCCTCAGATGTGTGCTGCCTTCTGTGATTAGGAAAAGTTCAGCCAGGGCTGGTTTATTTACTACTGTACTAAGACTGGGCTCTGATCTCTGACTTATAAAGAACTGATTCTGGAAAATTTGTGTAATTGCAGGAAGAGTAAGAAGTTCTGAGGGATTGTCAGGAATGTCTAAAATGTAGAAAAATTGATTCTGTGAAAAAAAAAGTCTTTATACAAGTAGGTAATATAACATTATCTGCCCATAACTGTGTCTGAAAGGCTTGACTGTCAAAGAGGGGAGAGATTCTGAAAACAGCAGCAGTAAACTAATTTGCAAAAAAATTAGCCTTCAGGTAAATTTGTAATTATTACCTATCAAATTAGAATGGTTTCCAAAAACATGATGAAGAAGCTGCATTACTTAGGTAGGTTGTTTAAAGCAACACAAGAAAAACCATCAAAAATAGAAATTGGAATGAAAGAAAGAATAAGAAAATATTTTTGATTAGACCACACTGTCAATAACCTACCTGATGTTTCTGATTTCCAATAGTGGTGCTTGGCAATAATAACACATTTGTTACTTGGGAAATACAGTTCTTTCTATGCTAATTAATGCGGTGTAAAAAAATTCATTATTGTGTTAACACAGGCGCCTTTTGTAATTTACAGTCAAATTTATATTAGATGCTTATATTGGCCTTATTGGAAGTGGTATTTCTTGAGGTTCAAGTGATCCAGTCTCAGGAGCCCTAGACAGTTCCTACCATGGAGATGGGTTGCCTCTTTAACTTTATTTCCAGGGCTGTCAGGGTGAAAATTTCACAGTTCCTCATTTTCTGGTTTAGATTTGAATTAGGGCTATTACATTCACATCAAACAGAAATTATAACTGCTAATCACATTATGTTCAGTGTTGTTTACCTAAGATTACAGCTGTCAAAATAGATATGGCAATATTAGATTTTGAAGAAGCTGTCTCTAACTGTTGTAGAATGCATTAGTAAATGATAAACAGCTCAGGTTTTTACTCCCTTGTTGGGGAAGCCTCTTCTGGCATAATTACAAAATCTCATTGGAAGTCAGCACTGAGCTGTGATTTTCGGATTATGAGTATGGTGCTCACCGTATTTCATATCCTAATGTAATATTTGCCTTCCTGCATTAGTAATGCTACCTCACTCTTTCTGGGTTTTACCAAGTTGGAAAACTCTTGCAGTTAATTGAGGTCAATTATCACTAAAAAGAAAAAGACTCTAGTAAGAATCTGTCCAACATGTGGAGCTGCTTCTGGAACTACACACCTGAGTCCTTTCATTCTGGACTCTTCCAACATTCTCTCTTTAGAAAGAAGCCAGTGCCTGATCTAATGGGACTAAAAGTCTAAGTATCCTACTGGTACTGGCAAGACATCCTTCTGAGTGAAGTATTTTGTAGTGTGAGCAAACAAAATCAATCTTCACTATATAAAGTACATCCTTTGTCTTCTCAACTGCACAGTCAGTGTTCAAATGAGAGTGTACAATTTATGTTCTTAATCAATATGTACCTCAGTTCTTTGAAACAAGTTTGAGATGAAAGAGCTCACTACAGCTAACAACCACAGAACAGTTGTTACCAGTATGGCATCATTCTATCATAGCCTTTTCAAAGGCTGCATAAGGAAGGTAAAGGAGGAGGGAGGCAGAAAAAAAAAAAAAAAAAAAAAAAAAGCTGCAGACAACTCCATAAAATCCACTTGGCCAAAATGTCAAAGAAACCAGTGGAAGGTGAGCAGTGGGTCAAAACACACCTGCTGCAGAGCTCAGCACAAAGCAGCACTGGTTGTGCTTCCCATGCTACGTGGCTGCCAGGAAAGATAATGTTCAAACCAGTTAGGGAGAAACTCCTGTCCTTCATCCTAGAGATGGAAGAGTTGCTTGCTTGCTTATTTTTATATATGAGTGGAGATTTTTTTTTTTTGAGAGTGTTATTCAAGTCTTAGTGACAAGGTTTGGATTTTGAGAAAGACGCTGACTTTATTTAAGATTTGTGGGAATTTAGAAATTAAAGAAACCTTTAAATTTAGGGAACGATATCATCAAGAAAGATCTTTAGAGATTTTTTTTTTCCAAAACTTCCAAGATATTTCCAGGATTTGTTAATTACCAGAGAATTTTTGAGTAGTACCAGCTGCATTATTGATGTGCCCTCTTCAATGGTAAACCATGACTGTGTGCATCATCAGCATTGGTATTTGGGATTCTGCAAGCTGCACCCATACTGCTTAATCTTTCATAATCACATATTGGGCATCTGCAGACAATTTACCATTGATAAATAATGTTCAGTAAGCAGAGTGTATTCTGCAAAGAAACCACAATATAAGGTTCAATATTTGTAACTGGAAGGACAAGTGAAGATGAGAGATGATTTCAGATTCAGATACGGTAAAAGGTGGAAAGTTGTAACCAGAGCAGTGAGTGATCCAAAGGTTTCAACACTGAGACATGCTCATCCCTGTCCTGGGGAGACAGTGCAAACTGCTTTCTGTCCCGCTCTAGAAATGCATTTTCAAAAGGCTGGCAAACTGTGTCCTGGGCTTCTTTCCTCAAAGAAGTGAGTTCCTCTAGATGCTATGATCTCTTGCCAGCCCTCACCCTGCCTTGTAGCCAGACCTGGAGAGAAAAGCACTCCTGAAAACAAGAAACTTCTGATAACCTCATGGCCACCATGGTGTTGTCATAAAGTGTGGGCCTGAAGGTCTTCCCCTAGCAGGACACGAGTGCCCCAGATAAAACTTGGCAACTTGTCTTTAGGGCACGCCTCCTCTTCCAGCCAAGGCAAATGTTGGTTCAGTGCTCCTGGACTCTAATCTGACTTCCAAGAAACATGTCATTGTGTCCTTTCCTTCTGTCAATGATTTGTTTGCAAATAGAACAAGCCTGGGCACTGGCCAGGTCTCAGCATACAGGATTTTTCTAACAAGGGAGTTCTTCTGCAACAACTCCCTATCCTGGGTTTTGAACAGAGAGGAGTGGTTTCTGGGCATTTTTTGGTTTACCATAGAGGACCCTTTAATTACCATATATAAATCCTGTTGTTGTACCTCTTGGGTTAAATGCATATGAAAATTGCCTGCTGTCCAGCACCCTGAAGTGTGAAGTTCACTCTGGCTTTCAACATCCAGAGTTCAAAGCCAGGGAGGGTATCACTGTGACTTCTGAAGGACTTACAGCCAGACGTGGTGACAGTGGCACCCTCTGTGTCATTCCTCTGCTTGAAGCAAGCTGTGTTGCAGATTATTTGGAAAAGACGTGGAGTTGTTTGTCCTCAGACAGTGTGACTCAGGCCTGTCAGAAAAGTTCTTTTCCTTGTGTAAATTTATCTAATATTGAGTGTTCTCTGCTCATCATGTCTTTTTGTTTAGCATGTGATTTTTAGAGGTAGTAGTCCATCAGCTGAGCATCTGCTAACAAGCAGCACAAGTCAGACCTTATTTTTTTCCTGAGGTTGAGCTGCACTGAGTAAGGGATCTCTAATTGATGGCTACTGGTTGAAATACAGACTCTCCCTTTTCCTTGCGGATAAAAGCTGGGTGCAGTTTTATGTAGAGTTCTCCTTTATTACCAGCTCTCACATGAAGTAATATCCACTCAGCTGAAGATACCTAAAGAGCTTCCTTTTCTGCATGGTCACAGGAGGGCTGACACCCACATTTTAGACTTGGCTACCCGCTGGGCAGATCACAGGTCTGCAGATGATGACATGCACAGGCAGTTTATCTCTCAAACTGTGCATGTCAAAGCAGTTGTTATTTGGTGAGAAAAGTCATGCTTTGCTCTTATCTGTTAGTCTCCCAAGAAAGCTATCTGATAACAAGCTAAATTGAGAAGAGTCTGCACTCTGCTGTAATTAAGATCCCTCATTTAGAGACCACCAGTAGAAAATAAAGAAAAAATTACACTAAAAAAACAGAAGAGATTTCACAAGCAAACACTCTTCCTGGAGCCTGCAAATTAATCAGTAAAAGGATGATTTTGTTCCAAGCATTGATAAGTTGTCATTATAATTCTAAGAGCATTTCAACAGCCTTTCACCAGTTGTACCTCTGAAAGTCTTGTGACTTGTTCATTGGAAAAACTGCACCACGTGTGCGGCTGCTCTGCTTTTACAAGATAACGAGGCATCAAAAGATGCCAGGCACGGTGCCAGATAACGGCGCCATTAGAGCAGGATGGCCACAGCACCTCTGCCTGAACAACGCCTCTGCTTGCTCTAAAAGCATCAAATGGTCACAGCAAATGCTGAGGGATCTGCCTCGTGTGGGGGATGCCTCTGCTGAAAGCATGATCTCGAGCTGGGATGTGTGACCCCAGGGTTAGAGGGAGCCATTAACCAACTCTCGTGGTGAATTAGAAAATGTCTAATATGGGGGGGAAAAGCGGTGTTCAGATTATTAACAGCGTGACTGTAAACAGAAGACTGCAAGCGGGCATTTTCCACTACTTCAGTGTTATGTTAAACTCGCAGTTCCCATTTTGCTAGTTTTTAAAATAAATGCAGATACCTCAGCCTGCTTCCACCTGAGTAGTACCTTCTGGCTTCTTATCTTAATTCTGAAAATTGTTTTAATTCCTTATTGTCTTCTTTTTCAATTCCAAGTAAATATTTAAGTGAATTTATATGCCATTGTTCAGTATTAGAAGCAATTAGTTACATCTATTAACTCAGAGGAGGATAATGTCATTTCCCCTATTTGTGGAAGCTGCAAAGAGTACTTATTCCAAGTTCAGCTTATCTTAGGACACTTTGAAGAAGGTAAATCTAAACTTTTGTGACATGGAAGAACCAGGGATGCAAATAATGGTTTACCTGCAAAGGGGACAGATGAGAAATGAAGCCTGTAGCCATCCCCTTCAGGCAGCACTGGTTAAAACCCTCAAAGCAACCCCTCAATGAGATAATAAAGCTCACATGATAGAAATGAGATTTCCTTTTCAGAGAAACTCTAAAAGATCTTAAAGATCTCCTCATCTTTTCTTTCTTCCTGCTTTGCAGTACTTTGCTTCAGTCCCACTCCATGTTACACAGCTGCACAGAAGTACAGTATGTCTATAAAAATGGATTTATTAAGTCAGTGGTTTCATCTTACTTATCTCTGGAAATGTGTGTATAGCTGTCCCTGAACACAGTGATATATTCATGGAGTACAAGAATAAAGTTACACTTGAGAGACAAAATTGATTTCAAGTTCAGTGGCTGGTGCTGGCACCTGGCCTCCTGCCTGGGAGAGTTTGCTGCTGTGCTTGCAGGGTGTTAGTGTAGGTGATATTACCGACATGGAATTGGGCTACTCGGATTATCTTGGTGTGAAAATTTTAAATTGGTATAACTGAGAAACATAATGCGGTAGATGATGGCTTTTGCATTTATTTTAAAGCTTTAATTTTAGGTTTATGAGCTCTTCACAGAGCTGAGTGGTTTTTAAGATCAATTTTCTGGGTCTGCAAATTTTAAACTCTACTTTAAATTCAGCTTCTGAGCAAAAGGAATTGCATGGTCCCTGCTTAGCCCAAGTAGATCAAACCTGTTGGGTCACCTAATGAGTGGATGGATGTTGCCCTGAGTGCAGATGATAGGATCTGGTGTCCCACTGAAGGCATCACCACCTCTGTTTAAAGAGAGAATGTGCCATGGCCACAGCCATTCCCTAACTCCCATGAGATGTGTTTTGTAAGACATGTAAGACTTTGTGCACCTCTTTGGGTGTTGGGGAGCAAAAATATTCTTGCTCAGACCCACTGGCCACCCTTGGGGAGTGTGGAGAGGGGGTTCCTTCTGTCCCCTGGGAAGCCTTGCAGTCCTGGGCATTCTCCTCCCAGCCTCAGCATCAGGCGGGTTCATCTTCCTTCCTCAGCCAGCCAAGGTTGTGCTATTCCCACATCCTGGAGGCATGAAGGGCTACAAAGAACTTGCTTCATGCCATGGCATTCCCTGAAGGAATAAAAAAAAAAAAAGTTGTATGTTGCAATTGCTCATTCACCAAGCATGTGTTTGCCTGTCTCTCGGTTATGCAGGCAAACAATACAGATCAAAGAAATCAGAATAACAGCTCAACAACAGCTCTGATGCTCATGATGCTGGGATGCAAACTGAAAGTAAGGTTGATTTCACTGAAAAGCCCGGTAGTTACCTTGTATTAGGAGCCAATGTGTTCCAGAGGGGAGCACAAGGATGTCAGTGGGAAGCTGACCACTCAAACAATTGCAGTAGGTCCAGTTTTTTAGGGTGAGTATCCCAGCTTTGAAATATGAGGGAGCTGAAGACTCAAGTTGATTGCATATGCTAATGCTGGTGTGTGTGTGTTATGCTTTGCTGCTCAGGTTTTGGGCCAGGCATGAAGTGACTTCTTGGGAAGATTGTGCCCTCCTTGGGGTGCTTCAGAAGCAGGCAAGCCAGCTCACACTCCTGGGCAATGCATCTCACAAGGGTTACCCACGCTGGCTCGGAGAGGTCCAGCTGGACCAGTAACAATATCACAATGACTTACTAAATTTAATCTTTACTGAAAATTCAAGGCAAAACCTCCTCCCCTTCACTTCCACAACATCCCATCGAATGGAGAAGATCAGACTGGTGCTAAAGAGGAATTGGCAATAAAAAGGGTAAACATTAAACACTTGAGGTTCTTGCAAAGGATAACAATGCATCTCAACTAGCCTAAAAGCTGAGTTTGTGTGTATGTATGTGTTTCAAGCTAAAACTACATTTAAAAACAGTGTAGAAGAATGTAAACACTGCACAAACTTTAAACAAGAGCCAGATCAGCAGAAAAAGAAACCGACAGTGGCTCTGGAGATACCTGGAATACAAAACTAACACAAGCTTGTTTTCATGCAGCTGCCTTTTATATGAAAAAGAATGAAATGGCAACTCTATGTTTTGGTGTTGAGCAAATCCTACAAAGCATTTATAGTATTTAATTTGTCATTTTCTATAAGCAGAGGATATCACCTAAAAAGAAATGAACCTTGGCGGAGGCAGGGATACAGCATGGCAACAGCTGTAGCTATTCCCAAGTTATGTCAGGATTGAATTCAGTTTAAATTCAGGTGTGGAAGGACCAAGCAGACTATGCACAGGAGCTTGGGGCCAGCTTTTTGCATTGGAAGATGCAGATGGTGGGCTTGGAGCACAACTGTGTAATCAGAGACAGGATGAGGGAGCAGCTCCATGAATAGCTGGTGCTGGGGAGAGGGGGAGCTTAACTGTCTTGCTCATGTATGTAAAGGAAGAGGTGATTTCTAATTGTGAAATTCCCATGAAAATCATATTCCTGTATTTCTGAGTGGTGTTTCATAACATTGTGTGCGCATAGGGAAGCTAATGTACAAGGGTTGGGTATGCATTCACTATCACAGCTTGACTGTTTGTATAATATCACTTAAATGCCAGTACTTGCTGTGCTTTCTAAATGTTGATCCAATTCATGAGAGCTTTAAGGAAAGTGTGTGGGTGGCTGATCAGCATGGTTCTTTATCTGTTTTATATGAAACGATGCTGTCATTTACCAAATAAAAAAGTAACAATCATGCATATTTCTGCTTCATTGTTTGGTTTTTTTAAAAGACAGATGTGTAAGTTGAGATGTCAAAGTCTATAGGTTGTCTAGTATGTTCCTGCTTACCATGATTTATTTCAAACCATCCTACACTCATGCTAAGAGAAAATTATGGAAATCTAAATTTCTTCATTGTTTTGCTTATAAAGCAAATAAATTTTTTCATAAATTTGCTTATAAATTATGGGTTCCGACCCATAAAAACTCCAGTTTTTAGTAGACAGGATTCTGTACCACAAAATGTTTTAAATACCAAAATGCTCCAGTGTCTCAGTGGCTGACAATACAGGCTTCCATGCAGTCATGTACTTAACTATATACTTCAGGTTAAGCCTGTGAGTTATCCACAGCCTATCCTAATTACCACTCCTTAAGCACCTGAATGGTCACAGGAACTCAGTTAACCTTCTTTTCCATTTTTCCTAATAGTAGTCTCTAATTAGTTATGGTGCTGCTCAGAATTCTTTTTCCTCGCTGCACTTTGAGAGAAAATACCTACCTGTCCCCGAGAAATTCCTGATTTAGGGACAAAAGGCTGGAGTAAGAAGTACTGCTGGGGTGTGCTACTGCTGCTGGGGTGACAATTGTCAGAGCCACATCTCATCAGAGACATGGCCAATGTTCTTCACCAGCGAAAGACAGATTCTTCTCATATCACCCTCAGTTCTGCTATTTCTGATCACTGCTATGATGTCTCAGCTAAGGGAGCACACTGTACAGCCAGGACCAGGAGGCAGAGCTCACCCAGTCTCATACCCACTGTGTTTTGAGTAGGAACTGTCTCTGCACCCTCCAAGAGCTCCAATGGAGCAACATAGATAATGGAGGTATGTTTGAAAAAATGAACACTGAGAAGCCAGGTTGACAGAGAAAAATGCCACAGCCTTTACTGTGTCTATCAGACTGCTGTACTTGTGAAAGTGATGACAAACCTTCCTGATGTTTGATGCCAAATTAATTTAAAAGGCATTGTGACTTAGTGTCAGCTCAAATCTCTGTTCCTGGCACCAGTGCCAAATTTGGCAGTAGATCACCATCACCATGATAGTGTGGCTTCTGAACTAAAGTGTCTCTTTTGTTGCCTGCAATGAGATTTCAATTGCACTCAGAAAAGAAACTGAGATCAGCTCCAATGCATCCTCCTCAAGAAGGAAGGCTCTGAGTTAAATCAAAGGTACACTTATTTACTTCCATTTCCCATGCCATTTTTAAGCAGTCTGTCCTGTGGCTACACCAGCTACAGAAACTCCAAGACTGTACAAACTCCTTAGACTATGAGAAATCTGAACAAGCAGCTATGTATGATAAAACATCATAAAGGAGCAGTATGTAATGTCATATCCTCTAGGAATATAGACAATAGCATAGAACAGAATATAAAACTGGCTGTAAAGAACTAATAATTTTCTCTTAATTAGGACTTCTTTTTAATTGTTATATGTGTGACAACCTGCAAACTCTGCTAAGCACAGGTTGAAAATGCAGTAGAGTAATTGATCAGCATGTGAAATAAAATGGGACTTTGCAGTTGCACGTAGTTTCATAGCTCCCAGCTGCATTTGGAAGTACTTAAAAAAAAGTTATTCTTGGGGTCTACTATCTGTGATGTCTACACAGAATAGGCTCTGGATCTACTTGCAAATTACCAAAAGAGGGAAAAGTGGATTTCAGCATCACTTGACTTGTTTTAATTTTTCTGTAGGTATCCTTGCTCACAGAAGTATACAATGAAATTTTATTCAAATTGAAAACTGTAAATATCTCCTCAGTTACCTAGTTGAATCATGCTGGATCTGCCTGGTTAATATCATCTTACTCCTTAATCATCCTAGTTGCCCAGGTCTATGTGTAACAAGGGAGGTTTTGCACAAACAGCAGAAAATAAATGAGAATTGTGAGTGTTTATTGCTAAGCATCCTCTTTTAGTTTATGACAAAGAGAGCAAGAAATGAGTTTATGTAATGGAGGAGGATTGTTGTCATAAAAAAGTCTGTGCTTTTCCAGTGAGTTATTGCCTGGTAGACCTGCAGACAGAGATTCCCAGAGGCTGAAATTCTGATTTTGCTCTACACAGAAAGGCTGGATGCCTCTTTACATTGCCTAATCTCCCAAATGATGTCTAATCAGGAATTGCTTTTGATGTCAATTTACCCTTATGCAAAGCTTTATGACCTTCTTAATGTGTGACAAAGAGAAGGATCTTTATTCATAACCAGACCTGATATCCAGTTTTAGCTTATGCTAGAAAAATCAACTTGCTCCACTCCTTCCATTTCTGCTTATTCTCACTTAGAGAAATAGAAAGCAAATCCCTTTTTTTCAGAGAGAGGCAAATCAGAGTAGCTTTCTGGAAAGGATTCTCTGAAGCAGGCAGGTCCTTACCACAAGACTGGAGAATCACCAGACAGCTAACTTCTCCCAGGAGTGCTTTTAACTCCCAGACCCTCTTACCTTGTTGAGACTAAACCCTGTAGGGCACTTCAAGACTATATGGTGTCTAAGATGCTGATTTTGTCTGTTTGTCATGACTTGGGATCTGATACAGCAGTAGAAAAGGAGTTTTGTTACTGCTTTAAGCATGTGCATGCAACTAAACCTCTTCTTCTGTTGCTGTGTTTTTTAACTTTCTGAGATTGTTAAGAAAACTGTTTCTTTTTGTCTGAAACGAAGCAGTGGCTTGATTGTTCAGACATGAGCAGCAAGGCTAGATGCCACGAATTGATTTTTTTTTAAGATCCCTCTCTGTAATTTGAATTCCTTCAGCCAAGAAGCATGCTATTCATTTTTTGAAACCCAAATTAATTCTGCTTTTAAAGAAGTTCTCTTTTTGCCTCATTCCTTGTTGATTTATTTTTTGTAAATTTTTAGAAACTGAAAAATGTTTTTGATGCAGGGGCTAGATGTACAGACTTTAAAGTAGCATTAATTTTTATGGAAGACTTCCTTACAGCATTGGGTAGACTGAAAATCTAATTATGGATATGGATTGTTGCTAAAGTGTGTGTGTGTATATATATATAGTATAGATGCATATAACAAAATTTATTTAGACTACAGTTTGCTTCAGAACACTGGAAATCCATATAGATATACCTTCTGATTACTTTTTAGTGTAGACCTGGTCTCATTACATTGTTTTGATGAATACAGAATCTGAAAGGACACTATTTCCATTAGCCTGTTTCCTAGAAATAAGGCTAAACCTGCCAAATGATAAGAGAATGTGATTTCTCATACTATGTAACTATTATGCACAATTTCCTAGGAGTACCTCTTACAAAATCTTTTCCCATAATAGCGCAAATACCACTGAAGCAAGTCTCACTTTTAACCCTCTGTTCAAAATGGTGTAAATTGGGCAGTCATAAACAAGATCTGGATAGAGGTCTGTTGAGTTTAAAAGCTGGGTTATTCATGCTCTAATTGCTCCTAGAACACGTTTGTCAGGGAGGTCTGTGGAGAGAGGTACTCAGGTGGTGATGCACTCCAACACACTGTCAGTCCTAGAGCACCTGTGGATTTTACCATTATCAGGTGGATTTGTTTTGGTTTCTTCTTAGAGAAGGATAAAAGTGATGGAATGCAGCTCATCTCCTGCTACCAGAGAGGATCAAGAAAACCCTTAAACATGAAGCTCAAGACTCAGGACAATTCCTCCTGGCTGATGTCCTGGTCTGTGTTCTTTATGTTGAACTTTTTCCCGCAATAGGATCTGCTTTGAGCCACGGTGCATTAATCAGGATGAGTCATGCTGGCTCATACCTGCGCTCAGCTGTCACAAAGAAGTGAAATGATATTAAACCTCTCAGATATCATCTGGTAATTGCTGATCTGCTTGAGGTTGCAGCAGTGTTCACATTGCTGCCAATCTAGAATAAGCTCTCTAAAGCACTGAGAGCCTTTACTCCAGGCACTGGTTTCACCTTGCCCAGCCACCTGGTTTTTGCTGTGACTTGGGGTCAGTTATCACACATTTTGAGGTGTTCTCTCAACATCCTTCTTGATTTTTCAGTGGGTTTTGTATAAGTCCGAAGTCCTTCCATTTATGTTCATTGTTCTAGGGATTATGAGCACTACTTGTGCTTTGGTGACATCTTCTGGATAAGGCTGCCACTGGAAAGACTAATACATCTCAACTTCTAGCCTTCTCTGTGCTTCTTTCTGATCTCTTTTGGGGAAAAAAGTTCACAGGTGCTTGCTTCCAGTGATTAGCACCCTGTCTGAAATTTAATAATGGCTTTGAGACTCCAAAGTGAAAGATGAAAATTGATCAGATTAAAAGCAAACAGAAACTGCCTACATGGTGTTTCATACCCAGGTGCAATACGAACTTCTGTCTTGCACTTGGATAAAAGATTTCTTTAACTTGACCTAGCATCTTCTAATTTTCTTCTTAGGACAGGTCTGTACTTTTCTTCCTGTTTGCTAGACTAATCAGAGACTCTTTTCTTGGCCAGAAAGAACAAAGACACATATAGCCAGGTTTCCTGCTTTTAGAAGCAAATGCCTAGAGGAGGCGATAAGGTTTTTTATTTTACTGTATTTTACTGACAAGATTGACTCTTTGGGTAAATATTGTTATTCTAACCCTTTAAATTTAAGTGTAATGAGGTAGAATGAGTCTTTTGTCTGTGGATTTGATTTTAACTTTTCCACTGCTCTCCTTGCCACCCTGGAATGCTGCATAATACTCCAGATATTAATTTATCCCTGCTCTTACCTACCTCATAACTCTCTTTGAGAGAGTGTGATAATACTGTTTCAGTGTACCAGATATCATTGCTGGACTGTTTCAAAACACCACTAAGCTGTTTCAAAAGAGATCTAAGCACTAACCTCAAAATTTTCTCCTATCATGAGTTATGGGAAAGCTTTCATTTTTATGAGGGCCAAATTAGAAAAACTTTGAAGTAATTTTTAAAAACCTCTGGCCCAAATATTGATCCTGTAATTTGTCAGTCCCTAAATATGTTTTGAGAACTTACTCACCCAAACTTTGATGGAACAGTGTTTCCCCTTTTACTGCTATTCTCCCAGCATTCCCACATGCCCACTGTGCACTCTTTCCCAGACAATCCATTTTGCACTGGGGGCCTTCTGGGGCATTTGTGCCTCCAAAACATTTCGTTACCATCCACGCAGCACTCGGAGAAGATGCACCCACTGAACAGCACTCTTCAAGGTTAAAATAGAATTCAGGCAAGAAAAGCATCTCTGTTGTTGCTCACAAGCCAGCTGTGAGTAAGCTTAGATCTGAATCCACAGTTCATTAACCTGCTGTGCAGCACACACTGCCCTTTTGTGGGAAAGGGAAGGTGGATCATGGCTGGGCACTGGAGTATTTAGTGCTGCGAGTGAGGCTGGGCACTGCTAATGAAACATGGAGCTTAGCACAAATCCACAATGACATCACCTGGGGGAGGTATCCACACCAAAGCACCTCTAATCTTCATCAGTGTGGGAGGGAACTGTAACAGTCTGCTGGCACAAGAAAAGCAATTAATTTTGATTTTTGTCAAAGGAGTTGCTGAAATCAGGTTTCCAATACTGCCTGTCAGAAAAGCTTAGGGTGTGTAGTGGTTTCATAAGGCTTTAAAGGTAGGAGTTTTATCAATTTTTTAAAGATTTATCATTGTTTTTGTTTGCTGTTAAAGTAGAACATGTTTCCAGACAAGGTTCAGGGAGACAGTCACTAGGTCTTAATATTTTCCTCCTCCCCACAATGATTCATTTACAATGCAAAGAAGTCTAGATCATGCTGAGCAACTTTCTAAATAAGTCAAAACTGCATTTCCTTCCCACCAGTGCCGCTGATGAGCACCACTGGAGTGGTGAGAGCTACCTGGCTGAGACTGGACAAAGGTTGGTGTCAGGGCTTTAGTTGTTCAAGCCACAAGAACCTCTTCACATTTTATACTACCTGGAGAGCTGCTGAACAGCTGGAATGGTGTCACAAACTTTTCAGCCAGCTGCAGCACTGAAGAGAGAAATTACTGCCCTCCTCCAAGCAGTGGCTGTTACAGGTCTTATACAGATGCCACAGATCTTTGGACACACAGTCCAACTTTTGTATGCTGGCCAGAATGAAATTTGGCAAGTCCTGCCACTCTCAGGGAGAGAAAGTATGACACCCAGAAGTTTAGAAGTCCTTCTGTTAGAAGTCTTCTACCTTGATAGGTTTCTGGTCGAAGAATTTAATGATTTTCTTTCAGGAAGACAGATGGCTGCTCTCCAGGTGGCTCAGCACCACTTCCTTTCTACTCGCTTTTCTGAAGCCTGATAGTGACATTTCAAATCTAATCATAATTTAAAATCCTAGTAGGAACCAATTTCATATCTAATCTAAATCGAGTGAAATAAATAGGTTTACTCCACAGGTGAATTTGCCCTGATCTACTTCCTGCTTTTCAGAAGTCAAAAAAAGTCCCAGAAGTTTTGAAGTAGAATTTAAAGAATTACACTGTGCTTCTGATGTGAGATGTCATCAGTCAGAGATTGACAGCTGTACTATTTTTCTTGGAACAGAGGTGGTGTAGGCTGGGAACTCCGTGGCAACTTTTCACTGGTCTTGTTCTGTATTTCTTTCGCATGGTCAGAGTTCCACCCAGAAGCTCTCTGTTGCTGTGGCAGGTTGTTTCTGAAAGGTTGGAATTACTGATATCTGTTTGCTTCATCCCTGTCCTCACAAAAAGTGACTGTGAGCATTAGGTCAAGCAGAAACCTGCTTGTAGGACACATTGTGGTGCTTCCTAACACTTTAATAGCTTATTGAAACTCCAAGGCCCAAACTGATAAGAAGCACACTGGGTTAGGGCCCTTGTTCTCAGTTTTTTGATTCATGTAGTTCAGTCCTCTGTAAGATAAAGTGCAAAGAACTTGCATTGGAGAAACTCAAGAACTTTAGAAATCCTGTCCTTAAAATAAGAAAAAGTCTATTAGATATAAGCATATAGATAAATACAGAATGATCAAAGATCAAATTGGAATGTGCTTTTTGTACAGGTACTGAAGCATATTTATATTTTTTGCCAGGAATCTCTAAATCATGTCCCAAGTGGTTGGTTTGTTGGTTTGTTTTTTTTTTTTAAATTAGACATTTTTATGCCTACATAATTACTTATATATGTGCACATATACATGCACTTAGGTTACGTATTTGTAAATAATATATTACAATTGTAAATGTATTATCTATGCCAGATTTTTTATTCTTATTTGCAGTGGACTTTTTGAAATGCTGATATTTAGCAATTCAGACATTTCAGCTTTTGGTGTCATGCGTTGAAAAATGAAATAGTTGGCTATTTCTGGTTCTGTTTGGACTGGAAATTAGGTTTAAGATTATCCCATCTCACGAATTCTGTGCTGTCCCAAACATTATTTCAGCAGTGGTGTGTTTTTTACTGAAGCTCTTGAGAATATTTGACATCATAAAGGTGTTGCTACAATGGTGCCCCACATAAAACTTTCTTAAATGAGCAATTAATGATATTTAAATTGAGTACATCAGACAAGTCCTGCAGTTAGTAGCAATTAATTTCTCATGTTTTGATGTGACAATTTTAACATTCATAAGCTTAAGCACTGGTAGATTTTGAGGTCTCCAGAGCCTGGGTGCATTGTGTCAAACAAATTGTTCTCTAAGAATGGCATCATTGTGTCATTGAGAGGGGAAATCATCAGTTTAGCCTCCATGTTTTGCTGAGATTTGCATTTCAATGGCACTGATGCAAGAGAGCAGATTTTTAATTAATGGATTTCAGATGCCTTTTTGATCATGGTTATGGGGCCTGGATGGACTGGATTTAGACCTGTCAAGACAGTCATACCAGTTCAGAGCTCCTCTCTCCTCTGCTTTAAAAATGTGGATGCTGCCCAGGTAATGTGTGTAGTACGTGGAAAAATTTAAGAGTTCCTGAAAGCTATGAGGAGTGATGGAGAGCCTCATGTTCTCACCTCAGATCTCACCATCAGGCCTGGAATCAGCACCTTCCTCTTGCAAATTCCTCCCTTCTGTGCTTATCTCATGGTCCCGCTGTGGCTTATCTTATGGCAAGTTCTTTCTGTGGCTTTGGTGGTGATTTGAGACAGGCAGTGTTGGGCTAGTGCGACCCCAGTAGGGTTAGTCAAGTGGTGCCTGAAAAAGAGAAATGTCAGTCACGAATGTGTAGAGCAAACACACAGATTATATTGTGTCAGTAGCTTACAGGGTGAAGGCTTAGGCACTTCACATGAACTTGTTTGTATTCGTGTTTGATACTATTTTTTTCCTTTTATCATTTTCTGCCCTGGCAGTAAAAAAAGATTATTGCCAAATAATATACAAATGTCAATGCTATCATCATGCCTTCTAGAGTTATGTAGGAATTGCTCTTTGTAGTGTCAGCCATCCTTAGTGTGTGAAATATTTTATGAATACTTGAAGTGAAATGGGCTGAGTGTCTGCCAGGATATAGACACCTTCATTGCTCTGAATTTAAATGATATGTCAGGGGAAAGAACAAGATTAAAGCTTCATGCATATTTTAAAAGAGAAATTTGGGTCATCCTGCACAAATGTTGAAATTTTTTTTTTTTTTTTTTTTTTTTTTTTAGAGAAAGCATTGTGTTTGCCCCCATGGAAGGAACAACTTTCTGTCCTTCATCATCCTTCTTCATCCCCTGCCTCATCAGAGGGGTCAAAAATTGAGTGAGGGAGAAATGCTGTTCGCTATACTAATGTGTATGAGCTGTGCTTACCCCTCACAAGCTGCTTCTCTTCCCTTCTTGCACTCCCTCCTGACAAAAACTAAAAGGCAGGCTGTTGCCAGAACCAGGTCTCCTAGAGCCCATTGGTGGTGTGGGTGGAGTGATGGGGACTTGGGCTCTGCCCTTCAGCCCAGGGGTGGGCAGGATGGCTGGGACAATGGGGAATAGGGCAGCATGAGGAGAAGCTGCAGAAGTCATAGGTGGGATGTTCAGCTCCTGCCGTCTCCAAGGTCTCCCGAGGCTGGTGTGGCTTTCTTTCCAGTATTTGTCTGCAGAAGTGTAATGTAGGAGAGACTGAACCCTCCCAGGAACAAGCAGTGACCACCATAATTTGTTTTGCTGCGCACCTGGCTTTGAAAGTACAGGTTTATAAATAGCCTGCTGCAATTAAATGTGGATTCTTTTTTTTTTACAGCACTGCTAAACAATAGCAGTCCCTGAAGACGCTTGCAGAAAACAGGTTGTGGTGTGTGTGGTGGGAATGGATGGTAGTTGATGCCAAACATCTCTAGAAGCTACTGCACCTCATGGAGGACTGAGATGGGACCATTCTCCTATATATGATTTAGTGAAATATACTAACTTTTTGTGTTGCCCATCTTCAACCAAGAGAAATTCCCAGCCTGAAGTGCTGATTTTCTGTCACCATGAAAAAGCTTTAGTTGTGTATCCCCTCTCTGCATCAGACACAAGCAGGTGCCTGGGAGCTGCACAGGGCACACCAGCCTGGCCAGCTGCACCCTGCACCCCCCTCTGCTGCCAGGGTAAATAAGTTTCCAGCTGTTGTTATGGAGATAAATAAAGACAAAAGACTGGGTTTAAACACTTTTTCTTGTCTTTGCAAGAGAAAGAGAATAGCGGGTGGGGGAACCAAATTTCTTCCCAAATTTATGAAGTAACTGATGTGCCCATTGGTAGGGTAAATGTTGTTGGTGATTAAACTGTGACTGGTTATAAATCCCTAATAAAGAGAAATGTTCACTCAAGATAAAAGGTGATCCCAACTGATCCTCATTGAAATGGCAAGATTTCATTCCCTTTTCTGACAGGAAATTCTTCCAAATTGGACAAGTAACAACAAAGTGGAACAAACTCTCTGGCAAGGAGATATGATCAAATGAAATTCAATTTAAAAATCACAGAAAATTTGCAAATGGACTGACTACAACCAAATGTACTGAGATGAAATGAGATACAGTGAAAAGGACCAAAATTTGCCAAAATTTTTCCCACTAAAATTCCAAAATCAGGTAAGAAAGGAGATGGGAGAACTAATAGAAGAAATGAAATTCTAAAAACAGAAAACTAAGACTAAGTAAAAACAATAAAAGCCATTGGGATGATCCAATCCCTCTTTTTCTTACTGCAAAGTCCAGGACTCTGAACACTTTTACTGGGTACTCAAAGAAAATTGCCAGGCAGAAAGGAAGCTACATATAGACATTCAGCCTTAGTCTGGGGTTTTCCAAACATCAGACTTATAATATCCAGGTTTTTAATTTTCAAGGTTCCTCTTGAAATTGGGTGTTTTGGGGTTTTCTTCCCTTTGTTTAATCTCCCTTTCTGTCCTGAAGTGTGCTCATTTGCGGGTGACAACTCCCTGAACAGAGGACATCTCAAGAAGGTCCCTTGTGCTTCAAAGCTCTCCATGAGCCATACTGAGGCACCAAGGCATGAGCAATTCTGACATGCACTGAACCAGCAATATCTGTGTTGGTGATGTGTTTGTTGAAATGTCTGTAGGCTTCTCCATTCTCCCTTTGGTGAAAGAACAGGATCTGCTCGTTAGAAATGTACTGCCTGCATCTTGAATGAGGAATCTGTACTGCGCAGGATTGTCTTGGCATGACTGGATAGTCTTTATTCCTCAGGTGAATTTGATTTATTTCCTCTTGAATCCAATCCAGTATTTTATTAGTAGTACTCTTCAACATTTTTCTCCAGTCTAATTTAGTTTGTTTTGCTTTAAAGAAACTTTGTAGTAGTGATTGAAAGAGCAGTACCACCAGCTCATAAAGATCATGTTAGTTACAGATGCTTACATGCTAACAAATTGACATGAGTCTTCAAGACTTAATAGTCATTTCTCCAGGTTCTGTTTTGCAATAACTTGATAGTTCACTTACTGAGGAATTTTTCTTCTTCCTGGTCAGTATTGACACCATTTTAACAAGCAGTGGTAGAAGTGTGGTCTGCAGTCAGGACAGACTCTTGCTGGGCAGCACAGTGAAGAGTGCCATGCTGAATGCTGAACTGAAAGCATTCAAAAATAAAAATCTCCATTTTGAAGATGCAGTTCATGGCTAGATTGGCCAATAAAAGGTGTTCTCCTCAAGGTTACCCTTCTGTGAAGGGACACTTCAGCCAGAGACACTTGGATGTTTCTAAAATGAGTGTCACCTTTTCCCTCTGCATATGGTAAATGGAAAGGGTTGTGCTGTTGAGTCTGCCTTGGGAGAAGGCCAGACATATTTTTCATTAGCTAGCAAAATGTCAAGTGATGGGAAGAGTGATTGATAGGACAAGAAAAAGGTGCATGAGAGCAAAATGCACAGGGATTTAAGTCAGGATTGGTTTCAACCCTTGCTTTCAGTTTGTCTGTGCCAAGTATGGGAATTGAGGGCTCACACAGCTTTTTTCCACTCCTTGGCTCAAGCCAGATCGAGTCAAATGTTCCTTTCTTTCTCCCCATAGCTCCTGTAGTGGGTACAGCAGAGGTAATGGTCACACTGGTGTGCACCCCCAGGGCCTGGCAGGCACCGGGGAGGATGGCAGCAGTGAGACGTGGGATGTGCACTCAGGCTTGGCTGCGCTCAGTTGTATTGCAAGGGCATGGAGTCAGAGGAAGGGTGCCAATGCTTAGGAAAAGCATTACTAAGTAGTAATAAAAATCTTTGGGTCATGGCTGAGGAGTATTTTCACTGTGGCTGTTGGACTAAGATGAGTGGTGTCACCTGCCTGCACTGAGGCCAAACCCTTGTCTTCATGATGCTCCTGCACCATGAGGAATCACTGATGCATGGGAGCCTCTGCTGCTGCTGAGGTGCACCAGACACCATTTAGATGGGGAGTGCAGGAAGTCTAGCTTATAACAGGGATAGAATTCTTCATCTGCCACAACTAAAGACTGGACCCTAAAATAGAGTAAGAGACACAGGTAGAAGGACCTCCTGCTAGATCTTTTGCACTCATGGAGTGGGATAATATCCCAAACAGCTGGTGCTCATGTGTGAAACAAAGGGACAAAGCCAACTGCCTTTTTCTTTTTTTATTGGAAGGAAATAAATGGAACTGCAAATAAAACACCTGTGATTGTCACAATCCAAGATCTATCCACTTTAACTAATCCTGGACATTTTGTTCTGTTCCCATCAGTGCTGCAGATCTCTGTGCTTGGCTAGGACTCTTCCTTGTGAAACTACTGTATTTCTGCAATTCTGATGTTTCTTCTCCTGGTTGGGAATGAAAGAGTATATTCTGTCCACTCTTTGTCAGGGATCAAACAGCTGTGCCTGAGCTTTTGAAGTTGTTCATAATATCTTATAGTTCATTTTCCATTTACACATACACAGTCTGAAGCACTGTCAGACCATGGAACACGTGAGCAGGGGCCTTTCAATCAGGAGAATTAAATCACAGACAACACCAGTGGGCAGCAGCAGCCATGGCTGTGGTGGAGCTCCCTGCTCTGTCCCTGCCTCAGTGACACTGACACTGAGAGCTGAAGCATCACAGGATGGGGAGGAAAAGCACCACGGTGGTCCAGCTGGGAAGGGGTGCTGGGAGCTGCTGCTCTGTAAATTCAGAGGCGGATGGAGAGAAAGGGAGGGCGGGCAAGGCAGTGTCAGCTGCCTGCAGTGGGCAGGAGGCAAATCCCTGCAACACAGCCCCGAGATGCTGAGTGATTCTCTCCCTCAACGCTCCCTTCCCAGCAGGCCAGTTCCCAAAAAAAGCCAGATGCCTGAGCAAAGCACGAGTTTTTTCCACTCCCTTGGCCATTGCTCTGCAGCCACATGAGGCAGCAACACTCCACCATGATGCACAAGCACAGAGTGACAATCTCCCAACCACAGCTATGCAGACCCTAATGTGGGGAATCTGGCAGAGATTTGAATGACTAACAGGCTGGTAGGTGATGAAAGAAAACTTGAGTATTGTGTTAGATCTACAGCAGGAAAAAAAAATCCCAGGTTTTCTTGCAAAAGAACCCATGGATTCAGGAAAAATCATGCTGTATGTAAATGAAATGACAACTTTTTTTTGGGTACTAGTCAGGAATGTTTTTAAAGCCTGAGTTTTTTTCCCCCGTTCATTGTATGAGGAATGGATTTAGTTTTGTGCAACTCCAGTAATCTCATTTCTGGAAGTGGGACAGTTTTCCTGGATTACTAAAGTGGGGTGGTAGGGGACTCAAGACAGGAGATGGAGTATCTCAGTTTTGTGGTCAGATTGAAAACAGTAATTTTTTTTGCATCTAATTTTCCAGCATTTCACTGACACAGACTATTGTGTAAATGCTCATTAGTGGAGATGCTGTCTAGCTCTCATGGAAGTTTTCATCCAGGGCTGGCAAGGTGCTTTCCAGGGGAGCCTGTGTAATTGCCACTTGACATACACATACACTGAGGAGCTACTTGCCCAAAACTGTCCAGTTCAGCCCAAACAGAACAGCCAGAACTGCATTTGCACATTTTGTGCCTATTTTCCAGGACACAGTGCCTCTGAAGTACATTTCAGGCATGCCACAGATGCAAGGTTGGTTAGTTTGTGTCAAGAAGAAACAAATTCTTCACTGTGTACACTGAAACAATCCAAAGCATTCCAAAGACAGATTTAGAATATGTTAAGTGTAGAGATAACAAATTTCTTTTTATTTGAATGTCAGCTTATGTAATAGATTTTTTTGCTTTAATTAGACAGAGACTATGTTGTGTTCTGTATTAATGTGCACATAAATAATTGTACTATGGTAGTGTGATATTTTTAGATATTCTTTCTGGACATCTGTGTGAAACCCTAGAACTAAGACACAGAAAATGTCACTACTGATGCCTCACACTTCTTTTCCATGAGAGCTCCTTTTATCCCCATTTTAATCATTTGAGACTGACTTGCCACATAAATGGTTTGATTCCAAGTATCCAAGGCACGGCTCAGCTTTGACTTGCCACGCTCTTCTTGTGGAACCCATCTATCATGGGTGAAGGCTTCTCCCTGTCCATTTTCTCCTTGGGTAAAGACCCTGCTAGCTCCTCTGTGCTCCCCTGGCTCTGTGTTTCAGCATCCATCCAAGCCTCCTGTTCCACACAGCCTGAGGGAACTTCTCTCAGCCTGCCATAGATGAGAGATGGAGAAAGGTTCTTCAACACAGAGAAATGTTAGCTTAAGCACCAACAAAATGCAAATAATGCGAGTACTGTAGGGAATCCAGCTGCAAAGCAGGCTCTGTGTGTGTGACTTCTAGCCACCAAGTGATGTTCCAAAAGGACCTGTGCAACAAGGTCATGACAGGCAATCAAATGTGCTTGGAGCATTTGATTCGCTGCTTCCTTAATCACTCCATCCCAGGCTGGGGGAGAGAAGCAGCAATTCACCTTTTTCCTGTATATCCAACCTAGCAAGATGGGCTGCCTGCTGTGAGCACCCACCAGTGGAAGGTGGCACAGGGATTTGGTTTTATGTTGCCTCACAAGCACAACTCCCATCCCTCAAAAGAAGGAAGAAAAGTTCCTTGGAGAAACACAGTTGTTTCAAATCATGTCAGGAGTGCCCCACAACACAGTGTGCGCCCTTCAAAGGTTCAGATAGGCTTTGCTCCAGCGTTGAGCAGTGAACAGAGGGGCAAACAGGCAGCTGGCAAAATGTTCTTACTTTATGTGATCGAAGTCTTTGACTTACTCTTTTGCTTTGTAAAGTTACCACTTGCAATGTATGTTACAAACAATCTGATTTTATTTAATTTGTGGAAATATTTTGTTGCCAACTCCACGTCGCACAAACCAATCTACTGGGACTTCAGAAAACTGTACTATTTGTAAGTGTATGAGCTCTGCTTACAGATACACCACACTGTGTGGATTTCTCAGGAGATAATAATACTAGAATTACACTTTTTTAATATATATATATATATATATATATATTTATCAATTAAGAAAAGTCCTCAGTTAAAATTCTTTATTTTTCTTTGGCAGGGGAAGCATTTCTGCTTTGAACTCCAGAGCTGCTGGAAAAAGTTTAATGCCCAAATGAGGTGTCTGAAGGCTTAAGTCTCCTTTTTTTTTTATAAAGGCTGGGATCAGTGATGAGCCTTGAGAAGGTCAAGGCAAAGTGTAATCTTTTTTTTTTTTTTTTTTAATGAGCAATTTTGTACTTATTCTTACACTCTCAATGTGTTTTGGAGTGACACTGCAAATACATAGTGTTAAGCTGCCCGGTACCCCATGTTCTTAACTGCTGTCTCAGCCATTTGAGGGGGGTCATTTTTTGTGCTGACCTTTATCGCCACTGCATCAGAACTCTGGGGAAGATTTGGGACATTTTTAAAATGCTAGCACTTTGAGAAGACAATTTTCTTTTTAAAAGTCTATGTGTTTTCCGCTCTCAACTCCAAGATATAAATGGATGTCTGAGAGAGCCAGGTCTGAGTAGATCATTGCTTTTGCTTAAGTGCCTAGCAACAGCCCCCATACTGGGCCAGCACTGGGCTGGTGAACTGCCCTGGTGACTGCACACAGTTTGGGCTGGCTCAGTGCACACAGCCACCCAGGCAGTGGAAATCCTGGCTCTGAAGCTGCCACTGGGCAGCAGCAGGATATGCACTTGCTGGCCTTCCATGGTGATAATTAATTTTTATGAATGAGGGTGAGGGAAAGGATGTTAGAAACAGATTGATTATAATAGGCTTTTAATTAAAATGTTCAAACCACAATTTAAACTAAGAATGTCCCATTACTTATCTTCAATACTTCCTAGGTGCCAAGGCAGTGGGTGATAATGTAACTAATGATCTGATTGTCACTGACTTGTATAATGAGGTGTGTCTGGGGGCTGATGGGATTATGCCATCAATCAAGGCCCTTTGCAGCATTCCCTCCTACAGCAAAGCTCTCAGCAGGGCAGTGTATGCCTGTGCCAGCTCCCTCCCCACTGTGACCTTAATTGTCTCTCCCCAAAGTGAGGAACTCCCACGAGGGGTACAGAAGCTGGGCTGAAAACTGCTGATGATCTGCACAGGGTTATAGTGTTTCAGGGATGATTTTTCTGGGAGATGGCTGCTTTTGGCTTTAACTTGCCAGTAAACCATTTATTGAAAAAGTTACTGAGCAAAGGAGGCTCCAGAAACTGGGTCCTGCCACCCCAGCTCTGATGTAGAGGATAACCAGGTGCTGTCCAGATTAACAGGAGGGTGACAGCCATCAACTTGCTGTGCCACACCTGAGCTTCCTGAGGAGAAAGCTCAGTTTTAAAATCCCATGGGAGTTTTCAAGTAGCTCAGCTGAATGCAGACTTGGGTGGTTGTGCTCAAAGCACCTGAGTGAGGCTTTCAAGGACCAGTGTGGGGTGTGTCAGACACCAGGGCCCATCTCACAGCCAGGATGTGTTTGCAGCAGGACAGAGGTCCTCTGCAGGCTGCCCTGCAGGTCTGGACTCGCTCCAGGAACCGGCATGTCTTTCAGGCCACCTTAAAACAGAGCTTTTTGAACAGCTCAAGTGTCTCTGCATTCATGGAAGATGGATCATCTTAAAGTTTGTGTCATCACTCACTCTGATTAGAGCTCTCTCCCTCCCTGTTGCTGGATTGCCCCCAATTAACTCACAATAAATTAGGCGTCATCTCATTTAACCATTATGGGATCAAAAATAGCAGGTTAAAAAATGCATTGGTCCATTAAGTCCTATCATCCCCATTGCCTGGCTCCTGGGAATGCATCTCAGCAGGGCTGCCAAGGGTGAGGCGGCTTCTTGAGACACCAGGAAAATCTGGCTTCTGGCCCAGCACCCACTGAAGCACTGTGACCGGCTCTGGGGCTGGCAGTGGCTCCTGATGCTCCCCAGGGGACAGCTCAGCCCTGGCAGCCGGGCTGGCAGCGAGCTGGCCCAGCACTGGGGCGGGACACGGCTGGGCCCCCAGCCCAACAGAGGCTGACAGCAGTGGGGCTCAGAAACACCCTCCTTTGGCACCTGGGGCCACCTCGAAGCTCAGTACAACCCATTCCGTCTAGGAGGGGGTTTTGGCATCTCCCTGGCAGCAGTCAGGGGTTACCTGTATTCCCATGTATTAATGTAGGGGAGACACGCTTTTTTGATACTGAATTCTATTCAGGTCCCACACGAGGAGGGATTTTCAGCCAGAAAACTCTCTTACAACCACCTTTAGGGTCACAATTGAGTCTCTCAGCAGGAGACACCATTTTTCCCAACCAGAGCTATACAATGGTTTCTTTTGCCTTCCTTCAGGCCAATGCTTTTGCAGGCACACAGGCCATTAAATCCATTTTCTGGTCTATCAATACCTACAAGGTTGCATTCTTCAGGGGAGCTGCCAAACTGCTCACCAAAGCACCACAAAACATGAGCTGAACCTATCAGGTTTCCCACAGTCAGGCTCCAACTCCATGACTGGAAGCATGCCTTTATCTCCATGAAATTCAGACCTGTGACACCACGAAAAGGAGGAGGAAAGCAGCAGCTGCCCCCAAAGGGGGAGTAACTGACACAAAGCCAGAAAAGAAATATGCACATACTAAAATGTAATTTAAAAACCATCGTTCATACTCCCTATTTCCCTTGCCACTTGGAAATTTTCCAATGATACTGAACCCACTCATTTACGAACAAATGACCCAGCATGCAGACTTAATTTACATAAGGAAGGCAATCTACCAGATTTACCTGTTGCAAATTGTACACATTCAAGATGCTGCGGTGTTATTTGCAGAGTTATTGTTTAAGGCTTCATTTTTACCCACATGTGGAGTTGTATTTTATTTATAAAATACAAAAATAAAATACAAAATTTTTTGTATTTATAAAATACAAAAATAAAATACAAAAAAATAAAAGGCAATAGAACATTTTCTACCACTACTGTTTTTAGCAGTGCAGTGTTATTCGTTGTACTTTGAAACAAATCCTGACTTTGAGCAGCTCACAAAAGGCAACCCTCAGCAATCTAGGAAAAGCTGGCATCTGTGCAGCCTGTTACACGTATTTACACAAGGCACAGAATGTTTTTAATTGAGTTAGAAGCCCATCATGCAACCTTCAGTCACAATGCTGGAGAAAAGGAAGTGATGTCTACCATGTATAATGCATTACCTAATTGGAGTGCATTTCTCAGTGTCTTTGAAAAGAAAAGCTAGTGCCAGCTCTGCACAATGGAGTGTGAGGAGGGGAGGAGAAGACCACACTACATGCAAAGCTCATTCAGCACCTGATGTGCCAAACAGGTTCCAAGATTTATCACGGGGAACTGTGAAAAAACCCCTTTTGGGTGACCCCCCTTCCCTCTACACTTGTGAAGATTCCTGTCAGATTGACTAAAATCCTGACTCTTCCTCAGAGTAACCTGACACGAAGTCAACGCTGCTTGGTTGCGTTGGGCTGTAGTGACCTGCAGTATTTCATGCAGCAGGGGGTACTGACTTCTGCCTACAATTTTGTGCTTAGTCTTTTAAACAGACCTACCTGTGCTCTTTCCAATCAGCATCCAAGATGGCCAACAGCAGCATCTGTCTAAAAAAGCATCAGGGAAAGCTGCTCTAAAATCCTTTTATCATATAGGAATAATACTTTTTATATCAAGGCCTTGATTTAAACAAACAAACAAACAAACAAACAAAAAAAACCCCAACCAAACAAACAAAAAAAAAACCAAAAACAAAAAACATAACAAACAAACAAACAAACAAAAAGGACCAAAAAAATCACACCCCCAAAAAAACCCATATGGCCAGGAAGAGGGAGCTTGGTAAGGTGGTATTTCAGCAGAACAGACCACTGAAGGGAAGCTGGGGTGGGTGCTGGGAAGATGTTTCATGATTCCTTTCTTGCCTCCAGCTTTGATCACTTCTGTCACATGCTAGATACTGGACAAATGAGAACCGTGAAAAATTCACTTTTGTAACAAAATTTATTTCTTCTCTGTGGATACAAATCCCAAACATCAACAAACAAATTCCAGTGGAAAAATACCAGTCATTAACAATGAAAACTTTTATTATTTTTTAATAAATAGAACTTTGGCATTCAAAATTCTAGCTGTAAACCCTACTTTAAAAAAATTACAAAAAGAGGCAAGAACAACAAGCCTAAAGCTGAGCCAGCCAGTGGCTCCGTTACTTTTTACAATGAACACATTGTGATTAAGTCATGACAACTCTATTTACATATGAGGTATTCTGAGCAGTTCAAAAATTGAACCCAATTTACAAAACTACCAGTCTTCAGGGACTGATCCAGTACATATGTCAGCTGTGCTTTTAAAAGAGAGCTCCAGACACTCCTCCCCACTGAACTAATGATATACTGTAATTAATATACACAGAAAAAACACATTATGATTTGTGTTTCCAGCTCACACGTTGTATTCAAAGAAGCTGCATACAACAACCAGCCTAACATTCAAAGTGTACACCTAGTACCTAGTTTCAGCATTTCTGTTTCTAGACATTTTGCAGGAGTTCTCACTACAAAAGCTTATTAACAAAGTAATGGCAGGTGAGAAGAAAACAAGGTGCAGTCATCAGCACGCTAACAACTTATCTGACGTTCCAGGGGGACATATATTTACTTCAGGCTAAAAAGGCACAAAGGTATGCAGCTGTGGAATTAATATTGCTAATGAGCTACTGGAATAAATCATCCCTTTAGGATAACAACCACTGATCTGTTTGCAGTCCAAGAATGCAGATTACTTCAGATCTTTTCTCCACTCATGGTAGAACTTGTCATACCAATGAGAAGAGCACAATTATACTTCCAACTGCACCTGCATCACACCACTGAGAAGGGCAAGGAACACTGGAGCAAACCATGCCCTGATGGAGAGACTGCAGCTTACTGTCACTGCCCATGCATTGGCAGCAGGTCATGGAGGAAGGGGTTTGCTTTCTTCCTTTCCGTGTGCTCTTACCCTTTCCAAGAAAAACCAAAATGTATGAAACAAAAGACAGGCAAGCAAGAGCAAAGGAAGGAAGGAAACCTTTTGAAGTGAAAAGGACGGAATTTCAGCTCTTGAATGACTTCATGACCACCGTCAGTGTCAAATGCTGGAGCCTGAGTGGTGGTTACAGCGAATCTCCACAATTTCACACACCTGTCATACCACAAAGCTGCACAGCGGAGTTCAGCAACCTAAATCACATTTACATGACCGAGCTGCGTTACTTCTATATAGTAAATACTTCTATATAGTGAATACATCATCTATAGCTTGCCGGAAGACGGTTACTTTTCATGTCTTTTTCCAAATACATTCTTAAATACAGCAGTTACTGTAAGTATCTTCTAGAGGATCATATAAATTCTACCTGAAACTGTACAAAATGTTACTGCACAGTTTGCTGACAGTCAGAACAGTACAGTATCCATTCATCTGCAGCTGTTTTCAGCCCTTGGGATTGTCTAATAGCTACAGCAAAAAGTTGTCATGACTAAATCGAAGCAATTCCAATGTTAACATTCATTAATCACCTCTGTATTAAATATGCTGAATGAGACCACACACACTACATTTTAACCAATTAAACAGTCATGCATATCTTAGACAAAGCTTATTCCATTTAGAGGCATCTGTAAATCGATGCATATATAGTAATTGCTACCACTACGACAGGCCAAATTTTAAGAAATCAAAGCAAAGTACTGTATCGCTGTAAAATAATCAATTGGTAGTCTGCTTCTTTGGCTCACACATCCATCATTTACCTCCCTACTTTAATTTGACTGAGGCAGATAAATTCAGGGGGTTTTAAATCAAGTGCTTTCAAGTCAACATAAATATTACAGGTTCTGTAACAAAAACATTAAAACACAATTACAGATTACAGCACTGCAATCAAAAGTATTATGAATAAAATGGGATCTCCTCCCAGAGGGACTTTCAGCTAATACCTGAAGAGCATAAAAGCTCTGAAGTGCTTGGCAAATATAAACTAGTCATCTCAACTTTGCAGTACAGTATCACCATTTAGCAGGAGGGACAGTGGAGAAACACCAGCCAAGTGACAAGCTTAATAGTTCAACGTGACTCAAAAGATCTCCTGCTCCCCTGTAATTGCTCTATTAAACTCCTTGTTATTTTATCAAATGTGGATTAATGTGGGTTTTGGTGATTTTTTTATAGGTACAACATTGCCATCTAAGGAAGCAATAATCTGTAAATTGTGTGTTTCCTCTCTCCCTAATATTTCTAATTTATTATCTGAAATGCTATTGTTGAATTCTGATAAGAGACAGATGCCATAAACTAAAGACTACTTCACTGCAGGGATGAACCCAACCAACCACACCAGAGGTATGAGCTGAAACCTTAGTCACAAAAGCCAGCACTGTCAGAGGCACAGCAAACTGTGCAAGCCCATTGGTACAAACATCTTGTTTTCAGTTTTGCACTAGTATAAAAGTACACTTCTGATGCAGGTGTGTATTAATGTGGCATTAACATTGTTAATGAGCTACCAGACTAAAATATTCTTTTAGATAACAACCATTGATCAGTTTGCAGTCTAAGAATGCAAATTAGTTCAGAACATCTTTTCCCCACTCATAGCAGAACTCATCATATCAATGACAAGAGCTCAATTATACTTCCAACTCCACCTACATCAAACCACCAAGAAGGACAAGGAAGACTGGAGCAAATTATGCCCTGATGGAGAGACTGAAGTGTGCCTACAGAAAGAGCACAGAAATTTAAAATTAAATGGCCTCTTTTTTTTTTTCTTGAAGTAGACTCTAGATAACTTCACTTGCGATTTTATCTAGACACTGCTTTAATGCTCACAGGAGCTGAACCAGTCAGATTAATCTATCTGATAACACCATGTAGCAGTAATATAAATAGCAACACTACTTTTCACAAATTAGTCCAAGTCTACTTTCAGGATAGAGAAAACTGTCGAATAAATAAATCTATACAGCTAAAAACAATTAAACCACTAAATTATAAAAACAACATTAACTGTTAAACAATGAACAGAAAGCAACACATTACCAAATCAGAAAACTGAAGATATTCACTTTTGCCATAAAAATGTTACCCTAGAATTAACTTGGTTTGAATTGCTAAGCTTTCCAAGAGATTTCGGCTGTTATCCCCACTCCAGATCAGTTGACTGACTTGCACCTTAAGGCATCTGAAACCTTCTTGCAATACCATACAAGTAAGCGATGCATGTATTTTTCTTAACAGTGTGATTTAAAAGCGGTTTTACTCTTTGCAATTTTTCGTTTCCTTCAGTTAAATACTATTTTCCACCATGCATAACTGTGCAACTAACTTGCAGTGATGTTCCTGGAAACGTCACCTGTCTCATGGGAGTTAAAGAGCACTGCCAAGTGACACTCATTGAATAAGCTATGGAACATGAGCTTACTATTTTATGTAATTGCTTCCTACAAAAATGGAGAAATCAAGATTTCCCAAACAATGTGGAAAATTTTTCAGTCCTCAGATAACCAAGTACTTTATACTGCTAACTGGATACATTCTGTTTTGAGCCTTAATTTTTCCAAGAGTCAAACACCCTTTTTGTAGTTGTGGTAAAAATGGCTGAAGTGGTGCAGACCTTATCAGAGGCCTTCAGGAACAAAATAGAGCAACATTTTGAAATGGAAAGGACCTAAGGGGAAAAATAAGTACAAACACTACAATACAGTTGTTGGTTGTTTTGGGGTTTTTTCTTATAGCCACGGAGTATGCTGCAGTTTTATGTCTTACAGCTTCTCTGGTTTGTCACAGACTTTGAATTATTGAAATTCTTACAGCAACATGAGAGTGCTTCAAACAATCTGATACAGTTATATTTTATGGACTTGTTTGCATAAAGGAGTTAAACCTGGGGTTTTTCTGCTACTGGACAAACAAGGTAGACATCCATTACTAAAAACATCTTTCTTATATCCTAATTTTTGACAACTTGGAGAGCAATTACTTTTTGATTGTTCCAAGATTGTTCTAATTGCAATTCTTAGAGTGAAGTGCAGTGGCAGAAGCCTCTGGCTTCATCATGTACAGCCAGACATACACATGCATAGGTTCTTCAACCCTCTCCCCTAAGATCTGAACTCAGATAATGCCACACAAACCCTTGATGAAGGAAAGGACAGAGAGTTGTAGCAGCACGGCTGTTGCGAAGCTCTGGTTCCAAAAACTAGGCAAAGTAACGAAATGAGCCCAAATGAAGGAAACAGAGTGTCCAACTGAATCATTCTTCACAGCTTGTTCCTACATTCAGTAGTTTGGAGAAAAGATTTCTTGCAGTTTGTACCACTGTTCACACGATGACTGCTCCCTGCACACCAGACTCCCGGTATCAGTTACACGCAGCCGTCGGAGATGTGTGTCTGGTGCTATCTGCAGCCTTCCCATATGGCTCCTCAATGGAAATGCAAAGACCTGTGACACAGCAGGACCTAGTAAATCATTTGCTACAGGACGGAGAGTTGTCACTGAGTGATGCAGTTGTCCCCCATGTCCTGAGCATAACGGTCCGACATGATAGTCCTTAACTCATCAATATCCTTCCGCAGCTGACAAACGTCCGAGAGCTTCTTCGAGAGGGTCTCTGTGCTGTGGTAATTTTCACTCTCTTCAGATGAGCAGCTCAGTGCTACAAAAAACAACATCCAAGGTTAAAGCTTCAGCAGCTGTGTCCTGTGAATACTGCAACTAGTCACCTCCTTGGAAATAAGAGGCAGGTCACTTTAATTACATCAGGACAAATCATGCTTTGGTGTGATGAAAAGTCTACAAAATAAGGTACCATGTGAACTTAAACTCAATCCAGAGCCCATCAGTGCTTCTCTGAAAGACATGCTTTTCTGTCTGCACCAAGATCTAGACTTCCTGAAGTCTGATGAATCAGAACAGCAGTGGAAAAAAATGAATAGAGCATCTCTAGAGACTTCGGAGGTTTCTCTAGTCACTCAGAAAAGAGGGCTAGCAGGTGTCTATCAGCTCTTGCTGCACAAACACTGTACTCTTACCTTTCTACCTTGCTGATGGTTCAGTTCAGCAACCTGTCTACCTGATCAATTCTAATTAACATTCAGAAAACATCTGATTATGATACATTCAGGTCAACACAACCAGCTTGTTAGAAGGAAAGACCTGACATAAACTTTGTCTGACTGGTTTTAGGGCATGCTTCTCATTTCCTGGTTAAATTTAAAAGCTTAGTAAATGCTAAAGACTAGATGAACAGCACAAGAGATGAAGTTACCAGGCAAAAGGCTTCTTTAAAACACCTGGACACCCCCACGCCCAAACCAGACCTATACATATTCAAACAGTAGATGGATATTCCTATCACTTGACCCCAAAGGCTTTAAAACAAAAGCACAATATGTGTTTAGCATCTGTTAACCCTCATAGTGACTGCAGTGTGTCTCAGGAGGGACAGACACCTTACTACACACCTTTCTTTTCTAGAGCAGTGAACATATCCATGACTGGGTCCACATGAAGAGCCAGCTATCTGCTCTCCTGACTTGGCAAGGACCTATGCAGTCACGTGCATTTAGTGGCCCAGAGGCACTAAGAGTCCAGCTTTTCCAGAGAGCAACATGAGCTCATACACCACTGCTCCATCTGCATAGCAAAGGAACACAAGCTTGTCCAGCTGGCAGGTTCAAGCACCACATCAGCTAAACTGTTCTTCCTTTGTGTCAAAACATTTATTAAACACCGGAAAGTCAACATCACTTACATCTGATTCCCAGCAGTAAGGAAAGGTTAGGCTCCTTGCCCTGAGCTCTCTGGGTAAGAATACTGCACAGTGCTTTCAAGTCAAACAAGCAGTGGGACATTTCCTTGAACAACTGGTCTGCTACAGGCATCTTCTCAGATACTGGCTGCCTGGACTGCTCCACTAGCCTCATCTGCTCCTTCAGGCAGGCATTCTCTTCCATCAGTCTTTGGTTCTTTGTGAAAAGCAAATGGAGAAAAGGGGAAAGTTAGTCTGCAGCATTCACTGTAGCAGAAAGTTTCAAGCCACAAATAGTACAATTCAAGTAATTTCCAAACATATAATCAATATTTCTGTACCCCTCCAAAGAACAGCATACAGACAGCTTTTATATGGCTTTTTCATGTTATCATTACTTAGACATCTTCACCCTTTAAGCTCTCACTTCTTTAGACAGGGGTGGTATGCATTATATATGTGCATGGGAGCCAGGATATTTAAGTATGTAATTAAGCTCATAAAGCCCTACCAAGGGATCTTTTAATCATTCTATAAGGTTCTTCCTGGCTCTGGTGTGGTGAGGGGTTGGCTAACTGGTGCTATTTTACTTACTTCAGAGAGAGTTTTATTCAGCTGCTCTATATGTCTTTCTTTTTCCTCTAGCTCATTTGTCATCTTCTGAATTATCAGCTTTTCTTGTGAAAGCTTCTCTTGCATAGACTGAAATGAATGAAAACACAAGTTAACAATCTTAAAGAATAGCAAATAAAAAAACTGCTGCAATATGGAATCACCTGTTGTCAATTCCCCAGTTTTCAACCAGAGAGTTCAAACTGAGAAATCATGAGATACTGCCAAAGTGGAATTTTCAGGGTGAATTCAGCATGAGCACAGGTGCCTTTACTCTTGAAAGTACTCATATTTATTCCACTACTTGGCTTTTAAATCTGTAGGTATGTCTTTTCAGGTCATCTGGCAAAATTCAGAAAGAGGAATATTCAAGCCATCTTATCTGAATACTAACAATGAATAAAGATTATATAAACTCCTTTCTGTGCTTTCAAACAGAGAGATCTCTTCAGCTGTCACTTGCCACCTGTAAGATTCATCAGTACTGATGAGAAGGCAGAGAGTAGTGAGAGGCAAGACAGGTCCAACACAACATGAAGTTTTTAAAGGCCGGGCCAGTCACAGGAGGTGTTGCAGCATCGTCAAAATTCCCCTGCACATTCAGCTCAACACCACATAAGCAGTGGGGAGTCAGTACTCTGTCATACTCTTTGCAAAACTGGAAAATAATGGTGCTAACATTTACAGACAATGTGGACTGAAAAACCCCCAACACTTTAGTTTCATGGCAGCAGTAAGAATGAGCAGGTAGAACCAGATATGATTACTTGTTTTTAAAACCATTTTTGTACACTTGACCTGCTGCTCTTTTAACCCACAGCATGCCCCTCAAAAGGAAGTGCTGAAGTAATGTGTATCCTAAAGATAAGCTCTTTGAGAAAGCACAGCTACACACACCAGTGCGAGGAAGGAGGCAAAGGAAACACCCTGGGCCAGGAGAGGGCAGGAAATAACTGCTTCAGGCATTTCCTTTGCGTGCATGCAGATGAGCAGAACCTGCAGTGATGTTGAATCATTGCCTTTAGATTTTTATAAACATTATCTACTGAGAAAAACTGCCATTACTAGGTTGGACTGAAGGTCCTTCAAACTCCATCTGTGGTATACAGATGTCATACTTAAGAAGCATGAAGTGAACAGGGCAATACAGTGCCAAAAACACCCTCCCAGCTTCCAAATATCTTCCAATTTTAACAGTCATTGATGAAGACCAAGTTCAGAGACACCCAGTGCTCCAGCTATGATAGATGCATTAGGACTACCACTTACATGTTTCATGTTCATGTCAACAACAGACAAAAAAAGGTTTGACTGTGCAGCCTTCTGGAAGGGGGAAGTGGTAGAGAAGACAGAAATATTAACCTTCCCCAGTGTATTTTCAGAACTACATCTGCCACTAAACTTACATGACTCTGCAAACTAAGCAAAAAATAACTTTTAGAATATTCCAAGCAATGTGCACATATTTAGCTCAAGAATTGCTCCATGTAATGGGAATTACTAGAAGTAGAAATCAGTGTTTATTTTTAAAAGATACACCTAAGATCTATCATTCTCTGTTACCCTCATCTTAAAGCTCAGAAAAAAACCCACATGCTTAACAGCTTGACTGAACATATAGTGCTAAGATTTCCATGTTCCTCACGGTGCTATTAATTCCTCATACTTTACCCTTAATTTTACCATATGCTTTCCAAAGTTACAATTTGGTGGCAATATTCCCAGTCTGGCACAGTTGTGGTTTATTGTGACTGACAAGATTGACAGATGTACCTTGGGTAACATAGGCATTGTACAATCTGACTTACTTCTACTTTCTTTTTTTTGTACCAAAACTGTTAGTTTTGTGATATCTAAATTAATCATGTAAATATGAATTTCTTTTTAGAACACTACTGCCATCTACAATTTTCGTCTTTCTAAAGATGCACTATATATGCAGCACAGCATTTTGCCAAGACCAACAAAAATTTTATTTCCTCTCACTCAGAACAACAAATCAATGAAGTAAAACCATACAAGGAAGATCAAAATAATTTCACCAGGATTATGAGCAAATAGAAACTAATACAGCTTTATACAACTGCTGTCTGAAAATTTGTTTTCAGCTTGCAAGTTAAAACCAGTGAACTGAAATACATTCTCAAGCATAAGTTTACAATGTAGCAGAAGACAGGGAACAAAATGAGATCATTTTAGCAGAAGATAAATTGCATCTCTGTGCTGATAAGGGATTTCAATTTCTAATGACCTAATTTTCAATGCTTCCCAGGTCACAAGTATGGAAAGCCAGGGAGATCAAGGATACACAGAAGCTGCTATAGTCTACAAGTAATTTGAGGGCTGACACCATTTTCAAATCTTATTTTCTGTCCTCATATAAAATACCTCAAGAGGAAAAGTAAGAGAAAAGTCCTGGAGAATAGAACAGTACCCTGTTCACAGACAGTCACAACTATTCAGCATTTCCCAGTCCAGCTCTCTAAAGTCATGTCAGGCTAAGCACACGAAAGCACACTAGTCCCAAGACAAAGGTGATGGTGAGAAAAAGACCAGAAAGTTTAGGAAACATGGACATATTTAGGTTGATGATAATACACCTAGCAAGTTGTGTGTATCTCTGATAAGCACAACATATATGCTGAGTACATATGTAAATAATCTTAACTACAAAAAGGACAGAGAACCTCAAAAAGGTTATGAAGTTCAAGCTGAACTTCTTTTTAATTATGTAACACCTGAAACAACATTTGCCTGTATTACAATTTTTGCACATACCAGTCTGCTCTGTGAAAACATCTCAGTTTGATAAATTCAGTCTTCTTCAAACCTTGAGAAGCTAAATAAGTCAATTTCCTTTTCAGTTAACATACGTTCCTCATGCTGCAACTTAAATTCTCCTACTATATATACTATATCCTACTATAGATATATTTCATACACTGCAATCTAATCAAACAAATATATGATTGTTGACAGGAATCAGGCCTCCTATTTACCATGGCAGAGGGAGACAACTTTTAACAGACAAATGACATTCTAGAGGAGGAATGCAGAAACTAGAGTTTGGCTTCAATATTTGCTGAAAACAGATGTTTGGGTTTTTTAAAATGCTTAGGTTTTTCTATGGCAAGAAATACCTTCCTCTCTAAAAGCTGTATAATGTTTCTTTTTCTCCACAACAAACAGCAGTCACTGAGTAACTTTCAACACTCTGTTACAATCAGATTTATAGAGCTGCACCTGACTCCTAGCTGACAACCTCTGCTGTCTAGAAAAATCTCTGGCTGCAAGCTGGGTGCCCAGCACCCAGCAGGACAGTTAAGGTATCTAAGTGTCAGAAACCAGTCGAACAGGGTGAAGTGAAATAATTTAGAAAGGCACCTGTCTCTTCTAGCAGACTGAACAATAAAGCCCCTAAGCAACATTGCTTTTGTACTTTGGATGATCTGCTAGACCAGCAGGATAAGGATGCGACACAGCAACAGTTTTTCACTTTTTTATGAGTTCCAGTGAAGTGCTAAACCACAGATTCATAATGACTACATCAAGAGCCTGCAAAAGAACATGGGTTGATTACAGTCCATCTGTAAGATTATGTTTTTAGCATTTCTCCCTTCGACTCCTATTCAGAAAGATAAAATAATAAAATTCAACTCTAGCTATGTCATTCTTGTGAGCTAGAAATGCACACAGTAAACAGAAATAAACTCTTCCTTACCTGCATGTCCAAAATCAGTCCAGTTATTTGATTTTGTTGATTGTCTATAATCTAGAATATAAAATTGAGCAATTTAGAAGGCTTGAATCTCTTCAGATTGTTGTCTAAAAACCAGCCTACAGATGTGTAGACATAGATTCTAAATAGCATCTTTAAAAGAAAAAAACAAATGACAAGACAGTTCAACTCTGACAGAACAGAAAATTAATGCAAAATCAATATTCTGAACAGAGACGGCAGGTCTTGAAAAGCCATCTGAATTAGCAACAAATATGTAATTCTTTAGTGAGATATTTATTTCTAAATTAAAGAAAAAAAGTGCAGGACTTAAGGGCAAAGATGCCACCAGCGGATTATTTGCAGACTAACAGACTAACCTTACTGGCTTTCTCATTCTTCTCCTTGAGACTTTCATTCTCACTCTGAAGCTGTTTTGTGTCCAACATAGGAAGCCGAATACCATCTTCCAGGCATTTTTCTACTTTCTGTTGTAAACTGCCATGCAATATGAAAGAAAGATTAAGTGGGCTAATAGAAACCAGAGGGTTGTGTGTTCTAGGAAAAATTTAGAAACTAGCACAATCTTCCCAACCAGAAACCGTACCTAGCAGAATCCAGCCTTAAGTAATTCATGCACCAACAGTGCATGAATAATGCAAAAACTCTAAACTATTCAAGTTGTCATGACACTGACAAGACCAGATTCATGCAGATGAATGCAGGTTTTATGTGCCATACTCTGTGCTGAGTCTCCCAAAAGGCACAGCTCCAGCAGTACCATGTAGGAAGAGAGGGCAGAGAGAAGCAAAGCAAAGCTTTGCAGTGCTCACAGTTGCTCTGTGCTACAGGGGGAGGCAAAGCATAGATCAGAGGCATCTGTGAACCTTCACAGCTTTTAAATCAGATTGTCTCACTGGGGCACATACAACTCCAAGTGGAGTCCAGAATCAGACGCTGTGCCCAGTGCTGGTACCCCATCCATCACACCCTCCGTGACTTGTAATGGGGAGCACAAGGCCATTCCTGCCAGGAATGCTCCCACACAAGGGCATGGCCTTCAGAACCTCCATTGCTCAACTCAACCCATATGTGCAGCTACAGCCTCTGTCTGCTCTCCTTCTCTCAGAAAGGAAATGCACTTTATTAGTGCTAATCTTGCTGTCTAATTTAGAAACCAGAGGTCACCTCAACTATTTGGAGGCTTTCAGAAAAGACAGAATGATCCCTCTCTAGATTAGGCGAGCACGAAGGCCTTCCATTGGTAAGATGGAAACAATGTGTCAACAATTTGGCTGGCAAGGTGTCCCATCTCTCATCATGGAGACCTTTCAGACTCCTGTGGCATGCACCTTTACCCAGTGGAGGGACAACAAACTGCAGGAACATCCACAGATACTTAAAAGTGATTCTTCACTGCTACCCTCTTCCCTTTAATAAAAACAAAAATTGTCTAAGTAGGTCCCCCAATCTATAATAGAACATAGTAACAAAGTCTCTATGTCTTACCTGGGTATTCTTGGATACCTATCCCATTTGTTTTTTCATACTTAGGCAAGTTCAATGAGAACATATTAGCTACAGCTAAATTTTCGTGTAAATACCTGCACCCTCGATGAAAAGGTAAGAAATAGCTGGAATTTCTTGAAATCTTTGACCCTTCCCTGATATACCCATCAGCCAATATCCAGTTTTTCCACAGCTCACAACAGGATCAGTTATTACACAGCCCTACTGACAGCTTCTATACAATGCCCCTTTGACACACGATTTTGATCCATCCTCTATCTGCCAATAGGCTACAATGTCAATGCTGGAGTGTCCCACACCCTTAAAGCCAGATAGCAAAGAATGCCCTAGGCTCACTCTTCTCTAGGCTCACCCTTCTCTGTGGTATTAATGACAACTTGCCACAAAGCAAGTTCTCAAACTCTTACCATAAAAAGTCATTAGCATTGTAATAGATTAAGACTGCAAATAGCATTAGGTCCTGACATCAGGTGGGGAAGCACACCCATTGCAGGGCACAGCCTGAGTAGCTGCTCATACCTCTGCACTGTTGTGACCAGCTCTTTTTCTTTTTTCTTCTGAGACGCCAGCTGTAATTCTCTCTCTCTGCATTGTGACCGGGCCTCTCCAAGCTTCTTTTCCAAATCAGCCATGGTTTCTTGAAGTTGCTTGTTCTTCTCTTCTAGAATTTGCAGCTAACACAAGTTTACATTAGTCAGACACTGTCACACCAGCAGAAGGCCTTGTGTCAGAACACAGCCTTGCAGTGACCTGCTGCATAGTTTCACACCATTGTCACTTATCTGACTGTGAGAAAATCCTAATACCTACAGTGCTTTCTAAAAGATTGAATTACTTCTCTTCTTAAACGTAAGGGTAAAAAAAAAAGAGATTTTGAAACTGTAAAAGATTTGAGAACAGATATTGGGGAGCTTACTTATATCTTTTAAATGTAAAACAAACCTCCCTTTACCTTACCTGTTTAGTCTGCCCTTCTATATCATCCAGTGTTGGAAGGTCAGCCAGGTATTTTTCTAACGTTTCAATTCGTCTTTGTTTTTCTTTGTTTTGCTCAGACTCTTTTTGGCATTTCTTTTTCAGGCTATTAATATATCGGTCTCTGGTTTTAAGCTAGAAGAAAGAAAGAGTACATGCTTTATGATAACAGTAAATAATAAGTTTGGAAGCAGAGGCTCTTAACTCTCCAAGAATTGTATTCTCAGCTGCATGCATTGGGCTAAGAGCAGGAAACAAAACCAAAAACTATTAATCCCAACAGCTTCAAGTTACAGGCCCACATGTGTCCTCAAACTACAGCTGCTTCACCTCTGCCCAGAACAATCCATGTGCCTTATGAACAGAAAACACAAAGTTCAACACTTAAAATACTGTTAATTCTTTCACCCACTGAGATGTTCATATGCAACAAATAATCAGGATACATTTGAGTTTCTCTGGACTAGGAAAACAACTTAAAACATGAGGACCAAGAACTTAACCTACCAAAATTGGAAGCCAAAACCCTGATTTTGATGCAGTCTGACAATCACATCAGAGGATATCAGATCAGAATAGCTGCTTTCTTAAATACCTTTTCTGTAGGCAACTTAATTTTCTATAAGCCTGGAAAAGACTTTTTGTATTATGTTACATTTGTTTATATTCCTGGTACTTCTTTTGCTTTATTACCTAGATCAAAAAAGTGGAAGGAAAGGCAGGGAAAAGGAGTATTTTCCACTGTCCCTCCCTGCCCTCTCTCTCCTCTAGATTTTCTTTGTTCAGTGCACAGAATGGATGGGTGTTAAGGGGCAAATCAGGACTGTGCAGTAAACCAGGGTCCAACCTACAGACCATGCTGCTAACACAAGCACTGCTGCACAGGTCCTCACCACTGCTTGCCAGTTCCTACACAGTGAGCAATCCAGGCAGGAAGAGCTCACAAAGGAGGAAGCAGCAGTATCCAATTTCTGCTCTTCCTGCCTCAGTGAAAAGCATACTGAGGGTTTCAAAGGAAATAGTAAGGAAGAATTTTGAGATGAATTATGCATTCTTCTTTGTCTTCCCACCTGACACTTCACTGTATCACATTGCTTGTATCCCTTAAACCTGATTTAATATAAATTAAGCCCAGTAATTAAAGTAGATGAGGTAACAGAGGCAATGTATCCCTAAAACATTAATTAGGAACCCCTTGGTCAATGGCACATTCCTGCTTGCAATAAAGGAAGGCTGTGAGTACATTCAAAACTACCCCTGGGAATTCCTTACGCCTGCAGAGAAACCCTTTCTCAAAACAGTTCCAAGAACAAAGCTATCTTTGTCTCAGTCTAAAGTCCACTCTGTACACTCTAAGAAAGCTACAAGAGAATCATTCCTGCTAAATAGGCACATACAGGCTGGTAAGTGCATCTCAAAGCTTGAGGGCTACATTTACAAACCACATTAAAAATAAGGATTTAATTTTCACAATATATGTTTTTAAATTATATTTTATTTACATAATAATAAACACTACAAGCTACAAGAATGAACAGCTTTTTTTTTTCCAAAGCTTAACCAATACCTGATTAAAACTGTTACCATGATTACCATTTTACCTAGTATCACTTTCTAGGATATATTCTCTACAACTCCAGATTTATCCATTACCAACGCCTGAAATCATTAATCTTTTTCTATCACAGATAGTTTAATGATCTTTTGAAAATAATTCAGACACCCATATACCGAGTTGCTTTCTAGCAAGTATATGCTGCTGTAACAGTGACAAAAAGAATTCTGGAACAGGGAAGACACTTACTTTCTCCTCCATCTTCTTTTTCTCCTCACTAGATTTGTTTGAAAGTTGTTTCACAATTTCACTGAGTTGCAATTCCTTATTCTCAGCTGCTGCAATCTTTCGCTCAAGCTCCTCGAGGTGGGATGCTGATCTTTCTGAAATGTGAGGTTGCAGTGGTGTGCTCTCATACAGTGGTTGCTTGTGAAAAGAAATAAAATAATCACACAAATGAACACACACACCACTGTACATTCGAACTGCAGAGCAGAAAACAGTCTTGCATTTTTTTTTAGCTGTCAGGAAGGGTGGGGTTTGATTTTTTCAAACATTGAAATACATGACAACAGCATGAGTTTCAGGATTCTGAAGCAAACAGACAAAGAAGCTAGACACCTTTGCACTCATAATAAATGCAAAAAAACATTGTGTGGCTACTTTCCCCCTCAGATTTATGGAAGATGTGTGATCCCAAAATGAATCCCTATAAATGCCAATAAAAAGCATTTTCAAAACAAATCACTACCACTGCTTTATCATAACATCTCCTGGGAAGAAAAACACTTTAAAAATGCTATGAATTTACTGAAGTAAGAGAAACTTCAATCTCAAGATGCTCCTAAAGAAGAACATCAGTACTAGTCAAAGCTTAGGGCTATCACTCAAGGGTGCAGGAACAAGCCTGAGACTAGAGCTACAGTCAGATGGCAGGTCTCCTATCTTCTGTTCTGTATAGCAAAACTTCCATCTCCACTGCTCAGAGACAGACAAGCACAAAATGGAAGTTGGCTGCATGTGGGATCAAAAAGGAGATGCATCCCATTAGGCTTTCAATTTCAAAATTCTTTAAATAAAATAAATTGGTTATCTTTAGAAATACTGTCTTTATAATTTCCTTAACTAGTGACATTCCTTCAGCAAAGTATTAAAATATTAAAACATTCATTAAACTAGATTTGCTTTTATAAATTTGTCTTATAGAAGGCAAGCAGAAAATCAAATACAAATCAAGCAGAAACACAAATACATTATAAACTTTCAAACTTCTTTAAATTATGAAAGATGAATGCATCTGCTGCTTTATTTGAAGAATAACATACTAAGATATGAGCATTAAAATTTCAGTTTCTTCAATATTGTTTCCTTTGTTTCTCTGGGTTTTTTGTTTGCATCTTCTCTTCCTCCCTCCCACCCCCCCCCCCCCCCAAAAAAAAATCTTAACCTACAAATTAGGTTAAGATTAAATTTGGTTAAACCCTTAAATTTCAAAGTATTTTGCAAAAGACAATCTGGAAGCAACAAAAGCCTAGACATTCCCAGATGTTTCAAAAGTCTCTGTACACATAACTCCAACTGAGGCTCCACTTGAATTTCTCTGCTGTCACACAAGCCACAGTCTCACCTGATGTACATGTACAGCTGTGTTATTCAAAATACACAAATAATGTCATGCTGAAGTACCCTAGCTGAGATCCTAATGTAGTGTTTGTGACAGAAGAAGATAACATAATAAAAGAGGGAGAGAAAAGCTATTTTTCTGCATATCTGCCTTTAACAATCCTTTGCTGCATTGCCTTTTAGATATGCCAAGGCCTGGAGATGAAATCTGTGTTCTCACACTGATCTGCATTTCTTGGTGAACCTTTGCTACCTCATCCTTATGCTACTTGATACCTGTGCTAGGTAGATGAAACGTAGGACAAGTATTCTCCAAATACCACCAGACATTCCCTTTCAGACTAAGTGCTCCCTAGGCGTACTAGCCCATATCCTTTTCAGGTTCTTGTCAAAAGGTATTCCACCAGTCTGCCTTCTCATATCTCCTCCATCAGTTCAATAAAATCATAAAATCTAGCCATCTAACCAGGAGGGCAGTACCTCCTCCTCTTCAGCAAACCTCTCATTAGATATTTTCAGATACTCTCCTATTAAACTATTTTTTCTCCTATCTCCCTGTAGGTCTACCATACCTGCATGCTGTTAAACTCT
Source organism: Vidua macroura (assembly GCF_024509145.1). Taxonomy (NCBI): domain Eukaryota; kingdom Metazoa; phylum Chordata; class Aves; order Passeriformes; family Viduidae; genus Vidua; species Vidua macroura. The sequence goes on along the minus strand of NC_071573.1, from coordinate 65,944,032 downwards.
TGCTCTTATAGTGTCACAATTCTTCATTGCTATCTTATTTTTATCAGATTTCAAGTATGTACAGGATTTTAACAAAACTTAGATTTCTGCAAATATAAGGTACACTACAATACTTAGAGGACGTTTTCTCTACACAATTTGCAGCTATGCAATTACACAGCCATCAATAATCATAAAAGCTCTACACTCTGGCCTGCAGAAAAATGTGAACATGCTTTTAGGTGCCAGGTACCCGGGCAGTGGAAAGCTTTGCTGAAAGAAAAGTATTCATCTTACCTGTAAGTTAGTCAGGTATGGTTCTTCGCAGTTCACAAGATGGCTCAGTCTTGCATGTTGAGCTCGTATTTCATTCTCCCTTATCTTCTGATGTAAACTGTTAATTTGCTGATTCTGCCTGTAATACACAAATTTAAATTCAGAAAAAAAAAAAAAAAAAGGAATGGAACAGAGATTAGAAAAACAGAGATCTTAAGACTTATACTGAAGAATATATTAACAATGGTATTCAACTGTCCAGGATCTACACTAGCTGTGGGCTTCTTCCCACTGCAACAAGACTGCAAGTGTAGAAATACAATTTGAAAAATCTTAACAATTTTGTGTGGGTTGAGGAAGGCTTCTGTTGCCATCTTCTGCCAGGGTTGGAAGTATAAGCAGGGAAAAGCATACAGAAAGCAGAACAAAACCAAACAAAAATGGCACTTTCATTTCACTTGGACTTCTCCTGCTTGGCCCCTCTCTTTACCAGAGCTGACTTCTGACAAAAGTTGAAGAGATTTACAAATCAAAGGGAGCAGAAAGAACTTAAGAAAATATAAGATAGTCAGCACAGCTTCCCTACAAGGTCTTGCTGTTTGCTTTCCTTAAGACTTTTTCAATCAACTGCTTTACATAAGATGTACCTTCCCCTGGGGTAAAGTACTGTGTGCTAGCACAAGTACCACGCACCAGCTGCTTGGCCAGTGCACAGCAGGAACAGTATCAGCATTGTGTCATTATTTAATTATAACACAAATCATATCACTGCTTAAATCATGACTGCATTTGAACTAGGTAGGACTGCAGGGCAAACACCTGCCAGGTCCCCCAGCACAAGTCACAGCCCCATGAGCTGTGCAGTAACTCTCCATGGAGCAATAGGCACCTCAAAACCTGACCCCGGAGTGGAGCTGTCAGCACCCACCAGAAACATACAGAGACCTTCTCAATAAACTTAAAACCAATTTTGTGTACTCTGTTATTCTTCCTTCTTTTTTATTCTAGGATATATTTGCACGCAAGCATGAAATTTTTTTTCTCGAAGTTCCATCTCTAAGCATGGAGCATGACTGGCTTTTCTGAAAACGATGACGCTGAACCCAGGTGACTAAACCCAATATTCAGAGGAGATAAACAGCAAATATAGGTTAACTTCAAGAGAAAAGACCTGCTTATGCACACACTGGAAAAGCAAATCCTGCAAAGTATACAGAAAACATAAAAATCTGTTGCTTTTTTTAAAATTTGGAAGGGTTGTGTTTAGGAAGAGCATCTTGGGAACATTAGCAGGTGTTCACAAAATATGCATTATATACGCTATAAACTAACATGAAATATGTATTAGTTGAAAAGATGCCAACTGCAAATTTTAATAGGATGCCAAAACCGAGCTGAAGGGACCATTTTAGCTACTCACATTCTTCTGGCTAGTCATCAGCCAACTGTATCCCTATTATTTGGTTTACAAGAGCAAGATCATATTTTAAAAATATTGAATATAGTAGAAGTTATTTCTCAGCCAGATGTGTTGAAGAAAACATAGTAAGAACATTTTTTTTTCTGTTTCCCTATTTTTATAGCTATAAAGGACAGCAATGAATGGAAAACCAGTATAAGTTGCCATTTGTTGATACCTTAGAACAATTTATTCAACATGAATGAATAAGGAGAGAGCAAGTGAATGTATTTATGCGACTCCATAGAAAGTCTTAAAATATTTTGTATCAGCTGAGATGATTTTGAGGCTTCCCTGTTCCCTCTACTATCTAGATTGAACAAGCTTGTACAAATACAAAAGGAGTATGTGACATCAGAGGACTGTGTACAATTCTGGTTGTCATCTGTAAGATGGCACTACAAACAAAAAGCTTCCAACTTATTTTGGAAGATTAGGTAAAGGAATATACTCTTAACTTGTAAGAGACCTTATAAAAGCCCAAGAATGCGTATAATCATATGAGAAAATATGAAGTCTCAATAACTTCTGTGCATGCCTGGTCACAGAGAACAAAATTATTTAGTATGACTTATCCAAACCTATGAACTGAAGCAAATTTTCATTTTTTATCACCTTATTACTTCCTAGACAGATCTATTAAAATGTCATTGTTTTAAAATTATTTATGTGTTTCAAAATGATTTATCCACTTGTCACATACTCCTTGAAAGCACTATATGATTTTCTGTTTATGGCTGATTGTAATTTAGCAGTGCCTTCCTTCCCAGGCAGGATTTCAAGAGTCTGAACACTACAGCCTAGAGAATATGTTTTAAAATATTTTTGAACTACATTACCATATTTCTTTTCATAATCCTTTCCCTACCCTACCAAATCCCTATTGCACAAAAGGTGAGACAAGTTAATCCAAGATGAGACAGAATATAGAATTTAAATAGCTTGCTTTTCACTCTGCAAAGCATGAAACTCTCCATCATTATATAACCTCGCCAACAAAACACACTCTAGAAATGTTTTAAAGATGTGTAGACCCCACAACTTCTTCACATAACTAACTGCCTCTGTGAAAACAACATTAACCTCATGGCACCCAGAAACAATCATTTTTGCTGCATAACCAGAGACTCTGAGCTTTATTTAAAGGGAATTTAGAAAGTTCAGTTACTCTCAAAAACACAGGTTGCCTATTACAGTGGGAACACTGTCCCCAGAAGCCTATTAGCAATCTAGCAGCACAGCACTTTAAAAAACAAAACCAAATACAATCAGCATTTAGCATTTAGGTGCCTCCAAGCTTCTGTCAAGCTTCTCAACCTTTAGGGCTTCCAGAAGCCATCTGAGTACAAGTGGGCACAGGTTGTGGCCTGAGCTCTGGGCATGGGGGAATCTGACAGGAATCCAGACTTCAGTGCACAGAAACCAGACCCCAACCTCACACATCTGGGTTCAGTGAAAATACTGCACCTAGGCACCATGGAAACTGTTTTCCTTCACAACGTCCTTATTTTTTTTCCCCATAAGTGAGTGTTACAATTTTATGCTGACAGCAAAGGAAGAGTTACTGGTGTACTATGTCAGTGTCATGGCACTTTTCACATGGTTTCATTTAGCCCCTTTGTCCAAATGCAAAAATCACTACTTTACTTAAAAGTGTCTGCCTTGACACATCCCTTCTCCTTAGACTAAGGTAGAAGAGAACAGGAGGCAAGACCCTGATCCAAAGTCCAAAGGGACTCAGAGCTGAGAATTTTGTTTAAAAAGAAAATAAATAAAAGTTTAAAAATGAAAAGAAATTAGAAAAGGCAGGAATAAAAACCATCCTTTTGGAAGGAACATTTTAGTGTTCCTTACTTAAACTGATCTTCCAGAAGGAAATGGCATTAAAAGATACATAAACTGTAAATATTCTGTCCAATCAATTAATACAAACATGAGACTAGTAACATTGTTTCCACAAACACTTCTGACACAAACCTTTCCAGCTGTCTCTCAAGGTGTAAAATTCCAGAAACTGGGGATGGCAGTGAAGAAACAGGCAAAAAGAGAATCTAAACTCCTCTCAAGGTAGGAAAAGACTGCCTGGTACACAGAAGACTGTCACAGTTACCCACAGAAGAGGTCTGCACTGAGGACATCTTGTCTTTTTCTTCAGGTATAATGATTTAAGTGTTTTTTTTCCCTTCAGAAGCTACCTGCTTACTCCACAGAAGTGACAGGTTATCCAACATACAAGACTAAGTGGTGACTATGTGCTGCTCTGTGGTCTCCTGAACCAGCTTTTATATCCCAGTTCCCACATGTTAGCTATTCTAGCTAGATTATTTACAGATAACTGTATCATTTTTAAGAAGTAATGACTTTGGCTTATTTCCAGGTCTTATAAACATGTATTTTGCTCCCTTTTCTTCCATTACCTTCAAGATTCTTTATTTCTGTAAATAAAATTTCAAGGCTTCAGTCATGTTTCACTATTTCAAATCAATGACATTTTGTTAGGAAGGAAAAGTTAAAAACCTGTCATGGCAGATTGTTCCATTCTCTCACCTCTCCCAGAATTACCAACTACCACCCCTACATGAACTCCTAACACTAGAGATTAGGCTATCAAAGATGCTGATTCTGTGTAACTATCTCCTTGGCATTTAAGTGGAGTAGTAATTCCTTACTTGTCTTTCTGCCTGCTAGAGATACTTCCATTCGTAATTCCCCCATCCTGTGACTCTACTTACAAATTCTAGACTTACAGTCTAGAATTCAGAGGAAAACTTCTACTGCTACTTGACCCTAACTTAATCTATTGATTAAGCAAAAAGAAAGTTGGAACCATAACCATGAAGCATCAATGGAAAGAGAGGGGGGTCTCTATTTTGATTCAATTGCAGTTCTGTCCTTTAGCTCAAACAATCCCCTTTGAAAATTCAAGTCAGCACAGAGGATGTGATAGCAGAGAAAAGCACTTAGCTCAATGTGCACAAGCCTGGACTGTCTTCAGAGACCAGCATTAATAAACTGCTTAATATACAAACTGCTTCTCCTTAAGCCTCAAAAATATTTGTATGACATAACTGACATTCACGTAATTTTCTCACATTCACAAAGGACAAGTGTGGGCACATGCTTATACAGATACTCACATATGCATTTATCTGGAAATAAACTGTATTTCTCAAATCTGAGACCAGCTCACCCATTTTCCATAAGCCCATCGTACCCCTTACTTTAACACGAAAGAGCCTTTAGAAACCCACATCTACCAGAGAAGCACTTCGTCACCCCAACTTCTAAGTTATTTTTCTTAACTTTAATTTTTAAATTAGCGTAAATCTAAGTTCCACACTCCAAGTCAAGGTAAGATCAGTATCTTCAAACAATTCAGGGACTTCAGAACAGAGCTTCCTCCACCACAGCAGGGACACTGGTAAGTTCTTAGAAACCAAATGATAATTGATGCTTACCGTCAAAAGTCACAAGTTAACAAGAATTTGCTGCTTTAGGTGAAAATGTCTGAGCAGATTTCTTCAGAATCAGGATACAAGGTAAAATACAACATGGATCTCTCTGAATTACAGGTATTAAATTTATTCCATACTGCAGCCGGAGGTACGCTGCTTTGTTTTGTTGCTTAAGAAGTTGGATGCAAATTTTTATATCCCTTTGTTTTAGAGGCATGATCTCTTGGGACCAGAAGTCCAAACGTGCAGAGTACTGATAGGGAAAGAGATCCTTAGTACACAAAGTCCTAAAAACAATGTGAATAAGTTTTCCGGAATTTGGAAGATAATGCCAAAGAACACCAACATCAGCAAAGCTTATGAAAAAAGATCTCAAATTTCCTATGCAATAAAGTCTCCTTTTTTTGTGAAATGGTTGTAAGTGAACCTTTCTTCCAGTCAAAGCAGAACTTATCTTGAAGGAAAGAGGGGAACACTACCTTTGGGAGTCAAGACATGATTTCTGATCTGTATGGATTGGTTTTCCCTGGTATTTTTGAATGACTTTTCTGAATTGCATGAAGTTTGAAATGGGGGTGAGGAATGAGAGGGACACAGACACAAATGTCACTTTGGAGAGAGGACTGCACTCTCCCTCCCATGGTGGGAGCTCTTCAACTTCTGTAGTCTCCTGCCAGGACAAACACAGAGAAACTCTTGCACCTCCCCTGTAGTTCTCTGCCAAATACTAGGACTTCCTACAAATATTTAAATCCTTGGAGTATGAAATGGTTTAGCACCAGTTCCACAGAGAAGTATCTGGGACTGCAGCTGACCAAAACTCCCCAATGTTGTACTGCAAAAAGCAAACACCACACAACCACGGCTAGTGAGAGACGAGCGCTCAGCCAGAGGGAGGCCTCAATGGCCAGTCTGGACACTTCAGGGAAGATGAGCTCATCAGCTGGAGAGATCTCAAAGAATAACAAAATTGATTACTAAAAAACGTTACCTAGGAGAAAAGACTAAGTCATATCAGGAAAAATTTTCTAACATTTGAGCTAATTAATCACCAAACTGCCCAACCCAGAAAGGCTGTAGAATACCTGGTATTGCACATACAACAGTGTAAAGCATCTAGTGACAGTACTACTGCTTGCCTTCCCTAGGGCCTGGCAGTTGGGTTAAATAGGTCCTTTCTAGCCCTACATCCTCTCATTATTGCCAAGATTTAGGCTATTAGATGAAAACTCATTTCATCAATGTAACTAGCATTCAGATCTGGAAAAGTGACCTTTTAAAACAGCTAAAATAATTACTCTGTAACAAAACCTTTCAGAACGTTTACCAGCTCAAGACATACAGAAGTCTCATCCACAAGTTACCTGGGTGATCGGTGATACTGGAAAAAGATAAAGGCATCCTTTTCATGCTTTTATTGGAAACAAAGTGTATTTTACACAGCAAAGCAGTCTGAGGAGCTTCCTTGCAGCTCCACTCCCTGCACAGGGCTCCCTGTTATACACACATGCACTCACCACATGGGCAGTATAAAGCTTCAGGTTCCTCAAAAATGGCATCAAATTATCATTCAGGTGGATATGCTAATGCTGCAGATCTTAACAAGCCAGTCGAAATTAAAAGAGTTACAGCTTTATACTAGCATTAAAATGAGCACTGTCAGAGCATATACAGCTTCATGTCATCTACTGAAGTCAGGACAATTTGATACAAGGAGAAGAAAATCTACTCCTCTTGTCTCAGTGAAAGCATCTAATCCTAATTCAGATATGGATTTAAAAGTTAATGATTTAGCAAGTGCTTTTGGAATGTACATGTTGTTACAGTCTGAGGGATAACAGTTATTCACTAAAATTGTACTTCCAAATCTACCTTTCCTTAAAAAGTTGTTCAAATGCTCTTATGCTGTCTGCAAGAGAACACTGCATGCACAAGTGTTATTCTCAGCAGCTTGTATCATATGTCCAGATATCTGGCATTTATTCACATACCTACCACATGCAGCCCCTGCTACACAAACTCTGCCAGGACCACACTAGAGACATCTACAGTGGCAGGTCAGCCTCAAGAGGCATTCAGCATCGCACCAAACATTTTCAATGCACATTCAGTGCATTCACTTGCAATTCCAGTGCTGTTAATGTACTGAACAGAGGAGCAATGTGAAGAATTAAAATGTGACGCTGTGATTTTCTAAACCAATGCAAACACTGCTGGCTCCCTCTGGCGCTAAATATAATGCAGTGTTATATACTACACTGCCAGAGAAATAAGGCAATGATATAATCCAATTATTTAGTACAGCAGGTGACAGACATTACAGTAGTGTGTGTTGCAGCAAGTACTGTTGCAGCAGGAAATTTCCTCTTACAGTCTAAATCCTTAAGTCCTCATTCATGGCCTGTGCAACAGTTCTTATGTGGAAAAAACATGAGACACACCTTAAAGAAGTGCCACTGTGTTCTGGTACACACACAGAGCAGACTCGCTTTCTTGCACCATGTTTTCACTTCCTGAAAGTAGAATCTTCCCCTCATTTTCTTAAGAGTAGACTTAAAAAGCATTTCTGGTTTCTACTTATTAAATTGGCAGGGACTCCTAGAGTAGTTTTAAAAAGCAAACCAAAACCACTTTTAAACCCATTCATTTCTTCTGTGTACTACTTAAATAATTGCTTTACAGACTACACAAAATACATCAATTTAATTTATCTATTACTAAATCTGCTGTTCAACACAGCATACAGATCAAAATCAAGGTACTTGTTCTATTCTCAGGCTCAAGTGGCTCTTTGGGATTTTAAAAACTCAAAAATGCTTGCATTTCTAGTGATACACCAAAGTATCCAAATTCACACTGTTAAGCATTACTCCTTAAATTGTTTTTGTAACTATTAGAAACTTACTTGCTACTATTCCTATCTGGTAGCTTTCCAATGCAAAAGAAGGAAATTTAATAATCTAATCTGAAAGGGCTGATTTTTTTTTTTTTTTGCCTTTTATCTTTTTGTAGAGAAGTTGTAGAAAAGCAGGCAGCAGCATGTGTCACTTTCCTTCCGCTCTTCCTCCCTTTTTTAACAAGATAAAAGTACAACAGCCTGAAGATACTACCCTGTACCGAGCATCCACTTCCTACTTATCAACTGATTTAAGCACTGCTATGAAGAATAAGGTGTGTGATGTTAATCTCCTCCACTTCCTCAAGAAGTGGGACACTAGTACAATTCCCAACAAAAGAGTGTTTAACCTTAAACAAAAAGGTTAATGACCCTGTGCGTGAAAGGGAGGCTGGTGACACGGGCAAGAGGGAGGTGTTCCTGTGTACCTCTTTCCATGCAGCTGCTCCTTGTTTGCCAGCAGCAAACAGCTGGGTCTGGGGCACCATGCCAGCTGCTGTCCCATTCCTCTGGCTACCAGGCAGCAGGAGGCTAACCCATCTCTCCTGAGCTTCTGTCCCCTCACCTACCAGTTTGTAAATTCAGCATATGACTTAAGGAGACTACACCTTCTAAAACTCCATGAAAACCACATGTACAAAGGGCCCTCTCAGCAACCTCCTACCTAACCTCATTCAACAAATTACTTTCTTTTCTCTTTCCCCAAAGCAAAAATTCTGTAATTTAACTACCACAATGTTGAATTAACTACACTTTAGCAAACTTTATGTTTTTAATTCTAGGTCACTGTTCCCAAAGAAATTCAAACTCTGAAAAGAAGTTTAAATTAAGCTCAGGAAGACCAAGACCTGGAATACGTAGGTTTACTCCCAAACACCATTCTGAAGCTCAGTGCAAGAAGGACCTTTGTTCCCATGTGCTAAATACAGGTAATACCACATTTTCACTTAGTGCTGCTTTGTGCCTTGAAGAAAGGTAGTTTTCACACTTAAGCCTTATTAACACCCCATCTAATAAGAAATGTAACACTAGTGCTTTTTAATGGAGTTCTATTTCAAGGTTTTTGCATAGCAGATACATACCATTTTATTCATGAGTGAAACCAAAGTATTTTTATTCATCACAGAAAGCACTACCTCTTCTTAAAAAAAAACAAACTGAAAATGAACAATCTGTCGTTAAAACTTTGTAAATATGCAACATCGATTTGTACTAATCTTGAAAATACAAATCCACTGATGTTTCTATTTCATTTTCAGGCAAATATTTTGCTCAAATGGAAATTTAATATTCAAAGAAGAGCCTGTTCTGTGATGCATTGTTACACTGCATTATTACAAATTACAATATTTAACACCAAGTATCTACTTCAATAGGTATCACTAAGTGGTCTGTTCCAGTTCAATAACTTCCAAACTGTATTTTGCCTTTTCGGCTGAATGAAAAGAAATTATCTAAATGGACTTCTGGTGAGAAATCCTGAAAGAACTGTATTCATTATCAGAAAGTCACACAAAGAAATTACTTGTACGAAAAAGAACCAGCACACCGTCACTGGGTATCAAGAAATAGCTTTTCTTCCTCCACATGGACAGGCAGCCAGGCTGCAAACAGTTGCTTCAGAAACTTCTCCCGTGACTGTAAACACACTTTTAGCGTGAGAGGAGCAACACAACTGTATTTTTAGCTGCCAGTGTGTAACAAGCCTTCATGCAGAGTGCATAGGATGATAAGCCCAGCACAGGCACTGAAGACCACCCCAGCCATCATGAGCAATGCACTCACAAACACTGCTGACAGCCTGGGCCCCAGGAGGTGGGGCAGGTTTGCTACTGCAGCATTACTACTGACATAGCAAGCCTGAAAAAAATCCACTGTAATTTAGATGGCCTTTAAGCAGCTGACAGAAGGCTCTGACAGAGGAGATATAAACAACAGCTAAAGATGTTTCCATTTTAACTTCTTACCCCCATGAGAGATCACCACCTCCGCAGGAGAGCTGGTGGAGAGGGATGGTGAGCCCATGCCTCGGTTCCTAACTGTTCCCACCTTTGCTGCAGCAGCAGGTAAACACACACTAACATCCTACGTCCAACTGGGGAACCCAATGCCAACTTCCATCGCTGAAAAACCACCACAGGTACTGGCCAGAGTGCTAAGGGGCAGAAACACCTTCAACCACTGCAATTCCTCATTCTGTTGCAATAGAGGAATTAACAGATCTTGCACAAGAATAATCCTCCTGGTACTAGAAACCGTGAGTTTGGGCAGTGAGTTGCTATTAAGGCCCATTCAGATTGACAGGAATTTTAATATGAGGTTATATATTTATTGACATAAAGATTCTGGATTTAATGATTTAATTTTTTTTTATCAGAACAATTTGTATGAGGACTTGAATAGGATTTTACTGCTGAGTATTACTACAAAGTCCGTTTCTCAAAGCTTTATCTACTGGCTTCAAATGTATTGCATTTCTGTACTTGTGATGGAAAAGAAAATCAGCACAATGCAGCTGACCAATTTTCATCTTGGAAGTCACTTCCAAGACCTTACAAACAGAAAGATGTCCTATACAAACCTGTAGCTTGGTAAGAAGCTAAGAGGGGAACCTGACAGCAGAAGTGGCTGTCTCACTGTTCCTTTTCCACTCCAGAGGCATTAAACCTCCTAAATACATTCCAACCTTGTGTAAGACTTTAGGCCAGCTGGCAGTCTTCTCTCCCAGCAGGATTAGCTCCTACATACTTGTGCATAAATAGTGGCTGGACTGAAACCTAACAACTTAACTAAGTAAGTAGATGTCCTGAAAGCCAGCTTTTACACTGTAGCTTTTACTTCATCGAATCTAATTAATGCAGCAGGAGCTGGGTACTTACCTATCAATCACAAATTCTTTCTGTCTTAGCAGCCCTTCTTTAATTTTCATTAGAGATTCCCAGTTGCTGGAGTCCTGATAACTGGTAGCTGGGTAACTTGAACGAGATGTTCCAGGTGAAACCTGCATAAAATAATTGTAGGATTAGGCCCCAAAATAGTAAAAGTAAATAATGTCCTACATATTACGGCATTTACAAAATAGTTTGCTCTTACAGAGACCTAAGGACTGTTTTTCAGTTTAATTCAGATTTGCTTTGTATAAAACAACTGGATTTATAAGCAAATTTCTGGAAACACACTTCAGCCCAGTGTCACTGATTTTATCATTTCTCTACTGAACAATTCATAGCTCTGAAAGCAGTTTGGAATGAAAAGCTCATTTAGAATTAACTACATCATCAAGAGGAGGACCACAGAGTGCTCATATCCTGTTGCAATCCTTGTGGCACTTCAAGTAACAGGGCTGGGTAACTTCAGGCCGGCTGGTAATGGCAGGTAACAGTTGCCACTGTTCAATTCCCACCTGTAAGGTTGCTTTACAGAGAAAGAGAATTTCCCTTGATTTTGTTTTGTGTGCACTTAAAATACAGAATATGGGAACGTAATTCTAGCTAAATTCTAAGAGAATAAAACTCTCACAAGTAACAGGTTTCAGGCTTTCTATTAGTTTTCACAAAAGCCAGGCTTCATGGCTTGCAACAAACTGAGGGTAACTAAATATGAACCAACAACATCATGGTTTGGAAGAAAGGTAAAAAAAACGGAGACATTTAATCAAGAAAGCATTTATTACAAATTTATTACAAATATTTGCATCAGGAATTCATGTAAGGGAAGGTTTAAACTAAAACTTCTGAGATCAAACTGAAGGATCCCAGCATCAGCTGCTGAGGTATCATTTAATCTTTCACCAGTTTTTTGAATCACTGAAAAAAGAAAACTTTTTATTATCTGAGAGGCATCCTGGACAATGCTGTCTTTCTATGTTTTTGAAAAAGAGCAGAAGGAAAAAAAGTGAAAACATAGCTTTTAAAAACAAACAACTTTAGGCTATTTTTTCTTTTATAGCTCCAAAATGTTTTAAATTTCATCTGAAATTACAACAAACTGTATTAAGACCAAGACATATGATCAACAATTAAAGTAAGTTAAAAAATTGTCAAGCACTCCATGCTTCTGGTCAAAGTTTTACTGTGAATTATAACACTGAATGGAAAGAATTCACCCTTAAACCCCAATACCATGAGGTACTAAAGTCAGAAGCCAATTCCTTCCAACTGTAATCTCTTCTGTAACTTTAAAAAGTATTTCTTCCCTTTCAGTCTAGGTCAGTTCAATCCCCAGCTTGCCCACTGATGTGTTTCTGCACATTTATTCTCTTTTAATTTATAACCTAAAACCAGATAAGATGACAAGACTTACCATTTCTAAAAATCTTTCAAGACTGGAAGACTCCCACCTCACCCCCCATCCCCCCCCAGGTCCAATTTATCTGCTTCAGGGATATTTCTTTTGCTTAACAAACTGGATAGCTTCAATAGTAAGATCAGTTATGAATGATTAAAAAAACAAACAAAAACCAACCACAAAAGCCATCAACCGTTCTACACATTAAATACTGTATGCCAATTAAAAACAAAATCTAAACTGATGATTTAAAGTTTTTGGTTTTTGGTTTTTTTTTTTTTTTTTTTGGTTTGTTTGTTTGGGCACTGATCTAATAAACTCAGGAAAGACACCTAGTCATGATTCTTCCTGTAAGTAACACATATGTAGAGTCTATATGGCTTACAAAACCTGAAGTTTATTTTGCCTGGTTTGCTCCATCCAGACCACATCACTTCAAAGTTGTCTTTGGTGCTTACAGAATACCTTGGGATTCTCACATACTGTTCTGTATTAGTTATACATATGACTGGCTGAATTGAAAGTCACCAGCACAAACCTATTCCAGTGAAAGTCTCTCTTAGTGACCCATGTCATATCATGCAGTACAAAGTGACAACATCAGGAACTATCACTGGACTTCATGTTATGCATTTTTTTCCTTGGCTTTTCCCACTGTAGTGCTGATGAATGCTTTCCTACATCCACCTCAACACCATTACATTACAGTCAAAAGAGAAGAAAGAAACAATTCCTTATTGCAGCTGGGATTTGATCTTTACTTTTCAGAGCCAGAATTTCTTTCTCTACTCAAGAGAAAACTCAGAAGCATTTGACATGACAAATAGGAAATATATGGCTTTATAAAGCCAAACCAATTTATTGAGCATGATTAATTTTGTCTTTAAAACTGAACTATAAAAATGAAGAGATTAAAGACAGCAATTTAAATACAAACCTATCTTAAGAATGAACACATTCTGGAAGTCACTGGTGGTTTCTTTAGGAGAATTCTTCAATGCATACCCCTTATTTCAATCCAGCACCTCTGCAAACATTAATTTGCAATGAGGTTGGAAAAAAAACCCTTCAAATTTGGTACAGTAAATAATTATACAAGTGAAATACTTTAGCTGCTCAAAAGCAATGCAAAAAGTTTTGCAAAGTTAAGAACAGATATTTTGTAAATTATATGCCAACAATAGTGTGTTAGTTTGGGAGTTTTATTAAATCTAAAACATAAGGCCTCCATAGATTACTCACTGAGATGCTTTAACTTTGGAATATACCCAATCCTATGGAGTATATACATGCTGCATACACATATGTAACAACAAATAAAATATTACTTTGTATTAAGATTGTGTGCTTCATTTTTTCACTCTGAACAAATGAAAACAGAAACAAAAATGTTTGATTCTGATATCATGTTTCATCCAATTAAAAAAAAAAAAAAGAAAAAGAATATACTAAAAATACTTCTTAGCACTTCCCAAAATAACAAGACACTTCACTCATTTATGAGCACATGGTGTTGACTACTACAAACAGATTTCTAGCTGCTTTGAATTGTGTGGTAACACACAGGCAGTCCCCTTACGTTTGAGTATCTTGTCTCCTAAGGATATCAAACCAAATAGTGAGACCAGATACACTTCCAGGAGTCATTTTTAGAAAGCCATCCACAACTTCAAGCCCTTAACTTGAATCATCCACAACTACAAAACAAAATACCATCTGGAAACATACAGCATTCTTTTCTATCTGTCCTACAAAATACAACTATTTTTGTCACCTGGCACCTCTTCTGAGAGTATCAGCCTTGTCCTGAGAACATGTGTTCAGTTAGAACAGTATCCTTTGCCCAGTGACATCCAAAGGTCCTCACTAGCTTGTTTTGTGACAGAGGCTTGGCAAACCTTCAAGTCACTGTTGAGGCAAAGTCAGCTGCTGGGGGAAAAAAATAAAATAAGAAATCTTTGCTGTACTAACCTAGATACTTACTGCTGGAACAGACATTGCTGACTGATAGTTTCATGCTTTTTATCAGTGGTAAAACAATTTTTCTGTGGACAGAGTGTAACAACATTTAGATAACTTAAGTCAAATATGGCTGGGTTTTTAATTGTGCTAATTAAAATTATCTTCTCAAACATGCCCATAGTTTCTGCCTGAAGCAGATCAGGGTCTCAGCACACAAAGTAGCCCAGCATTCCATGTGTAACATGCTGTATCATGTCAAATGATGTCATTTACTACATCACAAAATAAAGGTGAAGTCTGAAAATGTCAATATAATACTTAATCTCAAAAAAATCTCAAAAAAAAAAAAAAAAAACCAACCAAAAAAACCCCACCAAAACCCAAACAAATCTCCCCAAAACCCCAATCAATTTGAAAGGTTTTTTTTTTCATTAAAGCTGCAACTTAAATAATTTAGTGCTGTCCATACTACAACTGCAAATTTTCACAGTCCATTACTAACAACTAGCAGAGCACCAAGAAGTATGCCAGGTGAGTGAGTCCTTCTGGACAACTGCTTACACTGCCCTACACTATCATAAACTCCTGTCCATAGGGATCATTCTTCTCTTGCTGCATTTAACAGGCTTTACTCAACAGAAAGAGAATTCCTTGCATCCACAGCTAATCCAAGGTAAAGAATCAACACAAGCAATGTTAGCAGGAGCTAAGGATTCCTTTTTTGACTGACAGTTGAGGACATAAATATGGGTGACTGCTCAGGCTGTGCCTCAGGGACATCACTGCATGGATAATGCGGGAGAAAGAAGAGGTAGATATGGCAGCAGCAAGCCCAAATGCACTCTTGTCACAGACATGCCTCCTGCCTATGGGTGACCTGTGATGGGATAAGGTTTAAATCTGCACAGGCAGAGCAGCAGTCACTGAGGAGCTCTGTAACTGCTCCCCACCCTGGGTAAGGAAAAACGATTCACCCATCCCTTCCTCCCCACACAGATTTCTTCCTAACATCAGTTTCAGGTCAGAACAGCTCCCATAATTTAGACAATCTCAAATTCATCCCTTTTCAGGTGAAATATGACAGGGATGGTGGCTGTCACAGAGGAAAAGCTACAGAAGGATGCAACCATGGAATAAGGCCCTAATTTTGAGGAACAGTTTATAGAGAAAGGCTGTCCCTTGCAGAAATGCACTATAAACACAGCTACAAAGCTGAATCCTCCACACTGTAACAGATTCTGAGCTGGGCAGAAAAAAGACTACAGACAAGAATTCATTATTTGTGCTATCTGCATCTCACCACCTACTGCTCTACTCTGTTCCATCTTTGCCTTTTAGGGAAGATAGTGTTTCTGCTCAGCAGGATATAATCACTACAATTCTTGGCAGCAACACCTAGGCTGTATCACATTTTGCCTATGCTTTCACAAATTTCCAGCAGTCACGGGGGAAAGAACATCTAATCATGCCCTTGCACTTTTATTCCAGCCGTGGTATGTGGTGTTCTTTGGGGAATTTCTTTAATGTGGAAAACATCATTAAAATCAACATTGAAACACCATCAAATGTTGAGGGACTCAAAAATACAGGTGTATTGTACAGAGGTTAGCACTGCCAACAGCAAAATAAAAATCAATAAGGTTTGAAAAAAAATCCCAAACACATACTTTATATAAACATGCAGCCTGCAAAGCAGTTGATATAAGAGAGACCACAACTAGCAGGCAAAATACACTTGACAGGAGTTGACAATTTAACCTGCCTGAAAATCAGCTTAATGCAAGTCAGGATTGCCTGTATATGGGGACATCAGGTTACAGAAAAAGGGGGTGAGGGAAAGGATAAAGCAGTGACTTTAAACAGCTCTGGCATAAACCCAGTTGCAAGAGTATGTCTGGTAGTACAATGCGAGGAACCAGAAAGTCACTGGAACAGTAAAATATGTTCAAAGCAGAGAAACTTTCATGGCTAAAAAGCTTAGAATGATTTATGATGAAGAAGTAAATACCACAAAGGATGAAGAGACATTAAATCAGGCAGCAAATACCTTGTTTCCTAGGTTGAGAGTCCATGTAAACTAAGGTTGATGGAATGAAAATTGAGATATGGCAATCTGGGATAAGAGTATCAGGAGAAAACAAACAAACAAAACCCAGCAAACAACAACAAAAAAAAATCCATCAAACCAACTAACACGATGGAGAAAAGTAGCAAAAGCATATCACAAACAACTGAGAAAATATCCAAATTTTAAGATTTTACAATCTGCACTAGATGAAGTTTAGGAATTAAAGGGCAAGCCAGTCATTACTTGATGACACATCAGGACTTCCTTTGAGTTAGGATTAAATTATGCATTCATGTGACTGACTACACACTGACACACTGACTACACTATGCCATGAGCAGAATAATCACAGTTAGGCACCAACCTCATCAACAAAAATTCAAGAATCTAAATTCATTTTAAAAGGCATTACCTCAAAGATATATAGCCAGAACTGAACTGCATGGATGAAGTGGTATATGACTGTTGTATGACTTTTTAAAGCTTTTCCAATAAAAAATAAAAAGGCTAATGCTATTTACAGACACCACCACTATCATCATAAACTTTGAGAAAGTGGAAAGCTTTCAAAATAGAGAAGAATAAACAGCAACAGCATTCACATGCCTCCTAAAGGCAGCACTCCCTCTAGTCATTACACTTTTACGAACACATTTGATCAAACTTCCTTCACAAATGAAATCCCCATTGCACACAGGGCAACACACTTAATTCAGACCTCACAGATTTTACTCTCATAAGCCTGGGAGGAATCTGACGGTCCTGCAATTTACTGTTATTCGTATATTTACTTCTTCCCCAGCACTGTTTATACTGCAGTTGAGGCTTCTGAACTTCATCAAGGTCAGGTCTGATAATCACAACAAGGGAGGAAGACATGATCCCTTTGCACAACAGCTTACAAATTAATTAAGAGCAAAGCATTGTAAGTACACGGTTGCTGGGATACGACAAGAGGTGGGAGAAAACAAAAGCTAAGGTCAGGTAGCTATTCACCATGGAGGAAAAAAAATCTTATAGAAATAAAAAACAAGCAGAGATGTTTTACTGATGGCATAGTTACAGGGTTTTGATAGCAACCACGTGGTCACTTAAATGTGGCATAAATGTACACTGCTATCAAAGGGAGGGGGCCTGTTTTCCTGCCTCTTCTCACCACTTCAAACATTCATACCTTTCAGCTCCCTCCTGACAGCCCCAGTCCTACACTCTTCCCTCCATCCCACACACATGAAGGTTATTTGCATCTCAGTCAGACTCTTATCAGATTCATTGCACTGAAGGCCATGTGAGATCTAGCACTGGCACACACTCTCTTAAGTGGGAAAGCAGTGTACAAGACAACACATTCTGCAGTGGCACAGCTTTGTGCTGGATTAGTATGAACATGACCACAAGCTCAATTATCTCAACTACAGGCACTGCCAAACCCTTCCAAAGTATCAGTGTATAGACTGAGTATTTTCTAAGCTTCAGGAAAAAAACCTATTATGCAGTTCCTATGACATTGTTAAGTTACTGGCCAAGACCTGGTGTTTAGATAAGCAATCAGTTCAAGAAAAGGAACTTGCACATGAAGATGGCATAATAGAATAAAACCAAATGCCTCATGCACTTTATTTTCAAAATAATCCTCCCTGTGCTGGGTCTATGAATTATGACAGCACACACAGGACCAGCAGCACAGTCCTAGCCTACAGTCAGAGACTGTATGTGTAAGATCCTTATGTGCTCAGAATATGCATTCAGCACGGGATCCTGAATAAAGCAGAAATATAGCAGGGGATTTGCAAGGGAAGGGAACTGGAATTCTGCAAGGTTTTGTTCCTTCTAGCATCCCTGATGGTACTGTGCAAAAGCCTCCAATGACAAAGTCAATAGATTAACTCTGAAAAGAGTTTGCACGATCCCTTGGGATGCACGTTGTTAGGGCAGAGACAAGGGCAGTCTCCTAGAAGAGGCTGCAGCCACTCAGCAGTCCTCCCTGACTTTCCTGACTCCTCATCTCCGTCCCCTAAGCTATTACGTTCCTGAAGGGTGAAACTGGCACTCCCAGAGCTGCACACGGGATAATGATGCACCCTCCTCTGCTTATCTTCCCCTGAACAACCACACTTCACTTGCTTTTATGTGTTGCTATAACATTCCTTCATACCCCATGCAACACCAATATTATTTTTGTCATAAATCCTTTCCATTTATATTCTGGCAAATGTTATGAACACAAAACACTTCTAGGTGCCACTTAATATGACGTTAAAAGCAACAGTGCCTGGAATTTTCCACTGATAACAACTGAGTCTTTCCTAAGTATAGAAGCACTTGTTTTATTAAGTGTTCATTTTATCTTCCCACTGCATTGAAATTCAAATGTTCTTTACTACAAAAAAAAAAAAAAAAAATTAAAACATCTGGAGATGAAAGGGAGCTTCCACAAGAACAACTTTTTTTTTTTTTTTTCCTTTTTTTTTTTCTTTCTTTCTAACTTTTAGTTGAAGTTTCACTGTTAAATTCTTTATTTCTTTTTGTTTCTTATTCTGTCCTGGAAAGCAAAGTGACCATAGGTATTCAAAAAGACCATTGTTTTATGTGCTCAATAAATACAGGACATGTTATCCACTACAAAAACTTATGAACTGTACAAGTAAGACAGAAGTAACTTAGAAAAAAGGAATAGTTGGCAAAAATCAATCATGAAGGACATGCAAAATAGACATCCTCAACCGAGTTCTGATTGTTTATAAAAACCTTTAAGTTAAATGTACACTGCTACTACCTACAAATACCAGTTTATTGAATGCCAGTCTTGATTGCTCATTGACTACTTACTATGCCTGCTCATGGCTAAAGTGGATGCAAAAAGTGATCTAGAAAGCAATCAAAAAAGCATCTATTTCTTGCCAGCCTGCACAAACTTTGCAAGGATGAGCAGAGCTGGCCATCACTCTTGCACAGAAACTAACAAGAGTCTTCCCATAACAAGAAGGTAACAAAAAGAAAGAGCAACCTGAGTGAATATTAGAGGAAAAAAACAACAACCCATACTTAGGCAGTAATTGGAGAAGAAAACTTAGAAAAACCTTTTAAGCAGAGATCACCAAATTCTATTAATGAAACATGCAAACACAGTGAAAGAGAGGGAAGCCACTGTGAATTTAACGTGAAGTTGCAGCATACATTTGGGGAAAAGTGATGCTCTGCAATTTCTTTATCAAGGGTTCTGATTTTTCAAATTGAAGTTGTAGAGATTCTGTGAAGGGTGTTGGCCCCTAAACCAGAAAACTGAGCCTCTCCTTTCCTGCGTTCCATTTGTTTTAGCTTTTCAGGACTTTACAAGAAACATGAGCCATACGTGTAATACTTAGCACAATTAACTGAAGTTTAAAATAAAAAAAAAAAAAAAAATCCCACAAAAATAAAGCAGAAACATTCAGAATATTTATATTAGAACAAATCCAAGTATTCCCACAAACTCAAGAAAGTACATTTTATTTAAAAACAATAATCCAGAACTGATCTCTATGAGCACTTGCAGAAAGAATGGAGTAAAATTACTGGAACCCATGCACTTCAAGTTTTGCACATGCAACTTCTGCATGTTATAGCTGGTGGTAGGAATGATTAGATAATACACTCTTTTCCACTTCCCTTTAGGCTGACAAACCAAAATTGTTAGCAATAACAAAGACATCCCCTCACACACACTTCTGTTCTTCTCCAACTCTTATTACCACAAATACAGATTTAAAAAACGAGGAAAAAAAGACAAGGATACTCTATAAACAGTGGCAAGTGGGGGATTTAGTAAAGCCACCTTAGTGAGGATTGGAAGACCAAACCGTGTTCTCTAGTAAAACAGTCTCATGCAGAGTTAGTAAGATCTGTGGCCATCAGAGCGCTACACAATGTGAGTACAGTATTCATTTACATTTATTGGTGACTACTTCGAAAAACTTCCATGGATGGGAAAATTAGAGGCATACTCATGTTTTCTGTCCCAACTCCAGGAATTCTTCCCAAATAGAACTAGCTGTTTCAGCCAGCAAACTGCAGAACAGCACATGGACTGACTGTGAAGATTAAATTGCTTCAAGCAGGGATTCTACCATCATCCCTGTACAGCATCACATATATGATATATCATCACGTAGACATTTCAGTCACTTGCCCCAGAAATTTGGGAAAAAAAAAAAAAAAAAAAAAAAGGGAATTTTCTATGTATGTTTTTTAACTCACAAGGAGACACCATGTACTTGCATGACTATCTGAATTTTAGATGCATTTACAGAGGCCCTGCACCTCTGGCAAATCAGATCCTGGAATCTCAAAAGTCAGACTTTTGAAAATCCAAGCCTAAAGCTTCTGCATCACTGATAAACAGAAGAAATGTTGTTAATTTAACACTGGACTGTGTGTGAAAGCAGCAACCACACAACCATGGAAGGTAGTCACATAATTTGTGTGTGGAGTAAGTGATGGATATTTGAACTGTTTGGCTTCAATCCAGATTGAACCTTTTCCACTTGAGCTTATGAGGGGTACTTGAAACACACTTGTCTCTAGCAAAAGCAGCAGTATGATGTAAGTGTGCATCCAAACATCCGTGTCAGTGTGTGAAGGTGTTTTCCTTCCTTACAAGATAAACTCAGGGGAGCCCTAGCACCTTCTTTATATAGGCAGAAAAGGTAGAAGTTCACACTAAAAAAATCACTTTCATCACCAGCAATTAGTACTTGTCACTTATAGGTCTCCAAGTTTCTTAAAAAGAAACTAGACTTATTCTATTCTACAGAGAGGAAACTAAAACAAGAACAAAGACAATTGGTCTCTTCAAAGAACACCAAAACACAGCAGATTCTCTAGTGTGGAAACCATTTTGTAAGCAAAATACTGGCTTTAACAGACACAAATGAGACTATCTCTGCCTAAAGAAAAATAAATATGTGTTGACTGAAGGAGGCTCATTTAGAAGGTGGGAAAATTCATGTTTCAGAACAAACTACCTTTGTTTCCATTTTCTAATTCACAGAGATGTCAATAATAATGTTATACTAAGTACTCACATAACCAATTGATACAGAGGACTGTATTCCAAAACCATAGAATCAATTAATTTTCAATAAAGGCCACAAAAAGAGGAAAAAGGCAAATAGTTTCTTCTATAAGAATGGAGTCATAAAAGCAGGAGAAAAAGCTCTCCTCATCACCTCAGTGGTAAGGAAGCTACAGACAGAACAATCTGACACTACACTTGACAAAGCTTCCATTGACAACAGAACTTCCATGAGAAAGCAGCTGCCTGAAACAGAATACATAATCAGAAAACATCGTCAAGATCAGGAAATCTGTTCTTGCTACTCAGAGCTGGACTGAACCAAGAAGTAGAGTCATGTTTTTATCTGGCACATTCTGCAACACAATAAAGAAAAATACAAAGTTTTGTACCTCAAATTCTCAAGTAACGAAATTCAGGATCCTAATTTTCTGGGGTGCTTTTTTGCAGAATGTTTTTTCCCCTGTTTTAGCTATGAATTGCATGAAACAAAGGTACAAAGCAATAGATAGCTGACACTCATCACAGGAATTAGTCTTATTTACAGTCACTCAATAGAGGGAAGGGGAAGAAAAGCCTCAAACTTCAGAGCAATGGACAGAAGAAGTGAAGAAAAGACACACCATTCTGTAACACCAAGCAAGAGAAAGAAAGGTGTCACTGGTTCCCACTTCTCAAAGTAGGGCCATGTGAAAATTAGCCTGAAAACTCTTTAAAAGCCTGATTTATGCCATCTCTGCCATGGAGATGGCAACGGGAGGTCCCCGTTGAGGCCACGGGTCTACCTGCTGCCCCTCCACACTACCTAAGGGTGATCACTACAATAATCTGCACAAGAGGATCTTTCAACTTCTTAATGGTGCCAAAACATTCATCATTTGGGCAATATTTATGCATTGCTGTAAGGACAATGTTCAGCTGAAGATAGGTAGTAGCAAAAGCTAAAGCCCAATCATTTCTCCTCAATTCTGCAGTTACACTTTCAAGTGGAGATAATCCAGCACCACCACTTGGCAACTGAAACGTGGTCTTCCAACTTTATCTCTCCTTCATGTGCCTTTGTCCCGCTGTTCATCTATCACTCACAACATGTCAAATAACACAACTAATCTCTGTGCTTCCCAGAACAGTTTATCTGAAAGACACTCAACACAGTTTCTCAGGTATAAGGATCTCGGTACACCACCTAAAGCACATTGTTCAGCTTAATCAATTGAGGACACCAGTAAGCACTAAAATACAGCTTTCCCAGGCATTTCATAGAAATAAACAATCTTCCCTGTAATGAAGACCATTGAATTTTCTATCCTGTCTCATGTTGCTATTTTAAAGACACTTGGCATCACTGAAGATAACTGCTAATAGTAAATTATTTGACCTTCATTAACCTAGTAAAAAGGTAAACTTCATTGCTGTGAAAGCCACCAAGTATTTACAAGAACACAGCTTTTTGTGCTGTCAATATTTTGTTGCAAAATAAACCACCTACACAGGTCAAGTCTATGCTAATTGTATTGTTCCACATGAAATAAGTGCTTCCTAACAGGTTTTGGGAAGAGCAAGGACACAGCCAATTTTCAGAGCAAGAGCCAGGCAAAACTTCTTGTTTCCCTTCTCTTCTAACACTGGGTCAAAGCACCAAAGACAATAAACAGGCAGGACACACTTCTGCGATCTCCTTTAATAGTTTAAGGTTTGTGCCAATAACAGCAGCTGAAACGAAAACATTCAAGATTACCTTAAAAAATGTCTTTGGTCAGTAACAAATGAGATAACTAGTACTACCAGAGCATTCACCGTTCCCAAAAAGAGAAGTATTTCAGACCAAATTTTCTATTAATTTATTTTGTACTTTTTTCTTACTCACTTTGCAGTAGTATGCTTTACAAGCTGCTGCCTCAAAAAGTAATTTCACCTTGTCTGTAAAGAAGAAAAAAATGTGAAGATCAAACTAATTTAATGTCCGTCCAATGGTTAGGAAAAGTAAATACATCTTGTCCCAGAGGAAAATAACATGGTGCAAAGCCTAGATTTCTCAGCAGAGCTGTTTCCTATAACACTAACAAAGACCATAAGTCTCGCTACACAAAAGCAGGAACATCTGCAGCCTTAGAAAGGCAACTTCCTCCACATAAATCCAGAAGATAGATATTGAGAATACAGATGTGAGCGAGATTCACTGAAGTCAGATAATCATTAAAGGAGAGGCATCAGGTAAAACATATAAGCAAACGGGTCACAAGTCTATCAAACTGAAGTTAAAAACTTTAAATGCATTTAAAAAGTTATTATATCTCAATTGATTAGGCTGTCACCCTATCTGGTGTGATTCTGGAATGCTATTCACATCAGCACTGAAAATACTGATTTTTCTGTACTTTTGAAGGAGGGAAAAACTCATGTTTCCCTTTAGGGTGTATTAGGCTCACGGCACAAATGTAATGGAAGGATACATTAGCTGGATCCTTTCTCTTTAGAGAATGGTAAGAAGGGTCATGTAAGCCACATTTGCTAATACCTGGATGGCTACAAGCAATTACCCATCACAGAATGAGGCCAGAAAACTACTGGTTACAAAAAGGAAAGATCTCATTTTAGAGTTCAGCTTCAATACCAAACTCTGCTACTCTGTCCCACATACGCACAAATTAATGCGTATTTGTGGGAGCATTCACTTCTCCCTTCTGTGTGTTTTTTGTTACTGTTAAACCAAATGTGCCAACACAAGACCTTCTGCTGTGGGAGATCACAGAGGCACTTTTGCAGTGTGAGAGAAAACTGCAGCAGCAGCATGAAAAAACTCACTAACTGGAGTATTCAGACTTGTTGCTGCATTTCTTTACCTGTATATTATAAATAATTGGACTTGGGTTGCAGTCCATTTCTATACAGAGTCATGATTATCAGAGGGCCAGACAGTGACACCTCAAACTCTTTACAGATTATACGGTGGACAGTGTCTACAGCTGGAATTTTGAAAACTAGCACAAGAAAGGCAAAAATAATCCAGGAAATTATTACCAATGTGAATAGAAGTCTTACAATTATTATCTCAATAAAGGAGCTCGTATGCTGAAGTAGAACACGTCTCTTTTAGACATTATCCCAAACATCAAGCGGATCTCTAAATAACTTCTGAGAAGAAACATGTTCTAGTGGTAGATTCCTAATCCCCCTGGAGAAAGCCCAGATTATCTCCATTTAAGGTCAAGCAGGCAACAGCTGCACATTTTTGTTCCCCAGAACAAAATGCAGCAGACCAAAACCTTCAACACAGATTCCTTTTTTAAAGCTTTTCCTTTCACATATCCACGGGTGTCTGGACCTGTTCACCCAGGACTGAATGAAAACAGTACAATGATGTGCTCATATATCGTGCCTGTACTTGTCAGACTTGACATGTTCCAAAAGCTGTACTTTGGCATTTGCCTCAGAACCCCACCAAAACCTCCATGAGTTACATGAGGGAATATAACTAACCTGAACTAGAAAAATGTTCTCAAGTGAATGTTCCTAAACAAGCTTGTTTTTAGAGAAACAACATTAATACAAGATCTACAACAATCATGTGGTCTGAACTTGTAGACGTTATTGTTATTTGGCAAATACATTTTCCATCTTCTTACCAGAGTTGACATTTAGAGAAGATGTGTATTATGTTTCTCATGAAATCCTAGCATTTTTTCAGTGCCTTAATTTGTACATTTGAGTATCACTCTTTAAAACAGAGACCAAGCTATGACTGTGTCAGCAGCTCACAAACAAAACCAAATTCTCTTAAGGCATCTCATTTCTAAAAAGCTCCAATTCATTAACAAAAAGAGTCAAGATTTTGGGGTAGTGTAACTAAATAATATGACAACTTTTCATCAGTTTGGTAAAAAAAATGGCACTGCAGCTGTTGCAGTGCTGGGATTGGACTTCATAACAAAATATAGAGGGTGAATTTCAATAGTACAAGTTTCATAAAAAAGCAAACAATCCAATGCTAGCACTTTTCTTGGATGACAGCATACAATAAAAACATGAAACTTCCCTCATAAAAAAGCCAAATACAGTTTGCTTGACTGTGAGAGATTTATAACATTAATAATGTCATTATAAGTAAATTATGAAACACTTTGCACCAGTAAAGAATCATCACTCCTCACTGTGAAGATATTCAATTAACTTTCAACTGAAATATGTGACCCCAGACTTCCTGGGTTTGATACTAAAGGACAACTGAAAGCAGGCAGATTTATGATACTAAAACCGAGTTGTTAACTTCAACTGTGATATAACCAATTTGCAGAAGAGCTAAACCATATTTACAAAAATAAAAACAAGGCTCAATTTGAGACAGGGTTGTACATCATCCCCAAAGCCCTTCTGTCTCTGGTTTGAAAGATGTACCACAGCAGGGCTTCCAGGGAACAAAAAACCCAAACTAAACCAAAAACTCCACCCTGTCTGGGCTCCTGCTTAAACCCAAGCACTCATCTATGCTAAACAATTATTGTCAAAACTGGATCTGTAAGTGTTCAGAGTTTGGCTGAGCTTCTGTATTTTTGCCTGCAATTTCCAAATCAGGAAAAGGCACATGCTGTCAGTTGTATCCACACAGAAAGCCTGATGCTGGATGCTCTCATTTGACAGCTTAATCCTTCTGCATCCAGTAAATCCTTCACTTCCCCAATGCACAAAAACTGCTCTGTGTATGCACTATGTTGTCACTTCTCAACACAGGAAAGCATATGTAAGATAACCTGTAAGTAGCATCAAGCTGCTACTCCTATCCAAACAAGAGAGAGAGTTCTCAAAAAATTCACTTAAATAGTTTCTAGCCACAGAAAATGGAAGGGAAGAAAAAATGTGGAAGTGTGTTTTAAAGGAAAGATAAATACTTCAAAATATATAGTAATGATAAATTTCAGAGATGAACTTACAGATGTCAAATTTGGAAAAAAATCCTCTAACCCACCCATTAGTGTTTGGAAGAGACTTGAAATACAGAAAAGTTATTTCAGTTTAAGCACTGTGAGAAGAAAGATTATCTTGGGAAGCATTCATCATACACTATAAACTGAATACCAGGTATGTAACAGAATTATCAAAACCATATATACTGAAAGTGTAGTTTAAAAAATACCTTGGACAGAAGAAAACCGTTCCAAGTCAAACACCCACAAGAAATGTGTCAGCCCTCACTATTTAGGTTTTTCTATAAAGAAGAAACATTGCTGTAGCAAAAGTAACACATCCAAAGCAGCTCCCAGAGTAAGTTCCCATTTAAGTTCCTGGTTAAAAAAAGGCAGGGTGTCAGGGAGCAGCTCCCTTTGCTACCCTACTGAAGCAGGCAGCCTCCCAGATTCCCTCATCCTGTGATTGAGCAGGTGGTCTCCCTGGCACACAGTTCCTTTCACAAAAGGAAAGGTGCTGCCCATGTTTAATACATTACTGCTGGGAACAAGTTTAGAGGAGCCACTGCCTGTGTCAGAAGGCAAATGGGACCAATCAACTTGTGAGCTGCTGAGTGACACCGTGAGTCCTGCCTCTGAAACTTTTGTTATTTTTTCCCCTCAGCCTACTTCAATTGTTTCCACAACTTGGTCACAGACTCAGAAAAGTTGCCAGAGATCTACAGGCACGTCCCACAGCCCGGAGCAAGCTCCTCTGTGCTTCACTAAGTCACACCAGGGGTAAGGAACCTCTCTTCTGTGTAATCTTTTAAATCTTGCAGGAAGGCACACTGTAGCTGTACTTTTCTACAAAAAAACTTCTCTACTCAAATTAGCAGCTGGTTTTAACTGTTCATCAAAACTATGGAAATATAGGCATTATAGCTCTGAGTCAAAAATATACTGCTGTGCGGGGAGCCTTTCAGCAACAGTAAAGGCAACGTAATTTCTTATATATTCATAGGACACCGGCTGTCCTTGGGTAGATGATTTATACAGGTGGTATTGGACAACAAGGTGAGAAGGTTTCATCATGATTCTCACACCTTTGTCTTTCCTTTTAAATTTAATACCTTTTGCTTGTTTTTTTTTTCTTTTTTCTTTTGTCTGTTTGGTCTTGGTTTTTAATTCAAAATCTACAAAGAGAATAATCTTCTTAATGTTTTGTAGAGGCATTCTTTTTCCCAAAGCTGCCTATTCACAGACCAGCAAGGGCAAAGAAGCTCTTTCACCATTAACCCTGTAAACCATTTTTCTGATCTAACACATTGAGAGATCAAATCTTTTTTTGCTCTATGATGAAAAGTTACCCTTAATTTAAAAATTTAAGTGATTTATTGCACTCCTAGAACTGAAATTATACCATCTTACTCTAAGTGCAGTTCAAGCTACAGAATCCATGTAGTGTTTTTGCTTTGACATCCATTAAAATTTTATTTTCTCCTGTTGTTCATTGTAACTAACACATTTGTCCTAGATTGCTTCTAATAACTGAGAAATAATTCAGTTAGGATTTGTAACATCATAAACTGAATTTCAAATGCAGAAAAGAACCCATTTATTTCTAAGGGAAGCGCAGACATGTTGTACAATGAAATACAACCCCAGCTTTAAAGTCACTGAAATAACGTGCATCTTAGAGAAACATGTCCCATAGAGAACATTCAATATTTACATATACAAATATTTTAAAAAGAAATATGATTCTTGAATATGGATGTCTCTAACATACTTATGCTCCTTACAATCTTGTTCCCTCCTTTTATCAATTGACACCTTACTACTTATGTCTACATATGGTTACTGAAGAGACAAACCTAATATAGACTTGTAATGTTGGGAGGTCTGTTTTCCCTGTTAGTGAACAGATACTAATTCCTTTTCCTATTAGTGACTGGCAGGCATCAGGCAAAGATACATCCAGATGCTTGCTTTTGTGCTCGGCAGCCTTGTGCCAGTTTTGAATATTCAAGTGAGAGAAATATCTGGACATACTGCTACTCCAAAGGCAAACAATCTGGTACAGAGCTCTCTAGAAGCTGTTTTCAGTAGGCAGAAGCAGCACTTCAGACCGCCCAGTGCCTACAAAGAGCAAGAAGATTCCAAGACAGATTTTTTTCAAGGCTGAAATTATACATAAAATGTATTTTCAAGTGAAGAGAGGAGTCAAAGTTTATTCTAGCACCCAGAGAATCTTTCTCTTCTACCACAAATATTGCATATGCAGACCTTCAAAAACACAGATATAGATTGAACATACACACAGACACTTAAATGCTGTAGGCAGCTCTTCACTGGAAGGTGGAATGCATCCCATAGCTACAGCAGGTTAGCTGCCCCATCATCTCAGTTTTATCCAGTTAGAGTTCAGTAATTTAATGTAGATGAGAGAGTAGCTCAGCTGTTAAATTAAATTTAAGAATTTCACACTTGTAACATCCCATGTCACAGACATCCAAACCCTGAGAAACAAAATACAGTCATGACAGAGGCATGTGCTACAGGACAGGTGATAAGTGTTACAAATCAATGTGAAATTAGGCATTTAATTTACAGCAGGCAATTTTCTGCCTTTTGTTTTTGGTACTCATTTGTCAAGACAACAATGCAACTGTTATTTAAGAGAGATTCAGATTCATGTATTACCATTAATTTTAAAAATTACCAATTTAAAATTTTTTTTATTTTTAAAAGCTGCATTTATTTCTCATCCTCTGAGTAAGTTAGTTCCTCCATACAACAGGAAACTCACTGAAATCATCAGTTTGTAACTGGTAGTATAAAGGTGATTTTCACTGCTTTTTCAGACCATCAGCAAACAAAAATGTATAGGATACATGCACAGAACTACAACAGCAACTTTTTGTTTGCTTTAAGAATAATTTGATTTAGGAATAGAAAAGCACCCCAGCTGGAGAAATAAAAAAATTCCACAGGGAAGTAAAGCTCTGTTCCCTAAAACTACAAGACACTTTAGAACTGAAGATTGTTTTTGCCTTCTGGAGATTGAAAAAACGCTAAACAGGACCTTCCTGGCATCAAGTAACTTCTCAGAAGTTGAATTTATCTATTATATCCTTCTCAATCAATGCCATATCATTGTTTCCTGACATGTTAGAAGGTTAAAAACGGAACACCCTTTCCACTTCTACCTTTTATACATGCTAGACATATTTCAATTTGTTTCTTTAATTCAAATTGCATTTAGACTATTTCCTATTAAAGGGACATTATGAACCACCATAGCTAAAACTCAACATGAAACAACTTGTTAGGTAATCAGTGAACGCAGCAGAGGATGGGGTTCATTTTCTAAAAGAAATTTACTATGTAAAAGGCAGATCACATCAACAGACTGGAACTGGTATACAGTTATTTTATCTCTTATTTTGATGAGGGGAACCCATGAGTACGGAAACTGAAGAACCTGCCCAAGACCCCACTGCATGGTCCTGCAGCAGTTGCAGGGAATTTAACCAACTTAAAACTAGTCCAAAGCACTGGCTCCCAGGCTACTCTAATGGACCAGCACACATATAAGTCTCAGTTATCCACAAGATATGCAGATAAAGTTCAAAACCCGGAGTGACTGGTGTGTTCAACTATTCATCAGTGTAATTTCTTGTCACACCGTTCACATTCTCATGGACTTGAAATACAAGCAGAGGCTGTTACTGTTGGTCTTGTGTCTTAGAACACCAAAAACATTAAAGCTACTCAGAAGGAAGATTGTAGAAACAATGAATTTGTAAGGGAGGGAAAAATATAAACTGAAGTGTGAGTCTTCCCCTATGCTCTCTGAAAAACAAACAAAAGGTAAAGAGAAAGATAAAATGAGTTTGTTTTTCCTGTTACCAGCACTTCTCAAACTACAAGCTGAATTGTTGCTTCTTTCCCTCATCCCAAGGAAATGTTGTCTCCGTATGACTTAAAAATGATATTATATGCCACAAGTCAGTACCTAAATCTTCAATCAACATAACTTTATTTATAACTTTTTCTGTCACTATGTTCATGGTTAGTAAGACTTTTTTTTCAATGGATAGAAGTGAATTATTGGGGTTTTGGGACATCTCATTGTAAAAATCTATGCAATAGACTTATGCAACATAACTTTAACAGCCCCTTAGGGCTTCACTTGGTCATGTGGAACTGCAAGAATTCAAGTAAGTCAAACTTCTTCTATTCCACTGATATCACTGCTGCATTTAGTGAACATATGACAGGAAACAGGCTGTGGCATTTCCAAGGGAGCCAAATTTATCCCGTGTGACTTCAAAGGAGTCAATGCAGTTACACCAGGAATGAGCATGGCCCACAGTTTTCACTTTGGTCACATACCCCCTCTCATTGTGAAGGGCACCCAGGAACAAAGATAAAAATAACCAAATACAAATCAGGGAAACAGTCACATGTGAGTGAAGTGGGAAGCAATAATTGTGATCAGTGACTCATTCTGAAGTATGGGGTATAGGGGATTCCCTACATAGTAACATACAAGGTCAGCCACCAGATGTCTTCCTGCAGATTCACTCTGTGCCTAAGACAAACCTTGCACATCCATTAACAGCACCCATTAAACTGCACAGCATGCAGCGAACTGCTCCTCTTTTGTGATGCTCAGTCTTGTCACACAAGTCACACTTTATGACTTGTAAAAAATATCAAATATCATTTGCTCTTTTGCTGCACTTTTGTTTCAATAAGTGGTGTGTGCATGCACAATTCTTCTTTATATTGGCCTAAAACACTGAGGACTGAACAGCAGAGAGCACCTGCTATTTGTGACAATGACCAATGTTTGTTTCTGTGTAATTATTTTCCAAGTTGTCCATTTTGACCTTGATAGCCCGTATGCAGCTGTGTTACTGAATCTGTTTCTCTTTCTGCACACTTTAGGTAGGTGACAGCACCATGGAGGATTAACAAGCAAGGTATGTGCTTATTAGTTGAACTTGAACACTTGTAAAGACAAACTCATTGAAATACAGACACAGAACTGGCTTCCTTTGCTTACAAGAAAACTTACCCCACAGATAGGAGCAGGAGGTTAAACAACACATAGATGTTTCAAAAACTTCCAAAACCACGTCAACTATTAAATCAAGAAACTCTATCTATTTTGTCCTCTCCTCATCCCTTTCTACAATGTCTTCTAGCTGTATGATGTATAGAAATTTTAACATACGCTACCTTCCACTTCTTAAGATCCTTTTGTATCCCCTTCTGGTTATGTATGTCCAAATATCTATTTTGGCCTTGCATCTGTGATGCCCAACCAGATAATAGTGCTTTTTATGGAAGCACTTCAGAGCCTCAGGGCCTTGCCTCTTGAATCATGCAAGTGAAACATATGCAGCAACACTGCAGTGCAGGTGCCAGCATGAGTGCAGTTACTGCTAATGCAGTAGGGTTGCATTAGTTCCTAATGAAACGGAATAAATGTACATTCCGTACATAAATAAAGGTACACATTGATGATGTTCCAATCCTTCTGTGATCCCCAAAGAAAAAAAAAAAACACAATTAGGAAAGATAAATGTTGCTGCAGCAGGTTACACACAGCCCAAAGACCAAGAATTGCAGATACCTGACACTGAAAAAAATGACATAAAATGCCATGATGAAGTCATCCATAGGAAATGCTGTTCTCTGGGCAGTGTCTGTCACAGAAGCTGGTTACACAAACTACTTTCTATCCATGTAAATCCATTTGTGATTCATCTACTGGGCCTTGTCTGCAAGGAGATAAACAGTCTAATGCACTCCAGCCTCTACTAGGCTGGGAGAATGAATTTAATTCAGCTAACAGACTTTAGAATTCCTGTACGTGTCTTGCTTTTACTGCACTTGAGACAGACCGTGACTAGAAGAGCTAGGTAGAATATACTTGGCAAGCATTTTAACTGCTTAAATAGATGAAAACAGGTACAGCAAAAGTCAAACAAAGATGAAAAACTGTAGTCACTACAAGAGTATGTTCTGGCATATGTTTTTTTTCACAATAAAGTTAAGATCAACTAAAGCTCAAAAAATCATAACAAAATCTGAAGTTCCGTTTGAAAAGGAGATGTCATCACATGGAATCCTCTAAGGATATTTAAGGGTATTAAAATAACCATGTGCAATCTGATTGCCTTTGAAAGTCTCTCTTAAACACCAACACTGCCACTGAAAACGCATGCATTCTGTTCATACAGTAACATTTGACTCTGCAGCCCAACATGGAGGGATTAAAAAGTCTGAAAGACCTTTCATTTCCTTTTAAGGTTTTTCCATTTCAGCCACATATAAAGACAAATTCATGGGCAAAGTATCTCTGATTCAGTCAGGATCATATGTAACTTGGGCAGCAGACATCTAAGCAATTGTTTTCCTCTATGTGGCATATATAATTTCACTTATTTCCAGGCCAAAAAAAAAAAAAAAAAAAAAAGAAGTGGTGACGAGGAGAGGCCTTTTGTGAACTATATGAACACAATATAAATTCATAAAATGTTTAGGACTAAGTGCAGCTTTAGGAACAAGGTTTGACAGATCATCATTATCATCATTATTTTAAAAACGAAGTTTTCACATTGTGACAGCACCTAAATCCAGAATCCAACTCACCATGAGCTAAACAAGCATATACCAAAGCCAGCTTCTTGCCATGGCAGGTTTGTACAGGAGGGTTTTACATTACAACTACTTATTTAGAGTTTTAAAACAACTGATACCCTGTCCTTCCATCTGCCACTAAAAGGGTGGAAAAATACACTTTAAATGTAACACTCAAAAAAAAAGTTCCTCACAGCAGTCCTCCGCCTTTATACCCACGTTTGTAACACATTGTCTATCCTACATGCATAAAAAAAGATTTAGTCCTTACTCTGTCTTGTCTGTTGAGAACTATGCTACTAAAATTCCCTACAGCAGTGATGCATTAGGTTTTAATTGCTCACCATAAAGAAATTTTTCTTGGAATGGAAATAATTCAACAAGAATTTTTTTCCTCTCTTCCAGCAAAAGGTACTGGTAAATCAGATTATCTGCCCTGTCAGTACCAGCCAGCAGGACTATCCAGATCTCCTGGCTGAAAGGTCTGTGACCCTACTCTTATCATCAAGCCTTCACAAGTACTTGAACAAATAAAGCAGAGGTGTGTGTGGAAAGGCAATCAGCCACAGCCTTTTCAGAGACTGTGTGAGATAGAGAGCTTAGGATCTAAAGCAATAATCTGGGCAAAACCCAGATATCCACAATTTCCATAGTACACTTAATCAACACTGCTAAGAAGCAGGTGCTCAGTAGACTTCAGGAGGAGAAGCATAATACAGCACGAATTTAAACTTAAAACTCCAAAATTTTAAAATCCCGTTTTAACCTAAAAACACTGTTTTAAAGCTCTAAAAAGTCTGAAACAGATTGCTTCTACAATCTCTATTTACACTCAAGAACACTTCTGCACTTCTAATTCTCTGCTTTCCTGCTTTCCAGCTCCACAAAGGCTGTCTAAAACCAAGAGAAGATATTAGGCACTTTGCACTGTTCCTGACCACTGCTCTTCTTTCCTGCACTCCTAAAACCTCTGATTTGTGCCCTCTGCTTTCTTGTTGCCATGGAGAAGGTCCAACACATGACCCGCTCCGCTCTGAGGAGAGCCTCAACTATTGAGGTCAACCCACAAGCACGCCAAAGGCTCCAAGAGCTCTTTGTGAATTTCTGCCTGATTCTAATTTGCCTCTTGCTGATCTGTATCATTGTGATGCTTCTCTGAAGTTCCAGCACTCCTCTGCCCTGTTCTCTAGGAAAGTCACCCCAGGGGGAAGAGAGACCTACACATGCAGCTCCCAGTGCAAGGATCCTCATGTGACAGTGGCTAGCACTTGGACTAGAGAGTGTGCCAACCAGTGCTCTGTTATCTTACTGCCCACTACATGAATTAAAAACACATTTTCTGTGCAGAACAGTGTTTAGAGCCTGTAGTTACCAAATTGTGCATGACTCAATTTGTCCGTCTGAATCAAGATACGTCTTTACTACGTGGGGTAAAGAGTCAGTAAATCAGATTATCTGCTCTGATCAGTAACTGCCAGCAGCTGGTAAATTCAAAGTTTTAGTCATATAAACACCACCATCACTTTCTGGGGGCCTAAGTGTTTTTAGGTTTCTCTGAAAATCTTTAAGCCCTTGGAAGGGTTCCAAATTTGGACCATGCCCCCCCCAAAGAACAGCTTACAGGTACACAGCCCTCAACACATCCTGGGAAAAATTTCTGCTCTGCTTAGTTGAAGGTGCTGCATCTTAGTTCAAGGTGCTGCATCTCTGTGAATTCTGTGAATTATCAACTAAAGGCATTCAAATTGCTTTAGCATTTTTCAAAGGAATATGAGAATGAATCAAAAATCTCTTCTAACTCAAAAAGGAAAAACTAGTTCATATGTTTTTCTCCCTATTTAAGGGATCTTACACATGTCACATCTGGAAAGATTTTTCATTATGTTTTGCAGAAAAAAAATTGCCACTACCATAACTGAAATAACAAAATTTTGTTTTCCATAGTCATTTGACTGACATGACAACTAGCACAACTCAGATTCTCAGAGGTCTTAACGTTTGCCTTTAGACAACTTAATTAAGGCCCGCTCTAATTTATGTTATAATTTCCTTCATTTAAAACTACAAAAAACTCAGAACTTGTCAATGTCACATGAGGTGGCTTACACCTGATGTGGCAAAGAGAAAAGTCTTGGTCATCATTACTGGTGTGACTGAAGTGCACCATACAAATATAAGTAACAACCCTATCTTCAGCTGCAAGTCCTGCTAGAGAACATGCAAGTACTTTCCTAAAATAAATGACAGATAAAAAAGTTCATTGTAAACAATTATGTACAGGAGGGGAAAGCACTGCAGAAATATCTTTTCAACATATAAACCACAGGCTATAATACACTTAAAAGATAACACTTCTGCTCCAGAAATTGTGAGTAACAAGAAGACTTCCAACCCTACTAACCCTATTACATGTTGCTGATACTAAGCAAAATTCCTAGAAATTTGATACACTTTTCAAATTTAAAGATAGCTCAAGAATCAACAGACAGAAGTCAAACAGACATCCATTTTTAAAAGAGATATTCTTCTATTCCATTCTATGTAAACATTCTTACTGATGAATACAGAAAATCAAAACAAGTTTATCTTGTATTCTGCCTTTAAGACTTAATGTTTCTTGAGTAGAAGTTGACAATGAACAGCTGAGCAGGAAGGGAAGAAATCTTTGAAAAACTCTGTATTCAATGGAATGCAAGCAAATCCAGTGGTGAATTTCCTATCTGGTGAGTAGGTACGCTGAGACCTGACTGAATTAAGGCTACCCACTAGAGGAAATTAAGATAGCTACTTGTATGAGGACTAGGGCAAGCACTGGTGAGACTGGCAACAGACCCTCACACTTGCAAGATAGTATATGAGCATTACTTATTTGAACTGTCAGTGTAAATCTCAATTTGCATTTCATGCATTCTGACCTCTCTCACAAACACATGAGATTTTAGCAAGTATTTCCCCTTTTAATTCTCCTTTACTTTTCTTCTCTTTTCAAATCTGTATTTTTGTGATGGATAGAGTTTCTAGCTTTAGTTTGCTTTGGATGTGTTTCAAGAGATTTCAACTGGAAATAGACAACAGTTTTACAGTACTGAAAACTTGCTGAAGAAAGAAGTGTTAAGAGTAAAGCATCAGCACTACATTCTGAGGACGTGTTTGGGTTATAGGTTTCACAAGCCAATAATATAAAGAAGTCAGAGTAAAGCATTGCTAAAAAATGTAGCCCAATAAAAACAAACCCTCCAACTTCCTCTTATGTACCTGAAAACCCGTAACTTATTTTAAAACAATAACCAAACAGGAACAAAACCAAGTTATCAATAAACTGGAAGCCTTACTGTTATTTTACAGCAATGCAGATATATTGCATATACTGTATGGTTCATTTGTGTCTTAGGCTTCTGTTGATCAAAAAATCTGTTACTATCCTCTTTATCACTAATTGTCAACTGAACCCAGAAATTAAAAAAAAAAACCTTTTGTACATAATACAATCTTCTTTGTAGACTTATACAAGCTTTAAAAATAATATCTACAGCATTTTTATTTAATAAAAGGACTGCTTGAAAAATATTAATGCATAAAATATATCCAATTGTTTAGAAAGAAGCATTCATTCTATTAGTTACTTATTAAAGTTATGTGAAAAGAAGCTAGTCATCACACAGCTTTCTAATTCTCTAAATCTCTACTTACTCTGTTTTGGTTTTCAAGAGTAATCACATACAGCACATAGCTTGGATTAAGGTCTTACTTCTCTGCTCCACTCCACCCAAGCCTAAATCTTTTTCCTAAGGTCATTTTACACACTAGTAGTGAATAAAGACAGATAAACAGGCAACAATCTGGTATTACTCTTCCTCCAAAAAAAAAAAAAAAAAATTACCAACTTCCATGACAATTTTATACTGGGAAGGAGCTGAGGAACTATAATATGGTGGTTTTAAAGATGTCTTTTCTCAGCCAGCTCCTCAGCAAAAAAATGATATAACAGTTGATTTAATAATTGAATAATTGATATTATTCTTTATGTGAAAACATGACCCATTTAAAAATTGAAACTTTGCTCTGACCAAGACTAGTCAGAAGGTGTTTTAGAATGCAGCAGATACTTGCATTTCTTTAATAACTGTTCTACATCAATTTAGCAGCAACTTCCCTTCCTGACAGAACTGAACCACTCATTGGACAGACAAGAGTAAAACAGCCTTAAACAAAATTATTCACAAGACATGCACAAAATGTTTGCCACCCCCCCCCCCCCCCCCGCACAAAAAATTTTAATATAAGTTTTGCTACAACTACACCAATGGCCAATGGTGTAACTAGGCCAGTGGTATCCTGGGATGCATTAGGAAGAGCATTCCCGGCAGGAAGGGAGATGATCCTGCCCCTCTACTCCACCCTAGTGAGGCTGGAGTCCTGTGTCCAGTTCTGGGCTCCTCAGTACAAGGGAGACATGGAGCTCCTGTAGCAGGTACAGCAGAGGATGACAAAGATCATTAAGGTACTGGAGCACTTCTGTTAAGAGGAAAGTCTGAGGGAGCTGGGCCTGCTCAGCCCCCAGAAGAAGTGACTGAGAAAGGGGACCTTATCAATGTCTGTCTGAAAGGGGTGCCAAGAGGATGGAGCCAGGCTCTGCTGCGTGGTGCCAAGCAACAGGACAAGAGGCAATGGGCAGAAACTGATGCAGAGGAAGTTCCATGTGGATGTGAGGAAGAACTTCTTTACTATGCAGGTGACTGTACACTGGAACAGGTTGCCCAGAGAGGCTGTGGAGTCTCCCTCATGGGAGATGTTCAGACACCAGCTGGAGGCAATCCTGTGCCATGTGCTCTAGGATGACCCTGCTTGAGCAGGAAGATGGAAGTCCCCTCCAACCTTATCCATTCTGGGATACACACAGAACAATAATCATAAAAAATGCACACACTTTTTAATGTATGCTGAAACATACTTTAACTATATCCTCTCTGCCAAAATTAGAGCAGAGTAATTGAACACATTCATTTAGAGAGTGTTCGTTCCCGTTTATATTTGGAAGCATATAAACACACTATAGATTACAGACCAGATACCTGTATTTGTATGGCTATTAATGAACAGTGCCTAGGAGAATACAGTTGGAAATTTTTTTGGTGAAATCCTGCACGATCCAGAGATGTCTTATTTAACAACAAATGTAATCCTTTTAGCTTTGACCTTCATGATAAAAAGTGGGGGAAAAAAAGAAGAAAAAAACAAACCAAAACCCAGAACATATTTATAAGGATTCTTTTAAAAACTGATGCTACCCTCAATAAGAACCCTGGTAATTTAAATTAACACATATTTACTGCAGTAATTCTAATTGATTGCTTTATAAGCTTTTTTTTTTTTTAAGGCAAAATTATGCCAGAAGTTACACCTTTGTATAAAATGTAAAACTATAAAACACTGCCCTCTTGTGATCTTCCCTAAAAATGTAGCTGATTATTAAAAGCAGGTTTTGGCAACTGTTGGCAGTATTGGG
Organism: Vidua macroura; assembly: GCF_024509145.1. Lineage (NCBI taxonomy): Eukaryota > Metazoa > Chordata > Aves > Passeriformes > Viduidae > Vidua > Vidua macroura. The sequence goes on along the minus strand of NC_071573.1, from coordinate 65,905,551 downwards.
GTTGAGTGGGTTTATATGCTCCTTTCACTTATGTATATATATTTGTATAAATAAACCCCAATTGTTAAGTTATTAATGCTATCTTAAAATAAGTAATTGCGTATGTGCTATTAAAAGCACTAAGGACACATCCTCTGCCAGCTCAATCCAGACTGTTGGTAAAGCATTTGCAAGACTGCAATGGACCTTACAAAGCACACTGCCAGCTAAACACGACTGCAGTGCACGATGCCAAACCCTAGAAGGGTAGGAAATACTTCTATTAACAGACAGACATTTTACCCAGATAAGAAAGCTGCGGGCAGAGGGGTGTTTCAACCATAGAGGTATTTTAGAAGTAAATTTTCAACAGTCTGTTGCTGAAAGAGACCAAGTCTTGCGAACATTCATTCTTTTGAAAATTCAATAGGCCTGAGAAGTACCATACACACTAATAAATGAAGTGCCAAACTGTATAAGAAAATTCAAGTCCTTCCTCCAGCTATTAGTTTTTCAGAATTTCTTCAGTACTGGAATGAAAGTTATCAATAACCTTTATTTCATTTCATTTTATTTTTAAGGTATTTTGAGAAAAAAGGCTTGTAGGAGCATCCAGAATACTTTTCCAGAAAAAAAACCAAACAACTAGCTATTGTAAGCATACATTTTTTTCTTAAGTGGCAGAAACTAAAAACCAGAGAAAGAGCTGTGGACACAATGCAATTTATGTGAACCTACATGGCTTAGTACTGAAGGAGCAACCCTAAGCTACAATTAAGAGTCTGCTACAGGCACAAGAGGACAGACTGATGCACATTATGGATCTTGCCAACAACAGAGGTCTCAACCTGCTACTTAACTTTCTGCTCATTGTCTTGGTCCTAGTGCTTGCATTTATCCTTGTGAAGCTGATGTGAACCTCTGCAAGGCTCTGCTTCCTTCTCAGATTATGCCCTGTGGATTTTGCAATGATAATGTAGACACTTTAGACTACCTGAATATAAGTATGTGAAGACTGCAGAGGCTGAAATATCCAACAGATAAAGAGAAGGTGTTCACACCCCAAATTTATCAGAAAGCAGTCCTAAGGGCTGTGCACCTGCAACTGAAAGCACCTACAGCCCCGCTGAGTACCTGAAGAAAGCCAAGAATGCATTGGCACCTACTGTAGCTTCTCATTGATACAGCTGGTTGTTATTTAAAGACCTACAAATTATTTGCAGCATTCAAGGAACATAATGTCTGCAGAAAGGGGACAGCAGAAATCAAATTTTTAAAATGGGATTTCTGTAGAACATATACTTTATGGGAAATGACAGCAGGAAGGCAAACCAAAATGCCAGCTTTGAGTTGACAGCACACATCAAATTACCTGTGGAGAGAAAAGGACAGATGCTGTAAATGGAAACAAAAATATCCCTGAAAAGCAGCTTGCAGTAGCAGAGATGGGGATAAGTGAAGGTCAAATATGAAAACATTATTATTATTTAGACCTTTTTTTGACCACCTGTGGTTCACTGCAACATCATAAAAGCAAGAAGCCTTCTGTTATCCATCATGTCAAAAGCAGCAGCTGTCAAAACAACGGAAAAACAAAGGGCCATTACCCAAGGTTATCGTAACTCTGGCCAGGAAACCCTTAGCACCAGCACATACACCAGCAGCAGGCACAGCTGCACAAACCCAAGATGCATTACAGCCTCAGTAAGAGGATTTACCACTTATGCACAGGTCAAGTGAGCAGTATGGGAGCCTTCTGGCCATATTTGACAGACCACTTGCTACTTGCCAGTGCAATCATCAGTTCATAGCCTGTCCTCACCTCTCAGCATACAGAAAAAACTTCTTAAAGGACCTTCTTCTGTGGCTCTTTACAGGGTGATGTACTTTTCCCACAGGGTCCTGGGAAGGACACTGACCAACAAGAGCACACTTGTGTTAGAATGATTTTCCAGAAGGCAGAGCTAAAAACATGAGAAGTGCTGGGAAAGGAGCAGACCAGAAGCAGATTTTCATACATTACACTGGAGCCAAACAACTTTCTCTTAGCATCTCACTTTCCCAAGTGAAACAGAGGAACCAACCACAGGAACCACCAAGTGTGCACCAAATATATATATATATTATATAGTAAATTTATTGCCACAGATATGCATATTAACACACATGCAAAAGAGGCAGATGTTGTTTCATGGACGGGGGAAGCCCCAGCTCCAGCTTCCTATTGCCAACAGCACATCCCTGATTCAGCACATATACTGCTGAGTGCTAAGTGTATTAAAGAGCTGATCTATTTATGTTCACAGAACTTCCAAATGATCACTACTGTTATTCAGTTATCTGCAGGAGACTAATCTAAACTGGATCTATGAATAGACTTTTCACAGGAAAAGGCAGTATGCCCAGCAAACCCAAAAGCTTAAGCAAGTCCTGCCATTAGTAAGTATCCACACTCCACTATATGCTACCTGCTCCACAGCTTACAGAGCATTAGTGTGCTGGTTTATCTGGAATAAAGTTAATTTTCTTCATGGTATAGTAGTAAGCATGGGTCTATGGATTGGTATAAGTACAAAGTGTAGCTACTACTAAGGAAATTGCCTCTGCCCCAGCCAAACCAGCACTATGGCCTAGAGCAGCACACTAGTTAAAATGAAAGCTTTTTTCTCACTTGCTCTGAAATACGTGCAATAACCATTTGAAATTGCTTCTGCAAACTACATACCTGTATTTTTTGAAGCTGATAGTTACTGTAGTATGAATTCCAACCTGTTTGCATTTAAAGCAGAAAACTTTGCACAGCTACATCACAATAAGCAATTCATCATTTATTTTTATAATCTTGAAATATTCTGCTTTAAAAAAATCTGTAAATTTATATACCAGAGATATATGTGGTAATGGTTACATAGTTTTATATTACTTAGGAGAATTCCTGCTGATGCTTGACATAGATGGTTCAAAGCACACCAAAACCACCGAAAGAAACAGGAAACTCACTCTAGCCCAAAGCAGAATAAGAACAGTTTTCGGAACAAAATGGTATTTCACTGACATACTGCTTGGGACTATGCAAAGCTTAATGTCTATATGACCTTCTCTATATTCAGAAGTTTCCCTATCTTAGGGAAACCACTGTGACACCAGTTGGCCCTGACAAAACAATAACATCACATATTCCTTTTTCATAAATTGAGGAAGATGTGCCTGCTGCCAACAATGAGCATGTACTTCCAGATCAAAAATTACATACCAAAGAAGTCTGTGAGAAACTTTGCCGTCAGAGCGTGGAGAAACAATCCCCAGATACAATTCCAGTAGCCTCCTCTCAGCCAGCAATGAACATGACAGAATCCTCAACAAATGCTGAAATACAGTGCTGAAACTGAAACATGCATTCTCCAGAAATGACATATAAAGCTGGCAAAGTTAGCAGCTAACCAATGCCAAGGCTCTTTTTGCAATCAAGCACAGTCCAAGTTTGGTTTCCGATCATTTGCTAGCACTCCAGACTGAACCTACAAGCACCTTATAATGAATGGAATCCCATTTGCTGGGCTACCAACTTCACAGCAAAAGGAACAGATCATAAAATCTTAGTTATGGCTCACAGTAAAGGAGTTCACACTCTGCTAGATAAAAGTGATAATCTCTCATGTTAAAAAGTTTTCTATTCCTGAAAAGTTTCATCAAAATGTGATCTAGGAAAAATGCTGATATTAATAATTTTAATTTTCTGATCTGACAGGATTGTAAAAAAACCCTAGCTTTGAGTTGACATTTAAGAATAAAATTTTCTGTGGCAACAATGTCATCTGACAAATGTTATGACTTTTCTTTCAATTAAAGTTTTACAGCTTTGTTTACCAATCTTTAGATATTGCTTTCTTCCTTTTCTGCTTTGCAATGAAAATTGTTCTAATAACTCTAAACTTCTCATTGCATTAAAACTTAATTTCCAGCAACTTTTATATACATGGTATGATCAAGCCAGTGTTGTCCTCATTAAAAAAAAAAACAACTAAACCTGGTACATTAAAGGGAAAAGATGCACTTAAGTAATTTCCACTTATTATCTCTGCAATATTCTGACACAATTTAGCACACCATGAAGACATCACACATATGGTCTGTACAATGAAATAAAGACATTCATACTGTGATATTTAAAACACTGTACAAAGTTTATATGTAGATATGCAATCTTCTGAAGCTTTCCCTATTATTATATGATCTCCAACAATTTTAAATGCATGGTTTCATTTTAAATCTAATTTTTGGACTAGCACACAGCATGTACCTACATGCATTCAGAAAATAGGATATATAATACGATCAGACCTTAAGAAATGCCATTGCTTGAAAACTTAGAGCCTTTTAATTTAGATTTTATGGCCTCCAAGTTTAGTAAAAGCGAAATGCTGTGGTGTGTTATAAGCATATTTTTCTCTTAATATAGTCCTTATCACACATTTCCTTATTCAAAGATCAGCTGTATATTGAAAACAATTAAACAATTAAGTGTATAGTAAAATATAAATTCTGCATGGAAACTGTTTTCATTAAAGCAATATTTCTTTGTTTCAGTGCATAAACTGAACTCCATAAACTGAAGAACTGTTAAAATCAGTTCCTAGGAAATGTGTAGGAGAATGTTTATTTTCAAAAAGCATACATTAAATAACTTACATTAGCTAAGGAAATGAATTTTCAGATGCAACTCCATGATGTTACACAATAACCAAAGACCAGATTCTCCTTGCAGATTTATTTCTGAAATGTACAAACATCACACCCACAGCTGAAGGATGCACCTTCTCTAAGAGGCATTCTGTTGTTCCACAGCACGTTTTCTGCAGTTGCAAACCTGATCAGATCCTGAAGGACAATCACAATGTAGCTGTAGGTCTTCTGTCCAACACTCTGAGCTTCCCTTACAATGCACAGGAAATTTTATTTTATAACACATGGTTTGCAACTGGAATAGAAAAGCCACATGATAGGCATTACAATTTGGGGAGCAAAGTTATAAGAAAAAACACTGAGTTCAGTCAACTTCAGACTACTAAGGAAGCAAAGAATCTTAAGCTTGAAAGTAATTAACCTTAGAACAGCTTTTGAGGGGTGTTACATTATACTTTCTGTTAGTCTTTAGAATAAACAAATAGAAAGCTTGAAAAATCAACTCTGAATTAGTGTTTTCTATGGTTAACTGTCTATATTAGTCTGTGAGGACATAAAAACTTATTTGTAGTGTGTATTATTAAGTCCAACAGCTGTTCTTGAACCATCGGTCCTCAAAATCAACTCAGAAAATTGTTGCTGTCTATTCTTACTTAATTAGTGGTAGGCTGGTAGAAGGGAAGGCTACAGAGTTCAGATATCTTAAAGATGCACAAAGCTGCTCTAGATTAACAGTTAAAAGCAAAGTTTGTTGTATTCTCTGTTCATGGCAATAGTAGTTTTAAAGAAAAATAATGATAAACTGATTTTTTTCAGTCCTAGAAAATCCCCTACATTTCCACCAGGATATATATACGTATTAAAAGCAAAAAAAGCAAAAGTAATCCTCATTAAAAGGAAAAGAAAAATAAAGAAATATATATAGAGCTGTGGGTTTTGCCCTTTTTATAAATTATCAGCTTCCTCTTATGCCTTCTAATCTGTCTCTTAGATATATATTCCACTTGGGATTGCAGTTTTCTTGGTTTCTCAGAAATAATAAAATAGCAGTTCCCAGGTACATGTGATCTCTGAAAAAGGCTGCACCAGAACTATGCTGAGGTTTCTTTAAAAAACAGGTGTCAAGCCAGGAAGAATCATTCTCGTTTCTTCACTGCTTCTGGCATCTCTCCTCCTCACAGGTGTAACCTCTGTCAGAAAGACAGCAGGGCAGCGAGGGACAGCAGGGGATGGCTCTAAGAGCCCAAAGGCTCACCGCTTTTGCACATGCTTTAAAACAGATCCCATCTCAAAGGCCCAGCAATATGACTCCAGATCATGCTGATGGAAGTGCTTGCTAAGGCCATCAGGAATTTCCTCCAAAAAGATGTAAAAGTTACAGGTGGAAAAAAAAACCAAAACAGAAAAAAAAAAAAAAACAAAAAAAACCAACAAAAAAAACAAAACAAAACAAAACAAACCAACAAAACAAAACAACACAAAAGAAGAAAACAAAGAAACAAACAAACAAACCCAAACAAAACAAAAACAAAAAAAAAACAAAAAAAAAAACAAAAAAAAAAAACAAAAAAAAACCAAAACAAAACAAAAGGCAGTTTTAGGCAAACTGTCAAATCTCAAAAACCTTAAAAGGTGTAGCACTGTTTGTAAATCAAAGTCAAAGATAAATAATGCTTGTGTTCCCCCTGCTGGCTCTATCCTTCAAACACAGCTTGGTAGCAAAGTTTTTGAGTAACTGTAATAACACATACAGGGCTTCATCTGTTTCAAACATTTAACTTTGCCTTCATACTGCATTTGAACAAGATCAGAGGGAGAAAGCACTTCTGAGACATGAAGGACAAAAGCTGAGAGTTCTTTTGATCTAAAAAATAAATTTCTAAAACACCCATCCTAAACAAAGTGTTTTAAAGGCACATATAAGATGATGAAGGGACCTATGCGTAAATGAAGTAAATAAGTAAATAAAACTTGTTAGACACCATCTGGAGTACTGTATGCAGATCTGGTGTCCCCAGCATAAAGAAGAATGTAGAACTCTTGGAGCAAGTCCAAAGGAGGGCACAAAATTGGTAAGAGGACTGAAGCACTTCCCCTACAAAAACAGGCTGAGGAGGGCAGGGCTCTTCAGCCTGGAGAAGAGAAGGTTGAGTGGAAACCTCATAGCAATCATCCAGTATCTGAAGGGGGCCTACTGGAGTTCCTTCACAGAAACTGTAGTGATAGGATATGGAGTAATGGGTATAAACTGAAAAAGGGGAAATGTAAGGCGGAATATTAGGAAGAAATTCTTTACTGTGAGGGTGGTAAGACACAGAAACAGGTTGCTCAGCAAAGCTGCAGATGCTCCAACCCAGGCAATGTCCAAGGCCAGGCTGGATAAGGCTTTGAGCCACCTGGTCTACTGGGAGGTGTCCCTGCCCATGGCAGAGGGGGCTGGGACTAGATGATCTTTAAGGTCCCTTCCAACCCTTAATATTCTGTTATTCTGTACATTTAAATCCAAGAAGAGAACCACCAGGCACAGTAATCTGATCATAAATCTCACAGACAGCACCACTGGTGGCTGCAGCCAGCTACACATCTAAAGTGTTTGGGAAGACCTGAATGAATGGATAGACCAAGCTCCCTGATGGTACCCTGCTGTCGCTTCCCAAACCTTTCATGTGCTCCTCAATGACACCAGCAGGTGTCAACTGCCCAGAGTCCAGCTGGCAGTACCCTGGACCCAACCTCAGCACTGAGCCCATCTCTGTCAATTCAGTTCTGAGAGGATCCCATCAGCCTCGGCTCCCTACCTGGGGAATTTATCAGCATCAGAATCTTTGAAGAGCTTAGGGAAAAATGAGGGTTTCTGCAGCAATAAAGGTGGCTACCTCCAACAATGTCAGGTTTTTAGACAAAACCTTAGAGATTACTATTCGTTTGACCATATTAATTGGCTTCGATTTTCTTCAGTTAAAAAAAAAAAAAAAAAAACCAAAAAAAACCAACTCCATAAAAATGCAACACAGCAAAAACTCAAAACACCACCAAAAACCAAAACCAGATCATCATTAAGAGCAAAACTGGATGTTAAGAATCTCTAAACTTGTCATTCTTTCCATCAATATACAACAGAAGGAATAGCATAACTCTTTGTAAATTACTTCATGTACTTCAGTCTGAAGAAAACAGGAAATCTGAACACACTGCTAGATTATAATATCCTAGTCTAAACCTAAAAATTTCAGAGAAATTTATATATTGCAAACTGGGATTTTTTTGTCAAGCCAAGCCAAACTTACTACACAGGTAAACATGAGCATGTAGATTTTAAATACTGCCATCCTTCACAAACTGTATTTCCCCATTAGGGAAAGAGCTGGAAACAAAGACTGTGAATTGCAATGTTAGAAAGGGTTACCTACCTCTTAAGCACTATGTGCTTGATAACCTTGATATAAAAATATTTCAAGTATGACGCCTCAACCACACATACTATCGTATTTAAATAAACCAAATTTGTTGACTACTGTTAGTTGATTTTTATTAGTTAAAAAATAAGCAGTAATATCAAACTGAACTCCGTTTTTAAGTGCTAGGCATAAGGAGATTTAATATTCATTCACCTTTGCACTACACAAGTCATTCTTATTTTGCTGAATGCTTAAATGCAGCCTCTTTGTAATCCCATTCAGATAAAAATACTTTCACATTTCCCCCACTATACAGTTACTCTAAAACGACTAAAAAGGCTACTTGGTAAATCTCTTTCCGTGCCCAGCTTCACATGAAAATGTTAGTCCCATGCAGACAGGCACAATGAATCAGAGTAAAGTGTAGGCAGACAGCAGAAATAAAAGAAAACCCAACAAAAAATTAATATTGATAAACAAGCAGCAACAGCCCCAACCAAAGCTTAAAAAAACCACCACCTGGTTAGGAGGACCTGTTCCCTTTCCTGTTCCATTTAAAACCGCCTGTTATTCCTCAGGTATAACACAGGGTGCCACATGATGGCAGCAAACACCGAGCTCTGGCCTTACCTGCATAGGCTGGTCAGCTGCTACTCTGAAGTCTTCAAGCTGCTGCATGTGCCATGCAGGCACACCGCAGGGCTCCTCAGCAGGCCTGCAGTCCAGGGGGTTTGCCCGTAGCTGCTCCTTGAGCCACATCTGAGTCCTCACTGCCGGCTGTATGGGAGCTCCGCTCACAGCCTGCTGTCCCAGTGTCGCGTATCTCTGGCCGAAAGCTTCGCAGCCGCCTGCCGTCGGTTTGCTTTCAGGTAAGGCACTGTAGGTCAAGTCTAAGGCATGTCTCCTACTTGGGGAATCTGAAACAAAGTCGTCTTTGCTGCACGTTTCAAATTTGTATTTGCAGTCCAGTAGAGAAGATCGTTTTTTCCCCATTTCTTTGTCCTCAATTTTTAGCAACTCCATGCTGTCACACAAACAACTTGGCCCATTTGTCCTCAATTGAGGTGGCACAGCTTTGTCTGTACCAGCCCTGTATTCCACTGAATGACTACTTCCATCTTGGCTGAAATTATTTGGTGAGCTGAGTTTAGACAAGGAGGACCATTTTCTTACAGGTCTCGCATCTTTCATGTCAAGAGAATTGTCCAGGGCTCCCTGATTTCTGCCTCCTCCTGACCGTACAAAGCTTGTACTCCATTTTGAGCCATCAGACTTGAAAGCTTCCCTGTGTTTGGAAAGTGAAGAGCTGGCACTAGACAGCATCACATGGGAAGTGGGAATAGAAACCAGTGATCGGCTGGGCTTAAATGATGATGTACCACTTGAAGTTGAATGATCTGTGAAGAGAAATTTATCACGTAAATAAGTGCAACACAGAGCTCATTAACATTAGTTCAGATTGGACAAAATATCAAATTCAAGGTGAAATGCAAAATTAGAAGGAAAGGGGTTTCTTGACAAAATCGGGCCTTCTAGATCACTCTAAACCATGAGAATGGAAACTAATTAAAGTGGGAGATTTTCAAGTTTATTTTGCTCAGGTGTCATGATTACAAAAAGAAAAGTGCACTAAGCATTGGCAACAGCAGCTTTAGATAAAATTCCCAGCCTGTGAGCCAAAGAAACCATTGCCAGCTTTAAGGTGGCAGGATGGATTTCTTCCCCACTCCACATATACTAGGGAGCTTCTATACCATGAAGAGTGGTGGTGTTCAGGAGCCCCAAGACTGGTTCTTCTTCCATCACCCCTCTTCTCATTTTTTGAAGGCAGAACAATTCAATAAATGCACTTTGTAAAATGGCAGTGCTGTAGACAAGTCACTTGGACAGAGTTATTCATCCATTCTGGATCTCACCAATTTCCAAGTATGCTTCCTGTGTTGTGTTTGGCTGGGAAAGATTTCATTTCTTCCACAGTACCTGGTATGGGGCTATGTTTTGGATTTGTTCTGGAGACTCTGTTGGTGATGTCAGGATATTTTAATGCTTGCTAAACAGTCCTTACACATAGTCAAGGCCTTTCCTGCTTCTCACCCCACCAGTGAGGAGGCTGGTGGTGCACAAGGAGCTGTGAGGGGACACAGCTGGAAGAGCTGACCCCAACTGGCCAAATGGATATTCTGTATCCTATGGCACTATGCCCAGCAATAAAACTAGTGAGAAGGCTGGTTTGGGGGGCTGCTACTGAGGCAACAGTCAGCTGGTGGTGACCAATTGTTTTCATTTGCAGCATTTCTTGGTTCTTATTTCTAGCTACTTTTCTCACAGTGTTTTTCTTCAGGAAAAGACTCTCAGGGAAAGCAGGGATGGGAATGCACAGAAGAAAGAAATGCACCTCCTCTTGTTCAGGTAATTCCTTAGCTTGAGGCTGCTGGCTTTATAACATTCAAGAAAACTAACCTTTTACTGAACCTTACCTAGAAGCTGAATCTGACACAGCACAAAGTCAGTCCAGCAAAGGCAGCAGTCCCAGGCCTTTTTATATCCAAAGAAAATAAGACTAAATAAGAGTGTATTAGGATTCAAAAATAACTGACCTATGTTTTAGGCTATGCAGATTTCTAGGAGTAGAAATGTTACATCTGCAAGAGAAAGGTAAAAAAAATCCTGCATACATGTATCTGTAAAACTTAATATAGTAAAAAATATATAATAGTATTTAATATAGCATCTTCCATCTAAAATACTGACTTACTGTTACTCACACATGGTTTTCAAAATAAAATTAAAATCAATAATAATTAAAAATACATTATCTCCTTAGATTATTAGATTAAATGACTTATTAATATGTGGTAGATTTTTATTTTTCCTTCTCCTAAATTTAATTAAATTGAAAATTAATTAATTTTGAGTTAAGATTTAAATTTCTTTGCTTCACTTCCAATTCTAAACTCTTCAAGCAGATTTGAACTTGGAATGCCACTTATATCCAAGTACAGCTGATGGATGTCTCCAATAATTTGTCTCAAAGAGGAACACAGTAATTTTGGCTTCAAGTTGTCCTAATTAGTCTTCCCATTAACGCTCACTGAAACATATGAGAAAATTCACACTTTTTCTTAGAGCATATTGCTCAAGTCTGCCTTGCCTGTAGGCTCAGCTGGAAAGAGAACCAGTCTGCCTTTGGAAACATCTTACAACACAAAAAGCAGGAAATTAGTAGATTTCATTGAAAATAGGAGAGATTACAGAAAGCATCATGAAAGTTAAGAGACATTATTTCTTCTGTAGACACAGGAATAAGCTCCATCTGGCCAAATCTTGCCAAAGACAACTTTATCCAAGCAGCAGGTTTTTCCCTTGCAGACAGGCGGGGGTACGCAAATGCCAGTTCAGAACTGAAAGTGCTCTCTCCTTGGGATTACTTGGGGTTTACTTCTTGGATCTGGTATTTATTTGAAGATTACAAACACTCTCAAACATGGCTTGTGTGTCTCCAGAGTCTTTCAAAGCTTAAAACTGCTCTCTTTAATGAAAGCCAAAAGAGACACGAGGATAAAAAAAGTAGCTAGATGCTACTGGTTTTCCTTTCATTAGAAAAAGATTATATGACAATTTTTTCTTTTCATTTATCCTAATAACTTTTTCCCACCACAAAACTCCCTGGAGTACTTTTCTAATAAGGCATGACATTTTAATACCTGATCCAGAACTTCCAAAGCCACATAAATAAGAGAATTGAAAGAACGCTATTTTAAAAACACATTACAAGACTTCTACCATATAATAACAGCAGATGGAATAAAAAAAATGAGGAACATTTCATATGGCTTTCTTACCATCTTGTGTTACACTTCTGAAATATTTAATTAATCCTTATCTGGCATAGAAAATGATGTAATAGAACCAATTTTGGTCTTAATAAAAATTAATCACAGAGAGCGCAGCAGGCACTTTCTTCTGAAAGGGGGGTAGAAGAAAGAAACTCTTCAATATAAAGTTAATGAACACCTCTTACTCATTTGAATTTTCCTGTGCTATGCTTTTTAAATTACTGGAAGAAAAACCTCTGAAGTAATTTCTCAGGCCAGACACATTACCCTCATGTAGCTACTTAAAATCCTTATCTGTTGCCCGAAAGTCAATCAAAACACATGAGTCAGAAAAGGTTCACTGTAACCCTCAATAACTTCTGAAGCTGCAAAATGATACCAGTGCTATGAGAATTCCCATGTAAGATACACCTCTGACAAATTCTTCACTATTCCAGGTAAGATATTATCAAACAATAGCAGAATAATCAACTACTGCAGTTACTCAATATTAATCAAAATCAAAATGTATTTGATACAGGTGTTTATGGGATGCATGTGTATTTAACGCCACTGAAAAGCAGTGAACTTTCCTTGTGTGAAGGACTTTGAAATTTGATATTTTATCCAGGGTATAATTAGAATGCCCCGATCATGGAGAAAAACACTACTAATAAAAACAGTTGACCTTCTCTTCCTGTCCTCCCTTCCCACCCACCCCCCAAAATACTGACATAGTTTACCCTAACCCAGGCAAATAAACTGAACTGTTCTTATTCTATACTACCTGAGCAAAAGATAAACAGGGGAAGTCAAGCCTCCATTATACAAATTGAAGGTCTTGATTCTGGCTGCAGTTTAGTGAACTAAAGCTCTGGCATTCATTATAGGACCTCAGTTCCTCTGAACTGTTCTGTACCTCTTAACTGCATGGTCCCCAGCAACAGGCTACAAACAATTCCAGCATCCAGCATAGGATTGAAGGAGCCGTGGGTCTTCCATCTACCATGCAAACATGTGAGTGCTTCCCATAATCTCCAAAACAGCTGTTTTCAACGACAGAAGTATCTAACTCTCCTGGGAGCTGGTTGAAAGACAAAGACATTGGGATGATGTGCCATGACAGTAGTATTGACGCTACACGTGCATTCCTCCCTGCCTATCTACTCACAAACTGGACAGGCCTTAATGCAACAGAGCTAATCTGATGAGCCACATGAGACATTTCAAAGTGGCCAGGCAGGAGGCCAGTTCCTGTAAAAAGTCCTAAGCAGACTGACTCATCATCCTCTGGAAGCAAAAGCATGCCTTTCCAGGGTGCAGCAGCACTCACAGGAATGGTTTGGGCTTAGTTGGTTTGCTGGGTTTTTGGTTTTTTTGTACTGTCTAGAATTCTTCATCATTCTCTTGACATGCCTTTTGCATATTACTTCAAGTTTACTATGTCGAAATATGAGGTGAATGAAGGAAGGAATCTCTGCAAATAACTCTCTTCCAAAGAACACATGAGAACATGCATCACAGAAAGCTGTGGCAGAAAAGGAAGCACTGCAGACAAAGCAGGGAACTTTTCAGACACTTAGCAAGGTTTGTATGAGAAAGAATTCCAAAACATTATCTGTTTATAAGGTTCTATGTTTGAACAGCAAGGAACTAATATAAAAGAATAACTAACAAAAAACTTACTAGAGGAAAAACGCAATACTAACTAAAGTTAATTTTAAATAATATTAAATGCTAAAATACTTACTGCCAGTAAAATATCTATGCCTTCAAAGCAGAAACAGTCATGTGGTATTTAGAAGCAAGTCCAATTAATGTCAACAGGAAAAAAGAAGGAAGTTCACTGCCTTCCACCATCACCATCACTGTACTGCCAGTATCAATCAGAATTCTTTTACATAAGATGTGGGTTGCAAACTCCAAGTCAGTTCTACTTTGTTTCACATTAATTGTATGGGATTTTCTGTAATCTACTGTGTTACATACCAAAGGAATGCAAGTTTTACCTAAAAACTCACTAGTTTTAAGAGGTGAAGGAATTTAAAAGCTATGTAACTCACAAATAACTTGAACAGCATGATGCTGAATAATATGAATGTGAACTTAGAAGGTTGAAGTTGAGATGGGATTTTCAAGAACTGAAAGCAATTTTTTTGCTTTTAGGACTTTTTTTCAGATGAAATACTGGTAAAGCTACTATCCCTGAGCAATGTTATTATAAAGAGATGGAAGAAGGAATAAATGGTATGACAGCCTCACAGGTCTCCTACAATGTACAGATATCAAAAAACACTACAAGACAATTTTAGAGGATTTTTAGTAAGTAGAGGAGAAAGCCATGTTGGAAAGAGTAAAAGCTGCACTCGTAAGTACCAGGATGGCATCCACACTTACGCAAGGAAAGAAATGCAGAGGTAACACTGAGTTCCAGCAAATGGTAAACAGCTTCTTAGACATCCTTACAAACAAAGGGAATGCTATGTACATATGAACATATTTGAACAGAAATATCCCATCTAATTTATTAAGACCTGGCCATTTGGCATCCATCTTCCTTATTTTTCTCCTCTATGGTTAATGAATTTGCTTTTTCCCCTCTTGTGACTTCTCATTCTTTTCCACGCTCTTCAGGCAAACGCACCTTCTCCCATGTTTTACAGAGGTGATAGGGTAACAACAATCATACTCAGAGTAAGTAATGAGGACAACACTCTCAATTTGCAAATAATACAAAAAAAGGGCAGTGAGAAACAAGTACGTTCTAAAATTTATTAAAGCTTTACAAAAAACTGTCACTGATCAAGAGAAAATTATAGTGCCTCACTGAGCAAATGAAAAATATTTACTCAGAGAAAATAACTTGTATTTCCCTATTTATGCATTATTCACATCCTGTTTTCAGCTTGCCATGTAAAAGGTTGCCTTGCTTCACTTAAGAGTTACTGGAAAATACAGTATTTTCCCTAGAAAACAGTACTGACAAGGAATGTGCCTTATAGGAGCTACTACTTTGTATTAAGTTGCAGTATTTCTGTACTGAAATACTCTTTCACAAATCCGCTCTTTGATCAAGTCTCATTAGGGCACAGCCAACACTCACCAGCTTTATTTAAAGAGTGTTGTCCCATGCTTGAGAGGTCATCCCTGTACCTTAACATCGGGTTCCCACCACAGCTTCTGAGATAGCAGACCTGGCAAAAACCTCATTAGCAAAGTTCTTAAGATTCTAGCAAGGAGAACACACAATGAAGTAACACAGTGGGCCACACCTTCATATGATCTCACCTTAGCACTACAAATCAATCTCTGTATTCCACATCCCATTTCAAGAGCCAAAGTTCTTAATTCCATCACTTAATTTAGATGACAAGAGGCAATCTGAGCATCTTCCCAAAGAATTTCACAGGGCTGATCAAAACAAAATCACTACCAAAATGAAGCACACAGAGATATAGTATTTGGTTTTCTGATCCTACATGATCAGTTAAAAAACCACTAAACGGGAGACAAGCTCTGTAGAAAGTGTTAGTTTACTCCTATGTGCCACTGCAGTCAGATTTGAGGTCAAAGTTCTCAGTACTAACTGATATTAAAATATATTTGATAGAATTACCTGTCATCCAAAACACTCCTCATTAAAAGTTAATACACATTCCCCTGACTTATATAGCTGGTTTGGGTTTCATTTTTTTTTTTTTTTGTGCAAGAAAATACTGGATAAAATGATCCACATTCTGCTTTAAAATAAACTTCTTTAAACTAGCTGTTTGGCAGCACCAATTATAAGACTTAAATAATAAAATTTTATATTTTTCGTTTCAACAAATGAAACTTAACAAAAACTTCTAACATCAGTTTGTGTTTTGTGAAAGTTGACTTCAGAGAGACTGCACCAAGGCAGTGCCACAGTTTTTGATAAGGGAAAACAAATACAAACTCCACAAACAAACAGAAGGCAAGTGCATGTGAGTGGTACAGTAAACCTGAGGTCTTAACACTCATTAGGTATATATATGGAGAGAGTAAAAAGAAAATCCCTAAGCCCCCAACATACCAGATACACACCAGGTATATCTGTCCTGCCCAAGGGATCTAGCATAACTGGTATTTCAGGACACAAAAAAAGAGTATGCCTATTAATATTTCTGTGAAGTGCCAATTTACCCAGTAATATCTAGGCTAATAATACTCAGATGGGGAATCCACAACTCCAAAAGAGAAGCATCTTCGAAAAAATTTAGTAACTTCTACTCTTGAGCCAGATCTGGGTCAACTTAGCTCATTTAAATGAAACCCAGATTCAGAAGATGATATAACAGGGGACTGTAAAGGAAAGTAGCAGTGTACAGAGGTGAGATGCTGCCACTCCAAAACAAAGGGAGGCATCGGTCCTGTGCAACAAGGGCAGCTCTGACAAACAGGCACACATTTCAAATAGCAGCAGGCAAAATTTGTTTTACAAGAAAAGATTATTCAGCAGAGAAAAATAAATTACAGCAAAGTCAATTACTGCAAGATTCTACTATTGTTTTCCCTACTCTACTCAATTATTCCAGATGCCAGTGGTAGAGAAATGTGAAAGTACAGATTCATCGAAAGAACAAGTGACAAATACAATACCACGGGATATTTAACTGAAGCAGAAAAATATTTCACAGATTTTATCTGAGCAAATAGTCTAAAGCAAACAGCAGGTAAGCCCAAGAGCAAATTTTTACTCCATATCAGTCACTGAAAACAAGTTATTTATGACTGCTATTGGTCCAAGCTTGCAATGGCCATCAGCTAAATTAATCTGTAAAGAGAAAGGCTAACCTAACTTACATAAAAATCTCTTTAGATGAGAAAACTGAGCATGTTAAGATAGAATTGTCTTAAAAGAATTAACTTGTTTTACCAGAGTACAATAAACCTTTTGATTTATGCACTTTGCCTCTTCAACCAAGAATATCACAAACACACAGTCAAATATAATAGTGATTTCTAGAAATAAAACAGAATAAAGGATGCTCTGAACAACCATTTTCAAAAAGTTAAACTTTCCCAGCAGTAAGTGACACACACAAAGAAACATCCCATCCTCAATATGTTCTCTTGATGTGCCTCTCTACATTCAGCTTCAGCTTTGGTGCTATTTTGCTGCCATACATGTATAGCACCTGAGAGAGAGAGCAGTGCTGCAGGATGTTCACAGGCTGCCATAGAGTGGGACAACTCTCTTTAAATAAACCACATGTGAGTACATGTGAGTTACATGCAGCTGGCCACCACAAAATAGCAAAAAGTATTATGCATGCTCTATGAAAAAGAGCAAAAACCAAGCAAAATTTGAAACCCACAGCATCTATCTTCTCCAACCATCTACAAGCTATTTTTAAGAAACAGTTATATAACTAAGTAGAACAATTTTTAGATTAACAGGTTCTATTTTCACCCCCCCAGATAAGAGGATAAAGTAATATTCCAGGACAGCAGTCACGTAAACAGGCAACTTGATTTCGTTGAAACAGAAGCATGAGTGAAAATCTATACTGCCACAGGGAGTTTCTTTTGTAGTTGGTTGTCTCATTTTTTAGAGGTCTAGATCTTAACTTGCATTTGCCCTTTTATGAAGGCCATTTACAGCTTCCAATTGCATTTTCCAACAACAAGCACTTAACAGTGAAGACATGAAGAAATCAAATATCCCCCTAGGACCTTCTTTAAAAGTAATGGCTAAAGGGGAAAAATACTGTGGATGCCACAACATATCTGTTCTCCTTCTTTTCTCTATCTGCAAGATACCCATGCCACAAATACCATCTACTTCAACAGCCATTAGATACCACTTCTTGCTGGCATTATTTTTTCATCCCCAGCTAGGGATGATTCAAAAAAACTAGAGTAATTTAGCCCATCAGAACAGAAATCCACCCCTGCCCTCCAGAGGGGGATAATTCTAGGTGTTTTTGTTCTCTGCAAGAGAACACCCAGTACCAGGTACATACCTACCCTTTCCTATACCAAGACAGATGCAAGTTGTGCTTTCTCAGTCTCCACAAGCAACTTATTTGTATTATCCCAACTCTCTAACTTGCCTCTGATACCATCCCCTACAAGAACATTCCCAGATTAGCTACGCTGATACCTTTCAGCAGCAGAACTACCTCACCTAAGACGTCAAGGGCAAGGGATGTGCAAGTGAAGTCAAACTCACATGAGGAGAGTTAAGAGATGCTCTCTAACACAAAAGATCAGAGCAAAACCTGAGGGGTCCCAGAGAGCACTATCACTCCAGAGAGTTAAAACTCTGTGGTTGACCAAGGTATGTATCAATACCTCACATTTTCTTCATAACTACATGTAGAAACAGAGTCCTCAACTTAATGTTGAGTAACTTTAGAAGGTTAAATCTGACTTTAAATGAGACTGGAGTTTCTGTTTATGTTTTTGAGATAATTATCCACTAATGCCAGTTTAATCCCTCTTTCTACTAAGACTTTCTCTTGAAATAATTAAAACTAATTAAATATTAAAATATTTAGATTCAACTGGTACCTGTTCTCCTCACCACAGAGCAGTGGGTCTCTCGGTTCACAGCCCACCAGGAATAGCTCTAAACAGGACCAGCACCCTTCAGTTTTATGCCAGGCCACACAAGTGGGGAAGAGAGAACACACCTTCATTTTTTCTCCCAATCTCACACTTCAGCTGCATTTCCTCCACTGATCTCCCTCAGCTGAGCCTTGCACAGTAATCATTCCCCTAGCTTACCTCTGTATTCTCACTTCGGGAGCCCCAGCCTGAACCCATAATCATAGAAAAGAATACTTTAGGTTGGAAAAGACCTTCAAGATCATTAAACTATGCAACTATTAACTGAGCACCACCAAGTCCCACACTAAAGCCATGGCCTCAAATGCCATATCTACATGTTATCTTTTGAAAACCTCCAGGGATGGTGATTCAACCACTTCCCTGGGCAGCCTGTTCCAATATCTGACAGCCCTTTAATTGGAAACTCTTCCAAGTATCACACAGACTTCTGTACAATTAGAACACATGTACATCACTCAGATGGAAAAAGAAGTCCTTTAACAGGCAGAAGCAGGTGCTGTGAGCAGCTACAGCAGCAAGGCTGCCATGGGTCCAGTGAGGCAGGAGGATACTTCTTGCTGGCCTTCACTGCTTCATAGCAGGACTGTCCCTGTCTGACTCCTTCCTCCTGCTGCAGACCAAGGTCAGCCCAGGTCGCCAAGCACAGCCAGCCTGCCTTGCTGCAGCACTGCTGCTGCTGTGCACCTCTTGGAAGCACTTCATGGGCCACAAGCAATTTACTTAACACACTCTGGGAATGCCTGTATCGAGCAGTAATCCCTTCCAAGGGCCAGAAATCATCCCCAGCAACCCCAAAAGTTCAACGGTTACCTCAAGAGTAACTTAACTCACAGGGGAAGTCTCTCTCCTTCAGATGCTGATCCCCAAATGGTAAAAGAGATGGTAATACGTTAAGAGTAGCTAATATTCAACTGGAGTAGGTCTGTCACAGACCTAGCAGTCAACTTAATTATTTACTAAGATTTGGGGAAAACCCCAATAAGAAATTGGGGAAATTTAAATAAGAAATTGGGGGAAAGAAAGAAAAAAAAAGTTAGTAAAACCCTGTAAAGTAAATACAGAAAGAAGTAAACTACAATGTTGCAGAAGCAGCTTTAGCACACTATTTTCTAACCTTTATATTCCTAGCTTTGCTACTCTACCCTTCATTTACCATACACTAATCTCACCTTCCCTTAAAGTTTCTTAGACACATCAGGGCTTTGATAACAAATTAACAGCCTACTCCACATGTAGGTCACCATCTGGAACTCAGATCAGGTCACAGAGGATTAACTTTAAATTGGATTTTAGCACAGCTCTATAGCCTACAGAAGTGACATTTTATACTTCAGAAATTAAATATCATTATTGTATTTTCCAAGTGAAGAACAGGAGACAAACTCTTACAACAATTAAACTTTACCTGCTTCCTCCCACTGCTCTTTACACTCAGCGGTACTGGCTACCCTGGTTACGTTTTTAAATTTCACAAATTCAAGCAAAACAAAGTAGTAATACTTTGGGGAAAAACTTAGGGGAAAAGAGTGCAAGACCCACCTGGAACTCCCAGCATTTTCCTATAGCAAGATTCTTATTACTAACAGAAACATTTTTAAAGCCACAGTGGCAACAAGAAAATATTCCATCCCACAAAACTGATTACACTATAATAAACAGATGTGGAAAACCCTTTGTTTTCATGGACCACTTGGCTTTCACTGTTTTGACCCCAGGTTTTAACATTCTATTTTTCAGGCATACCTCTGGAGCCATGGTACTAAAACTACTAGTAACAGAGAGTTGTTCCAATTCTAATACAGAATTTACCTACTGCAGAAAACAAAGGAGAGGGATTCACAGTTCTGTACTGCCCATAAACAACTCTTCCTCCAGGACCCCCAATCTTCACACACCCTGAGGACTTAATTTTAGGTGTTTTTTAGAGGACAGTTTGAGCAAAAGTAAATGTTATGAAGGTGAAATTAAGAGCGTTAATTCTGAGGGTGTATTTAGAACCAAATCTCACACTCTTCAGAGGATTTCTGTACTGTAAAAAACAAGCTTCCACTCCAGAAGGGAACTATTACTTCCTTATATGTCCATCCACAAAGAAGCCATGAAGGATAATTTTAAAGGCTGGAGAGAAAAAAAACCCAAACTTCATGCATGCATCAATTCTTAAGAGTATGTTTTCACTGCTAGTAGTCTGTCTCTAACATAAAGACAGTTCTATACTATTAAAATGAATCTGTATGTGACATTTTTTAGAAGTATCCTGAAAATTAAAGGCCATTTGTACCCTTTTACAACACTGGCTGAAAGATCTGATTTTAACTATAACCAATGCTTAAATAAACTGATAGTGAATCAGGAGAGAAACACATAATGACCAGTAGAGTCTTTTATCACAGCTTTTCCTACTGAAGAGATTTAGCTTTGTAAAATTAAGAGCAGTTTAGAGCTTCCCCATTCTTTCACTGGCAATCAATTTCTAAAGTTGTTTTTTCCCCCACTTCCTATGCCAAAAGGGTTTAGTGCCCTGACATCACAATGACTGGGAAAATGTTATGATTAGCACCCTAATTAAATGAAAGCAATAAATTCAACTAAATCATAAAAGTAAGAAAATATGAGTAATTAATTATGAAAAATGCTTTAACAGAATGTTTCTTATCCTGAAAGACCAGAAGTTCCTTTGCCGAATTGTATATATGTCAGGCACCATTTGGTCCACTGAATTCATCCTCCCTGGAATAAAAACACACTCGCTACAAATTATATCAGCAGTCTCAGATTAAAAGACTTGATCTATTGTAGATAATAGAGCTCTAACCCAACTACAACTTGGATATTTGAGATGATTTCTGTAGTCATTTAAGATAAAACATGCTAAAGCATTCAAAACAAAAAGAAGATGCTATAACACACACAGACAAAAGAAGTTGTCCTTTCTTGGTGCAGTTTGGGATTTGATTGCCATAATTTTAGAAATCAATCTGGCAGCTCAATTCCCAACAGTAAAATTTATCTAGCACCTGAATAGGGATGCTGGTTCACTGCCAACACGCCTCCCTGAGTACCCATGGAATCTCCAGCACTACTCCAGCACTACTGAACATAGCCCATCATGCTATCACATGACATATCACATGACATAAAAACTGCAGCTATTTTAGGTGCTACTACCTGTACTGCTACCCAGTTTTAAACTTTATTTAAACAGAAGAGTGGTTCACTGTTCACAGACAACTAACAAGCTTGAACACAAACAATCTGAATTATATTTTCCTTCAATGGGTTTAGCGATCACTTCTCTCTGCTCCCCAGGATACTTGAAGACAGAGGGTTTTATGCCCTTTTTGTCTTCTGCGACATGCACAATTAAAAGTACAGAGCAAGAGGTGGGAGAGCAGAAAATGTTTCAACTGCTGCCTTTGATAATGGAAAGAATTCAGTGTTTACAAATTTATTTCCAGTTGTTGGCTCATACATTTGGATATTTATAGTACTTATCACTATGGCATCCAATCACATTAGCAGTGCTCTGATCCCCACAAAGAAAACAAAACAAAACTGTTTCTTCTCCCCTCTCCAGCCTATTAAAAAACATCTCAGTTAAAGTATTGGTAGCACAGCACAATTTAGAAATTAGAAATAGAACTCTTTTCAAAAGGTAGACTCAATTTCAGATCTTATTTTTTGATTAGAACAAGCAGGGACCAAAGTCTGTCATAAAAGCTGGTGTGGTAGACATGACACCTGATCTCTGGTTCTGAAATAAAGTCAGTTCCATAACGACTAGCTAAGAAAATCTGAATTGCATGCTTACAGAAAGCATTTAAATTAAAAAAATTAAAATTAAATCTGTCTAATTATGTTAATAAGTGAAGTCATCTTCCACCCCTGAGAAACACAAGACAGTAATTTTGCGCAATGCGGTATCCAGAGTGTTCATCAGAGCTACCCAATAGCACCAGTGAATCCCTAACATAGCAAACTGTAATGGCATTCAGCCCACATCCCAGGATGAAATCTGAAACTCTGCAAAGGGTAGCAATTTTAGAAGCTACACACAGATCTTCAATCCCCGCTGAAGTGGTGTAAGGTTATTGATGATGCACTTCAGCTTCAGAAGAGAGGTCAACACAAATGATTTTTGATAATCAAAACTACCGTGCTTCACCTTGCACAGAGTATTTTTATAATTGCACACTGCTTAATTCCCTTTTGCATCTTGGGCTAACACTTACAGGCAAATTAGACACGATTACAATATTGAAACAATGAAGTAGCAGAAATAACTGTATCAATCATGATTATAAACACTGAATGCAAGAATAGCTTCTTAAAAGAACCTCCAAATATCTTTATTTACCCTGTCTTTTAGTAATGCACTTTATTTTAAGATTTTCATTTATATCTTTGGTAATTATAGGTCAAAAACATTAATGATGTTGGAAAAACAAGCATGGTAACTGTTATGTATATATATATATATATACACACATATATATATGCAAACAGAAACTCTTGTATAAAGCATATTAATAAATCTGTTTATATAAGCATATGTAATAAAATAAACTTATTTAACCAGCCTTACAAGTCAGTAAGCCTCAGAAGATACCAGGAAAAAAAAAAGAAAAAGAATTCATACTTCTTCAAGTCTGGTATCAGACTTCTGAAATACAGAACTCCACCAAGAATATCCTGCTCCATCAAGTCCCACACTTACTTCTCAATAGCTGGAATAAAACCAACCCATGTAAGCATCAGTCTAATTAATGTTCTTTAGTTTTTACACTAAATTAAGGGTATACTACTCTTATGGGAGTACTGTACTCCTAGAACCACACAAACACGAACTTTTGGCCGAAGGCACATGTTTTATTAATTCTACTAACTATGCTACCTGCCAGAACTAACTAAAGTAAATATTCATATATAGTCATAATATTCCCACCTACTTCTGAATTCCCATTTCATTCCAAAACTTCAGAAGTATATAATTAAGAGACTATGAATTTTTCACATTCCTCACCTCCTTCCAAAATAATCCATTACAATTTCCATTAAGGATTAAATAAATGTTAATTTCCATAAAAAATTAAATTCCACTAATGGGTAAACACAAAACCTTCAATTTTTGTTGTTCATTCATCATGTCTACATACAGACCACTTCTTCATATTCCACAAGAAGGTTTGGTTACATCACTTACTAATATCATTCTAAATACATAGAAAAACAATGCAACTATCCCAGACCTTATTTCACAAAGGAAAATAAGGAAAAAAGTCAGCAGGAACAGAAGGAAGAAAGTACTACTGCACTATCCCATAAAGATATTCTAGAAGCTGAAATACTACCGGCATAAATCATGGACCGTTCCTTCTTTTATTTACATAACATACTGTTCTTTTTAAGTGAAGATCCTAGTGTTACAAGAATTGAGCCATTTGGAACAGCAGAAATTACAGATTTTAGAAGAGGAATTTGGCCAGAACAATCTTATAGTAGTTAACTTTTTTTTTTTTTTTTTGGGACTGACACTGAAAAAATAGAAGAACAACAAACTGGAGCAGTTGTGTATATAAAACTAAACCCATGTGGGCCTACTGTACTGAAGTCCTCTGTTATAGCCTCCTCAGTGTCAACTAGTAAGATCATCTGAATACCTGATCAAGTGAGAAGGCTGTCATGTAAAGGCCTGAACGTGGAAAGCATGTCTATCCTGTGGGCTGCCTGAAGCCAGATTTGTTTTCTCCCTTTTCTTCCTGAACTCCACTAGGAGAGAGGAGATGGGGGAATAACAAGACCTGAAAAGGAATACCAAACTGGGGGACACTGATATGAATTGAGGAGTGAGAAAGCAACCTAAGATCCCCTTCAGACATGTCCCAGGGAGAGCACGCTTCCAGTTTTACAGAAGCCATGAATCACTTCACTCAAAATCCTTCAGAAGCTGTATTAGACAACAGATATCCAAGCAACCAACCCAAAAAATTGCACTTGTTTTCACAGAATCAGAGAATATCTTGGTCTGAAAGGGCCTCAAAGATGATCTTGTTCCAACCTCTCTGAAGTGTGTTTTCTTCACATGAGATTTTTTTTTTTTTACCATGAGCATTTTTTCTCCTAGTCTAAATAGGGCATAATTGTAAAAAATCAAAATTTCTGCATATCTTATTTGAATTCTCATCAGTCTAAATTTTTTTCAACTAGACTTTTGTCGACAAAGATTTCTCTAACACTTGAGGAGAACCACAACCCCATTATGGATGCCCTGGTGAATCCATTTCCCTTTCTATGCACTCTGAACATATTTTTAGTTCAGTTTTCTAGCTGAGCTAATTAGAATTAAAACCTTGCCGTCACTCTCAACAGCAAAGTATGACTGCATGCAGATGGCTGATGCAATGAGAAAGAAAGAAGTACTTTTAACCATATCACCTCTCTAAAGAAAAGCTTACTGCAGAAACACCTTTCACCCAGTTAAAAAGTGCCTGTTTCTTTAGAATTTTTATGTAAGATAGAACAATAAACTATAATCCTGTCCTGAATCTCTAGGTACTCCTACAGAACAAAACTTACAAATGGGAAAACTGAAAACCTCCTGCCAGTTCATACAATAAATGCCATTGTTGAAATCAACCAAGAAAGACAATTCTATTTTTGAAAATACAAAATATTTTAGCCTTTGACAGGGATAGACTAATCACTGATAGAAAAGGATGGGCCACTAAGAGTTTATGATAGTTATACAAATGAAAAAAATACACATAATACAGTCTTCTGATTCAATGACCAACATCAAGACTAAAATCATCCTGTATGCTTAAGAATAGCAGCCCAAACACGTGGACACATTCAATTCAAGATGTCTCAAAATATATACATGTATTTAAACTCTGGTTTATAGTCTTTAGACTTGAAACAACAGGAGACAATATGAACTGGTATACAGTTTTGGCCAGAAAAAAACCCAAAAAACCAAAAAAACAATAACGATCCACTCTCATACCTTCCACCCACCCCCCCCACCCCCAAATACATAAATGTGAAACAGTTAAATTAGTTACATTTATTTGACACACTATTCCTGGTAGTAGCAGAAAAAATAAGGGCCAACAACAGAAAAACTATGGCTTGGTATGTTCTGATTGGACATCAGGGAAAAATTCTTCACAAGGACATCTTATAGCACTGGGACAAGGTTATTCAAAGATGTTGAGGTACCTGGGAAGGTTTTCAAGAATCAGAAAGACAAAGCCAGGGCTGACCTGGTCTATTTTGGTGATGATCCTGCTCTGAGCATAGGGCTGGAAACAGAAACCTCCTGCAGTCTTTTCCAAACCACATCTCTAAGATTCAATAGCATGAAAATATGCAGCGCTAATTCTTTCCCCAGGAGGCTAAAATTCTTATTAATTTTGCATTTAAAATATCTGAACTAAACTATTCGTTTCCTATTTTCACATGAGGGTAAGCAGTGGCATTTAAATTATCAAATACCAGTTGAGCTGCAAGGAGTCAACCTACAACCAGGTAGAATTTCACACTGGCATTCAGAACTAGGTGTGTCATTTATTTAAGAGATGACTGCCATGTCATACTTGTATTATTATCTGGAAAGATGAAAGAAATTTTTTTCCACTTCTATCCCTTTTTCAGGGCCATATTATCAAAGGCATTATGTTGTCATGTCAAAACAGGAATGCCATTTCTTCTGGGACACTAAGCTCATGGAAAAAAAACCCAGGAACCTCTGCAAGTCATTCCGTTTGTTAGCGACATCCTTATAAACTTTCTAGTCAATGCCATAAGAGTTTAAAAAAAATCCAGTCATATTGGAACAAGGCATAAATTGTAATGTAAGAACAGTTAACATGGAGGAAGATGCTAATTTATGTTTATATCATTCATAAATGTAACTAATTCCTTCCAAACATATTTCATTTAATTTCACCACTTTTTCTATTACAAGGATTAACTGCCGGGAAGAACAGCAGCACAGAGAACAGGGAACAGAAGAGGGTGCAATTCCTGAACATCACAGCAATTCTGGAAATTAACCAAGAAGAAACTGACATATAATTAGAAAGGTTACTCCAGTATGTTTTCCGGTTTCCAGTGTTATTACAAAAAACTTAGAAAGAGCTGCAAAGACGACTGGTGTCAGAGACATTTTTCTGCATTAGAGGGAATAGAACACTGCCTTTTTTCCAGCCAATCGTCTTTCTGCCTTTAAGGACAGACTTCATTTTATTCTTACAAAAACACCTAAGTTGCTTTCTAGTTTTTTTCTGATCTTGCTACTTAACAGACATTTTAAAAACAATACACCCATACACAGAAAATACTGTTTAGATGTATACAACCAACATTTCCTACTTGGGATGCCTCAGAAGTGTTTTTCTGCAGACAAAGCTTGAGCATTCACTACAAAGCTATTTGTTGCATAAGTTGTATTTACTTATATAAGCCGAATAAGGCATAATCTTTTTAACCTATTGTACAGGATAACTATGCTAGAACATGCTCCGGGGCAAAGAAGTGACCTCTGTGCAGCTGACAACACTTCTACAGTGCTTTCATGACTGCCGCTGACACAAACACAGTCATTGTCATAGCAAAATCTTATCTGTCAGCCCTCTAAGAGGAAGACAAAAAAACCCAAGAGATTTCTTTCGCCATGTTTTGCACTGGGAAAAACCCACACCAGTTTTCTTTCTAAGTTTGACGGGGAAAGAAGCATTTAAAATGGCAAAAAGGGAAAAAGAAGAAAAAAGCACCGTTATAATAATAGTAATTGCTTTTAAAACAAACCAATCACAGTTCTCAAAGGAATTTAACATATCAAAAGCAACAAACTTGCACATATTCTGCCTGAAAAAAACAGGGCAGCTGTTAACAACTACCACTCAAGTGAGGTTATTGCAAACAAATGCCCCATGAGCAGACAGGCAAGCATTCCTGAGGCTTTACCCCTGCCCCCTCGATTACCAGTCCCCACTATTCAAACTGCTTCATTCTACCCCAAACCTGGGCTAACTGATCAGACTTGTCGTTCGCTGCATATTTCTCACTTCCTCTTACAGACTCCTAATTCCCATTATGTGAAGAAAGTCAGAGATTAAGGAAGTGAGATGGAGTAACCATGCTTCAGGTACAAGTGGTCTCTGCACATTGTTCTTCCTCACTGCTGCTTTTATGCTGCCAAAACTGATACTAAAACTCCATCTGACTTATCACAGGAACACAAGCAAGGCCCTGAAAAAGGTTTTCTGTAACAATGAGCTTTTATGTTCTACTTCAAAGGGAGCTTTTACAGAAATTACTTATTATCAGTACACTGAAATCATGGCTAAAATAAAGGGTGTCATTAAATACATTAACTGGACTTTACACTAAGAAAAAAAGTTTCATCTGTGCATACATTATAGTAGAAACAGGTCTGCTGAATAAAAACTAAGAAAGAACAAAGTATAAGCCCTCTGGAAACAGTCTCGTTAAACTTTTAAAAACCAGAGATTTACAAACTTTTCTATGGGGGATACAAATAATCTGCCCTGTCAAGCCCCAGGCTAGAACTCCAGGCAGCGGCAATGGGTTTTTTCTGACTACAAGGAATTTGTGGCCTACCCCAAATGCCTACAGTCTCTCACTAAGTGCACTATTCTGTCTATAATGGAAAGTATTAAAAATGAGTGCTGTGATTTCTTCAGATAAGGCTGCAAAGGCTACTTGAATATGTGCATTAAATACTGACTAGCTACAGAATGTTTCCAGTGTTCAAAGAAAAATAGTCTAAGGCTACAACTGTTCCTCTCTGTGGCTTTTCTGAAACTGATCTCACTCCTGCTCCCCTTAGTGAGATCCTGAACTCACTGAACTGCTGAATGCAGGCCAGAAAGTCTTCTTTGATATTATAGTAACAAGGAAAAGTGAAAACTCCTCTCTGAAATCTCTCAGCAAAGATGCATAATGATTGGCATGCCCAGGTGTCACGATATTAACCTAAGTACAGGTGAGAGAATTGTATGATGCTCCTTGTTTTCCTCATCAGAATGCCATGTATCCACCATGCTCCAAAAATGACATTAAAAACATCTCCCTGATATTTCACCTGAGCATGATGCAAATGACATGGAGTTAGAGGCAGAAATTGTAGTGTTTAGCTGTGAGAGTGGTAATTTCCTTCACAGCAGCCCCTATGGTGCTTGTTTTGGTAACACAGCACCGTCTCTGCTTTAGCTGAGAAGCACTTACACGGCACCACGGCCTCTGCCACCCCAGTGAGGGGTGCACAAGAGGCTGGGAGAAGACACAGCTGGGACAGCTGACCTGAAATACCAAAGACATTCCATACTATATAATGTCATGCTCAGCAATGAAACTGAGGGGCAGGTTTCTTCCAAAGTATTTTTTGTTCATGACTGGCTGGGCATCAGTCTCCTGGTGGTGCTTTTACATAACAATGTTCACTCGTTTTTTCTTTCATTATTAAACTGTCTTTATCTCAACCCTGAAGGTTGGGAATTTTTTCTTGTTTTTTTGCCCTTCTGATGCTCCCCCCAGTCCCACTATTTAAACATTCTGGTACAACTCAGTGACATAGCTCCAAAATACATCATATGAGAGAAATTACTTTTTGCACAGTAACCAAGAGAATGCCACTAAATTCTAAGTAAGTAGAACTTATTCTCACTGAGTTATTTCCAATTAGAATAATGGAAGTTATTTTTCTCAGAAACAACTACTGATAGCTGAAGGCAAAATGCACCAAGTTCACTGTGCAGAACACTCCCACTAGCCGGAGAGAAGTCCTGCTGGTATTTTTTTATGTGAGTAAAACTGAGCATACTGTAAGAGCTTGTTCCTATGGAGAAATTATCACAAAAGAAGGCAAAGTATGAAGTTAAAGCAGCAACTATTTCTCTCTCAGAACATTCATGTATGAAACTAGTTTGGTTTAGTTCAAGACAGTTTCAAATTCAGAGTACATCAGTTCACATGGAGTATATCACTGTTGCTTGAAGCAATTTCTCAATCTTATTTTAGTGGGAAATTATTAGCATAATTTTTTCCTATTCGTTAAATCCTGGGAATAGGCAACTAGAATCTAAAACAATGCTTATTTTTTTTTTTTAATCCTAACCCCCCCCCCCAAAATAAACAGCCAAATTCTGAGCATTCATCTTTATATTCCCATCAGCTATACAGACACTTCATTCTAGCAAGCCATGGCAATACCACTTACAAGGACTAGAGACTAATACAGGCTTAAGTGCAGTGCACATTTCTGATTGTCAGGGTAGATAATATCCAAGTAACACAATAACTCTGACTCACAGAGGGCTGGACATCGCTTCATAATGTGAAACTTGGCAAGCAGAAAGGAAGGAAACAAGGAAAAATGCTTCAAATATGATTATTTTCTACCCTCCAAATAATCAAGCTACTTCACCAAACATATGCCAGTACTTGCCAGGATCCAGAGGCATAGAGATTAACTTCAACTCAATTAAAATCAAGAACTTCTCTGAAAATCCATCATCTTCCAAAATTACAGAACACAGTAGACAGTGAGCACTGCCAGCAATCAAGATCTGGGATCCTTGTCATTAATATCCTAGTGTTATTGCACTTTTGTGATACCCAAACCGATAGCACAATCTAGATGTCTGACCTACGCATTGTCAATCCCGTTATCTTTAGCAGCAGAAGAAAACCCTACGCAAGATGCTTCATAATTAAATTTTGCCTCCTGAAATTCAGTTCTGCCTTTCACTATATTGAGTATAGTTATTAACTTTTCTTTTTCTCCTTAATGAAAAAAACAAAAAACAAAAAACAAAAAAAAAAAAAAAAAAAAAAAAAAAAAAAACAAAAACAAAAAAAAAAAAAAAACCAAAAAAAAAAAAAAAGCACTAGAATACCATGCTTGGGACCTGCTGGAAGAAAGAGTACTTGAAAGAGCAAAAAGAGCAAAACCAAGTAACTTTGATTCTGGTTTTCCATGTTCCCTGGCATATAAAGAAATGCTATAATTCAATTGAAGTAATTAGGGTTTTTTAATTCCTTAAAAAGATAATACATTCCCTTAAAAATGATAGACAAGAGACTCCTCTGAGTCTCATAGCATTAAAACAAGTTCCTATTCTATCAGCTAAGCATTCCAGAGAAGTTGCTGGAGGGTTGTTAGAGAAGGGGGTTTATTAAACTGGCAGAACATCAGCTCCTAAAAAAGTAGTAACTGATTCTCTGCATTCAATCTCTTTTCTTCTAGGAAAGCAACATTCTATGAATTTTCACACTATTAGTTTACAACCAGAAATATTAAATCATTAATTGCATGTAACAATATGGGAGAAAGAACTGGGGACTTTCCACAGCACAAGCTTATCTAATAAAGGAAAATGTTCTGGTCTGCAAGAATCATGGGCTCTGTATCTTACCACATTAATATCTAGCTCTTATTTCCTCCTGTTCTAAAAGGCAAAACTCAGAATGTGCACACGGGAAAGAGCTTTGCTGGGGTTTAGAGACCACTTAATTTCTGCCCAGTCCCTGATTCTCTAATTAGGTAACCCAAATAAAGACAGTCTCAAAAATACTTAAAATACAAACTTCGTATTTCTTCTGTAAGTGCTACTGAAACAATGGTTATATACATGTATCACAACAATTGTTAAAAATGAAGTGCAAAAGCTCATGTCAATCCAGAAGAGGACACAAACTGACAGGAAACAAATTAAAAACCCCAAACACATTAACTGTAGTTTAAACAGATATAAAATACCTTTTAATCTTTAAGTTAAGAGCACTCTGAATTAAATGTGTCAGATCTACCCAAACTAACATCCCCACATTTAAGGTTTATAAATTTCTGTCCTCAGCTCCCACAGGGCACATCAACATCATGCAATTTCAGCTCCATTGCCTGTTTCACTTCCTAATTTTCCTACCTTTGCACAACATAATATACAATCAACTGAATACATTTTAACATTGAAAGTTTCTTTCTCCTGTCCTTGTCAAAACCCATCTCCCTCCAGATGACACAGTTTTGAGCCAAACACAAAAGATACTTGTCTTTTTTTTTAAACCCTGCATTTTCAAAGGGAATGAATGTGCCCAAAATAAGTATGCATAAGAAGATTAATTTGAAAGAACACTTAAGATGTTATGAAAAAATCCCATTAAAAATTATTTTAAATGCACCTGCAGTCCATTCCCTGCATGAGTGTATTTATTAGCAACTATATATCTGTACAAACAAACTCAGGTGCAACCTTCAGAATTAAAGGAGATGTTAATGCTAATTCTCAAATTAAGTTTTTTATTTTTAGTGGGCATAACAGAAAGGAAATAGCAAGGCTACAATTCATTATCTGAGCACCGTTAAAAAGTGTAATAATCTGCCAACTTGTGAAAAAAATTCCCCTCTGAAAAAGCCCCAGGAGCTTCTGCCCAAGCATCACATCGATAGCAGATGGCCAGCATCAAGTCTGCAATTACCAGTCTGGCCTGACAGTTCCACAGATGATAATGATACTCTTTTCTTTTTGTGGATGTGTGCAGGGGGCAGCTTGAGAGATGCAGACAATTAGGTATCATAGGCAACAACCCCTTCCACTAAAAATATACATATACAACCAATTTCCAGGCCTGTCATATGATTCCTCCATTAATCTTCATTTCACCATTAGGTTTCCCTCCTTTTTTCTTTAACACTTTCTTTTCTGCTACTTAAAAGTTTTTCAAACAAAGTGGTGGGAAATGTATAACATTAAGGATGCAGTAGAACTGACCATTGTAAAGCACTGCCAAAGACAAACCTCATGAACTATCTATTGTTGCAACCTTTCCCCTCTTTATTTTACTCTGCCTGCCATCACAGTCTCCCCCCACCCAGCCCTGAACAGATTATTCTCATGCTTACAGAGGAGAATAGAACATCTGATGAGGAGCTGCTGTTTCATTTCCTCTCCTTCATCCCACCCCTCAAATGGGGAAGCCCTCAAAAGGGGGGAGGGGAGGGCATGGTTCTAATTCAAATGCTGCATCTTAAAATACTATTGTGCAACATTTGGCTGGGAGTGATTAAAGCTGTAAATAAATACACACCATGAGAATGCTTTATCCCCCCTACGTCTCTGGGGGAAAAAAATATCAAAAAACTTCTGCATTAACAACCATTTACTATTTCAGTTTTACATCCAAGAATTTGAATATCTGAGCAAAACTTTTCTTTTCCCAAAGCCAACAACTGTTTACAAATGAAAGGAAGCAGAAAGCAAGTTATGAGCTGACAGATGCAACAGAAAGAGGGTGGAAAGGATTTTCTCATGTGCAGAAGAGGCCTGACAGACTTAACTGTGGCATTTGGACCTCTCCTCAGGAATGCTCAGACCTCCAGAGAGCCTTCTGTCTTACACTGATTCAGCATTCCTTACTTCATTTCTACTAATTCTTCCTGTTCTTCCTCATTGCAGCTACCCCTTTTGCAAAATTTATCAGGCATAGAAAGATACTAGAGAAAAGTATGTCACAGTACTGGTGTCATTCATTATCTGCCTTGAAAATCTTACTGGGAAGTAAGTCAATGCAAGAAGAAAACCTCAGTTTTTACTACAGTCTAGTTCTCTCTCATTCCAGCTTAATTCCAGTGACAGGTTGCATAGGGAAGGTGACAATACACTGCCACTGTAGAGGCTGTACCACTCCCTGATAAGATCACCTTTGACTGATCATGATTTAATCCAAACTAAGTTCTGACAAATTTTAGATACTGTTGATTCTTCTCAAAGATCGTTAACTATGTGTCAAATGCCATGCAATAAAATGAATTCCTTCCCACCAGAAGTGGAGATGAGAAGAGACAATATGCTTTCCTCATGGCAAGATGAGCAAACTTTCTTTGCTGACACACACAATGAATACCAAAAAGCACTGTCCTTTTATCAACTCCCTCAAAAGTTTCTGCTTTTTCCCCACTTGTTTATCAAGTGGTCTAGTACAGGACATCACTCCTCTGTATAAATCTGGCACTTCTTGCAACTGTAATTATCAAAACATTATGTAACACAAGCACCCCCTTTGTGGCAGAGATGCAAGTTAATGCACACAACTCATGTAGAACTAAATTAATCAACCCTCACCAAAACAATTACTTGGCTCCAGCAAGGAAAAAACTGCACGCGCTCAACAGCTTTGCAAAAGTATGGTTAGCTTGTGAAAAACATCTACAAAACCCTTTGGATTGTTTCTCTCTCAGAAACATATAAAACTTAGCAGTGTCAACTCACCTTCCACACTGTCAGAACAGGAGGTACCAATCCCAGTGTCCCCACTGTCAGAAGCTATGCTGTGTCTTCTCACAGGGTTGTTTTGACTGCTTGATGAAATCGTTGAGGACTGCCACAGGGATTCAGTACCAGGTAACCATCCCACTGAGGAATAATCCGAGCCTATAGAAGAGAAAGCCAGAAGTCTGTCATTGGAGATACAATACAAAAGTCAGCAACAAAATACCTGTCAAGATGAAAACTGAATCTTATGTTTCATAGAGAAAACTTGAGCCAGACTGTGCATGTGTCATGGCAGTTTTGGGGGGTTTTTTGGGGTTTTTTTTGGGTTTTTTTTGGGGCTTTTTTTGTTTGTTTGTTTGGGTTTTTTTGTTTGTTTTTTTTTTTTGTTTGTTTTTTTTGGTTAAGTAAAATCCTTTTGATAGATTAAAGTTTCCCCAAAATTCCAACACATGTATTTTTACTATTTTAAACTTTTCTTGCACTCTTTAACAAGACACTTATCATATGATTCCTAACCTAGAACTCACTCTCAATTCACAGAATTTTGCATTGCAAGCCTTCAAATATAAAGCAATTTTAGGACAGAAACCAGTGGAAGATTTGGCCACAGAGATACAGTCCTTTTCTACTGTGCATAAACCACATGACCTAGGTGATAAAGCCAGCAATGAAATCGTCAAAACTATATCTAAAGTAATTCCTTATGTAGCTGAACACAAGCTGCCTTTGTGAGACATGTATCCATCTAGTGGTTTGTTGCATTTTGGATATTTTTTTAATTTAAATAATGTTAAAATATTACATTTTAAAACACAATTCAAAGCAGCAACTAGTTCCTCTGTTCAAGGAGTTTTTAAAGTAGGCCACATATTCTCACAGCCAACCTCAAGGGAAAATTTATCAGAGTACAATCCCAGAAGACCATTACAATTTCCAATAGCCAGTAACTAAATCTGAGCATTGTTTAAAAGCAGAATACTGATCACCACATTCATACTCTGAGCCAGCACAGGCACATAAAGAACCATGGAAAAAAGCATAGCTGCTCTTCATTTATATATAATCACATACATACACCCCCTCTAGCACTTAGCTTTGTATAGCACTTTCAGCAGGAAATGATTCATGAAGAAGTATCAGCTCACATATAATGTCTCTTATGCTACATGAAATTATTTTTAGATCATTTAAACACTTTCAACAGTGTCCATCTGAAGTCATAAGAGCAATTTGCCTCTGCAAGGACATCTGCTATTTCCAGCTGTACTTGTTTTCCAGTAAATTAAATAGTTCAGAAAACAATGCAAAAATTAAATATGTGGGTACATATATAACCCCACCCCTCCATACATGAATAGATACAGGGCTCCCATACAGCAGCCAAATCACCAGACCTAGTAGCCGGAGTGGTGACAGCTGCTTGCCAAGCCATTTGAAAATTGAGGAGCACAGTAAATACTTACAAACTAAGTTCCTTACGGCATGTCCTACTGAACTGTAACATGACATCTAAAACAAAATTGTAGGTAGGTTGTTGAAGGCCTTAAATATGCCTGTCCATCTCATTTGCCACAATTTCATTCTCCGTTGAGATTACCACCTCTTCTTCCCTTTAGCACATTTGCCTACCTTTTCTCCCCCTAATTCAAAATCACCCAATTCTCCTTCCCCTTCATTCTACTTCAGCCATATCTTGTGCAATGTATTTCCTTCTCTTCCTTAAACTTAGTTTTGCCTCTCCAGAAGTCTCTTTAACTATTCCAGTGAGTATCTTTCAAGTCCAAGGCTGAGGGGGAAGAGCAGGGGAGCCAGACATGAACACACCTGCCCATGTGGGTGAGTGGAGAATACCACTCCAAGTGTCATCCTTCATATCACTCTCTCTGTGTCATCATCTAATGTACTCAAGTGTGACAGTTTTGCATACAGCTAGTGGGAAACTGGGACATTTCTTCTTCTTTTACCATCCAGCACATTTTTTACTAATACTCTGGCTGCTTTGGGAATAGCAATTTTACCACACTTGCCTCTGAACAGGGCTACTTTAAAGAAGAATTCCACTTCATCCCTCTCAAGCTGCATCTAGCTATTCCAGCAAGAGTAAAACTGACTTATGGAATGCCAAGCTAATTAAATCAGGACAGTTCTGATTTAGAAGACATTTAAAATACATTTATAGAAGAGAAATTTAGATTGATTCACCCTTTATTATGTCATTTTCCACTATACAACTCTTTGGTGACATTTCAGCTATTATGGCGTTACACAGGTATTAAAAGAAATGCACCAGATAATTTAATATGGAGTAGTGGTAGCATTAAAACAGTATTAAGTGTCAAACCCTTCATATCCCTTAGAGAAACGCCCAGCATGTGAAACTACAACCATCCACACACAAACACCCAAAAGGGAGAGTTACTTTTCACTCTGGCAAAACTTTGAGGAATAAAAGTTAAAAATACCACCAAATGAGAGTAACTTAAGAAAGTACTTTCAGGAGTCACGTACTCTAACCTTCAGCTGAAAGCAAGATAATTAGATCAAACTACTCGGGCTCCCATCCAGCTGATTCTTGAACACCTCTAAGGACACAGATTTCACAACCTCCCTGGTCCCTTCAGCATTTTACCACCCGCCACTCTAAGAAAATTTTCCAAACAACTCGAGAGTCTCTCACGTTCCAAATACATTGTTGCAATATACCCCAAAAGATGCAACAACCCAGCGCAACTAGACTCAGTTAACAAACAGGGTTAACGTACTAGAGGGGGAAGATGGTCATTCCCATTGGGATCTCTGCAGGTACTGTAACTAGAGAAAGGAACAGGCACCACAAAACACCCTGCTATAATCTATTTTCAGCTTTACACCTACACACAGCCTGGGGACACACCAAACCCCAGGTGTGTCCTTCAAGAAATGCTTTCTCTTTGTCCCCTGACATTAAGCATACTCCTTTTTTTTTTTTTTCCTAAAAAGGATAGCTAATGACATAATCCAGGAGTCTACAGTTTTTAATGTTTCATGGCACATCCACACAATTGTGTTACCTTGCAGACCTAATGAGATTCTATTTCAAAGAAAGCCATTACAAATATGAAAGTGTCTACATGAGAAAGTGAGTTCAGTCAGCTTTGAAAAGCTGTATCATAAACAGCCAAATACAAGCACCAAGACAGTAGAAACTAACGCAAATATCAAGCCTGAACAGTAAGTAACCCATAAAATAGGACCTTATAGACCTCATTAGTCCAAGACATTATTTAAAAATTAATATATTACTTTCTTTATTTGAAACTCACCTTCTGAGCCAAGTCCTGAGGAATCCCCAATTGCACCCCATTCTATGCTCCCCATCTTATTTTTGGACAGCTCTCTGCAAATGCATGATCTTTCACACGGCAAACAGCCTACACTAAAAGAACCAAGTGTAAAAGGGGAAGGAGTCCCCACACTGCTCAGCCAGCACACCTGCCTCACCCTGCTGCTCTGATCTCAAACCTGCTAATCAACAGCCAGTATCCATCTGCCCAAAGTACAGAGTGGTGTAAGAAAAGCAAGCAAAAATTTCTAATCCATATTTGTGCTGCTGAATTGTATACTAGCATCTGTCTATGATCATTCTTGACTGGGTTAGAAAAATCTACCTTTCATGGGATTCACTAGGAGAGAAAAAGGTAGTGCTATCCTACCAGGCTGCAATTTCCACCAACAAACATGACAAAATACACATAAGATCACAAAAAATCTCAAAAGAAGCCTTGTTTATACAAACGGTTGAATGCCTCCTTAAATTTGGTCAGTTAAATACACCAACACAGTCCTCTGTTTCCAGCCTAGGCATTTAAAACAGATCCCCTTACAACTAAGTATATAAAGGGCAGGAAGTAAATTATTTATTAAAAGGGAACAGTTGTTGAAATTTCACTCCAGAAAAACATGTATCTTTTTCTGTATGTTACAGAATGCTGTCATCTATTGCTGACAGAAAGACTCACAGTTAATTCTGGATCATTACCATGCCTAATTTCAGTGGCATGCACAGATCTCCTATGATGTACATACACAAAATAATAACATTACTTTCTTTACACTTGGTTCCTAAAATACCTCTAATATGCTTGAATGTAAAGATTATTATTTTAAGTGACAGCTATGATACTGTTATTTTACCTAGACACTGAATGGAAAGCAACAGGAAAAGACTTAACTGGATTTCACAGCAGATACATCCTGAACTAAGAATACTGATTTTTCTATTCCACACTATGACTGACATGGATTGTGACCAGAAGTGAATCACCCATGACAGCCAGTGCAAATTTATACAGTCAAAGGATTCTGAAGAAGATCTCTCTACAGTACTATCAAAATTAACTACGTGAAGCTCATTCTGGTCATCATGGATGTGACCAGGCTGTACAATCGTATTTCACGCCAGGATGGCACTGAAGTCTGCCCGAAGCCCTTTCAAGGAGAGAGTCAGCATTCAGCCCAAAGACACTGCCACAGTTAATTAGTTTACCCTCACCATCTGTACCTTTACCCAAAACACTGCTAATTATGCACAAAGATCACATGACAGTATTTTAAAAGAAGTCACCCCACCTTCAACCCAGTTCTCCCACATCCACTCATATAATCCCCTGACATTACTGAACTTACTCCAGTTGCATCTTGTACACACACCTCCCTTCTCACTAAGTTCTTTAAGGTGTCATAGCCTCTCTTTGGCTCTCTCTCCTGTCACATAGGGCTGCACAACCACACATCCTTTCAAAAGGAAATATCTACAAACAAACCCACAAATGGTCTCTCAAAGACACAGTTGCTGTATTGTAGGAAAAAACTTACTTTGGTTGGAAAATGTTGTTTACTCATCATACCTGCAAGATCATTACTGCCACAAGATTAAAGAAAAGGCGATGGAGGCAGGGGAACCCAAAATGCTAAAAAGCCTTTCCAAAAGTAGACACAAGAGCAGATGTCATACTTCAACACATATATATAGGGCTTTTAAAAAAGCTGAGAGTTAGCAATAGAATGATGCGTCAGCAGCCTCCTTCAGTCTAAGGTGAAGCGAATGATAAGGTGCAGGCATTCAATCTGATATTCTGACAAAATAAAAAGATCCTGGCATGTCAGTGCTCCTTCCAGACATAGACCAAAAAAAAATTTACTTCGGTAAGTAACTACTTCATAAATTCTTTCAAAAATAGTGTTTAAAAAATGGCATCCCAACCCTAACCTCCTAGACATATACTTCCTAGGTGCACTTCATCTCCATGGTCCTTTTGCAAAACAAAATGCAAGTTTTATTAATATAAACGTCCAAAACAAGTTCCAGGTCCTCAATGCAGACTT
Organism: Vidua macroura; assembly: GCF_024509145.1. NCBI lineage: Eukaryota > Metazoa > Chordata > Aves > Passeriformes > Viduidae > Vidua > Vidua macroura. The sequence goes on along the minus strand of NC_071573.1, from coordinate 65,866,413 downwards.
TTCTCTTCCAGGGTGAGCAGAACATTGGAAACAGAGGTTTCTAATGCTTTCAGGGAAGGTGGCCAGATGACAGTTTCAGGATCCTTTTTTTACAAATGCTCTGGAGGTGGTGGAAACTCACAGCTCTACCAGCTGGCCATGAACTAAGATACCAGAAGGTTCCAGTCCCTCCTCTCACACGCATGCAGCTGAGAGTAGGTGGATGATGCAGTTTAATCAAAGTGCAATAAGAAGCAGGTTAAAGTGGGATGAAATGACAACCTGAACTATTTAATTTTTACATTTCAGTTTCTCAAAAGTACTTTACAGTGTCAGATAGCTGAAGTATGATTCATCCTAAGGACTCATATCCTTTATTAGTGTGCTTTCTTGACAGAGCCTGCAAGCTATTTAACTAAGTTCTCATAGCTTTCCAGTTACAAACAGATTAGAACAATTCTAAGCATTAAGAAAGATAAAAATTTACAGATATAGAGGGAAACACGGGAAGAAAAATAGGAATGTGAGAGTTTAAACAGAAGAATATTGAGAGAAACCTTTTTATCTACATTTTTACTTATAGAGGCTGATAACACTGCCTGGTATACAAAGGCTTATACCTGTCCTCCGTATTACTAATGTGTAAAAGAATTCATCTACTAGACAGAGAGAAAAACAAAATATTAGAGGAAAAAAAATTAAGTAGAAGAAAGAACCCTTAAAAAGAAAATACTCAAAATACAATCCTCAATACAATCCTGGCAGTATTAAAACTGCCTTTACAAAAAAAAAAAAAGGCTATGGTTATATTTTAAGGATCATAAACTTGTGCTTCAGTTTAGCTCTCTCCTGAGAGCTAAACTTTAAGTAGATTATGTCACCAATTTTGCCTCTCAAATTCCTTAATAAAAGTTAAACAGTTTTGATTTTTTTCCCCCACAGAAGTGGCTAAATGTACAACCTCTCATCACAGATAATTACAACTATAAAACATTTGTCTTCTACATGAAACAGTATTTCAAAGTGAACCATCACAAGGTCTGATTTTTATGACTTTAAAAACATGCACAGGACTATACAACAACAAGTTATAAGGCATCCCATGAAGGAAAGTATGCCATTTAAAGGAATATTGGCAACAAAAACTAATAAATAAGTCAATTGGATGAATGACCTTCTGAGAATCTTGCCATGGCAGTTTAAAGATACAATCAGGTAGCTCACCCCTCACCAGAGCCTACAGAAAGTAAGACGAGAACAGCTCTGTCTTTCCATCAAAGAGTCCAGCTGGCCAGCTTATGGCACTGGCTAAAATGGGTCTGAGCGGGGAACACTGACATCAGAGCTAATTGGACCTACTGGTCAGCTGCTACACAAAGGCTGCTCACCCTGCCAGACACACGCTCATCCTGCTTCCCCAGCCCTGCCACTCCAGAGCCTACAGCAAGTGGCTCAGGAACAAACTGTCCTCACTCACAGAAAAGGTTATCTGCTAATTTGACTTTATAAGCTTTCTCAGCAAGAGGTCAGACAAGAAGCAATGCCAGGGAGGGAGTGGGAACATAGAGGTCTGATGCCCAGCGGCAACCAGGCTTATCCTATTGCCAAACTGCACATTGAGGCAGATTCTAAACTGGAGCGAGATACGCATAAATCTCTGGCTGCCTTCACTGAGGAGGACAAAATCTGTCCAGCTAGCAGAGAGTTGTGAGGAACACCCCATGTTCAACTGTTAACTAAAAAGGTGGCAAAATCCTTAAACTGACACAAGTATGTAATACTGGGCTTTGCCTTCCCTGACTTGTACTCTAGAAAGCATGTAAACCAAACACAAATTCATAACACAGTTTAATTCATATACAGACAGCATTTAGCTGTAGTTATTTAGCATCAAACTAATGATTAAATTCCAACCTTGACAGGAAAGAAAGAGGTTTGCTCTCATTTCATCACTGACAGAAGCAAAACCAAAAACTCAAACCAATTGTTAAGGGCACTCCTGTGAGTTTTCTGCTTCCAGATAGAACATTTGCATAAAACAGAACTTCAAAATACAAACTGCAGATGTTTCTTATTTCATGTTTGGCACACAGACTACAACTATTACCTCATGCCTGCTATGCTGGCTTGCCTCTTTGTTTTTGGACTCAATGCACTATTCACCCCATGGAAACACAAAATTATATTCCTAGGTTCTATTCACTCCCATATAGGAACTACAGAGGAGAAGGCTACCTTTTAAACTTGGGGAGTTTATCAGCTGAAGAGGGGAACACCTAGGAAAATAAACACATGAAGTTATACTTAAAGTTAATATAAACTTTAAACAGCAAGCCCTCAGGACATGCAGTCAGTTCCCAGGGTATGTTAAAAAAGCTGTGCACTTGTAATTGATCAACTGAATCCTCCTATCAAAAAAAAAATGTAACGCTTATAGGTTATCATCTGTTTCACCCCTTCTTACAGTTTAGCTTTATTGGTATTCAAAACCAGGTAAGTTGTTCTCCAAGCTGTTTGTCATGCTAACATTTTTCTTATAGAATTAACTTTGTCCTCTCTCTCTGTGTTTAAAGGCTTAATTCAATCTCCTCTGTGCATGGGGAAAAGTGAAGTAATCCTAACTGCTAAAATGAGTCAAAAAATACTAAATGATTTTAAGTAGCTCCCACACTTTGCAAAGTGGAACAAATAAGAGTCTAACAGTCTTTAGAAAAGTGCATAATTTCTCTCCCCTTTGTAGTCACATATCAGTCCTAAAGATATCCTTAACACTAAAATAAATGGAGAAGACAGAGACTCCCCCAAAATAAAATTTCACTCAAATATTTTGCTCAAGTATGAAAAATGAAGGAAAAAATCTTAGCACTGTTAAATAGGTCTAATGTGCATTACAAACACAACAGGACCTACAGAGCCTCCAGCTATAGGTTTAGTGCATGCCAACAGAAGTATGCACACAATAACACAACTATGTAAGGGAGTTCCCACATAGTTACATTTCAGTGGAAAGGATGAAATTCTGTCTTCATGTAAGAAATGAGGAGATTTTCCTTACAAACTGCCAGTGCCCATACCAGAGAGCACAACTTCTCCCCACACGTACCTTTTTAGCTTCCTCTCACACACCTATTCAATATAAGGACGGACAATACCCTGGAATCTGAGAAGTAGTAGTTAAAAAAAAATCCTTCACACAATACACCATCAACTCTATTCTGGACACTTTCAATCAAAACCAGCACTTCTTGTGTTTCTGTCTTCAGTTTCGACGTAAAGCTTTGCATTACAATAATTCTACCAACCACACAAAAGCCTTTACTCAATCAGTTTGGTAATTTTAGATGATGAAGAGAACAGAAAGGATTTAAGACTGGAACTGTTGGTTTTTTAGACTTTGGTTTTGCTAAGTAACAAAAATGATGAAGTTTTGAGCAATGGTACTTCCAATGTCTTTTTGTGCTTTTAGTTAGGTTATTACATTTCATACTTTGTTTTCTTATTACCCGCAGAACCACCAGGTCTTTGATCAGTGTTAGCCACTGAACTTTTATACAAAGCACTAATTCTCAACTATAAGAATACCTCTAGAGGCACTGAGAATTGCCAAAAGGTCTAAATGCTGAAGGCAGGCATTCGGGAGAGAAGACAACATCTTACATGAAAGACAGGCTCGAAAAAAAAAAAAAGGTTAATTTGTTTTGAAACATTCAAAAAAGTTGCAGCTTTCCACACCATCTGGAAACTATGCTAGGAAAGGAGTAAAACAAACATTAAAAACATAAGGATACCTTATAAGGAAGATCAGATCTGACTCCAGGATCATCCAAGAATGTTTCTCGTCTGAATACCACACCACTGGTCTCTAACTTACCAGAAAGCTGAAAGCATCTTTTTCTTTTTTAATTGCATTTGCTAGGTCTATTTCAGGTATTTTAAGAAATGAAGAGGCAGTTAAGACCTTTACTTGACACTATTTGCACTGCCCTTCCTTAGCCAGACTGAGAGACTCTCCTACCACCTCTTCAGTCATTATCCATTATTCTGGACTTGCTTAAACCTGTGAGTCCACTAATTGGTGGAAGTTACACTGTCCAATGGAATTAATGTCACTTTTTCCTGATCCTCACTTAACCTTCCTTGACCTTCCTGGTAAGTCTGGGGATTAACTATATACTTCCTGATGTCATCTGCAGCAGCAAACCAAGACTGTGCTGGGAGATTTTTCCATTGTCCACCAGCTGATTGAAGAGCTAGTCTATTTGACTCTAAATATCCCACACCTGCCAGACAACAGGATAGATGTTTCCTGCAGTGAAACAGACAGATTCCTATCAGGTGCCTGACACCAGGCAACAGTAAATCCTTCATTCAGTATTTAACTTCAGTATTTTCCTGGTCCAGCTTCCCCAGTTAGTTTGCTGTAAGGTTGAGCAAGTCCTAGAGTGGGTACATGGGAGGCATATGAGTGGAGGTACACAGAAAAATGGGAGCAATTACCCACTAGATTATTTTAGCTGCAAAATGAAATCATGCCCCGCAATCCACCTGCATACATCGCTTCAGGCAAAAAGAGGAGTTTACCTGACATATTTTCCCATATTTCAGAGACTATCACACCTTTAAAGAAAAAGAATTTAAAATTCTCAAAACTCACTCTTCTTTTCTTTGTGTTACTGACTCCTTTTACAGATGGGTCTTTAGAATCTCAAAACGCAGCAGAGCTCCCTGGGGAATGAGGAACAGAAAGATGCAGTGTCATTTACGGCACAGCCGGCTGCAGAGAAATAGGTCACTTGAGCGTGGCTGTGCAATCAATAGGATGTTCGCACGCAGGCAACCCAGCCAGATGCTGTGGAGCACAGTGCCCGGGGAAAGCTAGCATCCTCAGGGGCAATTCCACAGGGCTCAGCAGCTTCTGGGAATATGAGGGATGATGTGTCAGGACTAACACACTTGTGAGCATATTTACATGAGTTATTCCCTGCTGCAAGTTCTCCTCCTCTTCTTCAGCCATCCACCTCTAGGTCTCTGCAGCTGATCTGCAGTGTCCCACAGGCCACGTTTAGTGCCTCCTCAACTTGCCCAAGACAGCAGGAAACTTCATGGAGGAGCCTAAGGCAGGAACCAGAATTTATTATACTTCAGTACACCTTCCCTCAGTGCTGGCAGGAATAAACTTCAGGACACTATATTTAGTATTATTCCAGAAAAGAAGTATCAAAATATAATGGCTTTCTCCTGAAGAAGTTTTATGGAGTGCAGCTGCCCAGATGCCGGAGGGGGTGCAGGGAGGCCTGCGTGAGGAGTGTCTGGGGCTGCCAGGCAATGGACACAGCCGGTTCCAGACAGCTCCAAGGCAGCCACAGCAGGGTCCAGCTGAGCCCCGATGCCATGATGGCAGTGCCTCAGGGAAAGCATTTACTCAGAAAGAGCAACAATCCCCATGAGCAATGAGTGAGGGAGAATAAGAGTGTGAGGAACAGCCCTGTGAACCCAGAGGAAAGAGCAGGAGGAGCAGGAGCTCTGAGCAGACATCCCTGCAAGGCCCTAGAGAGACCAGGATGGAGCAGGGCAACAGCACAAGGAAGGAGTGTGAAGAGAAGGCGACATGGACCGACACCACAGCCAAGTCTGTTCTGCCTGTGACAGTGGCTGGCAAGCAATCTGTCTTCATCTCAACACGAGCTTTTCCATCCTATTTTCTCTCCTATCTCACTGAGGATTGGGAGCAGCAAGCAGCTGAGTAGTGAGCCAAGGCTAACCCATGGCAAAAGCCAGTAAGAAAGCCACTTTTTGAATCACAGTGAATACGCCTGAATGTGTTTTAAGGCTAATCACAACCACAATGAGACTGTTTCATTGTCAGCGTACAATTCTAAGACACATTTGGCCACCCGAGAGATTACCGACAACTACAAGCAAGTCAGCACTTTTTCAGCCAAAGGACCACCAGCACAGGAAATTAGTTTAACTCTCTAACTATTAAACCACAGGCAAGTTGCATGTTAAAAACAAGCATCCAAAGAGTACAGAAGACAGAGTAGTTGATATTGAACAAGAATAGTACTATCTCTCTTCTCTTTAACTAACTTGTCTGCAACAAACAAGCTTTGCTTTTAACAATGGTAGATTATCACCTCTGGCTACAACCTCAAGGCATGCAGTTTAGGAGGCCTTCAGCTATTCTTACCACCATGCATCATATTTTGAAATACATGGGTTCTTTAACACGTATTAAGTGCCTGGGTAAAATCTTAGCATAAATATTTTTGCACCTTAAGAATCAATATTTGATTGACATAAATTCTAGACATTATTTGAAGAATCTATATAATAATCCTATTAGCACTTCCTTCACCACCTTCCACTAGGGCAGACAGAATGGCTTAGGCTACTTTTTACTACATATTTATTCTGTAAAACTCCTTAAAACAAATGCATTCTTCCCAAAATGATTAAAGTAATAACTACTTCCTTTAATTAAAATTTTAAAAGCAAAGAATTACTGCAACCACAAGATAGTTGATGTGTAACATACAGGAGAATAACTGCTAACCTCCAAACCCAACACTATAATACACCCCTACATCCATCATTCTTGCCAAGCAGTAAAGACATAAGTGTTCTACACACATTAAATGAGTAGATGCTATATCCATAAAAGTGAGTTGCCTGGAGGGAGGAAAAAATACAGGCGTTGTTTTTGAAGGGAAGTAAGTAGCTCCTGTTCACCATCACTCAAACACAGAATGTCATTTGACCCCATAGTGATCTATGAAAGACAGCAGAGACCATTTTAACAGCCAGTCTTGCAGCTGAAACATTACATTTTTAAGTAAAAACTTTATAATGCACCACACACAAACACATTTATACACTTAAAACTGGTAACCAATTTGAAATCTACACTTGGACTAACTCACCATTTATTGCCTTGCCTAGCCTGTAAAGATAAACCTGCCTTTTCAAGATACTTCCAAAGCTGTACCATCCCTGGCTGCACATCTCCAATAGCAGAGCAAGAACACTTCATACAAAAACAAAAGCACCAGATTTCTGTCTTTTCCTCCACCTCAAAGGATGAAAACGAGTGTCATTAGCCCCATCCTCCCCACCCTGGCTGAGTTAGGAAGCTGCCTGAGAAGCCCACATGTACCCCAAGAAGGCAGTGCCCCATGGGCCTTACAATGTGTTGGGGCCTTACTGCTGCTACCACTTTGCTTATGACATCATTAAATAATCTTTCAGACCCACATGTGTCATGCTGGCAAGTGAGGCTCAAGTACAAGGAAAGCAGGGCAAATCACACTGCCAGGGCTCCAGGAGCAGAGGGGTGCAGGCTACTATTGCTAGGGAGTGTCAATAAAATCCTTCTGATGACCAGTATTACCAACAGGCAATAAGGGGCAATGGAAAGAAGCTTGACTAGAGGTGGCACAGTTTACTAAAAGTAATAAATATGTGTTACTTCATTTCAAAGAGTGCTTCTTTCACTTTCCACAGGCATCTGTTGGACAGACACGGCCCAACCACATCTACATGAGCACTTGCATAGTCTTGAAAGTTATTAACCAAGTGTGCATTTCAAAGGCTTGTCTAGATAAATAAGCAAAGGGATTAAAATGCTGTATGCCCTTCACTGCAGTTAAATTCCTACAGCATGTAACTGCTGTCTTTACAGAGGTACAAACTATGTTGCAAGGGTTTCATAAACAGTCAAGGAGATTGAAAGACTTAAGTCAAACATATACATTTCAAATTTAATTTTTCAGCAATTTAATTTTTCTGACCAGGCACTGAGACTGTAAGGAGCTGAAATTATTTTGCATGAGCAGCAAACTTTGCCATTAAATTCACTGATAATACAAGCAGCAGCTATCTAAAAAAAAATCTCAGTGGGATTCAAACAAGATAGCAATTTTTTTTTTCAGAGAATACACTCCTATTGAACCAAAAAGCAAGTACCATGTAGAAATGAGAAGAAAGAGGAAAACTGAAGGTCACAAATGAAATATGCTCCAGAAGTGTCTTTGACTGTTACATTTTAAGATAACCAGAATTAATCTGCATCTATTACTAAAAAACTGGTAATTCCCCTGTGTAAATAGAATGGCTCAGTAAAGCACCTAGCTTTGTAAGGGAATTGTATGCTTTTCAGTGATTTTCAAAAGTAAGACTTTTAAATACCCATATGCATAGATAATTAAAGTACAACTAGCAAAATAGAAGGCTTTTCAGTATAAAAATATGGTTTACCAAGAATTATCAAGTCATTAACTCCCATACCAACAGGACTCTACATCAAGTAGCTGCGATTGAAATATTAAACATATCTTGGCAGAAGAAAGGTTCCTTCAGCTTAAGAAACAAGTGCCTAAACTCCTGCTTCCTAGGGACACTAGTGTTCTGCTACAAAATACTTTTCCCATGAACAGCTTCCTTACAAAAAAAATAAAAACACCTAACATGGTAGTAACATTAGCACAGGATCTTAGTAGCTGTCATTCTTTTAATAAAAATACCTGCATGGAGCTAATTAACTTGCACATCTTCAGACAGATTATAAACCACACAAAACAGCTTCTCAACTGCTTCCCAGTAGGACAGATAAGGGAGGGCACTCCCTACTTGGAAATTAAAACGCACACATCATCCCTCAAGGTTAAACCTCTACCTACTTGCCTTCTAATTAACCATCACTTTCTGTTAGTTTATCTTATCTCAAATTAGATCTTTTTTCTACCAATTTTGCTACCTTACACTTCTACTGGTTACAGAGACATATATTTAAACACTCAGTGTTAATACAAGTTCAAAAGAAAAGAATGGATAGGGGAAGAACTAGAAGCAATACACATAATTTGTTCTCGAGTCTTACAGACAATTCTGACAAACAAGCAAAGCAAAACATTAATCCAGTAATTCACTAAAATTGCTGATAAATTCAACGCAATACTAAAACACTTTATTTGACCCCAAACAAAAGGGAAAACAATGTATCAAATGTCACAATCTAAAGTTTTCAGAAACAAGTGAAAAATTACCACCAACAACCTTTGTAATGGTCTGAAGTTAGTGTCAGAGTATATGGTGATGATATAACCTTTTAATATTCCTGTCCCAAAGACAAATAATCAAGAACTGAAACACACTAAATTCCTGCAGTTTCCATCACATTAACTGAAATCTCCACACCTATTGTTCAGAATACCCACTATCTTTGCAAGCTGTAGTACAAAGCTAATATAACTCCATTCTTCTGCAGGAAGCACTAAATATTTTTTTAAAATGCTTCAACAAGGCAAACGTATTATACACAGAAATTCATAACTTAATCACAGTACAAAAACAACAAAAACAATGCCTTCTTTCACCTTATAGGGATGAACATTAGCCTACTTGTAGAGATTCAGGCAGCTGCTGAGAATGTCTTAGCAGCTCTTGTATTTGCAAGAAAAACCCTGTCAGTCGTAAGCAAAACAATCTTGCCATTTAAATATATCAGCTAACTGTATACACATTATACAGTCATCTTTTGTGAACTCAAAATTAAAACATAAATCCAAATTTCTAGAGGAGAGAAATTACTCCAACAGCACCACTTTGCACTTGCAATGGCATAGCCAAACCACAGACCTCCACTTGTGATCAATTGCTTCAATAAATCAAAACGTGACAAAATATTTGCAGAAGCCCTGCCAGAGTAAGACAGGTGATACAGTCGGTAGTATTTTCAAATCCTAAAAAAGGCATTGCATCCTACAGAGCCAGTACTTTGCCTTACCTGCCCAAAAGCAACACTCACACGGCTTTGCAGCCAATGGACCGGGTTTGCTGTGCCGGTTTGACAGCCGTGACGGGGAAGTCAGCCCATCGCTTGCCACAGAGGTGTTTCCCCTGGAACAATCTAACTCCAGGCATTAACATTTTAGCGCATCCCTGCCAGCCTGCAGGAGCTAGGCTCCAATTAACCCAGAGACAGAAAAGTGGTGGAGAAAAAAAGGGAAAGAAAAAAAAAAAAAAAAAAAAAAGGACTCGACCCATTTTTTCCGGTCTAAATTTACAACGAAAAAGCACCAAGAGCAGCACGCTTCCAGACTCTGCTTAAGGGTGTACTAACATAAATCGGGGATGCAAGAGAAAGCTCAAAACACGGAAACGGATTATGTAGGTTAAGCTCAGCTTTTGTCATCCGCTTCAAGGTCCAGCTAAGGAAACGCTGAGCCCCCGGCTGGGGCCGATTCGGCGCCAGCGGCACCGGGCCGGCCCCCGCGCCCCCTCGGGGCGCCACATCCCCCCTGCGGGCGCCGGGCGCGGGGAAGGGGCCGCGCGCCTCCCGCGCACGGTGGGGACAGAGCCGCTTCCTCCGGCGTTCCCGCGGGGACCCGGGAGGGAGCCGGGCCGGGCCGGGCCGGGGGAGGGGATGGGAAGCGGCGCGGGCCCCTGTGCCTCCCCCTCCGCCCTAGCCCCTTCCTTCCTTAGCGCTCCTTACCCGCCTTGTAGCCGCGCAAGCCGGGCTGGGGGTGCAGCCCGCCCCACATGGTGCCGCGCCGGGCCGGGCCGGGCCGGGGGACCGCCGCTCTCCGGCGGGCGGGCTGGCGGCCCGGAAGGGTGGCGGAGGCGGCCGCTCCCGCTGCCCGGAGAGCTCAGCGGGGCGCTGCTGCCGCGGCGGGGGCTGCTGCCCGCCCCAGGGGCGCCGCGGCCATGCTGCCGGCGCTGCCGAGCGCGGTGGGACCTCGCCGCCCCCTCGCCGGAGACAAAACTTGCTCTATTGCGCTGCCGCCGCCGCCTCCTGCCTCTCCGGCGCTGGCAGCGGGGCGGGGACAGGGGCGGGAGCGCCGCAGATGCGGCGGCTGCTGCTCGGGGACGAGCCGCTTACATAACCCGGCCCACGGGGCGAGCTGCAGCGAGGGGCTGCGGCGGGGGGCGAGTCCGCCCGGCCACCCGGCCCGGCCCGGCCCGGCCCGCTCAGGCCCCGCCGGGCCGCGGAGGTGGTTTTGGGCTCGTGTTTGGACGTGTATTCGCTGCCCGCTCACCCTGGGCTCTGGGAAGGAGCTGGTGGGCATCAGAGTGTGCCTGTCCCCGGGGAAAGCACTGAACTGACAGCACTTAGCGTGGTGTAAAGGTAATCGGAAAAGGAAAGTGAAATGCCTGACTCCAGAGTCATTGGAAATACCCAAGGCCCAGTATGCCCAGACCTTAGTAAGTAGAATTCATAATAAAATCACTGTTTTCCCCTGCTTATGTTTGTTTTAGTAAGAAAACGATGTGGAAATAAAGAAAGAATCATGACATGCGTTTGAACGATCAGTTCCACCAAAAGAACCACAGTAACATCAAAAAGTTTAAGCCGCAGGACTGGGAACAAAATGCTCCCGTCAGCAGTAACTAAAACCCAGTAAGAGGCGCATCCCCTCTCCACGCTGCTTTGAGTCTGCTCCAAATACTTAAAAAGATAATTCTGCAATAGCAGCCTTTCTTGTTGCTTGCAACTGCAGCCCAGTGGTCCCCATGCAGACTACTTTCTGAAAAAGACCCTGACTCAATCAGCAAGCCACATTATCAGATAAAAACAAAGAGAAGGAGAAAGCACTTGTACCGCTTTTAACATCAGCATAGCCATACCAAGATTACAAAATGCACACCCACCAAAAGAAGAAAAGCAATGCTTCAGACAGCATTGTAGATTATGATGGACACAATAGTTTAGGGAGGTGAGGTGAGACGGATTGGTTCTGGTTTTGTGTGGAGACATTCACAATCAATAAATAAAATTGTATTCAAACATTTCCTGCTGACCCAATGCATTTTTAATTAGTAGCTGGTGATCACAGAACAGCTTTTATCTCTTTGGAAAGTTATATATTTTATTTCAGCACAAGACATGTTTTATTTATGTCTAGCTTGGTATTCATAATGTATTCAGTAAAACTGGCCTCAGAAGTACTGGCATGAGCATGTAGAAATATGTTGCATGTTATTTCATCCTCTTTCTTATCTGTATAAAGCCCTTGCACACTCACCAAAGACCTGATGTGATGTGCATTCCTCACCAGCTTGTTTTAACTTCAGAGTGTCAGTGGGTGTTCTGTAGGCAGAGTTGTAGAAACACAGACTTTAACTGTTACCAAATACTGAATAAAAAAACCCAAATAGTAAAACTGCAGGAGATCCTGTCAAAACCTTCAGACTCTTGCTAGAAGTCCTTGAATGGTAAAAGGTCAGAAGCATTTTCAAGAAGCCACAAATACTGGTTTACAGCAGAACACCAAAGCAGGAACTAAATTTTCATTGACACCACCTCAGTGAAAGTGTCCAGCCTTCAACCCTGAAGCCAGCATCAATATTGAAGAATATTTGTGAGAGATGCATGGTAGGTAAACATGAATATTAGAAGAAATGATAAAAGCTAAAGTATGTCGTAAAACTCTGAAGACAAACACATAAACAGCTTAGTTCAAGACCTCTTTAAAGGACTTGACTGTGTGTAACATTTGTAGCATACTATTTTGTTGGATTAGCTTGAGTACTTAGGATATTTACAGGAGGATATGGTGAGCTGAATTTTAAGATGGGGAAGGTATCTAGCTGCAGGTTAGAAGAAAAATTGCCTCATGACTGCTGAGCTCTGGGGTTTATGGTGCTGTCCTGAAATGCAGCTGCAAGAATCCAGAGGCACATCATGACTGCAAGAAAGCTACATGCGTGGAAAAGGTGTGGTAACTGTTCTTCTATCTTCTAATAAATGTCACTGCTGTGGTTTTATGTGATTTGTATTGCCGTTCATGGAAGCTTTAGTTTATTAGGTATCTCCTGTCTAGCCATGAACAATACCACAGATTAAAAAAAAGATAAAAAGGCCAAGATGAGGGTGGCAGAACACAGCCAGATAGCCTGGCTGAATCCCCTCTGACCACGGGGCTGTGTCTTCCAAGGTGAACCCACTGGGATATCTGTGCTTTGACAGTGCTACTGCTCAGAGCAGAAAGAAAAAACCAACTGTGCTTAAGTATAAGCAGTCAGATAGCAAAATCTGAGACACTTTCATTGTTATGATTGGATTTTAAGTTATTTTTATAGAAACTGAGTGTAATTAGTAAAGCTTTTTCACTACAAATGACCACAGTGTATCTGTCTGGAAACCAGGCCAAACTGAAGGCAATAGTTTTACTCTATAAATAAATTTTAGCTTGTTAATGCTTTATTCTTTATCCAGCAATATTTTACAGCTGCAGTCTGCTTCTGTATACAGTTCTAGACTCAGAGCAGTATTTGTTTTAGATTTTCAAAAATCTCTTGAAAAATTATGATGACTGGTCTGGACCTCCCACAAAAAAAAAAAAAACAAAAAAAACCCAGCTTGTGCCATTTAATGCTGCTGAAGCAATCCCCTCTTTTCATGTAGATATCAGCTTGGCAATGCAGTGAGCCCTAAGGACACCCCAAATCCCTCTTCTTAACAAGTGTCTGTTGTCCTACCTGCAAGGCCCAAACACGCAGAGGGGTGGGATGTAGTGGCTCTGGTCTAATTCCTGTGCCTTTGTCCCCCTGTCCCAAGGGAGCATACCTACACTAAGGTGACTTGCATGAGAGTAGAAACATGGAGTCATTACGGTTGGAAAAGACCTGAGATCATCCATTTCAACTGCTAAGCTTGTCACCTCTTACCTCTCTTGGGTTGATAAGAATTAGGAGCATGACAATCTGTATTCCAGTGCTGCCTCAGTCGAGAGGGGCATCAGGGTGCTGATACTCATGGAAAGCAGCAGCACATATGAGGGGAAACTCATGTAACCTTACACATAAATAAAATTCTAAGTGGAAACAGCCTGCGTCCCCAGGTAATTATTGTGAAATGTGATGCTCCAGACAGTGAATGGACTCAATTTCTCAGTGGCCCTCTCCCCACCTCTTTTTTTCTGACACAAACTCCACCTTCTTGGCAGAATGAACAGAGGAAAACGACAATAGAAAGTAACAGCGTAAGCACTGGTGCTAAGCAGATGGTGTCTCACTAAAGTCAGCTGGAACATGACTTATCCAATGGTCTGTGGATCCAGGTTCAGAAATCACATCCCCTTTTTCCCCCTCAGTAAAAACATAGTGCTTGAAGTGGAATTAAGATAAAGCATAACCTGTGAAAGCAGCATTTTCCTTTGATTAAAGCCAAAAATAAGTTCAATGTTTCTTCTACACACTTGCTTTCAAATTTAATAAAATTAAAATATTGTTAAAAAACCCAAATGCAAATACCTAAACATCGTTCTAAGAGAATGCAGACCATTTCCCCTATCTAATTAAGACATTAGGCATGTGTGCATTCTATCAAAAAACAACAGCAGTATTTCTGCAAGCATATCTACATTGTAAATTACTTTGAAATTAAAATCACAAATTTTCAGTTATTGAGTTGCTTCACTAAGTAAAGAAATTCTTTCCCTCCACCCACAACTTTTTCAGTTCAACACTGTGTCCTAGCAAAGTCTTAGCAGCCTTTGAGATGCCTTAGAACAATTCCTCCTGTTTCCCAAAAAAAAAACTATGTATGTTACAAAGCAAGATGTTAAACAGTATTAGGAGTGACTATAATTAAGAACAGATTAGCTCACCTGAGGAACTGCACACGTGCTGGTAGGGGCATGCTGGCCTATAAAAGACTGCAATGTTTTGTTCAAAGTACACAGAGTGCACTGCACAGCATTAACAATAATTTGTGTCATCTAGTATCTGCAAAGTAGACATTGTGAAATAACACTATGTATACAATGTTCTTATTTTTGCCTTTTCTACAAGCAAATGAGAGTGCACATGTCTCACAGAGGAGCTCAAGTTCATACCAGTTTGAATCTGCTTTGCACTGCACTTTTACTAATAGCTTACACCATGGGAGAGAGTCAAACCAAGCAGCTTACTGTTACCATACCTATAAACATAGCTATGGTTTATTACCAACATTCTGAAATTGCAGATTCTTCTTCATGTTCCAGCTTTCAGAGTCATATTTTCACCTAAAACATTATTTACATCATTGCTAAAAGACCCTTTGGTGTCAGGAATTTTTCACCTTTCTTTTTTTTTTTGTGTGTGTGTGTATCACATTAATTTAAAATAAATAGCAGAGAATTAAATCAACATTGTGTTATCAACTCAGATAGTACAGGAAGAACAAATGCAGGAGTGGCATCCAGTGATGGCTAACCAGTGGAGTGGCTAACCAGTAACTTATGAAGATAAACAGGATTTTCCCAGGTATATTTTTCTCAAGGGGAATTTTTTTGAGTTCTGCTTTCTATCTTCCCTTTCCTCCATCCTTCCTTCTTCCCAAAGGCAGTAGAAAAGAAGAGGAAATATAAATGGTTTGGGAGCAGATGGAGAGAATATGTAAAAACCAACAGGTCAGAGGCAGGTCTTTTCCCAGGCTTCCAAGTTTGGTTCCTATAAAGTTTAAGTGCCTGTGCCAGAGCAGCCAGGGAGCCTCTTCCCCTGGACTCACTAACATATCCAGCTTTCTTGCAAGACACGATACTTTCACAAAAAAATATTTTTTAAAAATTGTTTCTTTTATTCTACTGCATGACTTTTTCACAGAATCTCCAGTTCTCTTGTTCTTGAGCCCCCCTGAGTCACCCTCACTTTCTGTGAACATACTATCTGATTTTAGGAGCACCAATACTTTTAGTATTTGTTTCTCTGTGCTAAAACTTATGCTAAAGCCCAGGAAGCCCCAGCAGTGCTGCAGTTCAGGGTTTTGATCCCACTGCCACTGACAATGCTCCAATTTTTATAGCTGGCATTTTCTTTAAGGCAGACTTGTTTTACTCCATGTTACACACAGACAAATGAGTGCAGAAGGATGATGCATCCAAAACTGGATGATGTCACTACACAATAACTTGCAGGGTTTCTTAAGCTTCTTTATGTATGTTAAACGCCACCTCAAATACGAAGTAACTGCTGTATTAACACAAAACCAGCATTTAGCCTGACCTGTTTAAACCTACCTGCTTTAAAGGTTAATCAAAAAGCAACCCCTTGTATGCAGTCACTGAAACAAAGGATCAGACCATGTAGTTCAGGCTCCTGGCCTTTTTTCACCTCAGTGTTCAAAGGTGTAAGTCCTGTTTTCCTTTTGCAACAAACATCCCTGATGAATTACATAACTTTGCAGTAAATCAGAATTTTAAATTATAAGTAACTGTTACAGGAAGGCCAAACACGCTACAGCACAACCAGCCAGCAATGCAATATTGTTTGAATACTTGAAAATGGAAATTTCTTCCAAGTGGCCGTCATTATCTGCTTATAGCCTGAAATATGTTGTTTGTTTATTCCAAGTCAGAAATACAAGCTATGAGCATTACCAGTCAGAAAATTATCTGGTCTCTTGTGTTTGAGCCAAACCCAATATTGCTGCAAAGGGATGAAATTTCAGTAAAGTCAATGGAGTTATGCCAGTGCTTAGTTTAGTCAGCTCAGTACTGTCATATGCCCATACGTAAAAGTCAGATGGAAAAATTTATTTCATGCTGTAACTATAAATACTATAACTTAATGAGGCTCCCTACCCCATTTTTTCTCCATTGACTTTTATTCTACAAAAATCACTGACATTGATTCTAGAATAATTAATTATGTACTATATGTTACAATAATGTATCACTATTATAATACTTTTTTTTTTCTCTCAGCAGTGAGAATTCCATAACTAAAATTATGAGGTATTCTATGCTGTTGGAATAAAATCCAGTTTAATTGGGCACTTCTATACCCACCCATCACCCAACCAGATGTCTCAGAAGATGTCACAGATGTCTCAGAACCAGCCTGTTTCCTGTACAACACGCAAGGACCAGCAGCCATCAGCCAAGGCACTGCTGGGAACTCCCTCGTGTGCAGGACAGGCAGCCTTAGAAAACACTCTGGTTTTGATGTGCCTGGCTCTGTAAAGCATAATTTGCTTATGTGTTGTGCCTTGTATCTTTCCCACAGTAAACTAATAAACATATAGAATGCACATTTTTAGATAAACCCTTTTTACCCAAGAAGGTAGAAAATGACTGAAACACACAAATTGGGCTGTACTGGTTTGTACTGACCAACAGTGCCTATCAGTGCCTATTTGTTTTATGGGACCTCAGAGTTAGTATATGACGTGTATGAATCCACCACAGTATCATTAGACTGTTTTGCTTTTGACTTAAAATTAACACAGACAAGAGTGCTTATTAAAAGTAACTTTGCAGCTCTGGCTTGGCTGTAAGATCATTCTACTTTTAACACATTACTTGAGTGACCAAATTGTTCTGGGAGGAGTAAACATGTAACCTGATCTTTGGTCACTTGGAAAACAACAAGAAATCAAGCTCCTAAGTGAGCATGTAACTTTCAATATATATGAGTAAAAGAAGCATAGAAGTTTAAGTATTGCTGCTGGAATTGTTGGGGACAGTCCCACTCATTTAGGAATCCCATGGTTTAAGGATTACACATCATGTAGTGCGTTGCTGTACAATTCTAATATTATGAGTAAGAATATCTGGTTAGATCAATTAAAATGAAACTGAAGAATCACAGTTGCAATTTTCTGGTTAGTGCAGGACAATATGATACAAATATGCTCTATACTTTGACCATTTAGTTCTTGGTCTTGTTATCTTCTGAGCCAAGCATCAGAAGGTCAACCCAGAACATGAGAATGTCTCCAAGGCTTCTGAAGGAAAAGTAATTGCCATCTGTTCACAAGGTAAGAAGCTTGAAAGACCCAAACAAAATGCATTAATAGGAAAAGATAAATAGCTTAACTAAAAATCTGGATCTGGCTGCATCCTTCCAAAATAACGTTATGCACAAGCTTCCAATGTGAAAATTACAAAAAAAAAAAAAAAAAAAAGATACTGAAACAGGAGATGACAAGCAGTCAGGAAGCCAAAATGGAGAGCAACAAAAATGCACTAAGGCAGTGCAAGAGGCAGTCATACACATTACTCCCATCTGCACGCTACCCCAGCGAATGCTCCATGAAGTCAGTTCATTCATGGAAGTCCTTGTTCAATGACACCACTGACAATATGTTAACTGAGCCTTTCATGGTGTTGGCCCTGCTGGAAGACAGCCCCAGCAGTCACCATGACAAGATCTTAACTTAGCACAGCCACTGCAGTTAACAGATAGAACAGGAAAATCAAGAAAGAAATAAGAAGATAGCTATAATGAAGCATCTTGAAATACATGAAAATACTCCTTGTCTTTCACCAAGATGGTTGCAGCAAGGATAAACTCTCAAAATTTGGATTAGAAACACAAAAAAACCCATGCATGTTGCATCATATTAAGGTAGAAATCAGGAGCTAATTTTAAAAATTATAAACTGAATCAGTATTTCCAAAATACATTTGCTGCATTTTTATGTTACTGCTTTCAGATGTTACTGGTAAGCAGGAACACATAACCTCCAAAAGTTGACTCTAACAGACCTCTAGAGTAAACTGAAATATCTAAAGCCTAGAAGTGTGTTACAAACTCTAAAGGCTCTACAACATAACCATATGTACTCAGTGGTATATATCTTTGAGCTTATGCATTCCAATTTAAGTAAACCTGTCTCCCTTTCACAGAGATAAGGAAACCGAGCTGTGTAAAACAAAAACTACCAACCATTCCACTCAAATCTATATTTAGTATTTGCTGTGCTATGCTTTGATTGCTGAAACTGCCTCTACAAAAGCATTAAAAAATCACCAGGAAATATGCCATTATGAGGCACATTGAATGTTCAGAATAAAACTTCACCTTGAAAAATGTACACCTCAGTTCTGAAGCACAAAGAAGGTCTAAAATACCGATGAATTGTCAACATTTTGTTTCCATCAGGTACATGCTCCATGCATGTAAAAAATACAAAGAAAAAAAAATATACTGAAACACTCTTGGAGCTCACCATCATGAATGAAACAGAATCTGTTGGGAGTTCAAATTTGTATGAACAGAGAAGAAAATAAAATTTTGCAAGATTAGTTCCATCTTTAAAAAGAGCACATAAGTTAGTAAATACAGTAACTTCCATGGAGCTGGCAAGTGAGCCAAACTGGATAAGCAGATCCAGATATCTAATTTGAGAGGCTGTGAATTGTGTTTCCTTATCTAATGAGTCCCTTATTTTCCCTGGGGTTTTTTTAGCATAATTTTTCATATGACTTTCAAATATAATTTTACATAAAGTATATATAGGTACTCAAACTGGACCATATGGTAAAAGACTCTTTGCTAAAGACTCATTTATTTAAAATATAAGTGAACAGTCACTGAAATTGATGATTTTTGTAGAGTCCTGATCAACCATATCTCCAGCTACAAGGATTTCTCACAGAAATTGTTTTTGCTGTCCCAAGTAGTACTGCAATATAGGGTTTTACAGCCCCTGAAACTCAGCCACATCAAACATTTCCACAGCACAGGCCTCAGGCTGCATACTGCAGGTCCTCCCTGCCTGGTGGTGATTCCATACAGAGCAGCACAATATGAACTTAGAAGTTCTGTGGTTGGATTACCAGAGAAAAAGGGGCCAATAGAAGAGTTACTAGTTGCATGTTGAAGAGGACAAGGGCTCAAGGTCCTGTGGCACTGCTCTGTGGGGAAGCTTTGCAAGTTTGCAAACCCACTTGCAAAGGCTTGAAAAGTAATTTCATAGAACCATAGAATCACAGAATGGTTTGGATTGGAAGGGGCCTTTAAAGATCACCTAGTTCCAACCCTTCTGCCACCTTGCACAACACTGGGTTGCTCAATGCCCTGTCCAACCTGGCCTCAAACACTGCCAGGGATGGGGCATCCACCACTTCTTAGTATCTGATCTAAACCTGCCCTATGTCTGTTTAAAGTCATCACCCTTTGTCCTATCAATATGACTGACTGGACCTCAGTAATGACTCCAATGATTGTATGAAGGATGAATAAGCACATTAGGACCATAGAACAAATTATCCACTCAGTTGTGCAGCTTAAATCATATACTTAGCTACCCCAGCGGAGGACAGTTTTGAAGGAATTCAGGGTAAGGTTTTCTCAAGCCTTCATCCCCCATATGCTGAGCTCTTTGCAAAATTTGTCAGAAGAGAGAGAGAGAGAGAGAGAGTGTTCTCACAAAGAATAAAAAGCCAGATTTCTGAATGTGCTCTTCCCTCACCCACACTCTTATCAGCTCTATTTTTAAATACAAAGCTAGCTGCATAGAATCTCCTGAGATTTGACAGTTGGTCACACAGTTACAGATTAAACAGAAGAGCAGCAGACTTGGCTGGACTTACTCCTCGGCACAGCAAAGAGGGAGACCTGCCCCTGCGAGCATGTCACAGTGTCAGGAAATAGCGTTTGCTGGACAGGCCTGCCCCTGTTCAGGACACGACACAAATCCTTCCATCATATTTCAGCTTTGATGCACGCACTGCCAACAGTTTTAGCCCTGCTCAACCACTGCAAATGAGTAGGCAACTCATTTACTGGCTTGCTCGTATCTGCAGAATAGCTGGCAAGTGCATCATCAGAGTTATTCATGACAATCCGTGTGTGGGTGTGTGTTGAGGCTTTCAAAGAGATGGTGTAAAATATCTGTTCCTTCAGGCCTTCATGGTATAGAGCCTCTCCCCAAAATCTTTCACTCTTATTCTGCCTTGCAGTTTCAGACATGACTTCCAAACTCGTGGGAGTAAGTCCTGCTGTGGCCATTTCAAAGATGATGAAAACTGAGCACACAGCAGCCCACTATGAGAGTTAGGGAGGGAGTCCAGGGCTCTCCAATTTTAATGTTTTCCTGTTAGACAGTGCTAAATGTGCTTGCTAGCCATAGATCTGTTTATTCATAGCTCAGTGAACTGACATTTTGATTAAAATTGATTTTGTTGTAACAGTGCCATCACTATTATTAACCAGTTTCAATTCCTTTAAAAATAATCAGTGAGAATCCAAGCAGTTCAGATACCTCTACGCTGTGCATGGCTGTTAGAAAAAGTATCAAAGAACAGATAAAATTAAAAAATAATGCACTTTTTAGAAAATTACTGTTTTCTTAATACAATTAAATACTATTGTCTGAACCCTATAATACTACCCAGATGGCTTAGAGAGAAAGAATGGTTATATTAGACAGAAGATTTTTATTAAAGACAGCTTTAGTTTTTCAAACAGTACAGGTTTTTCTGGCTGTCAGAGTATCAGCTTGCCTAGTGAAAACTGTTTTCCCTTGGAAAGAAGAGACAGGTATAGGATGTACCCAAGAAAAGACAATTCCTCTTGGCTGACCTAAGCAGAAGTATTGGCTTGGGTCTCTGAAAGTTGTTCTTTCTTACTGCTGGTAAGTTGTTCAGCAGCTATAGAGATGGACTGGTTTTTTGTTTGGGTTGTTTTTTGGGGTTGTTTTTTTGGGTCTTGGTAGGGGGGATTTGGTGTTTGGTTTTGGTTTTGTTTTTCTTCCTGAAAGAAAAAAAAGGGGGGTTGAAATTAGCAGCAAGCTCATAACAGATTTTGGATCCTTAGCAGATGGTAATGAAGAGAGACATGGGAGAAATACTAAAGAAGGTGATTTTCCACATCTGCAGAATAGGAGTGATGGAAATGAAGAAGACAATTCTGAAATAACATTAACTCCCAGACTAAAATTCAGGCATAGTTAGTTTTTTCAGAAATAAGGAACAGGCTCCTGGTAGGAGGTCTGAATTTTCATTTGCCTCTTGAACAGCATGAAGTGCACTGTCAGTTCTCACTAAATAGCAACAGTCAAATGTAATGTTCTGGATGCTACACAGAAACATATATATGTACCATGAAGTAGTAGGAATGTGACAGTATCAGGTTTTGGAGTTTTCATGTTCTCTTCAAAAACTCTTCAGTTCAGAAACTATTCCAAATTTCT
Source organism: Vidua macroura (assembly GCF_024509145.1). Classification (NCBI taxonomy): domain Eukaryota; kingdom Metazoa; phylum Chordata; class Aves; order Passeriformes; family Viduidae; genus Vidua; species Vidua macroura. Next base: position 65,844,530 of record NC_071573.1, on the reverse strand, counting down.
TTGATGTAAAAGTTTTAGGCAGAAAAATAAGTAGCTTGGTAAGTCTTTTCTTGCCTGCTTTCATGAAGTCCAGGCAGGGAGCAGAAAGAAAGAAAGGAGAAAAGGAGAAACAGAAAAAGGGTGAGAAGAAAACTCTGAAAACCTGCAGATTTGCTTCATCTTGGAGAGGGTAGGAGGGAAGTTTGGAGGTAACATTATACTAATTCCTCTTTGGAATAATTTAGAAAATTGGATATGCAGATAATTCACATACTGTAAGCAAAATTGGCCTGGAGACCACACAACCCAGCAGAGCTTCCAGAAGGCCCAGCTGTTCCTGTCCTTCAGGACACATCCTTGCTCAGGGCTTTGCTTACAAGCTGAGGTCTTTTTTGTCACCGTAAACAAAGAGAAATTCAAACCAAGCAGCCAACCCTGCTCACTGTCTATACACCGGGATTTCTGAGAAAGAGGAAGATCAATCCCAGCTAGTCCAAAAGCAAAAGGACAGTTATTTCCTTCCTTCAATTTGCATTGTCCTTACTCTTACTTGAATATGGATCATTGTTAAATGAGAAAAAGATAAAATAGAAAGCCATGGAAAAAAACTAATAGACATATTCCCTTCTGGGCATTAATATCAACAATCAAGCAGTTACTTTGGTTACCTTGTTTGTGATCTGTCCTTGTTCCTGTTAGGAAGGCTTGCAATTCCATTTACAGAGTCCCCCTCCATAGTGAAACAGAGTTCAAGCACAACTATTCGTTTCCAAGTGGCAAGATAGCAACCACATGTTAACAATTTCCTTCTCAAGACCTAGATGCTGCAAGTGAAAAATCATGCCTTGGCTTTCTGCCTGCTTCTGTCTGGCTTAATTAGCTGATCACACCAACAATCTCAGCTAAAATGATTCCCAGTAAAAGGGTAGGGGGGAGCTGCTTGAGCAGAACTGGCTGAAGCTTTACACTGAGCTACTACCCTAGAAAGATCCGAGAAGATAGGATCAAGGGCTTTGGCTCAGCACCTTCCTTATCCGACAGAATTGTAATTTTTGGAGACTGAAAGCAGGATTTTGAATAAAGCCTGATGCCTTCTAAAACTGCAATAACTGCAGCTACACAAGTTCAGACACTGATTTTGGGGGATTGTTTGGGTCACTGTAGCGAAAGAGAACCACTCTAAAACCGAGAGCAAATCTTTATCACAATTCCTAAAGTGCTTAGAATCACTTTGTAGCAGTGAAAATTACATTGAAGAGAAGAACCATAAACTTTTTTTTTTTTTTTTTTCCAGTGACTGAGTGCCATCAGTTCAGTCATAAAAGATTATATTTTCCCTATCTTTTTACTGCTTGGTGGTGGCATTACACAGCATGGTAGCCTCACTTCTGTAGTATATTCACCAGCACAGAACTCATGTTTCTGTGCTCTGCCTGAAGGACTGTACAAAATAAAGTTTTCCATGGTAATCAAGTCAAAGTAACATGTCCCCATTTCCCAATGCAACCCTGAAAGTGCTGAACAGCAATAAAACAAACACTTAGAAGCATTTATGGTTTAAACATACTTAAAACAAAGCTCCTAAAGCCTTTACAAAAACAAACTGCACTTCTCAACCACCTTTCTGGAATTCTACAGTGTCCATCACAAAGATTTTCGAGCTACAGATTATCTTTTGTTCAAGTTTCAACTCAGTAAGTTCAGGCATACAGACTGAAAGTGCATCCAGTTAGCATAGTCAGTTTAAATTGTTTGATTTTTTTTCACAGTTTAAGATACGATGCATAGATCTCCAGTGAAGACACGATGGTTTATTCACATCAGACCACAGATGAAGACAGTCCCACATGTTTATTCAGTGCAGGGCTGGTTTACTTCAGCAGACGAGTGCATATTAGCAAACTGAAAAGGAATGCAGCAGCCCATCTCCTATAAACACCATTTGGCTATTTAAGCCTACACTGCACTAGAAATAGAATTATATCTCACAAACACCACCAAATGCCGGAGCATATAATTTATTCACTGCACGCTATATTATTTTCAAATCAGATTTTATCTGTCTCTGACTATATAAAGCTGGGGAAATAGTCTCATACACATGGAACACTTCTGCACTGAGGAATTATACAATTTTGGAATCAATTTACAGGCTATGCATTGAAGATCAATCTACAAGGCAGATTCAGATTTTGATTTGGGTCTTGTTTCTGGTTCAGTGATTGATCTCAGACATGCTCCCCAGCATTTGTTTTTCACTGGGACTTTGCTGGCTCTGATTTCCTTTGTCCTATACCATCTTCTGTTGCTATCCCTCATATCTCCTGCTTGCTTAAACACAGCCTCTGGGATGCTGTCTTCTCCAAGCTAAGAGCAAGCATCTCCAGTATCTTTTAACATTCCCACAAACACTGTTCATCCAGGTGAAGACCATGCAGTCAGGTCTGTAGTCTGCAGACCTTTCTACAAATGCTCCCTTCTTTTGGCCAAATAAGGACCATAATCAATTTTAGTGCCTCAACATGTAAAGATGATTCAAATTAAAAAAAAAAAAGGTTACATTTGATGCCGGCAGATAATGAAGCCTTAGGACGCAACCCTGTCTAATCCATCCATTTCAAATTGGGAGTTTGAAACGTACTTTGGACTGTACAGTTTTGCACACAGAGGATATGCTCTGATCTTTTATGCCTCCTCCTTTAGTTAAGCTAGGTTTTCACACCGACAGCAGAGCTATTGTGTGCATGACATTTACTGCTGGAAATGGATGCTGTGTCTTGGCAATGAATGGAAAATCTGAGCATTAGCAATGAAAAGATATCTTCAGAGTGTTCCTTGGTCTCTTGTTAGTCATTCAACGTAGAGGAATTCAGCACAGAGGAAACACGCTGGGTGAATGTCAGTGTTCCCAGCTCTGCCTGAAGAAAGAAAAATCCTGCTATAAAACAGAGTATGGGCACTGAGCACAACAGGATCCAGATTTTCAGTGCACACCAATGAAAACCTTCCTGACAGCAGAGTTCCAGCAACCCAGCTGTAGTTTATTTGGGAAACGTGCACTTTTCCACATAGATGGAAATGTAAATTGGGATGCTTGTTTTCAGGTTGTATGGAAAAATCTAATTGCTCTGACTAATTTGTATTTAGATGCAGCTTTATAGCCTGCAGCAAGAAGACATAGTCAACAGGATAGAAAGTATAGTGTCAATTGAACCAGAAGTTCCCATTTTTTTATAACCTTCCTTGAGAATGGTGTCCATGGTCTGTGTCTGACTCATTCCCAGGAAACAACACAAGCTCTTTGTACAGGTAGGGTTCTAAGGCTTTGCATTCACTTACCCTTTCACCAGGTTTATATCACTTACCAACTTCACCTGAGTATACTTTTCTGTCTATCTGGATCAGTGTCCTCTGCTGAGACAGCAAACCCTTTCCCAGCTGAAGACAATTGCCACCACACAACCTTTGAAAAAGGAATTCACAGCCTGGGTCACATCCCAAACGCTGTGTGCGTGCCTGGCCACTGTGTGCACAGACTGGCACCGCGAGGGGACTGGAGCCAGCTCCAAGCTCTGCCTGCCACAGACTCGCTCTGGATCTGACGCGTGCGCAGGGGTCCACAGCTTTATTCCTTGCAGTGGTTTTGTAGGTGATGATCTGAGTATGCACAGAACAAGCCACAGAACCTATGCAATTTAAAACTAACATGGGTTACTTGCAAAAGCATGTAGTACACTGGATTTCTAATGTAGAATTTGAATTTCTTTCAAGCCAGAGCCAAATAAAAATAAAGAGCTTAGAAAAAGTACAAGATGGTTGTTGTAATCTCCCTGCCCTTAGCAATGCCATTAGGATGACGCTCTTCTGACTGATGTGTTGTGTAATGATCATTTGCATATAATTCTTCATGCAATTAGACTGAAAGTTGCTGTCTAAAAGATCTGTTGAGCATTAATGCCCTGTATTTTCTCATTTTATTCATATTGAAAAATAGGGAATATATCCAGCCAGTCAAGGTGACACTGCTCTTTTTGCAGTACCATCCATTACAAATGTTACTTATAGCAGCTGTATTTAACTTCATGCTGGCAACATAGATTAAAAAAGAACCCAATTTCATTTGTTTACAGATTCTAAACAAAAGATAATTATTTGGCTACGGAAAAATGATTTAACTACTTATCTAAAAACTGCTTCCTTCAGAGTTTCAAGAACTCAGGGAAGGAGAGGGAGGAATTTAATGAAATTTTTTTGCTCTTCTTAAAGAAGACTAAACTTAAGCAGAAGGATTTGACTTTCATAAATTGTTATTTTAATTTATGTTAAGAAAGAATAAAAGTTTGTCTTTCCTTTATGTCATTATTACAGTATACCATTACATATGGGCTTTTTGTTAGACAAAATTTTTCTGGTGAATCATGATGAGGTATAGCTTTGGCTCTTAAATGCTATATAATTGTTTAATATTTACATTTTTTCACACTTTTTTTGCTAAATAAATTCTAGTACTCACTGAACAGTGTGGTTACTGCATGATGAAGTTTTAAAACATGCACAAAACCAATTCTGCACACAAATGTTTCTGTGGGAGAGTTAAAGGTGTAGTAATTTGGCACCAGAGCAACAGCGTGTGAGGCAAGTTTTTATATTGGACAAGCAAGAAAATGTGGCTATTTAGAAGACGTAATTTAGGATAAAATATTTGCACAAGCCAAAATCTAATCAAGGTGCTTGCTTCACAAAGTGTATTTACATAGGTGCTAGTGTACTAGAAAAACCTTCAAAGGAGACACATGAACATAAAATGAGACAAATGCATTTGCAAATCACGTTACAGGTCAGTGAACAGAAGATGCTGCCCTTTACACATAGTGACTGGTCTATAAAGAGAGATGTGTGTTTAATCTTAGCCTGATTTCCAGTGGACAGATGGCATTATTTTGAAAAGCCACAAGGCCTTACATCAACACTGCCACATCTGTAAAGTAACAGTTTCCAGGCTTGGTAGGTAACAAGTTCCAGACTTGGTGATTTTTAGCTGTAGAACTCCCCAAAAGGATATATGGGAATATTAATGGGAAGGCAGCACTGCTGCCTTTTTGGATGGTGCACTACTGTTCACTTTGCTATCCATCAAGTGCAGCATGAATGGGCAATGCCGTGCTGCTCCCCAGGATACTGCAGAGAGGAGAGAGAACCATCAGAGAAAATTACATCAGCTGAGCTGCAGAGCATGAATGATAGAGCCAGCAGGGCCCAGTGCACCGTCCTTTATGCCATCATGATGCCATTTGACGGTAACCAGCTGCTCTGCTCATGTTCTTCACACCATACCCAGCCCTGCCACCAGAACTTGCAGACAAGACCCAAGTGTCTGATGCTCTTATGCTTTGTTTTGTTTTCAGTAATTTCATATACTTATGTAGATTGATGTTCTGGTAATTAAAACAAAGAATTACTATCAACAAATCTCTCAGACCTTTAACAAAATTCAAACTGATTTCCATAAGCTATGTCAGCATTGAAAATACAGTATAAAGCCTAGTCAAAAAAGACTTTTAAAAATATTTCTGCCCATTTCACAAGGAAATAATCTGAATACATCTCTAGTGGCACTCCATCTCTAGTTATTCAGAAACTTCCTGTCAGAAATTAATTCTCTTGGCTTGCTTTACCAGAGGAACCACTGCATACATGCCAAATCAACAAATCACAGGGTAATTCATAATGATGGCTTATCAAGTAACTGATAGAAAATGTTGCATGCGTAGGAGGACTAGACTAATCTTAGAGAAGAGAGGGATAAATGTTCAACCCCCCATTCCTAGATTTGCATTATTAGTGCCCTTATTGATGCCTAGCATCAGTGGGATAACACTTTTTTATGTTGGGGTTTTTTTTCCTGAAGAAAATAAATCAGGATCAGTGTGAATATGGCCTTGTTCTCAGTTGAGATAGGTGGATCTCTGGGTGTCTTAACAGATAACCTGTTCCCTGAGCTGCAGAGGGTCCTGGGGAGTCTGGCTCCTGACAAAGTCTTTGGCCCCAAAGCTTCCCCACAGCTGCCTCCCAGACTTATCTTCCAGGGGAAAAGTTGCCCCCTGTGCTGCCTGGATACCCACTGGAGCATAGGTGGCCTGGCAGCAGACTGAGCCAGCAGGCAGAGAGCCACATCACGAGTAAAGTCAGTTCTGAGCCAGGCTGCCTCCTCACTTGCCTATTTCCTGAACTTGAAAGCAAAATGGACATCTTGCTGTGGGAAACCTCGATGCCAGTGCATCAAGCGTTCTCCTGCTGGAGAGGCCTGCCAGAAAGCACCCCAGCACTGCTCCTGCTGCCTGGCAGAGCCACTGTGGCATAGAAAGGTGTCCAGCCAAAAGAGGGACAAGCTTTGCCCTTGGAGCAGAGGGCTATTTGATGGGAGTCATAGTGCTCCTGGGCCAGGAAACGCCTGGGAACAGTGTTCTTCCCTCCTTAGGGTACACAGCTGCACCTTGTCTTCCAAATTGTTCTCTCAAAAAGTGATTGTCACACTAAATTCTCCCAGGAGGAAGAGAATTTTTTTTTCATTTGAAGTGAGATAGCAAAACATACAAACAAAAGAGATTTCACAAAAATACTTCCATGATTATTTTTCTGGAGCATGCACAAAAGCTGTTGTGTTTGGCAATGAATTTAACAGTCACTTGTGTTGTTCAACTCTTTACCTTTAAATAACACTCCTAAATACTCCTGTGCTGTTTTATCTGCCTGTTCCATGATGCTTCTGCAGGAAAAATTACCTCAAACATTTGCACCTCCCATATTTGCACACTGTAAAGTTCATCATTAGAAAATAAACAGGAAAAACCACCCTTTGAATTTTGCACAGCCGAAAGCATCTCTCAAAACAAGAGCACTGAACAAAACCTTCCCGTCATTTTTTACTTCCAGGGCCAGGTTTGGAGCATTTTTTGTACACAAATCAGTGTACAGTACAGGAAGCACAGAGAGGCAGGAGCTGCAGTTTGCTCAGCAGTAGTAAGACTCTACAGGTCCAATCTAGAGAAAGCCATGCAGTAATCCCAAGAAAGAGATGTTGTTTTACAAGGACTACATGTCTATTGCACCAGTAGCTTTCTGGTTTCTTTCCCCTCTTCTACATTTTACATCATTCCTCTTAGTACTGAAAAAAACAGGCTCAGGATCTAAATTCCGAGACTCCTGAGAAAGTTTTGATGCAGACCTGCATATAAGTCTTGTGAAGCCAAATGTGATTTCTATAATTCTATGATTTTTATTCTTTGTTCAATTCTCACCTTTTACTGTGTTCTTCATAAGCAGTTCTACAGAAGTGCAAGATTTGTTTTACACCTCAAATCAAATTTCATTTTCAGCTGCTCCAGAAAAGGAACAGACCACTTGTGCTGAAAGTAGTCTCCTTCTGCTGCCTTTGCTTCCCCAGCACGATCAATTGCACATTTATATCCAAAAGCAAATCCTGCCTTTTCTTCTGCATGATCTGAGGTGGTGAGTGCTTTGCTATCTGATTACCAAAAAAACCCAAGCCAGCAAACCCAGGGATCTAAACCAGCTCAAAAGGAACTTAAACCAGGCTCCTGTGAAGAGCTGCTCCTCCTCCAAAGGATTTATGTTTTTCTCTACAGATCACAAAAATACATAATGGATCAAGAAGATAACCACAACCATAGAGAACAGGTATGTACTCTTAATGCCCTACTCTAAAATGTCCTACATACAAAATTATTTACTGTAATCCCTACATAAAACATTCAATAGTTTTATACACTGTAGGAACACTAGAAAACATTTTTGTGTATTAAACAATGTGAAAGTTTTCACTTCTTTGTCCTACAGCTAGTATTTTATAGGTTTGCATGCTGAGTCTTCTTTACAATTATTCAGTGCAAGTTGCTAACAAGTGTATAATAGCTGCACAGTGGATAAAGTATTTAAAATCATGGAGCCATATTCTGCACACACTTACTCTACTGAATCCCAAGTAACTCTGCTGACTTCACTGCATTTAAACTAGATTTATAATGAAATTCAGAAATTGTCCTGTACTTCCACTGATTAAGCTTTAAAGTAATTTACTTATGACCTTTTCTGAGTACAAAGACATTTTAGACAGTGTTACATAAGCATCTTGCTGGATACAGTATGACTTCAGTTAAAAAGCAATGATGGCAGCAATTAGTTTCTCCTTCAATCTTCTTTAGCACTGCTGGAATTAGGAAAAAATACTACCTTTTTTGAAAGCTCTATAGTATTATTTTCACTTATGATCCTGTTCTCTGGCTCAAAGAAACACAAAAGGTACATCTAGAAGCAACTTACTTGGTGACATAGTTAATCCCTTGCAAAAAAAAAAAAAAAAAAAAAAAAAAATCATGATTTCTTAAAATTTAACATTATTGTCTTCAGCATCCTCTCAAATGTCCTGAAGAATACAGCTTCTAGCACTTCTCAAGGAACTCCAGAATCTCAATATGGTGACCTGGGGACTGTGAAATAACAGCCCAGTCTAGGGCAGTATCTTTCTCCTAGTAGCAAAAAAAGTAGGAATGAAGTAAGACAAAGCCCAAACCCTAAACCAAAATCAAGCCCTTGAGATCTACCTGAGACAATACTCAATACTACCTCTGGAATTTCATTGCTTTGAACTACCCCAAATGTTTTCCCTCTGGAAAGCACTCTCCATAGCCTCTGTCATGGAGCACTGAATCCATCTCATAGCTTCACTAGGTGATCTTAGACCCACCAAACATTCCTAATAGGATAGACAGGCCCTAAAACCTGGCTTGTTTTTGACACCACACCTGCACAACTCATTCACAGCTGGAGCAGTTCTGATGTGGAGTTTTGAAGTATCAGTGTAATTGTGTTGGTGTGGTGCATTCAACCAGAGGTTGCACAGCACAAGGTTTGCAACATGAATATAGGGAGTGGAGACCAGAAAGATCCTTAATTCATACATGTAAATACATACTGCATTCTCTGACTCTCTTCTTTTTCTTCTGGTCAGTTATTGATAGCAATTTTTCAATCTGCATGGAACAGATTTTGAACTTGGGAAGTCCTTTTGGCTACATGGAGAAGGAATTAATCCCTGTGTTACACTTCCATTCATCCTACTGCTCAAATTGGACTCATCAGAATCACAGAATAAGCTGTGTTGGAAGGGACCCTCAAAAAACACTGAGTGCCCTCCAGCCCCGCACAGAATCATCCCAAGCCTTTTCAGTCATTTTCCATGGCAAAATAAATTCCTGCTACCACAAGCCCATGTCCATTACATACTGTGTGTTTTTACCCCTTCACCTCAGCATTTACTTTTACCACACTATTTAATTTGGTCTCAGCATTTATGCACTGCAGGAAACTATTAACACATGAAACCTCCCTTTTCACAGATATGATCTCAAATTAAACACTGAGTTAATTATCTCAGCCTTTATAACTGTGATTAATTCCAACAAGTTAACCTTTATTTTCCTTCTAAGTTCAATACAGGGAATTACTTTGGGTGCTTGCTTATCCCACTAAAACCCTCCCCCTGAGCACTGCCTCCAAGCAATGGCTCTCCATAAGTTTGAGGAAGGGGGGACTGGTTGTCTCCACAGAAGCTTTCTTACTCTCTAGCTCTGCAAGTCACCCAAATCTAGGAGCTTGGGCCAAACAGAGAATAGGCTGAAGAAAGATGCCTCCTCTCTCAGCTTCACAGTTACTTCTTCAAGTCCTGACAATGTGAGCCAAAAGTTCCCTGACACACAAGAAGAAGGGCTTAGGAAACAGAAATGGCAGATTGCTCCAGCCAAAACACGAAATACTGCTTGAACATTGGTGGAAGAATTGTATCTCATGTGTGACAGGTGTTCTGAATGTGAGTTAAGAAAGACTTGGAACTTGGCCTTTGTGTGTCTCCACTTATGAGCTGCCGAAGTTCATCTGACAGGACACCTACAATGACACAACCAATTCAAAACCACAGAGTCATTTAGGTCTCAAAAGACCTTTAAGATCATCAGCTACAACCATAAACCTAACATTGCCAAGACCACCAATGGAAATGGATTCAGTTTCAACTAGTTATTTTTCTGTTTCTATTTTGAAACCACTTAGAGCTACCCATTGCAGCTGATGCCTGATCATAGCAGAACTACAAGCTCAAGCAAATTAACTTAATCTATGCAAAGGAGTGCTGATGCTTTAAGTTGAGGTCTGTCTGCAGTAAGTAACTTAGTGTGCAGTAGCCAGAGTGTGAATTTGCAGCCCACAAACTCATCTGCGCAAGGCTTTTGCATAGCATTGGGAAAGCAGAATAAGTTACTGTAATATATATTGTATACTAAGAACACCCATAAAAAATATCGTTCAAAGTAGCTAATGAACTGCACATTCACCTCCTGGCTAAGTACCCACTTACTTGTTCTGTGTATTTATGTGCAACCTGAATTAGAAACCGTATGAGTTGGTGAACCCCGTGTTTCCCTTTGTGCCACGGCAAAAATAAAACCAGAAGCACTAACAGGTTAAGGTAGCAACAGGAGAGGAGGGACTTGTACTCCAGTAATCCACACAAGCACCAACACTCAGTTCTTCTCCCACCCAGCTTCTCCCTCTGCTCTCCCCTGCACCAAAGCTCAGTGTCCTGCCCCATGGCTCAGCTTGTGCCTGTTCCCTGGTTTGGCCACTCACTTCCCTGCTTCCTCAGGGCTTACTGCAGCCCAGTGATGGCCCCAGCCTGGCCCAGCAGAGCAGCCTGTTTCCTGCATGCCTCCTGACTTTCCACTGAACTGCCCTATGATCATCACAGCTAAACAAATAATAGAATTTCCAGTTTAGAGGGTTTAATTTTCTTTGATATAATTCTTGTCAAAAGTTTTTTCCTCCTGATGTAACTGACATGCAATTCCAGGAAATGATCAGTTAAACCCAAGGAGAGTCTGAGTGGACACTTGTGCTGGCTGGACACACAGATAGAACATCCAGCCAGGACAGTCCCAGAATACATTGCCATGCTATAGCATGCTGCTCAAAGTTCTCAGAATACTATTTTCTGCCATATTCTAACTCATAATAGTCATTTTTTTCCCCGTCTCCCCAAGCCACAGCCATGGGATCTCACTGGTTCCTGGCCCTGTGGAAGAAGGGTGAGGTGGATGCTGCACACTGAGTCACAGAACCCCATGGAGGTGTTACACCACTTGGCCTCCAGCCTGGGATATGTGCCTCTCCAGATGCCACTGCCAGGCCATGAGTCCTGATGCAGGAAGTGTGGCTCTTATGGCATCTGCTCTGCTTCCCAGGCTTAAAAGCAGGGAATGAAAGGAGAATAAAAGCCCCTCTCCAAAGCAGACTCTTTCTGACACCCTGTGTCTGTATAATCTCAGTCTCTTGGCCGGAGCCTGTGGAGTACTGCCAGCAGGAATACCAACACAGGGTTTCTCTTCCTTGCCATCTCCAGCAATACTGCTCACCAGAGATGTGTTTCTTTCACGTGTGTAAGATAATTTCCAAAACAAAGTATTTAAATACACATAACTAATATTATCTGGATTTTATCCAGAAGAACTAAACAAAAGCCTTTTAAATAATAAGATTATACTAGCAAACTCATACAATTGGATTTTAGAAATATTTATTCAAAACTGTAAGAAATAACTGCTCAAAATATTCAGGCACATACCAAAAGTTCTATCATTTGGGCACATATTTTATGGGGTTTTTTGAGACTAACCCTTTCATTATATTTTTTTCTGTTCCATTTCTCATAAGCCTGGCTGGTTTTCCCCCTTCCTTGTCCCTGTGTGGGTAATCACATTCTCTGTGCAGCTTCCTCCTCACTCTGCTTGGATGTTCTCCTCTGGCGTCATGCCTTCACCTTCTCACCATCTGCCTTGCTTGGGTGTTTGCTCAGACAAGCTTTTCTTGCTATGGGACCTCTGAACTAATGGCCCTCTCTGCTCCCCTCCAACTCTGCCCCAGGAGCTTTAGAAAACTGAATTAAAGAGTGTGGACAGCATCATTTTGAAAGGTGCCAGGCAGTTCACGTAAGATGGAAAGGCACACTTTTACAGCATCAAAGCTCCTGCAGGCATAAAGACACCTCCTGGCCTGAAAACAGAGCTTTTACAAGAGTTTTTGTGCTTAATCTTTTATAATGTTCTGTTCTTTAAATTACAACAAAACTGAATTCTGTTTTTTGAAACACTGAGTGAGGAGGCTGCTATGTAAAAGGTGGTTAGAAAAAATCAACCTGTTTCCCTGAATGTCCAGCAGAAGGACAGGGCTGTGTCCCAAAAAAATCAGGCTAGTCTTGTGTCCAGGAGGCTTTTGTTTCCTGCCTTTATTCTTGCACATGACGTGTATTTTACGTGCAGGGTAGCTGTCCAAACACCATTTTTACTGATTTATGCTGCTATTCCATAGGAAATGAAGACTGTTGTGCAGAGTGTTTCCAGCAGATTAATGACTGGATGGGAGCAAATGGTGGTCCATAAGTAAGGTGAAGGATATTAACTCCAAACAGTCACTAAATCTTTAGGAAATGCCCTGACCTCTGTTGGTTAGTGCTATAAAAACTGGGAAAAAAAAATCCCAGGCATTTTTTCTCTATGACATAACCACCACTGGTATGCATAGAATATATGTTAGTAAATCCTTTGGCTCTCTCTCTGTACTCTAGTCATCATAATTTGCTATTTTGGGGGAAATACGTGCTAATGTGCTGGGAAGAGTGAGGGAAGGAAGCCATTATTGGTTTGAAAACCACAGTCAGAAATGAAGGGCTAAGTTTCTCATTTTCTAAAGTGTCTTTACTTCCCTTAGCATCACTTTTTAAATTCTTATTGTTGTTTGGAACTTTAGGCTCCAATTCTTGGAGCCATTTTACTTAATTCCTTCCCCAGGGTAGGTCCTGTTATTTTTATCTTGGAGGATTCACCAGAATACAACCACAGGGTGTTCATGTGTGACAGATGTGTATGCAGAGGAGGAAATGAGAGCAGAAATGCATAATGAGCATTTGAAAGGGATGCTATGGCACAGACAACCAGCAAGCAGGTCTGGATGTAGATGGTGATGGACAAAGCGGGCAAAACTACACCTCTGCTTGAAGAGGGAGTTATAAAAGTGAGAGGCTTAAAAGGAAGGTAGCTACTTCCACTTCATTCTTAGCACTTCACTGAGGTTTTTTGTTGTGCAATTTCTTCTCCTCCGAGCATTTCATCCAGTGTGTGCTCCTCCTACCAATCTGCTTTATGGACATTTTATTGCTTTTAAGAACCTCCCAGAAGACACTTCAGCTTATGCAAGGATTAACAAGATTTCAGTGCCCTGTGTCCTTGTTCCTCACAAGACATCACTACACTAACTATTCCAAGGAATTCTTTCAGAAGGGACATCATACTGTTGCCCATAAATCTAAGGGCAGCAGATGGCAAAATTAAAACTAGGATGATACTAAATGATACAAGTTAATTAAATAAGGCAGAGGAGTATTTTAACAAATGCTATCCTGCCACACAAGTCAGCAGTATTTTAAAGATATTGCTATTGTATTTCTGTAAGAGTCAGCAGTAGATGCAACAGTCTTTGGATAAGGTCCTCTGCCTCCTGGCAGGCTGTTGAGAAGGAGATAGAGGCAAGACCAGTGCCTGAAATGACTTGGAGGATGATGAAAGCATTGTTTAGTCTAGCCCCAGTTTAGGTACTGATGATACACATTGGAAAATACCTTCTCTTTAAAAGCTTTGGTAGCAACATTTTTGATTGGAGGCAAACACTAGGTCTGTATTATTAGAGCAGGGATAGTTGCAAGATCTAACAGATCTGCTGAAGTCATTTATAGGTGGAACTAAATTGCAACACATGCCACTCTTTCTATCCTTTTTTTGTTAATCCTCTTCTCTGCTTTCTCAAGACCATTCACAAATGCTAAGTTCACTGACAGTGACACTTGCTTTTTTACAGGTGCTGCATGGACTTAGAATCATAGAATCATAGAATAAGCTGAGCTGGAAATGACCCAACAGGATCATCAAATCCAACTCCTGGCCCTGCACAAGACACCCCAAGAGTTACACCGTGTGCCTGAGAGTGTTGTCCAGAGTATTTCTTGGATTCTGCCAGGCTGGTGCTGTGACCACTTCCCTGTTCCAGTGCCCATTAGTCCATGGATTAGCCCAGGGATTTGTAAACCACAGGTTGAAAGTTGGTAATCTCTCCCTCTGTGGAGACTTTGCATAAGCCAAGACACCACCCCTCTACAATCCCTCATGGTTTCCTTAAACAATTTCTATCCTCTGTGATCAAGCTGCCTTTGCACAAAAGATGATCCACCTCAGCCACAGCACTGCCTTGTTACTATCCATGTAATTCTCATTTCCTCATTGCCACTGTTTTTGCCAGGCTTCTACATACTAATCAGTACTTCAACTCACCAGTCTGCAGAAGCTGTTGCCTTCACTCTTCAAACCTCTATTCTCTGCATTCACCAAACAAATCTTCCTACTGTGACCCTTTCTGCCATTTTAACTCCATTAATGAGTTCCTCCAAGAAGGCTAAGAAGGTGCTAAGAGATAACAAACATCCCATCTAGTATTAGTTATCATCTTGAACCAATTGCTTGGCCTGTGTTGTTTGTTACTGATCTTACAACACCTGAGAAGTTTTTGGGAGCCAAGCTTACCTCCACTGATTCCACAGCAGTGCTCTGTGAAGCACAAAGTGCTTTACTAAGGCAGGCCTAACAGCTCACAGATGTTTGAAAAGGACCTAATTTCACTGATCAGCCATCTCTGGTGACTTGTGCAACTTAGTTCACTTCTCTTAGGCACTAACAGCAGAATTGACTTTTCTCATTCTTTATTTAAGAATCTTTATTTTTTTTTTCTATCTTTCTTTGTATTATATAGCCCATGTACCTTCCTGAACAGACCAGCTCCTCTTCCCCTGGATCATTTTGCTCAGAGCCATCCACTCTTTGGACCTTTTGTTTTCACTGATTTCTGGATGGCACTCTTAACTTTCTCTGCTACAATACAATCCTCCTCATCATCATTCTGCTTGCAGACTTCTATATTTTGAATATTTTCTTGTCTTTAGAGTGTCATTTTCTGAGATCATCAGATGTTCAGCATTGGTGTTCTGGGGTTGGCCATGTAGTGCTTCCTTATTAGTCCCTACTATTTTGAATACCTCTCTCACCATGAAAAATCTGCAGATAATTCTGCAATTTCAAAGTTCCTCAAAAAATGGTTTATTTCCACTTTATTTGCTTGCTTGCATTTTCTGCAAAGTTTGGGGGGTTTTCCCACTCATAGTGTGCATGCCCCTTCACCATGTTCCCCACCTCTGCCTTTTCCCAGGCCAGGATATATTCTACTATTAGTCACTTTCATGGCATGTTCAAGACAGAACTTTTTAAAGGACCACTAGATATTCCTCTGCATTGTGTTCTGGCCTTGTGCCAAAAGCTTGTGGCTCACCATCTTCTCACAGTCCAGTTTTGTCATAGGTATCTCTGGCATGTTCTACTAATGCCTTGATTTCCCCCGACTGCTTGTGCTGCTATGAAGCCCCAGGAGATTTGCTGGAACCTTTGTCACTGAGATAAACAAGAGTCAAATGAGTTTTAGGGAACAATCACTCATGATACTGTCAACACCAGATGGATTTTTTAGGTCAATTTTCTATTTAGTTTGAGCATAAGAATGCACATGTAGATGATGTAGTAGAAGCTTTTGAAAAGAAACAATCATTCACTTAGAGGGTTTTGGCTGCAGCTACCCCTGCAAGCTCTCAGCACCTGGATAGTTCAAACAGCAGGTGGTACACAAACATTTCTCTCAAACTGCTTTCTAGACCTCTTGCAGCAGAGCTATTTGGTCTCCTGAAGCACACAGATAATATGGATGGATTTCATATAGATGAGGCACACAACAGACACAGAACAGCTAAACTCTGAGCTCCTCTAGCACCTTCGCAAGTTCTATCAAAACAGAATCTGTACATGACAGAGTCAGGGGGCTTACCAACTCCAAACTTCATTGTCTCATAAGAAAAGAAAAAAAAACAAAAACAACCACATCACATAACTAAAACTGCAGAGAGACTTTGTAAAATAAATAAAGATTTTTTGCTCTGTATGATACTACTTTGTATAAACTCTTAGCAGAAGCATCTAGTTCAGAGCAGGCATGAGTCTTTTGAAAGGTACAGCAAAGAATCTAAACTTACATGCACTATGATACAAAACCTATTTTGTGAATTAGAGGAGCACTGGGCAAAAAGACAAGCACAGAGACATGTGGCAGACCAAATGCATTATTTATTATTTAGTAGGGCTTCTGTAATACAACTCCATACATTGACTTATTTATGAAGTAAGAAAGAAATTGAATTCTTGTGTGAAGAAAATAAGGTTTTATATTCAGCTACTATGCCAGCAGGAATCGAAACTAACAAACATGAGCTGAAAAGATGGCATAATGTTCTTAGCCACTGCTCAGGAAATATTGACTGCAGCACATCAAAGCAAATGAAGGAAGTTGCATATAGTAATGGTGAAAGGTGACACCCAGCTTCTGGTTTCTCAGGCCACCAAAGAGCTTGTGCATTAAAGGCAGCAGGAATGAGAACACCCTTTTGCATGAAACTCATCCTCCTCCTGAGCATTCATGGCAAACCATTCACACCACTGCTAGGCTTGGCACTGACCGAGATTTGGGCTGGCACCACCAATGCTAAGCTACAATAATCCTTTAAAATAAAATTTGCCACCAGGCAGCAGGAAGGTGACTCAGAGTGCAAGATCCTGTTCTCCACACTTGTCTGACCATGAGACCCTGCTGGCACTGTCAGCGGTGATGCCCATGAGCACCAAACCTAACGGCAGTTTCTCTTACATGAAGCCTTTTAGAAACTCACAGGAGACAGGGGAGACAAGATGAATAGTGGCATTGAAAAACACATTCTCTCTTCTTCACATCAGAGTCAGAGTGTCCACGTAGTGTCTGTGACTCTCCTGAAGAGCAGCTTTCTGGCTTCCCAGTGTCTGGCATTGTATTCCTAATTCTGCAGCTGAAGTAACTAACTCTCACAGTTCACTGAAATAGAGTATGATGCCCAAGGGCTGTACATTTCTCTCTGCTTGGTCTCAGAAATGGAAATTAGTGCCTATTACTAATGCTAGTAAGTCTCACCATTAGAAATCTCTGCATTTTGCAATTCTTCACATAAACTACAGGGATTGTGTTGTACATTCACATGTCCTTTAAATTAGTGTGTTTAGGGGAGTATTTTACTTTACTTAACCTTAAGCAGAATGAATCCTTTAAGTGATGCTGCAACAAAACCTGACATATCACTGATGAGTATACAGCTAAAGAATATATTTTGTCTATTATTCATTTCACACACTAGATCATAATAATTTTTACTCTCTTTTTTTTTTTTTTTTTTTTTACATTTGCCACTTTTCAAGTTAATGGCTTCCTTTCCTTTTCTAAATCTCACTTTTTCTAGAAGTAACAACAGAAGTTTTGCTTGAGTAAACTGAAACATAAAAACTGATCAGACACATGTTAAAGAAATTAAAACTTTCTGTGTGAGTGGAAAGAAGAGTGCCACAATTGATTTATCAGTTTTAAAAGTGGTGATACATGGCATCCAGGGCTTCCAGCCATTTAGACACAGAGGAAAACTGGGAGTGCAAAGAACACGCTGAGGCTCTGCTCTTCTGCAGCCTGAGAAGAACGGCCCCTCTGTGGCTTGCTCTGTGTTGGCTTTGTTCCCGCATTACCAGCAAAACAACTGCCTAGCAACTCAGCTTTTCCCACAACATTTCCTGTGTGCCCAGAAAAAAAAAGGATAGCACGTAATATTCTCTCTGGATATTCCCCTTGCTTGAGAGCTGTGTCCAGCCCTCTGTATACATGGGAGCTGTAACCAGCAAAGCAACTGCTGTCGTGACATAGAGGGCAAGCAAAGTCAAACCACTCCCCTGCAAGTTGTGCAGGTTATCTGCTCATCAGGCAGACAGCAAACTTGCTGCTTCCCTCCACTGCATCATCTCCCCAAACAAAGGCAGGAAGCCATGGCTGTCAGCAAAAAGGTACAGACATCCTTCCTAGTGAGAACCCTGTTTTGTCAACTGCGAGGGAGCTCTCTAGCACACACTTCACAACTGTTGGGAGAGTCCATCTGAAGGCGTAAATAATTAAGCACTTTAAAAAAATAGTGCTGGCTTAAACATGTGAAATTGCTTTTTCCAGTTACTGCCTTTAAGAAACATTTACAGTCATACAGCAGATTTACTAATAGTTACATTTTCTTATCTGACATCACAGCTGCAGCAGTGTCTTGCAACTCAATATTTAAGTCACTTCCCTCACAGTTTCAGCACCAGTGAAAAAAGAGCTGCCTTGAATCTTCTGCAGCTGTTTCTGAGCAACATGCTGAGGGCACTGCAGAATACACAGTTTTGCCCATATGTTCTCTGGAAGCACAAGCTTCTTATCCCTCCAAATGTTTGAAAAGCACCGTAAATAAGCTCTAACCAGCATAAATAAGAAAGCACTCTTAACCAAACACACAGAAATTAGGGCAGCAACTTACTTGCCGTCTTCATAACTTCCTCAGGAACATTGTCTTTTCAAATGAGTGCAACAGGAAATCGTGGTGGTTACGGGAGAGCTGCACGGCTGCAGCTCAAACCACGCACTGCAAAGTGCAGAGGCAGTCGGCGCTGGGTTGGTAACAACAGGCAGCCGCCTCCCCTCCTTCTTCTACTTTGCATGTAAATCTTAAACTGACGCCATGTGGAGAGAAGTGACTTTAACAAAGATCTACTAGAAATATGTCCTTGAAAAGGCTTTATTACTCAGAGCTCTGTGCTCAGAATTGCAGTGCTTACCTCTGTGAAGTGCTCTGAGACCTACAGATGAAAAGCATCCTAGGACTGCTGCTGTTTAATGCTGATTTTATCTCGACAGGTGTTCATGGTCTTTATTAAAGGCAATACTGAACTTTAGTTCCTCTTTGTCAAATAAGGATGAACTTGTTCCTCTCTTGCCCTGCCTTTTGCTGCAGTGTGGTAGAGATGTGTACGCTCAAGGGTTGAATAGGTCCACGTGCCCTTGCATTCTCTGCTGAGGCAGAAGGTTGTCCATAAGTTGATCAGGACCCTGCTTCTACCTTCTTAAACAGGGTTTCATAGTAGGGCAGACAGTTCCCTGAATCCTTGCCAGTGTCCCACAACCTTTTAGACAGGAACTACAATCTCTTTTTGTTTCTGAATTAGGATCAGATGCAGAAAGCTGTCACTAATATTCACCTCACAGAAATATGCATATAAGACTGGGAACTCATGGAAAAGCTCTGATAGCATCACATACTGCAGGCATGTGGCATGTCTTTGATAACTGGACTGCCTCACCAGAGTTTATACGTTGAGCTCTGCATTTTTGTCGCTCAGTTTAGTACCCACTGAATAGTTAGATAAGGTGGAGATTGGCAGCAGAGCAAGAAACTATTCATGCAACTAGATGAAATGTTGGCAACTAAGTTATAACTGCAAGAACAGTTGAAAAATCTTGCAGAGATGTTGTGGTTGCAAAAGACGTCAGAATTACAGAAAAGAGCGGTTGTACAGGATTGCTGAAGGGCAAATCTAGCCTACAGAACCTGTGTTTCTGGGCACGGGTCAAGAAACTTGCAGAATTCCTCCAGGAACTCCATCTGACTCTGCATGGTTGGTGAATAGGGAAAAGTGTTTGCTTGCAAGCTGAGTCAGCTCTGTGACACAGACTCCAGGAGGTCCTGCTTACACAGCTACATGTCAGACTAAAAACCACTGGAGACACACATGTAAAAGGAAACATCTGTGCCAGCAAGTTCGCAATGCTGTCTTGCACAACACAAGTCAAAAGGCATGGAAGGAGAAGTTTTACCTAGCTTCGGTGAAATCCATCCGGTTTCTTTGCATTTTCCCCATTAAATATAGACAGTCTTTCCTTGCTGCATCTGCAGATAGTCTGAACAGCAGTGGCTGGAAAAACATAGTTTGAACTTCCACAGACTCCCTGTCTGCACCAAGCACACCTGCTGTGTGGGTTATTTGACGCCCTTGGTAATTTTGCCACTTTTTGAAGAACCTGCAAACGCAAATAAAAAGTAGCAATTTCCCCCCACCTCTAGTAGAATCTTATCAGCAGATAACGGTAGCAGATGATTTGACAAGAATGGTGGATATTACTCACTGACTGAAGTGAAGAGGCTGGCCCCTGACAAGTCAGACACCTCTGTAATTGATCCAGAATTAAAGGTCCTTTTGTCCTTGAGTTTCATCTTTCGTTTCCTGTCTGGGTTCTTCTTAGTGCCTTAACCCTCTCCTTCCTGTTCAAGTGACTTTTCACTTTCCAGCTTCCTCACTTCTCTCTTATTCCTAGAATCACACTATAGTTTCAGTTGGAGTACACCTTTAAATGTCATGTAGTCCAAACCCCCTGAAGTGAGCAGGTTGCTCAGAACTCTGTCCAACCCAACTGTGAATATTTCCAGGGATGGTTCATTCCACCACCTTCTGAGCAATCTGTGCCAGTGTTTCACCACAAAAAATTTGTTTCTTATATGCAATCTAAATCTGTCTTCTTTCAGTTTAAAACCATTGCGCCTTGTCCTATTGCTACAGGCCGTTAAAAAGTTTGACTGCGTGACCTCCTCTTACTAAGTAGGCTTCTAGTAAGTAAATATACAATTATTTTAACAAATTAAAAGCCTTTATAAATTGTGATTGTTTCCCTTTCTTCCCATATTCTTCCCTTCAGAATAGACTTTATAATGCAAACCTTGTGATTGCTCTCTCCCCTCTCTCCTTGTCCCCCAGCTTTTTCAGGTATAACCATAATTTCTCTTTCTTCAGTTTAACACGGCTGACCCTCTGTGGAAGTTCATCCAGCTGTCCTGTCCTCTCTCTCAGCCTATCACTCTGGCCCAGCATTACCAGTTATCTTGAGCTGTACTGCAGGAATGTAGCTGACCTGCAGTGTGAGAGGGGAAAGAAAATCCAGCTGCAACATGCTAGGGACCAGCTTCCCACAATAACCCTGGCTTTTAAATGACTGGCTTTCTATTTAACGTCAGAGACCTAATCCTTGCATGAAACCCCCAACAGCTAAAGGAAAAGGCACCTGAACTGTTGGAAGCAGTACAGTTCACAGAGAAGAGATGCCAGCACAGCTGCAGAAGAGGTACCAACTTTGGCCTCAGCATGGGATGGGGTTCTCTTAATTCCTTGCGTTGGAAGTGTTGCTCTTTGCATTGAATATTTACACATTTACAGTGTGTCTCTTCTTGCTCTTGATGTTTAAGCATCCACCTGGGCTTGGGGAAACCCATTTATTGTTTGGGTATTTAATGATTCACAAGAGTAGATGGAAGAACCTAAGTCTTCTTTTCCTTCCCCCAATCTAGACAAGTGGTCTAGTCCTAAAGTTATTACCATTCTCTAATTACTACAGAAATGACTACTTTCATTTTGCAATTAAAAGGTTAAAACTACATCCTATAGCATTATGTAGCTAATTTAAGCATTCATAACAAATGTGAGTTCGAAAACTCATGACCAGAAAATGAACTTGAACTTACACAGGTGTTTCAACTATTGTTTAAAGGGCAAATTATCTTGTACATTGAACCAGATTCATTGAATACCAAATGTACCTGGTCTTACCACTGAGTTTAGTAGATACTTGCTTAAAATAGAGATCTCAGTGTAGCTTAGCTACATGCACTAGGTAGCAACAGACTGTACACAAAACATACACTTAACTCCTGAGGGAACTTCACTGCTAGAAAATTGGCATGGAGGAACTCCCTTTTGTGCTGTATAGAAGTACTGCAGGGGTTTTGAAGATATAAATTTTTAACTCTGATACCCAAGTCTTTGTTTTTCTGACGCAATACTCTTGAGGCTAAATGAAACTCTGAAACGTTTCCTTGCTAGGAGACACGTCTCCTCATGGGATTAATGGGGTTTATGCATTGCTACTTTCTCTTGAGATCCAGACAATTGTTCAGATAATTATTGTTAAGATAAATATTGATCTAGCTACCACTGATTGCATTTGGGTAATGTTAAGACATTACCTGCCTGTGGATCCCTCCTCTGCATTTATACAACTCCTTTCACTTGGTGAACCTTGTTGTCCTCACCCAAATAAAGATTACTGCAAATATAACCAGAACAAATGGAACAAATTCTTTGAAGCAAATTTTTATTCGGAACAAATTCCAACAGTTCTCTGAATGATCAGATCAGCTAAACCAGATCTGGAGCTCAGGTCCAGATCAGGTTCCATTTACCTCTGGAAGTGGAGACTCTAGATGTTCACTGGATGCAAAGATCTGTGGACTAAATAATTACTTGAAACAGTCTGTTTTGATAAACACTGCCTGAAACAAAAGCAAACCACAGGATTTCATATTAAAATCTTGGTTCTCTGGAGCTGTTAGTACTATCTATAGTAAATAGGTGTTTATATAAGTTTACTTTTTGAATGGATAAGGAATTGTTTTGGAGTTCAGCCTTTTTGTTATGTGAAGGTTTTTCTTTACATTAGCTATTCTCATTAATGGACGCATTCCTGAGCAACATTTTAAAAATACAGTTATTGCTTTGTAATTTGTTTATTTCATTCAAATCATGTGGCTTCACAGTGGCAGAAGAGACAAGGATAAGTTTAAAACCAAACATGACATAAAGTCCTGCACTTTTTTAAAAAGGGAAGGATTTTCATTTGAAGTGCTCTTCTTAAGGAAAGACTCCTGAAAAATATATGAATCACAGAAATGTTTCGGGGCTGCTCCTTCCCATTCCTCATAAAGATTTGTTTCCCACACTATAATTGCTACTTCTTTGCAACCAATAATAGACACCTCTTTTAAAAATTTAAAATTGGTTTTTGGACAGTTAAAACAAAACATCTAAACAATTCCTTGTCATCTTTTCAGAAAATTTATTAACACAGCTGGAAATAATCACTCATTCAGCAGGAATCCCCATAGTCCATCTTACAGAAAAAAAAAAAGAAAGAAAAGCAGAAAGGTTTGTCTCACTAGAATAATTCAGAGCATTGTAGAGGAATGGTTAAAAAATTACAGTGACTTTTAGAAATGTGGCCATACTAACATTGTGATGCAAAAATATGTACAATACAAAGAAAATAAATCCCACTTCTTTTGTTGACCTTGGCAAGAACACAAAATGTGGAATGTCAGATTGTTTTGTTTCTGTTATTTGACTTTTCTGGTTATGTATCTGTTTATTTTGACCTTTTTCTGTCTAAGTACAAGTTCAAATTCCATTGTTTTAAAACATGTCTTTATACAGAAAGTTTTCAGGAAGGGCCACACTTCTGTGGTTTTGGTCTTTGCAGACTTGCTGTTAATCACATTGTTTTCACTGACAACTTAAGTTTCTGTGCTTTTCTAAATTTCTTGAGACCTGTTGAGACCACATGAAAGAGAAGGAACCATTGATCCTACCCCACTTTGTCTGTGATGAAAAAAATTGTTAATTTGGTCCTTTTCACTTGCAATTTACAGAAACCAGTGCAACTCACAGTATTCCCCACGTTTCTTTTGAGTATGACTTCACTTGAAAGACATATTTGATTGTTATGGGCACTTTGTGAAAATGAAAACTCATTGAAAATTCAGGTACCAAATACCCATAATTGTGTTTCTTCCTATAATATTTGATTCAGTATAATAAACTCCCTTCTAGTGAGAGGCAAACACAGAACCTAAAATTGTAGCATAATGATTCAGAGAAGACATGTATATTAAATAACACTCTTTTATTCATATATATGAGGGGGTTTTATGTATGGATCTCCTAAGGACTTAAGAAATTGTATTGAATTGATGGGGTAACATCAGGCATGGACATCAAATTTGTTTCAACATGCATATCCACTTCATCTGATGACAAAAGGTTACCTATAGGACATATTTAGGTCCTGGAATTCTTTTATGGTGTAGGACATCCAGCAAAAATATAGGTAGGGTCCATTACCATATATTTAAAAGTTTCTTTCTAGGAAATGCAGAACTTAATGCGAAATGTGAATTGAATGTGAAAATCTCATGCTCCAATTAAACCCACTTTTTCTCTCAACCCACTACTTTTGTCAGAACTTAGGTCTCTGAAGAGACATAGGAAAAATATTTACAGGCATAGAGAATCTCAACATTACATCTTATTTCAAACATTAAAAAATACATTTTGTGTTTCTAAATCCAGACATATTCTGTATTTCTCTTCTCTGTTGAAGGACTACAGGGCTTTTGCAGAATCAGGGCTTCAGATACCTTTTTATCAGTTAAAAATATCCTCCCCAAAGTCATATGTTCATAAAACATTATGCTGTTTCTCTTGTTATCTTTCATCCAATTTTTCAGTCGTGTTATCTTTATCATTGTTTCCTGAGATTCTTAGCATTGGACAATATTGCTTCAAAGTGAGATACTTTAATTGACAAGTGATCATACCAAGGACTTAAAGCATAGATTGTTGGAATTTTGGCATCACTAGCTTGCCTCCCTCATTCACTAACTCCCAGGAACAGTAATTTCTGTTTTTTAGATACACTTTGCATCTCAAGGTCATAGCGTATGCTTCAAATTAAATGAAAGTTATTCAAATGACAAAAGGTTTTAGTTCTAATAATCAACACAAAATGATGGCATAAATTGCTGTGCATGATCCTGCAGTGGCAAAGATGAAGCAATTGACTTAAAAAGCAGTCTTGCTGCAGCCTGAAGCAGCTTCTCTGGGCCAACACCCCAGTATGTAGTATGCCAGCATTGTCTGCTGCAGTAGTTTTGCCTAAGTAAGAGGCTGACACTTGAGATCATGATTTCTCTGGTATCAATACAAATGAATACAGGAACACCTATCCAGGCCAATTCACTCTGGGCCTGCCAGTTGATATTTCAAGGTAGAAGTAATTCAGAAGGAAAGATAGATAGGATGCTGTGACAATCACTGGTAACTCCCACTGCTCCCTCTTGGCTGTAGGGTCTTTTTGCAACTGCTGGGAAATAATTCAGGTTAGAAGTGCAGGAACTTCCTGTCAATGAATTTTTTTACCAGCTGTAAGTTATTGATTGAGCGAATAAATAGAGAATCACAAGAACTGACCGTTTATGTTAAAATGTTATTGCCCACCTTTTATTTATGGAAATTCACAGTGTG
The DNA here is from genome assembly GCF_024509145.1 of Vidua macroura. NCBI lineage: Eukaryota > Metazoa > Chordata > Aves > Passeriformes > Viduidae > Vidua > Vidua macroura. The sequence continues at coordinate 65,819,283 of NC_071573.1, read as the reverse complement.
AAGTAAAATCAATTGCTAAGCAATGGGCCATGAAAAGAAACTGGGAAGTGCAGGATGTGGGAACAGTAAGAACGTGCATGTTGGAGTCAGTCAGACTCAGTTAATGGTTGGACTTGATGCTCTTAAAGGTCCTTTCCAACCTAAATGATTCTGTGATTCTTTGTGCAACTGCTAGAGAAAGGCACTCTGCCTGAGGGCAATAAAGTCCTCAGAGCCTAATTACAGATACAAAGAAAGACAGGAAAATTAACTACTTTTAACTACTGGACATTTACTTTTGTGGTTTACTGGTCAGTGTTCACTGCAATGTTAAGCCCTGGTCCAAAGGGACGAGGAATGGAGCTTGTAATGGATATACCTTTAAATTGTTGTTATAGGAATTACTGTATCAAATCCACCTGAACAATGGAGGAGAAGCCTTACAAGAAGCAGTGCAAGTGCAGCAGTGACCCCAACCCATGCTAACTTTTGCTCAGTGACTTCACACAACAAACCCACAACACTTCCCCCACTCTGAGTGATCACCATGACCAAGGGAGCCTGAAGCCATGGACTAAATTAACTCAGTGGACAATTTATGGACATTTTACAGGGGTTATCCATAAACTGAAGGAATGATACCTGTGTATTACACCAAAGGATGGGAAGGGGCGTGGTGGTTAATGACTATACATTAGATAATGTGAGATCTGACCATGATGTAAATGGTATGGAGTAAGGGGTGGAGAAGGTAATGGTTTTGGCTGGGGTAGAGTTAGTTTTCTTCACAGTATGTAGTATGAGTCTGTGTTTTGGATTTGGATTTGTGCTGGAATCACTACTGATGACAGGAGGAATGTTTTTGTTATTTGCTGAGCTGGGCTCACACAGAATAATGAGCTTTCTGCCTTTGTCTCCACCAATGAGTAGGCTGGGGGTGGACAAGCAGTGGGGAAAGGACACAGCTGGGACAGCTGACCCCAAATGACCAAAGGGTTATTCCATCCAACATGGCATCATGGCCAGCACGTAAATAAAAGGGAAAGAAGAAAGAAGGGGCAGGGGACTCATTCAGAGTGATGGCATTTGTCTTCCCAGGTAACTATTACCCATGACAGGGCAGTGCTTTCCTGGGGATGTCTGAACACTTTCCTGCCTATAGGAAGTGGTGAATTAATTCCTTGTTTTGCTTTCCTTGTGTGTGCACAGCTTTTGTTTTTTCTATTAAACTTTATCTCAACCCACAAGTTGTTCTCATTTTTACTCCTCTGATTCTCTTTCCTGTCCCCCTGGAGATTTGTGGGGCTTAGTTGGTGGCGAGGGAGTTAAACCACATCAAATATATTCACTTGATGTTTCAAACATACCCATTTGTATGTAATGAACGGCCATTATTTCTATGTATGGCCAAGGAAGACCATCAAACAGAAATGCAAGTTACTTCTAAAGAGAGTGTAACATTGGTGAACTCCTTTCATTGTCTGGTTTAATGGGCAGATGACAAAAAAGCTGTAAAAGCCACATTTATTGCTTAATGAATCCCCTGAGTCTGATGACCTTCTCTGTAAACAATTTTACTAGCAGTATTATAAGTAAAATTGTGCCATTTGGGAAGTCTTATTCTACACTGACAAAAATCTGATCAGAAAAGGGCTGTGAAACAACTTACCAGAGGTGATTTAGCAGGGCAGTGATAAAAACAACTGTGACAGCAATCAGGTCTGCTGGTCCTTTTCCTTCTCTGTTTCCTAGAGCACATGGATGGAAAGATTTATTACCAAAGTTATTTGCTTGTAGTGCAATTATTAGACTCCTTTAGAAAATGTAGCAGCTGCTTAAAATGTACCAACTCTGTGCTACTGAAAAGAGTTGCATCTGTATGGCACAAAATGAAAAAGATAATTGTCTCTAGAGGCTCTGGTAGCAAGGGCCCAGTTCTGCTCTCAAGGTCTGTGCTGTTACTCTGTGGTGTGAAAGGGTTCTGCAGGACATTGTCTGCCGTCCCAGGGTGGGAGGCTGCTGGGATAGCCACAGGTCTCTCCTCTGGTAGAGATGAGAATCACATTAAACTTGCTGGAATCAAAGACATGCTTCAAAATGGAATTTAGCTTTGGCAGTAAACTGGGCTGATGTGTGGGGCAGTGGCGTGGTTTAACCTAATCATTGTAACCAAAATTGGTTGCAGTCACACAAAGCCTGAACAGAAAAACTGAAAGGAAGAGAGAGAGGAAGGAGAAAAGAAGGAAGGAGATATACATCAAAGTGGTCATCATAACACAAATATCTGTAAGTCTGGAGCCAGACAAGAAAGGAACCAAAAAGATAAACCAGAAGCCAAATCCCCTGCTTGTAAAAAAGGGCAAAAATAGCAGTATTGAACCTGTGTGTCCATGTCTTCCAGCTGCTGGGCTCTGCCCAGGAGGAGCTCACAACCCCACTGCAGATGGGATGGCAGTGGTGCTTAAATATGAAGTGAGGGATTTTATTGAAACTATTGCAACTAATTACAAACATGAAGATAGCAGGATTTTCCTTGAACAGCCTGGAAAGACCAAAGCAACATTTGTTTTATTTAATTTAAAAAGCTGTTATTTTTCTCAGTTCCAAGAAAACTAAAGTGATGGCAAGAAATGTGATATGCAGATTGCCTGGTGTTAATTATTTTTTAATCACTGTAAATTAAATTAGGTTTTAAATAGACATTATTAATTCTTGTCTGAGTTGTCCAAAGACAGTGTAACAAGCTAACAGATATTGAATTATAATTACAAGAATATATAATTATATCAATTTTAGAGACTATAAGGATATACTGGCTGTTCAATACAGAATTTTTTCAATTTACAGCACAGATTATTTAACCAAAACAATAAAAAAATTACTTAAAATATTATCTTTCATCCTAAATTATTTTGTTTATTGCTTTTCATTTTCTACTACCTTGGAGGCCTGTTTCGATGTACTGCTGTCATGGTTTAACCCCAACCATCAACTGAAGATTTATTTTTCTACCAGTTTTATAAATCTGATAGTCTTTGGTCATGACCATCAGGAGAAAGGCATTGTTAGGTCTCTGGATACTGATAAGTGCAGCCTAGGAAGGTTTAGGCAGCACAGGTTGTGTGGATCCATTCTGCTCCATAGCACTTCAATGGTCATAGAACTTTGTGGAGTACATGGATGCCTGGTTTAGAAAATTGATCCCATTTTAATTAAAATAATAGCTCTCTTTATAATGGCATTATATTATTGTATTTTGAGGGAAATCAACAGCAGTCTGCATCTGGTTCTACAAAAGTCAGTGTCAGTATTAATATCAGTTATAGGAAACACACTGGTCAGACTCAAGTAATTCTTAAATCTCTGATTATAGTACACGAAAATCAGAACAAATGAGATATTCAGAAGATTCAGTTCTCAGTGTTTTATCTTCTTCAGACACTGAGAAAATGGAAACTGAATAAAGCACTGTAATTGCTCCCAAGAACAGCACCCTCTGACAGTGCCTTTCATCAGTTGTATGCAAAAGAGATCAATCAGAGAATTTGAAAGCTGATCTCCTTGGTGAGCCTGGTATCAGCTGGCAGCCATCAAGGACCATGCTAGAGACCCTGTTTCATACCTGGATCTGAGGTTAAAGTAACAGTGAACACTTGATGGTCTTCCATGGCATGTTTGGGATGGTTTTTTGCCTATGAAGTGCTATTGTGATATGCCTGCTAATTCCCTTCTGAGCTCTTGGAGAATGCCACCACAAATTTAATTCTCTATAAAGGTATTAAGAAGGACCCATCTAGATTTCTCTAGATTCCTACCTATACCCCACTATACCAGTAATGTCACACAAGCCGTGATTCAAAGTGCTTTGGCAACTGCTGACAAATCCAGGTAGATACTCTATGAAGGCTTCTGTAGTATCTGGGAAATATAAGTAAGAGGAAAAAAAAAGAGGGAAGGAGAAAGCAACCTTCTTCCCTCCCACCACCAATCATATATCACTACTGATCACCCTTAAGACCTGGAGAAAAATCAGCAATGAACTGGGCATTTTGTGGAATGACACTCGATCTACAATGGGGAAGAAATGCCCATTGTCTTCTGGAGTGCCAAGATGCCAGAGACACTCTGTGTGACAGACTAAAGCACCAATTTTCTCTGACAAATCCCTCTGCAACGACTGCACAGCCCAGCAGAGACCAGATTAATATCTAGGAATTCTGCAAATTTTCTGGTCATTATTGGTCTAGCACGTATTTAACAAAATACAAAGCCTTCTGAATTCCTCATTAAAGGGTACAAGGGAATTCTCAGAGGATGAATAGGAAATACTGCATTGTAATAGATACAATATTGAAAGTAGTCCAGCATTAAATTCCATCTGAAAAAAAATAATAAATTTCTACAAGCAGAAAGAAAGTAGAAAAGAAACATTTTTTTTTTCTTTTTTAAAAAATCCTCTAACTGCTGACCTTGAGCTTCATTGAAGATGTGTGAAAGACAAGAGAAGAAACTTCATTTAAACAAATATAAAGCTGATTTGCAGTCCATTTGTTGACAGCCCTGTAACACTGTCTGGCAAACAGATACCAATCTGGATAAGAAATCTGTTCCATTAGCATGGAAAGATGGCTACAGATGGAAGTGGCTGTGTGGAGGAGCCCAGCCAGCCAGTGACAGGGTTGCTTTCCGTAGGAGGTCCAAAGTTGGAAACAAAACGATGGGGCCAAAATTTTATTTTGCATCAAAGCATGTCATGATTTTCAGCCATCTGCACCCCACTATTCTCGTGAGAGACAGCAACCTTTGACATGCCAGCTTTTGCTAAAAGAAGAGGAGTGGCTAATTGGATTCCTAATCCATTAATACTAATCTTTTCACTGAAGTGCCAGCAAGTGTGATTTGTCATCTTTGCTTCCCCTGCTGCTTTATGTGGCTCTGTGAAACTGGAGCACAGAATTGGTTGCTGCTGCTCACACTCCACTGGTGTGATCTCCTAAGGCTCTGCATAACCTGAACTAATGACCTAAGAGATGCTGCAGAAGTCTCTGGCCAAATTCAGCCATACAGGGAGAGGATTTACCTGTAGGTAAATCCATGCTCTGGTACTTTGGAAGAAGTAATGCACATTTACATGGGAGCTGAATTTGGTATACAGTTTTAAAATTCCTTTCTGAGTATTATTTATTGTAATCCACAGAAAAGTGGTTTGGGGCATTTTTTTTCCTATGTAGGGATGAGCAGATTTTATAAATGAGATTGTATAATTAGACTTTGTTCCTCAGATGAAAAGATGCAAATGATGCAGAGTGTATTGCAGCTTTACTCCTTTAATGCCTCAATCACATATTGGTGATTATATTATGAAGCTGCATTTTGTTAAATTTAGTGGGACAGAGCAAGAAGGAGTACATTGGAAGCATCCATAAACCCAGATTATTCAAGGCATGTGCACATAGATAATCTGAACCCCTCAAAATTACTCCCATTCTGTTCTTTCATTCTCTCTCACAACTCTCTAGCCAAGCACAGTTTGCCCTCAGTTTTCATTGTAAGCATAGGGAAAAAATGTTGGAGGAGAGAAAAGATGCTATAATAGTTCAAGATCTACAGGTAAAATGCATAAAATTGAGCTAAGTGTTTTAAAACACCATACATTTACAGAAGGCCCAGATGGTCTCACTGAACATCCATGTTGAAGCAAAACTTTCCAGCATTCAATTGAATGTTTGAGGGTTTATGGATTTAAGAACGGATTTTTAGGAGGATGCATTACTAACAGCTGTCACATTTGGGGTGCTCACAGTCTGAGAATTATTTTTATGTAGAACATTACTGCACTGGCTTACCTGAAACAAGTAAAAAAGCGTGAACAGTGAAGGGAGCATATGAACAAATGGGAAAAAAAAAGGAGATGAGGGTACTCAAGCCAACACAAGAAGTCATATGCCAGTGATGCAAATAAATGCTACTGTTCACATCTGCTGGGGGAAGCTGAGGCAGAAGCACGGGCTAACTGGGCTTGGAACATGGTCCTGTCTGTCACAGACCAGCAGCTGTCTGCAGCGTCTCCACTGTGGTTTCCCCTGTGGCTATGACCTGAGTTGTAACTGATGACAGAGCTAGAGGAATTCTCCAACCAGGACAAGAATTGAGGTCATTCAGACAAGCCTGTGATAAGATGAGGACAGCAGCAAGGTCAGCTGGATGGAATCAGACTACAAGAAAAGCCTGGTTTCCTCTCTTGGAGCAAAAATAGTAACTTCTACACTACCAGCCCCCACTCTCCTTTTTTTGTAAGCAAACTGAAGTCCTCAAACTACAGTCTCTGCAGCAGTTTAGGGGATTAGAAAGTTGAAAAGTAGGCATCCTTATCTGAAATGGGAAATGTGCAACCTGCACATCCCTGAACAAGTTTTTATGACTTTTAGAAATGACACATGGCCCAACAGCAGACTCACTGAGCTGGAAGAGCAGAAACAGTGGCACTGGAGATACTCCGAAATGCTGCAGCCTGGGCTACCCTCAGACTGGATTCTCTGAGCATCTACACAAAGGAAGCTGTGTCTCACTGTCATGACTGACACAGGACCTCTGAACCAGGTCAATTTATGATTGAAATAAAGGATGAAAGGATGAAATACCAGCATTGTGTACCACCAGTCTAGAGGTGGCTGTCAAGTTCTGTGACTTTGGCAAGGTACATCATGGGGACTTTCCTTCTTCAAAACACATAGCAAAGCTAAGAAAGGAAGACTTAATCTGGTATGGAGCTTCCACTTTTGGTGGGAGCAGGAAGAGTGCCCACAAATGTGTGTATGGACTAGAATCTCTTTCTGCCCTGACATCCAAGCTAGTTTTGAAGGTTTTAAGGGTCATTTTAGTTGTCTGTTTGCACTGTTTGTACAGTACAGTACAGCACTGTTTGTACTCCAAGTTTGAGTCCCATGGATGTGATAGACCTGGTTTTACACTAGATACTTGCATGATGTTAGCAGGACAGCGTGGAAGTGCAGAAACCAATGTGTGCTGCAACATCTACCTGAGGTCTCAGAAAGTTGTCAAGCTGTTAGTTTTAAGGTGGCTTTGGCATGCCTGCATCAACTGCAATAACAGCATATTTTGTCACAGTCCTGCTTATTCCTGCTTATTCACCTTTTGACAGTATCCTGCTTGTTTACACAGAACATGGTAAGTCCTACTGCCCTTTACCTCAGGAATCAGTGCAATATTAGACATTGTCATCAGCCAGCATTGGATAGCCCAGCACATAACTTAAACTTTGCTGCAAGCCTGGGATATTCAGTTACTGAAAAGAGCTTGATTGCTTTTTATGCTTGTCTCTTATGTCCACCAGTCTCAGTTACAATTTAGCTATTTCCCCAGCTGAACAATGCTAATGACTTTGAAAGGCAGTTAAGTGAAAGATAAACTTCAATTATCAGGTAAAAATCTTAAGTTAAGCTGTGGTAGGACTTCTTTTTTTTTTTTTTTTTTTTTTTAACTGTTCATACAAATTACTATTTATAACTGTGCTGTGTGCAGTGAAGATGAAAGAACACCCTCCTCCCCCAGTTTTTAGCCACCTTCTACCAAAAATCAATTATCTTCCACTCTTCCCAGGGCATTAGTATAGAGCTGAGGGAAAAAAACACGAATCACAGAATCATTAAGGTTGAAAAAGATTTCCAAGATTATCTAGTCCAAGCTTTCACAGAACACCACCATACCAACTAAACCATAGCACTAAGTGCCGCATTCAGTAGTTTCTTGAATAGGAAGGATGAAAATACATTGTTCCATAGTGCTATCATTCCTAACTGGGCTGCCAAGTTCTAGTTGGGCTTCCAGCTCTCAATGCTTGAAGGGTAGCAGAATGAGTGCTAGTTATTATATGTAATGGGTACAGTTTCATGTAATCATTGCTGAAAAAATTGTTCAAAATCCAGTTTGAGGTTTTAGCCACAGAAATTCCTTTGGATAGGCACAAGACATTGCTACTCTCCAACAGGAGCAAACTGCTGACATTCCCTGTGCAGTTCTAGGCAGACCCTAATTCACAGCAGTATCAGAATAACTTGAAGATTATATCTCTGCCTCCTCATGCTTCAGAACACAGCCCAGAGTCTAATTCTGGGGATGGAGGGAACTTCTAGAGATTATTTAATTACAGATCAGAGTGAGTTTTGCCTTGGATGTTGGCTAATGTCCTTTTTTTTCCCAGTCTTGTTTTCCTCATGCTGGCCACAGAGCTGAGCAGTGAACACACGCATGACACTGACTCCTGTTTTCTGGCTTTAAAAAGCCAGAAATTAGAATATAATTCAACAGGAGGTGAAGCAGACAAAAGCATTTGCAAAGAGAGGCCCAAAATGGATGAAAGGGCATATACAAAATTCCACAACGCTGGAGTGCAGCCTGTGCTGTACTGCAGGAAGTAACTCCAGGAAGGACTCCATGGAGAAAAATTTTCAGTGTGCTGAAGAGGGTGAATTCATAGAGTTGTTACTCCCCCTTTTCCTCCTGTCAGATAAATGAGTAGCAGGGAATGTAGGAAACTGTATTTGTGTGAAGGATTCTATGTCCTGGCCCATGGAGTGATCAGATAAGTAACAGGAGCTCTAAAAAAAGCATATTCTTAGAAACTGCGTCATCTGAACAGATGCAGTGCTGTTAAAGTTCACTGGATAAACTAGGTTTTATTTTCTACAGCATCTCTTTAAATACAGTAACAAGAAGTCATCAGGTTCATGGGTGCATACCCACTGGAATGTTTTGCTGCACATTAATAACTCTGCCACACAAGGTTCCAGCTATGTCAGCCAAAATAAACATAAAACAGTTTTTGGTTTCAATCCCACACATCACCTCTGGGAATTACGTTGAAACTTCCTGTTTTCCCCACTACCTGCCATGCATTTCACAGCCTACAAATGCGAGCTAGTGAAGAGCTTTCAGGGATCATACTTGGAAGGAAACCAAAGAGTGAGAAAACAGCTTCAGACTAACACAAATGGCTGTGTTAGTCAAACCTGCCTGTGAAAGATGGGCAGGAAAAGGGGCTCATGAAAAGGACACCATTTATCCAGGATTCCTTTTCAAAGTGACTGTACCAAAGCAGCAAGGTCCTCGCACTGAACTTCAACACAGAACTGCAGCCCAGCAGCCTCCTGGCTCTTCACAGATGTCTCCACCATACTCTGTGCCTGCAGGCACTGAGAGGAACAGCAGCGCTGTCCCTGCTCGGTGATTTTAAAGGAAGGTGTAAACAAACATTTGTTTTACTGAAGAGTGATGCTTCTCCATATACAAGTACCTTGACTGAGCTCCAGGTACTGCATGTTTTATGTTCTTTCCTCGCCTCTGCATCAGCACAGGAGAAGGAGAGCCTGAAATTCTGGGGTGGCCACTTAGAATCATAGAATCATAGAATCAGAGAATGGCCTGGTTTGGAAGGGATGTCAAAGATCACCTCCAACCCTCCTTTTGTGAGCAGGAACACCTTCCTCTAGCCCACCTTGCTTAGAGCTCCATTCAACCTGGCCTTGAGCACTTCCACAGATGGGGCATTCACAAGTTCTCTGAGCCACCTGTTTCAGTGCCTCACTGCCTTCACAAGAAAGACTTTCATGCTAATATCTAATCTAAACCTGCCCTCTTTCAGTCTGAAGCTATTCTCCCTTGTCATGTTACTACACGCTCTTGTAAATACTCTCTTTCCCCTTGACAATTACCATTATTGATTTTCTAAAGAATAGATTTCCACTTTATTAAAAAAATACTATAATGTTCAACAAACCTTTGGTGAGCAGTGGGCTCCACATCAATTCAGTCAGTAGTGAGGGATGGTAAAATCTCAAAGAATTTAGTGTTTCTTCATGTACTAAACTTCAATTTGACTGGGCTTCAGAGGCTGCTATTTTGCTACGTGACATTTAGATTCTGATGTCTTAAAAAAGTAAAACCTTGTGCACAGCCTGGTGTCTACCACCATACAACCAGCCCAAAAGCTGGACGACTTTTTGAATCATAGAATCACAGAATATGGTGAGTTGGAAGGGACCCACAAGGATCATTGAAGTCCAACTCCTGACCCTGCACAGGACACCCCAAGAATCACACCATGTGCCTTTTAAACACTTCTTGAACTCTGTCAGGCTTGGTGCTGTTACTACTTCCCTGGGGAGCCTCTTCCAGTGCTTAACCACCCTCTGGGTGAAGAACCTTTTTCTAATATTTAATCTAAACATCTTTATTTCCTTACTTTAAACAAGGGAAAACAGATTTTTAGCCATTTATTAGTAGCAGTGAAAAATTTCACATGCTCACAAACATTTTAAGGCAGCTTTGGCCCAAAAAAAAATCCTCACCATCTTTCCCTGTAGGATATAAATCTCAAGAGCATTTTAAAATCTGCTCTACTTTTTTGGTCTCCAATTCAGAAAAAAAATTAGGACATTCATTTATGACCTATTTTCTATTGTTAGGAACCAATCAGTTTGCAGTAGTAATAGATAATAGAGTCCAATGCCGTGATAACAGGGAAGACAACATATTGACATTCATTGCAATAAAAATGAAAAAAACTTTTTTACAGCTTCTGGGAAGCAGGTGGTTGTTATACCATAACAAACACATACCAAAAAGTATCAGGTAGATTTTTTTTTCCCTGCACATCAGGTTTTTTATTTGTGGTGCAAAGTTTATTTTAATCACAAGAGTTTCTGTGGTGAGTTGACCCTGTGTGGGTGTCAGGTGTACACCAAAGCTGCTCTGTTTTGCCTGTGATGGTAACTGGTGAGTGATATGCCCTGTCCTTATCCCACCCCATGAGCCTTTCTTTATGTTGGTCTTGGATATGTTCAGCATCTGATGGAGCCCATGTCCAGTCCATTGTTTGTGAACATCTGAGTCTCTCATCTGCTTCTCTCCAGAGGAGTACTTCCAATTCATTTGCTTCCTGCCGCAGCAGGACTCTCTCCTGGCCTAAGCAGATCCATTTTGGGGTCCTCCCCATTCTGGTCCTCCCACAACATGTCAGCCTCTGTCTCTGCCTGTTGGGGCAAGCACTTGCACTGAGACCTCTTGCTACCATCTCAGGACACCTTGTTGACATCTTGCAACTATTTCAGAGTTGCAACCTTCAACCTTCTCAGAGTTTTCCATTTTCCTGCAGCATCTACTCCTTCTGTAATGGCCTTGTTCAGCTAACTGACACACAAAACCTGGGCTATATATGCCTTTAGTCAGGTCCTTCATTGCTGCTTTAATGCATGTCTATACCTGCCCCTTCCAGGTCCCTTCATTCTGTCCTTGCATACCTGCGAGCAGTTACAACAAGAAAAGAAGGAGTGCAGAAATTTTAGCCTTTCTTTTCTTCAGTCTCTCCCAGCATGTCTGGGAAAAACTGTCCTTCTCTTTGGCGCTCCTATAAACCACTTTGGAAGTGGTGCCTTTGTTGGGGATCCAGTTGGCTGCCCTTCCCCAGGAGGAAGGGGTGTGTGCCAAGGAGCGTGGCCAGGCAAGGCTGAAAACCTCCCTCTAAAACCTCTTTTATGGTTGCTGAGGGCTCCAACAAGGGACATACCCATGTGACCGGCAGCCCCTGAATGCAGGGCCATTGCAGGAGGTGCGGAATGCTCTGCCAGAGCTATACACACACATCTCTCTCCCGGAGGCAACGGGGGTTAAGTAATTCATGCCCTGCTTGTATATTTCAAAAATCCACCATCTTTGCCTCTCTTGAGGCATAAAATAAAATGTTAGTCACAATAACATTTTATTTGATATAACAGTTTCTAAAAACCTTCCCTTTAAGGTCCTGAAGGGAAAGTAACGCTGAGTGTTAACACAGCGTTTCACAAAGACATATTTCACAAACCTGAAATCTCCATATTGTAACCCAGGGAGCCTCTGATGTGAGTACCCTTCTCTCCGCAGCACCTTAGTAAGTAGAGGCATTTTTTCCTCACTACTAGATAGGTGAGTAGTTAATGATGTTTTACCACTGTTTTACTAATATAAAGTCTTTAACAGATTTCCCTGATTTTTGGTAAAGCTACCAAACAAGGACAAACCAACCGATTCCTGGCAGGTCTGTCTGGAACAAATGGCAGAGGTGGCTCTGTTGTCTGCAGACTTGCTGTGTTCCTACATGGGGAGTCTCTTTAACAGCCTGACTGAATTACAGCAGAGTGCTACCAAGGAATTTACAGTTACAAGGAGGTTTATAAAAAAGAGGATAATGCAGAAAAAAAAAAAAAGTAAAGTGACTTTTTGAAGCTTACCAGCAAGCTAAGTCCACACCACAAGTATTGCTGTGATTTTGTATATTTTGCACATGCATCTAACCTAGCATTAAAAATTGCCAGCATCCTAGTAACAGCATGACAGGTGTTCAGAGCCCCACACTGATGTTATTCTGTAAAATTAGTGGCAGCACTAAGAGTAAAACGCTAAGGCTACATCTCCAGTAGTAAATAAAAAGGCTAGACACTTTTCCATAACCTGAAGCAATGCAGCATGGCCTGGCACACATACACAAATCTACACCGTTCCCTTTTGCCTCCAGACATGATGGTCATATCTGAACACGCATTAGGAAAGGTCTGAGGCATCCAATCCTTTTTATTTCCAGCAATATTGCTTGCTGGCATGGACCAAATCTGTGCCACAGAGCATTGTAACAATTAAACAAGACACATGATTGCACGCCAGTGCCCTGGTCCTGTTCTACTTTCTAGTATAGAGACATAGCCTATGGCCTTCTAAAGCCTTTTAAAAAGCTCTCTGGGGCTCTCTTTATCAGTTTTTGTTGCTTACACCAATGGGTCCTCAGACCTTGCCTGAGAAAACAGCAGTGCTTTACATCTCACTCATAAATAGATAAAGAGCTTCTTTCACTTGAAAACATCAAGCCATGAACAATTCTTAGAGTATCACGCATCAACCATGTCAAACGACCAAAGAGGAAGCTGTTTTAGCAAACAGAACTAATAACCATGGCTGCCTCATCTGTGCGAGGTTTGGAAATGAGAAGGAACTGGAAGAAGTAAATGGGATCATTTTGGTGAACAGTCCCCACTGGATCCTGGGGTTAGGAGGTTAACATATCGGTAACAGCACAGACTTGTCATAATGATGAGCTCCAGCAGAGACTTCCCCCCCATTCACCCATTCCTTCCAGGGATATTACAGGTGTACCCCCAGCTGGTTTTGCTAAACCCAGCCGTGTTGTTGGAAAAACACATCAAAGTTGGTGTGCATGTTGTTGGTTTGGGGTTTTTTAATCACCATTTTGCATATTCCTATAAGCTCTAAAAGGTTATATAGAAACCAAGTAGAAAACCTGAAATATTTCTGAACTTTCATTTTTCCATATTTCTCTAGACCAGAAATAAGTATGGATAAAATACAATTCTTTCATTCTCCTGGGGCTCTTGTTAACACACAATTTGCTGACTGGATTCAAAGCTTGCTGAATTTAAGAAGCACTTTAACACCAAGAAAATGGCCTCAGCTTCCTGACTATTGATGTGCTCATTTTGAAAACCTCAACATCTATGAACCTGTGGGCTTCTTAGACTTAGTGCTTAAAACTAGCGAGAACAATAAGAGAAAAACTATGTGCCTAATTGCATTTATTAAGGGTCAGTTCAGTTTTGAATCTACCTTTTGAATTCTGTTGGAAAAAGAAACATACAATTCCATTAGGATTCAATGATACCAGTGCTGATGCCAAAGGCACAGCCCATATCCCCTCAGGAAGGGCAGGAGCTTCTCCACTGAAAGGCCTGATGTGCATTAGTGCAATGGTTTGTGGGCTGCTGAAAGCTTTTAAATTACATGTTTCCAGAGTAAGAGGGTATGCATGGGGAAAGAAAAATGGAAATTAAAAAAAAAAAAAAAAAGAAAATACTCCATCTGGGGGTGCTTGGGGTTGGAGAGCAGGCCAGGGCTGCCTGCGGAGGCACAGTGGCATTTGGGGACACCTATAGGGATCCTGTTCCAGCTGTGCCCTGTGTTGGGTGAGTGCAGAGCCTGCGTTTGTCACAGGCTCAGGTCAGGCTGTGGGAATGTAAGAGAAGAGGAGCCAGATCCAAAGCAGGGTCTCTTCTATGTGTTTCTCCCTCAAATCCCATGGTCAGAGGGCAGGCTTGTTGAAGTGTGTATTTCAGATACAGTGAGCTGGAAAATTACAGTAATGGAGGTTACACAGCTGCAAATTAGGTAAGAACCAGGCACAAAGCTCTAAGCTGATAAAAAAGAGGAGCAAGAAGAGCAAATAGATACCTAAAGAAGTGAACATTTACATTTTAACACTGATCTTGGACTGATGGGATGATGGAAGCAGGAGAGAGGGAAAAGTTATAGAGAAAAATGAACTTGAGAACACCTTGATTTTAAAGAAAGAATATTCCTTTGGGCAGGCATGATATAAGTAAGAGTGGACTTGAGCAACCAATTCCTGAAATTAGCCCCGTTTAAAAGCACTTGAAGAGGGAATTCAGCTGTGGTTTGAGAGCACAAGGACTTCCAGGAATTAATCTGATCTCCCAGCTCTGTCTGGCACCATGTCAGAGGGAGAGGAGCTGAGCAGGCATTGAGCTGAAGGTATCAGATGGAAGTTTTGCTCCTCCATTCTCTGTAAGAAAGGCTGACTTTGGAAAGCACCATATTTAAAAGAAATAATTTGTGACACAACTTTAACACATTTAAAATGCACGAAAAATCAGATCCTAACTGTTTAGTAATTATTCTTTGCAGTGTGACAGATAATGTTTCAATATTTGCATGCCCAGGCATCAGTAAACATCTTGAAAAATAAGCCTAAAGCACTAAATTTACACCTAAATTAGTGGCTTGCTTTTGAGATATCCAAGGTGCCCAGGCATTATCCTGACTCCAGAGGAAGCTCTTGGAAGCAAATCAAAAAGGGTAGGGGGAGAAGGGAATAAAACAGATTGTTGGAGGCGGATCCTGCTTTCTGATTATTTGGGCCCAACACAGTCACCACGCAATCAGGAGCTGGTGATGGGAAGCTCCAAATTGCGCAAATGGCTTCCAGCTCTCTCTTTTTCTTTTCCTAGAGCAGAGTGTGCAGCAATCGAGCAGCTGGCAGCAAACCAAACATTTACTGCCTCCTTGTCTGCAAAACGAGCGCTGACACACTCTCCTGCACCTGGGGCTGCCTCAGCACAAGCAGGAGAAGGAGTGCACCATGACATTGATTCTTTGGCAGAACAAGGAGGTACATCAAGGAGCACATCAATTCTTTGGCAGAGCAAGGGCACTGCCACACTGCTTCGGAAGGACGTTCATCGCCCCCACAACTCTCCGGCCCCTTGTGCACAGAGAGCAGCTGATGGAGGACTGCACAGCCAGGAGCTGGGAGCTTGCTCCCGTTATGTCTCACCCGAGAAAAAGAAGAATCCCCATCAGACTGGATATTTTAGTTGTATGACATGACCAGAAGCAAAATGCCATATGTCTTCTGTCTTCATTGCGATAAAAGTTGAGGGCAGCAGACATGGCTTTTTACAAGTTCATGATGCTCAAAAAGCCTTGGGAAATTTAAGAAAATTAAAATGAAGCCAAAAGGAAGAGCCAAGTGTGGTTTTCTATCCACACTTCACTTACTCAGCGTTTCTGTCACTGGGCCAGTGAGGGCTGGGATCTGCTTCTCCACAGAGACAAAGGTTTAAGCACTGTGAAGAAGGTACTGATTTTTTTTTCCACATTAACTGAAACAAAACATATTTACTCGAGGACATTTGTGAGGGCTATAGCATATGAATGGCACCTTCCACGGCCCAGATTAGATGAATACCTGTCGGATTAGTAGCTAAGCAGTGTCAGAAGCAAGAAAGTGGCATCAAGATCTGCAGCCATTGTTCAATGAATTTGAACAATGAGGAAGAGAGTTTGAATTTATATAATCTGCTTCATCTGGGACTAGCTGACTTGACTAACTAGAATATGAAACACATGAAATGGAATTCATATAATGGAATAAGCTTTGCTCATTTGCTGAGCTGGAAGAAGTTTCACATGGAAATTTAGGAAAATGCACAAAAATAATTCTTGTGATTTCATTTTTTTTCCTAGAAAAGCTGAACAGAAATACTTTAAATAAATGGTATACAAAAAACCATGCCAACTTCTGCCTTAAAATTTAAGTTGAAATTAACTTAAATATAGAAAAATTGCTTTAGGATATTAGGACAGTCTAAAAAATATCCTTATGCAGTGACAAATTCTGATATTTTAGTGTTCAGGATTGTTAAGAGAGAAAGAGAGGAATTCCTAACAGAAGGGAATGAAAACCATCAAAGGATTTATATGTTAACAAATAGGATTCTACCAAAGATCATCTATTTCAGAGAAAAGCACCATCTGTCACCCTCATACACAAAAGGAAAAAAAAAGAAAAAGAAAAAAGAAAAAAAAAAAGAAAAAAAAAAAGGAAAAATAAATAAAAACAGATTTTGGAGCTCCCTCTGCTGGAAGCAGCTATTTTTCTTTGGCTTTCCCTCAGTGCACCTACCACGAACACTTAAAAAAACCTGCCACATTTTCATCAATAAACTGCACGTTTCACTTTACATGTGATATCAAGGAAGAAGAGATTTCTTTCCTCTTTACACAAGAAGATCAAATACACGTAAACCAGTACTGTTCATTCCACAACTGAAAAAAAAAAAAAACACAAACAAGATTTAAAAATTGACTGTACTACCAGTGGGATTTCTTTAGCTGTTTTTCCTCTCTTTTTTGAACACAGGAATTCATACTTACAAAGCTTCTCCCACCACAACCCTGGTCCTCTATTTTCTCTCTACCAAATCAACAGGGAATCTGTAAATTACTGTTTAAAAATACAAAAGGGCATTCTCAATAACATTGCTGCAGGAACAAGCCTTAAAAATATCATGCCAAACACTGTAATTATTACACATGAGTAATAACTCATGAGTAACAATTATTATTATTGCACATGAGCAATAACTCATGGCAGTCATGCAGCAGAACTGACACAGTTGTGGTAAGTTCACACCTAAAATTGTATCTGTAAATGTAATTGGGCAGTGCCCCAAATGCCTGGTTTAGTTGAGGGTGCCCTGCAAGACTAACATTTTGGGAGGAGAGCCTGGAGCACGTTGGAAGTGCGTCAGCTCAGGCAGGGCGCTGTTTTAAACGGCCGTCTTAGAATGGGATGAAGCATGCAGCGGAAGGAGATTTCTTCTTTACCAACCACAAAATGCATTTAAATGCCTTCCTCAACGGTGTCTTTTGTCAATTTTTATCACTTTTGTCCTTTTTTCTTCTAGCCTTTTATCTGCAGACAGGCAAGGCCTCTGGCTTCAGCTACCCAGTGTATCAGCTGCTCTGCTCAAAGCATCACCATTTAGCTCAGAGGCTGCCTAACCAGGCTGGTGTGCGACAGACACACTTGGCACAGCTCACTGGCAAGCCTGGGGATATTCAACTTCACAAGGATTTTTAAAAAAACCCAGTACGTTCATCATCTGAGATCCAGCATTTACACATAGATATGTGTGTGCATTCTGTGTAGAATGGATACAAACCCATGGTGGAAGAGATAGAAGTGAAAGAGCAGTCCTGGGGATGTGCACAGGTACATGCTGTCAGGAGACAGATCCAGGGTAAAAAGAGCTATGTAAAAATAAGAGCCATAAAAGCACAGAATCATAGATTGAGGTTATGAGGGCAACACTAAAGGGTGAAAAAATATGTGAAAAGTGACAAATGGGATCACTGCCAAAGGCAGGAAGGAGGGACAAAGGAAGAATGCCACCACATCTCACAGTCCCTTTTCTGAGAACATCCCCCTCTCCCCCAGCATCAACCTACACAGAAAAGAACATGAGAAGTCACTTTTTTCCTTTCTAGACAAGAAAAAGAGGTGTCTTATGCTTTCCAGCTTCTTGTTACTTTTCATTTATTCCCACAAGTACAAGCCCTCCCTTTTAATATTGGGTTTAAATAGTTCGCTGCAAATCTGAAAAGTCTGTGTGATAAATTTTGGTCATTAACATTATTCACTGGTATATTGTAGATATTGTCCAAGATGTAATGATATCAACAGGTCTAATCCAGTGCCAGCCGAGGCACTGCTGCTATAAATTAAGAGAGTGGCTTAAATCAATACACTACTAAACAGACCACATTTAACTTTAATTATTAAAGTCTAATTACATTAGACTGCTGAATTTATATTATTTTAGTGACACTGGTTCTTTGACTATAAGATCATGTCTGATAATTTCATTTAACTTTATTTAGTTTACTCTGTTCAAGATGAGTAATAATAGGGATGTAATCTCCAGGACAGCTGTTAGAGACTAATATTTATTTCTTGGGTACAGTTACTTAGATAGACTTTCAGAAGAGGCATACCACTGCTTAAGTTTAGGGGTCAATGTGCATTAATTCTAGGAGTTTCATCCTTTTATCCTTCTTCTCTCTTTAAGTGTCAAGTGCAAAAGAAATATACAACTATTAAAAATATCACTTTGACACTTAATCACAGGAGAAGAATGAACTCAAATAGTGAGAACAGGATACATAAAGTGAGTCAGAAGAGTGCATTTTTCCCTTCAGTCAGTACTGATTCTCCCTAGCATGCAGACTAACAATTGCTTCATGTCTTCGGGGTACTATTTTCACGGCTGCTGAGCTGGGTCCATTCCTGGGATCCCCTTGGATACAGCTGGTGGCTGCAGCTGCCAGCAGCTGCTTGGGCAGACTGCAGCTTGGAGCACCACAGCACGGCCACCAGAAAGCCCCACGGAACAAAAGGCTGCTGTTCCCAAACAGGTGTTTTTCCCTAACCTCCTGTCCCCATGTTCTATTTCCAACATACAAGTATGGCTCAGAGAGTTATATTTTGTTGCATGGCCTTTCCAGTACATCTGGCTTTCGGAGTTATTTTGCCCTGATCAATAAAATCTGCAGGTGGGATAGCACGATAGCACAGGACACTGATCTGCCTGAGAAAACCTGAATGCTAAATGATGAATTGACCTTTAAATCCATGGAATCATAGGATTTTTTGGGTTGAAAGGGACTTAAAAATCATCTAGTTTCAAGCAGGCTGCATGGGCAGGAACACCTTCCACTAGACCAAGTTGCTAAAAGTCCCATCCAACCTGGTCTTGAATCCAGGTTCCTGTATATGTGACTGTATTCTGCTTTGCTGCCCCCAAAATACTGTGGATATTCTTCAGAGAGGGCATGGCATGGGGAGGATGCCTTATTTTCAAATTCTTCTGGGAATGACAGCTGTGCAAACTCCTAACAGATCAACTGAGGCGTTCACTGGTTATTTTTGAAAAAACAGAAGAGGCAAACAGATATTGCCAGTTCAGTGGTAGATGTTGGTGGTGGTGTTGTTGTTGCTGTTGTTGTCACGTCCAGAGGGTAAATTCCTGGTAGTCATATTACACAGCAACAGCTAAATTTGATTTATTTCTTGTCAATAATGCCCTCTCTGTTTCGTAGACACCAAAAGAAAAAGGTACCTACTTGCATACTAGATATTGACAAAAATAAGGATTATACAGAAAGAGTGTGACAATATGTGTGACAATATGTGTGACAATAAGTGACAAGAATTCTTTAAGGAAGTTGGTATCAGATGCTGATATATCAGCAACCTCTGTCTGATTACAAGTCTTGGAAGACTACTCCGTGTAGAACATACTTTGGAAGAAAACAATGGAGAGTCCACATTGGGCAAGTTATCAGCTCACATGAAAGAGAGATGCTGTCTGCTGGCCTTTTCACTTTGGCAGGTTTATTTTCACACCAGTTCCTTAAGAAACACCCTGTTCCAAGAAGCTGAAAGAATATAGAGGAAAACAATCTATTTTTACTCCAATCATTTTTGTCATCAACACCCCAGGGCTTATTGTCTGAGTGAGCATAAACCACGTAATGCTGTCTAAAAATAAGCCTATGCACAATATTTTGTACCATAAAATAAATCTCTGTAGTGCATGAAGAACATGTTAACTGCTATTCTTACTGATTCCATCAAGCTTTTAAAACTAAACTTATCTGAGTTTAAGTTATTCTTCCTTTCCAGTCTATTTCTCACAAGTTCTCTTCTATTCTCTCCCCAGAAGATCGATCACCAGGACATTCTGCAACCTGAGGTAACAGAGAAAGCATAAAATTTTCACATCCCAAGATGTTATGAGCTGCAGTGAAGGAAACAGACTTCTTGTGACCTTCCCTTGCAATATCATGAATGAGAAGGTTCCTAGTGGAATCACTTTCCCCTCAGTTCTCTTATCAGACTTCAGCCATATTGGGGCAGAAAGGCTGTTTGACACCGTTAAGTGTCAAATTTACCTCCCCCAAAAACAAAAAAAATGATGGTGAACTGTCAGGGACTGTATAAGAATAATCTTAAGAAGGAGTATTATTAATCAAGATCTCACTTTATGAGGGAGTGCTCTAACCCCTGTGTTTCAGGGGATTTCATAGCTGAGTTTCTCACAGAAGCTTGCAGTGCTACCTTCCAGGGGTGAATCCAGATTTTTCCCAGGGAATCAAGCATATGGACTAATGAAAAGGGATGGTGCATGTTAACATCTAAACAGGACTAAGATGGGATGCCTTTGGGGCATCCAGGACATAGAAAGTGTTCCATGTCCTATAATTTCATCATAGCTGAAAGTACCTAAGGAACACCTGCAAATTCATGTTGCATGCATCCCAAAAATGTTCTTTCACATGACTTTTTTATGATTTATCTAGTCAGTTTTTCCAAATTTCAGCTAAAACAAGCTATCTATATGCTTGCAGAATATCCGTTTGGAGAGCCACCCCTTTCTTCAGCTTCTGCTTGGTCTTATAATTGAGTTAATACAATAAACAGTGTAATTCTGACTGCCACTTCATTTTCTGCATTAATTTCAGCATACTGGTTTTGATTAATTTAAAACCCAGTGTCTGTGTTTCTGCTCTCTCCTAGCAAACAGACATTCCAGATCCAGAAACAGACAGTTAAATTTAATAAACATGTAATGCTCATCTCCTCTACAATTTAAACTGACACCATGACCCAATTAAGCTTTTTGGCATCACAAACACTCTCAGTTTAGGGAGGGTGGTGGTTCTGTGGCAGTAATAGGAACCAGATATTACTTGTATTGTTTGTCTGGTTTTGACATCTCAAATAGAACAGATAAGAGGCTCCAACAGTACCAGTTTGGATGAAGAAGTAAAACTAAATTAGATTGAGAGTCTATCAGCAATATCAACCTGGGGACACTGTGAGTTCATGAAGAAATTGTTTTTATGTAGTTTACATTCCCTGATACAAATTCAGCAAGTTAAGACTAAAAATAAAGATTATATCTGGATTTCTTTTCAACATGTGTGTGATGTTTAGATTAAATCCCTGAAATTACTTAATAAATTAGATAAGGTGCTTGCTATAATTAATCTTTTAAAATTAGTTAGTGATCTGAAGTTAACATATCCATCACTCATGAACTTCTAATAAAGACTGTTGGGAAGCTAATTTTAACTTGGATATATGAGGAATATATTTAAAATAAAGCACACTAACTCACTCACACTCTCAAAAGAAACCATGCTATCTTGAGTCCTGAACAGTGAGTATAAACAGAGTTCATTTACTCAGAATGGGAATTGTTCAGTGAATGAATAATGAACTGTTTAAAATCTGCAACTTGTGTGTCTTTGTACGAGGCACACAGCAGGCAAGCACATGGCACAATGGGATACAGTACCTAAAGGTTTATCTCTACTGGAATACCTCTGTATCTGTAGGCACCTGTGGTGAGTGTGTTTTCTCCCTCATCAGAGGAAGAGACTCTCTGGAGTGACCCCAGTGGTGCACTGTCCTCTCCCAAGACAGGCTTATGCTTCTTTAACTTCAGTGCTGACACTGCCACAGTCCCTCTATAGTCACTGATGGCTGAACTCTGCTGGAAGCACCTGCACAAGCTTTCCTCAGGGATCTGCTGGTGGGTAGATCTGCAGTGTCCTCAGGCTTGCACCTGGATGTGACACAGAATCACAGAGCCACACAGGCTGGAAAGGACCTCCAAGATCATCAAGTCCAACCTTTGACTGAATACCACCGTATCAACTAGACCACGGCACTGTCACGTAGTCATTTCTTGAACACTTCCAGTGGTAGTGACTGCCACTTCCCTGAGCAGCCCATTTCAGTGCTTAACCATGCTTTCAGTGAAGAAATTCTTCCTGATGTCCAACCGGAACCTCCCCTGAATGTCTGGAACCTGTGCTGAATTGTCAGATACAGGCAAGCTCCTCCTTGGAGCTTGGACCACAAAGTGCCCAAAGCAGGCAGGCACAGCTGAGAGCCAGGCTCAGCCAGCAGGGTAGAGGTGCCTGCTAGGAGGAACTGCCAGCAAAGCAGTGAAGGCCCACTGATTAAGAAACTGTTGAAAACTTTTAAACTGGAGTTAAAAGCAACCAGGATTGTATTACAGATACAAGCCAGATGCTGGAGTTTCAATTTACACCTCATATTAGTGCAAGGCAAAAGCCTTGATAATTCTGTCCCCAGATCCCAGAGGTCCCAGCCCAGCCTTGCTGATGAGTTGACTGTCATCACTTCTGGGGGTGTTAGATAGTGCGGTAGGGAGCAAACTGGCTGAATTCTGTAGAGTTTTAATCACCCACCGAACAAGCACTTGAAAGGCAGGGAAGCATTAGGGTTCAGTAACAGTCTCCATAGCCAAAACATTCACCGGCCACCGGAAAAAAGCTGGGGCGTGGTAGCTACTTCACCAGAAACCAGGAGCAAAGAAATACAAATGTAAACAGGTACAGAAAGTATGTTACTATTGTCTTAAGTTGGAAGAAGGAAGTTGGCAAAGACATATCGTACAGAGAAGTTGACAATATCCCTCTAAAGATCTTGGATTATAGTACTGGTCAAAGCTGTTTGAGTATAACTCAGAAACTTTTGTGGGCTGCTATCAGTAAAAAAAGAATAACCTTTTTATTTTTTTTTTTTCCCTGAGAAAGGTCTCCCACTATAGTATTAAAGGAGAAAGAGTTTTCAAGAGCATTCAGTTCAAACCTGGATTGCTACCAATTAAGCTCATGTTAATCAGCTTAATGCTCATGCTATTACATAAGCATGTTATTGAGAAAAGGATGAGAGGTATCAAAGCCATCCTTGCCTTGGACACTGCTGACAAGGAGCTTTAAATTGTGCAGCTGCCAGTGATAAAACATTGTGCTGAGTGTGTATTTATTGTCTCTCCAGTTCCTTTTTCTGAAGGAAATAATTAAGGATAGAAGCAGTCCATTTGCTAACTGCATTAGCAACGATATCTGGAGAACACTTGACCAGCTCATTCTGCAACTACGTGGGTTTTCAGTCTGAGATTTTGACAATAAAATAATTTCCAGTAACATTCCTCCTTAGTCAGGACAGTTTCTTGCCTGGAACTGAGGAAGGTGTAATGCCCAAATGTCCAGGTCTGTGTGAGTCCATGCTAGGGAGAACTGCTGAGGTATATTAGGTTTTTGGCCCGATTATAGAACCATAGAATGGTTTGGATTGGAAGACACCTTAAATGTCATCTAGTTCCAAACCCCTGCCATGGGCAGGGATTATCTTCCACTAGTTCAGGGCTCTTAAAGCTTCATCCAGCTGAGACTTGGGCACTTCCCTGGAAGGGGCACCCACAACTTCTCTGGACAATCTGTGCTCACCACCCTCACAGTGAAGAAGTTCTTCATAAATCTGATCTAAATCTATCCTCTTTCAGGTTGAAGGCATTCTCCTTTGTCCTGTCACCACTGTTCTTGTATCAAGTCCCTCTCCTGCTCTCTTGCAGCCCCCTTTAGGTACTTGGAAGGCACTCTAAGGTCTGCCCAGAGCCCTCTCTTCTCTAGGCTGAACAACCTGAATTCTCTCAGCCTGACAGCTGCTTCAGTCCTCTGATCATCTTTGTGGCCTCCTCTGGACCTGCTCCAAACAGGTCCAGAACCTCCATAAGCTAGGGGCCCCAGAGCTGGATGCAGCACTGCAGGTGGGGTCTTGCCAGAGTGGAAGAGAGAAGGGAGAATCACCTCCCTCCACCTGCTGGCCACTCTTGATGCAGCACATGAAGAAAGCACTCCACAGCTGACTCCGTGCTCCCTGTTCCTTCAGTGCACTCGTAATATTGGAACTAATTCTAAAAATAAGAAAACTCAGTGTGACCCAGGCCAGGGCGCTCTGTTTAAATATCACATGTCTTAGTTTGGAAAAGAGTATTTAAGGTCAAAGTTTGTGTCTTCATCATGGCTTACTGTTAAGTGCAATGGTTTCAGGTAACAAGGGCAGTGCTGACATGCAATATATTAAGAAAGAGTTTAGCATATCCTTTGATAAGTTGAGATTCTTACAATTATACTATGATTATTTCTTCCAACAAACAGTAGTATTCAGAGATCTTTTAAATTACATTTTTAGCTTGTCAGGAGAGTATTCCTACCCAAGGAAACATGATACTATTTTGCTGTTGTGGTTCCTGGGACCAGGGAAGAAGCAGTGCAGACAACCACCATGTTCAGTGACCGACGAGTATTTTTCACAACAGTCAGCTCCAAGGACGTTGCCCTCAACAAAAAAATAATTGAAATTTTGGAGCTCCCTCTGCTGGTTCTATGGCAACTTTCAGGTAATCACTTTCCCTTCTCTCTGATTGTTCGTTATCATTTAAATAATTAACTTCAGGTATTGTTGTATTAAAATAAAAAAGTTGGAGCATGTGTCTGTGGTAGCTGATGTTATATTGGAGAAAAATCTGACATTCCTCTAACAAAGAGAGAAAAGGTATCTTTTTTATGTCTAGTTTCAGAACTTGCAAATGCATAGTCTAATGCATGCAAGTATTTAGTGGGAGCATATATCCCTATCACCATTTTCCCACAGATTCCTAATATGTGTGCATTCATACACATACTGCTTTTATACATGTTAGAGTCTGCCTTACTAGGTACAAACAAGGTAAACCAGGAAGACAGCACTCATGAAAACGCTGCACAAAAGAGTGCAAACTCATGCTTTATACACCTTATTTAACTGCTACATGGTCGAGAATTTCCCTTATTTTTATGCAAAACATTTGTTTTTACTGTCAAGTATGTAAATGGCTCTAAAGTGTTTCAGCTGAGAGTCTGCTGTTCTAAGATGGCTCACTGTGCCACATAATACAATCACATGGGAATTTCACATGCACCTGTTTAAAAATCAGCCAAACGACAAAGAGAACACAGACATCAGGAACAGTGCTTGTCCAAGGTATTGCTAAGGTTTCGTTGTCTTCATTACCTTTAAAGAGAGCTCAGGTCTTTAACTTTAAAAGGTAAAATTTCATTATATCCAAGTATTTTCTGAATGGTGTCTGAAAACAGATTGTACAACGTTTCTTCCTGTTTTCTTGTAGCTAAAACATACTGGTTTCACAGTTAAACTGCCATAAATTCCAACCAACCTGAGCTCTGCACATCAACTGTATCCTACAAAAAAATGTTAACAGTGGAGTATACAGCTCTCAATAAGGCTGATAAAATACTAATGGGAGAGCAATAATGTAATTACAGGAACGGCTGATTAAATCAAGATAGCACTTAACAGAATAAGGTAATTCCAAATCTAATGATTATATTAGATTATATCATCATTTCAGTGACACCACTGAGAGGTGATTAGAGATGGAACTTTAACTTTCAACTTTTTAACAATTTAATTTACATTTCTTTAATTGCTAATAGAGAAAAAAAACTTTCTATTTTCTCTTTGTTCATTGAGAGAACATAGAATATTTTCAATTCTAGTTTTCTTGAAGAAAAGGTTTCTTTCAAAATATTAGAAAGGTATTTAGTTCTGAATATTGACAGCTGGAAAAGGGACCCATAAGAACATGCTGCTGAGCTGAATCTTGTGAAGGTCATTAGAAAATTATCCCACTGAGGTCACTGGAAATATTCCTTCTTATCCTGGCAAAAACTGGAATAACCCACTAGTGACTTTGAAGTTTTTAATCTTCCCAAAATTTTATGGTGTATTTAAAATAATTTTGGCTTGGGTCTTTGTTATTTATCTAAACTAGGAAAAGATCTTTCAGTGATGCTGTTAATCACTAGCTATAGAGTATAGCAGAGACATTAGACATAAATATTCAGAAACTATAAGCCAGACACTGTAAAAAGTATTTTTACCAAAAAAGTTAATTTGCTGTAGGGAAAGTTTAGGGGAAATTTATTCTAACTCTCAGTACAAAAGTTTCTGATGTCAATCTGTGATCCAAAAGAACCTCTTAAAAATCATGGCTGTAAAGCACAGAGACCTCTGCATTCAGAGACACTTTTACACCTCCACATCACCATGAAAGCGTGAATGGAGTAAAGCTGCTGTCCTGGTAGTGTTGAGTGGGAGTGAAGCTGGTGAAGCTGCATGATTCCTTCAAGTAGAGCTGTGCTTCCAGACCACTGAGATGGACTGGAAGCAGAGCTGCAGGTGTAGCTGCTCAAGTTGCTGACTGCTTTTCTCACGTTGAAGCTACAGAAGTGTTCCTTTTCTTCCTTGTGATGTTTTGTTCTGACAGATGAACAGTGGGTTGTGGTGAGTAAGTGCCTTGAATGGAGAAAGAAAACCCTTCCAGAGAAAGACAAATAACATTTCTGGAAAAATGTGGTGCACTCACCTAGGATTTGGCAATGAAGATAAGCAACATAAGGATGCTGCTGAACACAGAAGATGACTACATCAGGGAACTTGCAGCTCCTACTCTTCTTCACCCCTGCTTTCAGTTGCCAGGGAGAACAGAGCTAGAATAATGTTGACAGCAGTAACAGGATGATTTGGAACTTGATACCTCCAATTCAGAAGGTGCCAACACCTTGTGAGTGATCATGGTCATGCAGGTATTGCTTGTATGAGCTTTTCTGCTGGGGGCTGTGACAACATATATTTCTTTCCTTGACTTTTACATGTGGTAACTGTCTCATGACTATTGAGCTCAAGTTAGGAAATGTTACTGACTGAAAAGTCACTGCTCCAGAGGACATCTCTTTGTAAATGGCACTGCAACGATACATCTTATTTGTACAATAACATCTGCATTTTTAAACAATATGCCCTTGTTATGTATATATTGCTGTGATGTAGTTATGCAATGACACATACAGAAATATTATGTGCACAATTGTAATTACACATATTGGCTCAGAATAGTCAAACTTGACAAAACCCACAATTTTACTCTTTTCTAAAATAGCTGTGCTCCTTATTAAGTAAAGGACAATGTTATTCCTTGGAACTATTAATATTCTTCTGTCTGACAGGAAGAAAAGTATTGATAAGCAAAGGCACACCAGATACCTAAGGGAGATGACATAATTATTATTCATTATTAATGAAGCTATTGCCTCATTCACATGAAATACAGAGCACTTAATACTCTATCTACCTCATCTTCCCATCAATAAATACATTCTCTCTAGAATGGGATATTATATATCCTCACTTGGGACATTTCTTCACATGGAGTCCACTAATCAGAAGTTTCAGTTCAGTTTGACTTTGCCTTGTCTTTGGCTTTAGCTCACTTGGTTTTGTAATCCTGGTGCACATCACATTATGATATTTAACTCATTAACCTATGTATCCAACAAGAATCACGACATTCAGACCACTTAAAAATAACATGAACAGCAAGCCAACTCAGCCATGTAAGATTTTCTTGTGCTTGCCAGCTATCTAGAATGAAAAGCAGCACACAAAGGGGATTAAGACTGGCTGGAGGTCAGCACAAGAACACATTAGCAGAGGAGCTCAGCCACATGGCACACACTCTCTTTTCAGTTCAATTTCTGCCACATTTTTTGTGGCATGTTTAGAATTTTCATATTGCCGCAAAGAACCGAAGGCTGTTTTTGCAAGATGATTATATGGCAAGTGATTCCTATTCTAGGTTGTTTTACAGGCTTAAAAACTAGATCTCTGCCCCAGAAGTCCCTTAAATAGGATGGGCAATACCTCCCAGGGGAGCTTTGGCGGGAGCTGCACAGACATTGCATGACCAGGCATGTATATTCACCTTCCATGAACACAGCTTAATAAAATACTTGTGTATTCAATAATAATTGATTTGATAGACCATAGACTCAGAGAGGCAAGTGATAAAACAGATAATGGCTCAGTGTGTGGCCAGGAAGACAGGCTGACAGGAAGTGACTCATCTGCCCCTTGACTGCACAAAGTACTCAAAAAGAAAATTCATCTGTAGGTTAGCCCACCGGACTGTCACTGCCATAGTGTTTTAAATTCTCCAAACATTGGGCTATTGTAGCACTTAAAAACATTAAAACTTGTGATTACTTATGGGGGAAGTTGGTTTATAAAGGTAAAGCAAAGAAGTTAGCAATGTTCCCTGCCAAAGCACTGATAAATGGGCTCTGTAGCAATGGCAACAGTGAGGGAGAGAGTGAATCAACAGCAGGTATCATTTTCTTATTACTGTGAGCTCCTGATTTATCTTGGATGCTCTGAATTCATGCTATGAATCAGAAGCAGTACCACAACAGTACTGGTCTGGTAAAGAACAATTTCAACTGGTCTGGTAAAGAACAATCTCAGCAGTATCTGCTTTCCCAAATTTATTCTTTGGTTACTTACCCCTCACACTTGGGTGAGTAGAAGCTGTTTGCAGACAGCTTCAGAAGACATCAGTACTTTTCCTCCAATAGTATAGAAAAGATGGGCCTTTCTGCAGGCTCAGTGGAATGCCCCTGATGTCCCTGTGCCTCCTTTTCTTTGCTTCTAAATGGGAAATCTCAAAAACCTCTGCTCAGTAAAGAATCAGTGTTCCATTTCATATAGTAGTACACTGACTACTTCTAGTCAGGGGAGTCAGAAAAGTTTCTTTTTTACTGATATACTATCTAGCATATTATCCCACAAAAACTGATCACCAGTAAAACACTACCAAAAAAGACAAATTGACTCTACCTGAATTCTACAGTCTATGTTTGGAGTAGGCTGCCTAGAACATATCTAAGTGCCAGATAGCAACCCAACCATGTTCTTTCCAGGAAGTCTGGAAAGTCTCCAGGGCATTATCAAACTTATCCTAATGTGCTCAAACATATTATTTTGAGGGTTGGAAGCTTGGCTAGTAAAGACAGTAGCTATGTTCTGGCTTTGCACTGGCCAGCCAGTAACATCCATTAAACCAAAAATCTAGGAAAGAGGACTTCTGTCCGTAAAAGAGACCACCACGCAAGTGGCTGATGCAAAAAATGCAAGTAGGAAGACCATCACAAATATTCATGGGTCCAGAATTCTTGACCCTTCTTTCAGTGCAGACACAGCACCCTGTAGGATATGTCTGATTTTCATGGGCAGTAGGTCATGGGTGCACATCAACCTCACCCTGGCACAGGTGTGAGAAGGAACATGATAGGGTGGCTCTGTGCTTTGGGAGGGAGGTGGATGAATTCCACTTCCTTTGGTCGATGGCACGTTTCCAGTGGAGGAACTACCACACAATCAGTCTGGACAGCAATGTTTCTGTCATTTTGCTGAACTCTGAACAGTAATCCAACACTATCCTTAGTGTTCTCATAATTTCATTGTACCACTCTGATGTACTTGGGCCTCACACACCCTCAATTCTCTGAAATTCTGCAGTATTTTAACTCACTTGGTTTCAAAGGAGCTACTTCTAAGCGAATCAAGAAAGAATTAGATCTTTCTGCTAACAAGTCTCTCAAGGGATTTACTGTGCAGTAAGCAACCACTCTATTTTCTGTTTACCTTGCAGGTAATAACAAGAATATTCTGTGGAGAATTCAAACACAGAAGAAACATACCAGGCAAGTCACTAGAAGAAAATTAAGGCTTACCTTTCTCTGTAAACATGTAATGCATTAGGAGATTAACTTCCCATTAGACAAATGTATGACACAAGATGCAGCATGCTACAGAAGACAAACTACCTATCAGATGCAGTAAAACTCTAATAATAATTAAAATATCCAAGTAAACATTATCTGACTCAGAACCCAGCTACACTAGGGAAGCTCTTCACTGTGCTGCTAGGGTTGAAGTGTAGTTTATCTGCCAGGGCTTAATGCCTGCATTAAAGTTACCCTGGTTACTGACAATTCCCATTCAATCACCTGAAATTCATTGTCTCTGCAGTGGGGAACTGTGTGTTTATTACAGAGTTGGGTTTTGATAAAATGACCCAGAACACAGACACAGATATCTGAACCAGTGTATTTAAAACCGAAAGTAAAAAACGGAAAGAAAAAACTCTCAATCTGTGTTTTCAACATCAGTTGTGTGACAAGGAGCACAGAAATCAGAGATGAAGCAAAGTTGCCATGATACTCATAATACAGAAACATTTACCATAGCATGATGATAGATCACAATATTGATAACTATGCTGAGACAAATAGCACATCCACATGAACAAAATACAACGACACAGCTTGAGCACTATCATTTTTCTGAAGTGGCAGAGTCACTTGGAAGGATAAGCTGAATAATGTGTAGTTCTAACCATTATATGAAATAAAGGATAAAGTCAATTAAGACTGCTCTTCTGCAAGGTCACTCACTCTGGACTCATGAACATAGAGATACAAGTCTTTAGGGTTGACCAGTTCAACCAAAATAGTGAACTGAGATAAACAGTCTTGGGAAGAGTTTAGAAAACTAAAAGCCAAATCAGGCCTGCAGCACACACAGTTCTTGCTTATGTTACATATATGGCCCTTAAAGAAAAATGTTCACAGGTCCGGGATTCTATGAAATGCTTTGAAAACCATAGATATAAGTGATAGGAGGGTGAAGATTCAGAAGAACTGAATGTTAAATAATTGGGAGAATATAAATTTTACATGCTTGGATTTTTCCTAACCTCTTTATCCCAATCAAAATCTAATGTAGCATCATCCAGCTCTGCTATGGAGAAGAGAGATGTCTTTGTGACCATGCTGGCTGTACTAGAATTTCCCAATGCAAAACTCTTCCTTTTGCTAGGATTGCTCATGTGTACCTGCAGTGATGAGCTGTGGTTTTCCTTGCTGGTGTCATTCTTAACAGCAGGTGAGGTTTCTGATTTTGCCTCAGGACGTGATACAAAGGAGAAAGTGGACAGCTTAGCTAATGTGCTGGAGCGCACCTTCCCTGTGCTTGGACCACCCAGTTTCTCCTCTGCCTCCCTTTTCTTCTCAGTCGGTGGAGGTGACACAGCATCAAAACTGACATCAGGGCGTATGGTTGTGCTTTCACTGATTTCTTTCCCTAAGGCCCGACTCTGCTGCTCTTCTTGCCCTTTATTATCAATTGATCCTTTTTCCAAACTACATTTTCCTAAGCAAGTCAATGTCATCTTACTTTTCTCAGGTGGGCAGCATTCTTCTGAAAGCTGCTCTCCCTGGAGCTGCACACCTGGCTTAAAAATAGTTTCACTCAGAAAATCAGAAAATTCTTCATTTGTCTTCTCTGAAGAATGACCAAGCTTTGTCCTTGGTCTGAAAGAAAATTTAGCTAGTTTAGCAGCTGGGGGACTTTCACTTTCTTGCTCGTGGGAAGTCATGAGTGTTTCCTTCACTATTTGATCTTTACATCTTTTTCTTATGGAAACTGCTGTACGTTTTGCTACTACTGATATGCTGTTCTCTTCTTCTAGCACAGAATCTGCATCACTTGAGAGATCTGGCAGGCCAGAGGTAGGTAATACTGAAGGAAGGGCCTTTGCCTCGGGGTCCTGTGTACTTGTAAAGAATCCATATGACTTCTCCCTGTGCAGCCTCTTCCAGCTTCTAGAAGCATGTTGTCTAATAACTGAATCCTGCACACCAGCACTTGGTGCTGGGTCTGCAATATTATCTTCTGAAGAAGAACAGTTGTGTTCTTCAGTCCTTTTCCTCCTTAACTTGGAAACTTTGTCCTTTTCTTTCAGAGGAGCATGCAGATCCACAGCTGCTGGTGCCTCTCTTACTCCATTTTGCTTCCTTGATATTGAAGCAGATCTTTCTTCAGAACTTGAAGTTTTTGAAGCCAAATCATTTGGAGATATCTTGGGAACATGAGACTTTCTCTGAGAATTTCCTTCAGCATCAATGCTGCTCTCTTCCATGCTGTCAAACCATGCCAGGCTGCTTGTATTTTTGTTATTATCACGTGCTGTGTTGCACAAGGGTTCTGGATGAGTATTTCCTTCACAGCTGCCTTCAAGCAAAGGTGGCCCTGAGTTACCCTCTTCTTGATATGAAGGTTCTAACTGAGACCTTTGCTTTGCCTGCCCAAATGCATCCTCATCTGAGCACCTTGTGGTAGTACTGGGATTTGTTTCTTCAGGCTGCTGCTGGCATGAATTTTCCTTTTGCAATCTATACAATAAAAAAAAAAGAACAATAACAAACTAATTTTCTTCCTGTTTTTTTCTTTATTGCATTAGTGGTACATAATATGCATGACTGGTGAAAGCTATGGATAATGTAGGTCACAAAAGTATATTATTAAGTTTCACATACAGCTCTGAAAGCTGGTGTTGCAGTCTGTGGTCTTGGACAGTATGTGACAGAATTTAGTGTCCCCAATAGAAGGCAGGCAGATGGACAGAGAAAGCAACCACCTAAAAAATAAAACCGAAACAAACAGCTTTGCACTACTTACAATCATTGCTAGAGTCCCTTACCGGCTTTATACATTCTGTAAGTCTATCTTCTGGAACAGGAACCTAATTAAATCTTATCCTGAGCCAGGTAAAGTCTCAAATGAGTTATTGGAATTGAAAACCTGAGTATTACTTGGAACAGTGGTTGTTTTTGGGTTTCTCTCATAATCACTATATACTCAACATGTCAAAAACATGATAGAATAAAAGCATCACAATTCACTTATAAAATTTAATTATCACTGTCTGTGGCTATCAGTATTATCAGGACCCTCCAAAACAACAGAGGTGCTTGAGTGAGGGGTCCCTCCAATCTCAGAATAGCTGATGTTCTATCTATTGTACCTAAACACATATTTTCCAAGGCAGACAGCATTCTGCATTTTGCTAAACAGTTTCTCTGCTCTGGGAGAGATATAACACTATATAGGCATGTACAGACATGTTTAGAATTACTATAGTTGTTTATTAATATCTATATTCTTAATGTTTTAATGGAAGGTGGCAGAAATGATATGACTCATCAAGAAGGGATGAGATATATGATACATGCTTGTTTTATTGATACCTAGTTTAGGGGGAATGCATGGAACAAGCCTTACAATACAGAATGGGTTGTTTTAAAGAGGACATTCATTTAGCATTCCCTAAGCTGTTCAAGAGAGGGAAGAAGAAATCAGCTTAATTTCCAGCAGAGGACATTTGGTGGGATATTGGGAAAACCCTTATGGGCATTGTGTGGAGCAATCATGGAAGAGACTACAGAATGGCAACAGAAAATCCTCATCATTAGAAGGCTTCAGAGTAGACAATGTGTGCTTCTGCCAGGAAGGTCAAATGCAGACTTGATCCTCTCTTTGTATTTGATCTCCCAACCCATCCTGCATTTCTGTGACCCCTATGAATTACCTCTGTTTTAAAACTAGCTTTTGTCTGTCTGTTGAAGATATCTCAATTCATCTGTTTCTGTTGACTCTGTGGTTATTTAACACATCATTACTCTAAGTTACAAAATAAGTCTCAAAAATATTCAAAGGAAAAGTGAATTCTCCCAGCTGTTTCCATTAATTTCAACAAAATTAATCTTTTATCTTCCTTTAACAGAAAGCAAAAACAAGTTTCTTTTCTTTAAAGTCTAATCTCATTTCAGGAAGAAAATGTGGGTGGTTTTGTTCTTTTTTTTTTTTTTTTAATTTTATTTCCTCCCAATTCTAGGGTTATTCTCTCAGGTTAAAAGTTAAAAGTTTTCTATTAATAACAACAAATAGGTTTTCCAAATATTATTGCAGTGAGCTGAAAACTAGAGATGCAACAGTGAAAATTCCAGCATGTAAAAAAGAAAAATCACCCAAAGGAACAGAACTTTGATTCAGGCTTACATCTGCTATTAACAGAAAGGGAAGGATCCTAAGCTACCTAAAGGTAGCTTAATAAAATCATGAAGCAGATCTGCTGTATTTTACCAAACAAGTAGCAAAAAGTTATATAAAATTATTTGCTCAGCTACAGAATCTAGTATTTTGACTCCAAGAAGCACTTTTGAAACTTATCTGAGCATAATATTGAGATATGAGTTGGGAACTCGTTAAAATATTTGTAAATTCTATAACCCTGAGGCAAAAGTGATCTTGTGATGATCTCAGAGTGCTACTTTAAAACAATCTCCCTGATTATCCATATCCTCTAAAGAAGGAGTCCCTTGCAGATATTATTGTGAAACAAATTCTGTTTCCCTTCTGAATTAGTTTGTTACTTTGTGTATTACAACCTGTCAAGTCTTTGTAGCTCTTTGTGCAGAAGATCTTTCAGCTCCAGCCGCTCCAATATGATTTCACACTGTGTTCGGTACTGCTCCATTGGATTTTCTGGAAATGAAGTGTGTAAGGCATTGATGCCTCCAAGAAGTGCACCCCCCTATGGCACCAAGGAGATTAAAAAAAAAAAAATAGGAAACTACCTTTATTATTAAGCACTATATTTAAACAACAGAGATTATGTTATCTGAAATTCTCCCTTAGATATTTTAAAGCTTAAGGTAGCAACTATTTGCTAACTGTATCCACACAAATAATCCTATTAGATCTGCTCACACGGTCAAAATTGCTCATAAACATAAAGCAATTACATTACAAAGCCTGCATTTTACTCATACTTGTTTATTTTTATTGACACATGGAATGGGAAGTCCACCTAAAGCTTGAGAACATGATGATTGAAGATATTTTCCAAATAAGTTGTAAAAATTGTGCTCATGTGAGGAATTTTTTTAACTGAAGAAGTTCTGACTGCGAGAAGTTTTCATTATCTTTGCCTAATTTCTTAAAGGAAAAGACCTGGACATTAAGACTTATCAGCAGAGTG
Organism: Vidua macroura; assembly: GCF_024509145.1. NCBI lineage: Eukaryota > Metazoa > Chordata > Aves > Passeriformes > Viduidae > Vidua > Vidua macroura. The sequence goes on along the minus strand of NC_071573.1, from coordinate 65,784,220 downwards.
TAAATTATTGAGCAGAAATATTTATGAATAGTATTTTAAGAGTAACTTACTATTTGTGAATAATTCCAGTAAATTGTAAGTGATTTTCATCTGGGAAAATTTTTGCTGTACCTTGTAAAAATGAAGTTGGTTTTTATTCAGAACAGAGCATCTGCACAGTGATTTTTTCCACAACAAATAATCTAGAATAGTTCTGTACTTAATTGCTCTTTGGAAAAAAACTCCTCACACCACAAACCCTCTACTTCGTCACAGATTAGTTAGCATTTACCATTCCTGTCTAATCTATAAAGCTCAGTACAACTAATGAACAAGATGTGTATCAAGTGCCATGGGCACAATAGCAAAAGTTAATGAAGTCTCTAGATCCAGAAATTGCTACCTATTGCATCCCATGGATTACACGTCTTCAATTGTGGCAATTTCCAGTTCTTCCATTTTGCAATGTTAAGATATTATATTTTAAAAATTACACTGAAAACCATCACTCTGTGGCTAATTAAAGCTCTCTAAAACTATAACATGCTAAAATTAAGGCTGTCCATGCAACCTTTAATGCATCCCACTGAAGTTACCACTTGGGGATTTTTTGCCCATCACTTCAGAAACATGATAGATTTGTTCCACATAGAAGCACCAGTCTCGTGGCATGGAAAAGGCTCTAGCAGAACCCCTCTGCTGTATTCGCTTCAGGAAGGTTCATAGGGAATGAGGCAGGGACTCAGTCTCTTGGTTAGTACAATAAAAAGCAGACAAGATTCCATCTCTGATGGAATCAAAGGACCAGATTCCATCTCTGATGCTATGTTCCAGTTCTCATGATTCAGAAAGAGCCAGTCAAGAAAAGAAAGAAAATAAATCTCTAAGTGGGATCCTGATGTGGTATGTGCACAAAAGGAAATTGTGGGCAATAGAAAACATGCTCACTCAAAGTGCTACTATTCTGAAACTGGGGCCCCAACCATCTCTTGGGGGTATGATCTTGTTGACAATTTCTTCTGGACTGCACATAATTCAGCTCCAGATCAGAGGAGTAGCACCATCCCATCACTTCACAAGGACTGTGTGAAGATAGATGAATCAATATTTCTGAAATATTCAAGGCCACTGGAGATGAATTCCAAAGAAAAATACTTTAAGAAATTGAGATTATTACCTTTACGACGGCAAGTAATAATCAAAATATTGAGCAAAACACTGACAGAAGATAGTTGATTTCAGATGGAGTACTGTCAACATGTGACCTAAGGACCCAGTGGAAAAAAGAGGACTATGTGGTTGTATATCCTGAGATATACAGCCATGGGCTGCAATAATGTCTTGCCCTCACTGACATTTCAGTCCTTTACTTGGCCATCACAAGGAGCTTCTTTTAAATAATATGCGTGCATGTGAAATTCCAAGTGAATTTAAGACATCTGTGAAGTTTCATTCCTGTGCTGGAGCTCATGTCTCTGAGATACCTGATCCTCTGAGATTCTGAGATATCATTTTAAGTAGAGGAAGGAAACCACATGACAAAACCATTGCAAACTGAGGGCAGAGGATCTAAAACTGAGTATTAAGGGGAAAGTTAGTGGAAAGGAAAGGTGTAAAATACCTAGGGATAGAGAGACAAATTATAAAAATGAGTAAATGGAGAGGGATTGGAAAGAGAATAAGCCAAGGATGGAAACATGACCAAGAGAAGGAGGGAGGCAATGCTAACAAGAGAAAATGAGGCAAAGAAAAGATCAAGCCAGGGTGATTTGGAATATGCTCACAAAAACAAAGTAGGAAAGAGAAATATAAAGGTGAATTAGAGGGCAAAACAAAACAAAAAACTCCAATGAAGTTGGTTGATGATGAAAATGTGATAGTCTTCCTTCCCAAGACAGCTCACAAGAAATACCCAGTCACAGAAGAACTGTGAACTTTATACTGGCAACAACATTACTTACTGTAGAAGTTGCAAAGACAGTGTCAAAGAGGAAGTTTGCTGAGCTAAAAAGTGGCAGTCAGTCCTTCCAGAATGATACTGACATTTCCTCATTTACAACTTCATTCTAGAGACTGACAATTAGGCAGTAAACACAGGATGTATCTGTACAAAATGTGGGATTTTTTTTTCTAAAGAAGGAATCTGTTTCTGAAAATAAACTTTTGCATGCTACTTCTATCTTTTTTTTTTTAATAAAACAAATAAACCACTTCCTTAAAAAAGAAACTACTTCAGTCATTATTCATATTTATCAGGAGAAAAAGTAAAATCTGACCTTAAATAGCAAATCTCAAGTTTGCATTTTCCTAACAAAGACGAACATGTTTACCTACTTGCTCATAAGAAGCTAAGAGTGAAGCAAAGATGGTAAGCATACCAATTACTCCCAGGTAATCTTTTGCAGTCACAATTCAGGCAAATTTCTCACTGACTCTTAATAGACAAAAACTTGTTACACAATGTAGTGGGTTGACCCTGGCCAGGTCAACCTGCAGCCCTTGAGGGCAGGACTGTATAAAAATGAAACAGTGACCAACAGTTAAAACAATTCTTTTACATTTACTTGTGCTGATCAGGTAGAGAGACACACAGAATAACATTCATTATTATTATATACATATGTTTCACTTTTTGATCTGTTACCAAAAAAAAAAAATAAATCTGTATTTCAGAGTTCTTATATTCAAAACCACATTAATTTGAAACCACTGTCCCATCAATTTTCTATCTAGTTAATTACAGGTTTAATTACATCTAATGAAGACTAACGTGGTATTTTCTGCAGTTTCAACAGCTTCATATTTTAACTTTGATGCAGTGCTGTCATTGAGAAGCTGAGCTCTACAAAACAGTGCAAGATGAAGTGCAGCAGACAGTGAAATAATTTTCCTACTTAATAAGGTCAGGCCCTGTAGTATTTCTGAGATAAATTCCATTTGCAACGTTGTGCAATAGATTATCTGTGGCACAAACTGCAATTAATCTCTCAACCCTCACTGAAAGGACAGGGGAGATCACAAGTGCCTACCTGCTGTATGTGACTTTGTGTATCTATACTGAAGAGCTTTGTCTCCAAAAAAAAGGAGCGTATCTACTTCCACAAAGGTCATTTAGGCCCATTGAACTAATAGGTGCTCTGTAAAACTGTTTTAATTTGAAAATATTCAAGTCAACCTATACAGGAACATAGGAAATGCTATTTTGGATCAGATCAGTCAGCTGAGTAGCAAAGTACACCATCTCTGACACAGCCAAACCCAAACATTTCAGATGTGCTAAAAACCCCATGCATAAAACTTTGGATAATCTACTTATGGTAATTTTTTTTCCTACTCCAAAGCCTGAAGATTTATTTATGTTAAAAATATTCTGTCTGAAGTAATCGTGTCTATATTATTTTCCACTTTTCTACTAAAAAACCCTATCAGATTCACAGTTCTCTTACTAATTCTAAATGTGCTGCTTTTTCAACATCCTAACAATAATATTACAGTAAACTAAAATCTAACCCTTCACATTTTTTCAATGCCTTTTTGAACAGAAACATTACATAAATCCATGTGATAACTGGAATGCATGATTTTCAGACCAACCAAAGTTTTGGAATTTTAAGTTTTCTAAGAGTAAAATTTGTCTTCTAAATGTTCTGAGTTTTACTATTACTACCAACATAGTTTAAAATTATTTAATGGCAAAATAAATTGTAGGTCTAGGAAACTGTTTGAATGTGCTCCAAAGAATCATTTGGTTCTCTCCTACCTAATTAATGAGTGATTGCACAATATCATGGAAGAAAAACCTGTCAGAGGCTATTAAACACAGTGATATACACAAAATTTCTGCCTCAAAATGTCTTTAAAATGTAGACTACCAAAAGCCAGCAGTATGCCAAAACTTCACTTAGACTGCATAGTCTATAAAAAAGGTAGCAGGCCTTTATCCTAATCCAGATTTTTCAGTATAATCTCTGTTTAAGGATTTTAACAATCAAGATGGAATAGAAAAGACTTGTCAAGGTCTCTGATTGCCTACTTTGCATGAATCCATGAAATCCTTTCCAAAGAGAAGAAGGGAGCTGGCACATGTCTACAAGTAAAACTGAATCCCTTAAATGTGGTACTGCAGCAATAGCAATGTCTGGAAGAAACCTTACCTGCATAGAAGATTCCATCACTGACACTACAGTTACAGCATCTTCCAAGGTCACAATATCCCTAAACATCAACCGGGCATGAGCTATCAAAAAATAAATGGGTGCAAGTGTTACTGAAGTCAAAAAACAACTTTTTGGTTTTTTTACTAGAAGGAACAAGACATTTCTTCAAATTTCTTCAGCCCTCAAACACTCATTCATGGGCATAACTTAAAAATAAATACAATGATTTTGATTTCAATGCCAATTTCAACAGAAACTGGAAGGATTAGTTTTTCTCATGAACAATGGGGTGTAATTTTCAAATTGCAGTTATAGTGACAGAATAAAGATGCTTAAAATTCTGCAGTTAAAAATTGTGAAGTGCTGGATATCACAACAAAGAGTGAGATATTAAATATCCTTATCTACATAGGCACATGTCATCACCATAGCGTAAAAAATAAGATCTAATCTTCATCACAGGTCAGAAAAAAATTTATTCCTCTACCTGGTCTGTATCAGAGATTTGGTATTATTTAAAATGTTTTTCTCTACAATAGCTTAATTTTCTTCTTCATTCTCTATCGTCAGTCAGCAAAATAAAAGTGATTTTTGTAAATAGATACAATGCAAATAATTTACCACATGAAGCCTTTTTCCTAATTGGCCGTGGAAGCACACTCAGTTCTTATTCAGGAATAGAAAGACCAGTTAGTTAATATCATCTAAATAATACTTTGAAAGAACAAAATCCTACTAAAAGCCCCAGTCTCATGAACTCATAAGAAGAGAAGAAAAACTGAATGGGAAAATTACATGTGAATCTTGAAAAGTTAGGACTGTCTTTCACTTAAATGGAGAATATCTTTCCCTCAGAATAGAGAACAAAACACAAGCATCTAAAGTAAGAGGTGCTACACTGCCATTTATGCTTGCTATACAGAATACAGTACATTCTTTTAAATTTATCCTGAAAATATTTAACATGTCATTTTATAAAAGGTTATTACAGAGTCTTACTGCTTCCTTTGGGTTCCATGTTACTACAGAGACTTACTGCTTCCTTTGGGTTCTTTCTCATAAATGAAATATTACATGAACTCAGAGTTGGAAATTTTTGAGTTGTACGGCAAAATAAGGGCTTGACTACTAATACTTCAGGAAACAAAAAATATGTTATCTTTTATGTTATATTAATTTTAGGATTATTAATACTTAAGAAAAAAATACGCTTATTTTGTTATATTAATTTCAGAGTGGAAGCAAATATTTGACTCAAATGGAGCCAAGTAAATCTTGAGATTGCCTCTCATAAAGACACATAATTTCTGAGATTTTTCTCTTGAATGTGACTTCCTCCAGAGGTTTTAATATTTATTATATACATAAGAATGTCAAAATTAAAACTGGTTTTGATAGTCTAAATATAACACCCTTTCTCACACTCAAAATCTCCAACCCCAAGGCTCTTTAGATGAGAAGGATAAAACAAGATCATACAAGAACCACCTATCCCTACCTCCATGGAAAAGCTGCTACTCTACTTACTGGCTATAATTATACTGTTCTCTTCATTTCATAAAGGTTAATTGTTAGCCTAAAAATAAAAATGCCAAGGCCTCACCTTCTGCAAGGCGTATCAGGCTCTCTAGCAGGCGGATGGTGGTGCGGGCAGCGTTCCTGCAGTCACTCTGACGCTGCATCTGATAGTAGCGAACAAGGATCAGGTTGCTCTCATCAGACAATTTTGGCTGTATGCTTTTTATAAGGCAGAAGTAGGTCTTCATCTTTTCCATGCTCCAGAGCTTTTCTGATTTGCTTGGGCAGCCTGCATTACAACACCCTTGTCAGTAATTCTGTAACAACAGACATCAAGCTTCTTCCTAAGAACTCCTGCTAAATAGACAGGTGACTATGAAATACACATTCCTGCGCTTTTGGGGCACACTGGTTGTCTGTTCATTAGTCCTCGAGGACTTGGTCAAATTCCAGTCCAGACACACCATCCGATCCCTCCCGTATCAAAACCCACAGTAAAGCCTCCAGTAATTTCTATAGAACTGCTGTTGGCCTCACTGCCCACCAGAATGGTACAGGCAGTGCCAAGTGCTCAGGAACTCCTTAAAATGAAAGATGCTACATGAGTGTATGCACCTCCTCTGCCTGTTTTACCTATTCTGTTGGAGCCAAGAGCTACCTGCCATATTCTGAACGTTTTTTGTAAGGAAATATTTTGGAAAGGAAAGGAAGCTAGCTGAAGAAGCCTCCTCTAACCACTTCTTCTGTAAAGGGGATCAAAGCCATGTTCCATGATGTGGATGGGGAAGGGGCTGGTGAAAATCAAATCACACTGCCTTCCCTCATTCCAGAGCACAAAGCTCCACATGGGGAATGCTATTGCTCATTCTTTGAGCCCTGCAGTACATGCATCTCTGATCTGTTCTGCTGGAATTAAGTTTCTGATTAACAGCAAGTACAATTACAAGGCATATAGGATCTGAAGATCAAACACCATAAAGGTGTGAGATGGAAACAATCCACTTACTGAGCAGCCTGGGCTGAAATCTCTTATAAATGATCCCAGAGTAAAAGTACAGGGTTCTCAGCTTGTCCCTTTTAATTAATTAGTAAACTGTCTTACTCCTACTTGAAGAACCATACAGCAGAAAACCACCATGACAAAAATGTAAACACTGATTAAATTGAAAGATTCAAGAATAGCAAACTAAAAAATGGAGGAAAATAAAATTTAAAAAAACAAACAAAAAACCCACAAACAAACAAGCAACAAAACCAGAAACCAACCAACCAAAAAAACCCCAAAAAACCCAAAAAAACAAAACAAACAAACAAACAAAAAAAACCCTCAAAAATCCCCAACCCAACAAAACACCTTATGATTTAAAAAGACTGCTCTTACCTTTATTTTGCAAGATGAAGGATGAAATTATGTGGTCCCATTCCTCATTCTTTGTATCTAACAATACTAAGACCAGGTCAAATCTGCTCAACAGGGGACTGCCAAGGGCTATGTTGACAGAGACAGACTCATTGGGGTCATAATGGCCTTTAGGGTTTGTTGCTGCCAGGATGGTTGTCCTCGTGCTAAGCTTGCACACCAAGCTAGAGAAAGGTATGGTAAACATTGTGGTTGAATTAAATTGGATAGGGAAAAGGATTCCAAAGTGTTTAAAAACTTTTGTGGTTTTATCCTATAAAGAGCACATCTTATCTTGAAAGACCATAAGAGCTAAACAATGTACACAATTATTGTATTAATATTTATTATATGTACAGCATTTTTCAGTCAGAGAATAGCAACTAGACAGACAGTGATCTGGATACCAAGACACCAACCAACATTGCCACAAATAAAATCTCTGTATACAGCTAGATCCTTAAATAGTGAAAACCAACACTACTTTTCAGAAATAAATATTATATTGTGGAGTTGTACAATATACAAACACTTTTGAATGATGGAAAGCAACACTTATTCATCTTTTAAGAGAGCAAAATAAAATGTGACATGAATGTATGTTTTATTCCTGTGTATAAACAAGAATACGAACCCAAGTTAACAGTGATGGCAACCATACCAACTGAAACAGCCATTTTCCACTCTTAACCATGATGTCCTAGCATGTGCTTGTAGATGTGGGGAGAGATTATTTTTACCCTAGTAGTCCAAATGCACTCCTTTTGGGTAAGGCAGCAGCAGAAGCATTCTAACTTTGGTTTGTCACTGAGCTATTTCTAGTCAGCTCCTGAGTAACTGCTGCCTCACATCCAAAGTTCTTCTGTAACTGAGAGGAAGGACCACAGATCTTCCACTAGCTTATACCCAATAGGAAAAAACCCTATTCTCCCATGCACCAAAATAAGACCTAAATTAACAAGCTGCTTAACTTATGTGTGCTAAGTTACTATCAAAAAAATCCTCATTATGTGTAGTCCTTAAAAGTGAGCAACTGGGCATCTATGTGCAAGTTAGCAAACTCTGTTTGGGTCTATCAAATCCAATCAAATGCAACAAGGAACTCAGCTGAAATATGTCCCTGTCTTACTAAGGAACAGGACCATATTGCTCCCAAGCAGTTGTGCCCAGCTGGCAAAGGCTGATAATTACCCAGGTGAGAGCAAAATGACCCTGAGTTTAGCTCAGCTGGTAAGAGCATGGTGCTAAAAACACCAGGTTGTGGTGGAAGTTGTCGGTTTAATCCCCACACAGGCCATTCACTTAAGAACTGGATTTGATGATCCTTGTGGGCTCCTTTCAACACAGAATCTTCTGTGATTATTTGTCTGTTGTCTGATGAAGAGGATGGAGATGCTCAGAATAAGAGAAGGACATGATCAGTTAGAGAAGCCAAGATGCGACTGGAGCAAGAGCTGAGTGGAAGGTGATAAGAAGGAATGTGGAAAGGGTAATGCCTTTTGAGTAGCAGAGATGTCAGAAATACCAGCCAGGAAATAATTTGGGCCTGAATAAGAACTGCATATGACTGACAAATTGAAATATGAGCCCAAAGATCCAAGTGGTGGGTGGGGGTAGTGGGGGTGATAGCAGATTTGAACACACACTACTTTGAAAAAAGAAAGGGAGGAACTTAAAGTAAACAGTTTATATTTATGCCACACCCAACATATAAAATTCAGCAGCCTGCAAATCTCTTGGAAAATACAATAGCCTCAAAATCTCCTGATGTGCTTTGGTTACCAAGCAATATTACTGGATCTTACTGGACAAGAGGACATAGCCTCAAGCTGTGCCATGAGAGGTTCAGGTTGGACATCAGGAAGAATTTATTCACTGAAAAAGTGGCTGCTCAGGGAGGTGGTGGAGTCACCATCCCTGAAGGTGTTCAAGAACTGACTGGACATGGCACTTAGTGCCATGGTTTAGTTGACAAGGTGGTGATCAGACTTGATGATCTTTGAAGTCTTTTCCAAACTTAATGACTCTGTGATTTTGTGGTTTTGGAAAAATGAAGCCCCACTTTCTGAGCCACAACAAAAAAAAACTCACAAAGCTTCTCATTTCACATAGGATTATTACAACCACTTGCAGCAAAGGGCAAGAAAAAGAATGCCAAGTCTTTGTAGAAAAGTGCCCTGGCCTATAGCAGTAGATAGAAAACCCAGCAGCGAAGAGGGTATGTATTTAGTCTGATTGCTTGCAGCCTCTGGTCTAGTGCACTGTCCTATGAAATGTTTACTTGTCTAGTTTAGGAATACTGTTGACAACAAAACTATTGCATACAATGAAGAAAACAAATACGTTTAATCAGCATCCATCCAACATATAAGTACAAGAGAAAAAAAATCTTGTGTTGTTTTCTCACATGTGCTAACATGCCACTTACCCTGCCTTTGCAACACTGATGGTTTGTTGCTCCATTGCCTCGTGGATACTGGTTCTGTCATGTTCTTTGATGCTATTGAACTCGTCAATGCAACAGAGGCCTCCATCTGCAAGCACCAGTGCTCCAGCTTCCAAATTCCACTCCCCAAATTCCTTCACAGCAGTCACTGTCAAACCTGAAGAATCAAATACTTCAGTCAGTCTCTTCCTTAAAATGCAAGAGTAAACTTTAGTGAAAGAAAGGGACCCAGCACAGTGGCTTGAGCCATGGACAGAGGGCAAACCAGCAGGAAAGCTCCATCATCTACTTCTACCACGTAACTTAACTCACTTTACAGCTACCAGCAAGCAATCCCACTAGTGCTGAGGTAGGTTAGCCTGGAGCTGTGGAGCAGATTCTGTTATGCTTCCCATGCTTGGATTGTGACTTGTTTTAGAACTTGGTTAAATGAACAAAAGGGATTAGGATATGAATACTAGTTCTGGCAGATCATACTGAAAATTGGGGCAAAGGCAATAATTGCAAAATTATGGAACGGACCCATTCAGGTCTTCTTCCACATCAGCTACTAAAACGGACAAAAATTTTGGAGCTTCAAATCAAAGCTTGAAAAAAAATAAAAGGAAATTAAATTTCTTTATGAGTTTTTTGTTTCCTCTAAGCAAAAATGAAAATCGAAAGATGACCAAGGATGAAATGAGGGAAGAAATAAAAAAATAAAATTTTCCAGTAAATCTACACATGATGCAACAGTGGGTGGATAGCCAGTCAAAACCCCTGCATAACTGTGGAAACGGCCACTCATTAGCCAGTATGTGCCGCTCCCTCCAATCCCTCTATTCCCTAGTTCCCTGCTTCTTCTCTATCTTTAGCCCTTCTTTTCCATTCCAGTGCTCAAAATATCCTAGTAGTTGACAAGCTGCAACCAGCCTAAAATCTCCTGGAATTCTATGGCAAAACCTGCACAAGAATCCCCCCTGCCTCACCATTTGGCTCAGGGCTGCAAAGACCTTCTCATCGCTGTGCAGCCCACCACAGTAGCTATTTGTTTGCAAATGACCAGCAAAAAGTTACTGGAATTAAATGCTTCCTGATAACATAATATGTACTTCAACTTGTAGTAAGGAATCTGCTCCACCATGTCCAATCTTTCTTGGTTTTCCTGGACTATGTGCCAAACAACGTGGGCAATCAATCACACAGCAGAATTACAGAAACACAGAGTACTAGGCAGTACTAGAGCCTGGCCCCGCATTTATTTCTGAATATTCTGTGGAGGGGGTACACAACCTGCACCCCTGGAGCCACGGGCACTTTCTGCTCTCCCCCCGAGCCATGAGGGACGTCACTGGCACTGCAGTGCTGCGTAACCCTGCTCCGCGCTGTCCCCTGTGCACGGCAGCCATGAGATGGCCTCTGCTGCGGGCTCCTGCCGCCACACAAGATGGCTTCCCCAGCTGCACACAGGGCCCTCTCACTGGCAGTGCTGCTGTGCAGGCAAAATGTCCTGTCTCGTAGCGCTTCAGGGTACCTGAGCCTTCTACAAATAGAGGAAGGGGATAGCTTCCTGACAGCACGGCCTGTGACAGGCGCGCTTGGTTCCTGCACAGCCCCTCTTGGGTGGCCTCTCCAGCAGCAGCAGCGCTCGGGGCCGTGCAGACAGCCCGTCCCGCCCGGCGCACCCAGCACCCCACCAGCAAAGCCCGCTGTGCTCAGGGGCTCCCCAGCCAGCAAGGTGCTGTATCCTGGCATGGATATCCCTGGCCATTGGCCAAAGGTCACTGCCTCATGAGCTGGCACCACTGCCCAGCCCCACTGTCCTGAGCTGGGGGTGCTCCTAGCACCCGAGACCCACCAGCACCCAGCACAATCAGCACAGAAACAGGAAGATAAAAACCCACCAAACAAAGCATAACAAAAACCTAAAGAGCTGAAATGACCCCAAACTGAAAGTGTCCCTCCGCACATGGCGGAGCCCCACAGGCAAGATGGTTTAGTCTGTAAGTGAATCACTGCTTTCATTCTTCTTAGGGGATGCTGAAAACTTACTGCACCTTCCCACTTGATTACACTAATTCTGTGCATTCTGACAGCAAAAGTGCTTGCTCTGGGAGGTATTGGGAACAATTTCATCATGAATGCTGGACTGAGAGTAGTTTTTTACTCTTCCCAAGCAGCCAATGTTGCAGTTGCTGTTTATACAATACTGCACAAGCTTAGCATATAAAAAAACCACTTAGGATTCTTTTAAACACTTCCGAATCTTCCCTTTTATAAATAAGGTTAAATACAACTTTAAAAAGAGCTCTAGTTGCAAGCAGTTTTTTGTCTTGTTGAGATACAGTGCTTCTTTAACTTTTTGCCTAAAGTGGATGGACAAAAGATTATGTTTTGTCCCTGTTCTACCCATGGTTCTAATTTAGTATGATATTTTGCCCTACTATTCTTCCAGCCTCAATTTTCAGCTTAGGGCACTTTCCAAGCTGGATATGGTCTTACATTGTTTACAACTTGCAGAGGATGAACATTTTGAAAGGAAATTAATTTCTTCTTCAGCTCATATGGTTCACAGCTTTAAATATAATACACTTACACAAGAAGCATTTTCTATAGATGAATCTAAACCTTATCAATTTTAATAAAAGTTATTGCGGTAGGCAGGGTAAACACAGTCCCATAAACTATATGCAAGCAATTTAAATAAAATCGCGTCTTAGGACTTAATTTTTTCTTTTAAATAAAATCATTGCAAGGCAACAGCTTTCGAACTAAGGTAGAGTCCCTCTTGGTCATGACTGGAGATCTGATTAGCTGCGTGGTAATATCTTTCCTCCTGATTTTCCCCTTGCCTGGATTTTAATGCACACAGAAGAAAGGAGGAAAAAAAAAAACAAAAGAAAAAGAAAAAAAGAAGAGGTAGAAGAAGAAAAGAGATAAGCTGTCAGTACTTTTCCGGGAAATCAGAGCAGCAGATGTCCCGCGCCTCCCTCAACCGCACCCGGATCATCTCCCGCCCCGGCCCCGCCCCCGGCCCCGCCCCCGGCCCGTTGGCGGTTGCTGGCGGCCGTTGCCGGCGCGCGCCGGGCGGGGGCGCTGCGGCGGGGGCGGCGCGGGGCGGGCGCGCGCGGAGGCCGCTCTGGCCGGCGCTCGGTGCCCGCCGTGCCCGCGGAGGGAGGGCCCTCGCCCGGCGAGTGGCCAATCCGGGCGGGCGCTGGCGGCGAGCAGGGGCAGAATGGGCTGTTAGTTGAGCGAAATAGGGAAAGCGGCGAACAGTGTGGAGCGTTCCCGGTGTAAATAAAAGGGGGGGCGAAAAAAAAAAAAAAAAAGTTTGTGGAAGTCGCCGCCCTGCAGCCTCGCTCGGGCAGTGGCGCGGGGGCTTGTGCGGTGCGGGAGCCCGACACGGAGGACTTTAGTGCGCGGCGTTAAGACGCTCTGCCTATTGTTTGTGTTTTTTTCCAAAATATGGCAAAGGTTCAGGTGAACAATGTAGTGGTGTTGGATAATCCTTCTCCTTTCTACAATCCTTTCCAGTTCGAAATCACATTCGAGTGCATAGAGGACCTGTCTGAAGGTGAGTAGAATTTTTCTCTCCGATACGGATTTTGCAACCCTGGGCTCTGAGCTCGGGGCGTTTAAGGCTTAAACTTTGCACAGGCCTGCGCCTACAATTTAACAGTCTCTCCACCTCGGCCGCATCGCCGTGCCGAGCCGAGGGGATGTGCCGGCCGGGCGAGGGGATGTGCCGCTCCCGCCGAGCTTGGCGCTGGGGAAAGTTGGCGGTGTCCGCCCGCTCTGGGCGCCGAGCCGGGCCCGCCGCCTCTCCTCGCCATCGGTGAGGCGGCGAGCTGCCTCAAGTTGCGAGGAACTTGTTAGAGTGGAGGTAGCCATGTTGCCAGCTTTGTGTGTGCGTGGGGGGAGCGAGCGGGAGACAGGAGGGTTGAACCGGGCTCGGCGACCGCGCATCCCCGCGGGCACACGGGATGCTGCGTGTTTAGCCCCGGCGGTACTCGATACGCGGAAAACGCTCCGCGGGGATGCGTTTCGATGGCCTCGTGCTCCATTTTAATTAAAAAAAAAAAAAAAATTAAAATCACGGTGGGAGGTAGGGGCGGGCTGACTGGCTGGCCCCGCATGCCGGCAGCAGTCAGCCGCGGGCCGCGGTAGGTGCGCGGTGTCGGGGGCACGGCTCGGAGGGGAGCGCTGACAGCGGGAGCCCCCGCCGGGGGGGAGGGGGCCGCCCGCCTGCCACTATTTTTGGAAGTCACTCGAAAGTTACCGGCAGCCGCCAGCGGGTGGGGGATGGCCCCGACCTTGCTGCCTCACGGGGACCCCTGTCCTGAACGGGGGCCGCCTTCGCGCTCCCGCCTTCCCCCGAGTCGGGCGGGCAGCGAGCCGCCCTCGCCCCGGCCGCGCTCCGCAGCGCCGCCCCCCGGGCGGCCGCGGGACGCGCCCCGAGAGGCCGCGCGTCGCCCCGCGGGCGGGAGTTTCGAACGGCTCGGGGCGAGGGAGGGAATGCGGGGCGCTCGCGCCAGCCGGCGGGCTGCAGCCCCGAGAGCAGGAGGAGGCCGCCCAGCCGGGCTGCCTGTGAGCGGGAGAGGACGCTGCCTGGCCGCCGCTCGGCGGAGCCCAGCGCCGCCTGCTCGCTAGAGAGCCCCGCGGGCGGAGGGACGAGGGCAGGGCTGAGGAAAGGAGAGTTGCGTGCTGTCCTGGCTAAGGTGCCCTGGCAGGCTCGCTATCGCTGCGGTTTAACTCGCTTCACCCCGCCTGCCTCTGCAGCAGCGCGTACTCGTGCGTGTCGGCGGGATGGTGACAGCGCGGGGAGGGAGGGACGGCCGCCGTGGCGGGAACTTCAGAGGAAGTCTCGCCTGAGCCAGGGTTTCCAATAGGCCTCCGCAGCCTGTCTCATGCCTTCTTGCAACTGACCGACGCAGCAGCTGGAGCTGTGCTCCATACCCCGCCACGTTGCTGGCTGGATCTCTCCGGTCAGCCTGCCTCATCAGAGGTGCAGCATCGGACCCCCTCCGTGGCAACTGCTGTGGCAGTGCCCGTCACAGGGGCTCTGTGCAATATGTTAGAGTTTTCCTTCCAGTTGTGCACGGCTGTATGTGATGTGCTCCTCACACTCGGTATTTATGTTAATCTGGACAGTCGTAATGAGAAGAATTATAGATGGTCCAATGCAAAATTCTCAGCTCCTTTTCCCCACCAGCATGCAAGTTAGACTATAGGATAAATTAGGGATGAGTGCTGCTGTCTTCCACATTTAAAAATAAGATTAAACACAGCCATTGTATACTTGTTGAAAAGTCATTGCCTTAGCTTTCCTATGCTAATGCGTCTGTTTACTGTGCTGTTTTCAGCCTGTCCTCTGCAACACTGATCCTAAAATTAAATCCATTAACTCCAGCCCGCTCTTTCTCAAAGTTGTTGTTCTGTATCAACATACTTAAATAACATTTAAAAATTTTTTTAAAAGGTCTAGTTTTAGTACAAAATGCTATGAGTTGTTTAGAGTAAGTTTTACACTGTTCTAGAATAATGGCACAGGATAGTGTGACAGTCTTAAGCAGTTTAGCCTAAAAGTCCTCATTTCTTGTAAGTAGTAATTTGTCCTCAGACGCAGAAAAGAAAGTTCCTTAATTATCCTGGATGAATACCCTACAATACCTGCAACAGCTTCATGCTTAAAAGGTATATAAAACCTCTGATACAGTACCTGGGAAACTGTGCTGTGTTGTACAGAGGAGTAAAATCCCTTCTCAAGCTCTGTTTATTATGATAGTTAAACCTGCAAAACCTGAACTAATGGGAAACAAAATAAGCAAGAAGAATTCACTAATGAGGAAAGAGAGTTGCAATCTTAAAGCAGTCAAGTTCTGTTCCAAGTGCTAATTTTTTTTTTTATGCTTAAATTCCATTCCTGCATCCAGAAAGCATGAAGCAGACCTTTGGATTTTGCCGGGTGTGCTAATCAAGTTAATGTAATAGTTCACAGGTTTGTGCTTTTGCAAAGGCAATCAAGGCGTTGTTCACAAGGGTGGGGGGGGGAAGAAATACACCATGTAAGTTTTTAAGGTACAGTTCTGAAACAACAGCTTAATTAAGAAGTGTTAGAGTTTTTTGTCAGTGGTCTTTTTTTTCCTTCTTGTTTTAGTAACCCCAAAATCTGTCTTACAGGATTAGTTTCATATGTGTGAATAATACTGGTTTTTTAATCAAAAAGGGAAGGTGAAAAGCTGACCCAGGAAGAGCTAATTTGGGCTGATTTGCAGTTTCAACTTTAAAACATCTGTGGGGAAGAGGCTGACTTAGAAAAAAATGAATTGTAATAAATATTGGGGCTTAGTGCATGACTTGAGGAAGCAAAATGCTACACTGATTTTTTTTTTTTGGGTTTTTTTGGTTTTTTTTTTTTTTTTTTGCCTATAATTCAATTTCAAGATGTAGATAAGATGCAAGCATCACTGTCCTTAAGAATATGGTCATGTCATGCTATCATAATTTTACGTACTTCCCAGGTAACACAAGTGACATATGAAGGAATGGGGGCATACAGTTAGTGTGTCTGGAGCTTACTCAGTGGTAAGCTCAATTAACTCAATTAACTACTTTCCATGATCTGTGTAATTTAAGCTGTGAAGTGTGTATGTGGAAGGTGGGAATTTTGGTTTTGGGAGTCAGTATTCAAGGATGTGATGATTTATAGGCATCATCCCTCTGCTGCTGCCATTCTGACAGGCTTTGAGAAGGTGCTCAACACAGCTCCCAGTTAGTAAAAGGGCCCTGTTTCTCTGTATAAATTTTGAAAATTAACGTCACTGTGAAAATAGAGGGATTCCTGTGATACAACTGACTAGAGAGAGAAAGTGGGATGATCTGGTTCATGAGGACAGGGTCATGCATCACTAAATTTTTCTGATGAAGACAGGTCCTTGTTGTTTTAGGCTTGTTGCCAAAGAAGTAGTTTTAGGCTATACAAAACTGTAGATGGGCAAGAGTGGAAGACCCCCTAACTGTAATGATAAGTAATGTTTGGTTTTTTTTCTTTTTTATGTAGATTTGGAATGGAAAATAATTTATGTGGGTTCAGCTGAAAGTGAAGAGTATGATCAGGTGTTAGACTCTGTTTTAGTTGGACCTGTTCCTGCAGGCAGACACATGTTTGTATTTCAGGTAAGTTTGATTTAACCCTTTCTAAAAGTTGTGCTAATTTATTTAGGGATAACTGTATCATACTAAGAGGCGCTTGAAAAATATTGGTTAAAAAAAAAATGCAGTGAGCTCCTCCTTTAAACTGTGTTCTTGAGCTTGTACTTCTTGCCCCTGATACTTCTTGGTTATATTTTTTATCTGTGGTATCAATAATAACTGATAAAAGTACAGTTCCCATAGCTACTGATAATTTTAACCAGTCTGGTTCATAATCAGCAGTGCCAGTTGCCTGGTTTACACCAGTACTATCAGGCTCACCTCTTCTGCTGCTGGTGGCAGTTTCAGACTATCAGGAGCACTAGGTTAATGTAGACAACACCTTCAGAGGATCAGGCCAACAAACTAATTGTAAAATTAGTTCTTCTCAGCCAGAATAATCAAGAAGCTTGTTTCTGTTTGGCAGAACACACGGTCAACTGTGATGTTTGGCTAAGCATGCTAAATCATAACAAAATACAGTGATTTCCAAAATAAAGATAGAAATTCAGTGTTAAATGGGAGGTATTTGAGACACAAGTGTGTAGATTAAGACTGTGCAAAAAAGTCTGAAATATGTGACAGTCCTATAAAATACTGCTGTTAAAGCCAAAAGCTAATGAGGAATAACAAAGGAAAAGAAAACAGTGAAAGAACAACACTAAGATGACTTACTGGCCTAAACTTGTTTCTGTTTTAACTCAGTGAGAAGCAGGGGGGAAAACCTGAAGTGGACTCGCCCAAATTCTTACAGAAGCTTTCTTTTGTTTGGGATAACTTCTTTTGTGGTGGTGGGGTGTTTTTGTTTTTTTTTTTTTTTTTTTTTTTTTTTTTTAATTCAAAACTATAATTTTTATTAAAACTAACACATTTTCTCTATGAAATACTAGATTTTTTTTTTGTAAACTAACAGCAAAATCCATTGGATAAAAAATAAGATAGAAACTGAGAATGTCTTATTGTATAAGAACTCTATTTTCCCAAATACTATAAATGCACTTAACTAATGGCAAAGGCATGCTGAAGTATGAGCATTAAAGAACCCCAAAGTTCTGGTTAAGTGCTGACTCCTGTATTTGTCATGGTTACTGTAACTGGTTTAAAATAATATCAACATTTGTGAGGCAATCCTGATTAATCCTCTAAGTTCCAAGAAAGGTAGTTTATCTGGCATTTTGGGGGGTGTTTGTTTACTCTGGACCTTTTTGTTTTGGTTTTTTCCTTAAAGAATGGGCTTAAGGAATAGGATTAGACTGAAGGTTGCAGCATTTATCAACCACATACATGAAAATCAGTGTTGAAATGTTTCTGTTTGGTTTTGGAGACAGGCCTAATTTTTCTACGCTATGAATTAAGCAGATGTGTAACAAATGCATCATTTATTAACAATTTTTCCATTATCAAGCCATTGTAGCTTAGGGCATAAATTGGTCAGAAATAGGTGATCCTCTATTGCTCTCAGAGGGGTTACCTTGTGTTTGTATAGTGGAAAATTAGCTGGCATTTACATTTCTAATTTGAAGATGCACTGTTCTCAGTCAAAGGTCCAAATATTCCTTGTTGATGGTGATGGGAAGGAGCAAGAAGCAGGTGCCTAAAAAAGGCACATTTTGGCTGTATGACTAGGCAGGTCAAATTAAATTGACTGGTCTTGCAGTTTCTGTAGAATGGACTCAGCAATTGTATCTTGGTTATAAATCACACTACAGCTAAATTAGGAGGAAATGTGTAGAGATTTTGCTTAGATTGGAGTAGGTCCTATAAGAGATTCCACCTGTTAAAATACACTTTTTATTTCTTATGCAAGTATGGTTGAGTCTGAGTATATTACGTGCCGAAGGCTCTGGATTTCAGGTGAGGGTAGAATTTAGCACATGTGTACACAGGGGACCACCAAAACCCAAAGTGCTGCAAGAAGCCTTTGCTGATGACTGAAGCAATCTTATTCACCAAGCTGAAGCAGCCTGGGATACTGAGAAAACAAGCAAGGGAAGGCAGGAATGGGGCAAAGCACAGAACTGCAGAAGGCATGTGACACAAAGAAAAGAGATTGTGTGTGTGGAATACGATAGGGAAAGGACCTTTGCAGGTATAAAATTTTCAGATAATCTGTTGTAGCTCTTTCTAGATAGGAAAATGGCTGAAATAGCAACTAAAATGGAGTACCACACAGATTACCAAGGATGATAAAAATACCTTAGATGAAAAAAAGATATGAATCAGGTTGGGAATTCAGCCTTACAGAAAGATGGACAATTATTGTGCTTTTCAGACTTACAAAAGCAGCTCTTTGTTTTAAAACCCCAAAACATTACCTTTAAAAGGGTTTCAATAGTAAAGGCCCACAGCTCAGCCTATTTGTTTCTAAATCCCAAGATATACATAGCGAAACCTGATTCCTTCTTGATTCTCTTGGGAATTTGTAATAAAATCACAGAAACTTCTTTTTGAGCATATAAGTGCATAAATAATTTACTATCCTTAAGTGCGCATATAACCTTTGCTACCTACTCTGCAGCAATAGCTATGAGAATAAATATCATGTGGAAAAGCAAGATAATTCAAGGCAACATAAGGACTGATTTAATAAAATTCTTAAGTAATTTATAGCATAAGAATGGCATGTTAAGACAGTGATTTTTATGCAAAAATTAATCTACTGCCTCTGCCCACCAAAATATCTGTTTGCAGATAATCTGCTTATTTATCATTTGGTCATACCAAGCTCTTATTTTTTTTCTGCCATCTGTGTATGATCTTTGGTTCCTGAGTAATTAAGAGGTTGACAAAACCAGGAAGTTGAAAATTTGAGAAAACTGTTTTAAATAGTCTTCAGCGTCTTTTTCATGCAGCAAAACAATGCTTGAGAGATAAGTAGGATTAGAACAGAGTATTTATTGCCTTGGGTTCAGAACTGTGTCATAGGATATTACAAGACCGAAAATGACAGTGGGAACCTGGAAGACTTAAGATCCTACATTAGAATGTGAATTGAGTTTAATGGGGAGTTAAATGGAATATAGTTCTTCTGTTGCCCATTACTGTGGAATTTAAAGTGATCAGATAGTTCTGGGCACTGTTAGAACAAGAACTACTGAATTAAAGTAATTATTTAATCTGTATTGGCAGTTCTTGTGATTTCCTCTAGCTTCTGCATTTTTTCTGTTTCTTGGCCATCTTTTCCATTCCCCTATGCTAGTTGTAAAGCTATTCAGTCATTTTCTATTTCCTTCATGGCTGGAGTGGAGGAAGATGAGTTCTACCTGATTTCCTGATTTCTTCTCCTCCCTTGGGTGTATTTCTACCTGAGAGGTCTGACTCATCTAATTCTTCTGTTAAGAGCCTACAGCTTCTCTCAAAAAGCTAGACTAGTTTGAAGGCTTAGAATTGACGTGGCAAAGAGTAGATGCCAATGTGGCATGAGCAGCAGCTCCCAAATTTCACCATGCTGAAGCATATAAATACTACAGAAAAGCAGGAATGAGAGGACAACAGGAATTAATTCATTCATCCTCTGTCTTTAGGCGAGGTTTGTTACACCCAAACCATCTGAACACACATTACTAATACCAACTTGCTCACTTGTTCACTTAACACCAACATGGGTGTTCACTGTTGACTTCAGATCTTTGTGTGGAATTGTAAATATTAAGCTGTTTTAGTATGCCTGAATTGCTGTTACTTTAAATCCTGCAGCAGAATCAGGCATCACATTTTATCAATAGATGTGGTAGTTAGGAGGCATTTTAAGGGACTGATGTGAGCCACATTTTATGAGGCAAATTTTATTGATAAGTAACTGCAGAGCCATGGTAAGTAAGGAATTGAGGAAGATTCTATCCATTGCATATTAATTAGGTTTGCATACTGGTAGAAGGTGTCGTGGAGAGATGATGCAGTTAACTGCATAAATTTTAATGAACATAGGTATTAGGAATGAAGCCAGAGAAAGTACTTCATTCCTTCCCTAGAAATCTGTGGAACAGCTCAAAGCTTACCATAGCCCATCCCTTTTCTTGCTGAAATATAATTTGCAGTCTGTAGTTTTAAGGATGTAGTCTCGTTAAGAGCACACATACAGACCAATTCAACCTTGAGGGTGTATGAGAAAATAATCTTACTCTACTAAATTACCAAGATGGGCTGGAGAACTGTGGTACTGTAGAACTGGAATGATGTTGGTACCCCTGTCTGAACAATGGTTCAGCTGATCTTATATTTAAAAGGAGTTTTGGATCAAACCTGGCCAATCGCCCATGAGAAATGTCAGCAAACAATTTTACTGTATTCCAATTCTGTTGTTAGAGGATGGTGTTCTAAATCTAGGGTTGATGTTGTGAAAGCAGTATATTTTCTGGTTAACTTGAACAATTTTAAATATAGTCACTACTTAGCTGCTGAAAAACACTACTTGAGATTCCCCTGCTAGGTAGGCACGTGCTATCAATTTTAATTTATCTTTCTCTGTCACATTTAGGCTGATGCACCTAACCCAGGGCTTATTCCAGATGCAGATGCAGTAGGTGTAACAGTTGTGCTAATTACATGCACTTACCGAGGTCAAGAATTTATTAGAGTCGGCTACTATGTAAACAATGAATACACTGAAACAGAACTGAGAGAGAATCCACCAGTAAAGCCAGATTTTTCTAAGGTAAGGCATGTTTTGTTTTAGTCATGTATCAGAGGTATGCCTATAAAAAGAGGTTTTTCAGAAACAAACTGAAACCCCAAGTGATTTCATAAAGTGCATGGAATGAGGCATCAAATAACAGAAAATACTTGGGGGGACAGACTATAAGTGCCATGTACTTGGCATAAATTTAGGTAATACTGAGAAACCATCAAAAAATTTCCACCATCCTGAAGACTTGGCTGTACTTTCACACTAACTGTGAAATAAACCATTGGATTTATTCCCACCTGCCCCACTGTTTATAAAATGGCTCTGTTCTTCAGAAAAACAGAATAATGTTTTTTTCTAGGCCCATCAACCTGGAACTAAGTTGTAGATATTCATTTACTACAGTTGTTACTCAATTGTTCTAGTGTCAGAGCTACAGTTTCTGCAAAACTTAACAAACTGAGGAATAAATCAGGTGTAAAATGAGAGAACATGGGTAGCCTGGTTGGATGTTTCTCTGATAAATGTCTAATTTGGCAAAGGAAGTATACAGATAAAGTTATAAAACATATATCCTTTTTGGTAATAATTAAACCAGGACTAGAATTAAAAGATGAAATGAAATAGTATGTTTTTCTGTGCTTAACTTTATTTTCAGTGATGAGATACTAAAAAAAAGACTGTAAATGACAGTAAAGTTTGAGGATTCTTAAACTTTTTAGATATGTTCCTTTATTCTTTATTTCTTTCATTTAAAACATAACTTATTTGTTATGTTGGTTGTCAATGCCAAAATGGCGACTCCCATTAAGCACTTGAATTTAGAATGCCTTGAACTACTTCTCTTCATTCTCTGTTAATATAAAAAGCTAGCTTTGCTGCTATGGAAGAGAACAGCAAAAGCAATCATAGGCTTGTATAGAGTCCTTAATGTGACTTAGGGACAAAATGGAAATGCACAAGTAGAAGGTTATTAAAGTGATTGATTAATTATTGGGTAATGAGCTCTACTAGGTTCTAAAAAATAAATGGTCTTTTTAGTTTGCATAAGGGGTCAGGAAATACTTAATGAGAGTATGCTTTCTTGGAGAATAAAATGTAACCTTTCCTGTGATCATTCTTAAATATCATAGTGAGTGTCCACTGGCTCTAAGTTGCCATCCTCCAGGCAAGTATATATAAACTTTCGACCCTTTTCAAAATAAGGAGAAAATCAGCTTTTTTTTTTTTTTTCCCTGCATACATAAACAAATGCAACATGTTTTCAAAAGAAAATGAAGGCCAGCCATGAGAATAAGATAAATGACTAATCATGTCCACTGCCACAGTGTTAGTATCTTCCAAATAAAAATGTTTTTATTTTAGAACTTTAGTTGCTAAATCCTCTTAGTGGAATCAGTCTAACATTTGGTAGTTTAAGAATAAGGTTATACTTTTAAATGAAGATGAGAAATTGATGGAATTGATAGGTATTGCAAATACCATAAAGCTGATGCAAAATTTGATGAAGTCCTGTGGTTTGCAAAATCCTTGTGGGGGTAGAAGTTATTTGCTTTACTAAAAGATAGATAAAATAATCAACACTTGCACTTCACTTGTGTATCTCTTTCACAGCCTTGACCGTGCAGAACAGTTAAAATACTCTTGAGAAAGTGGTTATTTTGCTGAGGAGAATATTAGGGAAAGTTAATAAGTGGTGTACTGTAAGCACATTTCTGATCCATAGGTAGCAGCTATAGATCTACAGTGATGCGAATTCCCTTTTTAAACAAATTGTTTTACGCAAACAAGGCTACAGGGACTAAAAATAAAAAAATCTATATGTATATGAAGTCCAGTTTTAGATGTACACATTACAATCCATGTATTTTCTTCTTTCACAGCTTCAAAGGAATATTTTGGCATCTAATCCCAGAGTCACAAGATTCCACATTAATTGGGAGGACAACACTGAAAAACTGGAAGATGCAGAGAGCAGTAACCCAAATCTACAGTCTTTGCTTTCTACAGATGCATTACCTTCAGCATCAAAGGGGTGGTCAACATCAGAAAATTCACTAAATGTCATGTTAGAATCTCATATGGACTGCATGTGACTAACCACCATCCTTTTGGTACTGTATATGTGTTAAACTGTAAAAACAACCAGAACTATTTCCCTCAAATTCCATAAGTACATAGTTGAAGCAATGTGAAGAACTTGTTTTAAAACATCCTGTAGAGAAAGTTTATAAAAAAAAAACAAAAACAAACAAAAAAAACCAACCAACACACAAACAGTATTTGAGCAGATTGTGAAATATAAATACAACTATTTTTAAGTAATTGCTTTTCTTTTCTAATGTGTTATTCTATGTGGTCTAAACCAAACCTGATTAAAGTGTATGTATTCTCTCCCCTCCCCCTTTACTTTGTAAGCACTATTAAAAGCTAAAAAAAAGTTTAAAAGCTAAAACATTCAGGCAAAATGAAGGAATAATGCCATGTCCTCATCTCTGCTATCCAGATTGCCAAATATAAAGTGCCCTTTAATAGCATCTTAAGAACAAAACTGTCATTAGATGAAGTGCAGAGAAAGAAAATATCTCTTAATAACAAAGTCCAAAAATGTCCTTTTGCTCTGAAAGCAGACAGCACA
Organism: Vidua macroura; assembly: GCF_024509145.1. NCBI lineage: Eukaryota > Metazoa > Chordata > Aves > Passeriformes > Viduidae > Vidua > Vidua macroura. The sequence continues at coordinate 65,760,289 of NC_071573.1, read as the reverse complement.
GTATAATTTTAGGTGCAAGCTTCTTTTCCTTTCAAGGCACATACTTGTTACTTAAAGCCTGCAATTTGAGATTTACCATCTGCTATCTTGGATTTTAGGATTTTTTTTTAAATCTCCTGCTGCTGCTGTTTAGTCAAACTGTAGTTTTGTTCAGGACAGTGTTTCTCATGGACTGGGCTGGGTACCTTGGGTACCTCGGGACAGAACCCTTTTTCAGCCACCCTAATAGCATACACAAGTGGTTGGAAGGATGCAAGCAGTTACTGGAAGATTCTAAGTCTCAAAAGCAATAGTGTAAATATCCCAAATAAGTTCTTCTGCAAGACTATTATGGATCAGTAATGGTTAGTATGTTTATTTTCAGGCATGCTTTTTCAGTAGTAGTAGGAGTTTGGGTGTTTTCTTTCATTTTTTTGAAACACCAGGAGTTTTAAACTTCTCTGTTTTCTCTCTGGCCTTTAAAGCAATCCTATTTACTGGTATAAGCTCTGTTGTGGCAGGCATGACACAATGAAGAATACATTACTTATCCTGACGCCCTTGCAGTGAGACATCCTTATTACCTGAGGCATCCTTGAAGATAAAAGGAACTAAGCAGTAACCTTTCAAGACTTAAACCATTATTATGACACTTAAGAATTTAGTTATTCCTTCCAATCCTCATTAGCCTTATTTATATTTACTGTGCCTGTATGTGCATTTAAATGCAATCTGTCATGCCAGATTACAGGAATATAGTTCTATTTACTAGTCACTGCCCAAATATGAACCCTTGTATGTTCTGGGCCCTTCAAAAAAAGATAGACTGATGATGATTGACAGTGTAGCTCTTAATAAATAGAGAATGCTTTCTGTTCTCTTTCTGCATTCTCTAATGGGGATGAAGATGTCCCAGACAGTGCTTCTGTCTTTCCCACATCATTAGTGAAGTTGTCTGCATTTCAAATGTGTGGTTTTGAAACTGGAAAGGAATGACCCAATCTCAATATTTTTCTTGTATGGAAACTCAGCAGTACTCATCTAGGGTAGATAAATGAATTAATGAAATCCATTAATCTTTGCAGGCCTAGTTCTAGTATGTGCTCTTAACAGTCTCTCTCTAAAAGTGATCTTTATCTCTTTAAAAGTGATAACCAGAAATCTAAAGATGTTAACACTCATTGGTAGGACAGAACACAAAGAACTGGTTCCCTGAAGTAGCAGTTACTTCACTTGAGGGCTGAAATTCTGTGAACCTTATCTTTGATTTTCAATTATATTGCAACTTTTAGGTCTGCAGTGACATTCTGAGATTTTTCATGCACTTTATGTTCTATTTATAAGTCTGTTTAGGATATCTCATAAATGTAAGCATGTAAATAACTTAGTTATCTGCTGAAGGACTGACAGCAATTGTGAAGTCTACTTCAAATTAAGGCTACATTAGTAGTATCTCAAACTCTTGCCTTTTTTGAATATTCAAATGAAAACATGATCCAAGTACAAGCTGTAACCAGAATCCATCCCACTGGTAGCATGAAGGCTTTTTAGAAGCATATGCCACAAAGTGATGAAAGCAAACCATTGTTGCTGCTACTGCAAAATCAACTACAAAATCTAGTCAGCAAGAGGATGTCACCCAGCAAGCCAATTAATTTAGAGGAATGGAAAAGTGAAGCTCTGTTGTCAGTCTAAAAAGTCTAAGAAGTCATCTGTGCTTGAGAACTTGGGTGCAATAAACTTCAGGCTTGACTGTGGCAGGATGCTGCAGTAGAGTTTGGCACCACCTTACCTTGTAAGACTCATGTGGCATGGATAGACATGACCCACCACTAGCAGGGAAAATAATGCTGTGCTTGGTGAAAATTGGTGACAAACAACCCTACCTCATGATCTTTAATAAATGGCATTTCTATGGTTTTTGAGAGGCTGGGTGCCTCAGGTCCTCACAACTTTGTCCAGATCTTAGCAATCCATACACCCTGCCTTCTGAGTATCGCATTTCCTGACAAAATCATGTTCCAGAGATACAGAACTTGAGGAACCAACTTCCAGTCCCCCAGAGACTTCAGGCAGTATCACAGCACAAACTTAGTGGTATTAAAAGATAGAATGCATGTAGGGCATCTGTAAAGACTTGTCCCTGATCTCTGAACATTTTAGAACAGCAGGTCTGTGCACGTGACACAGACAACCAGTGCTGACATCACAGCATTGCAGTTTCAAGGCTGAAGATGTATTCACTTTGCCACAAACCTTTACTTGCAGAGGCTACCAAGATGCAAAGGAATGCTACAGATTCTGCTGACAGGACTGGTGATGTATCTCACTGTGTTTTCATCTCAGGCAGACCACTAGAAGACTGTCATTCATTATTCGTGTACAAAGAAGTAATCAGATCAGACAAGGTAACATGGATGAAAAATGTGCGGTTTTCATGTCTAGCTTAAAAAAAAAAAATCAGCTTATAGTCACTGATTTATTCAGGCATCACCTTCAATCTGAATTACTATGACACTTCAATTTGAAGGAGGCAAAATGGTTCCAGCTCCATCAAAATGGAGACTAGTGAAATTTAATCTTTCTGGTGGCTCTACAAAGGTCCACTGAAAAAGCCAACCCTTACTACCAGTCTTCAACAATGAAGCTACTTGGAACTTTACTACAATAACCACCAGTAACTCTGGTGATCTGACAGTCCATTATTTTCTTTGGAGTGCCTCAGTTACTGGTTTTCTGGAAGTCAGCTCACACCGAAAGGTAGCCATTTGTAGCTAGATTGATTGTCCACTGACATCTGAAAATGCTGATTGGAAGGAAAAGGGAAAAAACTCAAACATGCTATGCACGTATACTCCTAGCAAATCCTCATTTATCAGAGACAGAAAAGGGCAAAGTTAACTTCTTAAATATTCTGGCTTCTGTCTGGACAGCTGCAGGTCTGTCACATATCTAACTACCCTACTCCTTATCCATCTGCAAGAGTACAGATGATCTAATTTATTTTGAGAGACACAGAAGTTTGGTCAGGAGATGATGGGTTAAATTGTTGCTGTGGTTGCTGGCTGGGGGGCTCTGCTAAGTGCCAGCCAGGAAGATGCAGCAAAACTGACAACTATGTGTAAGGGCTGGCAGTGTGTGTGGAACTCTTCTTCCTAGGCCCTTCCATTTCTGTTTCCAGTTATAGTTCTGCTTCTTAACAGGTACTTGGACTTGTAGTGTGTGATATGAGAGCAGTGCTGGAGAAGATGGATGGAAGGCTTTTTCCTTAATTTTCGGTTAGGCAAAAATGATACAAGGAAGAGCCAGCTAAAAGCACTAGGAAGCCTTTCTTAAAGGCAAACCCAAGGCTTCTACATGGAACTTAGGGGGTCATTTCAGGAGGAGATTGAGGGAGAATATATTTAAACATTTCCAGCTTTAGGTAATGCAGTTTTGGAAGCATGGCTGGGTACTCACTGTCCACGGCCCGAGGGGTATGACTGCAGGCAAGAGAAAGTCAGGGGAAAGAGGTCTGTGTGCTACACCAGATGCAAGAGACCACAGCAACATGTTACCCAGCAGCATTAAGAACTGGCTGAACTGAACTGGCAGAAACTTTTACAGAGTTCTTTGGTCTCCCTGCAAAACTCCCTTGGCCCCATGAGATAAGGAGGCCAACCTTTCAAAATAAAGGTATCCTCCAGTTTGTCCTGTCTCACTAGGAGGGTGGGGCAGACCTACACTTACACAAACTGGAAAGAAGGACAGGCTTCACAGTATGCTAAAGGAAATGCTGAAGATATCTGTTATTCACCCAAAAATCAACTGCTTGAAATGCCTGTCATTTCAACAGCAGGATGAAAAAGTCTGAATGAAGGCTGGCCTGGAGGTGTTAGAAGTATGTAAGACCTGAAACCTTCAACCAACCATGACAAGATACTGTTCCTGCAGTTATTTCCCATCCAAACTAACTATGGACCTTCATATATGAAGACGTTTGAAAAAAACAAAAATTTTGAAGACATGTATCTCTTGGGCTAAATAATCTCTGTCATGCAGGTAGTCAAGTTAAACTCTCTCAGGACATTTTGGAACAGCATTACTGAGAAGAAATTAAGGGAACTAAAGAAGAGATGGGACATTGTTACAGATGGGGCATGTATGACAGTATTTGATCACAGCTTCAAATTTCATTCCTTCAACAAGTTTAGTAGACTTCTACAGAGCTAAGGCCTTTCCAACTTGAGACCCAGATGTTGAAGGAATGCTCAAGAAAATATTTTCAGGTTACATACTGATAGAAAATACTTCAAGTTCATGCACAATTATAAGTATTCAGGAAAACAATCCCATGGTAGAAGTGATGATCTGAGAACAGTGATGACCTAAAGGCTGCATCTGTATCAATAACTTTATCAGGGACAGGGTATGAATCCATGGTGGAAAATGGTTTCCACTAATTTGGCTTATGTCAACTAGGAAAGGCACTGGGACAGTTTGGAGATCTACACAGAGGGAAAAATATCTCCAGTTTCAGAGTCTTGCATACCTCAGGATACTGACACCATGTACTCTATTTATAACCATGCTGGATGGCTCATGTCAGTGGCTTTGGATTGGTTTCTAATGGATCAGAAGAGAGACAGCTGTTAGCACCTGAAGCCTGCCTAGCAGGGGAAAGCTTACCATGAATGAAGAAAAGGGGTGGTTTCCCCTTGAGTTCCCTTCAATGAAAAGAAAGGAAATCAGTAGCAAACTGCTGTTGGCATGATATGGACAGTGTTAGACATGGCAAAATACCAGCAAAAATGAAGTACTTGCAAGGCTCTGCAGAGGCTCTAGAGGAGAGGCCATAAGGGTGCATGTCACACAGCCCAGAAAGGCATGTTATACAGAACTGGAGAGCTGGAGAAACAGCTGATAGTCTCCTAGATTTTTAGCCAAGCTGTTCTAAGTACACTTCACAAAATTCTTTAAGCAATCAATCTGCGGAGGGATGCAACACCAAACAAAATTTTCAGAAATGTGAACAGTCAAATATGCAGTAGCAAGCAGCAGAATGACTCTGGCCTACATGTCCATGAGCTCCAGACCTGCCAGCAGTTGGCATGCATTGGTTCCTGTTGCACACCATTTGATTGCAAATCTCAAGCTCAGAGGTAAATGAAGTATTTTCTTACTAGTGATTATCTCATCCAAATATACATAAGCAGCACTGTGCCTCTGGGGACTGCAAAACAGTTTATTTAACTCAGTAGTAAGGTGAGAACTCCCAGAGAGATCTGTTAAGCCTCCCTAAGTCTCTATCTTTATGGAAAACTGTGTATCAATTTCTAAAAATAAAAGGTAGCTGAATGACTCCCTGTGATTCTCAGATGAGAGACAAGTCAGGGAGAATGAACCGGGCCTGTAAAAAAACCTGTGTAAACAGGATGAAACAGTGGGACAGACAGTTCCCCCATCTTTCATTTACAGATCACAAAATCCTACAGTGGTCAAATAAATTTTTACCATGGAGTTGTTGTGTGGGGGCTGGTCTGCCTGCCAACTGTCATTAAAGAGATGTGGGAGGAACAAATCCCGGTTCCTCATATAAGTCCTAAACTTGTAGAGAATTTGCAGAAAAAAATTTCTGCTAAGTGTTTGCAAGAAAGGCAACTTAATTAAAAAAGTAAGCTCAGAAACTTATTCACTGAGTGGAGATAATGTTCTGATTTTTTCAAAACAGAGAATAAATTATCGGTCACTTCTAAGGGCTGTTTGCAGCAAGTGGGCAACTTGAGCCTGTGGGTGAGATAGAAAGATGAAGGTCTTCCAAACCTTCAGCAAGAAAGCAGGGTTTTCTCCTGGGTTGTACTTTCTGAATCAGGTAAAACAGTACAGACTTTGTTTAGAAAGTGCAGGGGAAGGCAGGAACCTGATTGAAAAAGCAGAGGCCCAACAGCAAATTAAGCTGCAGGAGGTAGGTCACTGTTTTCTGAAATTCTGCAAGCCAATTCCAGTCACGTTTGTATGGGTTAATGGACTGCAGCAGGCACATGATACTGCGGGGGCATAAAGTACCATAGTGGATCTCAGAGCATGTGATACCTAAGGTATACCAGGAAAGAAAGAGAATTTTGGCACAAGGAAAATGTTAATGACCTAATATGCTGTCCTGGTACAAATAAATACTTGTGCAGAAAACCAAGTAAAACTGGTATGACACAGTTCGGGATATAGGATTCTAATTCAGTGCTTGTTAAATAGCTTGTGTCCTAAAACAGAACCAGATGGGTAAAGGGCACAAGGTGTCAGTGTACACAGAATCTTACTAAAGGCACTTTTCTCTAAAAGAGGGACCCAGCTTTTAAGGAGTTATTCGGGGTTTACCCAATCTCAGGTGTGTCTTTTGGCCTATGTGGACTGTAATCCCAGAGCCAGCAAGTAAGTGCAATTCAGACTGCTTTTTATATACAGTAAAGAACTAGCTGAAAGTGAAACTTAGAGATTTAATATTCATACACTGGAGGGAAGAATGTGCATTAGGGCTGTCCTCTCATGGGAAAGCAGAAACTGGTAATTCAAAGTGTTCAATTATGACAAGGAAAGGAAAGCAGTTTAATAGCTCTCCAAACTAATTTGAAGCTTCTGCAAAGAGAGCAAGTTGACAAAAGTCAGTGTTAGTGAATCTGCTACAAGCAGATTCATAAGACACTCCTTGCACAGGAAATGCAAAGAAAATAGTAATTCGAACAACATCCAAACTCCTGGTCTAGAAATTAATACCTTGGTCCAGCAGTTCTAGCCATGGAAAGGTTCCCTGAAATTAAACTAGGTTAATAAGAATCCTTGCTAGGCACTCAAGTTTCATTTGTGATAATGGTCCTGAAGAATTCTAAAGTAGAAATTTGGTGCTGCTGTCAGATTTTGGAAAAAGGGACTGAGAGAGAAGATTTTTAAAAATAAGGAATACCTAAGTGAAATATGGATAATCTAAAGGCCCAAGACAATCCTTTAATGAGATGAATCTTTATCTCCACACATCATTAGTGCACATATGCCACTAATAAGTAAGCATATAAACTGCAATATTTATTTTCAGGGAAATGTCTTTGAACCTAGCTATCACGGCTGAGCTGGAAATCAGATCATATGGAAGGTGAAGCATGGGAGGGAGATGTGGTGAAGAAAGAAACAACAACATCAGAAACTGAGAGCAATGGACACAGGAAATCACTACTTAATAAAAATTGTCAAAGTCTGACTGAAATACATGGCAAAATTTCACTCCAGGTTGCTGTAAGTCCCCTAGCAAATCTGAAATTATCCAGACTGTTCTCAATTCTTAACACAGAACAAAAAGTGGAGAAAATATTATGCTAAGCCAAAATTTTCTCTCTGGCTTCTCTCCAGACCTATTTGTTAACAGTTTGAATGGAAAGTCAGAGGCATATGTGTTTCATAACAAGTTCCCTGCACACAGGAGTGTACAATGTTCAACATCATGGTCAACCTCCATGGCTACGGAAGACTCAGTATATACATAGCTGTGGAAGATTTATCCTCTGGTTCTCCCATGTACAAACAATGCTGTTACCCAGACATACAATGATAAGCAGCACTCTCTTGAGAAATATTCAAGCTACACATGCTAGCTGAGACACTGGAATTTGACCCTAATTATTTTGTGATTTTGAGCATACAAGTAGTATATATTCATTTGTTCAAATAAAGTTATTGGCAGAGGTAATCTGACCTTGTACATTGTCCCAGAAGAGTTTGCAAAGATGCCTGGCATTGAGAGCCAGCTGGGACATACCTAAATTTAACAAAAGGAAGAAAGAGAAAAAAAAAAGAAAAAAGAAGAAAAAAACTCACTTGCACTCTGAAACCTTTCTAAAACCATCTTCATAAGTAAGAAATAATTCCTCAACACGGGTAAATTTTCAGAAAGCAAACAGAAATCAAACTGGCACCCAGACAGAACACAGAACAAAAAAGAGGAGATTATCTGTTCAGGAGAAACCAAATGATGCTAGCTCATCACACAGTGTGAGCTCTGGAAAGATGTCATATTTGTCATAGCTGGGAAATGCTAAAAATACAGGTCCAGATCACTCTCTGCTAGCAAAGCACTGAGAAGTGTCTCTGGATGAGGCTTGTAAGGCTCCCTGCTAGAAGCTCATCACAGTCATTCATGGATACAGACAAAGGGGCAGGACTGCAGAGAGTCAGATAAGGCCTCACATGCTTCCACAGCAGTTCCCTGCTTCAACTGTGCTCATAACAACCTGAGCACATATGTCCACATAGGTAGAAGGCTTCTATACAAACGTACTTGAGTGAAGAGATAACCTGTTACAGCAGAAGCAGCACATACCTGCACTTGTAGATCCAATTCCTGCTGTAAGCACAGAGCGTGGCATAATCTTTACTGCATACTTGAGGAACTGAGATTTCCCTGTACCTGGGTCTCCAACCAACAGAAGATGTGATTCACCTTGGGGGAAAACAGTAATGTAGGACTAGATAGTTCATATGCAAACAAACATTGACACAAAATGCTCAGATTAAATAATATGTGTCATATTCACCTAAAATTTAGCACTATATATACATTAAAATATGTAATTCTGCACTATTTATTTGGTGTGATAAATACATTGTTTAATAAAGTCCTCTAGACACAAATATTTACAATTAAGTATTTGTGAAATGTTAGCAGGTATTTGACACACTTCCTGTAATGTAAGTTCTTAAATTTTAGAATGCTCATTTCTCAGACTCAGCTCATTTTTGAATATGAAACAGAAGGATACCAGGTTTTAGTTACCATTCCACTATTCAGTTATTTTAATTATTGCAAAATGGACTAATAAAATCAGCAGGCTGTTTTGCTCAATTAAGTCTTTGCCAACAGTTACACAACTTTGTATTTTCATAACAATGAAATTACAGAAGTAAATAATTCACCTGCTACAATCTCAGTAAAGTGCTCTAAAATTTTTTCACTGTTTTCTACAAAATCCAACTTCAATTCAAATATAAAGTCTATAATTTTATTTAGCTATTGGAGCATTAAGAAAATCCTGTATTTGTATACAGAGACATACTTTTTAAAATTATTATGACCTACACAGATTATGACCTGTGTACCACCTGACACGTGGCATATTTTCCATCTAATAACAACAGAAGGCGAATCAGCAGGCAGGTAACTTGGAGTTACAAGACTAAGTGAGATGTGGTGACAATCACAGATGGAAAAGTCTGGCATTAGGAAGTAAAATTAATCCTTTAATTTTTCCTTTTAACATACTATAGTGATCCACGTTAAGGAAACATTAAGATTTCATCCTTTGATGCCAAATACTGCTGGGAATATTCTACTAGAAATAAATGCAAAATGTCACTTATACAATAAAAAGTGAGATGTTTCAGATAAAACAGCTGCCTTTAATATTCTACTTAATGGAAACCTGAAAGTCTGCTTCTATTGGGTTTTATTTGGGAAAAATTAAAATAAAAAGAGGAAGTCTAGACACCCACTTTAACTTGTCTGAGATTTTGGAAGAATAGTCAAAATCGATTAAAACTTGTTCTCACTCAAGAAAATGGGATGATTATGCTTCCAAACTCTTACTGGTTTGATTTTGGAAGGGTGGGGGGAGATGTGGGTGAGGTCAGGGATGGGAATGACTGTTACAAATGATGTGATACTTTTAGAAACAATACAAACCTCTGGTTCGAGTTCCAGCAGCATCAGTCCTCTGCACACCACCAGCAAGCACCATGGCTACAGCCAACTTCACCAGGTACAATCCAAAAACTTGAGGACATAAGCTAGCCAAAATTTCATTCCTCCCTAAAACAGGAGCAAAAATGGCACAAAGTTAAACTTTGTTTCCCATGGACTCCCATGTACACTGACAAGTAATTTGGGCAAGAAGAGTAGGGTAGGCAGGAGATACTAATTTTTTTTTACTTTAAATGGGACCTAGAGCAGTTGTTTGACCCAAATTTCCTTCATGATAAGAAGTTAAGTATGTCACAATCATAAGCAACAAAGCCAATCCTACTGCAATATAAGGTATGAAATGCCATAATGCAAATTCTTTTGTTCCACATTTACAAATGTAGAAGCTATGAAACCTAGAAGTTTACAGATTTCAAAATATCCCCTTGAAAACTGGTGTGTTGTACATTTAAGAAAACTTCTAACACTTATTTTGCCTTAAACCTGTGCACACATAGTGTGCTCATTTTCTCACTGTTACCTTCCTTCTCCTTTGATCCTTCAGTGTCACAGCTCCCTCTCCTCCTCCCTACTATAGTCTCTTTCCAGCAGCAGAGTATTTCAATCTGCTCTGAAAATGCTGATGGTGTGGAAGATATGTAACAGGATTAATTTTGTCCTTTGAGATTCTGACACTACCAGCACATAAGGGGTCTCAGGTTATATGCCATGTATTACTTCCATTGCTAGGGAATAAAAGAGAGTGACCCATTTTGAGAGCTTAACTTCATGTTTTAAATTTAGATGCAAGTACATGGTACTGGCAAAATATAGGGACCTAATAGATGACTTAAGGTGTAGGTGATTCATTTGGAGGTCTTCTGAAGGAATTAACACATCTTGGTCCATCCAAAAGTGAAATTTTAAGAACATTGTTCAGCCATGCACTGCTCAAAATTTAACTCCACAGTTAGGAGTTCACATCATTAAGTGACTGACATAAAATGCTGTAGTAGCTATCATAATCTCTTGAAAAACAGTAGAGGTACACATACTTTCTGTGGCCTCAGACTCCTTAGTCCTATTTGATCTCTACCCTCAATTTCAACTCAAATTCAGACAAACAGACTGAAACAGATACCTTGGGCAGTCAGGGTCCTTCTAATTTCCACCTCAATTTTCTTGTAACCACTTCAAATTTATTTATTCAGAATGGGTAATATTAGATAAAATCATATTGCTCCCTGCAGGCTCCCAAAATTTGTCCTGAGACTGAAAGATTAAAAGGGACCTTCAAAGAAGATCCTGACTTACTTTCTGAACAGTTCTAACAAGAGTGATAAGAAATAGTCTCATTCCAAATAGCAGAAAGAAGAAATGTCATCATTCCAAACAGCAGGAAGCTAGCAATTAAATTGCTTTCCAGGACATGCAGTCTGAAGAATCTCTAACATTGACATGATCTACACTTTCTTAGTGTGAGCAGGCTCATTTGAGGGAGGTTCCCACCTGCTTTTCCTCCTGTTTGTCTTTAAAGAAGAAAGATTAAGCCTTTTCCAGGGTTTTACAAAACAGACTGTCAGCCTAATGAAGTTCAGTGATGGAGACCCTAAAGAGTCCATTGAGCTTCTGCAGAGTTGAGGAGAAGGCACTCAGATTATGGAGAGGGATGGAGTCCCAGACAGAACTACTGGTAATTCTAAGTGGGCTGACTGTGGACCATGGTGTTTAGGACCCAGCATACTGCACACTGACTGTTCTGGAAGCCATTGTGAATTGGAAGGCTCCCCTGCATCTAACTCAAGGACCTAGGCATCCAAGAGTTACGTTGAAGATGGGATGTGCTAATCCCTATGGTAAAGATTCAGAGCTTAACTTGGGATGCAGAGGCAGTGTATCAGCTCTCTCACCCCAGGGGCAACAGCTGTGCTGATTAAAGGCAGATCTGGTCCACACTACTTCTTCTGAGAAGTATCCTTCTTGATTATAAAACAGATTTCTTTTTTTCCCTCCTGTACTTACATTCTCCTTTTCATTTCTTCTTAATAAATGTTCCAGAAAAGACTTGAATAGAAAGCTCAGAGGATGAAGATCAATGCAGTAGGTTTGGTACTTCTGCCCCCACCCCAGTAATATTAAAGTAAGAATTTTGTATTCTTGCAGTGAAAAAAATATATTCTTGATGAATGGGTAGTGAGATGAGATAATGGGGGGAAAATGTGTTCAGTCACTGTATTTTCACTCCTGATTTCATCTCTATCCAATCAAGTGCCCTACTTAAAAGCTTTCAACTACTAACCTGCTAAGGGATCATTCTTATGCCTTTTCCAGAAGTCTTCAAATTCTTTGCGAACTTCTTCATCAATTACAACCCCTGCTAGCTGCTCATTGTTCACTTTTACATAGTTGGCTTTTAAAACAAGCTCCAAGTCACAGCGTGCACCCTCGTGGAAAGGTTTCCACCTCTGCATTACCACTCCATACACTGTGATGTCATCTCCTAGAGGTAACAACAAAAATTAGTAAAAGAACATCTGACTTGAGACATGCAGACACTTCAGCTAGCTGTAATGCACAATAATGTGATCTAGATCCTGTGTTATAGTTAACAAGGTTAAAAAAATCTAACAACAAAAAGCAAAACCTCCTGAAGTTACTACTGTAAGTCTAAAACAATGATAAGGTAGATTGCTAAAGTCTGTGGTAGGAAGTTATGTCTTTCCACTTCTGTTTAAGGGAAGTGAATTGTGAATTCTTAAAGATATACCTCTGCTTGTTTCCTCTTTTAGAAGAGAGAAATTCCTGGTAAACTGTAGAAGCTCTTTCAATTAGATTGATTATACAAAAAAAATTAGTCAATACTAATTTGGTTTCTGATAACTTTTGTGATGAACCGCAGAATCACTTGCTAACATTCTGAGGAGAGCATTCTTCTGAGAAAGTACAACCACAAGTTAATTTCTTGTGGAAATGTGCCTATCTGAGAATTTTCAGTCCACTCAGCATTCATCCTCATGACAATGAGCTGCTTCTTTGAATGCCAAGTAGCTTTTCTACCTGCAGTACTCCTTAGATAGGAAGTCAGGTTTCCTGACTCTCTGAACCTATGGAGGGGCACCTCATGCTGTGTGACACAAGCTCCGGGGAGGTTCTACCCTAACAAGGTTTAATGTACTTTCTTTATGTCACAACACATTACTTATTGAAACTGATCTGTCAAACAGTCAAGATGTAACCTGACATGGGGTGCATGACATTTTCTAGAATGGTCATCAGCTGCCACGCTAACGTTCAGCTTGAAACAGCAATGTGACAGATTAACACACCTCATTCAAGGAGACCCCAGCACTGACAGCCACCTGACAGAGATTAATCTCAAATGGAAAATTAAAAATGCTTGTGGGTACAAACATAGGTAATTTATGCTATATCCTCACCAGACTTGCAACTGTCCACCAAGTCATCTTCCAGAACAACCACCATGCAACGAGGGATGCTTCCAACAGACAGCCTCTGAACCTAGGGGATGGGAAGGAAAAGCACTTCTTAAGAACTGCACCTTTCAAAAGCCTTTAATTTACAGCTGCTCTGGCCTACAGTCCTTTCCTGGAACTGAGGTCAGTTCTTGCTTTTTATCACAAAACTTACAGTAAGGATGCCAATGCTGCCCTGAACTTAACAATGAAAGTTTAATGCTGATATTAATGGAAATGGGATTGAATATTAAATTAGCAGAAGGTGCTCAGTGCTGGGAGAGCTTGTGTGATTTCAATATCTTGCTGAAGAAAGCTGACTAAAAGAGGTCATTTGAAAGACCTGATCTTTTTTTTTATTATAATTTTGAGGTATTAATAGATACTTCTTCGATATGTAAAGTTGACTTTGGGTACTGAAGCATGTGCATGAGTTAGATAACCCTTCATTGAAGTAGATACTGAGTGATTCTCTGTATTTTTCTGGTATTTAACCATGACTTGACAGTTTGAGATTAAGTTTACACCTAAGTGTCAAGGATTAAATCAAAAAAAGGAAACCCCAAATATATATCGACAGTAACTCCTGTAATTCTTTTTCTTTTCTCCAGGGTAAAGTCTGTGCAATCTTGTCACAGTCCATTTCCAATCAGCAATCTTTCCATTTACGCTTAGAGCTTGCAATAGTTTTGAGAGTATCCACTGCACAAAAACAACTTTTCATTCTGCAGCCCAGGTCATACATGCTAGATTTCTAAATGTATTCACTCTCTGGTGCCTAGGAAGGTTAATTCACCCTTGTGTATTATCTAAATGGCCACAGGCAGTTCACACCACTGTCAGTACTGATGGCACATGCAGAGTTATTTGCAGAGCTCAGTAGGAAACACAAGGGAAATTCATTCCTAGTTTAACTTTACTGTTTTTAACAAGCCCATGTTGCTGAAAATTCTTCCTACCAGCGAGACCTGTGTGTCACACAGTATAACAAAATCTAGGTTATAGAGATTTCCCATATGTCAGAAGCAATCATTAGATGTTCATGCAATATAGGATTTATTTCCTACAAAGTTTATTCCCTTACTTCTTTTGGTATTCTGAAATTCTAAGACCTTAATTTCTAACTTCACACGTTTCTCCTCCACCTTGTCTGTATTTCCACCCAGGGCTATCATTAGAAAACAAATGCAAATTCTGTATGCAGGTTCTGTAAGGATCACATATGCAATAATTGTTGAGTTCAATATTGGCTGAAGGGAAGAACATTTGCAGACACCACGTACTGACCACACTGCACAGCTACAGCTGGCCCTGGCCAACACTGGACTAGCTTTAGTCCTCAGAACCAGTGTTGAACATCAGCATCATGCACAGGAAGCGCTTAGAGAAAAAATGCACACTTGGTGTTACAGGGATTCAATGTGGAATGGGATTTCATCTATGGAAATTTCATCTATTCACTGACTGCTGGTGTTTTGTACAATATTGAATGGAATTACCCAGTAACAGAAGTATGGTCTACATGTTGGCTTTAATTTTTAACTCTTTGACAGGAAATCTCTGATCAATGGCTTCTTTCAGTTGTCTCAGGCATTTGTTTTAAACAACAATAGACATCTATACTTTAATACCTTCCCCTTTTGTCTATGTTTTTTTTCCTTACCTGTTCTTGAATTTTGATTTCTTGATAGTCCCTGCAGCAGGTAGGAGAAGAGGTTGTTCCAGAGAGACACGTGAACTTGGTTGAGTTGCAGCCTTCTTCATTGAGACAGGCTGCTGGACGACAGAATGCGTAGTACTGCTCAAAGTCAGCCTTGACAACAAACACCTGCTTGCACTTGTTGCAGATGTAACTCCGCTCAAACTCCAAAACCTTCACCGAACTGGTACGTATGACAGTCCCAGTAACAGACAAAAAGTGTCCCACATCCTTGGATTTAGGAATGTGCTCTCGAGTCAGCTCTGGGCAAACAGGCAAACCTGTTACACAGAAGTATGTGCAGCATAAGGCTATGCTTATCAAACAAGGACTTACAGTGCAGTTAAACAGAAAACATGCCAGACATATAAACAGTAGCCATTGTTATTAGTGTTTCATAAACATGATTCAAATATTCATCTGTTGCACCATAAATCTGATTCACTGTCCTCAGATGGTGAAAATCATCAGACACTGAGCACTAGCTGAAAATGCTGCCAGTTTACTCTCCCACTCTTGCCAAGGGGTGAATAGTCATGAACAGTTTCCATGCATGGAAACAGATCCTGATGTTCTCATATCTGTATTAATTCAGATGTTCTTTTTGTAGATGCCATTTATTCTACAACTGGTTTATCTGAATGACAAATTTTTAGTTACGCTACTTAATTGTAGTCCAGTGTTATTCCCACAGTTAAACAGGTGTAGCTCCTAATCTTGTGTGAATTCTCAAGTCTAGGCAAACATAGTTGGAGAGCATTTGACCTTAAATCCACATTGCATACCAGTAAACCTCGAGCACAAGAAAGATAGCATAAAAAGAATGTAAAGGGGTTATGAACACAGCCAAAGCAAAATCACTTGTATATTCAAATGCACAGTGACAGGACACTTTCCACTTGCTCTCCCTTAATTCCACCCCAGCAGCCAGTTCAGTCGTGTGCTCATCAGGCTCCAGAGTTCACCCATCACTTGGCACCAGAGTGGCTGAAATCCTCAGGAAGATTAATCTCAACAACCTACAAAGTCCTTATAAAAGTAAATGGTCTTGAAATGCTGACCTGAGAAAAATATTGCCTACTCAGAAATCAGTAATGAGCTACAAGATATGAATAATTATAAACTTAATTTCTTGTCTTTATTTCCAAAATATTTTGGAGTATTTTCTACAGAGATGTAAAACTACAAATCTGCTAGGAAACAATGTTTCTAAGGGGACCAAAACTATTTGTGCATTTAGGTCAAATCTTCTCAGTGATTTTGGCTAAAAAAAAGAAAAAAAAAAAGTCATATTTATTTCAGTGTTTTCAAGCCTGAATTCCTTGTTTCAGACATGCGGAAACATTCCGGTTTGCTGCTTTTAAGCAACACTTGACCTTCTGCTTTTGTTCAAAGAAAATATTTTTAACTATTGAAGTAATTTTAAAAGGTAAGAGAATAAAGTAGAAAAGATAGAATTAAATAATCAGGAAAAGTAAGTATTTTGTAAAAGTGCAAACAATGTTTTCTGTTTGACTCTAATAAAGCTATTTAAATGTTCTACTGAGCCTGTTGAAATTTTCATTCTACCACAGATTTGCATTTCTAGTCAGTTCAGGGGGAAAAAAATCCGTTATTTCTCCACCTGTTTTGGCTTTTTTTTTTTTTTCTTAGTTCAGTATTGCTGCCCCTGAAAAAGCTTTGCAAAATGCAACACATCTTACACTAGAGAGAGCTGCAGCACTGTTGTCAGGATATATGATGATCACCTCTGTGAATTTTGAAGAGACAAGAGTCTAAATGTGACAAAAAGAGCCTTCATTCTGATCATACTAGACTGCTTGACAAACCCTTTAATTGAGTATGTGCCTCTTTGAATCAACGTTACTGTATTAGTCACCAAAAAGCTATTAAAAATATCAGAAGCAGCTTGGACTTCAGTAACAAGTGAAGGACAGTGGTGCTCAGGCTAATGATAAATTAAGAAAAATCATTTAATGGATTTGTAGAAAAAGTAGAAGCTATACAATCAAATTCCTACAATACTAAAATTCAGATAAAGAACTTCTACTTTCTTCAGTAAACTCAGGCAGGGTAACCATCCATTATTAATTACTGCATACCCACACATATCCTTCCATCCTTTTTTGAATCCCTAGATGCCCTGTCCATATTGGTAGAAGGTGTTGAGATTGTTTCTTACATCTGGTGTATGCAAAATCACTTTTCCTCACTGAATTCCAAGTCTGACACACAGATATCATCACCCATACTCGTGGTAGTTGCCTGCTGCTCCCACCAAGAATAGTGCACCACCTTCTCATTCCCTCCTTATCTGACATGGGAATGGGAGGTGGTACTCCAAGATGAGAATCCTGAAGGTAATCAGAACTCAGCACTCACTTAAAAGGTAACAGCATCATGGGAAACTTTGGGTGGAAAAAAGGCTATAGAAAATTTAGGTTATTTCTTTTGTTTCTTCTGCAGTGAGCCTTTCGGTGGTACAGAACATGAACCAAATTCTGTGGATAGATGTTATTTTGATCTAGGTGGACCTCTCAAGGATATCTCCCCCTGTTCTTCACCAATTTCTCTCCAGCTTATGGATGGACTTATCTGTGAGTCTGCTGACTGAATTCTTCTACCAATGATCAGTCAGGCCTGCTTTTATCAGTTATTAAAACTATTGGATCAAGGGGGCTAATTTTGCTGGAGGTTGATAAGGGAATATTTAGACAAAACACCACTGTGGGAGGAATGACCAGCTCCAGCAAGAAGCTATAAGAGGAAAAGGAATGTCTTAAAGACACCACTACTCATGCAGAGATCATCTCTCCTTGCTGTATTCCTTCTAATGCTTCCTGGTAGAGCTTTTCTAATACTTCCTGGTAGAGCTTTTCAAATAATCATACTTGGAGGTTTTTTTTTTTCATGCTGAAGCCCTGAATGATGTAAATGCATCTCAAAACACTAGGAGGAAAGTTTTACCTCATTCCTGCTTTCATAGGTACAGGAAGGTGCCTGAGGTCAAATTTCAGTACAGCACAAGAGGCCCTCCTTTTACCTCAGCAGCTGTGTACAAGCTCCTCAGGACCTGAATACCACAGGCTAAATATATTTCTGATGTAAGCATTGTCATTACAACGTTTTTATGGAAACTCACTGGAATGAAACACAGGCCTGTTTAACAACTGTGATTTTTCCAAATTCAAGCTGCCAAAAGACTGAATGACCACAAGGCAATGCACAACAGGGCAGGGGAGGGAAACGCAGGCTGCCAGCTCTTGGTTTTGCAGACTATTGCTCCAAATTGTCATGATCAGAAATCATCAGAAGGGATGCCACTGCTGACCCAGCTTACCACAACAGGCAAAAAAGGCATTTCAACCTCAGAACCTGCACTCCACATTTACCAAACCTCAAAGCTACTAAAAATTTCCCAATAATAAGGAATAATGATATATCATCTGGCAGTGAAGAAATTACTGAATCCTCCATTATTGATCACTGCCTTCCAACAGTTCATTCCAATTTTATGGCAAGCAATTTTAAAACAGTTAAGCATAAAATTCAACAGTTTCAGATAAAATTGTTACAAGACAACTCGAAATTTAGAATTTGCCTCTTTTGCAAGATGGCTGGAGCCAATAAGGACTGAGCAGCAACTGGCATGGTACGGAAGTCAACCTGCGGTAAAACTTAGGAAATATTTATCTTTCCCTAAAACTTTTTTCCCAGGATTTTTTTTTCCTTTTTTCTTTTTCTTCTCTCTACACCTTCTATCTAAAAGAAATAATGTAAGACCAGCTGCTGCTATGAGGACTCTTTGCCCTGGAAAGGCTTTAGTGTAAGCCCTGACCCAGCAAGAGACACCAACCATTAAACACAGGCCAGTGGGGACGGCCACAGCTTTTTTTTAGGAGTTGGTCTACGCACATCCACGTGTTTGCACGTGTCCTCTGCTGCTTAATAAACACTAAGGATTCCCTCTGCTTCAAACACTGGAATGGCAAGAATTAAACTTGCTCATTCCATGGTGCCCCAATAGTTTGTTACACACTAAGGAAATTTTGGCAGTTTCCCTGAAGAGCCAAGAAATGTCGGCAGTCCTGGCTGGGAGGTGCAGCTCGCTGCAGCCCCCGCCCCGCCACTCACCCGAGACCCTGGCGTGGAGGTTCTGCTTGAGGCTGAGCTGTGCCGGGTCCGCGCTGTCCTGCAGCGCTGCCAGCGCAGCCCGCCGCAGCGCGCTGTCGAAAATCGGGAGCACCTCGCTGGGGAAGGCGTTGAAATACTCCCCGATCTCCATGTTGGTCTCAAAGAGCGTCAAGGCGTCGACGACGACCGGGTAGTGCGCCTGGTCGTCCGCCTCCCTCAGGATGCCCAGGATTTCGTCCCTGTGGTGCTCCAGCACGTAGGACTCGAACACCTGCCCGATGAGGCTCACCTGGTCCGCGCTCAGCACCATGGTGTCCCTCCCTGCGCGGGGGAGGGCAAGGGGCGCGGGGAGACGGTCACACAGCGGCGCTTCCCGGTACGGCCGCGCGCCGGGCGGGAAACTTCGTCTTTCCCTGGGAAAAGCCCATCGCGGAGCCAGGCGGGGCAGGGGGGAGCGCGGCTCTTGAGCTCGGGCAGGGAAACCTCGTCAGGGCGGCACCTCCGCCCGCCGCTCTCCGGCACCGGGACCGCGCCGGGCACCGGGGCCGGGCCGAGCCCCCCGCCCCTCAGTGACGGCTCCCGCCAACCCAGCCCGCCCCGCCCCCGCCAGCCGGTGCCGCCCTCCCGCCGGGGTGGGCGGGGAGCGGGCGGAGCGCTCCTCCCGGTGGTGCGAGAAGAGAACGCGGGGGGCTCTCGCTTCCCTCGCTGTGCAGACGATGAGGGCAGGTGGCTGCCGCAGCGCCTCACCCGAGCCTCCCGCTCCGGCCGCCTCCAGCACGGCAAGTTTTGAAGGCGGGCACTGCCCCAAGCGCGTCCCGTCCCGCTCAGCGCCGGGCAGCGAGGGATGCCCTGCGCCCCCAGCACCCCACCCACCAGACCAGGCGGGCAGCGCTCCGCGGCCGCCCCGCTCCCACTCGGTACCTGCAGCGGGGCCGCCCCTTCCCGCTGCCTCCCGCCGCGCCGAGGCAGCGGCCGCAGCTCCCTCACCCGGCGGGAGGAGCGGCTCCGTCTCCGCCCCTACGCTCCGCTCCACGCCCGGGCCCTGAGCGGGCCCAGAGCGGGGCGGGGCGGAGCGGAGGAGAGCGGCCGAGGCCGGGCGGGATGCGGGGCCGCTTCCCGCGGGAGAACCGGCCCTCCCGGGAGTAGGAGGGAGGAGGCAAGCCCGGCACGAGGGCGTTCCGTGGGCACGGGGGACACTCCAGCTGCTCGGCCTCTCGGGAACAAAAGATCCACCTGCGGGCTCCCTGTGCCGCTCTCTGCACCCCGTGGAGAGACACGCTGCTCCTGCACAGCGTGGAGGATTGCGAGGCGGGGGAAAGGGGCCCGTGGGCAAGGTAGCCCCGAGGTAGCTGAAGCTGCTTCCTACAGGCTCCTTCTCCACCCCCGTGGGTTATACCTCGAAGTCCAAATTTGGCTTCTTTAGAGAGAGCTGCACGGCAAACCAGCCACTTCCCCCTTCTTTACGAGGGCGTAGCAGAGTCTGAGGAGTTCGGGGATTTTATTCTGAATGTAACCAAAAAACAGGGTTTGCTCCAGGCTCTAAAGCTTTTGCTTATGCCTAGAATTTACAGTATGGTATTTTGAATAGTATCTTGTCTGTATTTTTTTCTCTGCATATAACAACACAGTGGTACGCTCTACAATGATTTGAAGTATTTTGGTTTTTAGCTAATGCTGTATCAAAATCATGTTCCAGGCTGTTACGATCTGCTTTAAACCCAGAAGAGCAAAGAAAACTAAGTCTCTGTATATCAAATGAAAAGAACTTCAAGGGTTCAAAATATATTCAAAAGACATGACTAAAACCAAACGAGGTTAAATGTTGGTGTAAAAAAAAAATATATTTTATTTAATAGTAAAAGAGGCAAAGAGGAAAAAGAGAAAAGAAACGTAGAAGTGTGCATGGGGGGGTGGGGAGGACAGGGAGAGAGTGACAGAGGTTAGGTAGAGACATACTGCCCTTCTTAGGGTCCCAATGATTGTCTTCTGTTTTACTTGTGTATTTTCTTGGTACCTCTGAAAAGGTATTTGAATCTTTTTCATACATCCATCTGAGTCTTGCAATATCACAGAGCACAGCTTGATGTCCCCATAACTTCAAAGCACTGAGCAATCTTAAAACTTTTCTCCATTGAGCTTCTCACTCCCAAGACCTCCTATTGTCAGCCTGTATTAATGATGAATTCTTGATAGGCAATCAAAACAAAAATCACTGCTCATGTAAGATCTTAACCAAAAATTGTACTACAATAACACCAATAGTTCTATAATAAAAACGTATCAAAAGAAATGTATACAGGTTGTATTTTAATACAAAATTTTACGATTGGTGGAAGGGTAAATCAACACTTGTCAAACAAAAATAATATCCTTTAGATCCCTTATGATCAAGTTATGATGTATGGCTTTAATATGTAAAGTAACTACTTTAGTGCCTTAATAAAACTAAGATCATTAGTTTTAATGTCTAGCATGCTGGGGTTTTTTTTCTTCCCAGTCCTATTTAGATGTGATTTTAATGAATAAGAAAGCTGCAGTGGTTACTTCACTTCTTGACTATATTATCTTACTAGCTGTGAGTTCATCTGAAGAGTGTTTGGCCAGCAAAGAAGGAAATGGTCTTGGAATGTTTGGGGAAAAACTTTGTATAGAACTTCACAGGTGCTTCAAATCACAAATCAGATTTCTCTGAATTGCTACTCTACATGCTATCAGAAGAGGATTTCTGCATAGGACTCCTGTCTGGTGAATCAGAACTTCAGTTATCTCAGTTATCTCTCCTGCATTGTTTGCAAACACAAATTTCAGGGTACTTGTAGATGTTGCCTAAATCTTCACATGAAGGAAATAGCTTTTCCAGCAAAAGACTGCTTTATGGGGACTATAAAGAGGAAGTGTTTTAACCCCTAGATATGTCTCTAGAAGAAAAATACATTTTTATAAAATGGTTCTGTTCTAACCAATACAATAGATACAGCTGCAAAGGCACTGCTGAGATCTGCACTTAAACTATAAATTTATCACTATGAAAATTCAAAACAAGCCCTTTCTCTGGCATATGCTTTCAGTGTCAGCTGATTTTTCAGCTACAGAGCAAGTAGCAGGTGTTGGTATGTAAAGGCTGTGATCAGGTAGTGGCTCCTACAAGAAAAAGCTCACGTTATTTATCAACTTACTGTTATCTAACAGTAACTGTTATGTGCTTAGTTGAGTAATGAAGAAATGTTTGCTCAACAAGAAGTTATCAAAAAATGTATTAGGCCCTTTCAAAAACCTGTGAGATAGCCTCTTCTGAAATCATGGTGTAAAATGGGACAGGAAAAAGTAATTGTTTCAAACTAGTGGATAGAGACAGTGCTGGCAGTTACCAGCCTGAAAAGATCTGTTGTTCTGGGCTTGGAACACTGCCTGTTTTGGCTCTGTTTTCCACCTGGAATAATGGCTTTCTTACCAGTATTACTATTTTTGCCTTCAGGTCCCTCCTGATAGTCTGCCCATTAATACTGTGGTCAGGGTGGTGGTACAGTGTGCAATTTGGACACTGCCAGCAAGGCTGCACAAGAGCTGAGAAGGGCTCACAGATCCCACAGGTTAGGGGAAAGGTTTAGACCAGGCAGCATGAATATGGTTGGGTGTTCATGTGGCTGTAAAACTTGGGCTCCAGACTACGCCCTAAAATGTGTCTCTTAGCAGCTGAGGCTGAGACTGCCTATGAACTCATGAATCCTTGCACTTGGAGCTTTTTCCAGAATACCAGGTACTGCAAAGATCAGGAACACAGTGGCATTGTCATCATCCAAGTTCCTTAATCCTAAATGCCAGATACTGATTTATTTTACAAATACATTTTACAGAGTTCTCAATGCCATTTAGTAAAAAATAGAATTTTTCCTAGTTTCCTCTGATTGTTTTTTAGGCATTTTATTTTTGGTCGGTTTTGGGACTTTTTTTGGCTCTTTTTATTTTTTTTTTTTGTTTGAGGAGACTGATAAGGCGGTAGTACAACTGCTGACTGTGGCAGACATAGTAACTGAGAGCTTCCTAACATTCAGATGCCTAATAGTAAAAATGGGCACACCTTTCACTGAATAGGTGAATGTAGGGATCATTATCTTTCTACTCCTGTACAGTTATTCTATCCGTATGTGAAAATGCATACATGAAGTTGAGGATGGGAGAAGGCAGCTGATCCCTTGCAAAGCATGCAAGAAAAAATACACAACACTCACTTCAGAACATTGTAACAAAATGATCTAGTGAATTTTATTTTGGGTAACAGCCAAGAAATCTGACATTTTGCCCAATATGGCTTTCTTCTAAAATTAAAAAGTTGCATATACCTACAGTTGAGTTAACCAGCTACAGAAAATCTGATGTATACATTTTTAATTCATGGCAGCATCACCAGAATACAGCTTTCAGTGGTGTTTTCAAGGTGAATTATACGATAAAAGTTTTTAAATGTGCATTTAGAAGATTTTTTATATCGTTTATATGAAAACATACAAATTTTTCATTTATACATATAGTACATATAAAATTCATTGTAATTAGCAAGTATCTTCATCTGGGTATTTATCGTTGTGCATATAGCAAAAAAAAGGATGCAGTTAGGGCTTTAGATGAAATATTAAAGTTCAAGACCTTTGTATATGCTAACTAGAACCTTATTCAAATAACTCAAACATATTTTTTCCTGCTTTTAAAAGATAAGAGATTCAGCTTAAAAATACATTCATAAAACAAAGACAATATTCTCCCTGAGACTACCAGTGTGAGTTAATTTGTGGTAATCTTTGAATGAAAAAATATAAAAAAGACAATAAGCTCTGGTTTTCTCTACGCTGCAACAAATTTCTTGAGCAACACTGACATCAGAAAAGATATAGATTGGGGAGTCATGCTCATTAGCTCAAAAACAGTTTCATATATTAGTTTAAGAAGAAGAAAACAATTTAATATAGACAAGGGAAGGTAACTAAGTTTTAATGAAAGACCTGTATCTGTAGTATGTATTAATGGGAAAAAGTAGTGTAGTTGGTATTTGTTTGTTTGTGGCTTCTTTTTTTTTTTTTCATTTCAGACATGAATTTTATCCAAAGCAAGACTATATGTTCAAAATGTAGATTCTTGATTTACACAGAGATACCTAAAACAGTTTTCTAAATATTTCAAGCATTTGTTTTTGTTAATATTCATAAAATAAATATAGAACCTGTGGGAACAGTTTCTGCTTAAATTTAATGATAAAATCTTTGATTATAACTAGATGCTGAAGTCTCGTAAGCAATAGGTGAGGAGTCAACCTGCCTCCCCACTGAACAGCTCCTGGTTTGTGGCTTTTTTCACCTTCTGTCAGAATCCATCTGCTCTGAAGGCCAGCAGCTACACTAGTTTTAATTAGCATTCTTCCTTTTAAATGTTAGCCAGAGAAGATTTTTAAACTGCTACAAAGTAACAGAACTGGGATGCATTAAACATATCCCACCCAAATTGGAGAGAGTGAGAGATACATATTTTTCCTTTTACAGTTCAAGTTGTATTTATAGTAACCATGCAATTATGTTATTTGGGGGGAAAAGCCTTACCTGAAATCAAAGAAAACACATTTATAGGAAAAAGGGGGGGAAAAGCATTGTTTGTTCTACCAAAATTTATTATGTAGTAATTACAAAGTTTAAAGATTCTTCCATTTTAAATAAAAATAATAGTTATAATTACACATATTGTATAGTACCATGTCAGGTGATTCCAACAAATATAACATGAAATACAGTGCAGTTTCAAATCAGAAAGACAAATACTTTCTCATTCACAGTGTTTAACAAATTACAGGAGAGCTTGTTCACATGAGGGTTTACTTAAGGTCATGCTCTTATAAACAGTCCACATCACGCTGTGCCACAAAAACAAATCATCTCTCAGAACGTAAAGTATCGGGCAAACCACTCCTGGCGTTGGGGGTCTGGTGAAGCCACTGGTGAGGCATCAGTCTGAGGAGGGCTAAATTCACAAAAAGAAAAAAAAAACAATTATCCTACAACTACGTGAAAAGTACAACTGTTAGGAGAAGAAAGAAAAAATTACAGCATATTCAGTAAGGAACACAGTCTGTTTTTCCATGGATTAATTATCAGTGTGCCTTAGGACGTGATTTAATGCCTCCCTATAGAATTTGTGATCATCCACTCCATTGGAGAGCATCAGCAGCACAAGTCAGTTCAGAAGCCACATCACAGGGTGGGCAAATAATATTTTTGAAAACATAATTTTAAATCTCATAAAGAGCTGTAGTTTTCAGGAAGAATAAAAAGAGTTTTCTTGGAAAAGCATGACTATAGAAGGTCCTCTTTTAGCATCCTTTTCCTGTGGTAAAGTTAATTTTGAAAAATATGATGTGAACATCATATTTGTAGACATGTGCTCACAAAGACTGGCTGGCAACTGAACAGAAATACACACTTTTGTAATAATACCCATGACAAATATCACTTGCAATTGTTCATGCACACACTTTAAATATGCCAAGATACTAGAAAAAACAAACTGCTGTGCTGTAAACAGCATTTGGCTCCTCTTTGAAAACTTAACATTCTCACAAAATAAGCAGGAAAGAATAATTTAAATTTAATTACACAAATTCCCTTATCAATAAAAATGGGTAATAAAATAATTTCTACTATAGGATAATACAGAGCACAAAGCAATTTGGAGTGAAATCTCCAGCATCACAGTCCATGGGGTCATGCACATGCATGTTTATAGATACCTGAGCATATTCATGCACATAACATGCACAGGAAAAAATAGCAACAGTACTTTTTTTTTTTAAAAGGTTTTCTTGAAAAACATTGCTTTCCCTTATCTATTTTAGATTCTATCATTTGTTACGCTTTATAATTAGCAGTTGCCAGGTATGTGATCTTTTACATTAAACCAAAGGAGAGAGCAAACAACCAGCTGTGGAACAAGTAACTACATTTCGCTTCAAGTTGGCAACTTAGAGGTAAGAGATCAGCACCTACTAGATACAAATACAGCACTTCAGTGCATTTAATATGTGGGCATATCAAGATAAAATATTAAAATCTTGCCTCCAAAATGCCATTTTTAAAGTTATTCAATTCAGTAGATTATTTTGTGAGAGAATTACTTGAGACTTTAATGCTGGTTTTGATTACTGGAAGCTCAGCATTTAAGCACTCAAGCCTGTACATTTCCTGTTGCTGTAGTAAGGTTACTCCTATGAAATAATTTCATATAGGTGAGGAAAGAGGACACACAAAACATTCACCTAGCACGGAAAGTAATTTTCTTACATAAAAACCATTATCATATATTACTAAATAAAAAAAACACCTTCGTGCTAGTATCAATTCCTAAATGAAAACCAGTAAATAACACAAACATCTAAAACAATTGTTCATATTTGTAAACAATTGGAAGCACATGAATTCTGTTAAGGTATTTATAAAGGTTTTCAAAGTTCAAGGCTTAGGAAAAAGTGAGAGACTACTTCACATTTCAACAAGGTCTACAATAAAAAGGAATACTATAAAGAGGTTATAATTATAATGTAAAAATTAAAAACGCTCTAAGAGTACTTGTACATTTGAGAGGCTGATAGAGCAAGTGGGATTCAGCTCAATAAGAATACAAAATTTTCCAAAGTTAAGCAAAAAAAAGAAAAAGAAAAAAAAGATTGGTGAGGCAGTGCTCACCTCAAAAACGTCTTGGGCTCTTTGGGTGGCATTGGCTGTGGTAGTGGTTTGCTGCTGCTGAACTCAATATCGTGGATGGGTGAGTTAGGAATGGGGTCCAGGCGGTTTGGATGTCCATTGCCCACCACTCCGCTAGATTCCAGAGCACTTAGATTGGGGACACTCACAAACCTGTTTGTTGATTTATCGTTCTTCTTCTTTTGCTGCATTAAAAATAACAAATGTAAGGAAGGCTTCTTGCACCGGGACAGATGAGGGCATTGGCTAATTTAGAAGTTTTATTGATGGCTGGTTTGGAGGTTTTTTTGAAGGAGAGGAATTGGGACAGATTGGGCTATTTTTCCAATTGTAGTTTTCTGTTTGCTTCGACCTGAACACCCCAAATTTTCACAGAAAAATTGGATTTCTAATCCAAATGATTAAGTTATTATGATTTAATGTAAAAATCAATGACTGTATCACATGAGTATACAATCTTTCAATATAACATTTGGGTTATATTGAAACATTGATTCTATTTAAAAATGTATTGCTTCTATTTAAACATTGGAGATTGACAATTTAGTGGAAAATTTCCTTTCAGTCTGTTAAACCTTTCATGTTTACTTAAATCTTTTCTTCATATCCATGAAACAGCTCTGCTATTAAATGCAATTACAGCAAATTTAAATGATAAAAAAAATGTGTCTCTCCAACACATTTCACTCCATCACTGAGGCACATTTTGGTAACTGGACCATGAAACCTAGAAAAGCACCTACACTCCTTTCACAATATTTACACCCTCTCAGTCAGCAAAGCATTATAGCAATACAGCTAAAGATAAAAATATTATTGTACAGAAGTCCAGTTTCTTGCACAAAGAAAAGGCCTGGCTTTGATGCTAATACAGCTGCCACTTCTAGACACCAGATGGCACAACTGAACATGTTTTTTTTTTTTTGCAATACTCTCTGTACTCCTCTTGATAGTATTTCAAGAGAAGACTCAAAATATTTCAAGAGAGGACTCAAAATATTTAGGAAATCTATTTTTATATCACTCTTTTACATTCCAGAACACATCATACATAGGATTCAGTGATTCTCTCTGTTTTTATTGATATTTTAATGCAGAAGGATGATTCAAATAATTCTATCACTTTTAAATGGTTGTCTGACAGGACATGGTATGTATTTTCTGACTTCTATCACATTTTTCATGTCTACAATAAAATACTAAAATTCAAAGTGCCTTATTTCCAAAAATAGGAGCTTTTGACATACCCAGAGCGACAAAAAAAATCCCTTGCTCAAAAATACAATGAATTATGTATTCTTTAAATATATAATAAATAATTTCTTTCAATTACTTATATGCAAGCCTAAAAAGCAGCTAGAAGAAAAACCCCTTAAGGGCTTATTAACTACATATATATGAACTAAATAAAATGAAAGACAACTGGAATCTCATGTTGTTTCTATGTAATATTTTCCAGCAGAATTCCACCTGAAACAGGAGAGCTGTTCTATTTGAGGGTGGGCACAAGTTCAGCTGGAGACAGACATGAGTCCTATTGTTTGTTTGCACTTTCTTTTCTTAGGCTCTCTGCTAGCTTTGATTTCAGTGCCTGACCTCTCCAGTGTTGGCAGATGCAAATGATACTAATTGCAGACACATACTTGTGGGTGTTTGTCAATACACAATTAAAATGCCCTGACAATTTAACAGAAAGCTCTAATAGAAAAAATTGGGGTTTAAGCATCACAGCAAATGATCATCAGCTATAAAGGATTAAACTGAGATTGTCCCACACATGTCTGCTGTAGTAGCTGAAGAAACAAGAAATAAGAAGAAATAGTTTGGTGAAAGTAACCACCTGTATGTAAAATACACTTGCAGGACAATATCTGCTGTAATTCAAACAGTGTGTTAAACAAACTGAGTTAAATCTGTGCGCTCCACAGGTGGCTCACTTCTGGAAAATGTATGTTATCCACGTAAGTGCTTAGAAAAATACTACAATTTATATAATATTCTCTATGAAACAATCTGTGCTTCTGAAGCAGTCAAATCTGGAGAGAAACTATGTGTATTGTTTCCATGAAATTCATGCAAAGTATTAAGAAACTTTAGATGTAAGAATGTAATAATATACTAAACAGATCCATTGCAGAAATTAAAGAAGCTCTAACACATACTGCAATGGCTGTAATTTTGCATTAATATGCAAAGCCTGTAGTAACTCATAACTTCTGTCTTTTTTTTTTTACAAAAAAAGAAAAGAGAATGAGATTTTCGGTTTCTTTGTAATTCATTCTCCAATAACACAGTATGTGCTTTGACAAAATAAAGTAACATAGTCCACAACTCATGACATGAAAGATCAGAATGTTCCGGCATACAAGACACTCCTAAAGGCGAAACATTTTAAGTGATAGAAGCATATTATAAAAATACATGAATTATCACTATGGAAATCTGATGCTGAAGTACTTTTCCCAAACACTTCAGATTTCACACAAAACATAACGTTATATACGAAATGGTTACATTTTACATCTTTATAAATAGGTGGTTCAGACAGACTTCCAACATTTTCAAACAACCATTGAAATTGTATCTGGAAGTCCTAGTATTGTCTCTAATGGGCCCAAACTAATTTCTTTTATGCAGTTAGCATAAAAATTAGGCATCCAGATAAGCTCAGGAGAGCTGCTGCGCTTGTGAAAATCATAGGAGAATACTGAAATTTTGCAGTAGAGTTTGTGCAGAAGTGTGAAAGATGCTGATCTGATGTGAAGCTGCAGTAAGGCTGGCTAAAAAACACAGCCTGATCTCAAATAATTGAGTCAGACTTCCTTTTAAATAACTTGAGCCTGAACCTTGATCACTGAAGCTCTTGAGCATCCTAGCTGCTCAGGTTGTGCTCCTTGGGTTTTAGCCTCTGCTTCCAACTTCTTCTGTCTCTATGGCTGGCAAAAATCTCTTCCCCTTCCATGCAAGTGAAATAACCTATGCATTTTCACAAGGAGGAAGGAAATGTCAGAGGACTCACTCCTGAAGTGGTGCAAAGGAAGAGTATTTAGGTACTCTACCACAGTCTATTCACATTCCTCAAGAAGGAATGCTGCTGGCTTTTGAGGTCACAGAAAGGCTACTATGCCTGTGTGCACAGTAGCCTTCCCTGGCTGCTACTCAGCAGGATGGAGAGAACTGGCAAAGGTTGCTGCTGAAGGGCTTTTACTTGCATAGGTGGTGACAGTAACGGAGAAGGCTAGAGACTGACTTCAGTCTCTTGCAGCCTCCACTGTCCATACTGGTTTGCCATTCCACTCCTCCCATCTTATTCTATGTCTTTCCCCCTTCAGACTCATTCCATGCCTTTCTCACATACTTCCCCTTCCCTTTTTTACCCTTATTCCCTTCCTTTTACTGTCCCCTCTCCCTGTCTTTCTAATGCTCTTCCACCCTGAGTGCTTCCCAGAAAGTGCTAAGTGCCCTTGTGCTTTCCATAATAACCAAGAAAAATTACAAAATTAAAACCAGTTAGGGGTGTCACTGCTGTCTGTTGCATGATACAGTTCTGCCCTCTATTGCCTTTCTGTCACTTTTCCATTTTAAATTTGCAGTTTTGTGATAAGGACCTGTGTTTTATGTCACACATGTCAAGCAAACATGGGCAACAGCATCAGTGGCTCTTTCAACAACACAAAAGAAACAAACCTACACACAAATAAGTAGACAAATGGAGAACTATGTTCCTTGTTTTGAACATGTCTGTTAAGAGTGATTTATGTATAGATGCAGGCACACACACATAGACATGTATCTTTTCTTCTTACTATATCTTTAGATTTCTTTTTCTTTACTTTAGCAATGAAGTCCATGGAACATACCTTCACCAATGGATTAATAACACCAACATTAGGGCTTGCATTACACATTTTGTTGTAGTTAGTCTCCCTGTTTACTAGTTCCAGCTGATAGAACTTTTTGTCCTCCTAAAAGGAATAACAACAGAAACTCCTTTTTATGCATTTTCAATTAGTTAGTGGTCAAATCTGCCTGTAAAATGTTCTCAAATAAATGTATGCTTACATTTTAAAATAAAATGGTAATTCTAAACATTGCATTTCATGTTTATATATTATTATGTGGAATGATCGAAATAATTTCTGTTTATGCAGTCCTGTGGTCCTGAGCGTGAGAACAGCCTAATGGATTATGTATTGCAAAAGACTCAGTATAGTTAAATTCTGATATTTACTCAATTTTGATTTCCCCATTTCTTCTTGCTTCTTAATTGGGATCTAATCAGACTAACCCAAGTCAGGGTGTTGTGCTCCGAATTTGGGAAGCTCAGTGAGTCAGGATCTTGGTCTTAGAAATCTCACAGAAGAAACTTTCTTATATGGCTTACATGGCTGCCTTGTCCCAGGATTGGAGGCAGGAGACATCTGATAAAGGATGAACCGAAATACTTCTTGTAGTAATGTATTATGCTTGATTTTGGGAAACACTCTGTGTATCTAATTAGTTTGACTATTATGAGTCATTGAAACCAGAGGAATAATGTGTCAAAGAATATGAATAACATGCTAGCAGGATTGCTTTTTTAAATGCATGTCAAACACTTTGAATCAGATTAACTTTTGTATTTGTCAAGATATTACACCAAGAGAGCATAGAAGTCTTACAATCAATTTCTTTATGAGTTGGTCCCGCTCTGCAATTAGGTCTTTCAGTTCTGAGATAAGCTGCAAGTCTTCTGGTCTTGATTCTCTGTTTTTATATTTTTCTTCCATTTCTTCTAAACTTTATAGAAAAGAAGAATATCCCCTTTAGCCTGATCCATTGTTAAATAATGAGTGAATAGTTACATTTTTGCTAAGTAGAAAAGAGAGTTCAGGGAGTAAAAATAGAGGATGACTTTCTTACCACCTTGAAGGAAATTAATTTCTATGTTCTCCTTCCAGTTTAGATAGTTAAGAAACAAAAAACCCCAATAACCGTAACTTTTGCTCCAGCAACTAATAATCTAGGGAACATTCTAAAAACTTAACATCCTTCCTGTGCATGCACTACTGCATTTTTGAAAAGGGCCACTTGTAAGTCAGGCTAAAAATAAGGCATTCAAAACCACAGTGTCTTCCTCAGTTCATGTGGAACATACTGGAACAGAAGATACCCAAGAATATTGAAGACTACTAGGTAACTAACTCCTCTCCACAAAAGCTACTTAGTATCATTAGAGATGAAATAAAGAAATGAGCTGCAAAACAAAAGGAGTAACATTTGGATATTAGGATATTTAATGTAACAACTGATAAACATTTGAAAAAAAAAACTAAGAGGAAATTTGAAATGCCTTGTGGGAAAGCATTAAAGGAGAGAAGTGAAATAAGCCAACTGAGAGAGGAATTGTACAAATAACTGCATAAATATCCCTTTTACTTAAAGAACAAGTTTTGAAGACATGACAGTTTCAAATTATTGTGTCTCCTTTAAACTAATAACATACTCATGATGCTAAATAAAGTTTCAAAGGAAAGTACTAAAATACGTCTCTCACATATTCAGCCCTCATGCAGATTAGTGAACCAAGTATCAGAACAGATTCAGAAAATTGAACAAACTTAGTGGAAGAAAAATAAAAGAAATCCCAATCAAACTCTGAGAAAAATCTGTGAATTAAACTGAATCTAAATCAGGTCAAGCCTAATTCCACAAGAATTAAACAAACTGTATACACCTGGAAGCAGACCTATTTTTTCACTTCAGATAAATATTTTCTCTTCAAAAGCAACTATGAGATTTTACTTTGATTTGCAGCTGAAAAAGCAGTTAATATTAAAATATATTGATAGTTTAATAACCTTCAAATAACCTGTAGATATTCTGAGGAGATTATATAATGTAATTACATAAACAATATGAATGAGAACATCATGATTGTTTTTACTTGCAGAGAAGGCATTTGACTCAGCAGAACAGAAATAGCCTCAGCTGGCTTAATTTTTATGCATACTTTTTATGCTGGGTTAAAGCTATTGTACATAGATCCCCAGAGTATAGTAGATAGTTACACACAGCTGTCATTTTATTTTCAGGTATTTCAGAGAACTGGTTTTTTTTTCTGTTTCAAATAAATAATTTGTAATTTAAAGACTTCAGTTGTAGAGCCTAATTAAGGACACCCACTCTCAATTATTCCAAGACATATTCTCCATTTCACAAACATTCATGAGGCCATGCTTTAGGTGAGGCTGAACCTGAGAAGAGTACTTGAGAAACAGCTGCATAAAGCTTCTCTGGGTTGGTGGTGGGGTGTGTGTGTGTGTGTTTTTGGGTTTTGTTCTTGTTTTGGGGCTTCCCCCCCCCCCGTTGGTGTTGTTTAGTTGGTTTTGGTTTTTGAAATTTGTTTGCTTTTCTACATAGTTTCCTCTTTAGACAGCTTCTTGCTTCGATGTAAATAGAGAAATAACACACTGAAAGCCAGGTCAGGGCACCTGAATGATGCTTGCTGATTTTAGGCCAGTGGTTGCTTCCTCAAAGCTCTAAATTGAGCAAGAGCGAGGAACAGAAAACCAGGTAAATTCAGAAAATTCCCTGACACTGAGAAGCAAACAACTTAATGCAGAAAACATTCGGGGTAAACAGTTCCAAAACAGTTCTGGTGGCTGCTCATAGGCCTGTTTCTCATGCAAGATAAATGCAGCAAACAGTAGGTAGCTTACACCTAATTTACTGAACGGCAGGGTACCACATTTATCAGGGCATAAGAGCATGCATATAGACAATTACAAGGGCGTGAAAACTAGAATTTTATAACCATTTTATTTGAAGACAATTTCTGAGGGCTCATTATACAGAAAAAGCTAGATAAATTTTGGCTTTACTGTCCATTTGTAATTAATACTTATTTGGAAAAGCTTCCTATCAAAAACTTAGTACCAATTTCTTCTCACTGCCATAAATCTTTCGTGCTGCAAATATAAATTTCTTAGTGACAACTTCGTGGCAGGAAGCCCTCAATGTGCTATGAAACCTGAGCCAGAAACTGTGACCAAATGGGTAACATCACAGAGACAGAGAATGAAGGATGTGGAAGACAGGAAAACATGGGTTTGTGACAGACTATTACATCACTTCTGCCGCCATTAGGTAGTCTAATCTCTGGTGGCATTTAGATTCAGACAAACTCTTAAGCCTTTTCGTATTGTTATGCTCATACAATCCATTTCAGACACTAATTTTCCTTATGCTACTAAATCTGAATATGTTTGCATGAATCATGCTAAAATCTCATTTCTTAGTAGTAGTAAATACTGTACTGTTTATAAACTTGTTGAAAAATTTATTGTGTTCTCAAAAAAGTTGTACTAAAGTTTGAGAAATAAAGTACTTGAAATAATGTTTTCTCCAGTTTTCTAGGAACTGCCTAGATTTAATCTTTCATACCTGAATTTTTTTGGTCTCAAACCCTTACCTCACTACATTCCCCTAAAGATTATAAAATTGTGTTGCCTAAAGAATGCAAGGTTAGCCCCCATACTTTATTGAGGTATTTGTACTTCGGCATCTCTGTATTATCTTCAGGAATATACGGATACCAGAATAAACTATTCGCTCAAACGCAGCTACATACAATTTTTTTTAATGCAACAAAACTTACGAAATTTGTAAAGCTGAATTAATTTCCTTGAGCAGCTCTTGGGTCTTATTAAAATCTGCCAGCATGCTTTGTTTCTCTCTGATGTGATCTGCTGTCAAGACATCCAGCTCTTTCTCATGTTTCTTGCTTAAATCTTGCTCATGCATCCTGTTTAATTTAGTTTTTGTTAAAAAAAGAGTTATTCTAAAATCAGACTTTTTGTTCATCATGATTTTCTGCCATGCTTCTAATGGCTCTTACATAACATCAGACAATACAGAAGGAATTACTAAATCATCAAAGCCTACTACTTACTGTTCTCCAATCTTCTAGCTTATTTCATGGAAAATGCATCTCCTTTAATGCTTTTTAAAATAAACAAACATAATGAATTTGGAGGAAAAAAACATCAAAAACCAATACTTGAGTGAACTGCTACTAAAATATGCCAAAATGTGTCACTGAAATGTCACTTAACTGCACAGCATAGTCATTAACTTTACCAGTAAAGGGCATAGCTTTACTAAAGAAGACTAAATGATATGAAAAATGACTTAAGAGGAAAAATTTAAAATTGCAAATGGTAATTTTTTAAATGTAAAACAGTAAGTGAAACAATACAGGTTTGAATTTAGAGTGGAAAAATTCATACCTGATCTGTTGGTTGGATTCACTGTGTATTCTAAGAATTTCTTTCCCTTTAAACTCTAATTCCTTCGTCAATGCACTTATATTTTCATGAAGATGCAGAATCTCTTTGTCAAGTTCAGCTATATGATGGTCTCGGTGTCTCAGTTCATCTTGTAGATCTGATATTCTGCACAAAAATTCTTTTTCCTATGATATAAGTAAAAGCAGCAAAAAATATTTTAGACAGATTTGTTTCTCAGCAGTAATGCCTACAATACTTGCTTTTGGAAGAAAACAGCTGAGCAGAATTTTCCGTCCAATAGACAATTTTTTCAGTTTTTGATGCTGACACAAATTATCATCAAAACAAAGAGCTTTTTTATTGTGTACAAGTACAAAGAAAGAAGAAATCAAACTTATGTAATAAATGATTTCCACTTGCAAGAAGAGTTAAAACCCATGATTATCACTGCCTGTTAAAATTGGTGTAGCTCATCACATTTTCCTTTTGCCCACACACACAAGAAAAAGGTATCACTAAGATTCAGGGCCTGGGCTTTCCACTTTCTCTGCCTCAGCATACAGTCCAGAGAAACATTTTTCTCCCTTACAGGCCCATTCAGTGGGAGAAAATTGCTCAAGATGTATGCCCTGTACAAACAAAAACTGATTCTGAAGTCTCCTATCTTACAAATATATACACAGGTCATAAATATCTTACAGCAGAATATGTGTTAAATAGTTTATGTTTTATTTATATTGTGTATAATAAATCAGGAAAGGTCTTTTTTTTTTTTTGCATAAGAAATTCTAATGAAGTTAATATCTGGGAAACCCAGCTGGAGCCCATTCCAATGGCTTTGATAATGAGCCTTCTTGATTTAGAAATGTCCGTAATGAAAACAACTTTTTCAGAGTTTTCTATTTCCATCTATTCCACTTCTTACAGTTTCACAGTATTTAATGACCATATAGTCCGCACAGAGAAAATCAGCAGATACTCCCAAGTAGTTTCATGTATAATTGCGTTTTGTGCCTTCATGCCTCCAGGAAATACAAATATATCCCAGTGCACAAATTTCATAGAGCATCTTTATGAGCAGACAATTAAAAATAACTATGTATCTCCCTATATAAAGACTATGTTAAAATTATAAGAAAAAGAAGAGGAAAAATGTACATCTACATATATAAATATTTCAAAAAGTAGCAAATATAATCATCCCGATCAGACCACTCTCCATCTCATTCAATCCTGATCCTGTGAACTGATGAGCAGTCTAACACAGGAAGCCTCAGTAATGCTTAGCCCTCAGTAAAACCAAAGCCTGCGTTTAGCAGATCATTATACTGAGGCAAAAAGAACACCCTGTTTGGTTGGATCAAACACCAGTTCTTGTAATTTAAACTTTTTTTTTTTCTGACATCTCATTTAGGTGTCTGACTCTGGGCTTAAACAACCCATGACCGAAACTATATCCTCCTAAATCCTGCATGACAGCACCTTGTTTTTGCCTCTGGTGCCCACACTGCTAAACCAGCAAGGAATAGCTAAAAAAGGGCTCATCTTTGACTGTCTCTGTTCTTGTGTAAAGGCTATGTCTAACAAACTTTGTTTCCTCTGTTAATATATTTCTAAACTGACTCCTTCTCCTTGGTGCTGGAGTATCAGTAAATCAATCTTGAAAAGCCTATTATATAGGCAAATAAAGAGGTAATTTTCCAGTCCTCTTATTTCCAGGAGTCTGGCTTTCAATAGAGCTTAAACTTTGAATTTTTAGCTACTAGCAGAAAAACTGATTGTGTATAAAATGAAAAATGAAAGATAAAAGGTGAATGAATCAGTTTGCTACTGAAAGCAAAGGTAGTTCATACTGGCTTTGGGGGCTCGGTTTTGGTGGGGCTTTTTTGTGGACTTTTTTCTTCAGTTTGAAGCAATCCTTTCATTATAAGCAACCACTTCTTTTGGCATATCTCTTAGGCTTCAAAGACAAACAGCTTTTTCCTTCCTGCTGGCAGTTGAGGATGAATACAATTCTGCAAAAATGGGCACTTGCCTCCCATGGCAAGCCAAGGTGCTCCCAGATGGCTGTGCAGTTCTGAGAGGAAACTACCTGGATATGGGAGCCTTTTCTAGGCTTTGAACAAGGTTTGTAGGAGACAGAAAAAGCTAAGGAAGGAAATTTAGGAAACTGGTAGGAACACATTAGCTGTTGGTGCTGGATGATTTTGAAGGATTACATGTTTATTGTTTGTTCACAACAGTTCTTGCCTTCAGCAAAGGGAAAAATGAATATTCATCATGCCATTTTACAGCCAGATCCCAGCCGTGCCTCCTACCTGTCGCCTGCCAAGTTCTATGCTTCTTTCAAGCTCCATTTTGGCAGCTACCAGTTCTTGTTGATGGTTGTGTCTCAGCTGGTCAATTGCTGCTGCATGTTGGTGGTTGAGCTCTGAGCGCAAGGAAGCTGGTTACCATGAACAAACAGAAAAGTTTAATTTGGACGTGTTGCTGTTAATTAACAGCAACAGTCCAGCTCCATCTAGTATTGCTGCTGATCTAAAATACACTTTACATCAGCTAAGTAACTGTTCTGTATTTTATTCCTGTTGCTTTCTGAAAACACCAGTTCTCCATCAGGAACTCTGGTTGCTTACTCCTTCCAAAAGAGCCTTAAGGGTCAGGTCAACATTTAGGTCAACACTGAATGACTCAGAGAGACACTACAGTGTTATAATATACACACAAAACCACACATGCAAGTATATTTGCGTGAGTAATAATAATGGTTTTGGACCCATTTTAAAATTTGAAAATAGTATACCTAACATAGCTTTTCCTTCATCCTCCAGCTCAAATCGTAGCGTCTGAAGTTCCTGTTCCATCTCCAATTTAAAGCCTTCCATGGCTTGTTTATGTGTTTCTTTAAGTGCATGAAGCTCTTCCGAGTGTTTCTGTTGTAAACGTTCTTCTAATTCCTATGAAATCAAAATTGATAAAATTTGTTCTACGCCAACTGAAAGAATTTATAAAATATTACACAATAAACAACTGGAAACAAAAAGCAGGCATTGACATACTCTAGAAAAAAAACACTCTAGTATTACTCATATTTTCTTATCCTCCTAACATATTTTTTCTTTTCAGTAGCTGATGGTTACCAAGATTATCTGTGCACAAAACCCGTTTGGCTCACAGCTGGAAAAGCGAAAAAAATCAATCCATGGATGTATCTACAAAAGCAAGCAATGTAGTAAGGTGCAGATTCATAGATGGGTTTAGTGTGCACACATTTAGGGACTTCTGCTCCCTAAGGACACCCATGTTTACTCCCTATGGAACTGTATGAAGCATAATGTTCCTGATACATATCTTCTGATCTTCAGGCCACACAGTGTGAAAACTGATTGCAAAGGCACACTCTGGAGCTGACCTTAAAAAACCTTAAGATACCCACCGCTCTCGTACCATGCACTACCAAAATTCCAATTCTAAAGTTGGTTTTGTCAAGGTTTTGAAAAAGTGTCTTGAGTGGAGTATGAAAATTATCTCGCAAGTCACAGAACATAGCTAACACAATTTTTAAAATAAGAAAAATATAAAAGATATTTCAAATTAGTCTATTGACAGAAAATACATGCAAACTTAACTATAATGGAAAATTCCTACTCAAAATCAAAACAAGAATGTAATATTAAGGGTAACAATGTCAATCTACCATAAAGAAATTAATGTGTTGATAATAATTTTACATACATACGTATATATATATATATATATACAGCTATATATGTATATAAAGCAAGACATGAAACAATGCCAGTATTAGAAAATATTTTCAATATATCTTGTTCAGATGCAACTGGATAACAGTACTACAATACATCAGCTGAAAAGGAAATGTAGTTATGCAGATTCTTTACTAATTCCAACTGTACACGCAAAATGCTAAAATGGCAATATTCTCTACAGAATTTGGAATAACCATATGAACATGCCTTTTGTTCTTGCTCTTTTGTTTCTTCCATGTTTTGAAAGGCAAGGATATGGGCTTCCTGAAGTGACTTATGCCTTTGCTGATGCTCTTCTTCTAATTCCTGGATCTCCTGAGTCAGTCTCTGTCGCTCCTGACTGAACTGGGCTTGTAGCTGTTGCAAAGAGCTCTGTGACTGGGAAAGCTGCATCTCCAGATTCTGCTTCAGTAAGGAGATCTAACCCACAACAGAACAGCAAATATTCATTAGTCATTAATACCAGCATCAGCTGTAAAGATAACAATCAGAAGCAGAAAACATTTGAAATTTTAGAGCAAGAGTGTTAGCTAAAAGACAGACAAGCAATGTCATCCATCTACTGAATTTGTTGTTAATGTCATATGTATATAATCAGAGATATAATGACATTTTAGTGGTTTTGTAAGGATTATAATACTGGTTAGTTCATACTGCGGCACTACCTGTAAAACAATTTTTAATGGCCAAATTATCAAAGATTATTTAGGTTTTATATAAAAGATCAATAAAAATGACACTATCAAGGTCTGAAATCAAACACTTGATTGTTAAACTATTCTTCAGGGGAACACCCATTCTGCAAGGATAATCTTGCACTTGGAATAGGGGAGGACAGCCTGTGACATCTACATTGGTTTTTATATATTTTTGTATTTTATGGTCCTACCTTACTAGTGGTTTTCTCATTTATAAAGAAACAGTACCACTCAACATCAAAAAAAAAGTAACACTTGATGGATTTCCCATCATGCACTTTTCTGTTAGTTCAGTAAGACTATGAGAATGTTTAGGTCTTGGAAACAAGCATAAAAATCAATCTGAGTCACAAGTAACTCATTTTCTTAGAAATACCTGATTTTACAAACTATGCTTTTCATCCAACAAGTATTATAGTACATTCTATTCCTTTTTTAGTCCCATTTCCTTTTTATAATAATATTATACTTTGTTCTCCACATCAGATAGCATCTTTTCACACTGAAAGTACTAAACCTGTATTCCCTTTAAAGCCATGAGATACCCTCCAGTTCTAGAAACAAGATTTAACCAAAAGAGAATTTTGCTACAGTGATTCAAAGGAAGGAAAATAAAATTGCCAAGTGACAAAGAATTTGAATCAGTAAGGATACTTTTCAAGCCTCAGAGCATTGCATAATAAGGAATTATAAATAAAAGTCTGATAGTGTCATTTGATTCAGCATATCTTAAAATTAATTATGTCAAATTCATAACGACATTGCACATCAAGTTACTGAGTTAGAGAACATTAAATCCACCACTTAGCAAAAAATTAATAGCAGCATACCAAGTACAACTTCTAGCATGAATATTGCTGCCAAACATGTGGGTTAAGGTTTTTTTTTTTCAGAAGGACACAGCTTAAGCAGACTTGAAAGAAAAAAGCCACAGAAACAAAAATTAGAAGTAAAACAAAAGGAAACAAAAATCAAACTAATTTAAATGAAATAAGCATAGCTTGTTGTATTTCAGATTCACAAGGTCTTTGCGTCTGGGAATATAAACTCTACCTTTATACACTGTATAAATAGTATTGTACTTCAGATACCTTTGAAAAAGATTAGCTACTATTAAAGAAGTGTAGGGAAGGCCTACACTATGTTCTGCAAAACCTTTTGCTAACTACATTAAATACAAATTTCATATAAAAACTGTATAGTGTCAGACCAAAAATTTGTCTTATCTCTGGTTTTGCCTGCAGAAAGGGCCAACCAGGACTACCCTAGAAAAAAAAAGGCCAAGCGTAAATGTAGGGAGCTTGACTCTGTAGTCTACCTGGAACTAGCAATCTTTCTTAAACCAGAAGAGGTATTTTGGAGCAGACTTATAGAAGAAATAATAACAATCATTATCTGAGCCCATAAAAGCTTTTAGTATGCATAATATCCTGTATCAAGTTCCATGCAGACATGCCAATTTAACACAATGATCTTCAGTACTTGTAACGGAAAGGAGTCAAAAGAAGTTCCCTTTTCATTCGCTGTACTCTACTCATGTTTCTATAGCTCTCCATCATTTCCCTCCTTACAAACTTTGCCATACTGAACTGTTTTGCCTTAACGAGTTTCTCCTTGTATGAAAGTTATTTCATATCTATGATCACATTTTTCCTACTTTTACCCCTTTTCTACTACTTCTTTTTTTAAGATGAAGAGTCCAAAGCAGCACAAGTTATTGAACATGAGAGTAAACTCTGTTTTTATGTAGTGATTTATATGGTTTTACATGTTACGTTCTCTGTTTCTCTCCTATATTCCTAAAGTTTTATTTGCTTTTGAGACTCCTACAGAGCACTGAGGTGATGTTTTCCTAGAATTATATATCATAGTCCCCAAACCTATTTTCTAGTTGTAACAGGTCAAGGTAAGGCTCATCATTTTACAGAAAAAGTTACAATTTTTCTTTCCTTGCGTATCATTTTGCATTTATCTACACTGGCTTTAATCTGATATTTTATTGTCAAGTCCCTTGACCTTTTACAGCTATTCTATTCTGAATAAGCTTTTATAAGCTGCAAAGTTTCCAATCTTACTTATTTATCAACAACCTTTAAAAGAAACTATTTTGATCACCAGTGTAACTCTACTAATAATCTACCTTCACTGTCAGTTATTTAATTTATTTAATATCTATATATAATATATACTGTATTATTTCTCTCCACCCCTAGAAACTCACACCACTGAAGTGGTGAGTTTGCACCATGCACCTGCCAGCATGGCCAGCTCTGAATTTTCATATATGCATCTTCTTCTCATACTGGAATGTGGCTGTCTTCCTTCTCAAAAAAAAAAAAAAAAAAGCTACAAAGCTGTTTTACCTAAACTTTCCTTTGGTCTGCTCACATCCCCATCTACTCTAATTCATCCCACATTCACTACTGTGCCCTTCTCTCCTTCCCATCTTTCTGTGACCTCATACCTACCTGGTCCTTATCTTCATCTGTAAACCCATTCTTACTTGGTCCCTTCAACCATGTTTCTGTCCCTCAGGTTTCTCACCACTGTCCTGTCCTGTTCACCCTGGCCACCAGGAGGTACAATTCTAGGAGAAGTCCTGCCCAGTCCTGCAGAACCTCAGGTAATTTAATGATTACACTCTAACAAGCTTTTCATGATAACAGTAAAATGGAGTCAACCACGGTAACTTAGGCAAATTTTTATTAAAATAATATGAAAAAATGTATTTTTGGCTTGAGGTTAAATCTATCTCTCACTTAAGTTCCTGCTCCAAATTCTGACAATTATCAGTATATAATTTATAAATATGTTGAGCATGGACAAGGGCAAAATTATTATGGTTTTATTTGTGTCTTGGAAGTGCAGAAAACATTTTAACTGAGATGACCAAGAGAAGTCTGACATCTAGGCAGGAAGCCATCTTCAAAGAGAACAGGAATAAGCAAGAGCAATTCATCCTTCCACCAGATTAAAGTGACTGCAAAACCACAGACTGAAATGAGTCAATGTCTGGAGATGTCTATTTGCATCAATAGACTATACAGAAAATAAAGGACAATGAGGATTAAATGATTCTAGCAAGCAAGTCAGATTAGTTTACCCTTCTAATAATTTGTTTTGATGTTGAAAAGTACAAAAAAGTTTAAAATATCAGTCTTTTTAGAGGAGTATGTGATTTTAAATATTATTTTGATTATTTGGTGCATAGACTGATATCCCTAAAAGCACATTTTGAGAACATCAGTGCCTCTTTTGTATGTCTTTGGACTACCCTTTCTGTACACCTCTGTACCAAGG
This sequence comes from Vidua macroura, assembly GCF_024509145.1. Classification (NCBI taxonomy): domain Eukaryota; kingdom Metazoa; phylum Chordata; class Aves; order Passeriformes; family Viduidae; genus Vidua; species Vidua macroura. Next base: position 65,717,527 of record NC_071573.1, on the reverse strand, counting down.
ATTCAAAAGAAAACAGCTGTAAACTATTCTCTGAATTTCCATACTTTTATCCCAGGTTTTCAGCACATTAAAAACATCAGTGAGAATTAAAAGAAAAAAAAAAAAAAAAAAAAGAACAGTTTTGCTACAAATATGAGTTACACTGTTACACTGCAAAATTGCAAATTATAATAGAGCATCAATCCCATGCTTTGTAGAAAGCTCTGCAATACACATCTGCACTGCCCACAAGCTTGCTTGCGCTAACAATGACATAAAGACGCTGCTCATGTTATGACCACGTACACAGTGTTCGATGCCAGTGATGCGCACACAGTCACACAGATGAGGGGATGCACTACACAAGCTTTGATAGCAGCACATGTTCTCGTCTCAAGTATTACCATGTCTCCCATTTCATGGGCTTAAGCTGTAAAGCAGTACTGCAGGATATGCAGGTTGATTAGTGCAAGCATGCCCTGTTCACAAGCTGTAAGTGCAAATCACTTACATTGCTGATAGATTTATGCAAAGCTTCACCGAGACAGTGCCGCTATGAAGGAAAGATCACAGGAATAAAGGGAAACATTCAGAAATCAACTAAGTAAAAGAAAAAGGGATAAGGAAGGAAGGGTAAACATAGAACATTAATTTTAATTTGATCAGAGAAAAATAAGTTGAAAGCCATCTGGAAAAAATATGAATATGTTGCTTTGACTTAGTCTGTAAGCTACTGAACACAGAACAGAATGATGTGGTTTACTATGTTATGTTTCTGACATACAGTACAGCACTATCTCTTTAACATAATGTTACTATATAGACATATATTATACAACTGAACATTTTTGAAGTTATCCACTTGTTTTCTCTTCTCCTTTATGGCAAAAAAAATTTGGGAAGAAATCATTAAGTACATGAACAGATGTTATATAAGGCCACAATCAACGATCAGCTGTGTCTCAAATATCACAAGCATATAAGTACATCATATTAAAGATAAATTTTCACTGTTAAAGGGCAGAAAATTAGTTTAGTCATTAATGAAGACATTTCTATTAAAATACTACTTTTATCTTTCTTAAAATTCAGAACCAAATGCATACATAAAAGACTATTCCTGAAAGTCTCCAGCAATAAAATGACTTAATGTACTTATACTAGTGGTGATTACTAATGAAAAGCAAAAAATCCAAACATATTCTTCCCATATGCCAAGAAAATGCTCTGTGAAATATTATTGATCATACAAATATACACAATTCATATATATATGAAAATGCCTGTGTGTTTATATATATGAATCATGTAGATAAGCACAAACACATGCACAGAATAGAGTAATCAGAAATTAAGTGAGAGCAATTTTAAATCCAGCGTGACCACTTTTCTCTTTTGTCACAGGTTGGTGAAGAAGATGGCTTTCTCCAGGAGACAGCAGGTATTTTGACACCAGCCAGAAAGCCTGTAGGTGGGAACTATTAAATAACACTTTGCCAAAATAAAAAAATAAATTGTTATTCTGTCTCAAGAATCTAAAAAAAGGTACAAAATAAAAATACATTATTATGAAATATCCAAAATGAGCTCATTAAAATTGTAACAGTTATAAACATTAATCTATGCAAGAGTGGAACACTAGGAGGCATCATACTCCAGCAGACAAGGCAAGAGACCAGCATCTAACAGCTCTGATTCCAACACCGCACTTTGACACTGCCACTCTGAATAAATCCACCCAATTTTTCTGTGCTTTCCCATCTGTTTGGTTTATTTAGGGGGGAAGCTTTTATCAGCAGGAATGATCTCCTGCTAAATAAATGTTCACTTTCTAGAACATTTGGGACTTCATATTGGTGGACGCATCTATTCAGCACTGTGGTACAGCTAAGAAATACTTAGATTTTACATCTGAAGCAGAAAAGTTCTCATTGCACTACACTGAAGAGAAGTTCCAAGTAAAAACAGAATAATATAGGATAGTTAATTGGAATAGGGGCTCATTCCAGCAAAACGTGCAGCAATTTTATCAGATGCAGCTCTATATTCAAAAGTATGCAGAACACATTCAGAATGCAGTACTTCAAAACAGCACTTGTTTAAGTGTTATTAAGAAATTTCATAAAAATTCCAGACGTCATTATGAGTACTTTCATAGCAAGGTCCATCCATGTTCTGGATAAAGAAACTATTAAGAACCAAATAGAAAGCAGGCATAATTATTGCCATCTGTATATCTATGATGGGGAAAAGTGATGATTAAAAAACAAGGAAGCAGGTGGGTTTAACTATCACTCTATTTCTACAGGTTGGAATTCAAGCTTTCATTTGTGATGTTACTGTGGTATAAGAAACCTTTGATAAATTCTCTTTGAAACCTATGGGGTGTACAAGTGAATTAATTTACTTCTTGAAAGTACAGAAACTGCTGAAAACACACCTCTAGTTGGTATATATGTATTAGCTAACCTGATTTCACTTGATTTTGCTATCTCATTTTTCAGTGGAACTATTATCTTCTCCACCCTCAGCATATGCAAAGCTAAGCCTAAGATGCAACTGAGAAAGCTTCATCATGACCCAGAGGAAGAGCAGAGGTGCAGCAGAGAAGAGAATCTACATCTTTATATGCAGCATCTTTAGAACCCACTGATCATTGCAGGCTGCTCAGCAGGACTGAAAGACTTTGCAATATATGGAACAAGACTGAAATTCTCAGCTCTCTTTCAACATCTCTCCTAGAAGAGCTGAGTTTTCAGTTTAGTTGGGCAAATGTGTGTTGCAGTAAAGAACAAATTTAGTGATTTGAAGCTATTCAAGCTTTGTGTTTGCTTGTTGTAATGAACAGTTGTTTATGTTCCTATCACAGCTGTCACAGGGGCCATTCATGGTGACAAAATGGTGTCATTTTCCTCAAGCAGGACATTTTACTGCACCAGTGATATTTTCACATTTTCATTCAGTTACCTTGTTTCCTGCAGGACATGAACTTCTTGAATACATGGAAGTTCTTCTTGTTTTATGGTTTCTCTGAATTAAAAATTACTTTCAACTAGATTAGAGAGGCTTGACACTTAATTTCAGCACCAGTCTTAATATCACCCAAAGAGCAGTTATGTAACACTTTTCCCTCACTGACATTTCAATGTCATATTGTGTCACAATCTGACTTGGCTATATGGTTTACTAAATTTTCAAAATACTGCTGGCAAACAGGAATTCTTGTGTAAAACCTGAGACCCTAACTGTGTAAGCTCCTGCTTTATCTGTTTTATCAAAGCAGATCTAGATTGCTACACAGTCTTTGTCTCATTTTAAGAATGATCTCCCAGAGATGCTACTTACCTTTCTGAAGAAGAAATCCTATGCACACCCATCAGACATTAATAAAGGAAATGAGTTTCTGAAGTGCCTAGCACAGAAGCCAAAGGGACCTTTGGCATAAGCCCATTTTATCCAGCTAATAATGGCAACAACAGTCCTAAAACTCTCCCCCGAGATAGGTCTTTGAAGAGAAGGACTGATTTGTCAGCAGATGTACAGTCTCTGGCTGCGCAGTGCTTACGTGGCAGATGACTCCGCAGAGATTTGGAAAGCAGCTGTTTGCTACTACAACGTTTTGTACTTGGCTCGAGGCTTTGACATGCTAGGAACTGGAGAGCTACATCAAAGTTTGCCCTCTCTGTCTGGTAAGAAAAAGTAGCATTTAGAGTCCTTTCCCTATCTCAAAACTCAACAGTTTTCTGATGAGAAAAGAGAAGTATATATAAGGCATTCTGAAATCATTAATAATCTCTGGGATCTAATTGATCCAGATTTCCTCCTGGTTTTGGAGCAACCCCAAAGTGAAGGTGCTATCTCCAGGATGCCAGAGGGTTGGAAACTTATCCTGTTGCTTTAAAAAGATGGAGTTTTTCTCTTTTCCAGTTCTAGGAATCTATTATACTTCTAGGCAAAATCATAGAATGGCAAGGGTTGGCCTAGGTATTTTGCAGATTTGTATCTGTTTGGATTTTAGAATACAAACTTTTAATCCAACAAACTGCAAGTTCAATGGTCAGGGGAAAAACAAGTGCATTTGAATGTCCTGATAATTTTTAAAGGTTTTGGAAAGTGACTCAGACTTCATTCATTTATTTGTCATAATGCTGTCAGGATTTTAAAGATTACAGACACACCTTAACTAATTTTTCCTGGAGCACAGAAGTATCACTGCCCTTAATCTATAATTTCAATCATCTGCTGAATCTAAAACAAATATTGCCCCACCTGATCAGTTCTCTCTCATTCCTTCCAGGGTCTACTGTTTTCATTGGTTTTGAACCAAAAGCAAAGCAAAAGCTACTTGAGCACGTACAGACCAAAAAGGCTAAGGGAAGTGTTTTAAAGCTAGATACTTGCCAAAGTCTTTATCTTACACTGAAGGGAAAAACATATATAAATATAGTATTAAAATTTTGTTTTGGGGAAGTTTAGCATCAGGTAGACAGGTTTCTTTGTATATGAAAATATCAGCTTCAAACATTAGCCTAGATATATATTTTAACTGAATTAAACAGAACACCATGGGAGAAAAAAAAATAAGGAATCAAAAGAGAGATGAAAAGGTCCAGCAAGACATTTATTATAAAACAGAGAACAAACACACACTTGTTAGTATTCTTAGTATGTCCTACTGGAAATACTTCGAAAACACGGATTTGTTCTGTTGCCTTTATTTGCCTGTTTTGCTGAGTAGCTTTTAATCGTAAATGGTCTTTAATTAATTTCCTCCATTATATTCAGAATCTTTTAAACAAAGAGTAAAATAATGATGAAGGCATGGTCTGGGCTGAATGGGTTCACCAAAACCAAAGGCTCGTAACGAACAGATGAATGTTAGGCATTTGTTTTCATGTCCAAGCTTCAGACAACACTCCAATGACCAATGTGGACAGAACAAATAGACCAACTCATCATCAGGATCACATCTCTGTAGAGAATAGGGAACCCAGAACAAGAGGGATTCCTTACTGAGAAGTAGAAAGTCATGAAACCAGGGGAAGCACCTTGGTTGGCCCTCTGAGGTCTGCAGTGAGTCCAGACTATGATTATCCACATGCTCATGTGAAGCAGTTGCTGAACTTTTTAAGGCATAGGTTTCCCACTTGGACTACAGGAGCACCAATTCTTCTAAAGTGGTGAGTGGCAGGATGCACACAGACAATGGATCTAGGCAGAAACTCCCAAATCTCCCCTAATTCTCTGTGAGGCCTGCATGAGTTACAGCACAGTCCCATTAAGACCACAGTTTTGAGAGCTGTATTAACACGTCGAAATTTTCAACAGTCAAAGAAAGCACGCTCCTTGGGAAAAACAGGTATCTACATATTGAAGAGGCATAATAATAAAACATTACCCTGAACTGCATACCAGGGTGCCCTCTGTTCTTTTCTCCCTCCTTGGTATGACTTCTCTTTTTATTCTTTTGGATTTCCACATTTTAGATTTTTAAGTGCTTTTTAAACCTTGCCCAACATCTCTTACCATCCACTAGATGTCATGGTAGCCTTACTAGTATTATTGAATACAAGAATCACCAAAGCAAATTAGGAAATTTACCTCCACTCTGTTTCTGACAGACAAGCCTTTAGACAGGGTGTTCAGGACAGTATCAAATGACAGGGAGCTGAGTAAAATGATTCTGTGCTGAAAGTTTATCTCCCTTCTTTCTGGAAACTGATATAAGATATGTGCAGGTTATTTCTTGTAGAAATTTCCAGCATCCATTTGACAGCAAATCTTCTAATGCAAGGATTACCCAGGCTGTGGAGCAGGCCAGTAATCCTTGTGCTGGGAAAAGAAAGCAGTGTTTCCTGATTTTGTTAATGTCGATGCACATCAGCATGTGGATGTTACTGAAAAATAAGGAAGATGGGAAAACCAGTATTTGCTCAAATATAGAAAAGCCTATCCACAATGAGAATCCTTCAGTTTACTGAAAAAAAACATATCACAAGAAGAAACAGGTAAGAAGAATACAAACCTTAACCTGTATGTTTCAGTGCCCAGAACTGAAGGTTGCACAAGACAGACAGACAAAAGAGAATGCTTATGCTTTCAAAAAAAAAAAAAAAAAAAAAAAAAAAAAAAAAAAAAAAAAAAAAAAAATTCCAGCTATTTTGGCCCTGGCTGAAGCTTTCTTAGCAGCAAAATGTTTTTAAGAAAAGCGTTAAAACCCCATTATAGAGCTAAGAGGAATGGAAAGGAGCAACCATATCTGAATTCACTGCATATTACATTATGAAATTCTTGAATGGATTGACATAGAATTACTAGGTGCAATTTACAGGGAAAAAAAAGGGAAGGGAAAGGCACTTTATTTTTTGTCTTCTAGAATAATTTCTCATATCAGAGATAAAAACTACATATTTGGTCTCTATACAATGATCTAGTTAAACTACCAACCACATTTAAGTGTTGATGGTGCTTTGCACCAGCAAAAATGTGTTTAAGCATTTAATCAGCTGAGTAGCATTTTAGCTCAAGAAAATTATTTTATTCATAACAAAGCTATACTGTTAGAGTAACAATAATCCTACGTGCATTCTGTGAGGAACCACTTAGCATTACTGGTATGAAAGCAGAACTATTACCTAGCTTTATACAAGAGCTAGATGCCACCTCTCAAATGTGCAACAAATAGAAGTGGCAGAAATTTGTAGATCAGAGTAACATAATTTTAAAAACTCAAATCAGCTTAGTACACTTTACGGGCATAATTTCTTTGATTGAAAGTGTTTGGTTTGGGTTTTTTTTAATTAACATTTTTATCTGTGTCTGCTCATTCAGCTTTCCAGCACCAGTCAGCAGCATTCCCAGGTGAGCATACTCTATGTTGTATTTTTCTACAGTTTAGGTAGCTATATTTAAACCTGTTTTTTCAGCCCTTCAGCCCTGTATGATTGCATAACCCTTCCTATACTTCAAGATAGGCGATACCACTTCCTTGTAGCTTATTTTTAAATCAAATCAGAGATGCATCAACACATATTAGAAAATTGCACCTGTATTGATGAGCATTTAATTTCTGAATTCAACCTTTATGAACTGGAATTATACAACTAAGTGGCGAACCTCTAGACACTTTCTCAACATAAAGAACACACATCGGCCACATTTGTTGTCAAATCAGGATTTACAAATTATCTACCAGAGATCCTGGTCTTATATTGTTTTGATAAATAATTGTATAATACTACTGGTATAGAGTATACCACTATTTCAGGTGTAAAAATCTGAATTGCAGAAAGAGAAGCTGGATTCCCTCTCTTCCTAATTTTATATAGGCTTCACGCCTTTCAAATGGGTTTTAAATACATCTTCCCACAAATTAAAACCAGGGTGTAACAAATCCACAATTTTACAGCCCTACTGCAGTATCTCAGGCAGTTCTAGTTCAGGGCAGAATTTCTAAGGCGTTCCAGGACCTGCTCATTTGAGTACCTTAGCAGTTCTGGAGGAGGAGACAGAGGAGCATCTTTATGAAGTTTGTGGGTGACACCAAGCTGGGAAGAATAAAAGGTGGAAGGCAACACAGTGGAAAGGATACCATATATTGAAAGAAACGGGCTGCCATCCAGAGGGACCTATCTAGGTTATAAGTACAGGTCAAGAGAAACCACACAAAATTCAGCAAAGACAAACGCAAGGTCCTTGACACAAGAAGAACCAAACCCATACACTGGTCCATACTGGTCCACAGCTCTGCTTTGCACAACCTCGTTGACAGTAGGCTAAACATGAACCAGCAGTGTGGTGCGCTGGCACTGAGCGCCAGCAGCACGCTGGGCTGTAGCAGCACCAGTAGTTTGAGGGAAGGGATCAGTGCCTTCGACTTGGCCCTTACTGCACATCACCTGGAGGGCATATTCTGTCACCTCCTCCAGCTCATTCAGCTTTGGTACAGGACACATGTTGATAAACTTGCTCATATTCAGCAGAGAGCTACCACTAAGAAGGCTGGGACTGGAACAGATATCCTCTGAACTGGAACAGATATCCTCTGTTTGCTCAAGCTAAAGAAGAAATGTCTTTGTGGGACTTAATATTTTTCCACTACCTAGGAGGTGGTTATGGAGAAAGTGGACCCAGTCTTGTTACAAAGGTGTACAGCAGAACAATGAGAGACTACAATCAAATGGTAACAGCGAGGGTTCTGTCTAAATATAAAGAAAAAGCTCACTATGAGGATAATTAAGCAGTAAATGACATTATCCAGAGACAATGTGGAATCTTCATCCTTAAAGGCTATTCAAGAGCTGACTGGACAGAGCCCTAAGCAACCTGGTTCTAATTCAGCGCTGACTGATTTAAGCAGCCTCCTGAGGCCTCTTCCAGCCTAAGCAAGTCTGTGATTCTGTGATCCAGGTCACTACAACTCTCAGAGACTACCTTTTGTGTACTGCATTCAAGAGGAACTTAATACAAATCCATTTCTCCAAGAGTTAAGTTATCCACCTTTTACACTATGGTCTGGAATTCTCTCTCTTCCAGCTGTAGTGGATAAAATACAGATTCTTACAGAGGGAAAGCTTAATTCCCTACTACCAACACTATATTTTCAATCTCGATTAAATACCTATCCAATTCAAACAGTGGTATGGAAAAGTCACAGCTGTATTGAAAAAAAAAATAGTCCTCACATGCTATTACTCTCTTTGCATACAGTTCTGATACAATAAAAGATATGAAGAAAAAAGAAAAACAACCATTTTGCATATGGAGACCTTCTTGTATGTCTGAAAATTTTCTAGTAAATTATCCTTACTACAGTTAACTTTCTGATTCCAAAATTTCTTGCACAGGCAGGAAAAAAAGTTAATTTGTAACATGGTAATTATCCATTCTGAAACTGTAGGTTAGATATAACGTGGTATTTTTGAAAGGCAGAGGTAAAAGTATGTTAAAACTATGGAAAGTTCAACATGCCCCTTTCAAGACAAAATGCTATTTACAGGAAGAAGTAAAGAAAGTAAATGAAACTTGGGTAATGTGAAACCTAAAATTAAAAGAGTCTAATTCTTATTATGCTCCTGTTGCAAAAAGTAATGGACCAAGAACTTTGAAAACCTCCAGCTTTTATGAGCCTAAACCACAAGACTTGACAAGATTAAATTCCCCCACAGCAAAATATATTGTGACATGCTCCTGTGAGAGGCTGTATAATCAAATGTGTGTTCAGTTATTAGACTCCCCAAATTAAACAGCAAATTAAAAGCCATCCCACAATAAAACCCTGGAATCATAGTAATTTAATGAGTTCCAAAATCTGTTACTCTTACTTTAAAGTATGTTTGCTCATTATCAGCTATTTCTTCAAACTGGAGTCAATATAACCAGTTCTACAGCATTTATGGTTTGGAAAAAGTACAAAGTAAGTATTTTCTTTGAATTATCTAACATAACTGAGATTATAAATAAGAGTTACCATTAAAAACCTCAGTATTTACACAAAATTATCCCAAAATAATGGCCAAAATCACTTAAGACACAGCTGTAATAAATGTGTCATAGAAACTGAGACACATTTTGATTTCTCAGAGACTTGTATAGTGTTATTCTTGTACACATAGGGGATTATTACTTTTGTAAAGATAGGGGATACCTTTAAATCCAAACAATTAGCATTGCTAGATATTTAACAGCGCAACAGGTGAGCAGACAAAATCAAAACAATCTTGTAATGAAGAAGTGAGACTGTCAACATTCTCTCCCTCCTCCCCTCAAAACTGTAAAAAGTTTTACTCACATTTAATGTAAAGAACAACATTCATATAATTAAAGTTATATCCACATAGTATTAAAATATTTTATCATGATTAGGTTAAAAAGCCCTATGCTAACAAATTTCATTTCAAAGCCCGATATCACAATTGATTTAATTTACTTGGTAATAAGCCACCAACAATTCAATTGTAATGGCTTTCCAATTCTCAAAGACACCATAGTTACCTGGTCTAAGAGATCTTCGACCTTTTTTTGCCATCCATCCCTTGCTGCATTTTTTTCACGTTCTTTCAGCTGCAACAACTGAGTCATGGCTGCTTTCTTATCCTCCTCATGCTGCAGCCTCAGCTCTTCACGAAGCTTATTACATTCCTGTCTAAAAACAAAGGATAAATAACTAAAATGCAGTGGGACCTTGTGCAGGAAGTAGGAAAGAATTACAATCTCAGTAATAATTGGAAAATCTTAAATAACAGAATCCTTTGCTTTACATTTCATTTGATAGTACATTTGCATACAATATATAGTTCATTTATTAGTAAAGAATAATAATAATAAAAGAAAACTTGCCGAAGATTTTCTGTCCATTTTATTTCCAAGTCACGTGCCATTCTGTCAACTTTGAACTTTTCCTCCTCTCTCATGGCAGCAATCATTGCCTCATGCTGTTGTCTCTCCTGATCTAGTTCTCCCTGCAAGTACAAACTTTACAATAGAGACTGATCAGCAGCAAAAGTGTATTTCAAACATTAAGTGTGTGTATTTATAATAAGAATATAAATTACAATTGGCTCAATTGGCTTATAAATTTGAACTACAACTTCTTCAGTGTAAAATTCCTAGTTATGCACAATTAATGCTTATACATGTCCTGATATTTCTTATTTGTGAAACAGAAGTCTGTATTGTAAGTCATTCTGCAATCTTTTCAAATACCATTCACATTGAATCACAAAATAATTTATGTTGCAAAGAACCTCAAAAGGTCAACAAGTCCCATTCACCGAAGGACTTATTTCACAATTAGAGCAGGTGGCTTTGGTCCTTTGTAAAGAATGCTTTGAATTTTAAATTTTTTTTAAGCATCATATATCCAGTATTTGAATTTTAAAGTGTGAGCTACCTGTATGTGATACAAAGTTCAAAGTTCATTTCTGCTTCTCAATGGGACAAGCCTGTTAGAAACAAGGTTTCACAGTCTGAACACAGAGAACACCACCTTTAAAATGCCCATCAATTTCTGCTGAAATGTTACCATACTAGAATAGTATTAGGTATCACCTAGAAATACTACTCACATGAATGTTGTTCAGCAGTGCTTGCTTCGTTCATGAAGCAAACATAGCCCCCTGAATTATTAATTTTTAAAATGAGACCTTTTCTGCAGCATGTTGATAAATTTTAAAATCTGTTAAGATAAATTTTATTGCCAGTAACCTACTATACATGAATATTTAAATGTTTTAATAGGTGAAGAGAGCAATACCAGTTCATAAGAACATTTAGAGACATTATTAAAAAATGCAGAGGAAGTTATAAACTATAATATTATGCACCTCTAATGACTGTAGCTGAAAGAAATAAAAAAAAATATACCAATAACCTGTTTCAGGCTGGTTTTGTTAAGAAAATATGAAAACATGTTTAGTGAAAAAAAATTTTGTAATAGTTGCTGTTTTATGTCAAATACTTCTGTGATCTTGTAAATGTACATTCTTTACTGAGGAAACAAAAAATAAATGTTTACCCAGTATTGCAGTCAATAAGGTATTGACAGACTAACAGTTCTATTTCCATCTTAGCCAATTAAAATGACAATATATTTGTGCCCAGGCAAATTAACTGCTTAATGGTATAAAGTGGTCACATTTTCTAGGTGACAGTCTGCTATCCTTAAAGATATCCTAGCATATATCTAAAAATTATTCTAAAGTCTTTACTGAAATTCCAAATTCAATCCTGAAATAAAGACTGTGTCCATTATCCAAGGAAAACATGGCATATATGTATTCAAATAACTCATCAAAAAGATTTCTGTGAATTCCAGATCTAGTAAGCTCTAGACCTTGTATTGCATCATGACATGAACTGTCTGGAATTGCAAGTGTTAGCTCCTATCTTTTCATGAAATTCTGTTCAAGCCCTGAACATATTTTGTATGGACATATTTTGGCAGCTACAATTTACATTAACCACACAAAGATATGCCTGCAGCACTACCTGTTAAATATTAAAAATGTTCTGAAAATAAAAAATACTCCCCCTGAAACAACCAACCAACAAAATAAAAGAACCAAGCCCCAAAATAGCGTACCCTAGTTTCCATTTTTTTAATTTTCTGTTCAAAATAGAAATCTCTCCTTTAATGAAGCCATATGAGGCTCCTTCTCTCATGGGTACCACATAACGCTTCTAGCCATTTTATAAACAAGACCAAAATCACCCTAACTGTGCTTTGCACAATTTATTCTCCAACAGCATTGTTACCTCAACACTATACAGTGAATCTGTGGTCTCTCGTAGTCTTGCTCTAGTTAATTCTAGTTCTTTCTGGAGTATTTCCTGAGCTTCTTGAAGACTGGAGATGTGTCCTTCTGCAGTCCCGAGGCCTTGCTCACTTTTTCGTACTAGGTCTTGCAGACGACACACCTGTGATATTACAAAAAGACCTGTAATTTCCATAATTACTACTAATGGCTGCCAAGCCATCCTGGTATTTTTCTCTGTTTCCTAATTCTGACCTAGACAATTTTTTAGTTGCACTGCCTATTCTCCTTTAATATCACTTAATGCTTCTGTATTTAAAAACAAATTCCTGTAATATTATAGAAGCAAAGACTCAACTAAAGGGTTTTTACAAATAAAAAAAAAAATCCAATGCATTTGATGCACATTGCAAGGAAAGAGGCTACATAAAAGATCTGAAAATGCCTCTTAGTTTACTGTGAGAAAGCATGTTTTAAGCAAATTAATATGAAATATTTCAAAATACATGAACTCTAATCTAATATATAAATTAACTTGTGCTAGGGTTTAAGTTTCTGTTCTTAGATTGCTACCTGTCCAGCCTGTTTAAAACTCAACCTAGCAAGTGTACATATAATGTAATAATCTCTTTAACTTCTATATAACAATACTCTTTTTTTCTGCCTGTTTGTGCTTCATCTTCCCACCTGTAAAATTATGATACTTCACTTCTTTGCTTCAAACAAAAATATGAGAGACTGAACACTGTTCACCAGCTACAGGAAAGAAAAAGCTTTTTAAGTATGTAGGTTAGAAAAACAGAAAAAAATGGGAGGAAGGGAGAAACAAAGAACAGCAGTTAATTAGAAATGTGTTTTTTGCCGAAGCAATAGTCTATGCTATTGCCTTTGTAGGTTGAGATAAATTCATTCACAACTGGACAAGTGTCACAAGAAAATACTAGCTTTTGGTTTACAGGCATGGACAGGTAAGAATTATAACCACTCCTCCTGTTTGTTAGAATAATTACATACAAATACTGTTTATAGTACACACAGAGACACCACCCCCTCTCTCTCAGAACTCTCTCCCTCTGTCGAGAATTTGTGAAGTGTTTAAAAAGTGGAACTCCTCCTTTCCTCTCAGAAAGGAATCCAAAATTTCTTTGGCATGAGAGATCTCAGTGAAAAACTCAGGTAAACTTCAGCACTTGTCTCTGTGTTCCTTTGAATTATATTCAAACAACCAGTAATTCCCTACAGAGCACTGCTACCTGAAGGAGAATCCCTACAAGAAAAACTGTCCCCAAACTGTACTGGTATCCTGGTAGTGCACTGCTGTCTATGTATCTGATAGTAGCAAATGACTTGCATCATATGAATAGCAGTCCTGTAGAGCTAAAGGATATGGGAGCAGGCAGGAATGCCACTCATAAGGCTTAAGATATATTCTGCTGTTGACAAAGCAGTGATTGGAGGCTGTTTAAAACGATCTTTAATAACATCACCAGAAATCCTTTGCATGGAGACAGCAAGTCCTTAGATGACTGTGCCAAGCAATACAAACATATCAACATTCTAAAAGGCCTTGGCTGGTCTACAGTGAAAGGAAAACACATCTACAGAGTGAACAGCCAATCTCATCCTGAGTCACGTGTGAGAAAGACACTATTTTGACTTAACTCAAACTCCCAAAAAAATCTCTGGCAAGTATTTAAGATTACACTGCTCTTAAATAGCTTAGTACTAGAAGCAAGCCTAATGAGACTAGAATCTTCCTTCATCCTTTAGCTAAGATAATTGCCACCAGAAAGTCTGTCAAAAAGAAAAGAAGATGGCATGGGTGCAAAAGCAGCTTTCCCAGCAGGAAAGCTAGAACTGAGCTAGCATCCACAGAAAGTAATGAATACAAGCCTACTGTTAAATGACTTCTGTAACTTAAAGCAAACAAGAAAGAAAAAAGGAAGCAATAGTAGCAATGTAAGAGCCAAGCTAACGATGTGTCCGACACATCACAGGGAAGCTTTTTCTAGGTCATTGAGAAACTGTTGTTGGCTGTCAATAGAGATCTAAGGCCAAGCTGTGGTTGCAACTGAAGCACTTCTTTTATGTGCTCAAGATCAACATAGTAATGAAATAAAACATATCTCCTCTGTACTACATAGAGTGGATTTACAAACCAACCCAAATTTATTGCTTGTATGTTTTCTCTCATTCTTTCACTACACAAAATACATGGTATAACATTTATCCTGGCAAAGGATTGTATATAAACTTGAATATTGGACAGCAGCTGGACCTAGTTCCCTACTTTATTCTTCTGTTCCTTAGCTTTGCCTCTGTTTCGTTAATTCAGCATGCTGATGAATTAATTTTCCAAGCCTTAATTTTATAGCAGTTGGGTAACAGAAACTCATTCTTTAAACATTTGAAGTTATTTCCTTCAAGGAAGGAGACAGTTTATTGCTCATGAAGCCAAGAGAAATTGATAAAGAGTAGCTAAATTTACGCCCACAATGCTAGATGACGATAGAATGACAATAGTGCTCTACTCAGATATAATTCAGAAACAATGAAAGTTAGCATATAACAGAAGTTAAAGCTAAAAATAAATAACTAAACTTCCTGTAGTTTTGAACTGAAAAATAAAGCTGTGTATGATTTGGTTAAGATACATAACAAATATATCATGTTTTCATAAATTTGAATGCAGGTAAGCACACTGTTAAAAAGAGAAAGAGCAGTTCCAGATTAAACTTGCACCTTCTCTAAGCTCTGAAACAAAGATAGTGGCAGCCCTAAGGAGGAAGAACCCTCCTGTTTAAACAGCTACTCATAACTGACTGATCAGGAGAGCTGCTGAACTCTAAAGGTGAGAGGTCCAGCTACTCTGGTAGTGTATAATCTCTGGCATATCCATCTATCTGGTAGGCCCTACTCTGAAAGGGGAAAATATGAAATACATATTTTCAGAATATATACCTTAATATAAAAAATCAAATACATTATAATGTTAATATAGTAATGTATCAATATTTTATTAATACAGTAATATACAATATATTAACAAATAAAATATATACCTTATTAAGTTTATCTATACTTTTGGGCAAATTTCCCCATTTAGTATATTAAAAACATGCAGTTTTTTTTCTTAAGCGAGTTTAGTGTTTGTGCAGTTTGCAAGTCACCAGAAAGAGACACCTGCTCTCTTCAAATGTTGTACAGTAGAGGAAGCAGTAATGAAAAATGTTGTTGCAAAATAATACTTGAATCCATGTTTAAGTCTTTCACACTGAAATCATGCATAGGGCTTGCTGAACAATACAGCTCATTAAATATGTTCTTGAAACAAGGCAAAAGCTCCAGAGAAAAACGGTTTGATGTTTTGGTATCAGTAGAATGTACTTTAGTTTCAAATGATTGTATTATGAAAAGGTGGTGATTTCCAACTAAAAAAATTAAAACTGTCTTGAGATATGATACATTTAACATTGATTGCATATATCATGATATAGCAAGTAATTTGGGCCTTACTAAAAGTATTTCATATCATCTTTTGATGAAAATACATGAAGATGATTTGCAAGTCAGGAAACTAACCAGAATTTATGATATGTTAACTACAACCAAATATGGGTTTACACACAGTTAAATTTCCCTCTTTCCTGACATATTTTGTGTAGAGGTCTGCACACCTAATGAGAAGATAAAAAGAATTAAAAATAAAGAGCTGTTTACATCAACTGTTTACATCTCTCTTGCTTTAGTTAATTTGTAAAGGACAATAAAATCATTGCTTGGAAGCAGTCAACTAACTTGCCATGTTTTAAGCATACTTCACTCCAAACAGAAGTAAGGCATTAAACACTTATCAGCATAGTCCCTAGACCTGTCCTGGAGTCTAAGATCACTATTGATGAGATGTGGTAGCTGAAACAAGTAAGTTAGCCCTTGCCTCCTGATTGGCAGAAGTCAGCTTCGTTGTCAGCTCTTCCTTCATGTTTTCCAGCTGCTGTCGGAGCTGATTCTTATCATCCTCCAAATGCAGTTTCTCCTTCTCAAACTGCTGCTCCAACTCCTTCAGAAACAGGAAGGATGGAAGAAATATTAATACTTCCCACAGTCATTGCAAAGTACAGATTTACTACATGGAAATGACTCTAACTGGCATAAATTCTTTTGATCTTAATCCGTTCCTTAAACTGTTAGAGCATAAATACTTATTTCCTTTTACAACAGATGTCTTAATTTTCAGTTTATTTTATAATTAACATTCTTGATTATTCAAAAAATAAAGACAAACAGGATTTTCCTCTCAATTACTTCTCAATTATTAAAAGCTTTACAATTATATCTACTTTCACAGTTTTTCAGTCTAAGTTGAAAGAAGAATTTTTCATTTTCTATAAAATTACACTGATAAATCTGCATGGCATCCAGCCTTTACCCATCTATTTCCTACAAATAATCCTCACAGGAAAGAGTAAATCTTAAAATCCAGATTGAATTCTGTGAAGGTTTTGAGAATGTTACAATAAATGAAAAAAAAAGTTCCACAGCATATATCTATTACATTTATGTTGAACCAAAAGGTATCAACAATTAGTTTTCAAGTATGGAAAGAAATCAAGTAACACCCCTGTTTTCATTTAACCTTTATGGTGCAATAGCCAAATTCTCATAATAACTGCTGGATTTCTCTTACATGAGCCTATGTTGTGTTTGTGTATATATATACACATATAAATGTCAGAAACTGTTATGTTTTTTAAGGACAATTATAAATTTATACTTCAGCCTTCTTAATATTCAGAATACATTTTCAGAAGAACAATTACTTTCACAAAATACTTTAAAGGAAACATGTTAAAATTGAAAATTTTATTACATATTTCAGTGAAATACACTATATAGCTCATAATACTGCAAAGTTTTAGTGAAGAAAACTAAGGTTGCCAAGGAAGGCGCTCTAGAGTTGCGCCATAAAAAGCTTCAAGGTTTTCTACAGAGCTAGAGGCTCTTTCATTAACTCCTTCCTAAGGGCTCAGCTGAAATGCAAGGCTTAGCATCGATTCAGTGCCTCTGTGCAGACCTAGGCTCAGGTTTCTGAAAAATCAGTATTATCTCAGAAACAGCCATGAAAATACATAGACCAGAGCCAGCCTGAAACAAAAAGTACAATATTGGTAAAATTAGGGGAAATAGGGAGAAAGAACTGAAGTATTAAAGAGGGAAACAGTCACTAAAAGATATAAAAGTCTAAGGAAACCCAAGGTTTCCTGCTGCAAGACAGCAACATAGTGTCACCCAGCCAACTCCAAGAAGCAACAGAGGCCAAGCCTTCCTCATCCAAACCCAAGGATGCCTCAAGTGTTTTGTGGGGGGTGGAAAGCACATTAAGCAGCTTATTAGTTCTAGCACTGCTTTAGGGTATGTGGCAGGCAAGAAATGATTCCTGCGTACACTGCTTGCATGATCTCTTCATTCATGGTAGAAGTTGGAGAGTGACAGAAGAGAGGGTTACACTGTCACAAACACATTACTAAACAAGGTTAAACGCAACAAGTGCCTTGCTTCTTCACTGAGTCCACATGAGTCAACATGTGGGATAAATGCCCCTTGCTCAGTGAAAATTGATCAATTTGTCTTGTTCATGCTGAAATCTGCTGTCTGCAAAATCCCACTGGCGCTATTTAGACCCTATTCTGATAGCAGAGCAATTATTTCTCTGATGATACTTGTCAGTACAGCTGTGCAGTACTGCAAAATTATTAGCAACTCTATTTTCATAATCCTCCTGATGCCATTTTTACAGCTTATTTTATAGATGGAAATACTGAAGCAAAAAGAAATATTTGAGCTATTTTTTGAGTCCTACTCTAATTCTGCTGAATTCACTTCTGTTCCCCAGATGCATTTCCCAGGCTTCCAATCCCAATGAATCCTCATGTCCTCTATCCCACGGCTCCCGGTACCATGCTTCTTCCTCATACAAAATTCAACTCTGCTCCACATTTAAGCTTGACTATTTTCTTCCCTGGATTACTTGATCACCACAGCATGTGCTTAGTGAGACAGGTTTGACAGAGGAGACAGTGAAATCTGATTAGATTTAACATCAGTGAAATCAGATTAAGACTGCTTGAGATCTTGATCCTAACATCTCTTCATAGCTAGTTTTTCCTTGCTAAAATCATTTCATATTTCTCACACTTACAGAGGTGTTCCCTATTTAAACTAGTTTAATGATTTAAGAAAAAAAGTTTGTGATCTCCTTTTGTTTTATTCTCCACATTATTTTAATAACAAAACAAAAGAAAAAGAACCCCACATCTTACTGAAATAAAAGAAAAAAAACCCTAAGAGACATTGTCTTAATAACAGACATGTTTAAAGTTTTAAAGAAAGTAAACCTGAAAGATCAGAGACATATGTGTCTCTGAGAAGACACATCAATTACTGGGTGACAAAAAATAATTTGGATTTATTAAAAATTGAACTAAGAAGCAACATACTAGTAGAAAAATTTACAAAAACAAACCAAATCTGAGATGCACATCACTAACTACAACCATGGTTCTTGGTATGTTTCCTGTGAATACAGCAAAAGAAATATAACAAGGCCTTGAATTAAACACTTAATCCTGTATTTCCTGTGTAGGGCAAAATTTGTGTGTAACACACATACAATCAGATTAGGAAATAATAATTTAAAAATGGGCCTCTCATCCTGAGAAGGAAAATGCCAGATTTGTGAAACAAAAAAAGCCTTTCAGGCTTTTTCAGGAATCCTGCAGGCCAGGATTCCAGTCAAAGGTAAACGTATAGATGCTGGAGAGTAAGTTGCTGTACAGTACATAATTTTATGATGCAGGCTTAGAACAGCTGTTGTCATCTTCTGAGTACATATATAGCCAAGTCCTAATAAAGTATCTTTCTGTACTTCTGGACTGTCAACGAAAACTCTAAATAAATGTTATAATAATGTGACCTTTCATCTCCTTCAGAAGAACTGATCTTGATATACCAACCCTTCTGAATATGGGTCACAAATCCCAGGAAAACAAAACTACTATACTTGAAAATACTTTTGTATAAATGGAGAATTCATCTTCTGTATGCAGACAAATGACAGTACAAGTGGTTGTATTTTCCCCCAAGATATTTGTTATTTTTCTAAAGGGTAAGCAGTTTCTTCAGAGGCCTGCAGGTAATTCCAAATTAAATTTGCCATAAAACAAAACCATGCAGTACATAATGCAAACTGTAACAGTTGCTTTTTTGTTTGATTACTAAGAAAATAAGAACATACCATCTGTAGTTTCTTCTTATCCTTATTAGCATTACTGTGTGCAGCCTCAATTGCAGTATGGTGTTTCCATGCCAATTCTTCTAAGGTCTTGGAATGAGCCTCCTTTAACTGTGCAGCCTCCCCTTCCAATCTTGCTTGTAATTTTACCAGCTCCTTCTCATAATATTCACGTTGTGTTTCCCTCGCTTCATTTACTTTCTATAAAGTTCAGGAAAAGAAATCTATTCAATGGTAAGAAAATCTGAACAGTAGGAATAAAAAAATCCAAAAACATTATGGATGACATAAATCTGCAAAAAATTAACTTCCATATAAAACAAACTGAGCAAACACTAAGTACTGACTACATGATTCAGTAACCAAAAAGGTAATTTTAACAGATCCATGCAAAACAATACATACTTATTAAAAATCTATTTTTTCCTCTGTTTAATCTGGGAAAACAACAATCAGGTATCAAGCCTATAGAGAATTTCTGTTTAGCATTTTCAAACATGTTCAATGCATTTTCAGCAAATGGGTTTTTAAACAGTTCTTCAATCATTTCAAATTTGTCCTTCCTCAGACAATTTAGATAGTAGGCATATACACACATGGTCATAAATCAAATGAAATTGCTAGAAGATTTTCCAAAGCAGTCTGAACATTTCATCTGACTTCCCTCTAATCTCACTTTACAATCTACATTGGTCATTCTTTGTTGCTACATGAGATATGCTTGAAACATACTGGTCCTAGTCTGGTCGTATCAAACAAAAATTAGAGCATAATATTTTTTTTTTCTGAGAATACTAGTGTTTTTGGTTTCATTCAGCTAAAGCCAATAAGCTCTTTAACCTTCTCCAGTGCCAGAATTTGCTGCCTTTGTCGCTCATCCAGACTCTGTGTTTTGCTTTGTAATAAATTTCTTTCCTCTTCCAGCTGGGACAATTTTTCCTTTAATCTAGACTTTTCTGATTCCAAGTCTCTGATTGTAACTTCTTGAGTCATTTGAGTAGCTTGAAGCATTCCAATGTGACCTAAAAACAAAACAGCTCTTTAAAACCTCATAGCATTGGTTTCATGCAATTGAAGTGGACATTTATATTCCAGTGATAGTGGAAATCTAGTGGAAATCTAGTGGAAGCTTGCATATGCATCTCCCTTGTCTTCACTGCAATATGTATCTTCCTTTCCACTTCTCACTTGTTTAGTTTTTTTGTAAAATACCCAACAACAGTAGAGCACTTGGTGCTGGGGCTTCTTTTGTTTCAATTTTTCTTGTTCAAAGTTGCATGTTGACTCCCAAAGGAAACCAGAAGTAGGCAATTCTAAGAACACTGAAGAACTGATCCCACCTAAACCTGCATATTTCTATCCTAGAATAAGATTGACAACAGAAAGCAGAACACTAATGTCTAAAGATAAACATGTCATTGTTTTATCAAACTCATAATTTAGCTGGCATACTAGACATATAGCTTTATCTGCTGTAAAACTTTGGGAATTACACTTTATTTTGCTAAAGGGATATGACTAAAAGATTTAACAGAACTCTATAGCAAAGTATGATCTAAACCCTTGAAGGTTGGAGGTTTTCTTTTAATTTCTTTATATATATTTTTGAAAAAAAAACTAAACAAAGGAAGTACAATTTCAAACTACACAATAAAATCATCGGTCCTTCACATAACCAGCTGACAAAGGTTTGTGACTTCAGAAATTTCTATCTGTTCTTCTTAATGTATATATTATTGTAGGTAACTAACTAAAGCAGTGAAATTTCTGCTATTTTGGGAGAGGCTTTGGAGTGAACAGAAGACTTTTTGAAAAAGAGGATGCTTCTAGTTTGGTCCAATTGAAAGATGAGAGGTATTGTTTACTCTGAATAATTTTCTACTGTTTTCTGTAGTTTCAGTTTTTCTAGGGAAGACTGTTGTTTCCCTTCTCATTTTATTATAACTTTCAAAAATGACAGATTGAATGACAGCTCAGTTTTATAACAAAGCACTGTTTTTAAATTTAAGTCACTAAGGAATAGCTATGAAAGTGGAGTATATGCTGTTGCTCACATGACAAAATCACTGAGCCTCACGATTAATTTCCATTTGTTGTAAAAAGCAAGATGTGCCAAAAAGGAAACTGTTGCCTGTGGACACAGATGTGAAGGGAAGAGCTATGAGTTATATAATGAAATTAGGAAATTTAAAATGCCTCAAAATTAATAGTAATTTCATTAAAAATGCACACCTCTAATTGTATTAAGCCCTGGAGAATTCTAAAACTTATTTAGACATTTTTGTTTGTAAAACTGAAAACTGAAGAGGAAGACTTAAGACAATGGGTATGCTTAGGTTCTGTAACATTTTTTAAAAATCCTTATTTC
This sequence comes from Vidua macroura, assembly GCF_024509145.1. Classification (NCBI taxonomy): domain Eukaryota; kingdom Metazoa; phylum Chordata; class Aves; order Passeriformes; family Viduidae; genus Vidua; species Vidua macroura. The sequence continues at coordinate 65,695,635 of NC_071573.1, read as the reverse complement.
AAAAGTTCAGCCATTTAAGAAAGGTATTTTCCAACCCAAAATTTTATAATCTAGCAATAATAATAATAATAATAATAAGAGAATTTTCAGTTTGTCATATAAGTATGTCATACATATTTCATTGTAAGCACACACGGACACTGACCTAGAGCTTTTGTCCTAGCAATACCAAATAGAAGACAGGTTTCCCATTCCTCATGCTCTACAAAAAAGATATGAAATGCAGCACTTTCCTTACAAGTTGGGAATCTCAGGATAAATGGAAGAAGAGCATTTTAAATACCCCAAAGACTGTTCCAAAATTGCAATACGATGAGTAAACATTCTTTATGGTAATTGAGTATGAAAATTCAGTTTCTTTGAGAAGGATTTTTGACAGTGTGAGCTGAAAATCAAGGAGATGGCAGTGGGCCAGTGTCAGAAACCATTTCCAAACAGGCTGACAACCAACTACCCAACATGGCAATGGCTTGGTGGCACCACTGCAAACAGGGATCGTGGTTATTTTTGCACAACGATGCACTGTAAAACAAAGAGTGCCACTGAGCTTGGCAACAGCACAAAACACACTGGGACTTCTGGTAAAGCTGAAAACCCCAGTGCCAGAGCACACCAGGGCTGGCCTCAATCACAGGCTAGCTGACTCAATGCCATCAGTAATACAGAAAAACAGCCTGGGTATTTATTTGGGGTGGCCTGGTGAAACCCTCCCATGCTTCCGCCTAAGGACTGAAGAAGCAACGGCTTTGAAGTGTATGAAAACAGGGCTCTCATACAGTCATGAATTTTTCTATGACTGCCTCACAAAACACCGTTTGGAGGGTCAGATGCCCATTTTACATACTCTCAGCAGTAAGCCTATTCCTTTTAGCTGTTTGATCTAATAGGATCTCACAGTTTTGAGCTCCTGCTGGTCACTATATTGTTCCAACGTACAGCTTAGACTACTCCTGGTCTTGTGCTAATTTGTGTGGAAAACAATCAGGAATTGCTATAATTGGTCTAATTCAACAGGGCCAAAGATAAGCCAGGGGCCCCTTTTTAAGCCCTAGAACCCCACCTATTGTATAGCTGTCCAAGTTCAAGTACTGCGGCCCATGCCTACTACTGAGTACATTAGGGAGACAATGCCGAAGTGGGAAAAGAAACCTGCATGTGTACAGTAAGATCTTAAGCTATTTTTTGTGCCTTTCCACATGACAGCAACTACAAAGGAGCAAGGAAAGCAGCTACAGAGAAAGCTTTAAAGGATTTATTATTCAGTAAGCTGCAAATCTTCTGACAGTAGGTATAAAGGAAAGAACCACAGCATCAGCAAAAAGAAAACACAACTGAAAAAAGGTGGAAGAACAGGAAGCATATCTCAGTTACTACGTGGAGAACAGATACAGAGCAGAACTGTTCTAAGTGCAGTTTCAAGGCCTGGAAGATATGTGCATGCCAAATTACAGCATTTGGACAAATGAATACACAAAAAAGGAAATTTAAGTACAATGCACATGATAGCAAAAAAGTTAAAAAAAACCCCAAAACTTGTTGGAAAATTCTATGGAAAGCATTAAACAATCTTTAGACACTCTAAACCTGCATGAGGGTTGACAGAAAAAGGAAAGGCTAGAATAAAAGGATGAAGTTTGTTTCCAGATTAAGTTACTGACATACATACTGGCTTTGAGAACAAGATCAGTGGCCTGCTGCTGTAAGCGCTCTCTAGCAGCTGCAAGCTCACTTTCCACTTCTTTGTGTTTGCTTAACAACGACATCTCCTCCTCCTTCACATCATCTAGCTGTTTTTGAAGAACCTAGAAGAAACACATAATACCTGTTACCATCATATACAATCACGCCAATTTAAATGAGCATTAGGTTAAAAGGTACAGAAGAGACCTTTCAGTAAACTAGTTTTATTCACACAAAAGCTGAAATAGTGCAGTATTATTGCCATATTCATTGTGTATTATATGTAATGCTTCAAAAATACTTTTTGAAGAACAAGATACTGGCATTACAGTAATGCATAAGAAAAATGTGACAATATTCAAAAAGGTATAGAAAAAAAACAAACTATAAAATGGTCCACAAAGTTTGGGGGTCAACTTTAGAATCCTGGTTTCTGGTATCTGAGAGCTTTTCACATTAAAGAATGCATTATGTGTTCACAGCAGTTCAGTGTCCTTCATTGCAACTCTGAGTGTTTACTACTGACTCAAATTAAGCTATGCATGGAGATACATAAAATGAGAGCTGGGCAATTACTTATATCAAACATTCCTGGGGGTTACTGTTGGGACCAGCACTTTTTAGCATGTTTCTCAGCAACATGGGCAGTAGTATCAGGTGCACCCTCAGCAAGCTCACTGACGACACCAAGCTGTGTGGTGCAGTCAACTCGCTGGAGTCTCTTTGGTCAGCTGAGGAGAAAGGTGATAGAGAACTTTGGTGAGCACGTGGCACACAGCCAGGGTCAACCCAACACACTAAATAAAACTGTGTTGGAGTTTAACCTGGTAAACAGCTAATGATGACACTGCCACTTGCTCACTACTGCCAAAGTGGGACAGGGAAGGGAATTGGAAGGGTAGAAGTGGGAAAACTCATGGGTTGAGATGAAGACTGTTTGCCAGATAAAAGCCACACACATAAAAGCAAAGTAAAACAAGGAATTCATTCACCACTCCCCATGGGCAGACAGACATTCAGCCGTCCCCAGGAAAGCAGGGCTCCATCAGGCACAGCTGTGATTTGAGAAGGCAAACACCATCACTCCTTCCTCCTTCCCCCAGATTTATATGCTGAGCATTACATCATATAATATGGAATATCCCCGTGTTCAGTTGGGGTCAGCTGTCCTGGCTGTGCTCCATTCCAGCTCCCTGTACACCCCCAGTCTCCTCATTGGAAGGGTGAGGTGAAAAGCCAAAAAGACCTTGACTCTGTGTAAGCACAGCTCAGCAATAACAAACCATTCCTGAATTACCAACACTGTTTCCAACATGTTTGGATTTGTTTCCAACAAATCCAAAACACTGCACCCCACAAGCTCCTATACAGAAAATTAACTCTACCTGAGCCAAACCCAGTAACACACTGAAATAGTGTGCAGTATTTCAGTTGCCATTTGTGAAAACATTGTTAATTAAACAATTAAGCTTAAAGTAGAAGTAAACGAAAAAAAAATTGAAGATGAAAAGCACGTATGAGTGATAGAAAATTAAGTTTACACACTCCAATAACAGCCACGTGGAAACACTGCTTTTATAGGAAAAGAAAATTCACAGTCTTGGGAACAACGTATCATCAGTCTCACCTGAACATTGTTTTCTGCAGTACCGAGAGCCACCTGAAGTTTTTGGCATTTTTCCCGTAGACTAGCAGCTTCATCCTGGACCATTTGCAATTCAGTTTTAAGCTTCCCCAGATTCTTCCGTAACATACTTTCCTGGTTCTGGAATTCTTTTCTTAGCTCCACTTCTTTCTCTTTGCAGGCATGTAGACTTTCTGCTGTAAAAAGCTGAGATCTTTTCAAAGAGTCAAGTTCATGTTCATAGAAGGACTGTGCTTTGCTGAGTTTGCCTTCATAATCCTCAATGAGCTTTTTTCTTTCCAGTCTTAACTCTTCAACCTTATTGTTCAAGTCTTCCAGCTCCAGTCTATGCAATTCCTCCATTTTCTCTTGCCCCTTACTTAAAGTAGCATTCTGACTCTGATGAGTCTTCAGAAGTTCTTGAATTTCAAGCCTGTGGGCAGCTTTTAAGTCTTCCAGAGCTGTACGCTTGTCCTTCTCATACTGTACTTGCAACTGTATGAAACTTCGTAGCTTTTCCTCGAATTTCTTTCTGATCTCTTCTACTTCCCTTGACATGGTCACTACACGTTGGACATGCTGAGCTTCTGCACAAAGCTGCATATCTTCAACTCTATCCTTATATGCTTCAAATTCTGTCAAGGCCTGATGTTTCATCTTTTTGTGGTCTTCCAGTGACTCTTCTAAAACCTGAATCTTTCTCTTGAGATCCATTTCTTCTGCCACTTTACTTTTATACTGCAAGATCTTCTCTCTGGTCTCTGCAAGAATTTGTTGGATTTCTTCTTCATGAGCATCCTTAAGGGCTTGGATAGCTGCTTCATGTTCATCATTTTTAGTGTTCAAAGCGTATATTACCTGCAAACATGAAATAATGTTATACTACAAGAAAAGACATTCTGGTTATCTGTTAAATCCCAAGAGAAACATACCAAGGTACTCTGAAAGTTATTCCACCAATCTGGCTTGTTTTCATCACATAAATAAGACACCAAATGTTATTAAGAATGTAACTGCATAAATGCAGTATTAGTCACGATATTCTTATACATCTTACAGATCAGATTAGTTTTTCTGTTCTCCTTAAACCCCTAATTTTCCTAATGAAATCTCTGTCTTTATAGCTGTGTTGTTGCTGTAAATACACTGGGGGGAAAAAGCACATTTAAAAATGCATTTTTAAAAAAACCCTGAATTTACTTAAAATAGTTCACAGCACAGATTAAAAAAAAAAAGTAAGAAGTCTCCTGTTGGAAAATAACACACAGAGTATATATCACAATAAGAAATTAAACTGGAACAAAAACCACATCTCAAGTCCCTCCTTTCCAAACACTACATGTTCTTACATATTTCATTTCAGAAACATCTAAAATGCAAGCACTAGTTATTTTGGATTGTAATCTTGATGGCTGCCCAGATAAAATTTCACTTTTGACAGCTTATCTAGTAAACACTCTGTGTATCCTAAGGTCTAAGGCTCCCTCACTACATAAATTCACCGATTTCCCAGCTAGCAAGTCAGCTGAACAGAAAAGTTCAGGGCAGGGCAGCCAGCAATCTGGGGAGCCCAGGGATAGGCAGTTCAAGAAGGCTGTGAAAGCAGCAAAACCACCAGCATTCAATGAAAGTTTTAAGATAACCAGATATATCCTAAGGGATGTTTCAACTGCACCACAACACAGTAGATCATCATCTTGGTTTTTAACTAGGAAATACAGATAAGTGTGCGTGTCTGTATCTGTATATATCAGGGAATAAACTATCCATGCAATAGGGGGGGTAAATGCAATCTTTTGCTTCAAGAACTCCAGCAATTCTCCCCATACTTCCTAGATATACAGGCAGCAGAGCTATAAAACACATCTGAACAAAAGGAAAAAAAAAAAAAAAAAGGTCTTCTGATCCGTGTAACTTGTGTATCTTAACAATTAACAAGAAACAACAAAAATTAACAACAAAGAAGCACCAGGGGGGTTTATTTTTTAACTGAGGATAAAACCTACACCAGTCCTCCATCAGCATAGAACCAGGCAACAGAGGAAGTTGCACTGACTTGCCCTCAAAGCTGGGAAATACGAAGAAGGCACAGAATTGCTTCCCTGACACCAAGCAAAAGCCTCTATGCTTCAGACTAAGGAAAAGTGTCTACAGACAAGTGTTCAGATGAGCTACAAAGCTCAAAAGAGTTCTCGTAAGTAAAACAGCAGATTCAAGAATTTGGACATGGTGTTCTTTTGTTTGTTTGTTTGAATAAAAGTCCAGATATTTATTCTAAATTTTATGCCTCTTTACTCTAAATTTATGCTAAATTTTATGCCTGAAATAACCTACCCCATTCTGTTACCTGAGCCACAAAATCCCAAAAGGATAGGCTTTAGATTACAATTGAAAAAAAAAAAGTTCTGAAGCAGCATTAGGTGTAATAAAACCAAAGCCCCCAGCCTCACTTATCTTTATATAGCAAGGAATTAACTTGATAATATCACAAAAACCACTTTTAACTTCTTCTAATTCATTTTTTTAAACAGATGTACATGCTATTTAATGAAAGAGGAAAAAAACATAGGTTTTCCATAGGTTTGGCAACTTGTTTTTAGTACTACTTACATATCTGCAGGTATCAAGGACGCTTTTGGCTTTTTTCCTCCCCAGATAAAGAAATAAAATTTCCTATTTTGAAGGAGTTTCATGGTACAGAGACTCACAAAACTCTACCAAAACATTGCAAGAATGACAACTAAACCACATGCAATCTCATTAGCAAAATCACAACTATCATTGAAATGCCCTACACCTAAGGTTTCAACCTTCTGTATTCTATATTCTTACTGTCTTTGGTGATGTCAACAGTAACTTCTCATCACAAAGCTTTTACCTCCCTCCTGGTAACAACAAACAGTCTCAGCTACTGGATCCCAAAGGCTTGTTTCCCTGTTGGTTTAATAGTGTCTAGTATTCAACTTCTTTGTTCATATCAAAAATAACTTGAAGACAGAGGGTTTGGGTTTTTTCTAAATGTTATGTGCACTATCTTGCATGAATAGGTCTTAGATTTGGTTAGAGAAATTGGACAATGTAATTTTAAAAGGTACTATAAAAAAATAAATCCCACACTTAGGAGCAGGTAATAATAATAAGCAATTGTAGAACACTAGGTCAAACCCACACTCAAAACAGCCCTTGACTCTTGTCCTTGTGCATAGAAATGCCATAGTATTTTTCACTTCAGGCAGTGTTCCAGTCTCAACTTATGCAGCACTATGATCTGCAGAAAGTATAAATCATAAAGAATTTTCAAGGGTATTATGATTTAGTAGTGGAAACCTCACTGAAAACGCCAAGTGAAAAATAAATTCATGTGCAATGCCACATTCGGAAGATGTGGATTCTTAAAACTCTCATTATTGACTTGCTCCTTACTAAGAGAACTGAACAGCAACAAATTCAATTCAAATTCAAGCACAACTCGTTCCCTAAATGAAGGGCATTCGTATCTTATGGGAAATGTAAAAATAAAATGCATGCAACTGAATGTTTCATCATAACATATGCCTTAGAGCAGCCTGAATTCCAGCTCCATCAAATTACTATAAACCTCAGTATTTTTAAAGAAATTGAATAGCTGTATCAGATTTTATCTTTGAGAATTTGACCCACTGTATTAATATAGGAACACAGGGAAAAAGTTCTGTACTAACTCAAGCAAAAGCAACTTAACAGCACTTCAATGAAATGCAAGCAGAAATTGAAGTACCTTGGAGCAAATGAATACATTTAAAGTTCTAGCTAAAATAAATAGCTCCTTCTCAAGTAAGTTTCTGAAAATTGAAAAGCAGTAAGGTTGCAAACATTGGAGGTACGACAAGTTTTGCACTCTCTGTTTTTAAATGAGAGCATGAACCCCTGCTAAGCATGCTTGTAAATGCTTTTAAAAATGATTTAAAAGTCCCTGCAGCTTTTTTAGTACAACTTCATAATACTAAGAACCCTAAACTGCTAATTTCAGTAATTCATATTTTTCCATCTCAACTCTAACTGCACATAGCAATTCTTATCACACGACAGGAAAAAAAAATAATCATGCTTTACCGTATTTTCAGTCAGCATATCATTTCAGAGGGACAGACAGAACAATACTCTCTATAAGGATACCGAGATTGCCAGCTAATACTTCTTATACAAAACAGTAACAGAATTATTAATGACAAACTACTGAAATACCGTGTGCATCGGTCTGAAGAACAACAACAGAGTAAGGTAGTACCAATAACAGCAATAACCTTGGTTATGCCACTAATTATTGGATTGTTTATTTATGTTCTATATGGTAAGGTGAAGCAAGTCAGTCCCTGTGCTAGCATTGGTGTTTTGAGCTACATGGAACACAAACAACAATTCCTGTCCCACACTGTTTGTGACTGAAAGATGAAAGTTTGGCTGAGAAATATGTTTTACCCCAAACCAGATGTTCTGGTTAGGAAACCTGACCAACTCTTGCATGGTCAGCTGCACTTCAGTCATCTGATCTTAAATGCAACTTAGTCAGGATAGAATGCTTTTCTAATTACAAATGTGTAATTCACCTTAATACTAGAATTGACTGCAAATTACTTTGCAGCACAGAAAACCATAGTCTATGATTCTATGAAAATACCCCAAAAAGTGTGCATGGTTCATTTTCTCTAATTTTACATCAAAACAAGAGCTGATACCTATAAGAAAAAAACATCACTACACACGTTACACAAACAGCAATCTCATGATTTTTGTAAACCTCAATTTCAGACTTGATGTGCAGGTCCCTGGGTCAGAGCACTGTGCTCAGCCTTGTTCAGGTGAACTGTTGTGTTCCCAGTGCTCCCAGAGTGCGGCTGCCTGAATACCAGTCTGAAACACTACAGCCTCCAGAGGCATCTCCAGATTTTGTCAATGCTGCCCATCTCTGGAATGAACCACACAAGTACAGTGCCAACAAGGAATGCTTGTGCATAACCTGCTAACCATTTATAAGATGAGGACCAATGAGCCTGACCTACCCTTGCTCTCTGTGGGTAGGTTAGAATTACTTCACATAGGAAATAGTAACATATCCTGAGAAACAGTAAAAAGTGCAGCAAACAGAAAAGTTCAGTTTATAAAATCAGTAAGAAACCTTAAAAAAATTGCAAGCATTATCATTAATTAATTTTATGTAGAAATATTTCCTCTATGATAGTCCAAAACAATCACATGTTTTTTGGTACAATAGGTATTGCATTAATTTTTCCCTTTTCTTCTAGTTGACCAAATAATGTCCAAAAAATGAGACACATTTAAATTTCAGCATTTAAAATTTACATATTATGATCAATTTAAGACAAAATAAAATACCCAACTTAACAGCCAGGAAAAGTTTATTTTACGGGACAAATTTCTTCTCCTTAGTACATTATAAGAATACAGTGATACAACAAAGTACTTCAAAGCTACTTACAACTGCCTTTCATAAAAGCTAAATACAATTCCAGAGTACAATCTTACAAACGTGTTACTACATACAAAAGTAGACAGACACTTATAACATGTATACATAAAAAATCAAAACCTCAAAACCTATGTATGCCCATCTTTCTTTCTTTTTTTTTAATTCCAATTTTAAAAAACATGCATTTATCTAGAAAGATCTTTTGCTTCCTTATGGAATATCTCACCAATAGATGATGTTTTGTCAGTCAAAGTCTTTGTATTGCTGATAACAAACACAGAAACAAGCCTAGACCTTTAGGCCAGGATTTCTTAGACATCACAGAAAAGGTGGAAGGAAGATACTTGTTCTTCAGCTACATGGTTCATTGCAAGTCTTTCTAAATACCTGGGCCAGTGCATTAGGGGCACAGTACAATGAGCAGAGAAGGGACAAATATAGTCTGCAGCTGTAAAAGGAGTGCCCCCTGTCAATAGCATCTCCTCCCCAAAAGCTGGTCTAACTATACCAGTCTTCCTTTGAGATAAAATGCACACAGGGCAAGAATTTGATTTTTTTTCCTAAAAATGCACTTTCATATGAAATTTATTATTAAAATATCCTTTATGCATTTCAACAGTCTTCATGTGTTAGCTCAATTTATACCCAAGTAAAATTCAGTATTTTATTCCTTTAGAAACGCTGGAAACTGGATTATTTTTACTACAGCAACTAGCTTTCCAAAGCAATCTATAATGACTTTTGTTTACAATTAATTATTTAGAGAATGGCACTATGAAGCTGAACTTAATTTCTAAGTATTGAGCATTAACAGATATCCACTACTACCTAGAGCTCTACCTTTGGATAAAAAGAAATTTTTCATCTTCACACTTATTGATAGATACTTAATCTTCTGTAAAAGAGGATAAGTCCAAGGCCATGCACTGTTCACCAACATCTGCACTGAGAATAAAACACAGAGAAAAAAATAATGTTTTATTTTCAGTTTTCCTGATGTTTAATACTATATACATTAAGTATAAAACCTCACAGGGGCCCATACACCTAGAGAAGCTTTCTTCATGCTCCTAAATATCTGCTCCTCAAGTATCAGTAATCTGATGTGCTGATGATCCATTGCTACTTTCAAAACTACCAAGTACAGATCTGTATCACATTTAATGTGAGTTACAGTCCTTCCTGTGTTTTGTTTATTTGTGTATGGCCCACACTGAAATATTAACTCTTTTGAATTGCCTGAAAATCCTACTGGTTTAAAGTATCTGCTTGCATTTACAGCTCAGCATGCTTATAAATTATTACAGTGCCTGTACCTTAAAATTTAATTATCAGAAAAAGGCATGCCACAGTCCAATTAATCGTGGGGGAGGAGATGTCCCACTCAAAGAAGAGGTGCAGAGCATGCCTTGACACAGGGACAGAATGGTCAGTGTGGCTGAATAGGGTCGTTTATTCACTGTGGCCTTTCTCCTAGAGTTGTACCAGACAGCAAATGAAAGGCTTTCTGGGAGCTCATCAGGAGCTTTGTGCTACCACAGCCTATCTTGGAAATACATACTTAGTCCAAATACAGGAATAGGGATAGCCTTTATCAATCAGGTAACACAAATAAAAATCATGGCAGCAGGTAAAGCTACAGCTAAAGAGCACTCTGAAATCAGATTCAACAAGAGGAACACATTACCTGCACCTCTTTTGATAGCCCAATACACCGCACAGCAACATGAGAATGGAATTCACAAGCTCAGAAGCCAGGCAGTCAAGGGTGGTTTAAACATAAAGCCTCAGGGCCAGGACACAACAATATGTGATCCTACAAGTGACTTTAGCAATCAGTAGCAAACCAAGAAGGAGCTCACCCATGACAAGAGGTCAAGTGGGCAATCAGGCCCTGTTGCTCCTTCTATTCTAGCAGCTCTAGCAGTTCTTCCAAGACTGGGTCCACCAGTGAAATACGACCACAGGGGAACAAAAGGGGATTTGACATAGGCATCAGTACATATGTGAGAGTGACAGAAAGAGATATTTGGGGGCAAACCCATTCCACTTAGAAGAGTAAATATAATACAGGATACAGGGACAGATGGCATCCTGATATGGTTAGCAGAAAATACTTTTTTTTTCATTACATGGTTATTTTGGATGTGCTGCAGAAAAGGGAAAAGTGAGGTATTTTCCTCCCCACAATAAATAATGAAACAAAGGAATTTAATAACTGTACTCCATTTTCTGCAGAAGAAAAAGGGGAGATATCTCTTACAAATATGTATCAAAATAAAAAATAGCAGGGAAAAGGAGGACAAATACAGTTCACTTTAAAAAGGCATTTAAAAGAATCATGACCTGGCTAAAGTGTGACAGACAGATACAATGCTGCACCACCAAATCAGGAGGAATTTCTCACTGAGAGGGTTGTCAAGAATGGGAATGGGCTGCTCATGGAAATGGTGGAGTCACCATCTCCAGAGGTATTTGAGAAACAGCTGGGCATGGCTCTTAGTGCTGTAGTCTAGTGGACAAAATGGTGTTTGGTCATAGGCTGGACTCAATCTTGGACACCTTTCCCTGCACTGACAACTTTATGCCCCTATGAAACATGATACAACCTTCAGAGTATCTTCAGCTGAGGCAAAAAATTCAGGCGCAAAAGAAGCAGTTGTGATGTCAAACAAGTAAGAATTAGCGATTAAATGGGAAGAGCTATATCAAGATAATGTCGCAAGACTATGAGAGATGGGCTGGGTATGCACTAGACACCTCAGAATTATATGGACATGCCAGAACTGAAATAATTTTTCCAGGAGGAAAGATGTAGACTTGAAGACCTTGACAGAAAGACAAGAAGCAGCTGGATAGAAGTGAAGTGCAACTCTTTACTATAAACCAAATTAGGGGAGACATCACATTAGTGCTTTGTATGACCTGGCACTTAATCCCCCACTTGGCTACCACGTGACATCTATTTCTGAGAGAAATGCTCAGCTGTTCTACACTGGCATTGCTGTCTCTAATGGAGTTATGTAAGTTTACAGGGTTCAGCAATCCAGTTCCGTACATTTATGTTGCACTGTTCTCAAACAGAGCGATTTCTAAGCAATATACTTATTACCTGTGTGACTGAGACATTTCATTTTGCTAGCTGCACATAAGTTTGCTTTCTGTGCCAAAGTGTAAAACCATCTTGCAGAATAAGTCAAAATAGAGTTTAATGTAAGTTTCAATCTCATTATGACATCAAAAATATTTTCATGATGGTAGATTTCAATATAACACAAGAATACATTGAGGAAAGACTTATAAAAGAGGGAAAATAGTTTAGAAACAGCTTCAAAAGTTAATCAGAATGGGAACAAATTCTAGCAGAAAACAGTTTAAATGTTTTCTAATGGCTCCTTGAAAATCAATCCTTACTTTTAAACTCAACTAATACTTGTAAATCAAGTTCAGTGGTACTAAACTTCAAACGTGCTTAACTGCTAAGGAGAGCTCTACTCTATCTCCATTTTGATAGCAAATGTTATCAAAATACAACACTTATTTACAATGCCTCTAAGACTTCTTCAGCACTAGGACTTAAAAATTATTTGTTCATCCCAAATAATCAGCTTTGTTTCAGAACTATATTGCAGAGAAAACAGAAATACCATATTTCCATCTGCTTTAATCACCTATGAGCCATAGTAAGTTCAACCTTTCATTTTTCAATTTCTGTATTTAGTATCATCAAACTACATCCTAATGGTCTCAGTCAAGCCATAGTTAATGAAGCTGGAATTTTTTTCCCAGTAAATGTCATTTAGGAATTTTTCTCACTCTATGTAATTTTTAGAGGGAAAATATACTTTCTAATTCACCAATTATTCCTTTTCTCAACAAAAAGCAAAGTCATATTGCTCCTTGAAAAAGCATTCACAGAAGAAAAACAGCCTTTTGGTGCAAAATATGAGAGATGGCACTGAGGAAGTGGGTTGTCTTCAGTAGGATCAAATGCCCTAAAGGATGACATTCACTGACATTGAAGCGATGAGAGCCTAAAAGCATGAACAGAAGCTGAAGTTTTCTGCAAAGTATATTTCAGTAACAAGACCATCACACTTAGAGAATCTCAATTTGGAGTGAAAAAAACCAATCATATAAAAGAGGTAAGATTAGTCAGCTGATTCCATTTATTGTCAAAAAGCAAAGCTTAAGTTTTTCTATTTTGTTATAAAATAATTTTTTTTTAAAGGCCACCATAAGTAATGTTTAACCCAGCCATAAGCAATTATATTGGTTGTCGTGGTTTGACATGGAAGTGAATTTTTTTTTCCAGGAAGTTGGGTCAAACCAATCAGTGGTCAGGTTTGGATATTGGCACCTGGAGTGACCACTGAAAGTATGGACACGCCTCTGAGAACACAGGGGGTTAAAAGCAAGAACTCCCAGGAGAACTCTCTCTTTTGGTTCCGGTCGTCAGAGAGTGCAAACCTCCCCTGCCCGGCCTCAGGCTGGGTGGGGGAGGGGAAGCCACGCGGCCTTGTCCAGGTAGGCTGAGGGGCTGGGGGTCTGGAGCCAAGCCAGCTCCTGTGGACGGAAGGGTGGAGAGAAGCGGAGATGCCTTTGCCCCCCCCACAAGAGGGAAAGAGACAGAGAGCCTGGCGGCACCTGGAAATTTGCCGGCAGAGGAGAAGGAGAGGGGGGGGGGATGCCCACCGTGGGAGGCGGAATGCTGGACTGAGATATCAGCCGTCCAGGGAGTCTGAACTTTTAACCCTTTCCAGGAAATGAGGGCTTTTTAAAAGTATTACTCCTCCTTGATTTGTAGTGGAAGAGAGATAGTCCGGGAACTGAGATGTTAGAAGAAGAAATGTTTAGGTGGGAAGAGATGATGAAGTAGCTTTGGCTGGACTTTTCTTGTTAGCCATGGACTGAACCAAACTCTCCTGCAATAGAGACTGCATTTTAGGGGGATGCAGTGGTGACCCAAGGAGACCTGTTTCAGCTTCGAGCAGCACAAGAATGGCGAGAAACGAAGAAAGCTGAAGAGGGAATGGTGATACCCTCTGTCTTCGGGAAGAAGATGAGTCCTGTTTTTGGACCCCTCGGCCCCAGGGGAAAATGGGGGGGACTGTAGTCCCAGGATGAGAAACTGAACTGTTATATCTTTGGGTCCGTGGCAAAGCATCCTTAAAGGAGCCCTATGAGCAGTCTGTCCATGCACGGTGGTGAGAGCACTGTGACATGGAATGGAGAGTGTCACACTGGCAGATTTTTTCCGGGCGGTTGCCATGTGTGACAGGGAAACACAGGGGGGCAGCTGTGTTTCCTGGGGGTCTGTGGTACAAGAGAGACTTCTCTCTCCCTTGATAGTTTGAGTATAGATTACCTGAAGGGTGGTGATTTGATCAAGAATCCCGGGTGATGTTTCATGGCTGGGTGTTTTTGGAATTGGGAGGAGGAGGGGTGGTTTAAAAGGTCTTCATCCTGGATTTAGTTTATGTGTTTTCTGTATTAGTAGTAGTTTAATAAAGTTTTTTCCTTTGTTATTAAGCTTGGGCCTGCTCTGCTCTGTTCCTGATAACATCTCACAGCATTTATTTAGAAAAGGTGCATTTTCATGGGGATGCTGGCATTGCGCCAGTGTCCAACCTTGACATTGGTATAAATTAAATTTAAGTCTCCCTTTTTTGCTAAACTGGGCTAAATTATCCTTCATACAGTCACATCATCTGTACTTTCACCTACTGTATTTTCATCAGAAAGAAATATTTAAGTCATGTAGTTATCTGTACTACATAGAATAAGTCATAACACTCAAAATAATCAAAATTCTAAAAAATTACTGTCCCATTTCCTTCTAAATCTATTCTATTGCTTTATCATTCAAGCTAACTTTCATTATAGTTCAATACTGAAAACTTCCTCTTAAATCTTAATCTATTTCACCTTCAAACCTAACCCCTTACTAACTTTCACCATCTGAAGTGTCATTTTTTAAATATTTATTTTTCACTAGATTTTTATAATGAAAACCTGTCTGGTCATTGCCTGGTTTTAGATTTTTCAATGCATGGCTTAGAAACACATAGCTTTTTAATAACTAAGGGGATGCAAGCTGAGTTGTCCTACTTTTTAGGACAACATAATTTTTGTAGAAGTACCCACTAATATTGGAAACTGGCTTTAAATATTTAGAATGAAAGGGATTTGTTTCTTCTTTTATTTGGCAAGGGGGGGAAAAGGAAAGCGGGAGTGAAAAGAGACCGAACAACAACTGCAGAAATGTAAAGTAAAATGAAGCCTCTCCATTTCAAAATCTGCTCTAGAGGATATCAAAAACAATACTTCTGCGTGCCATCACCTGAAAATGTCACAAGTACTTCTGGATAACTGTAAATGAAGTTGACGCTAAAGAAAGATGATCTCTTTTCCTCTTAGTTTGCTTGTAAACCTGAAAGCAAGGCATAGTCAGCATTATCACTCATACATGCTATTCATTCTTACTGAAAAGTCCTCAAGTGTTGAGCTCATGAAAGCATTAGCAAAAGGGTTTTTTTGTATTCAGTTTTCCCAAAAAACCCCAGCGGTATTCTATGACAAGCCAGAGAAAAGCTCTTCCCAGTCTCCTCTTCCTCACCAAAACAAAGTTCATTCTTGCACTCTCTCTGCCTGAAAGTCTTGTCCTCTCAATGCCTGATCTATTTTGGGTTTAAATTTCCTCAAGAATTTCTGTAGACTCTATGCAATTTGAGTATCTAGTGGTTCTTCACAGCAGATGAGACCATGCAGATAAGAATATTCCACTCAGTCCCTATTGGCTCAAAGAAGAAAGCTTCACCAGTGTTTTGAAAAGCAGACTGACAAACAAATCCACTGCTTGCTCATAACTGATTTTCTACTTTCCGGACTTGTTTAAGGAAGGAGAGGCATGGAGCCTTTCAAGCAAGTATATAGTTACACAGGAAAGAAATATTAGTGAAAAACACACTGCAATACTACCAACACAGTATTTTTATCTACAGCATCTTTCCCCTTTCTAAAAGGCATTAACTACAAATCACCTCTGGAAATTTTAGTAAGTTTCCAGAACAAATAAAGGAAAAGCCAATCAGAATAATGGAATTTTTAATAACTGCAAAAGAATTTGAGCTAGTTTCCCAGAAAGAAACTATCTTGAAGCAATTTCTCTTCCTTCCTCTGGAAAAAAAAAAAAATCTAGATTTTAACCAAAAAAGTAACACCCATCTTCATGCTAAGACTTATCACTAATTCCACTGTTAAAAAAAAAATTAATTATAGAAGCAAAATCATAAAGCAGAAGGTATCACAGTCACCAGTCGAGAGTCCAAGTTTATTTTCAAAGCCAAGCCCAAGATGAATATAGGACAAGTTTGTAGTGGCCTACTGGGATACTTTCCAGTAACCCACAGGTACTAATCATGCAATTGAAAAAATTGTAATTCCTAGCTACATCTCAATATTTACACAGTAACGACTATTAGTTTTGACATCTGACACTCACAACTTATGGGTTCAACACAGCAGCTATTATAGAAACACCATGTATACAGAATTATAGAAAGGCTGAGGTCAGAAGACCCATGGAGGTTACCTAGCCTAACCTAGACCCTGAGCAAAGCAGGGTCAGCTAGAACAGATTATGCTGGGCCTTGCTCAGGTGGATTTTGAATGTCTCCAAGGAAGATGACAACTCAACATATGTGGGAAGCCTGTGCCAGAATCTGACCATCCTCACAGTAAAAAAAAAAAGTGTTTTCTTATGTTTTTGTTTGTGCCTATTGCCTTATGTTTTCATGAGACACCACTAAGAATATGCCTGCTCAGTCCTCTTTACTCCTCACCATCTGGTGTACACACACATTCATAAGATCCCCCTGAGCCTTCCCTTCTCCAGGCTAAACAGTCGCAGCTCTCAGCCTCTCCCAGTATGACAGATGGCCCAGTCCCCTCAACATACCGGCCTTTTGCTGGACTTGCTCCAGTACGTCCATGACTCTCATATGGGGGAGCCTTCGAACCAGACCCAGCACTCCAGGTGCGTTTCACCAGCACAGAGTTTCACCTCCCTTGAACTGCTGTGACACTCATTCCAGTGCAGTCCAGTGTGCCATTGATCTTCTCTGCCAAAGGCACACTGCTGGCCCACGTTCAACTCGTGTCTGTCAGGACCCCGGGGCCTTTACTGCCCAGCTCTTTCCAGCCAGTCGATTCTAACCACGCTCCTGCTGTGCTGCCCCAGATAAGCCTTTGCATGAGGTTCCTGTCAGTGCATTCCTCCAGCCTGTCCAGCTCTGAATAGCAGCACACCCATCTGTTTTACCAACCCCTTGTCCCACTTTTGTATTGGCTACAAAGCTGCTGAGTGTGCATTCTGTCTCATCATCCAGCTCCTACCAAAGATGTTAAACAGACTGGCCTCTAGGGCACACTGTTAGTGACCAGCCCTCAACTAGGCTTCACACGACTGACCACAGCACAAAGCCCAGAGGTTCAGCTGGCTTCTAGTCTACTTTAATGTCTACTTGTCTAGCACACACTTGGAGAAAACTCACAGGCACATGACAAAGAACAGTGGAGATGTAACAGATTTGAAATTTCCTTAAAAAAACAGTAGTACAAAAATAAAAAAAAAAAAAGAGGAAAAAAAAAAGATTAAATAAATTTTTTTCTCATAGTATCTAGTCTATCTACTTAAAGTTTGTGCAATTCCCTCCACCACAAGTTTTCTAAATCGTTCAATAAAAAAGTGGGGGGAAAAAATTGTATATATAAGTAGGAAAATTGTAGTATCTCCATCAGAGGCCTACAAGAAAATTGATGCTCTCATAAAAGCATATAATTATACCGCTTTGTCCTAAAGCATCTCTTTTTTCTATTCATCCCATTAAATACAGTAAAAGTAGAATCCTGAACACTCATTCCAACAGCTATACTTTTTATTATGGCTATCCACTTGAATCCAAACTTCTTAAGTGAGATAAACTTCTGGAGAGATACCCTAGCAAATGTGCTTGTCCCTTGCAATTGCAATAAAGGCTTCTATTATTGTTTGTGTTTGGCAGCTGGAATACAAGTAGCTTATTTTAAGAGTACTTATTTGCCAGATTTGCCTCTTTTACAATACTTACTTTATTCCACAAAAAATGGGAGACATTAACTCCTATTCTTCAAGCAATTCATCATACAGAATTCCATAGGTAAGAGTGTTCAGATTTTTTCACTTCCAAGAAAAATTCCCAGCACCTGATGGGTCAGTCAAATAAGAATCTTCATTGAGTCCTCAAGTTTTGGCTGTGATTAGCTAGCCTAAGAAGAAAATCTGTGATAGCTAATATGACAAAGATGATTAAAGGAAAACTAAGAAGTCTTCTTTCTTCAACATCTATTACTTCCTTTTTTTAAATTCAACAAATGAGAAAACAGTGGCAATCTTAAATCAAGGAATATATATGAATCAAACAAGTAGATTTGTGAGAAAGGAAAAAAAAATCACTGAGCACTTGTGTGCAACTTCACATTAAATAATTAGCTCAAGGCCTCTGGTGGGTACATGTCTGTATCATGCACCTGTCAGTATATATAATTCAGTCTCTCACACAAACATGTTTAGTTCTGACTACTACTGCAAAAATCTTCCACTTTTTACACAGTAAGGGAAACAAAAAATAAGCTAAGTTGGTGGCATATTGCAAAATATACAATTAGTTAAGACAAAAATTTAAGAATGATAAACTCATATACAAAGAACTCATATACAACAAACACACTGAGATATCATCCCAAGGCCCATTTTGACTATTCTATGTACAACACAGCTGTCAACACACCAGCTGTAATTCAATACAAAAAAATACAACTCATATCTTAATTGAAAGCATGGAACAATTTGTTTTTCAGATTTAACAGCTACCAGCAAATTTGCGTAAGTTTCCCAATACTTTTTCAAAGTTGAAATTCAAATTAGCTAGCAAATACCATTTAAGCTTTGGTTTGTTGGTGGGTTTTTAACATCACTTTTACACACTAAGCACAAGTACCTTCAGCTACTGATCCACCACTGCTTCCATTACAGAGTCTGGAAAGGTTCTAATAAAGATAAAAGTTTTTGATATTTAGCTCTGTTCTGTTTCCAGCAGATCCTCTCCCTAATTTTAATCTATACTATAAGAGAATTTCCATTGCTTGCTACATATAGTTTAAGGGTTAAAGAGACTGCATACAATACAGCTTCCAAAACAAAATCTCTTCCATGAAAGTGTAAGGTTTTTTTTATGGTAAGCTCATTAAAAAGGTACAAGCTTGATGCATAAAAACAGAGCTATGTACATTTCAGAAATGTCTCATTTTACAGATAAAAAGTTAAACATGTGCTTGTACCTCTCAGTTTTCCAGAGTTTTCATTAAGTTCTCAGTATACTGCCTATATTTTGGGCAGTCTTCAATCACAGAACCAGACATAAAATACACTAGAACTCAATGCTGGGTATCCAGCTAATTTATTGTGTATCCCAATTCATTATTTATTCAACTGGAAACAACTATTGCCTCCTGTTACAGGCTCACTTGGGATGTACTTGCAACCACAAATCAATACCCTTGTGCTGGGATAGGTGTGGCAGTACCAACATCAAATCAAAACCCCTTTTCAGTTCTGGCAACCTCTATCAAGCAGGTTATGCCAGAAAAAAACATTACAAATCTGTAGCATAGTAGCTTCAGGAATTTCCCAAGACATTTAAATCTTGAGAAACATACTAAAGAAAAAAAAAAATAAAAATAAAGAAGATTTAGTGACAGATGTAAAAATTCCTATCTGCCTCCCTGTGAGAGAGAATCCCATTTACCCTCTAATCACCTATCTAAACTATAGATGACACATCTGCTATATGACTAGACCTTAAATTGCTGCAGGGAAAACAGGATAGGCCAAGGGGCTATTCTCAAGTTGTGTTTGTTTCAGAGCTGCATTTCCTTTCAGATTTATTTCTTGAATACTTCCATATCTGATTTTAGCCTTTCAGGTATATAGATCCCTAGAGATCCTCATTCTACAAAATTATTCTACATACAAACAAATCAATTTTCTCTCAGCAGAGTAATATTAAGTTCAGAACTTCCCAAAACAAGAAGTAGTAACGTCTAACTGGAGGAAAAGGGTGAAAACAGTACTCATCTTACAAACCTGGATCACTGTTTATGATTAATCACCAAAGTAAGGGGTTTTAGTAGTATGTTGCTTCAAGATGTAATTTCCTCTTATTTTGAGGACTTGTGAACCTAAAATACATTGGGCAACATCCAGAATTAAAAGACATACCATTAGTGAATTTTATGACAAGACAACTGCATTTTCAGTTTCTTACGACCCTTAAAAGCTAAAAAATGCAGTTATTTCAGAATAGAATAAAACCAAGTAATTAATCAATTTTTGTTGTATATTCTGTAAGTCAGCTTTTGAAAAATCAAACATAAACCCCTTGTTCAAAGTCCTGACAAAATTAAGAAAATGCTGATGCTCATTCAAATATTCTCAAACATTTCTTAATTTAATATTTGAAAGAACTCTGAAAAATCCCAGTGCCTAATATTAATTTTCACTTTCGTCCTTTTTTTTTTAGTCTGCCAGGTTTCTGGGAAGACACTACAAAACAGCATGGCACACACTTTCAGAGAAATAATTCACTGCACTTACCTCCATAGTGCTCAGCAGAATCAATGTTATAGCTCGCCACACCAACTACACAAAACATTTGGGAAATTGTAGTTCTATAAGCTGGGCCTCTACCGAGATCTTGCCAGTAGGGAAATGTACTTGTCTGCATAAACCAAGTCAGACTTGGTTGCTGTTGACACCAGTGCTGGTGAGGATAAGACGTGGAGGCAGCCCCACACTCGGTACCATGGAGAGCTGTGGCTGCCACCCACCCCTGCAGCCAAGGGGCAACCTGGGCCAGGAGAAAAATTCAACACAGCCCCAACACAGCCCACAGGCAAAGCGTCTGTCAAGGATCCTCTTCCCAAGAGGAGAGCCTCACAAGTCTCCCAAGAAACGCACATACAGTATATATGTGTGTTCTATGTATATATAGATTGTGTTCTTTGATAAAAATCATTCTTGTAGGTAAACTTAAGACTACTCTCAATTCTTTGACAAAGCGACTGGGTTTTTATGCTTCCAAGACTGGAGAATTTTGTTCATTTCTTTCTAAAACTTTAAAAAGTCTCCCTTTTCTTATAAGAATTCCTCTTCTATACGTGAGAACCTCACGATGAGGCTCAAGATTAGTAGTGAATGTAGAGTTGAACATAACTTGTGAGTTAGGACTTTAATTAAGGGACCAACTTTATCAAAATTTCATATAGGCCCATGGAGAAGCTAGAGTTTATGATCTGTATCTAATTTTTTTTATATCCTAGAGTGAGAAAGTGTGTTACTTCTGTCTACAACTTTATCAAGCTAACAGGTTTTGAAAGCAGGAAATTTAATTTCCCTCAGGACCAATAAGCATAGATGCATAAGGAAAAAAAAACCAAACCAAAAAACCCCCACAGAGACAAAAAAAAAAAAAAAAAAAGGACAAAAAAACCCAAACCACAACAAAACCCCATCCCAAAACATTTTAAAATTTCCATTAGAGTAAAACAGTCTATTACATAAACAGCTTTGTCAAAAAAAACCCAAAACAAAACAAAAAAAAAAAAAAATCCAGCAACAAACAACACACCTCACCCTCCAACAATCTGGTAATTGAAATCTAGTTTATTCTAGAGTATCAACTCATAGCTATGGAAAAGAACGCAAACCAACAGAGGCTAAACTTGCTTCAGGCTCTTCACTTGTTTAGAACGCACCTCCTAAAGCAGCATCTGCCCAAAGTGATAACAATTATGGTCTCATGCATTAGATATTTGGAGGCAAGACTGAATATACCTAATACACCAAATTGCCATATACACCTTTTCAATCCACAGTGTGGACTATTCACATGCAGATATGAAACAGAGCACAGAAATAAAGAAAGACAAGAATCACAGGAATAGAAAGAATGGCCACAGAACACTTCCAGGTCAGCTCAAAAATATGTAAACTGAGCTTTGTATCAAAAGCCTCAGCATAAAGCAAATGGACATATGTTTTTAAAAGAAGAAAAAGTGAAGGGGGGTTGGGGAAAGGACTGGTTAAATTTTATGACATATAACCCTAAGTTAACACAATAATGTTAGACAATATATGGAAAGCTAGTGAACAACACAGACAAAATAATGGACCCAAAATATCAAATAAATTTCTACCATTCTGTGTCACAACAAAGTATTTTCTTCAATGAATGAGCTATGTTGACAAGACAGGTTAATGTTGAGAAGAAATACATACACAGATTTTCAAGGTGTTTTGCCTTTTTTATGTATAAACATACAATTGATTACTTATTATAACCAGCTACAATAAACTATATTTTAAGTGTAAGACCTACACTTACAATTACACAAAGCAGTTAAATAAAAAAAAATCAAGTCCTTTTCCTTAATCCTTATTAAAGAAATAATTTCCCATTATCTTCATTTGTCAAATTTTAAAAGGACAAAGACAGTCACAGAAGATTACTGCAATACATTTTAGTACAACCTATCCAAGCACATCAGCATACATAATGCAAAATACTAGATCTGAGAAGGCAGTGTCAGATACCCTTTACTAAAAGTTATTGCTTTCAGTCACATTGTGAGCAAAACCAATGTTCAAATAAAAATCTTTGGATTATAGTACACCTGTTTTCTGAACATATTACAATTCAGGTTTCTAGAAATTAAATTTTAGGACACTGGCTGAAAAGATTACTTGAAAATTAAAAAGGAAACTAGTACTTCTCATATTCACCTCATACTACTTCTTGTAGCTAAAAGGTTGTCTTTCATTTAATGGCAGCATCTTGAAGAAGGACTTCATGAACTTTTTAACATTAGCTATTTTTAAAAGCTGTCATTTTGATCTGAGTCAAGTGACAACCTCAGTAAAAGGTGCTTCCTCCTCCTAGCCTTCTAGATTCAGTTAGAAGAGCCTGGCTGAGGAACCAGAACCAGGTAAAACACATTAAGTAGGCCAAGATGGTGAATAGCTTTAGACTGTTTTGTTTCTTCTGGTTATTTTTGGAACGCAATGCCTTCGGTTACTGGTATGACATCAGTCATTAGAAGAATACACAGATGCCTGGCTTACTACTGCCAAACTTGTATCAGCCAAGAGACATATACATCTGATTTCATAATGTTATGTTGAGATTTGCTGGGTTTATTTAGCAGTAAGCCTCAAACAGTTAGAAAAAGTTAGTGACTATTTAGGTTAATGCCCTTCTCCTTTGTACAGTTCAAAGGAGGATGAAGCTGCAATGGAAAATTGGAAGGGTGAAAAACAGTAGTATCACTGACAAAATTACTGTTTTTATTAAAGCCAAAGCCTGAGTTCAGAGAATGAGATATTGAAATAATTTAAGTGCTTAGAAGCTACTCAGGGCTAGAAGTTGCTGTACCAAAACAATGACTTATGACAAATAACACTTCTATGCACGTATTAGATGCAGTACACCTCTAATTGTACTTTTAGACATTAAAAAATAAAGTATAGCATAACCAAGTGGTTGCATGACAATACAGTAATATACAAATAATATGCAAAGCAATGCTGCTGCCAAATACACTTTTACTGTGCTTGAAGAATGCACAAAACCACAATGTTTAATATTAAATTGCAATCTGACTTCTCCTAAAGAAGTGCTAAGTCTGTCAATTTGAAAGAAATTCTTTGCACATTCATGATATTTCAAATGCCAACAACAACACCAAAAAAGCAACACCAAAAATCCCGCCAGACTGTCTTCTGCTAATACATTTTTGTAAGACTTGTCAAATCAAAACTCCTTACAGGATTGAGTACTTCAGAGTGCTGTGCCCATACTAATTTACAAGTATATGAAATAATTAATCTATAAATACCTTGTACAGTTACAGAGTTCAACTACTGATTTCCTTTTTCAAATATGCATAAAAGACTCTCCAGTTTACAACTTTTACATCTGAAGGAAAGCATTTCAGTATTGTATTCTTAACTCTGAACTGGCACTTCCATCTAAAAAGAAAATTGCAAAAGCCTTCTTTCATAAAGCAGTACTTAGCTGAAAACAGTAACAGCAACAAAACCCTAAATCAATACATATTCAAAATATTTCTTTTTTTTTTACATAATGTTTATATTGTCCTATATAAAAGCAGTTAAAGGTTGGCAGATTTTAAACTTCATGGGTGTTGCAATGTCAGGTTTCGTTTATGTCCTGAATGTTCTTCCTTCTTTAGTTTTTAAAATGTTGACATGTTGTTAACATTGACATTAGTAGTAAAATCCATGTCTTTCCAGTTTTTCTTTAAATATCCTTAAAGTGTTGATGTATAGGATTTAACAGCTGAAGTACAGACAAGAGCAATAACATCTCACAGTCTTCCAGCTCCTTGTAATCTATATTGTTTAATTCTGGCAGTGAATAATAAACAAGAGGATGCCTACAGAATCTTAAGGATCTTTTCCAACCTCATGACTCTTAAGATCATCAAGTCCAACTGTAAACCTAACACTTGCAAGTTCACCACTAAACTATATCCCCAGCTGCCATGTCATTCATCTTCCCCCTCAGTTTATTTATTTATCTCTTCATTTTTATTATTCTTTTGGATGTTTGTAAAATGAGGAGAAAAAAAAACCAAACAAAAATAATCTCCAAGAAGCTGATACATCCACAATTGTATTAAAGAGGCATTTTAGACTAGTAACATATGTGAATGTGTGATCAGACAGTTTTTCAACATCACACTTTCAACTACACACATATACAGGAAACTTCAGAACATCAAGTTATCGGCGGCTTCAGAACTCTGAGTTACCAGTCAGCCATTAAAACTATGTGGGTGGAGAGCAAAGGAATTCATTTGAGTATATTTCTTTTTTATATTAAAAATATTTCATTCTTGTCCTCCTTCTTTCTTCTTGATGTCTTGTGATGAAAGACTGTAAAGTCATTGACCCAATTCACACATCACAACACTGAGCTCTAAAACACCCACATCAGGTCAACAGAGAACTCCTGCAGTCTTACAGGTTTGCAATGATAATGAAGGGAAGAACCATTTGAGAGCTATATGATCCTTATTAATCACCAAATTCCATATTTTTTGTCCTACAAAACATGGATGGTAAGAAATTTAGACCTCTTCAGGTCTAAATTATAAGCCACAGCTGCTATAAAGCAATTCATAGTGCATCAACTAGAAAGTATTCAGACAAAGACAATGACTGATGATTTTATTGAAGTTCTGAAGAAGATATTGAGAGCCTGAAAGTTCTACTTACTTCTTCTGAACTATATCAGATGTTATTAAAGACATGACATTTTTACCCAGTTCGATCTTTCTCCTTATACTGTCACGGATACAGAAAACTTCTCCTCTGTGAATATCCCTTGCTAAGATCATAATTACTGCAGAATAAGGACATAGTTGGAATACCACATGGAAAGAGTCTGACAGGAAAGATGGAGAGACTACACTAGCATGATTTAAAAAAGAAAAATCTTAAGATAGTTAGACACAATATTTCTGGAGCAAGTTTCTCATTTCCTGAGAAGTCTCTCCCTTCTCAGAGGACTTACTTCAGCTATCTTTGGAATAATTAACACAAAACAAAGTTAAATATTTCCACAGAAATGTAAATTAATTGAATATCTAATATTACATTTTCAGATCTTTTAGTACTTGCTACTATTTTTAATATAGTGACATAACATTTATTTACACATTACCAGTTAGAATAATATGAAAAATACTGACATTAAAATACATACTTAAATCACGCCTGCCTCAAAATTTCAGTTCTTTTCATGCAATCCTAGAAATCCACTGGCCTACTGCCAGTGTTAACACACATTGGAGAGATGACATAAGGCTGCTTAAAAAGCTAAATCCCAAGTTTTTACAAAACTGTTAATGGTATCAACTACAACATGATGACAGCTAACATCAAAACAGTTCTACGGGGATTTTTAGATTCTCATGTCTTCCCTGGTTTTAAGGGCTCTTTTTTTTCAAGTTTTCTTATAATTTTATGCATAATGAACCTTCTGCAAGAGGTTAGTTGTTTTGTTTCCTGAGGCAGGATACTTCCAAATAAAAACTGACAAAGTTTCACTGGAAACATTTTGTTAAGAATCATTTATAGAAGTTAAACCTTACAGCTCTTACTTCCATAGAACTGCATTTTGTGATAGTTGAGGCAGACATTTAACCATCCCAGAAAAAGAGTACATACAACAAAAACCATAAGCATCTGAATTAAAGATCATCAAATTTGCTCTTCAGTCTTTGAAATATATTTACTATCTACATCCCCTAGAAACTGATTGGATTAACAACAACATTAATGCCTATTGTCTAAATACTTCTCTCTAACACAGGAAGACAGGACAATCAAAGATTTTATTTCCCAAATATAGGCAAGAAGCTGTTGGAAGAATTGAGAAAAGAAGTCAGGTCTCAGGAGTCTTGGATTCTAGTTTCTTGTTTACTCAAGGATGAAGTGCCTTGGTTAAGTTTGTTACCATCATCTTTGAACTGATTTTTCTGGAACCTTTCCAAAACTGAACCACCAAGTTCTAAACATGTACCAAGGAAAAACATTAGTGTTTTACCCAGTTTCTTTTTATTAAATAGACAAAAAATGCTAACTGTAGGGAAGATATCATCTTCATGCCACTTACAGACTCTCCTTCCAGAATCACACAATAGTTTGGGTTGGAAAGGACCACAAGGGTCAGCCAATTCCAACCCCCCTGCCACAGGCAGGGACACCTTCCACAACACCACTTTGTTCAAAATCCCACCCAGCCTGGCTTTGAACATTTCCAGGGATGGGGCATCCACAGCTCCTCTAGGCAACCTGTTCTAGTGCCTCATCACCCTCTCAGTAAAGAACTTCTTCCTCATATCTAATCTAAATTTATCCTCTTTCAGTTTAAAGCCAATCACCCTTGTCCTATCACGACAGTACCTTATCAAAAGTCCCTCTCCAGCTCTTTTATAGGCTCACGTTAGGTACTGGAAGGCTGCTCTGAGGTCTCCCCAATGCCTTCTCTTCTCGAGGCTGAGCAAGACTAGCTCTCCCAGCCTGTCTTCATAGGAGAGGTGCTCCAGCCCTCTGATCATCTTTCTGGCCTTGCTCCACAGCCTTCTGATCATCTTCTGACCCCTTCTCTGGATTTTCTCCAGCAGGTCCATATCCTTTGCATGCTGGGTACCCCAGAACTGGACACAGCACCCAGGCAGGGTCTCAGGAGAGTAAAGTAGAGGGGGAGAATCAGTTCCCTTGACCTGTTGGTCACATTCCCTTAACACAACTCTGGATACTGGGTTGGTTTTCTGGGCTGCAAGAGGACATTGCCAAGTTATATTTTCTCATCAATACTACCAGGTGTTTCTTTTTCATCAGAGCTGCTCCAGTTAATGTAAAATTTCTGCAACAAATATCATACAACTGAACCAATACTGAAGAGTCTCTTTTACAGTTCCAGCATAAATCATACAGTTATTCTGTAGGAGTCAAAGATTTATGTTGATGTCACAAAACTTGCACAACAGACTTTACAGACATACTTAGGATATGGATTTCTCAATCACAAACACACAAGATACAATCTACATCACAAAGAAAGAATGAAGAACCAAAAAAAAAAACCAAAAAAAACCCCAAAAAACCAAAAAAGACCTCAACAAATCCAAAATGAAAAACAAGCCACCTGAACTCTCCTACTGATGTAAGCAAGGCAGCACCTTGCTTTTTGTTTCTAATCCAGTTGTCTAATGCAAACTAATTAAATATATATGTATATTTTCATCTGCAGCAGGCATAATTCAACACTGCATTAGCACTCCTGCATGCAGTAGTACAAACACATATATGCAATCTCATAATCACAGTTTATTTCTTGTTGGCTTTAATCTTTGTGTCAGATGATACTTTATCCCAAACTGGTACACAGATCTTCCGGAGTGCCTGAAAATAAGGAGCTTATACTGAAGAGGAAGACCTAAAATTGCTTCAGTTACAGTGTACTGCAGTCTTTGAACATGACATGACGTAACATCTTGGTTTTTTAGACCTGCATTTCTAACCACTTATTTCACCTTCCCCTGCAAATTAAGCATATTAAAGTTAAATCAAGTAAGTCTTTCTCTCCCACCCAAAAGTAAAAATATAGTCAAGTACTTAAGAAGTATTTTGCTTGGTAAAATGGATTCATACCTTATTTTACCTCATTCCGAATTACTGATTAAATCTGGTTATTAAACAAATTTCACCTTTTACTTTGTGTTCCTGTATTGTTTTGACTAAAACATCAGATTCCCTTTAAGTAATGCGAAAACATAACTGAGGAATCCTAATTTTGGAATTTTACATTTAATTCATGAGTGACCCTCATCTGCTGTGGGGAAAGCATTTTCTTCTGCTCCTACTCACAGCTCATAATAAAGACTGTACAAAGATAGGCAAAAGACAACTACAGAGTGACATTTCTTTTGTCAGAAGACAGAAGCTGTCTGGATAACTTCACTGTGTGTACTCCTTGGATAACGAGTATTTGGATTTTCTTTTACTACACTATATTGGTGGGTTTGTTTTAACCTGGTAAAAACCAGGTTAGGTTCACCCAGCCACAGAAATGCCTTCTGCTGTAAATCCACAGGAGGAATTATTATATCTTCAAGATACTCTTAGAGAAGAGTTAGAACATAAATTAAACAAATGGGTAAAACAGTTGAAAGACATGCAAGAAGTACCTTATATATAAGACAGTAAACAACTTGAGAAGCACAATTAAGAACTAGTACTCCTAACAATAAAGTCCTAGATTACTGAAGAGGAATTTTATGCACATATGCTGGTAAGCATTGGACAAAGCTAGAACAGCAGAATTTAGTCAAAAGACCTAAACAGAAATATCCTAAAATCTTTTTTGCAACAACTTACTTCAAGGATTCTTCTGCAAAGTGAAGTTAATTCTTTTCTGACAGCTAAGTCTCACTAAGGAAAATTAAGTTTATTACATTTATATTTTTCCCCTGTAGCTTGAGTCCTTTCCCAAGGACTAATTTTAGATCATACTTCACCCAGAAGTTTCTATAATTCTTTTAAGCCTCCCTTCCTGAAAGGCCAAGTAGGTGAACAGAAATGTAGGACCTGAGCCCTATAGCTACAAAACTGTCAAAATGTGTACCTCTACCTTAATGAAATACATTTTATACAATACCTTTAATCTTAATTCTAATCTTAAAAGTCTTAATTTTATTGTTGCATTAGGTGCAAGAGAAGTATTTTTATATACACCTTAGTTTACATTTAAAAGCACTAATATTCACTCGACACCTTCACTCAATAGAAAGATCAGCTGATTTCCCAAGCTTTCTCCCTAAAACTTGAAAACAGAACCTAATATACATACAAACTAAGACACTGCCAGAATCTGCAAGTCACTGGGACTTGCACATACAAGACTCCAGCCCTGAAAAGCCTAATTCACTTGTAAACTCCTAGCATTAACACATAGTTTGCAATTATTTGAAATACACAGCAGGAAACAACTCGCAGATTTTATTTACACTAATCTGAAGTCTCTGTTGGGACAGACTTGCATACAATATATAGAATCTTAGATGAACTCTATTGTGGATCATAAAAAAAAAAAAAAAGTATTTCCTTTCACTCTCTTTGCATTTTCCAACAAAGGAGTTCAAAATATTTCAGCACCATGCATTTAAATCCATACTTAACTCACATCCACCTCAAGATATCTGACACATAGTGAGAGTGCACAGGGCACATGCCCAGTGATGTGGAACTCATGGGTCATACACAAATGACTTCACATCAGAAGTGGAATGCTGTTTCTGAAATAAATTATAAACTCCTGGGTAATTTCCTAGAGAAAGTAAGGGAAGTATATCAAATGCACACACACAGATATAAATTCTTCTTTGAAAGTATTACTTTACATATACACCTAGGCCTTAAGGTAAGCCTAAAACATATTTAGGGTCTCCAGGTGCTTTTTATACGTTTTAAGGAACACAAAGCTGTAGTAATATCTTTAATGTTTTACTTCATTATTTGTATGCACATGGAGCAAAGCCAAGGAGATCCTTCAGCTTTAGTTCAACTTTTCTCTTTATTGAATTACAGTTCCACTGATGCTAACATCAAAAGATCAAAGACAAGATACCCCTCAGTTTTCAGCTTCCCAACACATTAAGGTGCACAGTGTGCCACGATAAATACTATTTTTAACTGGCCAATGGTGCATCAACTGTACATAAATATGAACTGTCTCCACTGTGAGCCTGCCAGCAGTCTTCATTCTCTTCACTCTTAGTTCCAATGAAATGTCACCTTCATCCATTTTAGCATACAAGTTAAGAATTCTGGCAGTTCCCACAGTGCTTTAAAATTACCTTTAAACGTTTTAGCTATTAAAATTCCTGGCAAAATGTACTTCTTCTGCTTTCTCTTTAAAAAGGAGAATCTGCCTCTCATTTCCTAAATAATGTCATTTGCCTACAGCTTGAGCATCACACAAGAGAGATTACAGCACCAAAACATTGTTTTAAGTTATTCTAACTAAATCACATCTGAAACATTGGGCCTACCTGCCTCAGCAATAGGCTTTAAGAACACCTCCTAGCTTGACTCTCTGTCAAGCCTCTGGCCTCTCACAAAGATACAATGTATTCTCTAGGCTGGGGATGACTTAATGAAAAACATTCAATCAGCAATAGCAGACCAGAAATTTCCTCACACTTCACCCTCACCATCTAAGGCATTTAAGCTATTACCAGACACCTTAAATAACAGCACTTCGGAAACGGGAAGGCAAGCATCACTTGAATTTCTCCATTCAAAGAGACGCGGAGAAGGGCTTATAACAGCACTAGAAGAGAGGCTATAATTTCCACAGAACAAATAACCAGTACCAGCCCGGCAGTCAGGGATCCGCTCCCGCACTCCGGGATACCTGGCTGTGCCAGGCGGGATTCGGACACCACTAAGGGGGGCCGGTACTGCGGCAGTTCCCGTGCGCGGCTCCTCTCCAGCCTGCGGCTCCCGGAGCTCCGGAGCTCTCCCCGCGGGACCACGGCGCGCTCCTGCCCGCGGCGGCCGGGGGATGCTCTCAGGGACCGAGGGCGCTCCAGGCTCGGCCTCCGGGGTACAAATCCGGCCGCAACCCACCCGGATTTGCCATCAGCCCCGACAGTCTGCCCCTCTCCAGGCCCATCGCTGCCCGAATGAGGGCAAGGAGCGAAAGGAAACAGAGCGGAGGAGGAAGACAGCCGAGGCGGCGAAGGACCCGGCGCGCCTCCCTCACCTTCGTCAGCTGGGCGATCTTCTTGCTCATTTTGAAGTGCAGGTCCGCGCTGTGCTCGGCGCTCAGCCCCGCCTGTGCCGAGCCCGAGCCGAGTTTCCCCGCGCCGGGCGCGGAGCCACCGCCGTAGCTGTGCTGCGGCTGCTGCCAGCCCATGCCCGGGGTCGCCATCTTCACCGCCCGGCTCCCGCCGCCGCTCGGGCTCCGCCGCCGCCTGCCGCACCGAGCCCGGCGCCCCGGCCGCGATTCGCTGCCCGAGGCGGCTCCTCCCGCCTCGGGCGCTTCCCTCGGCCGCCGCCCCCGCCGGGCTGCGGCGTCAAAGCTCTCGGGGACGCTGCGAGAAGGGGCGCCCGCCTTTCCTCTTCTCTCCTGGTCGCGCCGCCCGCCCGTCCCCGGGCGGGGGAGGCCGGTCGGGTGGGCCGCGGGCGCGGTGCGGGTGCCGGGGCCGCCCCCGCGCTGTTTGCGCCGCGCGGCTCCGCGTCACTCGCCGGCCCCGCCCGCGCGCTCCCCGCCCGCGGCCGCGCGAGCGTTCCCCCTTCCCGCCCCCCGTCCCGGGAACCGGGAGCCGGGAGCCGGCCCTCCTGCGGGAGGGGGCGGAGACAGCCCCTTGGCCGCGGGGGCCCGGGCACGGCGGGGGGAGGATCGGGGTTCAGTCAGCGCTGCCCCTCCGCGGCGGGACTCGGGCCGCGTGCGCCAAACGCCCAAGGCGTCTCCTCGTGGGAAGCCCAGAGCACGTGGGTGGGGATGCCCGGGGCAGGGCACTACGGTGCGGAGTGTGCGAGTGGATGGAGTTGGTACCCGGGGTCGTACCGGTGTGAGCGTAGGACGAGCCGTCCTTTCGTAGCAGGAGGTGGCACGGGCGAAGAGCCACTGGAAATTGGAGCAGGTAGCACAGGACTGGTACGGTTAGCTGGGGTTTTGAAGGAAGTTAGGGGCTGGCCGGTTTTCCCGGGCGATTAGCGACAGGACGAGAGGATAGAGTCTTAGGCTGCTCCAGGGGAGGTTTAGGATGGACATTAGGAGGAATTCCTCACGAAAAGGGTGATAAATGTTGGAATGGACTGTGCAGAGAGGTGAAGGAGTCACCGTCCCTGGAGGTGTTAAAGAAAAGACTGGATGTGGCACTGAGTGCCGTGGTCGGGTTGATAAGGTGGTGTTTGCTCATTGATTGGACCCTATTATCTCAAAGGCCTACTTCTAACTGAACTGATTCTGTGATGGAAAGCTCACAAATGCTGGCGTGACCCAGCCAGCGAGTGGGGAGGCATCCAGCTGAGCCGGCCGTCTCTCCTGGGTCACAGGCACTGCTTCTGCAGCGCACAGCCGCGGCCCAGCAGGCTGATGGGCATGGAACAAAGGTTCCCGCCAGAGGGGATTCACAGCTGGATTTAGCACGACCTTTCGGTTGGGTTTGACTGCTCTCTTTTTCAGTTCCCATCCTGTGCAACTCCTGAGAACTGCCACCCTCTTTAAGAATTCAACATCTTGCTAGGCTCTGGCCTTGTGAGAATATATATATTAATGTGGTTGGACACATCTGATTCCCAGATTAACAGCCTCTGCACTCTTACTTTTTTACAGAGTCCTTGGTACTCTCTGTTGAGTAGTTTATCTTTTTACTGCTATTTTTTCCTGCTCTAAAAATCTCTTCTCTGCCTGCATTCTTTGTAGGCAGGCAGAGGTATCAAACAGGCAAACCACAAAAATATACAGCTAAGTCTGTGGTTCTCAGCAATGTTATGAAGGAAAACATCACTTAGAATTTGCAAATCATAGAAGTAGGTGGAATAATAAAGTATAAGAAGAGATCCATATTACAGAGCAATGTGCCTCACTTGCTAATAGAGATTAGTGCTTGTATTGTATGATAAATAACCAACTAAGCCCAAACTGCCAGTGCCAACCTGAGGTCATGGGGTAAATGAGGTTCTTTGATGCATAAGCTGGTCACTGTCCGGAAGGCACAATTAGATATTGCTACTATTTTACAGATTGATTGTAGGAGTATGAGAGAAATACTTGCATTGAGTTCTGCAATTTCCATGCATCAACACACTAGAAAGGTCTTCCAAAAGGTCAGAAGTTCTGGGAAAAGTCTCTTATAATGAAAGAAATAATTAACCCGAACTATTTTGGATAACAAGGAAACTAAGAAATAATTTAATCCCAATCTGAAGTAGCTGTGTTGCCCTAACTCAGAATTTGCATTGTCCAGGAAATTCTGACACCGATTTTTTTTTTCCTTCTGAAGTGGCCCATTCTGGCAACAGAGAACAAAGGACAGATGGTGCCTTCCCAGGCAGTGATTCATACAGATGAAATACAAGGGGCAGAAAGAATATTAAGAACATCTGTTTCAAATCTGTGTACATAGGTTGTTGAATTTTTGTCTCCTTCTAGTGAGATGCAAATACTAAGTTTTGTCTAGGTGATTTTAATTTTTTAAAAAAAAGTTATTAAATATTGTCAATATTTCACGTGCCATTTAGTAGTTAAGTTATTACGATTTTTTAAAGCTTCTCTTTATATATTTTATGCCTTTAGAGCTCAGATGGTGACTTCTAAGCTCTTTTCCTTTCAGGTCTGCATGTGTAGGGTAGAGCCTGTTTTCTTTAAGGTTGCTGATGAAAAGGAATGTGATGCAGCAACACAGCCAGGATCCTAGGGGTTTTTTTTCCTTGGTGGGATTTAATGTCTCATGAGTACAGTAGGATCTGTAGGTCTGAAGGTCTGCCAGGGCTTGGGCTGAGGCCATCCAGAGGCAAATGAGGAGACGGCGCTCAGGGTTTGCTGAAGGGTGCACAAAGCCATGGAACAAGGCAGGGCTCCTGCCGTGGATCATTGCTCCAGAGCTGCACAGTGAAACCTCTGGTGTCTCTGTCACCACGGGGTTACATAAGTGAGATACAGTTTGTATCTATCCAGCGTCTCCATGGGATTATGGACACTATGTAGGAGTGCTCTTGGTGTATATATACAGAACATTTTTTATTATTTTGAAAATATGGTCAGTGAATATATGCTTTAAGATTGCATTTTTTTATACATTTGCTATGGATATATAGCAGCATGTGGGAAGGACTTTGTGCTTTTGCTTTCTCTGATGTAAAATCAACAACACTGCCTGTGTGGAAATCTACTTGTGCCTTTATTTGTATCCTACTGCCTATCTATGTATCTGCATATTTGCAGTTCAAATGTTCTGGTATGTGTGTAATGTTTTCTAAAATTATAAAATATCATCACTGAGGTTTGCAAAACCAGGAAAAAAATGTCATTTACACTCAATCTGCTGGGAATATTATGGATTACAGATTTCTGTGTGCACTAACCCTCTTTTATTTACCTCATCACAGCTCTGACTAAGATAAATATGTGCAATCACTGTATTCCTTATTTTCATGCCATAGGCACAAAACTCCCTCTCTGATTCTTTATACCCAGAAAGTGTTACAAGAGATAAGCTTTCATTGAGATAATGTCTTTTGACAATTCTGAAGATGTCAGGAAGTCGGCAGCTTTTCCTGAAAGGACAGTTAACAAGAAATTTGACCCACTGGTCTTTGCAGGTTTGTGCTATTTAATTTGTAAGCCTGCAGCTACAACTCTGAAGAGAATTTTCAAATTTTTTTGCACATGTGTATGAACAAAGTAACTAAATACTTAAAAATGCGAAATATAGGAGCTAGTTACTTAAAATACTGAGATTCTTAAAAAAAAAACTTTATTTCTACCAGAATTCCAACTAATAATTTATTATATACATACCTTCCATTTGTATGCAGGTTTAATTATTTTCATAAAGTAAGAATTCTTTATTCATTTAAAAGAATAGTATAAAATATTCAAACTGACAACAGAGCTTAAACATATCTGTCATCCTGCTTTAATTTTCTGGTCCAAACAAACCTGGTGGAATATAATAACTGAATAAGCCCATGGTGTCCTACTTTAACATAAAGACCTCATTGCTAAGGCTGAGGTTAATCTAGGATGCTGAGGTTTCTGTGTAAGAAATCATGCAAAACCATTTTGTTTTGCAAGTGTACAAGTAACAAAGGCTGCTTCTGTTAGCTATAGATAATTATATACAGGGCCATATTTCCACATCTGTAAAGGAACAGATTACCCAAAATTGTCTCGCAATGGTTGCATATACAATCATGAAGAATATGTGGGGGGAGGAGAAGAACCAAACAAAAATAAAAATTAAATATCCTCATAGCTTTGAAATAATCTCATGACCTTTTAATTTGTGAGTTAGCAAGACTGTGATTTATGGAAGGTGAACAATCAGACCAACATTTCAGGATACTCCATCTGAGTAGTTCAGTCTTACTTCTTGCCTCTGTGTATGCAAGTAAGATTTCAGTCAATATTACCCAGTGGCACAGGGGGACAGACACAGGTTGATGACTCTGCCTGGTAGATCTTTGCTTTTACATCTTTTTGGTTTTATAATTTTATGGCTCTACACTGACTTGGCCTTCAAAGCTTGGAAGACTTGACCCTGCAAATCTTGAACTAATATGTATATAAAACCTGGCATAAATTTAATTTTTTTCAATAAGAAAGCAGAGAATGGTGAACACCTATCTGATACAGATAAAGTTGCTGTCTTTGTTATGTCTTTTTGCCCATCTAGGAAACTGTTACTGTGAGGAAAATAATTTAGGCCACCAAATCCTAAAAGCAATAATAACGTTCCAAACTGGAACTACTGTCAAGATATGATGAAGGAGAGAATATTTTTGCCTGCAAGTTGTGAAGAAGCATGTTTGAAAGATTGGGTTTTTTGCTGATTATTTGAAAAAAAATTTCCAGATACTGTAAAGATGTGCACTGGCACACAGAAAGATTCCCATGAGCAACTATCTCCAGATATTTCTCTCTTTCTTTAAATCAAATTATACCTTGTCTTGCACAATATTTTTATCCTCACATGGAGGATTTATCCTCACATGCAGTTGGAGGCATATGGGTTTTTATTAGAAAAATTAGCAATAACCCACTCTTTTCCATCAATTGATTTTAATCAGTAAAGACATTTATATTATTTTAATCTCAAGCACAAAAGAGTAGTTAAGGATGGAAAAGTTGAAAAATATCGATAAGAAAAGTGTAACGCTCTTCTGATATAGCTCACTTTGAATACTTAACTCGTAAGCTGTCTGTTTTTTAAGCTTGCACCCACATTTTTTTTAGCAAAGAAGCTTTATTTTAAAGAAAATTAAAATTACAGAGAAAACTGTTTTACAGACAAAGAAAAAAAAAAACAACAAAAAAAAACCCGAAAACAACAAAACCCCAAAGCAGCAGAAGAAGCAGGAACAAAAGTAATGCTTTGCGAAAAATATCTCAGTGCTTACACCTGACTATCTTTTAGAGAGAGAAAAGTGTTGGTTGAATCCCTCAATGCTTTTCTGAAAGTTGCTGAGATACAACTGGGAAAAAGATGCTTCAAGAGTCTACCTAGTGTAAAACAATTTTCTCTTCTTCTGGAAAGTATCTCATACATTTGTGTTCTCTTCAGCTGCACAAAAGGGGAAGACTGGATGAATCCTCAGTTAATATGAATCCTACTGTTTCTGTTAGTTCTTATAACTTTTTCTTTGTCAAGTACTATTTCAGTCTGGTCCCTTTCTAGTTTATCAGGGCAGGAAAGTTTTTGCCAACATCAAGAAAGCAGACACGCACATAAAAAAACCAACTCTCCTGATTTCCCATCAAAACAGAGAACTAAACCTATCAGTGATCACCACTGGACAGAAAATTAATAGAACAACTGGTCATTACAAAGCCAGAAAATTCATGTAAATGGTAATAGTACCTGTATGGAATATTTTGTGCCATCCATCTGCACCAAGATGCAGCATGTAACCCTATGGAACCTCTCAGTAACAGGCTTTTAGTAATGAGTCACTTCATTTCTGGCGTAGGGACAGTATTTTGGATGACAAAATATACTTTTTGAAGTAAGCCTTCTGGTTAAATAATGCTTTATTTTACCTTTTCTTGAGGTTTTTGAGGTTTTTTTTTTTTGTTTTTTTTTTAAATACATGGTGCACATTTGGTTTAAGTTGTCAATAAAGTCCTTCAATAGGATATGACAGTCCTTGTAGTCTTCCATGTCAATTGCAAAGATTTAACATATAAGCTACTGCTTTGAGCTTCTTCTTAACAAGGCTTCTCATTTTATGTTGTTCTCCTTTTTTAACTTATGGATGTTATTCAGGTATTAAAAATTAGACCTAAAACTGGGAAGCTGGAAGCTTAGCCAAGGGTGAGTACATCAGAGGAATGGTAGATGGACAGGAGGAAAGGAACAGAGGGGTCTTGTAGTTTATGTTTGGGCTCTCTGGGGCAGGATTGGCCTTTATGACAAGGAGTAAGAGGCCAAAGAACATGATTTTCAAATCAGGCCTGCCCAGCAGAACTCTCACAGTGAATTTTCCAGACATTGAAAGAACTACCACCCTTTCCTGCACAACTTGTGTCAATCAACCTGGTTGATTTCACTCCCTGAAATATGTCAAACCAAATCCTGACT
This sequence comes from Vidua macroura, assembly GCF_024509145.1. NCBI lineage: Eukaryota > Metazoa > Chordata > Aves > Passeriformes > Viduidae > Vidua > Vidua macroura. The sequence continues at coordinate 65,657,860 of NC_071573.1, read as the reverse complement.
TTAATGTTTCAAATAAATATTTCTAGATTAATACTAAAAATAAATTCAGGCATGTAGAGAAAGCTTCATTTAATTTCTCTGTTACAACTCAAGTTGCAGGCACATTTCTGCACATGAAAATGCAAATTTATCAACATATGTTAAATCTAGCATACTTTCTATTATGTGGAATTATCCACTGCAGAGGAGATGTCCAGTCTTGCATTCCACATTGGAATATAAATCTAATCATCTGCCTAAGACATTTTTATTCAAGTAGGTAAGAAGGCGTTTTTGTTTTGCTCATGGACAAAATAACATATAGAACAAAATTTGATGTATTAAGTAAAGTTGAATTTGAAAGTCTTATTCATAGACTGTTAGTCTTTTACATTCTTATGCTCCTCTGACAATAACTCATTAAGGAGACTGTTCAGATTAGAAAATGAATACATTTCACTTAATTCAATTAATACAGTCATATTAATCTTTGTTACAACGAAAGCATTCCTATTGAAAGAAGCAGTGACCTTTAGTAGACTATTGGAGTTTCTCCCAGGGATGCATTAAATAATCTTACTAACTTCTGTAATGTTCCTCTAAGGACTTAATTAAATGGAAGGGAGTGCCGTAAGTGAGGCTGTCTTGTTCCTGATGCAAGTGCTACAGCGAGCTCAGAAAGGAGACAAATACAAGGAAATCTGCATGGCCTTTTAGTAGCAACTGGTAAAGATTACTTTGGTATATTAATGTGACTTGCTTAGCTCAATCCGGGAATTCCTTTAATATGCTGGATTTGTTGTACAGAAATGTAATGCACTTATTCTCTTTTTGGAGGAAAAGCAGATTTATAGGTTAAAATATAAAAATCATTCTGACCAATAAAAATACTATTCAGATTAAAAACATGTGATAAAAAATCCTAAACAACTGTGATTGAGAATAAGACACTGACCTTCTTGGGAAAATCTGGCTGGCTGATGATGTTTGTTTGATTTTGGCATCATTATTGCCAGTTGGTGTTTATTACATCTATTGTGCATTTTGAGGGAAAAATCCTCGTTAGGAAAAAGCAGCTAGAGACTGTCCCCAGTTGCTGAATTGTGCTACTCTCAGCACCTTGATCTAACATCTCTTATCTGTCCATGGTGCTGGACATGACCCAGAAATGTGCATTCCCAAGCCAGAGAGGCAATTGTATCCCGGGCTGCATCCAAAGGAGTGTGGCCAGCAAGGATGATCAGAGGGATGCAGCACCTCCCCTATGAGGAAAGGCTGAGAGAATTTGGTTTGTTCAGCCTGGAGAAGAGATGGCATAGGGGTGGCCTAATTGTGGCCCTCCAGTTCATAAAGGGAGCCTACAAGAAAAATGAGAGGGAATTCATAAAAGAGCATGTAGTGACAGACAAGACAGAGTGGCTTCAAACTGAGAGTAGGTTTAGATTAGATGTCAGGAAAAAATTCTTTACCCTGCAGGTGGTGAGGCACTTGAAACTGGCTGTCCTGAGAAGCTGTGGTAATGCCCCACCCCTGACAGTGTTCAAGACCAGGTTGGATGGGGCTCTGAGCAGCCTGATTTAGTGAAAAGTGTCCCTGCCCATGGCAGGAGGGTTGTAAATAGGTGATCTTTAAGGTCTTTTTCAACCCAGACCATTCTACGATTCTGTGTTTATAGAAGCATGGGTACAGAGTTAAGCAGGGCAAGGATTTAGTTCACTACTTTTTATGCTGGCATTTATACTGTCCCATACATGTACTCATTCAGATTTCAGGATGCCTATGAAATTCATTTGGTTTTGCAACAGGCATATTGGATGAAATGTAATTTTTTTTTTTTGTGAGCTCATCAGTGGAAGGTTGGATGGGACAGCTGAAAGCCACACTGAGTGTCATAGTTTAACTACAGTGCATGTAAAGACACCAAAAGCACCAGGACTGCTCAAGTTTTCCTTCTCCCTCAGTACCAATGGAATCACTTGGAAGCAGCCACAGAAATGCTCCAGTAGGAAAGTTCAAACAGATGGCTGGTGTAGCTCTGATCCTGCCCTCAGGGTCATTCTGCAGAGCAACACAGACAACATTTGTCATCTGTATTTCTCACTGTGTTATTGGAACTGGAGATTGGTTGCTTGAAGGGTTTTACTTTGAATGTGGCTAATTAATCTCCAACATTGGTTCGGGATTTTCTCTTCCATGTACTTATCTCTGGTCTATTCCCTGACACATATGAATTCAAATTGCTGTATCTTGCCAATGTATTTTGGGGGATTTGAGCATTCAGCTTTGGAGAATAGAGAGGATTTTGGTTATGCTTCAAGAAGGAAGAAAGACAGACTGGAATATTTCCAGAAAATTGACAGTTGTGCTAAAAATGTTTGAATCCCCAAAAGCTGCACATGAGTGTCAATATTCAAGTAAAAAGGCATTTGTAAAGGTTTTGTTACCCTCAAATAGGCAAAGGCTTCTTTTGAAATTAAATCTATTGCAAACTACAATATTTTAAGATTTATTTGCATATGTAGGTTGCTCACTGAAGTCACATTTTTTAGAAGTGTTGCATAGAAATTGTGGTTAAGGGAGGATAAAGAAGAGTACTTATAGATTATTACTGGTCTTCAATTAAGCTGTCAAAATCAAGAAGCACAGCTTTTGATTGTAGTGTAGTCTAATGAAACTGATACAGTAACTAAAACCATCAGGGGTAGGGAAAACAGAGCAAGTTATCTGCCCCAAATCAGATAAGCTGCAATTACTCTAGGTTCTAGTGCCCATGCTTATGATCTGGTGACTGTGCCATTATTATCCACAATGGTGGTGATTTGAGACCTGCTTGCCAGACGTCTGGATTTGAACTGAAGGGTGAAGAATTGTCATGTGTCTGGATTAAAGTGCAGCAGGCCTGAAAATGTCCCGTTATGCTCTAATTCAAATCAGCAGCAACACAGCTTGCATTCAGCAGAATGGAGGGCTCCCTGTTCTTGACAGGGAACCTAACGCCCTCAGTAATACTTAAAATTTTGGAAGGGATCAGGATTAGTGTTGCATATGCTTGTTTCTAGAAGAGATTTACTTTGGGAAAGGGCTTCCCTTGAAAGCTAAAATACATTCTACCCCAAATCAGCATAAACTTGTGTTTCAGTATATCATGCATTTACATTTCATAAAGTGCATCATATCCTGTTTGGTGCATAATCAAGCTAGTTTATAAACACCAAAATGTCAGTATTTTTTATTATTATGGGAAAAGGTTGTAAATTCATTGAAAAATGTTCTTAGGAATAAAACGTACAGAAAATTTCCATGACAGAATAGTACTTAAATTTACAAACTATTGCTTATGAAGTTTAAGAACAGAAAAAAACAAATAATAACTATATTTTTCCGCACAAAGCACATAAAATGCTCATGAGCAACTTTTGAAATTTATAAACACTAGGGCAAAATTGTAAAAAGAAAAGTGTTTTTTTACATCATTATTCAGTTTTACTTTACATCTTAGTTACAAATGCCCCTAATTATGATAATAAAATCTAGTTTACTTGCTTGTAGATATATCCTGTTAGATATTAAGAAAAGAATTCTGAAATAAATATTACAACTCTTTGTAAACTGAGCAAGTTACAACAGTTTATCAGATTTCATATAAATCCATTTTTTGAACATTAAAATTTCAAGATTTGTAGGACTAGAACTACATAAAGCTAAATAAATATTTACAACACTTAGAAAGGAAAGTCATAAAACAAAGCATCTGACTATCAAGAGTTATATATCCGCAAAGAATTTTTTAGTCAAAGAGTGTGATGGAGCAATGTGGTGTCTCTGAAGTAGAAAACCTGAAAGGCAAGGAAAGGAATTCACTTCATGCACTTAGGCTGAGCTTGGTGATTAGTGCCTCAATCCAGCAGGTACATTCTTGGCTTTGAATATTCAAGCCAGCTCTTTGAGATCAGCTTTCTCTTGATCAGAGTCTTGCCGCACACTGCCAGCCAAATACAGAAACACATTTCTATGTGGAATTTTTGCTATCTAGTATTTTGAGCCTACCATAACTTGCAGAGAATTTTGGACAGGAAATCAGTCAGAGCAATAAAAAAGAATTAAGTCTTTTAGGAGTCTAGTTCCCAGCTGATCTTTAGTCAAACAGCTTGTCAAAACTTCACAGGAGGATAAAAGTTTTTTGATTTTCTTTTTAATCAGGAATATCATTTCTCCACAGTTGAGTTGTCCGTGGCATTCTCAAACATCATTCAGGTATGACATTCATAGGGCTTAATATTAGTCCAAAGTTATTTGGTTTTGTTGGGTTTTTTTCTTGCCAAGCTTATCAGAACCACTTAATTATTTGAGACTGAAAATCCAAAAAGCACAATAAACTTTCTAGGAATAATAGCGCCTTAATCTTTTGGAATCTAAAAATCTGTAAGCCTTTGAAACATAGTATTCAAAATGAACTTTGAAGAAAATATGGTAATTCTAATATTTATGAAAAGTTTTATCTTTAAAACGCCCTCATTTCTTCTAAAGTACTTTAGGAAGCGTACCTGTGTAATTTCTAGTGCTGGGTTTCTGCATAGTTACTTGAGGACCACCTTTCATTTTCTAAAACCAGAGCACTGTTTTAAAGTTGTCCTGTAATTAATAAACCCTATGTCTACAGAGAGCTCTGTCTTCCTATGGGTTGTGCAGCTGGTTTCTGCACTGTTTGCCACAGAAGCTTTTTGATGCTGGACTACACTTTACTTAATGAATACTTACTATCTTGGGAAATTTCCTGGGGAAAGAGGTCATATGCTAGTTCCACACTTTTATATTCTAAATCATATCAGCCTTCATAAAGATATCTTAAATCTCGAACACTTGGTTTATTTCAGGGTAAAATAATTTGCCTTTCTGAACCCTTTTTTCTAAGCCAGAGCTTCTGCTGCAGCACAAATGGGTCCATCATAGTTACGAGCAGCTCTCAATTTGGCATGCACCCAAAACAGAGTGCAAGACCAACCAGATATTGAGAAGTAAGTGACTGATTCTACCCCATGTAGCTGTCATACAGTGTGTTCTCTGGAGAGATGTCAAATTTGCAAGAGCAGGAATTGTAATAAAAATAGGCTCATATCATGTCCTGCAGATATAGTGGAAAAAGCCTCGATGCTAAAAGATAAATCCCTGTAATATACTAATGTTAAAGAACATCTTTAGAGTCACATGTAACCCATATGTGTAAGGGGGAAGAATACTAACTTGTGCTTGCCTAGGTGGAAAGCTGCTCAATTGAGTGATTTCTATTATTGCTCATAACTACCCTATTTAAATTCACAGATAAATGCAGACTTCCAGTTTAAATTATAACCTACTTGACATGCACGAGAATACGATACTTGTGCTCTAAAATAAAATTCTTGGAGTAAAAAGACTGTGGCACAATTCTTACTCTATTTTTGAGAGACGGGAATATCTAAGTCTAGTAAAAGATGTAAGTGATATCTGGAGAAAGAATATAGAGACTTTGTTGTCATCTGGTAGACATGCAAATTATGAAAACTACTGGAAAATCTATATACAACTGTTTTTTCATTAAAAGAGTATTTTAATTCTTCATGCAAGAAATTAATATTTATTTGATAATAATACATAATTCAGCAGCTAACTCTCTTCTAACATCACTCAGGGATAAGTGTCTGATCCAGAAATACTGCCCACCGCTCAAACTCACTTTTCATCACAAACCAGTTCTTTCAGAATTATCAGTCAGCCTTATATGATTATCGTGCTCTTCTCTTTGTGTTTGGTTTGCAAATTGCCTTCCATTTATTTTCCTTTTCAGTCATGTAAATTAAGGAAACTATACTACTGCCTATTTTTGATTCTAGTCCTCAATTACTTTAGCTAGCCCATAAATATTTAGTTAAATTGATTGGATATTTCTTTTTGTTTTTTTTGTGAATACTTTGGTGTCCATAGCTGGGAGAGTCCAGATTAGTATGCAGGTTCATGCCCTCTGTGTTGGTAAAGGAAAAATTTGTTTGACTGGGAATACATCATGGTATTTACTTCCATTGCTAGACTTCCCCTTGGAGAAAGAAAAATATAATTCCAAACTGCACCTTAGAGAACTTGTTTAGATAGTAGGATTTAGGGAAAAAAAAAAAAAATCAATGAAATACACTAAAAAGAATATTATGATGCTTATTTTCAATTGCTTTACTTATGAAAATATGAGGAACTTCCTAAATACTATGCTGTCAGTAGGCTACCAATACCTTCAATTATAAGCTGAATTAAATGCATTTCTTTTTTATTAATAAGGCTTACAGATGATTATACCTTCGTACCTGTGTATAAATAAAAATTCACTTCTAGGCATATATCTTAGAATTTCTGTACTGTGCTGTGTAGCCCACTTCTGTCTTCATCATTATCAGGTACCCATGCTAAGGAAACAAATGCCATGCCAAACACCAAGTAATTTAAAAATAATTTTATAATAAATTACTCAAAATATTTTATGGAATGTGCCATTGAAAGCATATTCTTCTCTCACACCATTCTTATAAAAATAAAAAGAGAGGAGAAAATCATATGCAAATAAAAAAGATGCATTTTTACTCGAGAGATTAGTTCTGCAGCTCCAAGTATTTCCATATTTGAGAAACTAAGTATGAAAAATTGAATGGGTTTGACATGGCTGAAGAGAAAAATACTAACCTCTATTTGAATTCCTGCAGCTTCTGCATTTTATTCTTCCTCAGTGAGCACAGTTCTGAAGTTGCCTTCACCAGATACTAGTCCTGGACTAGAGGAATAAGCCCAATGTAATTTCATCCTAGGAAAGGACCAAAATAAACTACCAGTTTGATAGAGAGATGATACAGAATACTACTGAGAAACCTCCTTTACTGACATCCAGCCCTTCAAAGAATCAGTAATTCTATTAGTATAGATCTAATTTAGAATATAGATGACACAGTTGTTTTTTGGTTTGGCATATCAGAGCATCTAGTGAGACTGAACATCCTTCTTTTTCAAAGGCAGTTTCAGACCTCCAGTTCAACCTGTATCACCTAGAGAAAACTGTTTTTACAATGCTCTTACAAGTACTTACTGATACCAATTTCATGTTATGATCCCAAGACAAGTGTACAGAATAACATAATACTAATTATGAGTAATTACATAATACTAATGTAATCAAGATTTGACATCCTAACAAGTGAAAAATACTTCTTAATAATTTTACATTACTTGTCCACCAAGTATTGCTACTTCACTATTATATAATGAAGCAAAGATTTCTCTCTTTTCTTGGATCCTTTCCAATTAGTTGTGACATTTTCTGTATTTCCCACACCCTTCAGGTTGGAAGAGTGCTTCTGTACAGCAATGCCTCTGAACTTACTTTTCAGTCTTGCACACATTTATTAAAAAACCAAAAACGAAAACGAACCACAGTGGTAACAAACCAGTAATCCATTATTTCCTTCTAAGATATTTCTTTCATTATTATTTCTTTTCATTTTTCTGCTCTGCAGCATTTCTACTTTGGTGCCTCTGTCCCCACTTGAAAACTAACATATTTTCACACAAAAACTATAAATTTAAACTTAAAATTCATGGATCAGCTTTAAAGAAATGCACATACAGTTATATTTAAAATAATTTGAGAAATTATACTTGTAGTGTTTTCTGGTAGAATGACTGCTAAAAAGCAGGATTACATATCATAGAAATAATTGATATATGTCTATGTTAATCCATTTTAGCATGACTTACTCCTCCGTAGTTCTAAGGCAATAGATGTGTCTAAGAGGAAAGGAATTTCATGCATTATATGCAAAACTAATTTCATGCATTTTGCTTCTCCATGCTACTTGTAAGGAAAAGACAGGGTTACACATGGAAGGCCAGGTGTTAGAGCAAACAATTTTTTACTGATGACAATTCCGTTCTCTGATAGCTCTTACAATGTCTTGTGGAATCTTAATATTAGACACGAAGTCAATAGACCACATCAGGTAAAAATCTCTTTATTAAACCAAAACACAACTTGAAATATTTTTCACCTAAGTAGTTACAACACAAAGTATTCATACCCAGACAGGTTTTTAATTCTAAGCACTGCTAGAGTAATTCAGGTTAGGAGGGACCTTAGGGGGCCTCTGGACCAACCTTCTGCCTTAAACAGGCTCAGCTGTGAGGCCAGGCTGGAAAACTTCCAGTGATGGAGGCAGCACAGCTTCCCCTGGCAGCCTGCTGCTTCTCTGCCTGACTGTCCTCATGGAGAAAGTTGTTTTTCACATGCAGTTTGAACCTCTCGTTGCCACTGTCACAAATCCTTCTGCCATGCACCACTACAAGGCTCCGTCTTCTTGATAACTCCCTTGTAGGTATTAGCACATTGCTGTTGGATCCCCTCTAAGCCCTCTCTCTCCAGACTGAACATATTCCAACAATGCATTAGCAAATCCATTCTGATTAGCTTCAAAAGAAAGCATTGGGAACAGGCACTAGCTTGCATTATTTATGGTTTTGGTTTTGGTTTTGGTTTTGGTTTTGGTTTTGGTTTTGGTTTTGGTTTTATTTAAGGGTTATCTGACATGTCTCTCCCTCTGGTTCCTCGGTTTTGCTAGGACTGATTGAACTCTACTTTTGGCACGTGGCTGTTGGGTTAACCAGCATTATATCCCGCTGCAGCATTTATCCTGCAACCTTTAGCACATCTCATACTAGCTGACTCATCATCCTAAGTGATAAGCATTCCCTCTTCCTAACAAAGGACAATATCCAAAACAACAATGCTAGTCTAAAAATAATAAAATTAATAAAATAATAATTTAACAAAACACAGCTATTGTCTGTGACTTTGCTTCTCTTCATTTAAGAACTGAGGTAATTCCATCACCAGGGTTTGAAGAATAAGAGGAGAAGGCGAGCAAAAATCAAGAGGTGGATTGTTTTTAATTGTATCAAGTCTTATGGAAAGCTTTTTCCATTAATTCTGCCTGTGTGGGAGGTGGAAAGATGATGGGAAGAGTTTTTTCTCAGACAGATATCCTGTAGGTATAACACAGAAAAATGTTATACAAACAAAAGAACTGCTTTCTTCCCAGATGTGCAGGATGATACCAAAGTGGAGCCTGACCAGGACAGCAGAAAAGCTTTCATATAAAGTCATCATATAAGATGCACAATGCCACTTTCTGTAGAGCTGTTGCTTCATAGCCCTGTGTAATATTTGCTAGACAGCCCAGAATCCACACGATTAAATTAGGGCTCTAAAATAAGGTTACCAAAATAAAAGCTTTCTCATCAAGGAATATTGTCATAAACAATCCTTCACAACAGAGGTACTGAGAGAGTCACCTCCTCTCTCTCTTGGCAACAGAAAAGTGCAGGACAAAACCAATAGTATTTTTCTAACATATTAAATACTGTATTGGTGCACTAAAAAACCAGTTACAGCTTGATGAAAACTTTCTCCCTTATTTTTGTAAGGTTTCAGCAAAGGAATATGATAATAGAAATATCAACATAAGGTAGATGGGATGTCTCTGGTAACTTTGGCTGAGACACCCTGTCAGCCTCATGTTCCTAATTCCCATACAAGCAAGAATTAATTCATTCAGGGATGTGAAGAACTGTTGTTGACTAACAAATTGTCTACTGCAAACATTTGCAGTGATAAAAAATTGTCAAGTTTTTTTCGAGGTGGTATTACAATATTTTTTAAAAGTAATTGTGTCATTTGGCTGTCTCTTCCTGTTATAAAACTTCTTATTTACCACTTTCAAATTTCAGTCTTTCTTACAACTTGTCAGAGAATTTTTACTGCTGCTCTGTGGTGAATATATAGGATGAAACTAGGTCACTTCAGTAACCTGGGGCTGTCTTTGCTCTGTCTCAGTGAACACTGTTGGTCCATGGTGAATGAATTATTTCTTTCCTTGACTGACAAGAGAAGAAATTATTTTAGGAAATGTTATGCCCATTTTAGACTGGTTATATATTAATATGTAGACCACTAAGGCTTTGAAGACCAGATCAGAATACAGTGGGCATTGATCAGTAAAGACTACTTGGGAGAGCCCCAGAAAGGTCAGTCTTTGCTCTACATTTGCGTAATTTTTATGTGAGCAAAAGTAGACAGATCCTGAACCCAGGTACCACAGAGGTGGAGACAACACTTGGATTCATCTCTCCTGACAACGTGCAGCGATATGACAGCCATCAGGAAGGCAAAAGGAAGCAAATTGAAGAAATTTTTAGCCACAATGAGCTCTTTGCCCATGACACCCATGAATAATATTTTATATTCTGCATAGAAGAAATTATGGCACTCTGGGTTACAGAACTGACTTCATCTAGAAAACAATTATATTGTGTTCCCACAGGACTCCAGCACTGGAATGTAGCCAAAGCCAGCAGTTTAGGAAACAGCCTAATCTGAGACATGCATTGATGACAGTGACTGCTATGAGCAAAAGTAGCCTTTTGCTGTTCCTGACACTTGTTTCCTTTATGAAGCCCCACATTAGAATTTCAGTCCTTATTTTCAAAGTGCTGTCAAAGTGCTTACATTCAGAAGATGCTTGTGGATATGAAAGTTCTCAGTCAGACTTAAAATAAAACTTTAAGAGAGACTTTTTAGCACTATGGCAAAACCTTAGTGATCCCTCCAGCCTCCCACGGGAGGCCCGTGCTGGAGCAGGCTCTTGGCTGGGACTTGCAGACCTGTGGAGGGGGGGGCCCACATTTGAGCAGGTATCCTGATTAGGACTTGTGATCCCATGGGGGACCCACACTGGAGCAGCCTGTCCTTGAAGGACTGCACCCCGTGGAAGAGTGACCCACGTTACTGCAGTTTGAGGAGGACTGTGCCTGTGGGATGGGCTCACACTGGGGTAGTTAATGAAGAACTGTCTCCTGTGGGAGGAGACCCATGGGGAGGGGCAGGGGGAGGACTCCTCACCCTGAGCAGTGGAAATAACAATGTGTGATGAGCTGACCATAACCTCCATTCCCTGTCTCCCTGTGCAACTGGGGGAAGGGGGAGGGGGGTGATAGAGCTGGGAAGGAGGGAGGGGTGGGGGGCAGGTGGTGTTTTTAAGGTCCTATTTTACTTCTCATTATCCTGCTCTGATTTTTTTAGTAACACATTCAGTTCATATCTCTAATTCGAGTCTGTATTGCCCATGATCGTATTCAGTTAGTGATCTCTCTCTGTCCTTATCTCAACTCATGAACCCTTTGTTATATTTTCTCTCCCCTATTCAGCTGTGGAGGGGAGTGATAGGGTGGCTTTGGTGGGTGCCTGGCATCCAGCCAGCATCAACCCACTACAGGGGGCATCCTGCAAACGCCTGTGTGCTACAGATAACACTTCCAAAATGCAATGGCTGTAAGGGCTGAAACGAAGCCCCTGTCTGGTCATGACTTGCTTACTCCAGCTGGGATTGTCACCAATCCTTTCCAGCACCTCTTGTTTCTAAACAGTAGCCACCAGGTCCATCTAAAATCAGAAAGAAGTGGCCAGATAGTGAAGAGAATGGAAATTTTTACAAATTCAGGACTGTATCTCTCGCTGAGCTGGGGCATCCCACACAGTTTTAGCACAAACAATTGAAGGCTTCCAAAATTTGTTCTTTGATTGCTCATTGCTGTAGTACACTACAATTTAGTTTGTTCAGTCATTACTAAAACCATCCACCCACTTACAGCTATTCTTACAGAAAATAGCATCTTTTCCCACTGATGCACATAATTTGTATCTTCTGATAATTGTACATCTGATGCATGGAGAGAAGACAATAATAGATAAGGGCTTCAACTTGATTTCTGACATACTGCTGAAAAAAAGAGGCAATGGCTTTAGCTAATGTGTGCATACATTTTGCCTGAATGATAAAAAAGCAAATGGAAAGCCTCAGTTGCACTATTCAGTAGTAGCAGTAATGTTCTGAGTTTATGAGTGACTAAAATGTTATCGAATGGAGATGGATATGCAGTCACAGGCATAATGGTTTTGCCTGTAAGTAACTTGCAACTTTTAAAAACTAAAAGTTAAAAAGCATGTCAGACTTCATAGACACAGTTAGGAAGCCCAAATTGCAAAATAAAATGTGGTATGAAGTAATCTTAACAAATGAATTTTCTTGTTAAAGGGAGTGTTAGTTTCTATTTGGTAATACTATAAGACTTCAAAAATTATGTGTTACTTATGCAGTTTAATCTGTTTATCAAAATAATGAAGCACACGTTTAAAAAAAAAAAAGACTTGTGCAAGCTTAGAAAAAGAACAGGGAAACAAACACAGAGTTATAAATCATAGGAGTTTGGAGGCTTGGAAGAATTTTCTGTGAACTTCAGGAAGTACCTAGTGACTTTTGCAAAGCAAATTAAAAATCTGAGGAGCTGAGATAAAGAACTTCATAATGAATCTCTAGAATAATGCAATTATATATTTTGATGTCTGCCTATATCAATGTAGAGTTCTTCTGTGTTCTATATTCAGCTGGCACGGCTGACGATTAAGCAAGCTGTGCCTCCCACCTCTCCACACAGCTGCCTGACCACTAGCTTGTGCCTTGCTTGGGGGCTGCTCCTAGGAAGAATAAGGAGGTGTGCCTGACACTGTGGTCCCTTGTCAGCTGCGTTGGGGTGACTCCAATTCCTGCAAGCAGCAGGTAGCTCCAGAGTTCATCTGTGTAAGCTGGAAGTGCACAGACCTCCTGCTCCTCTTCAGAGCTGCCTTTGACGACAGGGAGAAAAGGTTTCATTAGAAAATCCTTTGCATCTGAACATGGAAGGATATATTATATGTTTACACAGATATCAAGAAAAACACATCCTGTTGTCAGTACATATAATCACACCCCTTTTATTTATGCACATTCCATTAAGTGACATCATACACATCTTTTCTGTATCTGACACAGAAAGTGCAATGTCTTGTGATATACTATGTGGGGCTTCTCCTATGGAGTGCTCATAGAAGTCACAAAGGTGGAAAGTACTGAATATGTTAAAATTATATGTAGAAAAAGAAGGAATGAAAAATTTCTGCGAAATATAGGTCACCTATTTGTGCAAGTTAGTTTCACAGTTCACTGCTAACCTCTTGCTTTTTCACCTAAGGAGTGTTGTATAGCTAACCCAAAATGAATTTATGGTACTTAAGCTGTTTTAATGTTATTTAAATATATTCTTGAGGAATGGAATTTAGAGTAATACAGCTAAGTAACAAGAAATACACTGGACCATTACATGATGAAGTATAAAGGATTAAGTAATCAGTATAAAATGCCCCAAGTATGCTCACAGTTATAGTAAATGCATAGTTGCATTATTTTACAAATGCCATGTGGACATATCTTCTAACTCTTCATTTTAATGTAGAAGCCAAAATGAACTTTTTGATGCTGTTAAATTTTAGGCAATGGATGTTAAAAAAAAGAATAAATTCCTTGCACATGACAGTAGGGTACTACTTCTATATGTAGCTTCTTGATGGACTGTAGTCACAGAGCCCTTGCTGTGGAGGTTATTTAAATAATGTACTCACTTCATAGAATTTAGCAAAATTAGAAAGGTACCAAAAATTCCACAGCTTAGGACTGAATTTGCACTTTATTATGAAAAATATACAGCACAATCTCTGATAGAACTGAAAAGTCATCTTGGAAAATATGTCTTTTTTAACCTGGAGGAGTTCTCTGGTAAGACTCGCTGGAGAGCAGCACAGAAGGCTGTGACAGCCCCAGGGTGGGGGCTCGGTGGTGACAGAGGCGCTGCTTTCAGTAGCACCGCCAGTCTCTGCTGCCTTAAGGTGCTCATTTAGCCACAGCTTGGGTGTGCACCTCTTTAGTGACCGAGGTCAGGCTAGCTTGGTGCTGGCACAGTCCCTCCGCATCTCCTTCCTGCCCTCAGCTGCGCGCTCTCACCTTTCTTCACCTTGGCACTGGAATTTTTCTCATCCCTTTGTGAGCCAGTTGGGGTAGTAGAAGGAGCAGAGAACTGCACACTTTTCTTACTGATGTAATTTTCTGTGAAGAGAGCCTTCCAAACTGACATATCGAAAGGTCAATATGAGCACTATGGGTGGCAGCATGAGAGCAACGCAAAGCTGTGGGTAGGATTGCAGCACCTGACCTGAGTTGTGTTAAATTGTCTTGGAAGTCAAAGTGGTTTGTGGCAGACAAGGCTTACCAGGATTAAGCTGCAGTTCTGTGTTCATTTTCCTGGCTGCACATTCCTGCACCTTCTTCCTGGAGACACTGGCATACATGGAAATTGCATTGATCCAGGGATCAGCTGAAAACCAGCTACTCTTTTTTTGCTGAGATTAATTTGCAAACGGTCCAGCTGGTGAGCCAGCTTCCTTTCTGGTCACATACACACCCAGCTAGGCTTGTTTGAACTGCTATGGAATTGCATTTCAGGGCGATGTGGTTTATTCACCGAAAGATCTCTGTTGCATGGAGGAGCCTGGAAGGGAAAGCAGGCGGAGACAAGAGCCCTGCAATGTGTGAATTGCTCTGTCCCTCCTGCTGGGCGCTTTCTCTTCCCAGAGGCGATGCCTGTGGGCCTCTGCTGCGTGTCCGCTGAGCTTGAAAGATAACCCAGGAGAAGCGCGTTCCCTGGCTGCCTGCTGAAACACGGGGAAGAGCACAAGTTAACCTTCACAGCAACAGCCCCCAGCGCGTTCCTGCCTTGCCAAGCTCTCACCGCAGTCTCTGGGACATGAATGCTGTCATCCACCCAGCAACGTGACAGGAAAAGGGGAGGTTTTGGTGTCCTGGGAGGGAAAGCGCTCTGTGACCTGTGTACCTTCTTACAGACTGCAGGCCTGCTTGTGTTTCTGACTCACTGTCCGTAGGCAAAAAAATTAACGCACCCTTGCACATACGAGTGCTGACAGCTACAAATAAGGCCGATTTTTCTAAAAAATCTGTCTTGTGAGCGATGTGGCTTCCAGGTACTGCGAGGCTTCCTTTTAAAAAGTGCCAATGGATATGCATAAGCATGCTTATGCTAAATATACATAAATAAATTGCATATACAGTAAGTTAACTGTAAATAAGCACAAAACAGAAAGAAAAGGGAAAATGTGTATTTCTGTCACAAAATAATGTTGGGGAGTGAATCTGATAGGTTTATGTGTTTCTAAAGGATCCAAGCAATTTGCTGGAAAAGCATATAAGATATACCGGATTTTAAAAGAAAATATTTTCTTTGTATTTACTGCCTCATACATACTAAACCACAACTTCCCCTGAGGCTGTTTTACTTATAAATTCTTAGTTATAATTTCCATAGAGTTACTCTGAAAAAATTACAAGACACAGTAAGAATAATTAAATAAAAATACAGTAATTTTTACAGGAAATACAGTGAAATAATACCTGCAATTGCATTATAAGCTAGCCAGTCTCACAGACTGTATTTAGAATATAAATAATACAGAAATTACAAATGTGGGAGTATCAGTCTTTACCTTTTTTCAAAACATATTCCCTGGGGAAGGCATGTGTGCCCTTCTGCTGCTCTTCACAGCCAGGGATACCTGTGCTTAAACCCATTAATTGGTGTTGTAATGAGGCTCTGGTGAAGAGCCTGGGGGCTTCAGAAGGAGCCAGTTGTTTTGTTTTCAAGGAAATTTTCTCAGAAGTCTGTGTCGACCCAGAAAAGAAGTAATTGCATTTTTGCATCTGCAAATATGTGAGTAGGAACCTGTTTTGTCTACCCATTCTCTGTAATATGTGACAACTGTGACATAGGCGTGTATGTATCCTGTGTGTGTCATGATACCTTTCTCCAGTTCTAGGCTGGCATTTCTCAACTCCTGTGTCAGGGACATGCATGCTGCAAATGAGGTGACTGAGGGTCAAAGAAAAAAAGGGAGAGAGGACTGACCCAGTAAGAATAAGACTGTAGTTTTTAACAGGTTTATTGTAATTTTTGAGGCATAATTTTATTTTCTTTATTGTTAATTCCAGGTAGGGTGCCCACTGTTTGGATTTGTGGTAATGGCTTAGGCTCCTAGTCACCACGCTACAAACATGGCCACACATTCTCTTGTCCCTGGCACAGGGACAGTGCAGTGCAGGGGCTTTGGATCTCCCTGCAAGATTTGCCATGAGGCATCTGTCAGAGCCCAAAGAGGTAACAGCTGCACAGGGCAGGGTGGAAAATTTTGAAAGAGAGCGAGTACTGATAAGGAAAGAGGACAATAATTTTTATCTGCCTAGGGTAGCAAAAAACCTTGCAAAAAATCAGCTCTACTCAGTTTTATTATAGATTTTATTCTGGTTTTGTTCAGTTTTCCTAGGGAATGTTGTGATGTGCATTTGCATTGCATCTGCTCACCTGATTCAGTTTAGGGAAAGGTATTCTAAGCAGAATACATTTTAGAGTTGCTTTTCAGAATGTAAAGCACATCAACCTAATGAATAGCCTCTGGAAGAGTCCTGCACCCAAAAAGCCACATACACTGGTGCCTAGCAGTTGGAAGGCAAAATTTAGAGAAATAAAAAAGGTCACTGGTGCTAAAACATGTACCAGGAAAGAGATTAAAAAAAAAAAAAAAGAAAGAAAAAGGTGTTGCCATTGTATACTGAGGGAAAAGTACATACCTGAATATTGACAGCATTTAATGGAAAGGTTTGACAAAAGTTGTGCTTTTTCTTCCTTACAAGAGCCTTGGTTTTTACTGAATAAGTTCAAGCCTGTAACTTTCAGAATTATTATAGGATGTAAAACAAGATAGTGCAAGTTAAGTGTAGAGACATTAGTGTTGATGATCCTCAAGAAACTGCAGTCTCACAGTACTGTCCAGTAAGTAAAAAGAGTTGTCACTTTCGTTGTAGTATCAATTTGTTCAACTCCACACACAGTCCTCCACACAGATGGAAATGAAATCAGATTTCCCCAAGTGAACCTTAAAGATGTTAAAGATGCAGATTGGGTTTTTCCTTGAGTGTGCCATATCAAGCAGTGATGACAGAAGTTTATGTTACCTGCAAAGATGCTAATGAAACTTCAGAGCTTCTTAGTTCTCATTATCCACTCACCATGAGCCTTTCCTACAGCAGTCCCCCAACTCTAATGTGAGGAGTAAGGTCTCCTTGCCTTTCCTTGGAAAGCTCATAAGGAATTAACAATGCTAGCTCTTCATAATCAAATACAAATACTTTTCCTGGTTTTTTTTTTTCTTGTCTAGGCTCAGTGAGAGCTGCTTGTTCCCTATGGGAGGATGAGCTGGGTCCTGAGGGTTACCCCAGCGCTAGCCATGACCTCATGGGTGGGTGTGTTCAACCATAGTGGGCAGAGCTGGGGGACTTCACAGGGTTCAATGACAGTCCCTGAGACGGATAGTGAAGAACCAGGGCCAGGGACAATCCAGGAGCTCCCATCATGAGCTAAAGCAGAATGGGCTGGGGGCAGGACCCGAGACAATGCTGTGATGAAGGGTTTGAAATTCATACAAGGGACAGGGACAGAGACTGGAAACAAAGTGCAACATATGACCACAGGGGCCAGCTAAGAAAAAAATAGACATTCAGGTGGCAGGGCCAGAGACAGAGGTGGGAGATTGGCATTGCTTCCACACAGCCCAGGCAGGGGTTACCATGGGCAGGAGTGGAGGAAGGTCCCAGGTGTAGCTGCTCAGGTCCATTGTAGCCTATGGGTTCCCACAGGACCCTGACATTTCCAAAGGAAACCTTCTTGAATGGTTCTTCCTATCACTCCCAACAGCCACACAAAAGATGTGGCTACACTTGTCTTTCATCCTCCTCCTGTTACATCAGCAGCACTGACATGGTCAAGCAGAGCTCCCTAGTCTCAGTTCCTGCTGGACTCTGTCCTCAGGAGTCACACTGAGGCAAGATACCAAGAAAAAGTGGATTAAAAGCAGAAGGTTTTTTTTGGGGAAGCAGCAACTCCAAAGTCCTGCTGAGTTTCTAACAGCATGCTTTTTTTTTTTTTGGGGAAGCAAAACATAAGCTGTTGCACCAATTGTCAGAGAGTCGCTGAGTTTCAGATTTAGTATGAAATCCTCACTCCACTAATTTCCACAACAATTCTGGGATTGACTTCAAAATTTTTTTCCACCTGTTATGTTTTTATACTTAACAGGATGCATTTGGTGCTAAGGAAGCTACAAAGAAACCATGCATAAGTGCTGAGAATCAGCCCATAGGCCTGTTTCTCAGCTGATGGGTTTAAAGCTCTATTGTATGATTTCTGAAATCAAACTGGATTTTCAATGCACAAATTGCGTTTTGATAATGCATCATGGGTAAGGCATTAAGGCTCCTGTGATTTCCTGGCCATGAAGAAAGAAAAGGAAATAAACCTAAAGGAAGTTTAAATAGAAATACCCACTGTGCTAGGGAAATTGATAGGTGTGTACATAGAGGGAAAGGAAGGAGCTGAGGTAAAAGGGAATAGAAAAGACACTAAAGAAACATGATCAATTAACCTACAACAATTAACTTTGCTAATAGTTACCTATAACTAGTACCTAATGGTTTAGGAGAGAATGTCTCAAATCTGTTTAGGCCTCTCTGAATAGGAAAAAAACTATATTCAGCAGCATGGACAAATAGAAGCTGTTGGCCTGCCTTTCAGTGATGCACGAACCCAGGGCTCCCCCTGTATGAGAGGATAATAAAAATGAGTCTGAAATTCCCCTCATGTGGGTTAAAATATGAGACCTGATTTTATTAATGTTTACAGCTACATTGTCTCACTGTTCTTTTGTTTCAGTGATGGACTGAATGTTGCATCTCTACTACTGTAAGTTGTCTCAGAAAAGTACAGAAACAAAAAGGCAGATGTTGAACCAATGAGACAAGCACGTCCTCATAGCCCAAGGCAATGAAACAATTTCATATATACGCTCAAATACACTCTAGGAAAGCACCATTTAGGCTGTATCCTGGGGTGAAGCTTTTCCTTATTCTTCAAGACCACCTTTTCACTAATGTACCCACTAAGCTGCTGGGTTTAGACACATTCAGATTATCACCTGCTCTGTTCCAAGGGACCTGCCAGTGGCAGATGCAGCATCTCCCCAACTCAGTGATTTCTACTCAAGCCCATCCCTCACTGTGGCCCATGCACTGTGTCACACCATCTGTTTCCCCTGTGAAGCCAGATGTGAATTGTCTCCCTCTGTACAGATGTTGAGGCCGGTCTTCTGGCTGGAAATTTTGCTGACTCCATTTTGGTTATTATTTATCTCAATAACAGTGTCCTCAGTAGATGTCCCCGAATGGTTTTTAATTAAATAATGAGTCAAGGACACATAAGTGTCCTGTTCTACCAGACTTTCTTCCTCCTGCTGCTGACTGCAGAGCTGCAGGGACTGCTAGAGGGCCTGACAGAAGGCAGGGAGAATCTACAGCCCATGCTCCCTGTCATTTTTCTCTGTGACTTTATGCAAGTGATTGGCACCTTCACTGGGAGAGCTGTCACCTCTCATCATCCTCTGACATTTGGATGTTTCTAAACAATTCTGCATGTTTCTGTGAGTGGTGTCACCTTCTAATTTAGCAAATGTGCTCTTCTTTTAAAATAGTTTTGTTTATTTCTAATATAATAGAAGATGGTTTTTACTTCTTTGTATATGGATCAAAGATTACCAGGGTTAGACTACAGATATATTTGGGAGTTTGCTGCCATCTGCAGTTGAAACTTAATATTAATCCTAGTTTGCATGAGTGACACTTCCCTGTCTTCAAAGACCTTCAAATCTCAGCAAGCAACAAAACATATAGTGATGAACTATCATTCTATTTTGACTTCCTGCTCCAGCAGAAGGAATGAGAAGTTAAATTTATTTAACTCCTCCTGGCTGTAAAGTTCACTGACAACCTGGATAGATAGTAAACTCTTGTAGTCATCTCTTCAGCTCTCCTTTTGGTCAATTTGTTCAATTTCTGGTCTATAAACACTCAAGACACAATCCCACTGTTTAAACTTTGAGTGGAAACTGTTCAGAAATTTACAGCCTTAACACAGAACGTGACAGGTTTGGCAGAGAGAGTTAACCATCTGCATTTCTGAACTGGACTATCTCCTTGTTTCATCTCTAAAAGAAAGACAGCTGCTGATGTAAGATTTCTCTTCCCACACCACTGTATTGGGTTTTCTCATTAAGACATATGGTGAATCCCAGTATAGAAGAGAAAGGCATTAAAGCTTGCTGTGTAAAACAAAATAAGAAAAGTAACTTCAATAAAATTTACCTCTACAGTACTGAAGTCATTCTAGGCACCAAAAGATCCTGAAAAATTTACATGCATCATAGGATGTTTGAGATAATTAAAAAACCCTAAACACCCACCAAAAAGCAAACAAACCAACCACAAAACAACAACAACAACAAAACCCCTTAAAAACCTTAAAATCACTTCATATTTCTAAATATTTAATGATTTAGTAAATTATGCATATAAAGTAGGAGAGTAATTCAGGCAGTTCTTCACACATCCTCCAAATAATTACAGAAACATGTAAATAATTACATAAAAGAATGGGAACGGCACAAGTGGAGTGAGTAGATGTATTAAGTTGTTGTGGCATAAACAGTCTTGTATTTTTTTTTTCAAATTAATCTATTCAAGCAACTTTACTGAGGTCTTAGTGTAAGAAATTATTTATCCTGCACTCCACTAAAGGAACTGCATCCCATTTCACAGGTATTGGTTTTAACTCCTTTATTACAGCACATTTACCAGCTAAAAATCTCTGTACTCATAAGGATATAGTATGACAATATCTTCTGATTTTCCTATCTCTACAAGCCATAGCAAAATTAAGAAGTATTATGCCTGATCCTCAAGGACCATAAATCTCCTTGAAGCCAATGGAAAAACAGAAGATCTACCCCTAGATTTTAAGTGTTTCATAAACACTTCACTCAATCTGAGAGATATAAATGATGATTCAAATGATAGTTTTCCTTCTGCATATTACAGTTTATGTTCTTTTGCCCAATTTGCAGTACTTAAAGTATCAACAAATATAATAAAGTACAATATAGCACTGATCAGCATGAAGTACATCAAATTACTATAGTTAAATCATGGAGTGAGCTGCCAGCTTGTTTTTGCAGTCACACAAAAGCAATGTCTTAATCTCTTCTGACAAATGGAGATTGTTACTTATGCAGATGGTGCATATATGAAACATGAGTGCTAAAATTTTGCCAGTGTATCTTTTCCAAAAGAGTGCTTAACAGAGCAATCCTAAAGTTCACATAATAAAAAAAACTATTTCTGTGCTGAGATCTATGTCAGAAATTGTAACCACTGTCAATCCAGTTTCAACAAATTGTCTGTATGGTTGAGACTTTGTAGTAAGGCATTCCAGGGAATCTGGGAGTGTTTCTGTTCACTAGGGAAACGGACTTCATCTGGTTTGCATTTATTTTCTCCACTTTCTGCTCATGGGAAGACTTCACAATCCTCACATGTGTAGAAGTGCTCAGGTTTCTTATTCAGTATCTGGGATCAAGGATATAGGATCGAGTCTGGGCTATCCTATTAGCTACTGCTGGACTTGAAGCACATCACTTATCTTCTTTTTTGTGTTTAAATTTAGGTGTCAGTTTTTTTGCTAGAAAGTCAGTAATGTCATCATTGAGTCAGAAATCACACAGATAAAAAGTGACACACTCCATGCATTCTCAGAAGACAATAAGGGCAAAAAGCTTTGTGTTTATTGAGACGTCTTCTTTTAGATCCTTGTCCAACACAGGTGGACCTGATTGTCATTTAATTAATACATTTCACATGATTGGCTAATTAAGAAACCACCCTTTGGTAAACATATTTCCATAACACATTCCACATATTCACAAACACCAGGTGCAGCAACTTAAGATAAGAATTGTTTATAATTTTTTTCTCTGAGCTTCTTACAACTTTTCCCAGAATGATGCCTGGGAAACTATCAGTTTGTCTCAGCATCCACAAGTAATACCCAAGTGACAAATTTATTACCAGCTTGATAATTCTGTTGATGAAAATGTTAAAAGGTTTTTTTACTTAGTGTACCTTAAAAGCTCTTACTCTGTATTACATAATTCGTCTATTGATGAGGACATTCAGAATTAATAGATACAAAAATTATCTTCTGTAAAACTAGGCTAATAAACTAAAGGTTTTATTGTAATGCATTCAGATTATACCTTGAAAAAAAGGATAGATCAAAACATGTTTTTTGACAGATTGTATTAGTGAAGGGTATAGCCTAAACAATTAGTGAAAGTAACTTTAGCTTGTCTGTTTCTTAAATAAGTGGTGTACTTCAGAGTGCCCTGCAACAGCCTAGCAATAAAAGAAAAACAGGAGACAATACCTTATATTCTGTATTATACTTCTTAGTGACTAAATGGTGTTGTTTTGTCTAGTTTTGTACTACAAAGTTTAAGTTACAAACTATCTGAGAGATGATAAAGATTTAGTTTGTAGCTTGGCTACAGTATCTGCCATAAGCTCAGTATGTTTTAGAACTCCAGCTTCACTTAGATTTAAGATTTAGATTTTGCCATGTGTTCTGACTTTCGAATGGGGAAAAATTCTTATCTTAAGGAGAGATCTATGACTCTTACTTTACATAAATCAAGGAAAACTCTCCTTTACTCCTTTTATGATCTGGTGCAGTTGACAATGTATGTGACAACGGAGAGGAAGAGGGAATAAAATATTACCAGCTAATTTGAGAAAGAGGTGAGGTTTCTTCCATTCCTCCAACACTTAACCAAGGTAAAGAAGGGAGGAGAGGAAGGAAATAGAAAGTCCTTAAGTGTCATCTAAATTGCAAGATTAGGAGGAGGAACTAGCATGAGCTCTCAAAATTGTCCCAGTGTCATGGGGAGAAAACATAAGTTTGAGTAAATAAAAGTAGGAGCTGGGAAAGTATTAGAGAAGGCACTTCTCTAATAAAAGGCAGCTGCGAAATCCTGTAACATAAGTAATGGTGAGAACTTTTTATTGAGTGTCAAGGCACTTGGTTTAATGTCCTTGGGAATATAAATAGACTTTGTCATGGAGCTAGGGAGTAAGGGGAGTTCAAAAAGCAAGAGAACCAAAATGTACCAGTTTGGTTTTATAGTCCTAGGTTTTCAGGGGCCAGGAAGAAAAAACTGATAGAAACTCACTAGAAACTGTGTCCACATGAAATCTGAAGACTCTGTGTGTAGCCCAGGCCTTTTGGTAACTGGCAGCTCTCTGGAACAGCAGCTCTGACTGTGTGGTGGGATAACTGGCAGCATTTCTTGAGCACGTAGCTCTGCAGCATGTGCTCACCTAGTCTGACACCCCTGAGAGCCAGTGCACCTCCTGTAGTTGTACTACAGGTGACAAAATACTCTGCAGTGCGTGGTCAACATGCCCACCTGCTTTTGGAGGCATTAGTCTGGCTGTGGATGGGCATAATTGTGCAGAGATACATCAACAAGAACTACAGAATAACGCTGTGAAGTGGTGGGTACTGTTGATGCCTGCAGGCCTGGACTGAGCAGCCACATGTTAAAAGCAGGACACTTGGTCCAGCTCCCTGGATATCCTCTACGTAGGCAGGGAGAGCATCCTCAGCATTCCTGACCACTGCCATGTAATCAGCACAGGGTGTTTTGTTTATTGTCCTGCTCCAGCTCTGATGATCAAGTGTAGGGATGCATGACAGGTTCCCCCATACAGGGGCAGCAGGGTCATGATCAGAACATTGCACCATCATCTTTCCTGGTCCCCTGTACCCTGCTTTGTTTCTGGGTGAAGGAAATTTGCTGCTTTGTTGTATAGTTGTGGGTTTGATAGAGATTTAGTTCCCTTTTGGGAGTTACATGTTATGAATAAACTAATAACATTGCAGCTGACTTGATGGGACTCCCTACTTTTGCTGATAAAGCTAGATGCTGAGGGTAAATGGGGCAGAGCCAGCTGAGGGAAAAGCTTTAGAAAGGCAAGTAGCTGGCAATTACTGAGATGACTGACTAAATAAGGATGTTTAGATGAAATTTGTTCTTGCTGAAGAGGTAATTATATTTTCTGAGGGTATACTATTTTATCTCTGTGGGTTTTTTGCTTGGTTTGTTGATAATTCATGCGCTATTTGAGAGCTGGATGCTGATGTAAAGGTGGAGCCTTGGTAGCTGAGGCACCTGGAAGTATTTTATCTTTTTATAAATAGTAATAGTAATAGTAATAGTTGCAAGAGCTAAAGAGTAAAAAGAAAGGGAAGAGCTGAACTAGGTAAAAGTAATTAAACCTGAAGTGTAAATAACTAATGTGGCCTATTAAGTGAAGTGACAGTTGGGCAGAAGTTGCTGTACCTAGTGTGCTTTGAAGGAACAATAAAGAGGAGGGGTGGTGTACTGGCACTGTGCAGTAGAAACAGGCTAGCAATTGCTGTTAGCATGGCAGCAGAACAGAGGGAACAATTTGCCTTAGTTTTTAGTTAAGTAATAAAGGACAGTTAGAACACAGTTAAATGAGGCTAAAATCAAAATTTTCTATGAGAATCTTTGAAAATAGAAGTTAGTCTGTTTTTAAAAGCTTACAGTCTATCCTAAAATAATAGGAAAATAGTACATATGCTACTAACCAGAGATATGTAATCCATATTGCTACAGGCCTGTTTGACTGCCAAAATATAGAAGCCTTTATAACCAGCTTTGAAATAAGATTATGTGGGAACTTGCGCATATATAGACAACGAAATTAAATGTGGTGTATGTGTTTACTAACCATACTTTGTGTCAGGCTGACATGCTGTTTTTTATTAGCACTCTGTATCACTTGATACAATTCTGGGCTGTAAATAATTACGTGAGAATACACAAATTAGTATAAAAATATGGAACTTGTGGAAGACAGACCACACCTACAAGTACACAGTGGTAGGAGGGGAGATGAAGGAAACATAGTGCAACAAGGGAAAGTCTAATTAGGTGTCATTAAGGTTTTTTTTTGTTGTTGTTTTTTTGTTTTTTTTTTTTTTTTGCCAAAGTGAGCAGTGTCAAACACTGGATGAAGTAAGTTGTCTGGAGATAAAATTCCATCCTTGATGAAGGTCAGAATTCTGCTGGAGTTGTCAGAACTAATGTCCAAGCTGACCCTGCTCTGAGTGAGACGTGGGATCAAGTGATATCCAGATATCCCTTTTAAATTAAATTATTCTAGAATTCGTTGAAAGATCCTTTTCCAAGGCAAAATTTATGAATGAGAGGGTGCTATCAGTGTATTATTGCAAGCACGGATTTTTGGGACTCTTCAAAGTGTTTTCACTTATTCTAGCCATAGAATTCTGAGAAAATTTGGGAAATACTGCTTAGTGTAGGAAGATTAGTGTATTGATCAGAAATAATTAAGACTGTAGTTATAGCAGTGAAATTATTTTGTGTATTGCTATGTAAAAAGCTGGGAACAATAAGAACTTTTAGGGGACTAAACAGATCAAATGAGGATGTATGAGCTGATTTTCACTTGACTAGGCTGCCAGTGCTGATGCAGTCATGGCAAAGGCAGATATGGTTCTTAGATGACAGATGGGCACTTCCAGTGGTCACTGTCAGGAAATACAAGTTCAAACCTAAATAAATTAATCAGGCATTGAGAGATTGGAGAACTGTTCTTGAAGAGATTTGACTTAGTTTAGGAAGATTAGACTGAAAACCAAAATGTTTAAAATTTGAAATATGTCAAAGTCCATCAAAGCTTCATGATAGAAGAAAGCCTGTTTAAGATTCTGGATAAGATACTGGGCTTAGAACTGCTAGGTGTAAGATTAATAAACATTGAATAAAGTTACAAACCACCACATTCAGCATTCAACTTGTGAAATAACTTTCCATAAGAAGCAATGGGGTCTTCACTGATGCTTGATCTGCTGTTAAAATTAATTTTTTGATATGGCTGTGGGGACAGCAAAGGACAAGAGCTGATGACTTTGAAACATAAGACTGGGAAGGACATAGTCTTTCTAGAAATATTAGGAGAGCAGTTTGATGAAAAGCTACGGTAAATCACTCTGATTCTTAAATGTCATTAGTATTAAAGGGTTGTTATTTCTTGAAAGGACCTAGGACATCCAGAGCCACTGAAAATGTAAGAGATATTTGTTACCAAGGAGGCTTAGACTCAAGAGCTGTCTGCACCAGCATCCATACAGCTGTCGAGGCTCTCCACTGCGAGGAGCTGCATGGTAAATGGTTCTGTTCTGCCTTGGCCCAGGGATAAGGTTCCCTCAGCTGAAGAATTGCTCTGCTTGCTGGTGTTGACAGAAGACAGATTGTGTATGGGAATTCTTTTGTCTGAAGGACAGACTGCATCTGAACTAGACCTCTTTTAATAGTTGACTCAGCGTTGTCCACTTAAAGCCATTACAAGGGTCCTTCTTCCTCCTGCCAGGGAGATAGTGAGACCTGTTGAGTGCATCTAAGGAAAGCAAAGACACTTTTGAACACAACAGAAAATAGTCTGAATTTTGATTGTTTTCATTTAGTCTGAGATCTGGGCACTTGTCAGAAATTATTTTAAATATATAGTGCATTGAAAGTTTACCTAAATTTCACTACTCTGCAGTGCTTATATTCTTATATACATGTCTTGATTGTAAGGATCACCTTGAATTGTCCTGAAGGAAAATTTCAATTTTCTATCTGACCACACAATTTTTTGTTTTTAATATAAAATAAACTGAACTTCTACCACGACCAACTGAAATATGTAACTGTACTGTTTCTGAAGCAGCAGAAATCAAAACCCTCGCTTTTTGGAAATTATTTCAGTAGTAGTCCTTAAGTAAGCGTTTGCAATGGCTCTGCTTAAAAGTTTGTAGACACTGTTGTGAAATACTGTAATTTAATTTATCTCATATAAATGCATGTGATTTGTATGTGGTAGCGCTGAAGCCACCTTTAAACAGGCAAGCATAGAACAGATGTATGTACAAAATGTAAACCTGATACATTTGTTGTGCTGTCTGAATGAAACAGTGCAAGACAAGATTTTGGTGAGGGATGTGGTGATGTCTTCAATAGGATTATATTGTAGTTCTTCTTCTTTCAGAATAAACTATAAATGTCACAGTTCTTCACAGCTGAAAAGATTGAATTAATTAGTGTGTCACCTGAGAGTTTTCGCCCTTTCTGGGAAGGAATGAAGTGATTTGAAAGAGCACTGGAAAAGGCCCTCATCCTACTTGACCTTTCCAGAGATGTGGCAGACAGATCGATAGGGAAGTAACTGCACTGAGCTGGCACCTTGCAGAGAAGATGTACTTCAGAAGTGCCAAAACAGGTTATAAAACCATGGAGATTGACTGCTTTGTTTTATGAAGAGCCTCTCTTTCTTTTGGTTCAGGCTGAGGTAGAATCCAACCATTTTGTCTGTACCCTGACTTTATTTTATTTTAATTGTTTGCATCTTCATCAAAATCAAATCCTTCCTCCTTCTGAAAGATTGCTGAATGACCTGACAAAATTGAAAACGGCTCTCTGAGGTAGAAGTTATAAAGATAAATTGGGGTTTCTATTGTTGTTTTCCTTTTTTTTTTTTTTTTTTTTTTGGGGGGGGGGGCTCAAAATCAAAGCTAAATAGCACCACTGTAGAAAGTCCAAATGTGCCTCACTGGTGTTGGTAAGAGTTGGTGATGACTACAAGCACATACACACACTGCTGCAAGGCTCATGCTCCCTATGGGGTATTGATGCAGAGGTTTGTTCCCGTGATCCTTGGACAGCTGTTTCCTTGAGGGGAAATCATTGTGGTTGAAAGTGTCTGCTAGATTCTTGGACTGAGGGTGAATTCTACCACATCAGTCTTCTCTCCTAGACATTTGTCTTTCAGTGTTGAAGCCCACTTGTGAGGACTGATGCACAATAGCAAATAACATGTGGGTTGAGAGTATCCCACATGTGGGTTGAGAATCCCCTTTGATGAGCTTCCATGGAGTGAGGGTTTTAAAATTTTAGTTGCTGGCATCAGGGAGACCTATTTTCAGAGCCTGCCCTGCCTTCTTCACTTGTTTCCCATCAAGCATATTTATATATTTAATGTTTTGCTTTAATCTTTTTCTTGTATCAGTGGGCTCAGAACAGCTAACTGACCAGGGGGAATAAAAAGCATCAAGAGATGCAACACAAAACGAAGTAATTATGTTGATAATAGTAGACAAACCAGGTGTACTTCTCCTAATCGCTCCAAAAGGAGACAAGAGTTCCAGAAATGAGTTAATAAGGAATCTTTGCAATGTCAGTACCTTTCTAAAATTCAGTCTTCCAGCAGCTCAGAACTGCTACACTGCTCTGTATTGCTGTGTATATGACTGGCAGAGAAGTGAGTGAACAGGAATCATAAATTGTGCCCGTACCAGCAGTAGCAGAGTAGCTGAGAGAAGGTTCTTGGCCAGGCACAAGAAGTAGGACACAGTGATTATGAGGATTGTTAAGATTAGATTTATAGGTAATACAGTATTCAAATATTGCCGATGTACCTCAATAACAGCTCCATTGTCTATTACATTGATTTTAGTATAACCCATTCCTGGTCCCTCCTGTTGAGTCTAAGTGTGGCTCAGTCCACTTAGTCTGAGATTTATTCAACAGTCTGTGACTAAAGCGCTATAATATAAAAAGGTTGAGCTAGAAATGTATAGGTTTACAGGTTTTGGCTGTAGTCTTTTGCTGTAGATGTGGCTGGTCTGAAACAGCTGATCGGCACTGGCATTATTTACCTTCCTGTGTAGGAGTAGCAATCATCTCTTCTAGAAAACAGGAGACAAACTGAATCTGATTGAAATAACAAACTCAGCTGTTGTCTAGTGTGTGTAGTGATGAGGTCACTCACTTGCAAGGTGATGCTCTAAGCTCTGGTCTTTGCTTTGAGGATTTTCTGTATTTTTCTGAGGTTAAACAATTAGTGGAGAAGGGGAAGAGAATGAATCCTTTCCCCCAGTAGACTGGAACTGTAGCTTACAGTCAATGTAGAGTTGCAGTCTTTTATGCTCTTCTTCTGGCTCATTTAATCTTGATTTCCACTTATTTTACACTGAGTGACTTGACCAGGAATAATGGACTGAGTCTTTACTTACAGACATCCTCCTAGACTGGTGATTAGGGCATTTGTGTGAAACAAGGATTTATAATTTATTCATATTGTGCATCTAACTCTGACAAATTGTCTCAAGGGGTAAAACGAAGGATGAGGCTGAAATTACTGGCTTTGTAGGCCATGATTATATTGATCAGTTTAAAAGTTCAGTGTTCTGTTATTCAATGTAGAACAGAAAGCTGGATACAGGAGGCCTACAGAAAGACACATGAGTTATTTGTATAAGCCAGCATACTGCGAATGCCACTGGTCATGGCAAATCCCACTTCTGGTGTGGCGCTGGCAGAAGTTTTCAGTCTTATCTATTGAGAAATGGTGATCAATGGCTACTGCCTCTCCAGGCATGAAACACTCCAAGGTAAACGGTTTTCATACTCAGAACAATACCAAGGGAGAGGGTTTCCCTGCATGTTCCATCTGAACATTCCATGAACAAAGCTGTGATACTGTGTTGCTGTGATTTTTCATCCATCCTACCTTCTAAATAATCACTCTAACTTTGAAACCTTCTAAATGAGGTTTTATGGGTGCTGCTGCCTAGGAACTTGTCCAAGTTATTCAGTGTTGTGCTTTGTTTTGTGCTCTTGCCCTCTTCTGGGTGTGAGGAGGGCAGTGCTGAATGACTTTAATCTTGAATTCCTCCCTCTTAAAAAAATAATAAGAAAGATGAAATAATTTCTTAGAATTTGTGCTTTTCTTACCAGTCCTTCTCTTATGAGATATCTTTGAATAGAACATATGTATTTTCTAAGATATTATCTTTTATTTATCTTTTTTATCTTTTTATTTATTGTTTATTATATTTTCTTTTGCATTGAAACAGAATCTTTCAGTTTTAATCATCAACTTGCTCCTGGTGTTCTGTCAGTGAAGGAGATAATCTTCAGTGATCTGTGGAAATTCTGCAGAAACCAGAGAGGCTATTAATGCTCCTAAAGTCCAAATTATTGCCTGAAAGGGATCTTGGCACAGAAGAACACTTGGGCTTCAATGTGAAAACTGTTATCTTACTGCATGGAAGTTGCAGAAGTACCTGAAAATCCTTGTTATAGAGGTTCTTGCCTTAATCAGGCAAAATAGGAAATAACCTGAACTGCTGTTCTAAATGTAGAACAGCTTGAAGTTATGTTTAAAATATAGAGTGAAGAAGTGAAGTGAAGAAGATACTTTCTGATCTGCTGGAGATAAAAAACGTTTTAATTTCATTTTTCTGTAGAACTTGACACATGGTCCCATAAAAGGTTAATAATTCCTCCAGGGTGAAATGTAACCTGCCTAAAAGTCTAGAACTGCTGCATGGGTACTGCACAGGTCAGTCACTGTGCCTCACACAGATTAATTTTTAACAGGATCTTCTGTGTGTGGTGTTCCAGCTTAGTTTTCTAACTCACCTGGTTTCAGTTTTTCTCCATGAGTAAAAAAAACCCCTCTTGGTAAACTGTCAGATTGTTGTTGGTATGCTAATAAGACTGGCTGAAATAATCCAACATGTCCAGCATGCTGTTGCATTGGTGATCTTCTGGCAAAAAAAAATGAGGGAAATATTCAACTTGGACCTACATTCCTAGGCCTTTCAGGTGATGCACGGTGCTTAAGAAGGGGATTGTTGGGCACCAGTGGGAGAAGCAAGGTATCTAGAAATGCCAAAAACAAATAGGTACCTAACTAAGACAAATAGGTACCTAACTCCTCATGTAACTCACAGTTGCATACTCTCTTGGAAAGAAGGCTGACTTGTCTGTCTCAGAGCATGGCAGAAGAAACCTGGATTCTTTGCTATGAATTGGGCCATGGTCAAGCCTTTACTCAATGGTATAGAAAACCTGCCAGAGGAATTTCTAAATACTATGAAATCTCACACCAGATGACTGCTCTGTCTTCAGGATTTATGGATTTGTGTAAATAAAGTGACCCTCTTTCTTTTTCTTCCCTTCCTGCTCCCCCCCCCCCCCCCTTTTTTTTTTTTTTTAAGTTACATATTTTGGGGTATTTTTGCTTTGTCAGACATGTCAGAAATGCTGGACAATAGAAATAGATATATGACTCAGTCCATATAAATTAGAAAATGAGAGAATTACACTGAAGGAACAGGAAGGCAACCCCTGTGATGTATGAGTCTAAGGTCTGTATCTCCACTGAAGAGAGAAGCTCTGATCTCAGGTTTTTCATATTATATGTGAGGAAACATGCCTGGCCTGGAGAGAAAATACTGCAATACTAGAAAACTCACACAGACTCATGATGTCTGCTGGCTTTTGGTGTAAGAGAGTTACTTTTCTCCATGGTAGCTGGCATGGTGCTGTGTTTTGGATTTGTGCTGGAAACAGTGTTGATAATTCAGGGATGTTTTAGTTTCTGCTGAGCAGTGCTTGCACATTGTCAAGGCCTTTTCTGCCTCTCACACTGCCCTATCAGCAAATAGGTTGGAGGTGCACAAGGAGCTGGGAGGGGACACAGCCAGGACATCTGGCCCTGACAAATTTAAGGGATTTTTCTCTACCATATGGTATCATATTCAACATATAAAGCCAGGGAAAGAAAGAGGAAGAGGGGTTGTTCAGAGTGATGGCATTTGTCTTCCCAAATCACTGTTAGGTGATGGAGCTATCCTTTCCTGAGGATAGCTGAATACTTGCCTGCCCATGGGGAGCGGTGAGTGAATTCCTTGTCTGGCTTTGATTGTGTGTGAGGCTTTTGCTTTAACAATTAAACTACATTCATCTCAACCCATGAGTTTTCTCACTTTTACTCCGCCCACTCTGTCACCCACCCACTGGGAGTGAGTGACTGTGTGGGGCTGAGTTGCTGCTGGCTGTGGTTAAACCATGGCAATGTCTCCTGCCTGGGTCTAAATTGCAGTCCCACGTAGTCTTGCTGGTTTTAGTGGTTGGGAGCAGTTTAGGTGCTACTTATTATTTCCAGCTTAAGTCTGCCATGTCTATTCTATCACACAAGGTCCTGAAGCGGCAGTTCTCATGGAGCAGGCAATGACTGTGAGAAAACAGAGGTCTTGAGAGATGCATGAAACAACATTTGTGGGCCTTGAAACGCTTTCCTTAATTTGCTAAAACCTTTGGCCATAGACAACTTGCCAGAGACATATATTTGGTTGTGGGACTTATGGAAACAGAGGGATATATGGCCACATGCTTGTTTAAAAATAGTTAACAAACCCATCAAAATGTTTAAATTCAATACATAGCTTTTTTTCAGGTTTAAGTACCTGAAGTGAATGTCCAGTACTAAGACAGCTCCAGCAATCCAATAGGCAAGTGCAGATTGAGTGTTCTTAGTTTTTCTCTTAGAATAGAGATCTGATTTTAAAAAAACTGTTCTACAAATCAATGTACTAATAAAACTAGAAGAGTCTCCAAACTATCTTTCTTGCATCTTGGATCTTGTGTGTTCATGAATTGGATTTTAGCAGCCTGCAGTGCCAGTTCTATGAAGTATTCACTAACAAAGTAGGCAGTGCTTGCTGTGCAAAAGCAGTTCTCCCAGACAGATAAATTACTAGGCTAAAGTGCAGATAGGCTTATTCTGACAACGAATTTAAATTATTGCCTCTAAAAATGGTGCATCTGTCCAAAGCTATGAAATACCTAATATTTTTTCCTTGCAAATGTTCATACGCAAAATAAGCCATATATAACTGTAGTATTATCTTCATCTATCCTGGTTTCCTAATTTTTACACTATTCCACAAGAAATCACAGAAAGTTCTTTGGCTTCATTTCAGCATCAGAAAAGAAAAATATTTGAGCCCTCTTTAGATATTTAACCGCCTTTAGTGGCTAGAAAGAAGGATAGGCTTGTGGGTGAAGGACTAGTCAGAGATTTTTTCACTTGGCTGTAGCATTCCTCAGTTACTGTGGGCAAATTAAATACTTCCCGTTTTTTTTCCCTGTTGGGATTTTTGTAATATTGTTACCTTTCTGTCTTCCCCCTAGTAGGCTATAAGTTGTCTGAGACAGAAACCATCTGCTATAGGGTCTATACAAGATACACTGATGCCAGCTTCTAGGCAGAAAACTAACTACCTTGTTTCTGCTGCTGGTCCTTTTCTAGAATGCTTATATGCTCAGGATTTAAAGTTCCTTTAGGTAAAACCTTTTCAACATATGTATGTGGTATAGCCTGTTGGAAATTTGTTCCCTGTTTAGTGAAGAGCTGCTTTACTCAACCCCGAGGAATGTAAGTGTGTGAAGTGTGGGGGGAAAAAAAAAACAACTTGTTCTTTTTTTCTCCTTTTTTTTCTTTTCTCTAAGGTATGGCCTTTGCCTCTAGGAGAAGTTATATTTACTAGCATAACCCTTTTCAGTTATCTGCACCATGACATTAGTATAGGAACTGGTCATATATTTTTAAAATCTTTTTTCATCTCTCTACTTTAGAAAGACCTGTAATTTTCTAGCCTACTCATGTAATTCAGAGTAAAGGAAAGAGAAGTTTGCTATGACATTCTCAAACCTTTTGGTTGCAAACCTTTTGAATGTAAACTTAGAAATATAAATGATTAATGAATTGAAAATGATGGGCATTCAAGAGGACTCTCTATCTCTTGAAGTGCAAAGTATAGAACCTTCCTTCTTGTTTTGTGTGAAATTGAAATATTTTTGTAAACCAAACTTTGGGGCCTCACAACCTCTTAGAAATTTGACAGTCTTAGAGAAAACCTGATTTCTTGGGAAGCAGAGGAATCAGGAAAGGCTTTGCTTATAACTTAAATCCCTCTCTACCACAGAAGACTTTGCCCAAAATTTTTGTTACACTTTAAGGTCACAGTATCAGGTATCTAGATTTTATTTCCTTTTCTGCTATATTTCTGCTAGTTTTCCTCCTTCCAAAATTCAAGACAGAACCTTGTTCCAAACTATTCACATGAGAATTACTGACATGGGAATGACATAGCTACCTTTAGGATGCTATGTTTGAATCAAAGATCTTAAGAGAAGAGCAACTGTGGTGTCTGTGAATTGTTGCCCAATTTACAAGAGCCCTAAATGTTCCTTCAGTCCTTCTATTAGAAGGGTCTGATCTCAACTATGCCTTTCCATATCTCACTCTATCACTGAAGCCGGTCTACACCAATTTCACTGGGAGTTTCATCAGAAACAAGAAGAATCTTTAAGAGTATCAGGAGCAGTAATTTGCTCCTACCCAGTCACATTCAGAGGCCCTTCTGGGGTTTCCACAGGCTGAAGGGAATGTACTATTACTCTGCTCTGATTCAGATTTGCGATGTGAAACCTTCACTCCACTTACACACTGCACACATTGAATTTTACAGCCATTGTCTTGATTACTGAGCTGCAATTGATTTACTACAGAGCAAATTGAAAAATTATCTCTAGGCTTCTCTGTAAAATTACCTCTGATAGCCGGAGCATTAGGCAGTACTAACAGGAGGCTGTCTGCCTGTCACTTTCCCTGCCAGCTAACTCTGACTGCTGGAAGAAAATTTTGGTCCAACCTTAGAAGTTGCAGCCATTGACAGATTGCCTCCTAACAGTGGCAAAATATGGGATGGCAGACTGGGAGGGAGGGAGGGAGACACTCACCTTACTATATTTGAGCAATTGGGGTGCTTGGTTGGCCTTTTAAGTAATGGTGATGAAAGAGCTCTCATGCCAAAGTTGGTAGGAAAGAGCAACATCCTTTTTATTTCAGCATCTGTGGGTTGCACACGTCTCTCCCTGTAGTGAACTGCTACTCATGTGCCTTTTTGTCCCCCTCATTAGGAATGAGAGACACACCACAAAACTCAGAGAGCAGATTTAGAGCAGAGGTGGCAGTAGTCTTTCACACGGTATTCAGTGAAGATGGAGACCTCCATTGTTACAGATCTTGTAGAAACTCAAAGTACAAAGAATTTTACATGGAAGTGTGAATTTTTGATTCCTTTTTTCAATATGTTCATGGAAGATAGAAGACTAAGATTTTTGACCCACACAGGATGTACTCAGCTGTCATGACCAAGTCTGCGCACATTTATGAATAAGGGTGTAGTTGAACAAACAAACTGAGACAAGGTAAAATAAGTTAAGCCGGATGAACACAAACCTTACTAAGGAAGATGCCATCTGGAATTTCAGGAGGGATTTTGGTGCTGAGAAGGGTGAAAGCTGAACTGGAATGAATTAGACAATAAGTATGATAGAGAAATGGTATTGAGATAATAGTTGCAGATAGGCCCAGTGAAGCCTCAAGTTTGTGTTGAGAGCCAGAGGGCAAGGAGTATAAAGCTGAGACACTGACTTCATGCTGGTGGTGCACTTTGTGGTTTGATTTGGAAAACCAATATATTTGCAAGGAGCAAAACTGAAGGAGCTGTTCTGTGTCAGAGGGCCAGGAAAGTTCTGTCTTCTAGGAGATATTTTGAAGTTGCTGATGAGCAACAGCAGGAGAAAAGCAATGTTTGCTTCTTTCTTAGAGTCAATGAATACAGGCTATTTTCATACAAGGCTGTTTTTTCCTCTAGGAGAGAGGCTGTCATTGGTGTAAGTGAAAATGTTGATTCCCGTCTGCAGAAAATTTTATGTACTAGTGGGGATGCAAGTGAACACATGCATTACTCATATCTCCTGGGGCTTTCTACGGTTGTGATTTTGAGGTCTCCAAATGGAGTCACACCAATTACAGTTTTTACAATGTGTCTTTAGCCTCACAAGTCCATGCACAGCTAGAATGTCTTTAGATCTCACCTTTACCTGTGCATGTGGGTGCGTATACTTGTGCACACACTGCTTGGTGTGGCCCTTACAGCTTGTGTTAAAGTCACAAGCACCCACAAAGGTGACCTTCCTAACTGTAATATGACAGTGGTTTTGTCATTCTGCTTGGCATGACTGGGAGCTGTAGCTGTGAAAGGGCAATGCCTGCTTTACTGTGCTTCCCTCCCACCTCCCACCCAAACAGAGCTCAGCAGCCTGCTAATGGGAGGCTTTAGCAACTTTATAGTGACCCCTGGCCAATTTATGAACTCTCCCCTGCCCAGGAAGGAGAGGCTGACACACTCCCTTGTGTCTTCCTTGAATTTCTTCCACAATTTCTGCTTTCTTTTCTTGCCAGACACTTTGACATCATGACTTATTTTTATACTTACAGCCACTTTCTGCTGAGAGCCCTAATGAGTGCAAAAGGGCACTTATGACTTCCAAACATTGCAAAGCATAATAGTGCTGTGGGGGACACAGTCTAAAAATGAGCAGAAACAGCAAAACACTGAAGAGCAAACAGGGCAAAGCCATCTAGAAATAACTACATACCCTGGAATGACTTTGTCCCACCCTGAAGGTCTTTCCCCTCCCTC
This sequence comes from Vidua macroura, assembly GCF_024509145.1. Taxonomy (NCBI): domain Eukaryota; kingdom Metazoa; phylum Chordata; class Aves; order Passeriformes; family Viduidae; genus Vidua; species Vidua macroura. The sequence continues at coordinate 65,621,449 of NC_071573.1, read as the reverse complement.
TTCCCTGTAGTTTGCAAAGCACTGACTAGGTGTTTCAAGTGTGCCTAAAGTTAGGCTTTACAAAGCATTGGGGCAGTGCTTTGCCCCGTGTAAAAGTGTAAAAACACAATGTAAAAATGTCTCCATGTAAGCTTCCTGCTTTATGGTAGAACATTGTTAATGCTTGACAACCTTTTAAGAAACAGTCAGCTTTCCTTGGACTCCAGCTTGTTGTTGTAGGTTACAGTTTGTATCTTCCCCTTCCTGTGGAAAAAGAACACAAAAGAGAAAGTTTTATTGGCATTTATCCTTCTTTTCAGCTTAATGATATGCTTTATGCACTCCTTTCAGAGCAGACAGAATCCCTCAAAAGAGGCATTGAGAGTTCTTATGGAAAAGTGAGTTTAACAGACTGAGGATGGGGCTGTTTATATTCTGCTCAGGTCTCCCATGTCACCAGCCACAGGGCTCCTTTTCTTGCTGTTATATAGCTAGGCTATAAAGGTGTGTATTTGACCTAGTTACCACTCAGAGTTTATTAATCTGGTCTTTCTTGTCAAGGTTCTTGATTTCTTGATGAAACCTGCTTAAAAGTGGAACTAGAAGAGTTATTTGGCATTGAGTCGAAAGGTTGGAGCCAGGCACTTTCTAGGCAGGAAGGTGAAAGTTGCTTTGCCTTTCCTCTTGATTAAGGTATTGCTCCATTCCTTTATGGTTTAGGGTCTGTGTTCTTTTTCAAATCTCCATCTATGTTAAGACCTCTACACTCCCTCACAAAGTTACAAATGTGCAGTTGAAATCTTTCAAAAAGTCCAGTCTGGGAGAGGATTCTGTGGACAAAATAGCCTATCTCTCAATTTCATGGAAAACACCCAGGGCCAGTCAGTGCCTGTCAGTGTGGAAGGAAAAATCCCGAGCCTCTCTTTACAGTGACAAGCCTTGCAAAGCAGTGATCCTTTGGGACATTTTGGGACATACAATGCCTTTCTCCAGTTTCAAACGAGTCATACTGAATAAACACACCCTGAAATCCAGGAAACATAGGGATGTAACAATGCCTAAGTTTATTTGTTTCTAAAGGCTATCAGGGAGTAAACGTGGACTAATAAAACAGACCTGGTGACTTTAAGGACCTAAACAATATCACCAGAGCAGAATTGGTTCAGTCCTTATGACTGTGGAGTCAAATTTGGGTTTTGCTCCTTTTGGACATGCTGAGTGCAGCTGCAGGTACTCACAAGCTGCTTCATCAAGGCTCTGAGCTAAGACTTTTTACCACAGGCCTCCAAATGGTCCTGTAATCACAGTGTTATGGATAGCATTAGGATGTTCAGCAGACCTTAATATGTTTGGGAAGTGAACCAAGATCCCTCATGCTCTGATAGCTCATCAGCTGCTTGTACGATGCAGAATTTATCCTTCCCAGATTCCCAGGCTGAGGAGAAGTTAATTTCACCCCAATATTAACTGCTGATACTTGGAGGGCTGAGGACAGAGGGTGGCAGCACAGCCCTGTCAGAGCTCACCCACACACGCTGTAGAGGCTGTGGCAGTGCTGAGTGGCTGTAAAACATTTCACACACAATTGCTTCTAATTAAATGTACTTTTTTGTTTGTTTGTTTTTCTTCACAACAGGGCAAAATTAACTTCTGTTCGCTTAGTGTGTTTTGGTGTGTTTTAAGTTGTATCTTATTGTTTGATTTATGCTTCTGCGGTGAAGTTTAGAGCTACAAGTTGTGTGTATAGTGTATGCGTGCAGGGAAAACCTTGCCTCAGAGATCACACATTGATCTTTAACTTATTAAATGCTCTAACTGGTGCTCTAGCTGATTGTCCTGACAGCAACTAAGAGGCCATCTCTTAGTGTAAGGCAGATAAGCAAGAGACTGGGGTACTGAGGATATAACCAGATCTGGCTTGGGGGCAGAGTGAAGAATTTTGGTACAAATCATAGCAGTGAGGAATGAACCACATTTGTAGAAGGAGGCATGCTTCCAAGAGCCCTAAAATGTTTCATTTTGCATTTTGTCTCATTGGAAGAACTGAGATAACAAAGTGCTTAATGTGTTACTGGACCAGGTTGGAATTTTAGAGTGCTGAGTGCAGGGCTAAACCAACCCCAAACCCACCAGCTCCTAAGCCTCCTAAAACCAGACCTATGTACCTCACTGAAAAAATGGTATAATCTTCATTCCTCTCTCACTTTCACAGTTAAGTGCAATGAAGGTGCTGGGCTGTTGATATAAATATATACCATGCTATAAGAATATGCATATGTTGAAAATAATATTCCTGAACTCTCTTTGTTCTTTGATGAAAACAACAGTAGGATTACTGAAGGATCATTCAGAGTTCTTAGTACTAATAAAAGGTTTCCTGAATGAGTGTCAAAAATTATCTTTTCTTAAAAGAAGTTAGCAGAGCATTGAAAGGAAACCTTGCCCATTTCCTTCATTAACAGGAATAGTCTTTGTTTCGCATGTTTTGAATGAGAGGTCAATTTTCAAACAGCAGACCAAAGTTTCTGGGGCACGCTGGTCAAAGCTCAAACATAAAAGTTTTGTATTGTTGAAAATTGGTGGTGTGATTATATTGTTTCTATTGCTTATATTGTGTTTATTTATATTGTTACAAATGGATTTGGACCTGTGTAATACATTAATGTTGTAGTTTAAAATCCTTGTAAATCTGAGATAACAAACCTAACTACGAAATGATGGTTACTGGAGCTCTATGAAATAAAAATATAATTTATTTATGACTTGATAAGAGCTTTGAAAATTAAGAAACATACAGACAAACAGTGGGCCACTTTTAGAAATGCTTTTGTCCTCATTCATTTTGTTTAGCACTTCAACATTTTGCTTAGATGAGATATTATGTCTTGCTTTTACATCTGTTGGTTTACTTAATCTTGTCTTGCTGGGCTCTTCTGGCTAATCAGGAAACGTATCACAATCTGTTTATTTGTGCAGATGAAATAATTTAATGTCTGCTAATTTCAGGAGAGGCTATTTCAATTCTGAATTGTCTCCAGAAGTCTTAAGTAGCTTACTGGGAAAAAGAACCAATGTTTATGACTATTTTGTACTTGTCATAATTTTAGATCAGAACAATGTAAAAGAATATTCCTGAGCTGAAGATATAATGTGCCTTTTTTCAGCAGACATGATATCTGAGTTTAAAACACTAGAGGAGAACATCTTCCACCTCAACTCTCTTTGGATGTCAGCTCTCTAGATCTATTAAAAAAAACATTAAAAATCCTTGAAAGGACAAAGGTCAGCTCTGAACAGGCTAATTTATATATAAAATAGAAAATGGTATTAGACAAGTCAAGACCTGATTGATAGAACTCACAGCACATATTTTCATTGGAACTTCATCTTTGTGAAAAGAATCTGAAATATTACTGAGAGACCATTTCTAGTTACACCTTTAAACAGTAATTTGATAATCTCATGCAGCTGTGCTAACATTATTGCCAGAACCTTATGCAGTTTTTTGCTGACCTCACATTTCTTAATAAGTACACTCTGATCCTCACAAATCAGACAAGAAGTTGAAAGAAATATTTGCAATGACCCATTTTCTGCAAATAAAATACTGTCTGTATTGTCCTCCCTATGAGCCATTGTTTTAGAAAAGCTTTGTCTGCCAGAAACTGATGAGGGGTGTGTGAGAGGTGTCTCCAAAACTTACCCAAGCTGTAAATTGTATATGATGACACACATTTCTTTGCCCTTCCATTTCTGCAGGGAAAGGTCAGACAAAGTGGAAAAGCCCCTGATTTTGGGTAGGTCTGCTTTGTAACAGTTTGTTAGCAGTAACGTTGCCCTGACTTGAAAGGTGAGGTCCTCCACCTGGGGCAAAGCATTTTTGGGACGGAAAGGGGTGTGAGTGACACAGTGACAGGCTGTGATGTGATTGTGAGGCCAGGCAGGTAGGTGAATGTGTAAAGCAGCTGTCTGTGTTTCTTTGCTGCAAATAAGTTTAGTTTTTAGATAGGTTCACTTTGTGCTGGGAGCCAGAGCAGTTCCCTAGAATTTAGAGAAGTCATTTGAGCCAAGTTCAGGAAGACTCAATAATTGTGCCCTTAGGTTCTGAAGAGCAAGAAATGTTTTGAAATAATTATTCCCAGTGGAAGCTGTAATGAGGTTAGGTTAGACACGACGAATAATTCTAATTCCTTACTGTGTAATGACACAATTTAAAATAGCATTTCAGGCCTCCGAGGTAACTGAGTTAGATCAGTAATCTCCTGCTCTGATAGAAACTCTTCTACTCATTCCTCAGTGTTGTCTCTTTTTGTGACTGACTGAACATAGGCTTTCTGGGTTTCAGTACAGCAATCTGACTATCTTATTTATTAATAATATTGAAACCATATTAATTAAGCAATAAAATGCTCCAGATTACTTGTTGTTAGGATTATTTACATACTATGTGTGTTAAAGGGGGAGGAGGAGAAATTAGTATCTTTATCCTGAGAGGTGACTAAAGGCTAGAGGAAACAATTCCAAGCTTTTTATAGCCTGGAATATAGAGCCTATATAGTCTCCCTGTGACTGTACATATAGACAAGATGCTTATTTGAGGGCAAGGTAGAATACAGTTTTCAGTACAAATATTTTGGTTGTGGCAGAAAAACAACATCCTTGAAAATGATTCGGGGGAGGGAAGATCATTTTGAGCAGCTGTATCCAAGGTTAGACAGAATAACTGCTGCACCTTATCATATTGTCACCCTGGTGGCTGAAATTTTTTTTTCTTACCAATGAAGTCTCCTTCCTCCAAGGAGTCTCTGAAGGGAAATCAATAAAATAGCATTCTCTTGCAAGAGAAAAGATGTGTATAAACTTTTCAACAGAGAAAATAACAGTTTGTCCACAGCAGCGATGAAGTCTATGCTCTTAACTAACATGATATACATGTAGGGCTCCCAGCAGGACTGAGCCTTCCTCATATAAACTGCTTTTTGTTTTTTTTTTTTTTATCTGTCTTCTGTCCTCTCAAGCATCATTCTGCCGCTGCTGGTCATGGACACTGAGCCCAGGCCATGAGAGACTTTAGGTTCCACCTGCCTCTCTCAGCTGTACTTACTCAGGCATCAGTTTCTCACTGCTCTGCAGGGACTGGCTGGTACATCAGATTAGGAAGCCTAAATCTGTGAAGAAAAGCTCAGGTGGTAATGGTTCATCCTTCTCCAAAGGAAAACAATTAAGAAGTAGTGAAGGCACCTGGAGCACAGATGCAGTTGTCTCAGTAAATTACACAGGTGTGAGGGCCCGTGTTTGTTAGCTGCTTGGGAGATCTGCAGTGTGCCTTAAATGTGAATCCAGCTTCAACACAAGCAGAGTTTATTTCTTTCCTTCTGGAAAAGATTGTGGAACCATCTCTGCTAAACTTGAAGGCAGGGCAAGGATTATAAAGTGAGCTCTTTTAATGTGAAGAAAGAAAATTACTTTCCTATTGCCTCTGTTACCTGAAGTATTCAGGCAAGTACCTGTTGATGAACTCCCTCCTTGCTTTCCTGCTTGTAATTTCTGTTTGTTAAGTTTGTTTGTACAGGCAGAATTCATCTGTGTCCTGCACACCAGGCAGGCCTGGCCAGCCAGGAAAGTCAGTGATGTGACCTCTGTTGTGCTACCTGAGAGGCAAACCCAGTGCCCCTCCTTGGGCTCTGTAGTTTGCTGCCAAGGTCGCATATCAGTTATATGGCAGCGCGAAGTGTGGCACAGCTTCTGCTTGGGAAAGCAACGTGTTCCTTGGCAGGCTCCCCAGAAGTCTCATCTAGATTTGTATCTTTGTCCTCACTGTACTAATCACCTTGTGGTTAGTGCAGATGCCTGGCTTAGTCTCCTTAGCAGGGTCAGAGAGGGGAAATTTCAGATCTCCTTATTCCCTTGTTTGCCTTGGTTTTCTCAGCTTCACAAGGGAGATAACAGCAACCCTAAGACAGCCAAATATTTGCTTGTATAAGTACATATCTTAATTAGCAGAGTCCTTTGAAAAATTGACTGTGGCAAGTGTTCCAACAGCAAAGAGGAATCCTTCATGCTATAAAAAGCCTGGAATTGTTTCCTCTAGCCTTTAGTCACCTCTCAGGATGGAGATACTAATTTCTCCTCCTCCCCCTTTAACACGCATAGTATGTAAATAATCCTAACAACAAGCCGTCTGGAGCATTTTATTGCTTAATTAATATGGTTTCAATATTCTGAATAAATAAGATCACATTCAGATTGTGAGTATAGTAAAGTTAAGGGGATATGATCCAAGAAGGAGTTTCAAATCCCTTTGCATCTGTTCCTCTATTTTGGTTGATTAATTTTATGTCCTAAATTAAATTATTCTTATGAATTTGTTTCCTCTGATGTTCTGCCCTCCTCCCCCCATTTTTTCGTCATCTGTCTGCTCAACACCTTTCCTGCTCTTTCACACAGGGAAATAAAAGCCACTTGACAGCCCAACTGGCTGAGCAGGTCTGTGCTGTTCCTCTCCATCCCTTGTGGGGCTGCTGAATGTGATGGTTTTGGAAAGCTCTGGACTTATTAGTCTCTGTTTTCAGATGAATGCGGGCTTTCCAACTGGCATTCATTGTTACTTTGATCCAGGTTTTAATTGAAAACTTGGGAATTCTAAATCCATTGAACTGTAGTAGACTTACTTTTTAGTAAAAGATCCTTTTCTTCCCCTCTTACCTGCCCTTAAATGAAACTCAAAAAAAAAGCCAAACAACTCCCAGGGCTTTGCTTATTTCTGTTTAGAGAAGGAGAAAATATTGTTAAGTATTCACCTTCTTTATATGGTTCTTACACGGATTTTTTTAAAGTTTTGGCTACAGAAACCCTGATGTGACTATAGTTTCCAAGCTATCAAAGAAGGTCAAAAACAGCCTGAAAAAGTCACAAGACTGGGGAAACAAAAATCCCCTCATAGGCATAAGAGATGCTTATTTGGAAATTACGACTTCATTTTCATTTTATTAAAGTATAAGCTGTCAATGGAGGGAGCCTCCTCAGGCTAGGAGAAGGACCTGGCACATTTTGGGCATTCCCACAAGGGAAAAATAACTTGGTTGCAGGTATAGATGCGAAGGAGCTACTTATTCTCTTTGGCTTAAAGAAGAGTCTTTGCTCAAAGGTTCTTCCTTACAGACCTGACCTTGCACAGCTCAACCTGCTAATTTCCCTTGCTGCTGCCTCCAAAATACTGCAGCTCCTGCTGGAGTGCAGCTGCCTCCCCACCCCTGCCTGATATCCCTCTTGCTGAGAGCAGCTAGCAGTGCTGCCGTGAGTTACTGATGTCTGACTGTGTGGTTCCTATTTTTCCTAAAGTGAGCAGCTCCATATTCCCAACTGATTTACCACCACCACCACATTTGATGGGATCAAAAGCTGTCATAAATCCCCTCTCCTTTTTCTTAGTGTTGTATTTTTATGGTGTGTGATTGTTAGTGGAACTGGAGCATTTTATCTCTGGTAAAAAATTGTCTGAAATTTTTTCAGCCTGAGAGGATAGAAAGCCCTTGGAGAGGTACAAACCCGCATGGCCAGACTAAATCACCATTGAGAAATGGATTATGGTTAGAAATCTCATGTTTTTTCCAGGAGTGTTGTCAGGTCATGACCATTTACCTGCTGCCCTGTCTCATTGTGCATAGTGGAAGATGAAGGTATCTCCTGGTATCCCTTTGAGTATATCTTTGCACCAATTTATTTATGGTTATTCTTGCACTCTTGTGTGGCAGACTCCTGATTGCACCCAACTGCTTGTGGAGCAATCTGAATGGAGTGTGCCTTGTCCTCCTTCCCTCACAGGGAATGCAAAGAAAGGATGCAGGAGGCCAGACCACACGTCTGCTCCCACATGTTGAGGGACGTGTGCTGTGCTTGCTGCTTCACGGTGCTGTCTCTTTGAGTCTGACTCCTGAAACCTTTTCCCATTTAAGGCATATTAGCCATAGTCTCTCCACTTCTAATTTTTAAAAAATTTTTTGCTTGCTTTTACTACTTACACTTGTCTCTTCTCCAGCAGTAAAAGAAACAGCAACTTAATGCAAAGTAAATCATACCTGATTTATGCTTGTATAAACAGCATGTATCTCTTCATATACAGGTAAACGGAATTATAAAGACATTTGTGAATAAAATTTTGAGAAATGAGAGAGTTCACTAGTAACTCATTTACAGCGACAGTTGATGAATAGAGGTAATTTAGTCTCATAAAAGTAAAATTGGCTCATGTCTTACATGGGGATGGGAAGAAGATTATTGTTTAGCAGCTGGAAAGCTGAGTGGAGCTGAGAATTGGCAGCTGTGCTGAGGGGGTTTGACTGCCTGGCTCTGTAACCTCGGGTGAGTCATTTAGTGTGCGTGGTGTACATGCTGCCTCCTGTAAATACAGATCTAATTCTTGGCTAGTTTGTAGAGGGATTTGCTCTCCCCAAGTGAGGCACCAGAAAATAGGACTCTGGTGTGGTGCTGATCTATTGCTATGTTTGAATAAGAGCATTTCCTCCTCTCCTTCTCCTGTGGCTGATATATTTGTTCCAAGTGTATTGCAGTCTTCACATCTTTCCTGGGGACAGAGTGGAAAGTAATCTTGAAAGAAAAGCAAACATCCTTTGGTTTTAAAGTTATATAGTAATGAAAAGATTAGGGCCTGTGGGAGTAGGCATTATGAGACTCAGATGAAGTACATCATCTTCTAAGGCACCTACCTTGTTGGACAAATAAGCTGGACTGAAGGCATGTCAATACTTGGGAATGAAATGAAATTAAATGTGCTTGGGAATTTCCTTCCAGGACTGTTACCAGTGAAAGTGTTGTGAAAATCCCCAAGTTAAAGGAGGGTCAGGGCTCTGCTCTGTGGTGTGGGCAGCTCCCTCTCAATGTTTAGAGATTGCCTGAAATGAGAGACTTGGGCAAAGATGAGGTGGATGTAAAAAAAAAAAAAAAAAAAAAAAAAAAAAAAAAAAAAAAAAAAAAAAAAAAAAGCATGAAAAGAGGTAAAGATGTTGCATTGATAACTTTGGAGAACCTTGGAACCTTGTTCTGCCACTGTGAGGAAGGACAGTCGTGGTGGTGTGTGGGAGCAAGAGAGTAGTTCTGGATTGGCTCTGAGATGGTCTTTGGTTTTCAAAGGTTCGAGTAGGTGCTTTATAAAAATCTATGGGACTAGCAAGAATGCATTGGTTCTGCAATGTGGGTAATGCTTGTTTATTGGTGTCAATGGATTAAATCCCACAAAATGTCCATTTTTGCCTAACCTGGTCACTTTCAGCAATTTTAGGCTCTTAAGAAAGCTAAGCAAGGAGACTGGCTCATTTTTACTGGTGTTTTGTTTCCTAAGATGTGTTTGCATCAGTCTTTTTGAAGCTGGGCTATTATAATGGGAAATGGAGTTGCTAAACCTTACATTATCAGTAATTAATATAATGATTATGTTTCTCTTTTCATTTTTGTGGGCTTTCTGGTTCCTCTGAGTGGTGATGATGTGCAGGCTGCCCTTTCTTAATGAATTTTTTACGCATTATGGCTGGTAACTGGAGACAGAAAAATACTTTGTGCCTCTTTATAACATTCCCCTAAATTACTCTGAAGATGCTGCTGTGTCACTACTATCACATATAGTACTTTTGGTACTTCTGGGCTTTTAATCAGCTCATCAGGCTGCAGATCTGCAAATGTTGTTTACAACAAACTGGGGCTCTCGGCTAAACACTACAAACAGCTTCAGGCTAGGACTTTCTGAAGTCCCCAGTGATCACTCGAGCAGGAGTGCCAATTCTTATGCTTTGCAGCCTGGGCTGGGATTTGCCACCAGGATTTTAAAAAAAGTCAATTCAAATATAGGAAGCTGTACAAATGCTTGAGGTCTGGGTAGGCAGGGAAGAGCTGTGTGAGTTCAGGGAAATCTCCATTTCTCCTAACCTTTAAAGGTCTGTGTGCATCTCTTGGTGATTTACTTGAAGAATGCCTCTAGATTCCCACCTCCAAATGAAAGGATAAATCCAGTGAGGAGTTCAAGTGAATGTGAAGAAGCTAAGGACAGAGAGTTAATAACCCAAGAAAGGAAAGCTATGCACAAATAATTGCAACTTTTCCTGGTGTTGTGGTTTAACCCCAGGCAGCCGCTCCCTCATTCCCCCACCAGCAGGATCGGGGAGAGAACTGGAAGAGTGAAAGCCAGAAAACTCCTGGGTTGAGATAAAGACACTTTAACAGAGAAAGCAAAAGCTGTGCACACAAGCAAAGCAAAATGAAGAATTAATTCACTGCTTCCCATGGGCAGACAGATGTTCAGCCATCCAGCAGCCTCCTGTGCCATGGGGAAGCACAGAGATGCATTGATACACCATGATGAGGGAGGGGAATTTTGGAGTTGTGAGAGGACAGGAGACCATCTTGCATTGCAGGGTAATATATGGGTAATGTTTTTTAAATATTTTTGTTTCTGGTTGTTGTAAATGTTTTCAATGACTGATTTCAATGTGTGATTTTCAAAGTCAGTGCCCTTGCAGATGCAGAACAGGCACACTACAGCTTCCCTCTATAGCATGTCTGCTCTGTAAGCCCCAGTCCTTGAAAGGAAATGCCATTTTTCAATTCTTGGCTTGTCTGAAGATGATGCTTTTGAGGTGCCCAGCTTGTGATTCATGCACATTATCTCTGATTCCTTCTCCTCCTCCATTCTGAAGTACCTTACTGTTCTCATGGGTCATCTTGCCTGATGCAGCAGTTCCTGTTTATAAGTTATGTCATTGTCTCTTTGCCATCTTCCTTTCAACCCAGTGCTTTCAGTGACCCATTTTGCCTTACTCTTTTCACTGCTGATCTCCCTATGCCCTTTTCATGTTTGAATAATTGCCCAGTGACTTAGATTTACCTTATCTCCCATTGTAAAAATTTTCAGGAAGAGAATGTGTCTACATAACTTTACCTTTATGGAGTAGAAATGGTTGTTATTAATAATGCATACCAAAATGGCCTCTTATTTGACAAGTGTACTTCTATTTTAACATTTAATATTTATGTCATGTTTGCAAGTAGTTGTCAGCATATTTCATAAAATTAATGGAGTCTCACAAAATGGGAACTCGCTACTGTGTCTGGCTGTATAAAGTTTTTGCTGAGAAATGGAAAGAGGCTGCAGGATTTTGTATGCAAAATATGAAAGCCAAAGATTTGGCTTTGTGTGTATTTGGCAGCCAGTGTTGGAAACAGAGTGATATATGTGATATATTAAAACATTTTAGAATGATAGAGAAAAGAAAGCTTCAAATTTTGTTGAAGCTATTCAAGTTAAGACATGCACACTTTCATTAAAGAAGCCAAGCAACAGCTGAATTGAAGCCACTGATTTGTTTTCACTGGGAAAAACAGCTCTGACTGATAAGAAGATGGAGAGTTTGCTTAGTGAGAATAAATTAATACATGATGTTTATTGTCTAAACCATATTTGAGAAACAGATAATCTGTAGGATATTAAAAAATAAAAGAAAGAAAATATAAACATAGCATGCCTGCTACCTTTTCCTCAAGTGCTCCTTAGGCTGCATCCACTCCACAAGTCTCCATGTAAAATTCTATGGAATTGTTTTCTCTGAGTGAAAAAATGACTTCACTAAAATGAACAATTTTGCCACTTACTTAAATGGAGCTGGTTCGCTTGCTGTACAAGTTATTTTTAGAAAGAAAAAATGTTCATTGATGCAAGAAATTTCTCTGTTAGCCCATTTTTGGTGACAGAATGGATATTAAGGTGGAAGATTGCCCAAGCAGGTTTCAGCAATGACCATCCAATTAATGCTTTATTGGAAAATATTAATATACTTCAATGTGGCACTGTTACCTCCTCATTTTTTGCTTTGGAAGAGAAAGAAGTGAGAATTTAGATACTGAGAACTATATTACAATCTATCAAATCCTATGGCAGAACTGGATAGTTATAAGGTTTGCTTAGATCTGTAAATATATCTTAGTATAAAACACAAATAGAGTCTGCATGTTCTCTCACTTTTTTAGTGAGAAATGTTCAGGTTTGAGATTAAAGTAAGACGTGGACAATAGTATTTTTTCTGGGCAAGATTGTTACAGTACATTAAAAGCACACTGCCAATTTTTTTAATTAACTTTTTTTTTTTTAAATAACTTTTATTAACTTGAGGTGCTCAAGACTAATTATAGCTCTGACCTACTTTGATGATGTGAAAGCAACACACAACTGGAATGAAGGCATAAAATATTAATAATGAGAGGGGTCCTTTAAAATGTCAGCACAAGAATGGTAGAAGGTAAACAACCTTCCACAACTTGGCCACAAAGTGTGCACAGAGTTTGGAGAGTACGTGAAAGTTTTAGAGGAGCTTCCAGTGGGAGGGTTTATTATGGTGAGTTTACATGGTGAGTGAGAGTTGATGCAGACAGAGAAGGAGGCATCTGAGACATGAGAGTCACGAGGGTGCTGGCTTTGGAATAATGCTGCATGCTAACAGCCTGCTGGGCTCCAGCTGGATTCTGATGTGGGACTTGTTCCATTCACCATTCAGTGCGTGTATGAATGCATAAACCCAGGGGAGAACAAAACCCTGTGGTTTACCTCTTGCAGTATTCAGAGCAGAACTCTTGAGCCTCAGTGACCATTTCCTGGGTTTGACGGTTTGCTTTTCAATGTGTAACCTCTCCTCCTGCATTTGAGATCAACAAGGACTGACTAATCCCAAGATTAAGGCAGATCAGATGAGGGCCTATTTCCATAGCAGATGCTGCCATGTGAGTGCTGAGTTCCTCTTGTGATAGAGCAAGGCCATAGGACAATGCAAATGGGGCAAATCCTCTTTGTCTTGACTAATTGTCAACTAAGTTCTAGTTCCCTTTTCCCCTGCAGAAAACAAACCACACCAAGCATCCAATTAAGGAGACTAAATTGGTTGAAATTCTAACCCAGGCTTGCATTTACATCTCTTCTGAATCCCAGTCTGCAGGAAGGTTTGCATTAGTTCATGTCTGCCTTGTTGAGTAGCAGTTTGTCTAGTCCTGAGTAGCAGTTTGTCTAGTCCTGGGGCCAGCTGCAGGAGGGCACTGTCTGCTGACTGCCCCAAAGACTTCACTGTGTAGCTGAAACTGCTGCAAAAAAATCTCAGAGCTACCCTCAAAAATGATTTAAGCAAGTCTAATGAGTAGGTCTTTTGACAGAAATTGATACTACTGAGACTGTTCTGTAAAACCACTGCAGTTTATTTCAGTATCATCTTGGGAGGAGGCTTTCTACCAAACAGAGAAAGCAAGGTTATCCAGGAGGTGTAGCTGTTATTTCAATATTTAGATTGGAAATCTTAACGTCCTTCTGAAACAAAATAGTTACAGTTCCTATGACAACTGTTTCCCTCTCCTCTGGAGCATGGGCTAACGACAGGATTTCATTACATGGTCATGTAACACTGGGCACTGTGACAGCCTTGTCATCTCTACTGCACTGTTTGCTCCTAACCGGCATTTAGCTTTGCCCACTTGTGTTGTGCAGAGCATGAATTGTAGTGACTGACCTTCACTGTGCTTATTGCCTGCCACCTCCCACTTTCCAGCTTCTCTCTTTTCATTAGCAGGCTCATTTTCTACCAAAATACATTTGGTATGCTGAATTTTATTGACAAAAATTCCTAGAAACTTATTTCAGTGGTAGAAATTCTATACACTGACATTAATTAAGAACAGCATCTTAACAGGTACAAAGAGTACTGACAAAAATTTGTGAGTACAGCAGCTAAACCAGAATATGCAGCAGATTCCTATACTTACTTCTGCAGCACATGTAAAAAAAACTATAACCAGTTGAACAGATATATTAAAAGACTTTATTCACAATAGAGAAATTTTTACAAATATAAGTTCTTAAAAATTAAGCATCTTGATCTGTTATGTATTCCATAATTTCAGTTTATATAAAGATGAAAAGACTAAATGGAATATGTACAAATCAAACCAATTTAAATACATGATAGAAATGGATATGTATGAAGTTACCATAGAAACAGTGAGCCATTGAGCATTGCAAAAATCTGTGTATAACCAACACATATGCAATATTTATCTCACAAACAATCAAAAAAATTTTTGTCCCTGTGAAACAATGTTGGTACCATTTAAAGGGATCTACCTCTTGGGACTCAACATATGTTGATTTAAATGCATTCTTATGCTACAAAGAAATGGAAGAAGTGTGGGCAGTATGTTTATGCAAAGATAATGTGTCCATGTCACTGTCTTCTCCCCCCTGCCACCCCCTCCCCCCAACAATAAGCAATTTCTTTTGCTCTTACGAATGACTGGGAGCACAAAGTCACCATCACTAGCCACTTCCATGAAGTTAGTTACGTGAATGGGAATTAAAATGCATGTTATCTTACTGATCTAACAAGCAGTGGACTATTTGAAAATGATTGCTCTAACTTTGGTGCTTTGCGGTTATTTAAAAAAAAATTGATATATTCTCAGTTTATGAAAAGTTTTTTTCTTACAGCTGGCAGATCTACATGTTGTACAATCTTTTCGTCTACTTACATTACTTTACAAAAAGTACAGTATAGTGCAGTTTGTACATACAACCTGAATACCAATACCACATCAAATTTGTGCTCTTTCAAATCATCCTAACTCCCACGCTAAGAAAAATTCATGTGAAATGTCTGTTTTACAAGGAAACAACCATGACTCTTATATTTAAGCACATAAGACCCAATGCACATAGAGCTGTGTGACTGAAGCCTGCTTTTGAAATGTGGAGAAGACCTGTCTGTTTCTCTACTGTTCCCTTCAGCTTGCTAAGTACCAGCAACATCACTACAGACAGCTGGGGGAAGTAAACCTTGGTTAAGAAAACCACTTAGAAAGTGGCTTAGAAAACAGACTTCTCAAAGACTGTTTCTGTCTGAATAGTTATTTAACTGAGATGAGGTGTAAAGCAGCACATGCATGTGGGGGGCAGTAGCAGCAGGTGACCCAGTAAACATAACTAAGAAAAAAGTAATTACTGTTACATGTTAAAAAGAGAGGAAATATTTTGCTTTTATTCCACAGCTATGGTGGTTCAGGGGATGGAAAAAAAATCTTCCTTATAAATACCATTTATAAAGAAATACAGTGAAGTATAGTCCTCCAATGGTACAAATTCTGGAAAATCAAAAGCAGCAGAATTTCTGGTTTTCAACGGAGGAGAGAGTCAAGACCTCATCCTAGCTTGGTTGGGTTCAGAAATCTGCTGTGACATAAGAGAATCCATACTTTTAAAAAGAAAATAATAATATAAAAAAACAGTGGAGCAAAAAGTTTTGAGCTGCTGTGGCTGGCTCTGTGTAAGCAGGCTTTACCTGCACATCCATTTCTATCCATTCTCACAGTGCTGGGTGGCCCAGCTCACCAGGGTGCCCCAATAACTCCTGTGTAGCAATGCCCTGCTCTGTCAAGCCCGTGCTGGAGCATCAGTGGATCCTTGCCTTGCCCCCCACACCAATGTCTTTGGCAGCTTGTGTGGCACATGCCATCTCCTCTGTCAGCAGGGGAGGCAACAGGCAGCGCTGTCTTTACAGACTTGAGGGCAAACTCTATGGGTCAGCTTCCAGCTGCTATATATGAAAGTGTAATTAGTTATTTTTGACTGCTACCTAAGAAAACCTCCACTGCAGACCTGTATCAGCATAGGAAAAACGTACTTTAAAGCCTAAACGAATGTGTTCCCTCAGCTGTGATTAGCAATGCTGGACATGTAAGCTATCCTACTAAATACCATTCAAGAATGTTACTGTTCAGAACCAGATTTGTTTCACTGCAGTCCAGTCAATGAATAATGTTCTTTCTCAGAACATTTCCTACCTGAAATGTATGGAAGTCATCCCATCACTAAATGAAAACACAGGTAGACTTAAAAATCATGTAAACCGCTTGAAACCACGTAGAAACAGGAATTAATAGTGCCTCATTTCTTTTTCCCTTTGGTGATGCCACAGAGCAAAACATTTTTGGCAAAGCTGTTACCTTTCTTAGTAAGTCAGGCCTCTACTCTAAGGAATATTTTTTAAGCACATTGCATTTCTGTTACTTAAGACGAGATAGTGTTGTCAGAAACTTTTAGCTCAATGCAGGATAACTTCCTCTCTGAATGACTTATCTTCTTTTGAGGAGACAGGTTTTCTTCAATGCATCTGAACATCCACCTTTATTCATACAGATACATCTAATTGCTTTGTGACAATTAACCATCAAGTCTGGTGTCAAGTCTGGACCTACCTAAATCTTTGCAAAAGTAACAGAAAAACAAACAAATTGTATCTGATATAATTCTAAGCTTCCAGGAAAATGTCATTGAGTGGTTTTCTTTTTGCCAACCAACCAAATGAAAGCTACTGGACTAAATATATAAAGAAGGTTAATAGTCCCTTTCCTAATATGAAATGACTACCTTATTTTACTCCATAGTAGCTTGACTAAAGACATAAGAATAACACCACCTAGAAAAGGGAGGAAACAATTTATTCTATTACAATATTCTAATCAAAACCTGAAAAACTAAGGTCTGCTAACTAATGTGCTTAAATCCATAGAAACTAGATTACTCTAACTTCAACTTATACTGCAGTTTCAGAGTTGTGTCTGCATGAGATGAAAATACCCCTAGGTAGACTTCATTTACAATGAAATACATCAGATACTCCAGCAAGTAATGATAGACCCGCATAAGAAGAGGCTGTCACAGTCACAAGATTTGTCCTGGATGACACATAAAACAAACTAATATAGAACATTAAAAAAAAAAAAAAAGAAAAAGAAAAAGCTCTTTATACTTAATTCAATATGGCTTTTTGCAACATGGCAAAATATTACAGCTTAAAGCATACATCTCCTCACAGAGGAGAGAAGAATTTTGCAGTCAAATTAAAAGCATAACAGGAGACAAGTAACATGCAGACTTTCTGCTTTTTTGGCCAAAATGACACTGCAGCCTAACAGAATCTGGGAAGATACCCTATTTCACTTCTAGGAAGGTATTAATCTGAATTAGAGGATTAAGGTTTTATCATAATTAATTGGGTACATTCATAAAAATTTACTGTTAAAGAAATCAGACTGCAAAACACTTGATTAAAAAATTTAACTTAGGAATTTAAAACCAAATCATGTGCCCAAGTCCTGGAAACGTAAGGATTGAAACAAAATATAAATTAATCTTCATCTATTTCTCATTTTCTTCTTTATTTCCATCATCTTTGTGAAGAACAGGGAGAGGATGAGCTTCTGTGTTGAAGACCCAGTGTTCAAATGGAAGAAGATCATCTTCAGAAAACAGCAAATACAAGTACCTGGCAAGAAAAAAAAAGCAGGAAATAAGACCACATCAGGGAAGTGATTTTCAGGAAAACACATAATAATTCATATTTAATTTACTTTAGTGTAAAAATTCCTGTTGAGATGGCATGACTGATTTTTTCTTGCACAGCAAAAAAACCCCCAGAACTGAAGAGATCAAGACAAAACTTTAATCTCATTAAAAATTTAGGAGATGATGATAGATAACAAAAGCTTTTGGTTTTTTCTCTTAAGAGGCCCTGCAAGCTTTCCAAGGAAGTTGTTTTTTCTTCTTTTACTAAAGTTTTAGAATTAAAAGTATGCAATATAAGCCTGTTAAGTTCTCTGTCTAGTCAATTTGTTTCATTAGCGCTGGCATATATAATAAGATCTTATCAAAGATAGGAGATGCAATGTCTCAAAAACTATCAAGTACCTTTATCAGAAGTAAAGATAATTTGCAGAAATCAGGGAATTTAGTTTGTTGACACAGATCGGAAAAAAAAAAGGCAATTTTCCTTCCTGTCACCTAAGAAAAGCTCTGCTATTTCACTCAGATTTTGTTATGTGAGAGTGTCAAGGGTACTAATGAGAAATACTTATCTGTAAAGGTGATAAACAGAACTACACATTAATGAAAGTCAACTTCCTTAACTTACTTGAGTGTCTCTGAAAGGAAGAAACTTTGCTGCACATCATCATGGCTTTCATGATTGTTATAAACATCTCTAATGCCAGAATAGCCGCCGTCTACTCTGCAGTGTTTTTCCAGGGCCTGAAGCAGGGAAGAGAACACCCAAATCAGTGGGATTAACAAAATGAATAATATGTCAGTTTTTCTGTTTGACAATAAAACTAGCAAAAAACAATTGCCACAATTCTTTTGATAAAGAGATGAAAACTTGGTAAATGTCTAGATAGAAAACTCTTTAAAAAAAGACACAGACATGCCAGTCTAATTTCATATTCAGGAAGAGAAGCAAAATAATAAATGAATAAAAAGTGAACACAAAGCAGCTTTCAGAAGGAAAGATGTATGGGTATAAGGATTTAAAGACATATGGATTTTCACTTATATTCTTTTTACTCTTTTTAATAGGAGTAACAATAGCCTTTCTCTCGCAATCTCGCAGCCTTTGGAAATTGTGTTACCTATATCTTTTCTGGTCATATTTTGGTACTTAAAATTGTGACATAATTGAACACCATACTAAAGATCAGTCTTTTCCTTACCTCCTGCAAATCCCTTCAAAAAAAAGGAAAGGCAACTCTCCATTTTCTCTGTAAGTTGTATGGCTTCTCCTTGCAATTATTTAATTTTTCAATGGGAAACCACTGATACTGGGCTATGACTGAATTTCTCTTGTGCAGAAGTCATATTTTTCTTTGCTACCTCTCTGAAAAAGCTTTGTCTGTTACACAGGAGTAGACAGAAAGCCAAGACTTAACATAATTTAGCTGTAACAATAACAATGTGTTTTTCTCTAGCTGATTTCCAAATTCTTTATTCAGTTAAAAGGTGTAAAACAGATGACTGATTCCTATTTCACAATGAAATTTATTTTCTGCCCACATGAATGTCCTGTATTTATGAAGGAGAAAAAAGATCTGATGAAGAGTATACATAAAAGGGCAAAAAATATTCTGGATTTGTAGAAGGTATATACAGTGAGACTAATAAACTTTGTTGCTTTTCTTTATCTTAGGTGTTTGCAATAGAAAGGTGGTACCTTTATGCCTATATATGAGCCATAACTTATATACTGCCATCCAATACTTTATTTGAATATTGGTTATCTTATCACTACTATATTTAAAAATATGAATGAATAGGTTTTTTTTCCTAATAATTTATGTATTTAACAAGGCCACAAGTATTCTTACTCTATTAATTTTTCTTATTCTCTTTTAAGACAACTCTCTGGTATCAGACAGTATAAGGAAGGAATAAAGAGAATTTAAGATGATTATATTTAAAACAACTCATTATTCAAAACCAAATTCAGAAAATGCTACTTAACTCTAAATAACTTCTCGCAATGAAAATGATAGTAAGAATTGTGGATGGCTGCATTCACTCAGGACCACCCTACTGTAAAATAAGGTGTTTTCGGTGGAGATTTTTCTGAAAGGTATTGGAACAACAACTTTCAGGCAGGAATACCTGGGGCTTTTTCCCCCTTGAAGAGAGAGCCAGGAGATAACTGGTTCCTCCCTTTCTGAAGTTGCTACAAATATCACTGAAGTGAGTACAGGATGTGTAGATTTTATTTAGGGAAAGATGCTGCATTTCAAAACACACAAGCTAAAAAGCAAGGCAGAGGATATATCTAAACTAGGCAGAATAAGTATTTTCTGAAGACAGATGGGACTAAGAGTCACTAATAATTACTGAAGTATTCATCACCTTCCCCTGCTCTAAAGACTCTTTAAGATCTGTGTTTTGCTGTGAGTAGATATCCTAAACGTCCTTGATTTTGCTGGAGTCCCTGTAGCTGTGTGCACACATTTGGCTTGCATGTCAGGCTCTCCTTAGTTTTCACCAGAGAGTAAGCTGCCTATCGTATATTTAAAAGGGATTTTTCTCCAGAAGAGATCCTTTGAAATATAACAGCCTATTTGTCTTTTCTTATGTGTCTTTAGGTTCTTTAATTTTGCTGGACACATTTACTAAATGACAAATATACTTAAGTTTAAAGAAGTCATTTCCTCTGGCTGGTATTCCTTCCCTCTTGTCTACTTCAACCTGCAACAAATTCAAAATTCTGCATCTGTGTCTGGATTTTCAATGTCAAACAAAAGATGATGTTTTTCAAGGCACAGCAGAAGCAGAACTTGAAGGATAAGGCTACTATGCAAGGAAATATCTTCATTCTAAACAGGGAGAGGTAAAATAAAAGTAAATTACATTTACCATTTATATGCTCTAATGTACTTAAGAGCATTCTTTGTATGGGGGAAGTTGGTGGTATCTGCTTGATGCAAATATGAAGCATCTCATCCCTCAAAGCTACTTTCCACATAACTAAAGGAACAGGACATCCACCTGCAGGATTAGTAGTATAAAAATGCTCTAGGTTGTCAACCATCCTGGCAGAGATGGGCTTTTGTGCCCTTTCCTGCAGTTTGAGAGTACTGTGATGTTCACAGTGGTAGGGGTAGTGGGGGGCAGGAAGAAACAATCAAACACATTTTAAATAATTAGCTCTCAGAAAATGAGGGCGGCTAGGATCAGTTATGATACAGTAATGGAAAACATCAAGCACAGTGAAAACTGGCTGACAGTCTCAAACTATCATAAAGGGAAAAACAAAGGAAGTGCTAAAAATTTAAAATATGTGCCACATTTATAATGCAGAGAGAGAAGCTTTCATGAGCTAAGCTGATAAAACCTTTCTGACTCAGTAAGAGTGGATATTGCTGGTGGTCATAACTGCATTTTCTCCAGCTGTTGAAGTACGTACAAAATTATCTTGGACTCAAAGCAGCAAAGCAAATTCACAAAGAAAAAATGGGGGGGCTATAGCATATTTTTAGTCTATAAAGTTAGAGAAAGACTTAAGAGACTTGTCAGAGAGTTTAGAAGACATTACTCTAAAACAGCCTCCTTTTCTACTACAAAGGCACTGGGAAAAAAACCTAATGAGTTCTTATTGTCAGAGTAATGAGTTGAAAGTGGACATGAAACACGTGAAGAACAACTTTTTTTGGACAAAACCCAAATGGTCTGATCATTCGTTTCCACTTTTTTCTTGTTTCAATCTCAGGTTCCCCTTTGTGCAACAGGTACTGGTAATTAAACCAATGACCCTCAGTGGTTGGGGGCTTCCCCGAGTACAGAATGGGTCAAGTGCTCTTTGGGGCAACATTAAGGAGCAAGAGGGAACAGAATTTATGTATGACATAGTTATGGTAAACTAGCATGATATGTGCTGTAACAAAGAAATACTGTACAAGGTAGAGCTGTATGGCTATAAACACCAAGAGAGGACAGGAAGAAAAAAGATTTTTAAACCTACAACTGCCTGCATAAGTTCTGGAAAGCTGTAGGATTTGTATTTGTGAAACACCCAGCTGCACATTAGGACAGTGGAAGATGGGCCCTGGGCAGAAAGGGACCAGCTGCATCTCCCCCACACAGGCTGTGTTAGAGCCAGATTGAGAATAACCACAAGAATGTTAAACAAGGGACACGTGGGAGCGAGAAGGATGCAAACAAGTGTACCAACTTGAAAGAAACACAAACAAATGAACCAAATGGGTAAAAAATAATAATAAGGAAAACATTTCAATTGTTTGTAACAATGTTATCAGTGTGGGCAGTAACAATGAGTCAGGAAAAACATCTCCTGGAGAAGGAACAGTTGGCATTGCTGAAGCCTGATGGGATGACTTCCACAAAGAGCCATTGTAAATCTGCCAATTATAATCAGCCTGGGAAGATTCCAGTAGTAAAATGTGTGCCTATGGGTGGTGTTAGCAAAGAAGAAAGTAAGGGAACAGCCTTCTAAATTAGAGGTTTTAAAACCCAAATTGCTTTGGATTTAGTAATTCAGAAGCATATTGTTTCAGGGCCCCCCAGAGCCAGCACCTGAGGGAGGCAAATACAATGCCCTAAATAACTACTCTCTACCTAGCTGAATACAGTGCTCAGTGCAAGTATGGAACAATTGTGAATATTCAGGCAAGAAGTTTGAGAGCATAAGCATAGTTAATACCACTATTCTTTTTTGGAAATCAGATTTTGCCTTAAATTTAATTCCTGGAGGATATCTAATTACCAGACTTGAAATAACCTTTTTTTCTACAATGCTCAACAGGATTTGCACAACATTTCTGATATGATCAGTATCTACAGTGAATACTGAATACATTTACAGATCTTGGTTGCTGTTGGGAGTTGGGTTTATGGGGTCATAACCCAGTAATAGCTCTCTAGCAGAGTCCCTTATGGATGAGAAACTGTAGGACACAAGTCTACATGTCCTACCCTTGGAGTAGAGCAACCTTCTATAACTAGTGGTGTAAGCCCCTCCAAGAAGGTTGTAATCATACACTTCTACAAGCAAAAGGTGTTGGGTAAACTGACAAACAGGATATTTTTGAAATCCTGGAAAGAAATACCTTTGTACAAGAGAGGTCACTGTGAACAAAATACTGCAGAGAGTTTTGATTTTTTTTTCATTTTTCTTAAGTACACAGAGCCAGAAAAATAATGTTCTTCAGCTTGCTGTATTTCCTATGAGATGTCAGCTAATTTAGCAAGGGCAGTATCACTGTGAGGAGGACAGAAGTGAACTCCAGAGAAGTGTAATAAGGACCCATACCTGGAGGATGAAACATGGTAAACCTAAAAGGCTCTCAACCTTAAGAGTAAGAGTGATTAACTGCTGAAATAAGGGAAACAATGGATTTGGCAAGCCCATTCTTTGCAGTGCAGACTAGCTGCCCTTTTGGAAGGCTTGTGCTAGACAAACACAAATAGCTAGGTTCAGCATGACTGCTTGAAGCTCAAAGACCAGTGGGACAAAAAAATTCAAATCTAGATGAGATTGTTGTCATTTAGGAAGTTTTATGCTTCTTGAAAGTAACATGGTTTTGTTTGGTACTATCTAGTCCTTCATCCTGGCCTTTGTCACCTTAATTAAAATCACCTTCATACTATTACTGAAAATACATTTCATAAAACTTATTTCCACATCCAAGGCCCAAATCTGACACATGTATGCACTTTCCAGTCACATGCAGCAACACTCAACATCTTGGACAGTACATCCAAAATGTGACCCCCAATCCTGGAAGTATTTAAGAAGGAAAAATCACAAGGTACTTTTCTATTATACAATATCAGCAGTTCTTGGTTTTGTCAAAATGTCATCTATTTGGCAAATGAATTTGCCAAATGAAATGAAATCTGAATTGATATCCCTGATTTAAAATAAATCTTCAGCTTCCAACTGCTGAACAGTGTCCAGGTATCGTTCAATAGCTCACTTAACAATATTACTAGGACTTAACAACAAAAAAGTCCAATAGAGCATTACCTCAACAGCTTCCCATCCCCACTCCCTGTACTTTGGGTCGTGAGTGAGGCGCCACATGTACATGTAGGTCTCTATGACTTCTGGTCGTAGGATGTAGTATTTTTCATTTTGTCTTGTAGCAATGGCCTCAACACCACCATCAAATCTGAAGGCTTCTGGTCCCAGTTTCATTCCTAGCCAGTAAAAAAGCACAGACTAAAATAAAGGCATTAAAAAAGGTTTCAAATTATGTAACCAAATCGAACTCCACAAATTACCAAATCAAGCTACGCTTTTACATGGCACAAAGCCAGCTTACCCAAAACGATGTAATTTATGAAAGATACTGCAGCTCCTCCTTTTTTTAATATTTTATAAATAATTTGGAGTAGGAGAGAGCTGTTCTTCACCAATGCCTTAAATGGCAGTTACAGTTTGAACAGCGATGCTAACATTTGCATTCTGGAAGACTTCATGTAACTAGCAACAAGTGAAATTTTACCTAAAAGATGAGGATATTTACTTTTCTATATCAAACAGGAAAATACACTCTGGGACCTAAAATGCTGCAAGGGTTATTTCTTTGTGCAATTCTATTGTTTGCAGAACTATTCTATTGTATCAACAGAACTGAGTGTAAAAATATTCTTTTGTGCATAAAACGTAAGTAATACCTATATTGATGCATAAATGAACAGAGTCCCACTCTTACTTGTATTCAGCTATACAGAAAGAAGCTTGTTAATTACTGTTATGTAACTGTCACGTCAATTACTACAGCAAGGAGATATGCTTCAGGTACACAGAAATTATTTATAAAACAGAGCAGCCATTTTAAAAGTTACTCTTAAAGCAAGGCAGCATTTGCTCAGAAGGGATGAACGCTTCTCACTGTGCTACAACTTTCATTCAGCTTTATGCAAAAACACCAGTGGCTGCCTTTGTGAAGGCAAGCCGTGCAGCCTAACTCTGCAACATGGTACTCACGCGTACGGTCGTAGGATTCATGGCAAGTCCTGGCAATTTCAGCACCCAGCTCGATGTGATGGCCTGTCTTGTCACTGGGGGCTCCGTCTGCTCCCAGAGCAAACATGCCTCCAGCAAAACAAGTGAGGTGTCCCATCTTGTGTTCCAGCAATCCGCCCTTCCACTCGGCGATGTACGTCAGGCCCCCGCTTGACTTTCGGATGAGGTGGGTCTCTATAGCCTGCAGAAGGACATGATGTCAAACCAAAGGCCCATTTGGTAAAGTGCAAAGGACAAAGCTGTCTTGTATGTTTGGTTGTTTTAGCTCTCTATTGCCTTTGCTCATAAAGTGCAATAGATAATAGGAGCCAGCATAACTTCAAAGTGCAGCCAAACCAAGGCAAATGAACATACTTCAGTAACGATGACTAATTTTGCTTCGACTTCAAGCAATTTACAGGGTGTGTTTTATAAAAATGTTGGAAAGACCTACAAAATACACTTCAAATTTTGAAGTATTTTATTTTTTCCCCTTTTACATTGAGCAGTTTCAGGTAATTTAGATTTTAATAGCAATTTAACTTTCAATAGTTATTAGCGATCACTTCAGCTTCTGTATTTCTCATTTTACTTCTGACTTAAAGGAGGTGGCTATTGATATAATTTAATGTGAATTATATGCAGTCATAACTCATATTCAAAACACACAGCTCAGTGTGTGGAGTGAATGATGTTAGGCCTCTGAGTCTAGATAGCATTCCTGAAGTCCAGTGGGTTTCCCCTCCCCTCCCAAACAGAAATCCTCCACTTATCTATCAAGAGCAGGGTCTCACTGAGATCTCTGGAAAAAAACCCTAAGCAGAATAAAAATACACAAATCTAGAGGGAACTGGACGTTGATGTTAGCAATGTATGGTCACAAATTACAAAATCCAGGAAGGCAACCTGCCTTCCTGGGAGGAACAGAATTAAAACAACAGAGGAGATGCAGAAGAGCAAATTAATTAGAAGCCCACAAAGAAAGTAAGATATTACTCTTAAAAAAAAGTGATGGAGAGGAGATAACTCTGTCATACATTCAGCTATCCATTAGTGCTCTGGTTGTTCCGTTGAAATCATAAGATCCAGAAACAGTATTCAACATGCATTATACAAGAGAAAAACCATTAAAAAATATCACTACAGACAACTATTAACAAAAAAGCCAGGATTTAAAAAAAAGTTTTCTAAAGAGAAAGTAGTGATTGTAGTTCTCCCCATTTAAGCATTTGTAAAAGTTGTTCCTATAAGCATGAAAAATCCTAAATTAGAAGCATCAGCAGAATAATTGCAGCTTTTACATACTGTTTTTTTTTTTTTCTGCCAAGAACATGACATTGAAAACTATACTTTGTTTTTCAGTAATATTAGTGCAAAACACTTAGGATGTTTTCTGCCCAGATCCAGAGCCACTATTAGCTCAGAAAATTCCTCTACCCCTTGTTCCACCTTGATTGCATACTTTTACTACTAGGTACCTACTGGAAAACATACCTAAATTTTAAAGCAGAAGTAGATAATGAAAATTCCTGTGCTTTAAACAAATTCTGCTTTAAAAAAAATCCTGCAAAATTTAATTTATAAAAAGAGGAATTAGATGTGAAAGGGGAAAGGTGAAAAAACACACAATAATTTTGCAGGAAATAGCTTTCAGACCTATTTGGGCATTCTAACAACAACCTAGAACCAAGTTGAGAAAGGAAAAAGTTTAATGACATTTCATTTAACCTTTCAGCATGGTACCTCCCATCTTACTAAAACAGCAGTTCTAAAAAATAGGCAATAACTCTACTGGTCACTTAGCTGTTGGGTCAGAATTTTATTTAAAAAGTAAGCAACTATAAAAATAGATTGATAACTAAATCTACCTATGTTGCTCTTTTTTTTTTTTTTGAAGTAATGATTGAAAACTAGAATGAAGTATTACTGTAACTGACTGACATAACAGCAATGATGCACTTTTGAACTATATTGACTAGACCAGAGTTGACTCTTGTAGTATAAAAATGGATTTTGTGATACCAATTAGTGTTGGTAAGTTTTTTCCTCTCTTTTGGCTCAAGATTATAGTTCACGCTGAAAAAGGATGACTTCCAAGAGTTTTAAAATTATTCTAACAAACTGGTGTTAAAAAACTAACAAATTGATGTTGATTGATACCAAGAATGTCACAAAATAAAAATATATTTCCAATTTAAGTATTCATGTTTAGTAAAGCAAATCATCTCTGTTTTATAAATGGGGCCTATTAAGAACTAGTACATATGTCTATTAAAAGCTATTTTATTATGTAACTATCTTATTTAAAGCTGTTTTTATGAGGTAGTTATTAGATATATTACAGACGCTCAGATGCCTTGTCATGCTTTGTACCATCCTGGGTCCCTGAGCGCTAGATAATACCTATACCAGTGTCTTTGTTTAGAGCATGCTAGGTCACGATGCATTTTTACCTAGACATGAAATCTGAAGTTTAAGAGCAGGATAGGAAGGAAGGGTTATGTTCCCATAGGGGAATGCTACTTGCTATCTGCAGTGCTTTGGATGCAATTCTGGCAGGGAAATCAAGTGAGTAACACAAGTTACCATAAAATGAGAATATATGTAGTGTGGTGACAAAGATCCACCCAAGTGAAAAGATCTGTCTGGTACAATTGAGTCTGGATTTCATACTTAAAATAAACTTATTTTTATTTTGATATAATTATATACTCACTTCAAGAGACATATTTATTTGAATTGCAGGTCTATTTCAACTTGCTCCCCAACTACAAATAATTCCTTCCTGCACTGTTTGCAGATCAGGTGGAGGGATGGAGCACCTCTCCTATGAGGAAAGGCTGACAGAATTGGGATTGTTCAGCCTGGAGAAGAGGCAGCTTCAGGATGACCTAACTGCAGCTTTCCAGTACCCAAAGGGAGCCTACAGGAAAGATGGAGAGGGACTTTTTACAAGGGCATGTAGTGACAGGCCAAGGGGGAATGGCTTCAAACTGAAAGAGGGTAGATTTAGATGAGATATCAAAAAAAGTTCTTTCCTGTGAGAGTGGTAAAGCATTGGAACTTATAGCCCAGCAAAGTTGTGGACGCCTCATTCCTGGAAGCTTTCAAGCTCTGAGCAAGTGAAAGGTAGCTACAAATATATGTTACCAAAGGAAGCAATAGCAGATGCTAACTGGGAGTGAAAAAAAAAAAAAAAAGGAAACAAAAAAAATTGAGACAACCTGATTTGAGGCTGCAGTGGACAAAAAAGGAGTGGGAAACTAAAGGTAAATAAAAATTCTACAGACATTTAAAGAAATGCATTATTTACTACATGTAAAGCTGGTATGGTATACAGTATGGCATGTACCCATAAGCTCTTAGAGCCAGAGTAACTTTTTACAGCTAATACAGTTCCTGGCAATTTTTCTTTTTAAGCTTTTACCTAAGGTCTGCTTACAGACCTCACTGCAGTAAAGCCTTCAGCCAAATTACTTTTTTCTCCATCTTATGGGAAATTATTCCTTCGATGCAACAACTGTATAAATGCTTGTGCACTCAATTAGAAACACTAACAGTTCTTTTTACAGTTTGAATTGTGACTCAAGTGCTCCTTGCATTACTAGTGGCATCTTTCTCATGAGTTTGCATGTTAAAATTATGCCCTTGCCTATCTGTCACAGTGAATGAGAATTAGGAATGGCTTCAACTACAGGACTGCAAATTGCACATTTGTGTGATCTCTGTTATTGACAGCATAAAGGAGAAACTCTTCAGTTTTTCCCAACCTGATTTCCTCCCCCTCCTGCCCTCATTGTTAAGGCAATATGTTTTGTGTTCTCTGCTTATCAGCCTGTTCCTTAACCTACACATTACACTGCCAATTCTTACCCTTGCAAAATTAAGCAGAACTGGACCCTCCTAATAAATAACCATTCTTCTTCATTCAGTTCTTCACGTCTTCAAGCTTTTCACACATCTTAAATTATGCCTTCACCATCCCCTTCAGTCCATCCCTGACTTGATTTTGTGGTTGCAAAGTCCTTCAAAGCCCTTTGAGATGTTCAGAATGTACTGAGTGTTTAGAATGTATTGTTTATAGGGAAACACAGAAGACCCAGAACTGAATCATCTCTCTGTTCAAATGATGTAAAAACTAATCAATAAGCTTATTTTTACAGGTGTTCTCTCTTTACAGTGGATTACACTGACAGGTAACAAAAACATTAACTGAGATGCCTGCAGAGCACAGGTGGAGGCTTCTTAGGAAAAATGATCTGCTCCTCAAGGCTGCTCAAATTCTAAACAGACATGTGCCACAGAAGTGTTAACTCTGCTGGAGGAGCTGAGATAACAAATTACAAACCTCAAACAGCAATGCGACCCCACTGTTCTGCTGCCTCTAGCTCTTAGGCATTTTACCTCTCCTTTTACAGTATCTTCTTAATTATGATTAATGAATTTCAGTGATTACTGCTGTTTTAACAAAACTCAGGTGGTTTCATTTCCTGCCTCAAGATGTCACTGTAGCTGGAGATAAAACTGCCCAGCAATACAGTTCCATATTTCCATACCTTAATAAATTTGAAACTTCAAAAATATGATTCTAAGTTTCAAGGGTTTATAATATCTGTTTTGGGGATAATTACAACACTGCAGGCATCTTCATAACAAAGCACCATAAATTACCTCTGTTCAAACTTTTAATATATTTTTCTTCCCCTAGGAATTTTCATAAACATTATTTTGATCATTTGAAGCAACTGTGAGGATGAAAGAGAATTCTACCATGTGTTATTTCCAACAATTCAAAGATGTATAATGTCAATTGTTTACTTATTTATTTTAATATTTACAGCTTGCACCAGTACATTTTATTGCTTTGAAACAGCACAGAGCAGCAGGTCAGGATTACTGTGGGTTTACTTCTGTGAGTTTCTAAATAAATTGTTTGCTTTCTTATTACTTTTTTACTTCCCTTACATTTTCTCTATTTAGTTGATCTAATGCAATAGATACTTTTATTTCTCAACCTTTGCAATTAATCAAATTTATCCTTTATTGCAAATTCCAGTGAGTTCATTACAAAAAGTTTATTGATGGAATAGGAAGTTCAAGTCCCTGTTACAAACAATTTAAATACTTCTGCCAAAGAAAAGTAATGTCTTATGCTGAGGTCCTCACTGCTTACTAAAATGAGCTTTAAAAATCAGAACCGAAGTCTGAACACAGAAGAACTTTCATTTGGTTAAACACAAAATGTAAGAAACATTTTAAAAGCACCAAAGCACTTATTTCTTTTGGACTTTAGACATACTAGGTAGACAAGCTTACATGTGCAATGAAATATGAGTGCTTATAATGGAAGTACCTAAATTTTTAAAGGGGAATCATTGGCAAACATTTAACTACTGTGATACCTATTCATTTGATCACTAAAAAGATGATTAAGTTCTAGGGAAAAACCAACTATTTACTTGTGTTTGAAAATCATTATTTTTTTCACTCTATAGATCTATTAGTGCCTCTCAGAACACCAATGCTCTAGGTCTAAATGTATTAAATGTTACCAGATGGATAAATTTATTCCTAGTTTAAAACAGTAATAATGGTCTGGCATGAATCAAATCAAGTCACTCTCAAAATGTTACATTGTGCATGATCTGAATGCTCTAGGATATCTGTTAATTCTGACAAGTTTTTTTTGTTGTCAGAAAAGAGAAGGGAAAATAGCATGACTAGTAAGGACATGGCTGCTCTGAAAAGAGCAAAGCCATGAACAAAACCCATACAATTTCTCTTTATATTTTTTTAGTTGAAATCCTCCTTAAAGACTTCTAACAACATTAAAGACTTCTGCTTCTCCTGACAGTCCATAAATAAACAAAAATTTAAATAAATACTTTATCTGGTCCGAAACTTAAGACATTGTGCAGTTACCATTAAATCACTAACAGTTAAAAAATCTGCAGAAGCCTGTCTTTAGCCTTGATGCTTTGTGTAAGCATTTGTAGAGAGTCTGAAAACTCGTGCTGAGAGGGGAAATACAGTGAAGAGAATAACAAGAAGCAGTGAGTCCTCTGGACATTCTCGTCTGCTCAGTGTAATGAATCTTGTGCTCCTACATAATGCAGCCATACTATCTCTTTGTGCAGAACAGCAGTGCAGCTGGGTGATAAGTATTTTAAACATGACAGCTGACAAAACTGCCTGTTTATTGATTTTAGCACATTTAAGTTACATTCAGTTAAGTTGCCTCCCACCTCCTACACCAAAAAAAAAACAAAAAACCAACTCAAAACAAAGTATGCAGTGGGAATGCTGGGTACCAACTGTTTCATTCTAAGATGGGCTGCTATTGCAGCATCCTGCCTGCCCTGTTTCTGAATTTTCTTCAATGCTAAGAAGTGCTCAAGTATTGAATATTCAAGTCATTAATCACTGTTAGCTTTACCCAGTATGACAAACCATTATATTTGAGTTGTTGCAGTTCTCTCATTGTCCACATCAGTTATGCAGTTTTTAAGCCCACTGTGATCACACAGCAAACCACTTCAAGCAGCTTAATGGAGACTGCAGTCAGCACAAACCAGCCACCAGACTGTCACCTCAGTTAAACATATCCTCACAAAACTCCAGAGATGAAAAATGCCTGTCTGCCAATATCACGTTTTCAGTTTGCTAACAACACTTTGTTTTCCCTCTCCTTTCAAGGAGAAAAGAGTCTCCATGGATTTTTTTTATTTTCCTGAAAGGCTGAAATCAAAAGCTCTGAAAAATATTTACTACTTAATGCTGACAGTTAAATACACCCAAAATCTCCCAATCAAAATACCCAATAAATATACCCAAAATCTCCCAATCAAAATACCCAATAAATATACCCAAAATCCCCCAATCACTACCTTTGGAGACTAGCTTTGATATATACTCAGTTTGCACACTGCCAAAGATTGCAATGTGCCCAGAAAAAATTAAACCCTCTCAAAAAGTAATTCTATATATTTTCTGTCTGAATCCTGAGGCCAGAAATTACTTTTTCCTCTTTTGACAGAAGTTTACTGCATTGACAGGATTGCTTAATTGTGCAACCCAGCCTAGCAGCAATTTCTGAAATGGTGTTGAAATCTGGCAGAGTGGCCATGGCACTGCTTCACAACACATGTTCCTCTTTTGGCCATTTCCATTGTTTCCATTTCCATGTGCTATATTCTGCAGAAATCACTTGTTTTCTTGTCAGGATCATCTGAGCAGTTGTTACCCATTAAGAAATAATAAAAAAATCTAAATGTCTAAAAGTGAGCTAGCTACCCTGACACAAGGTAAAACTGCAGAAAGCAGCTGCTTTACCTCACTGAAACCACAGGGCCACCAAGGGCTGCACTGAACGGAGCTGCTTGGGAAGTGCTGGTGAGGACTTTCCCTTTTCCTGTGAAGTTCTTCTGGGGTGAGTTACCATTCTTTTTATCGTCTCTATATATGTCACTTCTCTAGAACTACACTGAGAAAGTGATGAAGGCAGAGTCAGAGAGAGAGAATAAATATATATGTAAGATGCAGAAAGATTGCAGAAATGGCCATAAATAAATATAATGGGAAAATTTGGAAAAGATACCTGACCATCAGACATCAAGAGACAACCTATTTACAGGAATAGAGGGAAAATTGCCCTTCAGCTTAGAAAATGAGGGCTGACACATTTAAGAGGGAAAGATTTGATGCAGTTCCTTATGACACTGCTGTTGCTAGACTAGATATAAGTGAACCCACAAGGACCATTTTTGCTCTAATTTATGTTCTCTTATAAACCTACTCAATTGTGTCTCAGCTTGTTAACTGAGAAGAGTGAGATGATTCCTGTCCTGGATACTTGCAAAGACTGGTGGATTATTCTACTGGCAGTCATTTCTTCAAAATATAGCTAAAAGCTGAATACATATTTGTTCTGTAACTAAATGTTGCATGCTATCCATTGAAACCAGTTTAGAAAGATCTCTTATTTCATGTATTATGTGAAGCAGGACATTATTTGTATTACTTTTCAAAAGAGAAAAAATAACTTACATTAAAAATACATTCACTTGTCTTTTTGTGTGAATTCTACAGTTTATGAATCCCTCTGATGGCCTTATACAATCATACTATGCTCTGGTATTCAAACAAGACTATCTTGGTCCCTTTTCCCATTAGAAATAAACTCTTTAAATGGCTTCAGCCATATATGCATTTTTGTGGCAAGCAGAAGCAGTTTTTAAATCTAATCTGACATCTTAGTTATTGCTTTTAACTTAAGCCATTATATAACCTATAGGTTATACAAAAATTCTAATGGAAAGCATTCCTTTTTTTTTTTTTTAATAAGATTTACAGAACAATGTGAAAAGTAACCCCTAAGCTCCATCTAAATAGATTTCAGCTTTTCACAGTGAACTATATAACTCACCATATATTTTCATTTATGGTTTCTGGATAGCAGAAGATATTGAATTAGGCATCAAGCCTTCACTCTTTCAGAATCTGGTGGGTGGACTGAATGGCCAGGAATAATCATGCTGCTCCCTTTGGCATAGTCTTAAAAAGATTCTGAGAGCGCTGGGGGAAATTTCTCTAAGAAAATACCAAGCAGACTCAGAATGCCCAAACCCTGCAGCCTTAGTTGTAAAGAAAGACTGCAGCTTGCGCAGACACCTAAATCAGCTCTAATTTAGATAAGTTATGGATCGATAGCAATGAAGTCAGTACCAGGATGGATTTCAAATCAGCATAGTTACTCCAATGAAGAACCTGGAATCTCAGTGGGGCCTAATCATCCTGCAGCTTCTGTGAGGCAGAAACTTTGCTGCTGCTTTCTGAACAAGCTACTTTACAACATCAAGCTACAACTCCTAATGCTGCATGTGGACTTCCAGTTTTGGTACAGATGTACCTCAGTACAGAAAACAGGCAACAGGAGTGCCATCAATCAGAAAATACTGGAAATAGCAACAGCCAGCAGCATCAGGAAATCTGGCTTTAGTCATGTCCTCTCAAACACTAACAGTCTGGTCAGACATGATGCTCGGACTTTTCTGAGCTAGTACTGCTAAAAAGTATTAAGAAAATAGGTACTTTAAATACAGTCATATGCAGCAGAGCTGAGATCCTGTCATTGATACTGGCATATTCAGTGATGCTGCTGAACAGGCGATTCTGCTCCTCCAGCTGAAATCTGAGCAGGGAGAACTGGTCCTGTAAAGTGGGGGCTGTCACCACTTCTGCTCCCTGCTGGGACCTCTCAATAAAAACCTGATGTTTTTAAACCAGAGGAAGTAGAATGCTAGAAGCAGCTTCAAAATGTCTTCTATGGTAAGATGAATTGATAATTTCACACACTTTGTTCTCTCTGGCTGCCAACCCAATGGCTGAGCTATTACAACAGCACTGTTCTTATGTTATAGCCTCAAATGCACTCAAACCTAATTTAAGATCCACCTTTTGCTCTGAAGTTGAAACCACACCAGCATTGAAGATGAGGCTGACTGCATCCAAATCTGCACTTTCAAAATTAAAGGCAAGATTTCCTTAGTAGAGGACACTTGGTTGTCAAATTTACAACCACCAGAGATCACACCCTCCCTCAGATCTTCACACTGACTTTCCTCTCTAATGAAAAAAAAGATTGTTGCAATAAGCAACCATGGTTGTATTTTTTTTAATGCCACCACTTTTTGTGTATGGGAAGTAAAATGAGACTTATGACCTCCCTAGGGACAGTGTGTTTCCAGATAGATGAAAGAATAAGCAGATATTGCTTAGCATCTCAAAGCCTTGTCTATAGAGGCACTGTAGATACACACAGTTAATAAGAGATAAAAGCCCTGGCCCTAGACAGCTTCCAGTCAAAACAGATGAAAGGATGGGAAAAAAGAAGTAATATTATCCTCTTTTTAAATATATATCTATATATATGAAAGCAAAGAACTGAGAAAATAGGTAATTTGCTCAGGATTGGAAGGAAAGCCTGTAAATAAGCATTTAAACTGAATACTTCCCAAGTCTCAATCTGGTGTCACAAACCCATTATTTCCCCCAAAAAAGCACATTAAGGAAATACCACAAATAACAAAGCAAAGTGCAGACCAGCAGGATCATAAATAGAATAGCATATAGAAATGCAAGTTTGAACATTTCTGATTTTATAAAACCTTCTCTTGTGTATGATTGGGCTGTTTCGCAGAAGCTGACAAATATATGCTCTTGTACCAAAATGTCATTGTGAAATGACACCCCTATTATAATTTCTAATTATCTATCATAACACATAGAGCCATGTGTGGACCATAGTCAAAACACTTTTTATGGCTGAAACACCTGAGAGAATTGAACACAAGAGAGGAACTCCCTCCTGGATATAAAGGAAAAGGACAAGATTAATATATATTTAGAAAAGACTCAGGAAAAAGAGTTGAATGACTGTCTGAGAGCTACTTGAAGATGCATTTTTGGTTGCTTCTTTTATACTTCTCTCCTCCAGAGACAATTGACTATATTGCAGTAAAACAAAAATAATAGTTATACTTCAAAATTCTCCCCTTTCCCGCAGTATCTGTATTCCTCTAGCACTTCTATTTGAAGATGTCTTTTTTAAAACAGAAACTAATTCTTTGAAAAAACGCCCTGTGGTAGCAAATACATAAATCTCTCATATTGTCCTCATAGACTGTCTCTTTAGGATTATTATATATTAGATTATTATGGAAAGGGAGATTTAAATGTCTTATTTACCTGAACAGCATCGTAATACATTTTCTTGCCATCTTCATCTGTCTTGTCTGACATCAGCCATGCCTTGAGCAGATATTCATAAAAGCTATCCCCAAGCCCTCCAATGGAGACATGATCTTAATAGGGAAGAAAGAGATTGAACAGCAATTTCATCTTCAGCCAGGACAATAAAATACAATTACAGTTTGAAACAGTGTATTTAATGATCTATTTCTACAACATCTTTAATAAACATAAGCCTGGAACCTCAGGAAAAGCTTTACTGGTATATACAGAGAATTACTTCTTTTATTGCTATATTTTTAATCTAGCTAAAATGCCATAGTTATTTAATATCCACAATGTGCCGCAGGAGATCACAGCAAAGAGAAAACAATTTATATGTGTCCATTCCAATTCATGTAGTCTATTCCATACAAAACCATGTCAAACTAAGTTGTTGTTTTTTTTTTTTTTTTTTAATTCTAAAAGGGTAAAAAAGTAGAAAGTGTTCTCTGATTTGATAAAGGCTTTCCCTTGATGTGCAGGCATTGCTCTTTTAGTCACTAACTTTCCATTTAAGTCACTTCATAAAAAAGGCTTTTAGCTCCTTAATGCAGAGTTGAATTTCAGGTTATTTAGTGGTATTTCAAAATGCTGAGCCATATGTTTAAAAATAATAGTACATTTTTAAACATCTGACTGCTCTCAGAACTCAGCAGTGGCTTAGAAGGAAAAAAAAGGACTTCACCACATCTAAAGAGGATTGTTGCTGTGACACTGCTTTATTCTGCCCTATGCTTACTATGTGAAACAATCTGGTACTACAGATGCTGTGATTATTCAATTGCATGGTTTAGGATGTGACTCTGGAAACACTAACACCACACAAGCCAGACATTCAACATCAGTTGCACCAGTGACAGGAAATTTAGTGATGCTCTCACCTGCTTGTACAAGATTGCACCCACTTACTGTCCAGGAACCTAAAAGATTCTTGGCAAAATTTTGATGGGTTATCATGATTTCAGCATAGATCCCCTAAATACATTAAATACTACAATTATACATACATGTGAAGTGTTTTTCTAAGCTCCATTAAGTTAAGCAGTGTAGCTAGAGGTTAGCTTTTGAAACTTGTTGCTCCCTGGCAAAATTAAGTGATTTGGCATTTATCGAGTCTTCAGGGAAAAATTTCAAAGTGCTTTACCAGGACTACTCATCTGTAACTGTCAATTTTACAGCAAAGGAGGGATCTGCTAATTCCACTCAAGAAATCCAGGATGATGTCATTACACAGATCACACAGCAAGTTCCTGAGTCATACCACAACATTCTGGCCATGAGAAAACAAAAAAAAAAAACCTGCATGGGATGATCCATCTCATAAAGCAAGATGCAGAGGGGTGAGTGGTACTGAGCTCACACTTCTGACACCCAACTGATCTTAGCTTCAAAGTTATGCCCATGTTGGTAGAATTCAAAGGAACACAGAGAATTTATTTTTATACCCCTTTGTGTATTTTCTCCATGGAAAACCTCCCTTCACCTTCCAGACAGGTTGCAAAGACATGCAAATGTAGAAGATAGATATTTGTCTATTCCAACTACATCAACAGCATCCTTTTCCTCCACTAGCCTGTGACATGCAAAAAAAAAAAAATTTAGTTTTCTGAATGTATCCTGTCCCTTTGCCTATCAAATATATTGTACCATCAAACCTGGGTTTGGAATTGCTTTTTTTCCCCTCTCCAACCTCTTTTGAATGAAATATATTGAAATTCTGGGAAGACAACACCATTTTTTGAATTAAATGTTCATGATCCAAAAGGAGAAGAGGTTTCTTAAAACAATGGGAACATTTCCTGTGATCAAAAGGCTGATCTTTGAACAGAAGCATTTAAATGACCTTTACAGTTTAAATAAATTACCATAGAAACCTCTGACATTTGCAAACTAAATAGCACAAGCAAGAGTTTCATCAATAATAAGCCCTGTTATTATATACATTATTGCAGTAGACAAATCCAATTGACGCATGCTGCAGCAAATCACTGTCAGTTTACTGTCAAAATAACAAGGGCTAAATGAATTTACAGGAACAATGGCAGAGATCCATCAGTGGCCTTCACAGCTACAGCACTGCTGGAGAAGAAGTATTCAGAAACCATTCGTCCCTCTCCACTTTTATTTAAGAGAAAATATTTCTGTCTTGTGCCAATTGAGGGTCTTGATTGTTTGGTTTTTCCCTTCCGTTGTAATCAGCTGAAAACAGCCCAGAAAAGCAATCTCAAATAACATATTTTTCAAATATCACATTCTGATCTTCCCTGTGGGGAAAAAAAATAGTTAATCACTGTTGGTGAATGGAGGCGACTGATATGAAAGAGATGTAACAAGATGGAACTTGCCTTTGCTGCTTCGGCATGCCAGGGATAGACCTGCATTAACATCTGCACCCATCATTCACAGGCACGGGAAGCTATTTATTCATCAACACTGCACGCTATTGGAAAACAAAGCTCATGTACGCTATAAATTTTTCTGTGCACACCAATGAAAACTGGCATTTCGTGTGAATGAAGAGTGCTTAAGATGCAATTATATTAAAAATATTGAAATAACAAAGGTCATAAGGCAGAATAAGTGTTTTGACAGCTTTAAAATACGTAAGGCAGAGCCACTAACTGCCTCAGCCACTTGAAAGATCTGCTCTCATGAAGCATCAAAAAGCTGCTTCTGTGGCTAACGGAAGCCAAGAAAGGAGTTAACTGGATCTGCCTCACAGGTGCTGAGATTGCCTCTAATTAAATCCAGTACCTACTGCTGTAGGATTAACACTTCCAGGGGAGGTTTTTATGTCTGTGCTGAACTGACACGTGTTACAATTGGGCACACGTCTCAGATCTGTAAAGGGATGTCAGGGTTTATACCAACATGCAACCACGGTTGATGGTCATGCATGCTGAGCTGCCACAGGCCTTGTGGCACAGTGACCTGCAGGAAGCCTCACAGCATAGCAGACTGAGAAATGACAGGCATACTTCTAATTCATAAAGGGAAATGGCATTTGCCTTGATGGGAAAATACAATTGATCAGCACAACCTTTTTGGACACCATTTTAACTCAGAGTGACACAAAGCTTTCAAAAATAGATTTTAATCAATAAAATCACAGAAATCACAGAATGGATCAGCTTGGAAAGAATGACAATGGATCATCTAGTCCAACCTGCCTGTGCCAGCAGGGTTAGCCTACAGCACATGACACAGGATTGTGTCCAGATAGTTCTTGAATATCTCCAGTGAAGGACACTCCACAACCTCTCCCAGACAGGCAGTTTGTTCCAGTGCTCTGTCACCTGCACAGAAAAGTTCTTCCTCATATTCAGGTAGAATTTTCTGTGCATCAGTTTTTTCCCATTGCCTCTTGTCCTATTGCTTGGCAACTTGGAGGAGAGCCTGGTCCATCCTCTGACATCCTCTCATCAGATACTTAAGAGACATTGATAAAGTTCCCTCTCAGTTGTCTCAATGCTGAACCAGCCCAGCTTTCTCAGCCTTTCCTCAAAGGAGAGGTGCTCCAGTCCCCAGTCATTTTTCTTACCCTCTGATAGACCTGCTCCATCTAACAGACTTGTTTCTGGTACTGAGGAATCTGGAACCCCAGAACTGGACACAGCACTTCAGTTGTGACCTCAACAGGGCTTAGTAAAGAGGCAGGATTGCCTCACTTGACCTGCTGGGAATGCTCTTCCTAACGTACCCCAGGATGCCATTGGTCTTCTTGGCCAAAACGGCACTGCTGGTTCATGGCTACCTAGCTGTCCACTGGGATCGCCAGGTCATTCTCTGCAGAGCTGCTTTCAGCAGGCTGGCCTCCTGCATGTACAGGTGCCTGAGGTTATTATTCCTCAGGTAAGGACCCTGCATTTGTCTTTGTTGAGTTTCAGACAGTTTCTCTCTGCCCATCTCTCCAACCTGTTGAGGTCCTGCTGAAGTGCTGCCCAGAACCCTGGAATATCGGCCATTCCAGGTCTTCAGAGAACTTGTTGAGGTGGCAACTCCCCTTCATCCAAGTAAGTGATGGATAAGTTAAACAATTCTGGGCCCAGTATCGACCCGTGGGGACACCACCAGTGACAGGCTTCCAACCAGACCCTGTGCCACTGATCACGACCCTCTGGGATCTGCTGTTCAGCCAGTTCTCAATCACCTCACTGTCCACTCATCCAGGCCACACTTCCTGAGTTTGCCTACGAGAATCTTGTGACAGTGTCAAAATCCTTACTAAACTCAGTATCCACTGCTCTCCCCTCATCCATCCAGGTAGCTGCCACGTCACAGAAGGCAATTGGGTTGGTCAAGAGGGATTCACCTCTAGTGAACCAAAGCTGACTACTCTTGATCAACTTCTTGTCATCCACATGGAGAGAGATGGCCTCTAGAATGAGGTTCTCCATCACCTTTCCAGGGACTGAGGTAAGGCTGATGGGTCAGTAGTTCCCTGGATCATCCTCCTTGCCCTTTTTTAAGACTGGGGTAATGCTTTTTTTTTTCCAGTCCTCAGGCACATCTCTTGAACTCCACAACCTTTCAAAGATGATAATGAGCACCTCACTATCGTGCCTGTGAGCTCTCTCAGCATTCATGGATGCATCCCATCAGGTCCCATGGGTTTGTGAATATAAAGTTTGCCTAGATGTTCTCTAATACAATCCTTTTGGACCAAGGGAAAGTCTTCCTTCCAACATTCCCTTACTTTAGGTGATCCCTCCAGCCTGACAGGCCTTTGTGCACATTCTCATTTTCCCAGTCCTCAGATTCCAGGGCCTCATAACTATTGTATGACGACGCCTGGGAAGATGAGGTATATTGGGAGGGAATTCTTCTGCTAGTCTGAGCACAAACCTGTTTCTCCTCCCCTCTGTCTTCAAGGTCCCCTATTTCTGCCTGGTGGAGAGTGGGTAGGGGATCCATTGCTTCTCATGAAGTTGATGGTGGGTGCATTTGTCTGAGACATGGAAGAGAGCAGACACTTGTTTTTGCCTTTGTGAAAATTATCTATTCAGACTGTGGCCATAACCTCACTCTCCCCTTAGCTACATCCTAAACAAACTCATATTAACAAACCTCTCCAAGTCCTTTCCCTCTGTTGCATCGCCCAACCAGCTCACACACTGATAATCTACAGGCCCAGCTAATCTGCCCATATCTTTTCAGACCATGACTTGCTTGTTTTCATTCAATAATGTAAGGAAGAAAAAGTAAAAAGATAGAGTTGCATGAATAGGATGGTGGCAGACTGAACCTAAGCAGGAAAAGTGGAAAAAGCACTTAGGTCTCTAGAATCATGACCCTGCATGCTGTGCAGACTTTCAACATGTTGTGGAGATCAGAGAAAGCAATGAACAACAAGAAAAGGCTCAGTCATCATGAAAGGCCTAAGGAATTCAAGTAATTCAAGTATTTTATAGTCTTTTCCTTCTAATTTTGGTATCTTCAGTAATGGTTCCAAGGGGATTAATGCTATGACACATTTCTGTTTAGTTTGCTTCCTCAGTTGGTGGCATTAAATTTCAACAGAAATCGCAGCTGGTATTAACTGGAAAGACTTGTCTTATTACTTTTTTTTTCCTTCAGTGGAGCCACACAACTCTGAAAATGTGGAATTTGATTCAGACAAGCTGATAATGTTCCCTTACACAGCTACTTGAGAGAGCACTTTAGATTTTTGAATAAGAGACTTCTGTAGTCCACAAATTCCTTTCCTAAGTCATACATATTCATACATTTCCCTGCTTCCACAGTCATACTGAAAGCTCAGAAAAAGTATATTAAAATATAGCAAGTAAAATTATTTTTTTTATATTTGTAGTATTTTTTACATTATATAGAACCTCAGATATAAAGTGAGTTTCTGTACGTTATAAAAGTTCCTTTTATATAAAAAACACATAACAGTAACTTAAAGAAGTTAATGATTGCAAAGAGAATGCTGATAGACAGATCATAGTAGCAAAGACTACAGCTACTTACGCTGACCCCACTGGCCACTGCTGGGATTCAGGTAGTTGGGGTAAAGGCCCTCTGGTTTATCCAGGCGATTTAGAACTTTTCGGATATTCATTACCTAGTGGAAGGTACAAAACACTGAGCACTTATCCATTTTCTCCACAAAATACAGGAGTGTAAATATGCCTAAAAATAACGCCCCTGATCTTACTCAACACACACACCCAAACGCCTCTGTGCAATCATATCACTATTGAAAAAGCTGATATCATCATGCAAACAAGTTCCTGAAAACCTCTGGAGTTTCTCTGTCAATTGTCAGCCATGAAACAACACAGGAGGAGCAAGCTCCAAAGTTCAGGACTTGCCATGAAGAGTATCCCTCTTCTCCACAGGATACTGAAATTCACTGAGGCTATTTGCCTTAACTAAGCTCAGCTACATCAGCATTTATATTCCTTGTATACCTAAATCAGAAATGCTATTAAATACTAAGCTTATCACCTAGTTCAGATGTGGAAGTGCTCTGTAAAGGAGTTTTGTCTGGAAAGGAGAGCATGGGTGGAACTGACTGAGCTTTACACAACCAGCTTGCCCAGCAGCAGGGACCCAGGCAGCCCTGAGCGCTCTGCCAGCACTGCTCTGCCGGGGAAACAATTGCAGTCCAGATGCTCAGCAGCTGGAGCCATCCAGCAGCACAATCCATGGCAGAGCACATGAAATGAGTTATACTGAATTTTAGGATTCACAGAAAAACAAATGTAGCAGCTTGGAAGAATGAGGACCCTGAGCACTGCAGGCCAGAAATTGTAACAAAAAGGTACTGACAGCTTCATTATAAACCCCTGAGTGCCTAGAGACCCAGTGAAGTAGCAACTGAAAAAGCAGATAACTTATACCAAGCTGCAGAAGGATTTCTGTTGTGGTACACAAACTGCTTCCTGCATCTATACACTACTCATTGCCCAAATCCAGGCTGCAATGAGTCCTAGACCTTAATTAATGAGTTCTTCTATGAATACATCCATGCAAAGCTTATTCCAGTGTTTCTTCTTTATCAAGTGTAGCAGCCCTGGAATGGTTTGTCTCTGAAGGCTTTGGAATTGTACTCTATAAAGAGTTTTAAGAATAGCTTACATAAACAGATTTCCAGCATCTTGCAGCTAGAGCATGATGCCACTGTGTAGAAGAACCAAGGGCTAGGACTTTTAAGATACACACTTTCATTGTCTCTTAGTAGAACACATGTTATGAATTAAATTACCATAAATGCCACAAGATAATTAATTTATGTTGAAAATTTGTTTCTGGCTATTCCTCAGTGCTGCCACTCCCTACCCACCCCCCCCACCCCCATTCAAATTTTAGAGAAACTGTCCTTAAATTTACCCCTAAATACATGAAAATTGCTAGGAGTTCACTTCACAAAATTTATTCCAATGCTGACAATGGTATTGCAGCAAAGCCACTCAGTTCTTATCCAATAATAATTTTAGATTTGACTATTGCTTTTAGACCTACTGCTAAACATTTGAAGTCTCATCAATAATTAGATTATTAAGTCAATAATATCAGCTTTAGGTAATGTGGGGTGGCTGCAGTAAGAATACAAAATCAAAACAAGTGTACCTGTAATTAGGAAATAAAAAGAAGAGAAATTATTAATGTGTATTATAAAGAACAGGACTTGCTGGCTATTAGTACATCAAAAAGCAAAGCAAAATTGTTCAGGTGGGAGTTGAGGGAAAGAGGAGTTATTTCCATGGCTCATGTATATAAAAAGTATCCAGAAGACAATGTTATCAAATTTTGGAAGAATTAGTATGCACAACAACTGCTTTGTCTAAGGATGTAATTTTTTTTTTTCCTTCCCCAAAGAGAGTTCCAAGTATATTTCTTATAGGTCAGTGCAATGGAAGGGCTTTCTGACCTCACTGACAGCAGTCATATTATACAGCATTTTGAAGAGTAAACTTGTTGAAATCACTATGGTGCTTTGATTTCTTTAGGCATCAGTTATTATCCTGAATATAACGTCAGGTTTTGTTTACACCCCATTAAGTAAAGAACTGAAGAAAGCTGTAGAGTCTGATTGCTTAATGTGATACTAATGTAGAAGATAAACAGAAATTAAATGTTTTATGGGGCCATATACAAGAACATACATCAGAATAATTTTGGAAGAGACTTTTGACTTTTTAATACAAAAACGTGCCAAGGTAATTAGGGAAAATGTGACAAATGCTTACAGCTGAGGAAAATCCAAATCTCTCCCCATTGATATTAGTCTCTGAATAAGTGATTTATCTTTTACAACATGATTTTGACAGAGCAGTCTAACCTTTTCAGCAAAGACAGGGTTTCCAGACAGGTAGCTCAAATGTACAAACTCCAGATGCAAAGTCCCAAATTCTGCCAAAATGCTGCTTCCACCAGAGGCCCATGGCCAATTTCGACCGATTCCACTAAGATGGGGGGAAGAGAAAGACAGAAAATAATCATGAGCATCTATAAGGCAATGCTAATAAAATGTAATAGGCAGGACCTACACCGTTATCATGAGAAGATAATTAATCTAAAATGTGCTTAACACGTGTGTAAGGAGCAATGCTTCAGCAGCCTTCCATGATTTCCCCACAGGACCTTGAATTACTTCAGTCCAGCTCTGCTTAGGCTGTACAGTTGCTTCTTGCAACATCCCAGTCTTTTAGCTCACGAATGCCTCTATCACACTTATCACTGTAACAGTGTTTCATTGCAGGATA
Organism: Vidua macroura; assembly: GCF_024509145.1. NCBI lineage: Eukaryota > Metazoa > Chordata > Aves > Passeriformes > Viduidae > Vidua > Vidua macroura. The sequence goes on along the minus strand of NC_071573.1, from coordinate 65,577,591 downwards.
GTATGTTTAAAGACATGACAAAAAAGCCACTGATTATAAGAAAGCATTCTCATACTTCACCTCTTTTCCCCTGTACTTAACACTCTCCAATTCTAACTCTAATTTCTACAGTACTATGGTTTATTAACTTAAATTAATGCATATATACAGACTAAGCTTTAAGTTAAAAGTATTACATGCAGCATATACTTCTTAATGCATGACACTTTGATAGGGTAAGATAAGTATGTATTTTCTGTCTGGGCACTTGTACCAGGATGAGTAACTTCAGTTTTAATTACAACCTAAAGATACTTTGCAGCAAAATTAATCCTAGGATTTGTATTGAGAATAGAGAAAAGCACATTTATTACTAAATCCCACTAGAAACCAACGCTGCTTGAGACTCAGGACAGCAAGTCTGCTAAAGTTTTATTACATAAAGGTGGAGTTTTTTTCGCCCTTGAAATTTCCAACAGCAATATTCAGAAAAAAAACCCCTGAAATTAAAGAAAACCTAGCTTCTGGAACACCTAGGTAAAGAATGACATATTAGATTGGCTTATTATTAGGATGAATGTTATGTAAAATACACTTATTAGGTACTGGAATGTCTTCCACATTTCCAAGTTGTAAAGAGCATTAAACACAAACACATCTGTATATAAATAAAATTTTAGTTTTACTTTTACACATAAGCAGCCACTACAGTTATTAATTAGCAGTTGCACAACCATGAAAATACTTCCTGTGTTCTTCCTGTGTTAAATTGTGACTCAAAAAAACCCAAACCAGCAAAAACCCCAATAAATCATGATGGAAGTTCTCAGATACATTAAAATCTCTTCTTCAAAAGATCATCTATAACTGAAGTTTAACCAATCCATGGAAATTAAGACTCCATTAATTCAATCTCCCTGCTAGCTATATCAAATGATATTTTGAGGCTTCTGCCAGACACACAAAATAAAACCAAGCCATCAAACTTCAGAAGCAAAGAAAAGGCACAGAGAGCACAAAGGAAAGAGATCTGATGAGGCTCCCCTGGTTGACCATAAGGATGCAAGAGGCTGGGACACATGTAAGTCCTCTGATGTAAATAATTGCCCAAAAAGTGTTTCTAATCTTCACAGCTGCAAACCAAAATCAATGACACAATGAAATCAGGGTACTGCAAAGATGCACACACAATCCCAATTTGATATGGTATTTGTGTGACCGAAACAGAAACCAAGTTTATGGTATCTTAGTATCTCATTTTAAGAACTATCTTACAAAGATTAGTGCACTTTTTACAGAGTGAAGAGAAACCCACACCTGCTTTACAAGCCGTCTGCACTTCAATCTACTGTGGCTTGGATTTTTTTTGAATGGAAATGTAAAAGCATCAGATCTTACAGGAAACAGGATTACAGTGAGTACAAGCAGATAACATGTCTGGAAACCTGTTCTCTACAGTCTGAAGAACTTACAGACTGCTTATTCACCCAAGAACAGACCCCATCTCTGGTACACACCATCTCAAGTTCTAACTGCTGACTTCTAGATGAAATATTTTATCCTGTTTCCAAATCACCCAGATTAAAAGAGCTGACATAAAGCACACAGGAAGAAAAAAAAAAAAAAAAACCCTCTGAATTTTGAAAAGTTACTATGTTGTGGTACAAATGGAAAAAGTACACGTGCTTTTTTCTATAAAGTTTCTCAATCAATCTCAAAGTGAAAACATCGAGCTGTTCCTGCAGCAAGGCATCAACCAAAATTGACAGAAAACGTAATAGAGTTCCTACTTGCACTCCACCCCAGTGTCTGCTGGTATCAATACAACCTGCCAGAACACTTTGATGTAGTGTGTTTTGTTAACAAGGAAAATTTCCAAACACAGCTGTCAAAAGGTTTTCTGCATGCAGCAGTACACTTTGCCATGAGTGGAAGATTCTTCTTGTTTAAGATGGTTTGAAAATTACAAACTTGCATTCTTTGATCTTGATGCAAAAAATAAGTAGAAAGAAACATCAGTGTTATATCTTATGTACTATTTAACGCAGCTTTCATTTTTTTCAGTTGGCATCAATGTAGTTCTGGTAAATCTGCAAAATAACAAAGCTATGTGTTGGTTTAGCTTCAGATGCAAGATCTGTCACTGAAAAGCTCATTTCAATAAGTGGTAGTACCCATAATTTGCACTGTTTTTTATACAACCTTCAACTATGGATGTCTGGTATTTTCTCATACCATAGAATGGCCTGGGTTGAAAGGGACAGTAAAAATCATCTGGTTCCAACCCCTCTGCCATGGGCCGGGACAGCTTTCACAGGTTGCTCAAAGCCCTGTCCCACCTGGCCTTGAACACTTCATGCCACAGCTTCTCTGGGCAGCTGACTCCAGTGTCTCCCCACCTTCACATAGAAAAAATTTCTTCCTGGTATCTCATCTAAACCTAATCTCTTTTAGTTTAAAGCCATTCCCACTTGTCCTACCACTACCCGCCCTTGTCAAAGTCTCTCTCAGCTCTCTTGCAGACCCCTTTAGCAGGGAAGGCTGCTGTGAGGTCTCTCCAAACACTTCTGCAGGTTGAACAGCCCAATTCTCTCAGCATGTCTTCATAGGAGGGGTGCTCCAGCCAACTGATCATCTTCATAGGATATATTTCATCTTTGGGAGCAACGGAACAGTAAGTTTTCTATATTCCCTCACCCTAACTGAACAGCCATGGTACTGCTTCTGATTCCATTTAAATTCATCCTTATTTATTAGTTGCATTCTTTTGTCTTGCTTTCTTTTGTAAGTTACTTTGCCACTGAATTTTTCAATTTTTCTTATGTTGATACACACTACAACCTGCACTAAGTGTCAGTCATGTACTGACATCACAGTTACAAATAAAACGCTCCAGGAAGGAAAGAGGGAAGGAGACACACTGCTCAAACTACTTTGAAGATCCAGACGAGTACTAAAATATCTTCAGTTTATAGGTTACTATTTTAACCTATCTAAAATCACTGTGTCAAAAATAGTATATTTTACACTGCATAAAACACACAAAAAATTCTGTAACATATTCAGAGAACTTTAGGACTTATTATAACTTTTATTATGTAAGTAAGACAAATTTGAAGTGAGGATCTGGATAAGAGAAGAATAATATTTTGGTTTATAATATTTCTCACTGATTTTATAAATTTTGTTTCTGAACACTGAGTGCCACAGAATCTGAAAACCAGTGTTTGTAATTCTACTGTCATTCATTCTTGGGAAACATGAGCCTGACTGACCTGGGCTGCTGGTAACTCAATTCAGTATTTTTCCAGCAGACCATTGTTGGTTCATCTGTACATAAGAACAGAAAGTATGAGATCACTAAGTCTTCTAAAATGTACAGAGTGTACCAAGAGAGGGAACCACAGAGGAAATATAAACATTCAAAGGTTGCTTTTTTAAAAATCACTGAAATTCAGAAGCACAACCATATTTTAAAGAGTTTAAAAAAATTATACTATATCCCCAATATATATAAAGCAGCAGCTAATTTTCAACTGAAAGGAAAAGCAAATCCTCAGGGAAACTGCACAAATACTTCAAAGGGTCAAAACACTTATCAAAATTCTTGTCATCAGCGAGCAGAACTGTTTTCTCTGCAGACAACTTGTTTATTATACCCTGACCTTTCCTGGAGGATGCCAGGACAACTCTGCAAGCTGGAGGCAGAGCAAGAAGTCAGAATTTCAATATTTAATGCAAAATGCACCAGCACAACAGGATAGTCAGTATCCTCCTGCAGATTTAGCAAGGAAAAAGGTGAAAGGCAAGAATAAGAGACACAGCAGCAACAATGTTGAGAAAGGTTTTAGAATTAAATATGAAAATAGGTCCCAATAGCCACTTTGGACTTTATTAAGGCTGATTTTTTTCTCTAAGAAACTACCCTGCAATTGTGGGTGAAAATGCAAAACGCTATGACAGAGAAATCACTGAGAGGGGTCCAGTGATTCACCAGAGCTGGAGCAGGCAGGCTGTGCCTGGTACTTCCAACAGTGCTCAGGGGCCAAGGAGGATCTGCCTGGAAAATACAGATTGTGACTGGAACTGCTTAGGCTTAATCCTGTTTTAAGAGGATTTCTGCAGGAGCAGAGTGGTGCCCAGCCCAGTCCTTAGAACCTGGCTTACATCCCTCCACACCACCAGCTGTCGCTCAGACACCCAGGAGAGAGAGACACCTTTCCAAATGGAGACACAGGCAGAGGGTGTTGCAATGGACACACAAACTTTCCTGCAGCTTTCCCCTCCCAGCACCCCAGGATGCACTTCATGTTTCTCCTTGAGTCTCAACCCCCAAGCAAACATGCCTTGAAACCAGAAATAATGTACAATTATCAGGGTTTTTTTGTCAAAGAATGTCGGAATCACCCCCAGATTGGGGTGACTCTGGGTGGTGGTAAAGTCTCTCTTCTAACCCGTGCCTTCAAAGAAAGACTCAGTAGTCTTCAGTTGTCTGGTCTCAAGGCAGTTTATTGCATGTTATCTCAAGGCACACACACTCCCTGGCATTCTCTCTGACTCCTCCTTCTGCATCTCTCTCCGCCTCTCTCTCCCAAGGGACTGGTGCCATCTTTTATATCACACATTACGTATTAAATGTTTATAGTTTTTCCTTAATGCCTATCACCTATATTGAACAGTGACTTTCTACTCTAAACCAATCTGTGAATGCCAACATCATTAAGAACACGAAGGATAGGAAGGAGAAAGGAGGACAGGGCACGCCCAAATCCCTCCATCTTAGAACTTCTGACCCCCATGTACAAAACTCAGACCCCTCTGTACAAGGCCTAAAACCCCCCTGTACAGCACTCAAAAATCCTTCCTTTCACTTTGTGACTACTTCTATTATAATATCTTTTGTGATTTCTTGTTCTTCCTGCAAAGTTGGTAAATTGTTCCATGGATCAAATTCAAAACCACAGGGGTTTCTGGCTGCCTCAGAGGCTTCTGACCTGGACCTGGAACATCCAAGAGTGTCTGAGGGACACCTTGGGTTTCAACAAAAGAAAACCACAAATCATCCCCCATTTTTTTCCCCAAAGGAAGCCTGTGGTCCCCAGACAATTTAAAAACCATAATATGATTGCTTTTCCATGTTTTAGTCTTAAAATTATGACCACATGCCATTTGGCTGCACAGCTGAAACCCCACACAGTAATTCAACAGCCACGCTGGGTGCCAGCTTCAGGTCTGGCCACGAGAGAAGGTGGGGAAATGTGAGAGCTCTGCAACTCCAGCAAGGGTATTCTTAGAAATTCATCTCTTTGGGGCTCCCCAAAGTACAGGGATAACCAGTACAGGGAGATAACAGAATTAAATCACTTCACAGAGGAGATTAAACTGAAGATGGAGTCTTTCCTGTTACAGAGTAAACCCATGGAGACCAGTCTCCTACATTTACCCCTTGCCAGGTGCCCAAATCTCAAAATTTCAATTAGTTTCAAAGGTACCAGATGGGTTTTTTAACTCTCTACAGGCTAATACACATAACAAAAGGGAGGGCTGGAGATAAACACTCTGTAATGTTATATTTTAAAATCTTTAATTACAGAAAAGGTTTTTTCCTAGCTCACAATTTATCTTTAATGATTTTTTTTAGGAACTACATGATTTTTAAGGTCTGTTCCAAGCCAAACCATTCTACAATTTAGTATTTCAATCCAGTTAGAACAATCTCCAAGGGCACAGTCCATTTTGGCAGAATTGCTCATTATTATGTCTTCTTTTTGTAAAATGTCAGTATAAATACACAGTGTCCAGTTACAGTATTCCTAATGAAGTGTTTATATATTGCAAAACCCTTTAGTCTATACACTGCCAAAGCCTTTGGTGTATTTCTTGTTTGTCACTACCAGTCTTTCATAATATTTTAATTTAATTAAATCAACTAAGTCTCCTTAGAACAAATGAAGAGGGGTCAGAAAACCATCAGGTTTTTCATTTACATACTCGGTATCTATTTTTGATGTTAAACAAAATATATTTAAAAGATGAAGTTGCTATAGAGCCATAGATGGCAAAAAATACATCAAAATGCTAAATAAAACTTAATTGCTTTTAGAAATTGCTAGGCAAATGATTGAACTCAAACCCCAACAATTAATATGTTCTAAATATACACACACACTCAACATAAAAATAAGCAAATACTGGGCAAAAAATGTTTTATGGATATTACAGTGGCATCCTTGGGGAGAGTACTCTAGGATAACCCTTCTTGAGCAGGGAGATTGGACCACTGTGGTCCTTTCCAACCATACCCATACTGTGATCCCTTAGGAAAGGGAGACAAGTGGCAGCCAAAAGGATGATTCTCAGAGGCCATTTTCATAGAGAATCTAATGTTTTATGCATTATTTAGGATTGCCACATCTGACAATACTTTCATAAGAAGAATTTTTTTGCTTGCTCTGAATGGAACCATTTGTCAATGTGTCACAAAAAAAAAAAAAAAAAAAAAAAAAAAAGTAGAGTGGCTTCTCTTCCCAGAAACCAATGCTGGTGATTAGACACATATTTCTTCCTAACAACTTGCTGAGAGGCTAAATCCAATACCACAGACCACACTGGGGGAGTTAAAGGATGAGTTAAAACTCCTTAGAAGAGGTCCCCTTCAAACTCCTGAGCTACATCTTTCTCCTTTTAGTACTGCAGCTAACTAAGAATGCTAATAAATTATGCTGTATGATTTGAGTTTTAATTAGAGATTAATATTTTAAAGCAAAATTAAAACCAAACCCAACTATGAAGCACACAGGCAATGCTTGCTTAAAGTTTCAATGGCTCTATTTGATAAATTAAATGCTAAAAATATGTTTTTTTTAAATTTACTTCTTTCTCCCCCATCCCCAGAAATACAATATATAGGATCTTGGTTTAAGGGCCTGTCTTCACAAGCACTGAAACCGATGATTTATTTGTTAATGCTTCAAAGGTGTTTAATGTGTTTTTGTTTTCCCCCAACTGGCAAATCATCCTTACCCTTGTTTGAGAATAGAAAGAAAAGTACAGAAATCCCATGTTTGCACACACCACTGGCATTCACTCAACTTTTCCGCCCAAATCTTGTGGTGGGAGCTGCCAAGGCAGGGTCAAACTGGGGAACCTGTGACAGGACTAGCACAGTAACTGTGTATTTCTAACCCCAGCATCTAGTATGAATATCTTCCTATCCAACTTCCAGTAAATGACAGTTAACGTTTTGCAGGTTTAAGTGGTCCCAGAATCACCCAAGGCATCCAGACTCCTGCTGGAGCTCTGACTTTTCCACAGTATCCCCTCTCCGAGACAGGAAAATGATTATAATCTGGTCAAGCACCTCTCATTCACTGTCTCGACAGCTGGAGACAGCTGAAAAAGAAACTGAAAATCAGCCAGCTAGCCTGCAGGGTAGTTTTTGATGTCTGTTTTATTTCTCTTTGTAAGGAGCATAGCTAGGCAAATTCTAACAGCTGGTTAGTTTTTCAGCTGTGACAATAAATGTATTAACTGCTACCCTTGCCCCACTGCCCAGCTGGCAGCTTCCTGCTCAGCCCAGCTGCCCTCTCTGAAACTGATATCAGGTCTTACCTGGAGAGATGATCTTTAGGGATGCTGACTTAGCAGGAGGAGGCAGACAGTGAATTAGTACCATCAACAACCCCAGGAGGAAGACTAACTCAAGTGGTTACTCAATTTTATGGGATGACAGGGAATAAAAAAGATTTCCACATATGTCTACAATGTCAGACAAAACACGAATGTGTTTTACTGCAACAAGTGAGATAATGAAGAGGTACAGCCTCAGAGCTATTAGTTTGAGAACATCAATTTTGTCTATTGGCCTATTCATATGCAGTGTCAGCATTAATATATGCTGATTTCCTGGCCACTTCAGTGATGCCAGTGCAGGAGATGCATCCATTTGTATTGGAGACACATGCATGTCATCATCTGTCTGGAATGAGAGCAGGAAAATCTCAGTTAGCTGTGGCTAACTGTTCATCATTTGGGAAACTACCAGCACAGCCCACAAAAGATGCTAATATGAAACAGATTTTAAAACAAGATCCCCGCTTTTCTCCATGAAGTTCATCAGGTCCTTCAAAGGCAATGTTTATAGCTACATTTTCCAAGAAGAAAAGTTACTCTCGTCCCATTTTTGCCTTTTATCTTTATAAGGAAACACACCCAGAGACTTCTAAAGCTGACAGTGGTCACTGTCTCTTTACTGTACTTTCAGGCAAAAGAGTAAAATGTTCCAATGTTATCCAGTGGACTGATCTTCACCAAGGTGACCACCCAACAGGCAATTTCTCTTGAAATTGGACAGAACAGAAACAGAGACTGAAGAGCACTACTGATGTAAAAGCAGAAGGTGAACAGGAGGTACATGAAGTACAAAGTTTCCAGTACCTGCCTGCGCTATGGCCTCTGCCAGGACAATTCCCCACCTCCCTGAAGGGTCAGTCAGCAGTGGTGAACACAGTGATGGCAAGAGAGCTCTGTCTGCTCCATGTTCAAGTCATTCTACATGAAAGTCCACTAAATATTCTCTGTGGTGAAAGGTATCTGCTCATTATTAGGTCAGAGTAGTGACGGCTCCTGGGGAACACTTACATGAGACGACACTACAGTGAACGGAAACAGCAGACATAGAACAGGAGGAGCCAAGACCCAGGTGGAGACCAAAATGCCAGAGAGAACCAAAGCAAAGAGGACACAATCTCATCTGCCTCTGGAGAGCAGCAAAGGCCAGTGAAACTGCCTTTGGGAAGACCATGCTTTACTGAATGCATTGAAGCCTGACAGCTGCTGAGATTAAAAATAAATCAGCTCCTCCATGGGCTCCAAAAACAACCAGATAGCATCGTATACTTCTTTTGTGGTCTGATACATGGTTTTTGGACATCTAGATCTAGTGATATTATGTCTATTGACACTTAAAATAATCAGATTATCTTATTTTTACAAAACAGTCCATCCAGACTGTTGGGCTGCTTTGTTTACATCAAATTCCTCTAACATTGCTCTGTGGAAAAGGATTGCATTTCTTTAGGATTTTACAGGCAGGATTCGTACAACCCTTTCCTTATGGCTGTCTGCCCCATGACACTTCTCACTTTACTGGTGCTCTTAGGGGGTATCAAAGCTTGTGGAACTGGCACTCTGTGGCAAACCAACAGAGCACTAAGCTCACATTTACATGCGCACGTGGAGAAAGGGAGAGACAATTAGTCAGGCATTACATGATCTGAAATATCAATATGACACAAGTAAAGTGTTTAAATGTAATTTTCAGTGTCACCATCTAAAACTGTACTAAAACTGCACTTGTTACCATAATAGTTTCTCATAAAAGTTATCTGAGCACAGCACAAACCTACATGTCTCCCACAACACACTAATGAATAAACTAAAAAATTTGTGCTTCCTATTACTTTATATACTAAGGTTTAATTAATCAATTCCAAAGGCTAAAAAAGCAAGAGGGAATAGAACACAACAGAGCAATGCCAGAGATAATAAGTATTAGCATGGACTACTTTTAATCAGGTCCCCAAAGAGAACTGAAAATAACAGGAAATGAAAGTAATGAATGGAATTTCACAGTTCTGCCATCCATGTGATAAGTTAAGACAGAATAAAAGAAGGTGGTATTAGAATGAAATTCCCTGCTGTAGCAAGTGTTGTAACTCAGTGCTACTGACAGTCAAAAGCCTTACAAAACCAAACCCAAAGAAAAAACATCCTAAGCAAAGCAAGAAAAAATGAACTCCTGCTTCTGAGAGGAAGATTCACTGGGCAGGAAAATAATTAAGAATTTTGGAAGAATCTATGAGAAACACCATTTATCTCTGTTCTTGTCCTCTCTACCATGCCTTTTAATACTAGAAGACAAACTAACTATGTAAGTTTAAAGCTTATTTTAGAACTTCACATTTCACATTAAGATTGCTTGCTGCTTTAAAACCACTGTAGCCATGGCATTTGGCACTTTTGATATACTTTAGTCAGTACATCCCTCTGTAAGGCTCTGCTTCCAGTTCTACATTACTTTTCCAACATTCAACTTTTAGATTATCCTTTTTTTTTTCTCCTGAGGATTTTCTATAAATCCCTGCTCCACCCTGATTAGTTAATTAACTTCTGACTTCAGTTAGTTTCTATCCCACATCCAATTTCCTTTACTAATAACTGATGTTCAAGTTCCACTAAATTGTTCTTTTGCTCTATCAGTTGCATTTTCCAAGAAATGTTATTAACTTCCTCTGTCTGTAAACTTGCTATGAGGAGGTGACTAGGTAACATAGAAATAGGAATAGGATGGAGAATTGGTGAACTTCCCTATTTCTTGTTCTTCTGCTTGATGCTTTTTTTTTTTTTTTTTTTTTTTTGGCTGCTCTGTTCTTTTCTGGTACCACAACTCTCTTCTTGCTCTTCCAGTCAATTCCAAATATTCCAGATATTCAATTCAGATTCCTAGATATTCTTTCTTTCACTGCCAGTCACTGGAGATCAAACTGTCTCCACACATCCTCAAGTGAAGGCAGCGAGATGAGTTTGTCTGGTGGAAATCCTGCAACAGCAGTCTCCTCCAATTCAGACTAAGATTCATAACCCAGTCAAGGGTATTATTGTACTGAAACATTGTGAAAACAATGGTTTCTCTATCAGAAGGGCTGTATCAGTTTTTCAAAAAAGCCACTACTGATCTCTGGACAGGACAAAATCCCAGTATTTCATCTTTTCAGTTTGGTGAGGACTTAAAAGAACAGGTAAAGATTCAAAGCATCAAAGTTGGTAAGTGACAGCTACATGTAATTTCTCTGCCACTAATTTCCACTTTCCCACTTCCTAGCACTAATTTTTCAACACCCTAAATAATCCTAATCTCAGTCTCAGTCATTTAAAATATATCTGTATCACTCTTGTCTGTACAGTTCATATTCATTCCTTAACATCAGACAGTAAATCTAAAAAGTGGATTTAATCTTTTTCTCCTCTGAACTCAATTAGCTCGTATTACCTTCTCGTGTCACAAAAATATTTTATGTGGGTTCACAGTCATTCAGGTTAAAGTCTTTCAAAGCATCTAGTCACATTTATTGTGCTTGATGCTGCATGTGGTGCCATTAAATGCTTGAAACATAGAATCAAAATCATTACACTAACGGCATGGCACCATTATTAAAAATAACAGGCTGACAAGTTGCAAAGGTCTGTTTCAAGCCCTTTTGTAGCTCCCAGTCATTGCAAGGAGCCTACGTCAAAGGCTTGCTGACTGACAGTCAATTATTTCTCCTTCTAATACAGCTGCTGGATCAACAGTGGTTTCACATACTGGACAGCTTGTCACAGGACCTGCAGCTGTGATATTCATCAGATATTAACATTAACTTAACAAATGCTGTAAATTACACTTGCATATGGATTTGTGGGTATGTGTATCAATCTAAACATGTACAATATAGAGACACCACTGTTGTTGGGGGAAACCTCTCTTCAGTATCTGCTGTCACAGAAGCTGTGACAGCTGTGTGAAACTCTACTGAAATGGCCTTCTGGTTCACTGAAAGGGACAGCTTTCCTAGATTAAAAAAACTTAAAGTAGTCTTTTTCAGACTACTGTTGTGAAAGACATAATCTGTTTTGACAAATGCTTTAAGAAAAATATAAATGTCCTCTTCTTCCAGTCTGCTTCAATCATCTTGTTTCTCCTTACCCACACATTGCTGTGTCATAAAAATCCATTTGTTCTGGGATCAGATAAACATTTATTTTACTCACTGTCAGTCACTAAGGCCTTGATCCTTACTCACAGCCAATAGAAAGACTTGTGGTTGCTTCAACAGGGACTGATTGAGCATTAAAATCCTGTAACTGTCATTAAAACTGTTGCAGAGACAATAAGTGAATACGAATGCAGGGAATCCCTCCAGCCTGCAAACTGAAACACCTGCACCACTGTATAAATCCTTTCTATTAACACCATTCAGATTCAGGGACTGAAAGCTGGTTCTCTTTCTAAAAATCAATGATACAAAAAAAAGTTTCTTTTCCCAGCAAATGACACATTTTCTTATGCACAGTTTCGTCCTTCAATGCTTACTAACCACATAAAAATAAAATTGAAGTCAATATTTTAAAGAAGTACTTACATGCAATTTACATCCCCCCCATCTTTATACATTTATAGAAGATACATTTATTCGGTATAATCCTGGCAATTTAACAATAAAGGGCCATCCCTATTTTTCTCAAAATGATATTAGTTTCAGGCACTAGGCTAGAGGAAGTTATGCATTGTATTTATCAGATTCTGAGTCTGAATGTTATGCTTTTGCTCTGTGTTTAATAAACACTATATTTTATTTTATTTTATTTGCTCACTTTTTATAAGTGAATCAAGCTCATTGCTGTTTGCATTATCACAGAAAACCAATGGCTAAAAGATGATTGAATTCATTAATTAAGGTAAGGTCAAGAAAATTTTTTACTGCATAGCAGGCAAATGAAAAAAAAAACCAAACCACAAAGAAACAAAAAAATGACACATAATGTAATACAGGTCTGATTTTTACCTGAGGAAATAACACTATTCCATGTTTTCTGTGATAAGAATTTCTATTACCACTTATTCAACTGTGTTCTACCAAACTCTGAACTTCATCAGTAATCTCTTTATTATTACTTCAAGCAACAAGTACTTTTACACAGCTGTTGTTCATCTTACAGGTGAGCTATTTACAAGAAACCAATGATGCTGACAAGGCACAGCACAATACAGCTTAATTCCCACACATGCACTAAAAATTCTGATCCAGGACAATTTGAATACATAATAAAGAAAAGTTGAAGACTAAAAAAAAAAAGACAAACGTTACTTCAAAAATTCAGGAAAGCCAGATTAGTCAAGATTCGTATTTTTAAAGAAAAAATAATTTTGTTCCATAATCTTTTTGCAGTATTAAATTACAACAATTCCTCACTACAGTAAATATCTTGAAGAAGGAAAGAAGTTTTCTACCCAATTACTTAACAATCCAATAGAGCTGAAAAAGGCTTAAAGACATTTGTTACTTTGGTAGAACAGAAAATGTGAAGTACCAAACATTTCTTCTAAAGTACTTAAAATACATAATCACAATCAATGCACTAATACTCATGGCCACACTTAAGATATTCCTTGGAGGATTTTGTAAACCAGATTATCAGATAATAAAGGACCTGACACTGAGTAGTCAAATAAGCTTTTCTTAACAGTAATGGGATTTTAATGAATACAATGAAAATAATATAATAAAGGACGAAGTGAAATAAGCATGAAGATATTACTATTTCAAGTAATAGAACAAAAAGGGTCAGAAAAAAACCCCACACTTCTGGAACCCTGCTGAAGACAATATGTATACTTTTTGTTCCTGTACCAGCACACAGAGTTTCACTAATCACCTTGAAAAAAGCTTCTGCATATTAACAACATGCAGAGGGAAAGTACATTGCTATTTTTCTTTTATAAATTATCAATGAGAACAATGATGGTACAGTTTTATAAAGCATTTAAGAAAATTTGGTTTCTGTCCCAATTCCAGCAAAACATTTGGTCAAAGGTTTTAAATGTTTTTTGTAATCCCTCACTGCTCTTGATGGCTTTAGTGAAAGAATCAGGATTTCAAGCTTTTTTTTTTTTTTTTATTCCTGCCCTTTTTTTTCCCTTTTTTCTTTTCTGTATTCCCAGCTGTAGACTGGAATAATATAGCATGGAGTATCTTGCAAGAATTGTCACATAAGAAGTACCGTATTTGTTTTTCCAGTGTAATGAAGATCATGTCTGGGACGCAGTATGTTCTGGATAGATATGGCATACTGGTTTGGTTTTTTTGACACTTCTGAAAGATAATGTCAGTGAAAAGTAAGTACTTGTGGTAATGTGCACAATTGCCTTTTCAGTACCAGAGAGACCTTGAACTCAAAAACCACCAAAATAAACTATCTTTAGGTCTATTATGAGTAATCTTGACACATTACATTACATATTTGGAAATATGAGAGCAACACACAGGCCCAAGTTAAAGTGATCAGGGTAAATAAAAAAATTGAGATGACTGCCCTTTCTCAGTCCTGCCTCTTTCAGGAAGGCAGATTTCCAAAGGGTATCTTCAAGGGCCAGCAATCTGAGGCCAAATTTTCTTTGATGTGTGGGTGAATGCAGGGATAGAATATAGAAGGCCAGGCTCCCTTCTCCTCCCTAAGAGGCAAGCATGAAGAACCACCTCTGCTGCAGCTGTGATCTCTGTGGAGAGCACCAGGTCTTTTTCTAATAATCTGAAGTACCTAAGACATGTTTAGTCAATTCATGACCAATTAACAACAAACCAATCTGTGTCACAAACGAAATTTACTCATAAGTAGGCTTTTGTGAACTTGTACTACTCATGAAAATCTCAAATGCCAGTAAGCCTTAACCATACAACAGGCTGAATATTCAAATGACATATTTAAGCCTTCAAAGACCAGCCCAAAAGCTATTATCCATTAAAACAATGCTGACAAAGTTAAGCAAAGCTCAATTAATTTACAAAGGGAATTCTGGGTAAAAAATAAAGAAAACAGTTCATTTATGGCCTCAGTAGAACACTGTGGCATGATTTGAAACAACACGGCTGAAAGACTGGAAGTTCTAATGCCTGTTAGAAAATGTTCATTTGAAAGGAATTAAATTCAAAATGATACATTTTTAAATCTTTGTTCCAGTAGATTCCATTACCTACAGAGGTTGCTGTATGACATGAAATGGCCAACCTGAAAGGTCAGCTGGAAAGACTGTCAGAGTTGCTGCACCACCAACCACAATTTGTGGGATGTATTTAAAACACATGAGCCTCTCCACAGCTCAGAATTGAATCAAGACATTTACATTAATGGGCCTTTGAATTTTCTTATACTACACAGAAATTGCACAACATGAGCACCATTACAAGATATATAGCATATGGATACTATTAAAGCTCAATTATAAGGAATACTTCCTCATTTATTTCTCTAAGCACTACTCCAAGGAATGTAGCAGCAGCTTCACAGATGTCAAGTGGAAGTAGCAGCCTTTCATTTAATTTGCTGAAAGATTGTTCCCTCCTATTAACTAATTTCCTCCTAAAGATGTGTCACTGTTATAACAATAAAAACGTCATTTTAACATGAAGTTTAAACCAGTGAAGGCAAATTGCTGGAACAAACTACTTAGCTGTCTTGCTAACCTCTTTTTATTTCCTTCTCAATAGGTCTCAAACTAGCCCATCATTGTACAAGTCTCATTTTGTCTTTACCCTCTGCTATATGGATTCCTACAGCAACATGCATGCATTTTACTACTGCTTGTTTAATATAAAACAACAGACTATTCTGGAAGCTTTTTAAAATTATATCCAGTCATACCACATCCTCTAAGCCAGATCTACTCAGTTAGGCTATGGTGTGCTACAGTGTCAAGGTCTGCTCATTAAAAAGAAGGAAACACAAGGACACTCAGTTTTTTATGTGAGATTAGAGCGAGAACACCACATATTTTGGATGTTGGCTAGGTGCATCCACCTAACTCAACACTTAAAAGAGAGTCCACATCTACCTATTGGATAAGAAGTCAGGCTGAATGTTTTCTGCAACATAAAGACAGGTTAGTGAGCTCCTACTCTTCCCTGTGCTTACAAAAGTCAGTCTGTAGTGAGCTAAAAGTCAGTCAAGGCAGAACACAATCACCAAAGTGTTGCTCATTGGGTTATTCATTTTTAAGGTTGACTTGCCAGGCATTAATTCTCTACTTGCTTTACTACTTACTTGCTACTATAATAATTCCAAAATTATATGGCAATATTAGGGGAAAAAACCCAGCAGAGTCAGCCTACATAGCATCAAATTTGCCCTGCACTCTTCAAAAATGACTTCAAGTCTTCATAAATGACTTGGACAGAGATCTGGAAGGGATACTAAGCAAATTTGCAGATGATACAAAACTGGGAGGAGCTATTGCCTCCCTTGAGGAGACAGAGGCCCAGCAGAAAGACCTTGACAAATTAGAGGGTTGGGCAATCACCAACCATATGCAGTTCCAGAAGGGAAAGTACTGGACTCTGTACGAGGGATGGGGCAACCCTGGATGTTTGGACAGACTGGAAAATGTTATCCTGGAAAGCAGTGCTGGAAATGGACCTGGGGGTTCTGGTCAATGGCAAGTGGAACATGAGTCAGCAGTGCCCTGGCAGCCAACCCTGTTGGCCTGTTGCCTGATGCAACCCGTGGGGTGTTTCAGGCACAGCATCACCAGCCAGGCAAGGGAGGGGATTGTCCCGCTCTGCTCTGAGCTGGGGCAGCCTCACCTCGAGTGCTGGGGGCAGTTTGGGTGCCACAACATAAAAAAGACATTGAGCCATTCAAGTGTGTCCAAAGGAGGGCAATGAGGATGGTGAAGGGCCTTGAGGGGAAGCCACATGAGGAGTGGCTGAGGTCACTTGGTCTGTTCAGCCTAGAGAAGAGGAGACTGAAGGGATATCTCACCACAGTCTTCAGCTTTATTGTGGGGGGAAGAGGAGGGGCAGACACGGATCTCTTCTCTGTGGTGACCAGTGACAGGACTCAAGGGAATAATGGCCTGACAGAAAAATTCAAGTTTTGCAGTTAAGATTCCATACCTTTTAATGTTGTGAGGAAAAACTTCAGATAGCTACAAAAAGCCTTGAGGCATTCATATACATGACTGAATTTGGAGGAGCTTTTGGACATAAGTACCCATGTCAGTTCTGCAACCACCAATTTTCTCAGCACATCTGAATGAGACACAGCACTGGATATAATTTAGGGTTTTATTTTATCCTACATATCTATGAACTAATTCTTTAATGTGGACTCTTTGTCAGTTGTAATATCTTGTAGTACATGAAAGCACAGAAAAAAGGTGAAAGATACAGTGTGATCAAACTGATTTACAGTGCTGGACTGCCTAATCCATCACAGAATGACTTCAAAGAATACATAAGACACTTAAAAATACTTCTTTCTCCAAAGAGCTGCATGTCATGTAACTACTTTTGTTTTGCCATGTGCAAACTGAGCTTTATTACTGCAAATGCTCATGAAAATTGTGTTACATTGGTAACTTCACAGAAAACAATTAGCAAATTTGAAAATAAAACAATTTAGAAACGTAGGATATTGACAAAATGGTTTGAAGCAGATTCAAGCCATTCAATTATTCACACAATTCAAATATGAATTATTTGCAATCATGTGTCTAAAGAGAAAGAAAGCCAAATTCACTATATTCTTTATTCATTTGATTTGTTCCAAAGTAATTTGCTCAATATAACTAATGCAATAAACTGCAGTGCTGCCCATTCGTTAATATTGAAGTGCAAGCTAGTTATTCAAACTTTTTTTTGATATGAAGAACAAAATGGAATACTTCAGGGCCCTAAAAATACTGATATGCCACTGGCTGTGAAACACAAATCAATAACCAGCATAAGATGGTCACCACCACCATGCTTTATTCACAGTCATTAAGGTCAACCACAAACCTCAGACAATTTGCAAGTTCCATACTTAATGTTTGATTTTTTGTGATTGTTTAGTTTGTATGTTTGTTTTGTTTTTTGTTTTGTGTATCTGAGAGTTATGCATAAAGCAAAACTGACATGAGATCTGCATGAATGTTATTCTCTTCCAATAACCCAACAAAATTTCTGAGTAGGTCCTTTCTAAAATTCCAAGGCTGTTATTTGATTACAGCCTCAGTAACTCACTTCCCCCCTCCCCCTTGTACATTTTATTGTCATTATAGAGCAGTCAAATATTTTAATTTCTGCTTAAAATATTTGATTTGGCTAGCTCTCTGCTCAGATTGAGCTGGATCAAATAAAAGATATAGATGGCTTTGCTTTATCTCAGTTATCCAAAACCAGGTTTGTGATCCCCACATGTCTTGAGAACAAGCAGGTCAACAGTGCCAAACAAATATCCACTTTTAGGCACTTTTGTATTTACTCACAAAACACAGCAAAGCAAGTGGGGAAGACTGGGAGAGACACTTAAGAAGTTCAACTCCTGAGCTGAACTAACCTACTAATGAAGACACCCACATTGATTTCTTGATCTTAGTTATCCATAAGCCCTTAGGCATAACCTGCCCACTATTCACCTGTCAGTAATATCCGATTTGGATTCTCTAGCTAATACTTTTAAAGGAAGCAATAACCTCGGGAGGAAAAGCACATGTCTGAGAAGTGAGAAACCCAAGCCCACTGAATTCCTGGAGAATGTCTCAAGTACTAGGAGAAAAGCTCTTCTGGCAAATGTTGTCCATTTTCTGTTGAAATTTTGTCACAAAAGAAGTGAAAGGACAAGATTCACTGGACTGAAAACTCCTGGCTTTTGGTCTCCCAGAGCACCTTCTCTAATGCATTCCTAATGAAAACTTAAGAACAAAATTCCTAAAACAAGAGAGCAAATTCCCTAGAAGTGTTATGTAAATAAATCAGGTGGTTTTAACTATCTGTTCACTGACAGTGTAAGGATACTGAATAGGTTTAGACCATCGTCAGCGTCTGAGCTACACAGATGCTTTGTGCTTCTTCCCAATCACTTGTTAAAAACAAGACTAAATATAAATCATACTGAGAAGATTACAATTCTTAATAGATTTTACTAGATCAGCTTTGATAGTTGCAAAACCATGCGGTCTGCTTAAGAGCATTTTCTCTTATCAGTTTTGCTGCTAGGATCCTGGTTGTAATTTCTGTTCAGTATCGTCTAATTTCCTAATAGACAAGAGGCTCTGAGCATGGGGTGACCCACAATAACCTTCACGCCTCATAAAGAAAGCAAGAAGGGCACAATTACTCTCCCCCTCAAGTCACCTTGTCATGCTAATTCAACACACCTAGGTAATTTCTATTTTCTCCTTGCATTTCTGAAAAACATACAGGATAGGTTATGAAAAATGCAGACTAGTATGACCATTACAATAATTGCATTGGTTACATTTATTAATTTGTCAAAATTAAGTTAATAAGAGTTTTAGTAACATCATTATATTACTTTATTAGTTTTGAAAGTTATTATCATAAGAACTCTATTTAATTGGAAGCATCTCAATTTACAGAATACATTAAATTCTCAGTAGCATTTTAAGACACTTCAACATATGTAGGTCAATGACCAGTAATCACTGTTTCATACAACTGCTTCAGAAGAGATTTCAGGACAACACTGGAAAAGAATGATAGATGGTTCTAAAAATTACAAGTGATCCTCAGTTCTGAAAGATAAAGCTGAACTTCAGCTTATGTTATTATGGTAAAAGGCCATATCCAACATCTATGCTGTTAAAATCATTCTGAAATGCTAAAGATTATAAAAATCTGAGCAAGGATTAGAGAACAGTTGTCTACCTTAAAACGGATGATGATAATTTGTGAGGACTGCCAAATTACTAAAATGCACTAACTGCACTCATGCCCAGCTGCACATTAATTACTAGATTAGAAAGTTATAATTAATTTTCTTAATATCACTACACTGCTTTTCTTCCTTGAGTTAATAAAAACAGATTGCAATCAATCTTTGTTAATTCATGCTGCAGAACATAACTGCCATAGCTATTTCCATACATGAAGAACACCACATGCACAGCTCTTGCACCAATACCCTGCCTAGAAGCTGAATCTTCTGACATTTTAATGAAGTGTTGTAATAAGGCCAATAAATTATAAATTATAATTTGGTGTAGTGTAGTTGGTATAAAAATCACAAAAGCTTAAAAATGAATTCTTAGAGAATCTTCTTAATGACAAAATTTAGAAGTGGATACCATGTACCAAGGTATTTTGAACAGGAAAACAGGGTTTACTCATAGGTGCATTGTTGAAAACCTTCACTGCTGAGACTTGTAAAATTCCTTTATTGACTGACTTTGTCATTAAAAATCATCAAAAGGGCTCCAGACTCTTGCATATATTGCAAGAAATTTTGAGAACTAGTAAAGGAAAACAACTTTATAGATATATAGGGTAAAGTTAATCAAACTTCTCATCAAGAGCATTCAATTATAAATACAGCAAAGATAATTAAAACAGCATTCAAAGAGCATATATTCCCCTATCTGTGTCCATATCTGCGTTAGTAACAAAAGGTGTTTTTATAAGATGTAAGGGATTATTCATCTAAAGTCAATGCACCATTTTTTCATTTTCCATTAAGCCCAAAATTTGGCTTATTTCTCCACCCTCATTACTGCTTAAAATGTATATTTTTTTCCCTCTCCTCACTTTCCTTCCTTTGTAAAAGATGAGTGTAGAAATATGAGAATTATGACATTGTGGCATCCAAAGTATGGTGGCCTATTCTATTTTTATCTAATAGAAGTCTTCACATGGTCAACTTAAGTGTGAAAGAAAGGGAAGAGCAAATGTCAGCAACAAATAAAGGTTGACAATATTTGTTATTTGGGTGTTTGTGATTTTTAATGTTCATGAAGTCTTCTGGGGAATGGTAAAGAGAAAGTAATTTTGTATTTGTGAAAGACGAGATAAGAAAAGGCATTTTAAGAGAGTATATAGCTTTCAGCAGCAAAGGCAGGCACAAGCTTTTTATTACATATTTTTTTCTCACAAGCTTCCCTAGAGAAGCTCAATTGCCAATTTGCCCTAATGTTATAAATACGTTTTTTATACATACATGTAAAAACATCTGTAAGTTTGTGTTGAGGTATACATACACACCTCCTCCACCCCCAGTGTATACCAAAATACACATAGGCTTGATTAGCACTCTTTCCAGAATATTCAGATATTTCAGTATATTTAAGATCTTAAGGAACAATGTACTAGATGATACACTTTGACAACTAGGATTTATTGATCAACTCTTCCATAAATGATTGTACCTTAAAGCAGGCACAATCCTGCTTTACACAATACGCAGGTGAAAATTAGGTCATACATGATACAAGCAATTAAAAGGGAAATGGTCTTTAACCAAGAGCAAAGATTAATGTGCCTACACTCAGGTGTCAGCATTCCCAGCACAGTCAGTATTAGAGAAGGAAAAGCCAGACCCTGGGCACTTGATTTCAGGGCAGGATAAATGCTCCTCAGGCTGCTTCACAGTGCCTTCTGCAGTGCCCCACTCCAGCAGGAGCTTGTTCCTGCAACATGCAAATGTATCTCATCTGGAACTGAGCCTCATCCTGCACATCTTCACAAACAACTCCAACTCTCAAATGTGACTGGCAGTTCAACACTAAGGGCTCCCTTGCAACTCCTAGGCAACCGGAAGGTATGGCATACAAATAACTCCTGATTATCTGCCAATATCGAGGCGATAACAGCACTTATCCAGCTAAAGCAGGAGCACAAGCAACACCCTTAGCCATCTGCTCATTTATAACATCCTGTTTTCAATAAATCCAATTTCAAAAACTTGCAGAGGAGCAAGAATGGTTTTCTCTCAGGAAGCAAACTGAGGATCTGATTCAACTTTCCCACCCACTGTCACTGTATTCCAGTGAGGGGCTGGTTACAACCAGACTGGCAGGAAATTGGATGTACATGCTTGGTACATGCCACCAATTGGCATATGAACTTCCTAGTCCTGATTTCTTCTAGGACAAGACACAAAACAGTTCAACCTGCTTATCCTCCCCCTTTCTGACACAGAAAACCTTTATATCTTCTATATAAATAACATACCAAAAAAAGCAACTCCCCATTTTTTTAAGCCATCAAGACAAAATCTCATGATAGTCAGGGAAGGTTTTGATACCCTGGGGAGTGTCTGCTTATGAGGGATAAGGCCCATGAAGTGGAGCCTCTGGTAGCCAGCTGGTTTCTGTGGGACTGTCTGGCAGCAGGCTGGTTTGGTTTTGTAAAAGAACATTACCTACTGTTAGCACCACAGAGATCTATAAAGTGTTTGTAATTGTACATTTTGTGCTGAGGAGTACCATAACTAATACTCACATAAGCTTTTACACAGATAAGTAATATGATAATTATGAACTTGCAAGTATCTATATTCATTTTACATTGCACTAATAAACTGTGGGGAAAGAGTGTTTAAACTTAGAATCTGGGACTAGAATCTTTCTTTTGGCTATAAAAAAAGCACTTAAACTGAGAAGGATATTTTGCAGTAATAATAATAAGTCCCAAATTCTTCCTGTGTTATTGCCAGAGGGCAGCCTCCCACACAAATTCTGCATTAAAATATTGAATTGAAGCTGCTAGTTGAATAATAAAGCCTATCATTATGGGCTATCACAAAAATAATATTTTTCTTGGTTCTTTTTCTTTCTTGACAAAGAGCTACATTCCTTGAACTGTCTCATGAAATTTTTGTGATATTATTATAAATGAGATTTTTTTACATTGCTTAATGGTAAATCAGATACCACCACAGGTCAAATATACTGAATATTGAATATAAAGCACTAGTCATGCAATGTGGACCAGCTACTCATTTCAGCTGAGGTAAAAACACAGCAAGGAATTCCACATGAGGCAAAGATGCGGCAAGGAATTTGTTTCCTGTCGTGTTCTAACATGTCCTAAAACATGGAAATTTCTGATTTTCTGTTATTTAACATGCATAACTATTTTTCCATGTTGTTTTACATTCAATCGACTCAAGAAATGTAAACTTGTTTATGAATCATGCAATGAACTGAAATGGCTGTGCTGAAAAAATGTACCCTTTGCTGAAATCATCCTTGTCACTAGTTACTTATGAATTAGGATGTAATTAATTCCCTCATCTCAAGATGTCAGTGCTTTCAATTAATTGTGCAAGGTCTTCTTTAGTCAATGGAAAGAGATAGGTATATCCAGACAGCAGATCATTCTGTAAAACATATGTTTAACACAAAACAAATAATATTTAGAGAGGCAAAGTTCAGCCAGGATTCTCTCTTTGCATCCAGTGCTAATACAAATCCACACTGAGATCCAAATGCCTGAAGGCAAAAGTCTGCTTTCCATTGGTCTGTTTTGCTGCAGGGGAAATCTCAGTGTTTAACTCAATATCCAAATCCTTTTTTGTTATTATTACCACTTTATTACATCAGTGGAGTCATCTGCCAAAACCACACATACAAAGCCTTTATAAAGTATGTCTGCTACTTTTAGCTTTTTTTTCTTAGGTAATTTTGATTTCTTCCTCTAAAATTATGCTAAAATTAGACAGAGGGGATATAATTAAAGATTTCATCTAAACATAGCTTCTGCATGATTCTACAATAACAAACTGTGCAGACAGTGTAAGCTTTTCATCTCTAAACTCTCTTTGAAAATAGGTTTATTTTTGCCAAATACAGTCAAATTTGAAGAATAACCTTTACTTAACTCTGCAAATCTCTGCAAATTCTGCAGGGTTTTTTATTTTTTTGATTTTATACTTGAGTTAGCAAACCAGAAAAATTAAATTATCCATCCTGGTTATATCTCTGCAAGAAAGTGCTTCTTACCTCACTTGGTAAAATCTTGTGTCATGAGTAAAAGCATGAACTGTTAATTCTGTTAAATAATATAGTATCATACAAAAATTTTGCAAAATAATGTAACAATCAATCACATTTCAGGCATTTCTGACTGTAAGTGGGAGAATCAAGCCGCCAAAAAGGTTTACTAAATTTACATGTTTGGATCCCTTGGTTATATTCTCAAACTTTCTCAATGCATTAAAACCCCCTTACAAACTGCATTGATTATGACATTTTGGAGATGTCACAGAACTCAAAAAGAAACATTCTGTTACATGCTGAATTCTTTCCTTAAGAATATTGGAGTTTTTCAAATGAAGTGCCACACACTCAAGACATTTTGAAGACCATGAGACTTCAAACATGTTTTGAAATTACTTTGAAACTTTGAAATATTTTCAAGCAAATCCCGTTGTTTAAAGACCAACATTTCATATCTCCAAGGTGGTTGGTTTATTGGTAAATTTCCACATTTCTACCTACGTGGAAAGTGCTGACACAGAAGCTTCTTTAAATGCCTGCAACCTAAACCACTGCCACCAGCAGCCTCACTTACTCACCAGAGTGAGTGCAGACAACATCACCTGTGTGTGCCATCCTTCCAAAAACCATAGCATTTTAGCATAAAACCCCTCTCCAAACAGCCAGATTCTGCTGGGCAAGCTGAGATGGTGGGGAGAACCATCCTATTTAGCACTGCTGTCACAGAACAGAAATCTTACCTGGTGGTAAAAAGTTGTTCTAAATAAAAAAAACTATGGGTGAATTTTTTTTGCTATTTTATTTTTTTTTCCAAGTGTTGTGAGATAAAGAACAGTGTTTGAAACTTTGCTATGGGTGTATCTCCTTGCTCTGAATACACAGTGGCTACAAGGGCTCAGAAGTGCCATGAAAGTCTTGTTTAAACTAAACACTTAGGGGCCTGGAAAGGCTGGTGGCATAATTTAACTGTGCTGTACAAAATATAGCAATTAAAAAAAATAGTAATTTTGAAAGTCAAAAGAGGACCTTGCTTTAAAATCATGCTGACAACATCCTAGTGACATAAATATTACAGCCCTGACGCTTCCATCCTCAGTTACCTATGAATAACTACTTTGTGCAAAACATTTAGCAAGGCCCCTGCTATTTCACTTCATAAAATATGTTATATTGAATACAACTCAGACCCACTATTTATGTACAATCAATATTAAACTGTAAAAGGCAAATAATCCTGAACTGACACCAGACACAATAAACATTCTACAATATGTCAAGTAAATCTTACCAATCCCTGTGGTTTGATTTCAATACAATTTAATCACATGTATTTCAAACTCCTCTTTTTTTTAACTTCTGTTAGGCATTCCCACCCAGACTCACTCCAACAACACCTCACAGCTTTTCCTTCTATACAACACTTCCCATAATACCTTAAGCCAGAAATTATTATATAACTTAGGTTTGTCATTGAGCCAGAGAAACAGACACAGTATCCCCCTTAGCCACAACAACGCTTATAAACAGGCTGGACATCCAAAAACCCTCAATTTCCAGGTTATTATGTTTCCAGTTATAAAAATATTATTTACTCTAGTTTAAACTTTTTCATTAAGGCAGCTATTTTTCGAAGTTTCAGATGCACTTAAAGGTTATATGCTACACTGATTCTTCATAACAAGGCAGGCACTTTAATGCCTAACAGTATTGCTACATCACAGCGCACAAGGCACCATAAATAACCTTAAAACTATGCAATTGGTCAAGGTATAGAGAGCAAACATTTAATGGAAAATATATTATTTCATATAGAAATTCTTCTGGATTGCTTACTGGCAAAGAGTAATGTGGTCTTATTGGAAATAGTGACTAAAATCCATATACAGGTCTGCTTTCAAAGGGGGGAAAAAGTGACTTAAAGACAAAATTTCCATCTTTTCAGATGGAAGAAAAAAGCACAGACTTTTATGTATATTCTGATGTTTATTCCTGATTGATTCAACAGCATAATAACAATCTTGGTTCTTTTCTGTATTTGACAGCTGGGCATCTTCCCCAAAAAAACAACCCCCATACAGCTCTCCCTTTAATAGTTACAGGGGTAATAATAAGTAGATGAGTTAAAAAGATGATCTGATCTTGCAAACTTGATGCAAGTCTGGGTATTTGTTAAAATTACTTAACTCACTAAGTGAGTTATCATTTCAGATTTTTTTGATTTCTATAAATCTGAGAGGTAAATTACAGAAATACACAAGCAATCTGATTGATTAGTCATAAACTCCTTAAAGTTTATAGAGAAAAAGAGAAATTACAGTTTTAGCATAGAGAAACCAGATTGTCACAGCTTACTAGGAAGAAGAAAAAAGGGATCTAGTGGTATTTTCAGAAACTGTTATAGTTGGCATTTTAAAAGTACTGAAGAAGAAATATCTAAACAAAGGATTTGTGTGAGAGTGGAAAATAAATAAGTAAGCGAATAAAGAAATAAAAGTGGCTTTGCCAGTTTATGCTTCTTATCCTCAAAAATAAGACTCAAACCTGTCTATCAACCCACCAGTGCTCTATGCACTTCTCTCTCTACAGTCCTGTTTTAAGCCAGAAGAGTCCACAAGTGCTATACCCACACAGTTTACTTAAATAAGCAAGTGAGCCATAGGAGGAACTTCAAATTTTGCAGCACAAGCAGAAGTGAAAAACAGATGCTGAAGGTGAACTGAAAATACAAAGCAACATCAGAAATGTGGAAGTGCAACTGAAATTTTAGAAAGAAAGAAAAGGAAATCCCCCTACAAACCACTTATCTAAGTATTTAAATTGTATTTTAGAGACCAAAGGAAGTTTTTCAAGCAAACATACTCAAGAATTGGCAAGTATTTTTAGCTGAAGAATAGTACAATGAACTTTTTATCATATTTGATAATAAGAGTTCCACAAACAAAACAGTAAGTGTCCCATGATTACTAAGTGGTGAGGAAACAGGCAGGATGAACAGCAACAATGGAAAAGATAAAGAGAATAATGCTTCAGTTGGATGTCTTTGGTATGCAAGGAGACAAAAGCACATATATATGTTTAGACACAGAGGCATCCAAGGAGAGAGCAAGTCTGGCTATGATGGTACAGGATGAGCAGAGAAAACCAACTATTTTCTGAAGAAAATTTGCAAAGTTGAACAAATATCCAGCTCATCTCTTAATCCAGAAATAATAATTTAAAAATAACCACTGACATCCATAATCTATTGTGAGTGTTTTCCAATTTGAAGCATAAATCAAAATAAAATCAAACAAAATACTAATCAGAAATGAGGCATATTAGATCCGCAATGTATGCAGGCTTCAGTGGCTTAGCAGTTCCTAAGCCTGGATGACAGCATATTTGTTTACTCACAGTATTATGGAAGAGTCATCTACTGAAGGTCAAAGCTAGGCAGATGTGCAAGGATTCAGAATGAATAACCAAGAACCCAGCATTTCATGCCAATTTTTCTGCCACAGCAAAGGAAATTATCTCAGCAGAAATCCTCTTTCACTTTTGTGCCAGGTAAGAAATGAATCTCTTTTGCATTACCACCTTGTACTGTTTGCAGCTGACATCTGTAGTGCCCCACAGCAGTTGTTTGTTGTGAGAAGGTAGGAATAAACCATAAAGATCGACCACATAATTTGAATTATATGCAAAAAGAACATTAAAATATTAACAGTTAAGGAGGGATTTAGATAGGGGCTATATAAAAGATGTATTTTTAGCCTGAATACTTTAAGCATGCTTAAATATACTGGGTAGAGCAAGGTATCATTGTTTTGCAATTGCAAGCATATGCAAGGCTTTTGTATTCAGAATTTTCTCTAACAGCTTAAAAACAAATAACCAGCATGCCTCAAGCTGCTGTACTACTGAACTTGTGCAGAACTTATTAAAGGCTGTTGTGAAAAAACTGTTAGCATGCATGTAAGTAACCAGCTAAAGTCCACAGATTATCACCAGGCAGCAGTTAACCAGCCCCTTCAATGATGAGAAAGTTCAGGAGTCACTAACTCTCTCCTGCTCCCACACACAGATGTGTTTTTTTTGGCTTTCTACTTCATTGCTGTTTGAAAGGAAGGTAGAAGAAAGGCCTGTCTGAACTGACATGCCAGAGGTTTCTGTAGGACTGACCCAGAGCAGTTTACTGGGAAGCTAGAAGCAAACACAGCCAATCAAGCAACATGTCAATGTCCATCCCACTATGGGGAAAAGGTGCACTCCTATATAGAGCAAGCAGGGAACAGCAGATTGTTAAGGGGCAGCCACTCAAAAAACCCCATCACCATCACACACACATGTGAAATTCCTTTTTATTCACCTTCTTCTGATGTGTGATGCTGGGGTTTATTATCAGTATGAAGAAAGTTGATGTATCCTTATGAAGACACAAATACACCCCACAGGTGTAATTTTCAATATTCTTCACCAAGCAGTGCAAAGAAACCATTTTTCTTTACCAGCACAGTATCACAGGTAGCAGTCCTGTGTTGGACCAAGAAATTGCTGATATGTCTGGAGCCAGATACTGGAGGCAAGAGTGACTTCAGGAAAGCAAGCATCTCCTAAAGAGCAGCAAACACAAAGCTGCCTTCAAACCATGACTGCCCAAAGCAAAACCACTCATTGGGAGAGGGTAGAAAACAGTGAGCCTCTTGTAGCCAGTATTCCTCTTGTTTCTTGATATGAAGGACATGCTTATACCACGTTTGAGAACAGGTAAAAATAAGAGTACAAAGTGGCTAAAAAACTTTCAAAGTAGCACATGTCATAATGCTCTTAGCCTACCTGAACACTAAAAGGACTTCAGGATGAGCAACATACTAACTGACAAAAACACACTGTTCTGCAACGAATAAATGTATTTCTGTATGTATCCTTCTGTGTGCAACATACATCCACTTAAATTTCCCAGTTGAAACTATAGAACCAGAAGGACAAAACCTCTGCAGCAATTGTAATAGTTTTGTGGCAAAGATGGATTAAACATAATTTTTTAATGTGTTCTAGTCACCAAAAAGCAATAGTTTTACCTCTTGATATTAAGCAATGCCCAAGGTATCCCAGTGGGAGTGTTGAAAGCAGGTAGCAATTTCTCTCCAAGCTCCACTGCCTTTTTTCGGAAAATCTGAAAGTTAAGAAGAAACCAAGTGTTGGAAAATGCATTGTTGCTCCAACTAAATTAATTTAGCTAATATCATTACTGAGCATATGGTACAATCCATCTCAGCACAACAAAGCATCCTTGCTCCTTTAGCGTGACGTCAAAGGAACGAAGCAGCACAGTCTGTTTCCATTGCACCTGAGAGGTGAGGAGAGAACTAACACAGCAGGAACACACAGTGACAATGCCCAGATGACCTGCTCCTGGCACCACTGGCATCGAGCCAGAGCCACCAGTACAGTCAGACCCAACACTGCCGAGCAGGTCACACCTGGCAGGGACAGCCAGGGAAGGGGCCACGAGCCAAGGATGCTGCTGCACCCTGGCTGGCTGGCCAGCAGCTCCCTGCCCCAAGTGCCACGTCCTCCTGGAGCCTGGGGACACAGCTGCAGCAAGGCCACCTTTGCTCTCTGTCAGGTTTATCACGGGGCTCAGCACGCTGTGGGAGCCTGGTCTGCGTCGCCACATGGCTGCTGTGCTGCCAACCTTGCACAGGCAGACTGTGGCAAAAACACCCCCCCCCACATCACCAAAAAAAAAAAACCTCACACATTTTGCAGCACTGCAGTCTTTATGGACTCAGCTGGCTTATATCCAGAGAGTGTCAGTGCCACAATTAATCAATTATATATTGGAATATAACCCTGCAGCCAATGAGACTTAACTGATATGCAGCATCTAAAGAGTTTCAGCTTCCATTTCAAAAACATCAAGCAGAAAGACCCCAAGTGCTTACCATACACCCACAAGAATGACAGACTAATTTAACAAGAGGAACTTTTGTGTCCTTTTTAGTTAAAAAGCTGGAACAAAGAGGATTTTGCTTTCCTTCAACTGCCAGCTCAGCTCAGGTTACATTAACATTACTGTTTGTGCACTGAGTGCTCTACTAAGAGAGTTTTTAATTAGAAACAATATTGTTCCAACTTAAATATAGAAACCTATTTAGTGATTTCAATATGTGGATGTTCAAGGCCTATCTGCTTGGAATTACACTGGGCTCTTGTGCAACACTCAAAGGGATTATCCCAGGTGTAGTAGTCAAAATAGCAAAGTCACCTTCATTGTTCTCTCTTTCTAATAATGGTTCCTTTAACTAATTTTTTCTCCTCAGGCATATTTATGATGGATTTATATTTATTTATGTATTAGAAATCAGTTTGTACATCTGATGCATCTTGTGGTGCAGCCATGCATATATGTTTATGTGAATATATAAAGACATTTGCTGGGCAAAACAAGATAATTAAGAAATTTCTTTCCACAGAAATAAAATACAATTTGTGAAACACTACTTTCTAAAAGCCAAGTTGAAGGAAGGTTTTTATTATTGAAAAATATGTGATCAGGAGTAAATATAAAACTCTGGAACAATCATGTTACTATAAAGAAGCTCCAGATTATCCCATCCCACAGTCCCTCCATATGATACAGATCTCAAGATTTCTCTGGCAACAGTCCAAGATTTAGAATTACAGTAAAAGATATTGAGGGAGGTTAAGTAATTTCAAGTCAAATTATGTTGGAGTCAGAAAACTTTCTTGAGTGGATGGCATCAGAGTGCTGGGAGAAACTTGAAGCAAAGCAGCAGGGAAAACAATTTGCCTGGAAATCCCTTCACAATCCATGATATTTCTGACTTCCCAGTTTACCAATTATGTGGATTCTGATTAGAATTAGTTATGGATTTGTGATCTTTATCCAGCACATAGTTCAGTCTTCCCAAGGCTTAAAGCCTTGGTGAACACTCAGAATGAGTTGGTGCAGAACATAATCACCTCTTAGTAGATTTCCTTGGGAGGAGCAAGGGACAGTAACCCACCTGGAGCGCACAAGCTTTCCCTCATTTCACAGCCACATTTTTCACCTTGGTCTGCTGAAGCCAAACCTATCCTTTAGTCTTTTAGCACAAGAGAGGCCTCACTCAGCCTTTCACAGCATATGCTGTGATCAACTCATCAGCCTCTCTGCCCTGAAACACTGAAGTACTGACAGGAGAGTGGCTGCAATCATCCTCCTAAGCCGTGGGCACACCAGGACCCTGACATTCTGTAGAAGCATCTGCTGCACAGCATAAACCCCCTACCTTTAGCCATACCTAAAGGGGCTAGATAGATGTCTTATGGAATGCTGTTAAAGGTGCCACTGTATTCTTTTTAGATGTTTATGTAAGGACAAGAGGAGATCTCCCCTTCAAAACACAAACACTTAACCGCAGCAGAGGCAGCAAGGCTCAGTAGCTGCTGTACCTTGCAGGCTATATCAATCCTTCATCATTAAAAACATTACATGTGAGATGTGAGCCCAGAATGAGATCTTTTACAATAATTGCTTCTGGACAAAAATGTGATGTAGAGCAATAATGCTTTACTTTGAAGTATTTCTATCAACTCTAACATATTTTTTAAATTGTACTGTATTTATTTTATACATAAACAACACAAATTCTCTCAAAATAAAAAATGCCTGCTTTAAGGACATGTCACAAACAATGGCTATCAAAAAATAAACACATGAAATACAAAGCAGTAAATATTGTTCCATGTATGGATATAGAAGGAAAAGGTAATTTAGTTCTGTCACAGCTAGTGCCCTGAACACCAACATTAGAATACACAGTGAAGCCAGGCATTCTAACTTCTTTCTTGTCCAAAATGCACCTCCTCTAATGCACTAAACAATTTTCATAGTAGGCTATTAGGAAAAAAGAATTTTAAAATATTTTTAAACAATTGTACAATTTTGAAACAAGTTCTGAGGTGAAGATGCACTTCTTGTTTAGATAAGAATTTCAACAGGTTATTACTAATGCATGCTGGTGATTTTCCTTCTCCTTCCAAAGGTAAAAATAAAAATCAACTACGGACATTGTCTACTTTTACCTCTAGGTCTTATTTAATGTGGCAGAACAACTGACAGGTAAATCACTATCTCTGAAGTAGAATGGCATAGACAATAATGACAAGACTACAACACTGAATGAGTGAGCACAATAAATTGTAGCCTCATGCAGTAAAATTATACTCTTTCAGCAAGGGTAAAAGGGTGAAGATAAATAAAGGAATGCCTTTATTTCTCAATTTGCAACTTTAAAAGCTAATAATAATAATAATAATAATAATAGGAAAAGCAGGTGCTGCAATTATTGCACATCATCCACAATGTTCACTGTATTTTTCTTCTGCAGAAACCTACAATATTGGACAAGAAATAAATATTGTGCTGGGTAAGATTTTTTTGGGGGGTAATAGAAGTAAATAAACAATAGGAACTTCTGCTTATTATCTCTACTTCTGAATTGAATTTCAGCTTTTGCCAAGCCCCGATCCTTCCCCACTACCACCAGTAAAGTGAATGTTTGGTAAGCACAAACTGACAGCCATTACGAGAAGCACAAAACAAAGGCAGAAATGACAGAGCACAAAAATCAGAGACATTATATATAATAAAGGAAAACATCCAGGGCAAAATTTCCCACCCAGTAGTTATCTTTGGAGCCTCAAGGGCCTTTCCTGGCTTTTCCTCATGAATGCTCATCCAGCAGAAAGATTACTTACATGAAGTACTCCAACTGGGTCAGAACTGGGAGAAGCTGTCATAGTCCTATACCTGACCCCACCCTTCACTCCATGTTTAGTCTAAATATTCATCCAAAAAATACAAAAGTTCACAAAGCACTCCTGAGGCCTTTATCACTTTCTCCAGTGTTCTATCATATCTAGCCAGCATACCTTTTAAAGAAAGGGGACTGCAGAGTTACTTACCTGACATATTGGCATTCCCTTTGGTGCACAGAGTAAGCCAAACTGCCATCAATCCCTTCTTTTAAATTGAGGATTCACAGCAAAGTACTATGATTACCTTTAAAGAGCAATGAAGCCACTAAAAATTGCACTGATACTTAACTCAGCTAAACACCATACTACAACAAGGAAAATTACTCTTAAGTGAAGCACTGTGGTTCAGGAAAGAAAATTATAATTGACACAAGTCACAAACACATGATCAGTATTTAAAACTATAAAGTCGGGCAGGATACGAAATGCTTTCTCAAGCATTTCTCTTTAACCTAATTTTTGATAGTAGTCAGACTTTGGATGTGAGAAAATTATCTTTTTAAACTCTAAGGTGTTACCAGCATTTTTTAAAAGTATAATGCTGATTCATACTATGTGAAGGTCCTCTGTAAGATGGACTCCTCCATGAAATACGTAGAGATTCCTTCACACTCTGCAGTCTTACTCAAAATCAGCACTAAAGCAAATTAGATATTTACTATAATAATACAATAGATTAGACAGAGGATAGAGTTACTATACTTTCTATTTCAATCTCCGTTTATATCAGTAGACTGTGAATTGTTAAAATAAGCTCAGGGTTAATAAAGAAGCACTTCCATTGTCCTTTGAGTTACCAATCTTGGGTCCCTTACAAACACAAAAGTCATGTCAGACCACCACCATTACTCCAAGCCAGCAGTCTTGAGCAATATTTGAGTAAGCACTGGTAGGTAAACAAGAAATCCACTTACGGCTGCACACACTCATCTTTCCTGTTACAGTCTGTTCATTCCATTGGCAACACACACACCAAGCCAGGGAACAAGACATTATTTTCTCACTCATTAGATAGCCTTATATATTTCTTAAATACATATAAGTATTTTTGGTCTTCATGAGAGAGAACAAACTAACTAGCTAAGAGATCATACATCCAGAACTGTGATGCTAATGTTAGAACACCCAACACCACAATCAATCAGATCTTGCAGACTCTTCCGTCCATTAACAAATCTTATTAAGGAAAAGAGTGTTCCCACAGAGAAAAGAAACAAGGCTCTGCCTGCAAAGATGCAACCACAGGGCAAAGACCAGACCTGTCATTTGGTGAGCACTGGCTTTCATTATGGTGCAAGAATGTTATCTCCTCTGGATAAACAAAAATGTTTCCTCTGGCTGGAATGACAAATCTCTTTGAAAATGTCAGATTACCTCATTATAGTTTTAATTGCTATGGCTAATCAGGAAGAAAAGAAAGCACAGGAAACAAATACCTTAGAATTGCGTATGTGGCACATCTAATTTTAAAAAAGGCATAACATGGTACAGCATCATAAATTAAAGAACAGCCAGAATTCTGCCTTAAGAAGTCCTCCACATAAAGGGAACCAGAAGTTAAAATTTAACATCAAAGGAAGGAGTACTATATTTTAATCTTTTTTTTTCAATTGACAAAGACATTTTCTCAACATTTCTAATTCTATCAAATTAAGCATTTATCATTTTTGTTTTTATATTTACAGATAAAAACTGACAAGTCACTAAGTAAGATTTATTGCTTTCTTTCCTGTACCTGACTGCCTTTCCCAGTAGGGTAAGGAATGAATATTTCAGTGCAAGAGCAGAAAACGAGAGCAGAAAAATGAACAGGGACAGGCCACTTTCCTGCTCTTCAGAACACTGAATAGAAATTCTCTCAGCATAACAAATGTTGATTTGGGTTCAAAGTGATCTGCTAACAAAAAAGAACCTTCTTGTTCTTATTGGAACAGCTTGTTCCAATACCTTCTTTACTGAAAGACAATCCAGGATTTTTCTTATATTTACATTTGTTTTATTTTTACATGTTATGTAAAAATGCTACCAAAATTGTGGTACTCCACCTGACATAACAGAATACGTGAAATAGTGTAAGCTGAATTCTGCCACTATCTGCAATACCAAGTGATACTATACCTAACTGTAATATTACTTGAAACATATTTCCTGTAACAAATTTTCAGTGTTTATGACAGCTGGATAAGTTACCCAGATGCTGGTGTTAATTCATCAGCAACTAGTGCTTTTACAATTACTGTCACCTTGACACTAGCAGGTGCCAGTGAGTCGTATTTTATTCAGTCCTCATTTCCAGCAGAGTTGAAGCAATTTATGAATATTCAGTGCTAAAAGGTGTGGAGACAATTAATAACATTTCTGGAAACAAGCATTGTAATGAGTCACATCAGTGTGTTCATCAGTGCCAACAGAAGAGGCCAAATGGTCTTCAAAGAGGGCTTTCACAGCTGTAGAAGTATTCTGTACATCTAGATCCACAAGTGTCAAGAGTGTGTTTTGAGCATTTTCCCCAGGAAACAGACTGTGTTCAAGACCAATCTCCTAGCTCTGGGCCAGCCCTGGTCCTGCTGGACTTGAGCATGTGATATGCCACACCAATATGAGCGCACCTCCAGGACTACACCCAGTCTCAAGTTTTCCTACCAGGATAGAGAAGAGGGGGACAGTGCATTCAAAACAAGTGGCTCCACTTGAGGCTACACCTACAGTAGTCAAAGATCAGTCGAGCTGATCAACACAATGGCACACATCGACACCAGTCAGCATCACGTTCTTCACCATTCTGAGTTTTGGGAAGGCTTTCCAGTTTGCAAGCGTAATGTCAAACCCAAAGCACCTGTGCCCATCTGTACAACTCTTCACAAAGCTTTTGAAAACAGTGATTATAGAAATATGAAAATGACTTACTGGAGAGCTTCAGGCAGCTTGTGGTATCTGTGAGCAACCACTCACCTGCAAACTGCTAGAATAGCACGTGTCTTTTTCACAACTACAGGAAGTAACAAACATGAGTAAGCTTTTAGATTTGTACTACCCTTTCCAGAATAATCTAATATGCTGGTCACCAGCTTGTAGAAGAAAGTTCACATTAAAAAACTATTTATTGCATAAATTAGATTAGATTTTAAAAAAGGAAAAAAAATCCCTTCTTTTATTCAGTTAGCCTTTTTTTGTTATGGTTTCACTGGCGGCAAGAAAATTAATTTTCTTTTCTAGCTGACTGCTGTACCAAAGAAGACACAGTACCATGAAGAGTATCCCCTCTGTGGAAAAGATTGGATCGAATGGAAGTAACTGGATTAGTGAGAGATTTCCAGATTTCATTCAAATGCACATTCAAAAGCACAAGCCCCCTCAAGTTATCAGCAGCAGCTAATGTATGCAATTACTTCAGTTATTTTTTAACTAAAGAATTTCTAAGTAGATACACTATGTTTGAGAATCTTATTTTAGAAAGGCCAGAATTAAACTGTAAAAACTTGTCAAAAAAGAGTGCAAGGCATAAACCAAAGAAATAACGTAATGCACAGTAAGTTTTCCATACCTCACTTGCACATTAAAACGTTAAAATGAAGACAAGAATTGCTAGATAACTTCAGAATTCAAAAAATCATAAAGGAAGACTTTGTTCCTGCTATATTTGGTTATTTTATTTTGTACTTTTCATACGCATTTAGGATTGATTACACAAACTCCAAGAACCATTTACAAGGAAGAACTTTTAGACTACAGGAGAAAAAACAACTGCTCATTTATCTACTAACGTCAAGAAGCCTAAGTTTTTTTAAAGCTTATGTATACTTGAACAATTAGAAGCTTAGCTACAACCCGCTAGCACTGGAGAGCTTATGAACCAACCATTTAATAATATCCCTGCTGCAATAATTCAAGAAAAGGCGGTGATGAATGCAGTAAACAAACTGCAATGATTGCCTGTAATAACAAAAGGAATTTGTTACTCACAAAAGCCTTTGAGAATTCCTCACCCCTGACTCAGGGCAGCTTTAATTTTTCAAGAGGTGCGATAAGCAGCATGCACAAAGAGTAATGAGTTGGATTTACTGCACATGTACGGATTAACTGAGCGCTGGCAACTGGCTCCCAAGGCCCCAACTACAGGTAAACAAGACTCACACCTGCAAAAACTGTGCTCAAATCTTAAGACTCTAAAATACCACACCACCCCCAATACATAAATTATGAAATAGCTCAGTGTCAGCAAATCACTGTCAAAGATTTGGGATGTCAACTTTGTGTCCTATCAGCAACAGAAAGCCTGGAACTGCAGGTCTCCAGCCAAATAAAGCATTTGTTTCAAGCAAGGACAGATGGCAAGCTAGCAGGCATTAAAAGTGTCAGCAGCCATGATGGAGGACTGAGCCCACAACTAAGAGCTAGTGGAAGTTTTAAGTCTCTGTTTTTACACAATATCCACATAAGAGGAAGAGGATCTTAACCCGTATGAATTAACACTATGGTATGTCCTTCTTTGAACAACAGGCACCACTTAAGAGACATCATACAACTGTACAACTAAAGTATGAAGAGACACTAGCACTAAAAAACTCTTTCCCAAGGCCCCTCTGTCCCCAGCAAAATAAGCCCTCTCCAATCTGTGGAAGTCCAATATTCACATGTTTGGATGCTGGTGAAAGACACTGTCAGCACTGGAAGCAGCTTGTAGACTAACACCAGGCAAGGACGTCAAGATTACAGAATATGTCACGTATTTAGTAGTGAGGTCTTCTATAGTTCAGGAAGACGATACATATATTTGAAAGTATGTTGGATATTAGTGAATGTGACTGAAATTAAAAATATGGCATATAAAATGGAAACTCATTATATTGTGAAGTGATACAGAAAACACCTGGATGTCATCTTAAGGGGTTGGTGTTCTTCCTGATTAAGGAAACAGCTGCCTTAGTAAAATTACTCATATCCAGCAGTAACAAAGAGTATCTTTTAGCTCAATTCTTCTGTTAAGCCACAAGCATCTGCTTCCTAATTTTCTTTTTATTTAATCTTGTGTACCCAGCTCAAGTGCTGTAACAACAAATTTAAATAGCTGCCTCATTTTATATCTTGCAAGCTATCATGACTAAACAAAGAACAGCACTTTGCATATGAAACTTTCCTTTCAAGCAGGTGACCATTGAGAGGTGATTTGCAACACCATCTGTGTGAAAGCAGGGGGTGGGGTGGAGTAGCCTTAATAAACTGCATGAGGAATCAATAATTACATCCTCAATGAAGCATAAAGTGCTTTCAGAAGATTCATTCCTAGGCTTGTAAATTTGGCTGTATATTTTAATTCCAATACCATTATGTGATTTAGAGTGATGCCTTCACTCTAAACTACACTCCTAGACCATGGTGGTGGTTACAGAAAAGGCTAAAATCATTCTGTGTACATAAAGGGAATTCTATTTTATTTTTAATGGTAACTCAACAGCAAATGGGGAGCTGTTTGTTTCAGCCAATGTTATGTGACACTTGCAAGAGTTTTAAGTGATGATTATCAATTACACCAGCATAACAATGTGAACAGGGTACCTACTTTAGGTAGGTACCTAAAGGTGCCTACTTTATTTGTTCTTCCATTCATTTTTTTCCTAACTTCATTCACTCACTTTAATATTTTACTCCAACACCAGAACAACAGCTTAATGAAACTACTCTTATCAGTTTGAATCCCTTGGATAAAAAGGACCAAAATTCAAGGTTTTCCATATTCTGCCATCACCCTTGAACCAACCACTAGCAAACCTGAGCAGCCCACTGAGCAAATGGAACAAGTAACTACTCTGTCTTTTTGTTCTCTTTGCCCTCAAAGAGATGGTCTTCCTCAATCATTACATAGTCTTAATCTGACATCATCACAAGTATTTTAAGCCAGTTACTTGTATCATTCAGATGCTGGTCCTCAAATGGTTAAAATTTACACTGACAGCGTCCTCAGACGAGGTAGCAAAGAGTAGGAGTTCTCCAGCCAGCTCGGGGTTTGTTCTTTCTGGAGTTACTTCCATTGCCCTACAGCAATTGTGCTGCAGCAGTAGTGCAGTAGCAGTAAGGAAGAAAAGCTTTCCTTTCCCTTGCTGTTTTCATGCAAAGTGCTCTAGATAGCCAAGGGCTGTGTTTTTATGAAGCTATCAGTGAAAGTTCACAGAAGGATGGTTGAGGTTGGAAGAGACCTGTGTGGAGGGAGTGCTGAAGGTCATCTAGTCCTACTGTGCTGCTCAAGCAGGGCCACCCAGAGCCTGTTGCCCAGGAACCTGAGCATGTATAGATAGTTTTTGAATATCTCCAAGGACAAATGACTCCCCAGTCTCTCTGGGCAATCACTGCAAATCACTAGAGTGCCCAGTCATCCTTACAGTAAAAACATGTTTCTTGATGTTCAAAGGGAACCTCTTGGGTTTCAGTTTCTGCTTGATGTTTAATATAAATGTCATATGTATGTTTTGGCATCAGGACATGGACAGGGGAGGGTCATAGTATACACCTAAGTGACAAGCTGTATCTTCAGCAGACACTGCAATAAGGTATTTATCAAGAGTCTTGTCTTGTTATTAATGGTTTGATTTAGAAGGAAGCAAGCAGTAAACTTGCAATAATAACAACAACAATAAGGACAACTAATAACTAGTGAGCCACATGTAATGCAAGCTATGAAAGGATTACCACAAGAAACAAAGTATGATGAAAATCCAAACTGACAAGTTTGAATACTGAAGTTTTAAAAACAAGCCAAGATTTTAGGCACAGAATTATGGAGTCCCAGGTTTTACACAGTCTTCATTAAACACTAAAAGCCTAAGGAGTTAATTTGCATTACTCTAATGTCCTTTGCCAGAGACCCTATGCTCCTCTTCATGCATAGGCAATTCCACATTCCACTGCCCATTAGTTTGATGTGTTCATGGATACAAGGAGAACAAATTAAATTAAAGACTATTATTTTAGAGCGTCTCTTATACTCTTTAAACATTTATGAAATATAACGAGTATTCACTGGAAATTAGTGTTTTATATTATGGCTGTCCCATGTTTAGACAGTAAAGTGCTTCTTTTAATCCTTATACTAGGATTGAAGTCAACAGAGGAATTTCCAGATTTTGTGATCACAGATACTGGAAAAAAGTAGAATGATCACAAGTACAAAGACAGTATCAACAGTCCTTCTGTTAGATCTACAGCATAGATCACTTATGAAAAAGCCATTGGATCACAAAACTCTCTCATTGAGCTCTCTCTACCACCAGCAGCTACAGACTACTTCTATCTTACTTGTATAGATATATGGGACAGAAATCAACTGTTTTAGCTGTTTCAGCCCTCAGGTTTCAGTGGATGCTCAGATTACAAATAAACTTGCTTTGGTAAATTCCATTAAAAACAATGGGATGAGAACGTGCCATTTGGGTAAGTGCAGCTTGGATTTGCAACCATGAACAGCTGAGCCTTACCCCATGACAGGTGAGTTTGGTAACATCAGCAGTTCCACTGATGAATTCTTAAGTTGTTATTATTCAAGGAGAGGAACAGGTTAAAACTGAGCTTACTCTGCAGGTTCCTTTTCCTGCAACACCTCTGACACACCACCTAGATGGCATTTTATATAAGTAATGTAACAATAAAAATCTTCCTCTATACAATAGGACAAAAAGATGATGGTCTCCTAACTCAGTGCTTTCTTTCTTATTACTGAGATTTCTCTGACAGACAATAGTCATTGAATTGTCTGATGAATAATGGACAGGATCAAAATGAGCCTGAATAAAGTGCTTGTATATTTTCCTTAAATTAAATACAAGAGATGTGAACTCTTGTAGTTCTTTTCATGTAAGCCAAACAGAAGGCTTCAAGAGAGAACTATGATTTAAGAAGCTGCTTTTATGTTCTAAGTTAAATCATCAGGCAGACCAATTCCTTTCTGTTTACTGTAAGACTATTTCTCTTACTGGACAAGTCATAAAACTAAACTGACTAAAATATAAGAATTTCCAATTCTTAATGACTCAGAAACAAGTCCTCTGACTGAGCAGCAGAGCTGCCAGCACGTCAAATTTATGAGCAATTCAATTGCTTCTCTGAATTTCCTGCAGTTAAAACTTCTTTACTTTTTCTGAGCTAAACTTCAAAACCATTCCTGTAATTAAACAGCCATAAATTGTCCTCTCTAAAGATTAAGACTATTTTTGAATGCAGAACATATTTGAAGGAAACAACGGTTGGAAGTATTCATAAAGACTACAAGTGTGCTCATTAGCATGTGTACATTGCTTTCCATGCCCCCACTTGAAGCAAGAGGAAAAAAACCAAAACAAAACAAAACACATGACAACCATGTAAACTCTCTCAATTTTTTAAAAAAACTCATTACATGGCTGTAGTGTTTTATTTTATTCTTTAACTGAACACTACACATAGCCACTTCTAGAGAAGGCCTTTCACACTTCACTAAATTATTTCTATATTTAATAGCATGTAAGTTAAAACATTTAACTGTAATTTCAAGTCAGAACTAGATAGAAATAAAAGTCTTCAAAGTATGATTTAGAAAAAGGGCATCTTAGTCACCAGCTCCACTTATTAATTCTAGTAACAACTGTCACAGTCTATCAAGAAAAAACATATGGCTGAGTAAGCCCTTCTTGCTATCTCAGTAAATCTTTACTTTTGACCTTGGGTCAGTTAATAACCATATTAACTTAAGACAGACCCTTCAAGCAAATCAGAAAAGCTGATGGCATTTAACATTGAACTAATTCTGCTCAGGCGTGCTCAGAACCACCATTGTGGTTTCCTGCAGCAGTGTGGCAATGATGGCCCAAAGCATTACAGCAGTTGTAAATCTTGCCTGGAATCAGGAAGATTATTTATTCTTCCATCTAGAATATAAATGGAAATAAAAGCAACTCTGGAAAGAAAAGACTGAGCATAGACTAAATCATGTTTGTAAGAGATACCCTGCAAGCAGCAAATACTGATGAGAAGGTTTCAGTTATTCGCTAGTTTTGCATGATAAAAGGAAAAAGATTGAAATTGTCTGTATACTATGAATAGTGTTTTTAACAGCAAGTTGGGGAAAATAGCATCCATTAAGAAACGGCATTGTAAGCTGCCGACTCTGTTCTGCAGCTGTTAGTTTGAAGAAAACAACAAAAAAAGAGTTTTTAGAGAGAAATGGAAGGGAGTGAAGTTCATAGCATATCCTTTTCACATGATGATCCTTAGGATCTACTGGACTGTAAAATCATCTAGTCAACTTGCAAAAATTAAGACAACTTGGCCCCAAGGGACAATACAACTACAAAGCAGTAATAGGACTGAAACAGCTTCCAAAAGCAACTAGTATGGTTATTTTGCTTAGCCTGCAAAGCCAGATGATTGCCTAAAGATTGAAGAAAAGAAACAAACAGGACACATCTAGCTCTTCAGATGAACTAGTCATAGAGTATTTTTGGTAGTTCAATGCATTTGAAACATCAGAAACAACAGAACTGGCCCTTTATGCCAGAAAGAAACAGCTCTTTGTTAATTGAAGGTTGACTCTACTCCAGTAGCACTGCTGCTAGAGTGATTGTCCCTGTTTGCTTTAGAGTTATGTCAGTTTACAGAAGACTTGGATGTTAAAACAGGGTTTTGAGCCTTCATGTAGCTGAATGACAAGAGCCCCCTCATACTGTACTGTTTTAATTAGCTACTATTTGAAGGCGTTCATCAGGGTTGGGTGGGTTAATGTAAGCAATTGAAGGTGTTGAGTAAAGAATATCAGAGCTAAACACATACAACAAAATCCAAATTCTTCAGAATATTTTACCACCTCCTGACCTTTCTTGTATCTCTTGCTCTACTAGGAAATTAAAGTCAGATGGCTGACCACCTAACACCAATGGGAATACAAAAGCTTGTATACCAGTTGACAAAAGACTTGCAATGTAAACAGTGAGCTAAGAAACTGAATCTGCTGTATAATTATATGCTAAATTATTTTTTTCTTGAGGAAACCAAGCAAGATTTGTATGAGACACTGGCACTACATACCACTCCTGCTTTTCAGCTTTCAACTCTTCATGTTCATCCTCTTCTCAGTTTCTGCCTTAAGAAAAGTTTGCAGTTTGCCCAATTCTGTGAAATTAGCCCTGGGCAAAATGAGCCCTTACATTTACTGATTGGAGGAAAATAAAGATTTGTTTTTCAAATGTTTCATGACAGCTCTGTTTAGGGGCAATCACCTGCCAAAACCACAAAATCCCATTGGCATCTATCATGTTGGAAGTGGCACAGGATTTTTTATGTGCCCATCTCCAAATTCCTTCTCAATCATTTGCACA
Organism: Vidua macroura; assembly: GCF_024509145.1. Lineage (NCBI taxonomy): Eukaryota > Metazoa > Chordata > Aves > Passeriformes > Viduidae > Vidua > Vidua macroura. The sequence continues at coordinate 65,534,931 of NC_071573.1, read as the reverse complement.
TAGGGTGGAAACACAGTCTGAGTATGGCAGAGGCAAGCATTTGGCACAGATGATACAGCAACTGGACTCATTTATCAACCACATTTACCAACATTATTCAACTGTTGCATTTTTACAAACAAATGGCAAACAAAGCATGTGGCTTCCTGCAGTTTTTGAAAGGTGTGGGAGAAAGCTCCCTACTCATACATCTTTCAGACTTCTGTTGCCCGAAAATAACAAACAATTGATCCTTCCAAAAAAAAAGTCCACAGGACAATTAGCACTCACCATAAATTGATCTCAAGAGTTGGTGCTAACTTAAAGCAAATGAACCTTGTTTGTATCTGTCTCATGTTTGATCTGCTGAGCAAGACGTGCTGCAAGTGCAAAGGAGACTTTTAAAAGAGTCTCTGTTTCTCCTGGAGCAAGGATGCCATTACCTCTACCTATTGCTGGAGATATGAAGAGCATGCAAGAGCAGCAATGATGTCTGTCTGTTTCTGATTTCAGGCGTTCAATCTTCTTAATGATCTTCAGTTAGCTTGAAGCAGCAGAATTTGTGGGTGGCACAAAGTAATGTAATGAATTTCTACTCTGATCCTTTAAAGAGCTAATTGGATAAGAAACTTCCCAAATTGCATCACACATTTCTGTTCACTCGAATTGTATTTATAACATTAAGAATATGCCTACATATTTTTTACTAGAAGTAATTTAAATTTTTGAAAAGAGATATGAAGATAGAAAGATTCTTTGCTAAAGTCAGCTTTGGGAATCTCATGAAATGTCTTCATAGCTGCCAACAAAATCAAAAACGTGGTAATCTTCTACTGGATGGTTTATGCTTTTATCTTCTCTAAGCTAATAAGAGAAGGATGTTATCACCTACCTAACTCCCAACTTAATGAAAAATAACCTCAGACTCAATCTACAGAGACAAAGCACAAAATGGAATTTCACATACACTAGTTATACATTGTGAAATATTTGGATGAAAAAATTAAGAGTTACTCCACACCCAGAGTAAAATAATATTTTCATATGTACTTTTTTTTTTTTTGTAAAAAATCAGTACAATGATTCAATAACATCTATTATCATCACCTAATTGAACTTCAATACCACATCCACAGAGAGAATATACTTCCCAATTATTTCACATAGCTCAGAATTTAAGCAATGTAAATTAATGCTGATCTATTCCCACTGTCAGCACCGAGATATTTTTTGTTGCTTTCATTTTCATTTGCAGAAAGAATTAAAATTCTTCATTGTAGAATTATACATAAGGATTATTATTTAGATATGAATAGTATATTTGCAACAATCTAAATGCTGCTTGCAAATGGCTCCACAGAACCCTGTATCTAACCATATGTTGCACATTTTCTATTAAATCTGCAGAACAACTCCACCACGTCTTCAGACAGCATGTTTTTACCCTCCTTTTACTCTTCTTTATTATGCAACTGCATTTTGTGCTGTAAAGTGACAGAACTGGAAACTGAGATAAATAAAAGAGAGAAATATCTTGGAAACAATTTCTTTGCAGGTGTCTAGTGATTCTGGACAGATTGCTAATAGCATGTGATTTCTTCTGTACAGTATATCAACCCACATGCAAAGAATTCTTCTTCTGGGTCTATCTAAAGCTGCTGCTCAAAGGGAAAGCACTTACACTACTATTTCTGACAGACATTCTCTCTCCAACTGTTCTGTAGAACCAGAATGAAGTGAAACTGCAGGAGCTAGTTGAAAGCCAAATCCTCAGAAGAAACAAACAGTTCCCTCTCAGCTGCTTGAATTCTACTTAATAACATAGCTCATGAGCTTGTGTCAAATATACCAGCTGTTACAAGCATAATCCAGTATTTCTTAGGTCTCATTATAATCCATTCTTCTTTCTAGCAATTTACCATCAGCCTACAGTAGTGTGGAGGTGAGCAGGGATTTTAGTTAAAATTAAAGTAATGAGCAGTGAACTTTTGGGTTATTTCTAAAGTCAACACATGAATGCAAAAACATGTCAAATAAGTTTACTATGGAACAAAGTAAATTTTTTTGTTGTTGGGAGAAAACTTCCCAAACAAACCCTTTTCTGCTACACAAATGGAAAACCAGTGAAGAACATAAGTTATGTACAGGATGAAGTTCTAAACTGATGTTTCTCAGACCAAAACCAGGGCTCTGATTCCTGGTTTCATAGCAGGCTTAGTTATTGCAGCTGTAGCAGGCTGTCACCACAGCTTCTCAGTCTCCTGCTGTGGGTATTCACACTGATAGGCAAAATGATGATAGACAAACAAAAGCAAAATATACCCACTGCTGGAGTCCAGCAGACAGCAATTCACTGAATTAAGGCAAATTGCCACTATTCCCACTTTACATTAGCAGAGTAGCCTGAGGGCCCTCATTCTGAGGCACAAAAACTGTTGGTGATGGCAGCTGATTGTGTGCCTGGTGGTGGTGCCTGATTGCGGTACAGGGGCAGAGTCTCCATCAGGCCGCAGGTACTTAGACCTCATAAGCAATTCCCTGTCAGTGTATATGTGGGTGGTATCAGTAACCCCACAGCAGAGAGGGAATAGAAGGAAAACCTAGAAGCTGCATCCTAATTTAGTGCAAGACTGGACATCCACATCTCTGTTACCATTCTTCCAATCTTCTTCAGAACTAAGTGTGGGGCCAGCTTGAGCAGCACCCTTGCACAGAGCAGCTGAGCAAGTAGCACTGGGAGAAAGGGGACAGAAGCATTAGGAATGAGAAAACTTTTGGAGTAAAGGGAACCTGTTTGAGAGATGGGTTTCATCAACAGTGACAGCGTAATTGCACTGCAGGAACTTAAGAGACAGAAATAGAAGACTGAAGGGCAGTCTGCTTGCAACGGCAGAACAGTCTACATAAAAGAAAATCTTAGGAGTCAAGGTTATCTCCAGAATGTGAATCCATAGGGATTCTGCAGTACATTTTGATGCAGCTAGCACAGAAAGTGAACAGCATTAGATTTATTAAAGGTGGAGAAGAGGCTGAAATAGTAATGGAGATTACAGACTGTGATTGTGGGAAACAGATTTTAAATCCTTCTCTGTCCCCAAGTAGGCTGTAAAGTGCTACATCAGAGCTGATATAAACCTTGATTTTATACACTGTAATGACAGCTTTCTGCAGAAATTCAGAGTCTATAGGAGAAAAAGTAGCTCTTAACTTAGTTTGTATGTCAAACAGGGGCCACATGCCCCAATTCAACACATTATTTTAAACAAAAGGTTCACTTTGGTAATGTTTAAGTTTGGAAAGAGAATCAAGATGACCAGCTGAAATGAATTTAGAAACAGCCACAAAGTTAAATTGCTTGGAAATGATTTGGAGAACAAAAGGTGAGGTTCAGAGTCCAAAAATTCTCAAATCAAAAGGTTCAGATGACTTTTACCTTCTTTTGGTTTGACTGTAAAGAAGGTAATTAAAAGTAAAACTATATTGAGTCCAAGTAAGGAATACAGAAACTGACAAGTTAAATAAAAACTCTTAAATCAGGCTAAATGTAATTTTTGAAGAACAAGTGTTTAAAGTCAAAAAAAAAAAAAAAAAGAGAGCAATATGAGGCCTGCTAGAAAGTCAGGAGAAACAATAGATGTCTGTTTGAAAGAGCATAGTGCATGAACCAAAGCCATTGCCAAAAAGACAAACTTGTCCCTGTGTTTGGTCTTGAAGAGCCTAGGCATGGTCCCATGCAAGAAGGTTCTTCAAAGAATAAGCCTAATGGACTGTTGCAATATTGAGGCTGGACTAGATCTCTTGAGGTCACTTCCAAGTTGAATGGCTCCAGAATTCAATGAAATACCAAGTTAAAAAATCATAAATCTATAAAAATGAAAGAGAGCATAAAGATCATTTCAGAGCTCTACAGGAACTAAAACATGACACCAGTGAAACACTGATGTATTGCTTAAAAGTGGTAGCAGATGGATGGTAGGTGGGACCCTAAATCTGAAAACAGGGCTGTAGAAAGCTACAGGCAATTGAAGTCTTCTAGTCTGTATCACACAGGGAATTGTACTGCCAGTCTGTGAAGATCATTAAGGAGGAGTTAAGTGGCATTCACAGAGAAGTGATCAAGCTGATACAGTATGCCTGGAGTTTCAAACAGCATTAGAAATCAAGCTTCCAAGGCATAAAAGGAAAAGTCCTCTTGTTAACTAGTGTCAAGTTAGGTGAGAGGAAGCAGGAGATAAAACATGCAGTCAGTGCTCACACTTGGTGAGCTCAGATCCCCAAGGCACATACACTGGAACTTAATCACAATTTGCAGAAAAGGCCAATACCTTTGTATAGGTGACAAAAAATTCTCCTACCATTCAAGACTGCTAAATTATGATTTTTTTTTTTTTTGTATTAATGGAATTTAAATATTCTCTGAAGAGACACCTCTACAAGAGAGGGAGAGACTAGCTACAGCTAAATTCTGCAGAATGTCTCTGCACTATATGAAGTCAGCAATCTTCTGTGGTCAGCCTGGCAAAGGCAGTTGTAGATCAATAGCATCTGCATCATTATTTCATGCCTGCTCCTCATTAGCAACACAGCTCGACAATCACAGAGGGATGGTGGTTTACAGTGAGCAATGATTAGGTCTGTCTGAAAGTCAGACAGGAAGCCAAGATCGTCAAGTGAGGTTGAACAGTGGCACTGTAACTCCAACTCTAAATGCAGGTATAAACTAATTGTGTCATAACTTTTTCATAACATAATTGTGTCATAGCAGTTGGTAGAGAGTAACAGATAAAACTCTTAACCTACTGTCATGAAGAACAGCTTGGGTTTTTTTTTTTTTTTTCTGTTTTGTTTTGTTTTGTTTTGGAGTTTTTGGAATTAATTTGTTTTGGTTTGTTTTTGTTATTCCTTCACCCTGGTAAGAATAAATTAGTGTTCTTTCAAACAGGTTATCCTGCCACAGTAAAAAAAGTACAAATCTGTTACATTTCATGCCATGGAGAAGAATAGCAATATGAGCATATTATGCAGGAAGAACAGCTGCTTCATCCAAAATATTTTAACTCTGGGAAAAAAAAATTACTTATTCCATTCAGAAAACAGAAAAGCTTAAAAGGAATCTGGGAAATTACCAGCTGAATCTGAAACTCATGTGCTCCTTATTCACTTCCGAGCATTTTGGATTAACTTTGTGGCTGCTCATACAAACAGCAAATTAAAAGCTCCTTCAATTTCTGCCTATGCAATGTATTCCCTGACTGTGGAGCCAACCTTCAAATAAAAAAGTCCCCTTATGACTTAGCTTTAGCAGTGCCTTTTAGAACCAGTTATGAGTAAATCAGAAGATCTCGAGACTGAACCAACCTGAGTGGACTAAGAGCAGAGCCATACATTTACCATGACTTTCAGCACCAGTATCACAGCTATTCCCAGCAGTGAAAATTAAAGTACTCAGAAGTAATGTTTGTAAATTCCATGAATTCCAAGAAAGATCTTAGTTGCTGTTTGAGGGTTCTGTGTTGTCCTCCTCCAAAAGTTAACAAATTATCTCCTTACATGACTACATTTGGAAGTGCAAAAATATCTTGCTCTGCAGAACAGAGGACCTTGCTGCATGCAATACTCCTAACTCTTGGTATACCAGAATTTAACATCACACCAGTAAGTACAGCAAGGCAGTTGTAAAACAAATTTCTCCCTTACATTTTATTTTTCATTTCAAACCCAAAAAATTACTTAAATGAGCAATCTTCTAAGATTGTAAGACATGTCTTGTACTTAAACAAGGTTTAATTTGAACAAAATTATGAAGAAAGTTTAAAACAATAGTCTGTCCGAATCCTGTGGGATAAATCTATCATATTACAGTTTCCTAAAGATACTTTCATACAAACAAAAAAATTTTCAATACTAGCAGGGTTTTTAAGGAGCCAGCCTTATTTTTAATAATCCTTTACAGTCAGTGACTTATGGAAAATTCCAAGAAAAGCATTCACATGCAATATTATTATTAGGGACTTAAAAACCCAAAAGAAACAAAAATATAACCACCAACAACAAAAAAAGAGCAGCACTTAAACAGTTATTTTAAAATCAAGTTTTCTGATATTTGTAGCTGTTTTACAAATGAAGTTGATATTTGACTGAAACGCTATTTGGCTTGGGTTTATACAGATACTACAGTGAAAAAAAAAAGCATATGACATTTCTAGCACTTTTAGGTAATTCATATTAATTCTAGTAAGGTAGAAATTGTAGGAAGTTTAACAGAGAGCATCTCATGGCTCTATTTGCAAGTGAGCAGCACATATAGTTATCAAGGGGTAAAGTATTCAATTTGTTCATTTTTAGAATGATTCACATTGGTGACTTTATCTAAATGAACTATTATGTGAGTAGGATGTTTTAGGAACTACTCAGTATGATAGCATATTCTTTAACTGTGATTAGTTAGACTTACAAATGATTATGGAACATACAATGTGTTGCAGCTTTGGATCATTACCCATGGAAATGTAATTCAGAAGCACAAACAATAATTATTTCCATCACTCCTTCTACTGAAACACAGCTTTCTTTAATTAGAATACTGGTAAGTGAGCACAGCAAATATAAGATGTTTTAACAGTTAATCTGATAAAGAATTAATTGAGCTTTTAACTGAGGATGCACTACCTTTGTAGCACACTAGCATGTGCTACCTTTTTAGGAACACCCACTAATGTAATGGACTAACAGATTATTAAAGGTATATTTTCTATGGTGGCAGCCAGCCTCTGGGGCCCTCAGGCCTTTCCACACCTCTCAGCAGCAGCAGGGAAGAGACCCACATAATACAGGAGAACCTCGCCCTGCTGCATCCCATTCTGTCCATTGGCAGAGGTTGGCTATTGCCACAGCATCTTGGGATTTAGGAGACAAATCATGAAGTTTCTCCAAATCTGATGAAGGTAGAGCATGCTGAATGCACTCTCTAAGCCACCAGAACAATTGTATAGGGACATCACTCTGTCTTGGACTGCAGATGTCTAACAGAGAGTGTGAGAACCACCAGCAAGCATGGACGATGCCCTTCCTGGCCTGCAAGAGCTTGGTATCCTCCTTAATAATAAACCTCTTCTCTGTATGTAAGAGCCCATTTTACTTTCATTACTGAGTCCATCAATTTTAGAATGGGCACTCGCATCCTTTATCACCGATGTTCCACTGCAAAAAGTTGCATTTAATTATCCGTTGTGTGAAACACTTTCTCTTGCTTCAGATGTTTCCTCATTTCATTTGTGCAAGTGTTTTACTGGAACACGAGTGCTGCTTTCAATCTAGCTGGAGAGGTGGTGATAAACCTGCCTCTCTGAGGGTGAAGGAATGGTTGAGAAGCAATGACTAGGTGTTATTTAGGAGAAACTATACACGTTGATTGAAAGTGAAACTGTACATTAACAGACACAGGGCATAAACCATCAACATACATAGGAGATCACCAGCACTGATGACAAAGGATTAAGGCATTTCTTGGCAGACAAACTGCCACTTGATGTAAAGGCCCATAAGCATTCATCTACCACGAATTATCCTCTGCTTCTGTCAGGATTGGTTAATTAAAGTGTACCAATAGGTTATGCTAGAAAAGTCCACACCTGTTTCCCAAGTAGATCTCCAGTGAAAAGAGAAGAAACATAAGTAAAACAATATCTAGCAAAGATCCAGAAGCCAGCTCCCAAGCACCTCTCAAGTTTTTTCATTACTGTTAAGTGTCTGACTGCATTTTTTCTCCCCCAAAATTACAAGACAATTCAAATAATAAAACCTGTGCATTTTAAGACTAGAATGTCTTTTCCATACCATCTACAGTCAGCACAGATCCAGATATGTGAAATAAGCAGGTAAGTCTAGTTAAGACATAAAAGTATCAGAGGAACATTGTCTCCTTACAACTGCTTTGTCAGGTACATGACCCAGCAGTACCTGCTAAAACAGCTTTAATATAATGATAAATTTTAACAAAAATTAATCACACACAACCATAGAATTTAAGTAATTTAAAGTGACGGGTTCAAAACAGAGCTCTACCTAGTATTTGGGAAATTTACTTATGAAAAAAATTGGATTTGTGGAGTTTCCACAAATTGCTTTGGATTTAAGGAACAATAAATTCAGCTTATGGTTAAAGAGTACAAACTTATGTAATCCTGCAACAAAACACTACATTCAGGGACAGAAACAAGAATTTAAAGTAGTAAGATTAAAGACTTTTCAACTGCCAAGCTAAAACTTGAAAATACCACAATACGTGTCATTTAAAATGGTACCTGTGACTCTTTTGGCCTTCTCCAAAAATATTACACAAGCAATTGCATTTAGACAAAGCTCTAAGATGAAACTGCATCTTCATTATCTCCAGAAACCATGACAGGTAATAGAGATTAATGGGTTATTAATGCTTTAAAGACATTCACATGTATAGGGTTTACAGTTGCCTTTTTTTTCTTAACATGCCTTCTTCATGTGAGTTGAAGCCTCAGGTTCAGGTAGGCAAACAGAAAGTAAGAGTTTAAATCAGTTCAAGGGTACACTTGAAACCCATTTGGGAAGCAGGAACCTGATGCACCAAACCTACCACTACCACAGAGTAGGAACTCCATAATTACACACTCTAGCATGAAGTCCCGTGAGATGTACTGGCTGTGATTCCCACTCAGGAAAAGAACCCAAAATATCATTTAACGCTTAAATGAAGTAATAGCTTTAGGACTTAAAGAAAGCAGCAGCAATAGAAGCAAGAAGACCCATTGGACTGTCCTCCACTGTACAAGCCATTTTCAAAGTTTTAAACAATGGATAAATGAAATCATTTAATTTGAATAAATAAAATTATTAAAATTAAATTTAATTACTTATCTAGATTATGATATGTCACATAAACCATCTTACTTCTTCTCCTGAAAGATAGTAAGCTGAAAGTAGTCCACCGACGAAACGAATGTTGACTTCAAATACGGAAATTTCAGCATTCTGTTGAAATAAACATAAATTTATTTCTATAGAGGTTTATTTTTACATATGTATATATATATATATATATATATATATACACCAGTTTTAAGGCACAACAACTGTAAATAGCAAAACAGAAGATGTAGGGAAGGCCAGCATAAGAATTTAAAGCATTTCCTTTTCTTCCTCACTTTCACAAAATATCCTCAGCCTGCTCAACTTTTCATCTCTTCTGTTGGGCTATAAGGCTTTCTCTAAATCCACATATCTAATGTCCCACACTACCTGCCCTCACACCATCTCAGACAGATCATCAGTATTGATCAAAATATCCTATCAAGTGTTTTCCTACTTCAGTCTAAATGCCGCTTACTGCAAAATAGAAGGTAACACTAGATTGAGTTAATTACATGCTCATTAAAAAAATGTAATCATTATGTGTATTCACAAGGAAGAAGATGATCTTTTGCTATTACAGTGATAGCCCCTCCAAGCTGGTGTAGATGAATCTTTTACCAATGATAAAGACTTGGTCCAGCCAGTATCTATCTCAAAACTCAAAGCACATTCTTCCCTGCCTTTTGAAATTTGAGCATAAATGAGGAATCGGAGTCTCACATGCTTTTGTTCTTTATTAAGTCAATTCCAATTTTACTCCAACACATAACATTTAATCCGCTCGAGGCATTCAGCTAAAAAGTTGATCTAGTGAAGTTTCTTAATTTTTGGATTTTTTTTTACTACTTTTTCTATTTCTGTATTTCTGCAGGTAAAAAGGCACCCAACAGTGTCCCAAAATTTTGGGCACATAAAAAAGATGTTTGACTTTCACATGTCCTGGGTTGCTCTTGCTTCTACTGAGTCACTTTTCCATTTTCTATTTGCCAACATACACTATAGCTATATTTAATATAAATCAATGCATGGTGGAGCTGATGGATTTTCTTCTGAAAGGCTTGCAGGCTTTTTTCATTCAGCTAGGTTTTGTGCTTTTCCAGTTTAAGCATTAAGATGTCAGTTTATGTAGGAGGGAAGAAGTTGCTCCCTGTTTTCTATGGATTTTGAGTTGTAGTAAACTGGCTTTACAGAAAAAACAAACAAACTTGCACTAGGCTACTTAATAGAAATATTACTTCATGTTTTTCAGTTTCCAAGGTGCTCTGATTAAGAAAAGGTATCTAGACACATTGCAGAGCTGGTGAGTTTTTGTAAATTGTAAAGGTAAAGGCTTCAAAACACACTCTCAGACTTGCTACAATGCTCGTTGGTTTACACTCAGGAAATCAACTTTTCTCCTCTAAAATGTATTCTACACTTCCCCCTCTAAAAAGAGGATATAATTTCCATTCAGAATTACTCTGATTAATATATAATTAATATAGTGTATATGTGTGTGCCTGTATAATTTTTTAATACACGTGAGCACAATTCAAAGGGGCCAACAAAGTAAAGCCATCACACATATCTGACTCCTGAAAACTCAGACTGGCATCATGGGCTGAGACTGCAAAATTATCTTGCTGTTATGTCAGAACATAACATTCTTACAAGTTTATTTTGAGTATTCTAGAAATCTGCAGTTTCTCTTCTGTCACTGCTCTCCCCTACTGGTCCTCCCCTATTCTTTCTAAGAGAAACAACAAAGTTTAATTTCTGCAGCTTAATTTCTGTTTCCAAAATGCCTTTTTTTTCAAAATCTGTTATTTGTCTTTCCAAGTGTTCAGTCATTGTCTCACTGAATGCAGCAATAAGGCAAATGGAAACAGGTATTCACCTCAACTTCAACATTCCTGTGCAGGCTTTTTTATTATGCCATGATCCATGTTAAACCCGGGGAGAAGGATATGAAAACATTAAAATTCTCTAGAAATCTGAACTAACTAGATGATGCATCTGTTCACTTGCTAAGCAGGCTTCCTGTGTAGGAACTACAGCACATGTACATTAAATACAGAAGTCTACCTTAAAATCCAACACATAATACAGCTAGTAGAGAATTGATTTGACTAAAGAAAGGCTGATCTGACTTTATCTGATTGAAGAAAGGATGATCAAATTAGTTAAAGGGGTGGCTTCTCTTCCATGGAGATTGAGCTAGCTGAAACTCCTATGAATAGTATGAGAATATGAATATGCGAACCTTCTTCAAAAGTTCAGGTTCTTTCCATTTCAATCCTGAGCCTTAGCACATTCCAAGTACCTTTCTTTGATGTGGGAATGTTGAAGCTGTGAAGAGGTAGGTGTCAGATGAGGAAATGAGTTAATCAGATATCCCAGACACTTGTGTTTCCTTTGAGAACCGAATTAAATTACTTTTTGATTTTCAATTGCTTGAAGTAAATTGAGTGCTGTATGACCTGAATATTTTGTCTCCAGAACTTCACATTTGCCTTTCTGGATTTAAATATGACCACTTAACTCACAAAACCATTGCTATCTTTCAAGGAGTGCAAAGGCCCCTTAAGGAAGGCTCAGTATGTGTGCACTGACATCTGCTTCTGGAAATCAGTTACAAACAAAAAGACTAGGAAGGAATGCAAATAAAGATTTTACTGCTGATCCACAAAGATCAAGTGCACTGTAATATTGAACATGTGTTGAAGGGGTGATCTTTCAGAACACTTCTTGAAGGCAGCCATTGTTCTAATGTTATCAGATTCCCAATAGGTCACTTGAACCTCTGAACCTTCATTTGAAATACTTGCCTCTTACCAAAATCTTTATGCAAGCCACTGAAGCAGAGAAACACTGAAACAGTAATTTCATTAAAGGTAGATTTGAAAGCTGTATGCCTGATAGTTACTCTTAAACTCATTGTACCAGGTTATATTATTCTCAGCACACAAATAACAGTAAGTGGAAAAACAATTACAATTTTATAATTTCATGTAAAGAAAACATCTCTACATGGAAAATTTGTGTGAAGAAGTAGTCTGTTAAGAAAAATGAACTTGTCCTAAAAGTAGATGATTTCTGCTACACCAACTTTACCCTTCTTCCTTGTGTGATTTTTAAATTTTTTGTATGCTATGACACATAGAAGATGCCACACCCTGATCATTACCCTCTTTTCATATATTTAATCATCCACATACAGTTTGCACAAATATGTCCGTATATTTCTACTTAGCAATTAAATATTAAGTAAGTAAGCAATACTGTTTTTTTTTTTATTTTGCTCTCAGATCAAGCTGTATATGAATACCTTATGATCTATTTAACGGTACCAAAATATATCAGAAAAACTTTCATCTGAACTTACCAAAATTACTACTTCATCATCTGTAGAGGTGAGAATTATTTTTTATTTCAAATTTAGCCTTCTCCTTCAAACAGTTATGGTATCACTTACATAGCAAGTCTGAGAAGTGGTTGAATTAAGTCCATTACTTCTAATGGAAATTCTGTAAGGCAAAGTGACTGGACATGTATATTTCAAGATGACTAAGATGTTCCCTTTTTAAGGTACCAAGGGTAAAAGACAGCTCTGAACAACTGGATAATATAATTTCCAATTTTATGGTCTTTACATTAGTACCCCAAATAGACTGTGCTCTGTATGAGAATATCTGAAACACCTTTGTTAGTACACATCTCATCTTCACTAACATCTAAACATCAGTTTGATCTGATATTTGCAGGCCTCCCTTTTAGAAAGGATTCTGAAAGTCTGTACGTATTTGGAAAAGAGTTATATGTATTGGGAATAGCTTGTTTTTGGTTTAATTCCAGGGCTTTTATGTTAATTGCTGAATGCAAGTAATGTGGTCTTTCATCTTATATTTATTCAATAATTTATTGAATATTGAACATTTATGGTTCACTATTTGAACCATAAATGGAATAGTCCAAGTAGTATATAAGATCCAGAGAAATTGTGACTTCTGATCACTGTACTTGGGAAAATATAGAAAATAAAAAGCAATGTATGAATCCAATATGTGGTGTGAGAGCAAAGCTGTGACAAGTTTTTGGAATTTCACCTGGTTTCCTTGATTAGCTTCTAAAGATGAAATTATTTTGACATAGACATACAACATACTTTACATTGCTGGCTAGGCATATAACACCAAAGTTATGTTAAAATTCCTTTTTAAGTAGAAGAAAGCCCATAGCTCAGAAACACTCAAGATCCTGGAGAAAATTACAGATATAATTAGAAAATACTAACTGTAATACTAGTTAGTATTATACTAACTCCTTTTAAAGAAAGGGAGAGTGGCAATGCCTTAGCAAGACCCATCTTCAAAAACAACAAATATAATCAAACGAGGAGGGGGCAGGCAGAATAAAGTGCCAAGACTTATATTAGTTACCCTGTGTTACTCTGCATTTCTATTTTATTTGCAAATCTATGACAGGGCCAATTTGATCTCAGCTGCATCTCACCACTTGACCTCACCCTTCCCTAAACCAGAGGATTAAGACTACAACTGGCAAACTACTGAGGCTTCAAACGGCTCTTATATTAAATTTAATATTGAAAACATTGTTCAGACAACAAACTACTGTCAACTGGGCTCTTCTGAAGGCCTTTCCCTATTGAACTCCTCCAGCTTCCCAAAAATCAGTATTCCTATCCTTCTGGATCATTTTGTTAATGCATCTCATTCTTCATATTCTTCCTCTCCACATTCGCAGACCAAGGCCAAAATGATTTCCATCTGTATTTTCTCGTGGGAAGTCACCCTCCCTTACAAACGCAACATTTGAAACACAACACTATTTTATTTATCCAGTGTTAGGTTCCACCTGGCACTCACCACTGGTTACATGTTCTGCCACTCAAAATTCAGCTGGAGAAAATACTGTGCGCTCTTTACACAGATGAATGTATTCCCAATGAACAAATCACCATAATTTATATTTGATAAAGAGCTTACTCTCTTAGTTTTTATAAAGATAACAAAAATTAACTCCACAAATCCCAACATATAATTTGTTTCAGTCTTCTCTATTGCAAAGATTCCTTCCAAAACTTTCTTTCCTTTGGTTCTTCTGTTCTTGTACTATCAAGAGTGTAAAGAACTTCAGCCATTTCATCTGCATTTCCATCTATTGTGCCTGTGTACAAGGAATATAGCAACTCCCCCCATGCACACACACCATGGCAAGCAGCCCATACCCTGCAGTTTAACAAGCTGTGCAAGAGAACACCAGGGACCTTATACTGAACAATACTGAATAATGTATATAATTCTAGACTAAAAAGTGGACACAAAGGGCCCACATTTCCTATGAAATGAGATGAACTTGCAATTATTATTACTATTAAATAATAATATTCCCGTGTTGAAGCACGGGAAAGGTTGGGAACAGCAACAAATCCTAGCATTTTCAAGCAGCCTAGGAATTATGATAGAGTTGTGGATAGTATTACAATAGCTCACTTTCAACTATTGTAATTAAACAAGATTTTAAGTATCTGCAATTGTGGGGAAAAAAAGTTTAATTCATATTCCACAAATGAAAGTTACTGGCAGCTTGCTAAAATATTCAGTTCCCAAAGACATGGGAAACAATCTTAGCAACCTTTTTATCCCAAGTGTCAAAGCCTGGTTATTGCATAATATGTTATTTAACCTTGCTGAAGTCCCTGCATGGCAAACTGCAAGATCTTCAACAAGCACAAAAATAAAGTGCTACTGAAGGCATTAATAAACTCTAGCAGCAAAAGCACTGTGTTTAGTAATGAATTTGCAGGATCTCCTTTTAGCCCATCAAAATAGGTTCTTATACATAATCAAAACAAAATCAAGTCACTTTGAAGTCTGGCATTTAGAGTGTACTAATAAGTTATGTGGCAAACTAATAATCAAATAGTCCCACAAACTAAAGAACCATTTTCACCTGCTGGCTTTCTTAAGATTTCTCTCTGACCCACGACTTTTTTTTTTTTTTCTTTTTTTTTTAATGGGAAAACTGTTCCAAATTGTTGTATGAGGAAACTTCCTGATTTTCTCACTTGAGGAAGAAAAACATGAAGAATAAAGAGCCAAAAAACTATAATGTTTCAAGTCAAAACATTAGGTTGTGGACTGTTAAATACAAGTCAATCATAATACCTACAGTTTGAGAATAGTAGGATTTAGATTAGTAAATGCTGAAGTTTGAAATAAGCAAACTGAAGTCTGGAAGTCTGTCCTGTTACTGACTACCACACCACAGATACAGCTGAGTCAATGATAAATGCTGGAAGCCTTTGCTATTCTCGGACCTTGGAAAGGGGATATGCTAGTCTATACATGACAGTAGAAAAAAAGCCCATAACTTCAAATTTCTCCACTTTCACCAGTATAATAGACATATCGCTCACAAAACTTTTAGGTTGCATGAAGCTGCTGACCAAACCTCTTTGAAAGATACTCAGATTTGCTGAGCTAAGCACAAAGACGAAAATCAGAAGTGGTAAGTTAGCCTTCAAGCTTCAAAAGTAGCATACAAAATCAGATACAGTGACTGACCAATGCTTAAGAGCATTCACAGGACACAAGACTGAGGGTACCCTCACCTTCTTACTCATTCCCTTCTGTTTATGCAGTTTCTCAATTCATTAGTACCTGTCTCTGAGGGCAAATAATGAAATGCCCTTCATACTTTCCCAATTACCCTCTTATCTGAACAAGTGCATGGCTTTCTGCTCCATACCTTGTTCCCATTTTGATCCTGTCTGGCTACACTTCCATCAGACAGCTGGTCAGTTGGTCAGGGTATGAATTCAAGCCCTGTCCCATGTACAATTTGATTGCTAGCACCTCCTGGTCTTGGTGGGGGCCCCTGTTGTTCCAGTCAATGCCCAGACATGCTTCAGGACACTGTGTAGACCAAGGACTGCCCCCAGTAGGCAGTACAGGCAAGACTGCCCTTTTGCACAGGAGTTCAGCAGGGCTGAAGAAGAGGGGGATGGATCACTTAGTCACTCATCCTAAAGATACTGGGGTGTGTTTGGGCGTAGATGCAGAACACCATCAATTCCAATGCTTAACAACTCCCAAACCTTCACTGCTGTGCAATATGGCTCAGCTCCTGCACCACTACTCCCCAACACCTGACCCCTTCATTTGCCTCATCAAGAACCCTTTTCTTCTCTCTCTCTCCCCAAGCATGTATTCAATGTTATTTGGCTCTTGAACTGCAAAGACGAATAGCTTTTTCCTCCCCAGTGTGAAGCAGAACTGGGGTGGTGGTACAGAAACTCCTTCAGAAAGCTCTGTGTGTGTGTGTGTGCAGCTTCTAAAATAAATAAGAAAAAATAAGAGCAGAGGAGCAAGCAGTATACATAGCTGTAGCTAGGAAACAGCCAAGCTCCCTAAAGATCCCAAGAAAGACTAGTTCCCTTTTCCTGCCTTGTAACCTGCTGATACAGAGCCCAGCCCAGCTGCTGCAGCCTTGGGCTGTGCACTGTGAAGGGGCGTGTGGGCAGCAGCCTGTGTGGGGAGGTCAGAACAAAGCCTTGGCTATATTAATTAGAAGAGCAAAGATGAATCCCCCAGAGAGATGAAGTGATTTAACAGAGAACAGAGCACATATCCATTGTGCTACTCAAAGCTAAGACCATGGATTTAGCCACTGCAAATGCCATCTCTCTACAAAAGTATGACTACATCTAATATTGACAGAATCAGAAAATGCAACTTAATTCCTGAAGGAATGGCTCAGTTTAGCTCAAACTTCTGCAAGGTTTCAAATAAAAAAAAAAAAAAGTCAGCAGTTGCGACATAAAAAACCTCCAAGCATTGCAATGTGGATATCTCAGTTATAAAATCACAGGGCTACCAGCTGTAGCTGTAATGAAAATAGCCTGTGTTATACTCCAAAAGGGAAAGCTTCTAAACATACCCACTGACAAGTTTACTAAAATGCACAGGTTTGCCAAGAAAGGTACTGCTGACTTAACTAGAATTTTCCTTCAAAATCAAAACCTATCTTTGAAAAGGTAAAGAAGAGCAACCCTGACACCTAATTCACTGAACTGCGAGATTGAAATCTAATGCCTAAAGAAATGTTGCCATTTCCCATTAAGTCATCTTTATTCCATAAATCCTTTCATGTGGATAAACTAGTGCCGACTTTACCAAGTGACACCAGGTAACTTTTATGATCAGGTGTTGAGAGTGGTGTGAGTGCTGGCCAAATAGTCTGGTGAGCATCTTCTGGAGTGTGCAAAATTTTCCTATATCCAGCTGCCTTGAGAGAGAATATAGGGAGAAAAAATTCTGCTACAGAATACAGTCACAGTAATTTTTGCAAAGAACATCTTAAAGAAAATTAAAGATTTGAAAGATATGGTTCTAAGAATAAATGAAGAGAAAAACATATCCTACTCATGCAAATAAAGGCCAAATATACTGGTTAAGCAGTTGCTGCCCAGGAAATGATCGGAAACATCAAACACAGGTTTATACTACTCAGAAGAAATAACTCTTAAGGATTTGTCAGTGAGTCAGTTATTCTAAATAAATCACTTTCATGGGACAAAGGTTTCTAAAACAGAAGCAAGTAATAGAGTACATAACATTTTTGCAGAATATATCACGTAAGGCCTGATACATGACAAATGCTTAAACATAAAAGAGAACTGCTGTTCTTTAAACAGATAAGGTAAGATATGAATACAAAGTGGCATTTGACTCTAAAACCTATACTTAAAGAGGAAAACTAAAGTGCAAGTTGAGTAGCTTCCAACAATCCAGCCATTAAACAAATGGACATCCATTTTTAAATTTGGCATTGCAGTTATTTATTTTAATTTCCTTGTTCCAGTTTGGGAAAATTCATCTACTAGCTGCTGATGCCAATGTAAGATTCAATTACATATGATTATAAAATATTATGAAAATAACTTTGTGAGGTGTTGGGCCCCAGGCTGCTATTTACAGGAATATCAGCAACAATATAGTGTTCATGACGCATGTCAGTGTTATCTGTGAAGTTGCCTTCGTAAATCTGCTTGACTCCAGCATTGAACAACTAGTGGAATACAAAAGTTCTGGCATTTTCTTAGGTTATAAGCATTACTGAAAAAAACCCAGATGCATTAAAAAGAGGAAATGTAGGCAATACCATCTAGAAGTTACCAGTACCAAATATAGCAAGATTTATGTAAATTCAAAGATTTTAATGTTAATAATGTAAATCACACTACAAAGCTTTACAATGCTCCTCCAAGTAGAGCTCAGCTCATCCTTTTAATTGGAGTTTGTTATTTTTTGTTGTCTTATCCTGGTTTTTAAACATCTTGATAATACCAAGCTAATAAGACAGGAATTTAGTATTACAAAAATACCTTTAGGAAAAAAATTCTTATGCACAAAATAAAATTAGTATGCCATTCAGGCTTCTGACACTACACAGGAGCACTGTTTAATATCCTCTATTTACATTATAAATGTAAATATAAATGCATACTAAATTACTGCTTACATAAACTATGTAATATCCACTCTTATTAACTCCTTCTTATAAGGGTAATTAATTCTCAAGCATGGAAGAGACCCTAATTAAACCTCACTTTTGCATAACTTATTAGAAAGAGTACTTTGTTTTCAGAAAGTGTTTCTAACATTAAGCATGTTAACTACAAGAGCTTTTACATGCTCAGTGTACTGTGCTTACTTCACCACACTGATCAGAGCTGCGTCATCAGCTCTCTGCACCCAACAATAAATCCTCTGGCTCAAAAAAAAAGGTAAAAGAAAAAAAAAAAAGAAAAACTACCAAACCCAGGACTTTGCCTTTAACTGAAGAGGTTCCTACTTGTTCAAGGCCTTTCTAGAATAAAAGCTTCAATAATGAACTTTGATCTCAGCTGCATATTTGCCACTTAATAGGGTGATTTGCACATGCAGCTGTGAGGACCTGATGCTTTGTAAACTAAAGCAGCTCAGTTGTGCCAATAGTTCAGCCTAACTCATGATAATCAACTTTACTGGAGTAGACAAAAGAACCTAAGTAGTATGTATGGCATGTGTCTTTCAATAAACTAAAATCTGTGGAAGATTTCATAAAGGGAAAATGTAAAAAGTTTACATAATGAAAAAATTAATGCTTGACGGGCCCCAATTCTTCTATCCAGAAAACCTGAAAAGGCTGTTTTTAACTTTACAATGGCAAATACTCTATTCCCTTTTTCCTTCCTTCATTCCAGCTCATTGCCTTCCATCTACCTAAATCTCTCTGATTGAAAAAGAGCATATAAGCAGAACAGTAGATTTCCTATATTAGAGCTTCCTGCCTTGTTTTATCTATCAATGATCTAAATTCTTTAGCCTTGCATTATGCTTGTAATAGGAGAATCCAGTCCTCATTTGGTTCCTGTAGACTAAATAGAGCATTAAACGTTAATCAGCAATGCTCCTTACCACATTGAAATCCAAGTTTTTTTCAACCCACTCCTTAGCTTCCTTGAACTCCTCTTTCATTTCCATGATGTATAGTGTATCAAGGGCATCCACGATTGTTGCTCCTTGTATGTTACCTGAAATACACGAAGAGCCAGTGATTTACTTTCCAACAGAAGAATTTTCAGTTAGATCTAATTAATTTAAATTAATTCTAATGTCAAAATCCAATTTCAATTAATCCAATTAAAAACTGGGTGAATAAGCATTCAAGTGGTAACTAGTAATTCACAGCCCTTACTTTGATTCCCATGCCACAACAAACATCATAATATTTAAGTATTTCCTCCACTAATGAACTTTTTGAAGACCTGTTCTAATGCACTGCATTTTCAGCCATAATTTTGCATTTTAAACCACTGATAGAACAGTTCACCGTAAAATGACATAAAACCCAGTAAATCTCGGTAACTGAGAAATTCCTGTTTCTTCCAGTTTGTAATGAAAACAATCAGCTGCTTTTTTGTTTTTATACTCAAAAAGATACGTAATGCTTTAAGAAGCTGGTGAGTACTGATCCCATTTTAGTTAGGAAAGCCCTTTAAGAAGTACAGTCTGCACAAGACAGCACTGGGGGAGACAAAGCAAACTTGCACACATGGATTTGTCAGCTCAGGAGGGGCTGCAAGGCACTGGTTTTTAGAGCAAGGCACTGGTTTACAGAGCAAAAATGGCACCTTTCTACCTCTGTTACAGAGATGGGTAAGAGCTAGCCTTGACCTAACACTACAAGATGAAATATCATCAGTATGTTGGCTTTGGAATGGATTAAATGTTCATCATCCTGTACTGAAAGGTTAATGCGGATGGTGGGGTTCAAGAAAACACAGTCACTCAAAATACTTTCCCATGCTTACTTCAAATTTACCTTGACCTTTTCAAAACACCATTTTTATCTAGGAAGAGTTTCAATTCCTATTTATGGGATAATGTCAAAAATTCAATTTTGACCACTCTACTAAGACTTTCACTTCCTAACTTGGCTCCCGCAGTTTTCATAATGAAATAAAGACCACTGTTATATTTTAGAGAAGACTCTGATACAGAAGGAAACATTTAGAATTACAAAATAATTTAGGTTGCAATCAACAGAGAAAGTAATTATGTCCAATCCCTGTCTCCCTCAGCAGGGCTGATGAGTCAGGTGAATAGCTGACTACACATTTCGGAATTGATTGTACCAGGGGAATAACAAGATAGTAGCTACAACTAATTAAGGAACTTGATTATCATTTTGTCTCTGAAATACCTGATGAAAAAGTAAACTTAATTTTATAAACTTATCAAATATCAGAATTCAATTTTTCATATTTAAGAAAGAAAGCTACTGTATCAGTCAATATAAAGTGTTACTGCCATCATGAGTTTCTGCTTCCATATAAAACAGAGAGGCAATTGGAGAGCTCTATATAGCAGGATTGACATAATTTCCTCATAATTTCCTTAAATTAAGGTTCCAGGTAAAAAATAATTTTCCATTTCCACCATCTTAAGCAAAATAGTATTTGAGGTTGTTACAACAGTTATTTGGTACATTTAACAGAATCAGATACTTGCTCTATTTTAGCAGCTGTTTATACCACCCATTTTTGGAATGCCACTTTCCTACTCTGAAGGAATCTCTACTTTTTCCCCCAGATATTCCACTATTAAAACTGCAGCATACTTTGGTAAGAAAAACATAATATCCTCCAAGAGCTTATTTGGAACTTGGCTGCCCTTCTCTAATATTAAAGGAAAAGTATTCCTTCAAACTTGGCTAAGCAACTTATATTTTTTCTGAGCTTGTGAGAAAGTGAGAGTGGAAAACTGCTGGAGGACATCTGCTTAAGATCACTACTGCCAAAGCTCTGGAGATGTCTGGTAACTCCATACAATAAAAGCAGTTCCTAGTGAACCTTTACAACTGAGCTCTACTTACAGCAAAATCATCTATAACCTGACTTGCTTCAGTGGATTGTGATAGGCTCACCATGCAAAGACATTCTTTGTGATAATCCTCTTGTAATACAACTAACACCACCACTAAACAGTTAAGCTTTCAATTTTAAGGATTAGTACTTGAGCTGCAACACACTACTAAGTCAGAAGAAAAAGAGGAGAAAATAAGGAGAAAACTTATTGAGAAATTGCCCTTAGAGTCACCTATTTATTATCTGGCATATGTGGCCTGCTTAGAGCAGAGACTGAAAAAGTGCTAGAATCTCAAGCAGATCTTACTTTATTTGAAATGATTTCTGCGATTATTCTGAAGGATCCAAAAAACAGAATAAAACAATTAATGTAACACTTAGTGAAGTTTGTCTCAAACAGCTGTACTTCTGAGTTCTTGATAAAAGACAAAAGAACAAAGTCAGTTTAGAGGCCAGAATTATGACTTGTGAACAACTGCAGTTTATGCTCAGTCAGCCAACAGAATAACTTAAACTTGAGAGTAGTATGGAAATTGTGATGCTGAACAGCTCATTAATAACCAGTCAGACAAACCAGTGGTGGGGTTGGGGGAAGGAGTGCAAAGAAATTAAATGAACATTCCTTATTATAGGATAAGACCAAATATTTCACAAGCCTATATAAGCTATGCTTCTCAAAGCACAGCATATAGATTATTTAATACAGTTATCACTGTTTTTCGTTCCTACACAACATTCCCAAGGAATTACACAGCAGTCATGGTCAACAAGAAGCAAAGATTATTGCTAGGCAATTACAGTACACACTCGTGACAAAGAATATTTGGACAAGAGGACTGTTTTCCTATACATCTACAGTACTGCTACAAATTTGACTAACAGTGAGCACTGTGTTACAGAGTGTGAGCCAAGTTGCAGTCACCATGGTAGAGTTTCACAGCTGCCCTAGGCAGGAGGAAGATATCACACACAATACTTGGATAAAATTCATAGACCTCAGGTAAATACAGATAAATTTTGCAGATAATTAAAAAAAAATATATATACACACTCAAAGTAGAGAAAATGAACTTAAAACTCATAAAATGTAAGCTCAAAGGGAGTAATTTTGACAAAAGAGATAACCAGATGTACAAGCCTACCAAAATGAAGAATTATTAGTCTCTACCAAAACCTCCAGACCAAGTACTCATATATACTCCATTTTACTTCTGTTGTTAACCCTTTATTTTTATCTCTCCTTTTTACAGCATCATTTACTCCAAGGGATTAATACAGAACACATGGAATAGCCTATTATTAACTCAAAAGAATGCAAAAGAAATCAGTCAACACGAAATTTCCAGCAGACAATCGAGAAACATCTACATAACTTCCTTTCCAGTTTAACACTTTAAATCTTAAGCAATGATCTGGAAGAAAACAAAAAAGAGCATATTGCTAATAAGATTTGTGGACTATTAACTACAACAGCTTATTAAAAGCACAGGTAGCCTATATCTCCTCAGGGTAATGCACAGTCAGCCCATTTAAACTGCATGCTTTTTAATATCTAACAGTGCCAGTGTATGTGCATGCAAATAAAAGAAGAGATCACATTAGAGAATGCAGTAGCATCTCAGGACTGGGCAGCAAGAGCAGAATAAGAAGAGTGATCAGAGGATGAATAACTTTGTATGAGTTTCCAGGATGCCACTGCAGGGAGAACTGCTCTGGATGTGAATGACAACCTTATTAGCACAGCTCTGTGGCTGAGCTTATATGGCCATATTGCTTAAGAACCACACCTGGCTTATGGCCAAACCCTTTGGAGCATGTACCAAAATAAGTTCTCACTTGTCAAGGCCAGGCTTTTAAATATGACCAGAAGAATCCGAAATAGAATACTTCAGAGTCAATGCATGTTGGTGCACTTAACAGTTTAAAATTTCCTCCCATCCTTTGCACACCAAGCTTGGCATTCGAGAATACACACAGGTTGGACTAAAGTAACATTTTGACTTGTGCTGTAGGTTTCTTGGAGCATTGCTTCAAAAGCTAACTCATATCTTAGAACAGTGTTTTCCTTTATTTAAAGTTCACTGAAAAGGTTCCTATGCAATATCATTAGCAATTTAAAGTGTCAAGAGTGATTAATTATTAAAGTGTGCTATGCCAAAACACAAAACTCTTGACTTAAGTACTGGCAAACCCTCAGCAATATTAACACTTTTAATTTGAGTGACTATTCACACCTGGTCAGAGTGGGGAAAGAAAGCTTAAGTCAATTTTTAACAAATCCAGTTTTTCGTATCTGTAACATGAAACAATATAGTGATATTTCTAGAACGCTCTTCTAAATCTCCAGTATTTTATACATCTGTGCATTTTAGAGCCAGCTCTGGTGTCTTTGAATTTGATAAAGTTGAAATAATTTTTCCTTCATTGCTTATCTCTGTGCTTCCTGCAGAAGCCTTTGGCATCCACCACGCTTCTGGCACTGTGCAGCTCAGCGACATGTTTTGTTATGAACCACCTTCTTTTGTTTGAACCTGCTGTCTAGTAATTTGCTATCTCCACCCATCCCTTACAAAGGCTATCACTCCCCATAAGGAATAATAAATCCTTGTTCATCCCATTTATGCCACTTTTTATGGACCCTCACATATTTTTCTGGAAAGTTGTCAAGCTTTACTACTTACTATGAGCTCAAGTCTGCTCATTCTGTGTATTAACTCATATCTCCTGTTTCACTAAGTGCCAGTTTAAATAAGGAACATTTTCTATTTCTAAGTGCAGTTATCACCTGTTGGGAAATCCTTCTGGGTTTGTGGAACTGTTTGCAGTTTGCTACTGTCAGAGCTACCCCAAGTAACTTATTTGCACTGCCAAATCTGGTTATTTGATTTTTCAGCATTGGGATGAGTAATTTGAGAGTGTGGCAGTAACAGATTCCTGTGAGAGGCCAGTAGTAACCTGAAAAATGTTTTTTAGAAATCTAAAAAGACAATACACTTGCCTTTGTAGTGCAACATGACCTCCTCTCCAAAATGCTGTGTTGAGTAGCTCATCCATATATCTGCTAATGTTATTCTTTACACAAGTTAATTTAGTTGAGATAGATGTCAGGCTTACTTCCAAAACTAAAGCCCCATACCAAAACACAAAATTTCAAGGAATACAGCAGGAACAGTGAAGACAAACAACACTGGGGTGGGGGGAAGATTTTGAATCCTTTCAATTTAAATTAATGTATTGTTTAAACACATATACAATAATTGCCTAGGCTATATTAATAAACTTAGAGTTTGAAAATACACATTGCTATACACTGCCAAGACAGTTTTGGATATAAATTTTGGCAGGCTTTAAAAATATTCATACACCTCAACACTCCATAAATGAAATGACAAAAAACAGTTCAAAGTGGGAGGAGCAGGATCTTACTAAATTATAGTACTTTGGGATTTGCAGATTGTGAGTATTTATTAAATACCTCCCTTTTTGCCTCCAGAAAAGGTCCTTTTTCACTTGCAGAGATTAATTATACCATGCCTACAAGTTACAATATCAAACTGGCAATACTGCACATGAAACACAGCTTCAAACAATTTAAAAAGCCCTTTAGTTACAGTCATTTAAGTGCAGAAAACACTTCTAGAAAGAGTTCTCTGCTAGTGCAGCAACACTCATTAGTTTCAAAATTAGTTCAGAAGGCTTAAAGAGGAATAGCTCCTAGTTTGAGGGGCTGCTGGTAGAATGCTATGACAAAAAAAGCAAAACTGTGATTTTTCCACTTTCACAATAGGAAGATTAATAGATTAATAATCGATTAATAGATTAATAGATCTCTGCTTCAGCTAACATTGTTAGCTGAACATTTTCAAACCTGAAACATAAAGGTTAAAGTATTAAAAAGTAACAGCACTTACTCACGGCCTATTTTCTACTAGGAATGGTCAGAGAAGAAATAGTACTCATGGAAGAAGTCATACCAGGAGATATGCCCTGTTTTGCTAATGGACAGACATGGTGCAAACAGATGCTGAGCTACTCCAATTTATTTAATTAATCTAGAAACAGTTGTATACTTCATGTAATTAAACCAATAAGAATATTTCTGTCTTTTCAAACAGTTGCTATAACATGGTGAAACCTAACATGGCGAGTACAAAGGAAATAAAAACATTGCATGAATGTGCTGGAAAGACATTGTCATGTCAGAGGCGTATATGTGGCACTGGTTTCGAGAAGAAATGTTTCAGTGTTTCTCTAAAAGTATATTATTCCTGGTGTGCACATGAGAGAAAGCAACATGAATATATCTACAGTCTGCCAGTCTAAAGACTTTCTCAGCTTATCACATACACCCTTACACACAAACTGCCTGCAGAACACCAGCAAGACCAAGGCAGTTCCTTGATATCACAATTTGTTTTCATGGCCTGAGTTTAGGACAAAAAAAAAAAAAAGTCTTTTCCAAGTTCAATAAGAAATCTTCAGCTAGAGAATAGCTCTACTACTAGTAATTTGTACAAGGTGCTAAAGCAGGGTTCTTTGCCTTCCCCCAAAATTAGAACCACCAGTTGTCCCTACCCTACCCTTTCTCCTATCAACATCCCAATTGCCATTTTCCTCTTTTCCTAGCCCTGGTATAGTGTCTGTATTTCATGATGTTATTGCCTAAGCCACATCCATGTGTAATTATACCTCTCAAAAACCATCTTACTTTTGTCCTTCTGAGAAACAGAGCATGACAGTTATGACTTGCCTTCAAGACACAGCAGTCATTATAATCTACCTGCAAAATGGAGATTGAAAGGAGCCATGCATTTACATTTCCAAAAATAAGCTTAGAAGCAGTTTCATTTGAAAACAACTCTCCACTTCCGTGTCAGGAGAGCTGTACTGTAACTTATACACCATAAAGCACCACACAGCACTGGACTCTGCTGCTCCTCGCAGTGAGATACTAAAAGTCTTTATCCCATAACAGCCACTCCCAGTATATGCAAAGCAATGTAAATGCAGCAATTAATTCAAAGGAGGAGAAGTGTTTAAAATCAAACAGTGCCTAATGAAATATGCTGTATTTTACTGATACCAAGATGATTTGCAACTTGTATTTTTAAAACAATTGAGACCTGGCAGCAAGAAAAGACAGTCTTGGTAAACTGGAGATAGTTATGATGGATGACAGTGAACTGAAGGTCTTACTTGATTTCTGAAGGTTGGGAGGAAATTCACAGGACACAGAGCTGAAGGTAACCTATTCTCCACTAATACAATTCAGAATTACCTTAAATTAGTCAACCATTTGCAATTTTTTTTTTTTTTTTTAATAAGAAACAAGGAGGATAAGGAAACGTTTTGTTTGTAAAGAACAAAAGGTAGTTATGGATTTGGGCAAGGGTAACTTATGAGGCAGACCTGCTTGCAGATACGCTGCTCTTTGGTATTCTGTAAAGCAATTCAGCAGAAAGAGACCTAATGTTTATTTTGATTTGCACCAAGATCAATAAGATTGACAATGTTTCTAAGGAAAGCTCCTCAGCAAGACGATCACATACCAGGTGACCATGATGAGAAACTGATCTGCATTTAGACTGACTCAGGCTCTTACTCCTTTAAATACAGTTTTATTTTTCAATTCAACACTTGTTCTGTTTCACAGAGACTTGTGCCTGAAGTGACTTAGACTTATGCAACATCCACAGAACTCCTGCTTAAGAACTTCCCATCTACAGATTTTCTGCAAATCCATGCATTATTATTAACTCAAAACTTAGAATTTTTTATACCACTTCTGATTTCAAATGAAACTACATTAGATGTTTTAATTTTTGAGAAGTTTTATGATATTTTGTTGTACTGCGAGAAAACAGAATTCCATTAAATAGTTCCTCAAATATATTAAATCACACAACTATTATTCTCCTGAAGACAATAAATAACTTTCATTTTTAGAGAAGAGAAGGAAACAGAAGCATGATGACTCAACCTTGAAGTTAACTCAAACTACTCCGGTTTCAAGAACTCAAAAAGTAGTCCAATAACTAACTAGATAATAATTATTAACATTTTTTATGTTTCCTTGGCGTAGCCAAGCAGTGCAGCAAGATCAATGTAGATGTTGTACTTTCCAACTTATTTCTGTAATCACAACTGCTGTCTCTAAGCAACCTCCAAATATAGTTGGGGATTTGATAAGTGCTCTATTTAGGGTGTTTTAGGAAATGTTTCCACTTCAAGCTATCTTTTGCAAACATTCAACAAAGTAAGTTCCTGTTAATATCAAAATAATGTATTTATTTTGTCTCAGCTATAGAAATTAGTGATTTTTTTCAGCTTTCTGTTTGGAAAACAAGCTATTTGAATAGAAAAATTGGTGTCAAACAGTTTAATTCTTCATTTTTCTGCAAAACTGAAGATAATGACCATTCATAGGACTGTATTTATGCTTCCTCAGAATGCTCTTTCTCTTCAGCCACAAGTCCCACTTGGACACTGAGGAAGTCTTGCCTCATCACACTGGATTTCTGCAGTGTGCCTCTCCTACTGGAACTTTTCAGTCCCATATTTGTTCTACACTGATAACAACTTGTGCTTTATTTAACATCTCCTGTACAATATTTAGAGGTGCAAACAACAGTTATATTAATGAAAAAGAAAGCCTGATAAGGGAGTCTGGTACAAATCAACAAATTTTTATAAGAAATGGAAATAAATGCCTAAGAACTCCACACAGCTTTAGCTACCTTCATGAGTATAGAGAGTATTGTTTGTTCCTTGTATATGATTTCTCCTCTTCTCCACCCCCTCCCGTTTAGTTGCCTGCTTATTGAATGTGGCACCAATGATTTCCATAGTAAATGTTTAAGACAGGACAGTATTTATTGCAGCAAAACTATATTTTTATCATGCAGCAATGCCATGCTCCATTTATTCTCATTCAGACACTAATCTATAAAAGTCACAGAAAGCACCTTCATTTACTGTTATTTTTTACACATAACAGAAGCAAGAAACATCATACTGCATGACAGGGACCAGTAAGAAAACATGTTTATCACTTATAAGCTTTTCAGCTGATTTACCGTTTTATGCTAACGTCACTAAGCACAAAAATACACTCTACTCACCAAATAAATTGCTTGAATGTCCTTGCTTAGATATGGGTTTCAGTTCATTTAATCCCCATGCGTAACGCTTATAATTATCCCAGGCATGCTTCATCATCTGTAGGGAAACGAAAGCAGGATTATAATGTTGATTTAGCAAGAAGCCACAGCAAACACTAACTTGAGAATATTCTCAATATTAAAAACATTTAATTCAATTCTTAACCAAATTCCTGCTGTATGTATTAGATATATGAAATATTCAATAAAGAGTAACAGTGGCACTGTTTTCCAGGTGGCAGTGGGGTGGCTGCTGTAAGAATTACAGGACTGTCCTCTCCACTTCTCTTACCTGCAAGCTTATGGTCAATACACAATCAAAAATAATTAATTTTTAGGAAGGGAATTTATTGTGTCATATATAAATTAAATTGAGATTTCACTTCCCTTAAGCATATATCTCAGAAACTGAGGGAATTAACATTTTTAAATAAGGTTTTCCCCCTAGAACCTTTAGATTCTTTAAGGTGAACATAAAGCTTACAGTAGTTTTCAGATTCTGGCAGAGACCTGCTTGCATAAAACTAGCTGGTTCAAACTCAGCACAGCTAGTAACAATAGAAGGATGGTAAAGTGGGCAGGCAGAACACCTAGAAAATGTTTTGAGGTTTTTACGATGCAATCTTTTATGACTATAAATGCATCTGTAGCTACTTTCATGTGTCATTTTGCACAAAGAGATGAAAACTTACACAACTTAACATATCACCACCAAATCATACTTCGCACAAGAAGAGGTGCACCACAGATAAATACTGCTTCGGGAAACAGCCTTGCAGAGCCCAGCACAGCAGTGCTGTGGTAAGAGCAGGGAGCATCCACACAGAAGTCAGGGGAGTGGGTTGACTCAAGAATAGCTCACACTCTCCACTACCATCACCAGATACATCTGGTGTGAACTGTCCTTTTTCAGCGTAGTCCAGGTGCATGTCCAGGAGCCCATGAGCACCTCCCCAAACATGTGGTGAGAAGAATGCACACAGCTCTGCAGCCTGGTGACAAACCACTGCCACTCCAGCAGGTCCAACACCTCCCCTTGGCAACCACCAGTTTTAACACCTGCTCAGGAATAGTCTTCTTTAAAGGTCACCACAAGCAGCATTACTTTATGCAACAGAAGGAAAGATTTTGCCTCATTGCTGTCCCTCGTCCCCTCTTCCACAAGGCAGAGTAGTGCTGGGAATGCCAGAGGTTATCTTCTAGACAAAAAGTGACAATTTCAGACCTTTTCAGAGATACTGCTTCAGGCTGTCAGATGACAACACTGCTCTGTCCTTGCTTTCAGATCTCTTCTTGAGGCCTTGAGTGTCAAGGATAATTTTGTTAAATAACAGTTACAATCCTAAATTTAAAAGCAGCAGCCTTGGGACATGCTGATAATAGTAATCCTGCACTTTCTCCTTTCCTCTTTCCTTTGCTCAAACCTCAGAGAAATTATGTCAATTAAAAATCTGCATTAAGCCATACTATAATAAATGACAACAGATTTTCTACAATACTGCCATACTCATGAGAATAAACATTTCTCCACTATTAATGGGAGAAAAAATGTGCATCTATTCTGCAGAAAAATTCACAGATGTTAGTCTACACTACAGGCCCAGCTTCACAAATACAAAAATTGGCAACAGCAGTTAATATCTGAGTATTTTCAACCAAAAGATTAGCCCAGTGTCAGATCTCAGCTGAAAGGCAACAAGTCAAAGGCCCTGTGGAAATGGTCTCAGGCCATGACTGGCAGCGATATGCTGGATGGCAGGACCTGTGCCCATTCATTGCAGAATGGCTTAGGAACTCTCCCAGGATGGGGCTTTTTGTCTCAAAGCAGAACTGGCAATAGGCAGCCAACTGGCCAGCTTTATGACTATGGGTTCTTCCCAATCCCAGGCTACAAGAATCAAGACTGCATGAAACCAATCATTTGTCCACAGCATATTTTCTAATTTACCAATTGAAATTTCCTGGTCATTTTGCCTATCATACAACAAAGACTTATTCTGCCCTGCCATCATATCCCAGACCTGCAAGCTCAGCATTAGATATCAACATACAAATTCTCAGAGATTTCGGGAGGCTAAATCCTAAGCTTTGTCAAAGCTTATTTTCTCATGCAATCACATCAGAATCTTTTCATTTCCTTAATCTTAATCAGGGTACACCACACACAAAAGGGTGGGTTTTTTTTTTTTTTTTTTTTTTTTAATAAACTAAACTTGTAATTAAGTGGCCTGAATCAAAGGGCCTAAAGATGTAGTATTATAACAACATTATAATTGCTCAAGCCACTACCAACACTACACTACGTCAGATGTCGGTATCCTTTTTCCATCCTTTTTCTTCTAGCACATCTATGATGCTTCTCTTGTGTAAGAAATACAGTGGTCATCTATTCCCAAACCAAGTCAGTTCAGGAAACAGAAACCTTTGCAAGTGATATTCTTGTTTTGAGTATCAATTTTGCTTTGATTGATTTCCCAAGTCAGATTGTCACGGGTATCAGAGTTACCAAGAAGGGAAGACAGGAACAACTGCATACCTGTTCAGTACAGCCACAACAGTCACAAAGCATGTGATGCTACAAGATGTTCTAGACGTAATCAGAACTTGCCTTTAGTTTTTCCCCATGGATTGAAACTTCAGTCATATTGTATCATAAACGTATGTGTGATTTGGTAGCAGAAATGACTCTGATTACCCTATAGCTCATCAACCCCTAGCTAGTATGACAGGAAGATAATCCAGACAGTAGACACTACCTTCTAATAATATTTATTATTGTATGCCAATGAACATCAGATGTGTTGTTGGGGTTTTTTTTACAAAAATTTCCTCCCATTCTCCTAACTCCCATTCTACTCAGGTACATCTATTTAATTGCTTCCTAGGAAATTACAATGCGTGGATTCCGCAAGCCAAGCAGACAAGAAAAAAACCCAACAAAACCCCCAAACAAACAAACAATAAACCAAAAAGCACTGCTCTGCCTAAACTTAAGGAAATATTCCAGTACAAAAAACCCTACCAGAATTTACTGAGCAGATCAAATTCATCTCTTTTGGCTAATCAAAGTGTTCTTTAGAACTCTTTCAGAAAGCCTAGATTTAGACAAAGCCACTGAGGTTAGTGAGTAAATTTACCCCTGAGAAAACCTACGTTTAGGACATCCTTGTTTAGACATTTGGAGATTTATGGACATACATTGAAAGCAATAGCCAGCTACCAAAGCAGTCAGTGAGCCATCTAGTGTTTAAAAATAAATCATTCCAACTAGACACAACTGTGAATGGCTCTTTAGAAAAAAGTTATTAGATTGTAGTGTTACTCTGTTACTGGGCAAAGAGCCCACAGCAGATACAGCAGCCAAAGAACTCTACCTTACTCAACACTGCCTTGCTACACAAGTGACATTGAGCATTTAACCTATCAAGAAGTCTCAATTTCTAGGATTCAATACATCAGAAATACTCTACATTCTTTCCCCCTTTTGTAATATGGAAATTACAAAACCATATTAAGTTTCCCACTGCATTAACTTCCTATCTGTAAATAGCTTCATTTTCTATGTAAGAATGAAAAGATTCTAAAATATTGAGGAGCACTTTTAATAGACCCAGCTCACCAAGGTAATTCTTTGCTTAGGCAAAATTCCTAGCACTGGTACTTCAGAAATGCATTTTAACAGGTTTTTTTTTTTTTTGGTTTTTTTTTGGTTTTTTTTTTTTTTTTTTTTTTTTTTTTTTTTTTTTTTTTTGAGAAATCCATCTATCTTTCCAGTTTTAATCTTTTTATTTGCATGGGATATCACCAAATCTCCTGATTTTTTCTTTTTTTGGTAATTCACAAGGAGTCTTTTGATCATATCTCTGACTACTTGTATAAGTGCTGTTGATCACTTGAAATTTCTAAAGAGCACAATTACTAAGAACATCTGGTATATCAACACAACATTACTGATGATGTTAAAAAGAGAAATTCCCAATGAGGAAGGCTCCAACAGCTTTTGACTAGATGATTCTTGATACTGTCAAACTCCTCTACAGTACAACTAATAAAATTATTTAAAATAATTCCATATTAGTCTTCCAGGATGTTAATAGGCAGAGCTACATTTGCATAGAAGCATCCCTCAGTCCTAGTTTTACTACATGTTAAAAAAAATCACAGAATGGTTGGGATGGGAAAGGAGAGATGATCTGGAGATCAACCACTTCCAGCCCCTGTGCTAAAGCAGGTTCACCCACAGAAGGTTTTGAATATCTCTAGAGAAGGAGAATCCACAACTAGCAGCTTGTTCCAGTGCTCTGACACTCTCACAGTAAAGATGTTTTTTCCTCACATTTAGATGGAACTTCCTGTGTTTCAGTTTGTGCCCATTGCCACTTATCTTGTTTCTGAGCACCGCTGAAAAGTCTGACCCCCGTCTTGACCTTAAGATATTTGTATGCACTGATAAAATCCCATCTCAGTTGTCTCTTCTTCAGGTTCCCTTAAGCCTTTCGTCATAACAGAGAGATGCTTCAGTCTCCTCATCATCTTCATAGTCTTTTGCTAGGCACTCTCCAGTAACTTCTTGTCTTTCTTGAACTGGGGAGCTCAGAAAGGTTCACTGAACTTCAAACTCTAGAAACAACTGACAGCTCCTTGCTCTGTGAAAGCCAAAACAAAACCCTTTCCTGCAGCCATAATATTGGCCAACTAAAAGATGATGATAATGCACTTCCATTTGTTGGTATTTTAGTTACTGGCATCTTTCAAAGCACTCTAACACAAAACCTAGAGAGGACATGTAAGTCACATGAAATTTGCAAAATACAGTTCTATTCAAACATTGACAGAAAACAACAGTGATGCTGAATCAGCACAGTAATAGTGGTGTTTAGATGGAAACCATTGCAGTACCAGGTGGAGTGAAAATAATAACTTAATAAGGTTTATTTTTAGCAGTTACATATAAATGGGGGAGATGCAAAAGAGGATGTCAGGAAAAGAATTAAAGCACCTTTTAGAACTGGGATATTAAAGGAGAGAAAGGATTAATTGCATGAAATAGTACCATCCTGACCTTCAACAGAGCCATTTAAATCTTGCCAAGACAGAGGAGGAAGGCAGAAGATTAAGGTAACTGAAAGTTCCAAGAAATTAAGAGACAAAAAAACCCCAAACAACTCCCTCTCAAATCAAACCTACCCCCGCAACAAACGTCTGAAGAAAATCTAACAGTTTATATAGTCTCTATTAACTCCCCCCAGCTTAAATAATCTTCTCTTTCTCAGTTTACACTGATCTTTCTACACATTTAAGTTATTCTCACCTTTTAAACTCCTTACCAGAACTACTACTCAAACTAGTCTCCCTGCATCTTCTCTCCTTGCTGCTGGAGCTAAAACATCATTTTTTCCACAGTATCAGCAATGCTAAGGAAGTCCTTAAAATTAGTGAGAAACCTCAAGAGGCATTCCACTTGAACTTTCCTCCTGTACAAATCAACTTGCATGGCTGAGGACTGTTCTGGGTCTAGTTGGGATGGAGTTAGCATCCATCACTGCAGCCCATATGGTGTTTTGAACTGGTGCCTGAAATAATGCTGATGGCATAACAGTGTTTTGGCTGAACAGCACTTATAACACAGCAAGACTCTCTCTTTTTCCAGCTCCTGCCCCTTTTCCACTCCCCCTGAGAGGGAGAATGGAGGAGGTGGCTATAAGATTGAGAGAGGGGACAGCTGGGAGAGCTGACTCCAGTTGGTTAAAGGGTTATTTCCTACCATGTTAACATTATGTTCAGCAACAAAAACTGGGGCAGAGGAAGAAAGCAGTTTTCCAAGGTGGCTGCTGTTCAGCAACTGGGCATCAGTCTGACTGCAGGAGGATATGAGTAATTGCCTTTGCATCATTGATCTCTGTCCCCTCCTTCTTCCACCTAACAAATGGGCTTTATCTTGACCCACCAGTTCTCTGGCTTTTGTTCTTCCTGTTCCCCCCTGCAGCCCACCTGGGCCAGCAGCTGTGTGGAAGCTGGGCTGCTGGCCCTGGTGAACCCACCACAGTGTCTCATCAGTGCAGGAAGTTTGTGACCACAACACAACCTTCTGGTTTCTTTGCTGTGATGAAATATTACATCAATATTAGCAAAACCTCAAGTTTTAGAAAACCTTATATTCTTACTTTCTTTCCATTACTGTTAACCCACAAGCTAACTAAGACTCAGTGAATCAGAATCACAGAAGGGTTGAGGTTGGAAGGGACTCTCTAAGTCACCTTGCCCAAAGCCCATTGAAACACATTCTCAACTGTTTTCACAGCCACTGAGTACCAACCAAATTGCAGCACAGATGAAAAAACCATTATAAGAATTTATTATTAGCAAATGCAATACTACCTTTGAAATTACTGCCACCAATTAGGATTTCTCTGTGAAAAATTTTATGATCCACCTTCAGCTGATTCACTATCAGTTTCAAAAAACTATGCTGTATATATGAAAACTTTGTCTAATATGCTCTTACTGAATCTACTGATTACCACAGTGAGTCATTTTTGGAAATATAAAGCCTTTGTTTCTTTAGTTATCAAAAGTATTACATTTGTGTTTCATCATCTTCACAATGATATTTAGTATAACGTTGGACTTTAAAGAAATACAAGCTAGTAACTGAGTTTATTGAGTTTCTCTTGAATAATACACATCTAGAAAACATGAAGTAATAAGTGACTTTTCTCTTTATCTCAATACATAACACTTTTTCTAGGATTAGTAAGCACAACTATATTGCAAATTCATTTTTCTGAGCATGACCTTTGTTACCTTTGTCAATATTCACTGTTATTGCTTTGGTAGTGCTTTGAACTTTTTATTTCAATCTTTTCTTGCAGTTCTGCATGCAATCCTTACACATTCCAATGGCTTTTCCATCTGGAAATGTTTTGATCACTAATTACTACCTTGACTTTTTTTTTTTTTTAAGTAATTTTTATCAGTATTCACAGTGTGTTCAGACTTGCTCTATAGTGGAAATTCCAGGTAAAGATGCAAGATGTTCTACTGTAGTTACTTCTTCACTGATTAGTTCATAACCTTATCTAAGCAAACATGCAGATGTGACTAACAGTGATACATGTCTGCTTTAGGCTCCTTCAGTTACTCTGTCTACTGTTATGCTGGACTGCTGACAGAATTCACTATAAGCAACTTTCTATAAAATGAAACTTAAAGTTAACTTTTTAACTGAACACCAAGGTTTACTAGAAAACTAGTAAAAACTGGTTTCTATCCAGATCACTGTTTTCTGCGTGTAGAATTGTGTCTCAAGTTAATTTGCAAACTAAAACTTAGCGATTATAGTTGAATTTTATTTTAAGCTATTTTCTGTTACTATTTCTTACTTCAGATACAAAGCTGAAGAAATAATCTCAAATGTATACAAGTTCATCTGAGTTGATACTGTTTATTTTTTTTCTCTTGAATCTGACAGAAGATGATACAAATGACAGACTCCCTTTCCCTACTGGCAACAGAAATCTGTTTTTCTCCTTCAAGACATGTAAAATAAATCCTGTCACTATGAACCTTCATATAAATGATCACTTCTTATCTGCCATCAGGAATATTATTGCAAATCAGGAGCTTGACAGATTTTTGGTGTTTATAACCTTGTTTCCTAATGGCATCATCCTGAGTTAAAAGCAAACCACACAGTGTCAATATTTGTGCAATAGTCACTGACGAAGTGTCACCATTTCTATTTTAGGTGGATGATAACCACGCTCTGAAGCCCTGGCTGGCTGGAGGAGTTCCCGTGAGTGCTTCCTGATGGGACTTTTACCCAGCCAAGAAAAGCCACAAGGGAGACTTTAGTATTAGTTAATGGGCCAGCAACAAGGATTCCCAGCCACTGTTTTCCACTAAGCAGCACACAAGGGTTTGGGGAACATTTAGGTGCTCACATCTTCCTTGTGCACTGTGATAGGAATGAAGGACTCCTAACAACCCACGGGTTCATCCAGCAGTGCTGCCCACAGTGTAGGGCACTGCCAGACACAAAGTGGGGGAAATACCTGTACCTCTTACCATGACAACAGAACTAAGGTAGCCAAACTGATTTACAGGATTTTCCATTAATATTAAACATGCACATCATACCACGGAATACTTTATAGGGTTCTGTATTTAATGATCTGCATTAAAGGGATAGCAAGCAAAATCCTACTACTCCTCCGCATTTAGGTATCTCACAAATAATTCATTTCTTGCCCAAAAGGACAAATTAAAATAAAAAAATCTAGCATTTGCATAGAAAAAAAAAAAAAAGGAAGTAATAGAAAATAAAAATCTCAAGGCCTATTCTGAGAATTAATTCATCTTTTGTATTGCAAAGCACTTCAAACTCCTCAAATAGAAAACCTTACAGAAATGCTAAGTATTATTCCCTCATGTGTTAAGTTACAGATAAACTTCTATTCTTATATTTTCAATTCCTCACAGTATCTTGTAAGCCTCCTTAGGACTGTCTTAAACTACCCAACTAATATTCATCATATGCTGGGCATATTTTATTAACCAGGGACAGACTCTGCACAGTGCTTCATTCTGTTACTCATTTTAAAAGGAATCAATTATCCTATTAATTCTGTAACAAGAATTCTAATTAATAGGTAACTAAAGAGAACAGGAAATTTGCAGGTAAGGTATTTTCTACACTTATTCAATTACTGCATATTTTATTTAATGCACAAATACACAAGAAAAAAGAGACTATTTCATGTAAGAAATAACTAATAAGAACAGCAGCCCTTATGCTTTGATGTCTGCATAAAAAAATTAATTTGAAAAATGATTGTATGACATATGAAACTAGTCCATGACAACAAGTCACGTTTTACTCATTTGTCAGGCATACCTCTCTTTGTTAACTGAATATAATTGAAATATCTCTCTTTGTTAACAGTAATGTAGTGCTAAAATTAGGAATTTACTGAAAAACTGGAGATACCAGAATATTTTACTGTTAGCTTCTGAGCTGGGCATTACAGTGCGTTAACTATTGAATTGTTCGTTTTAGTAGAAGACACAAGAGTGATAAGGCAGAGAAACCTGAAAGAAAAGTTTACCTGCATACTTCTTATATTAATATCATTCAGTCAGTATATTATATTAGCCAATATCTACAACCTGCTTCTTACCTGGCCATCTCACCAGTACAGCTACAAGAAAAACAAACTATTTTTCTTTTAGCAGCACAGAAATATCCTGTGACCCTTTCCTTGACTAATCAAGGAGGCAAGAAAAATGTACAGCCCTTCCCACAAAAAGCACTGTCCTTGCACTTACTATAACCAAAAGTCCATTTAATTGCAGCCAAATGAAATTTCTCTATTTCAGAGAAATAGAAAAAAGGGTAGTTCAAAATCTTGCCCATATAGTTACCCAAATAACAGCATCCATCCTACTTTGAACCAGCCAGAGTACATCAGTTTTAGATTCATTCACTCAGCTCCAGTTGTCTTCCACCAAAAGTATAGAAAACAAAATAGATATGCAAGAAAATGCTATTTCCTTATCACTTGAGGGGTTTGAATAATCTTTTTTTTTATTATTATTTTTTATTTCCCTTCCCAGCTAAGCTAGGATTTGAGTATGTTCTGTAAGTATTTAAATAGTTTTTCCTGAAAATATCTGCCTTGAAAGCATCAATTAGGATACTGCTGAACAACTTCTTCCTCCAACTCTCAGTTACTAGTGGGTGAACCAACCACTCGTTCCCACTAACTACAAGACAAGTGGAAAAAGAAAAGAAAATATAGTACTGAGGTGCAGTATTGTGAAATTACACACAATTTAAATTAATAAATAAAAATCTTCTTTTTCAACTTATGCCACTTGTCATTTATGTCTGCATTCATAAACAAGACGGAAATCTTGAACTGTCCAACTCATCCAGTTGCAAACAAAAGAGCAGTCTAAAGAACAAGCCATACAGCCTCTACCTTACAACTTAGCAACTGTTACCAAGATCTGCATTTCAGAAAAAAAATGAAGCCTACAGCCTGTCACTCAAAACCACTGTATTTCTCCAAGGCTGTCTTCTTCAACACTTAATATCAAAAGTCAGATGGGCTCTTTAACAGATACAGGGGAAAAGTATTTCCTTATCACTAGCACAAGAGATAGATGATGTTTCTTCAGACAGCCTATTATTTCAGCAGTATGGATATTTATTTTTTTCTTATGTCTCTGTGGTGGATAAGTCAGTGATGCTCTATTGTTCTGTTTTTTTATCTAAGGAGAGTCACTGCTATTTTTTTAAGAACTAGATCACAAAGACATTTTGTGTTAATTAAACACCCATTAAAAGAGAAACACATCACATTATAAGGTAATGTGGAAGAACTCAGGTCATTGTTCATTACTGACAATAACCAGAAAGAAAGCTCAAATATTTTCACTTAAAATAGAAAAGCATTGAAGAGTTGTATAAAGAAATTGCAGAATGAGTAGCAGCCTCTGAAGTTCATGAACAATTTGAATAATGTCATAAAAGGGAAGGCAAAAAGAAAGCAATTTGTGGAAATACTACTATTATGAAGAATAGTGGTATACATAGACTCGTCCCACTCAGTGTCATTTTTTTTTTTTTTGGTCTGCTTATGACTTGCTACAGTTTCCAAGAACTCCCAAGCTGAACAGTGTGAACAGTTCAGCTCTTGCACCTGCATGATACAATCATGCTTTTGTTCTCTTTTTCCTACTACTCTTTAAGAAATGATTTGGTAAGTTTTGCTTCTAATGACATTATAAATTATTCATGGCATGGACTGTATGTCCTACTTGTTTTTAGGTACCTGGCACTCCATAACCATGCTGCTAGTGAAGCTCCCAATCTCAGCAGGGGCAATGCAAATAAAAAAATAAGCAGTACAATAATAAGCATTGTTATGCAATACAACACAGACACAGGAAGTGATTAACATCGAGGTGATTCAAGTTGCTGTTTCAGAGCATGATTAACATACACAAAAATGAAATAAGATACTTTCACACATTTTGAACCTCCATCTCCCTTTATATGCTTCTAAATTTTATTCTGCTGCTAAAGTCAGTAACAAAGTTTTGGCCACCTTGTTAAATGGAAATTGTCAGCACATCCAGGTCTATCCAGCATGTCTTTTAAGACAGGAACAACAACTGAAAGAAGCAACAACAAACTTCTTGAAGTTTTTCCCCCTTGAAAAAATTAGTCTACATTCATCCCACAATCCTGCTTCCATACCAGGGAATTGGAAGTGACAAGACAGTATCCTTGATGGTAAGAAGTTTTAGTAGTGAGATGAATGGCAGACTGGCATTGAAAGGCAAAATTTCAGATGTATTTTCTAAGAGCAATGTTTCTTTAATCGTATTTTCTTTTATTTACTTGTATTTGATTGAAGCAAGTATTTTGAAATGTTTTTTAATTGTAGTTTTTTTTTCTTAAGAAAAAAAATGAAACAGCGAGCCATGCATTATTAGTCGATTTGGGCCATCACCAACTTAAGTTAAATGGCTAATAACAGTAAGTAAAAACACAAACAAGATACAAAAGCGACTAGAGTTTCCCAGTTAATGAGAAACATACTAGAGCTTGATGCTGCCTCCGAATTCATGAAGTGCAGGGCACTTTCGAAAAGGCTGAGTACTGACAGTAAATACTTCACCCATGCTCAGGCCATTAGCTTTGACAAAAGGCCAGCTCTTCCTTTTCCCTCCTCTCTCCAGCACCCAGTTAGAGAAGCTGAAGTACTTCACTGCTAAAGCTCATTACTGTGGCCACGGTGAAACTGCACTTTCCAAAGTCAGAGAGCCTGTTCACTGAAGAGTATTTACATAGACTAATCAGATACGCAGTTACTGCATGGATCAAGGGCTAAATCTGCATCATTACCTCTACCACCAGAAAGTCTCTTCAGCCTAATATCCTGGGATTAGGGCAAAAGGATGGGACTGATTCCCAGCAGCTGAAAATCAACCGGGTCAAAAGCAGGTGATGCCTGAAGAATATTATGTAGCTCATTTTGCCTGAGTGCAACCTTACCAAGCTTGTAGGCAACCACTTTGGGGTGGGGGAAGGAGATCCAACCTGGGAGTCAGGGCTGCTGTTGGCAGAGGTCAAAGCAGGCTGGAGAACAGGCCAACAAGAACTTAATGAAATTTAGCAGGGTTCAGATGGTGCACAAGGGCAAGGAGCCAGGGAGGCAGAGGTGTGGGCTGCCCAGGGTGGCTGTGCCAGCTCTGCTCTGGGGGGTTCCAGCACTATGGAGGCACAGACCTAAGCAGCCCTGTCTGACCTTGGATCAAGGACCTTCTCATACCTCCAGACCAAGTTATCCTGCAATCCCACCAAATTCAGTATGGATTGCACATATTTATGCACATTTTGCACCGCAAGTGAATTGACTTGCTTTTCCTGATCAACAATGATACAACTCAAATTTCAGCCCAAGATTGTGGCTGTTTAAAATATTCCAGATGAAAATCATGAATTGTTAAAGCCTTTTCCCAGCCTTCAGAAATATTTCAAGGTATTTTCTACATTGAAAAAAATACATCAGCTATGCAAAACACTGCCAGCTCATTTCTGACAGGAAGTAAGAGTTATTTACTTATGGCATTAGTAGAGAAAGATCCAAGAAGAACAGTTAAGATAGTCAAACCCTGGCAAAATGTGATGAAGATCCAGTGTCATCTACAAATTCATGATTTCTGCCCATTTCACATTTACATCTACTTATCTTGGTCAGACTTGATCAAACAGCTTTTCTAGGGCTGCATTTGATTTCAGAAAAAAATATTATTTTAAGAAGTATTTATTTCTGCAGCCCTATCTCCAGGAAACATGGGTTGCATAGTAGCAACTTTTCTAAGGTGAAAATTTCTTGCTGTAAATTAATCATCACATCTAGCTGTGCAAAAAACGAAATAACCAGCAAAACAGGAAACATGTATCAGCTATTTTCCTTCAGTAGTTTTATCACAGTAATTGAAATGGAGATTGTAAGCTGCCTAAACATGACCATTCTTTGTGTGGCGTTTTTTTTTCCTCTTGAAACATTTATTTGATTAGGTGGCCTGTGGATCCTGACACAATCAGTGCTGGTCATATTCCCCCAAATACAGGACACTCGGATCTTACGCCTTTGCTTAATTCCACTACCACAGTATATACATGATACAAAACAGCAGCTGGGTTGGCAAATTAACTTTCCAGTTCACATAAACACATCTGCAAAAACAGTAATAAGACACTTTCCCCATACCCAACAGGTGAAATATGCCTACTGGTATCTCTATTCTGTCAGGCTGGAGTAATGACGGCACCTTGGAAATAATGCCTTTGTACTGAGAAGTACAACTATGCCATGAATCCTTTTGTGGAAGGGTGCTGCTTAAGAACAAACTTAAAAGTCTAAATAAGTCTGCTTTTATGTACTAAAGTTAATTTAACCCTTAGGTAGTATCTCTTCCAGTAATATGCTATTCATGGCATATTAGTGCTTTACACAGTATTTTTCTTATATATCCAAATCTTCCTCAGCAATAAGCAGATATAATTGATATAGAAAATCATAGGATAGTTAATAGTTCATCAGCTCCATGTGAGTTTGGGAAGAACTGTCACAGGCTTATGGAGAATGCCTGTGATCATGTTTTCATGACAGTCAAAAGAAATCAGATGCTCAGTCGTACAAGAAAATGAATGCAAAACCATAAAGCCATTGTGAGATAAAAACAGCCACCAAGGATACTAGTGGTCAGCTCCAAACACCTGGCAGTGGAGGATACAGAAGAAAAAGAAAGGATTCAATTAAGAGGCATGAAAATATTTTCCTCAATGGAATGA
The DNA here is from genome assembly GCF_024509145.1 of Vidua macroura. NCBI lineage: Eukaryota > Metazoa > Chordata > Aves > Passeriformes > Viduidae > Vidua > Vidua macroura. The sequence goes on along the minus strand of NC_071573.1, from coordinate 65,492,618 downwards.
CTGGAAAATGGGCAACAAGGTAAAAATAAAGAGATGAAAAAAGTAAGGTTTGTTCCTGAATGACTTTGTAGAAGACAAAAGGAAGAAATGAAACATACAAACAATTAGATTTGTTACTGAAAAGGCAAACACTCAAGAATCATTGCCAGAAGATACAGTGACAACCTAACACTGAAGGATTTGAGAGAGCAGATGGTCAGAGAGGCCCAAACTTCATACTGCATTTCCTAAGCTGTTAACAAAAAGTGCGTCAAGTACAGTTTTCACAGCACAAATGGAATGTAATTTTAGTTTGCACTATCTATAACACAGATAATGGCATGATGACTTTTATTAGGAGATACCTTCCACCCCACACACCCAGCAGAGACTTTATATTACAGAGTCATAGGATCGTTAAGGTTGGAAAAGACCTCTAAGGCCACCAAGTCCAACCATTAACTCAGATCTGCTAAAACCACCAATAAAATATGTCCCTAAGCATCACAACTACTATCTTTTAATAACCTCCAGGGATGGGGATTCCTTGGGCAGCCTGTTTCAATGCTTGACTATATTTTTGTGACAGTTTTTCCTAACACCCAACCTAAACCTCCACTGGTGCAACTTGAGGTCATTCCCCCTTGTCCTATTGCTTGTTACCTGGGGAAGAGTAATCCCATCTCCCTACAGCCTCCTTTCAGGCAGTTGTAGAGAGCAATCACATCCCCCTTGAGCCTCCTTTTCTCCAGGCTAAACAACCCCATCTCCCCCAATGGGTGAAAATTTTAGCTTTTCCCTGCCATCTAAACTTACAGTTTCTCAGCAGATATGGTGCCTCACACAAATACATAAGCTACCATAAAAAAACACAGAAAGTGCAATGTTTCTCCATAATACAATGCATTCAACAACTACCTGTAATTTCTGACCCTTCCTAAGAAGGAACAGGAAAGCCAGCTACTGAGAGAAAGGAAAAACTGTGGATGTGACTTGCTTTTCAGCCACTCCTTTTTTTAAATCTCTTGCTTTTTTCAGGCAGGCATGTAAAACCACACAAGTCTCCCAGAACCTCTGTTGATTCCTCACTTGCATTTCAAGATTCCTTAAGGAGATCAATCAGAGTACTTGGTGTAAGCAGAACAGATGAGACAAAGTCCTTACTCTCCCTCAAACTGTTTTGGACAGTTCGGCCTAAAGTTGAAACTTTAGGGGCTTGGAACTAGGTGATCTTTAAGGTTTCTTCCAACCCAAACCATCTTATGAAAATAATCTAGGAAGTTTGCTGCAGCTGTTTTCAAAGATATACTTCAAAGATAAGCATAATTATATGGCAAAAGTGAAAAGAAAACATCCAAAACATTATAATAATAATAAAAAAATACCTATGTCAGGTCACCAAGCTACAAAGTGTCTGGTAGAGTAAAGCCAGGGATGAAGTTTGCTGTTGAAAATCCATTTCCCATGTTTATAAACAGCTCTCCCTCAATGCAAGGAAAACAACCAACCAACCAAATATATACAAGCAAAAAACACACCAACTTCACTTGCTATGGATAGAAAGATGAATTTGACAAGCCCCTTCCAGGCAGGCTGATGGCTGAGGAGCAGAGCAGGCAGGGACTGAGCCTCCCCAGCAGCCTACTTGACAGGTCCTGTCACTTCTCATTTCTGGCTTACTGCCTGCCCACGAGCAGCTTTTGTAAATTCTGAAGATTTTACTTTTGGGTGAAACATTTTTTTGAAAATTAATATATTGTTCTTTAGTCTCACATTTCTTCCCTATATCACAAATTTTTCCACCAGGAATGTTTTCTATCCAGCTCTGGGCTCAACCCCTTTGCCAAGTTTATCCTTTTCCAGCTTCCAAGTCCCTTAATCTCCAATGCAAACAACCGTAGTTATCCCTATAGAAAGACCTTAGGAAACCTCCAGCTACATCTTCAGTTTCATAAACATTGAGGTATGTGTGAACTGTATTATTCTGCAACCTTTTTAGGGGTGCAGGTGCAAAGGATTACAGACTGCCAGACTTCCTGTGTGGCAGGGCAGCAGGAGAAAGGCGCCGCCAGGCTGGAGGCGCCTCTGCCGAGATAACACCCCCGGCAAGTGCGAGATGCCGCAGATAACAGAGCAGCCCACACGCAGATGGCTCACCCTGTCCTGCGGCACCGCGACAAGGCAGCCACGGGACAAAGGGCAGGCAGGTGCTAGAGATAACAGACTGGTAGCTTTTAACAGGATTGAGACCAGTGAGAAAAGGCTGATTAACTGGGACGTGATGAGGATGACAAATGGAAAGAACTTGGAAAGCAAAGAACAGGAGAAGGGAATGCGAGGAGAGACAAGTCGGGTGTTTGAGGGCACATCATCAATGCAGTGAGGAGGCAGCTGCGTGCTCTCCCTCCTGCAGGTGAGGGAACAGCTAGAGAGGATCTCCTGAGGTCTTAAAATATGCCAGATGGAGCAGACCTTTCCCCAGGTTTATAGCTCATTCACTGAGCATTTGGGTAATACTAATGGAACTCTGTTCATGAAAGTTATGAATTCTGTTTGTACCACTCTGAAACAATGCAAATAACTTTACTCAGGACCTTTTTTTTTTGATTGTTTTTCCTGTCTCAAAAATAGATTTCTCTCAGGACAAAGCAGACAACAACTATTCCAGTTCTCAGAAGATAACACAAAAAATGCTAGATCAGAGTCTAAAAGGCGTATCTACTTCAGTTTCCTACCCCTAACAAATGCTTATGAATAGTACAAGCAAATAAACACTTCCTATGAGTAATAGGAGTGTTCAGAGCTTCAGAGTGGAAGACTTTTGGAGCCAGATGTGATGCTTGCATGATTAATAATGCCCAGTAGAGTTTTCTTCCACGAAATTACTCAACTGTTTTCTGAGCTTGTTTCAATTTTTTATACTCATCCTGCAGAATGATCTCTACAGCTCTGCAACATAATGTGCAAAGAACAGGTTTGTTCTGGTTTTATCACCTAGTAGTTTAATTTGATGTGCCTTATATTTGACAAACACGCATATTTCTCAGAATAGATGTAAATAACACCACTAAGTACACCATAAAAATGGATGTCTTACTCTTACCTCTTTCTCCCAATTACAGTGCTTTCCTAAAAAAACATGGACTCTATTTAATCTTAAAATTTTGAACAAAATATCCTTTTATTATGCATTTTGGTAAAGACTGTTGTAGTGGAGAATAGACTTGACTGAAAAGTATGATATATTTCCTTCTAATTATCTGCTATTTTTTAATTAGAAGAAGCTAATGTGCTTTAAATCTCAGTGCCTGCATTTTAATATGGGGAAGCAATTCTGATCTTCTCTGAAATACTTCATTAGATCCATCCATAAAAACTTTACATAAAATAGCCATGTGCTATCATGGTATCCAGTTTTCACACCAAGTTCATGAGCAGCAATTTTTGACTCTCAGTGATGAGCAGGTTACCTGCCTATGATCTCAGTCTCCACACATTTACTGATTTCAGGATCAAATTTCAGAAATCCAGAACTTTTAACTTTTACAGATTCAAATATAACATTTAGCATGTTAAATTAACATGCCTTAGATGTCTAAGATGACAGTTTAGGACAACAGAGGTTTCAGTCCTTCTAAAGATACAGCATTCCACCAGAACTACACAAAGTTCCTTTTTGAGCACAGAAGTTGAACACATTTAGACAGATACAGAACACGCTATTTAGACAGCTTCTTACAATCTTCTCGAAACTGCAATAAGTTTCATTCCTAGAATTTATTCTTTCACAGTATCTCTGTTCAAAAAATGAAAGAGGAAGAAATAGCTGTTGGTCTAATACAACATTTGAACAAAAATGTGAAGTGTTTTACTCAAAGAATTTGAGAAAGACTTTTCAGTTCCTCCAGTGCTCTTCTGCTGCTGTGTTTGGGACTAACAAAGTAAAACTACATAGGTTTTTCATTGTAATGACCACTTGAAAAAAAACTATGATAAAAAAAAAAACCTCCTGACACATCTATTAAGCCTATATTGTCTGCTCACTTTCACAAAATGCTGAATCATATTTTCTCCACATGTAAAAGAGATGACTGAACACACACAGAGATCTCATCGGAACATTGTGGCTTGGATCTGTAATTAACAATGTTTTTAGGTTGTTTAAGTTTGTTTTAAAACCAGGACACATTGGAAAGTTCTGACATAATTTGTTTAGAGTAGGACATAATGTATCCTAGTTGCTTCCTGTTAATCATAACAATTCATCATTCCTTGTGTCCAGTGATTTAGGGCTCCCAAGCACATGGGATGGAAAACCTGTATGTATTGGTGTCCTGATTTTGGCTGGGATGGAGTTAATTTCCTTCTCAGTAGCCGGTACAGTGCTGAGTTTTGGATTCAGTAAGAGACTAATGTTGATAACACACCAATGTTTTCGTTGTTGCTAAGTGGTACTTATCCAAGTCAAGGACTTTTCAAGTTTCCCTGACTCTGTCAGCAGGTGCACAAGAAGCTGTGAGAGAGCATGGCCAGGACAGTTGACCAAACTGGGCAAAGGGATATTCCATACCATGGAACATCATTCTCTTTATATAAACTAGAGCAGTCTGTTCATGAAGGACTGCACCCCATGGAAGGGACCCATACTAGAGCAGTTCATGAAGAACTGCAGCCTGTGGGAAGGGGACTCATGTTGGAGAAGTTTGGAAAAGACTGTCTCCTGCTGGAGGAACCCCAAGCTGAGGAAGAGTTTGAGTACTCTGGTCCTGAGGAGAAAGGAGCAGCAGAGACAATGTGCGATGAACTGGCCACAGACCCCATTCACTGTCCTCTCCACCGCTGGAGAGAGAGGAGGCAAAGAAAATTAGCAGTGAAGTTAATCCTAGGAAGAAAAGAAGGGTGGAGGAAATGTATTCTAAGATTTGGGTTTACTTTTCGTTACCCTAATCAGAATTGATCTCCCCATGTTGAATCTGTTTTGCTCATGACAGTGACTGATGGGTGATCTCTCCCTGTCCTTATGTCTACCCACAAGCCTTTCATTCTCACCTGTTCAGCTGAGGAGGGGAGAGATAGAGCAGCTTTGGTGGGCATCTGACTTCCACCCAGGGTCAACCCAGCACACTCAGTTAAGCATATTTGCAAACTTTTAGCTGACATGGTTAATTGAGAGTTAAAAATTTACCTGCAGTAGATAAGGAAGGCAACAAAGTACTGATTTGAATATTGCAGTGGAAATCTTATTGTCCCATCTGTCAGTCGTAAAAACAAACAAGCCAACTCTATCACTGCCTTACCCTGATGAACACAAGAGACTCATTTCCTTGTATTCTACTTGTACCCATTAATAGCCTATATTCTTTTAAGGCTGTCATTTCTTTGAGGAAAAATCAGCTTTGAGCTTAGTCCTTTTACACACACTAGTGTAGTAGCTTTGACAAGAGCTACTAGGCAGTGTGCTCATCTGCTACTGACTCTGAAATAGGTCACTAACCATTGCTCCAGCTACATCAAAGCAGACCCCTCCAGAAGTGTCACACCAGTCAGGGCCCACAGCTGGAGTGCTGAAGAGCCTGGAGCTTTTCATGTCCTATTCAAGAGCAGTGAGATGTGTCAGGAAAGCCTTTGGGCTGTACAGCACAGGAGAGAAGGCTTTGCTCTGGTTTGTGGTACTACTGGAACTGGTCTCACATCACGACCTCTGTCCCAAGATGGAAAACCAGAGAGCTGGTCCCACAATATACCGCTATAATAAAATATGCAGCAGCTCAGACTTCCCATTTCTCTAACTGACTTCATGCCTACCTTTATATATAATGTCTCTGCTACTCACTAATAATAGGTAATAACCAGATGCCAGAGCAGAAACTATCAAGCTTAAATATTGAGCTAGTATTTTACATTTTTTGAGGAAGTTATAAAGTCAGCATCAAAAGTCAATAATGCCTGCTGGTGCAAGTGAGTGCTGTAATCGGACTGCAGACTAAACCCAAGGCAGTGTCAAGCAGAGTGTAAAATGAAGGGTCTGCAAGAGAGGCAGCACTTCAGAAATATGTCTGCATTTGAAGTTCCGTGACAGTATTAAATAAACTCAAATTCAAAAACTATAGTCTTCCAAAACACATGCCCTGAAAAACTTGTTTAATATTTGCAGTCTGGTGTCTTTTTCATTGATTTAAAGAGAAATTGTTTACTGATTTCTTTCGGAGGAACAGCAGTCTGTGTGGAGCATCATTTGCTATGTTTGAAAGCGACAGATACAGCCATAAAGAAAGGAAACTCACTTTCACTGCAGTGCTCCCTCTACTTCTCTGTCTTCATTCCCAACACTAATGAAGGGACATTAGAATGCTTTAAGAAATCATTGGGAAATGCCAGTTCCGTGCCATCGTGTCACAGCTACCTTACAAGGTAGACAGTGGGAGAGTTCAAATACCTCACCCCAGATGGAGGGATCTTTCAGTGATCCCATCTCTGTACAATAACACTCTTCTTGGAAGCAAACTACTGTAATAATTTGTTCATAATGGAAAGTATGTTTTTTACAGATCAAAGTGGACTACAGTTTTAGCTTGGCTTTAGTCCACATTACAAAGTAAATAAAGGAATATATGTCCAATCTATGCCCAAATTTCAAGGAAAAGTAGAAATATTCTGTGATCTTCATTCACTTTCAGAAATATTTGCCCCCTGTGCTCCAAAAGGCTTGGCACCAAGTGCACATGCATGTTATTCTGTGAATAACACCAGCACACACACTGTGACTTCAGGGAGAGATGATTTTTCAGTGGCAAAGTGTGTGCCAAAAAAGCAGTGGGGTTTTGGTGATTTCGCTTCCAGCTCTGATCTAGCAGAACCACAGCTGGTTAGAATTTTAAGTGTACTGCCAAAGTCCAAGGGAGAATAAAAAGAACAAGTTTTTGTGCTGATCTGGGGAAAGTGGTTGACTGTACAGATCTTAAAAAGTCATAAAAACGCAAAAATCATTTTTTTCCTCACAATACATATTTTCCCTACTTTTCTGTAGAAACAGAAGTAAGTGGGTTTAGAGACAGATGCTAAAAGAAATTAAATTATGCTATAAAATCCCAAATTATTTTTAAATTCACCTAAAAGTACTACTGAGGTCATTGCTACTTCAGTAATATTAACCATCACACAAAAGCTGGAGGGCACAAGGAAACTGAGCAATGTCCTAAAGTGAGAAATTAACTATGTGAATTAACTGTAGAAATTAAATTCTTATCAAATACCTTGTATAAAATGCTGATTGAGAAGTGCTGATAAGAATTTTCAGAAAGCTGTAAAGTAGTGAATAAAATTTGTTTTTCAGCACATTCTGACTTGCAAGCAAATACTGCTCTTGCCCAAAGAGGTCTATATTTAGTTGGTAATAGCCCTACTGAAGACCAACAATATTCTTTATCCCCAGAGCCTTTATCCAAAGGGCGAAAGGCAAAATATATGAATAATACAAAATTTAATTAGAGTTTATACAATAGTCATCAGTCTACCTTTATATACAGCTCCATACTAAGTTTCAATAGCTACCTTTCATCATCTGAGCTAAACACTTCCTCCCTACTCACCAGCCAAAACAAGGGCCTTTCTCAAGTTTCAGTTTCACATACAAGCCAGGAACAGCTGTGAAATATTCACACTATAGAAAAGCATGCTACATAATAAAAATTACAATTTGAGTTTACTTCTTTGCCGATAATTCCACATATCAGAGTATGAGCTTTTTCTCTAGTTTTTTTTCATTAACAGACATACAGATTTATATACCCAGACACATCTACAAATCTTCCTCCACTCCAAAGACTCTTAAATGCTGATTTCCTTGGTAAAATGTGTCACATTCATGACATTCCCAGTTACTAACTTTCAAACGAAAGATGAGCAGGTCTGCCTTATCCCATCAGAAAATTTAGTAAAGTCCATGGAAAAGGCTGAAGTTGAAATTTGAGTGAGACAGAGGAGGCAGGAAGAAGAAAACATAACATGTCACAAATTCTCTCTTGTTTTGATTACAGCATGTACAATGCCACCCAGGATGCTTCCTAGAAATAACATATTTGAAACCAGATATTACAGCATAGCAGAAATATCCAAAAGAAATTATGAATAAGTTATTATCTTCTAGATAATAGCACATTCATGGCCTGCAGAAGTTCCCCACATAACGCAGGATTAAGGACAACCTAGCTACCAAGCACAAGAGATTCATTATTGGTGATGCTGCAGTAAAATCAGCCACAAAGTTCTCAGGGAATGTTTCTATATGTGGACGTAAGGTACGGCTGGTAAAACAGATACTTCAGTGTGTTTGTCATTGAGGCAGCTGATCACGTCCGCATTTATTTACACTGCAGCATTCACATGAACACAGGGGACTTCTAAAGCTGGTTTGGAGACTTGTCTTTGGCATCAGCCACTGGTCCTGTGCCTTCCTTAGAAAACATACACATTTTGCAAACAGTGGCAGGAATCTGAAATGAGAGAAACTCCTCATGAAAAATAAAGAATAAAACTGGCATCACAAAAATACTGTACTCAAACAAAAGGTAAGAAAAGACTCAGCAAAATCCCCCCATCAGAGAACACAGTAATGGGTAATTAGCACACCATGAAGCTACTGCAGAGGTACTCTGAAATGAACACATGTAATACCTTGCAGTGCACTACTATGTGTTTAAAATAGCTCTATTAATATTTGTGTCCTCTACGTTCTTATGATGAAGACTACAGCAGACAAAAAAAAAAAAATGTTCTCTTAGTGCCCACCAGGTGACCATTCATCTAAAAGTTTCTTTTCACATGCAAGAGATCAAAATGGTGTGACTTCACTAGCTTAGACTAGAGTATCAGCCTTATGTAGGAAAATGTTGAATTTTTGATTCAAGTCACTGATCAAAAATGTAGAAGTGGAAGGTGCAGCCACTGGTCTTGCTTTGGATTGCTGAACATCCAAAACAATGTACTTTCTTGATGAAATGAAACCTCCATCGTCAGGTACGGTAGAAAACTTAAAGAAAAAATAGTCTAATGAAAATTAAAATAAGCTTAACTCCTCTTTAAAACCTCAAAGCCCTTTCCTCAGACTTACTCAGTTCCTACCATAATTATAGGTTTTAAACAGCTACCTTTTCACACTTATAGGCCCAAATAAAAACTATGTATTGTCACTGGTGCCATAACAAAGGACCATAAATTTGGAGCAAAAGGTATAGACAGAGGGAGCTTTGCTTCTCACATCACAAAATCAGAGTAAGTATGTCAAATTGAAGGGATGCTCATTTATTTCTATAATGCTGGGAACCAACCCTTTTAGAAGTGACTAGTGGGTCTGGACATTGAGCATGAGGCAGTGTAAAGAAAGACTTCATTTTCAGAACCAAGCTTCTGTAAAGCCAGACCTCTTTATGATGTCAAAAGTGACAGAAAATCAAATGCTGATGAGTTGGACTCTCCTGAATCAGTGTGTAGTTCAATAGTACAACCCCACTGTAAAAATACTTACAGTTCCTCCTGTAAACCCCATAATAAGTCACAAAACACAGATGGAAATTTATTTGAAAAATACATGTTTATAAGCTAGGGGTGTTAGACCCTTAAAAAAGAAATCAGACAAAACTGCACTTTAAACCTACTTTCGTGGCATAGATGTAAGTTTCAATACAAACTCCAAACCTACCAACTTTGAAACAACTCTATGTTAGCTTTCATGTCCTTAGCTTCATATCTGCAATGTATAAACATCAGGTGACTGATGTTTTGATCAGAGGTATTCAGAGGAAAGATATTTCAAAACAGCACACAGACTTTGTCAGTGTGCTAGTCACCCATCTACAGCCACAAAAGTGGCAAAAGCTGCAACTAAGAGCTTTATTTTCCATCAATAGCTTGTATTTCAAAAATTCTAAGGGCAAGTCCCTGTATTAACCAAATCTCTTTGTCCAGTAAAGATTTCCTTATTTTTTAAATAAAAAAATATCTGCCGAGCTAACATACAGTCGCCTCCTGGGCTTTCCCAGTGAAACAGAGAGGCAGCAAGATAGCCAGGAAAGGCTGCATTGGCATTTTCCTCCACCACCCCAACTCCCAGGATAAAAGCTTGTTTCAAAGCAACTGATGCATGAATGAAAAACGTCTAAACCCCAAGTCTATTAAAATGCTAGACAGCAGAGATTACGATCCTGAAAGAACTGCAGAGGGCAATACAAGACCCTGAACTTTAGGGGAATGAGCTCAGTTTCTTCAGGGGCCTGATCTGCAGGATCCCATGGGAGAACCCCCTGTAGGGCTAAGGTGCCCAGGAGATCTCACTGATCTTCAATATGCCACATCAGGAGAGCAGTGGCTGCATACGGAGCTGCTCAGGTGGAGCACAAGCCCCCAGGGAAGAGGGGGGAGGAGGAGATGTAGGGAGATGTCCGACAGCAACTCAGAAACACTGGCTGGGCACCAGGGAAAAGGAAGCCAAAACTCATCTGGAAGCTGCCAGAGGACAGGAGGTACCTTTACATCAGCAACAAATGAAGGACCAAACCAAACAGGCACTGGTAACTGAGGAAAAAAACAAGAAGGAAATTCTGGAGAATTACAAGACAGCTTTATTCCAAACCTTGGAAAGAAAATGGAGCAGAACCTCCTTCATTCTATTTCCAGGAATATGAAGGACAAAGCCACCTTTGCAAATGGCAAGGAAAATTTCCCAAAGGCAAAATGTATCAAATCGACCCAGTTACTTATGATCGAGCCACTGGCTCTATGGATGAGGGCAGCACAGCAGACACAACTCCCCTGACTTTAGCAGGCTTTTTGACACAGTCCTGCCTTAGCACTAAGCAGTGAAAAAGAAATGGACAAGACTCATGAAAAAGTGGCTGCTTTGGCACTCTCCAGACAGCAGTAAACAGGTCAAAGTCTAACTAGCAGCTAGCTACGAGTGACGTGTCTCTGGGGTTCAAGTGACCAAAAGAGCAAACATACACAGTCACCAACTTCACGTGTAACCCAAACTCCAGCAGCCAAGAGGGTGGACAAGAGGGCTCCCACCTGAATGACCCCAGGAGCTGCTGACCAACTCTTGAAACCAAATAAAACCAAATGCAATTATCTTATGCCTAAGTATATAATGGGAACTTACAGGCTAAAAACCAGCTTTGGGACAGATGTCCTCAGGGTCCTGGTGAACACCTGGTTGAACACAAATAAGCAAGGCATCCTTACAATGATGAAGGTGAACTGTATAGTGTTAGCATGAGTTCATGCTAGTGATAGGAAGCAATCAACACTTTCCATGTGATGTTCCTGATGCCTCAAGTAAAAGCCCTGTTCCTGGTTTTCAGCTCCCCTGCAACAATCAGAGATTTTTTTTTTTAATTATGGAGAATACGATGACCTATAAAAAGAGGTAGTTGGGTATGTTTGGACTAGAAAATAGAGGCTTCTTAATGACTTAGGGGGTACCCATAAAAAGGTAGAAAAGGTAGCCAAGATCATCTCAGTGAGGCACAATGAAAGGAGTAAAGGCAGTGTCACCAGTTGCAGTAAGAGAAATTGTATCTACACACAATAACAATTCAAAAATCCTACATTAAGGGTCTTCAGACCCTGGAATATGTTTGTCCAGAGGGGCTGAAGAATCTCCCTCTGCAGAGATTTTCCACACTTGAGTGCACAAGATTGAGCAACTCAATTTTATTTTGAAGTCAGCTCTGCTCTATGCAAGAGATCAGTACTCCAGAGGCCCAGCAGTGAGCCTGAATTTCTCTCCTTCCCAACAATAAAATTCTGTGGTAAGCAGAAGGCTGGGAAAAAGAAGAGCTAGGACTAATAGTGTGCATAAATGCAGACCAACGGAGTCTCCGTAATGCCTACAGATGATAAGGCTGCATATAGAAACTGTTTCCATGAAGTCTGAAAACTTTCTTAGGGAACATCTACTTTCTGCAATATTTAGATTTATATATTAAAAAAATAACTTGAGCAAAGCTGATTATTAAAACAAAAGGATTTCTTTGCTTCATCCTAATGTTCTGGATTTTGCTTGTAGCATATGTATGCTACAAGCAAAATATAAAATTATATTTTCAATACATATGATGATTTGTAAAAAAAACCCCAAATCCTATGCCTTTAACTTTTTTCAAGGTGTTTTTTCAGACCACACAGAGCTTGTCCCCAGCAAACTGCATTCTTAGCTACAGACAGCAGACCAATTGCACAACATATTTTACTCTTATGCAAAACACACATGTGGAGAGAGATATGAATATATCTCTATCAATACATGATTTTTTTTCTTTAAAGAAACTGCTTGAAGAGACATATGGGCTTTTCTTCATAAAGGTTATTTCTCTGAAGTGCCCTTCTTGATCTGTGATGTCACTTCAGCCCATGACAAGATCATACATCTTTCAGTCAGTTCAAGTTCACTGCCACACTTACTCTAGAGATTTTAGAGAATAAGACAAAAATATCAGCCAATTTGCAGTTGGTCTTTACATGGCATAGTTTTTCCCATGGTGATTCTTAAGACGATATCACCAGAACAAAGAAAGGAGCATGCAGTTTTGAAGCGGTATAACTTTTTAAATAAGTAATATGTATAACTCTTCTACTCTCTAAATGGTAATTAGGTTTTGTGTTGCTTGATGGGGGTGGGGGACAGAAATCCATCACTGTAAATGATTAACATCTATTTCTCTTCTTTAAGCTTTAAAGAATTTAGTATTACTACCTAGGTCGAACTCAGAATTTCAAGTGCAATTCTTAAAATCACAGATGGGTGGAGAACTACAACCACAGTAGCAAGCAACAGATCTCCCCACAGACAGCAGCAGTATGGGCAAAGCTTTATCAGCAGTACCACCATTCACTGCACCAACAGATGTCAGTGCTCAAAGGCAGTGAGAAAAGTTCGAGCGGAGCTAAAGACTGGGTCTGCATCTGCATGTGTCTATCACTGAATAGTAAAATTACTATCTCCTTAAGCACTACACTTTGAAAGCAAAATGGCTTTTTTTAGTCTGATATTCTTTTACACTAGCTACTTCCTATTTCCTTGGAAGAAAGCAGTCCCCGAACAAAAGAAATTTGCAAAGATTCATATTAAGCAGGGAACTAAGTAAAACAAAAGTATGCAGATACTTTTAAAAAATAGTCTCACAGTGGCCTGAATACTAATTAAAGAAGCAAGCCACACTGATCTAATGTAATTTTATTTCAATGTTTTAAAAGCAGACACTGACTTTTAATAAATAATTGAAAAAGAGGGTTTATGTTGCCAAGCAATACGATCACCCTTACACAAGTGAGATGATGTAAAATTCTGGGAAGAAAGTATCAGACATTCTTTCTTTCTTTCTACTTATTCATATGAAAAACATATAGTACTGCCTCTACCCTAAATTGCCAGCATGATGTATCTTCACATGGGAAGTGCAAAGCTGCATATTTTTCCATTAAAACTGTTTCTACCCAGTATCAGAGAAAGAAGCTGATTCTTCTGCAAGTATTTTGAGATGCACACAAAGTCTTGTAAGAGCCAGATGTTCCACAGTAATCAGCTCATTCATTGCCCAGAATCTTTTCAGTCCTTTGCATGGTATTGCCTACCATCTCTTCTGATTTTCACCTATTTTCTTACATGATTAGAGATTTGCCCTTAAAAGAAAGGGCCCAAGTTTCAAGTAAGTCAGAGTCCACTCACTTACTGTATTCTTAAAACAAGTTTAAAACCAAGGTACATGCAGCTTCCAAGAAGGAGTAGGAAGACAAATGAAAATAGATTTTACACTTGTAGTTACCCTTGCCTAAGAGACTGCATATCTCAGTGTTCCCTCAAGGACTGTGAATGTTTGATTTTAACAGTTATAAGAATGTAACAGCAGGTTATGTGCTCATCCAATCTGTCTGAAAAGCTTTTAAAATCAGAGGCATCAAAATGAGCAATACCTGTATCTTCATAAATACCAGCTATAAAAGCTTACCGTGGAGAGTTACAGCAAGTTGTCATATTATTTCATGCAAGCCTTTCTTGGTTACAACTGAGTTCAAATGGAAGATTTCAAGATGCAAGAAAGGCAAACTAGGAGTTTTACTACTCTACATGCCTTTCTTTGTAACAGCACTGGAGCACAGCACTCAAGTGTTGCTTCAAAAGCTTACAAAGATCGTGACCAAAACATGGAACCAGGGAGTCTCAGGTTTGATCTGTCCCTGCAATAAAACAATGCATTTAGCAACAGTTTAGTGGTAATGCAAAGCTTGTCATGTGCAATCATAAATCACACCCCAAAGCTCAGATTTAAACTGTCCCTAATGAACTGACATGCCCATGCTGGACACCTGCAGCACAGGTGGGAGTGAAGACAGCCTTCACCCAGCACAGAGCAACAGCCCCTGGTTTAGTGGGGAACAGAGAACAGGAACCAGGTCTCCACATTCTGCTCTGAAACCTGGCACACTGTGCAACCCTGTGTGAGTCACAGGACTGCTCTCAGCCCTAGAAAAGCACCCAAGTGCTTCCCCTCAACAGCAAAGCCTTCTGGACTCTGCAGGCAGGGCTGCCAAGCACTGCGATACAACTGCGGCTCAACCACAAGTCTGTAAAAGGTTTCATTTAATCTGGTTCGGGGAAGCATGCGCTTCATTACTCACCAATTATGTTTTCATAACAGACTTGCAGACATGATTAAAAAGAGTCATGGAAAACAGAAAAACAGAAGATGCCTCTCAGAAGCGTGCACAATCTTTATATCACATGATTTAAAAAGCCCAAACAACTCAGTGAAAAAAAGAAAAACAACAAAAAACAAGCAGCTGAATAATGTTGTGGATAGATTTTCACACAAAAGGAATCAGTATATTGAGCATCTGGTACATTGCCCATATTGCTTAATATACAGTGCCTCATTCCCCCCCTCTTTGACTTCCCTCACTTGTAAAATCACAGTTCTGTAAATAACTTAGAAAAGAGACCAAAAAATCCTTCAAAACTGAATGTCTCAAACCTGCTTTACACAGAAACACATCTGAATACTTGAGTTTGTTACCAAAAAGACACACAACCAGTGTCTCATCATCTCTGTACCACCTCAGGTGGCAATTTATTGCCTGAGTAAGTGCTGCACTGTTAAGACAGAGCGAACACTGAATCTAAGCCACTTTCCTGAAGTATTATCTTACTGTGCCAAATTAGCTAGGAAGACAAATTTGTTATTTGTAAATAAAGGAAATACTTATCAAGATATTATCTTTAAGATGAAAACCGCAGAAATTTCCTCTTGTGCTGGCTCCCCAAGCTAGAAAACACCCCAACCTAACCAAAGAGGGAGATAACACACAGCAATCCTTAGAGCGGTATGTTTCAGACAACTTTAAGAAAAGGTCTGTCCATCCAACAGTCACACAGGTCCTTCTGCAAGGACATTAATTATTTTCCACAAGAAGAACTGTCTTCTGTCTCTCCATGACTACCTTTTCATAAATCCTGTGCTTTCATTAACATTCAAGGAGGGTATCAAAGCCTGGCTGTCTACCACTCTTATTTGCTCCCTGAATGAGATAAGACCTTTTTTTGGTCTTAACAGTTGATTTTAATAAACAGGTGGATTTTTTTTCTGCTTCAGCTTGCCTGCAGCACAGGACTACAGCCTTAAGCAACTGTACTCACTAACATTAAGATTTAGTCTATTTCTTTCTATTAATTGGCTACCATAGGCTGCTGTACTAGCATTAAATACAAAATCATCACCATGAGAATGTAACTTCTGCTGAACTACAGGAGGATATTCCATTTTAAGCTTTACCTCACATGTTTACGTCACTTTATTTAGTTCTCATGAAGAGTCCTATGTGTCTGGAATTTACATTTTGCCTTTACAGAAAGATAAAGAATTAATCATGTGCTTGTTTTTGGTTGTTTTTTTTTTTTTTTTTGGTTTTTTTTTGTGAAAGCTAGATGTTTCCCACCCAACATTTAAAACCTTTTCATTTTCCCCACAATTCTGAGGATCTGGTTATAAAGGACATTCAGTTAGTTTCAGTAAGTTTACCTGTTGAGAACACAGACCAAGTCTGAAGATAGGAAAATTAAATATTATTCTTAGCACACAGAAAACAGGTGCAAAGCTGTAAAAACATGAATATAGGAACACACCCCATACCAATCAGATATGCACACAGTTATGCAGTGAAACACCCCTCCAACTCCTGATCCAAGTTCAAATCCAAGATCCTTTGACTGAAGGAAGGCTATGAGGTTCTCATAAAAAAATCCCAAACAAACAAAACAAAACAACCCAAACAAAGCAGCACCTGAAACAACTCACCTGAAACAATGCCCTTTCCTAAAAAGGCCCTAGGGAGTCTTAGCAGGAAGAACATGAACTTGGCAAATATATACCCCTATTTCATATTTTGGGGACATAAAGATGCCTCAGACCATTTGCCTCTACTTTCCTCTCCTTTCAAATGCAGTGGCTTAGTGGGGTCCACTGCATCCACTGTGCTCAGACCTCTCATAAACCATTTCAGCTCCCTACCCTGCCAGGCCACAAACCCAACAAAAGCAGTGGTAGCTTTACATCTGGTTGGCAAGTTGAGCTGGCTGTCTATATGTTCTGCCAAGTGAGTCATACTCAGTAACACAGCTGAAGCTTCTCTGCATCCTGTAATGCCATTAACCCTAAGCAAGCATTTTAACTTCTTGGTTTGTGACATTTTGGATATCATAAGGCAACCCTGGCCACCTCCAGCTTACCATATATGATTCCCATCTTTAGGCACTTTATTCACATCCTCAGTGACTTTTAAAAAAACATAAAAAAAACCCCCACAAACAGTATTTATCAGGAAGAAAAGCACT
Organism: Vidua macroura; assembly: GCF_024509145.1. NCBI lineage: Eukaryota > Metazoa > Chordata > Aves > Passeriformes > Viduidae > Vidua > Vidua macroura. The sequence goes on along the minus strand of NC_071573.1, from coordinate 65,475,760 downwards.
ATCAAATACTCAAAAAGAAATAGCAAATACAAAAATACTGAAGATTAGAAGTAAATAAACAAAGCTTTGGGTGAGAAAAAAACAAGATTAATTTTAAACTTCAACAAACTTAATGACAACTATAACATGTCAGTATTAAGGTCACAAGATACTTCAGGAAAACTTCTTTCGAAATGCATTGATTGCATCATCAGCATGTTGGCAGGAATCAGCACACTGCTTACTCATTACATGTCAACTCTTTTCCTTTCACTGAATCATGTTCTTAAAGAAATGTACCATCAGGGAATGTGTCTTTTTTTGTTTGAAACTCAAACCACCCAATACTTAAACTGCTGCATTTTAACTGTTCCCTCTCCTGTGAAGGTCCTCACAACCTTCCTCTCACTAAAACCACTCTGAATTTTGGTCTACAGTAGCTGGGACTTCAGTAATTCCTATTTCTGTATTTCCTTTCTCCTTTTCTGTAATGAGAAGAGGGGTTGGGAGGTAAACCTTCTGAAATGAAATGCTTCATTCTGCTGAAGATGATTACAGTAGATAAAACCTTTGCTCTGCAAAAGTCTCATTGGAGAGATTCAGTTTTAATGGAGAACTTAGGCAAGAAGATCAGATACCAGCTGCTAAGACACAGCTACTCAAAGCAGCTTTCATACCTTTCATCCACCTGTTCCCTCACCAGAGCCAAACTAGCACCAAGTCAACCCTTTCATTAACACCTTTGACTCATCAACCTGACAGAAAGTTTAGCAGAAATCCATCCAATTTCTTTTCCCCTCTGACAGTTTTTAGCTGACTTACAGATCTGAAGCAGCTTATGGAGGGATGCAGTGAAAGTCACAGAAAGATGATAGTGGGAAAAGGCAGTCAAAATTGGTATGAAGAGACTTCTCCTCCTCTTCCAATAGCAAGAAATATTAGTGAGCTCACCTTGTCATGTAAACACCCTCATAAGGTAATAAAACTCCATCCAGCCTGGCACCTGCTAAGGACCTTCCTTAGCACCACCACCAGGCAGTAGGAAAACAACTGGTGGAAGCATGCAGGAAAACATAAGGGGCCAACTGCCCTTCCACAGCAGCGAGTGACCATCCATAATTTTGCCATCACTCCTTGTTAATGAAGAGGTCTGATTATGTCCAAGTATTTCATATGAAGCACATATTAGATCTCTGATTAGTGCTTTATTTCCATGCTCACAAGCTTTCTCTCCCCAAGACATTGCTGAACATCCCTGTAACATTACTGACACTTCTATCTAAACTGCATAAAAGCCACCATAAAAATGAAAACTGAGGACTTAAAAAGCTTCAGAATTCACACTGCCAAGGCCACCTCAATTCATTTCTTTACAGAAAGACAGGAAGGGAAGCTGCAGAGTCTGTTTTGCTGACTTGCAACGACTGCCCTGTTGAGCTCAAAGGACTTGTGCTCAAATTCCTCTCTGCAGGACTTGTACTACATGACTGCAACAGCTGAGAGCTGTGCAAGTACTTGGAGCACTGCATGACCATGCTCTTCAGACATTGATTCCAGTTTACCAGGGAGGCTTTTATCCTGAAAACATGTCCAAATAGCTCTGATCAATACCATGAACAGTTTCCAAGCTAGTTACCTTGTACAAGAACAGCACAGCTGCATTAGTATGGTGCTCCACCAACACCAAGAGCTTGCTGTTCAGCAGGATTAATTAGTCTGGGAAGAGCACCACACTAATGTGATTATATAGCTTCTAGTACCTAAGCTAGCTCACTCATTGTTTCTATTCTTTTGCTCTGAAAAAGAGCTTAGGTTTTGCTGTTTGCTTAACACCTAAATAATTCCAGCACCGTATTTCCTTGGAAGAGAGAGGAATGAGACTTGGAGAAGACTCAAAATCAGATTTTCCTAATTAAAAGAATACATCTCCTGCCTTCATAGCCTCTCTCCACTATTATCATTCCCTTCTAATCACTTCTTTTGCTTGTATCAACTACCTATGTACCTGCAAGTCTTCCCCTGACATCAGGAATAATGATGTCCAGCCATAACCAACAGTGACAAGAGCAGAGACTGGAAGACACTGCACTTGAGTGGAATGGAATCATAATTGCCTTCCACTCCTTTTTTCCAGGTAGGGAACAGATACCACAGGAGGCACTTGCCACAGGCATACCAGGGACCCAGACTTTGCTCCAAGTCATGGGTGTACTGGAAGAACTGACAGAAGAACCAGAGTTTGGCAAATGCAAGTGTGCTGGTATACTCAAAGTGTGCTTCTTTGCTTGAGCCTCCCTGAGGCATCCTGCATGAGGACAACACCCAGGGCAGGCAACATGCAGTAAAAAAAATCAGCAGCCACAAGCAACTGACAGCAGTTGAACAGGAAGTACTGGGGAAAGCCCCACTGCTGGCAGTACTGCTCTTTCTTCTCAGTTTGCCTGTAACACATCAACAGAAGAGAAACGGAGGACTAGCACAGCATCCATTAGTATTGCTGGTCTCTGGCTCACATCCCTTCCCTGCATACAGCCAGGCCCCAGAGGTAACACAGAGGGACAGTTCCCACACGCAGACCTTGAGAGCAACCATATTGTTCTGACAGGGTGAAAAGAAATGACAGCAACAGGATTTCTAATTCTCCATGTTTCCACAAGTATTTTACTTGCTCAATAAGCATCTAGCATTTTATTTTCTTTTTGGTGATATTATGTTGGTTTAAATACTAAGAGAAGTTCAATTTCCCTCTTGGATTAAGTTTTGCCCTGTATTTTTTTTTTCTAACATAAAAGAGCAAGCTGTAGAAAAAGTGGTTAAAATTTCTACTACAAAACTTGGCAAGATATGCTCTAAAGTCACAACATTTCATTGCTTTGTGATTGCAAATGATATTGTACTGGCTGGACTTCTAAACGCACATGTCAAAATTTAAAACAGTAAATGGACAAAACACCTCTAAGGTATCTCCCCTCTCAGCTTTATGTCAGCATGTTGGCAGGAGAGCCCTTCCAGAACAGAAACGCAGGGAAGAACAAACTTATTTTTGGGGATTCTTTTCCTTTAAAGTAACTTGCTTCCTTCTGTAAAAAGTATCATTAAAGGCTAGTTTCAAATTTTGAGTTCTAGACCAGATATATGACATAAATCATACAATGCAGATGTGAATTCCAGGCTCAAAAGAGTATGAAAGCAAAAAGATTTTTTTTGTTTGCATCTCCAGCGTGCAACCACTGGGCACAAAGAGAAGAACTTTAAGGGATAATTCTGGTTTCTGTGCTCTTACAGTAGAGTACAAAAGTTCATACTTTAAAAAAATACAATTTAAAACAATTTAAAGTTTTAAAACTAAGCTTAAGAGACTGCAGATTATAAATTCATTTTGACACCAAGGTAACAATAAAAAAAAAAAAGAGGGACTAAAGCTTGCAAAAAGACAAAGAGAAAAGCAACAAAAAAAACCAACACATGAAACAATGTGAAGCAAGTTAGCACAGAACAGAAACACTGGTTTACTCTCAATGGAAAAAAACATATTCTTCAAAAAAGGCAAAAATCAAACAAGGCAAGGTACTGCAAAAATGCCAAAACAAGTAAGGAACCAAGATGTTAAGGTCACATAGTGATTTAGGAGGAAAAGAAACTCTCAGAAACAACCCTCAGTATTGAAGACTTAAACTGAGGTATGAAGGAAAGCAAAGATCTGGAAACCAAAGTGCAGTCTCTGTGTCATCTCCTATGCTTAAACAGCCAAAACTCTGGTTTGGGGAGGCTACTGTGAAACTGATGCTCTGTGTGGAAGCGGAGGAGAAAGAGGATGGAAAGGAAAGGGGTTAAGAAATTGAAGAGATACTGGCCATATGTTTGTAAGTACATACACACACACATATTCACGTGTAATAAAAGATAACTCAGACAAGCTGGCACACAGTGGGACCAGCAGGACAGCAGTATGTTTAAGTGTTATCTTCCTCCTCCTGTTTAGTTACTTGTTGCAGTCTTCTGTACCACAGAATCATGTACATCAGGTCTGGAGCCTCATTACTTCTAAATACTTCTACATGGCAATATCACATAGCTGGAAAAAGAGTTTGTTGGTATTTTGAACTTTCCATATGCCTCAGGGAGGCTGCATTACTAAACCAGAAGACAACATACTCTGTGCACACTTCAAGATGTGGTCTGTACCATGTACTCCTAAGAGTTTCTCCCTTCAAAATACCTTTGCATTGGTACATGCTGCTAAGGACTTAAAACTATGCTACACAATTTGCTGAAATAGTTAAAGTGACACAAAGACTCCAGAGCACAGAACACAACTTGATATTTGTGAGAGCTTATTATATGATGCTCCATGTGATATCACAGCTCGCTTTTCAGAGCACTCTGTACAAACACACAATAAAAATAAATAATTTTAAATAAGGCTAACCAGGTTTCACAAATACTGAAATACTCTGCAGTAAGTCTCTCGCCTATCTCATTTCCATCACCACAGAACATGAAATATATACTACTAATTAATTCATAAACCCTAATCTCTGCAGGCAGCTGAAATTGTCAGTTCGATAAATAAACCAGCCAGCACTGATGGGAAGTTGAATTGTATTATCAAGTAAATTCTTCTTCTGCTAGAGGACCCTGTCAAGCTTTGCCCACGACAGCATTACCTAGACACAGTTTAGAGAATTTTTGCAAGGAAGGATTTAAACCGGTACCTGAACAAACCGAGCAGCAGGACCGAAAAAGGCGGTTGAAGGAATTTGTCAAAGCAGACAAAGCTCTGACCCGTTACTGCTGCAACCTAAATTGACTGTATTTCGCCAAATGCCCTAAACTCTTTAGACAGCCGGTGCCGCTGAACAGTGAGCCGCACGAACCCGAGACAGACCGCGACACCTCTGGAGCGCTGCACCGCACCTGCACCCGCACTCGCACGGCGCCGGACAGCCCCGGGCAGCTCCTCTGCCAAGAGTGCGGCACGAGCAGGGGGCCGTGCCCCGCTGCCTCCCGCACCCCGCGGAGGCACCTGGCGCTCACCGGCCGAGCCTGGGACGTCCCATGGGGAGCGCAGGCGGACCCGCGCCGCTCCTTCTCCCCGGCGTCGCTGTCCCCAGCCCTCGGCGCCCCGCGAAACGATCCATAGCCTGCCAACCCTCGTCGGGCTTTGCTCTCTCCCCGGGTTTCGGTGCAACAGCTGGGGGAACTCGGCAATGTCGGGAGGGAGGGAGGCACAGCCGGCACAGAGCCGGCAGCGCGGGCCCGCAAGCGGGAACGCACCGCGGGCTGCGAGAATGCAACCGCGGGCGACGCCGACGACCTGCGCTGCGGCTACCGAGGGACAGCCGGCCAGAAAGACCCCCTTCCCGCAGGGAGAAGGCGGCAGGAGGGGTCAGGGGTCCTCTAACACCGCCGCCAGACCCGGCAGAGACCTGTTGCCCCACGCGGGAGTGTCGAGGCGCATCCCCCGGAGCGGGACCGACAGCCGCCACCACCCACCTCTTTAATTTTCTCCCTCCTCTGCCGGACGTCGGGGTCGGCGGGCTCCTGCCCCACGGCACCGACGGGCTGACGGAAAAGGCGCTGGGGCAGCCCGGGGGCACCCGCCTCCTTCCTGCCGCGGGCGTCCTGCAGAAGTTTCTCCTTGTCCTGGCGGATGTCTCTGCGGATCTCCTCGGGCAGCTTCTGCAGCGTCTCCTTGGCCTCCCGCAGAGCCCGCTCGTGGTCCGCGCGGATCCGCTCCAGGCTGCCCGCCCCGCCCGCGGCCGCCGCCGCCGCCGGGCCGCCTCCGGGCTGCGGAGGGGCGCGGGGCTGCCCGCCGGGCGGCGGCGGCGGCGGCTGCAGGGCGGCCGAGTGGAAGAAGACGCCGCTGAGAAGCTTGGAGGAGTCGGGCAGGAAAAAGATGGCCCCGAAGCAGAGGGTGATGAAGGCGCTGAACACCAGCAGCAGCACGAACTTCTCCGTCAGCCGGAACGCGCCGGGGCCCGCCGCCTTCCTGCCCCCGCCGCCCGCGCCGCTGCCCGCGGGGCCGCCCAGCGTCCCCGGCCCCGCCGCGCTACCGAAGAGCGGCAGCAAGCTGGAGGCGGGCATGACCCCCGCGCCGCCTCAGCGCCGCGCTGCGCGCCCCGCCGCCGCCGCGCAGGGACCGCACCGCACCGGACGGCTCGGCTCCGCCGCCCCCTCCCCGCCTCGGCTGCACAAAGTTTCCCCGGGCGGACGCGGCAACTTTTCACTTCCCCGCGGCCGCGCTCCCTCTGCTCCCCCGCCGGCAGCGCTCGGCAGCGTCTGCGCAGCGGGCGCTGTCAGCTCCAGCCCATGCTGCCGCCGGGCCGCCGCCGCCGCGGGTGCCGCTCCCCGCTCCGCCCGCGCGGAACTGCCGGGCAGCCGGGGGCGGGGCGGGCCGGGGCGGGGCCGCCGCCGGCCCAATGGCGGGGGGGGGCGGGGCGCGGGCGCTGCCGGACCGCGCGTCCCGGGGCTCCGCCGCGGGATGCGCTTCCCTGGGCGCCGCCGGACCCCCGCGGCCGGAGGGGAGCGGCGGCGGCGGGGCGCGCCCTTTTCGGCCCCGTGGGCGGCGGCGGCCCGGAGCGGGCGGGTGCGCGGCACCGGCAGATGCCGGCGGCGCGCGCTCGCGCGCCCACGTGCACGCTGGTGCGCGCACACACACGCGCGTGTGCGCCCGCACGGGCTCGCGGCGGGGGCCTGCGCGCTCACGGGCGCGCGTGCACAGGCGTGCACGCACTCACCGGGGGCGTGCGCTGGGCCGGGGGCGGTGCGAGGGCAGCGGGGACATGGCGGGGCCGGGAACAGCTCCTGACCCACCGGTCGGGACAAGCCCTAATCTATTATTTGTAAGAAAAACAGGGCTTATTTTATTTTTTTTTTTTTTTCTCTAGGTAAAAGTGCACCTTGTCCGAGGTAGTAGGATATATATCTGTGTAATGTGAAAATCCGACTTTTCATCTATGCAAATAAAAATGAAAAGACCATCGTGTGTTGGCACAAGGAAATACCGTGTTTGATAGCGGATCAAATTACTGCATCAAGCTCCCCAAGCATTAAGTGAGAGGGAAAGTTTCCATAAAAAAATAAGATACCGATTTATTATTTTTGCCCATGTTACAGAGCAATGCAATAAGCAGCATGTATGTGAGAAGAATAAAATGTTGTGTCACTTTAACAGAAAATGGGAACCCAGCCAACATCCAGGGGTTTATCTCCAACTCTTTTCGAACATACTCAGAGTCTACCTAGAGTTTCACAGCAGTTCAGCACTGTAATCTTAAACATTTCCCCCAAAATGTTAACTACACAGTCAGAAAGAAAGCAGTGAGATATGTTGGTGCCAGAGGTTAGGACGCTGAGGTTGGTTTGTTTGCGTATTTCCATGGCTTTATTTTGCAAGGGATAAAAAAAAAAAATAAAAAAACAAACGACGGTAGAGGGAAGTCTGTGCTTTAAGCAAGGGCAGGGAGAAGGCATTGTGTAAGCCTTAAAGACATGATTTTGAAAATGGGCTTGGCATGGATCTAATTCTGCTCCCAGTGGAATTAAGGGGAGTTTTACCACTGACTTAATAGGAATAAAGCAAGGCTGCTGCCCAATGCATTTCCAAATCCCTTTCTTTAGAAGTTAGAATATGTAACAGATTAATTAAAAACAGGTTCAGAGAAGACAGTTATATAGAAATGATGGAGTGAGTCCTGCTAAACTCCCCTAAGTATATAAGCAAATGCTTCTGTAAAGTTTTAGGATTATACATGAAACTGAAGGATCAGGGGCCCAACTTCATATTCTGTGAGATCAGTAATTCAATTTCGTTTTTATTCTGGTTTTCTTTTAAATCCTATTTTTTCCTGAGTTACATTTCCCCACATTTAGATGTGAAACTATTGCTCAAACTAAACAATGAGCACTCTGACTCTGACACACATTTCCCAGAAATGTTTAACGTAGCCTAATAGCTGTGCCAAGACAAAATTGTTTAGGGTTGAAGAAATCAGACTGCTTGGAAAAGGAGATAAGAATCTAAGAATCTGTGGTGATTTTGGGGTTTTGTTGTTGTTATTGTTGTTTTCTTTTTTAAAGCAACATTTAAGGTCGCAAATATGGGGTTTAGCTGTTGAAAGACAGTTGACTAATGAAAAAGCTTCCTAAATGGTGAAATACCACTCTCAGCTTCAGCAAGCATATACTGCTTCACTCACTGTGTATGTGGGCGTGCAATATTTTTCACAGATTGCCCTCAAAACTCATCACTACTTATATGATAATATTTGGAGGCAGAAGTTATTGCTGGAAGAAATGCCTTCCTTCAGTATTCTGAAGTCATTCCTTAGGTTGCCATATTTCTATAGCACTTTATGAACGGATGCAGAAGTAGAAAATACTATCACATGGGGTTCTGCGCCCATGTCTCCTAAAATGAGCCTTTTGCCTTCTTTTGGTGTTCATCCTAAGTGCTAGGGGCCAAGTGTGGACTCATGCCAGGGGTTTCACTGCCACACTCATCACTGTCTTTGGGACATCCTGAGCATGAGCATGAGGGAAGCAATAACAAAGATTTTCTATGCATAGATGGAAATTGTGAAATTCTCAAGCCTTTGTGATGAGATGATCCCTCCTTCTCTGAGCAGGACACAAAATTTTGTATGCAGAGTGTTCCTGTTGTTAGCACTTAATGTTACAGTTACCAGTAAGGTCATGTGGGAACTATTCGGTGGGACTGTTGAAGCATGTAAAGTTGCTGGCATACAAAGCTGTTCACTACGTGAGGGTAATAGAGACTGAAAGACAAAAGAACTGCTTCAACCCAACACTGATATACAAGTTCCTCAGGCTTTTTGTCACTAATTTACTTCAAGCTACTAGGAGTAGCTCAGAGTAAAATAGCTTTGATTCCAAGTGGCAAACTGAAGGGCTATACAATGCTCATTTTCAACTGGCTGTGTCCAACAGGCAGTTCAGCTATAAAGTTAAATCATGTTCATAGGCACTTAAACAGTGTCAAAAAATCCAAATAAAATACAAACAAGAGAAGCTTGGTGTTTGCATTAATCTAGAGACAGCAGTGGAAAGCTCACCTGCCTGCACCAGGACTTGCACTTGAAGAGCCTCCTCGAATACAGCTCTGTCAGCACATCCACCTAGCGGATTTTGAACTGCCTGATACTTATTGCTAGTCAAGCTGCATTACTTCCTGGATGACATCAGCTAAAATGGGGAAAAAAACAGTCTCTGGGCAGTTGTTTTGCTATGCTGGGTAAGGCAGGATCTTACCCAGTTTGGTTATACCAACAAAACACTGGACTGTATCCCTCCCATGGGGGGAAATACTGCTCCTGTGGATTCAGCTGCAGAATCAGGAATAATTTTCCAGCAATCATGAACAGGTCAAGCATTTATAGAAAGGTAGAACTGATACATGAGAGGTGGTGAGAGGGAGATCTACAAAATAAGGAGCAAGGCTCTTTTCTGTAATAAATGTTCTGAATGGGGAAATTTGTTACATATTGACTGAAAGACCTGGGAAAAAAACCAAACTCTTATCATAATATTTTCTTTCTTTCTTTCTTTCTTTCTTTTTTTTTTTTTTTTTTTTAAATTTACTTATACCTAATTTGTCATGGTTCCAGCCTTAGATCTTATCTAGTGATACTAGTGATAAGGAATTAGCCAACTTGGTCTGAAAGATACATGCCACATATAAGAGAATTAACAGTTGTCCCACTTTTGGGCCCATTCAGCCGAGGCAGAGATACCTACTGATACATCTTCTTCGATAGTGAGTTTGTAACAATGCCACTCCCTTGCAAGGGGTTCCCAGTGTTATGTTCTACTTAAGACTACTGTAAAAACACATTGACAGCTTCCTTTTGAAATGCAATACTTTAACACAGCTTTCAGAGATACTTTTAATATGTTTGCCTTTGGGAATGTGACTCATAAACCCAATTTAGACATCCAGCTCTTCATAGATTAAGTAACGTGGCACAGACTTAGGGTTCCCAAGGCACACAAGCTGGATTCATAACACCCAGTGTGCTGTTTGGAAGAAAGCTTTGACCATTTGAGGACCAGATGTGTATGAAATGCTCTCTATCTCTCTGATTTTGAGAATTTTTTGAGAATTTGCTGCCAAATTCTGAATTCAGTCTGTGAGGAAAGTGTGATTCACAGCCACAAAAAACTTTGTTCAATCTTCAGTGTTTTGAGAATACAGGACTGCCTGATGCTTTTCTTTAAGAGCTCAGAAGAGAGAAGTGTTGACCAGGAGTTGGAGATGTGTGTTTGACATATTTTGTAGTCTTTGGGGATTCAAATTATCCTCTTTTGCACTGGAACATGTACATCCCCCACCACTATTCATTTTGAAGTAGTGCTGTGACTCAGAGACAAGTGCAGGACTTTGAAGGCAAAGAAGAGAAAAGTTTTCCACTGTACATTGCTTAACAAGCCTGAAGGAAGCATGCTCTACTCCCAGAGGAGCCTACAGCCTAAGAGCTAGGGCACTAGTCTGAGAGATGGAAGACACCCGATTATTTACTTCCCAATGAGATGGGTGTTGAAGATTGGTCTCTTATCTGAGGATGAAAAACAGAAGAAAGAAAATTAAATTTTCTCACATTCTTTCTCAAACATTTCCTCTAGCCTAACACATGAGATGATTGTGGCTAACCAACTAAATTTTATAAATACTGTAGAAATAAATGTATCAGGAACGTGAAGCTGTAGGCTCACAAACCTTCATAAACACTTTTTCAACTCTTTTCTGGCATGGCTGTCAATTCTGTGCGAGGTCTGTTTTCTACCAGTATAATTGGAAATATCTTCCATCCGTACCTGAGAGAGAAGATCATTCATTTCTCCAAAAGAAATCTTTATAGTGCATGCAGCTTTCAGTGTTTTTTGGGAAGCTTTGCTGGAAGCACTCAGCTAAGCACCCAGCTAAGGGCAGAAAACTTTGTCTTTTCTCTCCTCCCCAAGATTTCAGAAGGCACAGAAAATGAACTGCAGGAAATCCTGTCTGAAGAAAATATTTTACTCTTGTTCTATTAAAACATCAAAGATTAAAATAATTGTCTTCAACATTGCAAGAAACCTGAATCTAGAATTTGAATTGTGACTTCTTCTAGTATTGTATTCAGTAGTAGCATAAAGTATATTATACTCAGCCTCAGATGGCATCTTTGAGAATATCTCACTTTGGTTCTGGCTTTTTATCCTTTTATAATTGTTTTAGTATTTGAGTATTTATCTCAATTGTATAGTGAGAGACTTTTGCACTCCCTCAAAGCAAGCAGACATGGTTTGGTTTTCAATGTGCAAGGTAGAGGCAAATATAAAAGTAATGGAAAGAAAAAGAACTACGAACTTTATTCATCTTTCCAGAAATTTATTGATGTTCACATCCTTGAAGAAAATTTTAACCATGGAACTAAGAAATGGAAGCTAGCTCTTATGGTATTTTAGCATTTAAGATTCAGAATCTCATGCAATTATTTGCATAGCAATTAAGGATGAAATTGTTTGGAGACATTCCATGAAATTCCATCTGGACCTTAGATCTTTAAGAGATTAAAAGTCATGACAGGTACATATTCTCTTCACTTCTCCTTCAGAAGTGGAGAGACTGCTGTTACCTAGAGTGAGACTGCTGTTCTTTTCCTTCCTGCCTCCTACTTCATACCCACAGTCCCCAGCAAAGGTAAAAGGCCATCAAATTGGGCATATATTTAAGGGACAAATCTCAGTGGATTGCGAGTGACTGAAAGTGGTTTACTGCTGTGCTTTCCTTTGGACTTAATTATCTCCAATAGCACTAACATGTCTTATGCCAGAACCATGACTGTAGCAACTAAAGGAACTCCCAGCAGCTCTTTTTTTCACTGTCATTAAGTTTGGGTATCACATTAATAGGTATGGGTTTACTAGATTCTGACAAGATTAAATCAAGACAAGAAGGCAAAATTTTTTAAGAGGGTCCTTGGAAAACAGCCTTCCTGTCCTTTCCAAGGTGGTTTCATTTTCCTGAACCAGGTGGGAGAGGTGTTGGCTGAAAACAAGATACGGCCATTAGCCATTCAACAGCTGTTTAGCAGCCACTAAATTGGAATAACTGTTCATCTTGGCTGCAAAACAGATCTGGCTCTGTTAGTGTGTAGCCTGAAGGAAAAGTGGTTAGAGCAGAGATTTCTAACCTGATAAACCTTCTAAGGAGTAAAAATATGCTATAATAGATTGCTAAAAGTATCAACAAGAAATCTTAAAAACAAAGGACACTGCAAATTACTCATTTGTTTTTTATACTTGCTATGCTTAATTTGTACAAAATTTTAATTCCCTATTCAATGGCTCCCTGACTATTTCATAAAAACCAATGTTCTTGAGCTTTTTTAACCCTGAACACATGTGATGACATACGGATTATGTAAATTGTCCTCATGTAATAGTGGAAGTGGTGTTCTTGTGCCTCTCTGCCCAATGTATTTCCCTAACCAGATGAGTTAATTCTGCTCAACAGCACATTTTAAGAGAAGTACAGATGTGGTTTACTGACTGTGCCCTGTTTGACTGCAGCATTACTATGAATATACTTAATTTTTGAGTCCATTTTAAAGGTTCTTTCTCTTTCTGTAAATCTGTAATGGATTTAGGGTTATAAACAATATTTAGATATTTTTTTAGTTAATCTTTCCTATTGAAAATATTCCACTGCTTACTGGCTTCTTCATTTGGAATACAGTGGTGCACTTTTTCCCAGTGCTTGTAATTAGGACACATTTTTGTTTCACAGACTTTTGCTTAAAAGTGTGGCCAGTTCCATCAGCCAGCCCTTGGTGGATTCTCTTACTCCAAGCCACAGAAACCTTTTGGTGACAAAGGGTTAATATTTTTTTGCTTTCCTATTTATGCCATGTATGTTCTGACTCACCTTGACACATATTGCATCAGAAGTGTCCAGCTACCACCTGATGAGCTGTATGATTCTTTTTCTTTGCAAAATCCCTCCCCAAGTAATGGCTGTTGGCTGCAAACTGGCAGATGGTGCATGTGCGCACAATGCACACGTGACTGCTCAGATCTTACACAGTTATTTGTCTTCCCTAAATGAAATCCTGGAGTTTCAGCCTGGGTTCAAATCTGATCCCTTATCCTGCTGAAACGTCTTTGTTTGATTTACCACTTGGGCTAAATGATGCAGAAAAAAAAAAAAAATCAGTGCTAATCTGACCTTTGCTCTTGCTGTTTGCCTAGACCAATATCTTACTGAAAACCCTGATAAGAAAAATAGCTTTGCCATTTTTTGTCTGTGTGATGGTGAACCTTAGTTTCCTCAACTGTAAAGTTGGAGCTAATCTATTTCACAGTGAGACCTAATGTATGGAGTTTGCTTTGATATCCTGGTGAAATATTGTTTTGGGGTGCAAACTTTAGCTTTGTTTTCCTTAGAAATTAAATTCGTCCTCATTTTCAATGCTCAGTTACTTACTCAGGAGTTTGTAGTATACCACAATGTATCCTAGGCCAGTTCTGGTTTATTTCACTTCTTTGGCTGTGTTCCTGAAACACAGGTCTCCTTTCTCCCCCACATACGTCTCTGAGCCTTCTGCTTTATTGACAGCTGTCGAGCTTCAATGTCATCTGATGCTCTGGTTCATTGCTGCAACCCTGAGCTTGCAATGTATAATGATTTGCTGAATGCAGGGCATCTTTGAGTGCATTATGTCCCTCAAAAGCACCAGGCAGTGTGAGATCCCAAACACAAGAATGACAAGACTGAAGTAGCTTTCTGACAGGCAGATTTCAATTTAAGATGAGACTCAGTGAAATATTTAAGGATGAAAAGGAAGATAATTATTGAGTCAGAAGCAAATGGTTTTTAAGGAAATCCTTCTCAAAAAAAAGATGCAGAAGACTGAATAATGTATTTTTGACTTTCAGACTGGTATATGTGGCATGAAGGTCTCCATGCATGTCTTGAGAAAAGAGTTAATGTTTGTATGTGAGTCAAATCTACAAAGCTGGGGACAAGTGGTACAAGGTCCTCTAAGATTTTAGTAGTTTCATGCCTCTGCATGTTTCTCTAGTTCTCTCTTATACAAACTATTCCTTTAATGTCCCTGCCAGCAGGGTGGGAATCTGCCTTTGGCACAGTTGCAAATGTGGAAAGTAACAGTCTAACAGTGAATGAACAACAGTATATTTAGATATTATATCTACCACAAGAGGTAATATCTGCTATTTTCTCAAGTTAACCAGTGATTGGCTACATTTGAAAAATATGCATGGTCTGTTCCTTATTTTTGACTCATCATTGCAACTAGCTATTTTGCTCAAATGAAAAAAATTTGGCTTTTCTTTCCCCTTATATATTCAAATCAACAGACAAGAGACAGCAAAATTAGTTAATTGTTAACGTATGTACATGAACACAGAGGACAAATTCCAAACAGAACAGCATGAGGCATCTGGGTAAGGTTGTCATGCTCCTAGAATCACCCATTTAATACAGGTTTACCTTGTTCCACCCTTTTCCCCCATGGGTTAGCATAGAGGCAATTAATTTTCATGGGCATACACCTTATTGTTGACCTATATTAGGAAGACCTTGATTTTCAAACTGCCCTGAAAAACAGATCTTTAAAATTAGATTTTTTTTTTTTTTACCAGTGAGGGGTGTTTTCTGATGGGCAACAAAGTTTACCACATCACATTTAAGCAAGCGTGAGTAATTTAGTTTTCTCTCTAGTTGCAGTGGAAGAAAGAATAAATCCATCCTAGCAAACAGCAGGGTAAAATCATATTTCTCTAATGGTTTGGGCTGGCATGACCTATCCTTTGCCTCTGTGAGAGCTGGAACAGACTGCTTTTGAAAAAAAAAAACAGAGCGGTCTTTAAAAATCTTTATCAAAAGTGGTTTGGTGTCATGATGTCTTTTACTACAATCTCACCATATCTCTTCAAAGAAAGATTTTCTGTCTTGTGTTGCCTCACATTTCTGTTTCGGTTCATAGTGTCATGATAGTGCAGAACTCAGGTCCACAGAAAAATTAATAGTTAAGTGTTTTCCTCAGAATGACCTGCACTATGCTGTTTTGTTCTGCTTCTGAAAAGGATGGTTGCAGTGGGGAAGGCCAGTGCTGACTTGGCCTCTCACCAGTCCTGTCCTATTAAGAGTCCAACTGAGGCTGTAGAGGGATCTCCACAAGGCACTTCAGCAACCACACCTTTACCAACAAGGTCTTCTTGCACCTCTGGCTGTTCACTCCATCACTGGTGTGCTTGTGCCACAGGTAGCCGTCCTCTGGTCTCCCAGTCAGGCAATAGCTTCATGTAAGCCCATCAGCATCTCACCACAAAAGTGGGAGATTAGGAACATGGGCTGGTGCCACATTCAGGCTACAGGCTTACCTACAGTGTGTCCCTGTATCCAGTTGTCCTGAAGGACAGTGGGCACTATCCCTTCCTTTTGTAACCTGCACAGAAGAAAACATCTCCCCGCAGCCTGGAGATGGCTCTATTGGTATATTCTGCAAGGGTCATTGGTGCAGTATTTTTCTTCTGTGAGGGGAAACTAGAGGCCTGACAGACCATAATTCAAGATTGACAACACAAATATAGTGATTTGTCCATGGAATATGGACCACGTGGTAAATGGACTGCTGGAAAAGTGACAGCAGAGAGAAGTTCTTAGGGATGTGTTTGTGTGGAAGAAAAAGAGGGAATAAACACAAAGCAGACTTTTGGGAACAAAAATCTATCCCTGGGGCACCATGTCAGGAAACCAGATGCTGTCACAAGACATTACGAATTGTCAGCTATAGTCACAACCCATAGCTGGGCAGGATGCCTTTATAGCTGTCTCTTGCACTAGCCAGAGGCAAGAAGGAGACCTTAAGCCAGCTATCCCTCATGTCCTCTACACATCAGCATTTCTTAGCCTTACTGACCTGTGATCATCCAGATTTGACCATGATGGTGCACAGTAACCACGGAAAATGCAGAAGTGATGTAAGCCTTTCAGAGTTGCAGGTTTGGTCTTAGAGACAGTTTTGTGACTGTTACTCCTGCTAGATACACTACCTAATTCCATCCTATTTTAGTCAGTTATATTTCTTACTGGGATGTAGAAATAATCTGTGTGCTCTGAACCCTTGACTAACAAATTCTACACAGGAGCAGAGTTGTTCCCTGCAGTTGAATCTGTTTATAAGCATTGTTGGAGGTTAAGCCACCAGGGCAGCAGTGTTTCTACCATGCTGCTCTGTGGCATGTGAATGGTTAATGCAGAGAATTAAATACTGAGAAGAATGCCTCAGCACGTAAGTAAAGCAGACATACTACTAAGAACAGGGAAATGTGGATGGGTTGCTTTAGGTTAATGCATTAACCTAAAGTGAATTACTTTACTGTCCTTCCCAAAACAGGATGGGTGGTTATGGAAAGTGGATCCATAAATAGAAGTTGCTGAATTGTGTCCTGTGTCAGGCCTGTCTAGCACTCCTTATCCTTTGCTCCTTCAATTTTTAGCTGTGGAGATTTAATCTGAGCTGCTTGTCATTGAAATGGAGAAATAGAGCAAAGAGAGTCTAAGCATTTGGGAATCTGGGAAGTAATCAGCTTTAAAATTAAAAAATACCAGCCAAATGCTTTTGAAATAGTAATAAAATCATACGTTGTGTTGGAGTGACCCTGTCTGGGTGCTAGGTATCCACCACAGCTGCTCTGTTACTGTTCTCTTTGGCTGGACAGGGGAGAAAGAATATAATGAAAGGCTTCTGAGTTGAGATAAGAACAGGGGGAGATCACTCACCAGTTACCACCATGAGCTAACAAGATTCGGCTTGGGAAAATCAATTGAAATTATTATCAGTCATATCAGAGTAGCATAATGAGAAATAAAACTAAATCTTAAAAACACCTTCCCCCCACCCCTCCTTTCTTCTCAGGCCCAGCTTTTCTCCTGAATTCTCTGCCTACTCCCCTACAGTTGTGCAGGAGGATGGAGAAGGCAGGTTGCAGTCAGTTCATCACACGTTTCTCACCCCCCTTTCTCCTCAGTGGGAGGACTCCTCACACACTTCACCTGGTCCAGTGTGATGTCCCTCTCATGTGACACGGTATTCGGCAAATTTCTCCAATGTGAGTCCTTCCCACAGGCTGCAGTTCCTCACAAACTGCTCCAGCATGTGTCCCTTCCATGGAGTGCAATTCTTCAGGTACAGACTTCTCTGGCCTAGGTCCCCCGTGGAGCCACAAGTCCTGCCAGAAGCCTTGTCCAGCACAACCACTCCTCTCCACAGGCCCATAGCTCCTGCCAAGGCTCTCCTGGAGCAGGGGCTTCCCATGGCTTTGCAGCCTCCTTGGGGCATTCACCTGTTCCAGGGTGGGTGTTTCATGGGCTGTGGTGGATTCCTGCTCCCCCAGGGACCTCCCTGGGCTGCAGGGGCACAGCTGCCTCACCATGGTCTTCACCAGGGGCTGCAGGGGAATCTCTGCTCCTGCAGAGCCTGCAGCACCTGCTTCTTCACTGAGTTTGGTGTCTGCAGGGCTCTTCCTCTCACGCATGCTCACACTTCTCTCCAGCTGCAGTTGTGCCAGGTGGATGGAGCTTTGAACATCCTGGTCTCCTACACAGTGTCCCTGCCCATGGCAGATGGGCTGGAGCTAGGTGATCTTTCAAGTTCTCTTCCAACACAAACCATTAATTCCATGATTCTATGACTGAAAACTCCACTGTGTGCATTGAAATGCATAAAACTTCAATGAACCAATGAATGGACGAGCAAAAGTGCTTGCCTTTTTTTTTTTTTTTTCTGTGTTTGTAAACATAAATCAAATCCTGCAATCAATTATACTCAGGTTGTATAGTAATCAAAAGGGATTTTGAGGTCAACCTCTAGTGCTCTGTAGACTGTTAAAATGTTTTTCAGTTTCACTTAGTCTCAAGTACTGAGTCAGAGGGGTGTAGCTCTGCTTGGGCCTTGATGAAGATGAATTTTCAGAATGTAGTGCAATATAGGACTGAAATAATGTTGATAAGCGAAGAAACAAACCAAGAAGAGGAAAGTTGATGCTTGACAGTCTTCTGAGTGTTCTTTAACCAAGTCCTCTGATCCCACTAAATTTCCAGCTTCTTCCTTGTGCTCAGGTATATAGGTAGTCAGGAGCACTGCTCCCCTCTTTCTTTTACCTTGTTTTCCTTATTAGACTAAAATGCATTAAAAGGTTACTGAGAAACTTCAGTGAGTTTTGGATGCAGTTATATCTAGGTATCAGAAGGTATTCTGCAGTATTCCATAGTCAAAAATAGTTACAAGCCATTTTTATATTAAATATAAACAATCGGTAGAGAACTCTTAATTCCATAAATGGTCCTGATGTCTTAGAAAAATTTGTCTCCTAAGGTGATATTATACTTTTTAATAGGGATATTAGAATCAGCTGATGCTTCTTTTCTTCTGTTGTAATTTTTCTTCTTGCCCATGAATTAGGAAGTTAAGACACTAAATAGTCCAGTAAGTATATGTTAACATAATTTGTTGCTTAAAAAATGTTATAGAAAACACCTACAAAACAACATAAATTGAAGCTGAGTTTTCTCTTTCCTTTTCTGGCTCCTTCTAAAGATAGACAAAGTAAGGGGAAAGGGTGAACTCTGGAGGAAGGCTACCCTTACTCTGGTAAGTATCATTCCCATGGACTCCTGTGTAGTCAGTGGAAAAGACAAGCCCTTTCAGATTTAATAAAGTATAGCTGCTTTGAGCTTTTGTTCTGAATCTTTTCTGGAAGAGATGATCTCTCTCCATCTGCAACAGAGAAAATTCCTGGAGCTTATAGAGTAATCATTGAATCATTGCCCAGGAGCAGCAGACAAGCACCAGTAGTTTCTTCCAGAGGTGTAGGAAAGCTCTGGAGATTTTATTTTTTGAATTGGATGGGGGAGCAGGCAAGTGATTTAACTGGTATATAATATCAAGAGAAAGACCATTCTTGCCTGACAGCAGTATGTGCCTGTCTGTATCCTTGCTCATAAAGCATGAACTATTAGTGAAAACAGGCTTTTCTCTCCTACAGTCCTCTCACAAGCACTGAGTAAAACATTAGGACATGTATGCAGTTTCCAGTCACTGCATTAATGGAAAGAAACTGAATTGCACTCTGAAAGGTTCTCATCAGTGTTGGTTCAAAAGCAGTGGTGACATGCACTGAGCTATTTTTCGTGATAAGTTTTCTTGACTGTAGTGCTCATGAGTGATCTTTTTCTGCCCCCAATGATTTACATCCTATAGTCCTGACCATCCTTTGACTTTCAGCTTTGCAAGGATTTTTTAACCCTGTGAACAGGTAAGAGAGTATCCACAGCCTGGTCTGGCAGTGCTCATGCACTCTGGAATGTTCATGCTGGGCACTGATAGCCTGTGCTGTTCAGCTGTTTTTAAACTGCTGTAAGCAAGAATGGAGTCAGGCCCCCAATACCATGGAGATTTTCCTTTTTCCTCAAGCCACTGCTTGTTACATTACCCTCAAAAATTCTTTCTCTCTCATAAAAGACATCTCCACGCAAAGCCTCTCCTGAGCAGTGGCTCAGGTAGACATAAGTTTTGTGTGTGGGGAATCTCCTTCCTTATGGATGCATCACTGTGAAGAACAGAGATAGTTTAACATGCTTCAGATAGTTTAACATGCTTCAAGAGAAAAACTTCCCAGCTTACTCAAATATACTATGGCAGTAGTTTTTTCCATTAGGTCAGGGGCAAAAAAATAGAAATCTGTTGTAGCTAGCATTAACACAAGTGTCTTCTTTTGAATCAGTGGATTTGCAACTGAAGGACTCCTTCTGTCCTTGGGCTTCCTTTACCTTTAGACATGCTCTTTTTTCTTGTTCAGGAAGCTGTCATTAAACAGAAATAATATTTTATTATTGAATTTATCTGGATAACAGGTGACCTAGAGATGAAAGTTTCAGGCTCTGTTACTTATTAAGAGAGTAATTTGAATCCCTGATGGTCTTATTATTTAGTACCTGGACTTAGATATTTTCTTTCATTTCACAAAGGTGATTTTTCACATGCCTTTTGTGATTTAGAATCTACCTTTTATTGCAGAGCAAATTTAGTCTGCTTATTCATCACTTTGCCATGATAAACATTAGTCTTCTGAGGCAGGAATTTATCAGTGTGAGTTTTACTTCCCTAGCTTTCCATTGGGCAAGTGCTATATGCTGGTCTTTCACAGGGTATGAAATGTAGAATAGATATCAGTAAAATATGTCTTTGCTTATGTGTAATTACAACAGCCCTATATGAAACACAAAGTGTGGTTTTCAGATGGGCACATACTTTTTCTTGCACATGAGATACTCAAACTGCAGGAAGCTGCTAGCTGCAAGGATATTTGATACTGTTTTAGTGGAAACAAGTGAACAAATAAAGATATATGGGCTGAAAATTGCACTTAACAGTAAATAATACACCTATAGCATAATAAGTAATCTCTGGTGTCTGAATGTCAGTGGAATAAGAAAATACTATTTGGAGGCTAAAAGTAGAATACTAGAACTATTCAATTTCTTCTTCTGTTCTTTAACAGTGAGTGCAAGAACCAGACAGGTAAACTTCTGCGGACTGAATTGGAATCTCATGTAAACATTTAATTTGAGAATTTTATCACAGTTGTGCTCTTTAACAAAATCTTTTTTATAGTGTATTATTTATGCTTTTATATTATAATGAATGCACTGCTTGTGAAACAATGTATTTAAAAGCATGATTTAAAAATAAGTCTTTTAAAACTCATAAAGTTTTATGAGTAAAAGTCAGGCCTTGTGTGAAATTTCTAGGTCCCATATTTTTAAAAAGTAACTTAATTTCATCTTGGCAAATTCTAACCAGACAACAGCTTTGCAGAGTTGATTCTATTGCTGAGCTGATGGACCAGGAACAAAACCTAAAGGCAATTTCAGTGTCAGGTTTTAAATTTTAATTTTTAAATTTATAATAGATCAGTCTGTTTCTCCTCTTGCATTATAAATTAGTGGGAAGAAAATAAACTTTTTTTTTAGAGAGGCTTTTTGGGTGTTTAAGACTCCAATTGCTCTATGTTGCATTTGTTTTAATTTACCGTGTGTTACATTACTGTTCTGAATGAACAGGATGATCTTTGTTATCCAAGTATTCTGGTAAGACTTCGGTCATAGCTTTTAGCTGAGGCATTTAAGTTGTTTCTTTTACAGTTTACATATCTGCAATTACAGGGACCAGATTGTTCACTGTCAGGCTTAATGTAGCCTAAACAACATCACAGTCCCAGAGAAGTTAAAAACCTTTATCTACTAAATTGTTGTTTATTTTTCCTTGTTATCGTAAGTATCTGTGAAACTTGTGGAAAGAGCAAGCCCCTGTACCAGGAGCTCTTTCCTGCTCATTGATCAGGTATGAAATGTGGGGATGTATTTGTGCGCACACTTCACCCCTCATTTCTGTATTTTGATTTCCCAGGAAATCACAGCTCTAACATATGTGCATTATTAGGGAAACAGGACTGTGGAGCACAGGGCAAACAGCTATGCTATGCTATACAGATAGATCCAGAATGGATTGTGGAAGTACAAAATTTACATACCCAGATAGAGATCTGTGAGAAAATAAACTGGCCCAAAGCAAAGCAAAAGATTTGAGCACCTATTATAGCAGTGGGGCTTATATGGCCCAAGTGAATAGCATTTGGAATTGAAATTTATGGGAAGGAGCAAGGTCTAAATTTTGGGGATTTTTTGTTCAACTGTACTGCATTCCTGTACTTCTGCTTTCTAGGAAGGAGTCATAGAGGTGTCTTTGATGCAACACCAGGCAAGAAGATGCATGCCTACCAGAGTTATTATCTATGTCTTTAACTACATATGTATCATTATATAGAAATATATTGTTTAAGTACAACCTTGCAGTAAACAGAAGTCCTGTCTGAGCTAAGTAATTTTTTAAAATATATTTTCAGACTCCCGAGAGTTGTTCAACTGTTCTGTGGCAATGTAATTAAAAGCAGAGCATTGTTTAGGGCAAATGAGACTGTCCTCATGAATAACTTATATTCTACAAGAGCTGACTTTGTGTCAGCATATACAGAACAGCCAGAAAATAAAGCCATGGATACTTCATTTGCACAGCTTAAAACCAGTGGGCATTCTTTTATTTTTCACATGAGCTCCTTAACTAGGAAAAATATCTTTGTCTATATGGTTATAAAAGAGATAGTTCAAAGAAGCAGAGTCCAATGGGAAGAAGATGGCACCAAAAATGAAAGGATAAGGCACTTGGTGGTGTAGAAATAGAGTGGAATTGTTTCTGCCTTTCACACAGGTGAGATAGAGGTCTGCATAATTATATTTCTAGAAAATATATAAGCAAAAGTGTTTCTCTGAATGTCACATGACAATCTTTTTGTTAGCCAGCACTTTTTATCTGACACCACAATTCTAGTTCCACGTACAGATTTTTTTCACGTGTACTTAATGGATTTTATTTACTGTGCTTGCATTGTACAAAACCCCCCAGCAGTAATATAAAACCCCTCAAGTCAGAAAATACTGGTATATATGGACATCCCCCTCCACCCCAGCACACACTTCCTGTTTTCCTGACTTGTTTGGAATGCAATTTTATTATTATGAAAGTAAAATCTGTTGCCAGATTAATTTTTCAACCATTTCAATCTGCCTTAAATATAAAGGTAAAAGTCCTAAAGAATGATGGGAGATGGTAGAATGACTTTATATCTTCCTTGGAAGGAGACAGATATTGAAATACATAGCATTTATTAAGAAATTTTAGTGAGATTATGTAATTCCCTCTGGATTTTTGATCTACAATTTAACATGAACTTTGGATCAATTTATGAGAGATTTTCATTCAGAGGAGCTTTTCTGCACATTATGTTGACTCCAGTGCATGAAGGGACACGATCTGGAGGGCCTTGTAGATCTATGCTTGTATCCAGTATGGGCAGCTTCCACACAGAGCTTAGTCATGTTCCTTCCTCCTGATTCACAAGGTTTTGCTATAAGAAAGACTTAATAATAGAGACCATAAAGTAATTCTTGCAGGTTGAAGAGGCACTATGTATATTTCTTTTGTAAAAAACCCTGAAAAATAAGTGCTTTTAACTATGTGACATAACCCTGCTTTCCTACAAATGCTTTATTTCCAGCAGCACCAGTAGGAAGAACAGAATCTCCTTATCTCCTGTTAACTACAGATCAGAAAATGAGGCAGAAGGCCACATCCTAATTCCTGACTGCCCACAGATCAGCAACAGTGTGCTAGTGAGCACACTGGTCAGTGCATTTTGGCACAGCTGCTGCACCCTGGTGTCAGTGGGCTTCTTCCTCTCTCCATCC
The DNA here is from genome assembly GCF_024509145.1 of Vidua macroura. NCBI lineage: Eukaryota > Metazoa > Chordata > Aves > Passeriformes > Viduidae > Vidua > Vidua macroura. The sequence goes on along the minus strand of NC_071573.1, from coordinate 65,452,389 downwards.
CCACCTTATCACATGCCTGATTGCAGGATAGACAGAATAAAGCACGCCATGGTTTGCCCTATGGCTTGCAGGCAGTGCTGTGGGCTAGACTGTGTGCTTGCAGGGCACAGGAGCAGATGGGAAGATGCAACAGGAGCAGGTCCCCTTTGCCTAAAGGACCAGAGGCTTTATGGCATTTGGTCCTGCAGCCTCTTCCTTGTTGAAAGGCTGATGCAGAAGTTGGCTACAGACTGCCTGAATTCCATCACCAGGATGATATTCCCCTTCTTCTCCCATGCTGAGAGTGAAGCAGGACTGGAACTGTGAAAAGCAATCTCTTTTCTATCTGTGCAAAGGGAATTTTTCTGAATCTTTAGCAGATAGCTGGGATAGTTACAGGGTAAAAATGACAAATTACAAGCATAGTACAGGAAGACTAGTCTTAGCAAAAAATTGCACAGATTACCTATAATTTTTACTGAGCAAAAAACATGCTATTTTATCACTTTCCAGTAAACTAGCTCAGTTTCTTTTGAGAAGAGGGAGATTTAGATGAAATGTTATTTGGGTGGAGATGCATTTAATAACATTTTATGGCATACTATTTTTTACAACACGCATAAGGCTTGTCATTTTTACTTGTCTACCATAAGAAAAATGACAGCCTGTCTGAACACTGTAAGACTACAGTTAGGGCAAGGCATTTTTACCTCTGTCTGCATTTTCAAAGCAGGGCTGAGGTGAGAGAAGCAGATAACTAGAGGTGAACTGACAATGTACCGACCATTTGAGCACTTGAAAAGTCGTGTCTGAAATTAGAGTGTAAAATCTCACCCAAATCCTTCATCTGCTCCACTCTCACCTCTTGGTGCGAGTGAGGCTGGGAGCTTGGTGAAGCTGAGAGCTGTGTCCAGCTCTGGGGTTCCAGCACAAGGACATGGATCTGTTGGAGCAGGTCCACAGGAGGACCACAAAGATGATCAGAGGGCTGGAGCACTTCTCTTATAGTGACAGGCTGAGAGAGCTGGGGTTGTTTACCATGGCAGCTTTCCAATACCTGAAGGGTCGCTGGAGAGGGACTTTTCACAAGGGCATGTAGTGATAGGACAAGGGACAATGGCTTCAAGCTGAAAGAGGGTCGATGTAGACAAGATATTAGGAAGAAATATGAGGGTGGTGAGGCGCTGCAACAGGTTGCCCAGAGAAATTGTGGATAGCCCAAGCTAGTCCAGGTTGTATGAGGCTTTGAGCAGCCTGATCTGGTGGAAGGTGCCCCTACAAATGGCAAGAGGGTTGGAACTAAATGATCTTTAAGGTTTCTTCCAACCCAGACCATTCCAGTCCCTGCTGTGCTGATAGTGAGTTAGTACTCACTCTTTGTTCCCTCATGCAGATCACCTTCACCCTGCTGTACTGTGAGTCAGTCAGTCCAAGGAGAAATGGTCCCAGTTCAGGGCTATGGACCCCTCTGAGACGAGTGCCAACCCTTTCTGGACTGAAAAGTGGATGGAGCACATTTGCTCACTCCCGATGTCTGCACATGCACTCCTGACCCTGCTGATGAATTTGTGTACACGGGTATCCTTGTTCTGGCAGGACAGGGTTAATTTTTGCAGTAGCCAGGAGGTGTCATGGCTCAGACCCAGAGATTATTCTACACCACCTCACATCACTGCCAGGGCAGGGGAAGGGAGTCTTCTGGGGAGAAGGGCACTCTTCTGGTCCGGGTGGCTTTGGTCGGGTGGTCGGGTCTGGGGCTCGGTGGTGAACATTTTGCATATGAATCAGTCTCTCTTTTGTACACTTTTGTTATTACCATTGTTGCTGCTACTGTTTGTTTTCTAATCTCATTGCCGTTTCCAGTAAGTTGTTCTCATCTCAGCCTGTGATCTTTACCTTTTGTGCCTCGATTCTCCTTTGTCCTGCTGCAGGGGAGGATGTAGCGGGGACTGAACAGCACAGGGTTTTAGTGACAGCACCAAATTGGAGAATACCTTTCTAAAACACACAATGGTTCAGGTTATGGATGGCAGTGAAATCTGGGGTCTCCATTTTTTGCCATTTGCCTCCCTACAGTGAGGACAACAATGGGTGAAGCCAGGAGCCCTCCAAGCAAAGCAGGAATGGGGGGGCTGAGCAAGGGTGTGTGCAGGCAGATAATTTGCAGCCAGAAGTGAGAGCACTAGTGGAAGTGTGACACAGATGCAGGAATGTGGAGGTGGCTGGGACTAAGGCCAGAAATGCTCTCAAACATTTTGTTGTGATAGGTCAGCTTGGCTGGGCAGTGTTCACTGTAAACCAGCTCAGGTCTGGCCTATTCTGCTCCATGTTATGTCTGGATCACTGTTTGATGTGGACATAGAAGTGTGAAAGCAGGGTGTGATGGGGAAACCTGCAGCTGAAGGGAAGTGAATATGCAGAGAGGGAGAAAGCCAAAATATCTTCATGTACCAGTTAACCTCTGAAGTTGTCCCAAGACACTATTAGGTTAAACAAGTGACAGTGATTTGAGAGATAACCTGTGGAGACACCAAACTTGACAGAATTAGGAATTGTGTGTTCCAAGGATGATATGTCCTTGAACAGGTTTTGGGAAGCATTACATTCACAAGTGCCATCTCTAAGCATCATTCATGCATTCCGGCTTGTTCGGCTGTCAAAGCGCTGAGACAAATGTGTTTTTGTGGTCAATGGGAGAGAGCACCAAGGCTCAACTTTCAGTTGAATTCTGACAAATAATTCTTACATCTAAAGCAGAATGTACTATTGATTGAATGTGGTGGCATGTTGCATAGATATGGGTTGTTCTTGGGTTTTGTTTGAGATTTCTCCCCAGTAACAGAAGTAGTAAGTAGTTTATTGAACCCTTCACCATTTTTTCTTTAAATACTGAGAACACTTTACAGACAGCATTAACTTCATTTAAATAAATCCTCATTTAAATATCATATTCTATGATGTAATTAAATCAGATACCATATCTCTGTCATTCTTAGTTTATGTTTGTTAGGAGAAAGTTTATACTGCTAACTGCTGTGGCTTATTAGTTGCTTGTCAGAAGTATGATTTTTAAGTTAGCTAGGAAACAATTATTTAAAGAGGCTGTATAAACATTCTTCAATTAGAATTAGGAAATACATATAGAAAAATTTAGGCTCCCCCTTAAAAGATGTAATGGCTATTACATTTTAAGCTAAATTCCCTGTGTGGATATACAGCACTATTTGTGAGAAGGGATAACAGAAATTTGAAGCAGGCCACCAGGTTTTTTTTCTGCAGGAAATTTTAATTCACTTGATTTTTGGAAAAATCTTAACAACAAGTGGGAAGGCTGTAGGTAGCTGTTTCCTTGGATCTCAGTAGGATGGAGATGAGAAAGAAAAACACAGTGGCCCACCACCTGTGTGGGAAGTCTCAGAGAAAAGCACTATATCAGATCTGGACTTCTAAGATTCCCAGCAAGGAGTTTGTCTTAAAATATGGATTTCCTTTCCTTCCTAGACTATTTTACACTAGTTCATGAATGTGGTGGGATTTCCTTAAGGATATGTCAACAGGAACATCACAGGATGTCAGCTTTTTTTCTGTGTGTATTGTTGCATTATTTTGGTCAGTCTGAAAAATACAAAGTGCCTACACTGGTGTCCATCACCCAGAGAATTCCTGGTTGCAGCTCCTTCATCTTTGGGTGCTTTACAACACAGTGCAAGTACTCTGCTCAGTGTGTGGAACCACAAGATGAGCCTTACAACTGAGAGGTGTTGAGTCAAGGCTTCCAGACATATGATTTAATATATCTATCATCAGCAAGCACAAGTTTCAACACACCTGCTGTAAAAAAAATCACTGACAAGGGCAATAATGCCAGCTTGTTATGCTTCTTGTTCTCCCTTGAGCACATCAGACTTTAGTAGGCATTAAGATTTTTCTGTTTCCAGCTCTTGTGCCAGTGGATGTGAATTGCAGCACTGTAATTTAAAACAGAAAACACACACTATGCAGCCTAAAATAATGAGAAATTTAGAACAACTCTACGGGCAGATGGTTTTATAGTTCCAGGATTCAGAAGAAGATTTAATGCTATTCAATCTTGAATTAAAAAAGGCAGAGATCCTTTGAATTCATCCAACTATTGGGCAGTCCTCATTACAAAAAATGAGGTCCATATCTTTGGCAAAGTACTAATATCTTTTTTTCAGAACAGCTGAAATTAAATGAACACAGAGATCTTATGAACTTTGAAGAGAACTATTTTCACAAAACCATGCAGCAAAAATTGATGCTAAGAGGGTGAATAGATCCCTTATTTGTGACAATTGAGAATACATGTGACTGCATCATTTAGAGGTGTTAGATTAATTTTTCTTTAGAGAGACCTTTGTTCAATAGAATAATTGTAGAACGATGTGTAATATCTGATTAGTTCCAAGAGAATTAACTTTTTCATTATAATTTCAAGAGTGGCCAGCAGCAGTGTTTCTCCTGTCCTTAACAGGATACCAGTAAGTGAGAAGCAATATGCAGTTAGAAATCAGAAATCATCCCATGAATTTCCAATGAGCCTTAGCCTTTCAGTTATGCAGAGGACAATTGCTGCATTTTTGTAACCTCAATGAAGTTCACTGAAGTCATAACACCAAAGAACTTGTATCCTTTTCTGCTTTATTCTGCCAGACCTGAGCTCCTGATTTGCAATACCATAGTCATCAGGCTTTGGAGGAAGACCGAGAGGAAAATGGTGATTAAAACATTCCTTTCCCAAGACAGATTGCCTTGCTTACATAATTGATTATTTGTCAGAATTTAATTCCTGTTCTGTTTTTATGATAACACTGAGGTAGTGACAAAGAGTGATCTATGTGTTTTGGTGCTGAATCCTGCCTGGGAATATATGGGTTTCTTTCTCAGTTTTGCTCCAGATTTCCACTGTTTCCTTGTGCAGGTCACTAAGTCAGTGTGCTTTACTTCTTTGTCTAATAAAGCTGAATGCTAACCAATCCCCAGATCATAGTTCTTGTCCAGAAAAATACCCAGCAATTTTGGATCCCCTAAAAGCCGTGGCCAAACAGTGGAGTTGAAGGGATCACCATATCCAAAATTAATTCCACTAAACTGGAAAACAGGAAAAGACAAATAATGAAAAAGAGGGTAAGCAGATGTATTTCTTTACATGACAGGCAGAATATCTTTACACTCCTAGTACATTTTGTTTTATTTTCTGTGGTTACATATAACCCAGCTTTTCTCAAATGACTCCATATTGCTTTTTATTCAGCCTTCACAATTTTCTCAGCTTTTCCAGGCATTGATCTAATGAAACCTTTGAGAAGAAATCAGCAAGAAGAGGAAAGCTCTGACCTATTCCTATTTACACTACCATCTGTTCATTCCTGCCAGTGTATTTCTCATGGCAGACGTTTTCTTTTCCTTTTACCTTGAAAACTAATTTTAAAAGTCTTCATTGTCAGAAAGTATAGGTTTATTGTCAATATGCCCAACAATCAAGGAATATAGCTTCTCTCTGCAGTAACAATTTGCTTTCCTGCACAAATGCCACACCTGGCTGCTAGCCTGGGGTCTAGGAGAGGGGGGTCATTGCATTGTCATGAGGGACATTGTTGTGACAAATGGTTGAATTCCTTCCACAGCTCTTTTTATATTAAGAGCTGTAGAAATATATTTTCCTAAATTCATTTTCCACCCAGGATTTCAGTTCTGTTGGATGTATTCTTACTGTCTTATGGCAGGGTCCACAAGGAGCTGTATTCTCTGGGAGTTTTCCCATTGATTTCATTATTTACATTGTTTCACTTCACATTATTGAAACTCCTACGCACTGCAGCTCTGACCCTCAGGCTTAAAACTTCTAAAATGTGAAACTTCTGTCAGGAACACCTCATTTTTAATGAGAGTGAAGATTTCTGAGACCAGAAATATTACTGTGGCTTGAGTCAAAGGAAAACAACAATCTATATGTTCCTGCTTATTCTGCACATTTTATACCTCCCAGAAAAGACATATGAACACAGATTTACGTTTTTATTTAACCATCTTGTAATTTAATATCTCCATCCTTCAGTAAGTTAAGCACAGAAGCTTTTCTCAGATTTTTTCCTCTCCTGTTTCTCTTCAATAGCTGTAGCAAGCTAAACATTGGCATCTGTTGCTCCAGCAAATATTTTGTGGTTTTCTTAGTATCTGCAGGTGGCTGCATTTGGCTGCATCTCCCAGTCCTACTGCTTCTGTGTTTCTCTGACAGAAACATATAGAAGTAAGAGCATACAAAAGTAGCATGGTCTGGATAAAAAAAGTACCTTTTGGGGAGTTTATACCTCCCAGACATAACACCCTGGGTATTTTACTTTATATGAAAATTTTTGAGATTTCTTCTGTTTTCCTAAGTTATACTGAGAGAAAAATGAGATCTTTTTGTGTTCATTTTGTTTATTTATTTATTTGGAGTGAAGGCGCTAGCAGTGAGTAGTGTGGGGACATTCACACTGAGTGGAAATCCTAATAATCTCTTGTAGCCCAGGGGAAAGACCTTTTCTTACCCACATCTGTACAAGTACAGAGCTGCTCAGCTGCAGCGGAGCAGAGATCTCTTGTATCTCTGAATCTGACAATAAAAACCCTATCTTCCTCCATGTCCCATGGGAGCCACTGGGGGATCTTTCCCAATGTCTTTCTACAACAATTATGCAATTTTTTTAAACTCAAGTTTTTGGCTATATTTTCTCCCCTAGTCAGGTCTCTGAATTTGGTTTCTGCTTCTGATAATGGTTCACCGTGCACCTTTGGACAGTGTCTTGATACATTTCTGTTTCTGCTGCCCAGCTGCCTTTAAAAGAAGGGTAAAATATCTCCAGTTTTCCTGAAATGCTTTACAATTATTGTAATATATTCATTTTGATGTAAACTTGTAAATAAATGGAAGAATGCAGAGTACAACTATAAATATGTTAACAAGTTCTTAGCTGAATTTAATTCCATTTTAAATGAATAGATATTTATTGCTTCTTGTGACTTTGCTTTCTATAGTGGAGTAAAGATAATACTACAATGTATATTGGATAGATGGATAGATGCACATTTTTGTGTTTGGGAATATGTAAATTTTTTATGTCTTCTTGCAGTGTTGTTTCAGCAGTTGGTTTTTGTTGGTTTTAAACAAAAACCCCAAAACAAAACCAATCAAATGAAAAAGCATTAGGGGTTATTTTAGAATAGGAAAAATAAACACTCCCAGTCATTTGTGTTTATTTCCCAGATGGCATACTATGAAGTTATTACTACATAAGGTCTTAATATTTCTGTAGTTTATAACTCCAAGTACTAAGTTTTGGTTGATTTTTCGCGCTCTGTTTGCTGCACAGCTTACAGACATTTGTGCCATTTACTTGTGGTTACAAATCTCCATGTGATTTTAAGGGATTATTTTTAAGGCAGGGTTGAACAAAAAGTAAACCATAACAAAGTCCGTGTGAATTACAATACACCCATGTATGATGTATTTCTCTGTCCATTGGGTTTTGTTGCCTTTAGAGGCTTTGTGTTGCACTTTGTACTAAAAGCAGAGAGAAGGTTAAGGCAGTTTCTGACTGCTGTGTGATCAAACACGTTGTAAACTTTTACCAGATGAACCATTAATTCTTTCTTTTTACAATTCCATTTCCTGAGAGAGAAAATATTTTTGTCTCAGGAGTCTTTGGTATTTTACTTGATGAGGATGGTGAGATCCTCTGATGATAGTGAAGAACACTGGAACCAGCAGGAGTTTTGCTTTTGGAGAAAAGAAGGCATGGAGGTGGCAATAAACACAAACAGTGCTCCACTGATCCTCTGACTGTGCCTTCTGGGCAGAGCAGGAGCATCCTAAACTCACTGAGATGATGGGACACAAACATGTTTTCCCTGGCTTCACTGCATCAATGGTGTCAGCCTGTCTGCTGCATAGGACAACTCACATGTAGTGTATCTCATGTGTATATGCATGTTTGTGTTGGTGATTTAAGCTGGCAGGTGTCTGAAGGCACCCAGAGATCTGGCGCACAGTGACGTGCCACAAAGCATACTGCTTTTACTCTGTGACTTTCCCCAAGGAAGACAGTGAGCTCAGAATGAGATGCTGAAGCTGCTCACTGTGCAATTTGGTGTCTTGCCCCAACCCACAGTGCCACTGAGCTGCGCTGGGAACTGCAGAGTGACCAGAAAAGTTTAATGCATGTTGCCACCCAGAAGCATTGTGCAAAGACAGTTCTGGCAATGCAATGAGTTGCTTGCTCAGGTGGGTATCTGCAGACAAGGCTGTCCATGAGGTTGACCAGTTTTGACAAATAGTTGGTTACGTGCTGTGTTTTTAACATGTTGCTGCAGTGTGGTTGGTCCCAGAACTGTAATGAATTACAGCATTCAGTTCAATGGTTAAAATTATAGTTCCATAGAAATTCCATATTTAAATATGTTAAACTTTTCAGATCCTTTTGATACTCTGAAAAACCTCACATCCTTTTCATGCTGTGGTTTTTTTGCTGATCCCCTTCCTTTCAACATTCTCTTTTGGCATCTCAAATGCTTAGGGCAGTACAAAGTAAGTAATAAATACTTCAAGGCTCTTTGATATTGTAAAGATGTGAAACTCTTACCATGTTCTCATGGGGATATTGTATCCCATCATTCATAAAAAAATCTTGGGTGTAGATCAATACTTAAGAGTTTGCCTTATTCACATTAAAAGTCAAAGGCATGTCTTTAACATGTCCAGTGATTTTAATGGAGGCAGCTTTAAAACTTAAAAAAACCCTGCTGTATCATTTCAAAATTTGAGATTATCTGGTTCTGATTATAAACAGTTAAAGGCATTTTAAATTTGAGCTATAAAATATTAATTGTGCTTATTCCTTAAGTCAAATGCACTTTATTTCTGTTTCTATGGTGATAATAATATAATGCACAGGGAATGTTAACAGGCTGAAGCAGACTGGATCCTGAGGTGATCTGAACAACTCCTGGAAGGGCTGAGGGTCCTTAGCTCCTGGCAACAATAGAGTGGAACATATCAAAGGAAAAACATTGCATTTTACAGGGTAAGGTCTTGCAACTTTTGCCAATTAGGAGTGGAATCTGTTGTACAGTACCGCATGATCCTGTTAAAAGTAGCCAGAAGTGACTCCAGAGCAAGTGACAGCACCAGCTGTAAAATCCCAGCCTGGGAGACACGACAGGGTCTTGGCTTCTACTGGAGTTTGCACATTTAATCTTTGTCAGCATAGCTGCTTACCTGTGTGACACCCAAATAGCTTCTCAAAGCACCACTAATCCCCACCAGTGCATTTCAGTGCTGGTGCCATACAGTGAAAATGAGCAGGATAGGACTTACAGCTGAAGTGTCATCAAGCCAGGGAGAAATGGATTTTACTTCTGCTTTCAAACAGCTGGTAAGTGAAGTGAAGCTACTTCATTAAATTCATTCTCTACTGCACCTTTTCCCTTCTGTACTTCCTTCTTCTAGGACTCGCTCCCAGTTTGTTTTCTACCATGTCTAGAATTTGTTTTCAATGAAATATGAACTATTGTTTTAATAAATATTAAATAAATGAAAAAGGAATAGGAAACATCATTTCCTACCTGAGGGGATCCAGGAAATTTGGGATGACAGACATAGAAACTCATCCCAAATATTTTTATATGTGTCTTATATACATACCTGTTAGGAGCTCATTTCTTCTTCCTCAGAAAACAAAAAAGTGAGATTGGATAGGAAACATTCAGAGGACCTTGGCTTAAGAGTATTTTTACTTTAGTTCTCTGTTAAATGAAACTGGGATTTTTTAGTATGTTAATTATAGCTGTATATATACTATTAAAATTTAGTTAATATATATATTATTTTGACAAATTATATTGATATATGTGTATTTAAGACATAAATGGACCAATGGTCTGATTTAATAAAAACTAAAACTTAATTTATTTAAGAAAATACTGCACAAAAATCATTCACCTGAGAGTTTAATCCCTCCATGTCTGGAAGGTTCATTATTCCATTCCCTTCAAGAGATGCACTGGACCCCAGGCCTACTCTCCATACTAGTGTGAAAATGACTCAGCTTTTTTAAGGTTAAATATGAGGATATTTAAAGAGGTTTGTGGAAGGGACAGTATAGCCAGAGGTGAAATTTTATAAAATTGTATTTCTCTCTTGTGCTCCTGCCATAAAATAGAAGCAGTAGGAAGTGGTTCTGTTGTTCATGAGGGCAGGTTGAATTTCATTCACCAACACAACTTAATTGAAACACTGTAAATATTAAGAAAGCATGATGCCTATTAAGATGAAAAAGACTCATCTTTTATCTGCTGTTTTAAATTTTGGTATAAAAATACAGGTGTAAAGAAGTGTGAAAGTTGGGAAAGATGTATTTTCTTAAACAGACACTTGCCATCTTAGTGGAAAGCAGACAGGTATTTATAAGCATTTGGACAAAGTGTTTATCACAGACACTGAAACAAAAGCCTGCTGAATTCTAAATTACAAACCTGGTCAGGAATTGACTATGTTGTTGGACTATGCCTTTCTAAATCTCTTTCAAGAGCTACAATATGCCTTTGTGACTACAAGGCAGAAAACATGACATAGGCATCTCTGTAAGGTTCTTCCATGCGAAAAACAAACACACAGTTGAATCCATTTAAATGTGATAACATTTTTGTCAGCCTGGGAGGTCTGCCATCCACTCATACAGAACTAAACCAGCACTGGTTTTGTAATTGCCTTGAGCCTATGGCTTCTTTATGGAAAGATCCAGAACACAAGTCCCATGCCTCCATGTGCTGTGGAAAGCCAGGGCTCAGGTGGTGCTGGCAGTGACTCAGTGATGGCATTATCCTGCCCAGTGACAGGTGAAGGGGTCGGCAGCATACCAATGAGCTCGGGTTTTAGGAGCCTCTAAACTCCACATGTAATTAAAGAGACTTTTCATATTTAATAGTATTTATCTTGTGTGTCAGATAACACTTGTTAAAACTCATCAGCTTTTCATTACCAAGATCATTAATACTATTGGTGATGCTGTGACTTGAATAGCTCTTCGCTTGTTTGTCACAGCTGCGGATTGACTTTCTAATGACTAATTCAATTGTAAATTTGCCTTTTCAAGAACAAAAGCAGAAATATCAGACCTATTGCTTACCTCAAATTCTTTTATTGAAATTGCCTTTCAGTGTAAGGCAATGTTAAGCCAGTGATTTTAGGGGGAAGCTCTCTTTGGAAGGTCATATTTTCAAAGCTGCCCAACGGAGCAGCTTTTTTGTGCATCCAGATTTTGCTGATCTTCCCATCTGTTCCCCCTGCTGTGATAGGACACCTGGAAAAAGGATCAGATCTTGTTTTTCCTGCATGTGAACACTTTTGCCTGCTAACTATTGCATTACTACCCCTATGTGTGATGCAAAGGACAAAATTGTGCTGGGCTGGCAGGCAGGAAACCCATCTGCTCTGTGCCTCCACTTTTACTGGCAGACTGAACAATGGAGTTACTGAGACTGCTGCTGTTTCAGAACAGAAGCACAGGTTAAAAAGTTTACTTTTTTTGCATTTCTTAAAAACTTTAAATACAACAAGCCCTTAATATCAATTTGATCTTGTACAAGGCTTTAGGTGGGTAGGTAATCTTAGATTTTAAGGCCAGAAGTAGACCAGTAAGTCACTGAGTTTCATGTCTTATGGTTGTTAAGGTGTTTCTTCCCTGTCTTTAGTCATAGCCAGATCTTTGATTAATGCACAGGTCCTGGAAGACATAAAGGAAAGGCCATCACCATGATTTCCTTTTAGACATTTTTTTTCTTTCATTATTCATCACTTTATTGTTTCTTTTAGTTTTGAGATTTTTTTTTTTTTTTTTTTTTTTTTTTTTTTTGTATCTGCGTATATCTTTGTTCCACAATTTCTGGACTTGAGAGACCACCTCTGCACTGAGAAACTGATTTAGTCACTATAATTATGTGTGCCAAATGAAATGCGATGTTCCTGTCACCTGCCAGTGTGGGCAGATATGACTCAAGAAAATACTTTGATATGCAGGTCTACATCATTAGAGTGCTTATACTGCTTATAATTTCTTAGATTTCAGATTACTTGTGATAGACCTGTGTGGACTTTGCTTAATTAAAAAAAAAAAAAAAAAAAAAAAAAGCTTAACAGGAAGTTCAGAACCCCCATTCTGACACAAGTTATTGAGAGTCTGTTTGCAGGTTGGAAGGAGAGGGCAAGGGGATTGCCACCTGAGGCATGACATGAAGAATTAAGTATTTGAGGAGCCTCTGGCTGGTACAGATAAGCCAAAGCATTGTAGATGCAAAGAGTATATCCTCAAAAATGGCTGCTGTACTAGATGACAGTTTAATGACAGTACCGAGCCAGGTTTAACTGTTGTCTTGTCAGCAACCACAAGGTTATACACTGGAAGAAGACTACTTTTGAAGATGAGGACTACTTTTGAGGATCTGAAAAGGAAGAACATCACCAAAGTGCATTGCAGTCAGAATGCACTGTGATTGATAGAGGCAAAATAATTCAGCCGAGATGTACAGCCCACTTCCTTGGCATGACTGTGAACTGGAGCTGAAACTTCCCAGAGGCATCTTTGCTCAGGGTGAGAGCCAAGCCAGAAAGGTCATCCAGGCTAGCAGCTGAATCCAGCATGGATCAACACTGTAGTTCTGGCCCAATAAAACTGTCAGGACAGACTTAAAGTTATGGACCTTGGTAGTGCTTTGCTGGGGCATGGGGGAGGTGGGAAGGAGTGGTGAGCTTTGACTGCTGCAGCGTTTGCTGAGGTTGTGTTGGTGCTCCCATCACTTTCATCTCGCACAAAGTGCCTAGGTAGGGAGGGGACAGAGGGAAGCTTTCCTGTAGCACATGGAGAGCAAGTCAGTTTAGAGGAAAGCACTGGGGATTAGGTTTTGTGGGTTAGTTCACTCACTGAGAGGGCTGAATGTTTGGTTTACGCAGCTGTAATCTCAGTAGTATGGAAGAAATGTCTTTCTCTCTTTTGTTGCCAAGACATAGTCTAACTTATTCACAAAGACCCTCTTCAATTAAAGGACTTCACATTCAAAGCCCGACAAGCATCATTTGACCATAATTGCATTGGATGAGGAGGTAAAATATGATCTCATAATGTTACTGAATTATTTATCTTGTTCTTTTGTTTAATCCAATCTCCATGGAGAAGTCTGTTATACTTCATATATCCCTACTTCATATGTTTCATGATGAAGTGGGATATTAAGGAAGTGGAATATCCACAAAGATCTGCATGCTGGTGAGGTTTTGTTGTTTATAGGGAAATGGAACTACAGGAATGCCCTGAGGATATAAAAGCTTGAGAGTAGGCTCTCAGTAAAAGTCAGACTGATTTGACTGACATCTCCTGTGTGAAAACTGAGTGCTTGGTGTTGGAAAATAGAGGTGCACTGGTGGATTTTCAGTCAAAAGGTACCTTGAGTGGGAAGGTTACTTGTTTTGTTTGGTCACATTAAAAGAATCACAGAAGTTACTAATCACAGAGGTAATGGGCCCACAGAAAATGAACAAACTATATGAAAACCATGGCCTTTGTGAGATTTTATCTTGCAAAACTATCAAATATTGAACAAGTAAATAGCTCAGAATTAGAAAAATGCTTTAATAATAACAGTCATTTTAGTCAAGATGAAATAAAATACCTCTAACAGTGATAAATCAGCCTGTTACAACCTTGAATCTAGTAGTGTCAGTGGCTTTTTTGCAAGAGACATCCATGACAAATATAGAACAGCCTAGATAGAATATGACAAATGAAGAGAAAAAGCTATAACCCCGTAGGAAAAATTATCTATCACTAACCTTTGCCCTCATAAGTGGAAATTAGGAAAACAACTATATGAACTTATTAAGTTCCATCAATACAGAGAAAAGAACTGCTACCTTCTCGGATGCATATATACTTGTGTGCAGACAATGTGAACTGTCACATCAACTTCTGTAGAGCTGTCTTCTCCAAAAACAAAAAAGAGAATAAAAAAAGAAGAAGAAAAAAAACCTGGAATTGCCATGCACACAGTTGACTAACAGAGTCCTATGCAATCCCATTACTAAGGGTTTAGAGTGGGGCTCATCTCCAGAATAAGATACCTAACTGAATATGTCACATCAACTTGGATAAAATACTACATGTAGGTATCTTAATCTGGAGACAAGTCATGGAATCATGGAATAATTTAGGTAGCAAAAGACCTTTAGGATCATTGAGTCCAACCATTAACTCAGCACTGCCAAGTCCACCATTAAACCATGTCCCTCATTGACACATCTTCACATTTTTTAAATACCTTTAGAGATGGTGACTGCACCACTTCCCTGGACAATATTGATGTTCTAATGCTTGATAACTCTTTTCCTGAAGAAGTTGTTCCTAATATCCAGTCTAAACCTACCCTGACACAACTTAAAAATAATTTCTTCTCATTCTGTCTCTTGTTACGTGGGAGAAGAGAGTGACCCCCACCTCACTACAGCCTCCTTTCAAGTGACAGTAGGGATCAATAAGGTCACTCTGACCCTCCTTTTCTCCAGGCTAAAAATCTCTAGTTCCTTCAAACCACTCCTCACAAGACTTGTGCTCCAAACCTTCACCAGCTTTGTTGCCCTTCTCTGGTCATACTCCAGTATCAAAATGCTTTTCTTGTAGTGAGGGGTCTGAAACTGAACACAGGATTTGAGGTGTGGCCTCACCAGTGCTGACTACAGGCGCACAATCACTGCCCTGGTCCCACTGGCTGCACTGTTGCTGATACAAGCCAGGATGCCATTGGCCTTCTTGGCCACCTGAGCACATGCTGGCTCACATTCAGCTGGCTGTTGACCAGGTCCTTTTCCTCTGGACAGTTTTCCAGCCACTCTTCCCCCAGCCTGTAGTGCTGCCTGGGGTTGTTTTGACCCAAGGGCAAGGCTCGCCACTTGGCCTTGTTGAACCTCATACGATTGGCCTTGGCCCATGGATCTGGCGTGTCCAGATCCCTCCACAGTCTTCCTGCCCTACAGCAGATTAACATTCCTGCCCAGCTTGGTATTGCCTGCAAGCTGACTGAGGGAACACGCCCTCTCATAATCCAGAGCATTGATTAAGATATTAAACAGGACTGGCCCCAGTACTGAACCCTGGGGTCACCACTTGTGTCTGCTGACCTCTGGATGTAACCCCACTGACCACTGCTCTCTGGGCCTGGCCATCCAGCCAGCTTTTTACCCAGTGAGCTGGGTAAACCCCCAGCCAAGGCATGAGCAGCCAGCTTGTCCAGAGTAACGCTTTGAGAAATGGTGTCAAAGCTTTACTAAAGTGCATAAACCACATCCACAGCCTTTTCCTCATCCACTGAGTAAGTTACTTAGCCATAGAATATTGAGTTAGTCCTGCCCCTTCAGCTCTGATGCAAAGTAATCAAAGCCTGATCCTTGGTGTTACTAAAAAGTGTGAAGTAACAGTTATGATATTTTAGAAAGCACATGTAGTTGCAGGGTTCTTTGTTAATATACTGATGGAAATTGAGAAGTCATAAAAACAACAATGTAAAAATATGGCAGGTTATAAAAAAATTAGCAATATTGAAAGGGAGCTTTTGTTGCAAACTCCTAATTTCTTAAACAGTGTGAAAAAAATATGTTGATGATGGGGAGAATTTGCTCCGTATTATAGTCTTAACGAATAAAATACCACAATAATGCTGGGAAATGGAAGATTTTAGCTCCCATTTTATGAGTCATCTGAGTTTTGAAAGTAATGAGTGTGTATATTAGTATCTACATTGCTTAGGGCTGGATGGAAAATTTAGATAACTGACCTTCATATCTTATGGTTTAATGCTGATGATTTCAACTGTACACTCATAGTACCATCTGTAAGAAGATGTAAAGAAAAATCTTTTTGTCCATATGATCTTTTTGTCCATTTCCAGGTTAAGGAAAAAATTTCTCCCTTGACTTATCTTGGGCAAGGGAGGTTTCTAGTTTCTTCCTCTGCTTCAGAATTCTTGTTTGCATCATGTTATCCAAGATGCCAAAGTCTCCTCTTTTAAGTCTGCAATGACTGCCTCATTCCCCTCTGCCTTCTACCCTGCATACTAATTTACATTTCTGTGAGCAGAGTAAGAAAAACAGCAGGAAGAACGAGAAAAGAAGAAGGGGTGCTTTTGTTGGGATAGCTCAAATATCCAGTGCTGGAGGGAAAGCAAACCACACTTTCTCTTGCTGAAGAATGAAAAATCACGGAATCCTTTGATTTCTGTAGGATGGTCTCACTTGCCCATTTGGAAGAAAGGAAAATCCTCCTTGACTGCCTCCAAGAGTTCCCTGGGGCTCATATGTCCTTCTTGCTTTTCTCTCTTTGAGTGGTGAAGCCTCAGGGCTTGTGGCAAAAAGTGTCCCATTTCTTGGCCTGGCACCTGTGTGCCTAGGGTTCCCCACCTCAGCCATGCTCAGAACTCAGGGACTGCCCCTTGTTTCTCTGCAAAAAGGCATCATCTGTACGAGTGGCAGGGTCTTGCTGCTCCCCTCGAGTTTTTGAGTTAGTGTTTCCAATTTTTACTAATAACCCAAATGTTGCTCAACTGGTCCGCTTCTTTTCTCCTGCCAGGAACATACTGGTAGTGTTGACTGTGCAAAGAGAACTGCACTAGCTCATTTCTTCCATAAGTTACTAAAGGACGTTACTGTCTTCCCCCTTCCATGATTTTCCATTTGCAGCATGAATAGAGTGGCACCTCGCTTTGCACATATGCACAGATGGTTATAATCTCTCCTGCATCACATCATTTTGCTCATCATTTTAATGTCAATTTTACTCTCCTCACTTCAAAACCTCCCAGTTTCCTAGATATATGTCTCTCTTCCCCCTTTTTTCTATCCTGTTTTTGAGGGACTGTCAACATGTACAAACTGACCAACATAAGTGCATAGTAAACCAAATAATTCTGCAATAACTTCTCGCATGAACAGCCTTCCAGAGAATAATTTACGGAATATTTGTGCTCTTTCCAAAGCTACACATTCAAATCTTGAAGGAAACTATTTGGCTGGGTTTCCAGCAATTTGTTTCTGGTTTAATGACAGGGAAACCTAGTAGTGTCTCTGTCAGATGACAGGCATTGCTTATCCTTATGTAGAGCTTATGCAACAGTGTAGAATATGACTTTCACTCTGTCAAAAGGATCGTCCTGATTATTTCAGATTTTTTTCTACTCCTGGTCTAAATGTATCAATTTCTATCTCTCCTTGCTATCATTTAATTTTCTCATTAAACATGTAATAACCTTCATAAATTTGGAGGCGTTTCTCTCTCATAAAAATAGCGATTTTGGAAATGCTACAACTCAGTGAAAACAGCAATATTTTGTTATACTATCACAATTGCATCCTTAAATGATCATAAATTCACTTGGAATTAGCATAATTATTCTATAAATGAAATAAATTCATTATAAAATAAATATGAAAAAGGTTTAATTTTAACATAAAGCAGGAAATAGATCCTGGAGTAGAAATGAAAAATTCTTGGTGGTGTGTTAAACAGCAGGAGATAAAGAAATTACTAAAAATTCCAAAATGAATTAATAAAATGAATGACTGTTGGCTGAAATCTTAACACTATGTGAAGGATTAATGGAAACCATTCTAGCATACCAAGGACATATTAAACACACTACTTTCCCATTAGGATTATTTGGATTTGTTTGATAAAAGCATTTGATTAAGGAGTATTTTCTTGTAAGCTGCAAAGGGTGGGCAGACTGAGGCACACAACATCCCTTTAGAAACCTTCACTTTTCCTTCTTGGTGCACAATCCCATGTATTTCATGCTACCCTGCTGGGCTCTCTGTGAAGCTCTTTGGTACCATCCCTGAGGGAGTGTGAGTGGAGACACTGCAAAGGAGAACATGTATTTCTAATAACCAGGAAAGCGTACTGGTTTCAGGGTCCATCACTGCATCTACATTTACTTTCATCACAGTGCCACAAATCAGTGTTTTGCTCTAACTTCTGCAAATGTGAGAAGCTGGGGCTAAATTTAGTCTACATTTTCTGTTATAAAATCTATCATTCTCCTCATGACTCTTAGCATTGTCAGCAATACCTCTATCGACCGAGGTGGCACTTAGCAACCGTACACAGGTTGAGGTCTCCTGCAATAAACGTTGTTCACTGATATCTGCCTGAGGCAGAAAGGCAACTGAGGTGGATAGCAGGAGGTGAGGAAAGCATAAAGACGGATATTCTGGTATGAGGAGCTGAAAACACCAGGTGTCTTGTTTTTTGCCCCACTAACTCAGCTCTCCAAGTATGGGAATTCAGAGCATTGTCCTGTGAGTGACATGGGTTCTTGGCCAGCCACTCAGACATTACTGCCATTTGGAGGCCACATGAAACGGGCTCTACTGTCAACCCTGCTCTGGGCATCTGCCCTGAGGGGCAAAGCTCACCCCTCCTGGAGTGGGAGTCATGTCTCCTCTAAGGGCCATTTCCTCACTGGTTTGCTGATGAAGATTTCTTGCCAAGACATCCATTGTGACAAAAAGAGTTGTTGTTTTTGTTGGGTTTTTTCAATTTTTTTAAAAAATAACAAAAAAAAAAAATTAAGATCCTCTGTTTTCAGACCACTTGCTGATGTTCATTTGCACTGCATCGCTCTGAAACCAAGAGCAGCTGCACTGCTTACTGTAAGCACATCTGGAAACAGGAGCTGTGTGCTTTGCCCAGGCAATCATCAGAATAAAACTCAAAGTTTGAAGTTTTCTGATGTACATTTATTTTTGTTTTGTATTACTTTGCTGCTGGTTTAAGTCAAATGACTTTACAGCTTTGATATGGGTGCACATGGGGTGCAAACTGGTTGTCACAGACACTGGATTTAGATGTCAGCTGGCACTTTCTGAAACAGACAACTGTATGATAGAACTAAATATCCTTTTTCTTTTAGGTGTTGTGAATGCAGAAAAATAAGTGAATACTTTACAAAAGAGTTTGGGCAAAATGGGGGACATGTTTATATCAATGTACTTTTCGTAATAAAGTGTGAAAAAAATTATAGCTAAGTTGCTCTTGAAGTGATTTTTGGATTCCACTCTTATCTTGACAAGTAAAGATTTGAATACATTTTTTTTCTTCATGGTTTGTTTTATACTGGAAAGTGTTATTGAAAAATTGGTAAATCTTCATTTTTCGCAATTGTGTCTGAGTTTTAGCAAATCCCATTTTAAATTTTGTGGAAAGAAACCACAGATCTAGCAGAGGTTACTTAATGTTCCTGACACTTGACTTGCTGCCTTCAGAAACTGTGCAGATTTACAAGAGGGGAAAGCCACAGTCGCTCCCGACTGTCGGCTCAACCCACTCTTTGTTAGAGCTTCTCGCCCCTCCTGTTGGATGGCTCCGCTGTTGCTTGGCTCCCTTAGCTTGTGTCCTGTTGTACTGAGGCAATGGGGAATGCGTGCCAGCTCACCTCATTATGTGGCACAGTGCCTCCACGTGAGGGTCTCTGTCACCCATACAGCAGAGGAAGAGAAGGGGAGCAGAAAGCTGGAAGTGGGAACTGCCAGCATTGTCCCAAGGTGGACAGTCCTCATTTGTCGGTCAAAGCACTCAATCCCAGGGACCTGGCGCAGCTATGATCTGCCTCAGGCAGCTCTAATCCAGAACAAAAATTGTATCTGGAGGTTTTTGTCCTTGAAATTTAGTCAGTGGTAGATGATGGGGATATATTAATTGCTCTCAAAATGAGGACAGAACAGCTAGATGAAATGTAAGGAAGGCAAATGTGACAGTGCCTGGGGAGGAGGAATCTCCATGGCAGAAAGTAGGGTATGCTTGTATGCACCTACACTGGTTGCCTCTTAGCATCTGATAAGTGATTTCAGGACAGATCAGGCTGTAAGGGGACACTTGCTGCAGCTGGGGGCTGTGTGCTCTCCATATCTGCCCCTGGACTGCTCCTCCAGCTCTCCCTGCAGTGGGAGCTCTCATTGCCCCTCCCCGTGTGGGTTTGCACTTACCAAGCATGATTTAATGTGGGTACAGAACCGAGTCAGATTTAATTTGCGAGTTTACTGCCAAACCTGAGCCAATTTTTAAGCCAGCTGTACAGCACTGATTTAACAAGAAATGGAAACCATTCAAGGCTCTGTGAATTTGGCATAAATTAACAATTTTGGCTGAGCATTACTATGGGGTTTGGACTAATTCAAACCTAAGGCTCACAGTGAAATTCAGGAGGCTTGAATCCATGCCAAAGGAAAGGTTTGCATACATCTCTGCAAATTGGAAGTGTCAAGGTTTCAACAGCTTTGCTTGATAAGTAAGAGGAGATTTCCCTCTGAAGTCCTATCTCTCCTGGAATCCACAATGAATCTGTCATGGTAACATACCACACCTGATAACATATCTTCGTTAAACAGCTTTATTTGAATGGGTTGTTAATGACATAAACAATAGCAATTAGAAGTATTGATATTATATTGACAGGCTCTGAAACGGTTTGGTGATTCATTCTTCTAAATTAGCTTTCCTGCTATGCACTGTGAATACTGCTATTGCTGAGAGGAAAACAAAAATAACTTAAGGAAAAAAAAAAAAAAGGGAGAACTATCTTGGGGGAACTCTATCTGGGGCAAATATTTGTGTAAGGATTTGATCTGGGTATTGTACGCCTTGCAAATATGTTATGCCTAAAACTGGTCTTCTTTTCTGTATATATTTGTACATTAATTTCTGTGCAAGTATTTGATAGCTATAATCAGTTACTAAATGAGTTGGATAGTTGTTAGGTGCAATGGTTGTTTGCAGTTTTTCACAATGAATATTTATGATGTGCAAAAGTTTCTATCATATGGTATTGGATCTGGTCTGAAACAGAGTACACAGAGGGGAAAAAACCAACAAAACCAACAAAATTATGACACGTGCAAAACAAATATTGTTCATACACTAATAGTCATGGATACAGAGGGTTGTAGGTATTTGTGTGTAAATCAGCCACTTAGCAAACATCCAAGTAATCTGAGGATTATTTTTAGATTTTATTTTTTTATGAAAATGGTACCACAGGTAGCACGAATCACCTATAAAAAACAGTTTAAATTATGAAGAGATGAATACAAATATAAAATCTGTATTATCCGGGTGGTGCTTGCATTGAAGAACTGCAGCTTTGTGTTTTCACACCAATACAGACAGGTCAACACTTTTTTTTTAAAAAATGAGATTTCAGAGCTGTAGATTCTCACTTTTTAAAATTAATATTTCCACTTCATCTGCAAGTACCCTCTGTAACTACTATTGTGTACCACTGGAAAAATACTAGTGCATGGAAGAGAGGATATGGGAGGGAGAAGAATTTATCTTTAGTGAGTTTAATGGAGTACAACTCAGCACCATTTTTTTGTTCTGTAACCCTGATTTTCATACTTGATCTGTGCAACCCTTACAAATGTCTGATTGCTTTATCTTAAATCAAAGTAATTTGTGATACTGTTTTAATATTTATTGCAGTCACATAAGATTATTACCACAGTCCTATCTCTCTTCCTTTCTTATTATTTTTAGTGTGCTTACCTGCAAGGTTGCAGTGTAGCTGCTGACCTCCCAGTAAACTGAGAGGCACCAAAGCAGGACACCAGGAAATGCCACAACCTCTGATTCTGACTGGGCCTCACACCTGCATGCTAGCTTTTGTTACACTTCACAGTCATTAATAATCACAATTTAAATAGCTTAAAACTGAGTAATGAGCTCACCTGAACATCTTTGTAAGAATGTTTATCAATCATTAGAGAAATAGTCAAGAAAGTGAAGAATTAGCATCCCAGAAGCCATGTAATAAACCCTGTAAGACTAGATATTAGGAAGATTAAGCTGTTCTTTCACTGCAGCAGTATATATCTATAATGAGATGCAGTTGCTTCTTGCAAATGTGCCACAGATTAATTAGTTTCAGAGTACTGCAGTTTGTTCACAGTACCTTAAAGGCTCTTGAAAAATATTATGCATGATAAGGATGCAAAGTGAGTATACAGGAGGGACACTGTGAAAAACACATAAACGTGGCTTTTTGCATTGTTGTATTCTGGGGAGACAATTTCTTTTTAATGAGTCTTCACTCAAAAATCCTGATAGGATATTTCTGATGTGACCTTCATCTGTAACTTTTGAATTTACATAAGCTAAGGAGAATCAACTTGGCGGGATACTTATTTCTCAAAAAAAAAAAAAAAAAAGCACACTGAAGACCCTGGAGTTAATATTGTTTTCTTTTCTCCTTCTCCTGCTTTATGTATAACTTTTTAAGTGGTTCCAATGCTTTAAACCAGATGTGCTGGGTCAGAATTATTCAACTCTTGCACAGCTTCAGTTAGAGAGAACATGTGCTGTGTGTGCCTGCATAAGTAAGCTCTGTGCTGTGCCAACACACTCTCTTTTCTGTTTGCGTATTTTTCTCCAATCCATCTCCCTCAGGAAAACAGAAGTGCATTGGACTGGATATGAAACACGGGACAAAAAAAACCCCAAACCATGCATTGATGAATTATGTAAAGGGGAGACATGGCAGTGTAATATAAAGAATTTATTAGCATGAGCATGAGATCCCTGCATTACTCAAGAGAAGCAAAAGCCAAAGCAAAAGTATGTAGGTCATCCCAACAAGTACCAAATAAACCTTATGTAGAGACTGTCATTTGTTATGTGGTACACAAAAATTGTTTATATTTATTATTGCAACTTTCTGCTTTTACTTGTATATAAAGGTTTATCTTGTAATAAGGTTTATCTCTAGATCCACATAAGGAATGATGTAGATCCAAATAAATCATATGCCATGATGTGGGAGAAACAGAACACTGGAATTTAGAGCCAAAGGAGACAGAAGACCTAACCAGGAGTGAGGTGCTAAGACAATGCCTAGCAGAATCACTTGATTTTTGTCTAAGTGGATACATAGTTCTCTCAGAAATTTGTAACTGATCCAGAACAGAATGATTCTGTCCTGGGAGATGTGTATTCCCTCTTTGAGGAATAATAATAATAACATATTTAATTGTCAGGAGTTTGTTGTGGTTTTTGGTTTTTTGTTTGTTGGCTGTTTTGTTTTGGTTTTGGTTTTCTATTGTAGCTGTTTTAACTTACTCAGGGCTTTTGTCCTGGAATGATTAACAAGAAGAGTGCAGGTTGGAGGTGGTATCAAAGGTGCAAAGTGAAATTATCTTCTGTCGGTCATTCTTATGCATGCTCATATCAGTGTTCAAACCCTAACTTTTGTAGGCAATCCTAAGTAAATACAAGCCCATTTTCCTTTTCCCTCAGCTGATATTTATTGGCCTAGAAATTACTCCTAATAATTTTTTTCCTTTAGATATACTATTGTGATAGCACCTTTGGGCTACAGCAATCTCACTAATAGCAGACAGCAGTGTGTACAGTGTACACGTGGACCTGCAGTGAGTGTATGACTTCAAGTGATGATACCAAACCCTGGTAAAATCAGTGGAGATAATTACATACAGTTTTTCTCATGAAGATTTCTCAGCACTTCACTGGGATGGATTCAAATGTGGATTATTTGCCCCACCCTTGCCAAGGAATTGTCATAAAAGAGATATCAGTGGCTGTGGTGGCCCAGTGGCTGCTCCAGAATTTATGCAGAGGGATACCTCCTGAACTGTATTTGCACAAAGGCACATGGTTAGGGAAACAAACTGTGGGAAATTCAATAGGGACAAATCAACAGTTAATAACACCTGGAAATGGATTACCCTGTGAGGAGAGGCTGAGGGATGAGGTCCAATTTGTCTTCAGGGACAATTTTTTTGGGGTCTAGCAACAGCCCCCCAATACCCATGGGGGGCTATGACTGAGAAGAGGGAACTAGGCAGACAAGGAACATTGACTGAACCAAGCAAGAGAGGTTCAAATGAGATATGAAGAAAAGCCTTTTCCCCATTGGGTCAGCAGGGCAACTCCCCCATCTAGGTTGAGTTATTTCAGGATAACTGACTAAGCACTGGCACAGGTTGCTCAGAGGGGTTGTGTAGCCTCCATCCTTGGAATATTCAAAAGCCTTTTGGGGATGGATCTGGGCAATGGCTCTGGGAAACTCTGCTTCAGGAAAAGGTTGAACCAGATGGCTTCCAGATGTCTTAAGTATTCTGTGATTGTCCAATCCTATGAACCTATCTAGGGATGCAATTTTAGGAAAAAAGGTGTAATATTAGAGAGACATTTATTCTTTGCATTCTAGATCCTCTAACATAGTTAGATCCTTGAAAATGCCGTTTTTCTTCCAAATATTTCCACATTTGTTCCCAAGGAACTGCATTTTAATACTAGGACTGGTGTTTTCCACCTCATGTAATGTATATCATGAAACCACAGTCCTGTCGGCTTTTGCTTTATAATGACAAATAATGTGTTGCTAACTGCACTCTTGTTGGATGACCTTAATAGGAATTCAGTGCTTTTTTGCCAGTTACTCTATTTACTTTCAGGTCTAGACTCAGTCAGTTCTTTGAATATTGGAGCTAGAGCCATGATGCACTGTGATCTCAGGTGTCTTAAAGCTTGCAACACAGAATTGCTGAAGGATCCACTCTGGAGTTTCCATTAGTTGGATAGTCACTTGGTTAACCAAAAAACCTACTGCATGTGCATGCTTATATGCATACACATACACCAGGTAAAATTATATATATATATAAAGAATTATTAATAAATAAATAATTATATATATATAAAGAAGCATTTTAGCAGTCTACTTTTGTCTGATGTTAAAATATACTAGATCCTAGCAGATCTTCCAATTGATTTCAGCTATCAAATCCAAAATCGTGACTGAAACTTATTAAACTGGCTTGGAAATTTCTCAGCTATTTGCTCTTCAATGTTATTTTCTATTGACATTTCTGTGTTTCAGTGACTGCTCTTGTCACAATTTGAGAACTCAATAAAATATAATGCCCCATAAGAATACAGATTATATAATGGCAACGTTTATTCCATGAACCCAAGGGGATAATTTGACTTTCATCTCTTCTTTTTCTGTCAAAATATAGAGCTACCAATAAGTGGTATGTAAAGGAGATCAGAGCAAACTGTGGAGCTTAAAGTTGGCAATTTATTAACTTGAGCATGAAAGTACAGAAAATGACTGACTCAAGTTAGTTGGGGAAGAAGTCTTAACCTATTGCATTAAAACATAGTTTGCCCTAGTCTAATGAGTTTTCTACCAAATGAGGCATGAAACGTACTGCCAGAATATAAAGTCAGTAAAATAGTCAAGTTACTGGATAATGTCATTATATGTTTTATCTTATTGGGGAGCTGGTACAGAATACATTATTGTTAAATTTACACATCCTGCAAAACAAGAAAAAAGGCCTTTTTAAAAATGAATATGCTATTCAGATAAGTTGTTAATAAGAGGTCGAAACCTACTGAAATCCATAAGAAGAAATATACACATATAGAATTCTCAAGAACACATGAAAAGAATTGTGTAGTAAAGATGTCAGTTCAATGTCCTATTGAATGAGACCTCTGGAAAAAGACACACAAAAATAGCAGGTGATGAATCACACTGAAAATTTTGCTAAAATTGTTCAAATAATTAAGAATTGCAATATAATTAATTTAACATTTGCAGTCTGCTTCAAAAGTTAATCTTGGTTATTTTTAGAATGTTGTTTTGTAAATATTTAAAGAGGGAGGACTGCTTTCCTTAAAAAGGAATTGTGTTATGTTGCAAGTGGTATTTTTGCATGACTAAAGCAGCTGGTGATTATAATTTTTAAAAAAGGAAAAAGTGTGTGAGTTTTTTGTTCAGGCCTATTCCTGCTTCTGTCCCTAAGGAACCATTTGCAATTGTAAGACAATTGGATGGTTTTGAAATTAATGGAACTTCTATTACTTCTCAAGAGACTGGAATTTGTTCCAATCTCCTCAGACGCAAGAGTGGACTGTCTGCTCAAGTATTCCCCCTTTGACTACTCCTGAATTCCATTTTTCAATGGTTTCATTACAAACTACACCCAGAAGCTTCCTAGGATTGACTACAAGTCAGTGTATCGCATCAATTACTGCACTGTGATGAATTAAATCTTCATTTATCCAAAAAGCCAATAGGCAGCTCTGAATCTGTCCTGCATGGCTGAACACTGCTTTAAGCACAGGCAGAGCTCTGTGTTGTCTGGGCTGGTTCACTTGTATCCTTTTGGTGTTATGTGTTGTTAAAACAGTTGTGTTTCCTCTCAACACACTGTTTAACAGATGACTCCATCCACTTCCTCAACTTCCCCTTATTTGCCCAGTGATACATTGACATTGACAGACTCTAAGTTTGTTTTCAAACTGCCCCAGGTTTCCTTCTAGGTACCTTTAGAAATAGAATGCTGTTGAACTCTGTGGCCAGCTATAACATTCATTAAAAATTAATTTCCTACTTGCCTGGTATTTTCCTGATTTATGCGCTTTTGAAGGCATTTTGATGCCTTCTTGTGCACGGGTAGATTTCCAGGCTTCACATCAGCATTTTAAAATGGAAATAGGATTGAGAGCCTGTAGTCTGGCCTTACCAATTAGTAATGCTTTTCCTTCTGAGAGGAAAAAAAATCCTGTCCCTTTCAAAGTATGTAATCTGATTTCTGTTACATGGGTGTGCTTTAAAGGAGCACTTCATCTAGAGAGATGTCAATGCAGAAGAGGATGCAAGGACTGGGGCATCTCTTCAGAGGGTGAGGAAGCTGTTGTCTTCTGGGCCATGAGGAGAGAGGAAGTTTATTCAGATTAAATTATCAGGGGCCTGGCAAAATGTCCACTCAAAGAAAGAGAAAAGGGGAAAACACATTCTCACAAGTATTTAATTTTAAATCTTTAAATTTTAAATTAAATTTTGTCAGAACTTTAACCCTATCTTGTTTGGCCACAGCTTCCAAATCAGCTACTCTGTTACTGGAAAGAGTAGTGTCTTTATTTAAAACCTAATTCTCCTAATGTGCAGTCAAGACAGGCAGTGCCAGTGTTGTGTCTGCCTGCTCTGTGTATGTGCTTGTTTTAACTGAGCAGCTGGTGCCAGTGCTAAAGAGAAATACACCCTCACTTGACACCACTAAAAAAAATGATCAAGTCTGCATTTTTTTTTGACCACACAATGTGTACCTTAACATAAAACCCTTATGATGGTAATAGTTTTTATTGGCAGGGTATTTTACTTTAAAATGGTCCAGAGTCAATTGCACCACAGGCTGCCAAATACTTTTTAAAATCTTGGACATTTGTGGAATGTGGTTTTTGCTATTGGACAACCTCTCCTTATTTTTAGAACAAAAATGTAATTCACACATCATCTTTTGGGTCTAAATCCAGTCTGCTCTTCTCTTAGGTTTGCCTCAATTACTTTGTTCTGTTCATGAACTAACTGCAAAATGCTTTGTCACTGAAACGAGTAATACCTCACCAAACACAGGCATCCCTGAATGCATGTTTCTTTGGTCTTCTTTTTCTGTCTTCTCTCAAGTAGTAGATATAGTGATAGGACAAGTGGGAATGGCTTTAAAATGGATGACAGTAGGTTTAGATTGGATATTAGGAAAAAATTCTTCCCTGTGAGACAATGGAACAGGTTACCCTGTTGTGGCCAAGGCCAGGCTGAATGGTTCAACCTGGTCTAGTGAAAAGTGTCCCTACACAAGGCAGAGGTGTTGGAACTGATGATCTTTAAGGCCTCTTCCAACCCAAACAATTTTATGATTCTATGAATATTTCTGGTCTCCTCTAGTGTCAGAGTTTCTCTTTTCTCTGACCTTCTGGAGATGATATAGATGTCCATCCAATACACAGAGGATCTATGTGGCTCTGGGGGAAACCACACTGGAAAATGTTTGCAACTTCTCAGATACCTTATTGCCGGGAGAGAACTTGTAGGGACAAGCCAGCCCTCTCTGAGCTTGATGATTTCCATGGCTTTGGTCTTGGGGTTTCTATAAAAGGCTCTTGCAACTGTGTATGTGTTGAAGAATATTGTCAATGCTATGACTCCCTGAACCTCCAGTTCTGCTGATCCCATCATACCTGACTGCTGATACGTAGCACTGCAGATTTATATTTTTAATTTATTTTGTTTAAACTACAGCTAAAAACATCTGACTGTTTCCTAGTGTGAATGAAGTCTCTCTGCTTTGGAAGTCCTCAAGAAGCATCTTGTCACAGGATTTCAACTCCTTGGGCATGCACAATTTTCATTTGGGAACTGTTGTTCACTGAACCTAAGGAGTCCTGAAGTTTGATCTGACTGGTTCTTCCACCCTCTGTTACTGCAGGCATTGTTTCTGAGACACAGAAAGCTATTTTCATAATTTATTTTATATTTTTGTAAAAATTATTCACTTTGAGCCTCCTCAGAGCCTTCTTCAGCTTTTTTCATTATTACTGGGACAAAATTTATTGATTTTACATGCAATATGCAATGGCAGTGATCTTGTGCTGTTCCTTTTATTAAAGTCTTATAATGCTCATCTCTCACTCTGAATTCTTCCTGTGCAAATGCAGAGTCTTTCAGACAGATGTCTTCTCTGTGCTGCAGAAGAGACATGGCAACAAATTCTTGGCTCAGCAGACTATTAACAGGTGGAGGAAATGGCCCAAGATGTTGGCAGTGCTGGGAAACTGGGGCTAAATCTCTTGTTCTGCAGCTTCTTCCACCTGTGCTCCCCCCATGGAGGCACGAAAAGAGGTAGCCCTGCTGTTTACCAGAACAAATTTTTCTCAGGTACAAGTGTTCAGAGGCATGAAAGGAGGTATCTCCCCATTTAACCAACTGCTGGGGAATCTGACTCAGTGGGTTAAAGAACACTGTGAAACACGAAGCTTCCTTAGCTCTCTGTGTTGCAGCAGGACTTTCTCTTCTACTAGCCAAAATCCTAAGGGAGCTACTCCAGATAGGTTCTTCTACATCTTTTTCTTCCCTCAGAAGGTGCTCCACAACAATTTAGGAGGGACTTCATCCATTTGTCATTTGAATCCTGACAACTATTAAAATGTGGAATGTAAAATGAAAACTCTTAGTGTACTTTGTCCATCCACTAAGAAAATATTTCCAGATGTGGGAAGATTATTTTTTTGAAATTAGCTCCTCCAGCAGAATTCCTTATTTTTTTCCATGCTGGTGTCTTAGATGGCAGATAAGATTGGTGCACTTTTCTTGCAAAAATGTTCAAGATTAGTTAAGCTGGTGCTGGTACAGGTTAATAGATTTCAAACACAAAGTAGCAAATTGAAAGAGCCTTCAGGCTTTTTCTGCACCTCTTTTTCACAAAAGCTTATTTTAAAAGATAACTTTTTTTTTCTAGTCAGCAAAATGTGAATTACACTAGGTAATAACAATAATTGTAAAAAATGCCTCTTCATTTGGCACTGTTTAGCACATTCTAATGAATTGTGGTAATAAAGGCATCTTTCTTGTGCTTTATAGTATATGAAACTAATGCCTTGAAGGGACAATACAAAGGGATACAAAAGCTGGTTGCAAGCAGTATCTTTTGTAAACCCTTTTAAGGTAATTACATAGAAGGCCATAAGGAATACTAATCAAAAAGATAGATGTTATGTTTTTATTCTTAGGTCAAATTAAGACATGTTTAGGTTCTAAATAACTATAAGCATTTTAAAGGAAATATTTGTTACTGTTGGAAGGTTGAACTTCTAATGGGACCGATCTCTACTCCTCTAAAGGAAATTTGCCTCTGAAGTCAAATGTAGTTAACAGTTAATGAGAACTCAGAGAAGATGACAAAAACACAGGTTGTAATATTTTTTTTTTACTCCTGTGCTGTATATTGTAGTGGGAAATGGTAATTGGTGGGGAGTAATCAACATTTGTCTCTGCAGGATGAAAGGACAGTAAAAGCATAATGGGAGAGGAAAAGCAAATGGATGGGGGCAGGCTCTCACTCTATTTCTATGCTATTATTTTAACAGTAAATGTTATTACATGGGCTACTGAAATACCTCTGTAGTCAAAAATGTGAGAATATAGAACTTGTTTGCTTCTGTGCATTGCATAGTTAAAAATTACCGCAAGTATTGTGTCTCAAAGTTATACCCAGTGATTTTTTTTAAAGATACATGTAGACCCTTAAAATACATATAATATAAGTGTTATATTCATGCCACTGTCAGGAAATCCTACAGAGTTAAGAGATGATCTTTTGGAGGGTGATTAGATTCAGTGGTGAAACAAAAGCTAGAAACTGAGCAGCAGTGGATGCTGGAGGTGCCTCCCAGCTGTGGAGTGGGATGTGTGGCCTGTAGGAGAGGTAGGAGCAAGGAATGTGGGGCAAGCAGCCTGCATTAGTCTCAAATTACTCCTGTATTATGATTGATTTGTTTTGAAGAAGTGTTTTGGAAAGCTTTTTTGAGGAATAATGCTCGTACAGTGACCACTGGTTCATTACCACTCATTTAACACTGGGCTTCAAACCCATGAAGACTTACAAAAATGCATGTTACTTTGAATTAGGATGTGAAATTTGCGCTACAGGTATATTATTCATCTTCAGAGAAGTTGCTGGCAACTCTGAAGTATATTGCTATATATTAATAAACAGCAAAGAAGTAGAACTAATTGAGCATCACACTTTCCTGAGTTTGAACATTTAATCTTTTCCTTTAGTCAAGGTCATTTCCATTACTGGAATTTTAGTTTAATGAGAACTTGACTCTGTCCCACTGAAAATTCTATATTTTGTAATTAAATCATCAGCAGGCCCCATGGTGATTTGGTACATTTGGCAAGGAATATTGATGTGGAATTCTTACTGCAACAACATGCATGTGTATAAAGTTCAGCAACATGAGTTCTTTGTCTCTGAACATTGTACAATCAATATTCTATTACTGCAGTGTGAGTTCTGCTGCATTGTAGCTAAATTAGACTCAAGAATGCACTGACGGAAAGAATTCTAATTTCTGTGTGTGTAAGCTGTTTGTTTTAGCTGTAACAGCTCTGTTCCAGTATCTGTTGCTTCGGGTACTATTTGTGCAATTTAATTGAACAGGAATTTTGAATGTTTTTATTTATTTTCCTCATGATTTTCTCCAGCAATGATTCAAAGACACATCATACACTTTTTGATGGTTTTATTCACATTCTTTTCTGTTTGTTTTGCTTTGTATGATGAAGGTGTCTGTGGCATCGGGATATCCATTATGCTGGCTTTGCTACAGACTGAAACTCTGCTATGACAAAAAAATCAAACCAACCCACAGCAAGAGGTATAAAGACAAGAAGGATAAGCTGCTCCCCAAGGAAAAGGGTGCAAAGCTCAAAGACTGGGGATTATTTAGGCAGCAGGCACAGTGGTATATTGCCACCAGAGACAAGCCAGGGTGGGCTTTCTATAAATCCAACCTTGGCAGCTGCCTGTAGGAGCAGAGTGCTGAAGGCAGCAACTTCTGTCCTTGTTTCTTTCCTTGCCTTAAGAGGCTTTAGCTGCTGTTATTGCTGGCACTGATGGGATGGTGAAAGGTTCCTGCAGATTGCCCTGCTACATCACTCCCTTCACTGCCTTTTGCTTCCAACAGGGGCCATGGCAACTGCTGCCCAGACCCCTATGGAGAGGTGCAAGAGGGCACCCACCCGAAAAGGTGGAGGGGCAGATAGATGAACAACTATTACTGGGAGCAGGAGGGAAGCTTCTGTGGGAGAAGGAAGATGGAGAGTCATTTAGACATGACTGGATTTCAGTATCTGGGAAAGTTCCTCCTGGGGAAGGAAGAGGAAGGTCAGTTGAAGTGAATTGGGAAGTGGGAAAGGCAGAGAGAGACAAAGAAAAGTCTTCACCTGCAGCCCCTGGGACTTGCCACAATTATCATGACCTGTTCTGTTCAGAGTCTCTAAAGTCTCTTATCTATGCAACTCATTCTGCCCAACTCATTATGCCACTACTGGTGAATTGAAATTTCAATTTCTTTTGTCACCTTCTTTGGAGGATGTGAGTCAAATTTGGACACACAGCCTTCAAGTTCTGATTTTACTCGGCCCCTCATCTGTGCAGGTGTTTCATTGCTGTCTTTGAATGGATGCATGCTGTTCTGCCTAAGTCTCTCCTTCCCTGCAAATCCTGAGACAAAATGCAAGGAAATTTGTGGGCTTTTTGGTTTCTTGTTTTTGTTTTTTTTTAAGGAAATCAGGATATGTCTGCCTGTGTGGCGTTCTCTCTTATCCCAGGATGCAACATGCCTGTCCCTCAGTTTCAACGTGTCAAAGCACTACATCTTGTTCAGTGTAGTAGTACAGTACTTGAGTGGAGTTCCCTTCTAAAACCAGACCTCATAGAGAGAGGTGAAGAAGAATCATTTCACTTCTGTTTAGAGGACGACTCCCCGCATCACTGCTGCTCTCATCACTGCTCTGGTGAAGGCAGTCCTGCCACGGCAATTTTAGTGCTGGAAGGTTTCACTGATGACAGAAACCATAAGATGTAAGGCTGAGTAGCTTGAAAAGCCACAGAGTCCAGTGACATACCCAAAGGCAGGATCAGCCACAGCTGTACAGTTACCAATAGGAGCTTGTCTAACTAATGCGTAAAGCCTCCAATGGGAAGATATGACATGGTCTTCCCTTATGTTGTATTTGTGCTTTTCTGTACTACCATATCTTAAGAGAAGCATTCATCTGTGCTGACAGTGGGTGGTCATGCTTCTAGGTCTTATTTGCCTTTGGTTTTCACATGCTGCTTGCCTTTCTTTGTGACTTTGTGACATCGCTTATGCAAGTTCAGGTGGTAATTCATAATGCCAAATCCTTTTCTCCATGTTAACTGCTGCAGTGGTTATTGTACACTCTTTATTTATGTAGTGGATTATTCCTACTTAAGCACAGACCTTTATTTATTTGTCCTGACTGCAGTGCATCTTTTTTTCTTCATGACCATTTTTTGTATTAGGTAAAAGGCTATAGATTAGAATTCTAATCCCATCCCCTGGTGTTTGCAACCCTTCCTGCAGCAAGCCCAGTATGTATTCCTTGATCTAAACCATTGGTGCAAGCAAGAAGTGGTGCTAACACTTCTTGGTGCTTGGTGCTTGGTGCTAAGACCCGGGCCAGACTCCTAGGCAATCCAGCAGACACACCTCTGTGGTGTGGTAGTGCACCTTCTAACCTGCTTGTGAAAGTCACTTCAGGCAGTGCCCAAAGCTATACTGATATCAAAGTATTTCAAAGGTAGTGAACATTGTCACTTTGTCCCCTGTCTGTGAGATCTATTACTCCATCACAGGTGGAGATGAAATTTCCTTGCCTTGGTTTGTTCTTGATTGCTACTTATTTCATTGTCATTTTCTAGGAGCTTACACACTGATTATTTTCTTCAGTTTTTATCCTAAGAAAGAATGCCAGCATTACATTTGCCTTATTTCCTGGAATATCTCTCCATCCTTCATGAACTCTAAGTGACAGCTGCCAATGGTTCTGAGGTTGTCAAGGTACTTGTTTATTACACATGAAAGTGAAACTCATTAGGCCAAACTAATGTGAAAACAGCCAAATTTATAAAAGTATTTTCTAGTCTGGTCTTCCTCTCCTGCATCTGAGTTCTTACTCCTTTCTCACTAACTGCCTCACTTATTCCTTTCATTATACTGCCTGGTATGGGAGTGGCTTTTTTTTCTTTCTTGGCAGCATCGGACTATAAGTGCCTAAGAGATACAGAGCAGAAAATCTTTCCTTGGTTTTCCATTTCAATATGCATATTTTCTCTTGCTTGTGATATCTAATTTTCAGCCACGGTCTTTGCATTCTTTTCCTTTTGTCTGTGTAATCTCTTTCAAACTCCGCTGTATCAGTTCTGCCTAATTTACAGTTTCCATGTGATTTGATCTTTAGATCACTGAAAAACTGATCATTTATCCACCTATGCTTTTTTGGTTTATTCTATTTTCTGCATTAAGGTAGTTCTCATTTCTTTAAGGTATTCTTGATTTATTGGATCTTAGCTACCAGTTTTCAGAATTTTTTAAAATTTTCCCTGTACAAGTTTGTTGTCCTTAATTAGGTGGACATTTATGCTTATGTAATATTTTGTATATGTTGTCACCTAATTTGCATTTCAAGAGCTACTGCTCTTTTTTCCTGTCCATATCTGTAGAAGATGTACTTAGAATCATTGAATTGTTTGGGTGGGAAGGCACCTTTAAAGGTCATCTAGTCCAACCTCTCCTGCAATCAGCAGAGATACCTTCAACTAGATCAGGTTGCTCAGAGTTTCATCCCACCTGGTCTTGTATCAAAAAATATTTTTTAAATGCTGAGATTTTTTTTTTTCAGGTAACACATAATTACTAATAGTTAAAAACCCAGGAGAAGTATTAAAAGGTTTTTTTTCAGCACTTGTTTAATATCATCTCTGAATAAGTTGATTTCACTCCTCCTGTGCTCATGCTTCAGATAATGCCTTTCTACCGTACCATCATTTATTTATTTTTATCAATTCACTCATTTCACAGAATTACTGAGTGAGAGAAAAATACCTATTTGCAATCTAATCAAGCAAACAAATATAATTATAGCGCTCTGGTGTTTTCTTACTTGCAGTTGTCTTATCTGTCTTTGCCTTGATTGTTTTCTTATTTGCTAATCATAAATTCAGGAAAGTGAAATTGTTTTCTTGTTTGCTAATCTTAAATTCAGAAACAGGCTGGAACCCCCTCTTCCCAACATGTACTAGACTAAATGCTTGAAACAAACAAATTATAACAACAGGAAGATCAAGACAAAAACCTCATAGTTATTAGCTGGGCACTGTCTTTATGTTATATATCTGCACTATCTGCCAGAGGGCACAGGCACTGGCTCATCTATAAGGGCCACTACAGCGAAGTTGATGCTTTAATGTAGGTTTAAAACAATGGTCAATGAGCAGGCTGGTAGTTTTCCAAAATGCTTCCCAGGGACCCTATGGCTACTTCTAATGTATATAATTACACAGAGGACTGTTCTCAGTATCTCCCAGCATGAGTCTTAATCTTACTTTGCTGCAGAATGAGTTCAGTCTGCTCAAAGTGTCTATGTGTCCACCATGTGGACAAGTCCCAAGCATGTGCCATCCTCCAAATCACGTCTGTGCATTACCTAGGAGAGTAGTGACTGGCATGTAACAGAGTGATGCCAAGGGCACTCAAATAGTTAAACAAAACAGATATATGGTCCGGGAAATTAATTCTATACCCACTGGTTATTCACATGTACAAATCCAAGAAAAGGTACCTCATCAAGATGCTGTTATTCAGTGACATCCTTGCTGAGTGGGAAAGCTTCTTTCATTGCTATATATGAAAACTTAATTTTGAATAACTTTTAAAGCTCCAGATTTCCAAAAGTTTTACCTAACACATAATGATTTTATTAATCATTATGTGATTTTGACAATGATTCTCCTAAATTAGCGAATAATTTAATGACAAGTCTTTATTTTTGTAATAAAATTCAACAGTAAAAACTGTATATTTCTTCACATTGAACAATAAAGTGTTCAAAGTACAATTTATGTTTAGAACAACAGCTGAATATCAAGAGAAAACTCAGGAGAGCTGTCAGTTTCTTCTCAGAAAATGCTTTAAATTAGAATAGAGAAAACATGAAAAAAAATATGTGGTTCTGTGTATTCAGAAACAAAACATGACTTATTAGATTTTGGATTTTTAGCTTTTTAACCTCAGTGATTCAACTCTCAGATTTTGGATATAAAAAATCTTATGTGTACAATTACATGAACAGACATGGTATTTTTCTGGATTTTTTTACACAGTTATTTAGGATTTCATACCTTTAGTTTGGAAAAAAAGCATGTTTTTGTCATGACACCACTAGGAAGGGAGGAAGGGCTATTTTTTGGATGCAGGAGTTCCTAGAAGATGTGAAATAATACTGTACCTTACCTGGAGTAGTTTTCTGTTCTTAGCAGCTGTTTTGATTATGTGGGACTTTGTTTAAAGTCTAGTAATATTGATGGAAATGAGTGCAAGCCTAAAATGAAGCACCAGCTATCACAACATGTAGGGAAAGAAAACAAAGACCTTTTAGTTAGGAAAGAAAGGACTAGTCAGTCAAGGCAGGAGAGATGTAACAAAGTTTCTAAAATATAACAAGTAGCAGAAGCACAGTAGTTTTGCAGAAGAAATTGTTACACAATCTCTTGTCTAAGGGAAAAAAAGCTGATGTTACTGTTTGGGAATAGATCATGTATATTATTGGCTAGCAGACATCTGAACTTTTATCCTATTGGCTATCCTGGCTCATGCTATTCTAACCTGGTAGTGAAAATATTAGAAAAGCTATGTACGCTTTTATATACACACATTTAATAAATGTTTCTGGATATACCACTTCTGGGGACCGTGCCTCATACGTTGCAACAACTTCTTTCCCTGTTTTGGTTCTTTCTCTTGTGATATATCAAGCCAACCCACTAGTTTAGATCAAAAAAGTTCACTTCTGCTTGGTCCTGTTCAGCTTTTCCTCCTGCCAATGTGACATGGGAGCCTGCCTTGTTCTGCTAGTGACATTTATCTTGATCATCTGCTGTCCTGCATCCCCCTGCACGAGGACCCCCGTGTACAGTTTGTTGTACTGGGTGCTTGAAGAAGAAAATTCACATTGTGGATTCATTCTTCCAATGCCATATTCTCCTTTGTCTGTGACTGGAAGTCTTGTTTTTCTCACCTGGTTATGCTTGGGGGTGTTAGGAATTAGGATTGTTTGCTAAGGCTAAAGCTACGTGATATGGCTTGAGCCAGTTTGGAGGTTCAGGGATGCCTCCAGGGCAGTTTGACCCCATCACTCTCTGTCCCATTTCCCTCCTGTTTTACCTACAATTCTTTGCTTTGCGACCCTGACCTCTTGTTGAGCTGACTATGTGCTTCCTATGATCTTGCTCCAAGCCAGGATGAACTTGCTCAATTAGTAGAAAAACTGTCTATCTAGTGAGAAAAAACATTTCTTTTCTGCTGCATTAGTGAGTTGGTTGTTGCTTTTTTAAGATGTGCTATAGAGGTAAAATGGTGGGGGCAGGAAAAAATTATGTAGGCAGGAATGTGTATTTGCATGGGGACTTGGAATTGCTTTCTGATAACAGAAAATGTCATCTGCATCACATAACTCCAAACTCAGAACTGATTTAGGTACACTCACAGTTAAGGGTAAGACATAATAGTGCACCAGCTGAATGGTGGTAAGCTACAATAAACAGCCATGGATGAGACTTCTGTACTAGCTCCAGTTATTTGAATAATAACTCTCTGATAAACACAACACTTGAACTTCAGCTAAATTCCCTTGTTCAATAGGTTTTTTGGAGTTGTAGCCTTCAGTCAAAAATCAATGGATGAATTCCAGTCTGTGTAATTTTGCTAACAGTCTTGTGCTTTAACTAAAAAGCCTCTCATGCTTAGACAGGTAAAATTTGCCACTGGAGACATTAGCATTGCTCTATTGATTAGAGAAGGACCTTTGACTTTCCCATCTAGAGCACTGAAGGAAGGGCAGACTGGTTGCCTAAGGCTGGGTGATTGGAACCTACTCACTGAGCGTTCAAATAAAGATAGTTCACAGAAATGGAGGAAGGCTGACTTTGGGAAGGTATCTTGAGATTGCTCAGTCCAAAATTGCTGCTCAGGCCAGGGTCACCTAGAGCAGGTCAGGGCTGTGTATATTCAGATTTTGAATATTTCCAAGGATTGTGACTCTGTGACCTCTCTGGATAATCTGGTTCAATTACTCTTATAATTAAGAAGTTTTTCTTATTTTTAAATAGACTTTCTTGTTTTTCATTGTGTACCCACTGACTCATGTCTTTTTATGGGGCATTACTGTAAAGAGTCTGGCTCTGTTTCCTTTACTTCTCCCCATCAGGTATTTATAGACTCAGTTCATAAGATCTTTCTGAACCTTCTCTTCTCCAGTCTAAACGTCCCAGTTCTCTCAGTCTCTCCTTGTATAACAGGTATTCCAGCAGTTTAGTCACTTTTGTTGCCCTTCACTGGACTCACTCCAGTATGTCCACATCTTTCTTCTGCTGGCAAGCCCAGAAGAGGACCAAACACTCCAGATGTGTCTCACCAGTGTTGAGTAGAGGGGAAGGATCACCTCCCTCACCACCATCGGGTGGTGCTTTTTCTCATGCAGCCTTATGAAGATATTGGCCTTTTTTGTTGTAAGGGCACTTTGCTAGCTCTTGCTCAGCTTGTTCATCAAGACTTTAAGGTCCTTCTCTGCACAGCTGCTTTCCAGTCAGTTGGTCCCCAGCAGGTACTGGTTCACACAGTCCAGGCAATTATCATCCATAAACTCCAGAAACTTCCTGAGTTTTCTTTCTTCTCTACCATCCCTCCTGCAGATATTCAGGAGGGTGGTTCAAGTACCCTATGAGCACAAAGTCCTGTGAGAGAGACATTGCTTCCAATACCCTGAAAAAGGCATCATCTACTAATTCTTTATGACTAGGTGGTTTGTACCACAACATCAACAACTTAGTTTAGAAAATTATTTAAACCCAGGTAATATCACTGTGGTATGCAAATATCTTAGATGTGTCCAGAAAGAATTTTTTTTTTTTTTGATAATTAACAAAAAAACCCAAAAAAACCCAAAAAAAACCCAAACCAAACCAAACCAAACCAAACCAAACCAAACCAAACCAAAACAAAACACCACCAAAAAAACCACCAAAAAAACCAAAAACTGAAGATTGAAATATGGGTAAGCAAGATTGGGTAAAAGTCTCCTAAGAAATGACCCGATTTAAGTGCATTATTTAAATTATATATATATATATATCCTTAGTATATCCTAACTATATTGTTGATCAATAATTTGAAAGAAAACTTTCCAGGGAAAGGAACCTGTCTTCCTTTAGGTTTTGTATGGGAATTGTATTGATGCTTCAATCTATTAACAACTGTTCAGTTAGCCCAGCAAAAAAATGATTGAATCTGTGGAGTAACTGTGTATAAATTCTACTTGACCTTGAATTTTTTCTCATTTAAATACTCTGTGTATGGATGACAGTCTACAGAGGACAATGCAAACACAAGTGCAATGTTTAAACAGTGTGACACAACAGAAATGAAAGGCAGGGACCTAGGATTAAAACCATCAAATCTGATAGAAGGTGGTACGCAATATAACACAGGACAATAAGATTAGGATGTTGAAATACTGTACTAGGAAGGTAAAATGGTTTGATAGGTGGGATGGGTTAACAAGGCAAGGCTTTGTAATTGCACAACTGAAATATTAGGACAGAGCAATGGATAGAAGAAAGCAGGAAGACAGTTAATCAGAAATCCTAGGAGTGAGGTTTTTAATTCTTCACTGTAGCACTAATAATCCCTGGCAGATGTTGCCTTGAGATTCACGTAGGTACAAAAAATTTTAGCTTTAATTGCTTGGTTTGTGTGGCTTTCTTTTATCTTACTTTCAGAACAGCAATATTATGTCAAACTGGGAGCTCAGTGCCATGAGAGGTTGGCTGGGACCGACCTAATTGCACTGGTTTAAAACAACAATGTTGCCAAGCCCTTCACTCTGAGAACTGTTCCTCACCCATCTGAGGCCTGTAGGACCTGGTGGTCCTACATGGGACCAACAAATTTAGGTAAAAGCAGTCGCTCTGTGTCTGACTAGAGGTCTGGCTGTCTCCAGATCCTGTTCTCAGCAGTAGCCAAATGACAGAATGGATATGTGATAGTACCTGATGTCACTGTTAGCATCCCAGGAGGGAAAGATTTGCACTGGTCAAATTCAGTTGCAGCCAGGAAGGAAGGCACTGGGATCTTTTGTGCCCTTCCATGGGCAGGGACATGTCAAGGAGGAGCAAGAAATGCAGTGGAATAGGTTGTTTAAAATACATGGGCTTTAGTTTAAAAATAATGATTCCAAACAAGTCTCCCTAAGGAAGGCAGATAATGAGACAAGATATTACTGAGAAAGAACTACGATGAATGACA
This sequence comes from Vidua macroura, assembly GCF_024509145.1. Lineage (NCBI taxonomy): Eukaryota > Metazoa > Chordata > Aves > Passeriformes > Viduidae > Vidua > Vidua macroura. Next base: position 65,412,334 of record NC_071573.1, on the reverse strand, counting down.
TCCTGTAAGCTCAAAAGTCAGTGATAAGTGGCAATCTCTTTACCTAAAAATCTATAAAGAGCACATTAGTGTGTGGTTAACAACCTGCTTCTGAAAACAAACAGAGAAAGATTTTAAGTTCCTAATTTCTTCCATAAATTTAAAGGAAACTAGTTTTCTTAGGTATGCAAGTTTGTGGGATTGAAGCCCAACAGTTTATTACATGGGATGTGTATTAAAATAGTAGAATTGGGCATTTACTTTTATACTTGCATCAATTTCTGTCATGGATATGTAGGAGAACTATGTGTCTCTAAAGTCAAAAGTGGTGTGAATACCACAATACTGTGCAACAATGAGAAAAGCTGCTTAGGAGTTGAGTAGGGTTCCAGGCAAACATGCAGGTTTGGTAAAACTTACATGTCAAAAACACTGAAAGTTCACTTTGGAAAAACACTTAAAGAATATGAATATTTTCCAGCCACCTAAGCAGATTCAAACTCTTGTGAACTTCTGTTTCCAAAAGTGGTGAGCATACCATTAGGGCCAGCTTTTCCTTTATTTTGGCTCTGATCTTGTGTATTTTTCCAATACCAGAAAATACTGGAAATCAAATGAAAATTGAAAGCTGAAGGAAGGAGCTTTTTGAACAGTAGAACTGATACCCAAAGCTCTTTTTCAGTTTTGAATGAAAACTTTAGCTTGACATTTTGCATGTTCTCAAGTTTCTAGCTCCCTTGCCTATGCTGTCACACTGTATTGCTGTCATTTTGAAATTAGGGAAGATTTATAAGGAAGTAGTTCGTGGGTTTTGGGGCTGGGAAACATTTTCTCACATGGTGAGAAAAATTGAGAACTGAGGAGGTGGAGGGTGGAAGCACTGTTTCTGATAGCAATTAGAAAGAAATATTAGTATATATGGGGAAATTCTCTAGGAAATTCTAGGAAAGAAATTATAAAATCCAATGTATGGTAGTGACTTTCGTGATCATTATATTATTTGGAAATAACCAAGTACTGATTATGCAAGTTCTTTATTTCTGCTTAGATAATACTTCTCAGTGAAAGTACGGAGAATGACATAATTTAGAAAAATAAGTAGCTGGTTGTGGTTTGGATCTGGTATCGAGTCCCTCCATGCTGCCTGCTTCAGGAAATGTCAGTTGTCACAGGAATTAGTGAACATGAAGCAGAAGGACATTCTGGTCTGTAATTTTGTGACAGAGACAGTGTTTCACAGCAGACCCTTGTGCCTACGGTGTCATGCCCAGAGCAGACGGACACCCACACTTCCAGCTGACTTGCCTTGGCATTGACCAACCAATTAATAAGTTTTAACCTTGTTTTTGTGTATTCACATTAGGGCCACCTGTAACAATACCAGATTTTTCTCCAGGAAAGGCCTACAGCATAGCATGTAAAAACCTGAGCAGTGCCATCTGTGACTTGGTGTCTACATGACTATGCACTGTCCTTGAATTTAGAGATTATGGCAACAGGAAAAATGGCAGAGGCTGTGTGTTAACATAAGTAAATAATGATTGCAGATACAACCCGTGTATATGGCGCAAAGGCTAAACATTTCTTACAAGTAGGGATCTACTGAAGTATTTTCTCTGCCCTTTCTTTGGCATATAAATAACAATTTCTCTCTTCTGTGATTTCCAGATGAGGTATTACCCAACACTGGGGAAAGGTTTGCTTTTTTAATTATACTGACAAAATACACAAATATAGGTGCACATTTATCAGCAAATGGAGATTGCTTATACTGCTTATTCCAATCCCCTGAAGAAAATAACACTGGCAATCTATCCTCTATCCATGTTTTGATTACTATTATTAAGCCAGTGCTTGGATTTTTTGGCATAGGAATGAGCACAAAATAACAAAGCTTTAGCTGATAATCTATACTGACATTTAAGTTTTGCCTTGGAGGAAAGTGCCTCCTTGCCCTCCCACCTTGACTTCTTAATATGAATTTCTTACAAATGTAGAGAGAGCTTCCACTGTTTTCTTAACATTTTATTATTAGTGATGGGTGTTGATTTTTCTCATTTTAACCTTCAGTCAATGGGAAGAAAGCAGAAGTTGTGTCTATAGGAACAGGGTTAGTAGGCATAGGAGGAGGCAAAGGAGGCATAGCGTTGCCTTATTCCTTTGTACTATCAGTCCTAACATTTTCTCTCTTTCAACTGTTTATATCAGCTGTGATCAGGAGCAGAAAAAAGATTATTTCAATGTTTGTGAAGCAGAAGTAGAGGAGGTATATTTAGAGCAGAAATATTTCAAGATAAAGAAAAAGAAGCTTAAAGACACTTACTTTAACCTGTCAGTAACATCTATTTGAATAAATAACTTCTCAGCCTTTTGCTACCAAGTTTATATTTAAGCCATGATACACCTATTGGCTTGAAATGAACTACTCATTTACTTTTCAAATTGTGTTCTTTATAGCACTTCTAGGATTTTACAATAAGGACAGTAGAGAAAGCAGAATGACTTCATCTAGCAAAATCAGAACATCATGTTCTCATGTCCTTTAAGATCAAACATAGATTAGTCTCCTGCATTTGCTTCACCCTTCTATGTAAATATGTAAAAACACAGACTGGATTATTAAGTTTACCTTGTTCAGTCACTCTGGTGACACTGATCCATATGTCAGCTTCCTAGAGATCAGTAAAAGATAAGATTAGTAGGAAAATAAAGTTCAAGGGTCAGCACTTTGATAAACAACCAAAGATGAAGGAAGTCCATTGAGGTGAAATTGCTTAAAACAGACATGTCAAGCAGCCATTTAAATTTCAGGTCTTGGCTTTATAGAGCAAATAGGCAGAGAGGAAAAACGAGCCACGCAATACAGATATTCCAGTGAATGAGAAGACCATTTATGAGTCTTTTCCTGAGGTTTCCAACTGCTGTGATGCTTCTCTGTCTTTCAGCTGACATTTTGCATCTGGGCTTTTTAATCACTTGGACAACACCTCACACAAGAAGGTTTAGCTCCTATCCTTATTGATAGTTCTCTCTAAAGTATTGCTATTGCATCAAGGAGAAGTGAGATTGCATTCCTCTAAGAGAAACAGAGAGCCTTGCAGCATTTTGCTCATGCATAGCCTTCTACAGAAGTAGGAGGAGTTGCAGGGGTAATGCCCATGACTGCAACAGCTGTGGGAGCAATTAGAGTGGTAGATACATCCCTGAAATTAAGGGGAGCCACAGGACTTGTGAGAAACAAAAAGCAATCAGACACCCTGACTGGGTTTATGTTTAGCAGCTGCCAAGCTCCACCTTTCACTTTGCTCCTGCTTACTTACCTTGTGTGAGTTGCTTTTCTCTTGACTATCTGAGTAAAGTGCCTTGCCCACTGAGTAGATTTAACTTTAAAAACATATGAATAAACAGATTTTAGAGAACTGTGTAGATTTTTATCTTTGAGAGCAGCTTCTTTTTGAGACACAGGAGCACAGACAGAATCAGCTCTTGTCAGTGGCATGAATCTTCTGGAATTCCTGCTGGTTTAAAAGGAATTGGGGATCATAGGAGGCAAAGAGGAAAGAAATCTGGTCTTCTTTCCAGAGCTGTACATCTCTAATTCCCTTTGATCTTTTGCTCAGCGTTTGATTAAATCTTTTTGTGTGTACTGGTCTCCCTAATCAGAGGCAGTTTGCAATACCTCTGTCTGAAGTTCTATGTTTCAGTCTGCTTCTGGAATATTGCAGACCAGAACACAAGGGTTTGGCTGATCATTCATAACCAAGGAGCTATTTAAGGTCAGTTTCACAGGTTTTTTTTTAAGATTTTCTGAGGCTGCTCTCCAGGTACAATAAATTCTGTACTGGTTCAATTGCAGTGAAGTAACACTGTAAAATAGTCTCTCAGCATTAATATTACCTTTGTGGTTACAGTGGGAAAGTACCTTATTCTCATTTCTCAAGACTGATGTCAGCAGAATGTTTCAGTTAGAGATATACTTTAAGCATAATCTCAGACACAGATAACTTAGATCTGAACATCTTTCAAATGTCAGGATGCTTAATCCTACTGTGACTTTCACAGTGAGTCCTCTTTCTGTAATGAGTCAGACACTCAGTTTAAAGATAGTCCCATATGTAAAAGTCCCAGATCTAACTTCCTGCCTTGCTATTCCTTCTACAGATTTAAAGCTCTGATAATTGAGATTTAGGCTGCACCTATGCTGCTGAAATAAATGATGTCACAACATTCCCAGGCACTTGTTGATATAGACCCTGGCACTCTTTTCAGCCAGAGTAACTAGCGTTTTCTCAAAGCCTTTCCAGGCTCAGTGTGGGACTTAGTAAATGCCAGGGACTGTACTTCCTGTGGCACCTTGGATGACCCTGTTTTGGAGGCTAAGGGAACTTAGTAAAAGATGTGGCAACATGTGTCAGCTGATCTCAGAGCCAGAAAACAGGCCCTGGCACATTTCCTTTACTAGTGTAGATATAGATATGGCCTCAGGGCTTTCAACTTTGGCTCTGTGATTTGTTAGGAAATGTTTTCCTTTGGATAAGGCCATAAGATGAGTCACTTTATCTGTTTATGACTTGCAGCTGGGTAGAAGCTAAAGATCTCATGATAATTTTAAATAAAAAACCAAGAAGAGGTCACAAGTAACAGGTTATATTTTCTGTCTTTGTTGGTAGTATTTGAAATGAAGGTTTTACCTAACTGTAGAACTGTTGCTGTTTGGTTTTCTACATTTCAGGGTGATTTGCCATATTGGAGGTATGGCAAGCCTGTGGAAAATTCTATTTGATTCTCTTCTGTTCAATTCTGTGTCCACTGCATTTTGTTTTCACAGGTTCTTTAATTACAAAATTAATATAATTGTTTTGTGAAGGATCTTGTGAAAGATCTGTTCTTAATGCTCAATACTCACTGATGTCAAGCAAGAGACAAAGTTTTTCTCTCTCATAAAAAGATACCATTGAAACACTGGGAGTGATATGTGTGTCTGTGCCTCTGAGGGATCACAGGGCCAAGCAAAGAGTTTTACTATTTATGGTGATGAAGTGGAGCAGTCAAATTGAAATTCATTCTTGGTATTCCACTGCAAATTCAAATTGTTTCATGTAATGTCATGTGGATGGTTGATGAGCCATGTCAATCCCAGCCACCTGGGGGTAGCTCAGGACCATTTTCCTGAGGGGTTTGACCCTGTTGCTGGAAGCTAATGAGGGATGTGCTGGAATGGGGAGAGAATGACACTTTAGTCTAATGCATTCCACAGTGGAGGGAGAGCTGTAATGTGAGCTCAGGGTGTGACTCCTGTCTAGAAGAATCTTAGGTAATTAAACTACAGTGACCCCTTCTCCTCAGTTACAACAGTGTAAATCTGAAATTTTAGCAGACTTATACTAGGAGAGGAAAAAAACAGTCCACAGCAAACAGAAAAGCTTTGAGTGATGTAGTCCATTGCTCTGTCAATGCAAGATTATAGCTCTTGAACATCAGTCTTGAACACATTTACTGGGTCAAATAAAAGGCCTTCTATTCCTTCTCTTTGGGGAATTTTCCATTGTTAAAAGTATCTTTCATTTGATGTTTCAAAAAATTATAGCTTCATTTTCTTATTTGCCTTTAGGTTTTCCTCCATAAGTTTTTCTGCGCCATGCCCTCCAAAAGACACAAGAGAGAGACAATGGATCCCAAACCAGCTACAACTCAAATATGGCCTCAGTACAAGACCCAGATTTCACAGGTTTGTTTGAAGTGCTGGGATGTAATTATGTCCTATTTGTGCCATCATACAGCTTGATAGCAGCATATAGCTAACAATTCCTCATCTAATTTTCATGTTCCTTACTATGTACAACAAGAAGACAGAATACATAGGATATTAGATTGCCCAAGCATGATTTGTGTTTTTTTCACTTGACTTTGTTTATAGGTAAAGAAAACACATTGATTTAAAACATGACATTAATGGAGATATTTGTAGAAGTTTTCAACGTTGGATTCCATACATTCTCCTTTTTATTCGCAAGTCTTCCTTCTTCTTTAAGTGCGTAACTTCTGAATGACAAGAAAGTAATAAACAAGCCTCATCTCATTTACCAAGGTAAACAGGATGTTTTCAGAGAAATTACCAGTTTAAACTAATATGCAAGCATAGTGGAAAGGCAGAGGTCTGCACTGTGAGTTAGCAAGTCATCCACCTTGAACATCAAGGCAGCCTTGCGCTGAGGATTGCCAACCACTGCCACTGATTGGCAGTAGGATTGCCACTGAAGGGCAGTAGGGTTTCACCAACAGCCTCATGACAGAAGACACGACTCGAACAATCAAAGCACTTAACATTTTTTTTTTAGAGAAATAGGCAAACTTTAAGTGTTGTGCTTAATTTTGCTCGATCTATTTTACAGTATTTGCAGACTACCAGTGGCAAGCCAGGGGTGTACCATGTTGAGCTGTGTGCTGACAAAAGCATGGTAATGAGCTGTAAGTATTTAGATTTTTTTAAATACCCAACAGGACTTTGTAAATCAGTCATTTAGTAAAAGTTAAGTGCCCACTTAAAAAAGAAATATCAGTGGGCATTAAGTCTCTTGGTGTTGCACATGATGCTCTCACCTTCTGTCCTTATATTCTTAGACACCTACAGATGAAGGATTTACTACCATGCATGCCCCTGTGGAAGGAGTCCTTAGCCATGTTTGTGATTCCAGTGTTGTATCCCTTTTGCCTTTCTGTAGGCTTATCTGCACATCTGAAAAGATTGTTTGTTTTTGTTTGTTTGTTTGTTTTAACTTGCACTGAAGTTATGTTAAGGTAAAAATCCAACTCAAACTGAGCCCTTTGCTTTCATCTCCAGGACAACATGTAAGCTTACTGATGTACCTCAGTGAGTTCCTCACATTCTGTTTCCAGCTAGGTTTCAGGCACCTGCCATTCCTTTCTTCTGAAATACTGTGATACTTGACCAGAATCCTTCTTCATACAGAGTCACTGTCATTTAACAGTAGAGAAAAGCAATACAGAAAGGTATTTGAGACAGCCATGTGAATATTTTGTCTAACCTAATCTCAAGCTTCACTGCGAGCAAAGCTAGATAAACTTCTCCTAAAGCACCAGAGCAGAACCTGCTGCCAGCTGCTGAGAAAGGGTGTCTATACAGGTGTGAGAGCCTGACTGACTCTCGTGGGTATCTTTGAAAGACTCTGTGTCCTTCCATCCTCTGCCCTCCAACTATGTTTCTAAATACTGCCTTGCTCAATTTACCCATGTGCTGGATCCTCTTGTAAAATTGGCTTTGATGCTGTCAGGGCCACAATGAACTGTATGAAATGGCTCCCTGTTTTTACATTTGGTTCTGCTACACAGGACCCGTGCCCAGCTCTGCAAACCACATGGTCAGTGATTAATAGGCATCTTCCCCAGACATTTCTTCTTCATCTCTGGTTGAGTTGTCTCTCACTGCTGAAACTTTCAATTTGTTAAGGAGGGAAGTTAGACATTCAGGAGTGTCCAAGGTGAGGTACAAAGCACTGATTTCAGTGTTGAAGTGTTGAACCACACATAGTTTGCAGAACAAGCCCCCCACCCCACCCCAAAGCAATTGATGAACATCTGCCAAGGCAGATGGTTTGGGACTCCATTAATCTCACTTTGTGAAATTGGATGCTGAGGGTCTCCCTTAGATCATGCCACTGGATCAAAAGAGAGCAACTGGTTCATCCTTTCATCTGTTGTTTGCTTTTCTTCTTCTTCAGTGACATAAATTGATGGTCTCTGGCAAAAAGGTAATAGCATCAGATAGTGGTAGTATCATCTGCTGCTCCCAAATATTTTGATTATCTGACAGTAGTTTAAAGTGCAACTCTATGCTGAAAAATGATTCTGGAAATGGCATTGTGAGGTTCTGTGCCTGTCATCTCCAAATTATTTCCATATCAGGTGTCCTCTGTGAGCAATGAAAAAGACACTTAATTTTGTTCATGTCTGTCAGCCCCCATGAACATAACCTAAAGTTGAAGTTCACATTGGATTATTTTCTTCTCCCTGTGATTGCCAGCAATAGAGCACTCAATGGACCAATTTAAGTCAGTTACACCATAGCAAGTCTGCCATCTATGCACCTCATTGCCACCTGTAAACCCCCAGTTTTACTCAGGTGACGGCAGCCTGTTAAGCAGCTCTGTTGATGTATGACAAAAGGAAATACATACCATCTTCTTGTGTTTTTTAGTATGTAAAAAGGAGTTTTTTGCTCAGTATGAACTACTTGGTCCTGGTTTTCTTGTTATTCTTGTTCTTTTGTACTCTTTTGTAGCCCCCTCTAATCTTGTCATAGATTATACAACCCATTTGATGAATACATCCTCCCATCCCTCTGTAGGTTGAAGAACATTTGCTGTTCAAACTGTTCTGCACTTTATTTCTTTACTTGAAGTACTAAAATATGTTTTATACAGATATACATACAGCAGTGCATATATTAACAAAAGTGTGCATGCTGTGACATATTTTTCTAATAGCTTTTTTCACAAACCAAGTCCCCAGAATTCTGAAATATTAAAACTGGCAGCAGAACCCAACAATAGTTAGTTCTTCAGCAGTCAAGGAGCACAATATAAAAGGAAGTTTGTTCAATTAAAGTAGTATTTCTTTCTTGATGAATAGTTTGACCAGATTGTGAAGAAGAAAGAATACAAATCTCTTAAAAATCAAACAAACCACATTTTTGAAAAAGAAGGATCCAGTAGACCTTGTCTGGCTGCTAACTTGCCCTATTCAGGATGACCAGTTAAACTACTGTGTGTTGATTAGTTCTTCACTAAATTAAGTATACTTAAGAATGCATGGAAGAAACAGCAATATGCCTCCTGAATTCTAGCCGCAGAGAAGGCCACCACTATTGCGTGCAAGAGAGATGAATACAACATACAAATATAAGAAAATAAAGGAAGTAATTTCATAAAATCGTACTGGTTTTGGCTTCTAGAGGTTTAGCTCTGCTTCTTTCAAATGATGTAGACCTCCCATGGCAGTCTCCAGACTGGATACTGTCCTAAGTACTTCTTTGAAGGTGGGTCCAGGCTCCCTTTTAACACATGGGATGAAATCCTGGATGTATATAATGGCATTTCCTTTCAAGTAGGTCTCTGAGGATCTGGTTGTTGGATAATCTTACCCAGTGTAAAATGGGGAAGGAGACCAGCTGAATTACCTTCTGTTGAGGTCACTGTGTTGCTGTGGGGCCCAGATTTGTACAGGGCAAATTTAATTATATGAACCGTGTTGTATGTTGGCTGGATAACTTGATCTACAGAAAACCCACAAAACACAGAGCCCATCAAAAGGAATGCAATGGAAGGGTTTCCACTTTGTTCTGCGATGTGTTCAGAGGTGCAGTGGTTATGGAAGCAGAGGGATGGTAAGTCTGCCGGCACAGTGGCCACTGCTGTCTTCCTGACTCCTCTTGAGCATATATCCATGAATCTGTAGGCATCTGTAAGTCACATTACAACTGTGCAACCAAATTGATAAAACTTCCATTATATATTTAGCTGCTAAAGGGAGTGGTGACGGATGGAAACAGGTTCTGCTGTTCCTCATATAACAGTGTTTCTAACCATTACTCTTCCAACAGGGACCAAAAATAAGTAAAAATGAGGAAGTCTGTCCTCAAATTGCTACATGAGATGGTGTGGAGTCCTATAAAAAATGTTTATGTTCTATGCTGCTCCTCTGGCAAAGACTTACAAAACTCACTGGTGGCTCCATCACTCATGAGCAAAGCACCCATCCCAGATGCATGGCCATAAAATCTTTATAGTGTCTTGCAAAGTGTGGTGTGCTACAGAATTTTATAGCTGTGCATTTGGGATGACCACATTACATCACCACATATTTCCCCATGAAGATTTTGGCTTACTGCTGCTCTAAGCTAACTAACTTTTACAGATGGTTCCTAGAATAGCTAAAAGATCCCTGCTTTGGTTTTTGTTGTCAGCATGAATTTAATGTACTCCTTTTCTTTCATTAAGTCCCAGAGTCAGGCTGCAGAGGAAGTGGAATAGCGCAGTCAATACATGACTGGATTTGCTCTCTAGTTATATCAATCACATTGTCTCTCTCCACTATTAAACATTTATGCTGTGGTAATGTTTTCATAGCAGAGCTGATAGACAGGCCCAAGCCCAGGAGCAGTGTAAGTGAGATGTATGTCCTGGGCTCTGCTTTGTGTGCTATTCCCCAGCCCCTGGGGAATCTATATCTCCTAGAGATTTAGTGGTGTAAAGAACTTCCATATCCTAAAGAGATACTTTCTGTCTCAATTTTTATTTACTCTCTGTTTGGTTCTTACTATTTTTCAGGGAGATGAATTAATGATTCTGTCCTTCTGTGACCCTCTGAGCACAGGAATATGCAACCTGGAGTGAAAAAAGAAAAGAAGGAACCCTCCACTCACAGACAGTATGAAGTTATTTTGTCCTAGCAAGTTATGACAGTGCATATTCCAACCATGTTTCACTATCTGTAAGATATGAAACCTGGAAATATAACCACTTTAAAGAGTACATTTGTGTTTTAAAGTAAAATAAAAGCAGATCAGGCTAGTATTTTTTTAACAAATTTAGAACTTTTTTCAGAATAAGTATACTTACAATGGCAAAATATAGAGAGGAAGGCATAGAAAATTTAGAACAAAATTGATGAAAAAAAAATCAGATTCAAGGCAGTCTATGTCAGGGAACAAAACAATTTAAAACATTTAAACCAGTCTTATGGTCTGACTAATGAACATTCCTCAGCTTTTACCCATAATTAAATGAATTACGTTAGTTAAAATATTAGTGCTGATGGGGGAGATAAGGCTATGAATCTGTGCCAAAATGCATTAACTAAACAGGGCAGAAAAAGTTCCAATTCAGATTTCTACTAATCTCTTAGATTTTTAAATTGTTATTATTTGTTATTATTTTCAAGCTGATTTACCTGGAGTATGTTTCCCTGTTAGTAGGCAATTTGATCTATGAACACTTTGTTGCTTCTTATTTCTTGAGCAGTCGTTTAAAACAGGTTTCAGCAGACTTTCAGAAGTCCCAGATTAATAGAAATTTGCAATTTTATGCTTGATGATCATCAGTATGCAAGAAAAGGAAATGAACGTCATCCACTGTCACCCAATCATTCATTGTCATCTGGTTCTGACAGCAGGCAGACTTTGACTGAGTTACTGCCATGCATGTTCAGCTGCTGAACAAATGGGAAAAATTGGACACTCCACAGTGCTAACTTACATATGCAAATGGTGTTGATGTAGTCTAATGAGTGGAATGCAGAGCAACGTTTGTGCCTGATGTATTAAATGATCACCACTTTCTCATGAGGAACAGGTCCAGTAATCAAATAAGTAATATTGGTTGTAATTTAATGAGCTAAAGAAGTGAAAATCTGAGACAATTGATCTTTGGGCAGGAGACTTACAAATTTTCACAGATTTAATAAAATGGAAGAGAAAGCCATCCTTTGCCGTGTCTAGTACTGTCTGGTGCTGATGACTGTCTGTAATAGATGCTTGAGTCTTAATGAGTAGCTCCTCTGTATGTTTATTTATACTTTCAAGCTACAGTTTATGTATGTCTGGTAATGGTGAAAAATGTCTTCCAGGTGCAGCATAATGTAAATGTGGAAGACAAAGCTCAGAGGGACAGAATTGAGTTTTGCAGCTGACAGCTGCATGTGTGATGTCCCCTGCTGGAGTAGTTTAATACAGACCACAAACAATTAATTATGTTTATACTTTGTGGAGAGCACCGCAAAGGCTGTTAGGTACAGTAAGAAAAGCAGTTTTGGAAAGGCATAGATGGAAATGCATATATTCCATTCTTAAAATAGCTGCTACTTATATCACTAATATCTTAAATTATTGGAATGAGAAAAATTATATGCCCTCATGTGCACTTTTGCATCTTCCTTCTTTTGACATTTAAGTTGGTGAAAAGAGTGAAAATAACTTGAGTGCAGTTCTTCTGTGAACAGTGTCTGGATGAAAAGAGCATTTTAGAGTTCACTGCTTGTGTCAGTGAATTCCAGATCAGATCTAATTTAATTTACACAGAAAATGTAAAGATGACTAAATCTGATATAAGTTTATATTATTTATTTTTAGATGGATATGCCATAACACATCACTGTAAATTAAGGAATCTAATTCCTGATCTGGGGGCGGGGGGGAATCATCTGTGGAGTAATATTCTTTCTTTCCTCACCACATTATTTTCTGCTTATCCATCAACATCATTTAATGAGGAATTTTGCAGGGAAAATGTGCTGATCATTTTGCTTTGTTAACTGCATTGAGAGGAAGAGGACACTCATTCTCCCACAGAGGTAGTTCTAATGTGATAAAAGAAGTTCAAATCAGTACAAACAGCACCCAATTTACAGACTTTGCAAGCATCCAGCTGAGGAACTAAATCTCTGAACACATGTAGATTTACACCTCCTTTTTAAACAATTTGCAGCTACTGCATTTTGATCTAACAATAGATATTATCTCTCAAGTCGTCCCAATGTTAACCTATAAATACGAATTATTAGATCTAGCACTTCTTAATACACTGGGATCAACTGCCAGCATGCTACATTTCCAGAACTGGAGGGTTTCTTTGCCCCGAATGCAGAGATGCAGCACTGGGAACCACTGCACCACACAGGGACCTGCAATTTCTGCATTCCAGCCAGAGCAAGGCAGAGAGCAGGGTGTGCCAGAGGCTGGCTCAAGCAGCTGATTCGGATATTGGCTGCTTTGTCAACAGTTGTTTTAGCCAAACTGTCTTCAATAGAGATCTGGCCTTGAGCAGCTATTGTGGAACTGCTTCTTTCAATTAGCTCTCCAAAGGGATGCTTCATCCCACACTGAGAGCCCATTTGTGTGGTTTTGGAGCAGTCTAAACTGTCACTCCCCCAGCACTCTCAGTGTAGGAAAAGCTCAGAAATAGCCTAGAAAATATGTTGTGCCTATCTGATGTCCATCCTTGACAGCCTTCCAACTTAATCACAAGGAAGACAGGATAAAAATATCCACTGTTTGAGTGTTTATCCTTTTCTTATGGATATAGAGAGCTACATGTGTAACACAGTTTGAAGCAATGTCAAAATATCAATAAAGAAATCTCCAAACTTGCTGATCCACTTAAATATCTATTTTGCACGAACTTGTGGCCAGTCTCCAGGCTTGCTCTGGGCTACAGGGTCTAAATCCTCTTGTTTTAAGCCAATTCAGCATTTTTCTCATTCATATTTTATATTTTCTTCATTCACAGTCCTTCCTGAGTTCTACTTTTGTTTCTTAAGGTATCAGCTTTGGTACTCAGTTACAGTCAGGAAAATACCAACACTTTTTATCCACTCAGATCTGTGATGAACAGGAATGAAAAACTGCCCACCAGCAATTTCCCGTTTGCTGTGCACTGCAGTATTGCATTCCTGCCACTGTGCACTGTTCTGTGAGACTCTTAAATTAAACTAATTAATGTGATTTAGGGTGATGCCTGTTTACCAAGCAGGAGTCATAAGAGAGTTTTCTTCTCTGTCCTGAGGCCAGGAGTCTGCCTCCCAGGTAAGAGCCTCTCTGTTGCACAAACGGCTCTTCTCTGTGTTTTTGTGGCTGGGGTTTTGTGAGAGGAAGGCAGTTTATTGTTCTTAGTCTAATGTAAATGTACCTTAAGAATTTGAGAGACCTTGGAGATAAAAGTGATATGTAAGCAAAGACCCTCTCTTAGTGGTTTTTGGTTGCTAGGGCTCTTTAAAACCTAGTTTCTTGGGGCTAATAGCCTAATAAATTAGATAGGCCAGTTTAGTTTCTTGAGAATTATTGAACTGAGAGGTCTCCAGACAGAGGTTTTATTTGCACCTGTTTATTTGTGAGGTTTTTTCAGATAGTTTTTTAAGGACCAGGAGCTAAAAGCTCCTTTTTCTTTCACCTCCCCAAATGAAAGCTGTATTTCCTTTAACCATGGTACTTTCTTGACTCGGCCCTGTTGATAACAATTCCTCTTTGTGAATCTTCCTTGGAGATCTTTGTTAACTTTATTAGTGTTTTCTTTTTTGCTTAACCTTTTAACACTGTCCCCATTTTGGTTATCCTTTTCTCCATGGGTTTTCACTCTATTTCTGCAGTTTAGGCTATACAACAAAATTGTCCTGGAAGTGACAAGGCAGTGGCAAGCACTGGTTATACTTCTCATGTGGACTGTCTTCCATGTCTACATTGTGTTTTGATGATCTGTAGGATTAGTAATTAATACATCTGCAAACCACTGTGCTCATCAATGATTCCCCATAAACAATAATAGCTTGATTAATGCATTTGGTTGAGATTCTTCTATTAAATAGAAGCTTATATATATGGATTTTTGAGCATCTTGCAAATTACTATTTCCATTAGAAACCACCCTGACATTTACTACGCAGGTGACAAACCAGGAAACTGCTTTCTGTAATTCTTTAAAAATGGAAATGGATGCAAGAACAACCTTGATTTGAGAAGCAAGGTGCAGGGAAGTGTGTAAGAGAGGAGCAAACACAGTGTGATATTTCCCTAGATTATTGTCTAACATATTGCAGCTCCTGAACCACATCGTGTCTTTGGTATTCTCTTCTTTGTTCAATCCCCTTTTAATCTCATGTGGATTTACTGATTTGTGTGTTCTCCTGCATATGTTTCTGCCACACTTACTTTTACACAGGTTCATCATCTTGAGCTGGTGAACTCCAAACATTTATTTGTTCCTTGTTCACATCTTCACAGTTCCACAGATCCCTTCTGCAATGCACCCTCAGCTGGACTCTGGATATAAGACTATAAGTAATTTCAGTTCTTTGTAATGGGAATAACTCTGAAAAAGGCTTCAGACAACTTCTGTAATTGGCTTCAATGTTGTTGTGCTTCTCTGCTATTTTTTATGAGCTCCTTTTTGCTATGGAGAGTGGCACAAGAACAGTACAGAGTATTCATGAAGAGATGTAAGTAGTGGCATACCAGGGTTTACTGTTGTAGGCAGCTCAGCCCCACATAGCTGCTTGCTCTCTTTCCCACAGTAGAATGAAAAAAAGAATCAGAAGGGTAAAAGTGAGAAAACTCATGGTTGAGATAAAGGCAGATTAATATGTAAAGCAAAAACTGTGCACACAAGCAAAATGAAGCAAGGAATTCACTCACTCTTTCCCATGGGCAGGCAGGTGTTCAGCCATCCCCAGGAGAGCTGGGCTCCATCAGGCATAATGGTGACTTAGGAAGACAAACACTGTGACTCAGAACATCTCCCATTTGCTTCTCCTTCCTCCATTTCTGTATGCTGGGTGTGATGCCACATGGTATGGAACATGCCTTTGGTCACTTGTGGTCAATTGTCCTGGCTGTGTCCTCTTGACAAATTCTTGTGCATCCTCAGCCAACTGACTGGTGGTGCAGCATGAGGGACAGAAATAGCTTTGACTCTGTGAAAGCATTGCTCAATAATAGCTAAAATTCTCTGTTATCAACACTGTTTTCATCACAAATCCAAAACATACCAGCTACCATGGTAGAATTTTCATAATTCTGAACATTTACTTTGGCTTCTGCTCAGTATCATGCTGGTGTTTTCTTTAAATTATTTATTATAAGCTGAAGATCTCAATCTGGCCGGGAGTCAGCTCTAAGCCCTCTCCTACAGATTTAAAACTTAGATAGTTTTTCTCTATTTGTATCCTTCTATATTTGTCTATATTGAATTTCGCTGTCTGTGTTTAAAAACAATTCAAACAGCTTTTAACTATTAAAGCTGTATGTCAATGTACCTTTCCATATCAGAGCCTCCTTTTCATAGTGGAACCTGCTTAAAATGGATTGAATAAAGAGATATGAAAACTGGAGAGTACTTAGATGAATTCTTCTGAGTTGCAAAATAATGATGATGATGATGATGATAATAATAATAATAATAATAATAATAATAATAATAATAGTAGTAGTAGTAGTCTTCATGAGGCATTAAGGTGGCACAACCTGTGGGAAAAAAGCAGGTAAGTAAAGAACCATTATAGGTGAGTTGTGATGCTAGGAGTATGGACTTGATGTAGGAATAAGGGAGTATATGGCCATGCAGATTTCTGGAGATCTGGATATCTTCTCGTGTACTAGAAGAAAACGTGGCACTAGTTTTGTGTTGTGTTTTGGGGATTTTTTTCTCTCTTGTGAAATCCTGTCTGTTACTACTCTGTCATTCTGTGACTCAACACCCATGTGAGTGTGCTTGTTGCCCACAGCCAGGAGGTATTTCCATGAGGTGTTGAGCTTCTGTGACTAGCATGCCCAAATGCTTTGAGGCACATATTCAGGCTCTGCTAGTTGCGTCGAAAAAGCTTTCTAGGGGCATGCACACCTCCCACTGTGTTGGACAACAGCTTCTATAAACATTAACAGGTTTAAAACTGTGTCTGTGTGACTCAGCTTTCCTGTATGGCTGGGAATACCTGTGATCATAGCAGAGTGGCATTTGGCTTTGCAAAAGCGAACTATAAAATAGAGTTGGGATTACTGACATGTCAACAGCTTGACATCACACAGACTGTAATGATGTGTTGCTAAGTTCTCAGAAGAAGATGCTGCAGACAATGTGTTCAGACCTAGTTATTAACCTGTGTCTCAGTGACACGATACACAGAAAGCAGTTGTGGCATCTCATCTTGGTGCCTCTGATGCCCTTCAGTCTTTCCATCTCAGTCCACAGTCCTGTGACTTAGGGGTGCTTGTGGATAAAATTAAGTGGAATCTTCAGGGACTGGATCTTAAAGCACAAGAACATGCAGCAGGCTAACAGGTCTGAACAGAAGGGGAATGTGGTGTTGGAGCATATGACTGACTTGTGTGCTGTGCTGCTGATGCACCTGCTTTCACACGACTACTCAGATAAAAATGATAAATAATTTGGTTTTAAAATGTTGTATTGTTTTAAACAAATGAGAAACAATCACAGCTGTTGAGATAGTACCTAATACTCTTGTGTCTAGTCACTACTAGTCACTACTGCACAAAAAAATAAGTCATAAAACTATGTAATAAAGGGAATAAAAACTTTCCACCTGTGGGTGCCATCTGGTGGCGAATACTCTGATCCTGATCCAGCAAAGCTCTTGGATGCCTGCCTGTTTCTAAAGTATGAACGCCCCTTCTAAGTATGTGGGTGTGTTACTAAGTCCCACACATTGGGGTGGGCATGTTGGAAGAATAAATCTAAATGCAGATCCTCCAGCTGAGATTCACTAGATATTTGCCCTGCAAGCGAACAAAGACTTGTAAAAGCTGTGGTGAGGATAGAGCAATTCTTGCTCACAGAAAAACTGAAGAGCAAGGCAAGGAGCCATATTCTAAAGTCCCAAGACACAGAGGAAAGCATGGAAGTGTTAGGAATATAAGCACCCAGTCATTTTGATGCTGGTATCTTTGCCAAAAATACAAATTTTTGCTCTTTTGAAAACTCAAAGTACAATTTGAAAGTATCTGAGTAATAATTATGCAGATGCATCCAGAGGGAGCTATGCTTAAGTGTTGCACTGGCACAACATTGTGCCTGGGCTTGACTGTCCTTCAGCAGCCCATAGGCTCAGGCATGTGTTACTATTCCAAGCTGGGCAGGAGTGAGGATCTGCTGGAGAGCAGAAAGGCTCTGCAACGGGATCTGGACAGACTGGACAGATGGGAAAAGGTCAGCGCTATGAAGTTCAACATGGCCAAGTGCCATATCTTGAACTTGGGTCACAACAACCCCATGCAACTCTCCAGGCTTGTGACAGAGCAGTAGAAAATCTGCCTCTTGGATAAGGACCTGGGGGTGCTGGTTGACAGCCAGCTGAACATGAGCCAGTGCGTGCCCAGGTGGCCAAGAAGGCCAAAGGCATCTGGCCTGTATCAGCAATAGTGTGGCCAGTGGGAGCAGGGCAGTGATCTTCTCTCTGTACTCAGCACTGGTGAGGCCTCACCTCGAATCCTCTGTTCAGTTTTGGGTCACTCCCTACAAGAATGACATTGAGGTGCTGGAGCGTATCCAGAGAGGAGCAACAGAGCTGGTGAAGGTCTGGCTAACAAGGAGCATCTTGAGGGAGCCAGGTATATTTAGCCTGGAGAAAAAGAGGCTGAGGGGAGACCTTACTGCTCTCTACAGCTACCTGAACTGTAGTGAGGTAGGGGTCAGTCTCTTCTCCCAGGCAACAAGTGACAGGACAAGGGGGAATTGCCTCAAGTTGTGCCAGGGTAGGTTTAGATTGCATATTAGGGAAAAATTCTTCCAGGAGAGGGTTATCAAGCATTGGGTCAGGCTGCCAAGGAAGTGGCTGAGTCCTCATCCCTGGAAGAATTTAGAAGACAGATGTAGTGCTTAAATACATGATTTAGTGGTGGGCTTGACAGTGCTGGTTTCATGGTTGGATTTAACAATCCCACAGTTGATGATTCTGCTAGTGGGGGTTCCTGGTTCCAGAAACTTGGGCCTCTCTCCTCACCTGTCTGTGAAGATTTGAACATCTAAAGAAATACCTACATGCCTTCAGCCAGCCCTCTCCCACCTGTGCTCCAGCTGGCCAGTAATGGATAGTGGGAGATGCTACTGCCTTGTATTTCTCATCAGCATCTGGTGGAAGAAGGGCCCTGCTTTCCTAAGGCTGTACACAGAGGAGGTGAGACACTTGAGATATAATGATTTTGTGTGAAGCTTCTGTACCAGCCCTTCTGCTGGAAAAGACTGAGGACAATGACTTTCAGCAGAGGGACAGCAGGTCAGAGGCTTGGGAGGAAGGAAGGGCAGGATGAGGGGCCATGCTCCTAGCTGGCACAGGAATTTGGGAAGAGACCATCTATCCAGAGCAGTCTGCAGGTTCTTCCATTGCCTCATCCATTTCCTCCAGGTTCAAATGCTGCTGTAAAGTGCTGCCACAGAGGCTCTAAAGAAGGTTTTATAGCAAGATATGAAATTTTTTACCTCATGCAGACTGAGCAGAAAATGCTAAGATTAGAGCAGAGAAAAAGATTCTGAATTTACTTTCTTTCTCTATCAACAAAACAAAGTTTTATCTTAATTTCAGCCCTACATGCATGAGTTTAGTATTCAGACAAACAGTTCTCTGGAACTGTATTATCTTGGTGCAGTTCACAATCCCGTAAACCAGAAAGTACTAGATATCATTCCCCCACAGAAAGCACAGTGGGGAATAAGCAAATAAAGTTGAAACAGATAAAGATCTGAGTATTGATCTCTGCTGGTGTTTCTTAATAGAGCGTAACTCCAAAGGAATATTGTAGTCATTGATGGAGGAGAAATCGAAATAATCTGGCTATCACTTTACATGTCTCTGTACTAGAAGGGTCACATAGGCTAAAGAGTGCTAGGGATTTACACAAAGTAACAGCAGATTTTCAGGAGGACATATGGATTTACAGCTGTAGAAAGCACTTAGCAAGGACTCCAGTTGGACTCACACAAGCTGTGGTTTTGTGGTGAACTTGTGGCAGCTCCCCACGCTTCTCTGCCTACCTAAAATGTGTGTTGTCTCACAACTGCCAGCTATGGGGTGCCCCCTCCAAATGATTGAGCTGAAGTTAACACTGGCATTTTCCTCCTAGTGCCAGAAGCCACATGTGAAAGCCAGTAATTTTCAAAATTTTTTTTGATTTTTATTGGGAATATCACTTTCATTACATAATTAATTCATGGTAGTTCCTGGAGTTGCAGCTGTATCTGAGAAATTAGAACAGAAATGACATTTTCTGACTCAGTATTGGTCGTCACCATTCTCACAGATAAAAAGGCTTTATTACAGCTTTATGTCTGCTCAAATCACAGAACCTGTGGCTGTAATAAGGCAAAATGGATTCTGCCTCTGTTAGCAATTTTATCAACAATTGCTAACAGAGCTTCAGACATAGGACAGATTTCCAAGGTAGACATAAACGCCTTGAAGACAAATGAAGTTTCATACCTGTAATTTAGAGTGCATTTTGGCTCACAAAATCTTTGCAATGTGCAATAAATGTAAGCATTTCAGATCTACTTTCAGTTGAAGTTTTCAGAGCCAGCAGCTAGGAAAAAAAATATTTTGTGCTTGTACTTTGAGAAAATTCTGATCTGAAAGCCCTCTGGACACTTTGAATACTGGGTAAGTACGATGCTGTTACTTTTCACTGTGCACAAACACCACCCTGATGGTTTACATTATTCATGCAAACAAGATGCTGTAAATGCTGTCTCCTCCAGAGCCTCTTTGAGAGGAGGCTTCAGTTATGCCTAGGAAGCCTGCAGGCTCTTCCTCTTGGATTTCATTTGCAAAGAAATTTTGAGAGGCTGCCTCACTTTTGAGTGAGGACATATTCCAACAATCACTTGTAGAAGCCCTGTTGAAGGCACAGGAAACGCGTGTGGGCAGAGAATACTGACTATACTGGAATAGTATTTCAGAACCTAAAAATATGTTTAACCTTCCAGCCACAGAGGCAGCCTGCAGAGTTGAGATGAATGCCTTTTCAGCTCAAGAGGCTTATGAGAAAAACTCACATGTTTAATAATCTGAATCATGTAACAGAAGGCATATGTGGTTGGGGTGCTACAAGATGTGTGCTATCACATTGTGTGATAATTCTGAATTCCTATATATTTATAAATCTGTAATTCACTTAGGGCACTAGAGTGACATCCCTGTTCTGAAAACTGCACTTTCTAAGTTGACCCTATGGTGGTAGGGAAGACAGGGAAGGTTAAGGATAATTACAAACAGACAAAGGTTAAGGATAATTAAGTCGCAAGGCAGGAATAAATTCCAGTATCAAATCTCAGGCAAAAGTCTTTATCAGGAGAGTCCTTCTTTCCTGTCCTTTTACATGTTTTTAAATT
The DNA here is from genome assembly GCF_024509145.1 of Vidua macroura. NCBI lineage: Eukaryota > Metazoa > Chordata > Aves > Passeriformes > Viduidae > Vidua > Vidua macroura. The sequence continues at coordinate 65,391,455 of NC_071573.1, read as the reverse complement.
CATTGGGGTTTTTTGGTTGGTTGGTGGTTGGTTTGTTGGTTGTTCTTTTGTGCCAATAGCAGCATTCTAATCCTGTCACTGGCTGTGAACTTTAGCAGCCTATAATCCCTGAAACAGCTTCATACCAAGAAATACGAACATGGTACCTCCCTTTAAGTATTTTTCTGAATGTGAGAAAGCAGTGGGCTGTAAATATGAAGTCTTTACTGAAAACATATTAGTGCTACTGACTGATTAGGGACCTGAGGAAATACTACCAAAAACTTAACTGTACATTTCTGCTTAACCCCTTTGTTTTAATATGCTTTAGGTATTGAAATTTATTCCTGTATTGAGGCTTTTCTTGCTTCTGACCGTATAGAACAGCCTGAAGCTCCATTTCCTCTTTTTTTACTACTTGAAGTCAACTTGCACTGCAAGAAAGTGAAGTCTATTTTTTCCTAAGCTGATATTGAAACATACGTTATGGAATAACCAATTTTTAAATTGTATTTCATACACCATTGACTAGAAAGTCTCATGACTTCATTGCAATCCAGATCTCTTTTATTAAAAGGCATTCTCTCAGTCCCAGTGTGAAATCTTTCTGTATTATGAGTTATACACTAAATATGTGTGCTAATCCAAATGAAACAAACTTCCCTTGAGTAATTTTATAGCCTACGGTCAGTTGAATCTGGGCATAAGGTAAAGAACCTGGATTAATGTACTGCTCTCTTTTGACGAAAATAAATAATTAATGTATTCCTCTTCAAAACAAAAGTATTTATCCTTCAAGACCAGCTGGAAAGGATTGCTTTTAATGACCTGCTCAATTTTTTCTTGTTTCCCTTTAAAAAATAACAACTGGATTTTTGTGAGCATTCACTTGTGTTCTGCAATGCGATGGCACACTTTTGTCCCTTACGTAGTGTAGTAAGATTTCTATACCTAATCAAAGCCACTGAAATGTTATGGGCATTAAATTTGTGTTAATGATCTGATCATGAATGCAAGGAAGAACAATAGCCTGTCACTTCTTCATGAACTGAGCTGACAATTTTGCTGTGCTTGGGGTATAAAACAAAAAAGCTTTAAAGATGTTGTCATTAGTAAGATTTATGGCTGCAAAGGCTGTGCTGACATGGGCCTGTTAGGATTACAATTAGATGTAAAAGATCATCCAAAAGAGTACAATTACAGGGAATTTATCTAATCAAATATTGGGAAGGTACACTTTTCAGAGTCACATGGGGGAAAAGATTCTGTTCTCCTGCAGTGCAATTTACATATGGTGCTAGCGGTCTTGGTGATTCTTCCATAAGTACAGATATACTTTGTTTCTCTGCAGCACATTATTTTTTCACCTTTAGCCTATAAATAGAATATATATGTTAAATGTGCGAGAATTAGTTTATACTCTCATTTCTATTTCAAGATGATTTAGTCTCATGTGTGGCTAGAGTCCTTGACCAAATAAGAGAGTTCATATTCCACAAAATACTTTTTAAGAGTAGGTCTGCTTTCATTCATAGGGATGCTTTATGACTAAAATTATGTATTCTATCATGCTGAGTAACAGTGCACCTCCCTGGGAGCTTTAGGATATACACCTGACATCCCAGATGTAGACAGGAGCATCTGATTGCCACTGAGTATTGAATTTTGAAATAGTTTTTGTAATCCAAGAAGATTTTGTAATCCAAGAAGATTAATTGCTTCTGTGAATAATCATCTAAAAGAACTAAGATCACATTAGAAAAGAAATAATGAGGATTATCTTCTTTATGTTTCAGGGCATAGACTAATCTGTTTGGGGAAAAAATACAGTTCAATGACATATTATTTCATAATTGGTCTTATTTTGCATAGGGTTTTTTTTTTTTTTTCCCTTTAGTAACACTCAGCCAGTACCAAAAGCAAGAGTCTATTCAAACTTCAGGCTTGCATGATGACCAGTTTTTTGTCATTTTGTGTAAGGAATGCATATTCTTCACTGCATGTATATCTGAAAGCTATGGATTTACAATAATTGCTTGTGGAATAGCTTTTCTAATGACTAGTTCTATGGATTTATGTTCTTTTTAGATGAAAATAGAAGGGGAAAAAATGCAGGCATTTTCTTCTAAAATCCAAAGACTGTGTACTAAGTGACTGGAAAGCATAACAGTGGAACACAATCCAATTCAGCTTTAATCATAGCAAGCAAAGTTTGTCTCATTGCCATTGCCTTCTGTGATAGAGAAGCAAAACGCAGGTACTGAAGATATTTCTGACTGAAGTACTGCAATCTGTGTTAAATGGGACACCAGACTCCTTTTGCATTTTTAAACTATGAAACTGCAAAAAATTAATTCAAATTCTACTCCAAACTGGGAAAATGAAGGCCTGCAGGTCTGTTTTCTCACCCAGGAATAAAATTTTGGGGAGAAAGTATATATCCTTTAGTCAAAGTGCTGTATAAGATTGTGCATAAAACTGTGTCTCTTGAAGGTACAGATTACCCATGATGAAGAAACATTTTGAGGCATCTACAAGGAGTTTTAGTCTGTGTGAGCTTAAAACTTAGAAAATGAGTACAAATTTGATAAACTGTCATTATCTCCTTGGAGTTACAATGTAATGCCTCCCATCTTTTCTTCAGACCTATTTTTTTTCCAAAGAGTTATCCCAATAAATTTTCATTCCTTGTGTGAATGCCCATGCCATTCTGTAAGTGTCTTCTTTTTCAGTTCCATTTCTAATTTAAACATCTTTCCAATTTGCATAAGTTGTGAATAAAACCATTTGGTTTTATTTTTGAAAAACTGCCTATAAAATGTCATATTGCTATATCTGTTTGGCCTACATTCACCTCTTAGTAGTTCTAATTTATAGAAGCTTGCCAGAATAAAAAAAAAATGTTGGAAACTGGCTGCTGGGAAATGTTTTAATCAGAGAACTTCATATTTCAAAATTACCTATAGCTCTGTGGACTCCATAGACAATGGGGGTAAGTTTTTTTCTCTCTCACCATTAGCCATTTAAGTGCTTGGAGATGAATATTTCTTCTTTAGCTGTGTTGTCCTCAGGCTTTTTTGTAGGCAGTGGAGAAAGACCAGGCACTTCCAGCAGAATGTATATCCAATTTATTTTCTGATTAAATGAATCACTCTTCGGAACAGACCTGCATTCCCCTTTCTAAATTACAGGGGGATCATTAGTGTCAACCATAAGTCTACATTTTAGAATATGAAAGTGAGACAAGAGGAATCTCACACACAGAGTCAATGTATTTCTGAAGGCACTCAGTAGGCATTTCTGACTAGATCTTGTTTACCTAAGGGTTATCAACACTTCAAGGCTGTAATTTTAAACAAGGGTTTTGGATTGCCTAAAAGGAGAGTTGATGCAGTAAAAATTGTTAAGGCATAACTTGCCCTCAGCAGGGAAATGTATGGAAATCACAGACAACATAAACTAATGGAGATCCTAGCATTTTAGCTCAAAATCTAACTTGGACATTTGCATTTCTGCCCTGTGCAGCACCATCCTTTTGAAAAATTACTTTCTTTGATGTACAAGTACCTCTTTTGAGAGTGGTGATAGAGAGCGACCACCAACCTAAATATAGTTATTCCATCTACATTATTTTATGTTTCACGTTGGTAGTATTTAAGAATGTTACAGACAAGTGGTGATAGAGGGTTTCTTCCCCATTTTCCTACACCCCCTCCTTTTGTTTTGTTCTTAAGTCCACATTTCCATTGCCTGTGTCGTGCCTGTTATCACAATCCTAAAACTCTGCTAACTCCCTGTGATCCTTGGGGTTTCTCTGTGTAAAGGTCTCCTTGCAGGGTAGGAAATCTAGGGCTCAGATTGTTGGGTTTTGTTTGATTTAGAAGGTAATACCTAAACCTACTGTTATTAAATGTGACAGGTCCTAACAGAGTCTTAATCAGTTTCCCCTCTTGTCTTTTTCCATGATGATCAGTGAAAGAGAAAAAATTTAATTGAAAACTGTGGTCATAAAAGTCACGGAAAGTGGCGAGATGTAATATAGCATTAAATTTGTTTTAATTCCTGCTTTTATGAGTAGAAATGGTCAAACTTTTGGTCAACAATCGTCCTTTAGTATTATTCCCACTGCATGAGTGAAAAATAATACCCAAGTGATGGCCTTTCAATGCTCTGTGTTATGAAATACAGACCTTTTTTCATAATGATAATTCAGTAAGTCATAAAACCACATAAAAATGTTGTGCTTTGTAATTCAGTTCTTCATCTGTCCATATGAAACATATGAAAAGTGTTTGAATTTGGTAAGAAATATTGTTCTTATAAAAAGCTACCAATATCTTCCAGCCTACACTGATTAGGCAAGAGTGAGAATTCTGACTGGCAGGTAGGATTATATATAATATAATATAATATAATATAATATAATATAATATAATATAATATAATATAATATAATATAATATAATGTAATGTAATATAATATAATAATATGTGAGAGACATTGGCTGTATCTTTTCAAAGTGTGCAGTAAGAAGGCCAGCTTTTGAAACATTATCCCATGTAAAGCTTGTAAGAGAGTCAGTAGAGGCTGATTTTCCCCATCTTTGGCCACTATGCAGGTCAGGGCTGCTTTCTGAGAGACTGACACATGAACATGTATGCTTTCCTGCCAGGGCAGCGCGTGGTAATCCCTAGCTGTTGGTCTGTTGGAGGAAACGTGTAGCCCTTGGAAAAGGTTTCTGGCTTTCTCTGGTTGCCTTTTCTGCACAAATCTGTTCCAGACACAGGCACAGGTTGTCCAGATGTAGGCACAGGTTGTTCTTTTTCTTTATGGAGTATCCTAATTTATGCTCCCCCCTTCAGTGGTGATTGCAGTTCCTTCTTATAGTACCCCAGTTGTAAATTGTGAATGGTCTGAGTTGCAGATCTTACTGTGTCAATAGCATTTCATTGCATGTACAATGTATGAATGGGATACAATATTTATGTGCTTAATCTTAATTGACGTTCTACATTTGACTTGTGCCTCTTTACCCACAAATACTTCCCTGCTGGATTTATTGGCACACTCCCAGAGCAGCTTTCAGAACGTTTGGTCAGACAAGACCATTACCAATGCTGTGGTTGCTGTGTTTGATGCAATCCTGAACTTCAATAATGACCTGACCTGCATGAAATCTGCTTAAAATTAACAGTAGCATTTGTCACAGGGAGGGACTATTTTAATAGTGGTATAAATCCCACTTTTGCCTAGTGCTCCAAATTCTTATGTGCCAGAAAATTATTAGGTAGGTGAGATTCCCAGCAGGAGTTAACTTCCAGAATGAAAGGGTGCTTGGCTTGAACTAGGTTCTCTTTAGGAGTTACAATTTAATTTTCTTCCGAGCCTCTGTTAAACCTGTGGCACTAAGGAAATGCAGCAATACAGATGGAGAGATGCAAAAGTTATTGGTGTCTTGGGGCATGGCAGCCTCATTGACACCTAGGGTGACCTGTAAAATTCTCATGAGGCTTTGTCACTCGTGAGTAATGTAAGCCATTTTGAAACCAAGTCTCCCAATTCTTTTATATGCATCATGGATCTTTATGCTTACCTTCTGTCATTTCACTGAACAATTAACCTCTTCTTCACCTGGAAAGGTTTCAGTGAAGCCTATTGAACAATTATGTGTAAGAGTACTGAAAATATGCATTTATAACACAAACTTTTAAAGATCTTGATCTTCATTGTCTTTGCTGATTCAAAGCTAACAAGTTTTTATAATAAAAAAAGAAAAAATTTTTTTTTTGTCCTGAAGTGCAGCATGTCAGTGAGTATAGTCCATTTCTGTATTTGGTGTATTTTAATACCTCCCCCAAGTGTAAGTCAGATATTTAATATACTATGAGTGTTTCTGTCTTAGCAGCAGTATCTCATCTGACCTCAAATTGGAAAGGCTCCTCCATTGAAATGTGAAAAGGCTGGAAGGCTGATGCTTAAAATAAAGAAGATAGAACAATCTTTCTGTAATGATTGCAGTGCCCATCAGTGCTGAGTGAATGAGAGTGGCATTACTAACAGCAGCATTGAACATTTGCTCTAAGGACACAGTTCAGAGCAGACAGCTGAGTGACTCTGCAGATGGATAATGCAAGGTTAGGCTGCTTGTTGGCTGCTTCTCCCACCACCCGCCACCCCCCCCGCCCTTTTTTTTTCATCATACGGATAATCTCTTCCATAGCTCTCCTGAGAATAATTCAGCTAAACTTGTGCCATGCCTGTGGCAGAAAGGAGCTACAGTAAACCATGTGTATTGTATTGGTGGAATCAAGTAATTTCTCTTTTATGCTGCAATAAAAGTTAGGCAACTGGGCAGGAAACATGGAAAGAAACTTTACTGTCAATTATGGCCATTTTCCCCAGCTTTAATTTTGGGTAGGGGATTGGCTGATGTGTAAAACTCAGCATTTAAAACATTCCTATCTGTACTGACAAGCGCTGCCGACTGTTACAGATATAGTAGGAAGATGCCCCTCTTCAGCTGCAATGCCTCAGCGAACTTGCTTATCTGTAGCTGGGCTATATTATAGAGCATCAGTGTCAGTTTTCAAAAAGGGAATGTCTCTAATGTCCTTTGAAAAGTTTTTGGTTTCATTGTTTGAGGAAGATGACCACAGAGCTGTATGTCTGTGGTTAGGCTTTTGTTTTAAGCCCAGCTGTGCAGAGCAAAGCTAAAGTCACATAGAGCCTCAGTGACAGATGATGACGATGTCTGATTTTGTCCTTTTATAAATATTAGCTTTAAAAGACTTACTAATAATGTCCCTAGTTAAATTTGAAGACAAACCCCATCTCTTTGCACTTTTAAAAGAAATAAAACAACAAGGCTACTTCAGCAGTTACTTAGAGGAAAAAGAAAATCTGAAATAGTTAAGGCAATAACTCAAACTTTCTCATAGTTTTGTTTTGCATTATCTATCCACTATCCACGTGCACTAATCAGTGGTAGAAAGAGTTGCCTGTGAATTGGAGAGGGCTGAAGGACATGCACATGATTGAAACTACCTCTGCTGTGACAATCTCATGTGTAAGTGTTTCAGTATTCATAAGCATAGTGAATGTGTAGATTGTGCTGTTCGGATGACCTTGGCAGGGTTGCTAATTGCTCTTAGCTCATCTGGGTGCCCATGGACTAGTCATGATGAAAGTAAATGCAGGAGGAAGTGCAGGAGGTGTGGATGTTTAGTTTAAAAAGGTAGCAGCTAAGAAGAAATAGTGGTGGTCCACATAAAATCTTCTATCCCTGGAAGAGGAAGATGCAGGTCAATTCCTTCCTCAGCCTGGCAGTGTTCAAAGACATCTCTCAGGAGCATGCCATGAGCAGTGGGTGTGGGATTGTCATGAGAGAGTTCCCTAAAAGTTGAGTTGCTCTTAGATTTTTCTGTCTTTTCTATTTGAGTGTAAAATGGAGACCAACATGTGTCTGGATTTATATGGCCATTTGTTTGCAAGGTCCTTGATGCAAGAGAGAGAACAAGCATGGGGGAGCATGGCTTACCTCAGTGCCAAGGTTTCTGAGAGAGGTGAGAGGAGTAAGTGCAGATTCTGCTCCCTCTGTTGCTTTATACTTCACCAGTGATATTTCATAGACCAATCTTGGATGTGACACACATGTGCACAGCTGTGCCCTAAGGAGTGAGGCAGTGAATATGCATGACAGGAACAGCCAAGGACAGGAGGCTGGCCCTGGGCAGAGGTGCGCTGTCCCCAGGGGACATGTCCCTTCAGCACCAGGGCTCAACAGGGATGTGAGCACAGCACCATGGGGGCTGGTGGGGTGCTTGTGGTGAGACCCCTCCCAAGTCTCAGTCCTCCAAAGGTTTTGTTGAATTGCAAGAACTTTTGAACCTCTTTGTGTCAGCAAATATGTGTTAATAAGGAAACTGTGACTTGAACTATGTGTCTTTCTCTTCCCAGCCACATAATTGATGCCCCTCTGGATTGACGTAGCTTTCTTTGATAGTTGTAAGGATTGCTTACAAGGAAAACAAAGCTTAGGAAGACGAGAGAAATAACATGGTGTGATCTATGCTTGCATATTTATGTGGTCCAATATTTAGGACTTTATTTAATGAACATAACTTTTAAGAACACAGTTAATAATACAATGTATGCAAGCAATGAGACCACAGTTTTAGCTGATCACATTGTCAAGTTATGTAATCAAATTTCCTCTTCTAAAGACATTATTATTTGCATCAGCATAAAGCATGTGTAACATTTGTACTTAATGCTTGTAATGTTTTTCTCCCAGCCCAGCCAAGATTGGGATCCCCACTGTGCTAAGTGTGGCATAAACATGCACAATTTAAGGAAAGATGTGACCTGAAAAGAGACACAAAGGAGAAAATAAAATAAATCTTTTTTGAGATGAGACACATTTACGCTGTTGAACTGTTTTTATAAGTTGGTGGATGGTCTATTTGTGCCTCAAGCTGTCATTAACTATATGACTTCTTTTCCTAGGTGAAATATTAAAGATGGATTTCAAGCAGTGATTTAGATTAATAAAGGATGTATATGTATATATTGATGAGGGAACTCAGTGTCTAAGTTGTTTCTGGGCAGGAAGCTCAGAGTCTTCTAGAGCATCTGGGAGAAGGATCTGCTGGTAGAACAGGAAAGCAAGGGAGAAACATGACAAAATTTAAGAGTCAGGCATCTAATGGAAATATCTGTTTGATTTACTGAAACACTGGGATTCAGTGGAAGTTTTGAGATATAAATTCCAGTGTGCTGTAATTAGAATCCCACAACAGTTTTGATTGGAAAGGACCCCTAAAGGTCATCTAGTCCAAGCCCACTGCAATGAGGAGGGACATCTTCAACTACATCAGGTTGTTCAGAGCCTAATTCAAGATGACCTTGAATGTTTCCAGGGATGAAGCCTCTACCATCCCAAGTGGGAAGATGGGTTAGAAAAATTACTTTGAAATATGATATTTTCACTTGGTTGGACAGATATTGCACAACACATACAGATCTCTCCCAAAGGAATGGATAAGAAAGAAGGGCTCACAAGGCTGCTGTCACTGTGTTACTCAGTGCATGTCTGGTAGATGTGAAGACCCAGTGATGCAGCCTGCAGCAGCATCATCAGGAGTGACAGAGAGTGTTGTGTTGAATTTTTAACAGTGTCAGATAATATGGAAAGCACTGAGTTTTTTTTTTTATCTGCTCACAGAAGATGATGAGACATTCAAGGGAAAGTGTACAGCAGGTGGGGAGATAAAAAATGGTTGCTTTTCTATTAGTAATGGCAAGGAAAAAAAAACCCATTGTAATGCTTAAGAGGTGGTATTGTATTGAAAGGAAAAATTAAAACCGCTGGCAGCTCAACTGCTGATAAACCCACCAGATAATTGATACAGTTTAGCATTAATTTTGGATTTTCTTCTAATAGTCCAAGTACAAGCAAGCTAATTAAGTCCAAGAGGTTATTTTGTTACTTGACTTTTAAAAAAATCTTAGGTGTTTTAGTGAGATTTTGGATATGAAAGTACATGCAGATGCATATCTACTGAAAGTTGGGACTAAAACTATAGTGTAGAATTTGGAAGGTTTTTGCAAAAGTGCTTGTCACTGTGATAACTGTACTAATCACAAAAAGACAGGGATTGTTTTGTCAGAGTGACTTGATTTTCAATGCTAACATACCCTGCAATTTAATTTCACTGTTTTCTGCCAGCAACAGAGACTAGTTAATTTTTTATTTTGTTCTATTTTTCCTTCTGGTTACAAATACATCTCAGAGGGTCTGCCAAAGTTTAAATGATCATGTTGTTGGTAAGTGATTTCTTATTAATAGACAATTTTTCTTTTCCATTTGTCTATTAATTTAATTTAATGAATTTGTTTTTGTGCCTCGCTTATTCACTTGTCTCAGCGACAGGAGAATAAATAAGGGGAGAACCCAAAACTCAGCTCGTAGAAATCTATGGAGTGTCTTTCTGGAAGTGTTTGAGAGGCCAAGATACAAGCACACCAAAACTCATCAGTCTCTGCTGTTTCATCTGAAGAAATAAGGCTGAAATACAGAGATTCTAATAGAAGATACTCTTCTATTCATTTTAGCATTTAATAAGACACCATGAGTCTGAGATAGGAAAAGAAGAACTTTGCTGTAAAATTGACAATATTGCTGAAAACTGAGACCAAAAGCAGTAATGAAGAGAGCCACTGGTGATACAAGAACTCTGCTATGCCTAAACTACTAATTCTTCCTTTGTCTGATCTGTGCCACCTGGCAGAACTGATAATTGGTATTCTGTACAGAAAATAACTTTTTCTGGAGAAAATGAGGAATGCTGTCTTCTGTTGTTTTAGATGAAGATGCAATAAACATTTTCCTGACAATGATGGTGTGGGAAGAGTCAACTCTATGTTAGAAATACTAACAATGAAAAATGTATAAGTGTAGTACTCTACTGGTATAAGTTCATACTGATATCACTTCAGTTATCCTTAGGAATTTCATGTGTGGGAATGGACTTGAAAACACAACTCTTTTTCATATTTTTAATAAAATTTTTTTAAGCATTATCAGAAATTTTCTTATGAAAATAAGATTCATAAAGAAGTGCCCTTATTTTTTAAAATGTCAAGGGGATTTAACTTCTCTTCAACCTTGGAGGTTAGTATGAAGTATTTATTTGGACTTTCAAAGGCCATAGTGTCTCATAAAACTGTTAGAAAGCTACTCACCTGAAGTGCCATAATGGATCGCAAATGGAAGAAGAAAATGAAAATGAAAATACTAATTTTCAACATGACAGAATGTAATCAATTATTTGTCCTGGATGCCTCTAAGAGCAAATCAGAAGTGGGCAAAAATAAAACATAAAGCATGGGTTTGTGAAAAGAATAGTACAGAGAATGCAAGTGATAGCAATGTATTACCTTTCATTGTTGGTCATACTGTGTTTGTCTCCCTGTTATAAATAGGAACTTTAGAAGGTAAGGGCATGATAAGAAGCAGGTTATAAGCCTTATGAGAGAAGATTACTTTTTCTTCTTGTGGCTTAGACCTCTAAAACAAGTAAGAGATATTCTTCTCTTGTTATAGTTTAGAAAGGAAACAAACCGTGTTGTTGAAGAAAACATGGTAAAAACATACCCAGTAATTGATGCTACAGGGAAGATAAATTTGTAGCTCAAATGAAAATCCAGGTGGGATTCACTGCTGTAAGTCACCACTCAGTGAAATTGACAAAATCCTTGTCTTCACAAATATATCTACAAATAACACTGTTGTGAAGCTTTTCTCTACTATTGTCTCCACAAGGAAGGAGCTCTTTCCAAACCTGATATTGCTGAAGTATATTTCAAAGCAAAGTGAGTTTTTCAACGTTATTTTTAGAAGAGTCACATAACCTGCTTTTAGCTGTAGTTTTTGTCCATCTGATCACAGCAAATTCTGGCGTATTTGCCCATAAAGGGTGTTTTGTTTCTCTGAAGCTTTTGGTATTGGCCACAGCTGGAGGTGAGATCAATGTTTCTCAGATTCAGCTATGTTGCTTTTGAGCTCAGTGGGGTTGTGGATCAGGAAGCTTGTGGTTCCTTACGAGTCAATAATCAGCAAGGAGTCAATTGTCACTGGCTTGGCAGCGTCTCAGCTTCTCCAGGACACAGGACTTACTGTGGTGATTGGCTGCACACGTGCTGAGTAGCCAGCAATTGCAAAATTTATGCCAAGCCCTGGTGGACATAGCAGGGCTGACCTGGTTTTACGGGTGGATCAAAATAATGGGAGTTGAGCAGAGCATTGAAGAAAAGGATTTGTGGTGAGGAGGGAAGGTCAGAGAAAAGAGGTGGACACAGTTAAATCCAGAGGCAAAAGGAGAAAAAGAGCCACAGAATGGAGGGAATTAACAGTCCTAAGGAAAGCAGAATAGGAAGGCATGAGGATTGACAAGCAAAGCATCAGGCACTTTGGTAGTAAGAGATTATCTTTCAGTGAATCCATTGTTTCCTGAAATACTCTCCAATATCCTAGGATTTGCTGGCTGAGTGCTTTGAACTCATTTGTTTAAGGCGCGGAGCTGAAACATGACTTAAGCTGTTCAGATATACTTTAAAAATATTTAAAGCACTCAATCTATTAGGTCTTAATTGATTCATCAATAGCTTGTGGCTCATGCTTAGTTCAGTAGCATTTGGTATTTCAAGGTCTAAATTTAAGATGAATTGTTGGTGAGATTAGTTCATGAACCATTGTACTTTATTTTGCACTCAAGAAGCCCCAAGATCCACCTCTTCTAAAGAGTCCTCAGTGCCATGAGCCTGTATTTGAAATTACTTAAAAATGTCCTTCCTGCCTACCTACATGGTGTGGCTTTATCTTGTAGGTGTGAGTGAATCAAGTGAGTTGTTGTAGTTGAGAAATATGTCTCACAATACTCAGAATCTGCAGACTGCTGCATTGCACTCACCTTTGCAGTCGGCAAAGAAGAGAACAGCAGCAGTTTTTAATATACATGGAGGTCACAGAGGACAATTAGACTGTAACGTTTGCTCCATTTCTTGTATTGACAACTCAGTCATAAGTTTGAAGGATGGCTTCCTGTTTAACCTTGTGCCTACAAGCACTTAAAATGTGCTTGTGTATTTTTGATCTTGGTTTTGATATCTGCACAGGAAAATCTATATTTAAGGAGATGGGAGAGGGACAGACTTCTTGAAGAGCTAATATGATGACGTGTGAATAGTTGCTCAGTGTCTTCTTCCCATTATTCAGCACAATGCTGAATCTGCCTGTAAAAGAGTGTAAAACAGAACCTTCTAGGCCATTGCTGCCTAATTTCCTGAGCAAGAGTTTTGCCTCTTGGTTTTGACTTCTGTTATAGAGAAAAAAAACCAAAAAACGGATGGAGGGAAAGAAATTTCACTGGTATAAAGCCCGTAAAAATGCAGGCAGGTGTATTGACCCCTGCAGTTGGAATGGAGTGATGGAACAAGCTGGTATCCCCAAGTGTGGAGAAACATGGAGTGATATAAACTGGCTGCCTCATTAAGCTCAGCAATTGCCTTGTGGTGCCTACAGCTCATGAGCAGTTAGTTCACTGCTGTAGCAGTGCTAGGTCCATTTCACAGCTAGTGTGGATTGTTTGTGTTGTAGAATTGTAGCTGTGATTGTCAGCTAAACTCTTTGGTTTACCAAGACAACTTCTACGTCATGCAAATGCTTTTGAAAATTATTCTTTTTGCATTGATGTTGTCCTTCCAAATGATCCACCTCATTTCATAGTATTGGTTTTTGTGTCTTAATGAACTGCATCCACTTGGTTCAAATGTGTTGCTCATAAACTCTGAGCTGTATGTTGATAGCTATCTTTTTATGTATTAAAATATGCCCTTTTCATTTTTTGCTGCACAGTCATAAAAATTAGCTTTGTATTATTTTACATTTTAATAAAGAGTGTGAAAAGTTTAGGGAGCCATCTGTATTTCTGTAACACTAGTAAAAAGATCTTGAGAATGTTTCCGTAGACAGACTGATAACTACCTGCATGCCCATTGCTATTTCTTCCAGAGCATAAATAATATATAATACATGCCACCAATCATGATTTTAACTAAAAAATAAATAATTATAAATAGTTTTCTGGCTGATCAGTAGGTTGAAGTCTGTATTTGAATGTATAAAAAAACCCTGAGCAGTAGATCTACAATAATTACAACCAATTACAAATGGTTTGTGAAAAAAACTGGGAGTTCTTAATCATGTACCGTGTTCATGATGAATAAATCAATTGTCTCTAGTGTTGTGAGGCACCATATGCAGTTTTATATTGTATATGCAGTTTTATAGTGTATATGCAGTTCTCTGTGGTTTGGATTATTTTTTGCTTGCTCAAATATGTGTGAAAGATTACTGTCTAAGTAGCTGTGGCTATACTGATACTTTACAAGAACAACGTAAAAGAGTAAAAGGGAGAAGCTTAGATAGAAATAATAGGCTAAAACTGAGCCAAGGACCAAGAATAAATATCTGCAATGTCTAGGCATTTCTTTCTTCTTTAGGTAAATTAATTAAAATAAAAGTTTAGAAACATTATGTGATGCAAGGATGCAAAAGAAGGTATCTAAATGCTAGTTTTGCTATCATGCTAACAGATAAGGAATAGTTTGTCAGGTTTTGATCTGTTAAAAGTAGGTGATACTTGCACATTGTATAACTAATTATTTTGCCGTTATAGCACTTGTGCTGTTCTTTAAGCTAATTATTTCAGTGAACAGAAAAGTGAAATAATTTTAGAGGATGTTAGATACTGTAATAAGAAAGAACTCATTGGAATATGCTCATGGGTCACTTCAAAAATTGTCCTTGTAAAAGGCAATGTGACTCCTTTTGAAAATAAACTGTTTCTTCAAAGGTTAAAACTGTATTGACAGTTTCTATGATTCAATAACTTTTTTTCAAGATAAGGCCTGCATAATTTCAGATGTTGCATGATTTTCCCTGGATAAATGAATGTCAGAAAATGGAAAAGGCTCATTTTCTAAGCCTGAGTGGCAATTTCTTATTATGCTGTCATATGGATTAAGTGCTTGCCATTCTGAATTGTGCTGGTTCAAAAAAAATTTGGGCCAAGATTAATGAAATCAACAAAAATAATGTTTGTTTCCCTGGACATTTTATTGACATTCCTAAATGGCCTGTCAGATCTCTTTCTTGAGATCATTAGCTTTCTGATATGGTTTGATCTGTCATTTGAAGAGCTCTAACTTCAAAGCTGCCCTTCTCCTGGTTGTACCTTGCAACACCTTCTGAAGGACAAGAGCCTGCTCTTTCAGTAGCACTCATGAGAGAGGATAAACAGTTCTGGAGACATTAAAGTATCTTAGAGAAGTTATCAAACTGTATTCAGGAATGATTTCAGGAATTGTAGTAGATCTGGGTGGTCTGGGTAGGGCTCCAGCCAGGGATAAGTTGAAGATGTGTGAGAGGTTAGTCTGTCTTGGTAGCTGGATCCTGAATGCAGGCATGACATCACTGTGCAGCCCCGATGTTCAAAAGAATATGCACTGTATTCAGAAAGGATCAATATCTATTGGGTGACTTAAGAACAGTAAAGCCAAGGGGAACTAATAGCCTAATTAAAAAATTAATTGCTCTAGGTTGGCTCTACAGGGACATGAGACAGACCAGAGTCTGCCTAGCTTCAGCAATGAGGAGCAGCTGGGGTGAAATCAGCCTAAACTGCCTGGATTTCATTGTATTTCTTCACTCTGCCATTGAAGGCAGCATGGGTCTTGTCAATGTGAACCACGTGCATCTGTACATGCTGAGCCTAGTTTGAATGTAAGGGGGCTAAACTGGCTACATGATATCCACCAGAGGTAGAGGGCAGGGACATTAGGCAAGTATGGGTGCAGTGTCAAAGTGACTCTTGCTGCTGCTGTCAAAAATGTCAGGATGGTCATAAGGATAACAGTATCAGAGCATCAACTTGTTAGAGGTAGAGGTGTACTAGAGTACTGATGTCAAATAAACTGACATGCAGTTGCAAATGTGTGTCCTTGTTGAGGCAGGACGGGAACAGAAGAACTCTAAGATCAGAAGGCAAGAAGAAAACTACTTTATTTCAAATGCACTGCTCTACTTATAGGGAGTATCGTGCAGGCCAATTTCATTGGTCTTAAAGTAAAAACATCTCACACCATTGGTGCGCTGTGAATGACGCATAGTGGCAGAACATATCTGCAAACAATGTGAACAACAAGAGAGATAGAGAATTATTTACATTCCTTTCTTACTGTTTCCCAGGAGCAGCCTGGCAGAAACTTCTCTCTTTCTCTCTGACTGAACTGAGAATACCCATATGTGTGCACCTATGTGGCTACGCATATATGTGAATAATTTTTTTTTTTTTTTCACGAATATCTAATGTTTGTGTGCACCTCTAAGGCAAAAATATTTGTCTATGGGGGCTTGCATGATGCATCCAGGGCAAGACCATGAGGCATATGGACAGAAAAGTGGGTATTGGATATGGATTCTTGCTCACATTGCTAAGAAATCCTTTGAGGTCAACACAAGGCTGATCATGAACTGTACACTGAAACCAGACAGCATGTGTAACAGTATAATGTAAAATAAGGGCTCTTAAGATGAAATTTGCCCTTGGCTTTAACACATTTATTGAATATATTTTTAAAGGTATTTCACCCTTATCTTACTGCAGCTCCCCTGTAGAGCCATGTGATCTGAACCCCTTGGTGTTCTGTACCAGTATAACAGGGAATCTTCAGATGGAAGCAGATGTCCTAGTGGAATGGATGTGCATGATAGAAATGGAAGCATGGGATAAAAAAGACAATCCACTCATTTCTAATTTTCCATTAAACCTCAATATAATGCCAAAGCTGGTGCTTAGCTGCACAGAAAGAACTCTAAGTTTTGACAAGTTTTTTTCTCACATTTCTTGTGAGATGTGTAAGATCATGGACCACTTTTTTTGCACTGGCCAAAGGGCTTCAGTGAAAATCCAATAAAGATAGACGGTATATTTCTTATTAGATTTTCCTTTTCTTTTACTTTTTCTTTTAAAAGTATATTTTAAAATTTTCTATGAAAGCTTGAAAGCATCTTTTCCATATACTTTTATTTTTTGCACTTTTTTTGAACTTCTGAACTTTTAATACCTACAGCAATTTCTTTAGAGTTTGGCTAGCCTTCCAGAAGCAGATGTGAATTCAGCAGCTGCTTTATTATCAAAACTGAAGATGTAATTCTGCAAATGCAGCATGCAGAATGTCTGTTTTATGACAAGTAAGTTGGAAGCACGAGATGGCCAGGTTGTATGGCATTTATTTACAGAAGGCAGCAGAACACAGGGCAAACTGAAATTTCATCTTGTTTGTAATAGCAAGGCTGTGTGTACACAAGGCTCCCTGGTGGAGGGGTGACCCTCTGTGATGTGACGCAGAGCCTGAGTTTAGTAAATAGAGGGTTGGAGCCTCCTGTACTCTGCCAGGCCTCCCTGTGTGCAGAGGGACCGTGTGACTGGTCTCCCTGCTGCTGTGATTGGCACCCCCTCCCACTTTGTGCTGCTTTTCATAACATTTTATTGTGCCAGCAACTGGGACGTATATGGACAAGCTGGCTGTGGTGCAAATAATATAACAATCAAAACCAGGCTTGGCCAGTAACACCCAACGTTTTGTTAATCACTAATTACAGCCCATGTGAGTTTTGGTGCTGTCAGACTTTATCAGAGTGATGTGTTTTAGGAAGATAAGAGTAGTTGTACTGGATCAGAGCAGAGATCCACCAAGCTTGGTATCCTGACTACAAAACTGGCATGAAGACATGTGGAAGTTTCTGAGAACATGGGGAAGTTTATGAGTTTATTTTCCCTAATATTCTCCCCAGTTTCTTCTGCTCTGCAGTTTAGGGTTTTCTTGAGCCAGGGATTATATGTTTGTGTATACCAACCTACATTGCATCTTCAATTACTTTTTCTAATTATTTTTATTATGGTTTATGAATAAAATAGATGTTTATCCATGATTTCTGAATTTTTGATGTGTGTTTAATTTTCCTCAGAAAAAAAAGTGAAATTCAGAGCCTCACAATTTGTAAGCTTTGGCTGAAACGTAAGCCTATTAAAGTGAAATAAACTAGAAAAAAATTACCTAGACTGCCCTGTTTTTGTTTGTTTGTTTGTTTTAATTGAAATAAAAAATACCTTCTAGAAAGCTGTTTTCTCAGTGCACAAAGGACAAGGGAAAGGAATCTGTAGCTTGAAAAGGATGAAAGAAAGGAACTAGGTAATGGCCTTATATTTCACTAAGTGCATAGGAGTGGTCCTTGTTCTGATCTAACATTTCTGAAGAGTGAGAGCTTTCCAATGTCTTACAAAATAAATGGTTTGGTGGAACGAATGCATGCAAAACCAACCTACTAGCCAAGAAAAATACAATGAGAAAATGTGGAAAAAAAAAAAAAAAAGGAAACTCTGCAGAGTAGTTTTTTTCTTCTTTGTCACTTGATATTTTCCTTGTAAGAAATGTGTATCCTCTTCCTTTCCCCATTTTTAGTGTGAGAAGCAGGGAAGGATGAGAGCAGGCCTAGGCACAGCTGCTGCTTTTCCTGAAGGCAGCCTGGTGCTGCTTCTGGTGATAGCAACTTGTAGTGTAATCTTCATGAATTTCACTCTTTCTTCCTGTTTTGCCTTTCCCCAGGAAGCAATTCCCCACCCACCTCACAGGCCTGGACATTTCACCTGGATTTGTAACCATTCCTGAGCCAAGACTGCAAAGATGGCTTGGAGTGGGTAGCAAGAGGTGCTGCTTCCCAAAGCACTGGGCAAGCTGTCTGGAGAGGAGCTTCTGGCTCAGCCTTAATATCTTTGAGGTGCCATGCTCTTCTACCTGCCCCATCCCTCCCTATGCATCACTTTCCTTGCTGTGTACTGTCATCAGTACTTGAAATTGTTTTATTCAATGCAGTCCTTGACTAATGGAGAATTAAGGAAGAAAATTTAAATGCATAAGAATTTTTTGAAGTGTTGAGGTGTTAATATAGTGAATGTTACTGAAGAGCCTTGGATAAGGATTTGCTGTTAAAAAACAAAACAAAACAAAACAAAAAAACAAAAAAAAAAAACACAAAAAAAAAAACCAAAAAAAAACAAAACCAAAAAAAAAAAAAACCCAAACAAACAAAAAAACCCAACAAAAACCCCAGCAGTGTTTATTACTTGACACTTGAGAATTTCCCAGGTACCTTGTCTGGCTACAAGCACCAGGCACGTCTTAACTTCATATTAAGATGAAGTGTTTATCTAGCAAGTTTCCTCTGCCCATTCTTCTCCTTCCTTATCTTCCTTTCTTTCTCCTGAGTGTCTCCTCACACTTGGTTTTTTCAGACACAAAATTCAGAGCATGCCCTGGATGAGAGCCCTTGCTCTTTCCTGGTAGTGGTCAGTTGTAGTGACCAGGGAAACAGAGCTTTTGGATACACTGGACATCAAAAGAAGTGTCTGAATGCATTAAAAAACAACTTCCTAACAAGCCCACCAAGGTTAATGAGTTTTCCTCTGGCAGTTGCAAATTCATTTTGCTCTCATCTTCCCCTTCCTCCCAACTTGTGTAATTTTAATCAAGTTTCTGTAAAATACTGTTCTAAATTGTTATATGCTGTGAGAGTGATTATTGCTTACATGTAGAACGTGAGAAAGGAGAAGGGAAGCTGATTTTTGCAATTTCCACAGGAGGTTATATCCACTTTTTCTTAATCCTCAACACATAAGGTCACCAAGCAGAGAGCTATAATTTGAAAAGCAAAGTTGGTACAATTTGAAATGGCTAAGTGATTGGGAGCTAAACCATGGCCATGTCCTAACTAGACCAGCCTCAAAGATGATGGAAGGCAAGCCCTGTTTTGTACTGGTCTGGGCATAAATTTTGTTATTACTCGCAATTTTGAATACCAGAATGTCTTGCTGAGTATATTCATTAAAGCTGTGTTGCAACCTCAGTCAGCCTCTAAATATCCTCAAACATCCCAGCAATCATACTCATACTGCCTCTGCTAGCTGATGTGCTAACGCAAGACTTTAGCTGTCATTTTGGTATTTTAATATTAGTCACTACCCAGCTTACAAATATTTAGAGAAAATCCTTAATGTCAAATCTTCCTCCCACATAAAAAAAAATAATTTCATATTTCTCATTATATATTTGTTTTTCACGGAGTTAGCTCCCTATAGATCCTTATCCCGATTTTAAAATCATCTGTCACGGCATTTATAACAAATTTCTATTGATCTCTCTTTTGAGCAATTCCTTTCACAATGTTCAGGGTAATAATCACAATTATTTTGGCATATACGCCCTCCCTGCTGTGTAAACACACGGAGAGCCGGTTTTAGGAAGATCCTGTTTTTCCTGCGCATGTGGGTGGACGATGTCATGTCCTAACCAGCTGCAGCACCACTGAGAGCGAAGCAGCTGCCGGGGCAGCCCAGCGGGCTGCGGGCACGCAGCTCTGGCACAGAGCACACACACACACTGCCCTGGTGCCCCTCCGGCGGCAGAACGCACCCGCGCTTTGCCTGCCGGGTTTTGCCGCCCCGCTTCGGGCAGGGATGGGTGGTGGAGAGCCGTGCCCCGCGGTGCGGCAGCACACGAGCACCCTCCCGACTCGCTCAGGAGCCCAGCAGCTGACCGAAGGTCCTGCTCGGAGCACAGGGGCTGGAGCGGGGCTGCCCGCTGACCCTGAGCGGCCGCGCTCTGCTCCTCGCCAGTCTTCATTATGAGGGCTCGGGCCGCAAGTGAGAGGCTGAGGAGATTAAGTTGCTAATGCAGCAAAACCCATGAGAGCTCAGTTCGTGCAGTTTTGCAGGGAAATGTACGTGTTGGCAAGACAGTCTGTGTTTTAAAACACTCGGCAAGGAGCCAAAACCCTCTCTACAGATACAGGCAGCCCGTTTAGCCGTGGTCTGTGTTACTCACCCTACATGGAGTATGGGGATAGCAACTGGTTGTTGTCTTGGGGATGAGAATAGTCAAGTTACAGCGGCTTAATTTTATTGAGCTGTCCTGTTCCTTTCTCTATCCACCTGAGATTTGTTGTCTTATGCCCCTGCCTAGGTGATTTTTCATACATACAAATAATCTATACAACAGAAATTCACAGTCTATTAAAGAAAAATTACAGTCTGTTAAAAAACAAAGAGAAACACCTTGGGTGTAAATTTTCCATGCTGTTGTAGCAGCATATTTGTGTGCACAGATATATAGCAGGAAAAAAGGCTTTGCTTTTTTTATACAATGTTTTATAGTGTTATAAGAAACAACTGGAATCAAACACCCACAATTTAATTAAAATCTCATGTTGCCAATTCATAATATCATACATATTTTTCTCAGAGTGGAATAACTTATTCATAAATTTTCCTCATGATGTGTCAATTTTAATCCATTATTATCATTATTGCTGTTATTATTTAACAGCATATGTGCCTGATTTCCACTTTCATTCTTAGTTATTCCTGTCTGACATTTCTGTTGCACAGCTGCAGCCCACTGTGCCATCAATGGCACACTGACGCTTTATGTTTGCCACCCTCAGTATTGTCACCTCCACTGAGAGTTTTAATAAATAAGCTTTCCCTGCTAGGCCTTCCATCACCCTAATCAACTTTTGCTTTGCTGGTTTTGTTTCTACCACACATCTAGCTCTGAAGAACTGTATTTCCTCCTCTACTGTGACCAAGTCAAATCTTGCTGAAATGCCCAGTGCAGCAGTAAGAATGGAGATGCCCATTATAAGCCCTAAGGCAATAAAGTTGCTTTAAAATTTTAGATAATATTGAATTTCAAACCTCTGTGGAATGAGGGCTTGACTAAAATATTTTTTAAAGATTTTAATTTACTTTGGTTACTTTATTCTTAAAGTTTAAGCTGTAAATCATTGGAATAAATCCTTCCTTTCACTACAGCATACTTTGGAAACTGGCCCTGAGTGAGGTGCAGCGTTTGATTTAGCTAGGAAAAGTGATGATGTTTTTTGAGCTGTAGTGGAAAGAGAGGAAACTCCATAGGGGAATTTCCTATGTAGTGCTTTTATGGTGGGTAAAGAAAAGCATTTTCAAATTTGCTGTGCCTTAATTCATCCTCTAGTGAGGCTAATAGACAGATTTCAGTTTTGCTGAGTAGTTGTGAGTTATTGACAAGGGGTTTCAAAGCAAAGAGTGCAAACCCTCTTTTTTTTTTTTTTGGTACCTGGTACTTTCTGGAAGAATAGTTATTTTTGGACTTTCACGATTCCACAACTCTGTGACCTTCTTGCATGTGACTTCTTGACTTTCAGTGACTTCTTGACTTTCTATTTTCTATACAGATGGACATGTTATGAGTTGTAAATCCTTTGAAGCTATTTTAAATCTATTTTTGTTTGTATCTATCTTGGATGACTTTCACTATATGTTTTCTTACTTGTATATTTTAGATTGTAAATTATAGGCAAAATTGACATATATTAATGGAAAGTATTTCTATCCCAGCCAGAAATTATCTTCAAATGCCCACAGTAATTGGAAGAATTTACCTTATAAGAAAATCTGAGATGGGTGAATGACTGAGGACAGAGAAAAGCATACTATTTTTTTTTTAATATAAGATGGTATGAGTGAGAGGTTACATTAGGCACAAATTGTTCTCAAAAATACTGTTTAGAGTTGTTTATCGTGTAGTAATAACACAATATGCCGAGGTGCTATTGCTGTGATAAAAGGTGAAGGAACAAATTCTGCAAGTTATTCTGATGAAAAAGGACCTACATATAGTACATACATCCTAGTATCCAGACAGAAAGGGGAAAAATTTATAATTTGGGTCTTTGATTGAAAGTGGAGATAAAATAAACCAAAATATTTAAGAGTGAGAGAAAAACATAAAGGACAAACTCTGAGTATATAGATTTGAAAGACCAGACCTCAAGAAAAACATCACTCTTAGGATTTGTATCCTGGATGAAGCTAGGAAAACCACTGCTTTCTGATAAAATAAAAGGTGCAAAAGGATGAAATTCCAGTGTATCTCCATATGTATCAACTTCTCATCTGAATTTTTACAGGGTTTTCTTATAAGCAGGGCTGGGCTTCTAAAAAGAAATTAAGAAAAACAAATTTGATTATACCAGGAGCATCCCTCAATGTGTGTAATTGTTTGTTTTGGAGTTGTTTTGCTTGCATTTATCACACTCAGCAGACTTAGGGAGCTGCTGTTTCTTCAGCTCCTCTTAGCCTCCTCTTTAACTGACTAGTTTCAGTGTTTCTGAGATAGACGAGTCCATCTGCAAGACAGGCACTGAAAAAGTGCCCACTGAAAAAACATAAAGAAACTCAGAGCAGTCCTAGTCACACTGATAGTGATGAAGTTGTGAAACCATAATTTAATTTTCACTGCTACTATTTCAGATTATTCTTCCAGGTGAAACTGGGACAGCTGTCCTTCAGACTAGACATGAGCTATCTTTAAGTTAGCATTAACAGAATCATTATGGCAATATAAAAACATAGTGTGGGCTGCTAAACCTGTTCAATTGTATGCTAAGCTTCTTAGGTGAGTTTTATAACCTGCACTGAGAAACACAGAACTGTATGTCTGCTGCTGGCAGCTATGTGAGAAAGTGAGGTAGGATAATCTGGTTATACTGGGTGGTAGCTGAACCACAGACATTTCCTCAAGTCCCATAGGAAAGTGATGTCTCCTACCATAGATTCCTGGCCAGGAGGAGAAATACCCCTCTTTTCTCTAAATGTGCTGGATAGGAATCTCTACTTGAAAATATCCAATAAATTTTTTTGTTCCTCTAGGGAGGAGCAACTGGAAAAGAACTGCTTTTTAATCTCTGTTCAATTCATTGCTGCTGGGGCCTTGGAGATGATGATGTCTCAATTCTGATCTCAGCACAGTGAGCTACCCAGCCAGGCACAGTATCTATCAACTTGCTTGGGCTTGTGCTGAGGTGCTCTTCCATAGTTTCTGTTACCTTTTATGCAAGCTCTGATGAATGTTTTAAGAAATATTTAGTTTATCCTCAAGGAACTGCTCTGTAGTTGATGTCATCACTGCTGATCATGTTAACACAGAGAGATGCAGACTGCATCACGCTCTGAGATCCCACCTCTCGGGCACAGTGATTTCTAATTAGCTTCTGAGCAGGCCAGGTGAGGTGTCTGGCCCTTGAGGGCTGTTTCTCCTTGACAGCAAAAAGTTATTTAGCAAATTAGTGCAATACATTGAATTTTTTTTTTTCCCACTGAGGTGTTAGGCATAAAACAAATGTCTTTCATTTCACCTATCTAGGATGGTCATTACAGCTCTAGATAAAAACAATATTAATAAAAAGAGACAGTTATTGCCAGCTCAACTGCCAAAAGGGAAAAGAGGTCAATATGGTCCTTTTCATATCACCATAGGCTATTTTCTCAAGGCTATCTGTACAACGAAAAACATAAAGCTTCAAATTGTTTTTCTATTTTTTATTCTGTATGATGTCACGTGTTATCAATGAAAGGCCACTGCATATCTGACAACATTTAACTTTAGAGTCTCTTTAACATGATTATCTATTGTCTCCCATACTGTGTATCTAAAATATTACAGTGTGTTAGTTTTCTCTCTTGTTTATCTTGGTTTATCTTGTACCAGCTGTGAGTAAGATATATGTTTTTCCTCTTGTACTTATACTGTTAAGGATGATGAAAAGCACTGTGTGGGGATTCTCACAGTAGCATGGGGAGTTGGATAAACAGGTATTCAAGGTCAGGTTGAAAGAGGCTTTAAGCAACTTGGTCTAGGGGGAGGTGTCCTTGCCTGTGGCATGGGGTTTGGATTTAGATGATCTTTAAAGACTCTCCCAACCCAAACCATTCTATGGTTCTGATTTTGTGTATCAATGTGATCTGAAGACAAAGGTAATTTCATTAAAATTGTCACTGTCCTCTTTCAAGGAGACAAATAAAAGTGAAGTGCACTGAGGTGGTCACTCCTTGTGTAAAGAACCATGAGAAGCACACTTACAACACATGACAGTGGTGGCTTTTTCTCTTTATATCCAGCTTTTCCAGTTTTTTCAAGCATTCAGCATTATAGCAATTCTGCTAGAAGAACAGATGTAATGGAAAGTAATAAAAGCCAGAGGGTTTCACTTTAGGTTATAGAACTGTGTATATATCATCTGGATAGTCACAATAGTTTATCATCTGATAAGTATTTGCCTCTTTGAAAACAGATGGGAGATATAGGACTGTTCCTTGGAGGAAAAAAGTGTTCCCACTTCAGAAACTCCATTTGGCACTTTGTATGGAAATAAAGCAGTCACTCTAGATGATATCAGAAAAATATGCTGCAGCAGTGGTCTGGTGAAGCTGGAGGGTCTGAGCGAGTGGAAAATTAGGAGAAAACCCTTGCAGAATAAAAGTCTGAGAGATTTACTTATTTCCATTTGTTAGCATTAGCCAAATGCTTTGCCCAATGTGTCACGCTTGCAAAATGAGTGAAAATATATCCAGGTGT
Source organism: Vidua macroura (assembly GCF_024509145.1). Lineage (NCBI taxonomy): Eukaryota > Metazoa > Chordata > Aves > Passeriformes > Viduidae > Vidua > Vidua macroura. The sequence continues at coordinate 65,366,401 of NC_071573.1, read as the reverse complement.
CGGCACTTCATCCCATCCACCCCTCACCAGGATTCTGTTTTTATGAGAAAATTTGCCTTGGATTCTGGGTTCACAGCTGTAGTGTACATTTTCATATGTATTGCCCTTTGTCAATAGGACAGCTGAGACCTTTGGGTGTTTCACCACTAAAAGCTAAAGTTTTCACAGTAACTTCCAGCTCAAATTTTATTCCACTAGTTCTGATATTGCTGTAGATCTCCTAGGATCCCTGAGCAGAGTAGAGACTTTTACACAATACTAGAGAGTCCTTGCTCTAGCAAAAAGACCTATCAGGACAGATACTATACTATCAATGTCTTGCTTCTAAATGCTTTTATTCAATAGCACTTGACCACTTTGATTTCCTTTCCTTCAGAATTATTCCTCTACTAAGAGTGGCTGTGCTCAGTCCAACACAGCAAATGATTTTGCCTTCAGTTGTTTTCTGCCATGCACAGAGATCTAGTTACAAGATGCATATGTAGTGCTTGATAAGTTTTCCTTCCACAGATTCTGAAATTATTATTGTAAATGGTGACTCTCATAAAGGTCCAAGAAAGAATGATGATTCCTGTGTTATGCACAATCAAATTACAAAATCCACATGAAAGTTGCTAGGTTTTCCTCTCTCTTCCTATGGGAAAACTGTTTTTTAACCTCAGCTCTTTAATGAAGGAGAAACCTTCATTTGGATTCCAGTCTAAAGCAATTTCTAGCTAACTCATATTTTCTTCTTAGCAGCTGAACTTCGTCTTGTGTGGCTTTTTTGCACTTAGCCCTTATGATAACAGTGAGATTTTTGTAGAAGACAGAAACTGATCTGTTGTACTCAGGAGTTAGGATAGACATGAACAGAGTTTTTCAGTGACTGAATCAAAATCATGGAAAGTATTTTCGGTAACATCTGTTTTGACATCCCTCCCTCCCTTAGACATTTAATTTGTCCAAGAATGAAATGATTTTCTTGCTGTTGTTTAGCAAATCTTTTGAGTTTCTAATGCAAAATGCCAAAACAAACATTCAGGAACAAGTAATTTTTTTTTTTTTTAAGTGGTATGATAGTCCATTTTTAATGGAGAGGTTAAGCCTATAATTAGTTGATTTAGTATGAGTTATAAAATGCCCACCTGTGTTTAGAAATCTACAGTAGCCAGAAGCTCCCTCTTCAGTGTGTGATGCCACTGAGTCTGAAAGTTAACTTACTGGTATTTTCCCGGTTTTATTTGTAAATAGATACTCCACCATTACCTACGAATGCTATATTAGCATCTGAGAAATTCCATCTGCAGCAGCCAGCTCTTTAGGTTCTTTGGGCTACATTTTGGTATATTTTACCCAGCAGAAGCTAGAGAAAATGGAAAATCTTAAAAACTTGTTTTGAGTAAACAGCTCTTGGTATTTTTCCAGTATGCATGTGGACTTTCAGGCTGAAGGGATGAAAGGAGGTAAAGAAGCTAAATGTAGTGTAGCCTGCTCCAGGTTCTGAGACAGAGCAAGACTGTCTTGTGCCAGGGGAAATAGCACTGTGCAAACCTCTGTGAAAGTACCGTACACTTCAGGGGATTTTGTAGATGCATATGAATTAAAGAATGACTTTGGAGCATTGCTTTGGGAGATGGCTTTGTAGTGCTTGCTGATATTTGACAATGTCCCATTTTTTCCTAACATCTGTGGACTCCAATTTATTCTGGCAGAGTCCTAATGTGAAGAGTTATGCATGTTTGTAAGCAGGACATAGAATGTGATGCTGAAATAGTACAAGAATTTCCTTTGTGTAGAAAAGACTTTGGTGATTACAGAGAAATAAAAATAGAAAAAGGAATTCAGTATCTTGAAAACAACATAGATAATGTGGAAAATAAGGACTTTGTGAGCTTCACGTTTTCCTTTGGAAATGCTTCTTACTGCAAAGCCTATGTGCATAGAGGCTAGCATGACAATTAAGCTTGCTCGAGTCAAGAGCAATCTGCAGGAGAGATGTGATCACTCTTGAGTACTTGATGGTAATTTGTTTCATTGGAATGTGCTGTGCTGTAGGGGCACTGGGGATACCTCACTTTGATTGTAAGACTCTCCAGCCTAGGTCAGGCAAGACCTTGGCCCTTGGTGCAGTGCTTGGTAACTTGTTCGTACTCCCTGAACTGAAGACAACAGGACTGAGTGCAATGAATGAATATGCATCTGGCATGTGAGTACATCCACTTCCCTGCTGCTAGAAGCCTGATTTTATATTGTATAGTACTTGTGACAGCAGGATGATCAAACTTACAGAAGAGATATTTGTTAGGACTGGTGAGAAGCAGGCACGTAGTACTAACTGAAAGGCAGTAAAGATAAAGATGCTGAATTTGAAATCCTCTGATATAACCCCCACAGACCAGTAGGAAGCATTTAACAATCATGGTGCTTAACTGCCATATCATCATTTACATAGAGAGCTGTTCAAAATAGAGGAGAGAATTACAATAGGGGAACCTGGCAAAATCCTGAAAGCTGCTTTTCTTTTAGCTCCCAAGCAGAAATGCATCTGGAATATACATTTCCACATTGTTCTATCTAAGGCTTTGATTTTGAATTCACATATGGTACTTAATTTGCATTTTTCATACAGTCATTAGTGCTTGGTGAACTTGAAAGGTCTGGAAAAGTATTCAAAGGCTTGGATACTTCCCAGAAATGTATTCATGCTGTACTGGCCTGGAAATCTGGTGTAAAATCTGCAGCTTGGATGCTGAGCTGGGATTTCAATTCTTTCTTTTTGAGGTATTTTAATAACAGAAGGCTGCTTCTCAGGCTTGTTGTATGTTTTATTCTACTTATTCCTGTGAATCATTTAGCTGTTGGTATCATTTTGATCACATTTCTAGCAGAGGTCAAATACAAGGTAATGTCAAGAACAGGGAGCTGCAGGGAAAAAAACCAGTACCCTGAGATCAATGTACCTTGAAGAGAAAGCAGTAGATTTAGGATTTGAAACTACCCCGAGGAAAAAAAACAAAACCTGCCTTCTTGATTCTTAATCTAAACCAGAAAGCACAGGTCCTGTCCATGGTCCAGGTTGACAGCAGGGTCCCATCCACATGCAGGAGCAGCTGTGGAGTTCAAAGACTTGCAAGAAGGAAGGAACAAAAGCCAAAGTGTTCAAATGAAAGATGTTGGATTATTTTCAGAGGAATGCACAAGAACATGGGGATTGTTTCTCTTAATGTGGGATTTACTCTCAACTGGATACCTTTTGGTACTATGCAGAGTGCAACAACTTTGACTAGCTGCAGGGTAGCTGCCTTAGCCTGGGGAAGACCTTCAGCTGCTAGGAAGATGTGTCTGGCTGAAAGCAAGTCTTAGAGCATGCATCTCATAGAGATGTAATCTTAGTTTCAGATACCAAAACAAACCACAAAATATCACGAGGGAACTCTTTCTTTTGGTTCTCCTTTCTTAAAAAGCAATAAATTATTTCAGATGAGAGAAGCACTGTGGCAGCTGATGGGAGATGCAGTAAGGCTTCCTCCCCTCCTCCCATCATACCCCCATCCAGGGGCATTGAAGTGCAGAGAGTCTATTATTCTGCTGCTTCCTTTTCCTTTTATCTGTGCAGCTGTGTTCTCCATCAGATATCATCCTGCTGCCAGAGCTACTCTTCACAGTGGGGGTAGGTGATTTGTTAACTGCTTGTTTTAGAGTAAACTATTTGGTCATGCAAGTTAGTCTGACAAAAGAACAAAAGAAAGAAACTAATTGGTAATTATTCCCTGTACACCACCCCTCCTCTCGATTTATAAAAAGGGATACTTCTACAGCAGTGTTATGTACCTATTTAATCACTTACACCAGCTGATGAAATAAAAGCTCTTGTCCCTTGGCCCCCTGCAAATTATTCTTGTTAATTATTTTTTAATTATCCTTTCCTCATTGCTCCTGGTGCCACTTTCATACTTTCTACATCAGTGGGTGCAGACATGACAAATCCAAAAGCTTACCAGAGAAGTGTCACTGTGGCTGTGCCTGGCTCCAGAGGAGCAACAAGCAGTGGAGCGTGGCTCGGGGGACTCCAGGGAAGCCTTTATCTCTCTGCTTTGCTGTAGGTGAGGATCCCTTTACCGTGGGTGAGGATCCACACGTGCCTGCAGGCGCGGACTGACTGGTGCTCCGGGACGCACCTGCGTGAGCGCGCACACGTGCTTATTAATTAGCTACACTCCCACATCAGCGAGTTAATAAGCGAGTGTTTTCAGGGTGGCTGACAGCATATTAATAAGAACCACGTTAAACAGATGGGGATATTGTATCACTCCCTAATCCAGACCGGGAAGAAAAGGTCCCTGGTGTGGCAGAGGAGATTACAGATTGCAATGCTCCACGGTTGTTTTCTAAGGGATAAAAGGGATGGATTAATTTTTGCTGTTGGACAGGTGCAGTGGAAAAGTGAACAGTTTGCTGTGCTATATACCTGCAAGCATACAGAACCTGTGGTCACAGATTATGGTCATGGTGCAATTTCTCTATCCCCCATAACTACCCATTTAAAAAAAAAATATCAATAGAATTTGCTGGAAGATGAAGGGTGAAGCAGAACTGAAACCCTAAATGTGGATGTACAATTGAGGTAAAGGGAAGGAACTGGAAAATAATAAATGTCTTTCCCTAGGGGCTGGAGGTATTAAAATGAAAGTATCTTCAGCATATGTGACCAAAGGAAGTCATGAAGCAAAAAAATAACAAGGCACTGTATTTGCATCAGAGTACTTATTTATTCCCTCAACAACATTTTTTCCCCCTGGGCAAATTGCTTACAAACATATATTTCACTGTTGCTCTTCAGTATCAGTTGGCGGGTGGCTTACACAAGGAAGTTAAGCCTCTGGTCTGCTGTCAGTGATTCAGCACAGTTTATCTGAGGAGTGGACTTGCTATATGGGAGCCAGACTTTGCGCAGAGTTTGCAGAGTTTGATGGTTTTTTTGTTTGATAAGAACTGGAACAATTTAGCTCATGGTGACCATGAGGTGCTCTCCCCCTTCTGTTCACATGGAGATTGTTTTAACTGGGAAATTGTACATATTTCCCTGTTACCTTTTAGCAAACAGTTTTGCAAAGGATGGTCTGCCTTTCTGCATTTTCCCAGCTCCAGATTCTAGAGTACATTTTGCAGGGCATTTTTCATAACTAAAATAATGATTTTCCTTGGCATATTAAAAATGCAAGCTGGCATAAACCAAAATACTCTTAGAGGTGACATTTTTTTTGTTGTGTTTTCATGGGCGCCATATTGCAGTGCTGTTTTGAGTTGACCCTGGCTGGATGCTGGGTACCCACCACAACCTCTCTATCCCTCCTCTCTGTAACTGGGCATGGGAGAGAAAGTATAACCAAAGGCTTGCGTTAAGGACGGAAAGAGATCAGTCAGTGATTATTATCATAGGCAAAAAAAGATTTGACCTGGGGAAACTAATTGAATTTATTAGCAATCAAAATCAGAGCAGGATAATGAGAAGGAAAACAAATCTTAAAAACATTTTTCCCTTCACACTCCCTTCTTCCTGGGCTCTACCTCTTCCCCCAGGGTGCAGGGAGATGGGAATGGAGGTTATGGTCAGTTTACCACATGTTGTTCCTGCTGCCGCTTAGCGAGAGGAGTCCTTCCCCTGCTCCAGTGAGAGGGGTCCTTCCCACATTGTTTGTGGAGACACTCCTTCACAAACTTCTATAATGTGAGTCCTTCTCATGGGCTACAGTACTTAATGAATTATTTCAACATGGACTCATTTCCATGAGGTGCAGTCCTTCAAGAACAGGCTTCTCCATTGTGGCTCCTCCAAAGTGGCACAAAACTTACCAGGGAACTGGCTCCAGTATGTGCTCCTCTCTCCGTGGGTCTGCAGGTCCCTGCACGACTCTACTCCAGTACAACCTTCCCACAGGTTCACAACCTCCTCTCAGGCATTCACCTGCTCTGGCATGGGTTTCCTCTGTGAGCTGCAGGTGGGTCTCTGCTCCAGAATGGGTCTCCATGGGCTGCCAGAGAAAAGCCTTCTTCAGCATGGTTGGCACCACAGGCTGAAGAGGAGTCCCAGCTCGAATACTTGGAGCACCTCCTCCCCCTCCTTCTGCACTGACACTGGGGCCTGAATAAGTTGTTTCTCTCACATATTCTCACACCTCTCTCTTCTGGATACAAATACTTCAGCACAATAACTTTTTCCTTTTTAGATATGTTATCACATATGCATTACTACCATCGCTAATTGCCTCAGATTTGGCCAGCAGTGGGTCCCTTTTGGAGCCAGCTGGCATTGGCCCTGTTGGATATAAAGGAAGATTCTCACAGCTTCTGACTCCTGTAGTTCTCCCTCCCAGTACCAAAAGCTGGCCAAGTGAACCTAATACAGTTGTCCCATCAGTGTCTTTGGAGGCCATAAAAGCATCACATCTGCTGTTTTTGCTGGAGGAGTAAAGGCACAGGAGCACTTGTTTGAAGGGAGCAGAGCTGCCTGCTGACTGATACTATTACATGGTGCACATCTATTTAAAGTCTGACTAACTTAGGGCTACAGAAAGTATCCTTTTCATAATGTGATATGATATTGATGAGGTGCTACAGCACTGTAATCCAGCATGATGCTGGTGTGTGCTATGCCCATGGTCATCTCGGGTTATTTTCCTTGTTAAGTCCTTTCATTAGTAAGGTTCCTCAATATTTAAATAGCTGATGCCCACATAAGAAATGGTGTACAGCCTAAAATTCATCTCTATAATCCCTATGACCTAGGAGATCTGTAACTAGATATACTTTTTAAATAAATAGAAGATTTCTTAAGTATTGTCAACTGGGCAGAGTTTATAACTACTTTGGTTTTCTTGTTGCTATGAAGGATAGAGTACTCTTTGTCCTTTCAAATTTTTCCTCTCACAGCTCACATTTGTCAAAAAACTTAGCCACAGAGTCATTTCTCAGGAAAAATCCCAGGGGCCAGCCTTAGCATTTAATAACATGATGAAGAGAAATTGGCAATGTTTAGACTTTCTGGTGCAAACTGGTTTGTAGATTCAGAGTTGGGCAGTCATGGCAAGTTTCCGCAAAAGAAAGGAGAACAGTGATTATGGAGAGCAGAAAGGAGATGATAAAAAGGTGAGGAGGTGAATACAAGACATGAGTTAGAGGAAAGCCTATTACTTAGTTCTGAAGTGGTGGCATAAACCAATCTCTCATGTACTGTAGGTAAAAAGGAGAGGCAGTGAGAGCACGCACAGTACATAAGAAATAGAAGAGTGAAATGTGTGATAAGGCAGGTGTAGCAGGTGACTGTAATTGTAAATGACTTGAAATTCTTAGGACTTTTGTTGCCACTATAACAATAGGTAACGAATGAAATGCAGATGAGTGATTTAATGAACAAATGTTTCTGGCATATCTACTATGCCAGCTATTCAAACTACCTGTTATTCAAAACCAGGTCCAATCTACATTCATGACCAGAATATTTTAAATCCAATTAACTAACCCAGATGTAATTACTGATGTAATTACTCTTGCTATCTCCCGATAGTAAAGGATGTGTACAAGACCAAGATACATGGCTCAATATAGACCTTAACTCTCTAGAAGAGAAATGAGATATGGAAACAATTGAGTAAGTTTGGATTTCATTATTTATTGTGAATGTACACTGCAAAATTTTTCTTGGGATAAAGCCACTGCTGTCAGTTTAATTACATTGGGAGTAAATGTGACCCTCCTAAAGCCTACTGTAAGTGTACAGTTTCTATTAAAGTTTTAACAGATCAATCATGAAAAGGTCTTGGCGGAAAAATCAGTAGATAGGTAATAAAAAAGATAAAGGAGACTGAAATGAATGGAATGTCATGCTGCGGGATATTAGCCTTATAAAAACAACTTCATCCAATAAAAAAAGTTAGGTAGTGGCATGAGACTGGAACACGCAGAGACCCCCTGCCTCTGACAAAAATGATCATTGCTGTTTCTGAGTAAAATATATTGTGGTGGAAATGGCAAGTGTTTTCAGTGAGAGATGCTCTTTTACGATTAGAGTTGCTTAAATCAAATTAAATGGACATATTGATTATGCAAAATTTAAGGATTATCCATCCATCAAAAAGTTGATGGTCAGACTTGCATTTAAATTCCTGAGCTGGGACCCACATAATGTGTTTCTGGTCTGGAGCTGCAGCACAGCCCAGTCCATGCCCTGTGCTCTGCACTGCAGCTTCTACTTGCCCTGCACCTGCTGTTGCACAATGAGCATGGTTGACTTGTGATTTGAATATGCTGAGTGGCATGGAAATGCAAAATAGAGTAAAAATCAGCTTACATGTATGAATATTAGGTTTGCTTCGAAAGCACTTATTCTGCAGGAATTTGTGTGTGCTCTTTGCTGGCTGTGGAAGAGAACATTGTCCTTGTGATGCCACACGCTCCATTTTGCTCTTGCTGTGCTCCACATGTGGGTGGAGGGGAGCACATGCTATTTTTCCATAGGAGAGCTGAGAGGATTTTTCTTGGTCTGTTTGCAGCTGTGCTTGTCTGCAACTGACCATATTTATTCTGCCCCTACATCTCCCTGCTCCTTTCTCTTCTAGCTCCTTTTCTTCCTGAGGCTTCCCTTTGCCTCTCACCCCTGCTACCATTGCCATCCTCTTGCCCTGCCTTCCTTTGTGTTGTGCTCATCTGGTTTCCTTCTCTTTCATACTCCAGAAGTTCCCTCACTCTTATTCAAAATGAGTAGGTCAGTCCTCCATATTGTTGCCTCTCGGCTACTTGGTGTGTCTGACACCTGAGCTCTATTGTTTGGGAAGTTACCTAACTGTTTTTAACTCTTTTGTTAGTTTTTCCACCATGTTAGACCAGAGCAGTAGATGCTGGGCTTCCTCTATTTCCTACTCCTTTGCTTTTCCTGAGAAGCACCACTTGTGTTTTTTCCTCATTACTCCCTTGTACCTGATGTTATCAACAGTTCACACAGCTCCTCCTAATTAGTTTTCCATCATAAATTTTGTTTTGGCCTCTCCCTCTCCACAGTATATTGACTATTGTCATAACTAATCTCCAGATATCGGTGAGGCTGGGCTTCTGCTGAAACTCCTGTCTTACTGTATTTGCTTTCCAAGTTTGATTCAAAGTGGTTTCTAAGTAATCAGAAAGGGTGAATAATACAAATAAAGACCTGTTTAATTTTTTCTACAGAATAACTGTGTGAGGAAGCTTTGAAAAAAAAATCAGCAGAGGGACAGCGCCCTAAAACCTGTGCATATTGAAAGACTTGCCAGTGATACATCTATTATGTTGTGCATAACATTAAATGTTGTGCATGTTTTTTTTTTTAAATCCATATTTATTTATTTATATAACTAATTTGATTGTTTATGTGGTTGATACTGTTGGATCTGCCTTGCCAAGGTGTCCAGACTGTTATTATCATTGTAATCTGGAATACAACTACTATGCTGTGGCAGTGATCTTTTTTCTTTAAAACAGTGGATTCTGATTCAGTTCCCTCTGCCCACTGTGCCGTTGTTTTTTGATAATTTGAAAATGGTTGTTTTGGAATTATGATGAGGGAATGTGGGAAATAATGGGAGTAACATAGCTTCCTTTTGAAGGCAATTAACTTTCTTTAAAGGAAGGTGGGTGTACTGCCTCATAATAAAAATCATCTTTAGAAATCACAAAAATTAAAAGAAATTCTTTCTTTCTCACCCAGTACTCAACTTTTCATCTCCAAAACCTTTTATTTTCCCTAATTACCCTAAATATGTGCAAGAGGGATCATTACTAATACATAAGTAAATGGAAACATAAAAATTAAATTCTGATATTCTTAATACTGATATAAATTGAGAGTAGCCCTATTGATTTAAACTAAGTGGTTCTGAATGGCGTTGGAATGAGTTATATGTGTTAAATGAGTTATTTGCTAGAGAGAAAAGGGAGCTACCAGAACTTCCAGTCATCCAATATTTTTTTTTAATGGAATTTTCTTCTCTCCACAGCTCGTTTTTACTGTTGTTGTTGCTTCTTCAGTATGGTCTTAAATGACGATGAGTTTACAACATTTATGTTCATTTGCATGGCAGGGAGTTGAACTGCCATAAGAAAGAATTATATCTTTGGAGGAGGATTAACAGAAGAAGCTGGGTCATAGAAAAGGAAATCACTTGTTCAAAGTGACTCAAGTATCAGAAAATGAGATTAAGAAAATTGTAACGAGCGCATTATTCTGTACAAATGTTCACCTCCCGCACCTCATTTTTTTATCTGCTTTCCCAGTCTTTCTTTTATTTCAGAATAATGCAATGAATTTGCTGCAGATTTATATATTGACTTAAACCTTCAGAAGTGAATTGCACATACAAATAGAATTTGATTGTAAAGAAAAAAGCCTACTTAAGTCCTAATTCAGCCATGAAGATGATGTGGGCTTGTTACAATGTCTGAGATCTTAAAAAAGCAGATTGCTGACAGATAAACGGAACTTTTGTGAAATGTAAAGCTATATTTCCATTTCTATATTTCCCATTTTCACTCATTTCATGATGACCAAATGCAAAAATATAAGTGTAGGCCTAATTTTAAAAGTATGCTTGCATTCACTTAAACTATTCATGCCCTTAAAAACATGAATGAATTGAGGCTAAATACAGAGCTCCTATTTTTGTTAAAATCATGTGTCTGGTTTTTAAGACAAAAAAAGAACTTTACACCAATGTCAGCTTTGTGTACTCAGCTGCACATTGTCATGTTTATTATCTAACTTCTTTTGACTGAACTGCTTTGACTATATTTGGCCTTTAGAATATTATTTTTGTTTGTAAGGGGAGGTTGGATAATTTCTTAATAGAACCATAATTTACAAAATTCCAAGCCTTCTAATATGGTAAAAGTGAGTAAAAGAAAGTAGTTTCCTTTCCTGATAAACTGAGACTTCCTTCCCCCATCTCTCCCGCTGTCTTTTACAGTCTTTTACTGCATTTTGTTTAAAAATCCTCTCGGTTTTGTTTCTAGACCACATAAGTGCATCTCTGCCTGTCAGACCTCCTGCCACCCTCTGTGTTTATGCATCTGGCATTTCAGGCTTTGGTTGTGTAATGACAGCTTCCGCAAACAGCAGACAGATCTCAGAATTTACGGAATGCCCACAGTGAATTATGCCTGTTTTTCTTCCTCTGCATAGCTCAGTTTCTGACTGGTGTTATGTGAAGCTGGGATTCTGGGTAGTAGCAACCACTGCTTCCACTCACTTTGAGAGAAGATTTATTTGCTTCTCACATTTTCACAAAGAACAGCTAGTTTTTTCAAAACCAGGACTGTGTGTATGTATATATACACACACATACATATATATATATCCAGGGATCCTTCTCCAGGTACAACAGCTACATATCTTCAAAGTGTCTATTACATTACAAATGTGAAAGTTTTTACCCAAACTGTAAAATAATATAGTCATGGCAAATATGGCTAGAAAGGTCCTTGAGAGTTCCTATCCATTCTTCTGTTGAGAGAGAATTAATTATACTGAGAGACTTTCTCATACATCTTTGCATACTCTGCTCTTAAAAGAATCCCAGTCAAGTGGGTCACTTTCCTTAGTGCTCCTCTATACTGCCTAATTATCCTTCTAATTATAGACATTTTTTACTCCTTGTGTTTATCTTACATTTTATTTTCTTAATTTAAAACCATTACTGAGTTTTCATTCACCACCAAGCACAAAGAACATTTATCTTTTAAATATCTGTAAATTGTTACCATGTATTTTTTATTCCTCAACTCAGTAAATTAAACTTCACCTTTCCTCATTTTTCTTCAAGGGTTTATTTTCTCTACTTTTGAGTTTTTTACTTGTTTGTTTGCATGTTTTTTCACCCTTATTGTTCTCCTTGCTTTCTGGTTAGCTTCTTTTTGGGGTTTGGCAGCCAAAAGGACATAATGAAGTGTTTCTGACCTGTAACCTCTCTGAGGTATGTGGGAGGGTTGCATGAAAGAAGCTCCATTTTACAAACAGGTGTCCTGAAAAGAAACAGGGAAGTGAAATGGTAATGTTGACTCTGGGCTGTTCCTGAACCTTTTAACTTTGTGGATCCCTTTTGAGAATGTTTCTGTATAGATGAAAATTTTGCATTTATAATTATGCACCTGGTAGTTCCCGTTGAGAATAATGGTTTGCACTTGTCTTTACTGAGTTACATGCATTATATGTTTTAACTCCAATGACTTTTAATGACCTAATATTTAAAACTATTTACAGCTCCCTATTCCTCCATTATTTTTCTACACAAATATGTGAACCCAAAAGCATGAACTGAGCAAGAGGCTTGGAAGATTCTGTTTTATATGAGGCAGGTCATAATTTCCTTGGGATAACTTATACTTGTTATTGGAAAGAAACTTGGCATAGGCAAATATTTGACTGGATGCAGCCCAACATCTCATTCAGTACACTAAGGCACCTGGCCATTAGTCAGGGATGAAATTAATAATGATTTACTGTATGAGCTGAGTTTCTTAATCTAATAGAAAGTTGTATTTCAGGTCTGTCCCTTGTCTAAATTCATCAGGCTTCACTTCTAAGGGAGCAGAGCTCCCTTTCTGTGTCCCTGGATTCCTTTCATTTCAAATGACAGGGAAGTTACATCTTTTAGGAAGGGGCAGCTGTAAGTACAACTTTTCTAGTAAGTGGTTCACTTGGGAACTTGGGTGTTTTTGGCCATTGTGTCACCACTTACAGACGCTGTTGTGCTCTTCAAAAACATGTTGATGCAAGCCAACATCATCTGCCTGGGATCAGAATCTGGCCTTTCATCTCTATTTACTGGAAAGATGCAATGACATTTTGTTTTCTAGGTCCAATTAGTATCAGTTCTTTATTCAGCCCTACTGTTATGAAATGGAAAATTCCATCTGAGGGGCTGTCAGTGGCATAGAAAAATTAGTAAAAGGCTTAGTTTCCATGTCATCAGTGGGAAAGTATTTTATTATTTTGGCCACGGATTTTATGCACGGCCAGAAACCAGCTTTTATCCTATTTCCTTTGTATTGGAGTATTTTCTGCTTGTGTTTCAACTCCTGTTCTGCACACAAAGCTTCTTGTACTTCCTGTTAGGGGTGCCTACAACTTTTGGAGATAATTTTCAGTGATGACAGGTATATGTAAACATGTGTGAAATCTTAGAATCTCAGTTGCTGTATATTTTGCTTCCACAGTTTTGCTTTTTCATTAGCAAACCCAACAGACCTGTAATAGACCAAAGTTCTCCAGGCTATTTACTAGAACAGATTTATAAACCAATGCAGTAAACCTTGATTTTTTTTTTTTTTTTTTTTTACTTTGCTATGTGGTGTGACTATGTGTTTCAGCATAGAATTTGTCTTTGTTTTTGTAGGCTGAAGAAACTGGTTCTAAAGCACAACCCATAAAAGCTTACTGTAACAACAAAAGAGCTTATTGTGACAACATAGAGCAAACAAAGCAGGAAAACCTTGCTCCCTTTCAGGGGTTCAATATAGATGCTGACATCTCAGTTCCCAAGCAGAGGTCATAATAAATCGAACTTATCTGTTGCAAGTCAGATACTGCTGATCAGATTCTCCTTTCAACACCTACACAGCACTACTCTGTATGTATATCATGAGAGTGTAATTTGTATCTCAAAATAATACCTGTCTGATTGACATGACTTTGTGTATTTATACTACATTGTATTTTAAGATCAACAATTCCAGAGTCAAAGATGCTTCCCCCAGAGCAGCATCACTACTTCCACTGCTCAGAACAAGTAGCATCAAGCACCTGGAGACAACCACACATCTTTTCTAACAAATAAAAAGTTTGAATCTGAATTTGGGTAACATTTTAACTTGAAGCTTTTTTTGTAGTAGAATTTTTCTTGCTGTTTGAAAAACATTTCAGTAAAGACTTATTTTAACTACTCTCAAGAGATGTCATACTTCTGTAACACCACTTGAAAGAGATAGTCAAAGGAATAACAGCAGTATTCTGCACAAGAGGTTTGGAAAATGATTGCCAATTTCTGAGGTATTACCATGCATTGGATTTGAATGTATCTTTAGAAACTAACCCCTTTACTGCCACATTACATTTTATGCCAGAGGTCACCTCTAACACTTTCAGTGAGCTAATGATTTTGTCCTAAGTAAAATCTTTTGGGGGTTTATAATTACTTTCCAAATTCACTCATAGCAGTGTATTTATGTACAGGAGAACTTTAGTAGGAGATGATACAGGGCATACAAAAGGAGAAGGCTATGAGAATTTTGTAGATATGAGGTTGAAGGGGGTCTTTCTGGGGGGTGAACGGAACCATGTTCCTGGCACATGCAGTCCAAGATGCCCTGCCAGGCAGAGCTTGGTAAAAAAGGCAGAAAGGACCAGCTGCTCCCTGTTATGGGGCAGTGAGCAGGTACTATCTCATTCATTGTTGTTATTTGAGCAAGGTGATTTACTGTATTGACAGGCTTGATCTTTTCCTTCCATAGTTTTCTGCAAGGAACACACAGGTGGTTCTCTCACACCTGAGAGAAGAAGAACTGCATCCTCTTTCTCTCTGGGCTATAGAAAAAGCATGGAGACACTCTTCATGCATTTCTTGAAGTCTGACACTTTGTTCATGTCTTGGGGCTTTTTTTTGAGGAAAGTTTATAGCTTATAAGTGTTCTATAGGAAAGTCTCAGTGCAAAGGGCAGTGCAGGGGTTGCCTCCAGGTGGAAGACCAAATGAAATAAATATTTTGCTGATCCTCCTCTCTGGGCACCTTCTGAATTCCATAACCTCTTTGTCATGGATAGTTCATCTTGGATCTTTGTTGTTCTTACTTCATACTATGACCTTCTAATCTTTACTCTCATTTATCTCTATGACCGCATCTTTAGATTACAGAATTCAATCTTGCTTTAAGAGGGATTCTTACTTTAAAATTTTTGTGGTAGATCTTTTATACTTGGGGACAACAATGGTTCTATCATCATGAATTACAATGGCATAACAGTGACTCATTGGTGTACCAGAAATCTGCTTTACATTTCGTTAATCTAATTTCTTTAGCTTTCTTTTTTATAGTCTTTATTCTTAGACTTATGGATTGCTCTCAGAATTATTTCTACTCCTTTCTTGTGATGCCTTGCCTCTAGGAACACCCAGATGAAACCTCTGAGGGGCTGCAGGCCATACACACGGGAATCTTCACAGAGGGATGACCACTGGTGGTTTGCAGCTCCTTTCTGTTCTTAATCTCAATATGGGCAGGCAGTGTCCTGCTCTGCTACACAGCCAAGAGATAAATGCAGGAGCTGAT
Organism: Vidua macroura; assembly: GCF_024509145.1. Taxonomy (NCBI): domain Eukaryota; kingdom Metazoa; phylum Chordata; class Aves; order Passeriformes; family Viduidae; genus Vidua; species Vidua macroura. The sequence continues at coordinate 65,351,072 of NC_071573.1, read as the reverse complement.
GAGGAGCGAGGAGGGACATGGAGCTGGGGCTGGTGGGAGTCCCAGAACTTATTTTAAACTTTTAACTTATTTTAAAAGAGCATCCAACAGGGGCTTGTGTCAGGATGGCTAGGGCACCAATATCTCCCTTGTAAATTGGGAAGTGGGAAGGGCAAGTGGACATAATAACCAAGGTGAGTGAGTTGGATCTTAAGACAGTTGTCAGATTTTCTTAGCTATTAAATGAATTAAGATAATGTTGCTTAAGTGGCAGTTCACATTTCTATAATTTATTTTAATTCTAAATGTTGTTAGCTCTCATGCTCTCTTTTTCTTTCTGTATTATGCCTGTGCATGTAATACATATTTACAAACTGTGTTTATAGTTAAAAGGCTTTTCTAGAGGAAATAAAAATGACATATTCACAAGAAGTCACAAAGTATTCACAGCCAGCCCTAAATGTGTGAAACAGTGGGTCTGGTGTATAATTATGGTCACCTCCAGCCCTGTTGCATGAAAGATACAACATAAGGAAAGAACATCTTGAGCAACGCGTATGATCTGTCATGACAACATGATTCAGATCTGAGATATCAAGCAAGGTGGGGAAGGGGAAATTCTTTCTTCAGCAGAAGTTGTGTTGCAGCCTTATGAGTATTCACTGTCTCTTTCTGACATACCTCTTACTCACGCTGTGCTGCCAGCCATGAAGTTTGATTTGCAGGCAGTGCAGGCAGTTTCCCTTTGCTGGAGATTGTACTGGTGTCTTGTCTGAGCAGACTGGTTCTGACTAAGATACGTGGCTCCACAGAGAGCTCTTCTGGAAATGAGGCCTCTCTCTTCATCTAGGTTGCTCATAAGGAGTGTGAAATTCTCCCTAAGGAAAAGAATACTGGTCAACATATGAGTTGTAAAGAAGAAAAGAACCTCATCTAGACTGCCAGCTGTCCTCTGGGCACACCTCTAGGAAAGATATCTGTGTGTTCTGCTTCCTGGTAGCTAAGTGATGGCATTATCTTTACAGTATTATCCTTCCAAAAGCCCTTTGGTTTACTAATGTCTTGCATTCCCAAGGGATAGAGAACTATATCTCAGAGATGATTTACCAAGTGCTACACAAGCTAGGTCTGTGCAGCAGAGTACAATACTCTGTAGGAAGTTCTGATATATCTTTGCCTTGCATCCTTGCTAGAGGGCTGTTGAGCTTGAATGTGACTTTTAGTGTTGTCTTCTGTGTCTGTCTCTTTCTGAAAGTGCCGATAGATGTTTCCAGAGATCATGACTCCGCAAAGCTTCTTATCATGAATGTACACAATCTCTTGAGTCCTCTAGCTGAAGGATTTTAAATTAGCATTGATGTGTGCTGACTGTTTTTGCATTTTCCAAACAAGTTCCCACTAACTAGTATGATCACTGTTTTGTGAGATTTTTCTTGTACCAGTCTGCACTGTTTTGCCACCTCCCACTGGTGCTCCATAAAAAAAATCAGTCTTCAATATATTTTCCTACAGTTATCTATTCATATAGTTAAAATAAAACTTTTGCTACTCTAGCTGTTGACCTGTGACTGTAACACGTATAACATTTTCAGGAATGTTGGAGTAAATCCTGTTTTACTTTTTACAGTTGGATGGAGTTTCCAAGACTCCTTGTGACTCTTGCAGAAATTCTTTTCTAGTCAGTTTTACTTGTGGTTTGGTTCTGACATTTCTTTAAAAAGTGGGAAAGAAATGGTTCATGAGGAGCAATTTCTATATGCCCAGCAATTGGATATGCTTAGAGTGTGAGCAATGAAATATTACTAGGAGAGAAGGATATTATTCAGCAGGAGAATTCACTGAGAAAACTGTTCAATGATAGGCTGAGTGATGAATATACTGTAAATATTGCATGTGGGCAAATATTATCATAGTGGCTTAAATCAGGGAAAATTCAGCATGATGTAGCATAACCTAAGTCTTGGAATCCAGAATTATGGATTGGCTGCAGAAAAGCTGACTCATTATTTTTGCCTCTGGCAGATTCCTGTTGCCTGACTGTGTGTACCTATTGCTCTTGAGGCAGGATTTGGTCTGTGGCTGGTCAGTAAAATTTACAGCATTTCTAAAAACATGAAATTGAAAAATGAATTGTTGAACGGGTATATGTTGCACATCTTACCAGCAGCAACTATTTGCTAAGGTTACAAAACCAGTTCATTACAAATGTTTCTCATATTCACCTGAAAAACCCAGCAAACTGCAGATTTTTTTATGCCTGTATACCAAAATTGCTAAAGGAATGCATCTTGCAAATTGATAGGCTGTTCTAGAGTTTAAAATCAAGTTAGATCACTGCACAGTAATATCTCTTTAATTACAAAAGTCATGTTACTTTAGAGTCTACTTTAGAGTCACTTCTAGTTTTTATAATGTCTACTTTCACCTAATCCCAGTCAGTTGAAGTTAAGTAAGGGTTACAACAAAGAAAGGTTTTAAGGCTACTGGATTTTCCTTATCACTGTAACTTTAAAACAACACTCAGTTAAATTGGATTCTCTTGGGACATAAATAACACATTATTCAACTGTTGGCAAAATAACTTATAAAGAAAAAATTCAGTCATAAAAGGGTTCATTCTTAGATCAGCAGAGGCATTCACAAAACCTATTTGAGCTTATAGCCTTGCAGGCAAAATCCTGATGCCTTACAGCAAATAATGTGGAAGTATGATCAGATATCTTCATGTTGACTATTTGCAATTTTTCTTAAAGTCAGGAAGAGATGTGTTTTACGTGCATGGTGCATACTGCTTACACACATACGTTCAGGAAAAATCAGGCCCCGTGTCTCCCTTCTGTAGGTGCTGAATAACCACACATTTTGTCTGCAATGAAAACTGAGGGTGCTCAGTTTTTACCTAAATGGAGCTAGTAAACAATGAAAGGAGTTATTTTTAGCTCTGTGAGCTTTGGTCATTAAATGCAGAGATGGGCACCATGAATTGAGGTATAAAATGTTAACCTTGCAGAAAGTGAATTGCCTTGGACTCTACATGTAGAATTTAATATAAGATGATATTTTAGAGAGACAATATATATGCATCTATCTCTACATAAGAAATAGATACAAAAGAAAAAGTTATAACCCTGAAAGTGCAATGAGAAGTAATTCTCACGCTTCTCATATGAGAATTATGAAGTAATTCTCATAAGTTTTTCTTCATGAGAAACTTATATAGGTATCTTTTTTATCCCCTGCTCTTCTTTATTGCTCATTATTTGTACTGTAGACTCCATTAATAGGCAGGATAAGTCCATTCATGCACAGGTAGGTCCTCAGTAGAATAAGAGACCATTTCTGTTTTCCAGAAACTTGTTGTCTGTGCATCCTGTTGAATTGTCCAGGACTTACTGTAGGGAGGTGGGTGAGTTATGTTTGTTTTTACAGAAACTGGTTTGATAACAATCTAAGCCTGTGTTGAGGCAACAACTGTTTTATGATATTGTTCTGGTCCAACACCAGCTGGCAACTCAGCCCCAAACAGCCGCTCACTCTCCCTCCTCCCAGTGAGATGGGGGAGAGAATGGGAAGACAAAAAGGTGAGGAAACTTGTGGGTTGAGATAAAGACAGTTTAATAGGTAGAGCAAAATAAGGAATTAATACCCCACTGCAGGTGTTCAGCCATCCCCAGAAAAGCAGGGCTCTGTCACATAAAATGGTGCCTTGGGAAGACAAACACCATCACTTCAAAGGCCTGCTCTTTCCTCCTTCTTTCCCTGGGTTTATATGCTGAGCACGATGTCAGATGGAACGGGATATTCCTGTGATCAGTTGGGGTCAGCTGTCCCAACTGTGTCCCCTTCCAGCTCCTTGTGCACCACCAGTCCCCTTGCTGGTGGGGTGAGGAACAGGGAATGCCTCGGCTCTGGGCAAGCTGGGCTTAGCCATAGCAAATTCATACATTCCTGTACTATCAACACTGCTTCCAGCACAAATCCAAAACACAGCCCTGTACCAGCTACTATGGGGAAAATCAGCTCTACTCCTACCAAAATCCACCTGGATATAATCAAGCACCAAATTCCAAGAAATAGAAATGAGTACTTTCTGGGAGCACTTGTTAGTTTTGTGCTAATTATTATTCACTTTTTTTTTTTTTTTTTTTTTTTTTTTTTTTTTTTTTTTTTTTTTGTCAAAAAGTAACCCAGCTATTCTGTACTGAAGGACACAATATGTGCTAGATGAGCAAGTTGTCATTATGTGGACTGGAATGTGTAGCATTATCTTCCTAGACAGCTACCAATCGTATGTATAAGTAAATTACATTCCTCAGTAGCTCTTTTAACTTTACACACGACTATGTATTTTCAGCAAATTCTATGGCATAGTCTTGCATATAGAATTACTCATATATACAAATTTCTGCAAGAATCCTAGTGCTTGTAGCAGGAATATGGATTACAACCCTTCTGAAGAGTAAGCATGTAAATTCTGAGTAGAAATTTTAGGTCACATGTAGTCTAATTCTTAATTTCCTATTTTTCTGACTCACATTTAAATCTATAAACTTGTTGTTATATTAAGTGTATGTTTTTTTTCCTTTTTCAGGGAAAATAAAATTGATTTTAAGGATAAAAGGACCTAAAAAAGTTAGTGGAGTTTAGAAAAGTGGTAGTCAAGTATGTAATGCAAGTCAATGAAAATTTAACTGGTGCAGAAAACTGGTCAGAAATGTTTTTTCCAACCCAGCACAGATGATATAAACTGAGTATCAATAGATAACAAAAAAGAATTTAGGAAACTGTTTATCCCACCAGGCACTAGGCTTAAGACAAAAACACTTGGATCAGCCAAAGGAGCAATAGTGTGACAAAGCAGGACTAAAATAATGGGCCCCAACAGATCGTGGATACCTTGTCTATTGCCCTGAAATTCTCCATTTTGCAGATGTTATGATTTATATGAGGATATGATGATTTCTTTAAGCAGATACAGTGATTTTTTTTTTTCTTTTCAGAGGACAAATGTGAAAGTTTTCAATTGTCCAGACCCTGTAAAAATGATAATTTTCACAAGCAGTTAAAACACTGTCCAAAGCCACAGTCTGAGCATAAAGTGTCTAGTGTGAGATCACGGACCATGTGTTTTTATGAGCAATTAAGTATTAACTTGGGATGAAAAGTTTTCTGAAAACACCTTCACTTTCTTAAAGCAGAGAGTCCTCTCAATTACCTTGTCTCAGCTTTAGAAAATAAATACTTCAAAGTGTGTTATTTCTACACAGCTCCTGCAGCTGAAACTTTTGCAGTTGCTTTAATTTGTCTTGTATGTGTGATCAGATGACACAAACTCATAAATGGTGAGCATCTTAATAACTAACAGGCCCTTTCAATTTAAGAGGCCTGAATCAATTTAAGGGCCTTCAATTAAAAAGGCAATTTAGGTGGGTTGGACTCAAAAGTGGTGCCATCAGAAGCTTTTGGTAGCCAGGGGTTCCTTTATTGAAGAGAAACTTGGGGTCAGTGGTGGGAATGGCTGTAAAATGCATCCTGCTCTTGGAAGGACCCTGAACATCTGAATGGTGATTTGAATGCTTGGTGCAAAGAACTTTAGCCCATGGGTGTGGGGACACAAAGGGTTTCTCTCCTGAGGGTGTTCTGTATGCTGACTTTTCATAACTCTTAACTTTTCCTACTTACCAGCTTTACCTGTATCTAGGCATAGTGGGTGAGAGGCAGCCAGTCAAAAGCAGCATGGAAAGTGCTAAATAGGACAGCTACATGTTTTGCTAAGGATTATTTCCTAGTTATTTATTATTGCTGGTGCCTGTATAACAACATTAAGATGCAACTCAGGCATTTCTGAATGTGGGCCATTTGAATCTGCTTATGGAAAGCAGACATCATTTCTCCTGAGAACTGCATTCTCAGAAATGTCTTTTACTGGGATCACACATAACCTGTGAGTTATTCAGCTAATCAAAATAGTTTTTCTAAGCCTGTTGCTATTTGCATCCAGCAAGAGTAATTTGTTCTTGTCCAGCTGATTATGCTCTCTCTCATTCATTCATCCTGCATTATAGACCTGCTTCTGAAGGACGCTGAGTACCTGTGGTTTGATTGAAAGTTATTGCATCTCTCAGGAGTAAATTTAATTTGAGTGATTCCCCATATATTGCAGTGTGATATGATGCATTAAAAAATAAAGCACTGCTAGACTAACTACAAGCCATTATTTTGAATCTTATTTGAGAAAAAGAAATCTTAGCAGAGAAAGCCATAGAATTAAACTGTTTTTTATTCTTTAGCTAATTCAGAAATAATTTGAATTTTTAGGAAAAAACCAAAAAAGAATAAAATAAGGCATTGATCGTATACAATCATCTGGCAGCTGTTAACAGCTGGGATTGGTGGTTTAGTACTAACATTATTTCAGGTAAATGAGAAAGTAGAATTGTAAACAAGGGAAAATGGTCGATTCCCCAAGTGAAACGTGGGCTGATGCCTAGTATTTATAGCTTAGTACATCCTCATTAATCCATTCTGTTTTTTTTTTTCTTTTATACTGACTAATATAGAATACTAATGCAACATTTCTCTGCTGTTTCTAAGTTTTCTGTTCTGCTTGACACCTTACTTGCTCACATATATATTTCTTTTCAAAGAACTTATGCAGTTTTTTCTTGGATTGACATAAAAAAGAATTCCTTCATTTCTTAAACTATTGACAAACAAAGGTATTGAAAACCTACTGAAGCCAGCAGGAAACAAAATACAGCAATTAGATAGCAGCAGCAATCTGTTTTGTTTTTTTTTTTTCCTGATTATGATTCAGTGGAAGAGTGGAGGTTATGGCAATTATATCTTTAAAAAATGTTTAGGAATGTTTGCCTGTTTTTGACATGTTTGTTCTTAGAGTTAATTCTTTGATCCTAAAAATCCCCTGTGTACTCCAATCAAATCTATTCTCAGATTCAAATTGATATCGGAGAATTTTTAACAACATAATTTTTTTTGGCCACAGCATGTAAGAAAAAAAAAAAAAAGTCATATTAGCTATGAAAACAGCATTGTTTAGAGCTTAGTGTAAAGATGCATAGACAGACTTACAATGGTGTCCATAATTTTAGAGCCTGATGAGTCAATTCAGTCAAGTTGTAGATCCTGGGTTTTAGGGGTTGTTATTTGTGTTAGCTAGCTGAGTCCTGTGTACCCCAGTGTATTCCCCCCCCCCCCCCCCCCCCCACCGCGGTTTCTGGCCCCATGCTGCCTGCTGTTGGGCTTTCCCCTCTGCTGCTCCTGTGGCTGCTCCCCCGTCCGGCCCTGGGAACCCTCGTGTCTGCCGCCCCATCCCCACGATCCCACTCAGCCCGCGGCTCAGTGCCCGCCCCTGCAGTTCCCTGGTTGGTCGCTATCCTACGTCATCATCGTGGCACCCGCACGGACTGGGGGGCGGCGTCTGCCCTCCCTATCACATCCCCTATATCATCCCTCTCCCTCCCGGGTCCCAGCGCCATTTCCCCCATGTGGCGTGGGAAGCGCAGGTCGCTACCCCCCCACTGCAGCTCTCAGCGACAATAAAGCCTTCTTGCCTTCCTCGTCGGTGATCTGGACATTCCTTCCCTCTTTGCCTCGGATCCCGTAGCACAGGCGACAGAACCCGGCAGACCCCGACCTGCGTGCCGGTGCCAGTGGCACGCGGGAGAGAAGCGGTGGACCTGGAAGTCCGGGGGGAGGTGGTGCCGGAGGGCATCAGAGCTGCCCCGGACCCGGGAGAAAGAGCGAACATTGCATTGTAGTCCTGGTAGAAGTTACTTTGTTCTCAACATAGTCTTAGTCCATGTGTCACTTTTTAGTTTATGTCTGGACTGGTAGAGTTATTATGTAGTTTCTGTTGTAAAACTGTTGTATACTTAATGTTTACTGCAAAATTTGAGCCTTGTAAGACAATGTTTTAAAAGTTTTAGATCTAGGATTTTAACTCTTATTTCAGGATCACATTTTCAAAGGAGTTCAAAAAGTCACCATGACAGAATTTGTGTAGAAATAAGGCTTTAGTTTTGCACACTTAGGTCTCTGCTATCCTGATCTAACTGAAGACCAACAGTAACAAGAGCTGTCACTGTTAGGTGAGTTCTACCACTAGCGATGATGTATTCTGTCACCTACTGAAAGAGCTAAATTTTTCATTTACAGTTAGTAATATATAATAAGTGTAAAATTTTGGATGAGATGTTGCTGAAAATAGCTTTTATTTTGTAACCATTTCCATTTTGAGAAATTGTAATGAGCTGGTTTGGCCACAGAACTGATGCATTTGGACAGCTGAGTTTGCTCATTTTTTTTTTTTTTTTGAGATTTTGTTTAGGTGAGGTCAGCACTGACCTGTGTTTCCCTCATGGAAGTGCCAGACTGGTAAGCCTTGGAGCATTATGGGAAACTGTGACAAAGCGTTTTCAAAGCCAACTCTGCTAGATAGTCTTCTGTGAAACTCTGTGTAACCCTATGGCCTGTACTCAATACTATAAAAGCTGTATTTCTGGAGCATCAAGTTTTTGTTTCCTTCTCAGAGCCCTGTTCCATCACAAGATTGCATTTATTGTGACTGCTCTTCTTTAGTGATCATCACCTTGCACAGGGTGAGTTGCGTGACTGCTGATAGTTGCCCTTGGACAGGGAGGAGGAGTTTTATGGATACCTTTAGGTTTGTGGACCCCATTTGTATATTACACTGAAATACTAAAAATATTCCCCCTTAGGTTAGCACACATCAGTGTTGAAGGTAAGGATGCTGAAATTCTGTCTGCAGACCAATAGAGGAACAAAACATTTCTAAAATGCAGTCTACTATTTTCTCAGTAAATATTCATGGTCTACCTGTTGTCATCTCTCATAATCCACTTTCTGAGAATGTCATACAAGGTCCTCAGTGCTGTACAAGGTACATGCTGTTCACAAGTGGGGAAATGCAAACAAAAAGCTGGGGAGGGTTCCTGAGAAGATGAAAACAAACCCAAGGAGCTGGCACAGACAGGTCATTTTTTTCCTGCCTAGAAAAAGCTTTGCTGGAATGATGATTGTTGGAGAGCTATTTGAGTTATTTAACTCAAGTAGCAAAAATGTAGGAATGGCTCTCAGTTGTGTCCCTGAGCAATAAACTGTAATGCCACTCATTAGCTACCTTCTGTGGTGATGGAGTGACTTGAATAGAAGAACTGAGACACGGCAGATTGCAAAGAGCAACTGCATAGAAAATGCTCAGCTTTATCTATCTCAAATAGAAGTTAAATACTCATCAGGAAAGCTTAAAAGTATTGAGATAAATATTTCAAAAAAAGACAATTTGGAAGATCAACAGGAGGGAAAAGTGTCAAACATTAGAAACCTATAATTTCAGCACAAGTTGCATCCTTGGTATTATCTGCATTGTTGATACAAGGTATGGCAAAATTTTGAATTAAGCTTTTTTCCTAGAAAGTGTAGAGTCTTCAAGTTCTGCCCAAATTCCCCTTGAGAGTATTGGATGAGTTAGAGAGAAACTCAGAGATCTAAAATAGTGAAGGCTTTAAAGAGGGTGTGAAAGAAAAGTCATTGGAACTTATGTAAAGAAATTTACCATGACATTCTTTTATTTCTTTTTCTAAATTTTCCCCTATTTTTGTAAGCAGCCTTATTTATCCGACTCTTTCACAGCTCAATGTGGGATATTTGCTTTTGCATTGAATAGAGATGTCCCTGGGAATTACCAGGTACTCTCTAATCTATTTAGCAACTCCACATGGCCTTTTAATAGGGAGATTTTGATCATAGCTCTGACTTCAGTCTTTTTCTGGACCTTCCTTGAACAGTATCTGTGCAATTGTATCACTGTTTAGTGTTGATTTAAATATTCAGTAGTGAAACTTTTTTTGTCTATATTCTCCTTTTGTCATTTTAGAAAACTTTTTTCTCTAATAGTTGCACAACTTTTGCTCCCCCTACATTTCCAGTCTCACTGTCTTTCATGCATTCAAGGTGTTCAATACAATTGATAGCAGAGAGCCTACCTGAGTAAAATATGAGACAGAGACCAGCCTGAAAGCTGCCTGTTGGAACACACAGAGCAGTGACCTCCTCACTGTGTTGGGTGAGTTTTGTGCTGTGAACTCAGAGGGCTCCAAGCTAGGCAGCAGAGCTGACACTGCACTGCAGGAAGCCCTGGTGGAGGCAAAGGGCTGGGTGACCCCTGTGCTCTCTCATTCTGTTAATTCAGCTTTTTTCCCTAGGATGTCAGCTGGGGCTGGCCCATCTCCTTTCAATATTGTAAGATTTTGACAAAAGAAGCAGCATTTGAGGCAGAAGAAGTTCTATTTTCGGCTGTGTAAAATGAGAAGTTTGGTATGTCATGCAGAAAACTTTGATATTGACATATAGGTGAGCATTGGAGAGTCACATTCAAACATTAGAGGCGATGACCTAGTAGGATACCTGGATAGGTAGTGGTCTTGCCTGCTTTTACGACAGGCAGGATGCATTATACTCTGCTGCAGAAAAAGGAGATAGTAGGGGGTAGCTTTGGCAAATATTATTTTGTTCATATTGAGCTTGAGTTATGCTGTTAATATAGGCTGAATGTCTGTGTTCAGTTCAAATGGTCGAAAGCTGAGCACCATTATTGCTAATCACCCCCAGAACCTGCATTTTCCTGCCAAAACACAAATGCAGATGTGCTGACAGAGCAAGTTTCCATGGTTTGGGCTGAAGCCACCTTATGACACATTTAGTGCCTGCAAGAAGAGCCAATTTGCTACTGACAGGTAGCAGTTTTCACATTTCCATAGAGTTTCACAGAAGACCATCTAGGAGAGACAGAAATGGCTCTGTTTCCCTTGTTTCTAAGGCTTTTGCTTTACCAATCTGACACTTCCATGAGAGAAATGTATTGCCTTGTTCCAGCACACTTTCTACTGCTACAGCTAGTCATATGGTTCGAGCCAAGGATTACTCCTTTACTAGCCTTGAGGGGAGAACACTCCCTGTCACCAGAGTTCACATCAGTGGGCTCAGACTGCCCACAGGGGAGACATGTGTGTGATTTTTTCCTGTTGCCCTTTGGTGCTCTGCTGTGCTGTGTGCCATGGTAGCTCATTTTCCTGCCTGCTGAACAACTGGATGAGGTGTAAATCTGAGTGCTGGATTGTGAGCAGTAACATGGGAGGAAGGTCTGGCTGGCCCAGAAACTGCGGCAAACACTGCCAGCCACCTCAAAAACTCTATTAAGACAAGAAATGTACTGAGCCATACAGATGGTTGTCAGATTTCAAAGGACATTGGTCCTTTTGCCTACTTGAGGGAAGAGCAGACATAAACCACTGTAATAGAAGTCTCAGGGTTCTGGGGACTGCTGTACTTTTGGAAAGGTTGCAGTCTGTGTTTTTGCAGCATGGTGCCATTTGGCACGAAACACAGGGGCAGCCTGATGGTGGTGCTTTTTTGAAAGGGAAAACTACTCAGAGCTGTGTCAGAGTCTGGCTCTGCCAGAATTGTCCCTAAGCTCTGTGAGGGTTAGGCTGAAGCTTGAACTGCATGAAATGTTGATGCAGAAGGGCAGGTTGTCACTGTGTCTGCCAGTCACCCTGCCTACGGCAAGCATGGGCGGCTGGAGAGATCTGCTGAGGCACGTGTTCCACAGAGTCAGACTGTCTTCCTCACACTCGATTGTTTCCCCTCAAACTCTTGCTTTGAAAGGCTTTTTAGCCTGGCAGGTGCTGCTATCACTGACATGTCCCCCCCCACCCCCTGTTCCATGGGGAAGTGCATGAGGCTGGCAGTCACCAAATGAGCAAAGCCTTGCTTCTGCACAGCCTCAGATAGTGAGAGCACATGGCTCTTTCAGGCAGCAGGGCAGAATAGGACACAGGGGACCCCAGGCACTAATAATATGCATTTCATAATGTGCCACATGGAAAACAGGAATAAACCAGCAGTGACAACAAAGCTCTCCAACTGTCTTCCACAGTGAGCTGCTTTGCACTTGGCTTCTGAAGATTATTTTATTTTGGTTGAGTTAATAACTGAGAGCCTTTGAGAGCTGTGTGAAAGGAAAGAATAGCTTTGTTTTGCATAAAAAACAATTTTGCCCCAAGTTCTTCTCTTTCTCTTCTTCTGTTAGTTTTCAAGAAATTTGAAACAATAGTGTTTTAAGCATCTCTTTATGCCAAGAGTTAGGTCTGACTGTTTCTGTTGCCTGTGTTGTTTACATGTCACCATCCACAGTTATCTCCTCTTCTTTTGAAGTAAACTGCTTTGCCCAGTAGGATAATTCTGGATGTTAGATAATGATGGGAAGTAGGAGCTGGTGGAGTGCAATGGGATTCCAACACCTCTTGCCATGGACAGAATTTCTGTATCTGAGACAGCGACAGCATCTTTAGCACAGCCTTGCCTTGCAGCAGCAGCCCAGCATCAGCTCTCAGGGGTTAAGACATCGACATATAACAATTAAAAAGGGAAGCAGGGGCATGCTTGTAGGCATTTCCTGCTCAACAGCTGCAGTGTGCCATGTCTCCCTGACACTGGTGTCATACCTGCTAGTGGCTTCTGTAGAGGAATGATTGGGATATGTGGTGGTTGTTTTTGCTGCCAGCTGACAACTACATTCAGTAATTTGAAGGCAATACCTCCATAATTCCTGTGCAGACATGGCACAGCTCTGGCACTTCCAGAGATCCAGAGTTGAATTATGAGCTGGTTGTAATATGGAAATAATGCAGTATCAGACATTGGGGTTTTTATCCTCACTAATTTACTCTTCCCTTGCTTTCTGTTATTGAATTCTAGTTAATCTCACCCTGTCTTTCATTTAACTAAAACCCATTTTTTTTTCCATGTGTTCCTTTTCCTATGTTATTTATCCCCAAAATTTTATTCCCAACTCATAATGCTTTGTCTGGACAGGGAAGCATTCTGTGTCTAAATTGGTGCAATCCTGAGCAAATAACACAGAGGTAAACTTCTCAAAAAATATCAGTGTAGATGTACTGTGACTGTATGAATGTTGACAGGCTAATAAACAAGAAAAGCTGTGGACTGAACTTTGTATATAAATGTGAGGGCAGTATCCATCCCTCCCTGCTCTTAGGATGTGTGTGTGCATTGCCATTCTGCCTTTTACAGTACTGGTAGTTCATCTTTAATAAATCAAAGGCAGCTATTTCTTGCTTGTTTGCTCTCTGAAGGAGAGGATTTCAAGTCATACCCTGAACAGTTTTGACACACAAATGATGTCTGATGAAAAGTGCTAAAGGTGCTTTTATTTACAGATATGTTGAGAAGTACGCAAGGAAACAAGTTTCCTCCTTCTTTCCTTCTCACAGGAGGAGAATTAGATGAAAAATGTATTGTCCTTTCATCCTCTATCTCTAAAGGAGGCTGGGTTCCTGTCATCCTGTGAAGAAACTGCTTTACAGTTGTCTAGCCAGGAGAGTTTCTACCACATCTCTTTTGTTATGCCCAGGCACCCTGGAGACTCGGCTGACATTGATAGGAGTGTTCCTCCGCCCAGCCCGCCCCTGCATGCCTGCCGTATGCTCTGACACCTGTCAGCTGCCCGGAGCGCTGCTGCTGGAGCACCTCCTGCGTCTGTGGGCTCCTCGTTGTGCAGCGAGGGCTCAGCAGGAGCTGCAGGCTGCTGGCACACTTCTAGTATGGATGTGAAATTAATTGACAGAACTTGAATCTTTGGAGATGATGCCAGAAGGAAGAACAGAAGACCTGTGAGATAGCAAAGAACAAATAGGATGTGAAATTTTCTGTTGGCATTCTTCAATTGGAGAGATTTGACTTTTCTTTTGCAGCTTGGTTGCTGTGCCTTGAAGCCATACAAGCCTCCATTTACAGCTTTTGGGACTCGTGGTTGTCTCAACTCGTGGTTGACTCACAGTTGTCTCTGTGGGTTTCTTTAGCCAGGAGAGGTTCACTACTGTATGAAAAGATAGCAGGTTCTTCATGCTGCTGTGCAGACCCATGTGTAAGATGGGAAATCTTTTTACAATCACATTTGTAAAAACTACTGTTGCTGGTGTAGGTTTTGGAAAAGAAGAAAAGAGAATGAGTTAATTTCTGAATTAAATTCCTGGGAATAATGAAAGAGAGTTTGTAATTGGAGTATTACATAAATACTGTACCTTTTGTAAGGGCTTACTTGAGTAAGGTGCTCTCATCTATAGAAGTTGTAACTTGTTTCAGAGATAAAATTAATTTATATTTTTTTTTTTCACTCCACCTTTTATACAGGAAATCGGGTGTGTAAAGATCCCTTTTTTCCTTGCCCTTAGTGCCTTCTTCTGTAGGTCACACTAACTAAAAAACTGTAAATTTTTTCAGAAGTCTCTGGGTTTTTCTGCTCTGTGCCTCACTCAAAGCTTCACAAATGAAGACAACTAAAGGCATGAATAGTGTCTTAATGGTACATATCTGAGATTTGCATATGTTCAGAAATTTACCAGCCTTGTTTCCAAGGAAAGCAAGGATGAATCGCCCTCCAGAGGGGCTGTTTTCTCTTTGCTGACTGTAGAGGAACTTTAGCTTGGTGTCAGGCAGCTGAAGTTATAGGTAACATTCATCTGAGCTAAGAAAGACTATTCCTCTTCTGAAGGAGAGCTCGTGCTGGTTCTAAAACACAGAGTGATGGGTGAAGCATGTGCAGATACCACGTGAAGGGCAGAGGTGTGCACTAAGAGCCTACCCTACCCTGCAGTAAAGGGGAGTTAAGGGGAGTTATGAAGGCACTTCTTAGGAGTACAAATCCAGTCAACTGGAAAAAGGATGATGTCTATTTAAAAACATGTAATGTTTGAAAGCAGAAGTGATGATTTTTATCTCTTAATAAAGAACGTAGAGATATGTATGTACAGACAGGTAGTGCCATATATTGGGAAATCTGCCCATATACTGTGTGCCCATTATTCTCGATCTAAATGACAAGATGTGTGCCAGGTCCAGTTCAGAAGGAATTTAAACACCTTTACACAGCTGTGGCAATGTGATCAACTCTTTGGTGTACACATACATAATGCAGCTGTCTTCACTTTATAGATCAACAGATTTATACTCTAGGTTGGAAGGGAACTCTGTGGACTGTCTTGTCAAATCACTGTGGAAAACAGGGCCAGCCAAATCAGGTTGCTCAAGATTGTGTCCAGACAAGTTCTGAATATTTCCAGGGATGGAGATTCCTTAATTTCTCTAAGTAGCACATTCTGGTGTTTAAACACCCTTGTTAGTGGTAAAGAATAGAAATATTCTGCTATCTAGTGGGAATTTCCTTGTTTCAGCTTCTCTGTTGCCTCTCATTCTGTTGTTGTGTACCTTTCAGAAGAGCCTGAGTTTATTTGGTCTACATTTTCCCATTAGGTAACTGTAGACAGCAGTAAGATCCCCCCATGAAGCCTTCTCCCCTCAATGCTGAACAAGCCCATCTTTTTCACCCTCTCCTTGGCCCTCTTGTGTTCCAGCTCCCTGATCACTTTGGTGGCTCTTGGACTTGTTCCAGTGTACTGATGTCTGTCTTATATTGGTGAGCTCCAAAGAGAACACAACAGTCCAGAAAGTGGTCTCACATGTCCTGAGTAAAAGGGAAGAATCTTTTGCCTGGACCTGCTGGTTATTGCAAATTGCTATGCAGCCAACTTTTGCTGCAAGGGTACTCTGCTGATGTATTTAACTGGCAAATATTCATCCTGTAGATATGCCATCTATTCACCCAGTTAGAACAGAAGAAACATAGGAAAAAAACATACCAGTATCCATATGGAGCTGGAATTAAATACACAATTCTAATGAACAAACTTCTGATAAGCCACACTAGATGGAAAAATTTGAGCAGGGTTGTCATTACAGAACTTGCAGTTCTCACAACTTCTTTAGAAGTATTTTTCCACAGTCAGCTTTGAGAAGAAATTTCTCCTGTACATTCTAAATTCACCAAAATAAAGATGAATGACAGGTGACTATTTGAGCACCTAAGGGTGCTAGAAACATAAGAGGCATTAGTGGTTTTGTCTTTAGCTTGTGCTGTTTCTGTTTGAAATAGCAATTTCAATAACATTCATCACACTAAAGAAGGTCCATTGGCAAGATGTGAGATATCATTAAAAAGGTATAGAAAAACTTCTATCCACTTTGTCCTTTATAATCTTTATGCATGTCCTGTACCTGTGAAGGACCTCGGCCCCTTAGCAGTCATTTAGGAAATTGTATTTCCTTCATAGATAACCGCTTAGTAATGAGAGTACTCTAATTTTGTTAAAAAAAAAAAAAAAACCACAACAAAACAAGCATATATATATATATATGAAACATTCAAATATATATATAAATATATATATATGAAGCATTCAAAGCCAAAGATTCCTGGGTCACTTTTAAATGGTACCCACAGAAAATGCTAAGAAACATTAATTTATGATTTAAATATTTAACAATCTCTTGAGTATCTTTAAGAAAACAGAGCTGTTCTTATCCCTAAGACTGAAGGCTTCCATTTGCAAACCTGTTCCTACCTCTTCTATTAGGAGAGGGTTGTACATGAAGATTTTGGCTAGCCTGCTTGCAAGTGGTGATCAAAACATTACACAGCAGTTCCAGGTTGCAAGAGAGGTAATATCTTTCCATTACAGATAATAAATTACTAATGATAAATTTGCTGTAATAGCTAGATGCCTGGCCAAAGCTCTTGACTTACTGAGGCATGATCACATTATATATGCTGATGAAAATATGGAATTAAGGACTATTCTTATAGAAAAATTTCAAGATCCATAATAGTTTTATATGGGGCTATCCATAAATCCAAATTTCGTTTAATGTCACCTCTGTCTTCACTTTTGTTGATTGAGGACTGGCATAATCAGCTTTATAATAATTGGTGGAAAAATACTAGCTTCGGTTTTTTGCAAATGCATCTCCTGTTGACAGGAATTAGTATCCAGATATGATCAAAATTTGACAGTTAGAGGAACAGTTCTGTTCTTGTAGTAGTTTTAAAATAAACACAAAAGCTATTAATAAGCATTATCTAGTATAAAATATATTGTTATTCTAAATAATTACTGAAAAATTAGGTGAAATAGAACTGGGGGAGGTTAATTTTAGATATATTTGGCAGTTCAAATTGATTCTTGGAAGACTATATTATATTTGTTACCTTCAATTAAATTAATTTGATGGTTCAATAAACTAAATGATGGAGCAATTAAAGCACCACAAATAGAAAGTTGTTAATGGTCTCCTCTTTCTGGATTATTTTACAATTTAACACACTTTTTGTCTATTGATATCTATGCTGCTATACAGATATATTTGCCAGAAAAAGAGCCAAAGCTTCATTTATCTATTATAATGGTTCTCTGACAAATGAATGTATCCTGGATACAGGAATCCTTTGTGCTTTTTCTGTTTTCCATGTCAGAATTATCTGTGGTTAGGAATAGAGAACATGTGCTGTTTCAAGGGCTGTACAGGTTCAAAAACCTCTGCTATTTATGTTGGTGAGAACTCACTACAGCAAATAGTTTGAAATGTGTTTTTTTATCTTTCAAATTTCATCTGAAAACAAGCATAGAAGATAGTATTTCTACCAGTGTCAAGGGGTAGGAATAAATTATTTAAGAAAAATAGTAGTAGAAAACCATGGCTAGGCACCTGCTCACTCCCCTGCCCCTCCACCTCTCCGTCTTTCTGTAGACCAACACAATTAATTTCAGATTTTCAGCTAAAGTTTCTTTTAAAGGGTCAACCTGAGATCTTTTAACTTAGTCTTGCAGATGAACACTTTCTGTGTCTGTGATCAAAACTAAAAACCAGAAAATATCAGAATCCAGGGGCACTCTAGGCTATGAGAAAACTTCCAAGATAATGGATGAAGGTGTTCTGAAACTGTCTAAGAACACCAGCCAATTCTGCAAAATAACTTGCGGACTCTAGAGGACACGAACAGGACATTTTATGTCACAGGAAGATGGGGTAATGGCATTTGTAGTATGGACAAGAGCCATTACTTGAAGATGTAGTTCTTTAGTTAAAGCTGGAACAGAAGAGAAGCATTTAATTCTGTTACTCTTATTCAGATATTACCTATTGAGTTTTTTTTTTTTTATTTTTTAGTGGACAGATGGCTTTCATGAGATTTTTTCCCTCTTTTTTTGTATATCTTTTGCTTTAGAGGATATCAGGAAAGACTGGACTTTAATAAATTTACACAGAAGCAATCCAAAAGAATTACAAAGAATGTGTAAGAAGACATAGTGTACAGGACTTTGTGAAGGGCTTTGTGGGTTAATCAGAATACTTGATTCTGAATCTGGCTTCATCTTCTGTGAGACATCCTGTAGGCAAAGGAAGAACACCAGATTTGCCAGGCACAATTTTGTCAGGCACAAGAAACTTGCCTCTTGGATTTTCATGGCAGCCTGTTAAGGCAGGAGATCACATTTATTGATCTGGAGCATTGTCTAAGAGGGCAACATTCAGACCTGTGGCCAAGGTGCTGACCAAACCTTGATTTCTTAAGCACAGATTCCCAAAGTTAGGCCTACCTAACTTGTGATCCACCTTTGGAAAAGGAAAGTAAGTTAGTGTCCAGCATTTTGTACCCAGAAAATTGTGAATCACTAGGATGAATTATGGATTGTTGTGCCTACAAGGGAAAGATGTACCAGAATTACTTTGGAGGGATTTGTAGTGCCCTTAGCTACTGCTTCCTTATTTTCATTAATGAGGTCTTGCCTTATGAGTCTGAACAACAAAATATATCAGTCCTAGGACAGGTAAGCACCAGTATTTGATGATGAGAATAAACTTCTTTAATGGATGGATGTGTGAGAGCAATCTTAGAAAAAAGGAAGAGTTTTAAGTAAATAATTGTGGTGCCAGAATGTTGGGCAGATTAGAAGCCTAACAATACAGAACATCATGGGAAACAATTTTTTGCATACACTTTTGAAGTAATTTTGACTTCTACTGTAGGGGTATTAATTAATTTCTTTTTAAAAATTTTATTGGCTCACAAAATTTGGGCTTTCTAGCTATTCCTGGGGATGTGCGGTCCATTGAAGGCCTAATATAACATCTAAGTTCTTAAAGATAATTACCTTCCCTGTTTCCATTTTTGTTATGCATTGCATTGCATTTTTCTGAAAAAATGTCTTGCGTCTCCTGTATGTGTGGTTAGTCTTTTGCTTTTCCAATAATTTGCTTTATGGCATTCCATGGGTACAACGTTGTCATACCTCATTTCCTTCAGTGTGCATTGGCAGTGAACTTCTTGTCTGTGTGAATATATCTTATGTTTACTTAGCACCTCTTCCTCTGAGGAACCCAATGTTATACAAGTAGTAGGCCTTAGGATCATTTTAGCACACAAGGGATGTGCCTTAGCCTGTTTCTTGAGACATTCTTATCTCATCTCAGGGTTTTCATTTCCACATACACACTCTGGATGGTTGAGAAATTTTATTGTTTTCTACTGGAATTTGGCATGAAAAAATCAGTTAATCGGTTGCTCTCAGATCTTGGCTGAAATGATCTACCATAGCAAGTTACCAGCAGAGGTGGAGACCCCAGTGCTCAATCCCTCTTGGCTTGTGACTCCTAGCCATCCCCAGGTCCTCCAAAATACCCTCACCCGTTCACAATAAGAAAACGCGGACAACTTCCTTTCCCAGTGCCTTGAAAACCTTGCTTGTAATTGAAATGGGATGAGGGGCTGATCAGGTCCAGGGGCTGATGAGCTCTGTCCCTCCCTCTGTCCCTCTGCCCCTAGGTCTCCCTTAGCCACTGTCATTCTACTGCTCTTTGGGCTTATCAGCTGCCATAAAGAGGAGGTGAGGCTGTCTAAACAAACCTACACTAAGTGAATCCCCCTCTTATATTTAGCAATATCTAGGTCTTCCTTCATGCTAGTGCTAGCGATTATTTATTGTGGTTTAGTTCTCATTATTATTCATGTGTTTCTGTGACTAAAGGCAACATTTTCTCCAAGTAATTTCCCAGTAAAACCAGCTAGGCTTAGTTCTTCATTATCCTGCATGTCTTTGTGGCTGGTCCTATCTTTTTTGGCTCAGAAAGGATGATTAATTATTCTACTTGATCTTCACTTATCATGGGAGTACTGTGTAAATTATTTCAAAAATGTCCTGTTTTATATTTGATTATTTATCTTCAGTATGACCTGGGTGTTACGAAATGTGAGGATTGCATGTCTTTCTAGCACACTTCTTAGATTTGAAAATTTGCATGTATTTTTCTTACAGGCCTTGTGGCCTGTTGTTTATTTTTTCTGTTAGTGATATATTTCTTTACCTTCTAAATTAGTTATCCTGGCTTCTAACTAGGAGTTTACTATCGCTAGTGTCTAAAAATTACGTCCTTAGCAATTCAAAGTGTGCATTCCCTAGCAATTTAGAAGTTGCATTTTTAGAACTCAACTGGCAGAAACAACAAAGATGCTTTCTATCTTGTACGTAATAGGTAAATGTTTTTTTTGTTTTTCCAAGTGTGAGGCAAAACTCTTTTCTTTAATGAGATCTGTGTGCCACATGTATTTGTTTTGGTGTGGTGTTTTTTTTTTTTTTTTTTTTGTTTTTTTTTTGTTTTTTTTTTTTTTTTTTTTTTTTGTTTTGTTTTTGTTTTTTTTGTGAGAAGTTTCAGTGCTGTGAGTAGAATTTAGGTTCATAGAAAAGAGTACATGGTGTGAGAGGTCCAGCATACCTCGGAGGGGCACAGTTTGCTGCTGCTGCTGCTCATGTCGAGCAGTCTCAGATGCTTTCCTAATGTTTCAGCTATGAATGTGCATGAGCCTAATTCTGTTCCCCAGAGGGCTGTCTCAGGTTGATCACATTGAGTTCCTTTAATGTTATGTTTTCTGTCACTGTTGTAGGAACAGTTTGCATTGCTCTTTGCAGACATTTATATTTTCTTTGTTGACCCAGTAAAGAATAACTTATGCACCAAATGTCTATTAATTTATTTCTCAAATTGAAGATACACAAATAAAACCAGGGAACAAAAAAGACATTTGCATTCCTTTATTCTTTCATTCCACTTGAAATATTAGAAAATTAATAATTCTAGTGAGAATTTGTAGTAGCTGAACTGCCTGCCTAAGAATTTATAAAACATTTTTAGTTTTCATGTTTACTTACTATCATATTTTAGAAGACTTTTCTTAAATATGGTTATAGAAAGTTTCTGAAAAATAATTTTTAGCTCAGGAGTATCCACCTTTTATCTTCAGCACTGGGTTTACTTTATTAAGGAATTTTTCTCAGTGGAATAAATATACTGTTTGCCCTTCTTAGAAGGAGAAAGTCTGCTGAATTAAGAATGGATGCACATATAGAACTGTTAATTTTACTACTTCTTTCATTATGTAATGCTGTAGAAGTTATGAGGGTAATTCTATGTTTAGCACCTATTCATCTGCTTTCTTAGGAAAGTTTATGCATTTAAATTGCTTATGTGCTGGTTAAAATCAAGAAGCATTCTGAACGAGAGCCATGACACCTGGGCGCTACTCTTCAACTTGAAAATCTTAGGGCAGATTTACACTCAATTGAAATTGTTCACTGTCTGGTCCTGTGAATCTTGTATTCCTGGACCCTCAATGGTTGTTTCAAATCCTCTCTCTTCAGTATCCTTTTCATCTGGGAAGTGTTGCTGTGGGATTATATCTCCCATTTGCTTGGTAGGTGTTTTAAGCATTAAACTAATGTTAAAAAGATAACATAAACCTCCTCTTCTTTGGGCAGAATGTCTGTGTGAACGCCAAGTAGTTTGCCTTAGGGATGCTCTGAATACACTTGCTGTATTTAGACATCTGTTCTAAATTATAGATCTGTTCTAAGTCATAAATCTATCATAGGTTGGGGTCTACTTTTAGGTAATATGAGGGTTTCAGGTTTACCAGAGAGGGTTCTCATGGTGGGAGCTACAAGAGGGCAGTATCTGGACTGACTTCAAGGAAACAGGAACATCAGACGATCAGAAATTAAGGACTATAAGGAAAATCAGAAATTTATCCTGGATGACTATATAGGCCCATGATCAAAGAACAATAATATTCTCCTAGTCTCTTGAGATCGCCGAAGCAAAATAACTCCAGAGGCTAAATAACTCTGAGGCTAAATAGCTTCTTCTTCTGCCCCGAAATCCTTTTTTTGTAGAAGACAGCATTTCAGCTCTTCCTCTTGTCAGGGTTTTGCTTTCCTGTAGGGTTTGTACCTGTTATTATAATAAGTAAATAAGGCTTCCTGCCATGAGATAATTACACATTAGCAGAAATTACAGTACCTATTAGTCAGAAATTTAGTTTTCATTCCCTGATGTGGCAATTGTCTGAGCATTTGAAGAGGCAGGCAGGAGTCAGAGCATAGCATGATGAGAAGAGCTGCAAAAAAGAAAAAGCCTCTGCTCTGATATGATGGAAGAATAGCAGGTACCCCACTGTGGGCAAGAAAAAATGATGGCACCCCAAAAGCCTTTTTGTATTAATTTAAGAGCAGAATATTATTTTATATTTTATAAAATATAAAAGCAGAATATATGCAGTCAGATTTGAAGTTGGAGCGAGTAAAATAAGCAAGCTTGGATGGAAAATGATATCTCTGTGTTACAAATGTTTTACTGAAGTTATAGGTTAAATCTCTTGGTGCTGTAATGAACAGTGTATGGGGAGACCTTGTTTGTGTCCAGACATGTGGGTCTGTCTGCCTCTTCTGTAGGTTGGAACAGATGTGAACTACAGTATCAGGAAACTCCTCTCCTCTTCCTACCTTTCTTTTATGGGGATTTTTATTCATGCACCACATTAAAAAAAGCAACAAAAAAAGGCAAGTTAGCTGTACTTTCATGCACTGCTCTTGAAAATAAGTAGCCCCAAAACATTTTGGATGTAGCAACTGGTTACCCTTTAGGTTGGGAAATCTAGGCCCCGCAGCCATTCAGCCACCTCTGAAACAATGATCCAAGTAACCATTTTTTAAAGTCATGTCTTGAAAAACCTCTGCATGCAAAATGAGCGTGGATCAGGAAAATCCCATTACACAGAAAATGGACAACAGAGTAGGAAGCATCTCTAAAAGAGGTGATTACAACCACACACAGTATGGCTTGCTATTTGAGGCAAGATTTCTTGACTTGATTTCAGGGAGAAAAGTTGAAAGAGTAAACAGAAGAAGGAAGGAAAGAAAGGGCAGATTGATAAAGGCACCATAACACATTTCTGAGTAAAGCAATTTGGCCCAATAATTTCTTAGCTCTGAAAAAGCATAGCAAGAGAAAGAGCAAACAAGGCAACCATTATAATAAAAGAAATATAAATCTGGTAAATTATTCTGCGACTTTTTAAAGTAAGAGCTGATTACTTCTCTTTCTCCCTTGTTGAGAAGCTTAGCTAAGAAAACTTGTGGATTTTGTTATTCACTCTTTACACTGGCTTCTAGTCTACATGTTAACGTTTAGGAAATTCTAAGGATTCTTCCTTCTATTTGTTTGTAACTGGAGCAGATGATAGGCACAGATGGCTGCAAATTCAGCATTTCAGGCAGATTTTTTTGCTTGAACAGGTAATGATTTTGAGCCTGCAGGTAATGTTTTTTGTGATTTCTTACTTTCCTCCCCCAGAAGAGGACAAATATTGCTTAGACATCAGCATATCTGAGAAGCTCTGTATGGGAGGAACATGCAAACTCTCCAGTTGCCTTGAAAATGTTTCCCTGCTGATGTCTGAGGGACTGGGTAGGAGATCCATGACTGAGCTTTGTGTTTGAACTTGTAATATTTCCTACATGTTCTCCACACACAGGGACCGTGCAGTTATGATGTTACACTAAAGAATAGCACAGCTGTGGCACAGTGGGATCTGAATAAAGTCTGTTTCAGATATTGGAATTCAAATACACCTTTGGGGTAACATGGTTGCACATTGAAAAATTGTGACCTCCAATTGTTGAGGTATAAACAGGGATCAGGAGGAGGGGGAATTGTTTTCATTTCTGCAGACAGACCAGTGGCTTGATGCAGCACTGAATGTATCCAGTAAAACTTCAAGGACCAAACGCATGTAAGTGCCTGACCTGTGTAGAAGCCTTTAAAATCAGGCCCTGCTTTTTATTGAAAGGTGGCAATCATTGGAGAAAAGCTGAGGCATCAATAGAAATAATAAACCGAGATGATTAGTGAGAAAACTTTTTAACTCGAAGAAATGGAAGAATGGACAACAAAAGATTAGCCAGGAGAAAGAGACAGTGGACCACTCCAGCAGTCTGCCAGATAATTTAGAAGGGAAATTAAGGAACTGAAACAAGAGGCAGCCTCATCATTTGCTAAGCTTGTGAATTCAGTCTCAGAAGCAAAGCTTAATAAAAACAGATGATGAGGCAGACTAATTGGAGCAGCAAACAGGAGAAAGAGAATGGAAATGTGTATTGATTTTTTTTTATTGAAGTAAGAGACAATTGTGCAGAAAATGTTGCAACTCCTGAAGCTGATTAAGAATAAATAATATAAAGACTTATGAGTAATCAGAAGAAAATTATTAAATGCTAGAATTCATACCTTTATTTTTAAATTAATTGCTGGAAGTAAATGAGAATTTTGATTGCATGCTGGCACAAACCCAGAGGCCACTGATCTCACAGAGATAGACTCTTTTGCAGGAATTCTGTGGGTGGAAAAATTTGTGAATTGAGTTTAGTATCAATGAAAATGTTGAATTTCCTCAGTGTTTCCTTTAATGGTTATACTTCATTTTATCCATTAACAAATTTGTTTAGTTATCCATAAGTGAAAAATTGAGCATGTTTCTTTACCATGCTGCAAGGCTATCTACAGAACTCAGCCAATATGGAGGAGACCTGCACAGATTGTAATTTGTGCTATACATGAATAAATATTGTTGGTCTGGGAATATACATTATTAATTTGCCCACAGGAAGTGTTTTGTCACATTTTAAGATAGATGTAATGAAAGTGAAATTTATGCTGGTGATGTAGTTTGAGCATTCTTTCAAAACCTTTATAGAAAAAAAAATCTATTTAAATAATGCATTGATTCTTATGCATATACTAGGGTCCTACTTTTAATCATTTAGAGCTAGATGGAGGTGAAGTTCTGTTCTGAATATTTTTCTTAATACATACAAGGTTGATACTTGTGTCTTTTACAGCTCTAACTCAAATTATTGAATACATTACCAACAGTTGTAAAAACCATATTACTTCTCCCTACTTCTCTTTGCAGAAAATGCCTTGACATAGTGGTTCAACTGACTATTCTTGGCTGTCTGGTTTACCTGGATGCTGCTTTTCTTCTAACTGACTTTTTATTGAGTTATGCATTTTCCAGATGCCTCAACATATTTAAAAAGCATTGCAGAAGTATGAGTCTTACAACTTGGGTTTTTCAGTGGTGCTGTACTCCTTTTCAGTTTTCTTTTTGTTTTAATTTGGGGAGAGTGTTTATACAAACACAATAGCAGAGGAATCTCAGAAGCAAAATAAGGAAGATTCCTGGTATTCTCATTACCTCCATATGTAGAAAAACCCTAGGATACTGATGTTCATGCAATATTACTGACATTGCATAAAAAGACACCAAAGGAGCACGTGTTCCTTCTCAAACAAGGTCTCGGGAACCTCCTGGAGGAATGGTCAGGAATTAATGCATCCTTTTTAGGCAATGTGTCTGCGAAAGTATTTCAGGTGCATTTAATGCACCTTTTAAAATTGTTTTCTTGGGATTTTGTCCTGTCTCATAATTTTGTCTCTCCCCTTTTAAATTGCTCTTAAGGAACTCAGACAAATTTTATACACGCAGAATAGTTGTAACAAATGTTGTACCGAGTGAATGAGAGGTGTTTAGCTTCCTTTTCCTTTGAGACCCAGAGACAGCAAAACACCATAAAACATCTGTGGGAGTTACTTTGTTAGGGCTACAGAAGAAAACCACAAATCTTAATTGGCAGGAACAAGCAGGCTTTTCACTTGATTCTTGCTGCAGGCAGCAGGGATTTAGATGTGGTATTCTTTTCCAGTGCTGCAAGCATTTTAAAATAAAAATGTTTGTTTCTATTTCCAGCTCTGTCTCATTCAAACATTTTTTTCCTAGAGTGAAAAAAACTGTACAATGAAGGTATGTTTCTCCGTCTCTTTGGGAAATGGATTTCTTATTTAACTCTTTCAGTCCAAACCAATATTGCTTACATCCTGGATGTTTTCAGTTTCTGTGAGATGATAAGTGCTCCCCATTGAAGTCCAGTAGCTGAAATGGCTATGACATGTGCTGCTTCAGGAGGCCTAGAGTTCTCAAATGCATCTTATCTTTTTATTGGCTTGAAGTGAAAATGTTTAACTGTAGTAATATAAAGAAGCATTCATTGCTGCCCTTATTAGGGCAAAAAAGCTTCCTGCTAAAAAAAAGATCTGAACTGCCACTTAGACTCCAATGGCATATGATTGGATCATCATGCCTAATTTGTCCATCGAAGTAGAACCACAGAGTCAAACTTTCTGAAATGTTGTCAATTATTTCTTAACTATAATCAGGCTCTGCTATTACTACTTCTCCCATAAATTTTTGCAACTCCTGTTACACATAAGAACCAAAATTAGAGAAGTAATGCAGAGGAAACGGGCGTTTTGCTGTTAGAGCTTTAAGAAATAAAGCAGAAAATGCAAAGGAAATCCTTGGCTAGGCAGAAACCAATTATTGATGCAACAATGCTGATTGCTGGAAGTGGACACGCACAGTTATTCCTCTACTGAATTCTGAAATTGTCTCTATTTTTATCTATAGATTGGGCAATTTTCAGGCACTCGTGCAGGAAAACATCACTTTTCAGAGGTAACTGATTTGCATGAGAAGCTCTAGCAACCAAACACAACAATATTGAAAACCACTACATATTGACCTTTGTGCACAGCAGTCTTAGGTTTCACTATTTCTAGGGCTTTAACAAATTAGAAAAAAAAAAAAAAACTTGTACAGCCAAAGTAGGCTCTGGAAATGATCAGTGCCCTCAAAAGTGACTGTCGCTGGCCACTGTCCTAGATGTTTTCTTCAAATAATTCTCTGCTTCTCCCAGAGTTTTGGATTCTTGCTGTTCACTGGAAGCGTCAGAAGAGACATAAACTTTCTTTCATGCCTAGATTATGGATTATTACATTGCTTCTCAAGCAATTTAAGCCAGAATATTCTGGTTTTAACTTACCCAAATTGGTTAAATTTGACTATTTGAGCGATTGAGTTGATGCCTGATCTGGGGGAGAAAGAAAAACAACAACTTGAGAGGACAAGACTGCTTATTTTTTGCAGTACAGTTGGATGTAGATGTGGCACTTAGGAACATGGTTTGATGGTAACAGTGTTAATAGCTGTACTTGAACTTAGAAGTTCTTCTTTGAACATAAATAATTCTATGATTTGTGTCAGTTGAAACTTCTGCTGAATTCACTGTGAGAAAACTTTGGAAACATTGGGAAATTGCTGAACAGCAGGTACTGAACAGAAGCTACAGCTTTCTGAGTGTTCAGTGTGTTGGTGGTAACTGCTTTGCTTCATGCTGTTCAGTGAATTTAGCATATGAATGGTGTTTGCTTATAATTTAAGCAAATGATTATCAATTCCTATCAAATTATTAATTAAAAGTCAATGGAACTTGTGAAATGATCAGAAGACTGTGAAGATAGCTGAGACAAGAATCTTTAATTATGTACTGCTTTTAACAGAGATTTCTCTGAGTACCACAAGAACAAAAATACTTGATTGAAGCAGAGAAGTAATGAAAAATATGTCGCTAAATGTAGTTACATAATAAAATCATAGATAGACTGGTTGTATTTCCTGTCCTCTGATGCTGTATTAGGAAAAGGAAGGATGGACTCCAGAACACTCAAGAAAAATTGGGGAGAGACAACTCTCTCCTGTTCTACACAACTAAAACCTCTGTTTTTGTGTATGAGATGGATTTTCATCTTCAGCCAGACTTAGCAAAACTGTGATTCAGCAGATTTAAAAATGCTTTTATTACAAATACTGTATTTTTTAAAGTGTATATTTGATTAAATAAACTGCTGCCTCCAGGCAGGTGGTTAGAAAAAAAAATTTATGACTGTGCCCAGTTTGGCTCTACTGGGTACAGCAATCTTCTCCAGAAGGTACCTCTTGTTCTTGGAGGTGTTAGAAAATGGTGGAAGCATTGTCTCAATGCCACAGAGAGAGGGATTGCCTTTTCCTGTTGTTACCAGCTGTGTGCATCTCTGTTTCCATGAAAATTGCTGCTTTAAACTCCAGTTGTTACTCTTGCACAGAGAAATCTTGTCACCTCAGTTTCCTGCTGTCATCTTAATATAGCTGCCCATAATCTTTGCTGCTTTTCCCGTATGGGAACATAACTGATGCTTTTTGGTATTGTAGGAAGGCTAAAGATGAGGTGGTTACTTTTGTTTTTACTTCTAACTCCAGACAGGGTTCAGACCAAGCTTGGCTGGTTTGCAAACCTCATGAATCAATCCACTGGATTGCTTCATTGCACTTTGCTTCTTGCTTATTAGCCTGTGGCTGATTGTTGAAATGCACCCTCTGACACTTCTTTTAATGTTATTTACTGCTAAAAGGAATTCTAAATTTTCCATTTGGTTTCTTTCTATGAGTTAAACTTCATGTTTTTCTGCTCACAACAATAATTTAGGTTGTAGAGGGACATGTTTTGACAGGAACACCACATGTAATTTTAAAATTAAGAGCTGCAAAATTCATGACTTATATATTATGACAGTTTTAGGCCTTTTTGTTCCTAAAAGACTGGGTAATGTGAACAAGACATTTCCTTTAATTAGCTTTATTTACTGTTCCCTATAATGAAGCATCTAAAGGGCTTTTTGTCTGCAAGTTTATATTGGTTGAGGGAAGGGGCTACAGGCTGTTGCTTCTGAGATAGTGCTGGTATCGCAGGATGCTGGAGTATTACATCAGTGGCATCCCTGACACCTGCAACAGCAGCTACACCTGCCCATTTTTTTCAAAGTGCTGCCATAACTTTTAATATTTTTGATTTTTCCAGTCTTTACTGAAGCTAGCACAACAATTGTCAAGGTGATGAAGTGGTGAACAGCACTTGAAAACTTTGTCTGGTTCCTTCCTAATAGCAATTAGGCAAGGAATTTGAGTGCATTGCTTGTTTTTCTGTTTGCAAAATCCAGTAGTCATGCATATTTTCCAGAGTTAAGCCTTTATAAATACTAAGAATAAGTTGCAGAAAACTCCAGAAGTGAAACCAAAGTAAAACAAAATGAATAAAAAGGAGAAATAGGAAAATAAATATACAAATCATCAGCAGGAACATGTTTAAAGAACAAAACTTTCAGAGGCAGTACAGTATCTGAAATCATAAAGACTCAAAGTGTATACATGAGGAAATAAAAATACTTCCCCACTGGAAAAAAAAAAAAAATAGGTGGCCTTCATAGAAACATCATAAGAATGTGTTTCCTAGCTAAATATAAAAAATTTTGGAACCCCTATAATGCTAAATCATTAAATAATAATAGAAAAAAAACCACAACAACAAACAAAAAAACCCCACCCCCAACAAACTCCCTCTTGTGAATTGACATAGGTGAATTTGGAACAAAATGAATTGTGGTTGTGAAATTCCAGAAGAATTTGTTCAAGTACTTCAGTATTTCAGGTGCTACATCTTTATCTTCAAATCCCTCACTTAGAAAACAGTGGGACCAGCTGCTATATATCTTCCTCTGAGAAATAATTATGGCCTTTTTTTGGTCTGTATAGGATTTACAAATAGACCAGATTATAATCTAGGAATGAAATTCCTGAAGTGATTGGAAAGAGGAATTTAACAACTTGAACCTGTTTGTCGAGACATTCCTTACTGATCAAGAAATAATCTGAAAGAGGTGTAGAAAGAGGTGTAGACAATAGAAAGTCTAAGGTAAAAAGAGGAAGGCAATAGTTTTAGTCCAATAAGAAAAGAGGAAGGGAATAGCCCAATAAGGATTATATTTTAACAAATATAGATGTAAATACAACAGAAAAACCCTTAGATACTGTCAAAATGGAGATGACTCTTGAGATCAAAAGTCCCCCTGTGCATGACGAGAGCTGTTCTGCTGGCACTGTTGATACTGTTGTGTGGAGATATTGTTGTCCTTTCTTCTTTGATGTAAAGATTTCTGCATCTCTGTACATTTTATTACAAAGAAAATTAAACTCATAAAGAAATAAAGGTTTGTGATGCAATCAGTTGTAATCTCCTAACAGAAAGACTAAGACATTTTCAAGACCAATATTTTTTTATTTCTTCTATTTTTCTAGTCTTGGTCTCTTAAGTTGTCTCTTTGCTGAATGTCATGGTACAGGGTCTTCAGTTTAAGTTTCCAAACACCATCAAAGTGTTATATTGTCCTGCTTCCTTCCTTGCCTTTTCATATTATTAATTTATTATATATTATTCAATATATATTATTAGTTAAATAGTCATATGATGCTTCCCTCTTTTTCCACTCTGACAGACACCTTAGAGTCAGTTTTTTTATTCCCTCCATATTTCTCTATGGTTATTTAACAAAACTCCAAGAAGGCTCATTCTGAACCACCATGATTGCTTGTGATGGAAAAGAATAGATCTCAGTTTTTTTAATAAGAAGATACTTACTTAGTGTCAATTCTTAATTTTAAGTGAGAACAATGCTGCTGCTCTCTGAACAAGGATACATAACACCCTCCTATTTGCAGTTGCCCAGTGGGTCTAGGGTTTCTTATATAACAATTTAAAATGTAATTTATGTTAGATAAACAGAAATTCATTTTTAATGAATTAAAAAAATTGAGGCTTTACTCAATCTACTTTATTTTCCTGTCCTTGATGGTCACCAATTATCCTGCTAGTGAAATGTAAGGAAAAGCACAAGACACACTAAAGCATGATATTTTATCCAAATATTCTCCAAGCAACCACTGATCAGTGATTTTTGAAGCTCCTGAGTCAGATGTACTGCCTTATATTCAGTGCTGCTAAATAATTTTTTTTAGCCAAGAATTTTTTTCTGTGCCTCTTTGAACCAAGTAATCTATATTGTATCCACAACACAGCTGAACTACACAGCTGAAGAACCATCTCTGTCTGTTGTGAATCCATCATTTAGTATTGCCTTTCACTGTCCTTTAATTCTTAGCAAAGTAGATGGACAACCTTTCTCTATTGCACTCATTATTTAAACACATCCATCACATTTCTCCTGACTCATGGCACCTCTTAGATTATCCTGGTTGCTTCTCTCCTGGTTATTCCTCTCCTGATTCTGTTACATTCTTCTGTCACTTTTTATGATGGGCAGTGTTGGGGTTTTGCTGCTGTGCACATCTGACCGTTTGAGGGGGCTATTTTGGAAGAGAGTCTGGAGTTGGAGGGTGGCTGCCCTTGCCTAAGCACCTCACATGGGGGAGCACTGCAGGGACTTTGGAAGCAGCTGTAGGTGGGTCTGGAGTCTTCTATGAGGAGAGTGAGGGCCAGAGGAGATGCACAGATCTTCTAGAGAGGGCAGAAAGGGGAGCAGGTGGAGTGGACAGAGCTGCCTGCAACTCAGAAAATCCTAAAATTGTATGAAAAGAAGGACTTGCCCACAGGGGAATAGTGGGTAGGGAGAGCATTGCATATAAACTGCTCATACGTCTGTCTCCCCATGCTGCTTTTTCATTTTTTCCTTTATGACGTTAATTTGCATTCATATGAAGTATGTCATTTTAGTGATCTTGGCTGACACAGAGGAAGGTGTCTCTCTCTAAACTGTGACTGTGTTGGGATCCTGTCATTCTTTTAAAAACTATAGGATCCTATCCCATTATCAAAAGATTGGTTCCCTCCTGAAGGCACATGGACACCTCAGTTGCAATGGGAGGAGGTACCAGTGGCAGCAGGACTACCCGGAATTGTAAACATTTACTACTGAGAATTGATGTGACTAAATTTGTAGATCTGTTCCCTGCTCCTCTCTGACATGTAGCTGCCATGATCTGCATCCTTTGTGGTGAAGATCCATCTCAGTTACAGTGGTTTTGGTTCAGCATAGGGCTGTCCTGTCATTCCAGTGTGTGACTATGAACGCTGCGTTGACATTGTGCTGTGGCACCCAACTCTGCTTTTTTAAAGAGACACTTATGCTGCAACATTTCATAGCTGTGAATTTATCCTTGTGACATTGATGGGAGCAGTCCAAGTCTTAGTGAGCTACACAAAAGTGAAAATCAGCAGTGCTTAGATGAAGCATAGGTTGTGTTCCTATCTTTCTCCAGGTTCCCTCCTCCCAAGGTAGTTTGTGCTTCACTGATGATAAGGAAGAGCTTGCTGCTTTCACCACCCTCTTTGTATCTTCCCACACAATTAACACTTCCACCTCACTCTTTAGTTGGTGGCTCCCTTACCTCTTTCCCCAACAGAAAGGGAGGCATATATATTATTTGTGAGGAGTATTGGTGGGTATAATTTGTCTTTGTTACGCTGTCTCTTGTAACACACCCACTGCAATTTATAAGCATGTTCAACATACCACAAAAATTTATTCTTCTGCCCTCCCAGCATAAGCAGATTGTGGGTAGATATGCCTGCAGAAAACAAAGTTTGCGTTGTGCCAGTAGATTTTGTTGCAATGCAATTTAGAATAGTTTTCGTTGGGGTTGGTTTTAAATTGTGACAGATGTCAAATTCCTCTGACACAAATAATAATAAAGCAGTATCAAATGAAGAAAAACTAGCTCCAATTGCACAAGAAAACATTTCCGGTATTGTGAGGCATTAAAAGTAAAAATAACACTTTTTTATAGATGTAAAGTTGTAGGCTGAAGTATGTTTTCTGTAAAACTGAGCTTAAAACTTACAAGATCTTTCTCTAGAATTTTTTTAAAGGGGAGTAATTGATATCTCTTATATGCAGCTTGTCTTTTGTCAGTTTATAGCAGAACTATGGTTTCAGAGGTGCAATTAGCTGAAGTCTGCACAATAACTCCTGTAGACACTTGCAGCTGAAACCTTATGTTATGCAATAAACTCTGAAATGAGATATATTTTAATTAGGAGATAATAGCTTTGTTTATTAAGTAGTCAAAAGGTTCAAGTGAGCTGTGAATTCTGAAGAAGACTTTGGCAGGAGATGAAAAACATAACAGCAAAGTTCAGAGTTCCCTTTAGTCTAGATGTAATCTCATTGATGCTGTGCAAAAGTTCAAAATAAAATGAGGCTTGGACATTCTGTAGATGTTTGCTTTTGACATTCTTAATCTGGGAACATTTAAAAAAATAAGCACTGTTTTTTAAAACAGACATTGAACTTCATAAAAACATCCAGTTGGGGATGGGTATAAGGTGCCAGAGACCAGGCAGGAACAAATGTGTTGCTTGCTTGCTAATCACTGGAGACATTGTGCCTGAGCTCTCTACATTAATTAATCAGTTTATCTGGCCCTCAAATCTTGAGCACATAAGTGATCTAGAAAGGCTTTTGTGTCCCCTTCGCTGTCTCACTTCACTGCCTTTCTAGTTCAGGAACTCTTGCATGTCAGATTCCTGCACCCTGCTCCTAGGGTTTTCAGCAGGCTATATGAGCAGCTTTGTTAACACATTATTGCTTTTCATACACCTGGTGTTTTTTCAGGAGTGTAAGTTATCCAAAATACAGTTGAAATGAATGAAAATACAATAGGTGTATATTTCCAGCCACCCATTAATATGTTTTATGGCCTATCCTAAAAAATTAGACTTGCAATGATAATTTACTTTTTAATATTTCTTTGCTCATGGTACTGTTCATAGGCCACGACATATCACTATTAGTAAGCTTGAGAGAGAAATAACCCTACTTAGAAGAATTAGTATTGTTTCAAAAATAGCTCTTACTCATCAGAAAATCAATCCTGATATCACCATGGGTATTGACTGTCATCTTGGTGCCCAGTTGTGGAATGGCAGGCAACCCATGGAAAAGGAATGGAGATTGTATAAAAGTCATCAACATGGAGCTGAATGGATCCAGGATGCACTTATGGCTCTTGAGAATTTGTATTTACTCTTCTTTTTGCCTGTAAAAGAAACAAATGGCAGCAGCTTTACAAGAACCAAAGAAAACCCTTACTAAAACAAGTTAAAATTCATTAATAAATTCATGGTATAATAATAAAAAACCCATCACAAGTTATTAAACTCAAAGATGTAAACACTGTTTTAGTGAGACCTTAAGCCATAGATTTCTGGAAGCTGCAAGTACCATGTTTATTGCCCTCTTGTTTCTGACACATCTGTTACTGTCTACCAGCAGACAGGATGCTGCATGAAGTTGACTTTGTTCTGAGAAATATGCTCTTACTTTTTTTTTTTTTTTTTTAATGCAGAGAAGGAACATGAAATGTTTGACTGCCTGACCTCTTCTTTCCCTGCCTTCAGGCATTTGCAACCTGACAGTTGTTTCTTTACACTGCTTTATACTGGAAGTAACAGTGCTGAAATAATTTAAAAGAAATCCATAAGGAATAAAGAGATCCTTTCTGTTTATCTACTTTGGGGCCAAGTTTTTCTCTCTAGCACAACACAGCAGATAAGTTTTGCAGTCTTTTTTTGCATACACAAAACTCAGTTTCCCCATTTTTTTTCTTGATTGCATTAACACAAACAAGTGATCCATAGGTAGTTCTCCAATGCCACAATGCATTTGCTGAATACAGGTTAACATTTTTGCAGCTTCGAAACGGTGGGTTTTTTTTCAAATGTCCTGGAAGGAAACACCAGTTACAACTATAAGCAGCAAATAATTCAGAAACAACTTCAGAAAAAGTGTCTTTTCTAAGCAAGAGTCTAGTGAATATCAATAAATCAATAATCTAGAGCTTTCTAGGAAGTATTAAGCATGATTGGTTCACAGAAAATATGGATAAGAATGAACTTTATGGTCTCCAAAGACATCACAAGAACAAGTAATCAAGCAACAGGAGGTTCAAAGTGTTCGCCTTTAACTTGCACTTTTCTCCATGGATGAGGACATGTATAGTGTCCCTGTGACATCCCAAATTTTATATTACTTATGTTTTGTGGGAATGTTAATGTCAGCCACTGTCCTCTCTTCCCAGATAACTTTAACACAAGTGAAAATGTGCTTTTTGCATCTCTTGTAGTCACACAGCAGTAAAACTGCTGAAAGATGTGTATTGAATAAACAGAAGTGTACCTTTGAATCTAGTTCCATCTGGAAAATAAAAGAATAGACATGTCAGCAAGGCAAGTTTAGCTAACTTCAAAAAGAAAAAAGGTATTTTGCTACCAGAAATAATGCTAAGCCAGAAACTTCAAGCTTGATTTAAATGAGGAATAGAATCACAGAATACACTGAGTTGAAAGGGTTCTCACTTGCAGTGCAGAGCAGAGTGGGACAATGCCCTCCCTTGCTTGGCTGGTGATGCTGTGCCTGATGTACCCCAGGACATGGTTGGCCTTCCTGGCTGCCAGGACGATCCTGACTCATGATCCACTTGTCACTGATCAGGACCCCCAGGTCCTCTTCCACATGGCTGATCTCCAGCCTCTTGTTCCCAAGTCTGTCCATGCATCCAGAGTTGCCCCATCCCAGGTGCAGAATGTGGTTTCAACTTTCCCTTGTTGAATTTCACAGTTTGTGATTGTTCATGTCCCTGATTTGTCAAGGACTCTCCGCAGGGCCTCTCTGTCTTTGAGGGAGTTAATAGGTCCTCCCAATTTAGTGTTGTGGGAAAACTTAGTGTTCCTTTGAGTCCTGTGTCCAAGTCATTTATGAAGACATTGAAAGGCATTTGCTCTATGATGGAGCCCTGTGGAACCCTATTAGTGGCCATTCAGCAGTCTGATGTCACCCCATTCCCTATAACCCTTTGTATCTGACCCTTGAGACAGGAATGATGCTCACCCATCACATGATGTGTTTATCCAGCGGAATGGTGGACATTTTGTCCAGAAGAGACAGAATCAAAATCTTTTGCCCTGACTTCCCAAGCAAGTTTCTGAGAGGACAAATGGTGAAATTAAGGAAATTAAGTTTGACAAGGAGAATTTTTGGCTCATGATGCCAACTGGTTGTGACTGATGACTATGTTGTCCTTCAGGTGTTTTTCAATAACTCCCAGAATAATCTCCATAATTTTACCATGCACTGAAATAAAATTCTTGGACCTGTAGTTTTCATCCTTTAAAATCAGGACATTTGCCAGATTCCAGTCAACTGGGGCAATCAGGACATTTGCCAGATTCCAGTCAACTGGGGCATCTCCAGGGTCCCAAGGCCATTCCAAGGTCACTGAGGGAGGCCTCAAACTGGCATTAGCCAGCTTTTTGAGTATTCTCAGATGAAACCCATCAGATTCCATAGACTTACAGGGATCCAGCTGGAGCAGCAGATCCCATACAAATTATGAAATATAATGAAATTAATATAATTACAGAATGTGAAAGCCAGGTTTTCCTTGCTCTGTTAACTTTTCTGTTACAGCTCTGCAGTGCTCTCGCCAAGGTAGCCTGGGAGTGCTTTCTTCCCTCTTCTACTACAAAGCCACAGGTCAAAGAGGTGTCAGTCTTCAACCTGGAAGAGAAAAGTATGTGTGCTTGGAAAACTCTGTAGGTAAGAAAAGAGAAACATAATTCTCACCTCATATGTATGTCTGGATGTACTAATCCTGCTGTTTATCAGAGCCACTTTTTTGGAGGTTGGTTTCTTCATACCTTTTCCCTTTCCCCTGACTGCCCTGGTCTTTTTGATGGCAGTTTTTAAAGTCCCAATGCTATTCCTGGAGAATAAGAAACAACTTCTCCTGTTTTTAATGCAGATCTCTGTTTTCTGTGTCTCTGTGTTTCTAACTTGTGACAGTTTTAGGAAACTGATAACTTCAGAGCTTGATCTGTTTTAATTGTTTCACAAAACCACTTTTGCGTAATTCCCGGAATTTGTAATCAAAGAGAGAGAAAGAATCATAAAACATATGAAAATATCATGTTTATTAAATAATGAGGCTCATCTGGCCAGCTTCTTGGTTGCAGTGTGATAAATCATGTGTTCTTAATAAGGAATAAGTAACACTGATTCAGGTACAATTCTTCTCATATTGTCAAGATTAGTGCCATTATTAAATCTATATGGAGCTCCACACTGGATAGTCTGCTTGCATTTTTTTATTTGATTCAAGATTTAAGCATAATGGTAATTCAAGCATAGTTGTAAAACTGAATACTTTATGCTAAACAAACACAGAAAAAAAAAAGCCTTTTTACAGAAATCATTAAGCTCAAAAAGGAGAGGTCACATCTGTTTCTGTGCAATATACCTAAAATATATACTTATATGACTTTCATAATAATTAATTCTGTTACATTTTGTATGGGTGAGAGACTTCTCAGATATTGCTTGAAACCAATCATCCATAGATGTGTATCTCACTTGCCACTTCCCTTTCAGAGAGAAGATATTTATATTACTCTTCTTCATCTTACAGCCTAAACACTAATAATTGTGAAGAGATATTGGTAACTGGGTATTTTATATATGTACTTACAACCTTTTCTGTCTTTAAATGCAACTTCTGTTCCGAAATTCTGTGTATCAACCTAGTTGAAATTCAGCTATAGGAGTTCGTATGCTGCCAAATCCAGACTGTAACCCACAGGGGACTTCATTAGTAGATAACTTTTTTTTACAGTTCAAAGATTTCACTTGAGAGTTTTAAAACTCTCTAGTTTGCTAATTAGCTTATCTCCAAGGACTGTATTTAACAGTGTACAAACCTTTTTTATTGATGTGGGCATTCGCACACATATCCATTCAACTTACAGCATCACCATCCCCTGTTGCATTCAAAGACAAATGCTTTTAAACTTTGTGCATCATAGAAAGGCTTTTCATAGTCTATCATCTCTGCTTTTGTAGAATGCCTCTTCTCTTCTAATGTACACAAGCATAAATAATCCAGTTTTAAATGCACTAGTGTCATATATTGAATGTATTGAGAATGAGAGTTACTGTGGCACTGCAAGGGATTTCCCACACAGTTACATTTTTTTAAAGTCCAATGTTAGTTAATTCTTATAATTGGAATAATCAAGTCAGTCCCAAACAGAATATTAATCACAAGCCTTGACACAAGACTGTATTCATAACGTGTTATTCTGTGGACTGCACAGTTTCCAGGCTGAGTAACATTGCTGATCAGGTCTGCAGCAACCTAATTGTATGGAAACAGAGAGATTTCTTTTGTTCCGTCAGACTCATTATGCAGCGGTTCCAGAATGCCCCTCCATTACTGAAGTATTTCAGCTTTTCAGTGTCTGCTGCACAGGCTCTGGGTGCATTGATGTTCCCAGCCCTGTCATCTCACTCCAGGCTTTTGTTTAGTGATGGGACAGACTCCATTACACAAAGAGTGCTGGAGGACAAGTTTTGTATTTTTGGTGGATGCTCTGACAAGATGAGTACCTCAGAAGTCATGATCCTCTGTAGGTTGGTATTGTGCAATCAGTAATGTTTGAAATTTTTACTCCTTCTTTTCATGTTTCAAATAAAGACAGTGTCCTGAAAGACTGTGGTCTCACAGTGAGTGTCAGTTCTTGGTATACAGAATTGTACTCACATACTAATTGGAAGGAAGCTTATTTTATTGTGGTTTTACAAAGTAATTTGTTCTAGTTTCTGTTTCCATGAATGCAGACTTGATCCTTAGTGCACATCTATAGGCCTTGGCTGTCCAATTTCAACTGACTTGACTTCCTGAGTTTTCTTTTTTTTTTTTTTTAAATCAAAGTCTATTTCAAAACTCAGTCAGAGTTTTCCTCAGGAAACACACTTGCATGCCCAAATTCTCAGTCCCTGTACTGCATCCCAATATTAATCTCTGCACTGTTTGGGTCATACGTATTCAGATGGAACTGTTAGATATAACCCAATGCAAGTGCTATCTAAAAATAGCATTTCTTCATGCATTACTTTCCCTCTGTAGAGAAAGAGGAGGGAATTGATCTTTTATGCTTTTCAGATTGGGTAAGCACTACTGATCTGAATTCAGTTAAAAAGATTATTATGTGTCTGTTGTCCATTTGTTTTTATCAGAGATTGCATCTGGGAGAACTGACATCTTAAAATTATCTGAGTTTTGGATCCAGAGCAGTGACTAAAATATTTTTGTGAGTTTCCGTCATTGTAATTTTACTAAAATTCTCCTATTCTCTTTTTAGTTCTATATTTAATTCCTTTTCTGTGTGTAGACTTTTAAGCTCACCTTGCTTCACAGGTGCTGAGCTGATGGACCCCTGACACTGGGAAATCAAAAGTCAAAAGCATTGTTGAATGGAACTTTTAGGATTTAGTTTAAAACTGCAATTTTTAATGGTAGGACAAAGTCTAGCTAATTCTCTTTTTTACTGGATTTGCTTGTTTTCAAGAGGAAAGACTAAGATTTTCATAAAATAATTAATATAAGAAGCAGAAGGAAAAAAGTATTTCAGAAAATGTCCCTGCTATATCTGGGGCATTCATTCTTGAATGTCCAAATAAGTAGCTCACCTAATGGCATTTCTTTAGCATGTGAAAGTACTTTTGGTATATTTTTTTCCCTAACATAGTTATGTGAAAAAGTGCACTGAGAATTTATTAATATTGGGCATTCAGTAGACCATCTGTCATTGTGGTTTTATCTGTTTGGAGAAGTTTGACTTTATTTGGGTCAGTTTTACTTATGTATGCTCCTGTATCCTTTTATTAAATTATGGCTTTTATTATGGTGTATGTACTGAATCATAGTCAATTTTATGACAGTCCATTCAGGTTTGGTAATGATAAACTCTAGAAGGTAAGACTCAGTAGCTGGAGAATCACTACATTTGATATTGTGTCTATTCATGAAAAGTAAGTGGTTTTTGGTGGATTTTCTGCCCTCTTCCTTTTCCAGAATATAAATGATATTAGCAAATTCATTTGTCATTGTTCTACAGCTGCCTTAGATCCAAGGCCAAATTTACTGCTCTTTGTCTTTCATGCCTCTTAAAGTGCTGCAATTTCTTCTGCTCTTGAAGTGGAATACTTAAGAAGGTAAAGAAAAAAGGTGCAAGGTAAAATCACTTTTTCAGTGAAGTCTTCTCCTTACACTTTAATCTGATAAAACTTTCTAAACCTGAGAATCAAACCAACATAAATCAATAGGATTTATTCAAGTTTGCTGCTAAGAAAAGATCATGCTGACCTCTAGTTCTAGTTGCAAGTACTCTGGCAGAGTCTCTTAGTGCCTTATTTGCTAAGGAAAAAAACAGCGAACACACAGGAAAATTAGCTCTGAAAAACATAGAAACAGAGATGTTAATAAATACCATGTTGTGCACAGTTACTTTTTATCTACAATACATAAAAAAATTCCTTGAAGGTATTCTTTATTTGTACTACTTAATGAGTAGATTTTAAAACTGTTTTTTATTTATGATGTAGAACACACTTCGCTATTTGTTTTCCACTGAACTTATAGAAAACAACTTTGCTATTTAAAAGTTTATAGAAAGGAAATACAAGTGGTAACGTGAATTACCTAAAGAATTGAAACAAATATTTGAGCAAAATGCTTTATGTTTTTTGAGTAAAATTAATTGTATCAGACCTGTATAAATCTCCACTGCTTACTGAAGAATTTTTTTCTTTGGATTTGTTTTTATTTGTGGATTTGTGTTCATTATGTGGTTCAGCTGTTTCCTAATTTAATGTCTACTGAAATAGAACTGAAAGACAGCATTTTACAGGATTTCTGATTAGACATTTCAAACAATATTAACTACCTGTTTAATCCTTTTCTGGTCTCTGAACTGTGGAAGTTATTTTTTTTTACATTTATTTTTTTGAGTATAGTAATTGCTAGAAGCTATTCCCTAAAGTTTGGATAAACAATATTCAGAACAAGGAAAATTTCTGAGTTTTTAATCTACAGCTCAAACTTTGTCCTGCGTGCCTACGCATGCTCAAATATGCCAGTCTGTGAGACATCAAACTTTTGTCATGAATTTGTGTCTATTTGGAGAAAAAAATTAATGTGGTTCAGAAAAGTAGCAGCTGAATGCTCTTTCATGTGATGTAAATGAAAGAGCAACCACTACAGTAAATGTTGAAAATTTTCTCCAGTTTATGCTGGGACCAACCCCTGCTTGGATGCAAACGAACTGTTTCTATTCTAGACGTGCAGTGCTGATATAGGTAAGTGATACTTTGTTCTCTAAAAGTTTTCTGGGTCAATCTGCCAGGATGCTGCATTGCTACGTAAAAGTCCTTCAGCTGTCTTCACCTATTTCACCTACTCACTTGCTAACTCTTTTCACTGAAGGTGAGAGGACTTTGTTTCAATGGGATGCTGACACACAGATGTTGAAAACTTACTTTTTGTTCAATATCTGGGCAGACATAAAGCTTCTTCCTGGATGCCCTGGGTCATCCAAGCTAAACTCAGTGTAACCCTGTCAATTAATCTGCCTGAGGGTTATTTCTAGGGAACAAAATCTAAAACCAGCACCCAAATTTTTATAGGAAATGGGAGTTCCTACATTGTGAATGCTGCTGTGCCATGAGGGTCATATCATTGTCTAGGAGATGGCTGCGCCTGTTAGATGATCTTTTTGCTCTCACCTGGTCCCCATGTTTT
The DNA here is from genome assembly GCF_024509145.1 of Vidua macroura. Classification (NCBI taxonomy): domain Eukaryota; kingdom Metazoa; phylum Chordata; class Aves; order Passeriformes; family Viduidae; genus Vidua; species Vidua macroura. Next base: position 65,309,386 of record NC_071573.1, on the reverse strand, counting down.
CACAGCGAGAGTGAAAGATGAAAGTGAAATGATGCTTCTAGGTATATTTTATGTACTGCAGTCTATGCCTTAAACTTCACTGAAATATTCACTTGTAGTTCTGTAGATTCTGTATATTCCTCTGGACTACTTTGTAAGCCTATTAAGTTTGCATGATTAGCCAAGACTGTGTGTCTTCAGAAAGAGTTCCTTTTTGGGCTTTCTGTTACCAGGCAGTCCTATTTCCAATGATCAATGAGAGTGGTCAGCTGACAGCTTCCAAAATTTTCTTTTCTGTCAAATACATTCAGACATCTTTGTTCAAGCGCAAGGTGGCAAGTGGTGCCAATGCTTGACTGCTGGTACAGATAAGAGACATCCTGCAGCAGAAAAAGTGCTTTCACTGTTGCTCAGGCTGCTCATCTAAACCCATAATTGCAAGCCACGCGTACCCTTGAGCAACTTGTGGGCAGACTCCATGCCATCTGAACAGATGGGCATGAGTGTAAGCTGACAAGGGAGCCCATATGTTCCTAAATTGTGAATGTTGAGGAGGGGATTCTTAGCCAAGAATGTGCAGATGACTTTCCAAGTCTTATGTGTTTGTCATTAAGAAGAGCTGGCACTACCAAGTGAAGCTTACTCCTTTGAGTTGACTTTTGCAGCAGTTCATTGTAGAGTGAGTTTCTGGACAACCTTTTATCCTGGCTGAAAACTGGATGTGCTTAGACTTGAATCTTGCTTAGAGACCATTGTGGGTTTTCCATAACATTTCCAAGTCTAGTCTTGTGACACATCTCGAATGTACAAACATCTGTCTTCACTCATCATTTTTTTTTTTTCTCCAGAGAAGAGAGTATTTGAGTGTTAAGATGTGAAGCTAGGCCAAGAAATATTTCAAGGTTTATTTTCTGTTACATGATCCCCTACTGGTCACGAAAAAACACAGATTAAAATAACCAATCTAAGTAGTTGATATAAACAATTAAGTCAAAGTAGATGTTTGAGTACTTGAAGACATTTGGTATTTATACTCATAGAGTCATAGAATGGTCTGAGGTGCAAGGAGCACTAAAGAACATCTAGTTCCAGCCCTCCTGCCATGGCCAGGGACACCTTCCACTAGACCAGGTTGCACACAGCACCATCCAACCTGGCCTTGAACACTTAGAGGGCTGACTAAAGTCTGATTATGTGTGACAAATTTTAACATGTTTGACTGTATGATCAGTTATCAAAGGAAAAAAGAAGAAGAAAAAATATTTGCAAATTATATGATACCTAATTATTTCATTTTGTTTTATTAAATAATTCCTCTCAGAGATAGTAACTATAATCTCTAAGGCATCGTAGTGAATAGTAGCTAGCAAGGAGTTACATGTTGGAGGAAAAACTTCTCAACTCCTAAAGGAGAAATAATATGGCTTAGCTAAATAACAGATATTAATCTACTTTTAAAGTTGCATGAACCAAAATAATTTATGTTCCTCTAAAAAGAAAGTTTATTTAACTTCTAGTAATTTTGCCTGCTGCTGTAGTAATTTAAGACAATAAGATAAATCAATGTGGAGGTGGATTTGTATATGGATAACTCCAGTGTATAACTCCAGTATTTTCAATAAAATTAACAACAGTAGTGCTATTGCCAATCATTGTTTCTATTGTTCAGCTGAACAACAGCAACAAAAATATGTAAAATGAGACCAATACAACAAGATTTTTTGCAAAATCTAGAACTACTTTGTGAGGAAAATGTAGGAATGCTGTACATGGCAGCAAATCTCCTGCAAGTTTCTTGTCAACAGAAGATAGGCTAGTTTGGCTTTTTGTCAGTACACTTGGAACCCTGCCCCACCTCACTTGTGAGAAATAATATCCCCAACTTGGAAGAAAATGATGACAACCTGAGTTACAGTTGAGTAACTTGAAAATTAGTCATTAGTGGTGGAAATCTCTCATACATTTGCAAATAAACATAATGTATGAGCACTGGAACAACGTGCCATATTTCTTTAAAGAATCACATTTTGATTTGATTTGATTGGCTAAGTACCATCTGTCATCTCGGCAATGCCAGTAGGGACCCATGTAAATCAGCACATTCTCAAGTTCCTTGATTGGAGCTGTAGCAAAGTGAATGGAAATCTCCCAAGCTGAATGCCTCATTTGAAAAAGCATTTCTTTCCCTGATTTGTAGTTTGTCATTAATAGCATGTACTGGGAGCTGAAACTGAAGTTCTGAAGGCTTTGCAAAGACGCCCATGCTTGCTCAGATCTAACACTGCTGTGTGAGTAATTGCTAGTTAGCAGCATGAGCATTTCCAGGCTGCTGACACTGTGAGCTTGACAACTGACAAGTTTCACTCCCATGCCATAATAACCCACAATGAAATGCAAAGCAGAAAGCAAAGATTGCAACTTAAAAAGAAGACAAAAGAAACGTTAGCAAATCTTTATTCAGTGCTCCTGGAACATCGTTATCTTAGCTTAAGAAAGGTGGTTATGGGCAAGAGGGAGATTGCTGCTAAAGTAAGCACAGGCGTAACTCCAAAGTACAGCTTTGGTGATGATTCCTTTGACAAATACTTCTGCATTGCAAGGGGGTTGGAGAGTTTCTCTTAATGTGGTGGTGCATCTCGTAACACTTAATGTCTCATTACAACCCCAGTAGAAATACAACACCTTTATGGTTTTTTTACTGACTTGATAAAAATTAGTGTAGTGGACAATACCCTTTAAACAGTTTTAAGCCTGACATTCTCAATTCATTTCTCAGAAAGGCTTTGGAGATGAAAGAGGGGAAGAAAAAAAGCGTTTTCTGGAAGGGATTAACATAATTTTTGCCAAATAAAAGACTTGTTCTCATTTTATTGAGCCAGGTGGTTCAAAATCCTCTGTCCCAGAAAAGCACCTTGCCAGGTCCTGTACTGCCACAGTGTAGTAAACACATTTCAGCTTACTTTGTTTCAATGTTAAAACAGTAAACCTGTACACTCTGTCCCTTCAGAACATTCACCTCATCCATCTTTAGTGCTCCCTAGTGAGCGCCCCTGTTCTCTTCTGATTCCCTAGTCTGCATTGTTCTGATTTCTTTGGGAGATCATTTCCACATTTCCCATGTCACTCAGAATTACTGCAGTGCCCTAAGAAGACTATCACTGATTGATGACCCAGAGAGGAAGAAACAGCTACCTAATATTCATTAGTTCTATTTTTTTTTTTGTATTTGAATATTAGACAAATTTCCATTTTTAACTTGAAATTACTACTTTCCTTTAAAAAACAGAAAAAATGAATTATAACATAATTAATTTGCACTACAAAAGCATTTTTCTGTTTTGCAAGTGATAGATTAATTTAAATGCTTTGAAATAATTTAAAATCTGTTGATTCATTTCAAATTGGCCATTCAAAAAAGAAAAGAAATTGCAAGATTTAAAATTCTTTACTGAATTTAAATATCTTGCAGAATAGATATTGAAGAATACTTTTAGACTGCTGTTTTGCTGGAAAATCATATGAAAATAAGTGTCATTTTTCTAATGCTGGAGGATGACCATGAGAGGCTAATGGGTTGCTGACTTATCAAAAATACTATGAGTATTCACTGGTGTGACTGAGTTGTTGCAGAGCACAGTAACTTGCTTATGATAAAGAAATTTGCATTTATAATTTCAGATTAAATAATGTATCTTTTAAAACCTGCTGTTCTTTCGGTTTTGGATGTTGCTGTTTTTTCTTTTTTTTTTTTTTTTCCTCACAAAAAGAACTCATGTTATTTGGGCATTTTACCTGTTTCATTTTTGCATTTTGCTACATGAAGATCAGTGCTCATCTGCCCAAAGACCCACTGGCTGAAAACACAGCTTCCCCCACTCCCATATGAACTGATTGAAAAACTACAAACATAACTAATTTTTAATTACATAAAATGCAAATTGGCTAGGAGAAAGTGGAACAGGAAGAAGCAGAACTTATATACAGCTCTTCCCCTGCCCACTTTCTTTTTGCAAGTGACTGTTTCTCTATCTGGCTTCAGCCATCTCAGCAACTTTTGGCTGCAGCACACAGGGTAGCCTTCCTGTCTGTTCCCGGCTCCTCCTTGCTCCCATTTTGCACAAGCTGGGATTTTTTCCCTGTGCCACCTCCCATGTCTCTGGAATGTCTCTCAGTAGCTGTTCCAGAGGAGGAACATCAGTCCCTTCCTCTAAATGTTCCTGTGTGGTATCTTAAAGAAATGCCCTGTGTAACTGGGGACTAGCTCTCTACTGAGAAATGACTTCTGCCTGATAATGCAACTTGTAGCTTTCCTTAGCATTTCTTTTGCCTTTTTGACTTCAGTGTAGATTGTTAATTCTCTTCTAAAAGCTTGATTTTTCTCTTTTTTTTTTCTTTACCTCACTCATTTTTTATCCTTCAGTTTTCCTATACAGTCCATGGTAAATATGAGGATTTTATTTTACTTTATTTCATTCATGTTATGTAATACAAAGAGATCTTAGCTTTTTGCACATTTTTCCTGATTTCAAAACAATTCTTTATGCTTTCAGATGTAATATATAAAAAAAGTTGAAGCAAAGCTCATTTGCAGATTTAGAATGGCTGCAAGATATTGAAGGTGGCTCAGGGTTGGCTGTTTGTGAGGTCACTAATTCAAAGATCTAGGTTAGCTGGTTATTTCATAGTTAGTGCCTTTGGAACACCTCTAAGCTCTTGTGGTAAGGTTTTCCTTGATTCATATCACAGCAGAGGTTTTTCCTAACATCTTGTTGCCCATTTATGCTAGGATCTTGGTCATTCAAAGATTTAGGGAAAAGTGTTTCTTCAATAACTGTTATTTCTCTCTATATAATCTCATACATTTCAGAATTGAGATATTTTCAACTATTACCTATTGAGACAAGCTCATGTTGTATCACTAAAAGGTGTTATTACCAAATAAAGTTAGGGTTTCCAAAATTTGTGGTTGTTTTGAAAGCTGAAATCAAAACAGCTGAGTTTTTAGGTCTTGTTTATGAAGGAATATGCTGAGTTATTCTATCTTTAAAAGTTTTCAGCTTGCATCGAAGTTGCCATTAATCTGTAAAGCTTAGTGTTTTTTTAATTAAAACTCCTAAACAAGAAGTTTCAAAAGGTCCAGCTGAGACGTGAAAATATTTGAATGACGATAACAACAATGGGAATACTAACACAGCTTGCATAGCGATCTGTGTTTTCCCAGGACATGGTAGGTCCAAAAACAGATCACAAAATAAGAAAATACAATCTGGAAGAGCACTGCTAGCAAGGATAGAGGGGTCATGGACTATGAAAGAAATCAAAATGAACTTCTCTGTTACGATGTAGCAGAAAGGGACAGACATGATGAAAGCGACTGATACCAGAGTTTGAATATCTGTTTGAATTAGTTGAAATTCAGCCTTCTGAAAGTGGGGTGTGCAGTGCAGATGGGTGACCTAAATTCCTGCTGCAGTCTGTGGAGAACTAGTTACATCTGAATCATCATTTCCTGATCCTGAGAGAGGTGTCTAAGAGATAAGGATGATTTGCTCTCTGGAGCTGCCTTCTGTCCTCTGTAGAATGTAGAGGGACCTTTGAGACTTGTTTAGACTAAGGGTCTAGCTTGTAAGCAGCTAAAATGAGAAGAACCAGTATTTAAAGAAGGAAGCTGAAAATTTGAGAACGCAGAGGAAATCAACAGAAACAGTATGAGGGCTGAGGGTAACTTCAGATTGAAAGAGAGAGCTCAGTATGGTTTGTTTTATCTAGAAGACAATTTACATGAAATGTGATCAATGTGGATAAGTGTTTTCATGGGAAGAAGTTACTGCGTATCAAAGAGCTCTTTAGTCTAACAGGGAGCTGCATAACAAGAACCAGAAGTTGGAAGACAAAACTAGAAACATGCCAGCTGAAAATAAAGTGTGAATCATTAAGAATAAGGATGATTAAACTGTAAAATATGATCTTGGCAAGTGTTGAATTGCCTATTCTGCAGGCTTAAAGTCAATATAAGGCACTAAAATGTTTAAAACATAATGAGCTTACATACTTGTAATATAAAATGCTAGGTGTAACATATCTGGCTTTTAATACTAGCAGATCAGATTAGGCTTTACACACTTCCAATTTAATGAGTATTCACATCCTCTTCTTTGTCATATTTCTGTTTGATATAACACTTTATTGTGCTGCTTTTTGGATGCTGTGATTTATTCTTTGTTCAGCTGCTCTAGTAAGTCCTGATGCAGGATTTCATTAGTTTTCATGTCTCTCTCTTTCCTTTTTTTTTTTTTTTTTTTAATTCCTACAGAAGATGTAGCTAGGAACTCACAAGAATCTGTTTACTATTTGCTGACATACTTTCCTCATAAAAAGCTTCAATTTAAGATTTAATTTTAGGAGTAATACCAGTAAAATTTTCAAAACCAGAATGACTTTATCCTAGGCTTTGGAGCTAGAAAACTTCACCAGTCTAAGAAAGATAGTTAAACAATCTCAAGCTAAGCACAAGTATAGCATAGGGTTTTTATTTCTCTATTTCAGCCTGGGTTCTGACTCAGATCCTATGATGGTCAAAAGGGCTCTGCTGTATTTTGAGCTTGGATTTATCTGCTGGTCAAATAAGTAAAGACTTCTTCTCTTTTTAGGAGCTTCCTGGGTGCCTGAAGTATTAAACACTAAAGAACATATAAAAATATATCATCAACCCTAACATGACATTTGTGCTAATTATATCTTTAGGATGACAGCAACAAGGAAATCCTTGTGTCAAAAGACTGTTTCCCTTTAATTCCTCCCAAGGGTTGCACATCAGAAATCTTCCTCAGATGCAAATAACCTATTTCATTAATTCATCTGCTAATCCTCACTTTCTTCTTGATCCCATGCATTCTTTGCATTAGGGACAGAGATAGTTACCATACAGATCATTTTGCTTTGAGCCTGGTGGGCAGAGCTGTTCTGGCAGGACCATTTGTTCCAATGTGAAGGACAGCTAGGGGAGATTTTTCTGTGCTTTCCTTGTCCCCATTTCCAATCAGCATTTGCTCTTGCCACAGACACATATCTCATGTCTTTTGCTTATGGCAGATATTGTACATCTTCCTTGTCGGCAACAGTCTGAGTGACAGACTTGTCAATTCTTACAAGGAAGTCCAATAGTCTGTACCTTTTCCTAGTTTTGGTGTAAGTCTTAGGCTTTCATTCTGCTGTCAACAGATCATTCTGTTCTCCTTCAGAGCCTAGCGGCAAATCATCCTTATCACTATTTGGTTATAGTCCTTTGATGTCTTAGGCTGCTGCTTTTTTCCTTGTCACTTCAGTTTTCCCTTCCTGCTGTCCTATGCATCATGTCTCAGTTTCTCTTTCTCAGGTGTTCAATGTGAATTTGACACCTAAGGGGATAAGAACAGTCCAGCTTTCTCTGTAGTCTCAAATTTTAAAGGTAGATGAGGAAAAACTGTCCAAATATACTTTATTTTTGTTTTGTTACTGGTGGTTTTTCTTTTGACGAGGTCAGTCCTTTGTCCATGTTAAAACTTGATTCTCAGTCTGTGGAAGTGATCAAAACAATGAAATGAGCTACAGCACTTACCTGGGAGACCAATCTCCTAGCTGCCAGCCCTACAGAGTAACAAGGAGTAAAATGCATTAATCTAAAGTAAAAGATCAAGGAGCTGCTCCTTCCTCATCAAGGAGTTAAGTTTTCATGCTGTTGCTGCCTGAATCATTTATGAAGAGAACCAACAGTCCCTTAGAGGATGTAGCTGAATGAGTAGCAGTTAATCTGCAAGATTGATACCATCTCCAGCAGGGAAAATGGCACAGAATCACATTGTGGGAATGTACATATTTTGTGAAATTACTTCTCAAGGCATATCCTTATGGCATCTACAATCCAGCATCAGTGTGTGCAGACTGTAATTGCAATCTCTCTGAATTTTGATATTTGCTAGGAGTTCTTTTTTACTACAAATTTTCCCATACAAAATGGCAATATAAAAGAAAGACTTAGGGTTGAAAGGCCAACCACTGAAAAATCCATGAGTGCCTGAAGTAAAATTACAAGTCTAGGTCAAACCATTTGGGTGTTCATGCTGTGCATAACTCTTTATTTAGGTGCTTTTTTCTCCTCCACACCTTAGACACTGTATTTTCCATGCATTGATAAAATGCACTCCTTTAAATGATCTGTTCTGTTACTGAGTAATGAGTGACTATAAGCCTTATTTACTGATTGTCAGCAGCTTCCAGGAAGGACTCATGAACCCAGGTGAAGTTTTTCCAGGGTAAGCAAGAATTAGCAGCCTGACTCTTCCTACTCTTACGGTATGTGGACTTTACAGCCTGATAGATGAGCTTCAACTAGGAAGGAGTCACAGTCAAAAGACAACAGTAGGAGCCTGTACTTTGAAATATTCAAATACAATTTTGATGTAAGAGCCTGGCACAACATGGAGATTTTGTCTCCCTGCCCTGCGCTAGAAGACAGGTGTGGGAAAGTGTGCACTTCTGAGTGGGAAAGTGTCATGATCCCTGTTGGTCTGCTTTTGGATAGCTGCTTCAATGCCTCCCCAGCCTTAGGCAGACAAGGAAGCAGGCAGAGCTGAACAGGCAGCAGGTTCTTTTCTATATCAACAAAGTGGCTATAGGTGCAAGAATGTTAGGTCTGACACTTGTGCCTAAGTGCCTCCATCTGGAACCAACAACCTTCGTCTTTACTGTAGGGATGGACTGACTCCTGACTTTTTACCCCTGCAGCTGGTGGGAATGGAGAGCTCTACAGATCTCAAAGGTTCTCCAGTTTCCACAGTGAGACTTACAACCTACTCAGCTGAGCTTATGAATTCTGACAAGGCTTGACAACGCCTCTGAGGGTGGAGTACACACTGCTGTCTTGCACATCCTTGCCAATACAGAGTAGACTGTGTATTACTGTGTATTGCTCTTGGTTTCTGCAAGGAGCCAATGGAATATAACAGCTGGCAGTTTATACCTTTTATGTATTTTTTTCTGTTGCAAAGAATGAGTTTTATTTTAAGGAACTACTTTGACTAGCTAGCTATTTAGTCCACTTTCTAGTCAGAACATGGTGAAAAAATGGGTAATTGCCAGCCCAATGAACTATGATCATGCAAAAGATGATAATTTCCCTGGGCAGCCTAGACTGCAAATTGTTTTGGTGTCCATAGGTTCAAGCTTTTGTCCTATGGAAGGCTAGGTGGGGAAAGCATCCAGTCTTCCAAGAACAGTTTCAAAGCTTTAAAGAGTAAATATTGAATATGAATTTATTTTGGGTATGAATAAGGTTATGCTGTGTAGTAGCACTTGAAAGACAGAATGTCAGTAAGTGATGGAAAGACATCTCAAACTGCCTCATGGGGAATCACAGAATATCTGGAGCTGGAAGGGACCCACAAGGATCACTGAATCCAGCTCCTGGCCCTGCACAGCACTGTTCCCAAGAGTCATACCATGTGCCTGATGCCCAAATGCTTCTTGAAATCTGTCTGGCTTAGTGCTCTGATCAACTCCCTGGGGAGCATCTTCCAGTGCCCAACCATGCTCTTTTCCTAATATCCAGCCTAAGTCTCCCTGAAACATCTTCATTCTGTTCACTTGGTTTCTTGGGTTCTGTTCACTTGGTAACCAGACATAAGAAAAGAAAAAAATCCCTGCCCCCTTGCTTCCCCTTATGAGGCAGCTGAAGACAGGAATGAGATCTTAGGTGTAATTTTAGAATGAAGAGGCTGCCTGTCTAGCTAAGGAGGATTTGCAATGGTCAAGTATAACCCAAGAACTGTATTGGTTTTTACTTTTTGCCATTCTGTTTCCAACTTTTTAATCCAGATCTTGATATTTTGCTTTGATGGAATATATTTGCAGTATTTTTCACTCTCAAGCTCTCGTGTCTTAACAGTCAAGTCCAAATGAAGCTGACCAATTATTTGTAAAAATTTCTTCTAATCTAACAAATCTAATCTAACTGGTGAATGCAGAGGGCCACAGCCAAACATGTTTAATCACTTCCTGGGGCACACTGAGAGGCTTTAAAACCTACATTGGAGAGGTTTTATAGAGATATTGTGGCCAGATCCTTGATTGTCTTAAGTCTTTTCTTGCAGAGGGAAAGAATCTCAAGGCAGAGAACTTGGAACTCCCTGAGTCATCATATAGACCTTGGGTCATTTGGACATTATTCAATAAAGAGAGAGAAGGAGGAGGGTTTTTTTCCAGCTAAAGACTGTTAAAAGGACCTTCTATGTAAGAGAAGATCTTAGCTTTGGGACAGAAGCACTAACTGTTATAGTACATATGTAATTGTATTGCAGAGCCTAGTATAATTTGGTCTTTTAAATGAGTAAATGACTAAATAAAAGTCTTTCATTCACATGCATGGAGTATAGCATGCTGGATATTCTCTAGCACTTCTTTTTATACTAAAGAGCATGGGGAATCAGCATAAAAGAGGCCAAGTCAGAGGCTTGGTATGTGATGAGTTTTCTAGGCACAGTGACAAACACGTTCACCCACTGATGACCAACAAACTTCTTACTATTTAGAAAAAACACCAATCAAATTTAAGGGTTAGAAATTCAAATATATTCCCATATAAACATGCTAAAAAATTACAGGATTTATTATTTACAGTGTAGAAACTCCTGTACAAATGTATTTGAGTTCTCTCTTTCCTCAAATGAGCTGTAGTTGTATATCTCACTTTATGCTTCCTGGAGATGGACAGACACTACACTATGCTTTTAGAAAATTAAAAATACATTTTTTCTCCATCACTTCTGTTAACTGTGCCACATCTTACTGAAATTATATTTTCTTGACTGCTTTTCACAGTTTCCTCTACAGTTTTTTCATCTCACCATTTTCAGATTTCTTTCCAGAACAATTGTCTCAGGAGAAGCTCTCACCTCCACCTCAGAGCTGTACACTGAGCTCCACACAGTGGATGACTCTGTGGAAGATAAATGAAGCTGTCTTCAGTGACTGCTTTCTAGGAGGACAAAATGTAAGCAAGAAGTGTACAGACCCTTCAGTGGCAGTTGAACATAGGCAGTTAAATCTTCAGTCATCAAAACACACAGGTACTTTTGGACAAGTCAAAACAAGAAAAAAATTTTCCCATACAACCACAAAAAACTATCTGTTCTTTAGATGTTGTCTTCCTGCTCTTATGGGTAACACTAACAGAAGTGGCCAGTGCTGTTGGAAATTGCATTGTTTTATATCTTTTTTCATATCACGCAATGTCAATATCAATATTGGTTTTAGGTACCTGAGCTAAATTTTTGTTGTGGAAATCTTGTAAATGTACTCCAGTTCTCATAAAAAAAACCTGGAGAAAATAATTAAACATTTTTCAGTGATGTGGGAGAGCCTTCCTCTTCTGTGGGAGAAATCATCCCTTTTTCTTCCTTTTCTTGTGGAATATTTTAACACTACCTGTAGAGTATGAAACCAGAAAGAAATTATTCCAGCTATGGGACTTGTTTTACTTGAGAATTGCACAGGGTAGTAATTTTCTTGCTGCCTGGGACTGACAAATGTGATTTTTATCCTCTAGCTGTAAATGGGCACAAGTACCTATTGTCATGGATTTGTGGACTTTATGTGAGGTGATGATGTTTCAAGTAAGTGCAGGCGCATGTTGTGGTATGCACAAGTAGGAGCTGTGGCATGAGCCCTCGGAAGAGCGAGAAGAAATCTCTGCTCCTGCAGCAGCATTCCATTTCTCCTTGGCTTCTAATTTATTTAAACTGCCTTGCTTTACTCTTCCTTTGAGATATTAATTGTGGATCTCTCACAATAACTGCTCTTGACTTTCCAAATTCAAGATGATTACTGTTTTGATGTCAGTTAAATATTTGCATTAGCTGTAACTAGGGCAAGGTTGACCTGGCAAATGAATGCTATGAATTTAGGTATGAAAAGATTGTGTATCTATGAGAAAGATAAAATATACTGACTTCCTTAGACAAAGTAATGAAGGATTTTAGGGCAGATTTCTGGATTAATATTATTTGGAAGGAATATGTCTTTGCATTTCCTACTGCAAAAGTTTGATGCCTTTATGCTTTGCTGTGGTATTTTTCTGGCTTTTACCAAAGTAAGTTTCTGCAAGAGAGTTTAACTTTTGTGTGTAGTGTAGACTTTTTTTTTTGTGTGTGTGTGTGCTTGGTTGTGTTCTTTTTAAAAAAATATATTTAAAAAAAAAATATTGTATTGTTGCCATCTGTTGATTTACTAGATGTTTGGGAAAATATCATTTTTCCCTGCTTTGTCATAGATTTTTTTTTTCATGAATAACTATGGAAATAATTTGTTATATTTCTGAAGAATGTTGATGGAAAATGATTGTGGAAAGAGATTATGTTGATGGATCTAATTTACAGATGTACATGTGTTTGAACCTTGCTGTTGATACTGTAAGCTTTGTCAATTTTAAGTAACTTGTTGCATCAACCAAATCCAAATTATTTTGATTTTTTATTGCTTTAATTTCCCATCTCAAGGTTACCACACAGGTGGCAAAGCACTTTCCCTGTTTTATCCTCAGAGGGAAAGCAAGTGGTGTCATCCACTCAGCTCTCAGTTAGATTGATTTATCTTAATACATTCTCTGATTTCTGTTGATTCCTTTATGATCTGGTTGATACTTTGAAATTTATTGTCTGCTATTCTGTTTCTTTTGGCAGCTCCCTTATCCACCGCTTTTGCCAGCTATCTGGTAACCCTCTGGGAGGCCCTGTCTGCTGAAGCGACACTACTTTTCTGCCATCGGGTTTTCAGGTGAATAGGAAAGAGTTTTTGCAGCTGTTTTATATTTCTTTTACTTTATAGTTGTCCCCATTGCTCTGTTGCTGAAGGCTAGCTCTGATATAGACTCAAAGGGAGCAATAAGGAATATAAAATGCCCACAGGAAAGGAAGGTGCTACAAGATTGACATTTCACCTTACTCACATCCATGTGCTGGAGCTGAATCTTGCTGCCTCTTTTGGCCACTCCTATGGGTCTCTGAAGTAAAAGAAGCACATAGAAAACAAACCAAATTTTACTGAACAGCTTTAAAATTTCCTGCATGCTGTAATATTTTCTTAAAGACATGTCTCTAATAGAATGAATATGCACAGTGTTAAAGTGAGGTGAACCAATTGTGACACCACTTTCATCCTGGGAGTCTCCCAGAGAATGCAGATAATTGAAACTTAGCCTGGTGACGCTGGTGGTGCTTTACAAGGTTGGAAAAAGAAGCCAACCAAATGTGCCTGTACAGTTATAAATAATCCTCTGTCAAATTTGGTGTGCAATTTTGCAACTGGATGCAGAAGACTATTATTTCTGCCTCCTGTATGTTCTTCCACTGATTATACAGCACTAAACAAAGATGGGTGTGGATTTGTTGACCTACTTATTGTGAATATAAACCTAGCTTATCTTTGTCTCTCTATCGTCTTTGCAGAATACTGGGGATGTCAAATAAAGCTAAAATTAATCACCACATGAGTGTTATTCAGCATGATAGACTGTGGTTTTAATGCATCAGCAGCCTAGTGACACATCAAAGAAAGACTTTAGGAGCAATCTAGAGGAGAATAAAGAAGGGTTTTCTTGGATGATTTGCTAAATTCTTCCTAAGAGGGAAAAGCATAATGAAAAAAAAAAAAGTATGTTTGAAAATGAAAGCTATCCAGTAGGCTGATTGGAGGTAACTTCTTGGAACTGAATATGAGATAATTGTGAGCATGGAACAAAGTTGTGAAGAGCCCATAGAGAGGGAGTAAATACCTGATGAACAATGCAGTAGATGGCAGAGCTGTGAGAGTGATTCAGAGATGTGACAATCGGGAGAAATGATCATCAAGTGTGATTACTATCTAAGTACAGAAAAAAAGGCCACAGGAAAAGCCTGTAGTAATTTTTTTTTTTTTTTTTTTTTTTTTTTTTTTTTTTTTTTTTTTTTTTTTGTGGGAGCTAGTAGATGGATGAGCTGCTTCTTCATAGACAAGTTACGGAGAGAGAAGCTGCAACATGTAACAATGATGGTGATATCAGTACTATAGAGGTTTGCTTTGAAGTTGATGCTCTGTTTATACCCAGCAGGCAGAGCAGGATGGCAGCACTCATGGCTGTTGAGATATAATGCAGTGATGAAGGTTTGCAGCAAAATTTTGATGGATTCTTTACATCCGTGTTAAGCTTGATATGAAATCTGTTATTAGACCATAGAATCATAGAGTCATAGAATCATAGAATGGCTTGGGTTGGAAGGAACCTGAGAAATCATCTAGTTCCAATCCCCCTGATGTGGGCAGGGACACCTTGCACTAGACCAGGCTGCTCAGAGCCCCATCCAGCCTGGCCTTCAATACTTCCAAGGATGGGGCACCCACACATTCTGTGGGCGACATGTTCTAGTGCTTCACCACCTTCACAGTAAAGAATTTCCTCCTAATATATAATCTAAAGCTACTGTCTGTCAGTTTAAAGCTATTACCCTTTGTCCTGTCACTCCACGCTCTTGTAAATAGTCTCACTTCACCTTTCTTGTTGGGTCCCTTCTGGTGACCACAACTCAGCCACCCCAAAACCTCCCCTTTTTGAGAGCTAACAATCAGATAGACAAGATTATACTTAGAATTGTGCAAGATAGGTCTACAGAATTAAGGTAGATCTTTGAACAGTCTGCAGGAAGATGATATTTTCATTTATGATTGTAGATTCGATAAGTAATATTCTAAGGTAAAAGGGGATATGAGTGCGAACCCTCAGAATCTGGAAAGGACAGAAATGAGATCTTCTAATGGAAATAATGAATATGTGGGACAAACTGTATGAATAAGTGACCTTGCGGCGGGTCTCTGAAAGAATTGTAGGGGAATATAAATTCTCATGAGTTCAAAAATAAAAGTTTTCAGTTTTGCTGGTGAAATAGACACTTTTTGCAATTTATTTTGTGTTTGTTCTTTGTAATCCAAAATAATATTTTCTTTGGATGAATTTTTGACAGCTCAAAAATGCAATACATTTACAAATGAAAGCAGTTCAATGTTAAAATCAACTGTTTCATAGTGAAATTATTTTAGTAAATAATGTTGATTTTCCATATAATAGCCAAAAAAACCTGGTGCAAAATTACAAATATTTTTCCTTGCTCTAATTGAAGGCAAATCAAGGGAAACAGGGTCATATCAGGAGACCACACACTGAGGGTGTGGCATCAGGAATTTATTAGTGGTACTATAAGCTGAATAGTTTCTTTTTACAAGTAAGTACATGTATGAAAAGATTCACACAAGTATCAGGTTGTCAATGTATACATTGTTCCTTTGGTGCTGTGAAGATTAACCACATTGAATAGTTAGAGATGGGCAAGGGTTTTTAATTTTTATGGACAGAAACAGAAAGTTCTGATTATTTAAGAATGTTTTTATTTACAAGTGCCTAGCATTATATTCTGGTTGTAATTTCTACTTAAATCAGTGACTAACCAGCCTCCAAACCATCACCTTCTTCACGGTCCAAGCACTGATTTGGAATATGTGTGACCCAAATTCAAATTCCTTCTCAAACTCAGAAAAAATGAGAGGAGATGTAGTGGTGGGTTGGAACACCCATTCTGTAAAGGGAATGTCTTCACTGTCAATCTGTCTGTATTATTTTCATGTATTAATGTCTAATTTCTATTCTAAAAAAATATCTCTATGGCAGCTTATTTTATTCTATTTTAATTTAACAGCTGTTTCTGTCCAGAGTGATATATAGTGTTAAGCCTGCAAGCTGCACAGCAATGTGAGCTAAATATCCTAGGTATTAATAGGGTAGGATGTTTCATTTGCATGGTTCTATGGACTAAATGTTATCTGCCTTACAATTCCACTGTAAAGAACATGTGGTGAGAAAGATGCTGAAAGGAGGCAGTTTGGAAATACAACTAATTACTGCATCTGAAAATTTATCATCTTATATCTGTATGTGTTGGAAGAAGTACAGCAGTATACAAATTCCTTCATTATTTCCATTTTCTTATTCAAAATAGCTTGTGAACTTGATTTTATTGGTAGCATCCATGAATGTATCTAAATGTTACAATGTTACAGTACAGCAAGTCTTTATTTGCATTATATTAAATCAGTAACTGCTATGGTGACTGTGCCATTGAGCTTTTTACATGTGTTTCCAAGTACTTTGCAAAGAACATGTTGTTTTTCCCTTCCAGATGGAGGAAGCCTGGGACAGAGAGGTTAAGAGATGCCTGATATCAGAATGAATCAGAAGCAGAGACTGAGAGGGAGTCTAGGTTGATTATTTATTGTCTGTCCCTTTATTTGCTGGATCATACTCTTGCTCTTAAATTCCTAATTCTTTTGTAAGTAACTGATTAGGTTGTTGTTTTGCTGGTTTGGACCAGCTGGATGGCATGTGTTATTTGAGTGAAACTGCATTTTTCACACTCAGGAGTTAAGAATGTAACATGTCTTATTGGGTGGGTGTTTAAAGTTTCTGTAACCAACAAAAGGGAGAAGAGAGCCAAAACAACAAATAAATCCTTACACTGAGACAATGAAAATTCCAATTCTTAATAGCACTCCCTCAAATCCTATTTTAATTTAACTTTTACTGAAATATTTCAGGAGGAGAGATTAAAAAACCACAGGGGAAATAATTAATGAAAGCAAAATAAGTAGACATGCCCGCAGAAAGAAACAGCATTTGAGGAACTTTATCCCTATCTCCTGTGTTCTCTCCCTTTCTTGTGAAAATGCATTCTATACAATTTTTTAAACTTGTTGAAAACTCCTATTTACTTGTTTCAGCCCCATTCTCTGGTCACACAATGGTTTGAGAATCTTTAAAATGAGTTATTTCCTGTTGGCTAAGACATTAATGGTAAATCTCTGTTTAGATATACTACAATTCCTCTGATTTACTGGCAATATGGGATGTTGCTTGTGAATGGAAAAAGGTGTAGATCTGGGAACCATATCTACCTGTAAAAATGATGGATGGTCCCTCACAGCTTTTGGCCCTGGTGGAACACCATGGGCCAGACCACTCTGGGGCAGAGCTCTCAGCCTCTTCAGTTGGAAAGGTGCAAGTTTAACAGTACTGAGCATAGCAGTCCTGGCTTTGGGTCCTCTGGGCCAGGCGCTGAGAACTGGCACTGCTTGGTTTGCACTACCTTGAAAACAACCAGAGCTCAACAGGGTTGCAAACAAGGGAGCTATCCTATGAAGAGCCTTTGGAAAATAAAATAGAAAGTCACCATCTTTGAGGAATGTGAATTTTTACTATTTAAGGAACTATTGATAAAGTCAAAATATCCCCCCAAACAGTGAATTTTGAACAGTAGGAAGTGCAGATCACTCTAGAGATAATCAATTGGTTAACCAAAGCCTTAAAAGAAGTGAAAGACAAAACCCTGTTACCAAGGAAAAGTTTATGTGGTAACTCCCAGCTCTTGATAAGAAATGTGTTATCACTGTAATCTGTTTATGCATTTTCTTTCACAAGAAGTGCAACAGGCCAAACACCTGGAACAGATTTGGTTTATAATACATGTAGTGACATCAACAAAAGATTTGGAAAGACACTGTATTCATACTCAGTGTCACAAAATGTTACAAAAGTGCTGTCTTTGCAGAGTTCCCAGCAAAACAGGAAATAAATGAATTTAAAATTGCATGAGAAGCAGAAAATAAATTTGAAAATAATGTTAGATGCAGAAAAATATAGAATGTCACGTTAGATGCAGGAGCTGGAGGGAATCAGATTTTCAGCCCAATTGTGAGATAGAGTGAAGGCTGGAGAATGATCTGAGAAAATGATCCTTAGAGGAGGTGATCAGATAACATGAAAATTCATGGACTTTTTTGAAAGTCAGACTTTTCAATTTGTGTTCAGAATTTCTCTATAATAAACACAAGTATTCTTGCATAAATTATACTAAAAGTGTGGTATGAAGTTAGGCACCAAATGCAGTGTATTACCATTCTTGGAGTTTAAAGACTTGGAACATAAAGGTCCATTTAATTTTTTATTATCTTTGTTTCTTAATTTCTTTCAAGCCTGGAAGAGTCAGTAACCATGGAATTTACTCTTAAAACAGTTCCAAACAATAGAATTACTAAGTAACTTTTTTTCCTATTTTGGGACAAATGGTGTGAATCAACAAAACACTGCAGAAGTCAGCTTTCTACACAAGTTGCTGATACCAAAAAAGTGGTTAATAAGTAACAGAGGATTCAAAAAGGACTTCTAAGGACACTAAACCCCAGCACTCTCAATTGCAGGCACTTTGAAAACAGAACTTTGGCCCAGAATGTAAAATCTGAGAATGTATTCTTTGCCCATCTCACTCCACTAAATAACTCTCTTTAAACTGGAAGCTTGGCATTGGTAGTACAATTCTCACTGTTTCAAAGATGTGTCAAAGGGAAAAATCCAAGCTGTATTCATAATACCAGGTCATATTGAGGGAGGCTTTGATATCGAGAGATTTGGATGGTGAGATTTCCAGCTCTTTGCAGGAATCATGTTTAGCATTAATACTAAATTGGCTCTCCCTTTTTCCAGAAAGAATGTATTTTGCTTATGTTTCCAAAGGAAGATTAACTTTGTAGGCAACCAGGGTCTGGACTTTTTAAACTATTTCCATTCCCTCTTGCCCTCTAGAGACCCCATCCCCCAGAAGAGAAAGCCTATCCATTCTTGAAATTTAGTAATGTGGCCTGAACCTTTTGGCAGAAGTAGCAGTCACCAGTATTCCTATTACATTAACGCCCATCTTGCTGCATCACTGGAATTTTGTTTTCACTATTCCCTCTTATCCTTTAAAATAAGATGAAACTACAGAACTAACATCTGTGCTTCCCTAAAAGGAAAGCAAAAGCCCAAACTCAGACACTGAAATGTTTTAAATACTACTGCTGAAGCCTCTGAAAGAAAATTTGCTTCATGTGTTGGAATAAACATGTCTGTGCTCAGATCCAGACAGATCACTTTGCAATTCCTACCCCCCCAAATCTGTGAATATTTACAAAATCACTACTCTCATTTTATTTTTCCAAATGATGACAGGACCAATTTACAAGCTACCTTTTTCAGAGTAGGCTCACCCCTCTAAATACTTCACAAAGGATATTTTCTACTGTATTTTCTTGCTTTTCACTCATTTTCAAACTGAAGTTAAAGATATACCATTCCATTAAAAAAATATCTCCTGATATTTTATTTAAATTTATTCAAATCTCCCTTTCTAATTGGATATAAAAATAGCCCCTGGTTACCTGAGGATTATCAGTGATTCATTGATGTTGGAACATGTTTTAACCAAAACAGTAGTGTAGCATTTAAAAATAAACACATTAAATCAAATGAAAGAAGGGATTATTGACCAGCTACACATTCATCTTGCAAGGCTGAATCCAAGATTAACCATTTGTCACTTCAGTTTGAAGTGTTTAGCCATGATTTTTTAGATGATAGTAGATAATAGCCTTCCACAAGCTAAAACTGAATAATCCCTCAGAAATGTAATTTGCTGCATTAATCTGGAAATTAACCTGAGGTTTAATCTGGAAATAGTTGTCTAGATTTTGTAGTTTGCATCATGATTTCTTTTGAAGGCAGTGTGAAATTGCTACTCTCATAAGAGTGAAAAAATTGTTGTATGCATTGGAATCTTATCTTAATCCTTGTATACTTCATGTGCAGATATCTACAAATATTCTCAGTTTCTATCTTGAAAAAAGAAGGGGATATAGAACAAAGAGGACTGTTTAATTTAATGCAATTTGCTGCTATTACCAAACAAATCCACTGAGCTCCATCTTGCATTTAATTGAAGTGTTTCCCTCTCTGCTTCTGCTGAAGGAGGCTCCCAAAGTTTGCTTTCTTTGTTGTTTAGAAACATTCTTTTCACCTCTGGTTGAAATTGATTTATGTTCACTTTATAACCATTTGCTTTTCCATTGACATTGACTCTAAGTTTGAATAGTTCCTTTTCCCTCCCTTCTGTTTACCTTTTGATCTATTAATAGAGAACTTTAAGATCCACTTTCAGACTTCCTTTCTCTGGGTGTGTGATCTAGCCTTCTTTTAGTCTTCTTTACTAACATCATCTTCCTTATCACCTTAGAAATCCTTCTCTGTATCTGTTCCAGTTTGAATTAATTTTTATTGCTCTTGGGAAATGAGGGTTGTGCCCAGTATTCAGGGTAAGGTTTTACTGGGGCCTTGTAAAGGAGAATGATACTTACAAACTTTTGTATCATTATCTACCTCTGTATAGTTAATACCCCACTTTAAAATATGAATTTTTGGGCTGATAATATTTTTCAAATATATGAGCCAAAATACTCACAATACATGTGTGTGTGGTGGTTAAAGAGGCAGGAGAAGTTTCAATCATGTTTTATTAAAACCAGCTTTTTAGCAATTTGCTTTCATGGGTGTAAGAAAATATTGACAACAGGAATTTATTCCGGACACATGGAAAATTCTGTATGTGAAATTCAGATTCTGGCTTTTTCTTGTTACAGAGCAGTACTCAAACCCAGGCTGCTGAGTTCTGGACTATTAGTTTTAGTTTAATATATGTTAGAAAGAAAGCAAAAACTCTTGAGTTCTCCAAATTGCAGTGGCATCTGTTCAGTAAAAAGAAGTAATGCATAAGTAAATGAATACTATCAACATATGGTGACAGTTCCTAGATCTGTTTTGGCATGGAAGTAAGGGAGGCTGAAGAAATGTTCAAGCTAATGGATAATTCTGGTTCAAACAAGCTCAGCAGGTAGTCACTTTTTGAGTTTTTTTATTACTTACTAAGGTTTGTGGAAGCCATTTTCCTTGTATGTAGGAGTGAGGACCATCAGGTGAGGCTCCTGTTTGCTAGCATGCTATTTCCTTTTTGCTTGTATGAAAAATGGTTTCTCTGTATAGGAAAGAGTGGCTTGTGACCTACCTTTCTGGCAGGCTGCTCCCCTACTGACCTGCAGGAAGCAGATAAAATATATGTGGAAAGGGTTTAATTCGTCTTCCTCTAAACCCAAGCCCTCTTGGTTAGAGCTAGGGCTATCTCTGCAAAGAGGATTTCCCAGACAGTTCAGCAGAACCCAGCTTCAGCAACCTTCAGGCCATGGAAGTAATAGTTAAAACCCAGCTTTTCCCAGTTAGATGAAATCCCTGCAAATCTCTGGGTCAAGAGAGTATGAATAAGTTGTCCACCTCTTGAAATGGGGCTATTTACCTGTATGCCAGGCACTGCCTTTCTCTTGGAGCTCTCCTAGTTCTCTGTTGATAGCATCTCTTTGAGATATATTTTTAGCTCATAGTCTGCCAGGCATGGATTTATAAACTGGTACTGGAAAAAGTCCTGGTATCATTGCTGCTGCCTGGAGCCTTGCTGAACTTAATTTAAATGTATTCCTTGATCCCTTTTCATGTTCTGTCTCTTTAGACATCTTCTTGGGTCTGTCCTTTCAGAACAAATCCTGCTTCCTCCAGGCAGCACAAGCAGTAAGCAATTGCACATGTACCTGTGCTGTCACTCCATCATGTGCTCTCTTCCATCTGCAGGCAAAAGCACAGGCACATCTGACCTGCTTGCCTCTTCCTGTCTCCACAGTGGAGCTGCAAGTTTGTCAATGATTAACTGATTCAGCTGGTTTTTCTGGATTAACTGATTTAGCACAGCAGATCTGGTGAATGTTGAGTGGAAGCCAAAATTTCATAGCTTTCTTTCCTTCCTATCTTCAAAATAACTGGGCTCAAATCTGTAAAAACCCTGTAATTAGCTAAGTGTCAAAGGTCTATTCTGCATCTTTTCTGAAGTTCTAAAGGCAATTTGGAGATTAAGCAAAGGTTTTTCAACCCTTAAGGCAGTTCAGCTTTAAACAACTGATCTCTACTTACCCCTGAATAATTGATCATGTTAAATGAGCTGAGGTACTTTTAAACTAACTGTGCTCAGGGTAGGTGCCTGTTTTGTGGGAGATTTATCAAGGTGGTCAAGTAGTGATAATTTTTATAGGAAACCCCAGGTCTTAGACTGGCCCAGCTGTGTTGCAGAGATTGTTTGTTGAGGTTTTATTCTTTCACATATGGAAAGACATTTCTGAGAAATGAAAAAAAAAAAAAATTAAAAAATAAAGTGTCCTGATAGAGGAGAAAGGGAAGAGAATCCATGCAACCAAAATTCAGAAACTGAAATAAGGTGCTGATGTTAGGTTTGTACGCAGGGCTCCCTGCAGTCCATGCAGAATTGAGGTGCTAGCCTACCTCCTCTGAATGCAGTGGCACCGAGGATTAGACTCTGCAGCTCAACACCTAAAATTAAGATGGTTTCTTTGCACCTCTGTCTCTCTTACCATTCAGATATGCTTTCTAGAGGCAAGGAATCTGCCTGGCAGAGAGTGACCACAAGGAAATGAAGGTTTAAGCTGTGGACCGATCACAGTAGGAGCCGAGGTGTTGTTTTAATCAAAACTGCAGTATATTGTTTAGTAGGCCAGCCAACTTTTGGTAAAGATTAAGAGTGCCACCATAGGATTCCTGTTTATGTATGGGCAAAAAATGTATTAATAATAAGACACACAACTGTAAACTGTGTACACATTATACAAAACTGAAATAGCTTTTCTTGTCCTATGAATTTTCAACTTTGTGCATTTATATACAGGAAGTCTCTTATAAATTTCTCCAGGTCACTCATGATGCTCAGGGGTTTAAACATGCTTGTGTTTGGAAAACAGCCATTGGAATTCTGTGTCCAGATCCCTTTCACTGCTTAAGATGTACATAGTGCATGTACATAGTGCAAGGATTTCTATCTTCTGAAAGGTCTTCAAGGTTCATTCTTTTCTTGTGTACTGGCTGTCAGGTTGCATTTCAGGTGAAGAATTGGTTGCGGACATCTGGAACCATTCTGAAACATACCTTGCTGTTTTAAGATTACCTTAACTCATAATAGTTTACAAGATGGGCTGAAATTTATTGCTGAGCTGGAAGTAGCTAGATGCATTTTTTTTTTAGGGGACAGTAAAATTTAAGGTTCTATTAACAAAACTGAGTCAATGACAGAGCTGTACAATAGATGGAGAGGAATAATTTATCCTAAAGGTCTAGTGAAACTTGTGTACAACCATTGCCACTCACAAAATATTAATTTTTACTTATATATTATATGATAAAGGTGTCACAGGTTGTCACCTAATCACATGAAGACTAAAAAAAAAATATATAGTATTTTGCAATTCTGTAGTTACTGAATCTACCATCTGATGTGTCACCAGGGTAGGAAGCTCCTCTAGAGAATTCACTGTTACAGCATGCTTTTCTAAAAATTGTTCTTATTGTTGTCTCTTTGTATTGTACTTTTTTCAAAGACTAGCTTCTCCTGCTGTTTTTTTTCAGTCTGTTCTGTGGTTCCCGCAGTGTATGAGGCACCTGTCTGGATTAATTTAGTTGAAAAAAAAGGAAGTGCAATATAGTTAGATTTATAAGGTGGCAGCTGTAACAAGAGAAAGAAAACAAATGTTATTTATATTAATAGGCAATTTACTCTTCCAGTGCAGCAATTTGTGCTTTCTGGTGTGGCTGCTGGCTGCTGCCAGCCCTCCCAGAAGTGATTCAGGACCTCTTAGTCACTGAGCAGGGCTGGATTGGGGATTTCTGCTGCCTGGCTCATCAGAGCAAAAGGATTATATCTGGCTAAACCCACTTTGAAATATCAGAAATATAGGATGATGAAGGGAAGCTGACCAGTGCTTTTTGAATTAATCTGAATTCAAAAGCAAAGATGAGAGATGTTTTTTCCAATGACTGGGTCAGAATTTTGCAGCAGCTGTAAACCTGGGTATGGATGTATTTTGCCTTCTTGATCCTATTGACTGTTTCCTACTATGTATAATACAATTAAAGATATAGAAAGATGATTGTCAGATTATTAAAACTTTGCTATGTTAGTTTCAACTATGGCTAGAAAGAAAGGTTTCACAATCACAGAAGCTTCACAACTTTAGCAGATATTTGGCAGGAGAGAACCTTGGAATACCTGCCATATCCTGGTGGCTACATCAAAGACAGCGTGGACAGAGGTCAAGGGAGGTGATTCTTCCCCTCTACTCCACTCATGATACCCCACCAGAATGCTGCACCCAGCTCTGGAACGCCAACATAAGAAGGATGTGGACCTGTTGGAGACAGTCCAGAGGAAGCCACAAAGATGATCAGAGGGCTGGAGCACCTCTCCTGCAGTAATAGGCTGAGAGAGTTGGGGCTGTTCAGCCTGGAGAAGAGAAGGCTCCAGGGAGACCTTAGAGCAGCCTTCCAGTAATAAAATGGGCCCACAAGAGAACATGGGAGGGACTTCTGACAGGGTCATGTAGAGATAGGATAAGGGGAAATGGGTTCAAACTGAAAGAGGACAGGTTTAGATTAGATATTAAGTAGACATTTTTCACTGTGAGGGTGGTGAGGCTCTGGAACATGTTGCACAGGGAATCAGTGGGTACCCTGGAAGTATTAGAGACCAGGTTAGACAGGGCTTTGAGCAGAATGCTTTAGTGAAAGGTGTCCCTGCCTCTGGCAGGAGGGCTCGAGCTAG